>NC_090932.1:1629386142-1631786142 GCF_040938575.1 Ambystoma mexicanum
AGAGGGGGCCCCAACTTCCGACAACAGTAGGGTAGATAGAAGTAGAAGGAGAGCAATGGATTATCCTAGCTATTCGTATGAGCGTATGTTGTTTGTATGTGCAGTAATATTCTTTTCAGCAATACTATATTGGGCCATCATATTTATTTCCATTGACATGAGGGTGTGGAGGGGGACAAGATTAATTGAGAAAGGAACCCATCTGATATGGGACAGGATTAAAGTTAATTTGGGCACACAGAAATCACAAAAATGAATCATACGTTGATAACATTACTAGCAATATGGTCACACCTGGCACTACACTCCACCACTATAATGAGTATGAGTTCAATGTTTATTCCATGAATGATCGAACGCCCTCTGAGCTCACCTGGGTGCATAATCACCCATATCCAACTACAGTGCCAATTGTAAAATTACCATCACAAGATAGTTTAATGACAAAGGAGGAGGTGAATTATACCAAACGCATGGCTGAGAGTTATCTTAAATTATTTACAGAATGGGAAGAAGAGGGAAATGATAAGAAACCTCAGACTAAAAAGAGGGTTGGACACAGGAGAAAGAGAAGGGAGGCAGAACAGGAAAGATGGGATGAATATTACAAACTGGGCATTGACACAGTTGGTGACCCACAGCACCCACACCAGTAAAACAAATGGTATGCAGACATGAGCACAACAGCAAAACAGACCACAAACGAGAGTTGCTATGTGCAACTCGCTTATACCCCATGCCTCGGGTACCCCTAGGGTACTGCTGCCACAAGAGATCCCATTTGCAGAGGCACAGTGTCTCCTACATCTCGCACTATGCAGAATTAAAAACACTAATCAAGTGCACACTATTTCTTTTGAACTACTGCAGAACGAGAGTACATGCTACTCCAGACCGCAAGGGGTGATCCGTCTAAAGGAGCCTTTCTTAATAATAAAAGGAACATTATATTCGGACAATAAGTGGCAGAACGAGCATATGCTATGCAAAGCTTCTCCTCTGACAATTAAGAGGATTGTCAGAGGAGAAGCTGTCATGGGTCCAGAAAACATGTGCCCCAATATGGACTGAATACATAGCAAAACTCACCTGGGTGACGGCACTTGAGAAACCCTTCAAGTTGCAAAAAGAAATTTCTTATGAACTATGTTTTCATGGAGAAGGAAAAGCAAATATGGGCGAAAACAAGAACTGTAGCAAAACTCTGATAATACCAGACATGAAAAAAGGAACAGCAGCATTAATGGACACCTACTGGGTCTGCGGCAAACAGGCGTACTTGCACCTCCCGCAATCATGGAGGGGCACATGCTCCCTGGCGACGCTGCACTCAGCCCTGATGGTGATCCCTGAAAGCCATATCCAAGGAGGAAGAGAACGAGCACCATGGCCTAGTGGAAAGTTCCAGGCACCGACCGAAGAAGCTCCTGTGTATGCCTTGGTCGAGGAAAGCTTGCAAAGCACGGTGAAAAGAAAGAAAAGGTCATCAAATTATATCTCCACTAAATCCTCAGAACTTTTGGCACAGATCCCCGATCGATTCCGGCTGTTCAACTCTGTCGAGACATTCTTCGCATCCCTTATTCCAAGCATCCAGGCGAGAGCGAATGCAAAATGGCTTCAAATCACCAGATGGGAGTTAATCCAACTGGCCATCGACACAGAAGAAGGGTTCAATGTCATTAAAGTGGAACTAAGAGCCTTGCGGTTGATGATAATGCAGAACAGATATGTGCTAGACCTTTTAACATCCATGGATGGAGGTTTTTGCCAAAAAATAGGGCCCACATCCAGGCTCGCGTCTCTGGAGCATCCAACGACACGGCTGAACACTTTAAAATCTGCAAGGAACTAGCCAATCTTTCTGCAGTCTCCACCTCATTGCTTCCCTCCCAGACTCTGCACTGCACTGGCCACCCACTTCACTGCAAAATCTCAGGACATCCTGAGTACTCTTTCTTCCTCTCCTCTCCCCTCCCTCCTCCCATTGCCCAGCCACCCCTGGCATCTCATCCTCCTTCATCCACTCTCTCCTCCTTCTCTACCATCACATCGGATGAGGTCACTAGAGTTCTATGAAGGTCTCCCCCCCAAAGAGGTCTCCCCCTGTTCTTCCAGAACTATTAAGGAAAGAATCGTCTGCCTTGCCCATGAACTTGCTGATTTCTGTAATTAATCTCTTGCTACCGGGTCTTTCCCCTCTTACGTCAAGCACTCCCTTGTGCACCCCCTCCTGAAAAATCCTTATGCCGACCCCTCGTGTCCCTCTAACTACTGCCCCATCTCTATCACTCTCATCCTTTGGAAACTTCTGGAGAAGTTGGTCTTAACCCAACTAACCCAGCATACTGAGTTCGTTGGTTGCCTACACGACCATCAATCTGGATTCTGAGCATCCAGAGGCATGGGAACTGCTCTCCTCAACACCCCCGTGATGAACTGCTCACATTGCCTGACTCTAACTCACCTGCTGTTCTCATTCTACTCGATCTCTCCTCTGCTTTCGATACGGTCAACCACTCCATCCTTACAAAGTGGCTTCATGAAACCATGGGTATCTCGGAGCGGGCACTAGACTGGCGGGACCTCCTTCCTCACTGACCGTCTCTCCCAGGTTATCATGGTTTCTTTCTCCCCTCCCACCTCTATTTCCACTTGTGGCAATCCCCAGGACTCTACCCGTTCGCCCTGGCTCTAACATCTATCGCGCACGCTTGCTCAGCTTACCTCCACCTTCTCCCCCCGCACTTTGTGTTATGCAGATTACACCGACTCTTTTTCAAATTTACCTCTGAAATTCTTCCTACTGTCTCTACCATTCCTGACTACCTGTCTGTTATCCCGTCTTGTACGCCTCTAATGATCACTGTCTGAATGCCAGCAAGATTGTGATCCTTCCTATTGGGATTCCAGTTCCTTCTCCCTTCACTTTGGCAACCCTTTATGGGCTCCCTCCCCTCTCCTTACTCTGAAGCCAGAAACCTTGGAGTCCTCTTTGACTCCTCTCTCTCTTTCCTTTCTCACATCCTGGACCTTGCCAAGAAGGCCCATTTCCAACTCCACCTCCTCAGAGGTATCCTCCCTTTGCTCACTTTTTCCCAGAAGCGCAATGTTTCTAGAGCTCTGGACTATTACAACAGCCTCTTCCTTAATTTACCCTCTTCCTCTCTCTGCCCCCTCCAGCTAATCCAGAATAGGGCTGCAAGACTTATCCTTAACCTCAAGCCCAGGGGCTGTATCTCTCCAGCCCTAAAATCAATCCGCTGGCTCCCGGTCGCTGCAAGGATCAAATTCAAATTCCTCTGCAGCATCCATAAGGCTCTCTGGGGGTCGGGGACCAGGCTATCTACAACTTGCTCTCACTAAATACTCTCCCTCCAGATCTCACCGATCGTCTGGCTCCAATTCTCTGCTTGTCAAGCGCTTCTCTAAGTAGCAAGCGGGTGGCCAATCTTTTTCTTCGGCTGGCTCCTTCCTCTGGAACAGCCTCCCCATTCCTCTCTGTCTTGAGCCGGATCTCCCCAAATTCCACAAGCTCCTCAAGACTTTCCTCTTCTCCTCCTCCTTCCCCCTATCCCCTCCAGTGTTAAACCCCACAGTCGCTGAGATTGGCGGCCTGGGTCCTTATGTTTCCTTCTGGGTTCTGGCCTTCTGTCCAATCACCTTCAGCCTCCATCCTCCCACCTGCAATTGACTTTGCGCACCCACTGACCTGTGTTGTCTCACAGGCCTGCACTTATTGTACTGGCAGGCGGCCACTCTCCTACCATGTGGTCTCTGCCATGCACGTACCTTTTGGCCTGCACCTGGCTCTCTGGTACTTCCCCCACTGTGGAACCTCCAGCACTTGCCCCCCTCCCCTGTCCCTTCTCTCTCTCTGCACTTGCACATTCCAAATGTTCACAAGGCCTAGTAGGGCCATCTCTGTCTTTTGCTCATCATATAGTGCGCTCAAAAATGTAATTGTCTTAAAAGACGGGCAATAATCAAAAATATATATTAAAAATCTTTTTAAAGAAAGTTCCTATGTATAATTTTTAGCAAATCATGTTTAAACCCAATTATTTCAAGCACTGAGAGACATCCATGTTGTGAAATGGACTAGCCTCCTGTTCTTGTGTTAATTTCTGCCCTTGCGGCAATAATGAAGCAAAAGCCACATGCTGGCAGCTTTTATTACAGCAGCTTTTGGTTCATTATTTCGGAGACGCGGAAAGCAGAGAATGTAGGCAGGAAAGCTTCACAAAATGGATGCCTCCTAGTGCTTGAAATTATTGGGTTTAAACATGATTTGCTCAAAAGTTTACATAGGAACGTTCTTTAAAAAGATGTTTAATATATGTTTTTGATTATTGCCCATCTTTTTAAGACAATACCATTTTTGAGCGCATTATCCCTTTAATTTAGTCCATTGTCTTGATTTGTTCCCTCCCCTTTGCCCTGTGTGCTCTTTGAAACACAATTCCTTGATGTACAAGCGCCTTACAAATACACAATAAATAAATAAATGGCCTCATTACAACCCAGGCGGTAAGTTCCCTACTTTACCACCATGGTGTAAACTCTGTTTACATCATGGTGGATGGCGGATTTACTGCCCCATTCCAAGGTGAGTGGGGCGGTAAATTCCCATTCCCTATTTACCCTTCCCCATTCCCATTTTTGCACCATAGGGCATAATGGGAGTGGGGAAGGCGCTAATTACGGCACTGTAAATTACGGTGCCGTAATTAGCACCAAGGCGGGTTAGCGCCTTGCATTTTAACGCCTGCTAAAAGCAGGCGTTAAAATGGTAATCAGGCGTTAAGGGTTAACGGCGCCGATAAACCCTTAACGCCTGGGTTGTAATGAGGCCCAATGTCTGTACTTATGATTGAAATGCAACGGTTGCCTTAAAAAATGTAAAAGTGCTTGGAACAATTGCTTATAGACTTTGTCCATGCTGTAACCAGGAGCTCAGAACTGCAGCTACGCCTCAACTGCAATGTTCAATCTGCAGAAAATGTACTGTAATGATGTTTCTATTAAAGTAGTACTGCTCTCATTGATAGGGCGGTACAAAAGAATTTGATAGAGGACCCTGCTGGAATACAGCATAACTTGGAACTTCTGTGGCAAATGGTAGTAGAGGAAGGAGCCTGATTTAGGGGCCACAATCTTCACAAATTGGCTCAAGACACAGATGACTCATACTTGCCAACATTCTGTGACCACAAAGAGGTAGGCTTTTGGCATAACGATATCATCTAAATAAGTCTGATCAAGTGACCCTTGCTTTGACGACATCACAGCTGACCATGTTTGTTTAGAACTTTGTTGGTATACCATATGTCTATATGGAGTTTACATTAAACATTTGACTAAATATTATATTATGTGGGACAGAATCCTGATAGGTGACAAATGAAAGTTTGATACAACATGGTATACCTGGGTACAATCAGCCATGTCCCTCCTCGCTGTTTTAAATGAATCTAAATTGGCATAATCGCATCTCAAACTTACACGACAGCTACACTTCTTTTGAAACAAAAAGCGACCTGCGCTTATTGCACTTTTTTTGCACTTGTTATGCTGCGGCAAACATAAATTATTATGATCTGCTAAACATCACATTCTCAAGAAATAGATCCCACCTGAAAGCAGTGCCTTTATGCGCTAGACACTTCGAGCAGGCTGCGAGCCGATTACTGCCTTCAGAAGAAAGGTGCAGAATGCTGCCCACTCTCCATCCCACATCAACGACGATGCAGAGCGTGATCACATGGAGCGGTGTGGAGTGGTACAAACGTGCGACCGTCCGCCACATGCATGGACCTAGGAAACCAGCAGACACTCTCCACTGCACCCCCCCATGTACTGAGCCTTAAACCATAAAGATCCAACCTTCTACCATATTCTGTGTTTAAATACATATCTTGAATCCCTGATGCTCCCTGGCCCCTTTGAAGACCGCCTGAGCCCACCTTACAGCTTCTCCCTAGTGAGCCAATGTACTGGAAACTATCCAATCACTAAAACCGTCTAACTGCAAGGGTGATTCTTGTCCCACCCACATAGTCAAGCTCTGTATCACCACCTTGACTCCCATCATCACAGAATTCTATCATCTCGCTCCTGACCAGCATCAAAGCTGCCTGTGTTACTCTGCTCCTCAGGAAACCCTCACTCGTTCCGAACATCCCCACCAACTACCGCCCCATAACTACCATCCCCTTCGTGCTCAAAATACTGGACTGCATGGCAGACTCCCAAATCCAGCTGTTCATACAACACCACCACCTTCTAGGAGCTAGACAATCTGGCTTCTGCCCCAAACACAGCATTGAAACAGTCCTGCAACCTGGCCATTCTCCTCCTTCTTGACCTCTCAGCAGCGTTTGACCTGATAGAACTTGATACACGATGCCAGCACCTCGGCTCGAACATCCACTTCTCCCCTGAGGCCACCACCTGGGTTAGATACTTCCTTAGCGAACGCACCTCAGGAGTTTTCATTGGAGACTCAGCAGCTGACCCCATCTCCATCTCTCTTGGTGTCCTCCAAGGCTCATGCCTCTCACTGACCCGCTATAACACCTACACCAAGCTACTATTTGACCATGTTGACTCCCTTGGTATCACCTCCACCAACTTGCAGATGATACCCAAATCCTTATCCCCATAACAGGCAACCGAACCAAGGGCACTGTCACGATCAACAGGGTATATAGCATCATCCAAAGCTGGATGGTGTTGTAGTGATACACAAAATTGCAAATTTGCCAATCAGGGCTTTAGATGACAGCATTAGCTGCTGAAAGCCAATAGTTTATTCAAAGTATGTGCCAAAAATGCTGACAGTAGTCTGTTGTAGCACTTCCATTACGCAGTAGTGAGCTACAAGGAATATGCAGGCCTAGTAGGGGTGGTAGGTCACATTATGCATTGTAGATAGACAGGCAGGGCGAAGGCCCCAGCTCTGTAGCTAATAGACATTATTGGAGTGTTTGGAACATTATGGCACCTATATAGCGCTTAGATAGCCAATCTTAAGCGCTATGAACACTAAGCTATGAGTGCATGCCTTTTAGAGCTTGCTCACATGGGGTTAATTCATCTCGGCTTCTCTTAGAATATTCTGCCTTTCTAACGGTAGCCCTGCATGCTTCGTAAACAAATCCTCTTTCTCTGAGAAGGCACTGATAAGACATTCCTGAGCTTTCGCGCAGATGGGCTCCAAGTAGGGAGGGGCACAGAAAAGGAGCACAGTGGAAATTCACAGAGTTGGGTTTTTCCATGAGCAAGCCTATATTTTGCACAGGGAAAGTTCTGGAACTGTGCGTCATGGACTAACAGCACGAGATTATAAAAATGCATGCCCACATAAATCAGGTGGGAGATCGATCTGTGGACTTGGTTCGAGCAAGATCAAGTGTCCGGAATCTGTGGCTCTGTCGGCACCCTACAGCGCTGTCCTCTGAGCGGGGCTTGTTACAGCTAGCTTATGAGGGCCAGGGTCTCCCAGTGCTGATTGAAGGGGCGTAAGACTGTGTTTCTCTATGTTTCTCTATATTTTGCATTTCTCTAAGTTTTGTGCTTTGTAATCTTCTCTAACTTGAATCCCAAAATGTTGCTGAAATTCACTTTTTAGAATGAATACTAAAACTTTTTGAAGGTGTCATTTGTCACTAGCATGAGTTCACTGCTCGGCACAATAGAACCTGTATTTTGGGCTGAATTGGGTAATTTTTGCTCCCAAGGGCTGGTCCCGAGGAAGATTTGCCCAATATCAAAACATTTGGTGGCAGCGGTGGGATTTGTGCAGAGCAGTGCCTTGCTGTGAAATGACAAATTGTGAGAGAGAACACAGTGCAGAGTGAGGAGCAGGCTGTCGCATTTCCTTGGTGGTCTCACTGCAGCTCTGAGACTTCAAAAGACAGCAACGTTGTGTCGGCTTGCCGTGGCCGATAGCTTGTGTGGTTAAGACTCCCTTCAGTAAATCAGTCGTGGCTGACTTATTTCTTGGGAATGGAGCCAGGGAGCACAAGGCGATAAACAAGCGGGAAATGGCTTTGTTTAAAGCGCTCCGATGAATGGTCAAGAAAGATTTATGTTCAATTAGGAAAGAATTTCATCATGCGGTTTCCCCAGTTTAAAGTTGTAATTTGAAATGCAGAGTGAGACAGAGTTCTCAACTCTATTCTGTCATGAGGGCAGGAAAATAGTTGCAAGGATTTGACATGCAAATTGTGAACAGTAATTCAACCATTGATTCAGCCCCAGTGTGCTAGCGAGTGGGGGGCTGTAATGTACGGAGGTGAAGGTTCGCTTTTTTAAATGTATGCTTTTGAAGTGTTGACATTCCTGAAGATAACGTGGGGAATGAGCCGTGTTTAAGAGAAAGAGTAACATCTGTGTTGAGAGCCTAAAGGGTTTGTTTTTCTTTTGGCAACTGTAAATTCCATGTGCTGGTGGTGCATTGTGTTTAAAGGAAACACATTAAAATGGCTACATTGCATTTTAGCTGTGCCATGCTTACAATGGGTGAGAGACACACTTAAAAAAGAAAGTGAGTGAATGGTATTTGGATTTTCGATTTTTGTGTATTGATTTGGAATTGCAGAATCAGTTTGCAATGGTTTGGGGGGGAAAAGACAATTTATATTTTTCTAAATTGCCCCTAAATTGCCCCTGGAGTATTTTTGACTGTTCCCACGCTATGCCATGGATTTGTACTGTTGCATTATAAGTAATGTATGTTTTGGAAATAGTGACCTGTTGACTGTGATACATGGTGCAAAATGTTGTTGACACATTAACAGCCCACAAGCAATATAGAGTGTGGGTTGCTCTTGCAGAGAAAAACGTGCAGGGAGCTGCACTACACATGACATGTTTTAAATGCACTGAAATAAGTGGTTATATTCTGGCAATGGTACAACAGAATGAAAAATCTGTGTGTGATAAGACAGCACAAAGATTTAGTGGGTTGCGGGTTCTTTTGAAAGATCGCACATTGCATTGGAGTGAGTTTGTGAAGCCAAACTACAAGGTTACGAGGAAAAAGAAAAAAAATGTATGCCTTTAAATGGGATATTGATCAGTTTAAAACAGGCTAAAAGACGCTTTGACATTTTGCTAAATTACATGAAGTAGAATCTGATGACAAGAAAAAGTGCCTCTTTTGAAAATAAGAGTCTTGCTGTGTAGAGCTTGTGCCTTGAAGATAACGTGCACTGTCTTGGGCGAGGTGCGCGAGGAAAAAAAAACTGTTGGAGGAAGGCAGAAAAGCAGAATACTGCGCTCCTGTTCAGTGAAATGGTGTTTACAGAAGCTGGCAGATATGGGAGCTTTTCTGAGTTGCTGAAAGCAGTGCAGGAAACAGTTAATCTGAATGAACTGTCTGAACCGAGTGCCTTTCATTGAAGCCGCCACAGTTTAAGAGTTATAGGCAAAGAGATAAGTTTGCTGCGTGCTCATGGCGCTGCCATGTGCACAGGAAAGATAAACAATGACATTCCTGCATTCCATCCCCTGTGAGAGATACCGTCAGTGTGAGCAAAAACTGAGGGGGGGGTGCAAAGACAGAATGCTGAAACAGAACTGAAGGCAATAATTGCCGTGAGTGAGAAATTGAAAAAGAGTGCAATCTACCTTACATGCTGATGTACGCATGCTTTCTAACACCCGCATGCAATAACAGAGCTGATCAGAAGTAAAGAATTTGCCCAGTATCAACACGGGAAGGAAAATGTGCATGCAGAATGGGCGCATCGCATCTGAACATTTGGGGAACCTGTGCATCTGTGAATGGGCCAAGAAAAGACAGCTGCCCATTTCAAGAGACATTGCCGTACAAGCTGCATCCCCATGCGCCATGTGATGTGATGTGAAGTGAAGAGACATTGCCGTACAAGCTGCATTCCAGTGCTCCATGTGATGTGAACTGAAGTAAAGCGCTGTGCACTGGAGAAGAAACCTCTAGGCGCTTTGAGAAGTGAAAATACACAGCTGGCAAAAATGCAAGCTACATTGCCAGGGCTGGAGTAACTGACAAAGACATTATGGTGTTACAGATGGAAGCAAAACTGACAAATGTAGCCGTTTTGCAAGAGACAACATGCAGAGCGGGGCATTGGAGTATAACA
This sequence comes from Ambystoma mexicanum, assembly GCF_040938575.1. Classification (NCBI taxonomy): domain Eukaryota; kingdom Metazoa; phylum Chordata; class Amphibia; order Caudata; family Ambystomatidae; genus Ambystoma; species Ambystoma mexicanum. Next base: position 1,629,396,273 of record NC_090932.1, read on the forward strand.
TGAACACTGCACATTAGCCATGATCCAAAAGCCTCACGATTTGTTGAAGCAACAAAAGGAACTGATTCAGACTATCGCTCTCAAAGGGGTGGCCCAAGAAATCAGCAGACACCCTTTGGGAAAATGACAAGTGGAAAACCAGAGGCTTGAAAGACACTAGCTGTATGGAGAAAAATAAACAAAGCTGCTTGTGCAACCAACTGCAGGCGGTATTGGACTGAAGGACTTTACCTTTGAAATATGGAGTGATGCCAGCAGGGCAACCTAAATCAAGATCATGAGACACTGGAAGCAAGTTGGCGCCTGGCATTCGTGATCGCTCTGGTGACAAAGAACAGCATTGATCCATTGAGAAGTGCGACCTGGGTACTTATTATATGGCTTTTGTAAAATCACAGATCAGTCTGAAGTACCATTGACCAACTATGATCGCATTGCACAAATGAGTTTATGATTAGGCAGTTACACCCCGTATGGTTGAGTGCAAATAAGCCCCCAGAAACATGCAGAAGGGTGACAAATAATTGCAGTAGCAATGATAAAGTGTGTAGTTACCTGATGAGACTTCTGATGGTGGGGGTGGTGTTAAGGGAAGGGGTGGATAACGCTGGTATTGAAGTTTTGATGACATCTTAACGTGAAGAACAATGACATTGTACTTTTGATGAAATCCTAACATTTCTGTTTGTATTTTGCCTAGGCAAAAAACCAAGACAGTTGCGTGCCATGATTGGGGTAGATGTGTGCAATTTGCGGGTGACACTGATCAGTCAAGCAGACGCATTCTCAGAGAAAGCGAGTCACTGCGAGATGATATGTGAACTTTGAACCTGTCCTGCACCGCACTCAATGCTGCTAACATGCATGACATATGAGGACATTTGTTCTGCAACCTGCGAAAGGTGTTCAACAGAGTAATAACTTTTGCTGAACTGACACAGTGCAGACTTGGCTAGTTATCAAACATTTGATGCTGCACATTCAAATGATTCAGTTGCTGGAAATAACCTGGTTGATATGTTTTGCCTTTCTTGTTTAAAGGACTGTGGACAATGGGTTGTGGACTGTAACATCATGCACCACAAACAGCTGTGTGACACAGCACTTGAATGCTAACACATTGAAAAATGGTTTTTAAATGCACTTTTTGAGATGAATCTGAAAAAATGAAATGTTTTGCTCTTCCAACTGAATTGTTTTAACCAGAGATATTTTGCCTTTTCTAAAACTACTACGTTGCACGTAGGCAGGAAAATGATTTTTGAATTGTTGGGGCAGCAGGATTATGCAAGCAGGAGCGTAATTTATTTTGAGATAAAATGAGTGCGCACACCAAAGTCAGATGTGCGTAAGTTAAGGTTCTTCATTTGTAGTAATGCTGCCAAGTGTGTGAGCTCTAATTTGAGATGGTAACCTTTGAAACACTGGATACTTTTACAGCCAGCCTTAAGGCGGGTAAATGGAAACCATGACTGACTTGATGTTTGATTTTATGACACATAGTGTGACACGGTTTGTAAAACCAACCAGTTTCATGTTTTTGTAGGGACGGTTGTCTCCAGCACACTAATGCAAAGAGTCACCTTTTGATTGTAGACATGTAGAATAATTCTTTGGAACAGCGCTACAAATGAGTATCCACATGGAATTGCTAGCGTACTGGCCTGGCACATTGTCGGGCATCTTTTGTCACTGACTCATATGACTGGTGCCTATGAAATCCTAGGCCCAAATGTTTCAGTGAATGGATCCAACAATTTGTTTGTTTTATGTTTTTTCTGACCAAGAACTGCAGCAAGTGTTCTTGCCAAGATTTTATGGACTATAATTTGACTAAATGCATTTCACACAATGGTGTGATGAAACAGCCACTGCCGGATGGTAGTATGGTGTTTGTAGCTAAAACTAATATTGTATATGGTAGGCATCCCACATGGAGAAGGGTATTCTCCAAGTCACACAAGGTAGAAACTGTGAACATGTTAGATTTTCCAGTAGTAAGGCAACATTTAAATTGTAGGCTGGTAATGCACACCTCTATTATTACAGTGATACACTTAGACATAGATTTATCACGAGGCAATGTTTCCTTAGTACTACCAAGCTGCTACAAATGGAGTCCATTTCTATGGCCCATCACCAGAGTGCGCGTAGCTAGGGAGCTAGATTCATTAATTGCGGGAGCAGCGGGGGGTAACAGGAGCTTTATACGCTTTTGACATAGAAACTGTGTGCGATAAGCTAGCCACTATGGGTTCTGATGCCAGCTCTGCTATAAAACCTCTGGCCTAATGGGGCCCATTGATATGCCCAACACTGCTGCAAGTATTGGCCACCACCTCAGATGGCAGAATTGTAGGTATGAAGACATTTTTTCTGCCACAGGGCAGGTCAACAAGACTGCTAAATACACACGATGCATTTTATGGTAAACATTGTTAAATCAGCAGGTGTTGGCTTTTCGCTACGAGTGGGGGCGACCATCCTCAACACACTGGCACACAGAGCTACAGTTACCAGCAAACATATGGATCAAATCGCTTGCTTTTGATTGCATGAATAACACATGCCATGCTTTAATGTAAATTAGTAGAATTGTTTTCATTTAGATAACCTGGTGCCCATGGGTTCACCTTGCTCATGAAATTAGATGGTTTTTGGTTGGGTTCCACATACATGGGGGAAGTGTCTAATCACACAGCCCATAGTCACGTTTGAATGCCCTGGGATCAGGAGGAGGGTAGGCCCTTAGAGTGAAAGGCTGCCGGGTTTAGAATTGGTAACCATACATAAATGCAATAGTGCATTGTAGATTAGACTACACCGGATTGCCTTGACATTCTAACTGCATGCTGCTTTTTAACTGACAATCAGTTATACAATAATTATTTAGGTATTTTTGTGTAGGCCAGGTTTTGGCTAGATTAAATGTCCATGTTCACTTTGTGTAGGTCTTATTTTTTGTGTAGGCCAGGTTTTGGCAAGGGTATATGTCACTGTTCACTTTGTGTACATTTTTGTTTAGGTAGTGTTTTTACTAACCTTGCATGCCACGCTGACTAACCGCTAGAAGATAGTTTGCTTAAACCTCTTGCAAAGCCCCAAGGTCTTTATCACTGCACTACATACTATGTTGATGGGTATTAGTCAGCATTGTCGCACACACTTTGAATAGGGGTGGAGTGTAGTGATACACAAAATTGCAAATTTGCCAATCAGGGCTTTAGATGACAGCATTAGCCGCTGAAAGCCAATAGTTTATTCAAAGTATGTGCCAAAAATGCTGACAGTAGTCTGTTGTAGCACTTCCATTACGCAGTAGTGAGCTACAAGGAATATGCAGGCCTAGTAGGGGTGGTAGGTCACATTATGCATTGTAGATAGACAGGCAGGGTGAAGGCCCCAGCTCTGTAGCTAATAGACATTATTGGAGTGTTTGGAACATTATGGCACCTATATAGCGCTTAGATAGCCAATCTTAAGCGCTATGAACACTAAGCTATGAGTGCATGCCTTTTAGAGCTTGCTCACATGGGGTTAATTCATCTCGGCTTCTCTTAGAACATTCTGCCTTTCTAACGGTAGCCCTGCATGGCTTCGTAAACAAATCCTCTTTCTCTGAGAAGGCCCTGATAAGACATTCCTGAGCTTTCGCGCAGATGGGCTCCAAGTAGGGAGGGGCACAGAAAAGGAGCACAGTGGAAATTCACAGAGTTGGGTTTTTCCATGAGCAAGCCTATATTTTGCACAGGGAAAGTTCTGGAACTGTGCGTCATGGACTGACAGCACGAGATTATAAAAATGCATGCCCACATGACTCAGGTGGGAGATCGATCTGTGGACTTGGTTCGAGCAAGATCAAGTGTCCGGAATCTGTGGCTCTGTCGGCACCCTACAGCGCTGTCCTCTGAGCGGGGCTTGTTACAGCTAGCTTATGAGGGCCAGGGTCTCCCAGTGCTGATTGAAGGGGCGTAAGACTGTGTTTCTCTATGTTTCTCTATATTTTGCATTTCTCTAAGTTTTGTGCTTTGTAATCTTCTCTAACTTGAATCCCAAAATGTTGCTGAAATTCACTGTTTAGAATAAATACTAAAACTTTTTTAAGGTGTCATTTGTCACAAGCATGAGTTCACTGCTCGGCACAATAGAACCTGTATTTTGGGCTGAATTGGGTAATTTTTGCTCCCAAGGGCTGGTCCCGAGGAAGATTTGCCCAATATCAAGACAGGTGTATGGGAGCGAGGGGCCCCCAGGCCCCCTCGCGCCGTACACTCCTCAGAACGGGACTTGGACCACGTGCCTCCGGTAGTGGGGTTGCCCCTTGCCCTTATGTAAAGTTAACCACGGTTGACCGCTACATAGATGGGACTACTGAGCAGGACACGGGGCATCCATCTTTTGTGCCCCCTTTCGACTCCATCTTGGGTAAACAGGCCTCACTGCAATAGTACAGCAAGGCTCAGCTCCCCCTTCCACCGCAACAGCCAAGGGCAGAGGCGCACACACAAGGTGCACAGGCAGCTGGCTGGCCCCCACCCTTGCACTCCCCCTGCAAAGGAAAGCTCTGCGCTCCCATTCTCACGCTGAAGATGGAGAAAGTTGCAACAACCAATATGATACAGTTTTCTTCCTCTGAGGTCACTGCCAGCATGAGAACCAGCATGTGAACCAGGATGAGCTAAGCACTTTTTGCTCGTTCGTCCCCATAAACGTGCAATCACCCACCCCCATTTAGAGTAATTTATTGCCATCCTGACCCTGCGCTCCCTGTAAGGTATTTCTTTCAAGTGCCAGACCCTCGCCTGCGCTGCGAAACCCACCCAACACACCCGCTACTAACCTTAAGTACTTTGCCACAATATATGTTTTTACTTATACTAATAGGTCTAAAGCTTAGGAGATATGTGAAACACAGCTTAACTCTTTTTTTGTACATGTACAATAAAGGTCAAGGCCTCCAATTAAAGCCACGAATGACCCAATTGTACTGACAATGAATACTATGTGTGATTTGTGTAGAAATATGAAAAGAAGTATAAAATGTTTAGATAATTTGTTACATATTAGCTTAGGTAGTGACCACAGTGACCGGACCCTGACCTGCGTGGAGCACAAGATATTTGACGTCCATCATCTCGTCAGCCGCTCAGCCAATCAGAAGGAAGAGATGCCACCCACACCTACAGCACCACACCGCCTGGCCAATCGGGTCCATTTAGTATTTTTTGTTAGAGTTACTTTAATTGATATATATATGAGTGATGATGTAAATGGGTTTGAGGATTTTTTGGGTTATTTCCTAGCTGGAGAAATAAACCATCCTTTGAACTCTTGCAACCGGTTCTCAGTGCCTCCTTCCCCAACAGGGGTTGTGTTGGTTATTTTATTTTCTCTTACACAAAGTAAGCCGGGGAAAGGCACCTACATTTTTGGTTACCCCGCGACGTGATTTAGAGAGGTGCCTCAAGGCCTGCACTGCCCGGCAGCGAGATCCAGGACGCCCCCAGCAAAACCATCGCCTCCGCGGTTGACCAGACTGTGCACATCAAGAAGAAAGGGTCATGGGTTCCCGGTTGACTAATACCCGATCGAAAAGGCTGCTCGCCAAGGCAGGCCACGGCTTGGTTGGGGGACGGACCTGAGCGAGGTCCGGCCGTGAGTGGCGACCCTCGGAGTACCTGACTGAACACGTAGAGTCCCGGTTGGAAAGACCCCAAAGGAAGGTAAGGGGAAATACGGGAAGAAGGGAATTAGCAACAAAGGGAAGGTAGTTAAGAATAGGGTCTGTGTGAGTGACGGCGAGGCTTTTCTGATCTATCCTTTATATGGCCATTAGGTGTTGTAAGAAATGAGAAGAAGAGAAGTGGTATCCTAGCCCGTACGGGGTAGAAGGCGGCGCCGCATAGCATTTGTCCCGACCAAGTGCAGAATAGAGATAAAGAGAAAATAGTAGGGGTCTCGTATATTGAGTAGACTCGGAGTAGTTTTAGAATATTCTTTTTCCGTGGAGGTAAGAAATCTTGAGACATAATAAAAGTGAAAGAGGTGGGGAGTGAATGCGAAATAGTAGGTAGAATAGGGAAGAAGAAAAACCGGGGACAGTAACGGGAATAGGGAAAGAACAAACGCGCACAGGCAGTGCATGTGTATGTTGCATGATTATATGTTTGTTGGTCTGCTTTGTGTATATGTCCTGTTGAACACGCCAAAGTATTTCAGTACAAGTAACTTATTGATTAATGAATAATAGGCAAAGAAATAAATTGTGAGAGGTGACCAGGTAACACCTCTCAGAAAGAACAGCTAATGTGACATACCATAATTGCAAGCATTGATAAAGAACGTATTTTCATTGTAACTGACATACCAAGTGAGAGGTGGGAAGGGACTCAAGGGTACCAGAACACACAAGAAAGGAAAAGAAGCATTGCCATGGGGGGAGTAACGCCACTAGCACATATTTGCCAGCACCTTCCACTATATAGCGACAGGATACAGAAGTATCACGATCAGTGGATCACTGAGGTAAAAGGAGATGGGGTTATATCAATTTGGCCAGAAGGAGGGTCATTCGACAAAAGAGTGTTGGACCTAGTATCAACACATTTGCTAGCACGATACAAAGGGAAACAGTTACAGAACCAGAGAGAAGTATTAGATTTATGGCGAATGTTCGAGGAAGTTACCCCCACGGCAGAGGTAGGCACAAGCCGAATGATAGAAAAGCAGAAAATACCTGAAGAAGTAAGCGGGACACCAAAAGGGGAGTGCTCAACAACTACAACCGAGAACAAAGTAACAAAAATCTATCCCTTAATTACCAGGCCAGCAGTAGGGTTTAGTGAGCCCATGTATATACCACCCACCCCCACTGCTCTGTGCAGGGCAACAGCCCATGAACCCCCACCATATGACAAAGGAGGCCTGTACGGCCCCACGAGTGCGCCTCCTATGAACCTAGCATGTTTAACAGGCGATTTAAATCGCCAGCTAGCACACGCACAAATGGAAATAACAAGGTTAAGAGCTCTATGCGACAAGGGACAAATGCTGCCAGGGGGAGGGGAGGTACCCCCGCTGTCACTGGCAGATCTCACACCTCCGATAGGGGCAGCAAGCAATGTAACCCCAGCAGTCTCAGTATCAGGACAATCTATAGCATCACAAGGGACGTCATCACAGCAAAGACAAGAACAAGAGTGGCAGTCAGGACAGTTCCTGTTCCAATTGAATAACAAGCCAGTGAGAATTATACGCCCAGATACACCAGAGAGTCAACAAAGTGGAGATCAGGGTGAAAGACAAGGAAGTGAACCCAAGGAAAACTGGGAGGATAATAACAAGCCAGAGTCAGAAATAGAAGAAGTATGGGATGATTTAGATGAATACGAAGAGGCAGCTGCCGCAGAGGGATCCCCCACTGCCAAACTGCCGTTACCCAGACACACTATCACCACCATTATGGCTGGGTAGATTAAGACAATGAACAGGGAGGACAGGGAACATACTAGTAAGTAAAACGAAAAAAGGGAGAACGAGCAAAACAGGAAAGAAACAGAAACTACAAATGCCACTGATACATAAAGGAGCAGGTAGGCCAAACTATATCCCGTGGGCCCAAATGGACAAAAACAACCCGTTTAAACTCCTCCCCCCGCTGACAGGAGGAGCAGGTAAGTGGATACATGTATTTGAGAAGATCACGGCAGGCGTGCCGTTAGCTATAGGTGATGTGAAAAGCTTATTAGTATCAGCAATCGGGGACCAAGCAGACACAATCTGGGAAAGGGCAGGGGTCCCGGGAGTAACAATGAGCTGTGATCGCCACGATGGATCACCATTCAACAATGTTTGAGCACAAGTATGGGATGCATTGCGGCGGCAATTTCCAGACGTTCCAGATTTACATGCAGTGATGCAGTGCACGATGGAGGAGAGCGAGGATCCTGCGCAATTCATTTTGCGAGTGCAAGACTTATGGAGAAGTGAAACTGGTACGGCATGGAATCAATCTACAGCCTTATTTAATTTTATCATTAAAAAGGGGTTGCCGAAAGAGGTGCAGAAGGCCTTGGACAAAATAACTGGGATCGAAGCCAAAGGGTGGCCTGAAATTCAGAGCATAAACGTACACCATTGGTGGAGGATCAAAGAGAAGGAAAAGGAGGTCACACAAAAGAGGCTGGCCGACGAAGCAAAACTAGTGCAGACAAAATTAGTGAAGGTCGCCGCCATTACTGCCAGTGTAACCGCAGACAGAGAAAACGAAGGAGAAGAAAACGTGGGAAGAAGGCACGTTGGGATAGCAGTCCAGTGGGTTGGAGAGGACCAAGGACAGTGGAACGGGGAGGAACAGCCATGCCAAGGATCACAGTGGCAGAACAGGACGGCCCAAGGAAGAGGTGGGTACCGTGGGCAGAGGGGAGGATACGGAGGAATAGGAAACAGAGGGTATGGTGGGCAAGGACCAAGAGGAGGACAACAGGGGTCATGTTGGAATTGTGGAAGGTGGGGACATTATTCACGAGATTGTAGAATGCGACCATCAGGGTATTTCAGGGGCAGCAGCAGCCCATGAACAATGAACAGGGGTGGGGCTGCCCACACCCAGGTAGCCCTTGTGGAGCTCCAATGGGGAGGGGGGGGACAACACGCACTACAGCCCATGGCAAGACAAAACTCAGTAGGGAACATAAACAATAACCCTTTTGCAGCGGCTGCAAATGGGGCCCTTGTACCATTCCGTGGCGTAACGGTCGTAGGTGACAACGTTTTTTCAGTGCCAGGTCAGCAAAGATACCAAGACTGGGACAGCCCACAGGGAGTACTTGCATGTCCAGTCCTATCCACCACACAAAGTGCAAATGAGGAACCACTAGTGGCGGCAGAGATAGGAAACAAGCAGTTTATCTTTATGGTAGACTCTGGAGCAGAAAGATCATGTCTCACAGAAGGGCGGTTTCAGCTCTCGGGAAGAAATTTGGAGACGCAGGGGTTCTCTGGGGCTATTTTAAAAGTTCCTTACACAAAAGATCTTGATGTAACAGTAGGGGGAAAAACAGTGCGCGCACCCTTATTGTATTACGAAGACGCGCCAATCAATTTGATGGGACGAGACTTGCTCAGTAAGTTAAACATGACCATAGCTTTTACTGAAAGAGGGATAGTGTGCTCGACGCCAGGGGTATGCCCAGTACGAGCACTCCTGATAATAAGCACGATTACAAAGGAAGTTGCAGTAAGAGGGATCCCCATTGACATGGACATGTTCATCTATGGAATACAGGTATTAGCCCGAGTAGTGCCTGAAATAACACAAAATGAGTGGAGAATACCATCAGACTTCATATTCCGCCCAATCACACCAACAGATGTAGTGCCAGGCACAATTATATCTATAGACATTGAGGCAGTTCAAGTTTCCAACAGACGCATTGTGGTCATAGGCCTGGACATGCAGGTACGCGAATGGAGAAGTGTGCTATGCATAGAGCCGAACATAATGCTAAAAGATATAACTGATGAAGAATTGTTTACCGATTACAAGGGGGATGGAGAAATAATAATGGAAATAAGCATACCATGTGACATTATGATCCAATACAGAGAAATACACAACCCACTCATGGCTAACATAAAGGCCCCACTGACAATATTTGAGGAAGACATGGCCAGGGTAGCACCTGAAATTTGGACCACAGGACCCCACGATGTGGGATTGTTGCACGAGGTAACTCCCATAAAGATAAAACTGAAACCAGGTGCCCTCCCACCCAGAGTGAAACAATACCCAAAGAAGCAGAGGAAGGTATTAGAGAAACAGTGAATGCACTCCTAAGCCAAGGTATCTTAGTGCCATCAACTTCCCCATGCAACTCAGCGATTTTTAACGATTAAAAAAGCAAAAGGAGGGGTGTGGAGAATGGTCCAGGATCTCCGCTCACTCAATGACGTCATCCAAAAAGAGTTCCCATTAGTGCCTAACCCGGCATCAATATTGTGCAGTATACCAAAAGAGGCAACTTGCTTCACTGTCATTGATTTAAAAAACCTTTTTTCTCTGTGCCACTTGCACCAGAGTCACAGTACCTTACAGCTTTACATTTGGAAACAGCAGATATGAACATCGCAGACTCCCACAGGGGTATTGCGAGAGCCCAAGCATTTTTAACAGAGTACTACGAGAAGACATTGGCAACATAGATGTAGGGAGCACCATTATACAGTACCTAGACGATTTACTCGTCTGCAGCAAAACAGAAGAAGAGTGTAGAGAAGACTCGATAACACTGCTTAACGTATTGGCTGCCAAGGGATAAAAGTGGACAAAGGAAAGTTACAATACTGCCTTGCAGACGTTGTATATCTTGGCCAGCAAATATCTAAAGATGGAAAAAGAATACTACCAGACAGAGCAGCTGCCATTCGACACATTATCATACCAAAAACAGTGAAGGACATGCAGAAATTTCTTGGCATATGTAACTATTGCCGAGCATGGATCCTCGATTATGCAGCATACACACGGCCAATGCTACAATCACTGAAAGAAGCACAAAAGAACAGGGCCCCAATTAAATGGACACAGGAGACAAATTGCCCAATTCTCCCGATTAAAAGACCTTATTGCAGACGCCCCAGTCCTTGCAAATCCAGATTATGAAAGGGAATTTTTCCTGTTTTCACACAGCAATGGAACATTGACGACAGCAGTATTGACACAAAAGACATCACTAGGCCACAAACCATTAGCATACTACAGTGGAATATTAGACTCAGTAATGCAGGGATATTTCGCTTGCGAACAGGCCCTCGCTGCAGCGCCCTTCGCCATTGAGAAAAGTGCCACGATCGTAATGGGATGTTCAGTGACGCTATATGCGGAACACTCATTATTTGCTATCTTGGAAAGATCAAAATCTACTCTCACAACACAGAGAGCATCTGCTTATGAAATAATAATATCCAGTCCAAATGTACACGTGGTCAGATGCAAGACAGTGAACCCAGCCACATTCATTACAGAGCCAGGCACAACTGAAGATTTACAGGAACACGATTGTAGCATGTATGAAGGAGAGGGCGATGACATTCCCAAAGCAAGAGAAAATGCCCTTACAGAAGGAGAAATCTATTTCATAGACGGGTCAGCATCCATAAACTCAGAGACAGGAGAGAAACATGTGGGGATGGCATTGCTAACACAGTCTGACATGATGAAAACTGCAACTAAGAGAGGAAAAGTAAAAAAGCAAAATGTGTTTTTTTTTACATATTCTGTCTGTCTCTCTCTCTCTTTCCCTTTTTTCTCTCTTATTCTCATATGAATTATGTTATTTTTCCTATTTTTCCTCATTGTTTTTATGATAAATGGAAAGAAATTGTTAAATGCCTAACTAAGCAAAAGATGAAAAAGAATGAACAATTGCAAATATGTTTCTTTTCATGATGATTTAACGAATTTGTCTCGTTAGGTTCAACATGAGCCAATGCGATGAAACGGCTGAGCAGGCAGAAATGTTAGATAGAAATAGGGATTCCACTAGGGCCAGTAGATTGAGCAATGTGGAATGCGTTATAAAATATGCTGCCATACTATTTGCAATAATGATGTTTTATTTTATTTGGTATAACGCCGTTTTATTTGTGACAAATGAAATGAACAAAGGGGGGAGCGGGGCTAAAATGATAAAACCAGGGTCTAAACTAATATGGACTGGAGTAACAACCATTTGGAAGGGCACTTATAACGTTGAATCGAATAGTATAAATACAACGCCACCCTATGAACCATTGCATGAAAACAAAACTGCTATCCAATTGTTGAGTAATACTATGGCCAAGGAAATAGAGCCTGGATGGGATGCAAATGACGATTACTATTGGTTGACTAACTTCAGAAATACAAGCATGCACACACACACGGCACCAGAAACCACTACTGAATATACATATGTCACCATGAACAACATTGATGATGCATGGTCCAGAATATTCCCGCTGCAATATCAACGAGTTGGTACCCAATTAAAAAACAAAAGAGGGAGGAGAAAAAGGGGGGCGGGAAAAAACGGATATGATATTTATCACAACCTGGGGTTAGATGAAATAGAGGACCCCCAACACCCTGACCAATCAAATAAATGGTATTCAGACATGAGCACCGCAGCAAAGCAAGCAAGTAATGAAAGTTTCTACGTGTGCTCACTTATTCCACATGCAACTGGAACCCCAACAATGTTAATTCCACAGAAAGTACCCTTGTCTGAGGCCCAATGTTTGATTCATCTGATGCTGTGTAGAATAAAAAAGACATTTCAGGCACACACAGTCACCATGGAAAAATTGGAAAACGAACAAACATGCACCAGCAGACGACAAGGAGTAATTTGCCTCCAAGAGTCATTTTTCATCATAAAAGGGACAAGGTATGCAGACAACAAGTGGCATGATGAAACGATTGAATGCAAAGCTGAGGGGCTTTAAGGGCTGCCAGACGAAACATACGAGTGGGTAAAAGAAACGTGCATCCCCATCTGGTCACAGCATATCACCAAACTGACATGGGTCACACCACTGGAGAGACCCATAAAGATTCAAAAGGAAATACTGCACGAACTTTGCTTCCATGGAGAAGGGAAGGTGAATATGGGAAATGCACAGCAGTGCAATAAGACTTTAATAATACCAGATATGAAAAAAGGCACTGCCGCATTAATGGACATATACTGGATCTGTGGCAAACAAGCTTACCTGCATATCCCAGCATCTTGGAGGGGCACTTGTGCCCTAGCCACACTTCACTCAGCACTAATGGTGATACCAGAGAGCCACGTTCAGTTTACAGCAAGGCCTTCGGCTGACAGTTCGACAGCAGGCCAATCGGCTGACATATCGGCAGCAGGGCAATCGGCTGAACCATCGACAGAGCCCGAGGAGACAATCACAGAGCCCCCAGCATACAAACTATTGTCAGAAGAAACATTGAGAACCAAGTTGTCACGCAGCAAAAGATCCAATTATATTTCGTCCAAATCGTCAGAACTCCTTGCGGAAATCCCGCAGCAGTACAAGCTTTTCTCATCTGCAGAGACATTTTTTGCATCATTTCTAGCACCAGGCGTTCAAGCAAGCATAAACGCGAAATAGGTGCAGATAACACGCTGGGAGCTCATCCAGCTGGCTAACGACACTGAAGAAGGATTCAACATCATAAAAATAGAGCTCCGTGCACAGCGCCTGATGACGATGCAAAACAGATATGTCTTAGATCTTATCACGGCGATGGACGGCAGTGTTTGCAAAAAAATTGGGGGGGCGTGCTGCACGTTCGTACCAACTTCAGATGCTGATAACGGGACACTGTCACACGTGATAACAGCAGTGCATAATTTAGGAGAAAGAATGAGAACGGAAGGTGGAGCAGACAACAACACGTGGTTCGACAATCTGTTCAGCTGGATACCATCATGGGTGAACATAGCAGCGAAGATACTCATTCCCATTATTGTCTTTCTTCTCCTAATATTCTGTCTGTGCCAACTGCGACTAAGATGCTGTTAAAATAATATGCCTAATTCAGCGATGATGATGGTAACAGTGGGCCGACAAACAACGGTGGCTACCATGATAGATGCCCAAGTACAAACTCGAGAATACACCACACCGCAGTATAGAATGACTGCCCTCTATAGGCAGTATGGGGACGTGGTCGATAATTTACATCACACTACCATTAAAGAACCAAAGGACTTGCTGTGGTATAACGAGGTTTGGATAGATTGGGATGGGGATGGTGGGATATACTTAATGGTCACCCCAGAAGAATACGCAAGAAGGGGTAACAGCTTGAGAAGTGTGTGCAAAGTATGGATGCCAATAAAGGGTACACCTGCTTGGGATGAGGCTGTGGCTGAAGCTGAGCGCTACCGAAGGGAGAACGGAAAGAACGAGATAAGTAGTTTGTTACTTTAGATGTAACGAAAGGGGGGAATGTATGGGAGCTAGGGGCCCCTAGGTCCCCTCGCGCCATACACTACTCAGTACGGGACTTGGACCACGTGCCTCCGGTAGTGGGGTTGCCCCTTGACCTTATGTAAAGTTAACCACGGTTGACCGCTACATAGATGGGACTACTGAGCAGGACACGGGGCATCCATCTTTTGTGCCCCCTTTCGACTCCATCTTGGGTAAACAGGCCTCACTGCGATAGTACAGCAAGGCTCAGCTCCCCCTTCCACCGCAACAGCCAAGGACAGAGGCACACACAAGGTGCGCAGGCAGCTGGCTGGCCCCCACCCTTGCACTCCCCCTGCAAAGGAAAGCTCCGCGCTCCCATTCTCACGCTGAAGATGGAGAAAGTTGCAACAACCAATATGATACAGTTTTCTTCCTCTGAGGTCACTGCCAGCATGAGAACCAGCATGTGAACCAGGATGAGCTAAGCACTTTTTGCTCGTTCGTCCCCATAAACGTGCAAGCTACCCACCCCCATTTAGAGTAATTTATTGCCATCCTGACCCTGCGCTCCCTGTAAGGTATTTCTTTCAAGTGCCAGACCCTCGCCTGCGCTGCGAAACCCACCCAACACACCCGCTACTAACCTTAAGCACTTTGCCACAATATATGTTTTTACTTATACTAATAGGTCTAAAGCTTAGGAGATATGTGAAACACAGCTTAACTCTTTTTTTTTACATGTACAATAAAGGTCAAGGCCTCCAATTAAAGCCACGAATGACCCAATTGTACTGACAATAAATACTATGTGTGATTTGTGTAGAAATATGAAAAGAAGTATAAAATGTTTAGATAATTTGTTATTTAGTGTTTTACGAATGCAACATATTAGCTTAGGTAATGACCACAGTGACCGGACCCTGACCTGCGTGGAGCACAAGATATTTGACGTACATCATCTCGTCAGCCACTCAGCCAATCAGAAGGAAGAGATGCCACCCACACCTACAGCACCACACCGCCTGGCCAATCGGGTCCATTTAGTATTTTTTGTTAGAGTTACTTTAATTGATATATATATGAGTGATGATGTAAATGGGTTTGAGGGTTATTTGGGTTATTTCCTAGCTGGAGAAATAAACCATCCTTTGAACTCTTGCAACCGGTTCTCAGTGCCTCCTTCCCCGACAGGGGTTGTGGTGGTTATTTTATTTTCTCTTACACGAAGTAAGCCGGGGAAAGGCACCTACAATGGCTACCCTAACCTTTTCCTCAATGACGACAAAACAGAACCACTTATTATGGGTTCATCTCACCGTCTCAAAAACCTAGATACCACCTTCTCCTCCTTTTCCTTTGATGGCATCATCATACCTGTTCTGAAGCACGTCAAAACCCTAGGTGTTTACCTCGACGCGGACCTCTCCATGACCAATAACATTAATGCTTTGGCGTCATCCACAGCCTACACCTCCAAGCTCATTTCCTTGAGTAGACAATTTCTTTCCCCGTGCAACTGCCTGACACTAGCAAGAGCTATCATCAGCAAACTGGTCTACTGCAATGCCCTGCTCATGGGTACTTCCGCAGCAAACCTCTCTAAACCGCAACTTCTTCAAAACAAAGCGCTATATGCTGCCTTGAGCTTATGGTGCTCTGGACACATCGCAGCAACCAAGCGAGAGGTCCATTGGCTGCCCATCAAAGCCTGCATTGAATTTAAACCCTAATCTTTGCCACTGTTGTATCTACAAAGAGGCTCCCCTCTACCTCAATAACTGCGCAGCCCTGAAACACCATGAGCGCCTGCTACGATCTTCCGATTGCCTCACCCTGCTCACCCCTCGGTTTAAAAACAAAAGAGCAGGAGGTGTCAGCTTTTGTGTCACAGCGCCTGCCCTCTGGAACTTCCTACATCCTAACATCAGAAAGGAACACAGTTACTCAATCTTAAAAAAAACCTGTGAAAATGTGGTTGTTTAACAAATATGAGTAATATCTACTTTACTTACAGACTGAATTATTATAACTACTGTCTCCTTATTTCTGTACAAATGCTGTGATACCTCCGGGTGTGGGCGTTACATAAATGCAATGAATAAATAAACAGGCACTCTGGTTTGGCAGGCTCTCATTTCTGAAGGGCAACACAACATAACATTGGGGACAAAAGTGGCCCTGGACTCACGATAAGGTAGCACCCCCATCTCACCTTTCAAGTCCATATCGGTGACGCCTGCGGTAGCCTGGCCTCAATGGAAGCCTCTGTTCAGAACCTACCTTTAGGTCTTAGGTTATGCAGCTGCAAGAAAGAGAAAAACAAAAGGGGTGATGGCTGGAAGGTTTAGAATACATCTTAACCTCCGGCATTGCTCTGGGCAACCCTCCAGGCCATCGTTATCCACCTGCCAAGCCATTACAGAAGGGGAAAGACCATATGCAAATCAGGCTTGGTCCCACCCCAAAAGGCTCAGTCCAGCCTGAACTGCTAGGTCACATCCCTTCTGCATGAGACCACAAGCATCCCCAGAAATGTTTCAGCCTCATTGGGCCGCATCAGTGAGGAGTAGCTTGGGTCTCTAGGCCCAGCAGGCACGGGACCCACGTCTGGGTATACCCATCCCACTCGGGGTGACTATAGCAAAACAAAAGGGGTGATAGCTGTGCGGGTTAGAAGGTCCCGTACCTGCTCTTGTATATCACTGAAAGACGCAGGAGACCCTGCACTCTGGGCTAGGGTATTAATACTCTTGGACACAATCTTAGAGCATTGGAATTGTTTGACTGAAAACACAGAGTCACGAGAGATAGTCTTAACCTTTGTCTTCATCTTGTTTTGTCGAACTAAAACTGGAACTATCTCCACCCTCCTCTTCCTGTCTTTAGCTTCCTCCTATACCCTCAATCTACACACTCCAACGGTCCAATACTGATAGCCAAGAACATTACACACACTCCCTTGGAAGAATGGGTTTATTCGATTTCTTCAGTAGACTGCGTGGGCCATCTGACTACTCGTTGCAACAACCTCCTTGAAATCTTGAAATGTCAGATACAGTATGAGAATTAAGCAGACACTCAGGACAAGAGTCACTCTCTGGTACGTTGCTATCATCAGAGCAGGTTACATCAGCAGGTGATGTTTCACACGTAACGCCAGAGTTCATTAGTTTCTTGAAGAATGACACATTTCTGGTGATGGAGAGGTCACCGCGTTCTCCCATAATCATAGACCCTACGCTCCTCAGTGATTGTCCCCATATTTCTTTATACTGGCCTTGCTTGCATCACTTCTTTTTTGAAGGTCTACCATTGCATCTGACATGTCTACTGCACATGGGGCATGAGGAGTGTGTGCGTGTCTTTGTGTGTGCGCGTGCCAAAAATGTGATCAGACAGGCCATTTTCAATTGTGCTATGTGGGGTGAAGTGATAATCCAATAATCTGAAAAGACCTTGTGAGGTTTTCCATTTAGAGATCAACAGGGCCTTTGACTCGAGTTACTCAGAGATGATTAAATAATCAGAAAACCGCTTGAAATCATGTCCACTGGAAGGAGTTGGCTCCACACTGAGAATACTATATGCAGCAAAAATAGTGTCTAATGCTTGGATGGCTGATGTCGCTGCAGTGCATGATATAACATGCAGCTCCGGATTTTGATACAGTTCATCATGCACTACCATTACGCAGGCATGTGTATGGAGAGGTCCCAAGAGGAACTGCAACTTCCTCATATCCAGCAGTTGGCAATGGTGTCATTTGAACAGGCTTGTGTGCGGAGAAGCCCTTTGACAGATTTGACATTTTTTAAACACAAATTCCACCAGTGAGTCAATTATGGGAAGCCATACATTCTGTTGTTTGGTGAACACTCTGCCCTGATGGCCTTCATGGGCCAGGATCACTATCCTCCGATGTATGGATCCCGGAATTTCTATTCTGTTGCTTTTGAGTATTATCTCTGACTTTGTTATGCAGACCTCATCCTTACGTACAGTGAAGGTCTTGATTGCACATATACTGGAGTAAGAGTTTTAGCATCGTGCCACCTACCAGATCAGAGGTATTGCATGACTTGGAATCCACCATTGGTAGGAGGATTCTCGTAAGAGAATCAGCAGGATTTTCATCTTTGCCAAACTTCTGAATTAGCTGAAACTTAAATATTGAAGACGTAGGTGCCATTTCGCTATGCGGGTAGGCATTTTAGCACTGGGTTGGTCATAAATCGTTGGCAAAGTCCTTGATATCCATGGACTGGTGCTAATGTTCACATGCTCATGCCACAGCCAGACATCTTTTCTCTGCCCGAGTGTGTGCCTTCTCGGTCTCACAGAGGCTCTTAGTGGCAGAATGACAATTCTTCGAGAAGACACTGATCCTGGTTTATGCTGAGCGGGGATGGCACTCATTCACAGTAGGTTCAGTAGAGAGTGGAAATACACCATGCAGACAGCTTTTACAATGCACTGCTTGAGCTGTTCAAAAGCATCCTGACAGGTCTGTGTCCACACAAAATCTTGGCCTTGTTTCATTGGTAAACGTAGAGGAGCCCTGATGGATGCAAAGTCCTGTATATATCTTGTGCAGTAACTTGCCATCCCCGGAAAGGAGCGCAGTGCAGATGGGTGTGTAGGGCTAAGAGCTGAGACAAGGGCCTGTACTTTCTCGGGGTCTGGTCTCATCCCATCCTTGGAAAAGATATGTACAAAGAATGTTAAGGTGTATTTGTTAAACTTGCACTTCTCCTTGCTCAGTGCCAGATTTGCCTCTTCCAGAGCCGCGCAAACAGTTTGCAAGAGTGGCAGCATGATATTCTTATGTAGTGATGCATGTTAAAATAGTGTTGCTATAATTTAAGCAGTGACGTATATGCCGTAGGATTTTGTGAATCTTTTCTTGAAATACTTCTGAAGCAGATACCGAAGCTGACAGATAGCTCAGGAGCAACACGCTTGCCTTGGAAGAAAGATGATGTGGAGCAACACAGGTTCGATCCCCGGGTCCGCACTTAGAAACCTCTGGGTATTAAGTGCGTTATAAATAACCAATCACAATTACACCTAAGCTATGGACGAACACGAGCCAAGGACTGAACGAAGCTGCAACCATGGTAGAAGACGACGCGACAGCCACAGATATGTTAGGGCAAGTGGCACAGAGAGAGCTGATTCTATGACAAGACTGGAGGCGAGCATTATGCTTCATCTTCATTTATTTCTACTCTTCAGCAGTTCAACAAACATATATAATAAAACCATGAAAAGTGTTCTAAAACTAGCAAACTTTTCTCTTATCCAAAACTACAAAATCCATGAGCCTCTGTAGTCCATGCTCACTCCACCAGTCACAACCCACTTCCTGTGCTTGGACGACTCCTCTTCTTTTACTGCTCTTCAAGCAGATAAGTACTATTTCTTTCCTCTCCTAATGCCTGTAGCAAATTGGCTGACTGAAGAGGGGAAATTTGGGTTAAAGATTGGATATATATGTGCTGAGAGTGTGAGCATTTGCAGGGGGAACGCGAGAGAAATTGCGTTTGCACTTGCTTGGAAGTTTTAATGCTAATGTCACACCACGCGCGCGCGTACTAGGTTTGGCGTTTTTTCCTTTGCAGGCGCATTCGCCGCGTGGGTCACTGCGGGACCCCAGGAAAAGTTCCCTTGATTTATAGCGTCGGCCGTGAGGCTGACGGCCCCGTGCCGTATACCCGGCACGTCAGGGGTTCGGTCAGCCTCACAAGCGACAGGAGTCGGTTCACGCATAGAAGATTGTAGCTCCACCCACGGGTGGCCGGAGCTAGCGCGCGAAGCGCAGGGCGTATCGCCCCAACAGCATAGCCCCCTCCCGCGGGTGGGCGGAGCTAGCGCGCGAAGCGCGGAGCGTCTCGCTCCAACAGCATAGCCCCCACCCGCGGGGGGCGGAGCTTACACACGCGAAGTCGCGTAGCATCATTTCAAAGCGGCGATCGCTAATCACCATCGCCAGCGCTTGTAGATGCAGAGCATTAACTCCAACTAGTTTGAAGTGGAACATAGCGATCGAACGATCGCGCGCAGCAAGATCAGCTGAAGCACTAACTCCGGCACTTCAGCAGACCTTCAGTTGCAAGATCTGTGAAAGACTCGGGTCTGTGAGCCCCTACACTGCCGAGAAGCAGTAGATGGTCGATTTGAGTGCGGGGACCTCCGCAGATGCCGGAAGGCTAAACAAGGATAAAGGTGCAGCCACTGAAAGTAAAAAAGTAAAAAAGTGAAAAGAAAAAAAAAAAAAAGACATTTAACATCATAAGAGAGCAGTGGGCGTGCTAAGAGACCTGTTCCAGGTATTTTAGGCACACAGCACAGAGGAAAATGTCAGACTTTGAGTGGAGTGAGGAGGAGCAGTCGCAGGACCTCGCTGCCAGCTTCAAGCAAGTGCTGGGTAGCTCTCTTATGGATGCAGTGGCAGAAGGGGTGAAACCCCTACAAGAGAGGCTGGAGACGTTGGAAGCTATACTCTCACAGCCAAAGACCAGCACCAAAGTGGATAAGCGCACGCCCACAGAACCCTTGAAAGAGGGGCATAAGGGGAGTAAGCTAGCCCTCAAGAGGAAAGCCTCTGACGACCCCCGGGGCTCATTAGAAGAGGCGATAGAAAAGGCCTCGGAGGTGCCTGACGCTTTCGCAAAGCTTAAATAAGCGTACCTACAAAGGCAGGCGGTGCCGAACCTCACGACCCCCGCTCCAGGGGAGGACAATATTGGAGAAGACCTTGGCAGAAGAGCAAGACTCTTTAGGGGAAGAAGAAGCCGAGGAGGAAGACTGGGTTAGACCCAGTGGGGGCAAGAGAGCGAGGAAGGAGAAACACCTCATAGAAAATCAGGATGATATGTTCGACCCAGACAGCATACGTAATACGTAATCCGAGGTCCACCGAGTGGCAACCATCCCCCCGAGTAACTCAGTATATGGCAGCAAGGTTACGCAAGCCACTAGACAAGGAGGTGAGACAGCGCCTACGGGCAGAGTGCCAGCGCCCAGATCTGCCAGGAAAGGTGGCGGAAGCACCTGAGCTCGACCCAAAAATGCTGACCTTCGTGGCCAAGACGAGCAAAGACCCCCGGAAGGGGATTGATAGATCCTGGAAATCCTGTCAGGAGAAGTTATTAGATTTAGCAGGTCCTTTCGGAAAAAGTTATGGACCTCGCAGAGAGGGCGAAGGACACGGGAGAAGAGGTTGACCCGGAAGCCCTCGCAGGATGGGCTCAGAGAGCTGTCTGCCTGCTTGGAAACGCAAATTGTGCCATTGCGTCAGAGAGAAGGAAGGGCCTATTGCTCAAGATAGATTCAAAGTTGAGCGATTTGTCGTCATATGAAGCAGGGGAAGGTGCACAAGGCCTCCTGTTCGGAGAAACCTTTGGGAAGGAGATGGGCCGGTTCGTAGGCACATTCGCGTCGCTAGAGAAGGCCCAAGCATCTATTCGCAAAATATTCCCCAGCAGAGTTTTTGGAGGGACTGGCCGCTACAGAGGTCGCGCAGCCGGTCGCAACCAAGGAGGGAGAAGACCTCAGAACACCAGGGCACAATACTGGGAGAACAAGAGCCAAGACACCTTTTTCCCGTCCAGGGGGAGATTCCCAAGAGGCCGAAGGTCCAGAGGATCGGGACGAGGTCAAGGATTTACGCCAGGTGAGAGCGATTATGTATCCTCCAGTAGGGGGGAGGACGCGCAGATATTTAGAGAATTGGCGCAAGCTTTCAAGCGATTCCTGGATACTGCAGACCGTCAGCGGTCTGCAGCTAGATTTCATAGAGACCCCAGTTCAGCGATACGAGCCGCAGGGTCAGAAATTAGCGCAAGCAGAACAAGCATGGCTAGACAGCGAAATAGCACAGCTAGTCACCAAGCAGGCGATAGAGAAATGCGAGACATCCCCGAAGTTTGTGAGCAATATGTTCCTAGTGCACAGGAAGGAGAAGGTACGCCCGGTGATAAATCTCAAAGAGCTGAACAGCTGGATCGTATATCGGCACTTCAAGATGGAGGGCGTCCATCAGCTCAGAGACTCCCTAAGAGAAGGAGATTGGTTGACGCGTCTAGATCTAAAGGACGCTTACCTCACAGTACCTGTTCTCGAGGAGTACAGACCATTTCTAGCTTTTCGCTGGCGGAGCCGATTCTGGCAATTCAAGTCGATGCCATTCGGTCTTGCTTCCGCACCCTGGGCATTCACAAAGCTGATGAAGCCGGTAGCGGCAGCAATCAGGGAGAAAGGCGTCAGGCTTATTATTTACCTGGACGACCTCTTGCTCCTGGCAGAAGATCGGGAGGTATTAGTATACCAAACGAGATGGGTGCAGGACCTTCTGACCTCACTAGGATTTCTAGTGAACACAGAAAAATCAGATACCACACCGGCGCAAAGGTTAGACTTCCTGGGATTTATCCTAGACACCAAGAAGGCGACCTTGGAACTTCCAGCTCGGAAGATGAGAGACATCAAGAGAGAGATCAGAGTATGCTTAGAGAAGCAGCAAGTATCTCTCAGGACATTAGCGAGAATAGTTGGGCTTCTAGCAGCCTCTATCCAGGCCATTTTCCCGGGGCCACTTCACTACCGAGCACTGCAGAGATTGAAAATAAAACATCTGCAACTAGGTCTGAAGTACCATCAACAAGTGCCTTTGGATCAGGACTCGATTACAGAACTAGAATGGTGGTTAAAGAATATGGACGCTTGGAATGGGCGAGCCATATTCGGAGACAAGCCGGATTTGATAATAGAATTGGATGCCAGTCGGAAAGGCTGGGGAGCCAGATGTGGGTCTTTACAGACCGGAGGCAAGTGGAGCGAAGAGGAGCTTCGTCTACACATAAACTGCCTAGAGCTCCTAGCAGGATCATTCGCGATCAAAGCCTTTACGAAAGAGAGAGTGAAATCTTGTGTCCTACTGAAGATGGACAACATATCAGCAGTGCGCTACATCAACCATTTGGGTGGTACGAGATCCAAGATGCTCGCAGAGTTAGCGAAGGACCTGTGGCACTTCTGCCTACGATCAGGGACATCCGTGACAGCGGAGTACCTGCCAGGGACACTGAACGTAGTAGCAGATTGGAACTCTCGGTACCTTACGGATTCCAGCGATTGGAGGCTGGATCCAGCAGTGTTTCAGAGACTGAACACGAGATGGGGACCATTGCAAGTAGACCTGTTTGCTTCCCGGCTCAATGCGCAGAGGAGCGGCTATTTCAGCTGGAGGCTGGATCCGGGAGCGCTAGGAACAGATGCGTTTCTGCAAGAGTGGATAGGAGGTCCGCATTACGCTTTCCCCCCTTCGTGATGTTGAGCCGAGTATTAGCGAAATTCCGGAGGGAGAAAGCAGAGCTGGTATTAGTAGCGCCATTATGGAAGTCTCAGGTGTGGTTCCCCACACTAATGGAACTGGTGTCGGACATTCCCAGAGTCCTCCCCGACGAGGAGCGACTACTCACGGACCCAGCTGGGTCGTGTCATCCTCTGAGAGTGAGAGGGACACTCCCGCTAGTCGCGTGCAGGATATCCGGAAACGGTGGGCCTTGCCAGGAATTTCGGCGCAGGCTGCTCAGCTTATCGCTGAATCCTGGGCTCCATCCACTAGGAGGAGCTATGACGCAGCTTGGGCAAAATGGACAAGCTGGTGCAAGGACAGAAGTGTTCATCCCGTTTCTGCATCTGTAGTGGAGATTCTGAACTTTCTAGCGAACCTATTACAGAGCGGGAGAGCTTTCCGTACTATAGGAGTGTACAGATCGGCGATTTCTGCGGGTCACATGCCAATAGAGGGCGTCCCGGCAGGAGAACATCCTGCGGTGGTGAGGCTCATCAGAGGAGCAAGATTTAAAGCGCCACCAGAGCCCAGGTATAGCACAACATGGGACGTGGCTGCAGTACTGCACCTATTAGCGAGTTGGCCGACCAATAAGTACCTCTCGCTTAAGCAATTATCCGGAAAGCTAGCTATGTTGCTATGCTTAATCTCCTGCAAGAGGGTATCGGACGTGAGAGCACTAGATGTTAACAGTCGATCCTTCGGTCCGGAGGGAGTTACATTCTCCATAGTCAGAAGGACCAAGACAGGGACATCTACGGTACATTATCCGTATTTCCCGAGTAATTTGAAATGGTGCGTAGCACGATGCATTAAGGAGTACGAGAATAGAACTGCGGAGTATAGAGCAGCAAGTACTACTCAGTTATTAATAGCGCGCAGGAAGCCCTATCACGCTGTTGCATCAGCTACCATCGCAAGATGGGTCAAGGAGGTTATGCACGCAGCAGGTCTGAATGTGAGCGCGTATGGAGCTCATTCGGTGAGGGGGGCAATGGCTTCGTCCGCCGTGAGAGCAGGAGTGCCCTTGAGTGAGATAATGCTGGCAGCAGACTGGTCAAGCGATAGGACTTTAAAGAGTTTTACTTTAAGCCAGCGGAGAGTTTAGCAAGTACGGTGTTGGGTAAGCTTTGAACAAGCATAATGCTCGCCTCCAGTCTTGTCATAGAATGAAGATTACCCCTGCTATCTGCGCAGGGAGTATTAATTCTATTAAAGACTAGGAGGCGAGCATTAAATTCCCACCCGAATCTGGTACTGTGTATACGATGTCAATGCTTTATTATGTATCAGTACGAGACGTTTGCACCACCCCAAAGTATTCTATTGTTGTTCTTTTCATAGGAGAGGATCAGAAGAATAACTGAAGGTGATGACAGAGCAGAGGATCTCAGGAGGCCGGAGAGTTTTTTCGGCAATTAAGTTAAAAGTTCAAGAGAGCCTTCGCACCGTTGACGAGGATCAGTTAGAGACTTTCAGAGCGAGTAAAAGCAGAGGAGGA
Organism: Ambystoma mexicanum; assembly: GCF_040938575.1. Lineage (NCBI taxonomy): Eukaryota > Metazoa > Chordata > Amphibia > Caudata > Ambystomatidae > Ambystoma > Ambystoma mexicanum. The sequence goes on from NC_090932.1 coordinate 1,629,421,091, forward strand.
GTCCAAGCACAGGAAGTGGGTTGTGACTGGTGGAGTGAGCATGGACTACAGAGGCTCATGGATTTTGTAGTTTTGGATAAGAGAAAAGTTTGCTAGTTTTAGAACACTTTTCATGGTTTTATTATATATGTTTGTTGAACTGCTGAAGAGTAGAAATAAATGAAGATGAAGCATAATGCTCGCCTCCTAGACTTTAATAGAATTAATACTCCCTGCGCAGATAGCAGGAGTAATCTTCATTGATTTCCAAACACATGGAAGCCCATAAAGCTGTGGAAATGCTGCATCAGGCTCTGTCTAGGGCTCAGATACACCCAGTTTCTCAGCTCAATGTCTTTGCCGAAGGCAGGCTACACCGCCTGACAACCAGAATGAGTCACGTGGGAAATAGGTGTCAGATCAGGTGGCATTACACAGGATTAAAAGATCTGCACAAGGGGTGGTCTGTATCAAGTGGGTATGCAGAGTGCCCAGCAGCTTTGTAGGCCTACGATCCACCAGAACTAAGTACATCTTGTGATGAATCACTAGGTGTCGTCACTTCTCCCCAGGGTGAGCTCCTTCTCATGAGGCTAGGGAGGTGAGGCCACTACCCAATAGTCCCCGTAGGGGTGGTATAATGTGGGAAGACCTTATGGGGAGGAACTCCCCTCCTTGGGACCAGGATGACCACCTAGGGTACAGGCCCTATAGTCACAACCGAAGTGTCCAATTACATAATCACCACACTGGTCACACCACCTCACAACCTCTTACTGAGCATAAAACTATATGCTATCGTAACACCTCCAAGATAGATCCTTTTGAAAGTATTGGGCAGAAGAAGATGATAAATAACATGAAGAATAACTTTTTCTCAAATACTGATACGAGGAGGATGCACAGAGGCACCAAGATTGGTCAGTGGAACTGGGAACAGCCGTCTAGCCTCCCGCAAGGGAATGGACAGTGGCAGAGTTTAAAAACCAAAGAAGGACTTAGCACGTTGTCGAGCCAGTCACAGAGCAGCAGCAGGTCAGGACGCTGTAAGGCGTGGGAGCCAAGAAGCGGCAAAGACCGTAGAGCAGAAACTACCAGATGGAATCAGAAGGCAGTGGTGCAATCTCCAGGGGGAGGTGGACCGTGCAGTCCCTGAATCATACCGATACTGCAAGGAGCCAAACCAGCAACCACTGGCAGCAGACGACCGCAGAGAACGCACCAACGGCTGACTCTAGTCCCAGGAAGAACCACTGCCATGCGCAGGAGTTCCAGAAGGTAATGGTAGCTACGAGTGGGCTGGTAGGAGCAAGGTGAGTCAAAGAGGGTCGCCAAAGCACACTGTGAAGGTTGTAAGGCCTAGAGAGGGGCTAAGGAGGGTCTGGGACCCCATAAGACTTTCTGACCTACCTGTATGCTGTACCAACTCGTTGCTTGGCTACCCTCACAGTCTCACTGGGTACCAGGCTCTTTCTTGATTAGTCACCCTTGCACTGCCTCCGGGCCTACCACACACTTAGGGCTGTAACTGTAGCCCTAGAGTCCCTGTTCTCCTGCACTAACCATAGCCACGCTGCCCTGGCTGCACTTACCCAGAGCATTGCTGCCCTGTTTTTCCCTCCCCTTTCCCTTGCACTTTCCAGCCTCCCTTTCCCCTTGCACATCTCGCTCTCGCACAATCTCAATGCCACAAGGCCTAGTAAGATCGTTTGTCTTGTCCTCTCTCTGTCTTGTCGCACCTAGAAACACTTGTGTACAGGCATGTTATCAATGTCATATCATATCTGAGAGTTCTGAGCGTAGACCCAGAGAGGGGCTAAGGAGGGTCTGAGACGCCATCAAAACTGCAGAGTGCATCCAAGTTGGACTTCCTCGGCTTAGTGAAACCGTTATAGAGCATATAAGGGTCTGGGAACCTGTGACGTTCAGTGAAGTGAACTTAAGAGGAAACCTTCCTCATTACATGGAGAGACCACTGACCACCAGAGAAAGGTCTGGGACCCTAAACAAAGCCAAGAGGGTATCCGAGGAACTCCTCCTCGTCTCAGTGGTGAGACCACGGACCAACAGAGTAGGGCTTGGGATAGGGCTGGACGGTATGGACCAAAAGTCATATCTCAATATTTTTGAGCCGAATGTCGATATACAATATATATCTCAATATTGTTATTTGGTTAAATGCTCAGTTGTAAGCCGACTACATATGAGATGCCAACCTAATACTGAACAGTAAATGCAAAACACAATAACATTAATTGTCATTGAACCTCATCCTAAACATGCAGTTGATTCAATAGGACATCATCTCAAAAATAATGGCAGTACTAACAAAAAAATGCAAGTAGGATACACATCCCTATATGCACTGAAATAGGCACCAAGTGACATTTTGTCATATTGATTTGTCATTATCTTAATTTAATGGGTGACAGATCTATATTTTGAACTATCTCGATATGAATGATATTGTCTAATAATAATAATAATAATAATAATAATAATGAAGAAGAACCAAGAACCATAAAGAGAGCCAAGAGGGCATCCCAGGAATTCCTCCCCGTCTCAGTGGGGAGACCACTGACCACCAGAGAAGGGTCTGGAACCCTTAAGAGAGCCAAGAGGGCATCCCAGGAATTCCTCCGTGTCTCAGTGAGGAGACCACTGACCACCAGAGAAGGGTCTGGACCCTGAAGAGAAGAGCATCCAAGGAACTCCTCCTCAGCTTAGTGGGAGGCCACTGACCATCAGAGGTTCCTTAAGAGAAGCCTGGGGAGGGAGCCATTCCCCCTGGTCCTATTAGAAACTACCAAAGTGCACCCCAGGAGAAGGGAGTCATTCTCCTGGGCATTGGATAACAGACTAGGTGAAACCTGTGAGCCAGGGGAAGGGAGTCATTCCCCCTGGTCCAATTAGAAACTACCAAAGTGCACCCCAGGAGAAGGGAGTCATTCTCCTGGGCATTGGATAAAAGACTAGGTGAAACCTGTGAGCCAGTGGAAGGGAGTCATTCCCCCTGGTCCAATTAGAAACTACCAAAGTGCACCCCAGGAGAAGGGAGTCATTCTCCTGGGCGTTTGAATCAAAGACTCAGTGAAACCCGTGAGCCAGTGGAAGGGAGCCATTCCTCCTGGTATTTTCTATTGAGAAAGAACAACTGTTGGACACTGTTGAAGAACCATGGAAATGGAACCGTTCTCCTGAAGGAAGAACTTTTTGTTAGTTTATTCTTTAGTTATAGGGTGAGGGGTAGAATAGGATTTGACACAGGACTGTGGAACTTTGCTTTGACAGACGTTCTGCAATTGCTTTAGTTTTAGTTTGAGACAGGGAAACCCCTCATGGAAATTCAGACCAAAACCATGCCACCATGGTGTCAGTATTCTCCTGCTACACCCTTACAATGTGCAGACTTGAACTCTGCAGATGCAGGAAGGAAAAAACAGAAGAGTGGCTTTCTATGTCAACACCCCAAGACTCCTTGAACTTCCTCCCCATCAACATCCGACTTGTCCCCTCACTTCTACCGTTCAGGAAGGAGCTCAAGACCCTCCTCTTCAAGGAATGGCTCCTCCCTAACACCGAGGCCCACACATTCTCCCCTCCCCACTCTACCTGAGACTGGGTGATCTGATCTCCACTGTTTCCTCCCCTAGTTACTTGTCGGTCGATTGCCCTCTTTTCCCCGTTAGATCCGTGCTCCCTTTCTCTGCTCCCTAACCATGTTCTTCTCCCTACCATTGTAAAGCGCTCCGTTGCTTCCCGACACTAGGTCTGCGCTCAATAAATCCCCTAACAACAATAATAATAATAAAGAGCAGAACTGTACAGGGCTTGAATGGTGCTGTGATGCAGTGCCCTCCTCGGGCTGACAATGTGCCGTTAGGCAGTCCACTGTTAGTGTAACTAATTAAATGTACCATATTGACTTTTCTGTATTTGGCTAATTGTATAAGACCCTATAAAATGCTGAGGTTTCTGTATTCAGGTGCCACATTTTGGGACATGGATAATATGCAAGTTTCCATTCCCATTTCTGCACAGCTGTACGGAAATAAGCCTTGTATCTACCTTTGCTGCTTGGTTTCTCAATTGTATTATTTGGTGATTGTGGCTGCGTGACTTGTCACTTATGAGACACCAAAATGGAGGCAGTTGTATCTATAAAATGCAGATGAGTGGCAAAAGGGTTTATGTATATGGATGATGCGTCTAGCTTGTATTGTTGGTAGCCTTTGTTTAAATCACGTTTTGAGAATATAGTAGCTCCATTTAAGAGAGGTCTGTAAGCCTCGGACTTGATAGCATTCTCTTTGTATTGCTTGATTAGGGGTACGCATGTCTACTGTGAGGAATTGAGGGAATCTTTCCCTTCTCCCCAAGGGGGAGCTCCCTGCCCAACTAGGAAGGTGAGCCCACTGTGCAATACCCTCCCTAGGGGTAGAGGTAGGTGGGACCTCACCAGGAGAGACTCCCCCTTGGGGGACAAGGACTCCTGTTCCTCTAGGGAACTCCCTAACTCCTCTCCCATGATGGCATACATCGGACCGCCTGAGATGCTTAACAGCAATAAAATACAAGACTGGACTGAAGGCACTAACATGTATCAAGAGAGTCCAAAAAAGAAGCCGTCTCTTTAAGGACAAACCTCGACTTCACTGTGACAAGGACATTTAAGGAGGAGGACATTCTGAGAAGAGGAAGAGAGCAAACCGTATGGCAGCAAGGGAGGTCCCCTGGTGGCATAACCCAAGCAGGAGACGGAGCCAGCGATAGCAGCAGAGCCAGCGAAATTCAGAAGTACTCTGAATTAGAGGATCAGACGCTGGGAACTGAATTGCTGGGAAACCAAGGGTCCAAGGACCCAACAGCAGTTGGTGGCATGACCACGAGTAGCTCGTGGTAGGCAGGGAGCCCTACCAACTACTGCAATGCATGTACGTCTCCTCAAAGGCACCGGTTCCCAGGAGAAACGCCGGACCGTAGCACACAACAGGCGAAGAGACACCAAGGAAGAAAACAACTGAGAATGGAAAATCAAGCAGGAGAAAAGGTACTGACCGACTGCAAGCCCTGGAGATGTTCCCCCATGAAGAGAGAGGTAACAGCATATGTAAACCTGAGAAAGAGAATATTAATCAGTGGATTAGACAGGATCATACAATCACTGTGCCCAGTTTACGGCGCCGGCCAAAAATTTCATTATGTCCCAAATTGAAGCAAATTTTTCTGAGCTGGTGAACTACCTGGTGGAGGCGAAGCTATTTGCCCATGGGGTGTGGTCATCAGAAAATGCCTTTTTATGGCGAGATCGCATATGTGGGGAGGTGCAAAAAGAATCATTGCATGACATTTTTGAAGAGGGCAGCATCGTACATGTCTGCCTATTAAGAATTTTCAAGGCTACAGACACAAATGCAGAAATAGATTGCATAATAAGGTTATGTGCGAAGCTTTGGTTTCTTTTAAATCAGTCTTTAAGACTGCAGGAGAATGATTCTGAAGTGATTACTAAATTACAGGCTAGTTTGGGTGGGGGCAAGTGAGCAAGTAAAGTGTTTAAGATTGGAATTAGAGTCATCTAACACAGGGATGCAATCTAAATGCAGTTAGTTGGACAAACAGCTGTCTCAGAAAAAAAGGCAGTTTGAGGAGAGTGAACAGGAACTGATGCAATTAAAAGGGGTCATAGACGCAATTAGACAAGACAAGGATGACACCATTTTGGAGATGCAAACGATGTAAAAGAACAACATGGAGAGAGGAAACGAATGTCATGCTATAGAGTAGGAAATGGGTAAAATGATAGAAGAGAATGACAAGAAGGACAGAGCGTTTAATCAGTGCCAAATGCAAATAAATTAAATGCAAGCAGTGATTAATAAGATTAGTGATGAGAATTCTAACCTTTGTCAAGAGGCAGACCGACTTCATAAAAGGTGCAAAGATTTGGAACAGCAAATATTCAGTTTCAAATCTCAAGAAAAACAAGGCACTATGTTTAATGGAGTTGAGATTAGCCCTGCCCGAGGAAGTAATGCACCAATGGCTATACCTGTGGCTAGGCCTGATTGTAGCCCATTGGGGAGGTTCGATTCACCTGCCAGTGGTTATCATCAGCCCTACCCAACAGAGAAAAGAAATGAGAGGCTGAATAATATACCCCCAAATATTGCCCCAAGTAGATCCATCAAAATAATGAAGTCTATCAAAACGTTCATTAAACCATCCAAGAAGGGAGGCGATTGTTGCATAGAAGACCATTTAGAAACAGTGCATGATATATTTAAAACTCATCTGATACCTAGGGAACAGTATAGAAAATACTTACACCTAACACTTGATTCTGGAACTGCTAGTGTCATTAGAGGCCTTAATGAACAAGAAAACCTGTCATGGGCAGACTTTGAAAAAAAGATTAGACATCATTTCTCACCAGTCAATGCAATACGCCAAGAAGCGGCGTAGACCATGACAGCGAAGCCAGATATTTCACCTAGCCGGTTTCTCCAAGAATTAAAAAGAGCATTTTCCCCGTTTTGATGGATCTTTTAGCCCTAATTTTGCAGAATTTAAGACCGCATACTTTTATGGTCTCCAAAAAGACATTATATCACAGTTAATTCGAAAATTTGACCGAGAAAAATCCTTAGAGTGGATTGCTGAACAGGGAACTAAATTATATGAGGTAATCAAATGTAATAGAGAGACAAAATCAAAATCTAAAGACTCGAAACCAACAGTAATGGAGATAAAATCTGCAAAAATGCTTCTTGAATCAGCCAAAACTCAGGCCAGGAACAATATGACACCTAACCAGAAGGGCACGCCACCACAGAGAATGCCACCCCAGACACCTATGTTCCAATCACATGACTGGCGCAATGGAGAAATATTACATTAGTCCTAGATATTTGGGTCACAGACCTAAGAATAGGATACCGGCCCGAGACGTCAGGCATGAATAACAATCCAAGTCAAAATGGCCCATACCAGACACCAAGGCCGCAGAGCAGATTTGACACTAATACCATTGTATATGGTCATCAAGAAAGGCCCCGTTATATGGATAGGTTCATTGAGAATGGAACTCAGCATAGGGGAAAGTTACCACCAAATGAAAGACAAACCATGAATTATGTCCCGCGCCATAATAATCAGTCACCACCACCAGCCGACCACAGCCAAAGAATGGTTACACCACGTTCCCCACCTCCTACGGCCCATGGATTAAGAAATTACCCAAATAGAAATCCATCTCCTGAGAGATACCAAAAAAGGTCCAATCAGGGTGAGTTTAACCAATACCGGCCGAGGCTGCAAAGAAAGGAATCCAGGGAAATTGACAGATTTCAATGCCTTGAGGCCCAAGTTAAAATGTTGTCTGAGCAAAACTCCTAAAGTCTAAAAAATCTAGCCAAGTGAAGGTGTGGAATGTCATAGGAATGATCTTGTGCGTTCTGACAAGTGACTATGTAATAGCCCCTGCAATTATAAAAATACTGAATCCCATTAACCAGTTTTGTGTAACAGTCCGGAATTGCTTGCTGATCAAATAATGAAAATACCCACCAGTGAAAGTGAAACATGCGGTGCTCACACACATAAAAAGGGAGTGTGGTCCAATTTAGAGTTGAACCAGACTATTGAAGTGTATGCAGATGAAAAACAAAAAGGAGAAAATGAACAAGCGAAGCCTAAAGAACAGAGATACAAATTTAAAAAGGACGTCTCATGCGAAGATAGGACACGTAATAGAGAGGTAGGGTTAGTGGTTAAAATATCCTCCCTTGATAGTCAGAATACTGATGAAGTCCAGACAGGAAAAATGGTTGCTAAAAGGGAGCGTGCAGGCCAGTCACCTGAGGAGTATTTCGAGCCCCACATATTTCAGGAAACTGAAAAGACAGGCACCATTCAAAATGCAAATAGGTGTTCGGAGCCATGAAATGACAAGGTACCACGTGATCTTTGTGAAAATATTCAGTCAGAAAACTAAAGTGTAAACACTGATGGTCCCAGATCAGAGGGACGGACAGTGGCTACATTCCAAATGAGTTCTGAGCATGGGAAAATAGACAAAGATTCCCAAAATGAAATGTACAGAAAGGAGTGAAAAATATCATTTCACTTGCCCATGTGTTTGGCAAGAAGTGAAAAGGGACTAAGAAAGGGGAGTCCTGAAATCAGCAAAAATGCATGCTTTCTGTGTGGGCTGGAGGAAGTTGAGGACAGGTATTATGCTCCCATCACTGTAGAAGAAAAATGCAATGCATTTGCAATGGTTGACACGGGTGCACAGGCCATGATCATGTCCAAAGAGTTGGTAAAAAGTATCAATGAAGGCAGATCCCCACAAAATCACATAAAAGTGAGACAAAACCAAGGCCCTGTGCATAGTTTTAATGGTGAGGAGATACTGATCAAAGGTGTCACTGAGGTTGACATAAAGATAGGGAAACACAGGATGAGACAGGAAGTATTGCTCACATCTCTCAGTTAAATACCGTTTCTCATGGGGGCAAATTGCCTGAAAAGGTTGTCGCCCCTCATTGATGGGGTAAATGGGGTTTTATGGTCCCTAGCCAAAAAACCTTTGAGACCTAACAAAGTGGAGTCACAAAACAACAGTGTAAAAGAATGCTATGAAGTGAAGTCAGAGGATGCAGTGGAAGTGTATCTTCAGAATGGATGTGTGCCTAGTGTCACTGTCATTCTAATGCATCAGGGTGAAATGTGAGGTGAAAAAGAGAAACAGTCTCTAGAGATTTATTTGGACCCCAAGAAAAAATGGCAAACAGAAATAGATGAAAACACATTACGCTTTTACTTAAAAGAAGAAAAATACAAGCCAAATGTTACTCCAGAGGTAAACACAGAAAAACACATTACAACACTGTCTGAAATACGCATGGGAGATGGGCAGCCATAGATTCCTATCCGGGTAAATGGGCATTCTGAAATGATAGAAGTCACTTTAGCACTTGAGCAGGAAAGAAGTTTCATGAATGAGAAAATAGTCCAGCGAATAATCGACAGGGAGGAGATCCCCAAATTCAGAATAAAAAACCAACGCAGGGAATAGAGTCATAGGAAGATGCATCTTAAAAATCACCATTGGTCCTAAAAACTATCTGTCACAACCTGTGGATAGTGAGTGGGGTACAGAATCACTTTTATTTGGGAAATGACATTATGCAAACAATGTGTATGGTGCTAGACGTCCTTAATCACAAAGTGTGGTCCAGATTGGGGTGACCCGCACCTGAATTTGAAGATAAAAGACAGGCTTATCATGTGCACAGATGGTAACATATGCAATTGAATTACAAGTGGAAAAGGATGTTACCATTCCTGCATTTACCAGGCAAGTTACAATAACGCTAAAACACAGAAAGGGACAAGAGATGAGGGATTCTGATGCATTTGTGTGCCTAAATGAATCCATGAGGCAGCAAGGGCTAGAATGTGAATATACACCAGTGGTAGCGATTGGGGATGGACCCATTAAGATATTGGTGGACAACAAGGGGTGCCCGGATATTCATTTAGAGGAGAATTCAGCATTAGGAATGTCAACACAAAAATCCCATTATACTGCAGATTTCAATAATGCTGTGATTGGGAACATCCCTGAAATGTATGTGAATGCACAGGGTGAATTGCAAGAGTCTTTGGATTCTCAACCTAAAGGAATATTCAAAATTCAGTCTGTGTATCCTTATGAACCACGTGAGACAGTGTGCTGTCTGTCACCAAGATAATTGCATTCTATTTGATGTAAAGGCAAATAAAACAGAAAAGCAGCATTTTGAAATGGAAGTCAATATTCCAAAATATTTGAATGTGTCGACTCTCCAAAGAGATACAGCCACATGGTTAGAGGAGAGTACAGAGGTTCCTCAATTAGAGGATTTCCCAGAATTTTCAAAAATGGTAGAAGAGCAGGTTCAGGCTGCAGATGCATGCACCAATGAAGAAGAAAAAGATCAGTTGAGAAAAATATTTATGGAGTTTAAAGAGGTTTTTGCTAAAGACGCTTATGATTGCAGCCTAACTGATCTGCATGTTGCCACATTGCCAGAGGGACATGGTAGGTAACCAGTAATTGCGCATCAATATCGGTTGCCACTAGCATGTTTAGAATCATTGGCCGCGATAATTAAACATTTAGAATCCAGAGGAATCATTAGGCCCATTCATAGCACATGAAATACTCCCATTTTGGGTGTGTTAAAACCTAATGGCCAATGGCTTTTGTGTGTAGACCTACGAGAGCTAAACAAGACAGTGTCTGTTTCTAGGTGGCCAGTTCCATTTATTTATCAAGGACTCGTACAGGTCCACGGTGAAAGTTGTTTACCACATTAGATCTTACAGCTGGTTACTGGTGCGTGCCACTGGCTGAAGATATTCAAAACTTGTTTGCATTTTCGATTGACAAATCCCAATATGCATGGTCCCGAACACCTTTCGGGTATGTCAATAGTGGGAGTGAATTCTGAATATTTTTGAGGAAGGCGCTCCCAGATGCAGCAGAGAGGGGGGCAATAGTTTATGTAGATGATGTGCCAATTAAAAATGAGAATCTGAAAAGCCATTTTAATGAGATTAGACATGTGCTTGGCCAGTTACAGAAGGCGGGAGCCAAGCTATCTTTGCAGAAAGCACAATTGTGTAAAAGGAAAGTGAAATTCTTAGGTCATCAGGTGACTGAGAATTTTGAATCCACAAAAGAAAAAGGCAGAGGCAATACAGAAGTTGAAAGATCCCAGTAATTTGAAAGGATTAAAAAGCTTATTAGGGATGACAGGCTATAACAGGAAATGTATTGAAAACTATGCAGAAATTACACAACCTTTAACCAAATGATTGAAGCAGGGCGTACCCTGGAAGTGGGAAAAGCATCAGTGTGAAGCGGTGGCGAGACTGAAAGAATGCCTCATGAAGGCGCCATGTTTGGCATATCCTATAAAGATCCAGGATTTCTTTGTAGAAATGGGGTTCACTGATGAGTGTATGTCAGCTGTGTTATTTCAGGGGCATGATTTAAATAACAAAACTATTGCTTATGCGAGCAAGGCATTATCGTAGGTGGAAACTAAATTCAGTGAATGTAAAAAAGCACTCCTAACCACAGTTTGGGCATTGCAACGTTTACGTCCCATCATTCAAGGGGAAAGAGTAATTATTGAAACAAATCACCAACCCCTACAGTTTCTGCAAAGTAAAAGAATTAGGTCAGGTAATTTGGCACAGTCCGGAATTACTTCTTGGACGTTGGCATTGCAGGGGTTTTTTGTGGAAGTAAAATATGGACAAAATAAGAAGAGCTCAGTCGCTCAAGGGCTAGCGGATCTGCATGATTACGCAGCTGAATGTACACCTGATGAAGCAGAAGTAGAATTAAATTCGAATTAATTTGAACAAAATCCCCACAAAGCATTCATTGAGGATGTATGTAGGGATTTACCAACAGTGAATGTAGATGGTTGCGCATATCATGTGGAAAATAATGCAGAAAAAGAGCTGGTGGAAGGAATAGGAAATATCTGGTTTAAATGTGACAACATCCAAGAGTGAGCATGAGGATTGGATCTAGGAGTAGTCAAGTAGCAGAGTTAGCTGCCATTTACAAGGCAATTGCTACCGCGGTTGAAAATAAACTCAAAGAGATAGTTTTAGTGACTGATTCCGATTATGCACAAAATATTTTTGTGGAATATTTACCTGGCTGGAAGGTAAAAGGTATGCTCACATATAACGAAAAAACCTCTTAAACATGGGAAGATGATCCAAGCCATAGTCAAACTCATGTCAGAAAATGATTTAACAATATATTGGAGAAAGATCCGAGGCCATCTAAAGACACCAGGTGAGGACAAGGAGGGGAATGACAAAGCTGATCAGTTATCCAAAATTGGAGCTGTAATGGGAGAGTTGTTTCCCATTGAGCACCTGCTTGGTGAAATACAGGTAGATGCGATCACACACTCCAAATCTCCAAAAGAAGTCGAACAGCCTGTAGTGCAACGGAGTCAGAACCTGATCAATGCGCAACAATTAAATCCAATTTTAGGCATATTTCATAATCACTTGGTAGATGCAGAACAAAATCCTCTGATGGAAAATGATTGCAAAGGGAAAGAAGAATTGAGAGTACTGGTGAATAATAAAAAGAGAATTAGGTTACAAGATGGATTGATGGTTAGAGAATCTGTAACAGGCCCAAATCAATGGGTGGTGCCCCTGTCATTTTGGGGACTGATGTTACATCATGCACATGATGCAATAACTGCGGGAAACAGGGGTTCACAAAAAACTTTGAAAATTAAAAAAAAAAATGACACCTATTGGCCACATATGTACCAGATGTTGAACTATACACCAGAGGGTGTCTAGTATGTGCACAATCATAACCTGCTTTGCCGATGCATAGGGCACCATTAATGAAAAGAGGTTTGACCCTTCCATGGTCTGATTTGCAAATCGAATATGTTGTGGCTGTAAAAAGATCAGCCAGGGGAAATAAATATTTATTAACGGTGGTTTGTTTAATGTCCAAGTGGGTGGAATGCATTCCTGCACCGGATTGCAGTGCGCAAACAGCAGCCACGCTACTGGTAAACCATATTTTTTCGAGATTTGGGTTACCCCAAATGATAGAGTCAGATCATGGTGGTCCTTTCACTAGTGAATTGATGACCTATGTTTGGCAAATATTGGGCGTGGAAAGGAAACTGCACATCTCATATCAGCCTTCTTTTCAGGTGGGGCGGAAAGGAACAATAGGTCTATTGTGGTCATATTAAAGAAGTATGTGGCTGAGGCAGGTTCTAGTTGGGATCTTCGGCTGCCCTTAGTATTGATGGCCATTAGATCGACCCCCGCTAAATCAACACATTTCAGTCCTCATGAAATACTGACAGGAAGAAAGATGGTGTTGCCACAAAATTTATTGTATAGGACTCATGAGCAAACACTTGTAAATGCCTCCACAATTCACGAATATGTGGAAGAGTTGAGGAAGTAATTAGAACATGCATTTGTGCAGTGGAATTTCCAGAGGGCTGCTGATAGTGCGAAAACATATTATGATAGGAAGACATCTAGAAGCGAATACAAGGTGGGAGATCAGGTCTAAGTTCAATTTTGGGAAAAGTAAACATAAAAGCTCTAAGTTTCATGCAGCATGGTAAGGTCCATTTAGAATAATAGACAAGGTGTCCCCTATGGTATATAGAATAATTAAAAAGGAAGGTGACGCGACAGTGGAACAGTTTGTACATGTAAAAAATCAAATCAAGCCTTTCCACCCGAAGCATGAGGTGAGAAGGCTTGAACAAGTTGAGGCTTGTTGAGGGAAAATAATGAGCATGGAGTGAGAATTAGGCTGTCCGGAGAGTCAACGTAACCATTGGTGTAAATGGAAAATGATAAGGGGTTCTATAAAGAAATAGGATCTGTTTATTGTATATTTCTGAAATTATCTTAGTTGTATGATGCGAGATGTATTTTTTTGAATTATATAATGATGCAATTATTTTCAGGTGTTCTAGCGTGGCAAATTAAATCTGTGCAGCCACCATATTAATAATGACAACCCAATTTCATTTTGAGGTATTGCAGCAGAAGAGGGATGATAACTGTGTTGTGCTAGGTACTTAATGTGTTTTGTTTCTTTTTACTTTAGATGACTAATTCCTTGCCCCGGCAAAGCCGGATCCTTGGAGCGCTGGACCATTGGAGGATGCCACGGGATCGGAGGCCCCGGGAAAGCCCCCCGACTGAGAGAAGGGAGTGAAGATAAGAAGCCTTAGATGCCATAAAGATGACGCCTGTGGAGGAGATTCCATGGAGTGCCGGACTAGACGAGTTCTGCTGATGACAGCGTTGTGGACAGGGCATTCCAGAGACATGATCCAGTATATTCTAGGTATCAGGAACTAAAAAGACAATCTTCACTTTTATTTTATTTTTCATTCATTGAATATGGAGCATATTGCTGTGCTCCACCAAAATGGAGATCGGACCACTGATAAAAGATGATGAGATCTGATTTAAAAAAAAACATTTAAAAGAAAATATACATATATGCTATTTGTTGATGTACTGAAAAATCATGAATGTATCTGTGGCGGGAAAGGTTGCTTGTTCCATGAAGCTGGAGTATGTACATTATTAATGGCGCCTATTATTTAATGTATATGGTGGGTGTTTAAATATTTCAAATATCGACACTTCAATTGGGAGTACACATATATTTGTTTTATTTTTTTATTTTTGAAAGGTTGTTTCGTTTCTCCTGCAGTGAAATCCAAGCGGATCCCAGCAGTAGAAAAGGAGGGAGATGTAGGAGCGAGTTGGAGAGATGCTGTGGAGGTAGGGATACTGTATATGAGGGGCAGTAAGTGAGCCATGACTTATATGCAGAGGAGGTAGTAAACAGAATACAGACATCAAATAGTTGGCCTACATTACAAACAGAAATGCACTTTCTTGTAGTAAGCACGTTTTATAATGATCCACTTCAGGGTGAACAGGTGATCTGTCCAGTTTGCACTATGTACATGTTAACCTAAACCAACCAACTAGCACTTTCCCATCAAATGATAATTTACCTTTAACAAAGCAGTGCAAAATGATTCAGATGACAAAGTAAGGTGCTCTTTGCAGTGGAGTTAAAACGTGCAGGCACAAGTTTGCTGGCTGTGATTTCATTGCACAAACTGTGAGAAAAATATGCACTCTGGTGAAAGCGCCATTGTACACAGTGGAAATGATTGTTACAAATCTATTCACAAAGCTATGCTTCCAGAGAAACCAAATCGGGTGCTGATGCACCTCATGTTAGAGGCAGGTTTTCAGTGAGATTGACAGGGATAGCATATAAATTCAAGAGACAGCAGGGGTGTGGAGGTTCTGCCGACAGATGAGCAAGTGACTGCCTGGGATCATGCAGTGCAGAGAGGCAAGATTTTCCCAGGCAGCAGACTGAGAAGATGAGATGTAGTCAGAGGGAGGTTGTGGCCTTCTATCTGGATTGCCTGGGTGTGGGAGTTGCGATACTTCTGCATGCTGGCAGGACAACAAAGAAGGGTTGCCTGTGATAACAGAACAGAAATCTCACTCATATTTAATGTGAGTATATCTTTGATAAGTGAAGTGCACGTGTGAAAATGTATTCTGAGGCAGCCAGGGAAGTTTTATTTTTATGTAAAAGAATTCAGCACTTTCAAATGTTATTTGGAGAAATAAAATGTTTGTACTAATTGTGGCTCTTGCCAAAAATTCACAACCCAAGGTCGAAGTGGGTGGAACACATGTTGTGTCATTGAGCGGAGTTCATGTTGAAATTTAATTTTCTTTCTTGCTGCTTCTTTTTACTGAACACATGATTATTTGTATCGCCATTCAATGTTTTTGTTTAAGATCGGTAAATTCATTTCTAAATGCACATTTTAAAAGTTACCATGGCCCTCATTACAACACCGGCGCTAAACCATGGCGCTATTAGCACCATGGTTGCTGCCGGTATTGTAACGAGGCCGCCATGGTGAAATGGGGAAGTACCACCCCATTCCAAGGTTGGCGGGGCGGTACTTCCCCATTTCACCATGGCCCTTCCCCGTTCCCATTTTTGCCCCATAGGGCATAATGGGAATGGGGAAAGGCGGTAATTACGGCACCGCAAATTGCGGTACCGTAATTATCGCCAGGGTCCCTTTGCGGGTCCCTGCAATAACGGCTGGTTCCAGCCGCCGTTATGGGAATTGGGCGCTAAGGGATTACCGGTACCGGTAATCTTACCGGTACCGGTAATCCCTTAGCGCCAGGGTCGTAATGACCCCCCATGTGTCTTGATACATTCTTCATGGTGCTTGGGTTGTGTCATTTGATTTACTGTGGGCTGTAGTTAGACAGAGTGTGAGTGTGGTGTTTCAGCTGTGCATGATTACAGCTGAGCAGATCTGTCAAAGACAGTAGTCCAGCCTCGTAGATAAGTGGCTGGGTGACAGTTAACATTGTCAACATTTCAAGTGTGTTAGGCCTGGAAATCTGTGTTTAGAGTTGACCTGAAATACAAAACAGGTAATGGAGGGGAGTCTTGTCACACCGTATAGGGCATTACCATAACAATGCTATGCCACCATTTTACCACTATACTAAAATACCACCAAATTAGGTATAGCCCTCTGACAAAATCCCTTACAGCATGCTCTGTGTACCGTTGACATCTGCTGCAACACACTCTGGCTATTATTCGCAGTCTTACAATTCCTTCCAAAGAGGCTTCACGGGTCTGGGTCGGAAATGGCAAAGTCTCTTCTCTCCTTGTTAACCCCTTCGATTCTTGCCGTCTTTCTCCTCCTCTTGAACTGCCATGTTTGGATAGCTGTCTTGTCATGCTGTCTGCCTTGCTCGTAGCGTGCTCTTGTGCTTCACCTTTTATCCATGTGGGGAAGGGGAAGGGCCGTCAGGTGTGTGTGTGTGAGATTCTGGTCAATTGTCTGACTTTGCCTGACCCTTGTGTTGGGACATGTCAGGTAAACAGCTCTGGTGTTAGTCTGTTGTCTTTTTTAATGTGCAAAAGTGTTAGTGTCAGAAAAAAAGGGGGGGTAGCGTTTTTTGTGTATCCTACGTGGGAGGCTGGGGAAAAGGTGTTAGAAGAAGGGGGATACCGCGTCTCACCGGTCAGTGTCCCGCTTCCACTCCCACAGGACCCCCCACCCTGGTGATCCTCCCTCACTGGCCTACCCCCAGGAACTGGATCCAATAGCGATGGCCGTGTCCTGGCCACCTGGATGACAGATCCCCGGGGACTAGTCAGAGAGACACCTTCGGGTTTCTCACAGCATGTTAAGAATTTTCATACAAGATTTAAATCCCAAACAGGGACATGAAAGGGAGTAGGTGGAAACACATTAGTGAGTCCTTTAAGAAAATGAATGATTAAAGGGATTTTAAAGTATGAGGATTCCTCTGATGAGCGCTTGAAAATCGAAAGCGCTGCCAGATAACCTTTTATTGTTGTGGTCTGGAGCCCCAGATTTGCTAAGTGAAGTAGAAAAGATAATACTGTGGGTTTATTGCACTGAAATTGATCCACATTCTTATCCCTACACCAGCTGCTGAACTTGTTCCAACAACAGCGGTATAAGGATTTTGTTGCTGGCCTTCTGGCCGAAAGCAAAATCTCCATTACGTCTTTCAGGAAGTCCCAATCCTTGTACCTCAGCCTCCCAGAAAACATGCGTGAAGGTTGAGTGTTTTGACCTCTGTATGGAGAACCTGACCCTCCTCTCGCGAGAGAAGTTCCTCTCTTTTTGGAAGACATATCGGAGGGCAGATGGACCACGGGGCAATTAGAATCATAGATTTCCCGAACGTTCTCAACCTCTTGATCACGTGAGGAATGACGTGGACTGGAAGAAACATGTACAGAAGTGGAAACTCCCAGTGCACCACGAGCGCATCTCTTAGAGCTCCTCTTGGGAGCAATTCCCTGGAGCAGAATAGCTCGCACTTCCGATTGACAATGGCCGCGAACAGATCCACTTGATGGGTTCCCTAAAGGGTGAAGATCTCTTGAAGGACTTTTCGAGCTATTTCCCACTTGTGGGAGACTGTGCTCTGCCTGTTCAGAGCGTCTGCCGCCGTGTTCTGCTTTCCGACTAGGTGAACTCCTGATGGGGAGATTCCTTCTTGAACTGTCCAGTACCAGAGTTGAAACACTTGTGTATAGGCGCGTTATAAATACCATATCATATATCATATCATTGCCACTCTGCACAGTGGTAGTGACCCTACACCTCTTCTCTTGTTGAGGTAGTACATGGCCACTGTGTTGTCCGTCATTATCAGGACATTCTTTTCCTGTACAGAGGGTAGAAAGGCCTTCAGCGCTAGTCTGATTGCCCTCAGCTCCAAAAGACTGATATGTGGTTTGGACTCCGATGGAAACCAACAACCGCTGATTGTCAGATTGTTGGTGTGGGCTCCCCACCCCGTGAGTGAGACGCCCGTCACTATTGTTATCTCCGGCCATTGTTGCCAAAAAGGTTCTCCCTTCAGAATGTTGTCCTTGCAGGCCCACCACAGAAGGTCATGTACGACTCTGCTTGGAACCTGAAGGAGGTCTGACATCCTGCCTGAGAAGTGGGACCATTGAGTCCTGAAAGCCCATCAGAGAGATCTCATTCTCAGGTGACCCTTTGGCAATAGAAAAATCCAGGATGCCATGAGGCCGAGCAACCTCAAAAATTCAAAGGCCGGAAGACCCTAGGTTCTCTGAAATTTGGTGACCATCTGCAGAATGTGAGGAGCCCTCACCTCGTGTGGCAAGGCTTTTCCCGGGAAGGCCTCCAGGACTGCTCCGATAAATTGAAGTCTTCGAGAAGGTATCATGTTTCACTTCTTGCAATTGAGGGAGAAGCCCGGTTTGTGGAGAAAGTGACAAGTCACGCTGAGATGCTTCAGGGTCTGTTCGGGAGAACAAGCCCTGATCAGCCAATCGTCAAGGTAGGGGTAGACGGGAATCCCCCCTCTCCTGAGACTCACTGCCACCACCGCCATCAACTTGGTGAAAACCCTCAGGGAGAGGTCAGCCCAAATGGCAGAACTCGAAACTGAAAATCAGAACCGCCAACTGCGAACCTCAGGTAGTTTCTTTGCTTGTGATGCATAAGCACATGAAATTGAGCATCCTGAAGGTCCAATGATACTATCAATTCTTAGAATTGGAGGGACTGAAGGATATGAGGAAGGGTCACCATCTTGAACTTGTCCTTCCTGAGGAACTTGTTCAAGTTTCTTAAGTCCAAGATGGGTCTCAATCCTCTGTCTTTTTTGGGGATTAGAAAATATGGGGAGTACCAGCCCTTGTTCTTCTCAGCTGCAGGTACTGGTTATATTGCACCATTCTGTAGCAGGGTAAACATTTCCTGCTTGGGGAGCGGATCTGGAACTTTCAATAAGCGGTTCCCTGGTGAATGATCCTGGGGCCTTTTTTAGAAAAGTAAGGCAGTAACCCTAGGCTACCGTTTCCAGTGCCCAAGCATCTTAAGTAATGTCTCACAACTCTTTCAGATGCTGCGAGAGCCTTCCTGGCACTGGAGTCTTGTGGATTAAGGCCTCAGATAGGTTTTGAGGCAGCTGAAGCAGCAGCTGAGGGCAAAGCTTCCACTGCTTGGGCTGATTTAGCACCTCTTCCTCGTCCACCATGAGGCAATCTTCTTTGTCCTCCATTACTGGCTTGTCCTCTCCCCCTTTCAATTGAGGAGTAGAAACAAAAGGACTTATCCCTCCAAGATGACGTACCAGAGTAGGAATGTTGAGGCTGTCTAATAGCGGCAACTAAGAGATTTAGCCGCCGCTTTTGAGGTCTGTAGCCTTTCCAGACTTTCATCAGCCTTGCTACAAAACAGTCTTAAACCATCAAAAGGCATATTGAGTAATCTAGATTGCACGTCCGTTGCAAATTCAGACTTCCTCAGCCACACAAATCTGCGTAGCACGGCGCTAGTCGCCATGGATCTGCTAATACTATCTGCAGTTTTCAGACCTGCCTGGAGGCACAGACACATTGCCTCCTTACCATCCTCGATGATAGCCTGGAAGCCGTCTCTATCCCCCTTCGGGGATGTGGTCAACCGCCACTGCTGCACAATCTCACAGGATGAACGAAAATATAGATAAGGCACAAGTGGCATTTGACGATTTCAAGGCCATGTTACTAGCAGTAAATACATCCCGCATCCAAGCGTCCACCCGTTTATCATCCCTGTCTGTAGGAATGGTAGGGTAAGCAGATTGTTGTGTGGACGTGGCTGCTTGGATTACCAAACATTCTGAAGTTGGGTGCTTGGTCAAGTAACCGGGGTCACTGCTTGACAGTCTATATTTCTTGGGAAAGTTCTCATTAACCACAGAAATAGAAACTGGGGTTTCCCAATATGCTGTAACCTTTTTTTGCAAATCAATATGGAAGGGCAAAATGGCATCCCTCTCTCGACCTTGGTGTAATATGTCCGTCAAGTCACCCTGTTGAAAAGGAAGAGCAGGTCTACTCCATCCCAAATATTCTACTACATTGCGCATCAATTGTCTATTTGAGCTGTCAGCTCGATCTGCAGCATCTGGCTTTCCAAATTCCAGCTCAGGAAATGTATCTACTCCACTGCCTGTTTGTAGTTTGTCATGGAGCTCTTTAAGTCTGGATTCATCTGAAATAAACTCATCTGACACATTTGGAGTACCATATTGAAGACCAAATGGTGTCTGATCATCATCAGATGGTTCATGTTCTTGATAGATTAAAGAAAGAGATTTAAAGAACTCTTTTTGCGATAAAGGCTTGTAAGATTTATGATTAAGCGTTGCATTCAATGGCTCAGAAAAAGCCTTGGAATAGGCCTCAAGACCAAAGGCATTGAAGTCTTCGAATTAGGCATCAATGGCTTTGATATGGTTGTCGAAGGTTCTGACGTCGAGAGCGTCGATGGAACCTATTTTGTTTTCTTCGAAGATGTCTTTGACAAAACCCTCGAAGGGCTGGACTGTCGACTCGCTGAGGTCCTCAACACCTTTTCACTCTTTCGAGGCTTCGAAGGCTGTCGATGATCGTCCGGCCTGCGTCTTAAACACTAGGGTGCACGGGTTTAGCCTTAGATTTTCCCTTGTCATCTTTATGCAGAGCGACCGGGACATGGTCTTTCTTCTGATCTTTCGAGGGAGTAGGGGCTTCCATCAGATTTAGTTGGACATGTTATTCTCTCGGGTGAGGAGTCACTCGAGGAAGAAGGAGAACTATGATGTATTTTCTTCGACTTCCTGGAAGAAGACAAGAATAACACGAACGACTTCTCGATCGAGATTTCTTTGATCTTTTTTCGACGAGGAGAATCTCTCGACGCATCTGAAGTACGTTTTTTCAGGACAGAAGGGGATTTTGGAATTCTACCCACTGCCAATTTACCTTTGTGCTCTCTCAGATCCTTGTCAGTCATCGCCTGACAGGATTTTCACTCCTTCGTACGATGCTCCGTGCCGAGGCACCACAGGCAAATGTGGTGGTGGTCAGTAATGGACATCTTCGATCCGCACCCCTGACATTTCTTAAAACCTGTCTTGGGTGTCGATGGAGTCGACAGTGAAGACATGACGTTTTATTTAACAAACCAAAGTGCGCCGTAATTTCTCTCGAAGCGAAAGCTGCGGCAGAAAAATTGAACTGAAGCCAACGGGCTCTCCGCGTGCTACAAATACTGCAGATGAAGTCGAACATCGGACGGTGGCCTTCGAGTCATCGACGCTACCACACAGCACCCTCTGTCAAGAACATTTTTTGCCCAAGCAGCTAAAGCTGGAAGACAAAGATCAAAGATGAGGAATACATGGGAGGACACAATACATTCGAAGGGAGTCATTATTCTGGCCTTAGTTTGTTTGAATAGTGGTAGGCTCAGTTTGTTTGTTTTTTGACAGTGGACTTTCTTTTTGATTTGGTCATTTTCGGACGTCTGACGAGCACCTTAGTTAATTATATAGCTAGGGATCACCCCATAGTTACAGGGAGAGATAGGCTTTGTTATTATTTAATAAAACATTGTTGGAAAAGTCTTCAAAGTGTCTGTGTACTTCTTCTGACCCGGCACACTACACATATGCGACTTTCTGATCTTTTCTTCTGTGCGGGTACAATGTGAGAGACCCCAGGTGTAGACCCTTTAGCAGTTTCTATAATGTCTTGGTCGATATGGCTCTCAGTTCACCTATAACATGCTGCTGATTAAAGCCTTGATAGTGCTGTGCAAGCAGCCTGATTTTCCCATCTGTGAGTAATTTTAGTCACAGTCTTTCAATCTTCCTAAGCCCCAGAAAAGGGAAGGAAATAGTTTCAAGTTCATGTCCTTATGATATGATATGGCATTTATAATGCGCCTTTACACAAGTGTTTCAAGGCGTGATTCTCCAGGCTGGTGTCATGCTATATAATTCGATAATATATGTGCATTAGTCCCATCTGTATTACAGTCTGGAAAGTCTAAAAGCAACCACTCTGGATATCCACATATTTATACATTTTAGAGGAATTGGGCCCCATTATCAGTTTGATGGTATCCTGCAGGGCAATCCGGTGGGATACCACCAAACGGTATTACAGTTACCGGCCCCTAGTCTGCCAGAATTACCAGCAGATTACAGATGCCGGTACGTATGTAATTCCCCATTCCATGGAGTCCATAGGACTCCATGGGGGCATTTGCCATTATTACCAGCATCGGCAATACCAGGCTACCCAGCATTTTTTGGTGGTGGTGTGCTAAAAATACCAGCAGCTCGGAGCACCTTGATGCCCTCGCACCTAGTGCGCTATATAGATGCTAAAATAAATAAATCCAGCAACCACACCATCAAACTTGTAGTTTGGCGGTGGGGGAAAAGTGGCAGCAACGGAATTACTGCCACTTTTTTCCGGCACTGCCAAACTTGTAATGCGGCCCATAGTCTTTATATGCACCGGTGGCTAAAAACATGCCCAGATATGGCAAAGCTGACCTGGAGCCCTGCGGATGATGCCAGTAGAAGACGGGAGGAGCACAGCAGGAATATGCTTTCTCGCCAATGACGTTCACTGTGGCTCCAGTGTCTAGGAGGCATCCTAGAGGAGCAGCATTTCCTTGCAACAGCAGGTCTGGGCTGTGCTTGGTACCTGTGGATTCCTGGAACCAGTCTCCCTGGCTTCATTTTCGAGTATTTCTGTGGTCGAGTGAACGAGCTTCCTCCTTCCGCCCTCAATCCACACCTTCCCACATAACCATATTGATAGCCTGGGGTGTTACAGGGCGGCTTTGATGGTTGTGTGAAACCGGGTACCCAAAAAGAAACCACTAAAGATATAAACAGATGTCAGTTACGCAGGGCTCTGCAACCTTTGACTCTCCAGATGTTTTGGGCCACAACTCCCATCAGCTCTAGGGAGCATAATCAATGAGAAGGGCTTATGGGAGTTGTAGTCCAAAGATCTGGAAAGCCACAGGTTGCAGACCCCTCACTTACTGACTGACAGTTGCGGGTGGAGGCGACATTTTCTTCTGTCATTCATGTATCCATTCATCGGAACATGATGTTGGGTGAATGCAAGAACGAATGAAGTCACTTCTGACCAATAAGTGATGCCTGGCCTTAGTTTCCTTTACAAGGAGATACGTCAGAGGTACAGGGGGGGCTCTGGTTTCACCATTAGAGAGCTGGACCACATACCTGCTATAAAGGGAGCTGAAAGCCTATGTGATGACAATTCGAAGTCCAGGATAAAGGGACCAGCTCCCTTGGGTGGGCTATACGTTCAGCCACCGGCCAAACAATACTGCAGGATTGCTCTTAAATGCTGTTTCCATTTCCTATGCGCGTGCACTCCTTGAATTGTGCACGCAGTGCAGAAATTCTGTAATAACATGTGCAATCAAGCGCTGATTGGCTGCATTTCGTCCGGATTTCAGAGCCCAGACGTCAAGCGTCTTGATGAGCTTTAAAGGAGACAGAAATGTGTGGAGGCGGCAACATCTGTGCGAAGCCTCGTGCTATGGCCTCTGAGCCGAGGATGCAACTATCCCACGGGTGTGGGTGGGCGGTGAACATAGGAGGCTTGCTGCTACTCGGGCACACATGCTGCAGAAGTTCAAGACATGATGGTGCTTGTGTAAGGGCAAGTATCTTATGATATGAGGCCTTCTGCCCCTTCCATGGTCTCGTGCCGCTTATAATCCCTGTCCATCCCACTGTCTGCTGCTACAAGATATAACCCTGTACCTGAGAACACGCCCACTGCCAGCTCTCCAATACTAGGGGGAAATGGGGGCCATGACGCCCAGGATCACACGGTATCCGGTCATTATGTCGAAAAAATGTTTCGACATACAAATATGTCGAATCAAAAGTGCCGATTTTATTTCCTTCGAATTTCTTGTTTTTTTCTTTTTAAGTGTTTAGTTTTGTTGGCCAAAAAAAGATGTTTTAAAAAAAAAAAAAGAAACGGGGACATGGGGGTGGGGACATGGCTGGGGTGTCCCCCCCCCCCAAAAAAAAAATAATAATAAAAAGGCATTCGAAAAAATATTTCGGCAATTTTGATTCGACATATTTGGATTTCGAAATAGTGACTGTAGAAAAAGTCACTATAACCCGGATCACACATTGTGCTAAATGGGAACTGCGCCTTTCATTTAACACACCACTGGAATCCAGATATTCAAGTTCCCTCCAATTGCTAGAAGGTAGTTGCTTCAGAGCATAGCACAGGATCCATCTATACATCAATGCTCAACACCTTTAGTTAAGCTGGTGGGCACTTTATTCACGTGCACGAAGAGGTGCCTGTACCAGCCAGGACCCTCCCCTATTGAACCAGCTGCCTCTTCCAATCGGACAACTTGAAAAGGAAGACATTATTTTAGGACCTGACGTTTCTCATGGCATTACTTAGTACTCAGCCACACTAATCTCAGCTAGGCTTCATGGCTGTGTACAGGCGGTTGCCTCAGAACTCACCAATAAAATTACAAAGGTTGTCCAAAAAGGAGTGTACACTAAGCAAAAAAAAAAGTAACAATTAATTCTGGGCCCCAGACACAGCTGGGAAAGCTAAATTCACACAGAACGCGGAACAGAGCTGCATGAAAGACGCTATCAAAGATACGCCCCATAAGCATCAAACCACATTGCAACATTAGGTTAGTCCTCCATGTGAGGCCAATTGGTAGAGCAACATCATTCCCCTATATATCTTTTTGGTTTCTCTTTTTTCAGCTATGCTGTCAAGTTGTACATAATTATCTGCATAAACCTCCCCCCCTTTATCCACCCAATGGACACAAACACTTGTTCCTTGAAAGAGACCCCTAGTTTTGGAGAGGGATAGGTGCATCAGGCATCCTGCTTCCTCATACGATAGATCCTGAAGCAGGAGCAGCTTAGGTGCCCCTAATACATGTGGGATGAATGAGCAGACGTGACATGTGCCGTTCGCCCTTTCTCTTCCAACCTGTAACATATCATAACAGACGTTTCTGGATGATATAATCTGCCCTTTTTCAGTGTCATGATGGAAATTATTGCTGAAAAAAAGTGAATGAAAGCTGATGTATACTCCCCATCACATTTCAACTCTGTCTCTCTTCTCTGGGGGAGCTGGTGCCCTAGTCCCTACGCACGTCGGTGATGTGAACCCATCCTCGTCGACCTTCACTGCTGTTGGTGTTGCATATGTCACAGTATGTGGACCAGTAAATCGCTACTCTTTCCACTTTCTGATGTGGTTTTTTATAAAAATGGTATCGCCCGGGTAGAGAAGTGCTGCTCGTGGTAACTCCCTTGCCTTTTCACCACTATTTGTGTCGCCGGCTTGCTCATTTCATATCCTTGTGTTTGGCTGTTTGGATATATAGGCAACCGATCTTGTAAATTCTGTGGTGTTAGTATATTTGTTTGAATATATTTGGGCAAAGGGTACATTTGACCTAATTTGGCCTGTACCATTCGACCGAATATATTCTTACAAATAGGCTAATACATACCGAACATGTGGAGCGTGGGTTGCAGGGGTGTCCCCCGCTCACCATGATCGGTGTGTACTGCCTTGGGGATTTGCAGGGGTGTACCCTGCTTCCTTGATATGACAAAAAAAAAGAAAAAAAGAAAAAGGGACCCTGTGGCGTCGGATCCGACACGCGTTGGAGGGACGGATCTGACTCCGCAGAGCAGAAGTGGACCAGGTGGCGAGTTAACAGGTAAGTGGGGGGTGGGGAATGCATCATTTTGTTTTTACTCCCGCAAAGCTGACCGCATGCAATACCATACGATATGATGTTGCATGCGGTCCGTTTTTTTTTTGGTCTATTTTTACGACCCATTTAATTTTGGTCAACTCTCCCTAAACCAAGTTCAGTGATGTACATATGAAGAGTTAGCATCAGAAATTGTACGTGCCGGAGAGATAGGTGCATGCATTCTCCGACCAGTAACTCTATCATGAGGAGTCAAATGCGATTGCATAAAGCAAATAAAGCAAGAGGCAAGCAGTACAACCATGTCTTGCAAAGTGTCTGTGTTAGCTTAGCCAAGTGCTCTTTTAGTAATCCATTCATTCTCTCAGCCACACCTTTTGCTTGTGGGCGGTAAATGGTACATAGCTTGTGCCATATTCTCAGAAGGGCAGTTATTTCCCCAATAAAATCATTTGCGAAATGCTGACCATTGTCAGAGCGAAATTTGTCTGGGATCCCCCATCAAAAATGTTGCCGCTGAGCGGCCATCATTACGGGCACATGAACCAGACTCAAGCCAACGTGAAAACGGGCATAAGCATGTATCTATAAGAGGTACATCTGTCTTGCATAGCAACATAGTCTATATAACAGTGCCGGAAGGGCCCTTTCGGCCACAGTAAAGTTCTTTGCACCACTCTCAAAGAGTGACCAGATAAAAAAAATGGACACACCATACCATTTTCCCACAAACTCAGACGCACATTCATGTAAATTTGGCACAAATCAATTCTCACTGAGCCCTGCAACTGTATGCTCTTTCGATATGTGGGCAGGGTAGTGAAGCTGTTCCAGGGCCACATTCAACAACTGTCTTGTCATGACCACCTTGCCGGTGTTGTCTTGCCACCAAATCCAATCTGTTGGGGACAGAGAGCACCCCCTTTTTTTCCAAAGCTCTTTTTTGTTATTCAGTGCTTCCCCCTGTAATTCAATTATCTGCACACTCGGCGTTGCATTAAAGCCCTGTGGCAGCGCATTTTGTTCTTTAGTTTTCATCAATGCTATAAGTGGTGTTTTCTCCTTCTCGCCAGGGAACAGCACATGTGTCCCTTCTGGCAAATATCCTGTTTCTTTTGCTGCTCTGTCTGCTCTTTCGTTGTCCACTGAAATAACATCTTGCCCCCCTGTATTGGCTTTGCACTTTATTATTGCCAATTCTGCTGGGAGTGGTAGCATTTGTAATAATTTACTGAAAAGTGCTGTATGTTGTACCTGTGTGCCATCACTTCTTCTGAACCCACTCTTTTCCCACCTTACTAGTCCTGAATGTACTGTAGATGTTATGTACGCAGAGTCCAAAAAATATATTTACTGCATGCCCTTCTGACATGCTTAGTGCCTCAATTAATGCCACCAATTCTGCCACTTGTGCAGAGTAGTGTGCTGGCAGTTGTGTTTGGGAGAACACTATTAATTCCTCTTCCTTGTGTATTCCAAGTTTGTGTTCTACTACTGTCGAACCAGAATGCCTCTGTCCCGAATATGGGTCAATACTTCCTCAACCCATCAATGAAGATCATGTCACCCCTTCAATTACTTCTTCTTTTACCAGGGGTTCCCTTCGTTCCTGTCCTTGTACGCCACACAATCATGTTTATAATCTCCCTCCTCAACTGGTTCTGCAATGGATTCTGTTGGGTTTACCAGCCTGAAACTTACAATTTCTATTGCATGGTTTGTTAGTATAATTTCATAACCTGATGCTCTCTGAGTTGTCAATGTTGATTTGGACCTTTCTAGTACTGCGAACAGTGCATGTTCCATGTACAAAATTACTGTGGATACCATTGCTATTGTTGACGCCTTTTCACTTGAAAACGCGGTGGCAGCAAGTTCCTGCTTAGAGGGGAAAGTGTCCCTGCTGCATCACTGGGTCTAGTGATCCACTGTAATATGCCAGTGGTTTATGTCCCTGTCCCGTCTTTTGTGTCAATACCACTGTCTTTACTTTACCATCTGAGTGAGAAAACAAAGGAAACTTCTGTTTGTAATTTCATATGGCCAATACTGGTCCATGTGCCAGCTCATCTTTGAGCTCATCAACATTTTCATTCATATCACCTGTCCACTTTATGTTGCTTTTGTTTTTCTGAGCTTCTTTGAGTGCCTGGAGTAGTGGCCTTATGTATGTGGAGTAGTCAAAGATTCATGCTCTGCAATAATTGTACAGACCTAGGAACTGTTGCATCTCTTTCACTGTCCTAGGTCGGGATGTTTTATGGATTGCTTCAACCCTTTCTGGTGTTATTTCTCTCCCATCTGCTGATATAATCTGCCCAAAGAAAACCACTTCTCTGTCCACTTTGTACCACTTGTCAGTCAGCAACATTAATAGTGCCACTGAGTCCTCCTTGCACTCATCTTCTGTTGTGCAACACGCTAAAAGGTCATCCACGTATTGTATCACTGAACTTGCTACTCGCAAATTGCTCAGGTCCATTTGTATTACTCTGTTAAATATGCTGGGTCCTGTATGGGAGCGAGGGGTCCTCAGGCCCCCTCGTGTCGTACGCTCCTCAGTGCAAGGCTTGGACCGCGTGCCTCTGGTAGTGGTATTGCCCCTTGCCCTTATGTAAAGTTAACCACGGTTGATTGCTGCATAGATGGGACTACTGAGCAGGACACGGGGCTTCCATTTTTTGTGTCCCCTTTCGACTCCATCTTGGGCAAACAGGCCTCACTGCGATAGTACAGCAATGCTCAGCTCCCCTTTCCACCGCAGCAGCCAAGGATAGACACACACACACACACACACACACCCACACACACACACAAGGCGCGCCGGCAGCTGGCTGGCCCACACCCTTGCACTCCCCCTGCGAAGGAAAAGCTCTGCGCTTCCATTCTCACGCTGAAGCTGGAGAAAAGTTGCAATCAATATGCTACAGTTTTCTTCCTCTGAGATCACGGTTTGCCTGAAAACCGGCATGTGAAACAAGATGAGCTAAGCACTTTCTGCTCGATTCGTTCTCATAAAACGTGCAAGCCACCCACCCCCATTAGAACAATTTATTGCCATCCTGACCCTGCACCCCCTGTAAGGTATTTCTTTCAAGTGCCAGACCCTCGCCTATGTTGCGAAACCCACCCAACACCCCCACTACTAACCTTAAGCATTTTTTATCACATATGCTTTTACTTGCACTAATGAATTTGAAACCTAGAAAGAAATACGAAACATAGTCTGATTCTTTTGCATGCACAATAAAGGTCAAGGCCTTCAATTAAAGCCACGAATGACCCAATTGTACTGACAATAATCATTGTGTGTACCTTATGTAGAAATGTGACAAGTAGCAAATAAATGTTTAAAATAATTTGTCATTTAGTATGAAACAATACTAGCTTAGCTAGTGACCACAGTGACCAGACCCTGACCTGCATGGAGCACAAGATGTTTGACGTCCGTCAGCTACTCAGCCAACCAGAAGGAAGAGATGCTACCCACACCTACAGCACTACACCGTCTGGCCAATCAGGTCCATTTAGTATTTTTTGTTAGACTTACTTTAACTAATATAAATGTTGGCACTGATGTAATGTGTAGAGAGTTGTTTGGGTTATTTCCTAGCTGGAGAAATAAACCATCCTTTGGACTCTTGCAGCCAGGTCTCAGTGCCTCTTTCCCCGACAAGGGGTTTTGCCTGTTATTTTATTTCTTTTTCTCTCACACGTAGTAAGACGGGAAAAGGCACCTACATTTTTGGTGACCCCCGCAACGTGATTTAGAGAGGTGCCTTGAGGCCTGCGCCGCCCGGCAGCGAGATCCAGGGTGCCCCCCAGCAGAACCATCGCCTCTGCGGTTGACCAGACTGTGCACACCAAGAAGAAAGGGTCAAGGGTTCCCGGTTGACGAATACCCGATCGAAAGCTGCTCGCCAAGGCAGGCCACGGCTTGGTTGGGGGGACGGACCTGAGCGAGGTCCGGCCGCGAGCGGCGACCCTCGGAGTACCTGACTGAACACGTGGAGTCCCGGTTGCAAAGACCCCAAAGGAAGGTAAGGGGGAAATACGGGAAGAAGAGAATTAGTAATAAAGGGAAGGTAGCCAAGAATAGGGTCTGCGTGAGTGACGGTGAGGCTTTTCTGATCTATCCTTTATATGGCCATTAGGTGTTGTAAGAAGTGAGAAGAAGAAGAGAAGTGGTATCCTAGCCCGTAGGGGGTAGAAGGCGGCGCCGTGTAGCATTTGTCCCGCCCAAGTGCAGAATAGAGATAAAGAGAAAAATAGTAGGGGTCTCGTGTAGGCTCGGAGTAGTTTTTAGAATATTCTTTTTCCGTGGAAGTAAGAAATCTTGAGACATAATAAAGGTGAAAGAGGTGGGGGGTGAATGCGAAATAGTAGGTAGTATAGGGAAGAAGAGAAAACAGGGTCAGTAACGGGAATAGGGAAAGAACAAACGCGCGTGTGTCTGTTGAATGATTGTATGTTTGTTGGTCTGCTTTTATGTATATGTCTTGTTGAACACGCTAAAGTATTTTAACACAAGTAATTTGTGATCGATACAAGGTAAAAGCAGAAGAAATAAACTGTGAGAGGTGATCAGGTAACACCTCTCAGAAAGCTAAAGTGACATATGGTAATTGTGAGCATTGATAAAGAATGTATTAGTTCTACATATTGTCACTGATATACCAAGTTAGAGGTGGGAAGAGATTCAAAAGGTACTAGAATACACAAGAAAGGAAAAGAAACATTGCCATGGGGGGAGTAACACCACTGGCACATATTTGCCAGCACCTTCCACTTTATAGCAACAGGATAGAAAAGTATCACGATCAGTGGATCACTGAGATAAAGGGAGACGGGGTTACACCAATTTGGCCAGAAGGAGGATCATTTGACAAAAGAGTGTTGGACCTAGTATCAACACATTTGTTAGCGCGATACAAAGGGAAACAGTTACTGAACCGGAGAGAAGTGTTAGATTTATGGCGAATGTTTGAGGAAGTTTCCCCCACGGCAGAGGTAGGTACAAACCGAATGACAGAAAAGCAGAAAAACACAGAAGAAGTAGGTTGGACACCAAAAGGGGAATGCTCAACAACTACAACCGAAAACGAAGTAACAAAAATCTATCCCTTAATGACTAGGCCAGCGGTAGGGTTTAGTGAACCCCTGTATATACCACCCACCGCCACTACCCAGAGAGGGGCAACAGCCCCCGAACCTCCACCATATGACAAAGGAGGCCTGTATGGCCCCACGAGTGCCTCCTGTTGATATAGCACGACTAACAGGTGATTTGGACCGTCAGCTAGCACAAGCACAAATGGAAATAACACGGTTAAGAGCTTTATGTGACAAAGGGCAAATGCTGCCAGGGGGAGGGGAGGTGTCCCTGCTGTCCCTGGCAGATCACACACCCCCGATAGGGGCAGCAAGCAATGCATCCCCAGCAGCCTCGGTATCAGGGCAGTCTATAGTATCGCAAGGGACGTCATCACAACAGAGGCAAGAACAAGAGTGGCAGTCAGGACAGTTCCTGTTCCAATTGAATAACAAGCCAGTGAGAATTATACGCTCAGATACACCAGAGAGTCAACAAAGTGGAGACCAGAGTGGAAGACCAGGAAGTGAACACAAGGAAAACTGGGAGGATAATAACAAGTTAGAGTCAGAAAAAGAAGATATATGGGACGATTTAGATGAATACGAAGAGGAAGCTGCCGCGGAAGGATCCCCGCTGCCAAACGACCGTTACCCAGACACACTATCGCCACCATTATGGCAAGGTAGATTAAGACAACGAACAGGGAGGATAGGAAACATATTGGTAAGTAAAGCCAAAAAAGGGAAGACAAGCAGAACGGGAAAGAAACAAAAACTACAGATGCCACTGATACATAAAGGAGCAGGTAGGCCAAATTACATTCCGTGGGCCCAAATGGACAAAACCAACCTGTTAAAACCCCCCCCCCCCTGCTGACGGGAGGGGCAGGTAAGTGGATACATGTATTTGAGAAGAACACGGCAGGCGTGCCGTTAGCTATAGGTGATGTAAAATGTTTATTAGTTTCAGCAATCGGGGACCAAGCAGACACAATCTGGGAAAGGGCAGGGTTCCCGGGAGTAACAATGAGCTGTGACCGACACGATGGATCACCATTTAACAATGTTCGAGCACAAGTGTGGGATGCATTGC
The DNA here is from genome assembly GCF_040938575.1 of Ambystoma mexicanum. NCBI lineage: Eukaryota > Metazoa > Chordata > Amphibia > Caudata > Ambystomatidae > Ambystoma > Ambystoma mexicanum. Next base: position 1,629,453,041 of record NC_090932.1, read on the forward strand.
GGCGTGCATTTCCAGACGTTCCAGATTTACATGCAGTGATGCAGTGTACGATGGAGGAGAACGAGGATCCTGCGCAATTCATTTTGCGAGTGCAAGATTTATGGAGAAGCGAAACTGGTACGGCATGGAATCAATCAACAGCTTTATTCTATTTCATCATTAAAAAGGGGTTGCCGAAAGAGGTGCAGAAGGGCTTGGGCAAAATAGCTAGGATCGAAGCCAAAGGGTGGCCTGAAATTCAGAGCATAATTGTACACCACTGGAGGAGGATCAAAGAGAAGGAAAAGGAGGTCACGCAGAAGAGGCTGGCTGACGAAGCGAAATTAGTACAGACGAAATTAGTGAAGGTCGCCGCCATTACTGCCAGTGCAAGAGCAGACAGAGGAAACGAAGGAGAAGAAAAAGCGGGAGGAAGGCCCGTCGGGATAGCAGCACAGTGGGTTGGAGAGGACCAAGGACAGTGGAACGGAGAAGAACAACCATGCCAAGGATCGCAGTGGCAGAACAGGCCGGCCCAAGGAAGAGGTGGGTACCGCGGACAAAGGGGAGGATACGGAGGAATGGGAAACAGAGTGTATGGTGGGCAAGGACCAAGGGGAGGACAACAGGGGTCGTGTTGGAATTGTGGAAGATGGGGACATTATTCACGAGATTGTAGAATGCGACCATCCGGGTATTTTCAACAGCAGCAACAACAGCCCATGAACAATGAACAGGGGTGGGGCTGCCCATCCCCATTGGAGCTCCTTATGGAGCTCCAATGGGGATCGGGGGAGAACAGGATCAATACTGCTATGACCCCCAAATGCAACAGAAAGCCAGTCCCACCACAGCAACAGCAGCAGCAACCACAACAGCAAAACGCACTACAGCCCATGGCGAGACAAAACCCAGTAGGGAACATAAACAATAGCCCTTTTGCAGCAGCTGCAAACGGTGCCCCTGCACCATACCGCGGCGTAACGGTCGTGGGTGACAAAGTTTTTTCAATGCCAGGTCAGCAAAGATATCAAGACTAGGACAGCCCACAGGGAGCACTTGCGTGTCCAGTCCTATCCACCACACAAAGTGCAAATGAGGAACCACTAGTGGCGGCAGAGATAGGAAACAAGCAGTTTATCTTTATGGTAGCAGAAAAATCATGCCTCACGGAAGGGCGGTTTCAGCTCTCGGGAAGAAATTTGGAGACACAGGGGTTCTCTGGGGCTATTTTAAAAGTTCCTTATACAAAAGATCTTGATGTAACAGTGGGGGGAAAAACAGTGCATGCACCCTTATTGGATTACGACGATGCGCCAATCAATTTGATGGGACGAGACCTACTCAGTAAGTTAAACATGACCATAGCCTTTACTGAAAGAGGAATAGTGTGCTCAACGCCAGGGGTATGCCCCGTATGGGCACTCTTGCTAATAAGTACGATTACAAAGGAAGTTGCAGTAAGAGGGATTCCCATTGACATGGACATGTTCATCTATGGAATACAGGTATTAGCCCGAGTACTGCCTGAAATAACACAAAAAGAGTGGAGAATACCATCCGATTTCATATTTCGCCCAATCACACCAACAGATGTAGTGCCAGGCACAATTATGTCTATAGACATTGAGGCAGTTCAAGTTTCCAACAAACGCATCGTGGTCATAGGCCTGGGCACGCAAGGACGCGAGTGGAGAAGTGTGCTATGCATAGAGCCAAACATAATGCTAAAAGATATTACTGATGAAGAATTGTTTACTGACTACAAAGGGGATGGAGAAATAATTATGGAAATAAGCATACTATGTGACATTATGATTCAATACAGAGAAATTCACAACCCACTCATGGCTAACATAAAGGCCCCACTGACAATATTTGAAGAAGACATGGCCAGGGTAGCACCTGAAATTTGGACTACAGGACCACACGATGTAGGATTGTTGCACGAGGTAACTCCCATAAAAATAAAACTGAAACCAGGTGCCCTCCCACCCAGAGTGAAACAATACCCAATATCCAAAGAAGCATAGGAAGGTATTAGAGAAACAGTGAATGCACTTCTAAGCCAAGGTATCTTAGTGCCATCAACTTCCCCATGCAATACAGCGATTTTTCCAATTAAGAAAGCAAAAGGAGGGGCGTGGAGAATGGTCCAGGACCTCCGCCCACTCAATGATGTCATCCAAAAAGAGTTCCCTTTAGTGCCTAACCCGTCATCAATATTGTGCACTATACCAAAAGAGGCAACTTGCTTCACTGTTATTGATCTGAAAAATGCCTTTTTCTCTGTGCCACTCGCACCAGAGTCACAATACTTTACAGCTTTTACATTAGGAAACAACAGATATGAACATCGCAGACTCCCACAGGGGTATTGCGAAAGTCCGAGCATTTTTAACAGAGTACTACGAGAAGACATTGGCAACATAGATGTAGGGAGCACCATTATACAGTACGTAGATGATTTACTCGTCTGCAGCAAAACAGAAGAAGAGTGTAGAGAAGACTCGATAACACTGCTTAACGTATTGGCTGCCAAGGGATACAAGGTGGACAAAGGAAAGTTACAATACTGCCTTGCCGACGTTGTGTATCTTGGCCAGCAAATATCTAAAGACGGAAAAAGAATATTACCAGACAGAGCAGCAGCCATTCGACACATCATACCAAAAACAGTGAAGGACATGCAGAAATTTCTTGCCATAGGTAACTATTGCCGAGCGTGGATCCTCAATTACGCAGCATATACACGGCCAATGCTACAAGCACTAAAAGAAGCACAAAAGAACAGAGCCCCAATAAAATGGACACAGGAGACAATTGCTCAATTCTCTCGATTAAAAGACCTTATTTCAGACGCCCCAGTGCTTGCAAATCCAGATTATGAAAGGGAATTTTTCCTGTTTTCACACAGCAATGGAACATTAATGACAGCAGTATTGACACAAAAGACATCACTAGACCACAAACCATTAGCGTACTACAGTGCAATATTAGACCCAGTAATGCAGGGACATTTCGCTTGCGAACAAGCCCTCGCTGCAGCGGCCTTCGCCATTGAGAAAAGTGCCACGATCGTAATGGGATGTTCAGTGACGCTATATGCGGAACATTCGTTATTTGCTATCTTGGAAAGATCAAAATCTACCCTCACAACACAGAGAGCCTCTGCTTATGAAATAATAATATCAAGTCCAAATGTACATGTGGTCAGATGCAAGACAGTGAACACAGCTACCTTTATTACAGAGCCATGCACAACTGAGGATTTACAGGAACACGATTGTAGCACATACGAGGGAGAGGGCGATGACATTCCCAAAGCAAGCGAAAACGCCCTTACAGAAGGTGAAATATATTTCATAGACGGGTCAGCATCCATAAATTCAGAGACAGGAGAGAAACATGTGGGGATGGCGGTAGTGCGCATGGAAGAAGACACACATGAAGTGATTGTGCAAAAACACCTCCCCTCACATTACTCTGCACAAGCAGCCAAACTGACTGCGCTAATCAGCGCGTTACACACAGCCAAAGGTTGTGCCGTGACCATATATTCAGATTCAGCTTATGTTACCACCACAGTTCACTCAGGGCTGTCACGTTGGCGAAGGAGAGGGTTCAGAAGAGCAGACGGGTCCCCTGTGCAACATGCCGCGTTGTTAAATGAACTGATAGAAGCTTTAGCAGAACCATCGGTAGTAGCGGTGGTTAAATGCCAAGCCCATACCCATAACACAGACGCCGTCTCATTGGGGAACGCGGCAGCCGACGCGGCAGCGAAAGAAGCCTCGTACTTCAATAAGACACCAACATCAGAGTACATTGTAAAAACAACCACAGCAAAACAACCAGCAGATGCATACAATAACACGCCCATAACACAATTGATAGAACTCCAGAGAAGGGCCCCACCGGAAGAGCAGGAGTTGTGGGGCAAACGAGGGTGTAAGCAATCAGCCACAGATCTCATTTGGAGACAGGAAACTACAGGCAAAGTAGTGATGCCCGTAGAATGATTAGAAGTAGCATTCCAACAACTGCATTTTCCCGCTCACAATGCAAAACAACACATTGCCTCCGATATCCAAGAGGATTGGTTTGTTCCTAATCTACATGAATACTTGACTAAATTTGTGATTGAATGTACTACATGCCAAACTTACAATTCAGGAATGACATTGCGAACTCTGCGTGGCACTTTGCCACGCCCTACAGGTCCATTTAGAGAACTACATATCGATTACGCCGATATGGGAGAAAGATATAACGGAGCAAGATACTTGATTGTGGTGGTGTGCCCTTTTTCACGGTGGGTGGAAGCGGGCCCCTGTCCCCATCCTGATGCAAAATGTGCTGACAAGTTCCTTGTACGAGAAGTATTCTCACGGTCGGGAATCTGTGACGTGATCCGTTCAGACAACGGCACGCACTTTGTAAATGACCTCTTCAAAGAAGTGACCTCCCTACTGGGGGTGAAACACAAATTATGTTCGATTTATCATCCAATGGCCAATGGAGTTGTGGAGAGGATCAACGGGCTGCTTAAAAGCAATTTATCGAAATTATGCAGCACGTTGAAAAATAATTGGGTATACTGTCTGCCCCTAGCACTGTTCCAACTCAGAAACCAACCATGCAAGGACCATCATTTAAGCCTGCACGAAATCGTGACGGGAAGGAGAATGCACACACCGCTCTCCCCTGTTAGGAGAGCGTCTGATGCACACAGGGCTGCCACAGTGCTGGGAGAAGAATGTAAGGAATACCTAACACAGCTAACACGCACAGTACGCAGCATAGCAAAACAAATTGTTTCACCATTTACTGAAGATGTAGCAACAGACACCTCCGTGCCGACCGCAGACAGCCCAGAGGGGCCTTTAATGCCAGGGGAGCAAATCCTTGTTAGAAGCTTCGTAAGGAAGTGGAACTCACCAAGATTTCATGGTCCATACACAGTGGTGTACAGCACCCCAACTGCAGTAAAAGTCACAGGGTTAAAATACTGGGTGCACCTCTCAGACGTAAGAAGGACACACAGTGTTACACCTCCCCAAAATGAAACTGACTGTGTGGATGCCACTACTGGCACAGGTTGATATGATGACAATTGCAACTTAAGACAGGGAAAGTATAGGGGAAAAGCAAAGGTTTTATATATATTTTTGTCTCTCTTTTTCTCTCTCTCCCTCACTTTTTCTTTTCTTTTCATATAAATCATGTTGTTCTTTTTCTCCTAATCTATTCCATGATGAAATAATTAAAAGGAATTGTTACATGCCTAACTGAGTAAAGAAATGAAAAAGAAATTAATAATTGCATGTGACTTAACGAATTTGTCTCATCCACATAGGTTCAACATGAGCCAATGCGACGAAATGGCTGAGCAAGCTGAAATGTTAGATAGAAATAGGGATGCCACTAGGGCCAGTAGATTAAATAATTTGGAATGTGTTATAAAATATGCTGCCATATTATTTGCAATAATGATGTTTTATCTTATTTGGTATAATGTTGTTTTATATGTGGCAAATGAAATGAACAAAGGGGGGAGCGGAATGGATATGACAAAATCAGGGTCTAAACTAATATGGACTGAAGCAACGGCTATTTTGAAGGACACTTATAACATTGAATTGAATGATAAAAATATAACATTCCCTCACAGTATCCCTGAGGCATTCTCGTGTGTTGAAATATTGTCCTGTGATACATAAACACGGTGAGATAGCTGGCGTCTGGTTGCAGGGCAATGGAGAAGAAAGCTTTCTTCAAATCCACTACTGTGAAGTAGCGTGTATCTACTGGGATGCTGCAGAAAATTGTCACAGGGTTTGGAACTAGTGGAATTCTGCTTCGATTACTTTGTTAAAAGGGCATTGATCTTGTATGAACCTCCATGCCCCAGCCTTTGACTTCTTAATCAGATATATTGCTGTATTGCACAGTGATGTAAATTCCTGTATGATACCTTGCTGCCATAAAGCATGCAGTGTCTCATATATGCCCTCATCTGCCTCTCGTGAGAGGGAGTATTGTTTCACTCATGACAGCAGTGCTCCTTCTTTTATCTTAATGTGCACTGCTCCCATCCCATTCAATAATCTCACGTCATTGAGTCCTTTGGTCCATAAATTCTTTGGAAATCCTCCTTTTGCATGTATTTTGTCTCTTTTTTCACCAATTGTGTCATCTGTGGCACTGCCCTTTCCTTTATCTGTACTGGACATCATTTTAAAATGTTCCCTCTCTGGGCCATTCCGGATAACACTTTCCCACTGTGTCATTCATCCACTGAAAGTGATATTTCAATATTGTGTCGCGATATTGGGGCAATTATTTTCACATATGATCAAGGGGTGAGTCTATCCAATGGGATGACATTTTTTCACACTTTTCCTAATTTTAAGAGTGCTCTATTCTCCCTCTTTTATTCTCAACCCATCTTACTCATATCTCAAAACACCTTCACCCATTACTGACCTGCGCTCACTCCCTCCCTCATATATTTACTGTTTAACTCGTTGACTCGATTTTGTTCACATTGGTCTTCTCCTCGGGCCCCGCGCGCTCACACTACTCTCACACCCAATGGCCCTCTTGAGGATGCAACTCACCCTGAGTCTACTTCTAAAGGCCAGTACCCCATTCTGAGATCAGGGAGAGTTTCGACCATGCAGACCTTCATGAACTCAGCGTCTGCACGGCCTGCTCAGTGTTGAGCTCTTACGGCTGGTCTGCAAACACTGTCCCACACTCCCCCGGGAGCACTGTTGGAATCCCCAAGTCTAGGGGGGAAAGCTGAAATCCCTGTGCTGACCTCAGAACTCACCAATTAAATTACAAAAGTAGTCTAAAAAGGAGCGTACACCAAGCAAGAAGTAACACACTTTATTCTGGGCCCCAGACGCATTTGGAAAAGCAACATTAACATAGAACATGGAACAGAACTGCATGAAAGGTGCTGTCGAAGATATACCCCTAAAGCGAGGACTTTTATAAGCATCCTAAATAATTTGCATCAACCCACATTGCAACATTAGGTTATTCCTCCATGTGAGGCTAATTGGTAAAGCTACCTAATTCCCCTATAGTAAAACATATACTATCCTAAAATGATTGGGTCCTGCGAATCTTGCCACACCACCCTCAACCACCTCTGTGATGTCACAATCCATCCCACAATTCCCATATCAGTAGTGCCAAAGTATTGAGACATTTGAGATGACCAGAGGATCTTTATTCATCTGCCGCCGGTCACCTTCATCCGGTTCTCATGAGAATGTATCGTGGGTCGCCTCATAGAACTCACCAAAAAAATAACAAAAGTAGTCAAAAAGGAGTGTGCGCCGGTGCAAGAAGTAACGTAATTTTATTTAGGGCCCCAGACGCAGCTGGGACAGCAAATTCAAACAGATCGCGGAACAGAACCGCTGTCAAAGAAACGCCCATACACGAAGAACTTTTATAGAAAACAAAATAATTCGCATTTGCAATCATGCGACATGAAAAATTCTCCCCACACAAGTTTGATTGGACTTTGCAATTTGAACCCATATAGAAAAGCATACATTGCAAGCAACGATTGGGTTTGCGGACCTTCCCACATCACCCTCAATTATACCCTGTGGCATCACAATCCACCCCCAATTCCCACAGCACAAAGTTAAGTCATTGAAACATTTGAGTCGACCAGCGGAACTTTAATAATCTGCCCTGGTCACCTGCCCTGATTCTCATGAGAATTACTGCCCACCATGTCACCATCACAGCCTCGAACCACTGACATCCTGCGGCACAAATGTTTCATATCAGGGACAGACTAACCCTTTTCCCAGGGAAAACGTTGTATGGGTGATTTGAAACTGCTGTGGTTCTTGCCAGCACCATTAGAAAATCGCATTTCATAAATGATTTTGAATTATAAACTGGTTATGTATTCATTACTTGCTGGCAGAACCTGCAACCTCTAATCGGTTGACCTTGAAAAGTAACAACAATTGTGTTCTTCCCGCAGCGCTGGCCTGGGATCACAAACTCTGCACTAATTCACCAGCTGCAGCAGCCTTTGCTGTGAACAAAAGGTATTACCCAAATTGTTCGTTTACAATTGTTCGAATGATCAATTGACCGAATTTAAAGGGTCACAATTGACCTTTTCACAATTGGCCGTATATGTATATATATCGGTTTGGTAATATATATATATATTTTCCTTTGTTGGGGTTATCTTGTTTTTCTGGTTTGACACTTTTGTATTTTTGTATTCCTGCCTCACTTTTGTTGGTTTTTTGCAGGTATTTATTGATCCTATTTTGTTCTTACACTTACTATTATTGTTCTTTTTTCTTTTATTACCTGCCTGTCTTAGCTGATTATTTTGCAATAGGGGGAGCGCTCTCTTAACTATGTCTGTTTTAGCTGATTATTTTGCAATAGGGGGAGCGCTCTCTTAACTATGTCTTGTTTATTTCGGGGGCCTACATGCAGTTTCTTGTTCTATATATTTGTGTTATTCCCTTCATTTTCTGACATTGTTTTATTATTCCTCAATGTTTTGAATTTACTGGTCTAGTCGACTGTGTGCTCTGGATCTGTCATGCTGCTTTTTTGCCTTTGGCTTTGGGTACTCTGACATCATGGTTTGCACTTGCACTTTGATGAACTAGCTGCTATTTTCTGCAATTTTTGCACAGTCTATCAGGTCGATGCACTTTATAACATCCTCTACTTTTGAGGTTGGGTAGGCACACTGTTGCCTTGCTGCTCTATTTGCTTATTTGCACTGTATAATTGACATCTGACGATCTAGCTGCTAATTTTGCTGTTTGCACAAATTATCTTGCTGGCTGTATTACCTTGCTGACATTTTTTAACATTTAGGACCAGTCCTACTGTTTTAAACCTGATTTTACATCTAATCTTGGTTGACCAGTTTTATTGTTATTGTATTGTATTTTCTACTTAAGTGTCAGGAATGACATGTTAGTTCATGAGGCTGATCGTGCATTTACATGGGATTATTTTTAATGTTTGTTTATTTATTTTGAGTGTGGCTTATTACATCTTCTATGCTATGTGGTCATCATACTGCTATTTTATGCACTGTGCATTGATGTCTAGCAAGGTCCTCATATAGATATTGATATATGTATAAGGGTTTTTTCCTTATATGGAGACTGTGGTGTTTCACACTATGTTTTACACCTTGGTCAGTTTTACTTTACATCCACTGATCATTGACAGAAGTTTTTGCTAAAGCACTGTGCTTTCATTTTTCTGTTTCAGCATGTTTACCCACTCCTTTCCAACATGGCCGCCCCTGTTCCCTTTTGTATTGGTAGCAGCTGTTGCCATTGACATAGTTAAGGGACTGTTGTTGGTGGTGTATTTATCACTGCCCAACCCCCTCCCCCTCACGTGATCAAGCGCTCAGTATAGCGCGAAACGCGTTGTTTGCAGGCTGCTTAATGTAGGCGTCCTGCTGTTTTGTCCTCTATGTGCTGCTTTGTGTCGTGCATTTGTTTTTTGCACGATGCATTTGTTTTTTTTTATTTTTGTACTAACATTAAAAGACATCAGTAATTGGTTCACTGTGTCTGCGGTGTTTCTTCCGACCCCCTACTGAACCTGGCATTTGTTTCTCTGTGCCTGCGGGAGTGCGATTTGCTTTTTCCTCCTTTTCTGCTATATATATAGGGATTTTGGGGGGTTTGGCATTGGGTGGGGGTTGTGGGGGGTTTCCCCCCACATATATGTTACAATTGACCTTCACAATTCGGTCAATTGTGACAAGGTCAATTGTAATTCGAACAGTTGTAAAACGAACAGTTTGTATACAACCAAACAAAATGCTTACACACGTTTATAGCACGTTTATAGCAGAAGCAAGCTTTTAGGGCCTATTTACTACATTTCATTGTACAACTACGCATGATTACACTTACCTGTGCACAGCATTTATGGATTTGTTTTTATTAAGCTTTTAATTTCACATATATCAGAAAGAGCCCCCTCTCCCCTTTTACAGTATTACTCTCACAGCTGATAAGTGCTTTCCATCATACCGCGCAGAACTTGCATTTTTATTACATTATTCCCCCCTTTTATTAATTTATTAATAACTAAACCTTTTTGGGATTTTGGTTCCTTTTTAGCAACTTCATCTTCATGTATCCATATTTTCTCCAACCGTGTCATGTCTCCCCAGTCTCCACCCAGCCATTCACATCTTCCCCAACCCATACACACCCTGTCCCATCCTTTAGACATTGTTTCCAGAATTCCTTATAATTATTGATATCAGCAGGCTGTGTAAAAACCCACCCATCAGGATCCTCCCCTCATTATCACTAATTTTCTTTCCTGCTCTTCATTTCAAATTTTTTTTGTCAACACTCAGGGGTAACATCAATTGTCCTTTTTGTTTGTTAAAATATACTTTTAAAATGTTCTTAAAAAATGCAGAAGGTGATGAGAATCAGCACTAATACGGGGACTGTCACTCGAAGCAATCCAGAAAGCCAGGTGGGCACCCATGCAAATACTGTGTCCAGTCCCTCTTTTGCTTGCACTCCATTAACCTTGTTTGTCATTTTTCCCTGAAGTGACCGTATCTCTTGTATAGTTGCACTTAGAGTTCCATTGGAGGCATCACCATCAGGTATTGCTGTGCAGCAATTTGACCCGAACTTTGTACAGATAGCTCCATCAACGGCTGACAAACAGTCCAGAACAAAGCTATTTTGAAGGGCCACCAAGCGCAAACCCTCATCTCTTCCTTGATTGTATTCAACCCTTCTGCAGTTGAATTAGTCAGTTGCAATAGCTCGCAACGGGTTAGCTACTTCCATTCAGAATTAGAGGCAGCCTGTACTCCTGGAAACAACAGAGAAGCAAAAAAGGTGGCAGCTGTGGAAAACAGTCAGTACTCATATGGGATAGCCGCCAGGTTCTCCGCACTTTTCCTTGAGAAATAATTGTTTTCTCGCTTTCTCCTTCTAATTATCATTTGCTGCTCATTTTGCTGTGCCATTTTTGCCTGCAGTTCAATATTCATGGTAGTGCTATTTTACGGCACCACAAGTGCAGGGCTGTGCAAAGTGACGAGAGCGCAGATTCCATTGCTGTCAGGCAGAGGTTGGGCATATGCTTTGGATCCGCAAGCCCACCAAGGATTTGTCACGGCTGCTGTCCCCCGTCTCCGCGCTCCATTCTGCATAACCTTTGCCGTATCTCAAATTAGTACCCAGGAAAATATACCCCTTCAACCTGAAACACAAAGGGAATTGTGTAAAGCTCCTTATGTCATTTGGTTGATTTGTTTCATGTAACCACGTTAAGGCCTGAACATACTTTCCCCAAGTTGATCGGCAGTTGTCATAAACCTTGGCTACTATGTTTTGCTCAGAAGCCACCAGTCCTTCAGAATGGCACTGCATTATTCCCCCCTCCCATTTGTCTCCATAGAATACTGCTCCCTTCATTTTCATCAGTGGCCTTGTGTGACAGCAGGGTACACTCTGCCCTTCTTTAGTTGTGCATTGCAATCTTTCATGGTCTCTTATTTGTAATTCCCCCTCTTAATGGCCTTCAGTGACATACTGCATTACCTTATGCCTTGTTGCCTGATTTCGAAGCATTCGCTTCAGTCTTCATATACATATTCCCCTTTATCAACCCAGTGAAATGCTACTTTGTTCCCCTGGAATAAACTTTGCATTCTACAGAGATAGGTGCATTAGGCATCCCGCCTCCTTATAGGACACAGCTTGGGGCCGGATATCTTTGGACATTCCAACTACGTGTGGAATGAGAGAGCACACGTAGCATGTGCCATTTACTCTCTCTCTCTCTCTCTTCCCACATGCGTCATTTCATCATACCAGATATTGCCTGTCTATGAATTATGCTCTTCCTCAGTGCCATGGTGGAAGCCACCCCATTCATCACGTTTCTCTTTCCCATTTTTCTTTTTGCATCCAATTGTGTTTCACCTTTTTCTTTAAAAAACATATAAAATGAAAGCATTATAACTACACTAAAACATGTTAATATCATTACGCTCCAGAAACCTGAAAATGTCTTTTTTTTGTCACCCATTTTGCATTGTAACCTTCTTCAGTTCCCGTATTCGCAGGCTTTTTACAAATTCTAAGGCCTGTTAGAAAATGAAAAGAAAACTACGTAATACTTCCCATTATGTTGTGCTTTGGGAGACTGTACTTTTGTCTCTACGAACGTCCGTGATGTGGACCCATCCGTGTTATCCTTAGATTTTAACAGCTGTTGGTGTTGAATAGATGACGACGTGCAGGCCTGTGAAGTGCACTTCTTTCCAGTGCCTTATGTGGTTGCGCACAAAGACGTGTTTACCCGGGAAAAGAGGTGTTGCTGGTGGGAAACGTTTGTTTGGATCACCCGATTGTCCAGATTGGTTTTTAGGCCTCCTCTGCTAGGAGATATAGTTCAGGGACTTGGTTAGTTCTTTAAGATACAGATCAAATTCACCCCTCCCAAGAATAGCAGAGGTAGAGTAAGCATCAGAGATTGTATGCGACGGCCGAATTGGCGTATGCATTCTCCACCATGTAACAATCTCATGGGGTGTCAAGTGATGATATCCCCCAGGCGTATTTCTTACCACAAACAAAGCAAGAGGCAAGCAGTGCACCCATGATTTTTCAAGCATTTGCATAAGCTTAGCCAATCACATTTTCAGCAGTCCATTCATCTTCTCTACCAAATCGTTGGCGTGCGGATGGTAAACTATACTTAGTTTATGCTTTATTCCCAGGAGAGTTGTAATTTGCTTTATCAAATCATTGGCAAAATGCTGCCCATTATCAGAGTGAATTTCATCTGGAATCCCCCACCTCGGGAACACCACCCTCACCAGAAATGTAGCCGCAGAGCGGGCATCATTATGGACACAGGGACCTTCCTCAAGCCAACGTGAGAATGGACACACCACTACATACATTTCTCTTGCATATCAACATAATCGATATGCAAGTGCTGGAAGGGGCCTTCCGGTCGCAGCAATGTTCCCTACACAACTCTCAATGTGTGAGCTGGTAGAAACTTCTTACAGATCACACAGTTACTTGCATATTCAGAAACACACTCAGATTTTGCACAAACCACTCTTCACCTACCCCTGCAGCCACATGCTCTTTCAATACGTGGTAAGGATAGTGAAACTGTTCCAATGACAATTGTAAGAATTTCCTTGGCATGAGAACCTTTCCTGTGCTATCATGTCACCAAAGCAAATCAGTTGGGGATAGAGAGCAACCTGTCTTTTTCCACAGCTCTTTTTCAGCATCTGATGCTTCTCCCTGCAACTCTATCTGCAATATTGAGATTGCATTGAACCTTTCTGGCAATTGTGAGAAACCTGAAGGTGTCTCACTTACTAGTCCCGGGGATCTGTCATCCAGGTGGCCAGGACACAGCCATAGCTATTGGATCGACTTCCTGGGGGTAGACCAGTGGGGGAGGATGATCACCTGTATGGGGGGGTCTTCGGTGAGTGGAAGTGGGACACTGATGGGCGAGACGCAGTACCCCATTCCCTGTTATAACTTTTCCCCATGCAAACCCGTAGGATATTTAGAAACTCTACCCTCGACTGCCCTTTTATGACACAAACACTTTCGTACACAGAGAAAGACAATGGACGAACACCAGAGCTGTTTACCTGACATATCCCAACACAAGGGCCAGGCAGAGTAAGGCAATTGACCAGAACCACACACATCGGACGACCCTTTACCTTCTCCACAGGGATAAAAGGCAGAGCACGAGAGCACACAATGAGCAAGACCGAAAGCACGAGGGGACATCTAATCCAGATCAGAAGTTCAAGAGAAGGACAAAAGCGCAAGACCTGAAAGTACGACGGGGAGGGAGTTGTCCTTGTCCTTTTTAACTTAGGACCGTGAAGCCTCTGATAAAGGAATTAGAAGACCAGGGAGTACAGCTGCGTCTGGCGTGTGCTGTGGCAGGTGTCAAGGGTGCACAGGGGCCTCCCGCATTGCTAACATGGGCGGGGAGGCATGATGGCTACCGTGGTACCGTCCTCGACTCCAGCAGCAAGCCAAGCCAAGCGGACTCAGACAGTCGGTGACTCGGAGGAAATTGATAGAAAACTGAACTGTATTTGAGCCCAAGGTTGCAAGTAGCAACATTAGATGAATTCAAGAACTTGAGTACAAAGACTGGTGTTTTTGAAATTTCGAGAAAGCCCAGAGAAGGGTCAGCTGCAGAGTGGTCAGGTGCCGTAGGACTGTTCAGTCGAGGGACTCTAGCTGGCCCTCGTGTATTGAAATTGCAACTCCCAGAAGGCCCCAGGAGATGGCCGTGTAAGGGTAAGAGTGGTCCTACAGAGGTCACATAAAAATCCTTTGTACAATCGAATGTCTCTGACCCATCGAAGAGAGAAAAACTAGGCAAAGGGAAACCCCCTAGCTTCCTAAGAAAACACTGAATGCCAGCCTAAGGCGAGTGTGAGCGTGAAGGAGGGACGCCAGAGAAAAGCTAGGGGAACAGGAAACCCTGCTTTCCAAAATAAAGTTGCGAATTAAGGCAAGTGTGAACCGGACAGGGGGATGGCAAGAGAAAACTAGGGATTTGGGAACACACTTTCTGAGAACATGAAGTAAAATATTAACTATGTGTAGAAGCTCATGAACTGTGTTAACAATGGCTAAGTGAACCCGACGGAGGGAGGCACAGGGGAAAAGCTAAGAAAGTAAATCCTGTATTGTGATAAAGCAAAGTAAACTGTGAGAGTGACAGATGTGAACGCGACAGACGGATGCCTGCAAGTTTGGGTGAAGAATAATAATACACTCGTGAACATTGTGCGACAAGAGTGAACCCGGCCGAGGGTTTTCCGCAGTAGGAAGTTGGTTAAAAAGACATTAAGACTTTAGTAGTGGACCCGATGGAGGGAGGCCCAAGTGGCAAGGAGGATCCGAGGCCGGCAGAGGGAGACCCAAGGGGACAAGAGCAATTGCCCAAGGTGCAAGATTACCGAAAGAACTTTTGTTTGTTTGGTGTTTTGATCCATCAGGTCTTCTAGGGCAAGAGACTTTGTAGAAAAAGAGACTTGGCCCCTTAAGTTTCTGGTATCGTTGAACTGGAATTGTGAACCTCGTGCTGGAGAGGCCCAGGAGTGTGCTGTAATCGGAAGTCCTGCCTTGTCCAGTGCTAAAAACGTGGGGAAGGGAGACCCAGCCATACCATCCTGACTTATTATTTTGTGAACACTTTCTTTTCTGGTGAACATTATCCCACACCCTTTTTGAAACTTAGTAGTTAGGATTGGCAATATTTTATTTTTTAGCATAGGCCCTTTTTATTTCACAAGACGGCATTAGGACTGCTTTATTATTATTTGTTGTTCGTAACTTGTTCCCATCTTAGATTTAGGTTTAGATTAGGTGTTTATCTGACCCATTATAAAGTTCAATAAACACCCTTCGAACCGTGATCACTTTTGTTTGTCATTACTGTTGCCACCATGAGTTCCTTATACACTGCATCTTTCTCTTTGTTCACTTACAGTACAGCTATTAGGGGTATTTTTTCTTCCTCTGGCATATATGCTGCTTCTTTTGCTGCTCCGTCGGCCCTTTTATTTCCTAGTGAGATAAAATCTTGACCTCCTGTATGGGCTTTGTACTTTATTAATTCTAGTTCTACTAGGAGCGGTAACAATTATAGTAGTTTACTCAGTAATGCTGCATGCTGAATGGGAGTACCATCACTTCTTTTGAACCCTCTCTTTTCCCACTTTGCTATTCCCGAGTGCACTGTAGAGGTAACATAGAAGGCCAAGCAGTGAACATCTTCTCTGATTTGGCCTGACATGTTTAGTGCTTCAATCAAGGCCACTAGCTCTGCCACTTGTGCAGAGTAATGGTTTGGTAGTCATGTCTGTGAGTACACTATGAACTCCTCCCCTTGTTGTACTCTTCGTCCATACCCCAACACTGCGCACCCTGAGTGCCTTTGCCCTGTAGTTTGATGAATGCTGGAACTCCCGTCAATGAAAGTCATGTCTCCCCCTTCGATCACTTCTTCTATAACTACGGGGTTACCTTCGCTCCTGTCGATGCATACTACACAGTAATGCACATAATCTCTTTCTTCTACTTTATTTGAAATGAACTCTGTTGGGTTTATTGCCCTGCACCTCACCACTTCTATTGCTGGGTTGGTTAATATTAACTCGCACCCTGAAGACCACTGAGTCGTCAGTGTTGATTTTGTTTTCTCCAGTACGGCAAACAATGCATGTTCCATGTACAGAACTACTGGACACCCCATGGTTATTGTGGAAGCCTTCTCAATAGCGAGTGCAGCACCAGCAAGTGCCTGATCACATGGGAAATTTCCCTGCATTACTGCATCCAGTGAGCCACTGTAATATGCAAGTGGCTTGTGTCCCAGTCCCTTATTCTGTGTCAGTGCTGCTGTCATTACCTTTTCATCCGAGTGTGAAAACAGGTGAAACATCTCTTTGTAATTGGGAGTTGCTAACACTGGTGCATTTGCTAACCCGTGTTTTAGCTCATCAAATCTTTTGCCCATTTCAGCTGTCCATTTTATGTGCGTTTTGTTTTTCTGTGCTTCCTTTAGTGCTTGCAACAATGGCCTGCTGTATATGGAGTAATCAAAGACCCATGCTCTACAATAGTTGCACAAACCCAAAAATTGCTGCATCTCTTTCACTGTTTTTGGTTGTGGAGTCTTGTGAATGACCTCTAATCTTTCTGCTGTTATTTTCTCCCGTCTGTCTAAACAATCTGACCCAAGCAAACAACCTCTTTTTGACAGTATTGTAACTTCTCTCTGTCCAATTTGTATCCTCGGTCTGTTAGTAAAGTCAGTAGTGTCACCGAGTCCCCTCTACACTCCTGTCCCATCTTGCTGCACACCAATAAATCATCAACATACTGTATTACTGTGCTAGCAACCTGCAAATTGCTTAAATCCATTTGTATCACTCCGTTGAAGATGCTAGGCCCTTCGCAGTATGTTCGAACTGTGAAATAGTCTGCCTCCATGGGAGCGCTGCAAAAAATCATTGCGGGGTTGGGAACCAATGGATACGGTGCCTCAATAATGTCATCCAGAGGGCGTAAATCCTGTATGAAATGCCACACCCCTCCCTTTGCATTCTTACTTGGATAGATAGCTGTGTTGCAAGGTGATGAGCTCACCTATATTATGCCATGCTGCCACAGGGCATGCAGTGTCTCATACATGCCCTCATCTGCTTTTCATGAAAGTGGATACTGCTTTACTTGCGGCAACAGTGCTCCCTCTTTTATCGCCCTTGCCCCTTTGAGTATTCCTACATCATGGGGTCTTGGTCTCCACAGATTCTTGGGCACTTTTTCCAAATCTGCAAATATTGTGCTTTCTTTTCTGCTATCTGTGTTATCTGGAGCACTGCCCTTTCTGTTATGTGTACTGGACAAGGTAGGCTCAGTTTGAACACTACCTCTCCTTAATTGTCTTTTGTTGCAAACATCTCTTTGTCACTCCTACTAATGGCAGTGTGGGGTCGTCAACACATAATATTGAGCGCCATTCCATGTTGTCTCATCAGTTCTCATCAGTGGGAACTAGTATAATCATGTCATAAAAATAGGCATTCATTTCTATTTGTGATGGTATAATCCTGCCAACACGTGTTTCGGCCTTTCAGTACATGGGTCTTCTTCAGGGCCAGTATTATCACCTCTTCATTCTATATTTTTAGTACACAATACCTGCAGACTAATGTCCCACATCTGGCAGAGGATCTTCCGCGCTATATAGTTTCTGCAGACCCTGTTGGCTGTTTTTCTCTAAATCCTCAAATTGGATAAGTATTTTCTTAAACTATACTGCGCTTCCAATAGCGCTCTCCTTGTGGCTGCAGTGGTCTGCTATGCAGAAACATGTGTTGGCAGGGTTATACCATCACAGATAGAAATTAAACAAGGATCTAAACGTGATGAGTTTATTGAGATCTCTCATTTGCAAGAATTGGAAACAATTACAATTGTTAATCATACAACTGTATATTGTGAAAGAATTATAAACTTGTCCATGTGCAGTGGATAGTCCAATGTCTGTTTATCTGGTATACTACGTGTTAGGCTCATAAGGGGACCCTGGGTCTGGATTGGCAATTCTTGTAGCAAGGACGTTCAAGGGATTAGTACTGATACCAAATCAATCCATTCTGTATATATATATAGTGTGGTTTGTGCATCAGAGTAGCAGTCCCCAACCCCCCCAGGTATTGAGGGCGTACTCAACTAGTATAATCATATCTTTTTGTACCAATACTTCCTCCAAGTACAGTAGAGTGTGTGTACCTAGGCTAACCGAGGACACTGACGCCTGAATAAAAATGTGTTGGACAGCCTGAACACCTTACCCTAAATCCCTGGCAACCATCGCACAACACGTATACAGCGTACACAAACACCTCTGTGTGTGGGTATCCCCCCTCAATGTGCTATTTGCATAGTATGCCTGAATCAGAACTGCCACCCGAACTGGAAACAGCCCGGGTGTGGTGCACACCATCCCTTTATCCGAGAATAAAATAGTGGCGTTCAATTTGCTGAGTAGGTCCCCCCCCCCCAGAGTATTGGTGGGGGTGTCTTATGAATACAGCAAAGGTGCTACAATATGCCGAGTCCCTATCGTCAAGGGTAAATCTTTTGTCAGAGGAACCTTCAAAATTGTCCCTGAAAAGCCTTCTGTGTACAAACTTTTGTTAGATAATGGAAATCCTTATTCCTTGTTGCACGATCTGGTTGCCCCAGTATCTATAAGAAAGAAAAATGCCCCCTGTCGTATTTGAACTGCTACCTCCGGTTCCTCCTCTGGGTCTTCAGTTACTGCTAGAACAGGACACACTCACACTCCCCACGGGCACCCCTATTGGAAAAAAGTGTTTGCAGATGACGCAAATGAGTTACCGCCCACCATTGTGACTACAGTGTATTGGGATATGGTATTCTGTTCCAGTATTGTTACCCCTTCGGGTATCTGTGTCTGCGCTGGTGACTGAAGTATGCTCTCACTGTACCTTCAGTTCCTGTCATTTCCCTATTTTGTAACTGTACTTGTCCCTGGGTAGGAATACCCTGTGTTTGTGCAGCTGTAACTGCAATTGTTGTTGCTTGTGGCATTACCTGCACCTGCTGTGGAGTCTGCTGCTTGTATGTCTGCTGTTGCTGTGGTACGGAATGCACCTGTTGAGGAGTCTGCAGCATGTATGTCTGTGGTGGCTGCCCTGCCTGTGCAATGAGCAGGCATGTTTGTGCAAAATGTCAAAAATTCCCACATGTGAAGCACTGTACTCTGAAAAGTGGAGTCATTCCCCTATATCCCATTTCCCTTCCTGGCAGCATTACTGTGGTCACTGGCCCTATGCAGAGCTTGTGGAATCACTACTGGCCCTATGGGTACTGCTCCCTCCATGTGTATTTTCACCAGTTTTTTTCTGAATTAACTTGTTTTCTGCCTTTATCTCCGATCCTTCTTGTGCATTCTTTTGCAATAGTTTACAATTGTTGCGTGCATCTCAGGCCACCCTTTGCCTCGATTCCAACTATCTTTTCTAAAGAGACCTGCACATCCGGGGGAGCCCCCTCACTAGGAAGTGGTAAAACAAAGGTATTTTTTCATCCCATAACTGTTTATTTTGCTGCGTCCACATTTCTTGTATCGAGTGTATGTATTGCGCAGCATCATGGATCCCAAGCCTGACGTGTCTGGATACAGCTCCCTTAGAGCCTTCCAAACATGTGCTCGATAATTGTTAAAGGGAGCTCCATCGTGTATATTAGAGCTTAATTTCACCTCGGAATATCCCCGACCAAGACTGCCAACAAACCTTTTATGTCTCCTATGGCCAATGAGATTCCTACGGTCTCTTTCTCAAAAATATAAATCCACTTTCTCGCCCCGCCATTAATGAAGGTGAATTGTAAGCTTATTTGTCCATTGTCTGCCAAGGTATGTAGTGGACCTCGCCCCTCACTTTCTGCTGTAAAAGGGATATTTGCGTGCACGCTCTGCGTTTATTCCCACGTTATGGCCTTCTCGTTACCGCTACTTTGGTTTTACTGCTTCAGAGCCTATTTTCTCAATCATCCAGTGATTCTTCTCTTTCCTCCTCTTCTCTCTCATCGCTTCTCCTTTCCCTTGGTCCTGTCTGTCAGATTGTGCGCCTCTGTCTCGTCGTTCCCTTGATCGCGGTCACCGCTGTCCTCCCAGTCTGATATGGCGTGCCCTTCGTCTGCCGTGACAGTTCCACTATGGTTCGAGTCCTGTCCCCACTTGTCTATTTTAAACTTTATGCATACTGCTGTACACCCCTGCTCATTGGCTCCCTTCTCGTGTTCCTTTCCTTTCTCCTCTATTTCTCTTTCCATAGTTTTTCTGCAACCTTGAACACACTGTCAAGTTGTTGCTGTGCGTGTTTTTAACGTCATTTAAATATTTCCTCTTCCCTTTCTCGTCCTTGCCGATAGTGCTTGTGTCGCCCTCCTCTTTCTTTTTATGTGTTCCTTCCTTGTCCTGAGACAATCATTTACGATTTGTAAACCCTGCAGCTGGTTTTAATAACAGGTATATCGTATAGGGTGGTGGCGGTGAGCTTCCCTGCTCCTCCTTCTCTTTCCCTTTCTCAGTTTCTTTCTACTGTTCTACATACAGTTTCCAAAGCCCTAGAATATCCTGTCTTTTTTATAAGCTTTGCCCCTTTGTGTGTAAGTACATACTTTCTATCATATTTTTATCGAATGTTCCCTCTCAGGGTCACTCTTTATAACACTTGCCACTGTGTTGTGCACCCACTCGAAATTGTACTTTGCTAATTTATCGTGGTATTCGGGCAACTTCTTACACATGTGATTGAACGGAGCATCCAACCAACAAGATGACATGGGGGCTCATTACCAGTATGCCGGTCCGGAAACAACGGTGCTGGTAAGCTTACAGGCACCGTTGTTTCTGGACCAGCATACTACAGGTCTGCCTGCCGGAGCCGCTGTACGACCGGACTGACCCTGCCGGGCACAGCAGCCACGGTAGGGAGATCGTCACAGAAACAACAGTGGCAGTGTTTCCGTGGTCCCCACAATGGGGACTTCTAATTTACAGGCACCTGACTTTCCGAGCCGCCAGGGTTCTAATCTCCAGGTGCCACCGGGTAGTCAGGCGCCAGTAAATATTTACGGGTCCGTTGGTATCACTAGCATGGTTACCGCCGTACCCGTAATGAGCCCCATTGTCTCTGCCTTAATTCTTTCTTATGAGATAGTCTTCTCTCCCTACTTGGTCATTACCTTTATGTATCAAACCCCCCTTTTTTTTTAAAATGTCCCTCTCTGTCCAAGAAATCCCACTCGCTCGATTTTTATAATTATCACTTCGCTCGATCGCCCTAGTTTCACTCGCTCTGGCCTTCTCTACAGGCCCCACCCTTTCACACTTTGCACCCAAGGCTTACACACAATGGCCTTCTCCATAGGCCCACCTTGTTATATCGTATTAGTACAGAACTGGTCTTCTCCACAGGCCCACCAACTTAACAACGAAGCGTGATAGAAAAAGCAATTACTCCTCTTCTCGCTCAACTATACCAGCAACTTGCGCTACGCGGCTTTGCGCTATTTACAAGTTAATTTGGCTGTGGCTCTTCTGTCCTTTCCAAAGCCACATAGAACATACACTACGACCACTCTCCACGATACTAAAATAAAACTGCTGCTACTCACAAACACGTGCGCGCATATACCCCAAACAAATTTCTTCCCAAGAAAATAAAAAGGACACAACTATACCAATTGCCTGCACTACGCACAACTCTTGTCTAACAAGGTCTGCCACTTACTACCCAACCTTCTGCTCTAGCGCAGATGTGTCACTGACCACCTGCTCCCCATCGGAACAGTAGACCTAATATCTAATACTACTACGGCCACTCTCCCTCTTCACCAATAATGAGGGTGCACCCTATACACCGTGAAAAGATTCCCTCCCACCCCTAGCGCTTTCATGCACGGGTACACTCACGAATCCTTTTAGATTATTTACTTCTTTCGACCTCGGAATCTTCATTTAAAGACCTGCACGTTCGGTCGGAGTGAAGGGAGCCCCAGACCAGGTGGACCTTTGGTAATGGCGTCCACAGACCTCTCTGGCTTGAGCTCTTTGTACTGGCCAACGGACGCTGTCCCGCACTCCTCCGGGAGCACGGCTGGAATTCTCGCGCCTCGGTCGAATGGTAGTGCTAACTCGCTAGGGCCTCAAAACATATATCGGGGTTCGCCTCGTAGAACCCACCAAAAAATTACAAATATAGCCAAAAAGGAGTGTCTGCCGGTTCAAGAAGTAATGCAATTTTATTCAGGGGCCCAGACGTTGCTGGGACAGCAAATTCAGACAGATTGCGGAACAGAACAGCATGAAAATGCGCTGTCAAAGAAACGCCACTACACTAAGAACTTCTATAGAAAACAAAATAATTTGCCCTTAATTATATCCTGTGATGTCACAATCCATCACCAATTCCGACAGCACAAATGTAAGTCAATGAAACATTTGAGACGACCAGCGGAACTTTAATTATCTGCCCTGGTCGTCTCATCCGGATTCTCATGAGAATGGCTGCCCACCATGTCACCATCAGAGCCTTAAACCACGGACATCCTGCTGCACACATGTTACATATTGGGGACACGCTAACCCTTTTCTGAGGGAAAACATTCTATGGGGCAATTAGAAACTGCCGTGGTTCTTGCCAGCTCCATTAGAAAATCGCACTTCATCAAATAATTTTGAATTATAAAATGGTCACTCTAATTTGTTGACCTCGAGAAATAATAACCACTGTGTTCTTCCCGCAGCACTGGCCTGGGATCACAAACTCTGCTCTAATTCACCAGCTGCAACAGCCTTTACCGCCAACAAAATGCTCTTAGGAACACTTCGAACCGCATCCCAGGATGAGATGTACCAAGGGGCTATATGAAACCTGCCATGGGGCATTTTGAAACCACCAGTCAACCAGTTTCATAGATTAATATGCCAAATAATAAAATGAATGTGCGTTCACTGCCTTTGCCCGGCACCCAGGAACTTTGCTTCCCGACCTCGAAGCTATCAAAGGGTGTTCAGTTCTTAACGTAGGATCCTGGGAACGTGTAATTGCAATGTGCTGCCAGCCTCTGCGGCTACCAAACAAGTTAGTAAAATGTGAATTTGTTTCTAGCGAAAAGCATGCTGTGAGGCCGGTTTACAGTGCCTCGTTCTAATATTAAGCCAGTATACTTCCTCCAACACAAACTTTATTGTCTATAGGTTATTTGCTTGAAACAATATTATATAGGGCATTCCTCAGTCTAGTGCATGAAACTGTGCGGCTATCAATGAAGCCCCTCCCCTTTTATTGGGCTATTCCCGCAGCTGATAAGTTTACGCCTTTCTGAACTTGCATTTTTACAACAGTTGCACGGACTCCCAGAGACCCCAGTGGCAGGAGCAGCGCTTTGAAGGCAATTTCTAACATATGTTCAGAGGAGGGATGAAGGGAACACTCGTACACAAAGAGATGTGGTCTTGCCCGTTTTATTCTGGTATTCCCCCTTCCAAAATGGATGAGGGTGATACAATATGGGATTCAACACAAACAGAAAAGGGTATCTCTTAACTTCTAGCTGCCCCTCTCCCCCCCAACACCTTCATAGTTATGGGTAGGTTGGACAGAACCTTGTCTTCGTAGGACACGTACTCTTGACCCTGAGCTTCAAGGCGAGGGGAATAGCCTTCAGCCGACAGGGTACTTGGAAACTGCAAGGCGTTCCCTATTACCTCCCGTCTGCTTTGTTCGTTGGCTCCAGATCTTTATGTGACCGCGTGTGGCTCTTACCAAAGGGGAATGTGACCACCATTTGTTCCAGGAATACAAAGGAAAGAAATAATAATAATGACTTGTGGATTAAGATGGACAAGCCTTAACATCATCAGGATATTAACCTTAGACCACATATACCGTGTGCGGTCAGAGAAATCAACCCTTCATCCCACATGTCCCAGCATAGCGCTTTAGCGACCAGGACCCTCTCGAGTAGAGCCTCCCGCCCCCCCCCACTTTGCCCTGGATCTTTGCATTGTGCTGCTTTTGGCCATGTTCTTCCCAGCTTCAGACTTGTTTCAGCTTCAGGGCTGGCGCTGTTATATGTACCCCGGACCAGCAACACCCCCAGCACACATTAGCATGGGCAGGGTATTTCCAGACTGAAAACTACACGCCGGACCATTGCAACAATGCCCCTAGTTATGCTCTCACTATTTAATAAGTGGAACCGTCTTTCTAGCACCTCCAGTGGCTAGTGAGTCTCCCTTCCGGTGGCAAACATGGAAGGTGGTATTTCTCATCTACATGGAGATCTCCGATGGGGAGCATTTCACCTTACGAAATAGAAGGCAATACTGATACACTGCCCTGATCTGGAGGCACAGGAGGCATGCAGACATCCTCCTCCAATCTCAGTTGCTCAAGGCTCGGCTAACCTCAAAGTTTTTGAAGAAACTATTTCTTGCATGCTATTACTTCCTGAAAGTGAATATGCTATGGAGAGATGATTTCTACACCAGGAAACAACTGCCTAGTCTGTCCATTGTGCAGTATGTTGCAGCCCTCAACACCATCGTGACCATCTTTAAATGTACCACTTTCCCGTTCTAGATGAATGCATGAGCTTGCCTAACAGCATGGAGCAATACAAGTCCTGGAGACCTGCCATCACCAAGGAAGAGAGTGGCCAGCATCTCAACCCAGTCTCTACTATAAATCCACTATGAATCCACAGAAATTCAGGAATCAAACTTGCATGGGCCTCCAAGGATGAAACGTGAGCCTCCCTGTCGGCCATGTGGGCAGTAGACCATCTCCATTGACAAGTGCTGCAGGTATTTCTGCCACAACCTGAAACTCATCGTAGAGGTAGTGGCCTGCATTGGGTCGCTCACTCTTCAGCCAGCTAAATCACTTTTCTCAAGATCGCCAGCATGAAAGATGCCAGCAGCCAGGATGAAGCCCTAATGTTGTGAACTTCGATGCCCAGGAAGAGGAGGACTATGAGTAGTAGGGCTTATCGGATAAACTGAATGACATGATGCTGGCTTTGTCCGGTCCGCAGAAGGGTACCCAAGGTCAATGGTGCAAGTTACAGTTGCATTATTTTGATAGTTGACTCAGGATTGTGGAATCCCTTGGAACCAGACCAGATATTTACTGACTAGCTGGGAACTGAGATTGGTGCCCTTGGCCACAGTGGCAATTGCCCCCACTGAGGCTGACCAATACACATTATTGGCAGCTTTCAAGCCCTCATAGCATACAAGCATTTGAACACCCTGGGAAAAGTCTACATTGCGGCAAAGGGGCCTCTCATGTTGGTCTTGAAGCACCAGCCGGCCTCCCACATTATGCTCTGGTGCTCCTCAACAAGTTCTCATCTTTCGCGATTCCCTGCATGAGTGCAACCCTCCAAGTGAAAGTCCTGTAGTGTCCCTGACCAGCTCTGAGAAAATGCAAGTACCTGACAAGCAGGGCAGGCTACTCACCCCCTCAGCCAATGATTCCCAGAAGTCTTCACAAACTACAGGGGTAAGCTGAAATTTTTGACGTTGGATTATTCTTAAGACTGATGCCAGACCAGACAAGCTGAAGTGCTGAAAGAGTCTGTTTAAAAGATAAGCTGGAGGCTCTACTCAAGAAAATGATGGATACAGTGTCATTGAAAATGTGGAAGCCACAAGTTCACTAGCCCCAGTAGTCCTATGTTGCAAGGGCAGCCAAGTGGATGTCCGAATGTTTGTAAAATCGCAGCTGCACCTACAATACCAAAGTGGACACATACCCCAAACGCAATATAAGGTTAATGGTAAGCAGGATCAGAAACCCATCAGTCTTCTCGAGTATGGGCAGGAGGTCAGCTGATCATCATATTGAACTTGCCAAGTTATTTGAAGTTCTCACTGCCTTTATCACTACATCCGGTGCCTACCAATTCTGGAGAATGCCACTTGGGTTGGCTTCAGCTTCCTCTGTATGATAGCACATGATGGACACGTGAATGAAAGGGCATGAAGGAGATGGTCTACTTCCAGGATGATCTCTTCCACTGTGGATCGCACGATGAACATCATGTGCAACAGTGGACTGTCTCTGTAAATGCCAGGTGTGGAGGACTTGGGTCATACCCTATCTACCACTGGTGTCAAACGGAGGTTTGGCTTGCGCACCTCCAAGGAGGAGTGGTTTTCTTTCCTTGGATTACATGAGTTCTAAATTAAGTTTCGTAAGGACTTCAAAGTTTTGGAACCCCTGCACAAATTGAAAAAGTGTGTCATTTTTCTTGGGGAAATGAGCAACAACAGACCTTTGCATTCACAAAACAACTTATTGTGTTGGCACCCCATACTGTACTACTTTCCCACCGAGGACCATACTGTTCCCGTGCTGGATGCCATTAACGAGGTGATGGGAGCTGTCCTCTGAAAGCTATATCATGCGACAGAGCACAGAGGCTTTCGCTTACTGCGGTAAAGAAGGGTAAGGTGAGAGGGATTGAGAGGAAGTATCCTGCGTTCTTCCTGGATAGTTGTCCCTAGTCTCAAGAGGTGCGGGGGGTCCCTGCTCATGAGATCCTCCCACTGAGAACCACCCCCAGGGGAAGTATCGGGCAGCGGCCTCACCTCCCTGGGCTCATGGGAAGGGCTCCCCCGAGGGGAGAAGGGATGACATCCAAGGATTTGTCACAGTATCCTTTAGTCTTGTTTAGTCTCAGGTGTTGTTATGATATGATATGATATGGCATTTGTAACGCGCCTATACACAAGGGTTTCAAGTGTTTCAAGGCGCGACAAGGCAGGGAGGGGGGAACAGGGGAAGACAGACAACGATCCTACTAGGCCAGGTGTCATTCAGATCGCGCAAGTGCAGGGGTAGGGGGAAGGGAGAAAGTGCAAGGGGAGGGGGGAAGTGCAGTACAAGGTAAGTAGAATAAAATAAATAAGGGCCAGCTGGTGGCAAGTGCAAGGTAAGTGCAGACAAGTGCTGGGAACGGGGGCTGTAGGGATACAGAGACAGTCCCGCAGCGCAGGGGTTGCCAGGGAGGCAGTGCAAGTGGAGAGTGGCTGGGCCCAGGACCGAAGTTGGCAAGAGTGGCCCAGTTGCAGATTTGGTGCAGATTCAGCGAAGAATTAGCAGGGGAGAGGGAGAGAGAAAGCAGAAGCAAAGAGGAAGGTTTTGAGGTGCTTCCGGAACCGTAGATGGTTCTCCTCAAGTTTCAAGGAGGCAGGAAGGCTGTTCCAGAGGGAGGCCCCTGCCGCGGAGAGAGATCTACCCCCAGCTCGTTGCTTCGAGAAGCGGCTGACACTGAGGGAGTTGGAGACGGATGAGCGAAGGGCTCGGGAAGGTAGATATTTAGGAAGAGAGAGTTGAAGGTATTTAGGCCCCAGGCCCCAGAAGGCCTTGTGCACAATGCAGAGGGTTTTGAACGTTATCCTCGCAGCCACTGGGAGCCAGTGTAGAGACTTCAGTCCTGGAGAGATACGGTCCCTGGGCTTGAGGCCAAGGACAAGTCTTGCAGTTCTGTTCTGGATGAGTTGCAGAGGGCGGAGAGTGGAGGCAGGCAGATTAAGATAGAGGCTGTTACAGTAGTCCAGCTTTGAGAGAACCAGGGCTCGTGAGACAGTGAGCTTCTGGGGGAAGGAGAGGAAGGGTAGAATACCTCTGAGGAGGTGCAGCTGGTAGTGTGACTTCTTAGAGACGTCAGATATATGAGGAGAGAAGGAGAGTGTGGAGTCGAAGATAACCCCAAGGTTTTTTGCCTTGCAGGTAGGAGGAGGAAGAGGGCCAAGGGAGGCCTCTCAAAATTGTGCATATTTTAATAAGTAGGATCGACTCATGCTCCGGTCCTTGCAGTCTGACATTAACAAATACCCTGTCTGCTATGTGAGGAACCGTAGCAGTATTATGACGGCCATTTAATCTCCAGGTTCGGCTTCTCCATTTTGCAGGTATGTGTGCTGAGCACGGACATTCATTCCCTCAGTCTTTTTCTTTGTAGTAGAATTTCTTTTTGGCTAACCTTTGGACGCCTTGCCGGATCTTGCACACTTGACGTGTGCAGAGTTTTCACTCCCGCTCCGAGCATGGATCCACAAGAAAAACCAAATGTAATTGCCAGTGCACCAGCTGGTCTCCTATTCATGGGCGACCCATCCTGGGGCAGAGTATCCAGAGGTTTCTTCTCAGGGGAAGCTCTGGGACCCCTAAACTCAACTCTGGACCACTTTCATTTGGTCTCAAGAAACAGATTTCTTCTTTGGGTATGTATTTGTTTCTCTTTGACCTGGACAAATCCTGCCCCAAATAGGGTATAAGAGATAGGCAAGGTATAGAAGGGAGGAAAGGAGGAATGGCTGGAAGCTTGAACTGAGATAAAGAGAGGAGCAATGAAAACCATGAAGTTGTAAATGTATAGTGTGGGTGTGTGAGGGGCTTGAGAGGTGCCTGGGCTGTCCTAAGTAATGAGAAGGCATGATAGACTGGGTCACCGCTGGGATAGACTGGTGTGTCTTTTAAAGCTTGAGAACAGATGCCGGCCAAGGACAACAAAGTCTATTATATAAATATGTGTTGATTCTGTATAAGACATTTTGAAAAAAAGATAAAAGGAGTAGAATAACATGACCTGTTTCTTTGCTTCAATTATTTCTATTTGTATGCCAAATTCTTCCTTTAAACCAGTTAAAGGCCTACCTGCTGCGATCTGGTTGCAACGGTGCAGCGAGAAGATGCAGCTTAGCTTACTGGCTTTAATCAAGGGACTGCTCCGCCAGTATTGTGTGCCCTCCTACAGCCAGGCAATGCATAACCACTCAAACTTCAGCAGTCTTTCTTGCTGGTCGGGCTCTGGAACTAGTCGCTCAGTAGATGTTCTATTACAGAAATCAACGTGCTGTAGTAGTGCAACTGATCTTTTCACATGCTTTGCACACTTCTTTGTAAAATACAAAATGGAAGCATCTGAAATGGATAACGTTGCAAATAAAAGCCTGTTGGTGCCTGTGCTGGGCAGTCGTTGCTCTTGTGGCCGGACATGCCTTTCTCGAAAGTGGATGGCAGAAGTTTCTGCTCACAACTTGAAGACCTGCCTTGCAACTGTTGACAGTTGGTCCGGTCTTAAAGGCTTCAAAATAAACTGCAGCAAAACCGAGATGCTGTTAGTTTATGGTACTCGGACTAAAGTGGTCTGATGACATTTGGTCACCTTGAATGGACACCTCTCCCATGCCAGTAGACACTGTAAAGAATCTGGGGCTCAAATAGTTTCTTTGTCGCTGTCCAAATGCATGTCTTCCGTTTCTTTATTTATTTATTTGAATGTATAAAGCGCACAGTCAGCCCTGGGGCATTGCGGCGCTGTTACAGTAGAGCTTACTTAGTTATAGTGGTCAGACATGTTATAAAGTAGATGCATTACGAACAGTCAAAAGGATGCAGAGGGCAGTTCTAATTCAATCTCCAAGGAGTGATATTTACAGATACTTACACGAAATTCCAATATGTAGCCCAGAAACAGGTCACAAGGTTGCAGGGGGGCAAGCAGAGTTATGTTTTGGAGGGCAGGTCTAATTGAAGAGCTTGGTTTTGAGCCCTCTGCGGAATGCTGTGAGGGAAGTCTCATTCCTCAGGGAGGTGGGTAGGGCGTTCCAATTTTTAGGAGCTAGGAAAGGAAAACGGACACCTCCGGCTTTGGCTCTTTTAACGGTAGGGATGCGGAGCTGATTGGAGGCTTGGGTCTGTTAGAGGTGGCAAGGTGGATTTTTTCAGATAAGCAAGGGGGAGCTGTGAGGGAGAGGCACCTGTGTGTGATGGAGAGGGTTTTAAAGAGAATACGCGCTTTGACTGAGAGCCAGTGGGCCTCACGTCTGGCCTGGGAAATATGCTCTCTTTTGGGAATGCTTAGCGCCGCTCTAAGGGCATTATTTGGGGTGATTTGTAGTTTGTTGAGGTTATTTGCTGAAGTGCCTAGAAACAAGACATTACAGGAGTCCAGTTTAGCCCTGATGGTGGCTCTAGCTATAGTGATGCAGTTTTCGGAGAGGTATGGTTTGACCGCATTTATGATTTTGGTGGTAAGTGCAGCTGATGATGAGATGGCACTGACTTGGCGTGTCATTGAGAGGGTGGAGTCGAGAAAAACTCCCAATGTTTTGACTGCTGCGGCAGCAGTGATGGTTTGGGTATCCTGGGAGGATAGCTCAGTGGTAACGTGCTCGCCTTGGAAGCAAGACAACACGAAGCAACACAGGTTCAATCCCCGGGTCCGTGCTCATAAACCTCTGGGTATTTAAGTGCATTATAAAAATGCAACTAAGACAACAACAAACAAAATATTCTGTAATAGCGCCTCAATGCCCCCGGGCTGTGTGAGCACTTTAAAAATGCAAATAAATAAATAAGTAAATAAATAAATGGTGGTATTTTCAATGGTGAAGGACTTGTAGTGGCTGTCAAGTTTATTGAGAATTTCCTTTGGGTCAACCAGAAGGATTTCCGTTTTGTTCTTGTTGAAGCACAATCCATTGGCCGCCATCCAGGCATGTGTTTTGCTGAGTGTAGTTGAGTCCAGTTCGTAGGAACCAAAGAGGGGGAGGAGGACTTGGGTATCGTCAGCATAGTTGGTATATGTTATGTCACGATTGTTCAGGTCATTAAAAAGAGGCAGGGTAAAAAATGTTGTACAGAGTCGGTGAGGTACAGGAACCCTGTGAGACTCCACAATGGATGGTGGTGGGAGCAGCACAAGCCTGGTCAGAGAAGGCTCTCATGAGTCCGCCTTCCAGGAAGGAGGTGATCCAGGATGTGGCTTTCTGGGAGAATTGGGCAGCATCCCTGAGATGTCTACAGAGGATCTTAAGGTCTACAAGATCAAAAGCTGCAGACAAATCAAGGAGCAGGAGCAGCACCGGCTTACCTTTGTGGCGTGGGAAGGTTTTTTCAGGTAAGACTACAGCCAAAAGGTCCTTAAGCATTTTTTGCACAATACCCGCAGGACCACAGTCAATGCGCTGGACCCCAGGCTTGACTAGTGTAACACAGTATATTTAGGCCTTACAAACTATGCAATTACTGAGTCTCAGGGGACCTAGAACTTAGCTGCCTGTATGCTGTGTGATCCGGGCTCCCTGCTTGCAGCATTGGCTGCCTGTAAAATTCAGAGTGCAATTTAAGGCACTATGTTTAGTACATAAAGAGGTCTGTGGCCACAAAGCATTTTTTCTGGCCAATAAGCTTTCATGGGCTATTTCCCTTCCAGGGGATACACTTGTCCACTTACTGCTTACTTAACATCCCCAATTTTTGACGGGGCTCAAATGCGAATGGGGATTTAGCGGGTCCGGGCCCCGCGAATGGGAATCACCGGGCCCTCCAATGTCGGAATGGCCCGGTAAATCCCCTTTTGCGGGACCCGGACCTGAGTTTGAGGGTCACCATGCCCTTGTTAAGGGCATGGCTACCCCCAAACTCATAATGAGGCCCCAATGTGTTGCTCTTAGGGCTAAAGGATGCTGATAGTCTGTAGGTAACCTCTCTCTCTCTCTCTATATATATATATATATTTACACACATATACATATACACATACACACAGATAGAGATATATGTATATATTAAACGGCGGCAGTCACCGGCCTATAGTTAAGGTGAGTAGTGAGTTCCATAGAAAATTTTAAAAAAAATGAATTGCTAATAACTTTTGACTTGTGCGACGGATTTGGCTGAAGTTTTGCAGACACTTTTGTACGCGCAGGCCCCCCAGACTGGAAAATTTGGGAAAGATTTGTTAAAAAATTAAAATGTTATTAAAAAAACAAGAAAAAGCATGTTCGGCCTACTCCCCATAGACAAAAAAGGCCTGTTTATGCTCCACCGCACAGCCAAAACCGCTGGATGGATTTGGACCAGGTCCAAAACAATTTGGTAAAGAAGCAGTCCCCTTCTTCCAGAATTATAGCTATAACCCCATGATGCATTGAGTCATGAGACTTTTCAGAAATGAAAAATCTGCTATCTTTTTTTTTCCTCGATGCGAGAGAAGGGCATGACCTCAGTTATCAGAAAAAGAAAAGGCAGAAAAATGCCATTTGCAGGGCTAGAAAAGCAAATGCAATTAGGCAAGAGGTGAGGGGGGCAAGAGGACACTAAGTGAAATTTGGGAGATGAAGGGGGGCCAGGGACAGTGTTTGCCACACAAAGCTTTGCCATACCTTTGGGTATTGAAGGGATAACGGCAGCTAACCGACGTCAAAGCTGAAACTACGCCACAGAAACAACAAATGTTGGGGGCAATGGGAGAGGGCAAGAGGGTGAGGAGACCACGAGAGGGGTGGGGGTAGCAGGCACAGATGAGGGGGCAACTTGGTGAGTGCTCTGGAGGGCAAAACAATTCTTTTCATAGTTTTTCCCCATTACCTCAGGTACAATGGCTACAAATAACGGAGGGTATCTGTAGTTCATTACAATGTACCCGCTGTTGTAGAAAAAAAAGTTATGAAAAAAATAATTATATATTTTTACAGCTATAGTGACATTGGGGGTGAAAAGTCACTGAAGGCCAAGGCCAGTGAAAACTGAGCAATTTAAAAAATACAGTGGGCATGGCAAAGGTCATAGTTAGTGGCCAGTTAGTGTTTTAAAATATTCACTGGGCACGACCGAAGGGCATGCCCAGTAAAGCTGAAAAACATACAGTCAGCACGGCTGAAGGCCGTGGCCACTGGAAATGGCTGAAGGCCATGGACAGTGGTGCTGAAAAACATACAGTGCTATGGCCAAATGCCATCACCAGTGGCACGAAAAACATACAGTAGGCAGGGCCAAAGGCCATTTAGACCAGCGCTGAAAATTATACAGTGGCAAAGGCCAAAGGCCATGGAGAGCGGGACTGGAAATTATACAGTGGCCACGGCCAAAGACCATGGGGAGGGGCGCTGAAAATGATACAGTGGCCACGGCCAAAGGCCACGGAGCGCAGCGCTAAAAATTATACAGTGGCCACGGCCAAAGACCATGGGGAGGGGCGCTGAAAATGATACAGTGGCCACGGCCAAAGGCCATGGTGAGGGGCGCTGAAAATTATACAGTGGCCACGGCCAAAGACCATGGGGAGGGGCGCTGAAAATGATACAGTGGCCACGGCCAAAGGCCACGGAGCGCAGCGCTAAAAATTATACAGTGGCCACGGCCAAAGACCATGGGGAGGGGCGCTGAAAATGATACAGTGGCCACAGCCAAAGGCCATGGTGAGGGGCGCTGAAAATGATACAGTGGCCACGGCCAAAGGCCATGGTGAGGGGCGCTGAAAATGATACAGTGGCCACGGCCAAAGGCCATGGTGAGGGGCGCTGAAAATGATACAGTGGGCACGGCCAAAGGCCACGGAGCGCAGCACTAAAAATTATACAGTGGCCACGGCCAAAGACCATGGGGAGGGGCGCTGAAAATGATACAGTGGCCACGGCCAAAGGCCATGGTGAGGGGCGCTGAAAATTATACAGTGGCCACGGCCAAAGACCATGGGGAGGGGCGCTGAAAATGATACAGTGGCCACGGCCAAAGGCCACGGAGCGCAGCGCTAAAAATTATACAGTGGCCACGGCCAAAGACCATGGGGAGGGGCGCTGAAAATGATACAGTGGCCACGGCCAAAGGCCATGGTGAGGGGCGCTGAAAATGATACAGTGGCCACGGCCAAAGGCCATGGTGAGGGGCGCTGAAAATGATACAGTGGCCACGGCCAAAGGCCATGGTGAGGGGCGCTGAAAATGATACAGTGGGCACGGCCAAAGGCCATGGGGAGGGGCGCTGAAAATGATACAGTGGGCACGGTCGAAAGCCATGGGGAGGGGCGCTGAAAATGATACAGTGGGCATGAAAAAAACGATGGTATAATAAACCTCTTGAAATTGAACGAGGAAAACGTTAGTTGAAGTGCAGGTAAGGTGGTAAACTTCACGCAACAAAACTTTAGAAATTCAGCACATTGGGAAACTCAGGGCCGGTTTAACTCCGCGCGTTCCGGTTGCAAAACCCAAAGGCACATATGTAGAATATGATTAGGAATTTGTAATGCCATATAACATGGCGTTTTGGGGGAAATGCCATTATGGGGGAGATCAATGGGAAGGCGCTGAGTTCTGAATTTCCCAATGCGCTGAATTTCACTCGCCTTAACTGCACTTCAGCTAAAGTTTTTTCCTTGAGCATATATCGGACTTTAGTTTACTGAAAGCTTTTCTCCGATTGCGTCGTCTCTTTTAAGGGCCAAGGTGCTGAAGGGCGAATGCGGCGCTTACGGAATATATTTGACATACATGGAAACACAAGTGCCAGCCAGCATCCTTGCCATGACTGTCCTTTGGGAAAGACCCAGTGCCGCTGGGCAGCTTAAAGGGGCAGCCCACATAGAAAGGAAGGGTCCCATTCCTCAAGCACTTACCTCAGAGGACTGTGACCCACGAACTGCGCCCCTTCCCCAATATATGCAGAAGCAAATGAAGAAGAGCCCAGTGTGCCTACGGGCTATCCTGCCGGCATTAAAGGCAGCTGGGGGAAGCCTTGGCCAGTGGTGCTTGTGACGTCACAGAAGCGGAGAGTTCTGCAGCAAGCACTCCGCACTTAAAATAGAATCTCAAACTAGGCGTCTGTTTCTTCTGAAAAGCACCAGGACATGTATGACAGGTTCTGCAGCATCATGCCGTGGTGTACGCTACCACAGAGCAGGTCGCAGGAGACAGGGAACGCAGGGTGCCACCCCCCTGACCATGGTTTCGGGGGACACTTGCGCGAGAGCCCCGTCATCCGCTATTGTATTTTCAGAAGGCTGACGCTGAGCGGCAGTGTAAACCCAACACACCCTGCAGCATCTCCGCTGAGGACACCTACCTAGCCCCCAGACCCAAAGGAGTGGCTGTGTCCAGACGGGATCGGTTACTGACCCTCCACACCAGCTCGTATTCTGCCGAACAGGCAGCTGCGGGATGGCTGTGCAGGCAGGACCTTAAGCGCTGAAGCTGGAAGGATGCTCGTGGTCTCACGCAGAAGTGAGTGAACTAACAGTCCGGCCTGGACGGACCCTTTTGGGGTGGGACCCAGCCTGATTTGCATATGGTCTTTCCCCTTCTGTAATGGCTTGGCAAGCAAAGAAAGATGGTCTTTAGGGTTGCCCGGAGCAATGCCAGAGATTAAGATTCATTCTAAACCTTCCAGCCATCACCTCTTTTGTTTTGCTATAGTCACCCCGAGTGGGACAGGTATGCCCAGACGTGGGTCCAGTGCCTGCTGGGCCTAGAGACCCAAGCTACTTCTCACTGATGATGCCCAACAAGGCTGAAACATGTCTGGGGATGCTTGTGGTCTCATGCAGAAGGGATGTGACCTAGCAGTTTGGGCTGGACTGCCCCTTTGGGGGTGAGACCAAGCCTGATTTGCATATGGTCTTTCCCCTTCTGTAATGGCTTGGCAAGAAAAGAAAGATGGTCTTTAGGGTTGCCCAGAGCAATTCCAGAAGTAAAGATTCATTTTAAACCTTCCAGCCTTCACTTCTTTTGTTTTGCTAAAATCACCCCGAGTGGCACGGGTATGCCCAGACGTGGGTCCCTTGCCTTCTGGGCCTAGAGACCAGTGCTTTAAGTGGGGTAAGAAATTGAGAGGGGGGGGGGCTCGTTTTGGGGCGTGGCTTCCACTGGGGGCATGGCCTAAAACGTGCACAAATCATTGTAAGGTGCAAACAAATATATAAATGTATGTGAGCATTTATATATTTGTATGGGTACTACTAGGGTTTGTGTACTTTTCAAGCCTTATAAACATAGCAATGTTACATATTTCTATGTTTATAAAAAGGTGGCTTGAAAAGTGCACAAACCATAGTAATTTACGAACACTTGTGTGCTTACCTTACTATGGTTTGTGTACTTTTCAAGCCACCCTTTATAAACATAGACATTTATAACATATATAAAAGACGGCTTGAAATGACGTAAACAATTCAAGGCATCTTTTATAAAGCGTTGAGGATGGACAAAACCCGAGGTGGCTTTTGCACGTTTCAAGCCGTCAAAAACATAGAAATAGTTCTACGTTTATAAAAGATGGCTTGAATCGTACACAATTCAAGGCATCTTTTATAAAGATTTGCTGACGGAGAAAGGCGCCTCGGGTTGCATATTAGATCACAGAGCCCGCGAGGGTCAGTGACCTGGGGAGGGCAAACAAAGGGACAATAACTTCCTCTGATGAGCCCTCATATGAGGGGTCAACAGAGGAAGTTACAGTGACTGACGGAAGTGCCAGCCAGCCTCAGTGACGCTGTGCCTGGCTGCCACTTCTGTCAACTCGCCTGAAATTAAACTGTCGGGCGCATCTTCGGCTGCAGCCGCAGAGGGATAATGCATCCCGCCAATGTTGTGTGGGACCGGGGGGCCCCGGCAGTCCCACAAGCCCGGCCCACTTAAAGCACTGCTAGAGACCCAAGCTACTCCTCACTGATGAGGCCCAACGAGGCAGGAACATGTCTGGGGATGCTTGCGGTCTTGTGCAGAAGGGATGTGACTTAGCAGTTCGGGCTGGACTGCCCCCTTTTGGGGTGGGTCCAAGCCTGATTTGCATATGATCTTTCCCCTTTTGTAATAGCTTGGCAGGCTGAAGAAAGATGGTCTGGAGGGGTTGCCCAGAGCAATGGCAGAGGATAAGATTCATTGTAAACCTTCCAGCCATGACCCCTTTTGTTTTGCCAGCTGTGAAATGTTGCATTCAGTTACCTATCAAATCGGTAACAAAGACAGTGATGGGCCAGGCTTAAGTCACACTTCCTGAGCCCGCCAGAACATTCAGAAAGGGACTGAAGAGGCATATCTTGAATGACCAACTCACTGAGTGAGCATCAGCAGACCCCTTTCCCTCCCTGACCTGTATCCCTGCCTGTAACCCTCTGCGTCCAGATAATAGATGCTTTATATACCAAATTGTAGCTACACTATTGTGCCCCAGCTACCGTATGCGCTTGCTGTGCAGAGTTCCTATGCATCCCAGGTGGGTTCACGGCCTAAAACGCACAACATGCATACACACTAAGAAAGTTATCCCCTCACTGTTGAGCTGTGTGCAACCTGAAATGCAAAGTGTGAATCCTTCGGGCCTTTTGATTCCTCCGTGGTCAGTGGGATGAATACCAGGCAGCCTGGTCATTATAACCCCCGTGCTTTGTCTCCAGCAGCTGGACACTTTGCAGCTAGAAGGCCCTTTACAACAAATGATCGATGCTGCCCTCAGTCAGAAGGAGAATCCCAGATGTGTGGCTTTGCCTTCAGACTTTGAAGAAACCAGAGAAGGTTGGAGCCTCCACCATTTTGACAACCTATTACTATTCTTTACACACATGGGGCTTAATTACAGGCTCGGAGATGATGGTAAAACGGGCAGTGTTTCCCAAATACCGCTCATTTGACCCCTCTGCCCCATTACAGGAGCAGAGGGATAATACTCCACCGGTATTCTCATGGAATAACGCCAGCAGTAGATACCGCTGGATTACAATGTGGATTTTCATACCACTCTTTGCCTACAATCTTGCGGGATTGGCAGAGGACACTCTGGTGCCCCTCGTGAAGCAAGCCCGACAATGTTTACCAGCACAAATATCGCTCTTGCCCGCGGGCTTCCGGCGTGTCAGAAATACATAAATAAATAAAATACTCTACAAAACTGCCTTTAGAAAACATTTCCCCATCTTCCATAATCTCACCCTCTCTCTCTCATTTAAGGGGTTCTACACATTCTGGCTGACAAGAATCCATCATCATTCTCCTGCCTGCATCACACCAGAATGTAATTCCTAACACTGCAGTACCCATCCTCTCAGCTGCCTCCTGGCAACTACACTGTGCTTCCAGCAGACTAGGGTCTGCAAAGCCCAGGCGGGGGGACAACACGCCATCTTACTGACGAGGTGCAGCGCTTTTAAACTACTACGGCGGTGATGTGGCACAGTATAAAAGCAGAGTAACACAACATACACCCCAGAGGTGAGTAACACAACATACACCCCAGAGGTGGGTAACACAACATACACCCTCAGAGGTGAGTAACACAACATACACCCCAGAGGTGAGTAACACAACATACACCCCAGAGGTGGGTAACACAACATACACCCTCAGAGGTGAGTAACACAACATACACCCCAGAGGTGGGTAACACAAAATACACCCTCAGAGGTAACACAACATACACCCCAGAGGTGGGTAACACAATATACACCCCAGAGGTGGGTAACACAACATACACCCTCAGAGGTGAGTAACACAACATACACCCCAGAGGTGGGTAACACAACATACACCCTCAGAGGTGAGTAACACAACATACACCCCAGAGGTGGGTAACACAACATACAACCCAGAGGTGGGTAACACAACATACACCCTCAGAGGTGAGTAACACAACATACACCCCAGAGGTGGGTAACACAATATACACCCCAGAGGTGGGTAACACAACATACACCCTCAGAGGTAACACAACATACACCCCAGAGGTGGGTAACACAATATACACCCAAGAGGTGAGTAACACAACATACACCCAAGAGATGAGTAACACAATATACACCCAAAAGGTGAGTAACACAACATACACCCCAGAGGTGGGTAACACAATATACACCCACGAGGTGAGTAACACAACATACACCCAAGAGATGAGTAACACAATATACACCCAAAAGGTGAGTAACACAACATACACCCCAGAGGTGGGTAACACAATATACACCCAAGATGTGAGTAACACAACATACACCCAAGAGATGAGTAACACAATATACACCCAAAAGGTGAGTAACACAACATACACCCCAGAGGTGGGTAACACAACATACACACCAGAGGTGGGTAACACAACATACACCCCCCCCCCAGAGGTGAGTAACACAACATACACCCCCATAGGTGAGTAACACAACATACACCCCAGAGGTAACAACCCCAGAGGTGAGTTACACAACATACACCCCAGAGGTGAGTAACACAACATACACACCAGAGGTGGGTAACACAACATACACACCAGAGGTGGGCAACAAAACATACACCCCAGAGGTGGGCAACAAAACATACACCCCAGAGGTAACACAACATACACCCAAGAGGTGAGTAACACAACATACACCCCAGAGGTGGGTAACACAACATACACCCCCCAGAGGTGGGTAACACAATATACACCCCAGAGGTGGGTAACACAATATACACCCAAGAGGTGAGTAACACAACATACACCCTCAGAGGTGGGTAACACAATATACACCCCAGAGGTGGGTAACACAATATACACCCAAGAGGTGAGTAACACAACATACACCCAAGAGATGAGTAACACAACATACACCCCAGAGGTGAGTAACACAACATAAACCCTCAGAGGTGAGTAACACAACATACACCCTCAGAGGTGGGTAACACAATATACACCCAAGAGGCGAGTAACACAACATACACCCAAGAGATGAGTAACACAATATACACCCAAAAGGTGAGTAACACAACATACACCCCAGAGGTGGGTAACACAACATACACCCTCAGAGGTGAGTAACACAACATACACCCCAGAGGTGGGTAACACAATATACACCCAAGAGGTAACACAACATACACCCAAGAGATGAGTAACACAATATACACCCAAAAGGTGAGTAACACAACATACACCCCAGAGGTGGGTAACACAACATACACACCAGAGGTGGGTAACACAACATACACCCCCCCCCCAGAGGTGAGTAACACAACATACACCCCCATAGGTGAGTAACACAACATACACCCCAGAGGTAACAACCCCAGAGGTGAGTAACACAACATACACCCCAGAGGTGAGT
This sequence comes from Ambystoma mexicanum, assembly GCF_040938575.1. NCBI lineage: Eukaryota > Metazoa > Chordata > Amphibia > Caudata > Ambystomatidae > Ambystoma > Ambystoma mexicanum. The sequence continues at coordinate 1,629,493,075 of NC_090932.1, forward strand.
AACACAACATACACACCAGAGGTGGGTAACACAACATACACACCAGAGGTGGGCAACACAACATACACCCCAGAGGTGGGCAACAAAACATACACCCCAGAGGTAACACAACATACACCCAAGAGGTGAGTAACACAACATACACCCCAGAGGTGGGTAACACAACATACACCCCCCAGAGGTGGGTAACACAACATACACCCCCCAGAGGTGAGTAACACAACATACACCCCCCAGAGGTGAGTAACACAACATAAATCCCAGAGGTGAGTAACACAATATACACCCCAGAGGTGAGTAACACAAAATACACCCAAGAGGTGGGTAACACAACATACACCCCAGAGGTAACACCCCCAGAGGTGGGTAACACAACATACACCCCAGAGGTGAGTAACATAACATACACCCCCAGAAGTGAGTAACACAACATACACCCCAGAAGCGAGTAACACAACATACACCCCAGAGGTGCGTAACAACCCTAGAGGTGGGTAACAACATACACCCCAGAGGTGAGTAACACAACATACACCCCCAGAGGTAAGACAACATACACCCCAGAGGTAACACAACATACACCCCAGAGGTGAGTAACACAACATACACCCCAGAGGTGAGTAACACAACATACACCCCAGAGGTGAGTAACAACCCCAGAGGTGGGTAACACAACATACACGCCAGAGGTGAGTAACAACCCCAGAAGTGGGTAACACAGCATACACCCCAGATGTGAGTAACACAACATACACCCCCAGAGGTGAGTAACACAACATACACCCCGGAAGTGGGTAACACAACATACACCCCCAGAGGTGGGTAACACAACATACACCCCCAGAGGTAACACAACATACACCCCCAGAGGTGAGTAACACAACATACACCCCAGCGGTGGGTAACGCAACATACACCCCAGAGGTAACACAACATACACCCCGAGAGGTGAGTAACACAACATACACCCCAGCAGTGGGTAACACAACATACACCCCAGCAGTGAGTAACACAACATACACCCCAGAGGTGAGTAACACAACATACACCCCAGCGGTGGGTAACACAACATACACCCAGAGGTGATTAACACAACATACACCCCAGCGGTGGGTAACACAACATACACGCCAGAGGTGAGTAACACAACATACACCCCAGAGGTGAGTAACACAACATACACCCCAACGGTGGGTAACACAACATACACCCCCAGAGGTGAGTAACACAAAATACATCCCAGAGGTAACACCGCATACACCCCAGAGGTGAGTAACATAACATACACCCCAGCGGTGGGTAACACAACATACACGCCAGAGGTGAGTAACACAACATACACCCCAACGGTGGGTAACACAACATACACCCCCAGAGGTGAGTAACACAAAATACATCCCAGAGGTAACACCGCATACACCCCAGAGGTGAGTAACATAACATACACCCCAGCGGTGGGTAACACAACATACACGCCAGAGGTGAGTAACACAACATACACGCCAGAGGTGAGTAACACAACATACACCCCAGCGGTGAGTAACACAACATACACCCCAGCGGTGGGTGTACAAACTGTAAAAGGGCCCCAGATGTTTTCAAAACTTTTTTTTCTGGGGCAGAAGGGAAGTGCAAGAGGTTCAATGCAAGAGGTCATCGCAGAGGCCACCTTCTCAACCACATTTCCCAGGAATGCATAAAAGGATCATATTTTTCCCTTTTGTGCATCCAGAAGCATACACAGTACTGGATGAGGTATGTTATCCCTTTCCACCCTCAAAATGAGGGTGAAAATGATAGAATTAAAAACTACAAAAAAATGGCATTGCTGGAATATCTGCGCCGGTATTTCAGCAATACCATTAGCTTTACCAGTGGGGCAGTGGTAAAGCTGTCAGGGCAGAGTTTCAGGAACTCCCCCCTCCCCTCCCCCCTGCAGTACTGGTCATTTCCACACACATACCCGCCAAAACTTTAAAGAGCCCTTAGTTCATAGTCAAAAGGCTGTTTTCTGGTCAAACGCTGAGCCTTTCCCAGGAGATATTTTTTAGAGAATAAGGCCTTAAAAAGTTGACTTCAAGTGAGCTAACAGATCTGTCTCCCCTTTAAATTGAAAAACGTCAATATAAAGGGGCGACTCCTTCCTGCGATCCCGGATTGTAAAAGGAGGAGTGGAGGGCGTGCCCTGGAAATGATCTTTGATTCTCGATAAACCTGGACATAACTCTTCCCTGTAGAACAGGTCCAGGCCTTTTCACGAAAAAAAGTCCCAATGGTGTTCCACCGACTAGACTAGCTTAGACTAGACCAGGGCTAAAGTCGAGGGTTCACGCGGGGGGACGGAGTCCACCCAAATTTTTCAGCGGGGGACTCAGTCGACCCCAGCTCAAATGAGAAACATTGAATGTCCTCTTTGAATGTATGCATTAAAGCCGACCTCAGGGATGGAACCACAGTCGTCAGGTTTGTAGGCCAGACACTTCTTCACCACCGCACTATACATACAACCTGATGAAAAATGACAAACAACTAAAGTTGAAATGTCCCATTTCGCTACTGCAAGTCCCAAGAAAACATTTGTATTGGTTCTTGAATTTTAAAAGTTTTAACATTTTCAAAAACACTATTAGAAGAAAATATCATCTCTTGGTTTTGTGTGTGTGTTGATTTTATGAAAGGCAAAGTTCATTCGTCCTGTGCAATTTGGGTAGTTATGCAAAGCCAATTTAATGAAATGTGCATATTTCACCTTTATATGCTCATTTCTGGAGGCGTCACATTCCATTGCATTTGTTGATGTGTCCCCCCACTTTAATTTGTAGTACTTGACCCCTGGACTAGACTAGCCCAACCCAGAAATGACTGGCCCTAGCTCAAAGATATCCATGGCTGCTTATATCAGAGCGAGACAAAGGACGCAGGCGCGGACAGTTCTAAAGACCGAGAGGGTGAAACTTCGATCTGAGATCTCTGCAAGGAATCCGATATAGCCCAAAGCGCTTCACGAGGAGCTGCGCTTGTCTGCTGCTTTCATTCCCAGACAGATAGATCCCTCTGAAGAAAATCTCTTTATTGGATCGAAATTCATCTGAAAAACCTTTGAGCGAGGTGGGAAGGATCCGAATTCCCTGCGAGCCCCTTCAAAGGCAAATAGACACAATATAATTGTTCACTGCAGGGGTTCAGAAGTTATTGCGCTTTTCTAAATCAAAACCGCTGCCTTCTGAGAAATTAGCAATGAACCGTTGCAGCTTTCTGTCCTTGCCAGCGCAATAATGTAGAGAAACAGTGATGCTGGATAGAAATAAAGAGTGTGCATGGAGCCGTGGGGCAAAACATTAAGAAATCCGATGAATCCAATCCTTTCCTATTCTACATCAGTTGCTATGGTGAGGGATGCAGATGCCAGAGGGGTCACTTGCAGAAATTGGGCATGTTGGACCACCGACCCCCTTCTCCTCCGATAACTGGAGGACTTGGGGGGCAAGTGATTGCACAGATATGGTATGAACTCGCAAGGGTGGTAAAGTGGGGCATTCGCGTAGAGGTCACTGCTTTAAGACTTTCCCCGACCTAAAGTGGTTGCCAGCAGGTGGCTGGCTACTTTGCAGAACATTTGAATTGAGTTTTTTGTTCAGTGATGCTGATGAGACTTGGGTAATCCTGGTAAACAGGGAATCCCAGAGCAGCCTGGCAGCCCCCAGCACGTGCCTGGGTCCTAGACCATTCAACATGGGTCTTAATGAGAGAAGAACGAGTTACTTTCTTACCTGGTAGCGTTCTTTCGATGGGATGGTCCGACAACGTATTCCATATCTTTGACAGGTAATGTCCACAGCTGTGCTGCTTCGGAAAATCTTCGGTGTCTGCGTCCTGCGTCGATGACGTCGATGCGCCGTCCCCAAGGACCTCCTCCGACGGCCGACGTCACCCGATGTGATAAGTAGGGCGCACAACGCCCGTAGCCTCAGTTGTAGTTTTTTCCCCCAGAACGTGTGACACCAGTTTTCTGCCAGTCAGACACACAAGGCCTTGCGGAACGCAAGCTGCAATCGCAAAAGAAATTCTGCAGCGGGGAAGGTAGGGAGGGAGCGATATGGAATACGTCGTCGGACCATCCCATCGAAAGAACGTCACCAGGTAAGAAAGTAACTTGTTCTTCGAGGGGATTGGGTCCTCCGACGTATTCCATATCTATAACAGACTCCCAAAGCAGTACCAAGCAAGGCGGTGGGAGAAGAATTTAGAACACAAATTTAGCAGGCCCAATCAAATTGCGGAATAAAGGACTGCTTTGCCAAAGGCCAGATCCTGCCCTCGGATGGAATCGAGGGAGTAGTGATGTACAAAAGTATGTACTGAAGCCCAGGTGGCTGCATCCATATTTAATGGTATATGTGACGAATAGGAACACCCCTCTGCATGGCAGTAGACGCAGCCACTCCCCTGGTAGAATGGGCCCGCAAGCCAGCCGGAGGGTCCTTAACCGCCAAGCGATAACTCTCGGAGATAGCTAAGATAATCCAACGAGACAAAGTCTGTTTCATCACAGCTTGTCCCAAACGCTTTCCAGCATAACCAATGAAAAGTTGATCGTCCACTCTGACCCGGGACATGCGCGAAATATAAAAGCTCAACGCTCTCCTACGATCAAGCCTATGGAGCCTCTCCTCTTCCTTACCAGGATGTGGAGGAGGATAGAACGCCGGAAGAACAACCTTCTGGCTCAAATGACATTCCGAAACCACCTTCGGAAGAAAGGAAGGACAAACTCTAAGGACAACCCTGTCCTTATGAAACACAGTGAAGGGTGGCTTAACTGAAAGTGCCTGTAACTCACTCACTCTGCGAGTGGAAGTAATCGCAACCAAAAACACAGTTTTCAGAGTTAACAGTCTCAAAGGACAAGAATGCAAAGGCTCAAACGGAGCACCCATAAGAAACTTAAGAACAAGGTTCAAATCCCAACCGGGCACCAGAAAAGGTGACGGAGGGAACACATTAGTGAGAAAACTGTTAGTTTCAAAAACTGAGAAATTAAAGGAATCTTAAAATAGGAACATTCTTCAGACGAGCGCTTAAATATGGACAGTGCCGCCAGGTAACCTTTAATGGTCCCCACTTGCAAGCCCCTGTGGGCCAAGGAAAGCAAAAAAGACAGAACCATGGGAATGTCACACTCAAAAGGATCCACATTCTTAACTCTGCACCAGTCGCAGAACTTTCTCCAACGGCAACGGTACAGAGACTTTGTTGCCGGCCGCCTGGCTGAGAGCAACACCTCCATCATGTCTTTAGGGAGGTCCCAATCCTTATACCTCAACCTTTCAGAAGCCAAGCGCGAAGTTTGAGGGATCTGCCCTCTGGATGGAGAACCTGACCCCCCCTCCCGTGAGAGCAGATCGTCTCGGTAGGGAAGACGACGTGGAGGGCAGATGGACAAGTCAAGAAAGTCCGGGTACCACGTCCTCCGGGCCCACGCCGGAGCAACGAGGATCATCCGGGAACCGAACCTCCGTAACCTCTGCAGTACTTGCGGGATGACGGGGACTGGAGGAAACGCGTACAGCAGTGGGAATGACCACTCCACCACGAACACGTCTCCTAAGGCTCCTTTTGGAGGAAATTCCTGCGAGTAGAACCTCTCGCACCTCCGGTTGACCCTGGAGGCGAAGAGATCCACTTGAGGGGTCCCCCAAAGGGCGAAGATCTCCAGGAGAATCTCCTGAGCCAGCTCCCACTCGTGAGATCGTGCTCTGCCTGCTCAGAGCGTCCGCCGTCTCGTTGTCGTCTCCGGCCAGATGAACAGCCGAGATCGAAACTTCCTGCTGGATGGCCCAGAACTCGAGCTGCATCGCCTCCCTGCACAGAGGAAGTGACCCTGCCCCCCCTTTTTGTTGAGGTAGTGCATGGCCACCGTGTTGTCCGTTAGAATCAGGACACTCTTTCCTCGCACAGTCGGCAGAAAAGCCTTCAGGGCAAGCCTGACGGCCCTCAGCTCCAACAGATTGATATGGAGGCTGGACTCCGGCGGAGACCAACAACCACTGACTGTCAACTCGTTGGCATGAGCTCCGCATCCCGTGAGGGATTCGTCCGTCACGATCCTCACCTCCGGCCAGGGCAGCCAAAATGGGGCCCCCTTCATCAGATTTGCCTTTGACGGCCCACCACAGAAGGTCCTGGGCGACCGAGGGTGGCACCTGAACAAGGTCCGACAGCCTGCCGGAGGACTGAGACCACTGGAGCCTGAGTGCCCACTGCAAAGATCTCCTCCGCAGATGAGCCTCTGGCACCAGAAGAATGCAGGATGCCATGAGGCCGAGCAGTCTCAAAAACTCGAACGCTGGGAGATTCTGGGCAAGTTGAAACTTGTGCACCATCTGCTGAATGTGAAGAGCCCTCACCTGGGGAGGAAAACACTGCCCCAGGGATGTGTTGAGCACTGCTCTGATGTACTGGAGCCGCTGTGTTGGCGTCAAATGGGACGTCTTTAAATTGAGGGAGAAGCCCAGCTTGTGAAGGGAGTGGCAGGTGACGGACGGAAGATCCAGGACTTGCTCGGAGAGAGCTCCCCCTGATCAACCAATCGTCCAGTTAGGGGTAGACATGAATCCCCCCTTTCCTGAGATGCGCTGCCACCACCACCATGAACTTGGTGAAAACCCTCGGGCGGAGGTCAATCCGAACGGCAGGACCCGAAACTGAAAGTGCGAGTCGCCAACCGCGAACCTCAGGTACTTCTTGTGCTTGGGATGGATCGGCACATGGAAGTAAGCGTCCCTGAGGTCGCGAGACACCAACCAGTCCTGAAGTTGAAGGGCCTGTAGGACTTGAGAGGGAGTAACCATCTTGAACTTGTCCTTCCTGAGGAAATTGTTCAAACCGCGCAAGTCCATGATGGGTCTCAATCCCCAGTCTTTCTTCAAAATCAAAAAATAAGGGGAATACCATCCCTTGTTCCTCTCCGCTACAGGCACCAGTTCTATGGTGCCTTTCTCCAGCAGGGCTTGAATTTCCTGCGCAAGGAGTGGATCCGGACTCTTCAAAGAGAGGTTCCCAGGTGGATTGTCGTGAGGTCTCTGCCGAAAGGGAAGACAGTAGCCGTGGGTTATGATCTCCAGAACCCACACATCTGAAGTAATGGGACGCCACTCTACAAGATGCTGCGCCAGCCTTCCCCCAACCGACAAACCATGGGACCTGGCCTCATGACTGAGTGGTAGCGGCTGCGGCTTTGCCTGAGGGCAAAGAGGCAACTGCCCGAGTGGCCTTGGCACCTCGAGTACCCTGTTTTCCACCTCTGGCACTCTTACGGTGGCCTCTTTGACTGATAGCTCCTCTCGCTTTACTGAAGGACGAGTAATAGCGAAAGGAACCACCCCTCCATTGCTGTCCCCTAGGACGAAAAGGCAGAGGTTGTCGAACTGCAGCGCCCAACGACTTCGCTGCAGCTTTGGAGGTCTGCAACCTCTCAAGGCTCTCGTCAGCCTTGCTGCCAAAAAGATGTTCACCGTCAAAGGGCATGTTGAGGAGCCGGGACTGCACATCAGGAGCGAACCCAGACTTCTGCAACCACGCAAACCTGCGTATTACGGTGGTCGCTGCCACGGACCGGCTGACACAATCTGCCATGTCCAAACCCGACTGAACGGCCTCACACATGGCATCCTTGCCATCCTGAACCATAGCAAGGAAACCATCCCGTTCGTCCCTTTGGGAATATGTTCAGCCACTAAAGCAACACAGTTCCACAGAGTGTGTGTGAAACGAGACAAGGCACATACGGAGTTGGCCGCCTGAAGCGCCATACCCCCTGAAGAAAACACTTTCTTCGCCCAGCCGTCAAAACGTTTGTCGTCCCTATCCGGAGGGATGGTAGGGTACGACACCTGCTTTGCCGAGGCCGTAGCCGCCTGCACCACTAAACTCTCCGGAGTGGGGTGCCTGGACAAGTAGCAGGGGTCGCTACTGGCTGGACGGTATTTTCGCGACAAAGACTTGCCCACTGCCGGGAGACTCTCCGGAGCAGTCCAAGCCGCCGCCACCCTTCTCTGCAGAGCCATATGAAACGGCAGTACCGGGTCAGTGGGGGGACCAAGATCAAGGATGTCCGTGAGATCATCCTGAACAAACTCCCCTGGGGGAGCCGACCTTCCCAAGTACTCAGTGACCCGAGACATAAGGCGCCGGTACGAAGAATCGGCATGAGTGCCAGGCTCAGGCCTACAAAACTCCACCTCCGGAGAGGTGTCCAGTCCACTGGCATCATGCAGTGACTGCCTCAGGTCATCAAACTGGATATGGCCAGAGAGAAGCTCATCTGGCACCGTAACCAGAACCAAGCCCTTATCACCCTCTGAAATGTACTCCAGGTGGTGAGAGGAAGACACCCGGGGACCAAAGCTATGCCTGACCTTAGCCAGAGCCTTTCTAGGGGCTAACCCCGTACCATGGGGCCCCTCTGACACCACCGCCTCGAAAGGCGTCGAGGGCGCCAAGCGAGTCGGCGCCGGCGTCAAGAGAATCGGCGCCGAGAGAATCGGCGTTGACGTCAAGCGAATCGGTGTCGACGTCAGCTGCTGCAGCATCGACGGCGTCGACACAGACCTCGAAGCCGGAGCTCCGAGCGTGTCTCTCAACGATCTAGGCGCCGACAGTGTCGACGACCCCCTCAGAGGCGGAGCCTAGAGAGAAATCGTCGATGACCTCGGCGCCACAGGCGTCAACGTCTTCCTCGAAGACAGCACAGGATCACGCGGTCTCGAGCGCGTCGTGGACCGGGACCTGGAACGGGCATGGCGAGAACGGCTACCCTTGTCCGAGCGGGACCTTTCCCGCGAGCCGTGCCGACCACCCGAGCCCGAAGGTGTACGAGCGGTGTCTCTCGACCGGTGCCGACCGACCCCACTCGGAGGCGCGGACGGACCGGTGCCCTGCGATTCAAGAATCGCTAACATCTGCTTCCCGAAGAAAGCCCATTCCTCCGGTGTCGCTTGCATGGTAGGATAAGCGACCCGCCGACGGGCGGAGTCCTCGGAAGAGGACGGGGAAGGCGACCGATGCCGGCGCTTCCGGGAATGCCTCGAAGAGGCGGAAGAGTGGCGAGACCGACTCCTAGAAGGAGACCCACTGGACTTCCGACGATGACGCGGAGAGTCGCCTCTCGAGTCATCCGTCGAAAGCCCCGTAGACCTCGACTTCCGGGGCTTAGACACCCGACCTACCGACAGCTTCTACTTGCGCTCCCGCAAGGCCTTGGCCGTGAGCGGCTGGCAGTCGACACAGTCGTCCGTATCGTGGGCCTCGCCGTGGCACCAGAGGCAGGCGTTGTGCGAGTCCATGACAGACATCTTGGACCCACAGTCCCAGCATTTCTTGAAGCTCGGACGCGGGGTTGAAGACGAAGTAGACATCGTCATGAACAGGTTTTCACAAAAACCGAACAGGTTCAACAAACTGAGAAGAATACAGCAAACTCCAAAGAGACGAGGCGTACCGAGATTCACGAAGCGAACACGTTCGCGGAAAAAACGGAACTGAGGCTACGGCCGTCGTACGTCCTACTTATCACATCGGGTGACGTCGGCCGTCTGAGGAGGTCCTCGGGGACTGCGCATTGACGCAGGACACAGACGCCGAAGATTTTCCGAAGCAGCACAGCTGTGGACATTACCCGTCATAGATATGGAATATGTCGGAGGACCCAATCCCCTCAAAACCATAAACCTAAAACACTCTGCTTCTTCTAATAAGATTAGAATCCTGAGACTAAGAATGAGATATAAGGGAGAGGATTAAACTCCAATTTTCCAGATAAGGCTTTCGGTTTCCCTGACACAGAACAAGGCAAAACTAGAAAACCCTTGCCCTTTTTCTACAACTCCATAGACAAGGTAACACTGTCATGACCACTCAAACCCAGGTCCACAGGTTGACAGATACGGCCTTAGGACTCCAGAATAGCTGGGGTCCTGGCTGCCCTAGAAAAGCAACATCCCCACTTGCACACAATGCCCCCTAGAGCAACGGGAGGGATTAGCTGGGCAAATAGACATGAGAAAGCAAGACAGCCAATCCTGGAATATGTGGGCAATATAAAAAGGATATTCTTGAAATGAGGCGTGTGTTTTGTTGAGAACGTCACACAGTAGAGAGGGCACAGCGTGGTCTAGAGGCCGATGTCTTCCATGAGCAGCAAAAGGCAACTGTCCATAAATGGTTTCCTCAGAGATTTTGTCTGCGTGTCCTGCTTCACTCCACCAGCCAGTAGGGTGGGGAGGCCGAAGTCGGCTGAACTGGTGCCCATTGAGGAAATTCCTGTAGAGTTCAGAGTTTGCATAGCGGAGCATAGATCCTTGGTAGGCAGTGATTCCGCTGACTGCTGCTGAGCAGATTGTCATAAAATCTATCTCTCAAGCAGCTAATTCCAACATCCTGTTGGCAATCAGCCCCCTGGGGTACCCCGGAGACCCTGCTGTGGTCAATTAGGGAACACAGGAGGTGAAGTGGTGCCCCATATTAAAGAGCAACAGAATTTGGTGAGTGAGGGAATCAGGAGCTGGGGTATACAGGTGTAAAGGCGCTCCCAAATACAGCCCGCACTCCAACCGTCCATTTTGAAGTACCAGATACGTTCGTGCCGAAATATGTGACGTATGATGAGCAAATAAACTAGCAGAGAGCCAAAGTGGGGCTCTGTGCAGTACCCATCAAAGAACAATGCCTATTCAAGTACCAATACCAAGGAAACCATGGACAGTAAAGTACCCATTGAGAAAACCATATCAACAAATGAAGCGAAATGAGGATCGTTTAAGTACAGTCCCTGAAGAAGCCAAGAAGGTCTTAATGGAAGACGAATGGTGACATCATGAGAACCCGGACTGACTCACATACAGAAGAAATGACGACCAGAGAATGACGTAAAGAGACGAAAACTCCACGGACAAGGGGTATTGTGAACCTAAAGTGAAAGGACGATGTCAAATATAAGAAGCTTAAGCTGTAAGCATGACGAAGATATTCGACCAGTTTACACATGTATATATGCTTGGAACCACAAGAAAGCTAAGAAAATCGTGTTGCTGGCTATGCTTAGTAGAAAGATAGTGCGGCAAGCGCCACCTATACATATCTATCTCAAACGAAGCACGTTATATAAGCATACTTCTACTTTGCACAAGAAGCAGAATTAACCAAAGGTTACTAAAGGCCACACAAGGAGAGCTTCATATTTAGCAAAATCAAGAATAAGCGGCAGAAACCAAACTCAGCAGAGGCAAATTGTGCCAAAAAAGCCAAGGTCGTATCAGTAGAATAGACAAACAGTAGCTACAATTAATTGAAGCTAAGAACAGAATATCCTGCTTCAGAAAGGTCAAGATAACAAACTGGAGGCAGGTGGTGGGTGATACGAAAATCAAATACACAAATTACATGAAGAGGAGGCAAATTCACAGTGTCTGAATCACGTGACCAGCCGAGCAAGAAGAAGTGAGACTTTCACACCTACGCATGGCAGCAGGCCAGGCGAAGATATCAGAACTTTTCCAGACAGGAGATGCAGTCTCAAGGCCAACCACAGTGAAATAATTGACACATGGTCACTAAAGTGATGATTAATTGAAACAATAATTGGAGGAAGGCCGGGGGAGCTAAGGGGCACCCTGCACCTGGCCGACCATTCTGCGTGCTGCTAAGCAAAGTGGAAAAGTATGAGTGGGGTTGGTGCCAACCCAATCACAGTGAACCAAGTAATCTAGGGTCCTATAGTTAGTAGAACCAATGGGATGTCATACTTTTAGTGACGTCTACAGTAGCCATTTTGAAGGTAGGGCTTAGATGTCCCACCTGACAATGTTTATCGAATCCCCTTACTACGTTACCATATAGAGATATAGTACCTATATTAAAGTTACCTTTCTAGAACCAATAGAATTGCATGTCAACTTTTAAGCGTTAAACGTCCGTGATGACGAGTTTTTAGTATAAATGATGTGTTCTTTATGAAGTTCGTTGGAGTTGTGAAGTGAGAGAGAAGATCACGCATTCGCTGATATTCATGAGACTCCCCGTTTTTTGTACTCGTCATGAAATGGACTCCCTTTGCCAAACCGTTGAGTTGTCATTATTGATTTGGAGTTAGAGAATTAATCTTGTCTTAAAGTGCTTCTGGGCAAACCCCGACTATCGGCCGGTTGGGGGTCTCAGAGTACACAGGAGAGTAGTAGTGCACGAAGGCGCGATGAGGAGGACATGCAGGAGGAAAGAGCACAGCAATGTTTTGTGTTGGGTTAGCAAAGAGGGAAGGTGGCGGAGTAGGTGGGGAGGAAGTCAGTACACAGGAGAGGTGTGCTGGACAAAAAAGAAAACAGCAGATGATGCGTATACCACCGAAGAAGGAAGAAGAGAGCTACAGAGAAGTGAGGAGGAAAAAGAATTATTACCAAGAGGAAAGGACGTTTAGAAAGAGGGTAGAGGGAAGGAAAAAAGACAGACTAAGGGAGAGAGTGGATAAAACAGTGAGAAAGAGAACCATGATTAAGGCGGGGCAGTGGAGAAAAGCAACAAAGTATACAGGGGTTGGGCGGTAGTAGAGCTCACCAAAACACTAGAGAGGGGAATGCAAGTGAGTGGTGGAAGAGAAGAGGCAATAAAGACCCCCCCCAACTAGGGGAATACAAAAGAAGGGGAACAAAAAGAAGGACACTATTGAAAGAAAGAGGAGAGGTGGTAGAAGAGAGAACAAAAAGTGAAAAAAACAGTGGACTAATCAGAGATGGATGAGAGAGAAAAAAATATCCCACAGGCTTAAGAAGAAAGCAGAGAGAGGAATGAGGAGGAGAAAAAGGTACCAGGAAATACCACTGAAGAAGAGGAGGAGAGTAGAAGGAAGAGAGGAAGAGCAATCAGAGAAGGCGGTGGACCACCAAGGTAATCAGAAAAAGGGTCTCAGGTCCAGACATTGTGGGGCATTGAGGAAGCCAGAGAGACATCATCAAGAAGGGAGGATATCAAAACAAATAAAGTGAAGAAAGACCAGCTACACGAACAGAAAAGAAGGGCGAAAATAGGCTGGGAGACCAGAACTGACCAGGCCTGGCCTTCAAAGGGTTTGAGCCAGGAGACAAAGATGCCCACCAACCAGGATGACATGATGAGTAGAAGATGCCCTGTATCCAGGGTGAGAAGCAGAGATGCATCATCCTGACGAGAAGAATACAGGATCCAAGAGAGAAGTGCAGGGTGCATAAAGCCGCCAGAGACTGTGGGCAATTCTTTTGACTTTCACCAAGGAAATGCGATAACTTAGGGAAAGATGGAAGAGCGGAAGAAGTAATGTTCAGAAGGAAAGATTGAGCTGGTATATTTTCAGCTGCTTTACCCGGATGTCTTAAACTCTTAGTTTTGGGTTCTTTAATACCTTGTATCCATATCCCTGGCTTTGAGTTCTCTGTGGGTCCCTCAGCTTGACAGGTCTCGCCCATGTTCCTAAGACCTAACAATTGAACATCAATGATTCACGCAGTCATGTTGAGACGCTTCAGAGGTGTTGATGACAGGAAATAAACATTCTCTGAATCTCTGATGTAACTGAGAGTGGTTCAAGACACAAGCAGGATACACAGGAACCACCAGAGATCCAGGGGTACAAAAGGTAGGGCTTCTTTATTGGTTACAGCTACAGTAGGAAAGGGAAGATAAGGATATCAATAGTATGCTGTCTCTTGCCTTGGCTCTCTCCCTCCTAGTTCCCAACCGTCAAACCTGGAACCCACTCACTCACCACCTTCCATGCCTCACACGAATACCCCAAGCTCCACGCACAGACACCCAGCTCTCATAGCAGATGTAAACCAACAGAGGCACTAGGATACAACAATCTCCAATGGCCCCTCCACGACTCTTCTAAAAAGTACAATGAAGCAATTGTAAGGTCCATATCTGAAGCATTTCAGACTCTGCTATCTGCCCAAAATCACATCTTTGAATCTTGCAATTGACTATTGTGACAAAGATTTCCAATGGAGCGCGTCGCAAGAGGCACCACTCATGGAATTAGTAAATAAAGGTTTACAATATGGTCAGGAGCCAAGAAGCGCCCACCGCCATAGCCATACTTGCTACTACCCCACCTTATGGGAAGGATGCATGCAGGGTCAGGTGGGAGCCACAAGAGCAGGAGGACTGACATTGCTACAGCAGCGGGAAACAAATGAGGAGAACAGTGATGAAGATGCTCGTGTGAGGTCTGGGGCAAAAGTACCAAACAGAAGGGACGTCATTTAGGGGTCGCCAGGGGTCACACTTGCGACCCCTGATGTCTCCCTTGCTACCCCTACAAAAAAAAAGTTTTTTCTGGTACACAAATTGAAGCTCCTGGACTGTGGCCAATGCCATGTGGCTCTTTGCTTCTGGAGTGGCTGGCTTTCTTGTTCTGGCTTCTTAAAAACAGGGGGTTCCATAAGTTTAACACTTTGAGCAGTGACCCTAAATAAGAAAGAATAGGAATAACAAAAAATATGTCTTTCTGAAATTCTATACAATAATTGCTAGACTCATCAAAGGTTTATTTCAGGCACACTTCAGGGGGTGAGTCACTGATTCAGTCTGTTCTTAAACACCTCAAATTCACAATGCAGGCAAAATACTTCAAAAAGCATTTAGAGTAGAATAAGCATCCATTTCGGAATGTGTATTGTGCTTTTCACAAGTTGCAGTTATAGCATGTTTTTTTCTGCCGATACATATGGTGATCCATTCTTGTATGAAATATTTATTAGGTTATAGTGATATTGTAACCATATTTTTCATAGTGTACTTAGGAACAATGCTATGTGATGCAACTTCCTGTTTTGTCAATGGGTAAAAGGTTGTGTTCCATCGCTTCCCGTGATGCCACCTCAGGGTAGGGTCAAATGACATCACTTCCTGTGATGTCATCAGAGGTCAGGGGTCATGTGATTACACTTCTGCTACACCTCGCATTTTTGTGAAATGACGTCCCTGCCAAACAGGGTGAAGTAGTGAGCCTAGTGTGCCACACGCGTTGAAGCAGTGGTGTAAGTATACCAAAACACTGTGAAATATGAAGCACAGACAGGGAAAACCAAATGTGAGCGGGAATGCAGGTCAGGATTTACAATGCCACTTCCTTATCTTTGGATAGAAAACAATTCAGAAGCAGGTTATGGCAGAAAGATAAGTGGCCGGGCTACAAGCTCAGCAAGGAAATCTGGTTTCGGGCACATGTCTAGGAAGAGGATGTTTGCCTTGACCACAAGGCCACCCAAGAGGAACATTGCTTGGGCCAGTTTATACAGGAAGAGCAGCTGGTCCAGGTCATGACTAAGGAAGAGGAAGCTTATGCCGGAAATGTGTAACAAGAAGAGAAACTGGTGCTGCTAAAGAGGACGGAGAGAATATGTTTCTTGATAATTGATCAAGAAAGAGGAAACCGATTCACGTGCAAGGACGGAAGAAGAAACTGGGCATGGGCACCTGGCCCAGAAAGAGGCAGCTGATTCCGGTCAAAATGTCCTAGGAAGAGGAACTGCTTCTGGAGACGTGGGCCAGGGAGAGAAGCTGGCTGTGGTGAACAGGAACAAGGAAGGGAAGAGGCTTACGGTCATTTGACCAAGAGAAAGGAGGCTTTTTCACTGCAAACGTCCAAGGTAGAGGCAGCTGGTCTTAGTCATATGGCACAAGAAAAGAAAGTTGATTCAGGCCACATGACCATGGAAGAAAAGCTGGTTAGCGCCGGTCCTGACCACATGACCGTGGAAGAAGAGCTGGTTAGAGCCGGTCCTGACCACATGACCGTGGAAGAAGAGCTGGTTAGCGCCGATCCTGACCACATGACCGTGGAAGAAGAGCTGGTTAGAGCCAGTCCTGACCACATGACCGTGGAAGAAGAGCTGGTTCGAGCCGATCCTGACCACATGACCGTGGAAGAAGAGCTGGTTCGAGCCTATCCTGACCACATGACCGTGGAAGAAGAGCTGGTTCGAGCTGATCCTGACCACATGACCGTGGAAGAGGAGCTGGTTAGAGCCGATCCTGACCACATGACCGTGGAAGAAGAGCTGGTTAGAGCCGATCCTGACCACATGACCGTGGAAGAAGAGCTGGTTAGAGCCGATCCTGACCACATGACCGTGGAAGAAGAGCTGGTTAGAGCCAGTCCTGACCACATGACCGTGGAAGAAGAGCTGGTTAGAGCCGGTCCTAACCACATGACCGTGGAAGAAGAGCTGGTTAGAGCTGGTCCTAACCACATGACCGTGGAAGAAGAGCTGGTTAGAGCTGGTCCCGGCCACATGACCGTGGAAGAAGAGCTGGTTAGAGCCGGTCCCGGCCACATGACCATGGAAGAAGAGCTGGTTAGAGCCGATCCTGACCACATGACCATGGAAGAAGAGCTGGTTATAATCCGGGAGAGCCGATCCTGACCACATGACCATGGAAGAAGAGCTGGTTATAATCCGGGAAGATGAGATGGTTATTATGTCCACTTTACCAAGAAATAGGAAGCTTGTTCATGCCAAATAACCCAGGCAGTGGAAGCTGGTCCTGATGAAACTGTGAAAAGCTGAAGAATGTTTGTGTGGGAATTGGAGAAGAGGAGTCGGTTATTTCTGGTAGGTTATCTTAGAGATGGATTCACAAGAAACATGAAGGATGAAGGAGGGTGATGTAAGGGGCATAATAGACCAAAAGTGTAAGATGGGGCCTGGTCTGGAAGGAAATCCCATCCTGAACGATGTGAAGAGGCAAAGGAGAGCCGATGGTGCCCCCTTAAACTCATAACAACAAAAAAGAAGTGGCTCCGGAAAATAAGGCGCAATTGCCCCCAAAGCTAAACCTCAAAATACGTACTCTGTAGAAGAAATGTAACTGTACAAGAGCGGCGGTATCCCAGTAAAACACAGACTCCAAGCATGAGACTACACATTTGATCAGCCAGGAAGCTCCCACATGCCTGGTGTGTTAGGCTACTTGCTACTTTGCATTCACCTGGGGCATTCTCTGCGAGCATCACCCAAGTGCAGCCACGTTGCTGCCGGGGTAAAAGCCGTACTCAGTATCCGCAGCTCTTGGTGCTGAATGCCCCCTGCGTGGCAAACAGCGAATGGCAGTTTCAAATGCAGTCTTGCTCCAAGGGCGCTTGTCTGCCATTGCAGGTGGGGTGAATATTGCAGATGCTTGAGCATCAATTAGGTCTTCTGGGGGTACATTATGTCTGCATGGGGACTTCTATGCGCCACAACGGGCTTCAAGTCATGTAGTCCAGATTCATTTCAGATTCTTTAGCCTATCTGAATGTTTGGATTTCAGCTCACCTTTTGGGCCTGCCCATGGTACACTTTTAGATTTGTCATTGCACATCTGGTGCAGACCTCTGCCTGCCCTGATGATACTGACATACTTGTCTGCTTGGGGGAGAGAAGAGAGGATGACTACACAACTGGCCATCATTGCCACAGGACTAGAACTCTGCGTGCTCGCTTGGTTCTGCTCCCGCCCCCAATTCCAGATGGGGGCGGGGCTTCACAGTGAAAGGGAAGCAGCTGAGCAGTCCACACCTGTAAGAGCCCAGAAGAGGCAGCTGGACCACCTTCCACTTTTATGTCATTTGCAGTCACTTCACAATGAGTTTTCAAATAATGGACATTTCATTTTAGGCAATTCCTTTATTGCTCCATCTTATAGTCTAGCAATTAATTTTGAGCGCATGACCCATTGCATCTGTAGTATACCAGTAGGCCATATTTAATTACTTTGTTGTTATTCAACTGGTACAACATAAAATATTCACTAGCTCCCGAAACAAAAAGCTTCAGGGACCTAGCGGAGAGACAAGAGAAGAACTATGATGAGAATTGTCGCATAGGAATTTGCATCAGAAATGTTTTTAAACAAAAGGAAATGTACCTGTCCGATGGCCTCCAGGGATCCGTCTCATCTCACATTAGTTAACACAGACACATCTGTATTTGAGAGGCTATAGCACCCAGGCTACGCTTACGCCACTGTCCATCCACGAGGCATTGTAACTTACTGCGCTTGATTTAAGAGAGGACGGGGAAGGTCGTGGGCTAGATTCCTGCAAGCACTGGAGGTCATCTTACAGGAGGGATGCCCAACTAATAAAATCTCTAAGCTCTACAAATTACTAGAGGGACCGCAACCAGAGTTTGGATTCGCATATATGTGTCGCTGGGAGTGGGATTTGGGGCGCCCGATAACCAAGGAGAATTGGGGACGGATATGGCAGAGAGCGGCGACTGCATCAAAATGCGTCACCAACAAAGAAAGAGCTTACAAGGTTCTCTACCAATGGTACAAGTCCCCCACCTGCTGACATGAGATAGACCTGCTTACATGAGATAGAAGCATAGATGCCGCCACCTCTCCGCGTTGTTGGAGGGAGTGTCCTCAGAATGGAGACTTTTTCCACATGTGGTGGTCGTGTGAGAAGATACAGGCCTTTTGGCGGGAGGTAGTGGATCTCATGAGGAAATGACAAGGGCACGGCTACCCATTGTACGGGGGGGTTAGGGAGGGGTTTTATTGGGTGAACCAGTGGAATCTATATATCCTTTAAGCGGGCCCACGGTGGCTCTCAACTCCCAGATGTTGTTGGCGGCCAGGATAGCCCTGGCTAAGAACTGGAAAAGTAAAGAGGGACCTTTGCTAAACATCTTTTTTCACTCTATCTTAAAAAATGTTCTTGCGCTCGCCTTCTTACTAAATTGTCCGCTTTGTGTTTATCTCAGATCTGTAGCACAAAATGCAGCTAAAGAGACAAACAGCCTCATTTTGAATGAGCCGGCGCGTGAAAGGGAGGCGTGAAAGCTACGCGTAATGATTTTATGCCTCCATTGAATGAGCCGGCGCATTAAATGGAGACGTAAAAGCAACGCGTAATGCTTTTATGCTTCCATTTAAAGCGCTGCTTCACTTTGGTGCACTGGCGTGATGGTGAAAGGGCACGGAGCGGAGATAAGATCTCCGCTGTGCAGTCCTCCTACGTCTCGTAAGGGTGCCTCATTTTACACCTACATGAAATCCATATGGAATCAGCGTTTGTTTTGCACCTGGTCAAGACCGGCTGGATTCCAATGGAATCCATTAGTAAACTCAACTTGCAAAGCATATCTAAGGGGGTATTTACTGGATCTGTGAAATTGCAAGCAGGGGACCCCACAGCAGCTAAGGGCCAATGTTGACGGTCTCCTGCATGCAATGCATATTGTTTTACATGACACTGAAAGTCTTTACCATATACGGCTCAGAGAGAAGACTTGTTTACCTTGTTCTTACCATGAAAGTACACATCTGTCTGTATAAATGATGAAAACATTGGTCCACATGATTTTGTGTCGCTCCCTGAAACACACAACCCCTCTGTCCCAAACAAAGTCCTCTTGCTTGACTCCTGTCAATGGAGGACTATGCATACCTTGGTCCCTATTTTGGGGTTCCATGGCTGTCTCTGCCAGGCCTGCTCATTTCTTTGAGGGGAGCGGAGCATGCATTTTTCTGTCCCAGTTTCTCCAGAGGGGTTTAAGAAGGCCTTATCAGCTCTCTGCTCTAGGATCTTGATTTCTACACTCTGTCCATCGTGGATATAGTTCTTCTGGTTCTAGTCCTTCTCAAAGTCAGGTAATTTACTTGTTTCTCCTCACATCATGGTTTCAAACCCCTTCTGATCAGGGGCTCACCGGTATCTCTTGCCTTTGGTGAGGCATGCCCTCCCATTCCTTCTTGCTCTCCCTGTCCAGTATCTTACTAGTTCAGGGTTCCACCTGCTTCCCAACCTCTTCCTGATGTTCATCTCCTGAAACTTGCCAGCTCCTGTTGTTCCCCCTCCTGCCACCTCCTTCCCCTCCTGATTCTCTCCTCTGCAATCTCCTGATATTCACCACCTACCATCTCCTGAAGTTCACCTATTGCCATCTGCTGGTACTCTCCTCCACCCACCTCCTGAACGTCTCCTCCTGCTAGCTCATCATCTTCACCACTTGCCACCTCCTGGTTTCCGTCTATGCCTCTCTCCCACTATACAGGACTCTCAAAATCCTGGAGTAGCCTTTGTCTCGGTTTAATATATGCGGATACCTATTACATTATGAAAGCCAGGCCCCCTGGTATAGACCTGGACATATATTGCTTCAGCTGAGCAACATCACAGCCTAAGGTACGTATATCTCACACCAGTAACGTGGACACGAGCTGCAGGCACGGCCAAGCATCTATGCACGATAGAACACGCATACGGCTAAGCACATCCAGTCTAGTGCACACATAGCCGTCCAGACTGAACGTACCTGAACACCTCTGCCACTAGCATACAGCAACCACCACCCGAAAGGAATTTGGTATAGCTGGTCACACAGACTCTCTCAACAATAGCAAGCTATCTCTAAACCCCAGCAGCAACCAGCCATGTGTCTGACCTCTCTTGGGCTGCTTTGTCGCACCTTGTCAGCCACCCAAGTCCTAGAACGGCAACATGCACACACGCATCTCCTAAACTAAACCCCCTAGAACTTTACAACCACCTCGACTACGGTCATCAAGGGCGTTCAACCGAGGAAAAAGAGCATTGAGGCCACACAAGTGGGGAAAGAGCGCTATATAAATATACAATACAATACAATACTGCCACCTCCTACTTCCCTCATTCTGCCATCTTCTGGTACTATCCTCCTGCCACCTCCTGATACTCTCCTACTACGGGTTTCCCCTCCTGACAGCTCTTGCTTACCTAATTCAGCCACCTCCTGGTTCTCTCTTTTTGCCACTTCCTGGTTCTTTCCTCCTGCTACATCCTGGTTATTTCCTCTTGCTACCTCAAGGTGCTCTCCTCCTGCCACCTGCAGGTTCTCTCCTCCTGCCACTTCCTGCTTCCATCCGCCAGCCACCTCCTACTTCTACCCTCCTGCCACCTCCTACTTCTACCCTCCTGCCGCCTCCCGATTCTCTCCGACACTTCCTGGTTCTCTCCTCCTGCCACTTCCTGGTTCTTTCCACTTGCCAGCTCCTGGCTCTATCCTCCTGCCACCTTCTGGTTCTTTCCTTGTGCCCCATCCTGATTCTTTGCTCTTGTCACCTCCTGGTTCTATCCTCCTGTCATTATTATTTTTATTATTATTATCTCCTGCTACCTCCCGATGTTCTTTCTCCCTGTTTTCTCCAGAATCTTCTATCCCTTCCTCCAATAACTTTCTACCAGGTCTCTCCTGAAAATCCAACTCACATCGAACACTGTTTGTGACTGCGTACAAACACTCACACCACTCTCTCTCTTGTACCAGTGCTTATATGCCCTGAGGATCCACCTGTGCTAAGGGCCATGATATGATATGATATGGCATTTATAACGCGCCTATACACAAGTGTTTCAAGGCACGACGAGGCAAGGGGGGGAACAGAGGAAAGACAGACAACGATCCTACTAGGCCAGGTGACACTGAGATTGTGCAAGTGCAAGGGAGGGGGGAGGGCAGGCAGAAAAGTGTAGGGGGCAAGGGGAGGGGGCAGTGCATAGGATACCAGCAAGTAGATAAATAATAAAGACAATAAATAGAAGTGCAAAGTGCAGACATCAGGTGTCAAGTGCTAGTAGGGGCTATAGGGATACAGAAACAGACCCGGGTGCAAGTGAAGCCAGGGGGGCAGTGCAGGTGGGCAACTGGCGGGGAGGGGACCTGGGCCTGAGATCAGAGGGTAGCCAGGTAACCAGTGCAAGTTCGGATTCAGCCAGGAGAACAGCAGAGGAGAGGAGGAGAGAAAGCAGAAGCAAAGAGGAAGGTCTTGAGGTGCTTCCAGAACCGTAGATGGTTCTCCTAAAGTTTCAGAGAGGCAGGGAGGCTATTCCAGTGGGAGGCCATCTCTACCACCAACTCGCTGCTTGGAGAAGCGACTAAACCTGAGTGAGTTGGAGGCGGATGAGCAAAGAGTTCGAGAAGGAAGATATTTAGGAAGAGAGAGTTGAAGGTATTGAGGTCCCAGGCCCCAGAAGGCCTTGTGGACAATGCAGAGTCTTTTGAACTTAATCCTCGCCGCAACTGGGAGCCAGTGCAGCGATTTCAGTCCTGGAGAGATGCGATCCCTGGGCTTGAGGCCAAGGACAAGTCTCGCAGTCCTATTTTGGATAAGTTGCAGAGGGCGGAGAGTAGAGGCAGGCATATTTAGAAAGAGGCTGTTGCAATAGTCCAGCCTAGAGAGAACCAGAGCTCTAGAGACAGTGAGCATCTGGAGGAAGGAGAGGAAAGGAAGAATACCTCTGAGGAAGTGCAGCTGGTAGTGCGACTTCTTAGAGACGTTGGAGATGTGAGGAGAGAAGGAAAGTGTAGAGTCGAAGATGACCCCAAGGTTTTTAGCCTCACAGGTGGGAGCAGGAAGAGGGCCAAGAGAGATTGGCCAGAGAGTGACAGGAAAGGAGGGAGCAGGTGAGGTGTGACGATGAGGAGAATCTCGGTCTTACTGACATTAAGGCAGAGATCATTGGCGGCACACCACTCCTGGATAGCAGACAGACAGTCGGAGATGAGAGAAGGGGAAGAGGTGGCAGAAGGGAGCCTGAAAATGAGTTGAGCATCATCCGCATAGCACTGAAAGTCGGGGCAGAGAGCGGCAATGCGGTGGGCAAGGAGTGCCAGGTATTGGTTGAACAGCCAGGGAGAGAGGTTAGACCCCTGGGGAACACCACAGGTAGAGATATAGAGGAGAGGAAGGACCCAAGTTGGACCTGGGAGGGTCGATCGGAGAGGAAGGAGGTGTAAGATGAGGACACAGGGGGTGTTGGAATCGTGGTTGGAGAGCAGGTGTTCACAGACGTTCAGGAGAGTAGTTTCCGTTCTTCTGGCAGCTATGAAGCCAAACGGATGGCCATGGAGACAATCAACAGATTCAGAGTGAAGAATAAGCTGGGAGATTGCCAACATTTCCAGGAGTTTGCCCAGGAAAAGAGTGATTAAGATTGCACGATAGTTAGCCGGGCAGGAAGGGTCGGCAGAGGGTTTCTTAAGAAGAGGGTGCACAAGGGAGTGCTTCAGGGGGCAGGGGAAGACTCCAGTGGTGAATAGGTGGTTGCAGAAATCAGCCAGAGCAGGAGCCAGGGTGTCAATGTGGTCCTTGATGGTTTTGGGGGAACAGGGGTGAACCTGTTTTGACAAGACTTTCATAGATCGGACTTATCTAGAAACCTCGTCTGAGGAGAACAGGGGATTGGCAGAGAAGGAAGGAGGAGAGGTGGCCGAAGAAGGGCCAGAACAAGACCAGGGAGTGGAGGGGGCAGAGGGTGAAGAAGAGAGAGAGGTCAGGATGTTCTGAGTTTTAGAGATGAAATGAGAAGCCAGGGCCGTGCAGAGGGCCTGGGAAGGGACAGGAGAGATAAAGACTGCAGCAGGATTAGCCAGCTCCTTGCAGATTTTAAAGAGTTCAGCCGAGTTGTTAGATGCCACAGAGATGCAGGCTTAGGTGAGGGCTCTCTTCTTGGTGTGAACGGAGCCTTTGGTCTTTGGAGCAAGTGGCAGGCCAGTTTGTCAGAGGATGTACCGGAAGCACGCCATTTCCTCTCAGCCACCCTGCACTTGCGTTTAAGGGTGACGAGGTCTGAGTCGTACCAAGAGTTGCACTTAGCTTTGGGCTTCAAGCGGATCCTCATGACAGGAGCAAGAACATCGAGAGTATCAAATATAGCAGAGTGGAGCATAGAAAGGGCTGAGTCAGGGTGTGAGTCAGCCAAAGGTGGAGTGGGGGGGTGAGAAAGTGGCAGCAAAAGCCTCAACTGACACACGCTTCATGGGTCGGATAACCAAGAAGGTGGGTGGCAGTGCTGGAGTTGGCTTGGCCTGAGGGGTAGAGAGGGTGAGCTGGGAGGAAAGGAGAAAGTGATCACTTCAGGAGAGAGGAGTGGTGAGAGGAATGGAAAGGGGAAGGTCTGAAGAGATCAGAACATCCAAAGTGTGCCCTGCAGAGTGAGTCGGGCCAGAGGGGAGAATGGAGAGTAAGAGGGAGACATAGAGGTCATGAAAGAGTTCAGTGGAAGGACAGAAAACATCCAGGTGGATGTTGAAGTCTCCAAGAAGGAGGAGTTGAGTGGTTGAGACCAGGAGGGAAGAGGAGAGGCCCGCCCACTCCGAGAGGAAGGAGGAGATCTGACCAGGTGGTCGATAGATGGTAGCCACAGTGAGGGAATGGCCAGGAGAGAGAGAGAGAGAGAGAGAGAGAGAGAGAGAGAGCCTTCAGACGAGGCATTCAAAAGAGGAGTGGGCCTGCGTAGGAATGACAGAGGCAGGAATCCACTCAGGGAAGATCAGGGCTACACCCCCTCCAGTACGGTTGGATCTGGGCGTGGAGAGGATCTTGTAGCCATCTGGGAGGAGAGTGTCAAAGGTCGTGGCAATGCTGGCCGTGAACCATGTCTCAGTGAGACTGAGCTGCTTATAATTGGGTACTCCCAGATTTTTTTATATCGGTGGGGGGTGACACTATTGAATGGGAGACTAATATATCGAGAGGAGAAAGATAGGTCAACTACCCCTTCTTTTTGTCCCTAAATTGCAACAGGTCAGAACAAAGACAATCTGAGGAATTCACAAATTGTTATGCCCACCACTCTTTTATAGAAAAAATATCATCTTCATTTATTTTACTGCATCTTATACAACATTAAAAACTTTCAAAACAATATATACATATACACCTAATCACATATTTTACTCAACCAGTGCACTCGCACTTACACTCTACTGGTGCCTGTGCACCATAGTATTGGCAACAGGTGCCACAGGAAAAAGAAGGAAAAGATCCAACCACAAATATACAAAACGAAAAAGGGAATACAGTCTAATATACTGTTCATCTGGGTTGTTACTCTGCTTATTCAAGGTGGACTAAACCTCCACTGCGAAAAAGTACACCTTAGCGAAAAAATTTAACCACTCGTGACGTTTAAAGTAGATTCAAAGGAAACACAAACTGGTAACAGTTTCCACAATTCTAGTCGACATGTGTCTCGGCTAACAGTCCTCCTACAGTTCACCCTCACGGTGCTGTATGGTCTGGTTGGTAAAGGCCGTCTTCAGGACAACTAAATCATTTCATATGTAATATATACTTCCCCAGTTTCACAGTTGATTGCAAAAGAATCTAAAAAGAATTTTAAAAAAGAAGAATACTTAAAAAGTGTTCCTTGGTGGTTTCCAGACAGAAAATGCATTTATATTCTAATGCCTCCAACTATTGACTAACCTGTATTAAACTAAGATTGCTTCGGGACAAGAACAATTTGGGGCCATCTGGCTGCTCATTCGGTATTGGTTTAGACTGAAGTCACCATTTGTTCATGCCTGTGGGTCAATATAAACCCACATTAGTATTCATTTTAATGCATTCATTTATTATTAATGCAGCCAGTGCCATCATTTTAACCAGCACAAAAGATTATAAAAGGATAGTACCGCACGACAACTCTATCTAAAGTTCCTTCAGCATTCATCCTGGAATGTATACGTCTTGCATTGAGAGAAAATGTCTTTCTGTATGGTACCACCTATTACAATTAACTACAAGGAACGAGTATGGGTGCAACTTTTGCTCCAGACTTAGCAAACCTTTACATGGACAATTTTGAAGAAAATACTGTCTATCATCCAACAAATCCATTCAGTCAATACATATGTACATGGCTTAGATACATTGACGATGTATGCATGGTCTGGAGAGGTTCCATTACTAAACTGATGGAGTTCCACACATGGTTGAATACTCAAAATCCATGTATACAATTCACTATTGAATATCACATGCAACGAGTTGCCTTCCTTGACTTGGAAATAGTCAAAACGGATCATGGTACATTAGAAACTGTACTTTATAAGATACCTACAGATAAAAATATGTTGCTAAACTATGCAAGCTTTCATCCGAAGAGCTTGAAGGAAGGTCTCCCCTTCGGCCAGTTCCTGCGCATTCGCAGAAACTGTTCACAGTTAGCCGACTACAAAATCCATGGGGCGGCACTAAAAACAAAACTAAAAGATCGGGGCTACCCCAAATCAACAATACATCGGGCCTATAAACGTGCCCAACACATGAACAGGGACACATGTTTACACACGATGCCTAAAACGGGCCTAGATAAGATAACATGTGTTAGCACTTTTAGCCCAATCAGCGGCTCTCTACGTAAAATCATTCTGAAACATTGGGACATGATCACTACTGAAGACTTTCGGCCATCTAAACATCTTTTTGCCTTTAAACGGCAAAGGAATTTAAAGGATAGCTTGGTACATACTTTTCCTATACCACAAATACCTTCACAAACCCAAAGCACACTACGGGGCCTGCCCCCAGTCACTGGCCACCACAGGTGTGGCAAATGTTCGGTCTGTCCACAAACCAGGGACATGAAGAGTATTACTATAGGCACTCGTTTGGCTCCCCTTATAGAGTTTACCAACTGCCTGACAACTTGGGCAATTCATGTCATAATATGCCCCTGCAACCTCTTATATTTTGGAAAAACCAAACCACAAGTGAGACAGCGCATATGTGAGCACAAATCGTGTATTAGAAATCAGATAGAAAACAAACCTCTGGTAGCTCACTATATGAAAAAACAGCACAAACCGACTGAAATGCTTTGGTGTGTGGTACAAGAGGTCAAACAGGCACCTAGGGGTGGTAATCGAGATCTTATTCTGACACGCACTGAACAAAAATGGATTTACGATACTAACGCAGTGAAGCAGGGCCTAAATGTGGCCGTAGAATGGAGTATATTTCTGTAATGTATGTTGGCATCATGTTGTAGATCTCACATTGCATTACATGTCTCCCAAGTGCAAAATGTTATGTGGGTCCTTGCAATAGGTAAAGATCTAATGAGCTGCATACTTTGCAAATATCTGTGTAAGATTTAAAAATGACTAACCTTTCCTTGTTTACTCCTTTGAAAGTGATGGCTGTATAATAGTAAAAAAGTGGATGTTTTTCCTCTTTTGGGCTTAAATTTTGTCCGGGTTCTCCGAGTAGGTTAATACTTATTTAGTTGCAAGAACATTAATTTGAGGCACTTTTGCTGTTTATCAACCAAAAATTAACGGGGTACAACATCGATGCCTTATGTTTTTATTTATTTTCCACAATGTGTGATATGTCAGTATATGTCTTGCAGAGACGTGTCCTGTTCAGTATTTTTGGTTTTTGACTGTAACCATGCTTGCACTAAAAACTACAACTCCCAGAATTCACAGGGAGCACACAATATGAGGAGTAGACACCCAGCGTTATAATCACAAAGTATTCAGTTACCGTGTGTACTATAGAGCTGCTTCAATAACCGCTTTCTTACACACACCCATTATAATAAGAAATATATCTCGTAGATATTTGGTCTGACACTCAAAAATATGCATTTCGGACCGTAAGGATGTCAGGATTAGTCAGGCGAGTACAAAGGCAGCGAATATGGCAAGGGAAATGTGCACTAAATAACACAGTGATTAGCTTCGAAGTAAACTACGTGCACACAGGAACAACGACTCATGTATGCTAGAACCCAGGAGTGTAAATAGAGTGTGACAACAAAACCAATATATGAAAAGGGATGTGGGGTAAGCACCTGACCGCGAGGAAAGTCGGCAAGCGCCTTACCCCCAATTGCTGTTACAGGTACTGACAGCGCTAAACCCACGTGGAGGGCAAGCAATGACAGGATCTGTGAACTAACACTCTTGATGGTATTAAGTAAGGAAACTAAAGAACAGTACTCACGAGGACGAGATAAACCTCTTGAATGTCAGCTAGCCCACGAATCCTGTTGAAGAAACTGGGACCCAGAAAGGCTATAACAGCAATAGGAGGAAAACTAAATACCTAAGTTGGAATAGTGATTACGAATTAGTGAAGAAAACATAAGCATTCACACAGGAGCTAGCTACAACCGCACACCACACCTAATAATCAAATGGGAAATAAATGTAGAAGTGCAATGGAAAACATGGAATGGATCCCAATAGAAAGTAAGGATCAGGAGCAGGGAAAAACGAAATAACCAATGCAAACTTCTCCCTACCCCTCCAAGGAAAAGACAGGAAGCTAATCTAAGAGGAAGGCTAAGGCATACGGGTTTACAGCAGCAAAGGACAGAGTCAAAGAAATATAGAACATAGACAAACTGGCTGCATCTAAAAGGGGAAAGCACTGAGAAATGCTGCCTGCAAACAGAGGAAGACAAAAAGGGAATGAAGGGAGCAGAAATCAATTAGCGCATGAATCTGAGATTCAGGGCGGAGGAACAAGAAAACAGGAACTAGGAACTAGGTGCAAAGGCAAGGAACACGGGACTAGTCACAACAGGAACACTGCAAACGATGACCAGCGCTGGACTGAAGTAAGACTGAGGCTTTTAAAGCTGCTTAACGAGCACACGCCTCGGGTGTGCTGATTGCTGCACCTGCAGCCACAGCTGTTACCTATCCTCCACCCAACCTTGTCCTGCAAGGGTGGAGGTGGAGCAGTGGGCCAGGCATTCTGGGAAGCATAGTCATTTGGTTAAAGGAGCATGCTGGCTGCCAAAAACCTGGAATGGATCCGGAAGGGAAGTAGCTTGGAAAATAGGGATTTAGCGCTCCCAATTCATCACAGCACTGTAGCATAAGGTTCGGAGGAAAAGTCCAGTAGGGAATAAACCCCAAATCATGCCCCCAAGTGGTGGGAACGGGAGCGAAGGGAGCGAGTCGTGACAGTATACCCCATCCTACGGCCGTCTTCGGGTGCCCGCCACCCGCACGAGACATCTTCTTTCCATGATGGGAGTGCTTTTTCTTTGGAGGTGGCACTGATGGAAATGGTGGCTTGTGGGCAAAGGCAGATGGACTTCCATGATAGGAGTGCTTTGTCTTTGGAGGTGGTACTGATGGAAACGGTGGCTTCTGGTGAGGAAGAGACTCATGGTTCGAAGAAAGGCATGAAGGACTTGCAGGACCTGAAGCAGAGTTGGAAGGTCCAGGAAGCTCAGTCACTGGGAGTGGACCCTTACAAGTCTTTGAGGAAGGAGGCAGGCTGGTGCAACATGCCTTAGACAATGGTAGAAGCCCTGTTAGCCTTTCTGCCGAGAGTGGACCTGCGGGAGGTGAGGAAATTGCTGGCTTCAGGAAAGGTTTATGTTCAGCCGTTAGAGAAGGTGGCGGCTGAGGTAGAGGTTCAGATTTTCTTCTGTCATCCATCTGGGAAAAGGCTTGTGGTTGAAAGTGACTAAGGTTTGACTGCACATGTTCTACGCCTTGGAGACCTGAAAGTCCAATGGGTTGTACAAGGCTGGTACTCCTGGTGACAGTCGTGTAACCACCTTGTTGCACGTGGGATACAACAGTATGGACGTTTGGCATACTGATAGGAGTGATAGACGCAGTACTTGGTATTTCAGGCACACTCGCAGAAGGAGCAATAACAGACACATTTTGAACTGCAGCAGTCATTCCCTTCCTTTGGCTACTAGCACCCAACTGGTGCTTCTTGGCGGAATTCTGTTGCACAAGTCCTGTAGGTAATACGCCGGTCTGCACCACCCCCTGTGCACACCCAGGTGAGTGGTTCTGACTCACCACTTGGTCCAGCTTGATGACTCTGAAGCGGGAGCTGGCAAAAGTCTCAAACTCTGATGCTGCATTTGTAGGAGGCTCTGATGCTAAAGTGAAGCAGTTGGGAGAATCGTCTTGTAGAAAAGGCAGGCATTCTGGTGCTCCTCCTGAAGCAAAAGAAAGGCAAGCTAGACGTTCATCGACAGTAAATGGTTGGGATTCAGGAGGAATCGCTGGAGCAGAAGAAAATACAGCAGGGTCTGATGGTGTAGACAGGTATACCTCTGATATTGGCAGCGAGGCTAAGCAGGATACAGGCGTCTCATGAACTGAAGGCAAATACTCAGTATACTCCGGGACTGAAGACATGCATTTTTGATGGACTACTGGAGGCTCTAAAGCTGAAGGATGATCTGCAGGATGAGTCACTGTAGCTGAAGACAGGCAGGCCAGGGGAAACCTTGAGGCTGAAGGCATGCAAGCTGAAGCAATCTCGGTTGCTGGATACAAACATGTCCAGGTCTTTGGGACTGGCTCTTGAGTAAATGGCAGACATGGCAGCGGTTCATTGGTTGAAGACACGTGAGCCAAAGATGACTGCAGGGCTGTGGATTGGATCATAGAAGAGTCAATGGTTGTAGGAGGACAGACAGAAGTCTCAGAAGTTGACAGACACATTGGTGGCTCAGGAATGGAGGGCACCTTTAGGGCAGTAGACTCCTTGGCACCAGTAACCAAAGACTGAGCTGTACCCTTGCAGTCCCTTTCTTTAGTGGGTGACACAGAGTCTCTTTCTTTGTAGAAGTCAAAATCAACCAGTGGAATCACCATAGTAAAGTCTCTGTTAATCAGGATTTCGTCAATTGTCCATTCCTCTGTTTTAGCTTCTGAAAGAGGCAGATTAACAATCAACAGTTCAGGAATCGCCTGCCGGTTTTTTGGTTCTGTATACTGTGTAATGAGTCCATCAGAACATGAAATCTGTACTGTCTCTGACTGTTCGTCTTGATCAGAATTGGCAGAAGGAAGAGTGAACCCAGAGGTAACATCGTTTTCCACATCAGCTTTAACATCTACTTCAGTCTCAGCAGCTGTATCAAGAGCAGGGCCTAAGCCTACTGTAGTGACTGAATCTGTGTATGCCACCATTGTGGATTGTGTTTGGAAATCAGAAGCTTGTATGTGTGCTAGCTCAGAATTATGACAAACTGCTACACAGGAAATTTTAGGTAAAGGAGTGGCTTGTAAATCTTCAGCTAACTGCAATCCCTGACAAACAGCAGAACAATTGTTAGAAACTGTGCCCAGATTAAGCGCTGTGCTAGACGAAAGACCTTCACTCCCAATAGATCTAACATATTGACAAATATCATGGTTTACCAAAGTCTCTGCACTCAGGGGCTGAACAGTGTTCACTTCCTCAACATCAACAGATAAAGTCTGAGGTGTATTCAGTAAAGAGTGCAAGGTTTTATTCTCCTCTTGTAAAGAAATGAATTCTTGTCTTAACTCCTCAAGCTTAGCTCTTAGCATGCCCTGCATTAACTGTACATCACTATCAGTAGGCACAGGGGAAGGCATAGTGGCATCAGGGCTGGATCCTGCACTAGCAATCTGGATGTGCACCGATTGTACACTGTCCTCTACTGCTTGCAGGTTCTGTGATTTATAGTTTCTCTTACCAACTTGGTCTGTGTTTCCCTTAAGCAAACTATTGACATTAGACCTCTTGGCATTAGGGACTACAGTATGTACCTGTGCAAAGGAGTATGCTTTAGACTGAGGGTAGAAAACAGAAGTTATGCAAGGAACCCCTCCATTCTTTATGTTTGTACCATGAAACTGTTCTATCTGAGGTGAAGCACAACTGGAATCATGGGGTTCAACAACAGAGGTACTCTTGTATAATAAGTCTAACAGTGTGTTGTTTTCTGCGGCTAAGGCTTGCGCTGACATAGAATCGGGATCAAAACAAAAGATAGAACTAGGATCAGGCAATGTAGGATGTGCCATCCTATGGGAAAAATACTTTGCACGTAAATGCCCATTCGTGACAAGGAGTTCATTTAAGTCAGGACTAGTGATTTGATTGTCACAGGTAAATGTAGGGGAAGCTTTCTGTACAAACTTGTTAGAGGCCTTGCTGCCTTTCTTTCTTAAACTTGCCATATTCAATGGGAATTTTGGGCCGGTCATTCTGTCAGGATTAGTCAGGCGAGTACAAAGGCAGCGAATATGGCAAGGGAAATGTGCACTAAATAACACAGTGATTAGCTTCGAAGTAAACTACGTGCACACAGGAACAACGACTCATGTATGCTAGAACCCAGGAGTGTAAATAGAGTGTGACAACAAAACCAATATATGAAAAGGGATGTGGGGTAAGCACCTGACCGCGAGGAAAGTCGGCAAGCGCCTTACCCCCAATTGCTGTTACAGGTACTGACAGCGCTAAACCCACGTGGAGGGCAAGCAATGACAGGATCTGTGAACTAACACTCTTGATGGTATTAAATAAGGAAACTAAAGAACAGTACTCACGAGGACGAGATAAACCTCTTGAATGTCAGCTAGCCCACGAATCCTGTTGAAGAAACTGGGACCCAGAAAGGCTATAACAGCAATAAGAGGAAAACTAAATACCTAAGTTGGAATAGTGATTACGAATTAGTGAAGAAAACATAAGCATTCACACAGGAGCTAGCTACAACCGCACACCACACCTAATAATCAAATGGGAAATAAATGTAGAAGTGCAATGGAAAACATGGAATGGATCCCAATAGAAAGTAAGGATCAGGAGCAGGGAAAAACGAAATAACCAATGCAAACTTCTCCCTACCCCTCCAAGGAAAAGACAGGAAGCTAATCTAAGAGGAAGGCTAAGGCATACGGGTTTACAGCAGCAAAGGACAGAGTCAAAGAAATATAGAACATAGACAAACTGGCTGCATCTAAAAGGGGAAAGCACTGAGAAATGCTGCCTGCAAACAGAGGAAGACAAAAAGGGAATGAAGGGAGCAGAAATCAATTAGCGCATGAATCTGAGATTCAGGGCGGAGGAACAAGAAAACAGGAACTAGGAACTAGGTGCAAAGGCAAGGAACACGGGACTAGTCACAACAGGAACACTGCAAACGATGACCAGCGCTGGACTGAAGTAAGACTGAGGCTTTTAAAGCTGCTTAACGAGCACACGCCTCGGGTGTGCTGATTGCTGCACCTGCAGCCACAGCTGTTACCTATCCTCCACCCAACCTTGTCCTGCAAGGGTGGAGGTGGAGCAGTGGGCCAGGCATTCTGGGAAGCATAGTCATTTGGTTAAAGGAGCATGCTGGCTGCCAAAAACCTGGAATGGATCCGGAAGGGAAGTAGCTTGGAAAATAGGGATTTAGCGCTCCCAATTCATCACAGCACTGTAGCATAAGGTTCGGAGGAAAAGTCCAGTAGGGAATAAACCCCAAATCATGCCCCCAAGTGGTGGGAACGGGAGCGAAGGGAGCGAGTCGTGACAAAGGATCACGTGACTTTTCACGTTACCGCCCGGCCAAAAACTAAGGAGATTTAATCTTTCTGCTGCGTTTTGTTAGGTGTGCTTTAACCGCGAGCGGTAAAAGAACTTGAGATAACATCACGGAGGTGAGTGCTCCTTAAGGTTTGTCCACTAAGATAATTTCCCCTCCTCGACGAGATTTCAGCTAGGATTAGCCTGCCACCAGTGATTTTTTGAATAAATAAGCATCCTTCTTTCATAACTTAAAACACACTAGGACTCTGAGAGCATGTCACGGCATAGCGTTTCAGGGGTCAATGCACATGAAAGGAATAACAAGCATTAGAGAAGTAACACTCGGCAATTTGTCTATGGTACGAGGGAATGGAAATGTGTTTTTTTAGATACTGTTAACCCATGTAGCATGAAAGGAATAACAGGTATTAGAGAAGCAACACTCAGCATTTTGTCAATGGCTCGAGGGCATGGAAATGTTTTTTAGATACTGTTACCCTATGCAGATTGGATGAAAATTAACTGCCGCGGGGGTATATTGTTTCTTAACCCACAGATGGTAAATGACATCGACTATTAACAATTAGACAAGAAATAATCCCGACTGTTAAATACAGAGGGCGGCACGACTAAACAATTCCAACATCATCGATCCTGATCTGCCAATTTAAAGGTACTATCCTTTTATAATCTTTTGTGCTGGTTAAAATGATGGCACTGGCTGCATTAATAATAAATGAATGCATTAAAATGAATACTAATGTGGGTTTATATTGACCCACAGGCATGAACAAATGGTGACTTCAGTCTAAACCAATACCAAATGAGCAGCCAGATGGCGCCAAATTGTTCTTCATGTCCCGAAGCAATCTTAGTTTAATACAGGTTAGTCAATAGTTGGAGGCATTAGAATATAAATGCATTTTCTGTCTGGAAACCACCAAGGAACACTTTTTAAGTATTCTTCTTTTTTAAAATTCTTTTTAGATTCTTTTGCAATCAACTGTGAAACTGGGGAAGTATATATTACATATGAAATGATTTAGTTGTCCTGAAGACGGCCTTTACCAACCAGACCATACAGCACCGTGAGGGTGAACTGTAGGAGGACTGTTAGCCGAGACACATGTCGACTAGAATTGTGGAAACTGTTACCAGTTTGTGTTTCCTTTGAATCTACTTTAAACGTCACGAGTGGTCGAATTTTTTCGCTAAGGTGTACTTTTTCGCAGTGGAGGTTTAGTCCACCTTGAATAAGCAGAGTAACAACCCAGATGAACAGTATTTTAGACTGTATTCCCTTTTTCGTTTTGTATATTTGTGGTTGGATCTTTTCCTTCTTTTTCCTGTGGCACCTGTTGGCAATACTATGGTGCACATGCACCAGTAGAGTGTAAGTGCGAGTGCACAGGTTGAGTAATATATGTGATTAGGTGTATATGTATAGATTGTTTTGAAAGTTTTTAATGTTGTATAAGATGCAGTAAAATAAATGAAGATGATATTTTTTCTGTAAAAGAGTGGTGGGCATAACAATTTGTGAATTCCTCAGATTGTCTTTGTTCTGACCTGTTGCAACTTAGGGACAATAAGAAGGGGTAGTTGACCCATCTTTCAGTGAGACTGAGGACATCGAGGTCAAGTTCCTCCAGGAGACGGCAGATGTCAGAGGAGTGTTTGACAGCTGAGCGAGGGTTTAGAGTGGCAATATGGAGAAGGTTGGCATCCTTGAAGGTTGGCTTGAGGGTCATTGACCAAGACGGTACCATTTAAGTAAACATTAATTGATGACCTTAGAAGAGTGGAAGGAGGGCAGGAGGGCATCCCACTGCATGCCACCATTAATGGGAGAGGAAGAGAGGTGAGAGAGCACTGAGACCATATGTAGAGTCCATAGGTCCGATGAGGGAACGACAAAGAGGATGTCGGTGAAAGTTTGCCTGGAGGAGGCACTGGTATAGGTGTCAGCTATAGGGAGGCCTGTGTTGGAGACCAGGATGTCCTTTTTAAACTTCTTCCTACCAGATTTAGTGAGGAGAGCAGTCCAAAAACTTAAGGGATTCTTGGACTCGTTACACAGAATTATTTTTGGCCCCCAACCTGTCATGCCCGCGCCGCTGGCGCACGCATTGGCAACCATCATGGACTACTTGGTACTCATTTATCCTCCTAATACTCCTTGAACAACTCCTTTTCACGCCTTGGTCTTTTATTTCCATTTGCTCAACTTTGGTTCTTTCTTATTTTATTCAATTAACTACATTTACCATAATGCACCTGGCCGCAGTCCTCAATTCCTGGCTATTCTCATTCATCATTATTGGGACCACAATTCCCAGAAGCCCTAGCAGCCAGTGCTGCTTCCACCTGCTCAGGACCAGAGAGGGAGGAGGCAGATTGTCTTCAGGTGTGCTGCTACAGGTGCTGTCAATTAGCCTGCCTCAGAACAGGGCAGGGCTGTATATAAGCAGCTGTCTGCAGGAGCACAGTGTCTTGCATCTTGAGTTCTCCCCGCTCCTGTTTGCCTTGACCCTTTACTTTGTATGCTGTTCCTGTTGCTGCATTATCCTGTTTTGTTCCAGTGCCCTTTCCGGGCTCCCTACCTTGCAGCCGATCACGCTCCACTGCCTTCTACCTACAGCCCTTGTCCTCTGGGCTTCCTGCCTTGCAGCCTATTACAGTCCTCTGAAGCCTTCTACAGTCAGCGGCCCTGCTCCTCTGGGCTCACTCCTTGCTGCCCTGCTCCTCTGGGCTCCTTGCCCTGCAGCCTGCCTCACTCCGGCTGCCTACAGTCCTTGTCCTCTGGGCTCCCGGCCCTGCAGCCTACCTCACTCCGGCTGCCTACAGTCCTAGTCCTCTGCAGCCCGCCTTGCAGCCTGCCTCACTCCGGCTGCCTACAGTCCTTGTCCTCTGGGCTCCCGGCCCTGCAGCCTACCTCACTCCGGCTGCCTACAGTCCTAGTCCTCTGCAGCCCGCCTTGCAGCCTGCCTCACTCGGGCTGCCTACCGTCCTTGTCCTCTGGGCTCCCTGCTCTGCAGCCTGCTTCACTCCGGCTGCCTACAGTCCTAGTCCTCTGCTGCCCGCCTTGCAGCCTGCCTCACTCCGGCTGCCTACAATCCTTGTCCTCTGGGCTCCCTGCCCTGCAGCCTAGCCCACCTTGCAGCCTGCCTCACTCCGGCTGCCTTCAATCCTTGTCCTCTGGGCTCCCTGCCCTGCAGCCTGCCTCACTCCGGCTGCCTACCGTCCTTGTCCTCTGGGCTCCCTGCTCTGCAGCCTGCCTCACTCCGGCTGCCCACAGCCCTTGTCCTCTGGGCTCCCTGCCCTGCAGCTTGCAACCTTCTGCTGTCTCCAAGCCCTTGTTCCCTGGGCTCCCTACCTTGCAGCCTGCACCTCTTCGCTGCCTACAGCCCTGCTCCTCTGGGCTCCCTACCTAGCGGCCCTATTCTTTTGGGCTCTCTGTCTGTCGCCTATTACTAATCTCTCTCTGTCCTGTTCTTCTGGACTCCCTGCCTTGCAGCCTACTACAGTCCTCCGCAGTCCAATGCAGTTTGCCTGCACCTAGTGCCACTCTTGATTGCAGACCTGCTTCCTACTTTGCAGCCTTCTGTTTTCCTGATTGCTGCTCCTTGCTCTCTTCCTTGAGTCCTCTGTACTCCACCTTAGGTTATCTATTTCAGTCTAACTGCCTTTCCTTCATTTCCTTCTGCTAGATTGCTCATTGACTTCCTTTTCGCTGCATATTTCTGTTCTTGTCTTCTCATGTGTCTTATGTAATCCCTTTGTACAGAGCTTGCCCATTGGTTTCCGGCAGGCAACCACTGCCCCTTCCTTTGTTGCGTTTTCAGTGTTACAGACACCCACTGCTGCTGTTCCCAGCCATGAGCATACAGCATGGGCCTCTGTTATAGCAATCTGTGCAGAAGGCTGGAGTTTCCTAAGGTTTGTGGAACACTCTTTCCCATTTCAGCATACACCCCAAGAGGGAATCCAGTTTGTTTGTACCTTTGTATCTTTTGCCCCTTTTGGCTCACAGCTACTGTTTCCTTCTCTTCCTTCTTGTTGAACTTCCTGCTGTGTGTGCTTATCTGCTACCTTACTTCAGCACAGCCACCCAAACCCTACCGGGGTGCCCTGTGCCACTCTTGACAGAGTGCCATTCCTGACACAACCAAAGACATTAAAGAATCCAGAATCACCACCCCACCCCCACATTGCACCCCATAGCTTGATATGGTGCCCCGACAGCGATCAAAATAAACATAGGCACTCCTTTCAAGTTCCCTTACCACATTCATCCTTGCAGAATAATGAACTAACAGCATTTCAAGGGCACTATTAGCAGTCTGCAACAAGAACAAGGGTACTTGTGTTCTAGCATAGATACATTACAGGACACTTTTTAATAACACCAGCCACATTGAAGGTACAGGCTCTAGTATAGCTGCTGGACACAGATCAGCAGCCATATGAAAAGGGTACGCACTCCCCGCCATAGACACAGAACTCAGATTAGCAGCCTCACGGAATGCTCAAGTGCACACACACGTGGATACAGGAGACTGAGGAAGGCACAGGCACCATAGTGACGATGGAGAATTGCGGATTGGAAGCCAACGGAAGGCGAGCGCACCTGGACATACACAGAGATTACAGGGTCATTGCTTTTTCAAGTGATGTTGTGGTGTTAAATATACCTATCATTATGCAAAATGTGCACGCGCCATTTGCTACTAATATTGGACCCTTGGCGAGAAAGGAGTGGTGGGCTGCATGCATGTATAGAATTAAGGTGGCAAGTGACTTTTTTATGGCTGGCTACTAGCTTGCAACTTCAATTTTCACTATTATTATATATAGATGGGGCTCTTCGGTTTTAGTGTTACTGATTCTACTTATAAATAGAGGCAGAAATCACTTGGTTTCCTTTTAGTATTAATTTGTAAAAAAACAAAAGGTCAATACATGCCTAAATTTACAGGTTGTAAATCATGACTTTCGGACAAAAGGGTGTGCAACGTAACACAGTGGAGGGGATATAAATAGGAATTTATTTCAATTTGAATTTCACTTTGAATTATTTGAAATGACTGTGTATGTGAATAGCAATAGCAAAAGCAGTTGTTTATTTTTAAGTGCTTTGCTTGATGTACCGGAACCCAGCTCTTTGAGTGTCCCATTAGGGGTATCCAAACACTGCATTTGTCATTACAATAATTTTTATTAAAAAACTGCTGCAAGTTATTGTAGCTTTTTAACAAAATAAACACAAGCCCACAAACCAACTTCCTTACCCTTCTGCTATGGCGAGATACTCAGATGCCTACAGACCTACTCATGCATGCCCCCTTTAACCATCAAAGAAAGGGGAGTGAGCGACCATATATTATCAAAAATATACATATTTTAATTTAATCAAAAACAATTACAAAAAAATGTCATTATGGTAAAAACAGCAGCATTTTCAACAATTCCTTCTAATAATAACATCTACATATACAACTCGTATTGTGGAACAACATACAATGCAGGTCCCTCCACGTGTGAGTGGGAAGATGATAAGTATCTCTACCACTGTTCTTTCTAGTGTCGCCTCCTTGTCTAATGGGAGCGAGAGAAATGTGCAAAAAATAACTCTGGATAAAAGCAAATAAAATAAAATACTTGCATGCCACGCGTGTCTAAACAAGCAAACCCTAGCCTTGAAAAGGACCCTGAGGGGTCGAAACACGTGTCGGCTGACCACTTTGAATACAAATAAACCTCACTGAACTAAAACTAAGTGTGCAGATATGAAATCTAGCTACAACCAAGGCATGGTATCCGGGTGCAAACAAGCTTCCATCCCTAGGTGATGTGGGGGCAGTGCCTCTGCTAACCCGTGACCGTGCCGCTAATTAATCCAGTCACCAGCAGAAAGCAACAGCAAGAACGTATATACAAGAGTTAAAACTAATAGAGCGCAGCGCATGTGCAGACTATGATATAGTGCCCAAACTTATTTTCTGTGTTACATATGAAGCAACATTACAGCCAGTGAGAGGACAATTCCTGCTTACTCCTGCAAACCGCAAAAGCAGTGACTCAGCAGACCGGGCCCCACACAAGCCAGTGGATGCTAGGTAGTATGGATAGGACCCCTTATGTCACCTGACCTTGGTCCCCATCACATGGCAGGGGACAACCACAGTGCCTTGTTACAGGCCAGATCGGGGGAGCTGCATGCTTTTCACTCCAGTAGTCAGTCAGGAGAAGCTAGCCCTAAATGTTCCTACCATGGCCAAACCCCTTGTGAGACCTTACAGGGCAATAATAGGGCCCCCCCACCCCCACTGAGTTAGTCTCTCGTAGCAGACCCACGGTTCCAGAAAGGAAAAATACACCGTTGTCTACAGCGGGGTCTGCAAAGTGTGGCTCTCCAGATGTTGTGCACTACGATTCCCATGATCCCCCAAAAGGACTATGCTTGCCAATGCTGGTGGGATTTGTAGTTAAAAACATCCGGTGAGCCACAGGTTGCAGATCTCTGCCCTAAGGGAAATCCCTTCCAATCTTGTAATGATGAAAGCGTGTTTAGATACAGTTTCAGCTTTACAAGATACAGCGATTGGTGGTGGACGCAGAAGTCCTACGGATACAAGTTTACAGATATGTAACATTCTGGGATGCATAGCTACAGAAGCAATGTTCCCCAGCCAGATACTCCCATATAAAGGATACATTGTTTCAGCTGCACGCCTGTACAATGTGGAAATAGAAAGGCAAGCATTTACCAAATTTCCCCAGTGTGTTTCCAGCACATAATTCATGAATCCTGGAAGCACAGAAGACCTCAGCTCAGCACAAAAAGCACCAGGAAGGATCAGTGGAGGAAAGCTAACTTTCAAAATGGCTAACCTCTAGACCCAAAGACAACCTCATGTGCACTCAGGGAGACAACCAATCCCAGCTCTCACTCACCTACAAGATACAGGTGCGGACACTCACTAAAAGCCCAGCCGAGTGGGAGGAGAGAACACAATGAAAAACCAGATAGCCCCAGATGTTCAGTGTGAGTTGCAGGATGCTCATGTTTGGAGAAGGCTGGAGAATGACAGGAGTGGAAGGAGAAAAAAGGCGGGGGAAACAGGAGAGTGGAGAAGTGGAAGCAGTATAGAGCATGAGAAGATGGTGAGAGCCAAGAGGACACTGCAGATATGGTAACATCAGAAGAAGAGTGAGGACAGTAGGAGGTAGGAACATCAGAGGAAGAAAGAGGGCAGGAGAATGTGGGCGAGTTAAGTGGGTTATAGAAGAGTCTATAAGATGTAGGCAGGACCAGACTCTGGGAGGAGGACCGAGAGGGTGTTAGGAAGATTCCTGTGAGATCAAAGCAGTGCGGGAAGAGTAAGCAGGAGGAAGTCCATACAAGACCAAAACCCACAGACCCATCTCTGGTCCCATCACAGGCTCCCTGATGGCTAGGTCAACGGGCCAGTGTGGCAAGTTAGAAGAACTCCCCATCACTTTACCATGATGGGACCAAATCACAGCGGACTGGGCTGCCCTGGCTGCTAACCAATGTGACTTACAAAGGGTGGATGGACAGGATTCCCTGTCCTCGCCCTCCTCTAGCCCCTGAAACACAGTATTCAATTGTCCCTGGGAGGATACCGTCACCTCAAACAGAAGTAGAAGACAACAATTCCCAGCAAACCCAAGGTCTGGCAGAAACCGGTCATAGAGGAGAATTAAGCTATAAACAGTCAATGAATGCAAACCACGCAAGGGAAGTAAACCACAAACTTCCAGTCAAATACCCACACTTGCACCCCAGATCCTTTGTGGACCACGAGGTCAGACAACCGCTTGCTGGAAGAACCCAGACAGCCACACTGCAAAGCCACAGACTCACTTCCAGGTAGTTCCACTATGTCCCTGAAGGCCTGGCACATATTTAAAGCTTGAGAGAAATCAAGTAAACTATGACCAGTAATTCAAATAGCACCCAATACCAGAGGTTTAACAATAATGACTTAATAATGCTATTAAAGACCCACTGGAGAGAAAGTCAATCGAAAGCACCCGAAACGTGCTGCCCGATGGAAAGACCCATCCTTGGCCACCGACCCAGGTGTATAAAAGGATACGCCTGTTTGGGAAGGATGGGAAGAATCAGGCATGCTGCTCAATTCTCCCTGGGTAAGCAATGAGACTGCTACCTGGAATGAGGTTCTGTACCTGCTCGCAGCGGCACAGCAGACGCACTGGCAGATGCACGACAGACACCAGACCAGCAGGACTATTGGTGTGAAGGTAGAACCCAGAGCAATGTTCTACAATACTGCATTTGCATGGTGGGAAACTTAAAGGGAAGAGGTTCCATGTGATAAATCTGCATTTTGAAGGCTGCACACAAAAAAGGATGATTGCTTCTGCCGATTTTGTGTGGCCTTCAAAATGCAAGATTATGATGATTGTCGGTGAGGGGGGAGTGACCACCCCGATGCTCCCTGCCAGACGATCCCCACCTGCCCCAACCCACATCCTCTTTTGTGTTTTGGCAGGCATTCCTTTAAATTGTGGGGAACCACTTACAGACCGACACACACAATTGCCTGCTACCCATAGCTCTCTGCTCCCTGCCCCCTCCTTTCCATGCTACAGACATTTCTCCCCAACCCCAACACAGATACACACATGCATTGCACGCCCATGACATCTGTCTTCCGGCCTGGCCGCCGATCGTGCCCGTCAGACTGTGCGGCTAGGGACATGACTAGTCATTTAAGAAAGACCACTCTGAGCTGTGTCAGAGTGATCTTTCTAAATTGACCTTTTGTTCAATTTTTTTAAATCGATTTCTATGCTTAGTACCCAAGGAGCATCCCTGCAAGAGGGATCGAATTTAGTCTGCCTGAGAAGGACCCTGAGTAAAGGGGGAGAAATACTCATTAAGGCTAAGAGAACTAGAGGCTGTGATGATGCCGACGAGAATTGAGTGCTGTATACCTAGAAGCCATGGTGAGGTTTAAGAGAACCTTAAAGAGAACCCAGAGGCTAGCAGCCTAAGAGAAGTGTACTGAGAACTTAGTGGCCGGACATAGGCTTAAGACAACTGCATTGAGAACCCCGAGGCTAGCAGCCTAAGAGAAGTGTACTGAGAACTTAGAGGCCGACAAAAGGCTTAAGAAAACTGCATTGAGAATCAACAGGCCCAACAGCTTTACATTGAAAACAATAAGGCTGTGGCGACGCCTAAGAGAATTGTACTGAGAATCAAGAGGTCGAAGCCTCTCCTGCCTGACTCCTAAAGCATCTTCATTAAGGACAAGGTTAGTCAAGGAGCACAGGGCCCTGGAAAGCTGAATCCGGCCCCGTTCAGCAGAAGAAAGGATTCAGGCTACCCAGATGCCCGCAATGACACACAGTTGGAATGTAAGCCCACGGGGACACCTTGGAACCCAACCCCTGGTGAGTGGTAGAGACTGGAACTATTATTACTGAGTAACCCCATAGAGAGTGTGTTTGGGAGAGAGCAAGACAGACATTTGGAAAGGAAGTTCATGATCTTGTATCTTTGGAAAAGTCCATGGTTTATGCTTTTGAATTTAGCCCAATTTGTGTTCCCTTTCCAATAAAAGTGTTGAACTCAGAGTGCTTGGTCTTGGTGGCCTTCCCATCCCAGGTTCCTGCTTTGTGAAGGTTCCTGCTTCGCGACAGTGGCAAGTCATCAAAGAGGGCATCTGTGATCTTGCCCTGCAACCTGCCACTTCCTCTCACTGCACCATCAATGCAACGCCGCCTGACACGTGGCCGCCAGATATACATATTAAAGGTCAGTCAGCACAAGGAAGTTTCCTGATGACTCCCTGATATTGAACCACTACACAATACTAAGTGGTCTCTCATAAGGTCCCCTCCGTCATGGTCTTCCCAGAGGTCTTGCAGTGACTGGCCCATTACGCATCGCAGGTCCTTGCTGACTCGTATGGGGAAACAAACACTGCAATAAGGCAGTCCCTGTTTTTTCAGCTTCTAATCAGGGTAATCAATGTGACTGGTATCTCTCAGAGGAATTTCTGGGACACATGTTTCAGTACCAGTGTTGGGCAATATTTTCCCAGAGGAAGCTCAGAACCAGGGGACAAACAGTGTCTCCTGGGTTAGAGGTGTTGAATTGGGGGCCAGAAATCCTGCTCTCTATCAGGGCCTATCTGAGTTAGGAGAGGACCCCCCACCACCATCCATGGTCCCCGAGTCCTAATGACTTAGGATTTTCCCTCCTCATTAGTGCTTCCCTCTTTCAAGCCCTTAGTCCCCTTAGGCTTCAATGCAACCATGCTATATCTCTGGTTGCTGATGAGGAGTATCTGGCGGGGTCACACTCTTTTCCTCCTCCGGGCCCTACATCACGTAGAAGGTGGCGGCAACTGGCCTCTAGGCCTCCAACAGCCTCAGCTACTAGCCTTAATGATATTACTTTGTTACGTGTCTCAAAATGCAGTGCTTTCCTATAAGAAATGTCATTGCACCTTCCACTTTGGCATTCCCTATTCAGTGTTCTCTGCCCCAATCATCTCGTATTTACTTATGGAAGGAGG
The DNA here is from genome assembly GCF_040938575.1 of Ambystoma mexicanum. Taxonomy (NCBI): domain Eukaryota; kingdom Metazoa; phylum Chordata; class Amphibia; order Caudata; family Ambystomatidae; genus Ambystoma; species Ambystoma mexicanum. The sequence continues at coordinate 1,629,536,769 of NC_090932.1, forward strand.
CCTGGCATCAACCATCACCTCGGTCGCCCTATCCCAGCCTCATATGACACCACCACTGCATGAGACCTCGCACTACAATACTAAAGCAATTGCACCTTATGCAGGAGGGAACCCACCACTGGAAAACTAAAAGGTTACATTCACTGCAGCACTGAACAAGTCCATCTCAGTGGGAGGTGCTCTCTTTCCCGCCCATACTTCTGCTCCTGGACATCTCAGCCTCAAGCCATGACCCTTGTATTAGAATTCAATCTAATTAAATAAGAAACAGCATTTCGATCCCTTACAAACCAAATAATCATCACCAAGGGGTAAACGACGATACACCTGCTGTACCACACCATAACCAGGGGATCCCAGAAAGAAAACCCTGTTAAAGATTAGAACCCTCTAACTGTGAGGGAGATATCTGTCCTGCTCCCATTGTTAAAGAGGCTGCAAAGGAACTCACCCCCTTTATCACATCCCTTATTAATGCTTCATTCAAATCCAGCCCAGTACTCAATAACCTACAAGATGCTTGGGTACTTCCACTCTTAAAAAAGCCAACTCTAGACCTAAATCATCCATCTAACTATAGACCTGTTACCACTGTACATTTTCTGCTGAAACTTCTGGACCGAGCAGCTCATCTGCAGATCCAACATCACCTTGAAGCTAACAATCTTCTTGGTCTCGGACAATCAGGTTTTAGACCCAGACATGGGACGGAAACAGCGCTGATTGACCTTAAGACTCCAATTCAAGCCCTTAAAGACAAAGGTAAACTGGCCCTGCTTCTGCTACTCGACCTGTCAGCAGCGTTTTACTTGGTGAACCATAAAGTCCTTTGCAACCATCTAACATCTGCTGCGCATTTCTCGGATCAAGCTAACGCTTGTATCCAGTCCTTCCTCAACAACAGATCCATGGGGGTCTTTGCACCATCAGCCTCTGCAAAACCCACACCTGTCACATGTGGAGTCCCCCAAGGGTCCTGCGTGTCTCCTACTCTTTACAATGTGTTCACTAAGCCACTGTTTGATGACCTTGACTATTTGGGTGTCACTTATACCCATTATGCGGATGACACCCAAATAATTATCCCCATCACCGGTGACTATGCCACAGACTTTAAAATACTCATTGACATCTACCTCATTATACAAGCCTGGATGGCTATGCATGTGCTCTGTCTTAACAATGATAAGACAGAGCTGCTCCTTCTAGGATCACATGCTAACCTAAACAAACTTGATGAACAATTCACCTCCTTTAATATCGACGGAAACACAATTAAGATCTCCAAGGACGTTAAAACACTAGGCATATACATTGACTCTGCTCTCTCATTAACAAGGCAAACTAATGCCATTACCTCTTCTTCTGCCTATGCATGCAAATTAATCACTACCTGCAGACCATTCATAACTCGAGCTAACGACATCACAACAGGAAGACCTTTAGTCCTTTTCAAACTTGACTATTGTAATGCATTTTATCAACGGAACCTTAATATGATGCAAATTATTCAAAATAACGCCATTAGGCAGCTCTGAATATCTCGAGATCACAACATATTTCTGAAACCAGATGTAACTTGAACTGGCTTGATGTCAAGCAAAGAATCACACTTAAAACACTGTCTCTCACCCATAAGTGCCTATCCAATTTGGCACCCAAATACCTGTCCAATAGCTTCATACGCAAGACTTCAACCGATCCAACTAGAACCCCTCAGACTTATTGCATCAAGATCCTTTGGTTCAAGCGACAAAGAGCAGGAGGAATTAGATTCCCGGTTTTAGCAGCTAAAAGCTGGAATGCACTCCCCATAACACTAAGAGCCGAACCTTCCTACCAGCTATTTAGGAAAAATGTCAAGCTATGGCTACAGAAGCAAGAACATAGCAAATCTGCATAACACTGCCAACCGGCACAGTTATAGTCTCCATTCGAATGCATTCATCTACGGGCGCACAGGCAACGGCCCTGAAAATCTGCAATTATTGAATTTTCAACCAGACAGTCATTTATTATCAACTTCCATTTTCCAATCCAAGACCTTGAATTTCTTTCATGCCTTGAGAAGGAACCTTAGGGTTCGAAACACGTGTCAGCTGACCACTCTCTAGACAATTTGTCCACCATATGCATAATAAAAAACACCCTTTCAGACACAGCATCTAGCGTGTAATTTCTTGTAATCACAAGACTTTATGAAAACGAATCGCATCAAGGTAACCAGGAACTTCTATTCCGTTATAGTCTGACACTAACTACTATATGTATAGTTTTCCACACAATCTAACTAATTTTGACGTCAAGCCTGCCTGTCACCCCACTGTGCCACTCTTTGCTTCTGTTAAAAGGACTGTATATAGGTTTACCTTCATTGCTCCTGTGATAATTCTGCTGTATTTAAGTAATGTTTTATTCTGTAAGACGAGTGCTGAATTTTATGTAACCTGCAAGTTTAGCGCCCAGATGCCTCTGGGCTTGGTGCGCTCTACAAATAAATAAACCCCAGAATCAGCGCTTTACAAATCTAGACCTATAAAGTGCTTTTTTACATTTCGCGCAGCGATAGGTACAGTTGCAAAGCAGGAGATTGGCGCATGCCAGGCGTTCAAGCACTGGCAACACTGAATTTGTGATGAGTGAACAAACACAGAAACTGGTGCAAGGGTTCCACTGCAAAACAAAAGAGGTGATGGCTGGAAGGTTTGGAATTAATCCTAACTTCTGGCATTGCTCTGGGTAACCCTCCAGACCATCGTTCTTCAGAGTGCCAAGCCATTACAGAAGGAGAAAGACCATATGCAAATCAGGCTTGGTCCCACCACAAAAGGGGCACTCAGCCCTAACTGCTAAATCGCATCCCTTCTGCACGAGACCACAAGCATCCCCAAACATGTTTCGGCCTCACTCACTGCCCACCATGTTCACACCATCTGATCCCAACATAGCAGGTACATTTTGTATCATTTCCATCCCTGACGGCTGGGGAACCTATCCATCGATCCTCACTGATCAGAAATGCAGGACACCTAGAGGGGAATCACAAACCCTGACAATTCTAATGGGGAGGAAGAACCCTTCTACCAGGGCCAATCAGGCTACATGAAGGTAATGGGAAAACAGACCCGGTAATTAGAGCCCTCATTTTTATAATCATTCTAGAGAGAGAGAACTATCAAAGCAGATGCTGTGTTGGCCAAGCCAAGAGTCCAACTACAGTCAGAAGTGTGAAGGAGAGCTGGCTATGCCAGTGGAGCCAGAGCTTAGAAGAAGACCGGTTACACAGACAGAGGGGACACCATAGATACTACACACAGAGTCAAACTAGCTGGGCGCTCTGATCTAGATCCTGAGTCTACTAGCCCAAATAAAAAAAAAAAGACATGCTAAAGCCCCTGAAAACCAGATGGGAGGAGGGAGCAAGTCTTACCCGCAAGCAAACCCAGGGGCAAGAAGCTGTTGTGAGGCCATCACCTCATCTGACAATCCAGGACCAAGGCACTGATAATGACTCCGACCAAGAGCAAAGACAGGGAAAAGACTCAAGCCACAACGAGGACGATGACACAGAGAAAGAAGTGAGCTGCCAGGCTATTAAGAGCCTGTGACTGACTTGCAGAACACTGTCCTGGGCAGAAACCTCTCCTTACTTGCAGTGTTTTCCTTTGAATTGCCTCATTTTAGATGCACCCGTCAGAGGCACCTACAAGTTGAGACAGCCCTTCCCTCGAGAAGTCACCCACTGCTCCTCCACGAGTACCGTTAGAGGGGTGTACAGCTCCAGTAGGGTAAGAAGTCTTGAGGAATTGGACAGAAAGAGGCCAAGTACGCCATTATACGCTGGTTTGCTTTTCCTAACTTCCTTTCACCATATACCTTTATAAGAGCAGCCTAAGGTTCGCTCTACCTGTGACACTTGTCTTCACATCACCCGAAGACTTCTTGTTTGTCTTTGACTTTAGAGTCAAGATGCAAAGTATTGTGTTTCTTTTCTTTTTTCACAAACAAAAAAAAAGAATAGATCACAAAAAATGTAAAAGGCAATTGAGAAAAAAGGAGGGGTTTGAGGAGTTTCTTTCGCCCGTTAAAGATTCTTAAGAAAAGTGATGTTGTTACTGAGGCAAATCCATTGGCACTCTACGCGCTGACGGAAAGACATTCACCTGTGGACTAAGTTGCCAGCACACTTAACCCAGTTAGCACCTTTGCTCACATTCCAAGCTTGCTAAGCTCGTTTACGAGTGTTCTGTGTTGCACTGACGTAACAGGGGCCCCAAAGCCCCCGCGGTGCAGGGGGCCCCGCCAGCACATGTCCTGGGGACCCACTTGAAAGAAAAAAAAAAGATTTTTTTTTCTCAACAAAAAAAAAAGTTTCGTTTTGAATTCACTGTGCATTAATAAGGAAATGATTTCTGTAACAGAAATTATTTCTTTATGAAAGCAGAGTGACTACAAAAAGAAACTTTCTTTTTGAAGGCTGAGGGCTCCCCACAACCCATGACAAGGAAGACCCTAGGCTGGAGGGCTCCATGTCATGGGGTGGGAAGAGCACTATGACTTTAAAAAGAAATTGTTTATTTTTGAAGTCACTCTGCCTTCATAAAAACATTATTCCCATTATGGTTCGGTCCTTAACTGAATAATTTCTTAATGAAGTTAGAGGGACTTCAAAAAGAAATAATGGCGCTCATTCTGACCATGCCGGCCCGGAAACAACGGTGCTGGTCATCTTACCGGCACCGTTGTTTCCGGACCAGCATATTACAGGTCTACCTGCTTGGGCCGCTGTGCCCGACAGCTCTGACACTATCAGGCACAGCGGCCACAGTGGGCAGACCTGTCACGGAAGCACCGGCACCATTAACAACGGTGCGGGTGCTTCCATGTCTCCAATCCTATGGAGTCCTATGGGACTCCACGGGAATGGGGATTACCGAAATTACCGGCGCCTGACATCCCAGCTGCTGGACTTAGAAGAGCCCAGTGGCAACGGGAAGTCAGGCGCCAGTCATTTTTTATGGGTCTGGTGGCAACCGGCGATAGCACCGGCACGGTTACCGCCGGACCCGTAATGAGCCCCAATTTCTTTTTGAAGTAATAGGGCTTCCCTCAACCCCATGACGTGGGCCTGTATGGTGAAAGAGTAAACACTTAAATGTATGGATGGCTCAGTGTGTATATGGTGAATGGTGTTGTGTGAATGGTGTTGTGTGCTCGTGTACAGGGGCAGAATAAAACCTACATTTCGGGGGGCTAACCCTTTAAATGTTGGTAAAAGCACTAACTTCACGGGTGGTGGGGAGATGCAAACTTATTTGTGTGGGGGCATCTAACTTCTTTACCAGTTTTTATGAGACTATTCTAGTGCAGCTTCAATGTTACAAGCAGTTAACTCTCTCCTTTAGGTCTCCTATTCCCTCTCTACCCTTCCAATCACTCCCCTGGCATGCAAGTACTAGACCCACATCGCGATTTCAATTGCCTAAAAAATGTGGCATTTGAATGCAGGTACTAGCAGTGAAATGCTTTACGTTGGTAATTGCTGGGCCCTTATTAACAGCAAAACCCAGGTACCGTTTAACATCTGTGTCCTGTTCTGTCCAGCAACTGCCCTAAAGGTCAGCCGGGTCGAGTCAATATAGCCCAAAATGTCAGGGGCAGGGGGAGTGCTGAAGCCCAGTCAACTCAATGGTGTGCCACTACTTGTGTTTAATGCCTTGTTTACTCCTAGCCCTATTCTTCCACGTCCCAGTACTTATGTATGAGGCAGTACTTGTGTACTCTGCCTCATACACAAGTACTAGGATGAGGTAGAGATACATGGAGGTAATGCCTGACTTAGCTACCTGTATTCTTCATTACTGCTAGTCCCACTCTTCCTCATCCCAGTACTTACCTATGAGGCAAGGAGCCTCATACGTAAGCTCTGGGACAAGGAAGAGGGACGTGGAGGCAATTATTGTACAAGGAGCTGATTCTGGAGGTTTGGGGTAAGGGGTGGGAGGGAGAGGGAATGTGTAGGGGGGCAGGATTGTGCGATAAATCATAATCGTTGTCCATATCCAGGCTAAGCAGGCATGATATGTGGTATTAGTGGCTAGAGAGGCATTTTGGTGCAGCCAGTCTAGTCATTCCTGGTATGACTTTCTTTTAACTGGGAATTTCTGATAAAGCAGTCCTGCTAAGTGTAATTACCTGGCTAGATTGGCATTTGGGTGCTGCCAGTCTAGCTATTTCTTACTGCGGCATTGTATATTCTTCTAGGCATCTGTGATAAAATGATATGATTCGTCCTTGACATGGGAGTTCAATTTCTGAAGGTAACAAATGATGCCCCAAAGTTTGGTAACCAGGTCATCGCAAGGTTTCTCTATGCGGATGACCTGGTTCTCATTTCACAAACTCCAAGTGGCTTGCAGTCTCTGCTTAACCAACTAGAAACATTTGCTGCCAAAAATAATCTAATGTTTAATTTGGAGAAAACCCAAATCATGGAATTGGGGAAAAGGAAATCGAACCAATCCAAACATTATGAGCGGGTCCTTCAGAACCAACAACTCACCATAGTCAACGATTATAAATATCTTGGTGTTGCATTCAGCAACTCTCCTGCCGATACTCCTCATAAAGCTAGTATAACTGGTAAACTCTCTACTTTAATTTCTCAGGCCAAGGTTCTTCAGGCTAAGTTTGGTACATTTTTTTTGTGCTCATGTACTCACCTTTTTCCAACAGAAAGTTATCCCCATTATTACCTACGGTGCTGAAACTTGGCTTCCTGAAAAGCAACTGTATTGGGATAGAGCGGAGGCTCAATTTTGGAAAAAAGTGCTCAAACTTCCCAACTCAACGCCAACAGCTCTCTTGCGATTTGAATTGGGCATTTTATCATTACACATTCAAGTTTCGTGGAAGAGATGTTGTCTCTTTCGAAAATGTCTATTGGGCCTTGCCACAAATAATTTGCTTTCAATATTGGCTAATTATCTGCTGTTGTCCCCACACACCTTTCCGTCCAGTTGGAGAGACAGTGTACTTTCTGACTTGTATGAAGCGAACATTTTGTTAGATCTTCTGCTTAATAATACAACAGAAGCTAAACCTAAGCTATACCAACTGGATTGGCATTACACCCAACAGAAGTGCTTATTGCTAAGAGATTTTGATAGACCTTCTTTTGGTCATAAAAAGTTTTGTCAAACAGCTGACTATCTATTGAAGTGTCCGTCAAATGCTCTCAGAAGTCAAATTCTAAGATTTCGTATGAATCTATGGCCAACTAACCAAATCTTATTGAGAGGGGGACTAATCCATCTTGATGCCTCGCACTGTCGATTCTGCAAAATTGCTGGAATGGAAGAGACATTAAAACACCTACTAATTATGTGTGTTGCTTTGGGGAAGCAAAGGAAAACTGTTTTACACAAGTTAACTCAAACACATTACCTGATGCGCTCAGATGATAATTGTGGAATTAATTATTTGCTACTCCTAAAATTTCAATAAGAATAGCCACTATGCAGTTTTTAAGCTCAGTATTGTCCATAGATTGATTATGTATTAATCAAGTTGATTATAGTGTATTTAAAAATAACACGTAGTCACTTAAGATTATTTTATTTTGGACTGCTAGATCTTATATGCTTAGGTTTTAGTTTGTATGTGGCTTATGCTTTGGACTAGGTTTGTTAGCCATTTATATGTTGATTTTATACTTTTTTGTTGTTTCTTTTGTCTCTTCCTGATATGTTATGATGTGATTTGTAATTTAAAGCATTTTTGTTTTGAAAGATTAATGTAATTTAGCCAACCAAAATAAATACAAAGAAAAAAAGATATGATAAAAGTCATTTATAACGCGCCTGTATGCAAGTGTTTCTATGACTAGTTCACAAGACAAGGGAGGGAAGATAGAGCGAGGACAAGACAAATGATCTCACTAGGCCTGTGTCATTGTGAGAACGAGAGATGCAAAGGGGAAGTGCAAGGGAGAGGGGAGGGGAAAACAGGGCTGCAATGCTCTGAGTAAGTGCAGCTAGGGCAGCGCGGCTATGGGTAGTGCAAGGCGAACAAGGGGCTGGAGGGTTATAGTTACAGCCCCTAAGTGCATGGTAGGCACGGAGACAGTGCAAGGGTGACCGATCAAGAAAGAGCCTGGACTCAGAGAGACTCTTAGAGTATCAAAGCAACCGGTCGGTACAGCAGACAGGTAGGTCAGCAGGGGAGGAGGAGGAGAAAGGGAAAGTTTTGAGCTCCTTCCGAAACTTCAGATGGTCCGGCTCAAGTTTGAAGGGGCCGGGAGGCCATTCCAGAGGGAGGCACCAGCAGAGGAGAGAGATCTACCCCCCACTCTATGCCTGGAGAAGCATCTAACCCTTAGAGAGTTGGAGGTAGCTGATGGAAGGGCTCGAGAAGGAAGGTATTTTGGAAGAGAGCGTTGGATGTAGTGCGGGCCCCGGCCCCAGAAAGCCTTGTGGACAATGCAAAGGGTCTTGAACTTGATCCTTGCAGCCACCGGGAGCCAGTGGAGAGATATGATCCCTGGGCTTGAGGCCAAGGATATGTCTTGCAGTCCTGTTCCGTTCTGGATTAGTTGCAGATGACGGAGAGTAGAGGAAGGCAGAATGAGAAAGATGCTGTTGCAGTAGTCCAGCCTAGAGAGAAAGAACCAGGGCTCTGGAGACAGTGAGCTTCTAGTGGAAAGTGAGAAAGGAGCAGCTGGTAGTGGAACGTATTTGTGACATCCGAGATGTGAGGAAAGAAAGAGAGAGTGGCATAGAAGATGACACCAAGGTTTTTTGCCTCGCAGGAAGGTGAAGGGCCCAAGGCAGACGGCCAGAGTGAGAGAGGGAAAGCTGGTGCCAGGGTCCCAATGAGAAGGATCTCGTCTTACTGACATTAAGGCAGAGATCGTTGGAGGCGCACCAATCCTGAATCTCGGATAGACCGTCAGGAATGAGCGAGAGAGGAGAAGAGATTGAGGGGAGCCTGAAGGAAAGCTGAGTCATCTGCATAAGACTGAAAGTTAGAGGAGAAGGTAGAGATCAGGTGCGCCAAAGAAGCCATGTAGAGGTTGAAAAACCAGGGTGATAGTATAAAGCCCTCAGGAACGCCACAGGTAGAGAGAGGTGGCAGAGAGATTGGGACCAGGTTGGATCTGGGGGGAGGTGGGGGCTGTCCAGTCCAAGAGGAAGGAGGTCAGTCATTCCAGGGACAGATCCGTGATGCCCATGTTCTCAGAGTCGATTGATCAGGATAGCATTGTTTACTGTGCCGAAAACAGAGGAAAGAAGGAGGGAGAGGACAGAGGGTATGCTGGAATCAAGGTTAGAGAGCAGATCTTCATGGGTGTTCAGGAGGGCAGTTTCCATGCCTCTGGCAGCTCTGAAGCCAGACTGATGGTCATGGAGACAACCAGCAGGTTCAGTGTGGAGAGTAAGTTGGGAGATGGCAAGCTTTTCCAAGAGTTTGCCCAAGAAAGGGGTGATGGAGATTGGGCAATAATTTTCTGTGCAGGTAGGATCACTAGACGGCTTCTTGAGGAGTGGTTGCACAAGGGAGTACTTAAGGGGAGAGAGGGGACGTTCCAGTGGCTAAAGAGTGATTACAAAAATCGGCCAAGGCTGGAGCGAGGGTGTCAATATGGTTCTTGATGGTTCTGGAGGAGCAGGGGAGCACCTTTTTGGATGACGCTTTCATAAATCAGACTTGTCTAGAAACCTCATCAGGTGTTGTCAGAGGAATGAGGAAAAAGGAGAGAGAGGTAGAGATGGCCACAGGGGTCTGAGAGAGGAAGAGGGAGAGGAAGAGGAGATAGAGGACAGGATGTCCTGAGATTTAGCGGAGAAGTGAGAGGCCAGAGCCGTACAGAGGGCCTTGGAGGAAACAGGAGAGGTAAAGACTGCAACAGGATTGACCAGTTCCTTGCAGATTTTAAAGAGTTTGGCTGTGTTGGGAGAGGCCGCGGGGACGCAGGCTTGAATGTGTGCTCTCTTCTTGATGAGTGTTATTGCTTTGACTGCCATTTTGGTGCAACCAGCCTGTGTATGTCTAAATGTGGTCTGGCATGCTTTACTGTAATGTTATTACGTGTCTACACTGGTCTACATTGTGCAGCCAGTGGGACATGTTTTCATTGTGGCATGGCCTTTTTAATAGCAACGCATTAATGTTCCTGTGCACTGTTGGTGACTTACATGTATCGGATTGGCATTACCCTACAAAACAATTGCAAACACTGTGACTTTATAGCCAATTTTTCTCAGAAGGTGTGCTGTATATTGCATTAAAATACATATTTATATCTTTCTCCTAGTGCGGTGTGTGGCATACCCCTTCAGCAGCATGTATATTGCACAAGCGTGACAATCTAGGCGGCCCAGAGAATGGTGCGTCCCTTGATTTGTTGCCGAGTTGGGGGGGGGCCTCAGCATGGCTCGCAGGGTGGCCCCCGCATTTTGTGTTACGCCACTGCTGTGTTGTGGGAAAGGGTATCAATGGCTTTACTGAAATCGTAGTAGGTCACATCCATTACCCCTCCCTCTATCAACGCCTTGATATGATATGGTATGGCATTTATAAAGCCCCTATACACAAGTGCTTTGGTCACCCAACTTAAGAATGCAGTGGGATTTTCCAGCCATGAGATTCACCTGGTGAAATGATGATGCTGCTGTGCCCAAAATCCACTGACTCAGCTATAATCCTTTGCTTTGTATGCGATTCCAATGTCTTCCATATGTTAAGGGACCCTTTGACAGGCATCTCGTTGCAAGCAGGGGTGGACGGGCCTATATGGAACTCTGGAGATTTCCCAGTAGGCCTCTGTACCCTGGGCCCCTTCTGTGTGGTGACCTATTTTATTTCCACATTTTCTCATAAGAAAACGGTTGGGCTGAAAATAAGTAATATGCAGCATTTTGAGCATTATTTCCAGAACCTCTTTTGGTATCGAGTCCACCCCTGGTTGCAAGCCGACTTTTCTCAGCTCCTTTTTTATGTAGCGGGTCTACATTCGAGAGGTGTTCTTTAAAATATAAATAGAATACACATGTGCATTTTATGCCACCATTATCATATCATGTTCTTTTCATTCTCAATAAAATGTTGGCTGCACTTGGTTTGACATGTACTTTCTCATGTAGGAAAACCAAAGTTTAAATGCCAAGCCTGAATCTCAAGTAATGTCACAATTAAACTGTTATAGTAGAGTATGTCCATTAAAAGGAATTCTAATGAGCCGGTAGGGAGTGTGAGAAATCAGAAGGTGACTCACCCACTAGTCTGCAGAGATCGGTCAACCAAGTGGACACGGCCATCGCGTTTGGATCTAGTGCGGGAGGATCACCTGGGTGAGGGGTATTCGTGGGAGTGGGACAACGGATGGTGAGATGCGGTATCCCCTTCCCTGGAACACCTTTACCCCATCCTACCCGGTAGGGTATTTAGGAACTCCCCCCAACCCCTTTTACAACACAAACACTTTCTCACAGACAGCCTGCAATAAAGGAAAACAAACTAATACCTGAGCCGTGTACCTGACATGTCCCAATACTATGGTTAGGCGAGGTCAGGCAATTATTGACAATCACTCACACCTGACTTCCATTACACTTCCTCACATGGATAAAAAGTGTAGCACGAGTGCACACTCTGAGCGAGGCAAAGCAAACAAAGAAACAGCAGTTTCGAGATGGCAGCTGAGCAAGAGGAGAAAGACGGCAAAACCGGAGGGGATCACAAGGAGGGAAATTGCCTTGACCTTTTCGACAAGGAACCATTACTTTCCAGAGAACTCCAGAATAGAAAGTGTAAGACCAGGAAACCAGGCTGAACAATCCTGCATTGCGTGTCAGAGATACAGGGGGGCCCCTCCTGCATCAGTAATCAAGGCGGGGAGAATCACCAGCTGTCGTAGAACCGTCCTTGGCTCCAAGAACAAAGCAGCATCAGTGAAGTCAACACAGCCGGTGAGTTGGGGAGACCCATACAAGACCAGTCTGCGTTGAAGCCAAGGTTGCAAGCAGCAACATTGTATGGCAAGCGCTGGAACGAACATTGTTAAAATGTGTGTGATAAGAGACTTGAATGAAGTTAAACTGCTGATGAGTGATTGAACTTTAAAGCAAGCTACAATACCTTTGACAAACTGGTCCAGCACCGTGTGGGTGCTCAATCGAAGGTCTCTGTAAGATATCTAGCTGAGATGTAATAACAGTGTCACGCCTTGGGGAGATGGCGTGTTTGGAATCGCTGGCGCTGCGGTCCGACATTGAATGTTCCTTCACGTCTCCCCTTACGACCCGTACAGGTCTAGTTCTTTTTGCTTCACGCACGTAGCCATTAATACTTAATCAGCTGCTTCCGGTTCACGGGCGCGTTGCAACTTTGCCTAGATTTCGCCTGTGTTGCTATCGTTCGAGTGTTTCCCCTTGTTGCGGTTCGCCCGCTTCCTTCTAGTTCCTTTCCCTTGCCCCCCTTTGGGTTCCGCTTTATCTGCCGCCTGCTCGCTCCTTTCCTTCCCTTTTTCTGTCCCTCCTCGCTCTGTTTCCTTCTCTTCTTTTTCAGACCTTCTGTCCGTTTTCTGCCTCCCTTAGCTCTTCCGGTTTTCTTCCTCCTTTGCTTGTTCCTTTCCCTCTTCTGCCTTTTCCTATTCAGCTCACCTGTGTACCGGACCCCTGCTTGCTTTTGGACTGCCTCTGCCATTTAATTTGCACCATTCAGCTCTCCTGTGTCCCGGACCCTTGCTTGCCTTTGGATTGCCTTCTACCAACGTCTTGCATTTCCTGCCTTCCCGTGAACCTAAGACTGCTCCTCTACAGCCTTTGGAATTCTCATAGCGGTTTTTTATGCCGTTGGCTTTTTCGCCTCTTTGACGGTCACGGAGGATTGCCCACCGCCCCACCTATACGGTGGCACTGTGGCGTCCTTCCGTGGACGTCCATACCTGCATAAAAAAAAAAGAGAGACACGGGAGCAAAGAGAAAAGGAAGCCCAAGAGAAAAGACAAAGGTGAGGTGGAAGGGGAGGGAGGTGAGACGGAGTCCTCTTTCGAGGAAGAGGACATTGCAGACCCTTGTGACAGTTTGCAACGCCCGGAAATCAGCATGGCTACACCACAGCAGATTCAGGAACTCGTAGCAGCCGTACAGAGCCTGAACTTAGAAGTGCAGAATCTCAAGAGCGCCAACACTGCCTTACAACAACGTATGACGGAGAGAGAACGTCCTTTGACAGATCTACCACCACTTCCTTTGGTTTCGGGTAAATTCGATGGTGCACCCAAAAGGGTTAAAGAATTCTTGGATGCTTGTAATCTTCACTTTTCATTTCGTGCTCAAACCTTTGCTTCAGATCATGCCAAAATTGGGTTTATGATTACCCACATGACTGGTAACGCCCTGGCATGGGCCACTCCTCTAATGAATCAAACCGACCCAGTCTTGCAGGATTAGAGCGCCTTCAAAACACTTTTACAACAGACCTTTTTGCGTACAGAAAGTACTTTTTTAGCGTCTGAAGATCCTCTAGACATCCGTCAAGGCAATTCTGACCTACTAACATACATAACAACCTTCAAGCAAGTAGCGGCTGAAGCAGGATGGCAAGAGCAAGCGCAGTATGCCATCTTTCAACATGGTCTAAGGGAAGATCTCAAAGATGAGCTGGCCCGGATAGCTCGACCAACTACCTTTGCTGATCTTGTCACTGCTACCGTCCGCATCGACTTCCGTCTGACGGAATGCCGTGCAGAGAAAAAGAAGACCAAACCCTATGGATCTCCTCCCTTGGAACACCTTCCTCCCGTTTCTTCGTCTTCCTCACGACCGAGCAGAGAAGAACCAATGCAGATCGGGACCACTCGGGCCCCCCTCACTCCAGAGGAACGTAAGAGACGTAGAGAAGGCAGCCTATGGTATGTATTGTGGAGCATCTATTCATTTGCTAAGAGATTGTCCCGATATCCCTCCCAGACAATCGGGAAACGATCGCCCTCGGTAAGTGTGAGGACATACTTCTGAGGGGCCATCACAAGTCCTTATGCCACTCTTTCTGTGTCTTCCCCGGAGATAACCGAAGACTCTCGTCTCATGGTTCTTGTAGTGACCCTACAACTGGGTGGTTCCGAGATACAGTCTCAAGCCTTACTAGATTGCGGAGCAGCCGGTAATTTCATTGATAACCATTGGGCTGAACAGAAGGGTTTAACCCGTATCGCCAAAAAAGAAGACCAGAAGCTGGAAGGCGTTGACGGCGAACCCTTAAGCTCTGGCATGATAACCCACACCAACGAAGAATTGCTCATGTCTATACAGCAACATTCGGAAAGGATCGTCTTCGACATCATCCGTGCAGCCCACTTCCCTCTCATTCTTGGGATAGGCTGGTTATGGAGACACAACCCCACCATTACCTGGACCAAGAATCTTCTAAGTTTCCATTCCGCACTCTGTAAGGCTGAGTGTCTGCCTGAGCCCAAATTTGAGACTGTGAAAACAGCGAGCAGCTGTGAGTCCAGAGTTGTTCATTGCTTACCAAAACATCTTCAGGAATTCACAGAGGTCGTTACTGAGAAGACTCCCCTAGATCTACCTCCCCACCGACCGGAAGACTGCTGCATTGACCTAACTCCAGGAGCCCTCGTATCCTTTTGTCGGATGTTTCCTCTGTCTTTGGAAGAAAAGCGTTATCTTAGAGAGTATTTCAATAACAACCTTGCCAACAAACTGATTAGACCCTCGAAGTCTACAGCTGGAGCCTCTTTGTTCTTTATTCCAAAGAAAGAGTCTCAGGAATTACGACCCTGCATAGACTGCAGGGGCTTGAACAAAGTGACCATCAAGGATCGTTATCCTATGCCTTTTGATAACAGAAATCATTAAAGCCGTCCAAGGTTCTACCATATTCACCAAACTCAACCTACGGAATGCTTATCATCTGCTCCGAGTCCAGGCTGGGGAATGAGTGGAAGACGGCCTTTCGGACTCCGTTTGGGCTATACGAATACCAAGTGATGCCCTTTGGGTTAGTCAATGCCCTTCTATTTTCCAGCGCTTTATGGATCGCCTCTTCTCGGACTTGTTGTGCCACATGACCATTGTCTATCTTGATGACATTTTGGTGTTTTCTCGGACACAAGAAGAACATGAGGAACATGTTAAGGAAGTCTTCAGAGACTAAAAGAGAACCATCGCTCAGTCAAACTTAACAAATGTGTATTTTCCGCTTCCTCCATCTCATATTTGGGGTTTATTCTTTCCAGCAAAGGCATTTCAATGGGTCCCCAGAAGGTTGTCTCAATCCTGAATTGGCCTTCACCCAAGTCTGTCAAAGAGGTTCAAAAGTTTTTTGGCATTGCGAACTTTTATCGAAAGTTCATTCCCAGCTTCTCCCAGAAGGTTTTGCCCATCACTACCCTACTCAAGAAATCCTCTGTTCCGTTCTGTTGGTCTGCAGAAGCTGAAGACAGTTTTCATCGTTTTAAGGAAGCCTTCTGTTCTGCTCCCATCCTACGTCAGCCGGATCAGAGTCTTCCCTTCATCCTGGAGACAGACGCTTCGGCTGCAGCCATAGGAGCAGTCTTGTTACAGGTACACCAAGATAAAGAGCACCCTATCTCTTACTTCTCCAAAACCTTCAATGCCAGCCAAAAAAACTATTCGGTCATTGAACGAGAATTACTCGCCATGAAGTTGGCTTGTCTGGAGTGGCGCCATCTTCTTGAAGGAGGCGAACATCCTTTTACTATCAGGACCGATCACAAGAACCTGCAAGTCTTAAGGCAGTTTGAATGCTACAATACTCCCCAAGCAAGATGGGCAAATTTTTTCGCCCAGTTTGACTTCCTTATAACCTACATCCCAGGTGACCAGAACTTGGTGGCGGATGCCCTTTCCCGTCGCAGTGATTACACATCTGAAACAGAATCCACGAAGGAACTCACGTTTCCCCGAATCAAGAGTATTGGAGTACTCTCCACATTCCTAAGACAAGTGAGAGAATCTTCCGGAGGGCAATTTGAGGTAGAAAGACACCACAAAGATACCATATATGACATCAAGGATGGTTTCTATCTAGTAAAAGGTAAACTGTATCTACCCACACAAGCCCTAAGGAAGACAGCATTGTCTTGGTGCCATGATTCCAAGATAGCAGGTCACAGGGGCAACAAGGGTACCCTGGACTACCTACAAAGACACTTCTACTGGCCAGGTATGAAAGAAGATATCGACCAGTATGTACAGTCCTGTACCGTTTGCCTCCGCAACAAGGTGCCCCATCAAAGGCCGGTAGGGGTGTTAGAACCCTGTACGGTCCCTACGGGTCCTTGGAATACTATCTCGACCAATTTCATCATCGAGTTACCCCGATCCCAGGGATGTACTTGTATCATGGTCGTGGTAGATTCATTCTCTAAATTGGCCTATTTTTCCCCCTTGCCCAGGGTTCCCTCCACAGCCGAAATGGCTGAGGTTTTCCTAAAAGATGTGTTTCGGATACAGAGGATAACCACAAAAATCATCCCGGATCGAGGTAGCCAATACACCTCGCGGTTTTGGAAGGTTTTTTGCAAAAGGTTGGGCGTTGAGAGAGCTTTGACATCGGGCTTCCACCCTCAATCCAACGGGCAGACTTAACGGCTCAATGGTACCCTAGAGCAGTATTTGCAGTGTTTTGTAAATCAACAACAGGATAACATGGTCCCACTATTGCCCTTGGCCGAATTTTCTTCTAACAACTCCACCCACTCTGCTCTTGGTACAAGTCCCTTTTACTGCACTTATGGTTATCACCCACATTCCATTCTCCCCCTTTCAGTCACATCAACCAACATACCATCTATTGATTCTTCTCTCTCACTTATTCGGGAAGCCCACGAGAAAGCGAAGATGAGCCTCCAAGAGGCACAAGATCGCTATAAAACACAAGCAAACAAACACAGGAGACCGGTCCCAGGGTGGGAAGTGGGATCCCGAGCAATGCTTTCCACAAGATATTTACCCTGATGGGTACGCCCCTCCCAGCTGTCCCCTAGATATATAGGGCCATACAAGATCACACATAAAATAAACCCGGTGGCTTTTCGACTTCAGTTTCCTGTAGGTCTCCGGAGAGTACATCCAGTGTTTCATACATCCCAATTGAAACCCTTTCAAGAGGATAAATGGTCACGCAACCCTAAGAACCCTACCTTGCCCACAGACTCTACACAGGAAGAATATGAAGTCGCTCACATATGTGATTCGAGATATCACAGGGGTAGGTTGGAGTATCTTGTACATTGGAAAGGGTATCCCTGGTCAGAGAATTCCTGGGAACCTAAATCCCATATCAATGCCCCTCTTTTGGTAAGTAAGTTTCATCACTATCATTCAGGCAAGCCCGGAGGGGTGCGTCTTAGAAGGGGGCATACTGTCACGCCTTGGGGGAGATGGCGGGTTTGGAATCGTTGGCGCTGCGGTCCGACATTCAATGTTCCTTCACGTCTCCCCTTACGACCCGTACGGGTCTAGTCCTTTTTGCTTCGTGCGCGTAGCCGGTAGTACTTAATCAGCTGCTTCCGGTTCACGGGCGTGTTGCAACATTGCCTAGGTTTCGCCTGCGTTGCTATCGCTCGAGTGTTTTCCCTTGTTGCGGTTCGCCCGCTTCCTTCTAGTTCCTTTCCCTTGCCCCCCTTTGGGTTCCGCTTTATCTGCCACCCGCTCGCTCCTTTCCTTCCCTTTTCCTGCCCCTCCTCGCTCTGTTTCCTTCCCTTCTTTTTCAGACCTTCTGTCCGCTTTCTGCCTCCCTTAGCTCTTCCGGTTTTCTTCCTCCTTTGCTTGTTCCTTTCCCCTCTTCTGCCTTTTTTCTATTCAGCTCACCTGTGTACCGGACCCCTGCTTGCTTTTGGACTGCCTCTGCCATTCGATTTGCACCATTCAGCTCTCCTGTGTACCGGACCCTTGCTTGCCTTTGGATTGCCTTCTACCAACGTCTTGCATCTTCCTGCCCCGCTACAGCCTTTGGAATTCTCATAGGGGTGGTTTTTTATGCCATTGGCTTTTTCCCCTCTTTGACGGTCACGGAGGATTGCCCACCGCCCCACCTATACGGTGGTACTGTGGCGTCCTTCTGTGGAAGTCCATCCTGCATAAAAAAAAGAGACCCGGGAGCAAAGAGAAAAGGAAGCCCAAGAGAAAAGACAAAGGTGAGGTGGAAGGGGAGGGAGGTGAGACGGAGTCCTCTTTCGAGGAAGAGGACATTGCAGACCCTTGTGACAAACAGTAGATAAATTTGGTCCGAGCCCGGCACAGGGGAATGAAATGAAATATTATATTTATATATATTGTATTTAGATTATATATATATGTATATTTATATTGGAGACAAATTGAAAGAGAACAAATAAATGTGAATCGAAGTGGTCCTGCGACGGGTCAAGCAAAAGCTTGCGCACAGTCGAAAGTCTTCGATTTAAATGAAAAAGAGAAAGTCTGGAAAAATATGTGAATTTGGTCCGAGCCCAGCAGAGGGAGACCAAATGAAGGTTTTTTTTGTTAAAGTGGGTCTGAGCCCGGGGGAAGGGGGCCCGGGTGAACAGAAAATTACTTGAGAATTTGTACATGTAAAATTCTAACAAGAAAGGAACTTTGATGTTTGTCACAATGCATCAGGCCCTCTGAAATAAGAGACTTTGAATGGCAAAGAGACTTTGACACAGAAGGTTCCGATGTCGCAGTTTTGAACTGCATCCTCATGCTAGAGAAGCCAGAGATTGTGCTATGGTTGAGTGTGCTGCCTTGTCATGTGCTGAAAACGTGGGGAAGGGAAGCCAACAGCTTTTATCCTGAAATATCATTTCTTGAACACTTTTCCTTTGCATCAGCATTGTTTCCCATACTATGTGTTTTTAGAAGTAAGGATTGGCAATAGGTTTATTAGTATAGGCCCTTTTATTTTAACAAGACACCACTCGGAACGTGTTATTAATTGATGGTTGTAGCTTGCTCCGTTCTTTAGATTTAGGATTAGATAGGTGTTTTCAAACCCAATTGAAGTTCAATAAACACCCTTGAACTGTAGTCACTTGTGTCTGTCTTACTGTTGATAACATTGCTTCATTACAGGAGGTAATGCAGAGGTTCAACTTGCACCTTGCACAATCATTATGTAGAATGTTCATTCCAATCTTGGAAGAAACGGGATATATGAGCAGTGGTGGTATTGGGCTGGACTGCCTTGGACTCCCAATCTGGGGAAACCAAAAACCCATGCCCGAGCAACCACAGGGTTCGAAATTGAGGGGAACTGGGGGCTATCTAGCTCCTGCTTCTAGCATAGTACAGCCTGGTTAGCTTGAAACTAAGAGCTACCAGTAGCTACCCTTGGCTCCTAGGATCAACTGTGCCTTCCAAACATTTACATGTGACATTAACTTTGAGTATTTGGGAATGGTCAACACACGTTACCAAAAAGGCACCCTTATGTAGTTCTCAAACAGTTTGCAGTGAAAAGTAATGAACTGTGATTTTTGGGGCACTTTTTTAATTTTCTGCCCTACTCTTTTAGCCCTGTGTTTTTCTCACTTTTTGTAAGCTTATTACTTGCCTCCCATCACTCCACCTCTAGTCCTGCCCCATCACCCCAACCGCAGAACCCTAATCTTCCCTAACCACCTCAACCCCCCCGGGTGGAATCCCTGCGTATATATGGCCACCAATATGGAGATAAGAACTTCCATCTAACTGCAAAGGGTTTGCCCGTGCCCATGCCGTTAAAAGGCATGCCTGTAGTTGCTATATTGTGGTAGAAGTAGTGTGTGTTTGTAGCAGCAGATGTCTTGCTTACAACTTGGTTCTGACTACTTCCCTACCCTGGGAACACCTTGGAAAATTGTTCACGGTTATGAATCATTTCTACATGGTCAAGATAAGAGGCCCCAAAGATATAAATGCACCGAGCCACAAAAGTACTTTAAGGAGACATCACATTTTGAGAGAATAAAACATGATTTGCTTACTAAGATTTCACAGCCACAACTCTTTCCATTTTACCTAATTTTGTAACTTTTCTATTTCAGCCTTCCACCTCCTAAACAGGAAGTAACATTCGAGAAGCAGGGAGAGCACTGCCTACAAATCAGCTGCAGCAGAAAATATCCAATGTAAAAGGCTAGGTTTTATTTTACTTTCCTGCAACTTTCCAGGTTTGGTAATAAGCTCCCCTCACAAAGACTTTTCTTTCTGTTTATCCTGTTCCCCAGCACCCAATCAAGCTTATTTGTTAACCTGGCACTTGTGAGGAAGGCATGGTATCAAGAATAGACAGACACAAGTGATCACAGTTTCAGGGTGTTTGCTTAAATTGTATCGGTATGGTGGAAAAACACCTAAATCTAAGATGGGAGCAAGCAACGACCATCAAATCAAAATAAGGCAGTTCAAGTGGCGTCTTGTCATATAAAAAGGGCCTATACTGAGAAAAACCTATTGCCAATCCTTACGTTAAAATACAAAAGAGTGTGGGAAATAAAGACACGTTCACAAACAATATGTCAGGATGCGGTAGACATGGTCTCCCTTGCCCACGTTTTGAGCACGGGACAAGGAAGGACTCTGGAGCACGGCACACGCTGGTTCATTCCCAGCACGAGACGACAGTTCCGTTTTCAGCTATCAGATCAGGATCTTCGATGGCCAAGTCTCTTGCTCTATAAAAAGTCTCTTGCCTCAGTTGTATTCACAAATCTTAATGTCTTTTCAAACTGTTCAATGTGGACCACCCTCTGCCAGGTTCACTCTAGTCAACACACTGTTCCTTTGGGACTTTAGACTTTGCCCCTTTTCATCGGCATCCCTCCTTCGGGTTCACTCTTGCCAA
The DNA here is from genome assembly GCF_040938575.1 of Ambystoma mexicanum. Taxonomy (NCBI): domain Eukaryota; kingdom Metazoa; phylum Chordata; class Amphibia; order Caudata; family Ambystomatidae; genus Ambystoma; species Ambystoma mexicanum. The sequence continues at coordinate 1,629,557,628 of NC_090932.1, forward strand.
TTTCACAGTTCCTTTAACTTTCTTACTATGTGGGATTCACTTCCCTTAGTCACAATTATCTGCCGGTCAAAGACTTTCGACTGTACAGAGGATTTTACTAGACCTTTGTATGACCCATTTGACCCTCTTCTCGCCTTTCCCAAGGCCTTCTGGTAATAGTAGTTTCAACAATCAGGTAATCGCCGAGAGTTTCTCGAGTGAACACACACCTGGTGCCTGGCTATTCTGCAGCGAACTTTCCCCTTTTACATCAACAGTTCTTTGTACATTCTGCAATCAGCCGGTTGCTACTTTTGGTCAACGCAGTGCTGTTTCTCTATCAGTCCTCCCCTCGACTCAATGGCTGTGATGAACCTCTTGGCTTTCTTTGTATTGGTAGTCAAGGCCGGTACCACGGTAGCAGGCGTCTCCCTCTGTCCTACTTATCAGCGTAGGCACGCTCTGGGTACCGTTGGCATCTGCTGCAACACACTTGGGCTATTGTTCGTGGTCTTAAAAGTCGTTCCATTGAGGTTTCACAGGCCTTGGTCAGAAAGGGCAAGGTCGCTTCTCTCCTCGTCACCATCCCGGTTCGCGCCATCTATCTCCTCCTCTTGAACTGCCGTGCCTGGATAGCTGTCTCATTGTGTGGTCTGCCTTGCTCATATGGTGCTCTCATGCTCCACCTTTTATCCCTGTTGGGAAGGGAAAGGGCCGTCAGGTGTGGGTGATTCTGGTCAATTGCCTGACCCTTGTGTTGGGACACATCAGGTAAACGGCTCTGCTGTTTGTCCGTCATCTTTAGAGTTGGAAAAGGGGAGGGGGTTAGAGATTTTGAATATACTACAGCATAGGATTGGGGAGAAAGGTGTAAAAAGAAGGGGGATACTGTGTCTCACCAGTCGGTGTCCCACACCCAGTCCCCGAAGACCCCCCATCCAAGTCATACTCCCTCAGTGGTCCACCCCCAGGGACTGGATCCAATAGCGATAGCCATGTCCTGGCCACCTGGATTACAGATCCCCGAGGACTAGTCAGGGAGACACCGTCAGGTTTCTCACACACTTCTACTCCTATACCCCATGCCCATATACTGTGATGACATCATGAAGAAGGACTCAGACAACATATTCAACTTTCAGAATAAACATTTTTATTAACTTAAATGTCAGGATGGAAAAAGGCCTAATTTGCCCTACTCTAAGGTGGGATTTCCATACCTAAAGAAAACTAAAGAAAGTCTGAGTCAAAGAGTTCAACTGAAGAACATGTCTGTGTCCAAAACCTATACTTGCCCTCACAACCTGTACAATGTGTAGGGATGTCAGCAAAAAGAAAACAGTGTTTAACCCACAGTTCTGAGCTTCTTTAATCTCGCAGCTTTTCAGCCCCCATCCCCAAGTGTGAAACAGTTCCACAACAAAGTCTCAAAATTATCCTCCGTAGACTAAAAAGGAAATAGTCTGATTCAGAACCGGGGTTCACTTCCCTAAGTTTGAGGCAGTTCACAACAGAAGCACTGGGGTTCCCTTCCCAAAGTACAAAACAGTACATAACAGAAGCACTTCCTTTCTTTAGTAATTCACTTATACTTGACTTGATTTCATTCCATTCAATATTCAATGAATTTCTATTTCATCCTTGTTCAGTTTCAACTTCAGTTTTAGTAGATTCAAAATTTCTAGTCTTACTTTCCTTTGGTTTACTTGCATTCAATCCGGTATTTAAAAAAAAAAACATGTTTTACTTTCATTCAGTTTGGTGTTTAAATATCCTCATGCACTTAAGTAGGGCGATAAAGATTTCCTCTTCTTTAAGCAATGGAAATTCCCTTTCCCAGGTTGGAACCTTTGAAAAACGTTCTTTCCTCTTTCTCAAGGCACACAATCACTTTAACACTTAACTTAATTGTTTAGTCAATGAACAATTGAGACTGCGACCTTTGAAAAAGTGTTCTGCTCCTTTCGGACTCACACAACCACTCTAATAAAGTGTATACTTTAGACAGTTCAGACGGAGACTTTCGAAAACGTATTCTGCTTCTTTCAGACCCATGCGACCACTCCGATACAATGTGTACTTTAACAATCAATGTTTCCTTCACAGCGCTCGCGGTCAGTTTCACACCGGGTTTCCTAGTCTCTGAAACTCACCGGCTTCCTCTGCAGGCTTCCCGCATATCACGCTGGCCATGATTCTACTTTGTTGCCTCCAGGGTTTCCTCCTCTGTCCCCGAGACACTCCTGCGCTCTTGCAGCGCCACGGGAGAACGAGCATTCTGCCTCTTCGATAGAAGACTGACTCTTTAGTATGCCGTCTTCTCTTGCCTCACCGTTGCTCCCGTGAATTCCTGTTCCCGTGCCATACAGGTCCTGACCACCAGCTTCTGCGATTCCCAGTATTATGGTGCTTGTTGTACGGCAGCTCTGCATACAACGGCTCCCAGCAGTGGCTCACCTTTCTCTCCCTCTCTCCACTCTCTTGTCTTCCCATCTTTTATATACTTGTGGCTTGTTAGTAAGCTGCAGGTGTGAGTCCTCTCTTTCGATTGCCTGACTATACTTAGGATTATTAGCGAGGCATGCCTGGTCTTTGCAGTGGTATTCCTCTGAGGCCCTCTTCCTCTTCTCAGTACCAGAGTGGTGTAGTTGCATGTTGGTGTGTATAACTCCTAGTTGTCTCTTCCTCGTCCTAGTTCTAGAATGTGTGACTCAGGGAAAATAAGGGAAGCTGGTTTACAATAACCCAGAAATATTGGAGAAGGGTTGGGTTGGCTGTCATTAGGGAAAGGGGGATACCATGTCTCACCCAAAGGCCCCTTATTCTTTCTCGTCCTCCTTCTGGGTCTTTGAGGCTTGCCTTTTCTCCTGATGTTACCCTGACCGAAGGGAATGGAGTAACAATATCCCCCAAAGGCTTCTGCTATAGGGGTTCATCACGGCAAGGAAAAGGGGAAATGTTGCATCTCACCTGAGGACATTTCATTCCCCTTCCCCAAGAACCCTCGCTTCTCTGCCCCCAGGGTCGGGATCCAATAGCGATGGGCTTTTCCCGGCCACCTACACAGAGGATCCAAGGGAAGTAGATGTGAGGGCACCCTCAGGTTTCTCACAATACATAGCTCTGCCTTCTTGATTCTTATCCTTGTAAACTGGCAAAACATTGCTTGTACCCCTATGAATGCTCCTTACTCAACTACTACTGGCCATACAGGCGATTTTACTACTGGGACAACTACCTATAGTGCTAGTACTAATATGACAATTGCTAATGTTGCTACTGTTGGACTTAGAAGTCCAACTAGGACTAAAGAAAACTCTACGGCTACTTTTACTGGTATATTAGGTAGCAGTAGATGATCACCAAGTTCTGTAACTAGTGCTACCATTGGTTCTTCTTTCATAACTACTACTAATGGTATCAGTACTACAGGCACGATTACTACTAACGCAACTACCAATAGTACTAGTACTACTATGACGGCTGCTATCATTGCTATTATTAGACTCAGACGTCCTACTAGGGCTGATGATAACTCAAAAGTTACTTCTACTGGTATTCTGGTTAGCAATAGATGGTCACAAACTTCTGTAACTAGTACTACGGTTTGTTCTACTTTCACAACTACTACTAGCAGTAGATCTCCCGTCTTCCCACCCACGATCCCACTCCACAAAACCAGACCTGCTAACAATAATGTCCTCAATAACCACAGCAACAGCGTCATTCACAAAGTTATAGGAGGCACTAAATGACAACTTAAAGGACCATACTACTCTGTTGGCAATGGTCCATACAAAACTATTATTTATGGAGGAGTTCATACCACTGCAGAGCTACAGAACAAGAACGGTTCAGAAAATAGTAAACCATCTAATAACCTTGAATCAGAGGGCAGCGCAGTCTTGTCAAAGGGAGACACCAAGGATCAGTCCTCCCAGACAATACCATGCTCCTCAGAACTGGTGGACTTCCCAAACACCGGAAGTGATCCAGCGGAGCACAAATCCTGCGTCTCGGGCACCACCGGAGCTGAGAGGCCTTACCTGCAGGATTTGGGTAGCGATAACATCTTCAACGCTGAATCTAATACCCAAATCCTCATTCTAGGAAAAAACCTGTCTGGTTCTAAAAGTAAAGAATTTGGGATTTTTGAGCAAAAAGGGAAGAGGAAAAAACCTGCAGCCCACATGTCTCTAAATACAACCTCTGTATTGCCCACAAAAAAAGTCAAAATTCTCCCCTGGTCTCCCGAGGGTTCTATCAGTCCCGGAAGACATTGATAAAAATGGCCAAGCCAGGCAAGACCCTACTCCAGTTTTGATACCTGGTCCTTCACTTCTGGCAGTTGACAAAGCTGATTCTATTATGGTCTTTAAGAGGCCCTTGACCTATTTGATCAAGACCTTATGAACCTGTCTGTATATTCATTGGAGGAGGTGACGGCAGACTGGGACTCATGATCTTCACCAGGAAAGCTTCCTCCATCACAGACTTTGTCAACCAATATCGTGAAGGTAAACACGATAGCTGGAACATCTTCTCCACAGTTCTTGATATTGGAAGAAAGAAAGATTGTTTTTTTAAAACACCACACAGCTGGCGAGCATCCTGAACAGGACAACTCTAGAGGAGGCATGAACACCCGAGTGGGGTTAACCAACGACCCTGAGGACAACGTAAAAGCTAGGAGTGTGGCTTTCGAGAACCTCTGATTCGAACCTTCAGTGACCCCATCTGGACCGCGCTAGACAGAACGATGGCATAACCAGGCGTCGACGACCAAGAGAGATGAACGGTCTCTCTGGGCCAGCACTCGTAAAATCAGGGTCTGCTCTGAAGAGGAGGGCCAGTGAGGTCAACCTCCCACAAGGAGGGTTAGGTATGGCAAAAGCAAATCGCCCAGTGAAACTGGAGAGAATAGTGGACCGGCAAGACGCTCTTATAATGAACAGATCGGGCATAATGGACGTATTGCTTTGCATATCGAATCTTCGCCAAGTCTCATCTTCAGACTTGTGGATGAAATTGTACGGACTGTGTATACATACACGTACCATCACCAGTGGTCCAGGGAATGTTACTGGGAGCAGCAGAACGTTTTTTAATGCTGGGGTTCGACATCACTCTGGTAAAAGAAACAAATGGGGAGGTCCCTGCGATGAGTGTGGGTACCGACTTAAAACCTGAGGAGAATAAGGACCTAGATAGGAAGTAGAACACAGCTAAAGAACAGCCAGAGGGGGTGTGGTGTGGTCCACAGTAACTACTACTAATGGTATCAGTACTAAAGGCATAAGTACTATTTTGGCAACTACCGATAGTACTAGTACTTCTAGATTGGCTGCTAATGTTTGATTTAGAGTTATCTGCGGTCCTAGTTGGACCTCTAAGGCTACTTCTATTCTGAGTAGCAGTAGATGATCCCCATGTTCTGCAACTAGTACTGCTATTGCTTCTACTTTTAGAACTACAACTAATGGCATCAGTAATAAAGGTACAATTACTACTATGGCAAATACTGATGGTACTAATACTATGAAGGCCGCTAGATCTGCTACTAATTGACTCAGACATCCTACTAGGACTGCTGAAAATTATAGAGCTATTAGTACTACTGCTGGGTAACTGCTACTAATGGTATCCGTGGGCAACTGCTACTAATGGCATCAGTAATACTGGGACTACTACCACTAGCAGTAGAAATATTAGTGTCACCCATTGTGTACTCCTTTATGATGCTATTGCTGCTCATTCTGGTGCCACTTGCCCTACTTCTATTACTGTTGCCAATAGAAATGTACTTAATATGTACTACTAATACCTACAGTTACAATACCTCCTTCTGCGACTCCACTATACTATGGTACTACTAGTGCCACTACTCGTGTAATGGACACTACTATATATAGTATTACTAGTAGTATCATTACCAGCAGTAGCACTGAAATAGTGCAAGTAGTAGTAAGCATACATTTACCCCTAGCATTAGTAGTACTCATATTAGCAGGAGCAGTAGTTTAGCTCATTGTTTTAGCATGTGTTTTAACATTTTTTTTAGATTTGGTTTTGTGAATTAACAAATGAAGTCTTTTTTGTAATTTTCTAGTGTCAATCTTGTGGATGTGTTTGTCAGCTTAAATCATTAATAGCGGTATAACGTGAACTGCCCTGTATCACATAGTGGGGATGTAGAGAGGGGTAGTCACTCGTGGTCATTTGTTGTGGCAGTAGCTTAGTGCCAGTAATAATAACAGTACTTGGTGAACTAGGAGCAGTACCAGTGGCCCCTGCACGGGAATCGTTAGTAGTAAGGATAGCTGGAGTGTGGCTAGGATCTAAAAGTACTATTAGGTGGCTATAGCCCCTGGTCTTTTGGTTGTAGGCCCGGATAGAATCTCAGGATCTACAACCAAAAGGCTAGCTAGCCCCCAGTCCCGACAGTTCCGACATTAGTGTAGGCCCGGGTCTCTTCCAGACCTAGCAACACCCCTGGCGTACATTCTAAAGACTTAAGATGGAAATAGCAAATGTGTAAAAATGCTACTCCTGTTCTTTGAACGGCAACCACTAGAAGGTTTGAAGGACACAGTGTCTCAACAATTCTTATTTTGCATAAACTATGTACCATAAGAAGAGTGGGACCCAATAATCCACACCTTTGTAGCGGGAACACATTTCGCATCGGTTCAGCGTCCGGATCATCCCTCAATAGATGCATCCAGAGACAGATGTGGCAGGTACGATTCCCGCCCATAAAATGGCACCAGGATCACTGTTCCAAAGAGCCGTTTCCAATTTAGAGGAGAGTTGATTGAACTGAACTCTGCTGTTGTTTTAATGGAACAGAATTGAATACCGAACGTGAAAGTCTTTTCAGAGGAGGATAGAATTCCTTTTTATAACCCCACATTGCTTCCCTCACCCTTATAAAAAATAAAATATTGCCTTTTGATCAAGCCCCATTCATCATGGGGCTGTCAAATCATCAACGATTTGTGCATTACATTTTATGTGAGGCCACATTACCGCAAATTGTGGTAGTCACAGGTATGCCATTAAAATACTTTTTTTTCTGGCCTTTGCTAACAATTGTATTAACCCCTTAAGTCCTATGAGCGAGTATGTTCGTTCTGAATTCCCATAAGCAATCATATGTTTACAGTTACAGTTCATACAGTTCCTGGAATGCAAACCATAGGCGAGGGCCTATGATACTGGCTGGAGCCTGGGAGGACCCTCCAGCATTCCAGGAACTGTATAAACTGGAACTGTAAACATAGGCGAGGGACTATGATACTTGATGAACCTGGGAGGACACTCCAGCATTCCAGGAACTGTATAAACTGGAACTGTAAACATAGGCAAGGCACTATGATACTTGATGAACCTGGGAGGACACTCCAGCATTCCAGGAACTGTATAAACTGGAACTGTAAACATAGGCAAGGCACTATGATACTTGATGAACCTGGGAGGACACTCCAGCATTCCAGGAACTGTATGAACTGGCACTGTAAACATAGATGAGGGACTATGATACTTGATGAACCTGAGAGGACCCTCCAGCATTCCAGGAACTGTACAAACTGGAGCTGTAAACCTAGGCGAGGCACTATGATACTTAATGAACCTGGGAGGACACTTCAGCATTCCAGGAACTGTATGAATAGGAATTGTAAACATAGGCGAGGGACTATGATACTGGATGGAGCCTGGAAGGACACTCTACAGTTACAGTTAATTCCTGGAATGCTAGAGTGTCATCCCAGGCTCCAGCCAGTATCATGGTCCCTCGCCTATTTTTACAGTTACAGTTTATACAGTTCCTGGAATGCAAATCATAGGTGAGGGCCTATGATACTGGCTGGAGCCTGGGAGGACCCTCCAGCATTCCAGGAACTGTATAAAGTGGAACTGTAAACACAGGCAAGGGCCTATGATAAAGAGTCAAAGGGCTGGGAGTCAGAAGCCATTAGCCGTCCCTTTCCTCTGGCAATTCCCCAAACATGTCTTGGTTGCTTTTGTGTTGTTGGAAGGTAGGGAAAGGGAATAGGTTAGATTAGGGTCCTGCACAGAGGAGCTTATATTGTTTGTATATTCTGGCATCCTGATGAGCACCCTTTACACTTCTTTCTGTTTATAGTAGGTCTTAGAATCCCTCAGTAGCGAAAGATTAGGATTTTCCTTTTTGGTTAAACAGTAGAAAGAGAAGTTACAAATATTTCCTCCTTTTTTTTTTTTTTAAATATATTTTTATTTTATATATAAACCACACGACATTACAACTAGAACATAAATAAACACATTTGATAACAAACCGCACTGCAATCCCCATCCCTCCCCCCTATGAGCCTGTATGGTGTTCGCCATTGGTATCCGCTGTGAACGGGGGGGGCGTCATCGCTCTCAGATTCAATTGGAGCCGACCCCGTTCCAAACAGTTCAGCTATCAACAATTTCCATGCCGCAAGGGAGCACATTTCCTCCTCCTCCCCTGCAATACTGGTATCCCGCCACACAGCCGTCTCGGCCTCCGCCCATTTTTGGAGATCCCTCCACCAGACCTCCGTTCGTGGCTTATGACACTCCTTCCATCCCATGGCAATCCTACGTTTAGCAAGCACATAAGCCAAATCTTTCAATTTCTCGACATGTCTAAGTTTACGCGCTCTGGGATATCCCCCCAGTAAGCAGGCCCAGGCTGAATCCACTTTGAGCGTGACACCCTTTCCTGCCAGCTTCTGCGCCACTTCACCCCAATAGCCTGCAATTACTGGGCACGCCCAGAACATGTGTATCATGTCTGCATTCTCCTCGTCACACTTGGGGCACGCCTGGCGTCCAACATCCCGAAATTTGGATATTCTCAAGGGGGTCATGTATGCCCTGTGCGTTATATAAAGCTGTATTTGCTTAAACCTGGCGTTTCTCGATACTTTTTTATGATAGCCCAGGGCTCGCTCCCACAACCCATCTGCCATCGGGGCCCCCATCTCCGTTTCCCATTCCAGTCTCAAGTGAACTAAGTCGCTCCCAACCTTCGTCATCAACATCTCGTACAACCTAGAGACCTCATGTCCGCCCTCCGATGTGTCATATAGTATCTCCACCGTGGCGTCCGGTTCATCGGCCAGGGTAGTTTCGGGCCACCTATTCCGGATCTCCTGCACTATCCTGTGATATGTCATATATTGACCCCTGTGCAATCCCGACCCTGCCTCTAATTCTTCGAACTCCAAGATGGTCCCATCCTGCCAAATATCTCCCATGGTGACCAACCCCACTGACTCCCAGTATATCCGAATGGTTGCTCTGAGCTGCCCATCTCCCTTCGCCAGTGCGACCAATGGGAACTGCAACACACACGGCAAGGGGTTACCCATCATCCGGCAGGCCCGTTTCCACATGTTCCGTCCCAAAGCTAGCATTCTAGGCCGCTCCCTCATGCATGCATTAGCCACCCAGATCACCTCTCGCAGATAAAAAGGGGAGCAATCCCTCCCAAACAGCCTGTGTTCAGGGGTCTCATCATCAGAGAGCCACCTGGACACATATTGTAGCTGCGCTGCCACATAATATGCCTCAAAGTTCGGCAGTTTGACTCCGACCTTCTCATAGAAGTTCTGCAGCTTCCACAGTGCGACTCTGTTTCGCGTGCCGTGCCACAGGAATTCTCTGCAAATACTATGTAGCCTCACGAAAAACTTCTTAGGAATCATGTAGGGGATGTTGTTAAAATAATGCAGAAGCCTGGGCAGTACCACCATTTTAAGCATAGCTCCCCGGCCCATCATCGCTAGTGGCAATCTTTCCCAGAACCTCATGCATTTCTCGATCTTCCCCACAGCAAGTTCAGTGTTATGCTTGTGCTCTTCCACAGTCGTGTGATACACGTCAATTCCCAAGTATCTAAGGGATCTCGTCGCCCACGGGATCTGCAACACTGGCAACCTCTCTACCGGAGTCCCCACATAGCCCCCTAGCGGAAATAGAGTGGATTTCTGGGGGTTTACCGCTATACCGGACAACCAGGCATACCTCCCCATCACCTCTAAGACATACTGCAAATTTTCTTCTGGGTATCTTAGGTATAGCAGCATATCATCTGCATACAGGGATATAAGGTGACACTCTCCTCTCACATCGATGCCGACCGGGTCATATTGCTGCCGGAGGTAAATCGCTAAGGGTTCTAGGGCCAGGATGTACAACATTGGGGACCAGGGACACCCCTGCCTAGTGCCTCTGCCCAACTGCCATCTCTCTGACACCACTGCACCCGTGCGGACCCTGGCTAGTGGTGCACTGTATAACATCTCGGCCCACCTAACATAACCTGGTCCCATCCCGTACCATCTCAGAGCCGCCAGCAGCCAAGGCCACCGAACGGAGTCGAACGCTTTAACCGCGTCCAATGCCACTATCGCCATTTCGCCGTCATCACTACAACCCCACTCGACTACCCTGTGGAGGCGCCTGTGGTTATGAGTAATGTTCCTATTAGGGACATAGCCCGTCTGGTCAGGGTGGATCAACTTGCCGATCACTCTACGCATTCTAGTAGCCAGGACAGCTGTCAGGATCTTGCTATCTTGGTTCAGCATCGACAGGGGCCTGTAGGAGCCACAATCATGTCCCGGTTTATTTGGCTTGGGGAGCGGAATTATAATCGCCTCCCTAAGTGACTCCGGCAACCGTCCCATCTCGTACGCTTCGTTGAGCATTTCCAACATGGGCGGGAGCACTTCCTCCGCATAAACTTTATAAAATTCACTGGGGAACCCATCTGCCCCTGGGGCCTTGCTAGTGGGCAACTGTCTCACAATCTCCTTCAGCTCTTCCAGGGTGATCGGAGCATCCAGCCCCTCTCGCTCCTCATCGCTGACCTTGGGCAAGCCTACATCTTCCAGCACTTCGTCTATCTCCTCCTGGCTGCCCCCCTCGCGATCTTCGTATAAGACCTTATAGTATTCCACGAATGCCCTGTTCACGCCTTCTTGGGTGTCTACCTCCTCCCCCTTTTCATTGGTTACCAATCTGATCGGGGATCGTGGGGTCTCACTCTTGTACAGCCAAGCTAAGAGTCGGCCCGTTTTATCTCCCCCTGCATGCAATCTCTCAATATACTTTCTATAGTTCAAATTACAGAGCCTGTCCCAATGTTCCGCACACTCCTGTTGCAATTTGGTGACCGCCTCCACATCTGTCCCACCACCTTCCAACTCCTCCTCCAGCTCAGTCACTGCTCTATGCAAATCCGCCAGGACTCCCCCCATCAATCCTTTAGACTTCGCAATGGCGATCCCCCGCATTACGACCTTAAAGGCCTCCCATAAGGTGCCAGCCGACTTAACACTCCCTTTATTCACCTCAAAATAAGCAGTTATCTCTTCCCTAATATCCTCTCTGAAGGCAGGGTCTTTGAGCGCCTCCGCCCTAAGGCGCCATGTTGGTATACGCGCTCGTGGGGAATACAGTTGCCATCGCATGACCAGGGGCGAGTGGTCAGAGAGGACCCTCGCCCTGTAGTCTATATGGTCGCACTCCGCGACTATGTCTGGCGTAGTGAAAAAGTAATCAAGTCTCGTGTGCAGTAGATGCGGAGCCGAATAGTGCGAGTATTGCCTCACGCCCGGGTGTTTCGCTCTCCACACATCTACTAGGCCAAAATCCGCCAGCAGCGTCTGCAATACCTTAGCCGCCGGACTGGGCTTAGCCATCTTGTCATCCGACCTATCCTCTCTGGGATTCAACACGCAATTAAAGTCGCCACCCCATATCACCGTTCCCCCCATCCCAACACTGAGCTTGGTGCACAGCGTCCTAAAATATGTCGCCGTTTCCTGGTTAGGCGCGTATGTGTTTACAATGCACACTACTTTGTTCTCTACCAGCCCCCTCACCATAACCAACCTCCCATCCTCCTCCACAACCTCCTCAATTAGCTTGAATGGGACGTGTGGCGCCACCCACACCAGCACTCCTCTGGCATAGGCGGAGTACGTTGATCCTACCACTGTTCCCTTCCACTTCCTCCCTACCAGCTCCAGTTTCTCTCGCTTTAGATGTGTCTCCTGTAGCAGAGCTACGTCTATCTTCTGCCTCTTAAGATACAACATGACTTTATTCCGCTTAAGATAACTGTTAAGCCCCCTAACGTTCCACGTTAATATCCTGAGGTCTCCCATGGCCTATCAGTAGTTTCCTCCCCCCATCCGAGGCAATCCCTCCCCACTTTGCGAACACCCGCTCCCGGTTTCACCCCCAGGCTCATACAAAAACTAAAACTCCCCCCCAAACCCCTACCCCCAACAACTGCCCAGCTCCATCCCTGGATCTCAGGCATCCCTGTGTTCGGTCCTCCTTGGAAACCCAAATAGAGAACCCGACAGGGTGTCACCCCACTAACAGTGACTAAACTAAACACAAAAAAGGGGTGTAAAGGGCGGCTTCTGGCGGCTCCTCTACTTCGCAACCCTGTCCGTGCACGGACCACGTTTCATAACCCCTGACGCGCGCATGTTCTCAAGCGAGTTCAATGACTATATTCTAGTCCCAATGTTCATAACCCGACCGGGCCTACAGCGTTACTTATCTCGCTCTTTATTTCCCACCGGCCGTCTGAACATCTGACTCCTGAGGGCAGTTTTGTGCATCCAACCACTCCATAGCATCCTCCGGGGTGACAAAGAACAGCAGCTTGCCCTGAAAGAAAACCTTCAGTTTGGCCGGATAGAGCAACATGTATTTAAGCCCCGCTTCCCGCAATCTCCTCTTCACCGATCCGAAGTTCATACGACTGCGCTGTACCTGCAAGGTGTAATCGGGATAGGCCGTTATATTCGCCGCTCCTCGTTGTATTGTGCCTCCCTTGCGGAAGTGTTCAAGGATCCTTTCTCGGTCCCGGTAATTAAGGATCTTGGCTATCACTGGCCTGGGCGGGTGTCCCGGTGGTGGCTTCCTAGTTAAGGCCCTGTGCGCTCTCTCAACCGCAAAACCCTGCGACAGGGTGCCTCCCGTGATCTCCTGCAGTAGCATGTTTTCGATGAATTCCGTTGGATTGTGGCCCTCAGTTCCCTCCGGCAGGCCCACGATACGGATGTTGTTCCTCCGGGCGCGTCCTTCTGCCTCCTCCGCCCTACTCTCTAAATTGCCCACACGTTGCACCAGGGCATGGAGTTCACGCTTATGCACAGCGCAGTCCGCCGCGGTAGGGCCCAATTCTTTCTCCAAAGTCTCTGTGCGCTCTGCCAGAGCACGCACGTCCTGCCTTAGGAGGTTCACGTCCTCCTGCACTGCCCCAACCTGGAGTTCCATTGCGGTCTTCAGTTCAGCCACAGCGAGCTGGAGCTTGGTCTCCCAGGTCGCTTTCAGGTCTGCGATCGCAGCGAGGACCTCGTGGTTCGCACCCCCGGCCGCCATTTCCTTGGCTTGCGTTTTGTCTTTGCTTTTGGCTCCGTCTGGGCCGGGAGGCGTTTTAGCGTATTCGTCGAGCGTGTGCTGTTTGGTCTTCGCTCTCAGGGGCTTGTTAGACATATCTCCCGTCCTTCTATCCCCGCTCGGATCTAGGGCAGGGTGTCACAGTGCGCTCTTCGGGTGCCCCATCGTTATCGCCACATCTCTGACACAAAGTTCCTGTGTCCTCCAGCTCCCCCGGCCATCTTGTCTATTATCCAGCTAAGCCAGGTCGCGCCTCACCCTTTGAGGCGCACTTTAGGCCATAAAGGGCCCGGGGCACAGTTCCCGGTCACACCGCACGCTCCGGTTACAAAGTATCTTCGGCCAGGCCCTGCACCCTTCCCAGGTCCACGCCGTCGGCCTCGCAGGACTAGGTGTCCTTAATGACCTCGATGCACCCGCGTCATGCACCTACACCACCACCACGCTCCAGTGTGACCGTCAGGCGCCCAGATCAAGCACCCCTTTGTTCCTTCGTTAGGCGGTGGCGGCCATTTTCTCGTTCATCGCGCTCTCGCCTCCGGGTCTTCTTTTAGCTTCTCGTTGCGCTCTCACGGTGCAGGCTCGTATCGAAACGTGTCCACACGTTCACCTGAGATTCATGTACGCAGTCATATCAGTCTCAGCCAAATTACATCGGTCCTTGCACGGTTTTCAGTCGGATAATGTACGGATCTTCGGGAGCCCCCGTACAGACACGTCCTTTCACATGGCTTCCCAGCCACGCCCCAAATATTTCCTCCTTATCCATCTCCTGATTCTGATTCTGACCTACCACAAAAGCCAATGGGATTTCTTGCTGCAGTGCCCGACCCGGTTTGCCTGGGGAGTATACAAGAAAACCAGGACTGGCATGACTAATGACAAGAAAGGGGCTGTCTGAACTGGAAGTTCATAAGGAGAGCTGAAAATGTGGCCTTGATCAGGAGTGGACTGGAGTCCGTGCAAGTTGCAGTATGTAGCATGGAACATGCTCTGATGATCTTTCGATAAGCAGTTATTATTTGTGATGTTCGAGAGGTGCTACGTCCACCATAGACTTGCGTGAGGGAACCCCGCTACCATCCCGAGCAGACTGAAGTCCGTGGGCCTCATTACAAGCATGCCGTACTGTAAACAACGGTGCTGGTAAGTTTACCGGCACCGTTGTTTCCGGAACGGCATACTACAGGTCTGCGTGCCAGAGCGGCTACGGTAGCCAGACTGTCACGGAAGCTCCGGCACTGTTAATAACTGTCCTGTGGGACTCTATGGAATGGGGAATTACTATTTACTAGCACCTGACTTTCCAGACCGCCGGGGCTGTAATAACCCTGTGTTATCAGCAAGTCGGGCACCGGTACAAATATTTACAGGTCTGGCCGCAACCCTGTTGGTTATACCGGCACAGTTACCGCCGGACCCAGTGTCTTTGAATTATGTCACATTTTGCTCTTGTTGCCTCCCCAAGAGTCCAATGACTGCATTAAAGGAACCTGGCATTGGTCACTCCAGGTAAATCGACAGGAAATAAAAAAAATATATATATTAGAAACAGAAATGCATCACTTACACAGCAATGAAAAGGGTAACACAAATAAAATGAAAACCCATGAAAACCGACACTGTTCAACATTATAACTCAATGGCCCTTCAACCACCGAAGCAGGTACAGGATGGACTCCTGCCTTAGCCTCACCCATTAATTTCAAAAGAAAACCGTTTGTATTTAGCCCTTCTCTGCCAGACCTTGGATGAGGTACAGTCAGAATTAAGACAGAAATAGTAAATGCGTAAAAAGATTACTCCTGTTCTTTGAGCGGCCGCCACTGGAAGGTTTCTAGGACACTGTGTCCCAGTGATGTCTTACTTTGCATAAACCAGGTACCATAACTGAGTGGGACCTATTTAAATTGTCAGTTTCACGGTTCAGGCTTAGTTACAGAGCAGCCCCAGCTCCCAGAGGTCTCTGGATGCCCAAATAATCAATGCAAGAAACCCTCATGAGACGATAGACTGCGGCAGAAACATTAGTGTGAGAAAAGCCTTTGGAAATTCACTTTGCGCACAATGCATCCGTTTTCCTTTGCATAGGATTGCCTACCAGTAACATATGCCTCATGCCAGCAAATGTGTCCTATAACCCGAACAGCTCCATGGATAAGGGCTGTATCAGCCACTTTTACTCTGTAAAATAGGGGAAATACTCCCAGAAAATGAAAAATAGGGAGTTAAAATACTCCAACCAAGAAATAGGAAACAGACACATAGGATCGTGTGCCCCTGCAGCTCCATGAATATGTTTGCACCAGTAGGGCATGTTGTACCACAGAAATAAACTACTATTATAACTGCCTTATCAGAAGAAGTAAACACGTATTTTTAAATGTGCATGAAAAACTAGGTTCAAAGAAATAATTGATCTTAGGTTGTTTTTATTATATTTTGTAGCTAAGGTTTAAGTTAAAACCAAATGATAATAAAACATGTTTTTTAAATGAATACAAACCATTTCCGTTTTCCAAACATATTTGTACTCACTTATAAGAAACACCCATTAGGAATTGGACTTAAGTTTTTACTCCCTAAAAAATCATTTTACTCCCAAATTTTAAAAATAGGGCGTAAAATAGGCCTGCGTAGCGGGAACACATTTCACATTGGTACAGCGTCTGAGCCATCTCTTAGTAGATGCTTCCAAGGACAGGTGTGATTCCCATCCATATAATCACATCAGGATCACTGTTCCAAAGAGATGTTTCCAATTTGGGGGAGATTGGATTAGAATGAACTCTGCTATTGTTTCAATTTTATAGAAATTGAATACCAAATGTCTTTTCAGACAAGGCTGCAATTCATTTTAATAACTCCACATGACTTCCCCCGCCCACATAAAGAAATTGCTTTAGAACACGTGCCATTCATCATGGCTCTATTTTCATCATGGCTCTATTTTCATCATGGCTCTATTTTCATCATGGCTCCATTAAATGCTCAACAATTTGTGGATTCATTTTTTATTTGTTTTTTTTTTAATTTATAAAGCGCACTAGCAGTCCAAAGGCATCGAGGCGCTGGTCCAAGGAAAAAGTCTTATTTACGTGGTATAAAAACGCCTACTGGTTACAAAGAGCGTAGCAGTTAAGAGCAGTCAGTAAGTACATGCTTGTAATTACATGGGTTGTTTACAGATATATGACATGTGTAGATACAGTGATGTAGATTAAATGTTATGCAATCAGTATTATTGGCTGGGAAAGCCCAGGAGGACATATTAGCGCATATTGTAGCCATCACAGGGATGGCATTAACATACTTTTAAATGAGAAATACTTTATTCTGGCCTATGTTCACGAGTTCATTAAAAGACACAGAAAGTTCATATTATCCCATCAAACGCTTAACTACCCTCTCACCAGGATGCGACCCTAAGGACATATTCCAGACTCCAACAAGACCTATAGATGTTTGCATACGAGCTTGTGCATCTTCATTTGATTTAAGGACAATCAAAACATGCTACTAGATTTGGGAATGCATCTACGGTCAAAGCAACTCCCTCATTAAGGATTACGCAACCACAAGGACAGAGGTCCAGAGTCGCATTAGAACATCCATTGGGCTTTCATGCTGCTGTACCAGACATGGTTTGCCTGAGGAGCAAACAAGAAAACCAGGACTGGTGAGTCCAGTGACAAAAAAGGGACTGTCTGAACTGGAAGTACACTGGGAGAGCGGAAATCAGGAGTGACCTGGTGTCCGTGCAAGTTGCGGTATGTAGCATGGAACATGCGCGGATGATATTTTGATATGCAGTTATTATTCGTGGCGTTGTGGAGATGCTACATGGTCCCGAAAGATGCAGGGGGTAGACCCGAGACTGCATGGAGAGAGCTGGAGCAGACAGGGAGCAAAAGGCCTTCTCTCTCTGCTGTCTCTCAAGTGCCATCATAAACCTTTGAGTCCTCCCTTCTCCAAAGGTTGGGGCAAGACCAACTGTGGTGATCAGTCAGGAGCCGCCACAGTAACTGAAACCCACACACTTCCCTGCTTCACTATCATATGAAAGAGGAGTGGCCACTGGGCTACTCTGTGGCTCTGACATAGTGCCACACTCAGTGACACCACCTCGCCGCAGGGACAGAGCGAGCCGTGGCAAGCACCAAGCCGCTGGGATCAAGGGATATTTCAGATGGAACTACTGCAGTGGGTGCGACGAAAGATAAACAGAGCATGCAGGAAAATCGTTCAAGAAAGAATTATTTAGGTCAGGAATGGGTTTGGGGTAAACCCGTAAGAGGGTAAGGGTTCTACTCAAAAGAATAACAGGACTTTCTTTCTCCAAGGACAGTTTAAAAACCTGTAAAAGGGTGAGGGTAAACCTAAAAAAGGACTTCAATTAGAACATCTCTCTCTCCCCATAGTTCTCTAATCTAATGCATAGCCCCGGGGGTCTAGTGCCCAAATCACATTTTGGCGCACACTCACAGTTTCAGGGACACAGCACCAAGATTGTCTACCAACATGGTTCCCCTCCACCTCCCACCCCCCATTGCTTAGGGTGCAATGTCAGGGTTACTCACCCACTAGTAACAAAGATACCTTCAACACACTCATATTTTCTCACTCAGGGTTTTTTCTTAGGCTGTGATATTCTCACCAGTCAGATGTTGTGTATTTTTAAGAAATCATGATGTAGAACAATAAATGAACGGGTCACATGCTATGCTACTGACATTAGTATTGTATTAACATGATGCATACAATTGATCCCACACACACACGTGCACACCCGCGCACCTACGCACGCATTCACGCATACTCACGCGGACACACACAGTCTTCTTTAATTGCCTGCAACATTCCCCTTGTAAAGTGACATTCATTTAAACACTTGAATGTGTAGGTTAAGAAATACGATGGCCTGCATTCACAGTGGTATTCAATTTGCAAATCCTACTTTACACTTAAATGTAAGAGGTGACCAGCTGGGGCCTCCTTGCTTTTGGCAGTGAAATTCAGTTAGAACTGATCAGTTTATGAGAATTCCATTTGAAAGTCTTGTAAATTATTAATGCCGGAAGTGCAGAGGTCCTAGCAGCAAGACCTTATCCTGATCAGCACGACTTTATAAGAAAAATCAACATCATCATTGTAATTAAATGAAGCTCATCAGTTGTTTATATTTGTATAAGAACAAATCAACTGTAAAACCAAAACAATCATTGCTATTTGCAATATCACAAAGAAAATAATGGGAGCATTATAGGCAAGTGATAGGTTGTTTTATTAGAAGCGTTGTCCCGTAGCTATAGTGGTAGATACAGAGCAAGATACTTTTCGGTTGTAATCTCTCACAAGAGCTAATGGGCCACAGGGATTAACGGAGCTGAAATCAGATCTGTCTAGGAACCAACAAGGCCACAGAAATGAGTAGGACATCTCTCCTGGTTGGAGGAGATTTGATAAACGCAAGTGCACTTGAAAAGAGAAAGTCAGCATAGGCTGGTAGAAGTCATGGTATGTGAGGAAAACTGCCTCCAGTCCATAAAATGAATAGGATTTGGGGTGGGGTAAGGCAGGGGGCCGGAGAACGCAAGCAGGACTATGTGTGGGCCAGAAGACATGAACCGCAGCAGGCCAGATGACCTGCAGGCAGCAAGAGGAACAGACGAGCTAAGGGGCCCTATGTCGTCTGCACACTGGCTTTGTATTTTAGGGGTTTACTTACTTTTCATTTAAATTTCCGCTTCTAGAGTTTTGAAACTTAAATTAGACTTTTTATAGGCTCTGTGACGAATCTGGAGACTTTGTCTCTTGTTCCCTAGGGGAAGCCACCCCCTTTGAGGCTAGGGAGTTGAGCCCGATGAGCAAAACCATCCTTAGGGGTTTGGAAAAGTAGGACCTCACTGGAAGTGACTCCCCCTTTAGGGTACAAGGAAGGTATCATCAGTCTACAAGGGAGTAATAAATACTGACATTACCTCTACGTGTTTGGCTCAAAGTAATGCTGAACTTCCAACATGCTTCACAACTTGTGATGAACAATACGCCAGGTGGGTTATATCGCTGCATGAATAATGGGTCAACAAACCCTTGTATGAAGGAGGAAAAAACAGACAGTGATGCGAGATTCAGCCGTGAGAACGTTGGCAAGTGGCGCAGCTGCGTAGACCAGCAGAACTGGCTGCAACGCAGAAAGAGGCAGATGCCAGAGGAGAATCCCGTCTTCCAGGCAAGGAAACATGCATGGCCTAAGAGGCAGAGGACGTGCAAACCGGACCTGGAGGCACGACCATGTCTAAGACGCGGTGGACCTGGAGCGCGCAAACAAGCGCCGAGTCCAGTGACAAAGGGAGTACAGGGTCCTTCGCTCTAAGACCAGGAGCCAACAAGAGCGAGAGAGATAGCCAAGACGAGTGGAACACAAGGGAGCCACAGGGGCACAATGAGCAGAGTGAAAAGCAGATATCAGGGGAGCACAGATATTTTTCCAGGAACGTGAGACTTTTGTGAAACTTTAAGGAACTTTTGATAGACTAACCAGAACTGTTTTCTTTGAGTAGAACTGCTATTTACTTCTAATCATCGGATCCAGACACAGGAGGTATCCCAGGGACAACCAGAAATAGCTTTGTGAAGAACCAAGAGTGCAGGGCACTAACGCCAGTTTAGTGGATAGGTTTGGACCTATGACTATTTTTTACTACAGACAGGCACCGTAGTTTTGTTTTTCTAGAAAGGGAACTCTTTTAGTAGTAGGGTCAGTGAGGTGTTTTCTTTTCATTTAAATAAAACTACGTGCAAACATGTCCTCCGGTCCGAGTCCTCCTTCTGGCTTGCCACAGGTCACATTTTTCCAAGGTCTTCGACAGGATTTTAGATTGGCCAACTATTTTGCAAGCGTAGTCTTTCAACTATATGTGATTGCTTGAGACAAGCTATGGTACAGGCGTATCGGGGGTCGCCACGCAAAACTCAACAAAAAACTACAAAAGTAGTTAAGGAGTGTATGCCGGTGCAAGAAGCAACGCAGTATTATTCAGGGCCTCAGACGCAGCTGAGACAGAAAATTCAAACAGATCGTGGAACAGAACTGCATGAAAAAGGCACTGTCAAAAAAATGCCCCTACGGTCAGAACTTTTATATAACGCAAAATTAGCATCCATGAACGTGTGACGTGAAAAAATCTCCCCACACAAATCTGATTGGACTTCGCACTTTGAACCCTTACAGAAAAACATACATTGAAATCAATAATTGGGTCCACGAACCTTCCCACACTGCCCTCATTTACACCCAGTAGCATCACAATCCATCCCCAATTCCCACAACACAAAAGATAAGTCATTGAAACATTTGAGACGACCAGTGGAACTTTAATCAACTGCCTTGGTCGATTTATCCTGATTCTCATGAGAACATCTCCCCACCAGGTCACCGCCAGAGCCTTGAACCACAGACGTACTGCTACACAAATGTTGCTCATCAGGGACATTCTAACCCTCTTCCCAGGGAAAATGTTCTACAGGGCAATTCGAAAAAGCCATGGTTCTTTTGTGCTCCATTAGAAAAATCGCATTTCATAAATGATTTTGAATTAGAAACTGGTCATGTATTCATTATTCATTGGCAGAACCTGTGAGCTCTAATTTGTGGCCTCGAATAATAACGACCACTTTGTACTTCTCTGAGCACTGGCCTGATCGCAGACTCTGCAATAATTCACCAGCTACAGTGGCCTTTGCCGCAAACAAAATGCTAGCACATATTAAAAGCAGAAGCAAGCTTTTGGGGCCTGTTTACTGCGTTTCGTTGTACCACAAACTTTGATTATACACACCTGTGCCCCAGGATTTATGGATTTGCTTTTTTAAGGATTTTATATCACAGATATCAGAAAGAGCTCCCCCCTTTTACAGTACTACTCTAGCAGCTGATAGGTGCTTTCTTTTATACCATGTTGGACTTGCATCTTCATTACACAGGTTTGGCCCTACCGCATATCAAAGGCTTTGCTCTACTTGCACTTGTGGTAGCCAGTAAAGAAGTCTCACGAACACATCTGGTGGATGAAAGAGAGAGCACGAGCAGGTGACTTCTAATATTTGTATCTGCTATTTTTAACCATGGATTTAGGGGGCTTTATATCGTTTACATTTTAGTAAACATAGGATTGTACATTTTTGTTAGGTTTGCAATAGCTGGAGTAGCATCAAAGCACTAATGAGAGTATATATTTGTATTGGTACTGCGTCATACTTTAAATGGCTGTGCATACTGATTTTTGATTGTGAGGCTTTGGAATTTAGGGGTATATAGGATGTTGGGGTTGAATTAAAGTACACTTTTGTTCATATCGGGAATTGCTTATTGTTTGACTACTATTTTAATTGCTCATGTGTTATCTTTTCCTGAATATAAACATATACAAAGGCTAAAGAGAAGCGTGAGAGCAGTTTTATGTGTTCTTATTTCACACGTATAAGTGGCACTATATTGGAAGTGCAAAGGCTTGTTGTTTTAATTATATTATAGATCTATGTAGGGAAATGTTGGTCAGTTAAACAATAGTAGATTCCTAGGAGTTCTGGTAGTATACCCATGGCAATAATCCTGACTAACAGTAAGCCTGTCAAGAGCAAAGGGTTTGCAGGCCACAAGTGCAGAGACCAACTCTATGGACCCCATGTCAGGTATTGCACTATTCTCTGCCGCAAAGCCAGCCAAAGCCTTATGTGAGTGGAAAACTACCTTTGGGGTAGGGATTAGGCTCTGGCAAGTGGTGTACAATGACATACATGTCAATTGGCCAATAACGCTTGGCCTAGAGATGGCTTCAGGTTTACCTGTGGTCCGGCCAGCCTCTGAGATATGGTTCTCAGCCAAATCTTAGATTTATTCCCCTGTCTGATCTCTCTGATGGTCTGGAATTTCTTTCTCTTTTTTTGCTTGCTTTCAACTAGGCCTCGTTGGCGACTTGAGTCAAGCCTAAGGTTTCCCGCACACTTCTTTTCTTTCTTTTGCAACCTCGTGCTGGAGATCCTTCATCTCTCTGCTAGTCTAGGGCTTAAGGGTTTCCCACATGTTTGTTTCTCTGCCCGTCTCAGGCTTGAGGGATTCCGGCACCCTTCTTTCCTCTCCCATGCTTAGGGGTTTTCAGCACCCTCCTTCTCTCTCCATGTCTCAGGCTACAGCTTCTGGTTTTGGTCATCAACACTTTGGTATTCTCGCAGGTGATGGGGCGTTACCTTCAAACTCTGTGTAATCTGGAAGTGCTTCACCTGGAGCATTAGGTAGACCCAAGGACCAGCCTCACCATTCCCCGTACCCGACGAAGGGTACTGTGATTTCCCAGCCTCTGAGACTCCCCTCTCCTGTAGTCACTCTATTCTGGACCTGGCCCTCATTGTTTTGTCAAACTTTCATTTGTTGTTTGGTCACGCCACAGGTTCAACCCCTGTGGACAAGGGGTTTTCCACTGGCCCTGCCCTGAGCCAAACTGTCTCCTTGCTCTACCTGTTCTTCTTCCAAAGTCCGCCTCCTGATATTTGCCACACTCGTATCTACATTCTCCAACTCTTCCTGATGTCTGCCAATCTCCTCCTCCTCCGGTATTTCTGCCACCTGCTTCTTCCCTTTCTGGTTTCCAGTCTCCTCTCAAAGTTTCTCTTTTGACCCAAGTTTCTCCTCCTACTCTCCAAGCTTTATCGCCTTTCCAACTGTCTCCAAACTGATGGCAACATCTCCTTCTCCAAACACCCAAGCCAATTGAGGGTCTGAACTTGAAAATCTCTGTAGTCTCCCCCTCTGCTGGACTCCCTCTGGGGGTCTGCACCAGTGATGGGAAATTGGTGAGGGGGCTGAAGTTGGCTGGGGTCAGTATGCTCCTCTGGGCTCAATAATGAAGTCTGATCAATTCTTTAAATGGCTGATCCACCATCTTAGATTTTATGTATGCCTTTGCCGTTGTCTGCAGGGAGCTGTGGCGTGCTACTTTACCAGGTCTGTTAGTCGGGAATATTAGCAAGGATGAGGTAAGTAGTCTAGCATCTCTCAACTCTCTTGTGTTTACTCCACATGCTGAGCGAGTGATGTTGGTATCGTGCGAGCACTCTGTGCTATTTTATGTGAACTTGCTTCACAGGCCACGTGGGTGATAGCTGTAAGCTCCTGATAAGCAGATGAGCCCACCCTTGAGGCCACAGTGGGCTTCAGCATGGGATAGCGATTTATAGCACAGTACTTTCCATGCTTTTCTGTGGGCACTTGGTGTCCTGGCCTCTTAAAGGCACGGGGTCGCAAATATGGTGTTTCATGAAAATGAGAGTCCTTAGCACTCCCAGGGCTGCTTCTAGTGGGTCAGTTGCTGACATTAATTGAGCCAGGGTACCTTTCTGATGTTTCTTTTTTTTTTAAAACAAAACAATTTGTATTGATTTAATACAACTTTTAGTAATTTAACAAATGAAAAAAATTAACAAACAATAGGTACAATTCGGTTGGCGACCCACGCCTCTTTGTGTCAAATCCAGTCACAACTCTACCCACGATTAGTCCTTCCCTCTCCTCTGTCCTCCCTGTGCAACGTATCCCCAGGGTCCTTAGCTCCCTCCCCTCACTCTGTTGTCTTAACCCTTGAGGCCCTCTCATGTCAATGGTCATACCATCTCGAGCCAGTTCCCCATATTTTGTGATACTTCGGGGGACAACCTCTTTCCCTGAATATTATGCCTTCTAGGTCATAGCAGTGGTCTATAACTTCACGCCATTTAGAGATGCATGGGGGTTACGGGCTGCCCCATCCTGCTGCCGGATCTCTCTTGCACACCATCAGCGCCGTTCTAATCAGGCTCTTCTCCCTGGAGGTAAAGACTGTATCCCTGCAGATACGCAGAAGCCCTAATCTGGGGACATGTGGTACACATGACCCCGTCGTCCTAGACAGAGTATCCAAGATCGAACCCCAGAAGGAATGTATCTAAAGGAATTTCCAAAATGTGTGCATAAAGGTGCCCACCATCATCTTACATCTCAAACAAAAAGGGTCTGTCACTCTCCCCAGGTGTAACATACTGGATATGCTGGCCCAGGGCAAAGCCAGAGGTTAAGATTAATTCTAAACCTTCCAGCTATCACCTCTTTTGTTTTGCTGTAGTCACCCCAAGTGGGACGGGTTTGCCCAAACATGAGTCCCATGCCTGCTGGGTATAGAGACCCAAGGTAGACCTCACTGATGAAGCACCTCAAGGCAGAAACATGTTTGGGGATGCTTGTAGTCTCGTGCAGAAGGATTTTGACCAAGCAGGTGGGGCTGGAATGCCACTTTTGGGATGGGCCCAAGCCTGATTTGCATATGGCGTTTCCCCTTTCGTAATGGCTTGGCAGGTGAAGAACAATGGTCTGGAGGGTTGCCCAGAGCAATGGCAGAGGTAAAGATTATTTTTAAACCTTCCAGCCATCACCTCTTTTGTTTTACTGTAGTCGCACAGAGTGGGATGGGTATGCCCAGACGTGGGTCCCATGCCTACTGGGCTTAGACACGCAAGCTACTCCTCACTGATGGGGACCAACAAGGCTGAAACATGTCTGGGGATGCTTGTGGTCTCATGCAGAAGGGATGTGACCTAGCAATTCGGGCTGGACTGCCCTTTTGGGGTGGGATCAATCCTGATTTGCATATGGTCTTTCCCCTTTTGTAACAGCTTAGCAGGTGAAGAACAGTGGTCTGGAGGGTTGCCCAGAGCAATGCCAGAGGTTATGATTAATTCTAAAACGACCAGCCATCACCTCCTTTGTTTTGCTGGCTTCATTAGGGCATCCCACAGCCTCCAGCCAATCTTCCTCTCCAAGACTCACACGTCCCTCTCCCATTTTTCTTTAAGCTTGTTTAAGGGCTTTGAAGTGTAGTTGTTTATCACCTGGTAGAGTAATGTAATGGCTTTATCTCTGCTTTTTTCCTTCGAGGAGGTTGGCTTCTAAAGAGGAGCGGTCCAGGACATCCCAGTCAACCCTGCCCTAGTGCCTTATTACATGCTGCAGGCGTACGTATGTGAATTTGTCTCTATCTGTGTTGAAAAGGGGCCAGTTGCTTTTGATTGAGAATGTGTCAGATGTTCCTGATCCCTTGTGCAACCCATTTGGTTTGGTCCCCCTCCGGGAGGTTCCGACTGTTCCATTTCGGCGCTTCCATCGTCACCACCCCACCCCATTGCCCTAAGGGTATTTTGAAGAATGTAAAGTAATCTTGGGAGTGCCATCATCTTGAACAAATAAGCCCTACCCTGCATCGATATCGGAAGGTTCACCCAATGCCTAGCATCCCCTTATGTTCACTCAAGAATCGTCTCCAAGTTATTTTTTAGGAAAACTCCCCCATCCACTCCAATGCGCTTAGCCAAGTATTTGATCGCATGTCTAGTGATTGTAAGAAGGCGATCCTCCGCAACGATGGGCACCCTCGTTACGAATTGATCCCAGTTGATGCGGAGGCCGCTGTACTACCCAAACCTCCCTTATCACCCCCATCACCACTAGTCTGGAATTCCTGGGGTGCCCCAAATATATCAAAATATTGTCAGCATATAGTGATATGCGGTTTTAGCTCTGTCCTGGCCAACTATATCTCTGTATTCGAAGATCCACCCTTATCTTTGCCACCAGAGGCTCCATGGCCAACAGGTTCGACTTTGTAATGGAAATATTCTGGATGTGAGACCATGAACCTTTACCCTGGCCATCAGGCTGACGTATAGTAATTGCACCAATTTCATAAACCTCGGATCGAATCCCTGCTTTTCCATTACTGCCCATAGGTAGTGCCACTGCACAGAGTCAAAGGCTTTTTCAGAGTCAAGGGCTATAAGAACATGCAGGCCAGTTAATCGGGCGATCATATCCAGGGCATTATTCACTAAACTGAGATTCATTCTGGTGGCCCCAGCTGGCAAGAAGCTGCACTGGTCATGATGAACCATCTTATCAATCACTTTTAACGTCCTATTTTCTAGAACCTTAGCCAGGATTTCAGATTCCCTGTTTAGTAATGAGATGGGTCTGTAGGCACTACATTGCTCTGGGGACTGCCCTTTCTTATGTATGACCACTATTGTGGCCACCTGTGAATCTTCAGGTAGTGCGTCCTTCAAGGTTTTCAGTAAACACTGCCCCAATTGCGGCCACCACCTTCTGCCTGGCCTTCTTCCAATATTTGAGCAGGAACCCGTTGGGCCCTGGGGTTTTCCCTGACTGCAACTGGCCTATCGCCCCCTGAATTTCCTCTAGCGTAGGATCCACCTCCAGTCGTTGCTGAGCTTCCATGTCATGCGTGGTAACACTATTTCTTCCAGAAAACACCCTGTTCGACCGTCCCAGTACCCTCCCTCTCTTTATTAAGGTTTTGGTAGTATTGGGCAAATGCTTCAGCTATGTCTTCCCCCTTATTTGCCACTTCATTGTTGTCCTTTCTTATTTCCCGGACCCACCTGGTCCCCTCCTTTCTCTTTTCCAACCAGGCAAGCATTCTCCCACATGTGTACCCCATCTCATACTGCCTGTACTATGTCGACTTTGTGAGTATTAAGAAAGTTGGCTACCAGGCCTCTGTTCATTTTATCCAGGAGGCTGTTTACGTTCCACGTCATGCAGCTCAGAGACAGTACCTTTTCCCTATGCAATCCAGATGTGCCAATTCTTGGGCGGTTTCTAACACTGGTGGCATCTACTGGGTCTCCTATAGAACTCCCATTAGGTTGTTCCTGGCTCGTACCGATAAAACCTATAACCTGAATATCCCAAAGTATGAACCACCGCTCCTTATGCTTCCCCCCCACATGAAGCATCTATTGCCCTAGAAGTTGCCTGTAACCAAACAATCAACGTTCAAGAGCACCTGGAGGTGAATGTTCTGGGGGTGTGCCCTAAGACAGGTACTCATTCGCCGACATTTTCACTGATTCCCTTCTCTAGCGCTTGTCTTGACCCTGGGATTACTGCCAATGGTATTTCAGCCCACAGTAGACCTTCTGAAATAATTTCAGGGGAATTTTATTCTGCTCAGGTTTTCTTCAACTTCCCACATACTCATTCCTACCCCATGCCCTTCACTGTCCAGCCAGTGCCAAGTGCCTGTGGGGTCCGAGAAGAACCTCACTCAACTGAATCCAACCACACTCAGGGAAGCTCAACTGAATCCAACCACACTCAGGGAAGCTGGCAATAACATTGCAAAAGATCATGAATACTGGTTCCTAGTAAGCAAGCAAGGGGTATGATGTGAACAGTCTAGCCTGCAGCATCCCCATAATTGATGAGAGTAAAATCCAAAATGGTGGATCTGCCTTTTAAAGGCTTGGTCCAGCCATAAAGCTCCAAATCAAACACAAGTGACTCAATTAGAAGTAGCCAAAGACAGACCCTCACCTTTTCTAGCCAAACCCAAAGGAGGGGATGGGTTATAAGGATACATAAGGTCAGAGTCTCAGTCAGTGGGTGTGTTCAAAGAAGGGTGTTATGGCAGGAGTTTGGAATTAGTTGATGAGTTCTGAACAAGGCAGCGGAAGGGTTTGGGAAAGCTGGAATGGTTTGGGAGAGACAAGGAAGGGAGAGGAGATGGTGAGAGGGGAAGACAGCGCCTCAGGAGGTTGGTGTGAAGAGACAGGATGCAGAGTAGGAGGATAGTGAGGTGGTAGCATTCGAGACCAGGAAGGACGAAGAAGTCGTGCTTGTCCCAAAGCAGGGAGAACGGTCAAACCCCAATCTGAAGGGGTCAACCCCACTGTGGGAGGAGGAAAAAGCATGTGGTGTGGCACTGAGAAAAAGGACCAGAGAAGAACTAGAGGGAGACAATTAGGACCGTAACAGTGGGCGACAAAGAGGACCTCTTAAGCTCACCAGTGGAAACTGGGAAGGGAAACCTAGTTGGCTCTGTCCTGAAGCTGTAGAGAATCTCTGTTATCCACACAGCAAACCTTACAGGAACTAAAAGGAGAACTGGAGTAGATTCTATCCCACTGACAACCATAGACAAACAGGAAAAAAAACAGAAAGAGTACCCTACAGACTATGAGTGATGGGGGGGTACCCAACACCCTTGTGAACTTCACATGGAAACCCTCACACGAATGGAAATTCTGAGAAGAAATTATTCTGACACCTTATGTTGTGCATTTGCTTTAGGAGGGAACCTTGGTAGGTTCAATAAAACCTATGAAGTGAAGTTAAACAGTGAACTGCACCAAGTTACAGAAAATACATCAAAAACAATTGTGTATTTTAATTCCGTTCAACAGCCTGACACGTGTTTTGAGCAAAGCTCTTCCTCTGAGGCTGTACATACATAATCAAATGAATGAACAATTACATACACAATTGATTATTGCATTCACATAGTGCCGTCCAAACCAAGAGAAACCAAAGGGGTCATGCCAATTGTATAATGCATAATGCATGTCAACATTAAATGAGTAAATGCATGCTGGCATAAAAATATAGTTATAGACAATCATTCTAAAAAAATGGATAAGCAATTACCATATCAGTAGTGACATCAGAGTGATCCCAGAGTCAGCAAGGAGGGTAACAGAAAACAACAACAATAATTAGTATTGTGCGGTGGGTAGACAACCATGGATAGAATAGTGGCTAATTAGCCTATGATCTTAGTAATAATAATTGAAGTTGTCATATTTACCCAAAGATCCTAGTCCAATTGAATACTCTGCAAAAAATAAATAATCACAACAAAATAAATGATGGGTATATGCCAATTCAATTGATCCGCTAATACCTAAGCCAATAATATTGAAGATTGGCACTTACCAATTCCTTGAATTAAGTGAGGTGTAAGTTATACATGCGAAATCTAAACCAGAAACAAAATAGTGTATAACTATACATTGTTGCATATAAAATGGGCATATGCCATGTTGACAATTCTAATAATTGTTAGAGAAATAACGGAAGATTACCTGAATTACAATTGCGAATGCAAATGCACAAATTGATTAGCTGCGTCAATTCCAAAATACCGCCGTAATTGAGATTAATTAATTCAACAATGTAAATGAAGTCCGTAGAGCGCAAACAATCCACCACGACAATTGATAACAGGAAATGGGGAAGAAAGAAATCACAAAAAGCCTGAGTTAGGCAATTGTCAATTGCTAATATAGCGATCATAGCCTGAAAGCAGGGACCGTATCAAAGTTTACAAGCGTCTTGCTTACCAGCCTTCCGGCAGAGAAATGATTCTAGGGAGAGCACGCGAGCAATGTCTCGTGGTTATTTAAGCAACACTAAAGCGCGGACTGAGTGAGACATTGCAGTCTCCTTGCGGCCGCCATTTTGAATGAGGAAAATATCATGAACCACCAAAGGCAATATATCAGGAATTGAAGTTAATGTATAAAAGTCATGAGGACCTCTATATTAGCCTAGTTGAGGAACCATACCCGAATATAACGGATGCCAAATTATAATGCGCAAAAAATATGCATGTTGTCAACCGAAGGCGATTGAGAATTAAAGGGAAAAGGAAGAGAGAGAGCTTGAGCGACAGCGAATATATTAATATATTAGTCCAATTTGAATTAGCTGTATTAAGCCATTAGAATAATTGCAACGCGCCAATTAGATATCCATGGTTGTGTGTCCGCCCACAATACTACTGCAAATAGTGTCATAAATGACAATCAATTAACGGGGAATGTACCTCCCATAGGTAACAAGGGAGTAGTGTGCCTGCATCCACATAGCCACTGGCACTTCAGATAACAAAAATAATAAAATATAGATCAGGAGTATATATGTATGGGTGGTTAACAATTTGACAAATTAACAAAAATGGCATCATTTAAAGCACATATATTCCATTTGCTGTCAGTACATGATATTAAGTAAATTAGGGTTTAGTGCCTAACACCAATGTATATATAAACTATGCTGAATTGCAAATTGAGTCATAAAAATACATGGAATTCATGATCCGAATTTAGACCTCGAGTAACCAGTCTATGTTTACATATAAGTCTTGCCTCTAATTGCCTGAGCTTAAGTTCCATATTGCCTCCTCTTAGATGGACATATCTGAGCTAAACCAATAAAACGCATATCCTTAGTGTTGTCAAGTTGATGAGACGTCTGCCAGTGCAACGCTAATGGATATTTGGATTCTTGTTCGTGCAATGTGGCCAGATTTTCTCGAATACGAATCTTAAGGGGTCTAATAGTGCTACCTATGTAAAATAGACCACAAACACAGATAAAACAGTATACTAAAACGTAGTGTTCCAATTAATGAATGAATTAATTACATGTTTTCCCGTTATGCCAAAATCTAACAATTCAGACTCAAATGTATGCGAACACATGTTACAGCTACCACATTTATGAACGCCATTAACCCGCCCTTGAGCTAGCCATGTCTTGGCAGTGGGTGCTTGGGACATGAAAGAAGGGCAAAGGATGTTTTTCAGAGTGGGTGCTCTGCTGAAAGTTATTGAAGGATTCGGTTCAAGCCATTTGGTCAAGTCATGATCCAGATGTAGAAGATGCCAGGGGCATTTGAGGATAGCGTAGACACTATTACTGTCCCTGTTGTAACGTGTAATCAGTCTAATTTTGTTATGTGGCTCATTAGCAGAAAATAATCTAGTCTTGGGTTTAAGCAAATCTGCTCTCTTCATACTAGACACTTCACGTTCAACTTTGGTCAGTAATGAGGGCTGGTATCCTCGTGTTGCAAATTGACCGTGTATAAAGGCTTTTTCAGCCACAAAATCAGCATCAAGCGAACAGTTCCTTTTTGCCCTAAAATACTCGCCTTTCGGAATGTTATTGATAACAGAATTTTTGTGAGAGCTGGATGAGTGTAATACGGCATTGACAGAAGTTGGTTTACGATACGTTTTTGTTATGAAACCATTTGGAGACACAGAGATATTCAAACCAAGGAAATCAATAGAACAAGTGCTAGATTGATATGTAAATTGTAGTCCCCAGTTATTTGCATTCAAAAAGATGACAAATTGACGTATATCATCTTCAGTGCCAGTCCAAAGCATAATAACGTCATCAATATATCTTTTCCAAAGGTATATTGATTGTGAAAAATCAGTATTCAGAAACACATATTGCTGTTCAAATTGGTGCATGAATATATTGGCCACGGAGGGAGCAAAGCTTGCCCCCATTGCAATCCCAATAAGTTGTTGATAGTATGTGTTAAATAAAAAAACATTGTTTTGCAAAGCACAGAAGAGTAATTATTTGACCATTTCAATGTGCAGGTGATATGATGCTGATTTTTGGCGAAAAATGTAAGTGATACTATCAATAGCTTTCTGATGATCAATAGACGTATATAGTGACTTAACATCAAGTGTGACCAATAATACATCAGGAATAGGTGGTAATTGAGCAAGAATGTCAAGGATATGCATGGTACCACGTATATATGTAGGTGTAGTATATACCAAAGGTGAGATACATTCATTCACATATATTGAAATTGGTTCCATAATGCCGCCCTGACCACTGATAATCGGTCTGCCTTCAGGTATATTCGTGAACAACTTGTGAATCTTAGGTAAAAAATATGCAGTCGGCATAGTAGGTCGTTCAGAAATCAAAAAGGATTTTTCCACATCAGTAACAATACCTAATTTGTACCATTTCTCAATTAAGGAATGGACTGTGTTGCGGCTATATAAAATCGGATTATTTTTCAAAATGGCATAACAGCCAGGTGAATTCAGATGGGTGAGTGCCATTGAGATATAATCAGCTTTATCCATGATTACAACGTTACCTCCTTTATCGGCCTCCTTAATCACAAGTGAGTCATTAGAGGCTAGCTTATGAAGGGCTTGTAGTTGTGCTGGCGTTAAGTTAGATTGTGTGTGATAAGATTGAGAAGAGCAAAGATCACAAAGTGAATGGATGTCATTGGTCACAGCTCGGTGAAATGTATCTATAATATATATAATATTATCTTCCAGAAAAATAGGAGTACATTTCTATTTGTTTGCAAAATCTTTCATTTTCAAATTGCGATGTTGTATGTCCAACTCTTTCATAGTGTCCAATAAATTAGGCTCACTGTCAGAAATCACATCATTGATAGACATCAGTATATGTGTACTCATCATAGTTTGCAAAGAGAGTTCTGATAGTTCAGAAACTGGTGTTTTTAGAGAGTAGGGGTGTCACGGTATTCGTTTTATGACGGTACAATAACCTTCTTGCCAAATGACGGTATATCATGGTTATCGCGGTATAGCAGGTGGAGGTAACTGATCTTAACAAATATTTTCTAAAAGGTCATAAATTGACAGATGTATCATCACAAACAAAACCAGGCACCCAGGGCCAGAATTGGGCTTTTCAACATACTTTCCACTGAAATGCCTTGCTTCCACCAAACACAAACACACATGTGGAGAGGAGGGGGTGGGGTGGAGGCCTGCTGCAACTGGCAAAGCAAACTGAATAGCTTTTCTTAAGTGGTCATTTAGGCTTTTTGCTTCCCCACTGGCTACTGGTGAAGATGAACATGTTACCATCTTGATAACCTGCATGCCACAGATCAATGGAGGCTGATGGTGGTATACGTTTGTGCACATACACACACACACAAACACACACACACACACACGCACTTTCTCTTTACGTTACAGCCTTTAGTTTACTTGCGGGCCAAAAGGTGTTCAGTAATCACTGACATGTTACCCTTTGGTATGGCAGCAGGGAATACCCACAGAGATGAGTGAATTTCGCAGTGTGACTTATTATATGTAAATTCAATGATAGAACCAGCGAAATCCCCCATTGCCATATGTTTAGAGAATATTATCCATTATAAATATATAAACCCCAAAGCCGCCACCCCAAAGTAAACCCTATTCCTTCTTGGCACTGTATCTATTCTTCCTATTGCTAACATATTGATTTTGTGTAAGGCACGTGTGGTTTATGGAATGGCATTAAAAACTGCTCCAACTGAAACTACTTGGCAGAGGCACATCCAACAGTGCAAGACCAAGACTGCGCAGCACTTGCTTACTGCAGCTTTCCAAATCAGATTGAAAAGCACACTTAACGGTATGAACGGTATAACGGTATAAACAATGTGACGGTTATTATTGTTCAATTAAGTGGTTCACGGTATCTTTAACGGTATACCGTTATACCGTAACATCCCTATTAGAGAGTATTGTTTTACTTGGGTAGCAAACATTTTTTTGAGTTTAAGTTTTCTGATGAATTTAAATAAGTCGATCTGAATCTGAACATAGTCATTCGTACTAGATGGTGCAAAGGAAAGACCTTTATTGAGTAGTGAGTGTTCTTCTGGAGAGAGCTGATATTGACTTAAATTACAACCCTGAATTTTGGCATTAGCGCTGGTGCTCTCAGTGGCCTTCTTGACCTTTTTTCTTTGTTTGGTTAAATAAAACCTATACTAACGTAACCTCACTTGGTTGCATGATCGCGAGAAAAGCTCTTCCTTCAAAAAAGTGCATATGCTTACACCTGCCACTAAGATGGCTGCCAACTAAGGGTAAGCATGAGGGCTTCTGTTAACCCTTCTGGAGAAAACAACACTCTTCATGCGCCCGACATCTTCCCTGCCCCCCCTCATCTCTGGGCCTACCACAAGATCAGCATTCATTACTCAAACTGGTTTGGTTCACTCAACTAGTTCATATGTTACACAATGTGGGATTACTGACACGCCTTGGTTCTGTGACACTCCAGAGGCAAACCTTGGTAGGTAGCACAATAGGAGATTACAGACCCTGACAATAGCATTACTTGACTTCTCAGTAGTGGGAGCTGAACATGCCTTACCCGGGTAGGTGGCCAAATAAGAGCCTACAGATACTTGAGAAGGTGGTGTTACCAGATGCCCAATGGAGGTGGGTGGGGAAACAAAGCCCTTGCCACCCTGGCTGCAGAGGCTTCTAATGTTCACTTAAGCATTGTGGCCTGGCATGAGGCAAGGACTTTCCGCCAGGATGACCTAACACCGGACGTCGGTCCTCGGGCCAGCTTGCCCATTGGTGGCATTTTCCCCCCTGCAAATTCCCCCGGCCTAGAGGCCTGCAGCCAGGGACGAGATTTCTTGTAACACCTGTGTGCCTCAATCGCCTGTGTGGCTTTGACTTCCCTCTTACGCCATTCTGTGCAATCAGGTACGGTTTAGCAGAAGGTGCCTGATCTGTTTTACACCCAGCGATTAGATAACCGTGGGATTGGGGGCAAGAAGGAAGCACACACCGAATCCAGGAAAAAAGAGAATTGGGTTGTGCGGATGGTAGGAAGAGGAGCTTTGAACAGTGGCTATGCTGGCAATGCCGAACCTCCTCTGGAGATCCCATATGTACACGGACATCACCGGTGATATCAGTGCACATGCTCAATGAAAAGTTGGGCGGGTGAGCAAGCTGTCACTCACAAATGGAGGGGTACCTGATTTCTGAGTAGGGGTCTTTGGAGACCCTCTCACTAAACTGTTCCTAGACCCTACAGATCCTAGTTAATCTCTCAATTGAATCACTGCAGAGCAAATAACATATAACATATATGTACACGGTTAAAAATTGACAGCGGTAGGGAGTGATTTAGCTCCCGCTAGTAAGTCTGGAAGAGTCAATGACAATAACAGCTACTAGGAGCTACCTTGGACTTCTCAGACCCACTGGTGTCACTAAAAACTGCTTATGTGAAATTAATATCAGAAGGGTTTAAATCACGATGAGGCCTATATATAAGGAACAAAAGAGTATAGTTTTGCCTGCATTGTGGAGGTCAGGCATACAAGTCCCTAGTGGCTAGCTCCTGGGTCCGCAGGGGTAGCTCTGGATTACTGTGGGTGCCGGATACCCTGGAGTGGCTTTTAGCTCCTTCTCTGCTGAACACATACACACATAAAAAAAACATGAGACTACAAGTCCTAACTGTGCCTTAAGTGGAAGTGTGTATTCTATTTCAGCCTCAAGGGCAGCGAGGGAATGAATGATGCTGCTGCTATGCACAGGCCTAGCAAGTACAAGCTAATGAGGTGGACTGCGATGCAGCTCCTGCCCTGGCAACAGTTGGAAGTAGAGTCAATGCCTGCTAATGCTGTACTCCGGACTACTGGCCTTTCAACCGCCATCTCACAGAATATGCATCTTGTATCTTAGCAACGACGGCAACACAGGAGGAACCCTGCTCTTTAAGATGGTGATGAGTACGAAAAAAAAAAAAGAGCTGGGACATTATTTTGACTAAAATAAATCGTCCCGGGCAAGCCTTGGAATCAAGACGATGACATGAAGCAACACAGGTTCAAACCCGGGTCCGCGCTTAGAAACCTCTGGGTATTTAAGCACGTTATAAATACCAACTAAGATGAAACTCTTTTAGATGCTGGCTTTCCGGAGGCCCAGCACGAGGAGCTGGCTCCGGTCCAGGAGGCCGCGTGGCCTGGAACGCGGCCAAGGCAGGAGCGCTGAAATAATCACACACACACGCTGGCATGCATTCTCCCGGAACTGCCTCCCTCTCCAGGGGGCGGGGCTTTTATTAAGCTGCCCTACGTCACCGCTCTGCGGGACGTAGGGCGGATATAACATCCCTCCTTTATTTCAAAATAGCCTAACAAAACAAACATAAACAACATGCTCAACTATAAACTCCTGCCACTGCTGTTGGCTTAGCATACATAGTCATTCAGCCTCGCAGGCGGTCTCGTGGTCTCTCTCAGACTGTACCGCTTCGCTTGGGGGCTGTCCCCGCTCGGTTCGTAAGTCTGCTCACCTTCGCTGCATGTGTCCTCACCGCTGGGCAGTCTCGGTGATTGCCAGCTGCGATCCCCCGCGGATTCCTCCTCGGGGTCTTGCGCCGGCACGTCGCTGCTTTGTTGCTCGTTGTCGTCGTGAGGCCCCTCGCAATCCGTCCAGAGGTGCTGGGGCACGGGCTTGAACCAGGAGGCGTTCCTCGTTACTTCCCGACCTCCCCGTGTGACGGTTATCATGGTCCCACGCCGGTTGCTGATGGTCCATGGCAGTTCCTCATACCTGGTGTCTAACTTGGATTTCGTGGGATTTCGCAACATGATGACTTGGTTGCCCACTCTGTGGTTTGAGGGCCTTGCTCTTCTCTTGGCGCTCATGTGAGCATTGGCCCGTGTTCTCCTCGCTTCCACGCGTGCATGGTCGACGTCGTCAGGGGTTCTGCTTGGATGATGGGGAATCGACGAGTTGATGATAGTACCGAACATAAGGTCCGCCGGTGGTATGCTCGTGGTGCTGTGGGGGGTGACCCGATAGTTCCTTAGGAACCGGAATAGGTCGATCCTCCACGGGCTGGCGTTTGCTTTTGATACTCGGAGTACCTTGTTGATGGTCCTCATGAATCGCTCGACGTCCCCATTAGCCTGTGGCCACCTTGGCATGATGTGGTGGTATTTGATGCCCAGTTCTTGTATGTATGACCTAAATTCCTCCCCTGTGAATGGGGGTCCATTGTCGCTCTTAATGGTCGTGGGCAGACCATGGGTGGCAAACATCTTTTCTATCACCGGGATGACCACTTCCGCGGCGGTGGACTCCAGTATCTCGACCTCTGGATAGCGTGAGTGATCATCGATTGCCACCAGTAGATGTAGACCCTCTCTGATTTTGCAAAAGTCAATGCTGATTGCTTCCCATCGTGCCCGGCCACGCTCGGCCGATAGGATCGGTTCTGGGTCTGGTGGTCCACTCGTTATTTGGCAGGGTAGACATGTGTTCACTAGGTCCTCAACACGATCGTCGATGTGAGGGAACCATACCCGGTGTCTGACCCGTGCCTTTGTTCTTGCAAGCCCTTGGTGTCCTTCATGTGCTAATGCAACTATCCTGTCTTGCAGCCTTGGGGGTATGATGATGCGGTCACCCCTTAGCAGGAGCCCTCCCTCAGTGATTGAGAGGTCTTGTCGAACCGTGAACATGCCCGCTAGGAACTCCTTGGCCCCCTCGGTTCTGTTGCGTGTGTGCGACATGAAGTCTTTCCAGTTGCCTGACATAATGGCGTCTTTTACCAGATCGCAACAGGGGTCAATATGGGTTTCTGTTGCAATGTCCTCAATGTTTATCGCTTTGGGCCTCATAGTGTGGACCACTTCACAAATGTGCTCCTCCGTTTCTTCGGCGACTAACACTTCCTGC
Source organism: Ambystoma mexicanum (assembly GCF_040938575.1). Taxonomy (NCBI): domain Eukaryota; kingdom Metazoa; phylum Chordata; class Amphibia; order Caudata; family Ambystomatidae; genus Ambystoma; species Ambystoma mexicanum. The sequence continues at coordinate 1,629,595,242 of NC_090932.1, forward strand.
TGGGTGGCTGGTCGTGGGTGTCTCGACAGGAAGTCCGCGGGGTTGCCGCTGCCCGGTTGGTAGACAAGTTCGAAATCATATTGCTGGAGGTGTAGCAGCCACTTGGTGATTCTGGCTGGTGGGTGTGCCGATGACCCAATGAAGATTGGTAGTAGGGGCTTGTGGTCGGTGATCGCCGTGAACTTGCGCCCATATAGGTACATGTGGAAGTGTCGACACCCCCATAAAACGGCGATTGCCTCCTTTTCTATATGGGAGTACCTTTGTTCCGTTGCTGTGAGCGCCCTGGATGCATATGCAATCGACCTTTTTGTGCCCTCTTTCGTGACCTGCATCAGGATTGCTCCAAGTCCGACTGGGCTGGCATCCACAAATAGTTCTGTCGGGAGGTCCGTGTCATAGTAGGCCATCTTGGTATCAGTTGACAGGGAGTCTTTTATGCTCTCAAATGCTTCCTGGCATTCGGGCCCCCAGTCCCACTTGGTGCTGGCCTTTGTTAGCTCCCGCAGCTGTTCGGATAGGGTTGCTAAGTTCCGAATGAATCTGCCACAGTAGGTGTCCATTCCCAGGAAACTGCGCACCTCGGTGGAAGTCGTGGGGGTGCTGGCAGCTTGTATGTCCGCCACTTTCTGGGGATCAGGTGATATGCCGGTGCGGTCGAACCTGTATCCAAAAAAAGTTATTTCTGGTTTTAGGAATTCGCACTTCTCTCGATGGATTGTGAGTCCGGCGCTTTCCAGCCTGCCCAGTAGTGCCTTGAGTCTCACGATGTGTTCCTTGGTATCCGGTGCATGTATTAGGATGTCATCGCTCACGTTCAATACCCCTGCTATGCCTCTGATGACCTCCTGGATGGTCTGTTGGAAAACCTCCGCGGCCGATGATATGCCGAAACTCAGGCGCTTGTACCTCCTCAGACCTAGGTGGGTTGAGAACATGGTGATATAGCGCGACTCTCTGTGTAGCTTCAGCTGGTGGTACCCCGCCTTTAGGTCTACCTTTGAGAACACACACGATCCAGTGAGGTCAGTGATGATTTCATCAATTGTGGGTGTTATGTGTCGCTCTCTTTTTATGGCTGCATTGGGCAGGCGCATGTCAATGCAGATCCGAACTTTTCCTGGTTGTTTGGGCTTCCGGGTGACTACCATCGGGGAAACCCACGGTGTTGGTCCTGTGACTTCTTCAATAATACCAGCGGCTTCGAGTGACCTTAACTCCTTCTCAACTTGTTCCCTCATGTGGAAGGGTGTCCTTCGGTGTCTTACCGCGCGTGGTTGCACTGATTGATCAATATGCAGTTTGATGGTCTTTCCTTTGAGACAGCCTATCCCCCTCTGTAGCTTGGGGTGTTGCCTGAGGAAGTTCTCGACCTCGGATGTGTCGTCCACGTGGCATATGAATTTGACCACGCCCAGGTCTTCAGCCGCATCTCCGCTCAGCAGGCTTTCAATTCCCGCCTTGACAACATAGATCTTCGACCACAACTTCTGTTTGCCATGCTCAAGAGTGGTGCGGAACCTCCCGATGACTGGTAGAGGTTTCCGACTGCCGTAGGCAAATAGCCGAGTGTCTGTGGATTGTAGCTCAGGTCGAGAGTTTGGAAAACGGTGGTTGGCATGACGTTTACCGAGGCCCCCGTGTCAATGGTCATCTGTATGTCCTGGCCTTGTATGTTGACCATGCATTTTCGTCGCCTGGCGGTTCTTTTTGACGGTGCTGGCCCTTGGTTTAGTGTCGATACTAAGTACACCTTTCGGCCCTTTCCTTCGTTCTCCGTGCCTGCTGTTTGTCGTAGGGCTGAGAGGTCATCTCCCTCTTCTTCCGTCGAGGAGTTGACTACCGCAACCCTCCTCGCGCTGGCTTGTTTCTTTTTTCCTCGATGACCCTTTTTCCTGGGATCCTTGTGGAGGCTGTAGTGGCGTGTTCACTGATCTGCACACTTTCGCGTAGTTATCCTTCCTGCCACATGCTCCGCACGTGGTGCCTTGCGCCGGGCAGTTTCGCCTTCCGTGCCTTTGACCACCACACCATCCACATTCAGCTGGTCCTGGTGCTCGGGGCTGCCACCTGTTCTGGGTATAACCGCTGCCACTTTCACTTCTCGTGGATTGTCTATCTGAGATTTGAGCAACCATCGCTGTAGAAAGTGACGGCTGAAGTTTTTGTAGGGTCACTTCCATGTTGGCGGCCCTGGAGTGGGCGAGCTCCCTCTGTCGACCCAGTTCCAGGATGCGTTGTAGGGGGATGCCCTTTTCACTGAGCACGAGACGCCTCAGCTTCTCCGAGCGAATTCCATTTATGATTTGCCTCCTTATCTCCCTTTCAGTGTTCGTAAACTCACACGACATGGCCAGCTTCCTCAGCCTCGTGTGGTAGGCGTCGAGAGTCTCATCGGTGGCCTGGATGGTCGTGCAAAAGATAAAGGTTTCATAGTCTGGATTTAGTTGCGGGAGAAAATGTGCTGTTAGCGCGTCCTTCGCACTCCGGTATGCGTCTTGGCCGTCATCGACATCCAGGGAGTTGAAGATGCGCAGCACCTCGTCGCCCACACTGAGGAGTAGATGAGCTTTCATCTTTCTGGAAGACGTGACGTCCTTACATTCCATGGCCATCTCAAACTTCTGTAGCCATAGCTGCCATCTGGGCCCACTGGACGATGGGTCTGTGAATGGGTCGAATGGTTGGATCAACGTCGACGAACTCCCCTGCGTGCGAGGCGGTGGTGACGCCATAGACAGGTTTGCCGCCATCCTGGACGGTGTTGAGGGTCCAGGGGTAGATGACCCAGCCGCCATGGTGTAGCGTGCGCTTGGTCAACGATACTCCGCCCTCTGGGTTCGTGCGCGTCCTGTGGTGAGGCAGTGTCCTACGGGCACTTGTGCTCCGATGGATTGGCGCTTCGTGACCCGTGTGCCATGCGAGGGGCGTTGTGCAGGTGATGACCGTGATGACACGAGAGAAAAAAAAATTTTTTTCACCCCCTTGAAGATGATGTGTGGGAGGGGAATGGAGAAAAAAAAACACACATTTTTTTTTTTTTTTGGGGGGGTGGGGGTCACGTGATCGTGGGGGCCCCCACCGGTGTCCAAAAATTAACACGGAGCGTCCGTGTGGCATCCGCGTGCGAAGATGGTGGTGGAGCGTGTGGATGCTCGCTCACTTCCTCGTCGCCATTGTTAGATGCTGGCTTTCCGGAGGCCCAGCACGAGGAGCTGGCTCCGGTCCAGGTGGCCGCGTGGCCTGGAACGCGGCCAAGGCAGGAGCGCTGAAATAATCACACACACACGCTGGCATGCATTCTCCCGGAACTGCCTCCCTCTCCAGGGGGCGGGGCTTTTATTAAGCTGCCCTACGTCACCGCGCTGCGGGACGTAGGGCGGATATAACAAACTCCTGTAACAGGATGCCCCCGGGCTGTGTGAGCGCTTTAAAAATGCAAAAATAAAATAAATAATGTTTAGGGACTACCCTGCACCCCACTGATCGTCACACAGAGAAAACCGCACACTAACCAGGTGATCCAATACAGCAAATGGCACCCAATGGCATTACCAAGAAACGTCTGCTGGACATTACATCGAAAACACACCTCCTCCAGGCACAAATGGGGACTGCTAATGCCACCGTCTTGATGGCAGGCAAGAATTCTCATGTTACAAAACATAAGCGGTGCTGTGCGAGGGTACACATGGGTACACATGCTCACACCCAGCATCACAAAGCCTTCATGCCTTGAAACACCACCCAGGATCTTTCAGCCGAAGGGGAACAACCCCTCAATGAGACTTCTTTAGAAGTGTAAATGTCTCTGTGATGGCCAATAGCTCAAGACATGATCCATCTATGACCCACATTCCCGGGCATCCCCCACAGACCACAGCACTCCGGGTGACCTTCAACTCCCATCAGTCCTAGCTAGGAAGGATCATGGAAGGTGTAGTCTAAAACAACTGGAGGGACACATAATGAGCAACCGACTGGTTAATAAGCTTGCAGTTTATGCTTATATATGTAACCAATTGAAATAATAAACCAACAAGCAGCTAAAACAACGTATTGCACAGTCATCTGAAAATGTGAACATTATATTGTATTGTATTCAGTATTTATATAGCGCTCTTTCCCCATTTCTATGGCCTCAATGCACTTTGTGATTGGAACGCCCTCCCTTGGTGACCGCAGTCAATATGCAGGAGGTACTGAAAGTACTGTTGGCTGTGAGGAGGCTGCGAGGAAACGTTACAAGTCACGCTCGAAAATCGACTAGGAGGAGCACTTTCAATGCAGCACCGCTTTTGGATTTAAAGACTGCTGGACCTTTAAGACAGTAAATACCCACGAACATTGCTGTGCTAGTTTAAGCGCTGTGTTTGAATGCTTGGCTACATACTGTGTAGTTTGTGCACTCTGTAGTTTGTGTAGTTTGTAGAAGCGCCCCTTTGGCAGTGACTAACAAAGCTCCTTCTTTGTTTTCACCCTAGAATCCTGATCACAATCACGAGATGTTCTAAACCCACCCATCAGGAATAGTTAAGTACCCAGCTTCCTGCGCACCCTGCGCGCGCACTCAAGGAAGTACTGAAAGTACTGTTGGCTGTTTTCTGCTTTGTGCTGCGTGCAGCTAGTTTCTTACGGTACGGCCTTATATATAGAATTATGGGAGCACTGTCTTTTATAAGTCTGCTTGTGTGAGCCTCTAAGAGGCTGTGTAAAAACGTGCAGAGGGTTCGGTTGGGCTTAATCTATACACAAAGGTGTTGGAATCGGTCAGTTTGGCCCCGAGTAAACAGCAGTGTGGGACTAGTGGTGCTATGAAAAGGAAGCTTGCGGGGTTGAAACGTGATTGTAATATGGCGTCCAATAACATGAAAACACGCAGAATGAGTATGGCCCATGCTATAGCGTTACCACTACCTGCTTCCTCTGATTCAGATGAGGACTTATTGGAGTGTGCTCAAAATGTATCTGAAAAAATGAATGTGGGAAGGGTTGAAGATGACATTCCTACTTCCTCCCAGTCCTTGTTTAACGAGGAGAGGACTCCTGGTAGAGGGGATGGATCTGACATAGCAGTGATTGACTGTAACAAACCCAAAGACTTGGAAACAGGTTTGACATGCATGGACACCCCACCAATATTTGCACCAGGTGAAATATCACTGATGGGGCTATCTGAGCATTTTGTTGCCTCAACGCAGAGATCGTTTCACACCAGCGGCTTTGGTAACTCACCAATAGCAATAGGTGATAATAGAAGGAATACCTGCCCAAACGTAACTGAGGAAACAAGCCTGGGGGAGGGAAAACTCTTAGTGGAAGTGAAATCACACACAAGAATATTAAAGGAAATTCTGTTAGCCTTAACTGTCTGGCCTGAAATGCTAGTAGAAAATATGGCAAAACTACATTTACCAGGTATTGGGATTAGCACAAACAGACACATCACTACCCACTTTATGGAAGTACAATCTGCCTCTGATTCACATAACCCCGTGCCAAGGACAGATTTGTTGGAGAGGGAACACAGTGTTATTGTATTACCTGATACTCAGAATCCTAATACTATTACTACGGACTTACACCTACCGACTGTTGCTAATGCGCCTATTAAGGTTGCAGAAATATTCAACATTAAGATCTCAACAAAAAAAAAATGAAATAAAATAGGCAAAAACAGGCGCGCACTCAAAAGGCTTTGAATTTATGTTCCCGTAAGTTCCGAAGAGATTGCAATTTACGAGATCAGGAACTTGTGAACTCGGCAAGAGACGACGCAATACAGATAAAGGATGGGTCAGCTGAGTCCTCACACGGGAATAATGTGGTGATAGGAGGTAAATCGGTGGCAGACACTATAGAAAATTGATTTACAAGTACACTACTGAATGCAATTCCAAGCTCAAAGATAGTTATTGATCAAGGGAGTGAACAGAGCGCGCCATGTTACTCTGAGGCTGTAACTAAACTATCGGATGTTCTAAAAAATAAAACAGTAACCGATAGGATTGCTACCAATCTAAAAAATCTAGAACTTGGCATGCTTGATATATTTGATTTATTTAAGAACCTTGATGCCCCCATGAGAATAGAGATACCTCCAAGGGATATGAGTGCAGACAATGGATGCCCTGCTGTGGTTGAGACGTTGTATAAGGACAAAAACAAATGTGAAGATGCAATGAGTCAGGTTCGGGAAGGGTGGGATGAGATGAAGCGCCTTGATGGGGTAAACATAGGTGGTATGGCTAGAGCTCAGGTGCGCACAGACAGAGGGGCATCCTTGAGTTCAGGGACTCTTCCGAGCACCGCGGAAGGTCTGAAGGCTCATAAGATTTCTCAACCTGTGATAAATAGTAATTTTACCTTACCCGAAAAGCCTGACTCAGATATAACAAGACCCCCATTGACAGAAGATTATGTACGAAATCTCATAAAGGACATACTTATGCAGAAAGAGGGAAAGAGGTCTGTTATAGAAAACATAAGGTTTGGAAACCATATTCCTATACAGTCTAGGGTACCAGAATTAGAGAAAAGATCATGCCTAGGTGCAAATCATGAATCTAGTGGGAAGTTGGGTGTGAATGTCTCCCATGATAATGCAGCTAGTGAATGGTCTAATCACCAGCATGGTACTAAGGAGAACAGAATACATGATAATACACAAGACTGGAAGGATACCGGAAAAAAACAGAATCTTAACTTTACTGAAAAACTTTGCCGGCCACATTGGCCTAATGAACCAAGCTTAATTCTATATTATGTATTTGATGATGGTTATTCTCCCACTCTTAATAGACCATACATACTTAGTCTGTTTCGTGATATACCAGAGCTAGCACTCATTTCCTCTAATGACTTGCAATTGGTGGATTATATTCATCCAACTAGGCTTGACTTTGTACGCATGGTGATTGCGTCGCCAATTGTACGCGCTTTGATTCTTAAGGAAGCCGGTTCCCTTCAGAAGAGAGGCTTTGACACCTATGAGTTTCGGGATCAGAGCTCAAATGGGATGGAAAGCAGTCATGAGCACTTATCTCGAAAGGTTTCACAACAAGATAAGGGCGGGGAACCTAAACAGGAGTGTGGCGAGGTTTTGTCTTTAAAAGAAATGAAAGAATTCGAGATCCCTGGCGTCATCTCTTAAGGATTCCCTGGATCAGCTAAACAATTTGGTCACACCCCTGTAGCGATGAGGATGCTTTTAGACTGGTGTCATGGAACGCCAGAGGGCACACTCATCTAGTCTTAAACAAGGAAATATGTAAGTCCTTAGAGAGCTTTGACTTCGTATTACTACAGGAATCTTGGGCTTGTGGACCTTTGTTATGGGATGGTTTTGTTGTGTGTTGCTTGTTTGGCACACAAGGCCTAAGAGGCCGCCCAAAGGGTGGCTTGGTGCTTGCATACCGGAATAATCAAAATATTTTAATTTTAACTGAGAAACATTTGTTCACCTCCTGTATAGTTGCTACTTTTCAAATTGCAACCAGGAATGGGTTGAGTCATCTAATGGTGATAAATGTGTATTGGAATAATGTTGACTATGATGATGATATGCTTGTAAAATTGCTTGATAAGCTGGATACACTGATAGAGGAATGGCATATCCCTACACCCGAGGGTATGATTATCTTGGCAGGGGATATGAATGCTGATTGTAATTTGACAAGCAGTGAGATGGAGTGGTGCCTGATGGGACTTGGCACCAAAGGTATGAGAATAGGCAATAAACAACAGAGGTGCTCTATGGTGTAATTTTGCGAAATCATGGGGTCTGACAAGGTTGTTTAATGAGAAACCCACTTGGAAAGCACGTGGGGAGACATCTACTATTGATTATATTTTTGCCAGTGAACATCTGATTGAAAGTGATACGAACATGCTTGTGCAATTTAATGCGGCGAGTGATCATGCAATGCTTTCACTTGATTTGAACCTAAAGAAACTAAATAAAAAAAGAAAGGTATATTGTGCACAAACGATAGTCAATGTCAGGAGTACAAGGATAAAGTGGAATCCTGTAAAAACAGACACATTCAATAAACTCATGTTATATGATTTTGAGAATAGATCTCTAGAATCAAAAAAGGAAATATACTCGGTTAGTGAATTTGGCAAGCTACTAGGATCCATGTTAGCAGGGTTTGAGCAACCCACCCCTGGAATAGCCTCTCGAAAAAATGGTCATAAACATTTGTTTAACCTGATGTGAAGCTTCATAGAGCACAGTTGAATAAGGATCTACGAGATATAAAAAGGTCGAAGTTGTCATCAGAAAATGTTAAAGAACAATGTAGAATCCGGCGTCAAGCCTACAAGATTTGGAGGATTCACCATCATCCCTTAATAATACAGAAGGATGGCGAGACCATGCTTAGGGCAATGAATGAATCAAACTCTAGGAATTAGTACAGAGATTTCACAAATTCAATTGAATATAAACCCCATTAGTGAAAAGGTGTGGTCTGATTACTTCGAGAAATTATATGCACCCTCCAGTAATGATGGTTTTACGATGGGTTGGAAGATACATAATTGGGTATTAGATGTATCTGTAGAAACAATTCTATTAATGATGAAGAAAATGAAAGCATCAAGTACTCCTGGTCCCAATAATTTGTCTTTGGTATTGTTAAAACAAAATGAATTGTTATGGGCAAGAGTACTTCACTTAGTATTCAAGGATGTAATTGAAACCCAGACCATGCCAGACTCATGGAGAGTTTCACATGTCTTATTGATATACAAAAAAGGGAATCGTCAGAGCCCTGCTAATTATAGACCTATATCCCTGATTAACATTGAGACAAAGGTATTTTCTGCTATAATCTTGGAAAATTTGTTAAAATGGATGGACGATAATGATATCCTGGATGTACGACAAATTGGGTTTCGTAAAGGACTGGGAACGGATGCAGGGGGTTTATTAGTTTGTGTTCTACAAAGTCAAGCAGCAAAGTTCAAGAACGTACCTCTGTATGCGGCCTCGATGGATCTCTCTGCAGCATTCGATAAGGTGGACAGACCTTTACTATGGAAAAGACTCATGGATTTAAACATAGATAGGGGGTTACTTGATATGCTTATTCACTTGTATTCTAATACTATTTTGAAGGTCAGACTCAATAACGAGGGCCTGATGTCTAAGGACATAAGAGCCAGGAATGGACCTAAACAGGGTTGCGCCTTGGCGGCGATTCTTTTTAACTTGTATGTGTTAGGTGCAAACGAAATCTTTGACTCCTCATGTTTGTTATCCCCTAAGGTTGGTCGGTATGTAATCACATGGGTTGCTTATGCTGATGACTTTTGTTTTTCGATAGAACTAAAATAGGATTGCAAAGACTCATTGATGTGTTTCTCAGGTTCACCAATGAACTGAAACTGAAAATTAATCCACAGAAACTGTAGTGATAAACCTCGGTGATACTAATAAAAGATGTGCAAATCCAGTTTGGTCAGTAGAAGGTACTGTAATTCGGTTACAAAAATCATTTAAGTATTTAGGTTATTCATTTTCAAGTAAAATGATGCCCACCTTTATGAAGAAATGTCTTGAGTCCAAAGCTTTGGACGCAGGAAAGCAAATGCGTGTTATCGAAAGCAAATTTGGTAAATTTTCCATGCAGGCTTGTAGGGATTTTTACATAAAGAAGGTAATCCCAAGATTGACGTATGGCTTAGAGTTTTATCTTGATAAAGATGCATCTCAGTTAAAAAAATTGAATCTAACATCTGGAAAAAACTGTTATTCTTCCTACCCAAATGTATACCACTTGAACTAATAAGATACGAGTTTGGCCTTAATTCTTTGAAAAGTAACATGGACTGTAAAAAAATAATGTTATATAGAAAGTGTATTCTTGCAGGTCCCAAATCAATGTACCAAATATTTAATGCAAGTATTAATGAGGGCACTGAGAAATACATGCAGAATTTGAAAATCGAGGTGGACAACATTTTGGGAAATATTGGAGTTTCAATGAAATGTCTCTTAGAGAGACCAGGTAAAACGAAGAAGCTGATTAAAGCATTTGATTGGGTCGCCAACAATGCTGTTATATCGAATTCAAAACTCTATAGTCAAGCTATATCAATGTGGAAATGGCTCCCGGTACCTGAGCCATATCTTGTAAAATATCCCTCTCGTAAATTACGCAATAGCATAATGAGGTTCAGATTTAATGTGATGAACACTAATGAAATAGGTTGCATAAGGAAATTAATTCCTGAGGAAAGAAAGATCTGCAGATTCTGCATGAACAAAGAGATCACCGAAACACTGTCACATTTGTTGTTGGTGTGTCCTAGCTTGAATAATGAAAGACTGGCATATTTCTTGGACTTTGTATATGACACTTCATGTGTAATAAGGGAGCAAATTTGGTATGAAATGCTCCATGCAACAAATAATCTGCTAAAACTAAGAGTTATTTCATTTTTAAAGTGTGTATGTAAAGTGTCATAGATAGAGAAATGCATTGTAACGCAAATTAACATTAGCATTGATAAGGCGTTTATGCATTGTTGACATAAGGAAGATTGAAAGTTAGAAGGTTTTACGTTTTGGTTATGTATAAGAGAAAAGTATTGTATTTTGTATTTTAATGTTCTTTTAGCTTTTGTTACTGACATTTTGTAAAGGTTTGTGTAAACCAATATACAATAAATAAAAAATAAAAAAATATGCAGGAGGTTCTGAGAGTTTAGATAAAGAGAAGCTTGTGTGCATTTTCGCCGGTTTAGGATTTAGGTGGCTGGCCAGGCTCCAGTAAGAAGCACGGAGGTCAGGCATGTCGGTGGGCGCTGTTGGTGGTTTAGGTTAGAGTGCTAGTGCTGAAGATTCGATGTGTGCCCAGCGGGCTGGCTGTCCTCCAGTAAGCATCCCAGAGGTCAGGCATGTCGGTGGGCGCTGTTGGTGGTTTAGGTTAGAGTGCTAGTGCTGAAGATTCGATGTGTGCCCAGTGTGCTGGCTGTCCTCCAGTAAGCAGCCCAGAGGTCAGGCATGTCGGTGGTTTACAATAGCGTGGTAGTTCTGAAGATTGGATGTGTGCCCAGTTGGCTGGCTAGGCCTCCAGTAAGCAGCCCGGAGGTCAGGCACGTGGGTGGGCGCTGTTGGTGGTTGTGGATAGAGTGCTAGAGCTGAAGATTCGATGTGTGCCCAGTGGGCTGGCTAGGCTCCAGTAAGCAGCCCAGAGGTCAGCCACGTGGGTGGACGCTGTTGGTGGGTGTGGATAGAGTGCTGGAGCTGAAGATTCGATGTTTGCCCAGTGGGCTGGCTAGGCTCCAGTAAGCAGCCCAGAGATCAGCCACGTGGGTGGGCGCTGTTGGTGGTTGTGGATAGAGTGCTAGAGCTGAAGATTAGATGTGGGCCCAGTGGGCTGGCTAGGCTCCAGTAAGCAGCCCAGAGGTCAGCCACGTGGGTGGGCGCTGTTGGTGGGCGCTGTTGGTGGTTGTGGATAGAGTGCTAGAGCTGAAGATTCGATGTGTGCCCAGTGGGCTGGCTAGGCTCCAGTAAGCAGCCCAGAGGTCAGCCATGTGGGTGGGCGCTGTTGGTGGGTGTGGATAGAGTGCTAGAGCTGAAGATTCGATGTGTGCCCAGTGGGCTGGCTAGGCTCCAGTAAGCAGCCCAGAGATCAGCCACGTGGGTGGGCGCTGTTGGTGGTTGTGGATAGAGTGCCAAAGCTGAAGATTCGATGTGGGCCCAGTGGGCTGGCTAGGCTCCAGTAAGAAGCCTGCGTTTCTAAAAAGATGGTTGGTCAATCATTTAGGCTTGCAGCATCTACAAGCAAGATGATGTGTTCTGCGTGTGGTCCAATAGGTTAGGGATTTTGAAAACAGCTTGCGTGTGATCGGTGTATATCTGAAAAGCTGAGAAGGATTCCAGTATCTTAACTAGTGTTTTTTTATCCTTATAATGCAGCATTTGAGACTAGGCATGGGCACAGCTCCATAGGCCTCTCCCTCCGTCCCTAGTCTTTGCAAATGTGGTGACTGAACAATAATCACCCCAGCCCGACCCAATGGAGTGCTGGATGATGCAGACCTCTTATCCATGCACCCAAATCCTCATGCTGTCCAAATAAGTATATATGGTTCATGGTTAAAACATTTTGATGTTATGGTGAGTGCTGTGAAAAATGAAGTGGGGCACCAGGACCAGTGGGCATTATGTACTAAGTGATTCAAGCAGGCAGCCCTTTTATCAAAGAGGTATTAGTGAAATATAAAGATCTGTGGTTATTCTTATATTCCCAGAATGCTCTTTGATTTTATGCAAAGAAGCCAGAAACCCCCATGTTAGTACAAGCAAATAACATAGATTTTCAATTTTTTTTTTGCTGAGAAAGCACCACATTTTTCCCCTCAAAGGGACCTTCCTCCTCAGAAAGGATTGCACCAAGATTGTAACCGGTGATCTGTTTCTTCTCTGAACAACAAAGCAATGTTTAATTTTGCTTGCAGGCCACGGATTGGTTAGTAGTGCTTCAGAACCCACATTTCTTTTGCAGTATGGGCAAACACTAATAATTAACGAAGAGTAGACAATAAAAAATACAGGTGTAAACTCTCCTGCCAGGTCCCTTACATGGTATGTCAGAACCCCATCACCCCAACCACCATGCAGAGCCTATACGCATAACCCCTACCCCCATACAGAAAATGCTCCCTCAATGTCATGGTGACATTTCTGCAGGACACAAGCAAAAAATATATATATGGCTCCAAATACCAGGACACCCCCACCTCAGTGAATGGCTCTGCTGCTACTGCTCCCATTCTACTTATCAAAAAAAAAAAAACACAGCTGCCAACGCCCTTTTAAAATATGTTTTTTCTCTGGTTGCAATGCTTTCAGCCAACAGCTGAGCAGACTCTAGCAAATGTTCATCAGACAACATGACAACAGCTGATAGAGATTAAGAGGAGACATTGAGTGAGGCAGTGGTAAAGAGGACAGAATGCGAGAGAACAAGAGAAAAAGAGTCAGAGAGACAGAAAAAGCGAGTGTGAGAAAAGAGAAAGAGTGGGAGGAGAAAAAGAGAGGAAGGAGAGAGAGACAGAGAAAGTGAGAAAGCAAGAGAGAGAGAGCGGGAGAGAGATATTGGCATATGGTACAGCTTCTAACAATCAAACAACAGAGGTGATAAGACTGAACCTTGGGGTACACTACAGAAGACTGTGAAGGGGTCAGAGTTGAATGGACATGGTCTTACCGAGGTGGTTCCATCCTGAGAATGGAAGTGGATCCACTCTAAAGTGGTAGCTGTGGTGCCAAATGAGGGTCCATAGCAAGATTTGGTAGCTCATGGTGTCGAAAGCAGCCAAAAAGGGCAAAGAGAAACAGGGCGGCAGAGCAATTATTTTCAAAGGAGGAAAAGAGACAAACACTTTTCTGTGCAGCAGGAAGGTTCAATGCAGTGGGAAAGCTGGAAACCAGAGGTGGGTGGATTCCAAATATTCAAGGGGTTGTTGTGCTGCAACCTTCTCCAGCAGTTTGCCAATGAATGTGTTGTTTGAGATGCAGTGAACATTGGCCATGACCATCAGATCAGCGGGAGGGAGCTCTTTGGGGATAGACACGCAAGTGCAGGAACTGTTGGCCAGAACGGAGAGTGCAGAGGTTACTGCAGTGATGCTTTCCTCAATGGAGCTCACAGGATGAGGGTACATATGTTCAGATGAAGCATTCATGTGTGTCCCAATCTGATCAGGTCTTCAGGTCACGGTAGGTCTGAAGGTGCTAAAAGTGCTGTCGCAAGCCTTGTAGGTTCCCATCGGATAGTCAGGTCTGGGTTACTGGTGTCAACCTTATCGTGGAAGAGGACTGCTTCATCCTCCGCTAGCTGCTGCGCGATTGGGGTGGAATAGCAGGATTTGGTAGACTTTTGGCACTTCATTAGTCTATGGAGGCACCATGGTCTCGAACTCCTGACCGTTCTAACACCAGATCGCATTCGGGAATGGGGAGGTTTAAACTCATTTACACTAAAGCCTTGGTGCAACAAAAAACAACAAACAAGAATGCACTCCAGTTTTAAGACTTGGGCCATTGCATATGCAATAACCTCTTCCACCTTGACTGCTTCTGAAGTTGACCTAGCCTTAATGCAGCATGTGTGCAGGCCCTCTGTTCTAGTCTAGTCACACTGCATGTGTTGCCAGCAGATGTCCTTGTGCCTGCCCAGAGAAGTCTTAACCAGGCTTACCATGGAAACACAGAAGCGCACCCAGCTCTAGCTTAGAGAATCAAGATGCTGTAGCCACAAAACAGCAAGGGCACCTACTAAGGTTATGATCACTTTAAACTGCCCTAACAAATGTTTTCAAATGGTTTAATTCAGTGGCAAACCCACTTAGACAAGGGTAGAGCTCTCTTTCTCATTTCAGGGCATCCATCTGTGTACTGGTTCCCAGTTAGCACTTTTTATCATGCATGCCTCCAAAAATATAAACATGATGTGATAAAACATCTTTGTACATTTCATTACCCAAGTTTCTAGGTAGTACTACTTCACATATTTTGAGTCAAATGTTGATTTTAAGATATGGAACATGCCGCTTTGTTCCTCCATGGTGATGGTCTTTGTAAATTGTGTGGCTCACCAGCAAATCAATGAGTAAAACAGCTTCACATTACACTGGCCCAGCAAAGCTCTCCCAAATTCCCTCTGAGAAAGCGGGCAGGGCAAAGAAAAGGGAGGGATCCTTTACCAAAATAAACCAACTTAAATCATATAGGGGGCATCCAACATCTCACAGTTTGTGGTGGATGCCTTTCACAACCTTCCTAAATCTCCAAATCTGGCTTGAGGTCTCAGAAAGGGACATTTCCAGTCTCTCTGCGGAGCCTCCATCGTCGAGTCGGTTGCCTGGAAGACGACGGGGCCGAGCAATGGCCACAGAAATGTCAAGGTCTGCACCATTGGCGACGTGCCCCAAGTCAGCTGGCGTTCCCCATGCACCCTTACCGGAGCCATATGGGGGGAGGGGGGGTCCAAGGAGTCCTCCCCTGCAGCAGTCCTAACCCTTGCAATAGCTAGTCCCCAGTTCCAGCCGATGCAGAGGGGGCGGGGGGGGGCGTTCCATGGCAGGGTCATTACTCAGCTTTTCATGCATCGTTTGCTTTATTTCAACACTTTCACTTCTATTCTTCCTCTAGGGATAGATTTGTTTTCTTCTTTTTTTTATTTTATTGGTTTTTTCAAACCTTTAAAATGACAACATATGTACAAGTAACAAAACAACATGTAGACATACAGACAATCATCAGTAGTAGTCTTTTGGGCAAGCTCCATCCACAAAGTTATCAAACGGATTATACCGTGTCAGGTTTTATTAATGTGTTTCCCCTACTGGTGCCAACATCAGACATTTTTCAATTTGCTCCAAAAAACGTGTTAATGGAAATATCAGTTTCAAGTTGGTTCCTTGGTACATCTGATCCCACCAGTCATCAGCACATAAGGATGGATGGGTTTCACTCCATGGGCCCAAGTGCATAGATCTTGCAGATTTTAGCTTGGGGCAAAATAGCACTAAGTGTTTGAATTTCTTTTCTTCTTTTAAAGTGATATGCTGTTTAGGTACCCAACACTGTAAAATGTGGTGCCAGAACCCCCGTGAGTGCCGGGAGCCTGCCATACTCCCGACACGAATGCATGCAAGGGGGGCGGGGAGGGCTGGCATCCTCTGCGCTTTCTTTTTGTGTGTGATCATTTCCCATAATGTGCCTCAAGTCATCAAGCTATGAGGCAAAGCAGGGTCAGCCATGTTCAGACCTTCTTTGGGCGAGTGTTGGTCACCACACTACGCTGCAAGTCATGTCTGCAGGCTAACAGAAGGTATCGTTACAAAACATCGAACACAAACACTGCGAATCCCAGAACATGGGACTTTTCTCATCGAGGTTTAACACAACGACGAAAATATAGATGGAGGAATGCCCTGAGGTATTGATTAAGGTGGGGGTGTGTGGAGCGGGGGCAAGGGTGGGGATGACCCTTGCCCGACCACCCCCCCCCAGTATTTATTTTTCGCTGTGTTAAAATCTGAAAGAAAAAGAATCGATGTTTTGGGACTCGAAGTAGTTTTTCGTGGTTTTCACATAGATCTGTCCCAGAATGTGGCTGGACCCAGATCTGGACCCAGAGCAGCATGTTTATGGGCTACTGGTTGGGTACCCCAAGGGAATAGCAGAGACTTTATTTGTTAGCGTGCATTTTAACACGTTCTTGGGCTTCTAAGCGCTAGAACCCACCTTTTGATCAAGGATGCCTACGGTTAAGAACCTTTAGCTGGAATAGTGAAGAACAGCATGTTCAAATGACTTCTCAAATCAAATCAAATATAAACGGAGCCTTTACAAGAGCCAGATGAAGCATTGTATGAAGGCAGTGTAACAGAACAGCAATTGCAAGTCACAAATCGTCATGTATGAAGAATTGGGGTAGAGTAGGAACAGTATTGTAGCAAGGCAGAAATAGTCACAAGCATAATAACAGCTGGAAAGGTCTTGTAATGCAGCAACCACATTGAACTATTACTAGAAAGCACACGGAGATGAGAAAACGGATCAATTTCTAAAGACGCAAACATAAACCTAACCAGGTATCCGCAGGGAAGATGATACCTGGTCTGTTTGCCTTTACCCCGTGCCACTCCCTGTATGAAGGTGGCACAATGATTGGATTGGCATCTTCGGCAAAATAGTTACTTCGAAAAAGAGCATGCATACGAATTAACAGCCATAATAAACATTATAACCAACAATTATGACCCCTGGGTCAATTTCCGGGGCCTGCAAGCAGGTATGGGCCGAAAAATGGCTAAGGAGGTCGGGGTGTGGGGGTCGCATGACTTCCCCGGTCACGGCCCCTGGAAGGCTTATGTCTGCCCAGGCCACACTTGAGAGATGCGGTCCGGGCACAGTGACTCCCCTGCCCCTCATACTGCCTCTTTCCTACATTAGTAAGGTGGGGGCGGATGGCGTCCAGCAGTGGCCCGGCTAGAATCGAAGCCCACCCTCCTCATCGCGCTGTACTTGGTTGTTGGGTACTAGCAAGTGCCCAAAAACCACTCCAGGCACATTCCACTCGGGCCTTTAACTCGGTTTTCAGTCCCATAATTCCCTGCACTCGGGCCTTTAACTCGGTTTTCAGTCCCATAATTGCCTGCACTCGGGCCTTTACTCGGTTTTCAGTCCCATAATTCCCTGCACTCGGTTTTCAGTCCCATAATTCCCTGCACTCGGTCCTTTACTCGGTTTTCAGTCCCATAATTCCCAGTCCAGCCCTTGGGATACGTCTGTAAAGCTTAATTAGGAGCTGAAATGGAGGGTGAAGTGGTCTACCGTGGTCACAGTATTTTCTTTCCGTTTATTGTTAGAGGCCTGGTTCTATAGATCATTCCGAACGTGGATGGCGGAGCGGAAAGTGGAGTGTGAAGCGGCCTGTGGTCTGTCGTGGGCAGCAGGGAGCGGCAGCAGCAGCGCCTAAGGTCAGGTCGATACCAACAACAATTGACATGATTACATTTTCGACCCCATGATTGGGGGGGAAAAGTTCTGATAACCAATAAAATACACCACTCCAGACTGGACCAGCCTCGCTACGTTCTACCGTGCCGGGGAGGAGAAGAAAAACTTTAGCGGCGTCTTCTGTCACCGAGGAAGCACTGAGAGCACAACGCCAACTAACACCAAATAAACACAATGGCCCTCATTAGGACCCTTGCGTTAAGGGGTTAACGGCGCTGTAAAAGGTGTCGGCGCCGTTAAACCCCTAACGCCTGATTACGAGGTCTCTTTGCAGCTCCCGACCTTAACGGCTGGTTTGGACCAGCTGTTAAAGTAGGGACCCGCAAAGGGACCTTGGTGCTAAGTACGGTACCGCAATTTGCGGTACCGTAATTACCGCCTTCCCCAGTCCCATTGAGCCCTATGGGGCAAAAATGGGAATGGCGAAGGGCCAATGGTAAATGGGGAATTACAGCCCCGCCAACCTTGTAATGGGGCGGTATTTCCCCATTTACCATTGGCGGACTCGTTACAATACCGGCAGCAACCATGGTGCTAATAGCGCCATTGGTTGCCGACGGTGTTGTAATGAGGGCCAATATAGCGTAATTTACGCATTATCTAACGCATCTATGGAGAGCAAATTAAAAAGTTAAGGTCACTCATTTAATATATAATCCCCACCCAAGCATCGAACGTTGGTCAGGCTAACTGGCCGTCTTTACACGGCAACTGTTGGGCTGGCCCCTTTCAGCCATTTTTAGGTTGAAAACGGTGACTGCGGGGCATTCCCCCCATTAGCCGAGTGTAGGTTAAGCACAGTGACTGTGGGGCACTTACCCTTTGAGCTGTGTGTAGGTTAGGCACAGTGACCGTGGGGCACTTACCCTTTAAATCGTGTGTAGGTTAGGCACAGTGACTGTGGGGCACTTACCCTTTGAGCTGTGTGTAGGTTAGGCACAGTGACCGTGGGGCACTTACCCTTTAAATCGTGTGTAGGTTAGGCACAGTGACTGTGGGGCACTTACCCTTTGACCCACGTGTAGGTTAAGCACGGTGACTGTGGGGCACTTACCCTTTGACCCAAGTGTAGGTTAAGCACGGTGACTGTGGGGCACTTACCCTTTGACCCAAGTGTAGGTTAAGCACGGTGACTGTGGGGCACTTACCCTTTGAGCCATGTGTGGGCTGGACACAGTGACTACGGGGCACAACCCTTTGACCCGTGCGTAGGTTAGGCACAGTGACTGCAGGGCACAGACCCTTTGAGCCGTGTGTGGGCTGGACACGGTGACTGCGGGGCATTCACCTTTTGCCCGTGTGTAGGTTAAGCATGGTGACTGTGGGGCACTTACCCTTTGAGCCGTGTGTAGGTTAGGCATAGTGACTGCAGGGCACAGACCCTTTGAGCCGTGTGTAGGTTAGGCACAGTGACTGCAGGGCACAGACACTTTGAGCCGTGTGTGGGCTGGACACGGTGACTGCGGGGCATTCACCTTTTGCCCGTGTGTAGGTTAAGCATGGTGACTGTGGGGCACTTACCCTTTGAGCCGTGTGTAGGTTAGGCACAGTGACTGCAGGGCACAGAACCTTTGCACCGTGTGTGAAACTTCATTGAAGCTTGTAACCAGCAAACCACCCATTTCTGGCCCAGGTGCCATTAAGCCATCAGTGGAGATAAACGATGCCAGTACAGAAAAAGAAAATAAAAACCGGAAAGTCCAACCAATATATACAACTTGAGGAGTGGCGCATTAATAGTTGACGTACAAACCCCAGAATGAGAAAACGGGGAATGGACTGAACCGGAGCAACAGAAGTCCATGAAGACAATACATCAAGAGATGGTAAATTCACCTGTGTATAGGCGCGTTATAAATACCATATCATGGATAAAAGACACACCGGTAAATCGGGTGTTGGGAGCTCAAAATGAACTGTCAACAAGGCCGACCCAGCGAGATCCCCTGCTCGCCTTCTGGGTGAAAGACTAAGAATACACAGTAACGGCAAATGCTTGAAAAACCAAAGATGGAGCACTGGTGGTGTCGTTTCAGTAGAGATCCATGAAATAACCCTGTTACCGGTAGCAAGACAACGATTGACGGAGAACGCCATAGAATCGGCAGTAAACTCCGAAAATGGTCAAACGTGTAGAGCCCGATCCAAGAGGGAGCAAGGATAAAAAAAATAAAAACTGCACTCGCTCTCCTGGAGAGGGCGGGGGCCAACAAATAAGCAACCAGATCTAACTCTTTCAGCTCTGAACTTTGTGCTAACCTCATTGGTTCACGTTTCTGAATCATTGAGATCTGAAGTGCAACCTCATTCATGTACTTTGTTGGAATGGATTAAGGATATGCAGAACTGTGAGTCTGAAGTGGTGGGCCTGAAGTCAGCTATTAATACGTCTTTGGTGAAAGACCTAAAAGAGATGCATAGCATCACTATGAATAAGGATGTGGAAATTGATACACTTCAGAACTCCATGATATAATCGTTTAATCATGCAGAAAAGCGAATCATTTTTCTTCTTTTTCTGCACTTATTCAGACTTACCCAGTCTGCTGCCTTAAATACAGCACTTGCCACTTGCTGGCTGCACTACCACAGTTTGCCTCCATTTTCTATTTATTTTATTTATCTGCACTCCTCGGCTCTGCACTTTCCACTCTCCCCCTTCCATGCACTTTTTCCCTTTTCCCTTTTCCATGCACTTGCGCGTTCTCAATGTCACTTGGCCTAGTAAGATCGTTTGTATGTTGTGCTGTGTTCTGCCTTGTTCCCCTCCCTTGCCTAGTCGCGCTCTGAAACACTTGTGTACGAGCGCGATACAAATAAAATATCATATCATAAGGTTTCCATGACAATGATAAAGACTCAAGGAGGGCTCAGGCATAGATGGTTGATAATGTGCAGTAAGAGCAGGAGAATAGGGACCTCTTAGATGATACTCCCCCACCCCATTTTTCACCAACATAGTAGAAAGCATTGAGGAAAGAGAGGAATAAGTCTCACAACCTGTGGAAATAGCCACAGTGAGTAAAGTCCCACTAGTGGTATCACCTGAAATGTCATGGAAATGCCGAAGGAATAGAATGAGAAAAGCGCAAAACGATTCAGCAGTGTATTCAACAACCTCACAGGGGACACAGGGGAGGGAAACCAAGACAAAAAATAAGAAGGGGCAAAAACAGCTTTTGTACGTTCCCTTAAGATCCCAGAGATTAAAGTAAACAAAGATACAGACCAGGGGGGAGAACGAGGACAGAAAGAGATAACATTGGGAACAAGCCCTCTTCCCATCAACTTGTCAGAAAAAAATAATCTCCTCCAAAGAAGGGAGCAGTGGAAAACATTTCCACTGGTTCTCAAACAACCCGGCCATCAACAATCACGGAGCTAGAAACCATATTCAATAACTCTAAGAAATATCCACCTATAAGTAACACACTCCACTCCGATGAAGGAAAGACTAGCATGGGAGGTGCACGTAGGAAGGTGAAAGGAGTCAAGGAAGGGACCAATGTAGGACTTACTGTAAAGGACGCAGAGAAACAAGACCTAGTAAGATGGGAACCGATTTTTCAGCAAGGCAGAAATCAAGCAATTAAGCACAGTCTAAAGTCGAGCAACAAACAATCATCAGGTGGAGACGATGAATGTACTAGAAAATGAAGGACTACATGTCTCTGAAGAACCTATAAAAGACACGATGCCTGCCTCACCCCTACTGCCTTTTGCAATACCAACAGTGTGGTTGCATCAGTTTAGGAGAGAGAACGACTCTAAAGCCCTGAACAGAAGTGGGATTCTTGCAATAACAAGGAAAATTCATGCCTTCTACTGCTTCTTAAATTCCCACAATATAACTGTACACATATAGTAGAACTATGTCTAAAATCAAGAATAGGAGCAATAGCTTAATTAGCACATGCAGAAACATTTAGAGAACTTGGCATTGATATTTCCACAAGACCGATTAAAAACCAAGATTCAGTACAAGGGAGGATGAGTGTGAAACGTGGAGAAAACAAGGTCTCTATAGTAAGCAGAGCGGCCTTATACAAGAGCGAAGATATTCTGAAACAGAATGTCTTGGAAAAGGAAGAGAATTTGATGAACCCTAATTCAGTTATGTGGGCAATTGTCCCAGAAATTATGAGTTTTGTCTTTGAGAAACACTGGGGAAACCAGAATTCCATCTAGGATCTCGTAATGGCATGTTTTGGGATGGAACACGAGGGGTTCTGGATCATTTAGGTCCAGACCCATAAAGGAAGAAATCTTTAGGAACCAGAATCTAATTATCTTTCAAGAAACATGGTTGATAGAGCAAATGAAATTAGATGGCTTCATGACAAATGAACAAGTGGCAAGGCCGGAAGTACTAGGAAGTACATCAGGAGGCTTACTGATATCGGCACAGGTCTCCTTATGCCTAGCCCTCAAAGCCATCCCGACAGAGTGTCAAGGACTCCTAGCCGTCAGACTGAGAAGAGTAGCAGGGGCCTTTTCAGACACGATAGTCATCAACGTGTATTGAAATCCGGTGAATGCATCATTAATTGACTTCCTAAAGGCTTTTTCTGACCTACTTCTTAAGGTCAACGACTTATATGACATGGCAAATATTTTGATATTTGGCGATTTAAACTCTCAATGGCCCTCATTACGACCCTGGCGGAAATCGAAAAACGATGGCGGAAATGCAATACCGCCATCGAATAGCGCTCGGTGCGACTATGACCCGTCACCGCAAAGTACGAAGCCATTAGCGACACCGTAGTGAACGCCAACGCTAACTGCACCAAGCACGCGCGCGCGCGCCATGCCAAACCGCAAACACCACCATGGTGCAACGGTACGCCAATTCCGACCCTAGCGGACATGTACCTAACGCCATCAGGCATGGCGTAATGTACCATTCCGCCATGGCGAGAAGTACGGCATCGCGAATCAACCGTAAACGGCCCCACTGAGTGCCTGTACACCGCTCCCTGCCCACAAAGTACAACTCCCCGTAGGTGCAATGAAGCCACAATGCAACCATTGAAATGTACAAGTCACCCATGCATGCCAACGAACAAAAGAAACACAACAGGGGCCAATGGGAGCTGCAGGGCACAGATGGCACGAATACAGAAGCCATCCCAATGGACATGACCACAGTCCCCCACCAAGAAACGCACGCAAACACAGGCACCTGTGACCAGCAATATTCCGAAAATCACATCATTCCACCAGTCCACCTGGCTGACCGGCATCTGTTACACAAAACCCAATCCCCCGCCCCTGAGCATGACAACATTCAAACTGTCATATTGGCAGCCCCCATCCCTGACCTCACTGGGCTTCGTAGGCAAACGCGGCCAGTACAGTACCACGCAACTAAACCCCGAAGCCGGAACCCGATGCAGATCTCCTCACAATACATCGCCCCCCAAATTGGCATATGCCACATCACTTGCAAAGAAAAACGCTACACGGGCCAAATCCGAATAGAAATTTTATGCACATCAAAATCACCAAGCCCATACAGCCATCAGGCCATGAACTCCAAAACACCAATCACCATTGTGGGCTGCTTCCGCAAGAAATGACCAGCCACTACCTGTGTGTCGCCCTGTTCCCCCATGGTACACAGAGCCACAATCACGTACGAAAATGCAACATGGAAGCGCACAGAACCGCAGGGCCGTCCCAATGGGGAGGCACTAGTCCAGCTGAAAGGCCGAAATGTTGCTCCGAGCCACCAGTACTGCGTAAGGGCATGTGGCCCATTGGCGATCGTCCCATAAGATCATAATGCTGCTCCACTGATTAACACGAAGCAGCAGGTGTCGGGAGTAAAATCCATCTGCAGGAGTGGCATACAGATGGCAGTGGCAAAAGGGGAGGAGATACCTGTCAACCAAAAGAAAAGAAAAAGAACAGAATGGCCATCAGAACTACATTCCAACTACTCACTTCAATGATCACACGAAATCCACAGCCATATGCATGCTAGCCCAACCAAAAGGATCATCACCACCCCAAAACCACTTGCGACTCAACCATCTATATCGAGGTGCAAACACCATCACAAACGAGTGTACCTGTGCATGCGTCTGTCAAAACAGATTCCATCAGATGGGAATGTTAACGTGCATGGACACAAGTGTCTGAGGGCGCCTCGAGACAGGGAGGGCTCAACAAGGCCAGATGGACGATGGTCCCACAATGGCAGCCCTGCATCACATAGCGTAGGGGAGGCGGATAGATCCCAAGAAGCCCTGTACATGGCAAACTCTGTATCAAATCACCTGCCCATGCATCCATCCATCATTCCCTCATCCCGGGATCAAAATGCCTGAATAATTACTCACATAACATTAGAAACATCCATTGAGTCCGTGCGTTATGCAGCCTGCTAAATCCACAGTGCCCCAGCCCGTAATTCCAGTGTTGTGAAGTAACATGTTATTGGGAACGGACGGCCTCATCGCCCACTTCGCTATTGCGCATCCCAAACTATTCATATCAATCATTGCTCCCTCGCCATGGGCCCTGTCTCAAGGACATAGAACAATAGAACGTTACATTTGCAGTCAGACCTGTGGGCATCTCCTCGCCGCTAGCTGGAAACCGAAAGCGCCGCCCCTCGAATTCCTCATTTGCAACATCACGTCGAAAAGGCATCTGTGGCCGTTTGAAATCACTAATTATTCCATCGAGTGCGGCTGTGTGTGAAAATGGCAACTGCCTTCACCCACGAATGGGACGCCCCGCCCGTCGTTGAACCTCGGTGCAGTGATGCATGAGGGTCCACCGTTACTCGAGTACTACGTTCCAGTGACCCTTCACAAGTCTGTTCGCGACTGCAATGAATGCATGTGAAACAATGGGACCACAGCAGAATGAACATATCAACCAATCTTACACGGCCATCGGGTACAAATACATGATTGCAATAGCAAGATACAATTCCCCGAATTGCAGCGTTGTGCGCGGGACGTGCTCGGCCAAAGGGGAGAGCAGTTTGCACAGGTGGAATCAATCACCACAGGTGGAGGCCATACAGCCTGAAAACACATAAATTGCACAGCCAGTCTCCTCCCACAACCACACCGAAATGCTACCGGCAGGACTCGCGATGTTGGCCCTGGGGGACCTGATAGCACTGCAAGCGCTCCGACTCCAAGAAGAAGACGAACACCAACTACAACCAGCCGCACGGAGGAGACGCAGGAGGAGGAGGAGGCCAAGGCAGGGCCAGCAAGGGCTGCCAGCACAGCCACTACCACCACGCAGGCAGCCCGCAATCCCACGCCTCCGAGCACATCCGTTCAACCTCACTGATGAGCAGATCCACACCCTCTACCGTCTGGACCGGGACACCATAACCGCCATTGTGGACATGACACAGGCTGACCTTGTCAGCATGATAGATAGCCCAACCGCCATCCCAGCCCTACTGAAGGTGGTGTCTGTACTCCACTTCCTGGCCACAGGCACCTACCAGCACACAGTCGGACAGTTGCATGGCATTTCTCAGCCACTGTTCTCACGGACACTATTGCAAGTGCTCGATGCCCTCCTGAAGCACGCAGACGACTACATCTCTCTACCACGCTCGGAGCAGGAAATAACCAACACAAAAGTGGGATTCCATGCACTTGGCGGCATACCGGGTTGCATTGGTGCCATCGACTGCACCCATGTTGAATTGGTCGTCCCACATGCCATGGAGGCCCAGTACCGCAACCGAAAACAATTTCATTCCCTGAATGTACAGATGGTGTGTGACTCCAACAGGATCATTACACATTGTTGTGCCCGATTCCCTGGATCAACCCATGATTCTATGGTCTTGAGGAACTCTACAATACCACGCTACATGGAGCGACACGCAGGGAACAGATCCTGGCTACTCGGTGAGTCTCATTACATGCATGATGATGTGGGGTATGTGAATTGGCATTGACCTGCCAGGAAGGGGGGGGGGGTGTGCGTACGTATCAATGGCATTCCACATCATACGTTTCTCGTCCACATACAGGTGATGCTGGATATCCACTGAAGAGATGGCTCCTCACACCAGTCCGGAACCCACGGGACCAGCATGAGGAGGACTACAACCATGCCCACTCACGTACCCGTGTAGTCATTGAACAGGCATTCGGCCTACTGAAGACCCGTTTCCGCTGCCTCAGCAGGTCTGGCGGGGCACTCCTGTACCGCCATGAGAAGGTTGCAAAGATGGTGATGGCATGTGTCATGCTCCACAACATGTGCGTACGTAGAAATGTGCCCATGCCCCCTGACGCAGAACTGCAAGCACCTGATGATGGTCATGATGAGGGTGGGGATGTGGCAGCACCTCATGGAGTCTGCGAGGCACCGGAGGCCCGTGACATTCGTCAGCATCTCATTGATGTATGCTTCTAGCACTCACGCCTGGTGGCTGATACATGGACACGGGACTCGTGGCACTGCGTGTGTCTGGGACATGCACAATATGGACTGTACGCCTATGATGGCCTAGTACACAAAGATCAATGTCCACACTTCTCATTGGTTGATCGTGCACTTTTTATGGCATATGTGATATCATGTTGAACACCCTATCGACCCGCCACCCAAGTGAGCCCAACACACCCCCTCCACCCTCCTACCTCCCCCCCGAACACCAGTGTCCAAAGATGCTCATTGTCAGTGGGCTGTCGCTATTGCATGCCCCCTCTGCGGGTATCAGGGGCACCCCTGCCTGTGGAGCGCAGGTTCCTTCCAGATCTACGTTGGGGGCTGCCCTGGACGGAACTTGCAACGGATGATGTGTCTGCCTGCTCACGTCCATGCATGTCCCTAAGGGTTTGCGAGAGCTCAGTGAGCACACGGCGCACTGCGGCAAGTTCGGCACATACGTCTTTGGACGTCGCATGCAGTTCCCCCCTCAGGCTCTCGGTGCGTCTCTCAATTTGTGCCCTTAGCGTCTCTGTACCTCTCTCCATTTCTGCCCTAAGTGCCCCCACATTCATCGGCATGGTCCTTGAGGAGTGTGGCCAGTTGCTGCTGTTGTTCGATCAACTGGTCGAGGGACTGTTGCCTCTGCTGGGCCATGGCCATTTGCGGGGGTGTCACAGAGGGGCTGTTGTCCTCATGTTGCCTTGCCACAGGGCTTGTGGGGGATGGCCAGTCGTCGTCTGGTGGGTGCCCCTGCGTGGTATCCTCATGTTGTACGGGATGGAACAGACAGGGGGATTGGGACAGGTCATGGATGGATCTGACTTCGGCATCCCCGTTTTCTGTGTCCGAGCATGCTGCCATCAATGGGGTGTCACCTATGGTGCTGCTGCCACCAGAGGCAGTGCCTTCTGTGGCATCCATTGGGGGGACCTGTGGTGGTGGTGTTGTGGGCATGCTGGCTGCTGGGGTGCCTGTTGATGTTCCCTCCTCTGTGCTGCCACCTGATTTGTGCTGCTGCCGTGTCTTGATGCGTGCAGCTGAGGTGGAGGGTCTCTGGCCGTTGGTCTTGGCCCTCTTTGCAGGTGTGCTGGTAGGGGTGTCCTGTAGCTCGTTGTTTGGATCGGACCCTGTGGTGGAGTAAAGGAGGGCGAGGGTTATTGATGGGTCTGTGGGAATTGGAATGGCATTGTATCACATGCATTGGGGTGGTACCTGAGGGTGATTTGGGTCGGGGCCTTGGAGGTGCTTTGATTTGTGTGTGGAGTGAGGGTGCAGTTGTCTGGCAGCCTGCAGTTAGGGTGTGCCTGCTGCACGTGTAGTGCGTGTATTAGGGGTTTTTAATTATTTATGTATTTATTGTGGGTTTTAACGTGCGCTTGCAGGCCGATGTGTGTGGACGTTCTCCTGGACATGTGTTTCTGTTGCACTATGTGGACGCATGGTACTTCACATGGATGGACTGTGTGGATTTGGCATTGTTTTATCTGGCCCACCTACCTGAATCTTCGGATGTCTGCACTCCTTTCTCCATCCCTCCGACTCCCTCTATGCTCTCCATTCCGATGGTGGAGGCACAGATTTCTTCCCAGGGGGTCAACTTGATGGGTGATTCAGGACCTCCCCCGGTGGCTGTGGCAATGTTGCGGTTGGCAGAGAGTATGCTGCGGACGCGTATCCGCAGGTCGTCCCATCGCTTGCGGCATTGCTGTGGGGTGCGGGGTGCGGTCCCCACCGCACTTACCCGCTGTGCCACCAGAGCCCATATGGCCTTCTTGTTTGCAAGTGCCGTCCTGGTCATTTGCGTGCAGAAGACGACGGCAGCATTCTCCTGGAGGGTCTCTGTTAGCACGGTGAGTTCCTCACGGGAGAAGTGGACCTGCCGCTTGCGGTCGCACGCTTTCTTCGCTACTTTTCCCATTTTTCTTGGTTTCGCTAGGGTGGTTGACGGGTTGGGGTGTGTTTCAGGGTAGTGATTTTAGTGGTTGTGTGGTTTTAGTGTATTTATAGGTGTACGCCGGGATGTTTCCCGTTCCGGGCCCATGTTTTAACTTCCGTTTCCGTATATTTCCGGGCACCGTACTTTCCGGTAGGCGCACACTGCGGTGACCGCTAAGAGGGGTGGCGGTATTGCACCTAGGGCGCCGTACGGCGGCGGTGTGGGCCGTTTTGGGGTCATTTCCGCCATCGCGGACTTTGCACTTCCGCCATGCCGTGGTGCTCGTGCCCGATGGGTCGGAATGGGCCGCACTTTGCTCCTTCGTGCAATGGCGGAAACGCTATTTACGCTGTGGCGCTCCGGTCAGTCGCTTTCCGCCAGGGTCGTAATGAGGGCCAATGTGTCCCATTACAAGATAAGCTTACAGGGAAAATACTCAAAGGAATATCAGGTAACGAACGGTAGAGTGTGGATACAATTTCTAAAAGACAAGAACTTAAGAATTGTGAAGTGGAGCGTGAGGGGAGGCACTCCGGAAAACACAACCTGGTCGAGGGCGAACAGTATTTCCATCTTGGATTATTTTATTCTATCAGAAGATATGTTTCCTGTTGTGGATGTTTCACCATCTTAAGCGGATGTATGAGCGATCACAAGAGATCATCAGCAATACTAAAATTAGGAAAATTCCAACATAGACCCTGGCATTTTGGTGCCTCGAAGTGAATAACGACAAAAATAGAGTCTGAGAATTCAAACAAAATGGCAAATCATTAAATAACAAGCTTTGTCAAATCTTGAATAATGATAGAGAAGGAATTCTAAATAGAATGATGAGCCCTGAGAACTGAACAGCCTAATACCATCCAATTAAGGTCTGTTAAAAAACTTTTACATAGGTCCGATGAAGCAGAGTGGAGCAAGAAGAAATCGCTAAGGAAAACCATCACTCAATTAAACCATGTGAATCATTCCTTCACAATCTATGGAAAATATCCTTAGGGTATAGGAACTGGTCAAGTGCACCCAAGTCTTTGCAAGTCCAGAAAGATGGAGAGCAGATGTTAAAACACTTTGCTGGCAAAAAAACTCATGTCACGTTTGGGAAATACTGAATAATATCAATTGCCCTCAGTATGAGCTACAGAGCAATGTTATCTCTGAAGGAAACTGGTCCAATTACATCCGAGAGACATTTAGAGACCAGAGGCCCGAAGCAAGCGAGGAGAGCAATGCCCAGCACCTTGCAATCTGAAGCTAGATAAATAGCTAGTGAAATATCCAATTAAGAAATCGTTATCTTCACGAGCAGCAGGACCAAATAGGCTCACAAATGCAATTCCAAAGACAGATACAGCTTTATGGGCAACAATCTTACTGCACGTGTTTGAAGCATGTTTGGAAAATAAGAATCTCCCAGAGTCATGGAAGAGTGCAGTCATAGTCCCCATACATACTTGTGTATAGGCGCGTTATAAATGCCATATCATATCATATCATAAACAAGGAGATCGTGAGGTTCCCTCAAAATAATGGGTTGCGCCTATAAACACTTGTGTACAGGTGTGTTATAAATGCCATATCATATCATACCGTCCAATCGCCCTGCTGGATGTTGACGGCAAGATATTTGAATCAGCGGTCCTCAGAGAATTGGAGGATTGGATCAAAAGCAGTGACATTTTGAGTAGATTCCAGACGGCATTCTGAAAAGGGTTGTCTACCTTGCTGAACGGCTTGGTTATGTCGGTAATTTCGTGTCAGTCTTGGATTAAGAAAGGTCACGCATTATATGGCGACTGGCTTGACTTATCCAAGGAATTTGACACTATAAATAGACAACGGCTCTGGGCAAAACTTGACTCCTAAGGTATCCTGAGGGGCCTATGATGAATAATTAAGCACTTATATGAAGGCTCATCAGTATGAGTACGTCTTGATAGCCAAGGTCATATAACAGAGGAAATACGGACAGAAAGAGGGGTGAGACAGGGTCGTATCTTGGCTGCCTGTCTCTTCAACCTCCATTTAGCGGATCTGTCTGCAGCACTGGCTCAGCACTCACTGGCAAGTCCGAAGATTGGCTCACAAAACATACAGTGGATTGTACATGCTGATGATGTGGTCCTCCTGGATTATACACCAAGAGGGCTACAGCATCTTTTGAATGCCTTTGGAACGTATGACAAAGAAAATGATCTGATCGTGAATCCTGACAAATCTAAAATCTTGATATTTAAGAACAAAAGTGTCAGAGAAGTTAACTACAAATGGCGGCTACAAGACCAGTGACCACAAAAGTGATGGGTGGAAGGTTTTGAATGACTCTGAACCACTGGCAATGCTCTGGACAACCTTCCACACCACAGTTTTTTAGCCAGTCTGAGCCATTGCAAAAGGGGTCCAGCAATAAGCAAATCAGTCAGGTACTGCCACCAATGGTAGCAGCCCAGCCCGAACTCCTAGGCCAGGTCCCCTCTGCACGGAAACACAAGCAACCCCAGACATGTTTCGGCCTTGTTGGGCCTCCTCAGTGAGGGCCTCCTCACTTTTGTGGTCACGCTACAAGACCAGACAATCCCGGTTGTGAAAGACTTAATATACCCAGGCATCACATTGAAATCCATGCAGTCAAAGGGATCATGAGAAGAAGACCTAGATCTAAAAGTTCTATCATTTGGAGCACAGATGAAACAAATCTATTCAACCTAATGTATAGAAGGAAAATGGAAAAATGTCCTACACTTGCCCATGAGCTACCCCATGGGGTCCCTAAGATTCAAGCTGCGGCTACCATCCTTAAAAATGTCCTTAGATTGGAAGATTCAGAATGTATTCAGGAGTATCATGACATCGACCGAAGAGTCTTTTGTATTGGGACATTTGACAAGAACTGAACAAAGACCAAAATAGGTTTCTGATTCAATTAAACAAATATATGAGTATCCTGAGGGACTGTGAGAGAGACCTTGAGGATCTAATTGTGAACCCATTGGGTTTTAAGAGTGCCCTGTCTCGCTCAGATTGGATCATGACTAAACCTTGTGAAAACAGCAGCCTGTACGAGATCGCTTCCCGGGAAATGCTGAATGTGGTATATGCAGAGAAAACAAAGTGCAGTCTACACAACATATTTTATTTTAATGTCGGGGTACCAGATACTTATGTGAAGGTCGATTAAGGAAGCATGTGGACATGAGTAATTGGCTCATCACAGATTCATTCTGGGAACGCCTAATCGAGGTGACAAAAGGGCTCTGACACTTGAAGTAGTAAAGATTCTGGAGGAACTAGGGTTTGTAGGGAGGGACTAAGCCTAAATTCTGCCTATCCATCCATCGCTATGCATCGAGTTACTCCTTTTAATCTTGCCATGATGATTTAGCTATCTTAGAGTTTTTAGAAAAATTTCTGTAAATATTGTTAATAGCTTTCTCCTTTATTCTTCATGTTTTTCGTTCCTTTTCTTCTTACTCATTCTTTCTCAATTTCTTTACTCTCCTCTTGTTTGAATTATGTAATGTAATCATGCCATCTGATAGCTATGTATTATGTTTTATTATCCTTTTTTTCTCTTATTTCTCTCTTTATTTCTCCTTTTTTTCCCAATATTTATTTACAAAAGCCAATGATCTGTGTAAAAAGC
Source organism: Ambystoma mexicanum (assembly GCF_040938575.1). NCBI lineage: Eukaryota > Metazoa > Chordata > Amphibia > Caudata > Ambystomatidae > Ambystoma > Ambystoma mexicanum. The sequence goes on from NC_090932.1 coordinate 1,629,626,799, forward strand.
CGGATTTGCAGCTAATATGCACAATGAATAAATAAATATAAAGCTTAATTAAAGTTGGATGGGATGTAGAGCTGAAAGTCAATGGCTCTGGATTAACCAGAAACATTTTCATATGGCAACTCCTAAAATCAGAAAAATAAAACCATTCACCTTCATTAAGCGATAAATGCTGTACTTTACTTGCACGTGGTTGCTCATGAGGAAAATAAATTCACTAAGAAATTTAGAGGGCACAGAATGTTGGGGACATTGTCCCTCAAGTCTCTAAACACATCATTCCCAACTCATGAATTACTGATTCACAAAAAGGGAGTTACAAAGTATATGAAGGACTGGTTGAAGACGCAAGGGTCATGCATAGGGATGTACACTTTCTGAAATGTTTAAGTCGTAGAAAACTAATTGTGTTTTTTTTTCCAGGAAAAAGAGGATGATTGGGAAGACTTTAAATACTTAAAATGCTTATTTTCTAAGCACCCTTTACAAATGTAAATTCAATTTGCTTCTTGAAAAACATAAAATGCATAATGTATACGTTGGTTTGCTCGTGCAAGTACAATGTCTAGTATATATCGCTAAAGAAGAGTAAAAACAAGTAAATTAGTGGCTAGATTACATTATGTTCAGTAAACTAAAGGTTTTTACCAGAGAATTACCCAGCAAACTAAGACACCACTCTTGAGATTGTCATCTATTTTCCTAGTTGCAAAATGTTCAATGAAGCACAAACTCATTCAACAATTCCTGGACAGATGAATCATTCTTATTGCATAGTTGCTAGAAGACATTTTTGGGGTGTAAATGTAAACACATTTTTCATTGTTGTATTCATCCTTCTAAAAGATGATCTTTGACACAGTTTGGAAGAAGGGCACTGAGTGCCATGTCACGCCTGGTGAGGAATCGATGGCCTACATGCCAGTTTCTCTGCTATTTGCAGGTGCTCATTTTTGCATCTGGCAGTCTGAAGCACTAAACCCATGAAATAAGGGCAATGCAACTCTTAAGGGAGACATGTGATTCTGCTAAGCAAATCATTCTTTTCTTTGCAGTATTCCTGAAAAGCAGGATGAAGTGTGGAGTTAAAACAAGCAACCTGCACTAGTAAAAAATAATGCATGTTCATTTCTAAACACAGCTGGTACGAAGGTCTCTCTCTGATGCAAGACAGCAGTAGCGGGCTTCCCGGCATGTGCCAACAAATTCTGAGAATTAGAAATGATCATGGTCACAGAGAAGGGAGATTTCCAACACTGTCAAATGTGAGCGAAACAGCTCATGGTCAGAGGAAATAACTGGGGAAAAACACTAAGTCCTGGGGAAAAATGTTTAGCAAATTCACCATTTTTTTTTAAGTGTGGAGGTAGGCTTGTCGGTTTTAGAGGCAAGGCTACTTCCAACCTTGTATTGAGGCTATGTGTGACACAGGATTGGGGTCAGGCCCTTGCCAAAGTGGGTTCACTCAGTGCAACTGCAGTTTTACATGTCCGAGCGGATCAAATATAATTTTGTTTTAAACAGAAAATGGTAAGAGAAATCCTGGCAGGTGACTGAAAAGACCTCTGGCATTGCTCTGGCCCTGGTTTGATATACAGATGAGCATGGACAGATGCAGTGGCAAGTGAATGCCTCTGTGACTCGGAGATGCGTTTACAACTGCACCAGTCCCTCCCTGAGTATACCATCTGCCCCCCCCCCCTCACCCTCAATGAGGATGCACTGCGGTAAGAGGCGGCCCTTTTTGCACATAGCAATGAGGACAGGCTGTTTCCCTTTTGTGAAGTTGTGCACCTGCAGAATGTGGGCGTTTTCGCTATTTGCATGGGCCCTTTTTGAAAACTGCACACCAGAGATTATAGGAGCCGTAAAAATGCAAAAACAAAGAAAGAATAATTTGCATTAATCAATGTGATATCAAGGAATCATCTAGAATAAGGAAGTTTGAATGAAACAGAAAGAGATTTGGACTTTGTGGGACGTAGGAATCCACAGTTTTCAAGGATATCATATTTGTTGTTCAAACATATTTATAATTTTTTGGGATGATGGATTATTCATGTGTGCTCTGAAATAACCACTTGGAATTATTGTTGCAGGAAGATATGATATGATATGGCATTTGTAACGCGCCTATACACAAGTGTTTCAAGGCGCGACGAGGCAGGGAGGTGGGAACAAGGGGAAGACAGACAACGATCCTACTAGGCCAGGTGTCACTCAGATCGCGCAAGTGCAGGGGTAGGGGGAAGGGAGAAAGTGCATGGGGAAGGGGGGAAGTGCAGTACAAGGTAAGTAGAATAAAATAAATAAAGGGCCAGCTAGTGGCAAGTGCAAGGTAAGTGCAGACAAGTGCTGGGAACGGGGGCTGTAGGGATACAAAGACAGTCCCGCAGTGCAGGGGTTGCCAGGGAGGCAGTGCAAGTGGAGAGTGGCTGGGCCCAGTACCGAGGTCGGTGAGAGTGGCCCAGTTGCAGATTCGGTGCAGATTCAGCGAAGAATTAGCAGGGGAGAGGGAGAGAGAAAGCAGAAGCAAAGAGGAAGGTTTTGAGGTGCTTCCGGAACCGGAGATGGTTCTCCTCAAGTTTCAGCGAGGCAGGAAGGCTGTTCCAGAGGGAGGCCCCTGCCGCGAAGAGAGATCTACCCCCAGCTCGTTGCTTCGAGAAGCGGCTGACCCTGAGGGAGTTGGAGACGGATGAGCGAAGGGCTCGGGAAGGAAGATATTTAGGAAAAGAGAGTTGAAGGTATTTAGGCCCCAGGCCCCAGAAGGCCTTGTGGACAATGCAGAGGGTTTTGAACTTTATCCTCGCAGCCACTGGGAGCCAGTGTAGAGATTTCAGTCCTGGAGAGATACGGTCCCTGGGCTTGAGGCCAAGGACAAGTCTCGCAGTTCTGTTCTGGATGGGTTGCAGAGGGCGGAGAGTGGAGGCAGGCAGATTAAGATAGAGGCTGTTACAGTAGTCCAGCCTAGAGAGAACCAGAGCTCTGGAGACAGTGAGCTTCTGGGGGAAGGAGAGGAAGGGAAGAATACCTCTGAGGAGGTGCAGCTGGTAGTGTGACTTCTTAGAGACATCAGATATATGAGGAGAGAAGGAGAGTGTGGAGTCGAAGATAACCCGAGGTTTTTTGCCTTGCAGGTAGGAGCAGGAAGAGGGCCAAGAGAGGTCGGCCAGAGAGATGCAGGGAAGGAGGGAGTGGGTGTGCCGATGAGTAGAATCTCAGTCTTACTGGCATTAAGGCAGAGGTCATTGGCGGCACACCATTCCTGGATAGCAGACAGACAGTCAGAGATGAGGGAAGGAGAGGAGGAGGCCGAGGGTAGCCAGAAAATGAGCTGGGTATCGTCCGCATAGCACTGAAAGTTGGGGCAGAGAGCGGCGATGCGGCGGGCAAGGAGTGCCAGATACTGGTTGAACAGCCAGGGGGAGAGATTTGATCCCTGGGGGACACCACAGGTGGAGAAAAAGATGTCAGAGAGGAAGACCCCAGTTGGACCTGGGAGGGTCGATTGGAGAGGAAAGAGGTCAGCCACGCCAGAGCCTGACCAGTGATACCCAGGTTATCACGGAGATGGTTGAGCAGGATGGCATGGTTGACAGTGTCAAAGGCAGAAGAGAGATCGAGCAGAATGAGAACACACGGAGTGTTGGAGTCAAGGTTCAAGAGTATGTCCTCACGGATGTTCAGGAGAGCAGTTTCCTTGCTTCTGGCAGCTCTGAAGCCAGATTGATGGTCATGAAGACTGCCAACAGATTTAGTATGGAGGTTAAGCTGGGAGATGGCCAGTTTCTCCAGGAGCTTGCCCAGGAAGGGAGTGATGGAGATTGGGCGATAGTTAGCCGGGCAGGAGGGGTCAGAAGAGGGTTTCTTAAGAAGAGGGTGCACAAGGGAGTGCTTAAGGGGGGATGGGAAGACTCCAGAGGCGAAGGAGTGGTTGCAAAAGTCAGCCAGGGCAGGAGCCAGGGAGTCGATGTGGTCCTTGATAGTTTTGGAGGAACAGGGGTGAACCTGTTTAGACGAGACTTTCATAGATCGGACTTGTCTGAAAACCTCGTCAGCAGAAAAAAGGGGAAAGGCAGAGAAGGAGGGAGGAGAGGTGGCTGCAGAAGGGCCAGAGGAAGAACCAGGAAGAGAGGGAGGGAGGTGATAGGAGGAGAGTGAGGACAGGATGTCCTGAGTTTTAGAGATGAAGTGAGAGGCCAGTGCAGTGCAGAGGGCCTGGGAGGGGACAGGAGAGGTAGAGGTAGAGACTGCAGCAGGGTTGGCCAGCTCCTTGCAGATTTTAAAGAGTTCGGCCGAGTTGTTAGATGCCGCAGAGATGCGGGCTTGGATAAGGGCTCTCTTCTTGCCCTATAATAAGATCCACTATATTAAAGTCATGCTCATGAATCATACTTCTATGTCAAGACCTGAGGCTCACAAAATGCTTCTCTTTCTTTTAATTTAACATTAATGATAGAAGCTCAGCAGCAAGATGTTAGCACGTCAAAGTTCATAAAACAAAACAACTTGCATATGTGCTGACATCCCGAAGAAAACATGTTCAGAAAATGTCCAAAGAATGATCCAAAGTATGTTGGAGCTCCTTAAGAAAACTCAATTTCCCATAGGTCCTTGAAACAATGAACTATGGCCACTCGGCATGTGGCCTGTAACAGCCAACCCAGTGTAATCTTGGCTCTTCAAATGACTGCAGCCCTTTCTCCACTTCCTCTTTCTTTGCTGCTCACAGCAAGAGATAAGTGGACTTTATTTAACTCCTTTATTTCACTCCTTACTTTGAGTTTTTTTTTTCATATAATGTTTTTACTTATTTGTAGTTCTTATTGTATACTGTAAAGACCAGGAGGAGTTCACACTCCTCAGACAGTTTCTTTGTCGTGTGCTTTACCGGAACAGCCTCAATGTCATATGCTTAATGACCTTATTCAGACAGCTCTAGGTCTCCGTGTTACAAAGCCCCATAAAAAAGGATACCAACTCGATCAAGCCGCGCGGCTCGCAGCAGGGAAAGGTTGGAGCCTCTGCGGCCGCCGCTTCCTATCTTTTCTTCACCCTCTCTTCAGAGAGTGCAATACTGTTTACCTAGCTGCGTAAGGTTCCTGCCCCCTCCGGCACCAACACAGTTCGTCACAGTGCTGTACTAAGCGGGAAGCCTCGCATGGCCTTCGCTTAATTTTTTCCCCTCCATTTTCTTTTCCATTTCTTTCTATATTTCAAAACCGGCAGCAGTCACAACTATTGACTGAGCTCCACGTAACATTGACCAAAACTGGTCATACAGGATGATGTCCACGTTACTTACATAGTGTGAGTAACCTTTGATATAACATTCAGCCACATTATGGTAAGCAGTTAAAATGTGACAAGAGGTTTCAATTTCATGATGACATCATCTGCAACGGTTGTCGTAATCGATGGAAGATTTTCTTTCCTGCCATATTTCCACATATTCATTAGTGGGGAGAAGGTTCAATCTAAAATACAGAATGAATTGTTTAAGATTTGCTCCATTTCTTTTTATGGAGATAAACTATATTCAGGGCCCTGTCACACAATTTGGTCTTTGTTTTTATTATCGCCTCAAAGTTTGGCAAAGTTACGAAAAATTTCTGGCTCAATATCCAGTGCTGCAATATGGATTTTGGCAGTTTTTAGATCCTCGATAAAGGTGTTTTTCCATTCGTTATCCATGCCATCACGCAGTAGTTTTAGTAGGGTAATTGAGTTACGGTTTCTGCTCAACAGTTGTGCATATAGCAATATGCGTCGTACGTACCACAATGATTTTAGTCAGCAAAGCACGTACTCTACTCTTAATGACTCAACCAATTTTGGCAGATTAATAACAGTACAGAGCAATTTGCCCTCGATTCTTTGTAACCATTTTACATGTGTACTGGGGAGTGTGTCGAGCGAATAAAGGATAGTAGAAACAATACTTAAACGGTAAACTTCAAGGAAGCCTTCAATGTTTTTTCCTCCACAACACTCTTCATAATGTTTTAGGACAAGTCATTTTTTCCATATTTTTTCCCTGTCCACTACTTCATAATAGAAGGGGGGTGGTCTGATTTTTACAGATAATCCCAAATATGTGAACTCTCTCGTCCTTACCAGTTCTGTTTCATCGAGATACCAGCCAAAAGGATTTTTTTCTGGCCTGCCCTTACTTAAGCACATTGGGCCTCATTATGACTTGTGCGGAATGGGTTTAACAGCGCCGGTAATGGTGCCGGCGCCGTTAAACCCATTCCGCACAATTACGAGGTCACCTTGCGTGACCCGTTCTGGACGTCTGGTTTTTCCAGATGTCCATAGCGGGTCCCAGGGAGCTAACAACGGGCCCGATCGTAATGGGCCCGTTGTTAGCTCCCTCCCCATTCCCATTGAGCCCTATGAGGGCTCGAATGGGAATGGGGAAGGACCGGGCCCGGGTTCCCTGAAGGAGGAAATACCAGGCCCTCCATACTTGGAATGGCCCGGTACTTCCCCATTCAGGGAACCCGGACACGATTTTGGAGGCAGCCATGCCCTTATCAAGGGCATGGCTGCCTCCAAAGTCGTAATGAGGCCCATTGTCTTAGTTTTGTTGGTATTTGTTATCATGTAGTTCACCTTTGCATATATTTCTAGAGCAGTGATCGAGCGCTTCAGGCCAATTGGGGTATAATCGAACAGTATAAGATCATCCGCGTAAGATAAACATTTTATGTGGGTACCATTTATCTTCAGGGGAAAATTACGGGCATGTTGTAAGTTGTAATTCACATTCAATGTCAGCAGTATAACGTGGATATATATATATATATATAGTGATCAAGTTGAGCGTGAAACGCGTTGTAAGCAGGCCTGCCCATAGGCGTCCTGCCTCCGTTTGTTTTGCTGTTTCCCCAGCCGTTTGCTCTGCACATTATGTGCAGTTTTTTTCATTAAATGACTTCCTATTATCCCGTGTGAGCTACGTTTCTTTTCCTTCCCTTCTGGGATTGCAGGATTTTACTGGGTCCACGGAGAGTGCGGTCCGTCCCCTCTCCTCTTTTTTCTTCATTATATATATATATCAGAAAACGGCTCTACACACCGATAGCTTGTCCACAGACTTTAAAATAATAATATACAAGGGCAAAGAAATAACTAAGCCACACGCTATGGCAGAGGAGTACACCCCTGAGGCTGACCAGGAATGGTCAGAGTACGAGGAGGACTTCCCAGACCAATATTTGGCCCTAGCAGCCTGTTTGAAATGAGTCCTCGGTCATCAGTCGAGACCACTATTAAAAGAGCTGTAGCAGACATGCTTGTCTCTGTTCAACTATGTCTTGACGACATGAAGGTGCACCTCAGAAGTGTCCCTGTTAATCCTAAGGGGAGTACTCCTAAAAGGAAGCACGCTCCTACAGGGAGAAGTACACCGGCTCGAAAGAGGAAAGATGCTTCTTTGCCCCCCTTCAACCTACCCCGAGCCTGGCAGAGCCAGCCACAGCTGCTATTACAGATGCCTTCTCAAGGCTTAAAAAAGCCGTTCTGGGAAGGAAGACCACCCCTTCCGCCTTAAGACTCTCTGACCCGGAGGAGAGCAAAACAGGTGACAGACCCTCAAGCCCGGAAGAGTATCAACAGGGTACAGATGATGATCAAACTCCTCAAACTACTGAGGACGAAGATGACCAAGGAAATGGTTGAAGCCCAGCACATTGGGGAATGTGGCAGGTCCCATTCTTAAGCAGATACCCAATGAGAAGTCTGCTTTTTGACATGTTTGTCCCAGAGGACTTGATTCACCCCAGATCCTTGGACTGGGCATGTCATCCAGAACTACGGACTACAACAAGGATAGGCTGCACCGGCCCTTAGATAAAGAAGTCCGAGCCAAGCTAAGGGGGGAATGCCCCGCCCAGATATTCCAGGTAAGGTGGCGCTCAACCCCGAGCTTGAACCTAAAAGGATAACCTTGCCTGGAAAGAATAACAAAGATCCTAAATAGGGGATTGATAGGGCCTGGAAGTCCTTCCAGGACAAGGGGCCTCATTATGACTGAGGCGGTAGGTAAATATCGGCACGGCTGGCACCGGAGTAATTTTTTTTGTAATTTTTTTTACCGGCAATGGGCAATTACCGCAGCATTCCAGCCTGCCGGACCCAGTAATTGCCCATTGCCGGGTGCCGGTATTTATTACTCCGGCACCCAGAGGGTAGGGGAGGCCGGTAGCACCGGCACCGTTAATAACGGTGCCGACTCTACCGGGTAGGTCTGCTCGCGGGTGCCGTTCCGCCTGGCAGGTCGGGCCTGCCGGGCTGACAGACACCCACGGGCAGACCTCCTAGTTTGGCGGTCCGGTAACAAACCGGACCGGTAACCTTGTAATGAGGCCCAAGGTCTTGGATATTACCGGTCCACTAGCCAAAATTCTGGGCCTCTCGGAAGAAGCCTTGGACACGGGAAAGGCTACTGACCCAGTCACTCTGTCAGGATGGACTCAACAAGCCCTCTGCCTGCTCGGAAATGCAAACTGTGCTATTTCGGCAGAGCGCAGAAAACAGATCCCAAGCTAGGGGAGCTTGACACCACAGAATCGAGCGTCACTGCCCAGGGATTGCTATTCAGCTACCCTTTCATCAAAGAAATGGCTACATTTGTGGGAACATTCAACGTTCTTGACAAGGCACAAGCCTCAATAAAGGCGTTTTTTTCGGCAAAGGTTTTTTCACGGTCTGGACGAGCCAGGGCAGCTCCTCCGGTCGTTATTATGGACCCATCAGTCACAAGACCATCATTCCTACTGGCAAGACGGAACAGACACCTTCTTCCCTTCTAGAGGAAGAGGCAGGGGTTGTGGCTGGAGAAGGGTGGCAAGACAGCAAACACAAGGGCGTCTCAGCCGCGCAGCTCCAACACCGCAAGTGCCCATAGGAGGCAGGATAGCCTGATTCGCGCACGTGTGTGACTCTTTATCAGGAGGTGCCTAGGTCAGGGACACAGCAAGGAGTTTCCACATTCTCCCAACACACCCAAGCACGCCGGCCCATGCAGATAGTAATGTCTCAAGTGGACACAGTAGCCCTAGATGATGAAGTTCGCAGCTTACCCAGAAAAGATGCAATCCGTCCAGGCAGAGAATAAGGTGGATTCTTCAGCCCCATTTTCCTCATACGCAGGAAACCGAAGGCTCACCCCGTAATACATCTCAGAGCCCTAAACGACTTTGTTCTCTTTTGCCACTTCAAAATGGAGAGAACACGCATGCTCAGGGACATCCTAAGGCCAGGCGACTGGCTGATTCATTTGTACATTCAAGACGCCTATCTAGCTGTGCCCATCTGTCAACAACATGTAAAATACCTGAAGTTCACATGGAGGGGTCAGGACTGGGAATGCACGAGCAAGGAGTAAGGCTCATTGTATACCTCAACAACATTATCATCATGTCTCAGAGCGAGACCCTAGCAAGGGAACAGGCCAAGGCTGTCATAGATCTGTTTCATGACCTAAGCTTCTTCATCAACTGGGAAAGATCAGTCCTGGTACCCTCAAAGAGCCTGGAGCTCTTGGGCTTCATAGTAGACAACCAGGACTGCCAGCTCCGACTCTCGTCATTCAAGATGCACACTACCCGCCGTGAAATACGCAGGCTTCTACAGAAAGACACTGTCTCCTTAAGGGAATTGGTGAGAGGGATCGGTCTGTTGTCCTCTTCCATTCAGGCCGTTTTTTCTCTAGCCACTGCCTTATTGCAAGCTCCAGAGGCTAAAAGGGAAGCATCTGCGGTGCAATCTTTCTTACTCGCAGCGTCTAGAGGCAAGAATGGAACTGCACTGGTGGCTGACAGATATGGAAGCCTGGAACGGCAGGGCAATCTTTGGATCAACAGCCGACATAGTGATAGAATCAGACGCAAGCTGCACAGAATGGGGAGCGAGGTGCGGTCCAGTAGCCTTGGGGATGCGGGGGACAAATGGTCCCCCTAGGAGCTGGAGATGCATATCAATTGCTTGGAGCTCCTCGGGGGCTCCTTTGCAGTTTAATCTTTTGCCAGAGGCGGAGTGAGTTGTTGTATGCTACTCAGGATGGATGTCACTGCTGTGAGATACATCAATCATCTGGGTGGCACCAGGTCGAGGGCTCTGGCAGAATTAGCCACTGATTCTGGCACTTCTGTATACAGCACCAGATATCCGTGAAAGTGGAATACCTTCCCGGGCTGAGGAACTAAATAGCGGATTGGCATTCATGCCACTTGTCAGATTACAGTGACTGGAAACTGCAGATAGGTCTTCCTTCACTTGCAGCATATGTGGGGCCCCCAGTCAAAGGACCTCTTTGCATATTGCCTCAATACTCAGGTGCAAGTGTTCTACAGCTAGAGGCCGGACCCAGCTGCTGCTGCGATGGACGCCTTCCTTCAGAAGTGGAGCAAGGATCGCTTACACTTCCCCCCTCCCCCCCACAACGATAGCGAGGACCCTGGCGAAGACTCATCAGGAGCAAACAGAGCTAGTTCTCATAGCCCCAGTTTGGACCTCTAAATCCTAGTTGCTAGTTCTTCTGGAACTTTCTTCTGATTTTTCAAGGCTACTACCCGCGACTCAGGATCTGCTATCGGGTCCGAGCAGGGAACCCCATCCCCTCCTCCTATGAGGGTCCTTGACCCTGGCAGCATGGAGAATTTCAGGGCGAGATGGAGGGTCCTGGGCATTTCATGCAAAGCTGTCAGCCTCATTGAGTAGAGCTTGACTCCTGCAACATCGAAGAGATACACAAACTCTTGGGGTGCATGGGTGTGCTCGTGCTTAAGATGGGGTCTCCATGCAGTTTCAGCACCTATAGTGGAGATTCTAAACTTTCCTGCCAGCTGAGTAGAGCGTGGCCTAGCTTACAGAACGGTGAACGCCTACCCCTCCGCAATTTCAGCCGGGCACGACCTTGTAGAGGGTTTCACCGCTGGTGAGCATCACCTGGTGTGCAGAATGCTTAAAGGACTCTGGTTAGCAGTCCGACCACTGGTCTGCTATAACAAGCTCTGGGATATGAATACCATACTCAACCTCTTTCTCTCCTGGCCGCATAACGAGGAATTATCCCGCACAGGCCTCTCGGGCAAGCTCACCACTCTGCTATGCCTAGTATCCTGCAGGAGAGTTTCTGACGTCAGAGCCCTCGACTTAGCAGGCAGGGTGTTTTCCCCAGATGGAGTGGTCTTCGACGTGTCCACAAGGACTAATTGCCACTTAAGGGTGATCTCATATCCGGCATTTAGTGAGCAGGCTCAAAAAATGCCTCAAGGCTTACTAGGAGGTGACTTACACCATGAGGGGTGACAATAGAGGTCAGCTACTTCTATGCCTCTACAAACCACACAAGGCTGTTTCCAACCCCCACCCTAGCGTGCTGGGTATGCTGGACTCTCGCACAGGCCGGGATCGATATCACTCAGTACGGCGACCACTCAGTCAGGGGCACTATGGCATCCAAAGCCTTTCAGGTCAGAGTCAGAGTAGAGGACATCATGAGGATGGCCAATTTGGCAGGAGAGTCGGTTTTCAAGCAGTTCTACCTAAAACCAATGGCACAACCGGCTACCGTAGTGGTGAATAAGCTTTAAACAAGCTTAATGTGAGCCTCCGGTCTTGACATAGAATGAAGATTTTCCAGAATAACTATGAAAAGTCTTGATTCTTTTAAAGACACAGAGACAAGCATTATCCCACCAGAGTAAAGAAATTCAGTTGCATGCATAAATGGGAGGGCATATGGGTATTTAACCTGGTATTGCCTAATGTTATTGTTTGTTCTTGGTAAAGTTGTTTCACCCTTGCTTATTTCTTTCCCTCCTGCATCTCTGATACAGGGTTATTGTTTCTCAACCAGTAACCCTTTGATGTCTTTTTTTTTCCGGCAGGAACGTCGGATAAGCCTCTTGAATTGAGAGACACTTCAGCGCAGCAGTGACAGCTGGCGAGTAGCTCTGCAGAATGAGTTTTTACAGTTTGTTCTCACATATCGCAGCGTTCATAAGAGGAAGTGGAGAAAGGGCTGCAGTCATTTGAAGGGCCAAGATCACACTGGATTGGCTGTTATAAGTCACATGTTGAGTGGCCATAGTTCATTGTTTCAAGGAAATATGGGAAATTTGAGTTTTCTTAAAGAGCTCCAACATACTTTGGACCATTGTTTGGACATTTTCTGAACATTTTGTCTTCGGGATTTCAGCACATGTGCAAGTTGTTTTGTTTTATGAACTTTGACGTGCTAACATCTTGCTGCCAAGCTTCTATTGTTAATGTTAAATTAAAAGAAAGAGAAGCATAATGTGAGCCTACGTGTCTTTAATAGAATCAAGACTTTTCTTAAAGTTATTCTGGAAAATCTTCATCCTCTCTATAACCCTAAACATTATGCCGTTTTAAGAATTAAAAGCGAAGAGGTACTTTAAAAAAGATTTCCTCTTCAATTTTAATGCGGAAAATTGTAGGCAAATGTTTACATGGAGTTTAAACTAGAATTGGACAATTAACATTCATGAATTCAAAGCCAGTATCATGTTAAATGTTTACATTGAAAGATGATGTAAAGATGTCCAAGTAGAAGCTTTAGGATATTACAGCGACATATGCATATTCAATAAAGAATGATTTTCTACACGTCATTCTAGGATCAAATGCTAACTAATGTACACAAAATGTATCTGGGCCCCCCTAAAGAACAACTGCTTTCAGACCACAAATGCTACCAAATTACCAAGTTGCACTGTTCTTGGTCAACAGAAGCTTAGAATATAACATTTTAGCTGGCCAACAGGTACTTTTTACAGGAGGCTCTCAAAGCAGCACAGTGCTTTTAAGCCAAAGCAAACATGTTTAAATGTGGGCACATCAGGAACACGCATTAAGTAAGCGTAATGGTCTACCTGTGTTGGCACTCAGTGACACATATTTCTCCTGTGCCAAGAGGCAATGCCCAGATGGTGCACAGGATTAGGCGAGGCAGCGTTGATGGCTTAACCAGGAGGCCCTGGAACAGAAAAAAAGATAGAACACAATGCATTCCATTGAAAGATATTCTATTGCAGAGAAGCACAATCATTTAAGGTCAATAAAAGATACTGACCCAAACAGGCCAGTGCCAGAAGCAGATCCCAGAGTTTGTCCAGATCATGTCAATCTCCAGCCATGTGAATGGGCATCCAGTTCATGGCCCTAGATTAGTCATCTATCAAAAGGAGACCGTTCTGGGGCATATACTTTCGAATCCACTTCCTGATCTTGCAACAAATTTAAGGAACAATAAAGAAGACTCTACGCAACCCTAATAGTGCATGAAGAACCTTTGGCATCCATAAGTGAACATTCAAATGGGATTCTGCTTACTGCCGTCTCAAGCATCTCCCACCTTGGTGCTAGCCGGTGATAGAATGCGGTCTGTCCAAGCTAACGTATTGCTTCGATATTTATGTAAGTTACCCATCAATTTGCTTCCCTCCAACAGTTAAAACCTCTCAACTACGGGTGACAGGAGTCAGACTGAGCCTGCCAGGCTGCTGGATATTGACATTTTTCAACATCTCTGGCAAAGACTCCACACAGGGGGCCTGCTGCATGGCCTGGGTTTGGAGTAACGTCTGCTCAAGGCACCATCAGGTGGCAGTACTAATGGACTAGATGGGTCTCGGTGACCGAGAAGGCCCTCAATCCCCCGTTCCATGCTGCATCAGAGAAAGCAAGATGGTGGCGGAGAGTCCCTGCTCCCATTCCTCGCGATGTGGAGAGCAGGCTCAGCTGTGGCTGTTGCTTTGAAGCCAGAAAGTAGACAAGAGAATGAAGGAGCACAGTGCAGTGACAGTGAACTTGCACTGGACACAAACGCTCCCCAGAGGTGGCGCAGGTCTGGTTACTAGTGGAGATCTCTAAGCAGCAGGTGGAGGAAAGATTGGAGCTGCAGCAGCCCACATATAGTAATGGGCAAGGTGGTAGTCCAGTAAGCAATGGCAATGATGGAAGCTATGAACTGGGGAGTGAAACTGGTGTCCGCAATTGCACACACTGCCTGAAGGCCACTCAAGAACATAAAGGAGGCCAGGGGAGACCACAAGAGAGCAACGGGAGCTGGCGGCATGACACCAATCTAAGCCCCATACAGACTGCTGCAACCCAGGAAAGTTGGCCATCCCGAGGAATACTGCCAGAGCTGTGAGCTACATGGAGGCGGTATAGGGTTGGCAGTGCAGAACCCAACTTTCCGAGCTCTGGCCATGTTCCAACATAAGCAATCTGGCCCCAGATGTAGAAGACATGAAATAGCCTTGCATTCAGGCCACATCGTGGTCTCTCACACTTATATGCAGGTGGTAGAAGATGATACCCACTGTGTCCAACCCATTTAATTAGGCAATGCTTGTACCACCAGGGACCATAACAAATTACCCCGGAGACCCTAATAAGAATGTTGCCTAATGTGGCCCCTTAAGTCTCCTGGAAATCCCCAGGTGCCTAGGAACAAACCGCAGGACGGTGCATACCAGAAAAGTCAATCACCCACACAAGTGGCACATTACCAGGAAAAAGAGGTATCCACCTAACCAGGAACTATTAATTACTACACATCAAAGGAAGGTGACCAGCCAATATTATGTGCTGTCAGTGTTATTATTATTTATAAAAGTCGCACTCCAAACCACCCTCCCACTAAATCTTACGCCAGAACGAACCAAACGAGATCGGGCCCCACCAGATATCAAGAGCCCAAAAATATGACCACTATCTCTGGAGCTCTCATTAATGCCAGATCTCTAGTGGCACATGCCACTGAAATAGCAGACCTATTATCCTCAGATGACCTGGACATTTTAGCGGTTCCTGAATCATGGCTACATGACGCAGCAGGCCCTGCCCTTACGTTAGCCATACCCAACAACTATCAGATGGTCAGAATGGACAGACCCAACACCAGAGGGGGCGGCTTAGCTATCATAGCGAAAACCAACCTCGCCTCCATGCTCCCCACTGAAACGCAACCCACTACCCCTATTGAAGCTACCAGCACCCCAGTACCATTTAGATTGACTAAAGTCTCTATCCTGGAAACTGAGAAAATTATATCATATCTGAAGTCCTCCAACTGCCAGGGTGACAGTTGTCCTGCCCAAATAATTAAAGAGGCCGCGAGAGACATAGCGCCTTTCATCTCAAAGCTAATGAATGCCTCATTTAAAACCAACACTGTCCCAAGTAACCTAAAAGAGTCCTGGGTTCTACCCCTGCTCAAGAAACATACCCTAGACCCTCTCATCCCTACAAATTACAGACCCATCACTACGGTACCCTTTCTCCTTAAAATAATTGACAGAGTAGCGTATTTGCAAATACAGAATGACCTTGAAGCAAATCTCCCACCAATAGGGAGGCTCCCGCCAATCAGGATTCAAGCCCGAACATGGCAGGGAAACGGCATTAATACACTTAAAAACACAAATTGATGAGCTCAAGTCAAGGATAAAGGTAAAACGACCATGATGCTCCTCCTCGACTTGTCGGCGGCCTTCGTCTTGGATGACTATGCAGTTTTATGCAAACGCCTAGCGTCGGCAGCCCACTTCTTGAGTGATGCAATAGCCTGGGTCCAGTCCTTCCTAGAAAATAGAACGATGAGAGTCTTTTCCCCTGCGGCATCGGCAGACCCGATCCAGACTACATGCGGCGTTCCACAAGGATCATGTGTCTCGCCTACCATGTATAACATTTACCAAGCCCATATTCGACAAATTAGACAGACTGGGTGTCACCTACACGAATTATGCAGATGACACCCAGATCCTCATTCCCCTTTCGGACAATTTCGACAAGGATACGGCCTTGGTAAATAAAATAAACACCCTCATTCAGGCATGGATGGCATCCCATGGCCTCTGCCTGAATGATGATGAATCAGAGATCATGATTCTTGGATCCGAAGCCAACCTAAAAAATTGGAACCCCAACTACTTCGCATTCAACATAGATGGCAACATAATCAAAGTAGTTAAAGAGGTAAAAACGCTAGGTTTCTACCTTGATTCCACCTTAACCTTGATGAAACGGGTTAACTCCATGGCATCCTTTACCGCTTACACCTGCAAGCTCATTAGGGCCGGCAGACCATTTCTAACTAAAGCTAACTGCATCACCCTCGCCAACACCTTAATACTATACCAAACACAGAACACATCTCTAATATCAGAAGAGAACACAGTTGGCTAACAATAAGTGACAGGATCTTACCCAAAACAGTCTCACTCACTTTCAAATGACTCAACAATGCAGCACCCTCATACCGTACAGAGAGAATGATTAGAAGAACTTCGAGCCCCCCCCCCACCCCAGAGCAGCCAACTCCCACTGCTTAGAGACTCCCAGATTTAAGGATGCGCAGTCCTGGAATGCATTACCTCTAGCCCTCAGAACTGACCAATCCTACTTTAGCTTTAGGCGCAATACACTAAACTGGCTGTGATCTAATGACATTTGATCCCTCTTTGGATACTCTGCCATATATACCTATGTACCTGTCTATATATGTAACCCACTGTACATGCTTGCATGTTCCTTATTGCCTTTACTGTTTTTACTCTAACGTGTAACTAAGCTTTAAGTATCCTTGTACCTGTTGCGCCCAGTTACCTAAGGGTTTGGTGCGCATTACCAAATAAAAAACAAAGTTTCCCATCTGTACCTTCAAAATTCCTAGAAGTGCGAGTGTATGTGCCACCTATCTAATAAGGGAAACTAACTCATAACCAAAAAAAAAAGACATTGAAAAACTGTACAATGGAGCTCAGATACAAGCTATCAATCAAAAGAGAAACCAAAAGAAAAGTCAAATTAAAAAGAAGATTTTGAAAGAAGTGGGTGCTAACTTACAGCCCTATACAGTTTATGGGAGACTAATCGAATTAATTTTGCTACCCTAGAGTGTGTATGGCTGTAAAGGTCTGAATAAAAGGGAAAGTCAGACAAATGCAATGACATTTTGCATAGAACATCGTGAGCAGTTTCGGCAACAGTGTTCATTTTTGCATTCATCAGGACAAAGAATACATTTCTTAAGCTTGATGTACTAAACCAAGCGTATGTGAAATGAACTACCAGTGTAGTTTGCTTTTAATTTTGTGCATGTTGCAATGAAAAAGGACATGGCCACCGTGGTCAATCAGTACTTGAATTCAGCCTGAGTAAACTCTGCACTTCAGTACTATCATCACTGGAAAGACCACACATTGACATCCGCAGGTGCTGGTCGTCAGTGCCGCATGAACTTTCATTCCCCAGGTAAAACGTATATTGATCCTGCCACGCAATGTCCGCGGGGGTGAAACCTGGATTAATTCTTGCTAAAGGTTACCCCACTTAAAGTCATCTAGACAGTGTCCGACGGTGATGGAGAGAAAAGGCTAAAGTCTTTAGGTCTCCCAAGATTATGGCCAATCTAGACAGTAGGGGAACCCTCTCTAAAGGGCCAAATGTGGTATCAAGACTTTTAGGGATAGGGTGGTGGTATCCCCTTTCAACGTTGATGGCAACAGAACAGGGACCACCCCTGGACTTGGAACATCAAATGCTTTTTTATGTCAGTTGCTTTGCGATAACAATTGAAAAACCATATTGATAACGTCCCGTGACTTACTGACAAGGTTGTCACAAGTTGAACTTAAAGAATTAGAGTTTTTCAAAACATTTTATAGCAGAACATCCTATTAACAAGGGACATTGAGGCAATAATACAAGTTGTTCTCTTTGATTGGAAATGGTTAAAGGTTGGAGGAATCTTCACCATCACCCCTTCTCTCTTATTTGTGCCAAGCTCATGAAGTACCTCCCCAAAACCATGATTGTACTAGGAAGGGCTACTGTGCGACAGGTTATTTTCATACCATGCATCATGAGGCTGTATTAAAAGTAATACCCTCAGGCCATAAAATATGACCCATACTGCCTTACAGTGAAGAGACAAACTAAATATGTGCATGCCCGTAGGAGGCCAAGCGGATACTTGCCAATGGCCAATAGGATAGATGATGTGACGTACAAAGGTTTCGTTGGCGGTAGATACATCCCCAGCTCAGTGAAAATGTGAAGCATTTCTTTAGGAAACAAATGGACCCTTAAGTTGCACGTAGGTTACAAAAACAGTGTTTAAACAATCGGGTGGGGACAACAAACCATGAAACCATAATGTTACGGATGTGAGGGAGTAAGAAAGACAAATCAATATATTACACTAGCAAAATGTACCCGTTCTCCAAACTGGTTCAGTAGACAAACATAACAACACTCATTAATTGTTGAAAATCAATGCTTCCGATTCGCTTATCGCTTGATGTGCTTTGCACTCTGAAGTAAAATGCACTGAGAAGGGGTGCGTGTAGCTGGCTGACATAACCCGGAGCAGACGGTGGGGAGAGGCGAGAGTTGGCGTGCTGCAGCATAATGGGACCCTTTGTGCTCCCTTCCCACCTGTCACCTCACCCTGGCGTGGTGCAGTTCGTTGAGGTGTAGATATCTCGGAAAGTGTGCATCCTAGGGCCTAGAAACGTGGTATTCGAGGGGTTTTGTTTCTCGTGTCAAGACCGGTCCTTCTATGACCACATTGATGTTTTGCCAATTTCAGGCAACCGTCTCATGTGTGAAGGTGTTAAAATCCGGGGAAAGGGGTAGGGTATTCAAAATCTCTTGGAGCCAGTAATGTCCGGAGGATCCTAACAGGTAACTTTGTGAAATTTGGTTGAGATTGGTGAATCGATGTGGAATTGTGTAAGGAACAACGCTTCGCCAAGCAACAAACCCAAAACCAAATGTTGACTTGTGCTGAAATCCGGGTAATGCGGTGGCATGTCCAATTGTCATGTAGCCGGTATTGTCCGGAGTGTCCTAACTGGTAACTATGCAACATTTGGTGTAGATTGGTGAAATGGTGAGGAATTGTATAAGGAACAACGCTTTGCCACAAACCTAGCCACCCACACATTTTCACTTTTATAAATATAGCTGACAGTCCATGGATAGCAGTGCGGGGGAGCCCCGCACAGCACAGTTGGTGCCAGTGCTGGAGTGCCTGGTGGGATACCTGTTAGGGATCTTTCAGAAGGAGATTCCTTTGAAGGTTTGATAAGTGACAGTTCTTGTAAGGCTCAACGACAGTGCCTGGTGGAACTAGGACTGAACCTGGGGTCAGTCCAGGGATGGCCTGGGTTAGTCACACAGCGTTTGGTTTCCAGGTTGAGGCGGCGGCTAAGAGTGTTTCTACAAGTTAGCAGGAATGGATCTGACTAAATCGCATGCTAAAGCAAATCATTTGCACGGGACACTGTTTTGGACTGTACATCGAATCGATGTCTAAAAGAAGAGCTATGGATTGAACTTTTGAGAGTAAACAGAATGTAAGCGTCAATAAACTGAAATTTTCAGTCACTTTTGTGCTCCAGTACAGTCATTTTGGGGTCATACTGCCAACAGCCAATAAACAAGGGTCCCTTAACTCCACCTCTGGAGGCCATCTTCAGATTTTGTTACTGCACATTATGTGTTGGGGAGTCCTCAAAAATCTCTCTCGAATTCACTGCTGGGGAAATTATTCACTTTTTCCCCCTCTCTCTCTCTTTTTTGTCATAATATACTCTATTTATGTTTAATATATTATTATTAAAAATTTAAATAAAATGTTCTTAAAAAAAAGATGAATAATTTATTTTTCCAGTAGTGGGATGAAGTAACATGGAAACACAACAAGGAGGCTGTGCTAGCAGTTCAGTTTGCTGAGAGCTAAAGTATTTTGATCACAGTCTTTGTTACATTGGTTGCGAGGTAGCATGGATATTGAGAAAGTGGTAGTGGGCAGAAGTGGTATGTAGTTACACTGAAAGGGAGCCTTCCCCTCTGCCCTTCACCCGTTTTCTCCTCACAGCCTAAAGCCACTCTCCCCATTTAGCCGTGTGGCCTGGCATCTTCTTTCCCCTTCTATGTGATGTGGAGCGGGTGCTTTTTCTCTCCCAGCATGTTTTAAAGGTTCCGCGTTCCTGGATTTCTTTAATGCTCACACCAATGCGTCTGTTCTTATCTGGTGTCTGCCCCCATCCCACAATCGCGGCAGGAGACCTCTGTACCATTCCACATGCAGTTTAGATTTTGCCCTCTCATTTCACTGCAGTCTCACACTAGGGCAAGACTTGTTCTGCTGTAAGAGTGGGGAAGGAGGAGACTGACACACAGGTGATATTTGGTGGTTGGCAGAAACTTGAATTCTTAATGAAAGCACGCCCCTAACTGTCCCTCTTACTAAGAGAGGTTTCCGTGCCTCATCTCAATACAAAGAAAGTGTCAGAATGTCTGTAGCTAAGAAGTCCACTTCCACTGTCCTGTGTCAAAAATCTATTTCCTTCCCTTGCATCTCCAAGTACACTAAAAAGTAAGTGAGTCTTCTTAATACAGAAGAATGGCCAATAATCTGGAAGGATTTCCCCTGGGGAATCACTCCCTCCCCCAGGCTTCAGTTCTTGTAAGAAATGCAGCATATAAAGTTCCAGCGGGAAAAATCTTAATTCAAAAGCAAAATTCCAGTTAAAAAACCTTGATCCCAAGAGAGTGACTCCGGTCTCCTGGACTCTCTCAGGTCTCTTACAATGTTAACAAAGCTTGGGGGGAATGACTTCCTTACCCTGGTTCCCTTTAGGCTTCTCGCAATGCCAGGAGAATGACTCTGGGCTGAGGTTACAATGTTCACACAAAACAAGGAGAATGTCTTCCTTCCCCAGGCTCTCTTTATTCTGGGTCCCAGGCCCCTTCACTCTTCATCGGTCGGTCCCTGGCCCCTCCCAGACCCCTTCACAACATTAGGGGGTATGGCTCTTCCCCTGGCCTTTCTCAGACTCTGTACAGCTCAACAAGCCAGGGAGTATGGCTCTTCCCCTGGCCTTTCTCAGGCGTGCACAGTTCATAATCACAGGGAGTATAGCTCTTCCCCTGGCCTTTCTCAGGCTTGTACAGTTCAATACACCAGGGAGTATGGCTCTTCCCCTGGCCTTTCTCAGGCTTTGTACAGTTCAACACGCCAGGGAGTATGGCTCTTCCCCTGGCCTTTCTCAGGCTTTGTACAGTTCAACAGGCCTGGGAGTATGGCTCTTCCCCTGGCCTTTCTCAGGCTTTGTACAGTTCAACACGCCAGGCAGTATGGCTCCACCCCTTGTACAGTTCAACACGCCAGGGAGTATGGCTCTTCCTCTGGACTTTCTCGGGCTTGTACAGTTCACAATGCCAGGGGAGTATGGCTCTACCCCTGGCCTTTCTCAGGCTTGCACAGTTCATAATCACAGGGAGTATGGCTCTTCCCCTGGCCTTTCTCAGGCTTGCACAGTTCAAAATCACAGGGAGTATGGCTCTTCCCCTGGCCTTTTTTAGGCTTGCACAGTTCACAATGCCAGGGGGTATGGATCTTCCCCTGGCGTTTCTCAGGCTTGCACAATTCATAATTACAGGGAGTGTAGCTCTTTCCATGGCCTTTCTCAGGCTTGCACAGTTCACAATGCCAAGAGACCCCCCTCCCCTGCATCCTCTCCCCTGGTAAAGTCCATGGCTCGTCAGGGGTCCTCCCTGCCACCAGGGCCCAGGTGGTGGGTGGGCCACTGGCTGAAGACATTGACCAAACCTGCTGAATATAGCTAGGCCCTGGAAACCATTTTGTGAAATAAAGATGGTTTGAGCCCTGTGCACCGCAGCGCGGCCCCCATCCTTGGAGAGTTTCAATTATCCCTGTGGCCGCAGCTCTCTGGCAGATCCGCTGAGAGCCCGTTCCCACGAACAGACGGACATGAGCTAGTGTTAGATACCAACACTGTAACATTTCACCTTCCGCAGTGTATCGCTGTTTCCAGCATGACCCGGCCAGCAGGGCCTGGGTGGAAAAGAACTGTAAAACGGTCCCCTGACAAAAGCAGAGTCCCCAAATACTAATGAGCAAACCACCTGTGGTGAAACTTTTCTCTCCACAGCCCCTCTGACTAAAAACTGGTAAACTCCATAAAAATGGCAGAATGTGTGTTTATATGACATTAGGGATGAAGCACCCACATCCCTGTAGCTATGCGCAAATAGTAAAAGTGTCCCAGGGGTTTTTCGTGTTATGTGTTTTAGCAAGAAGACTGCACCCCACGGTCCCGCACCATAAATGAACTAATGCTGCTAGAGTGCAAAGGAAAACAAACGCAACCATGTTGAGAGCTCGCGTAAGGGGTGCACGAAAATGCACCATATGTATGTCCAAGCTCACCATGTGCCGCTGCCGCCAGTCTCATTGGCGGGTTGTTCCTGCATGCTCCACCAACCTTACTACTACCTTACTATTACCGCACACGTATAGACATATAACAAAATGTTGTAGTTGTTAAAAACTTAGCGTATAAGTATTATGTTCGAATTGGCCATATGGATGGCACTAGCAATGTCAAAAACGTGAGCTTTGAAAAGACTCAATGCGTATTATATGAATGTTTATGTCTCTTCCACCTAAATCTGCAACACACGAGGAAAATACCTTTGTGAGCACATGCAAGGCCATTCCCCCTTGCCCCCAGTGAAGCCTGCCAGAGGAAAAAGCAGAGGCCTGTGCTGCCCTGCTCCACCTCCCCCCAATTCGGCTGGAGCCGCTTCAAACATTCACATTCCCCCGCAGCACCCAAGGCCACGGCCTGCCACCTGAATTATTTACAACCCAGCAGTAAACCCCGGCCTTAAAACACAGATCCAAAGGCGCCCTTTCTTAGGCTCCACGACCCACCGGCTCACCCTAGGTTAATGGCCCCTGTAAAATTAGGACACCCAATATTATGGCAACACTACAGAACACATCCATAATGACTTCTAACGAGACGTGATAACGCGGACCGCCTGTCCCATGCCCTGAGACCCAACCCCACGACCTACGATACCCGGTCAACAGGACGATGGTAACCATGTATTGATGTATCGCCACCAGACCCCTCTCTAGGTGCATTCCTCCTGTGTTGCATTAACCTGTAGAATAACCTATTGGAAGATTTACCAGGGAAGATAATATTGCAATGTTGAATGACTGCGGTGTGCGTGGCCCTAGGGCAGAAAGTCAGGAAGGACATTCATCTCTGACACTGGTCACGGTTGGCACAACAACACCGTCCGGATGAGCCCAGCTGACCTGCCAGGCCCAGCCCAACCCACTAGGGTAACCAGTGACGTCCTCCAGCCACGGCAAACCACATCGCAGCAGCACCTATAGCTAGTAGTCGCCACCCAATCCCCACGAACTTGTGCCCCCTATAGCATGTAGGTTCTTATGACGCTTTTTGTAAATATATACGCCTGTCTTTGCTACTGTCAGACAGAGCGCTCTCGGAGTTTGCAGAGTTCTTTGCATGCCCTATTCTGATTGATAAACTCCCATTTAAGCTCACCCGCACTTTGTCCTGGCCTTATTCCCATCCTGGGAGAGTCCATTATTGTCTCTCATTGTGGGGAGGATCGTGCTATCTGGGGACGCTCGCCTTCAGTGGTGACCCCGAAAGCGTGATTATTATTTTCCTCCTAACATATATATATATCCCTACCGTCCCCTTTGGCACGAAAATCTCCGGTCGAAAAGGGATATGCACGGTGCGCCGGCTCCGGAAGGCTGCCCGCCAACAGCGACCGGTACGCTCAGAAGTGCGCACTCAACAGAGAGAGGGTACAGGATCCCGGTTGAAAAATCCCCTTTGAGTACCGCTCGCCGGAGCCGGGGCTGACCGTTGAGCGTACGGCAACACTGCCTGGACGGACCCAGTTTCGAAGACTCTCGGTTCAAGATGGGCACGTGAGTATTGAGTGTGAGCGACCATAAAGGGAGTAGGGGAGGAAATATAGGACAGGGAACGAGGCTGGTTGAAAGGGGACACTTTGGGTCTACTAAGGACCACTCTAAACTTTCTTTGCTTTTTCTTCGCATATGGCCATTAGGATTAAGAGGTGAACAGAGATAAAGAGACGGGAACCTAGCTCTGCGAGGGGGTGGAATGCGGCGCCGCATAGTGCTATCTTGACTAGTACTGGGAATATATGAAGAAGTGGAAAATGAGATAAAGGTGTCTGGTAAAGGAAGACACAGAGAATACATTAGTGACTGCTATTTTTTCTATTCTTCTCTCTGGGTTTACGGGAAAATAAAGTGGGTTAGTACAAACAAAGATATAATCTCAGTAGAAAGACAATGTTACATCAAAACTAGGAGACAAATACATATCATAGTCAGACGGAAAAGGACAGCTGGCAAGGGAGGAAAGGGAGGACAAACTGGGCTGTGAATAGAGTGCTGCCTATGGGTGTGTAAGCATCGTATGTGTCAGAACATATTTGTTATAATGAGTGTGTAAAGGTGGTCAGAAATGCATAATTATGGTATGGTTACGGTAAGTGTGACCAGAAGAAATATCACAAAGAAGAGTGTAATGTGGTAAAGTGAGTGTTTATTTCCTTGATTTGTTGGGTAAAACTGTCGAAGTTATTGATGGTTTGCTCTTGTACGTGCCCCCTAAAGTGTATAGAAAAGAGGCTGTGCGCAGCCATTCTCATACTGTACAGGTGGCGGGAAAACACGCAGGTCCCCACGTTCAGTAAGACATAAATACGTGAACTCATATGGTGATACATCTATATTAAGATATAGACATATATAGAGATACATCAGTATCGAGCAAGTACGAAGTATGGGGGCAGAAACACCCTTATCACATATTTGTAAGAGTCTACCTGGGTACGCAGAACGGATTAAGAAATATCATGACCAGTGGATCACAGAATTGAAGGGAGAAGGATTACCTCAGATATGGCCCGAAGGGGGATCATTTGACAAGAGTGTCCTAGATATGGTAGCTACATGCATTTGTTTGAAATACAAGGGGAAGCAGCTACACAATAGGAGAGAAATATTAGACCTATGGCGACTGTTTGAAGAAATACCCCCGCCTAAGAAAAGGGAATCAGATACTGATCTGCCATCTACCACTGACAATCCATTACTGATACCAAAAGATGACAAGGTATTGCCAAAAGGGGAGCCACCAATAGAGGTAACTAGGTTGTACCCAATACTAAATAAGCCAGTGCCAGCAGAGGGATACAGTGACCCAACTTATGTACCCCCAACGACAACCACTACCACTCAAGGGCCAACAGCACCCCCACCATATGAGAGTCATAGGGAGCGAGAGCAGGTAAGTACACCAAGGGTGGACATAGAGAAATTAACAGGAGACCTAGAATCCAGGCTCTCTATAGCCAAAGACGAGCTCTCGAGAATAAAAAGCATATGTGAGCGGACTGCAATCAATACCGCTAGATCAGAGCCTGCATCAAGAGCGCAGAGTGAGAATAAAACATTTGAAGAAGGGTGGAAAAAAGGAGAGATACTGTTTAGGATACAAGAAGAACCGACACGAATAATTGAACTAGAGGGAAGAGAGGGGTGCACTGATGATGAGATAAGGACCACAGGAGGCAGAGAGGAGCTACTGTGTGATATAGGAGAAGATTTAGAAGAAAGTGAAAGGCTCAGTATGGGAATGGGAGGGGGAAGCGAGGGGTTGGATGGCACATGTTCAGGGAGAACCATGGACGAAGAGTGACAGGACGACTAAGGAACAGGTTGGGAAAAATGGCACCATTAGGAAAATCAGGAATGAAAGTGAGTGCAGATACAACGACAAAGGGGAGGTTACAACTCCCACTAATACACAGGGGAGGAGGGAGGCCGAATTACATACCCTGGGCTCAGATGGATAAGGCCAATTTGTTAAAGTTTTTTCCCCCTGCTATCAGGAGGGGCAAGCAAGTGGATATATGCCTTTGAGAAACACACAGCCGGGGTACCTCTAGCAATAGGCGACGTGAAGAGTTTACTGGTATCAGCAGTTGGGGATCAAGCTGACAGCGTATGGGTAAAAGCTGGCTTCCCGGGAGTAACGTTAGATTGCGATCGCCATGATGGTGCCACTTTTAACACAGTACGTGCCAGGGTGTGGGATGCCTTGCGGGAAACGTTTCCAGATACCCCAGATTTGCAGTCAGTAATGCAATGTACAATGAATGACGGGGAAGATGCTATGGATTACATTTTTCGGGTCCAAGAGATGTGGAGAGCAGAAACGGGCACGCCCTGGTATCAATCGACCTCACTATTCTTCTACTTCATAATAAAGAGGGGGCTCCCAAAAGAGGTGCAAAAAGCACTTGACAAAATTGCAGGTATTGAAGCAAAAGGATGGCCCGAAATACAGAGCATAATAGTTCACCACTGCAAACGAATAAAAGAGAGGGAAAAGGAGGTAGCACAGAGAAGATTGGCAGACGAGGCAAAACTAGTACAAACAAAGCTGGTGAAGGTCGCCGCAGCAGTAGCCGCACTCCCACACAGCAGGGAGGGAGACGAGGAGGAGGAGGGGCTGGTAGCAATACAGGGGAGGATGGCAACAAGTTGGTCAGGAACAGGGCAACGGCAGTGGAACGAGCAGGAGCAGAGTGGAGGTCCGCAGTGGCAAGAGTGGGCCCCTCGAGGGGGACGAGGTGGGTACAGGGGCCGAAGAGGGGGTGGACGAGGGTACGGGGGAATGGGAGGAAACGGATGGCAGGGTCCCAGAGGTGCGCAAGGAAGTTGTTGGAACTGCGGGAGGTGGGGGCACTTTTCCAGAGAGTGCAGGAGTAGAACAAACAACGGGTTTCCAGAGGTAGAACACTATTGCCATCCTCATCCGGGGAGCCCATATGGTCTCCCAATGGGACAACAACAAAGGGACCCAGGGCAGGGGTACCCTGAGCAAAGGCAGGGACACCACTACAGAACACAGAATCACCCACAGAACAACGACACTATGCACTACGCCCCAGGCAACCCTTTCGCAACAACAGTAAATGGAGCCCCAGCACCAGCCCCCTATAGTGGTGTATCAGTAGTTTCAGGGAGTGTGTTCAACCAGGGGGGGCAATGAGACACCCCGCATAGGACAGCCCACAGAGAACACTTGCGTGTCCTGTTCTATCTACAACCTACGATGCAGCAGAGGAACCATTGGTAGGGGCGCAGATAGGAGACAAGCAGATCATATTCATGGTGGATTCGGGAGCGGAGAAATCATGCATTAGGGAGGGCCGGTTTCCGTTATCTAACCGGAAGTTAGAGACGCAGGGGTTCTCTGGGGCTGTAATTGAAGTTCCTTACACAGAAGCTTTGGATGTGACAGTGGGGGGTAAAACGGTAAAAACACCCTTACTGTATTATGAACAATCGCCAATAAACTTGCTGGGAAGGGACCTTCTTAGCAAGCTTAATATGACAATATCGTTCAAAGAAAGAGGAATAGTGTGTTCGACACCAGGAATATGCCCATTACGTGTAATGCTGGTAGTACAGGCTCAAACAACTGCTCCGGAAATACGTGGCCTGCCAGTGGACGAAAGAATGTTCATTGAAGGTTTAAAAACGCTGGCCCAAGTAGTTCCTGAGCTAAAAAAGCTGGAGTGGAGAATACCCACAGAATTCATCTTCCACCCAATAGTGCGCCCAGACATAGCACCAGGGTCAGTGGTATCCTTAGACTTGCATGCTGTACAGGTATCAGCAAAAAGGATTGCAGTGATTGGGATGGACATAGATGGATGTGAATGGCGCACTGTACTGTGCATCAACGCCAATATTGCCCTACGGGACTTATCTGATGAGGATCTCTTATCTGATTCAGACAATGATGGCGAAATAATAATGGAAATAGCAATGCCCTGTGACATTTTGATTCAGGCTAGACAAATTCCCGTCCAGTTGATGGCAGTGGTGGGAACACCACCGTCGTTTTTTGACGATGACATGCGACTGGTAACAAACAATTTGTGGACAACAGGCCCCCATGATGTGGGGTTGTTGCATGGAGTGACGCCAGTGGTCATAAAACTCAAACAAGGGGCAATCCTGCCCCGAGTAAAGCAATATCCATTGTCCCGTGAAGCTGAGGAAGGGATAAAAGAGACAATAAATGCGTTATTAGCACAGGGGATAATAGTGCCTTCAAACTCCCCATGCAACACCTGTATCTACCCGATCAAAAAAGCAAAGGGAGGGGCTTGGAGGATGATCCAGGATTTACGCCCCCTAAATGACGTCATACAGAAAGAGTTCCCTTTGGTCCCGAACCCTGCTTCAATATTATGCAGTATCCCAAAAACGGCATCACATTTCACAGTGGTCGATTTGAAAAACGCATTTTTCTCCATCCCCTTGGCAGAAGAAAGCAGATACCTGACGGCATTCACTTTAGGGGGAAAGAGATACGAACATTGCAGATTACCACAGGGATACTGTGAAAGCCCAAGCATATTCAACCGCATACTACACGAAGACCTGGGTAATTTATCAGTTGAAAGCACGATCATTCAGTACGTAGACGATTTGCTCGTCTGCGCGCAGAATGAAGAGATGTGCAGAAAAGACACAGTAACACTTCTGACGCTGCTGGCAAATAAAGGGTACAAAGTGGACAAGGAAAAGCTACAATAGTGTCAGAAAGAGGTACTGTACCTGGGGCAGCTGATATCAAGAGACGGAAAAAGAATAATTCCTGACAGAGTGGAAGCTATAAGGTCAGTGAGAGAACCCACAACCGTGAAGGAGATGCAGAAATTCTTGGGAATGTGCAACTATTGTAGAGCATGGATATTAGATTATGCAGCCTACACCAGACCCTTACTGCAAGCACTCAAGGAGGCCCAACAAGAGAACAGGAAAATAGAATGGTCAGAAGAGATGAGCGACTCATTTAAGTCACTAAAAGAATTGATTTCGAGTGAGCCAGTACTCGCCAACCCTGATTATGAACGCGAATTTTACCTATTCTCACATTGTAGGGGAACACTTATGACAGCTGTACTGACACAAAAGACTTCCCTAGGACACAAACCCTTGGCTTACTATAGTGGCACATTGGATGCGGTCATGCAAGGACATTTCGCGTGCGAGCAATCTCTCGCCGCCGCCGCGTTCGCCATTGAGAAAAGTGCCAAAATAGTAATGGGGTGCCCTGTCACGTTGTTCGTGGAACACTCATTATTTGCGATACTTGAAAGGTCAAAAAGTACACTGACCACACAGCGAGCAACTGCCTATGAAATAATATTGTCCAGCGCCAATATCCATGTGGTACGGTGCAGAACAGTGAATCCGGCAACATTCATCACAGAAGCATGCACACTGGAGGACATGCAGGAACACAATTGTGCGACTTACACAGGGGAAACAGGGGAGGACACGGTGGTGTGCGAGAATGCCCTGAGCGAGGGGGAGGTGTACTTTGTGGATGGGTCAGCATCGATTAACAAGGACACGGGAGGGAAACATGTGGGGTTGGCAGTGGTGAGGTTAGAAGAAGGTGAGTATGAGACACTAGTGCAGTATCGCCTTCCATCACATTTCTCAGCACAAGCAGCAGAACTTATTGCCCTAATAGAAGCATTACATGCAGCTAAAGGTTGTGCAGTAACAATATACACAGATTCAGCTTACATGACGACAACAGTACATGGAGGTCTGGCAAGATGGGGGCGGAGGGGGTTTCGAAGAGCAGATGGGACCCCAGTGCAACATGCAGAACTACTGAAGGAGTTAATTGAGGCCCTAAAAGATCCAACAGTGGTAGCAATAGTGAAGTGCCAAGCACATACGTCCAACACAGACGTTGTGTCTTTGGGAAAGCGGCAGCGGACGCTGCTGCCAAGGAAGCCTCACACTTTGAAAAACATGAAACAGGTGAGTACATGTTGCAGCACAAGACAAGTGAAGAGCTCCCAGAAGGATACAATGCCACACCCACATCACAAATACTAGAACTGCACGAAGGAGCAAGTGGTGATGAAAAGATGATGTGGGGAAAACAAGGGTGCAGCCAATCGGCAACAGACTTACTATGGCGACAAAATAACTCAGGGAAAGTAGTAATGCCGGTCAAACTATTAGAAATAGCATTTCAGCAATTACACTTTCCAGCACGCAACACCAAATAACACATTGCAGCAGAGATACAAGAAGACTGGTTCGTGCCCTGTCTCCAGGAGCACATATCAAGATTGACAATGGAGTGCACCACGTGCCAGATATATAATTCTGGAATGATGCTACGAACACTCAGGGGAACAATTCCAAAACCGGTAGGACCCTTCAGAGAACTGCACATAGACTACGCGGATATGGGGGAAAGGTGTAATGTGGCACGCTACATGATAGTGGTTGTATGCCCATTCTCAAGGTGGGTGGAAGCAGGCCCATGTGCACGACCTGATGCCAAATGCGCTGCAAAGTTCCTAGTAAGGGAAGTGTTCCCGCGGTGGGGAATTTGTGACGTAATTCGCTCAGACAACGGCACTCACTTCGTGAACGAGCTCTTCAAAGAAGTGACGACATTATTGGGAATAAAACATAAATTGTGCTCGATTTATCATCCTCAAAGTAATGGCATGGTAGAAAAGATGAACGGACTGTTAAAAGGGAGATTGTCCAAATTGTGTTTCTCATTAAAGAAAAACTGGATCTACTGTTTGCCCCTTGCGCTGTTTGAGCTGAGGAATCAGCCAAGCAAGGACCACCATTTGTCCCCGCACGGAATCGTGACAGGGAGACGGATGCACACTGCACATTCCCCACTACGCCAACAATCAGATGCACACAGAAGCGCAACGATATTGGGAGATGAGTTCACAGAATACCTGAAAAATCTAACTAGGGCAGCGCGCGCGATATCAAAGCAGCTCTCACCACCATTCACAAGGGGAAAAGGGAACACAACGGAGTCCCTTACGGAACCTGAAAAACAGGTACAACTGATGCCAGGAGAGTTCATTTATGTCCGGAGCTTTGTGCGCCGGTGGAATGCGCCACGGTTCCACAGACCATATGAAGTGGTATTTTGTACCCCTACAGCTGTAAAAGTTAAGGGGCTCAAATACTGGATACATTTGACGGATGTGCGAAAGGTATATAATAGTGTGCAGGAAGAGGTGGATGAGGAGGCACAGACAACAGCAAACAATACTAATGAAAATGATGAGTGAACGTGAACATGTGAGTGGAAGAAATGTACCCGACAGATAAAATTGTTAACGAGAACCATTATATTACAGGTTATCGATAAAGATGAAAGATTGAAAAAAAAAAAAAAACGATTTATGTATAAATAATAATGTGAAGAATATGTATATTATCTGTTCCCTTCTCTGTACATCCCAACCCCCCTCCCCTACCCAAACCCATCCACCTTCCATGACTCTTGGCACTGATAGTGCCAACAAAAATGTTTACATGCATGCACTTAATGCACTTTTATATCTCAAACAGGAACTACCATGGCAACTAACGGGCAGCCTGCAACGGATAGATTTATTAGATATAGAGAATTTTTAGCTGAGAGATGTAGATATTCGTATGAGTGTGGATTGTCTGTATGCATTACATTATTCTTTACAATTATGTTTGGCCTAGTTATGTATTGGTTTATAGCGTTCATCTCTATCGAGATGAACGAGGGGGGAGGGATTAACGGGATTAATGTGACAAATGAAACAGCAATTGTAAATACTAAAGAAGGTGATTTTTTGGTATGGGATGGAACTGAACTGGTATGGGGATATTACACGACACCATCTAATGTTGCTACATTGCAAAATGAAGGTTTGCAGGAAAAAATGCAAAACAGCACAACTTCCCTGCCAAAAGTATCTAATTACAATGCCCGCAGTCTAAATGATCGTAACCCCTCTGCTATATCCTGGTTATATAACACCCCCACAAGCCGGCCCGCTCCCGTAACCAAAAACACACTGCTAGATAGCATGAAGAAAGAGAATGAAGAAATGACAGCGAGATATGAAATATTATATGATGATTGGGCAAAGGGGGGCGAGAGGGAGAAAGGGAGGCCCACACTGTCCATCGCCCATGAAGCTGGGAAATACCTTAGAAAAAGAAATACCAGACGGAAATGGGGGTCGGGGAGGAGGAAATATGACAAATATTATGGGTTAGGATTAGACAAAATGGAAGACCCACGACACCCCCACCAGACAAATAAATGGTATGCGGACATGAGTGCAACGGCTAAGCAAACAACAAATGAGAGCTGTTATGCCTGCTCCCTCATTCCCCATGCTTCAGGTACACCCAAAGTATTGTTACCCAAAGAGTTGCCTATTGTCGATGCCCAGTGTCTCCTTCATCTCACGTTGTGCAGAATTAAGAACACCTTCCACGCACATGAGGTGACTTTTAAAATGCTGCAGAATGAGAAGACATGTTATCCGAAGGCGGTAGGAGTGGTATGTTTGGAGGAGCCATTTTTTATAATACAAGGGACACTTTTTTCAGACAACAAGTGGAAGGACGAAGAAATAATGTGCAAGGCTGAAGCACTGCGGGGTGTGGCACCAGAGAAACTGCAATGGATAGAAGAGACATGCACACCAGTATGGAAGGAACATATCTCAAAATTGACTTGGGTAACGGCCATTGAAAAACCCTTCAAGCTGCAGAAAGAAATAAACTATGAACTGTGTTTCAAGGGAGACGGGAGACTGTAACAAGACCCTTACCATCCCAGATAAGAGAAAAGGGACAGCGGCACTAATGGACACTTATTTGGTATGTGGCAACCAGGCATGCCTACACCTCCCACAATCCTGTGGTGGCAGCTGTTCATTGGCCACCCTACACTCCGCACTAATGGTAATCCCAGAAAGCCACATTGATGGGAGCAAGAAAACGCGAGGAAAACATCAACAGAGTGAGGCCCAGCCAACTGCAGAGTCACAAGTATATGTCCTGTCTTCCGGGAACAAGGAAGGGGTGCTGTCCCGAAACAAACGATCATCGAACCACATATCAAAAGCATCATCAGAACTGCTGGCACAGATCCCGGATAGATATCGATTATTCAGCTCTGCAGAAACGTTCTTCGCCTCACTCATCCCAAGCATCCAGGCGTGAGCAAAGTGGCTCCAAATCACACGTTGGGAGCTGATCCAGCTGGCAAATGATACTGAAGAAGGGTTTAACATAATAAAAGTGGAACTGCGAGCACTGCGGCTAATGACCATGCAAAACAGGTATGTCTTGGACCTGTTGACAGCAATGGACGGAGATGTTTGCCGAAAAATTGGAAGTGCCTGCTGCACTTTCGTACCTTCCGAAGACACAGATAACGGCTCCCTATCCCATGTGATCGAAGCAGTACATAATTTAGGAGAAAGAATGAGAATGGAAGGTGGAGCAGAAGAAAGCACATGGTTCGACAATATCTTCTCCTGGGTCCCATTGTGGCTGGGAATGATTGTCAAATTTTTGATGCCGGCTGTAGTGTTCCTCCTTTTCATTTTTTGCCTGTGCCAGGTGGGTCTTCGATGTTGTGCTAACGCAGTGCCGAATGGTGCAATGATGATGATGACAATGGGCAACGCCCGCGGTACAATACAAACTATGCAGGAAGTACAGGTACAAACAGGAACAGATGACACGTCAAGATACCAGATAGTGCCCAGGTACCACAACAAGGATATAGTAGATAAATTATGGCATACTACAATTAAAGAGCCCCGTATACTGGAATGGTACGAGCACGTGTGGGTGGACTTGGAAGAGGAGAGCGGATGTATATACCTGATCTGCACCCCAGATGAATATGCTAGGAGAGGAGAGAGTTTGCGAGGGGTGTGCAGGGCCTGGATGCCGATAAAAGGCACCCCTGCATGGGATGACGCTATAATTGACGAGGAAGAGTGCTGGAGATCGGAGGATTTAAAGTATTCGTTACTTAAGTAACGAAAGGGGGGAATGTATGGGAGGATTGGTCCAAGAGACCCCCCTCCCCTGCATCCTCTCCCCCGGTGAAGTCCATGGCTCGTCAGGGGTCCTCCCTGCCACTTGGGCCCAGGTGGTGGGTGGGCCACTGGCTGAAGACATTGACCAAACCTGCTGAATTTAGCTAGGCCCTGGAAACCATTTTGTGAAATAAAGATGGTTTGAGCCTTGTGCACCGCAGCGCGGCCCCCACCCTTGGAGAGTTTCAATTATCCCTGTGGCCGCAGCTCTCTGGCAGATCCGCTGAGAGCCCATTCCCACGAACAGACGGACATGAGCTAGTGTTAGATACCAACACTGTAACATTTCACCTTCCGCAGTGTATCGCTGTTCCCAGCATGACCCGGCCAGCAGGGCCTGGGTGGAAAAGAACTGTAAAACTGTCCCCTGACAAAGGCAGTCCCCAAATACTATTGAGCAAACCACCTGTGGTGAAACTTTTCTCTCCACGGCCCCTCTGACTAAAAACCAGTAAACTCCATAAAGATGGCAGAATGTGTGTTTATATGACATTAGGGATGAAGCACCCACATCCCTGTAGCTATGCGCAAATAGTAAAAGTGTCCCAGGGGTTTTTCGTGTTATGTGTTTTAGCAAGAAGACTGCACCCCACGGTCCCGCACCATAAATGAACTAATGCTGCTAGAGTGCAAAGGAAAACAAATGCAACCATGCTGAGAGCTCGCTTAAGGGGTGCACGAAAATGCACCATATGTATGTCCAAGCTCACCATGTGCCACTGCCGCCAGTCTCATTGGTGGGTTGTTCCTGCGTGCTCCACCAACCTTACTACTACCTCACTTACCGCACATGTATAGACATATAACAAAATGTTGTAGTTGTTAAAAACTTAGCGTATAAGTATTATGTTCGAATTGGCCATATGGATGGCACTAGCAATGTCAAAAACGTGAGCTTTGAAAAGACTCAATGCGTATTATATGAATGTTTATGTCTCTTCCACCTAAATCTGCAACACACGAGGAAAATACCTTTGTGAGCACATGCAAGGCCATTCCCTTTCCCCCCAGTGAAGCCTGCCAGACGAAAAAGCAGAGGCCTGTGCTGCCCTGCTCCACCTCCCCCCAATTCGGCTGGAGCCGCTTCAAACATTCACATTCCCCCGCAGCACCCAAGGCCATGGCCTGCCACCTGAATTATTTACAACCCAGCAGTAAACCCCGGCCTTAAAACACAGATCCAAAAGGCGCCCTTTCTTAGGCTCCACGACCCACCGGCTCACCTTAGGTTAATGGCCCCTGTAAAATGAGGACACCCAATATTATGGCAACACTACAGGAACACATCCATAATGACTTCTAACGAGACGTGATAACGCAGACCGCCTGTCCTATGCCCTGAGACCCAACCCCACGACCTATGATACCCGGTCAACAGGACGATGGTAACCATGTATTGATGTATCGCCACAAGACCCCCCTCTAGGTGCATTCCTCCTGTGTTGCATTAACCTGTAGAATAACCTATTGGAAGATTTACCAGGGAAGATAATATTGCAATGTTGAATAACTGCGGTGTGCGTGGCCCTAGGGCAGAAAGTCAGGAAGGACATTCATCTCTGACACTGGTCACGGTTGGCACAAC
Source organism: Ambystoma mexicanum (assembly GCF_040938575.1). Lineage (NCBI taxonomy): Eukaryota > Metazoa > Chordata > Amphibia > Caudata > Ambystomatidae > Ambystoma > Ambystoma mexicanum. The sequence goes on from NC_090932.1 coordinate 1,629,662,314, forward strand.
AACACCATCCGGATGAGCCCAGCTGACCTGTCAGGCCCAGCCCAACCCACGAGGGTAACCAGTGACGTCCACCAACCACATCACAACGGCACCTATAGCTAGTCGTCGCCACCCAATCCCCACGAACTTGTGCCCCCTATAGCATGTAGGTTCTTATGACGCTTTTTGTAAATATATACGCCTGGCTTTGCTACTGTCAGACAGAGCGCTCTCGGAGTTTGCAGAGTTCTTTGCATGCCCTATCTGATTGATAAACTCCCATTTAAGCTCACCCGCACTTTGTCCTGGCCTTATTCCCATCCTGGGAGAGTCCATTATTGTCTCTCATTGTGGGGAGGAACGTGCTATCTGGGGACGCTCGCCTTCAGGGTATGGATCTTCCCCTGGCCTTTCTCAAGCTCACAGCACACCTGGTTAACTACACTGCCAGATACTGTGACTGAGAAGATGGCCTTGAAGGCAGGGGTGTTGTTAGGTCTGGAAAAGGTCAGGGGCTAAGTTAATGTCGGGACTGGCAGGACTTGGGCTAGCTATAGCCTTTTGGTTTTAGCCCCTGAGCTTCTGTCCGGGGCTACAAACAAAACACCCGGGGCTATATCCCCTCAGCCCCCCTAGCAATGCCTCTGCTTGGAGGCCGTTTCTGCTTAATGGGCGAGGGTTCCAGACCTGTGAGGTTCTCTCCTCTTGAGCTGGTATACTCCCCTGTCACATACTGCAGCTATGAAGATTGCTTTGGAGGCAGTACTGCTGTCTGAGGCAGTACTGTTGTGGGTCCCAGGCGAACTTCTTGTGGCCTCTCCACCCCTCGTTGTTGCCACCAACTGTCCCGATAACCTGGACCTCTCCAGTCTCCCTACAAGCGACCTTCAGTTGTCTGGGGTCCTCTCTGTTGCTTTCGGGTCTCTCGCAGCCGTTCCAGGAACCACTGCATACTTGTCAAGTTACTCTCCTCTTGGACAGGATGCTTCCAGTCACTCGCGCACACAAGCTCCTGTCCTCAGCTGAATGTCCTTCCTTCTGCCTCCCACTCTGGTCAATCAACGGCGGTCTAGCGGGGACGCCTTCCCCTGTGGCGCAGTGTCTCTACTCCGGCACTCCTAGCGTCTCTGTTTCCGCGGCCTCATTCAAATTTCTCGGCACCTCCAAGAAGGATCTGGCAGTTCGTAAAGTCCTTCTTCCCTTTTTATCCCTGGAGCATGTGTCTGATTCAGTGGGTTTCTATTGTTCTTCTTCGTACCAGTTTCTGTAGGTGACTCACAGAGGTAATCCCTACTCTGCCTCGTCCCAGTACGTCCGGGGTGGGGTGGGTTGTCTTCTTTACAAAGATGCATGGAAGTGTATGGGATTGTGGGACTCTGAGTGTGGTAAGAGGATGAGGAAGGTGCGGATTGTTTTGGGCAAACTGCATCATTCCAGGATAGTCGTCCTTAGTCCGATAGGGGTTATCCCTCCCAATTAGATCCACCTGCTGAGTACCACCCCCAGGGGGACTATCGGGTAGCGGTCCCACCTCCCTGGTCCCATGGGAAGGGGCTCCCATCTAAGGATTCGTCACACTGCACACTGTCCTCCATAATCGCTCCCTTTCATTTCAATGGGTGAATGTAGTTCATGAAAATAGGAGCATGGCTGCACTGTGGAAATGTGGCCAACTATCAAACCTGCCCTAGATCTTTGCATCTATGTATGAGTTTGGCATTGCACAGCTTTTTTTATTCTCTGAAAGTTTATTTCAGAATGTTCTACATTTACAAAAAACATACACAACGGCAAAACATCAAATGTTACTCACAACATGTGACGAATCCAGGAATTAGTCCCTTTTTCCCCCCCAACGGGAGACTATGGAGGTGAGCCAGCTACGCAAAACCTTCCCTATGGGACAAGGGCTCCTAGTTTAACAAGGATGTAACCTCCCCCTTAGGCCAAGCATCCCAAGTTTTTTTGCATACATGGGAATAGATGATGATATGAATGCAATGGTGTACTCACACATGCTTGGTTTGGCTGCTGACGCTGCCCTAAAGAAGAATCCCCAGGACCAATGGGAGGGTGTCTCTCAATTCAGAGACTGGCATAAAAGGGACAAGACCCTTTCCTGGAAGGAGAGAGGAGCTGATGCGAACCCAGCCAACCCAAAGGAAGCCACGCAGAGTAGACGTTGTTGCTACAGTGCACAGCTGGTGCAGCCTGGAGGCAGGGCTACAATGTCTTCATGGTGGGTGGAGAGCCCGTGCAGCACTGCCGAGCCCAGGCGTGCCGGAGAACCACAGCTCCAAGGTCTCTGCTGGCGAAAGACCAAACCGTGACCAACGCTGAAGAATGGTGTGTAGGAGACACGGCACCCGCAACAGGGAACAAGGAGCCAGCTTTGTTCGCAAGACAGTTCCGCAACAAACAGAGCGACCGACTCACCCTGGGAAGGAGAGCGCGGCACAGCAGGTACACAATATGCGATAAGGACAAGGAGGAGGGCAGTTAAGCTCTGTGAGCATCTCGCAATACCAAAGCTATTCAAGTAGCTCGCGAGTCCCACGGGCCTAGTGAGAAAACTGAAAATAACACCCAAACAAGGGGAACAAGAATCCCATTTAGAAAAGGAGATTACTAGAAACCAGGAAAAAAAGGAATACCTAAAAAGGGGGTGAACGAGAACCCTATACCCTAGAAGCATGAAGAAAGGGAAAAGACCCGAGCAGAGTATATGCACATGCTGTAGTCTTCATGAAGGCGACACATGACCGAGAGGCGAAGGCCGGGACTAGCCAGATAACCAAAGCCAGAGACAACGGCTAGAGAACTCTAGTCAGTCACTTGAATCTGAATCTATAGGGCCACATGGAAACTACAAACGTTAACCCATGCAGGGAATGGAGCCAACCGAAGGGGTGAGCCAAAGCGAACATTTGAGGCACATTCCAAAACAAGTTCTACACGCAGGGAAGAAACTTGTCAAGTTTGCCCGGAATTGTGTGGAGGGGCGCAGGAGTTTGCCCTTTCTGCTCTGAGGCAATGAAGAGGAACATTATGGTTTGTTGAGCCTTTAAAAGAAGGCCTGGGAAAGGCAAGAGAACATGTCATCTGTTTGTCCTGGAACTGACTTATCGGATCTGTGAAAGAAACGAAAAACCTGGGAAACCTAGACAGGCATTTTCCAGAGACATTTGTTAGGAGTGGGTCATGCACCAGCCAGTATAAACCAGAACACTCCGTTGAATTTGTTTTCCTTTAATAGTGCTAGGGTCAGTTAGATAAATCGGTTCTGCACTCTGTCAAAAAACGAATCTATGTACGACGTCCTGATATAGCACCTTTTTTAGAGTAATTTATTAGAGAGGGAACCTCTACCATAGCAGTAGAGCTTTGGGAGGGATTGTCTTAACTTTCATAAACCCTGAAGTGTCACAAACATGTCCAGTTGTCTGCGCCCCATCTCTGACCTACCACAGACATTGAAGCCATCAATACACATACATGACTTAAAAGTACTAACGTGAATAAAGAGTGCAGTTGTAAAAACAACTTCTATGACAAAGCCAGCTCGCATTAATGCTTAAAGCTGTAGTTTAGGTGTAAACAAATGAAAGAAATGGGACTATAGCATGGGACCCCAAGGTTTCTAGCAAAGTGTTAAAGAATCTAGAGGCGAGAGGTAGAGAGTGATAGTGTCCGGAAAGAATGAGTCGGGGAAGGCAAGATTTCTGGCCGCAGTGGATCAAGTGAGGTAGTTTTAAAAACAAGGGTGGCTGCTGCTCTACAAAAGGCACACATCCCAATACTCTTGTCGCTAACACCAATGGCTTTTCCCAATAAAAAAGGAGTGTGGGAACAGTTACACAGAACTACAGATTTAATAGTTGGGTCTAATCTTGCATGGAATGCGGTAACATCTGACTTAATTCTGTCTAGTGAGATTCTAAGTAGTGTACTCACGTTCTATAAACTATTACACTATTTAGAGTCCAAGTAGGGCAGATTCGCCAAGTTTTTGTATGTACACTATTTAGATTCTTGTCATCTACCACCTCCCGTGACTCTAACTTGGTACAACATTTCTTGGATATTCGCACCCATGGAAGGGGCACAGCTAATGAGGCGGCTGGAACCACGGGCGATAACACACAGTGTACCACCCGTGTTTCTCCATCCACCAAGGCCCTTCCTCGGGTGCTGCCATCTAGATTGTTGCCTCCCATGCCCCCACCCTTCCCCTGACCCCAAAGATGTCTCACACCATTTCTCTGCCTCCCCTCCCCACTTACATACTGAACCAGAGCTTTGTGACCCGGGCCCAGCACTCCTTGCCACCTGCGGTCACCGCAATAGACACTATGGCAGTGGCCATCTTGTTTTTTTTTTTTTACGGGCGATTGGTCTCGTGCAAATCTATTTGCACACTGGAAGAACCCAGGGGTGCGAATAGCAATCACCCCCGCTTAAGAGGGTGTACAGGACCAATAACAGCGCTGAGCCCTCGCCGAGGCTTCCTCTCGCCACTTAACATACTAGGTGACCTCAATTTGGATTTGAATAGCCGTAGAAATAGCCCCAGCGACTCCAACCTAGCCCTCCCTAAAACTGCGCTAAAAAGGACTTGGCTCCTCTTCTTTAGCTACTGAGAGCCTTAACATTAGTGGCTGTTACCTAGTGCAGCTAATAAAAACCATGCTATCCTACAAGGATAAAGAGAAATTAAAAGCTCATTGCCTTAATCCGAATTTTTGATAAGCATATTTCACAAACAGCCATGCCTGCTTCTGCAGATACTATTTCTGAAATGGTCAATGATGTAGCAGCACTCCAGTCCAAAATAGTCAAGCCAGGCACCAAACATAAAAAATGGTAAACTTCAGATCTTATGGAGATATCTCTTCGGAAAGTAGAGAGGGCGTGGGGGAAATACCCCACCCAGTCCAGTTGCATTGAACTGAAGGCGGCTTGTAAATGTTATAAACTCTCCATCTTTGTAGCAAAGAAAATGTATAGTGCACTCCAAATTGCCTCTCATCTACAACTGCAAACTCGTCTAAGGATCTTTTTACAATGCTAGACAATTTAGAAAAACGTGTACTCAGTCCTTAGGGGTTATATCATCAAAAGAATGGTGCAATCAAATTCAATCATTTATTCAAGAGAAAATCTCTCCATCAGGATTAATATTGCTTGATAGCCTCATCCCTGGGCTACGCCAGCTAGTAATGGCCCAGAAGCACATAGGCCTGGGATCAATATAAGCCTGTTGTAGCCCAGAGATACAGGCATCAAAGCTAGTAGTACCCCTGTGGCAGGCTGTATGTTCAGCAGCAGCCCAGGGGTACTAATCACAGGCCGCACCAAGACGTGTAATCACAGCTGCGTGGAGCATCGTAGTGTGAACCTAGAACTGAGATAAAACGGTCATAGCGAAAGAAAGGGATACCAGGACAAGGATGCCAATGACCAGATGGGTCAGCAAGGGAGCAGGAAGATGGCGGCTGGAGCATCAGCACAGTAAGCAGTCCTTTGGAAAGCCTCCGAGCTGCATGAGGCTTTCCAGATCAGAGTTTGCCCAACCAGATACTGCCACAACACCCCCTGTGGTCCGAATATTGGAAGGTTTAGCAGGCTACGCCCAGCAGACCGGATATACAGGGCCCACATGCTTACATCCAGCTAGGCCAGGGCATGTTCACATCAGCCGCAGTATCCGATATACCCGCCATCATGAGTAGTCCTCAAACCTCGATCTGTGCAGGGGTTCCTTGCCCTTCCTATGCTGCTGAAGAGCGGGCAGACATTTTGGCTCTGCCCGGTTCAGAAGAGTTGGTTGATGCCTCCTTTGCGGTCGGTCATGCCAGATGCCATCAAACAGACTTTTGTAACGCTACATTGTCTTGTGACATAGCATGAACAACCGCCCTAGGCTTCACTGCGCAAGAAAGGGAACACAAACTCAAGTTGCATTTATGCTCCAGGGCACTATCGCAGTATGAATGAATACGCTCTATGGTGTTTTCTGAAAGTCATGTGATCATTCATGCTTTTAACGTCCGTGGGAGCTTGTTGTATAGGTTTATATGTTAAACAGTAAAACCCCCGTCCCCATCAATGGTGACTCTTCAAAAGGTGGCTGGCTGTAGTAGCAGGGCTCCATAGGAGCTGAGAGCTCAGTTTATAGTATAGTGAGTCTGTTTATAAATGACTCAATGTAGAGTGTACCACTCGGCCGAGGTAGACTCTGATTGTTTAGTGATGATCCAGTCCACCGCATTCTGGATTCGCTGCAGCCTCAACGATAGTTGTTCTGAGCAGAGGCATTGCAAGGGGGGGCTGAGTGGGCTATAGCCGCGGTTCCTTTGGTTGTAGCCCCGGATAGAAGCTCAGGGGCTAAATCTAAAAGGTTATAGCTAGCCCCGAGTCTGGCCAGTCCCGACATTAGCATAGCCCTGATCTTTTCCAGACCTAGCAACACCCCTGGTTTTGAGATACCTACATACGCGCAGGCATAGGATAACTAAAGCTAGGACTGCCCCGATGTTATGCTATTTATGAAGGAATGGCAGGATTCTACATAGACAGCAAAGAGAGGGATGCCTGGCCTTTAGGACTGCTTCGTTCTGTGGTTCTAGTGAGAGCTCGGTGTCCATTAGCACTCCTGGATTTCTCACTCAGGGGTCGAAATTCAGATTTTATGAGCAGTAGCTAAAACTATCTCCTGGGTATTGGCCATCACCTAGTAGACAGCAGCTACCCCTAGGGAACCAGGAGCTAGCACATAGCATGAGATGCAATATTTAACATTTTGTCCATTGAATTCAATTTATTATGCTTTAAATCTATATTTATAAAAGTGAAAATGTGTGGGTTTGTGGCTTGATGAAGCGTTATTCCTTACACAATTCCACACCGTTTCACCAATCTGCACCAAATCTTGCAGATTCTGTTAGGACCCTCCTGACATTACATTTGGACACCCCACCCCGTTCCTCGGATTTCAGCAAAAGTCAACATGCGTTTCTGGGTTTGCGGCTTGGCGAAGCATTGTTCCTTATTCAATTCCACACCGTTTCACCAATCTGCACCAAATCTTGCAGATTCTGTTAGGACCCTCCTGACATTACATTTGGACACCCCACCCCGTTCCTCGGATTTCAGCAAAAGTCAACATGCGTTTCTGGGTTTGCGGCTTGGCGAAGCATTGTTCCTTATTCAATTCCACACCGTTTCACCAATCTGCACCAAATCTTGCAGATTCTGTTAGGACCCTCCTGACATTACATTTGGACACCCCACCCCGTTCCTCGGATTTCAGCAAAAGTCAAAATGCGTTTCTGGGTTTGCGGCTTGGCGAAGCATTGTTCCTTATACAATTCCACACTGTTTCACCAATCTGCACCAAATTTTTCACAGTCATATTTTAGGACCCTGCAGAGATTACTGGCTACATGTCATCTGGACACTCCACCCATGTCTCCGGATTTCAGCAAACGTCAACATTTGTTTGTGGGTTTGTGGCTTGGCGAAGCATTGTTCCTTATACAATTCCACACTGTTTCACCAATCTGCACCACATGTTGCATAGTCACCTGTTAGGACCCTCTGGACATTACTGGCTACATGACATTTGGACACCACACCCCGTTCCCCGGATTCCAGAAAAAGTCAAAATGTATTTGTGGGTTTGTGGCTTAGGGAAGCGTTCTTTATACAATTCCACACCGTTTCACCAACCTGCACCAAAGTTTGTATAGTTATCTGTTAGGACCTTTGGGACATTACTGGCTACATGACATTTGGATACCCCACCCAATTCCCGGGATTTCAGTACATTCACACACAAGACGGTTGCCTGAAATTGGCAAAACATCAATGTGGTCGAAGAAGAGCCAGTCCTCAACCCTAAAATGCACAGTTTCTGAGACATTTGCACTGCAACAAACTCCCCCATGCCAGGGTGAGGCAACAGATGGAGAGAGAGCACAGTGGGTCCCAACATCTGCTCTTGGGTGTGTCAGACAGCCACACACACACACATTATCTGTACAGTTTACTTCAGAGTACAAAGCACATCAAGCAATAAGTGAATTGGAACATCGACCTACAGGATCATCGATTTTCAGCAATTGATGAGAGCGTCATCATTCCTGTCCACAGATCCCATTTGCAGAATGAGTACTTTTTGCTAGTGTCTTCTCTGTGTCTTTAACAGTTCTTTATACACATTCGTAGATACAGAAAGGTAATGCCGCATGGGCTTGTTTGTATGGTACCAGTTTGGCTCAAGTGCTAAGTAGCTCCCAGATCCAAGCAATTTCAAACCCTGTCACCTGATTCACAGGAGCGGAGCATAGATTGTTGCTAGCTCCACTCACTAGATTTTGGACAACCAAATCTTTCTGATTGCCATCATCTCAGTCTTTCCAGCGTTATGTCTAAGCCATCCAACGAGCCCTACAGATAAGGGGTTTATCAGCCACTTTTACTCCCTAGAAATAGGCAAATACTCCCAAAAACTAAGGACAGTGAGTAAAAATACTCCAACAACTAATAGGAAACAGACACCGAGGACCTTGTGCCCCAGTTTACACTCACGCAGATCCATGGCTATGTTTGGACGAGTAGTGCATGAAGAAACTACTATTAAAACTGCCTGATCAGAAGAAGTAACCATGTATCATTTAATGTACATGGATGGATAACTAGGTCCAAAGAAATTAATATTACGAAAAATATTTCCGTTTTCCAGTTCAAACATATTTTTACTCACTTATACTCTCATCAGGAATTCGACTTACATTTTTTACTCCCTAAATGGCAGTGAAGTTAGATGCGCTGGTGGCTGCATTTACTTGTAGCTTAACTCACATCTGCCTATCATTGGCATAGTTCAAAAAAGGTCATCCCAAATGACTGTATGAGGGGAAGAATATAAAGGATGATCAAAAAGAGGTCAAAACGCTGACCCTAGCAAGAAGCCGCAATGTGATTCACAAAAGTCAACTGCAAATAAGCAATTGCTTTGATCAGTGCACGTTCTTCTCTGAAGGCTGAAGGCTTTAATCTAATTTAGAGCTGCTCCCTTAGTTCCGCTGTCATACAGCTTCCTGTGAGAAACCTGAAGGTGTCTCACCCTCTAGTCCCTGGAGATCTGTCATCCAGGTGGCCAGGACACAGCCATAGCTATTGGATCGAGTTCCTGGGGGTGGACCAGTGGGGGAGGATCACTTCGATGGGTGGTCTTCGGGGAGTGGAAGTGGGACACGGAGGGGTGAGATGCGGTACCCCCTTCCTTATAATACCTTTTCCCTATCCTACCCCGTAGAATACTTAGAAGGTCTATCACGCCTTTCCAACACAAACACTTTCTTACACCGTGAAAAACAACGGACTAACACCAGATCTGTTTACCTGACGTGTCCCAACACCAAGGTCAGGCAGAGTCAGGCAACTGACAATAACTACACACACCCGATGGCCCTTTACCTTCCCCACAGGGATACAAGGCAGAGCACATGAGTACACTTAGAGGAAGGACAAACACACGAGGAAGCAGCTATTTCAGGACGGCAGGTCAAATGGAGAAGGAAGGTGGCGAGACCACAAAGAACAACAAGGAAGGAAGTGCCCTTGCCCTTTTCGACCCAAGCCCGCAAAACCTCTGTGAAAGGAATCATAAAACTGGGAACTGCAGCTGACGTGTGGTGTAACAGATGTCAATGATGCACAGGGCGATCCCGCAATGATAACCGAGGCGGGGAGGCGCACCTGCTACCGTGGTACCGTCCTTGACTCCAGAGACAAGAATCAACGAGAATGTCAGCACAGATGGTGAGTTGGGGAGAGAACTGGCAGTAAAACCGGACGGTGTTGAGCGAAGGTTGCAAACAGAACTTATTATGAACAAAGAACTTGTGTGCTACTGATCTTTTAAAAACCAGGGAAAGACCAGCTGCAGAGTGGTCCGGCGCCACGTGGGCGTCCATTAAAAAGAACGTGGCTGGTCCTCTTTTCTTGTGAACGTTACAGTAATAAGAGGCGAGCCGTAGGAAAGGCTGACCTAAAGAGTTAAGGTGGTCATACAAGGGTCAAGCCAAAATCCCTTGTGGTATCAAAAGTCATTAACCCATTACCAAAGTTTTGACATTGTGAAACAGGAGTGTGCGCCCGGCTGAGGGAAACACTGTATGCTTTACGAACAATAAATGTGGAAAGCCTGACTGGTGGCTTAAGAGAAATCCTGCGGGGGGCTCGAAAAAGCTATGGGAAGTGAATCCCGCACAGTATTACGAATAAATGAACTGTGTGAAACTGGCAAATGTGAACCCGACTGGGGGAAACCAAGATTACGAAAAGGATCGGAGCCCGGTTGAGGGGGATCCACAGGTGAAAGGAAATCACCCGACGGAAAGATTGCTAAAAGGAACCTTTTGTTTGTTGTTTATAGTACATTAGGCCCTGTGAAGAAAGAGACTTAGTGGAAAAGATACTTGGACACAGAAGGCCCTGATATTTTGGAAATGAACTGTAACCTTGTGCTGGCGAGGCCCAGGAGTGTGCTGTGCTCAGGCGTTCCGCCTTATCCAGTGCTTAAAATGTGGGGAAGGGAGACCCAGCCATACCATCCGGATTCATCATTTTGTGAACACTTCTTTCTGTTCTGATGAACATTAGCCCACATTCATTTGCAATTTAGCGGTAAGAATTGGCAATAGTCTTTTTTAGTATGGGCCCTGTTTATTTGACAAGACGCCACTATGACTGCCTTATTATTATATGGTCGTAGCTTGCTCTCATTTTAGGTTTCCATTTAGATCAGATGTTTTTCCTCACCCATTTATACAGTTTAATAAACACCCTTGAACTATGATCACTTGTGTCTGTCTTTACTGTTGCCGCCACAACAGGAACATATGGTAAACAGTGCTGTGGCTCAACATGGAGGTCACCCCTGACACAGTGCCATGATGAACCAAGTAATGTAGACTGAAGGTAAGTCCAATGCGCAGATCCTGAAACTTCTGGAAGGCCAAGTCATAAACAGAATTCCTGCTGTCAGTTACAAACATTTTATTGTTGATCATGGAACAGCTGATCATAGAACAGCCGACACGTGTTTCGACCTATCCTGTCATTATCAAGGCGTGTATCCAGAATAGGTGACGATCAATTAAATCAATTGCTGATGCAATAGTGATAAAGGATGTTCACCATCAAGTCATAGGTAGATAGGTAAATATTCAATTCTGTATAGCATAAATGCTTTCTTCAGTAAAAGGGCCCAATCCCCGTATGGAAAGAAGTGCGTGCGCTCAGTCCGTGGAAGCTTCTGTTTTACTCTTTTTCCCCATGGACTGAGCGCACGCACTTCTATCCATATGGGGATTGGGCCCTTTTAAATCCATTTGGATGCATTAAAGGAGTCAGTGAAATTACCCTCAAAATGTAATCAGTTTAAAAGATTGCAGCATTAGGTATTCAAGCTCTTCCATAATACAAAATCATACAAAATGTGCGATTTTATTTTGTAGCATTGCCTCCATGGATTAATTGGAACTTTTCCAGAAAAGTAACCCTGAATCATGGTGAAATTAGTTGAATTCCTACATGACTTGTGGAGCTAATTTCAAGTTTGTAAAACTCTGTTTGAGGTGCTAAGGAGCGCCCACATCTCTTGCTATAGTAAAGATATTTGGCAATTTGTATTTCATTATTGTAAGATTTCCCTACTTGGAACTCTGTCTGGTAACCAGGAGTCAGGCGACTAGGGGAGCCTGGAACCCAGCCAAGCCAGCTACAGAAAAATACATTTTCTATAATGCCCTCAGGAACAGAAACAATGCTGGACCCGGATCCAGGAAGTGCAATTGGGGACTGGGTAAACCTGGCAAAATACCCAGTCGGGTCACTTAAACCAGGGAATATATTAAAAAAACGGTCTCAGGGCGCAAACATTAGATTTCCCATGAAGATTACCCTTAGATGGACTACATCTATCACAATGACCTTCTCTCCCAACCGAAAAACCCAGAACAGAGCAGGGAAATTAAATTATCCCTTTAAGGACAGGGAGACCTTGAGGGTAACCTGAACTCCCATACAGCAACCCAACACACTTGCCTTCCAGCAGCACAGCACAATATCCTCCACACAAGCAGCTTGTTCATTCTCGCCATGCACATAGTTTCGAAATTGCCAGTTTAGCCCACCCACTTCAGTCTCATTCTGATAATCAGGAAGTGAGAGAGCCTAGCCAATCCCAATAATCACACCCTTTCAGCACACAGAAAGCACAGATCTGCCCCACTTATCGCCTGCTGTTTCTGCCACAAGTTTCACCATTTTTTTTTTATGAGGGCAATCCTCCATGCCTTCCTCCCATGTGCGCATGTGTAGAATTGAGGTTACACGTGACTTTTTATGGCTGGCTAGTAGCTTACAACTTGAAATGTGTACCCATGGGTGTTAATAGCAAGCATTGCTAGCAAGGTCATTGTGTCTGCCCGAACTACAGACCTATCCAAACATTCTGCTTTTTGAAAAAATCCTTGAAAAGGCTGCCACCAAATAAATTCAATGATTCATGGAGGAGTACCACCTATTGGGCGATGGGCAATCAGACGTTTGTCCCAATAGAGAAACAAAACTAGCTCTGTTGGACGTTAATGAAAATCTGTTACAGATATTGGATGACAGTAAGGCAGGTCTGCTTATGTTACTGGATCGTTTGACTGCCTTTGACACCCTTCACCACCCCCTTTTGCTTTGGTATAGCAGGGAGGTGGTGGGTGTGGTTTAGAGGATTTAGCAAATTGGATTGTCTTATTTTTAGAGAACAAAACTCCAGAGTTAGATTGGTCCCATGAGGCAATCAGAATCAGCCTTAGAAAATACCCTACAGCCTCATGGACATAAAAGGGGAAGGGAAATGCTCCCATGATACAGGGGGAAGTTGGTGAAGAGAGAAGGACGGCTCCCTGGAGGAAGCCTGGGGAGGCTGGAAGGAGAAGTGGAGATCTGCCGAGGCCGGAAATCTCACGCAGAGGAAGGCTGACCAGAAACATCCAACAGCCCCTCTCAAGGCCGTGGCGGCAATAGGAAATCCAAAGCCAAAGGTTTTCTACCAGCGACTCCTAAGGGTGGAAAAAGGCAAGTGGCAGGAGGACCAGAGAATTTAAGCTGCCCAAAAAGGACCCGCAATAAGGGGGTGGGAATTACCCATTAAAGCCAACATCCAGGAGGGCCCTATCGTGAATCCTGAAACCGAAGGTCTAGGTTCAGGAGGGACCTGCTGTGAATCCCGAGAAACAGAAGGTAAAGGAGAAACCAGATGTGAAAACTATGCAACCCAAGGTCTTGGAGAGACCTCCTGAGAATCCTAAAGGCCTGGGAGCAGGGAGAAGCCTAACATGGACTATTGCAAGGTCCATGAACAGAAGGCTGTGGAACTGAATAACTGGGAGTAGTCCTGGAACATGAGGTGAAAACAGAGGACGAAGGAACCACTAAATAGTGAGTCATTCCTGAAATGGCCCTCCTAGGACTAGTTGTTTGTTTTGGTTCTGATTAGTATATGGCTTTATATTTATAGTTTAGGATTGTTAAACTCTTGTACTGGTCTAATTTTGGAACATGTGTTTATTATCTCACTATGGCCTGCAGGCTAAAGGCCCATTGCGATTAGGATTGAGATGTCTGTGTTGCCCATACAGTTTAAACATTACTTTGTATTCCAGGGAAGGGCGAGGACTTATTAGAATACATTTAGACATTTACATTTTATCGCACTGGGAACATTAAGAGCACTATGGAAGTCCCTCTTTAGATGTAGAGTTTACCCTAGGCCAGTGAGGCGTTTATCAAACCTGAGTACTCAACCTCTTTATTCTTTGCCTAAACAAAGATACTGCTGGAATCATTCTTAGTGTGTACATTGCGAGGAACTGGAGACAATGATACAATACACAGCTTGCTTTTTGTTTGGAGGTTCATCATGAAGTGGTTCAGCCATGTGGACAATCGGCAGTAAATAGGATTAGGCCGAATCAAGACAAGACCGAGCTTCTGTTGTATTGGCCTTGTATTCTATGCACAAGGTTTTTACATTAACGCTGATATCTCCATCTCAGGCGTCCCGCCCCCCCCAAACCCTGTCCTGAAAAGGTAGATTAGGTGTTATTCTTGACCCCAGCACTTCCACAGACTTACGAGTGAGTTAGGTTCCATGTGAAAATCTTGTCTGCAAAATGTCACTGGAGAGGCGATTTCTTATTCTTGGCCCCTAAAATACTTTCCCCAAAAAGTCTAGGATGGGTGTTGTTAACTATTCTAAACTAGTACTAGAATATATTGGGGAAAGTGTTTGATTTTAGTCAGGGTAAATATGTGAGTAAATGTCACTAATGTCACCCCTAAACATTTTGCATGACAAGGTTTTCACTGGATACTGTGAATTACATCTATAGTTCTGCTGATCATTATCTAATGCTTCTTTTTTTAAATGTATTTATTTATTTGCATATTTATGTTAAAATAAACATTTTAGCAAAACCAAACAAAGCCAACTTTTGTCTTTCATCAGTCGCAACCAGTTCTTTCTTCTTCAGTTAAGCCATCAGTTTTTCGACCAGACAGAGCAGAGATCTCTGAAGGTCTAGACGTACGCTCATTGCTTTTGATCATTTTGGCCCTTTGACTGGTCGTTTGGCTCAAATTGGGTCATTTGGCCTTTCCAGCATTGGCTCCAACACCTTCCAATAATATTGGACCAACGCTATGACCAGAGACATCTGGGTTCCTTTTATTAGCTGTTGCCAGCAATCATCAGCCGAAAGAGTTCTACATTTCCTTGTAAAGCAGCCAAAGTATTCTGTACACTTTTCAACAAGACATGGACAGACAATAATTAAATGGTAAAGATTTTCTTTAATTTCTAGGTTTTTACAGTATCTGCAGCCTGTATTACTTCTGTTATCCTTAGACCTGGCCACTATCATTTCATTGTTTCTGCAAAGATTAAATCGCATACTCATAAAGGCTCTTTTTTTTCGGACTTGGACACCTCCTTAAATAAAGTTGGATCTCCCCTTGTTTCCTAGGCTAGTGGCTTTTAACTTTCCGACTTCATCTAATGTTTGTATCCAATCAGCTTCGAACGGTTTTACTTTCACTCTGCTTGGGTTGGTCTGCAGGTTTTCCATCGAGCAGGATATAACTTCAAGGAGTTTGGAGCAATGCTTTACCAATTTGGTCAGATATTTATTGGACTTGGTCTGAAGCTCCTTGCTGATCCCACCTATCATATAGGGGGGGTTTGGTGAACAGCATTTCCGAAACAAACTCAGCAGTTTCCAATCAGCTGCTGATTTGAGCGAGCGTAGTCCTAATTCTTTCCTCACCACCTGGATAAGAATTGATGGTGGAAGCCTCAAGACTTTCTTCCAAAAGGCACCCTCCATACGCACCCAGAGAGTAGCCGGTAAATCTGCAAAGGCCTCAGTGCCATAAGTTAGCACTGGAATTACTTTCGCAGTATAGAAATCAATTACAGGTTTCAGGGAAAATTTACGGTATCTCTTCTTCAGTATGCTTGCCTGAGATGCCAGCATATCTGCCTTTTGTAGATGTTGCATATACGACTCAGAGTCCTTTAGGCGAGTTGTTATCCAGATCCCGAAGTATTTAAAACACTTAACCTACTCAATTTACATATGGTTAAGAAACCAATGCTGTATTTTTTTGCGTCTTGACAAGCAATCTTTTCCTAAAGTCATGATCTTTGTTTTAGTAGTGTTTATTTCCAGATTGTTTGCCTTCGCATATTCATGAAGACAGTTAAGCTGCCATTCGAGCACCACTGCGGTATAGTCGATAAGGACTAAATTGTTTGCATTTAGGAGGTGAGTTATTCTCATAGATTGAAAAATGAAAAATTCTACAAATCTTCATAAATTCCTCCAAGTCTGCAATGTAGAAATTATAGAGGGCTGGAACCAACGCACACCAGTGCTTAACTCCTCTGTACATTTGGATTGCCTCCGTCAGATCGCCTTTCATTGATAGGTGAATACGTATTGTGGTGTATGTATATAGTTCTTGGATCTGTTCCAACAGGTCTGCCGGGCATTGCTTTGCTACCAATTTGGCCCATAGACGCTCTCGATTCATGCTATCAAAAGCCTTTGTAAAATCTACAAAGGCCAGGTAGATGTTAGTGTTGGTATCGATAACTTTATGCTTTAGTAAGTTAATCAAGAGAGCTGGCAGTGCAGTACCAAGGCCTTTTACAAAACCAACTTGGAAATGGTCATTTAGCCGTTTTTCTGCATCCAATGAAACAGCCTTTTAGCAGTATGGTGGCATATAGTTTCCCCAGCACATTTAACAGCGCTATAGGTCTATAGTTGGCCGGATCCGAGTGGATTCTATTTTTATAGATAGGTATGATATTCGCCATTTTCCACGAACTTGGGATGGTTTTACACGCAAGTATATTTTTTAGCACCAAATGCAGAATCAGGGCCCATTTGGATTCTCTCTTAGCGTGGTATTCGATAAGCCATCTGGGCCAAGTGCCCTTGAGGTGGTCAATCTCATTGTCATAGGACATGGACCAGATGGATGACGATTTTGCCACTTGTACAGTTGTTCCTCCTGGCATAGTGTAAAGAGCTTCAAAGAACGTCGACCAGGCTGCTTCCGCCACACAGTTTGTCTGTAGTGCTGTTTGATTCGGATTCAGAGAACTTATAAGGGACTAGGTTTCAGCCGATGATTTTTTGTTCAGTGATCGTAACAAGTTCAGCATCGTTCTGAAATAGAATGGATCTTTGACTTTGTAATTTGCTTTTAGCCATCTAATTTCCACCTCCTTATGCATAGATGTAGGGCTCTTTTTTTGTTTGCACAGAAGCGACCTTAACTCTTTTCTTTTCTTCACCAGTATGACATCGTAGGTATTGATATTGATATTTTATTTCTATCTACACAAGTGTTTCAGAGCGCGATGGAGGGGCAATTTTGCTTTATCCAAGCCTGTGTTTTTTTTCGATATATAATTAGTGTACTAGTATAACCATCTTGAGACACATTCGTCCTGGTGTCCGGTCAAAGGTTCGAATCCAAAAGGATCGAATGCCATAGGGTCGAGTCAATAGGACCTAAAGCAAAAAGGGTCGAATTTTTTTTTAAAATATATATTTTTTGGGGGGTTTCCGTATAGGAAAAAAAAGTGTTTTTTTCCACCAAAAAGGGTTTTTGGTGGGAACCCCCTGAAAAAATAAATAAAAAATTTAAAAAACACCCTTTGGTTTTCGATCCTTTTGATTCGATCGTTTGACCTATAACCATTCGTCCCTGAGGACCTCTCATTCATCTGTTTCGAAAGAGATCTCAAAATCTGTGCTACGGCTTGTATATTCAATTTCAGCCGATAGCCCCTATCAGAGGCTTCTACTTGGGTGTGGCATACCAATTTGGGACTTGGGGAGTCATTATGCCAGTATCCTTTTAACCAATTGTGGTCACTTTTTGCTGAGTCCACCACTTCCAAAGATTCCACATACTTTATAAGATTTTATGAAACAAAGATGTTATCAATTGTAGAGATTAATATCCCTCTTTTCTACATAGGATGTCTTTGTAAGTTGTTTTCATAGCATCCGTGTAGGACATGCAGATCCCGGCACAACATCAGTTCAAGCGATAAATTGATCTTATCTAATGCTTCTTATAAAGCCAGCTGTGACCTGTGCTATCAGAGTTCCATTGTGTCATGACTGCTTGCGCTATCATTGATTACATTACTGTAATTATCTATTTTTTGTGCCCTTCAGGCTACTCTTCAACATCTGCAAGTTTTACAAATCGCTGCTGCCATAACCGTACCAAAAACTCCTAGGCAAGAGCATATACCCCCGGTGCGCAAGAGGCTTCACTGGCAGGGGTCGTTTTTTAAACCATTAAGACTGGCGAATAAAGCCCTATCTGTTTAGGCTCTCCTGTACCTGGAAAATAATTTTGGAATGGCCCTATTCAGTTAGGACTTTGCAAGCTACAACACGATGTACGCTGCTCATTTTGTGGTTAAAGCCATCCAGGTGGCAAGACGCTGGAATGTGCTGCCTAAGGGCTACGACACATTGAAGGACTTCTTTAATTTCAGAAGAAAATCAACACCGTACTTTCCTATTGTCCTTAATACTCCCCCACTCTTAATTTCCTGTCTTTGCACTTGGATCCCTGGCGCTGGCATGTTATCAGGTCATCAATCATAAGTCAATACATTAATAAGAAAAGCCAAATAAAATAAGCCTCTGCTTTATCTAATTCTTAAGCATGTGGTGTCAACGTGCCTTATGTCCAGTGTCAGAGTCATAATTATTACATTGCTCATTTATGTAGGTGGTAGATACCACCCACAGCAGGGAGTTAACCTTTCCAAAGGAAGATGTTTTTAAAGTGTGTTGTGACTAATCGAGGGAATTCGGCCCTTCTCCCTGTGAGGCTAGAGAGATGAGCCTTCTCAGCAACACCCTCCCAAGGGGTCAAGGCAAGTGGCACCTCACGGGAGAGACTTGCTCCTTTGGCACAAAGACTGCCGTTTCTGTGAGGAACTCCCTATAGATGTGCATACCATAGCATGCATGGGATACCCTAAAAGATTAGAAATTGGTAAAAATCAAGACTACGATGAAGAAACACTCAATAGACATTGTTATGGTCAAGTGGAACATGTCCCTTTAAATCAAAATATCCAATGCACTGGGAAGAGTATGTTGAAAAACAAACTCTGCAATAACTGCCGCAAATGAATGGGAGAATGCGTGTGACATGATGAGATAGAAGTCCAGACGCGAGCACGGGGAGACCCTGAGCTACAGAGTATCCAGCGTATGGAAGGCATGGTATCAAGAATAGACAGACACAATTGATCACAGTTCAAGGGTTGTTTATTAAACTGTATGGGTAGGTTGGAAAAACGCCTAATCTAAACCAAAATAGAACATGGGGCAAGCTACGACCATCACATGATAATAACGCAGTAAAGAGTGTGGGGTAGGGTTTAACAAGAAAGAATTGTTTACAATGATAACTCAGGATGTGTTAGCCGGGGGTCCCCTTCCCCGATTTTGAGCACGGGACAAGGCGGGGGTCCTGAGCACAGCACACTCTCAAGCTTTCCCAGCACAAGACAACAGTTCCAGTTCACATATCAGGACCTTCAGTGGTTAAGTCTCTTTTCTACAAAAAGTCTCTTGCCCCAAGTACCTGATGACTTCCAAAGACAACAAACAAAAGAAGTTCTGTTCCAAATGAACGTTTTAACACAGCTGGATCTCCCTGTCCCCGGGCGCAGACCCCTCAAACAGTTCTTATCAATATCAGGATCTTCAGAGATTGTCTCTTCTGTTTCTGAGGATCTGAAAGGTTCAAACAACAAATAAAAAGTTATTTTCGGATTACACTTCAGGTGATGCTTCTGCACCTCTGGGTTATCCTCTTCTCGGCGTAGACCCCTCTCGAATATCAGCCTCCCTCCCATCGAGTTCAACTATGGCCTTCTAGTCTACATGCCGCTGGCTGATGGCCTTCACCACTGGATCCCTCTCTGCCATACTCAGACCCTTCTCAACTCTTTGCCTCCCTCTATCGGGTTCACTCTGGCTCTAATTAGCAGGCTTTCCTCTTTTGCTTTCACAGTTCAATTCCACATATACATTGGGTGATGCGTTCACCTTTGGTTCCCCCTCTTCTGGGCGCTGACCCCTCACAAATCTTAACCTTCCTCGGTCGGGTTCACTATGGCTTTTGCAAAGATATTTTTCCCTTGGCCTTCACCAATCGTAATGTTTTTTTAAACAGTTCTCCGTGCACATCCCTCTGCCGGGTTCACATTTGTCAACACACTGTTTCTTGGGACTTTATATTTCATTCTTCTTTATTGGCATCCCTTCGTCGGGTCCATTCTTGCCACTTCACAGTTCCTTTTACTTTCTCTACTTCATAATTCCTTTTACTTTTCCTTGCTTTGGGATTCACCTCCCTTGCGTTCTCAAAGGTTTATCGGTAAAAGGCTTGCGACTGTACAAGGATTTTGTTAGCCCCCCTGTATGACTACTTTGACCTGTCTTGGTGGCTCTCCTATGGCCTTCTGGTACTAGAAGTTTCAATCAATTCAGGATCAACCAGAGCCTTTCGAGTTAGCACCCATGTGGTGTTGCTCTCCCCTGCAGCTGGTCTTCACTTGAAATGTAACAATTCACAGTTCTTTGAACTTTTCTCAATGTGGCACTTTGCGACTTTCATTCAACACAGTTCGGTCGCTTATCGGTTCTCCCCTTGACTCATCGGCTGTGATGAACCGCTTGGCTTTCCTTCTATCTGGAGTCATGGCCGGTACCACAGTAGCAGGTGTCTCCCTCAGTCCTGCTTATCAGCGTAGGCACGCTCCGTGTACCATTTACATCTGCTGCAACACACTTGAGCGATTGTCCACGGTCTTACGTTTTGTTCTGCCGAGGTCTCACGGACCGATCTCGGAAAGGGCAAGATCGCTTCTCTACTTGTCACCCTCTCGGTTTGCGCCGTCTTTCTCCTCTGCTTGAACTGCCGTGTCTTGGAAGCTGTCTCGCTGTGCGGTCTGCCTTGCTCGTATTGTGCTCAATCTTTTATCCCTGTGGGGAAGAGAAAGGGCCATCAGGTGTGTGTGATTCTGGTCAATTGCCGGACTCTGTCTGACCCATGTGTCGGGACATGTAAGGTAAACAGCTTTAAAATTAGCCCATTGTCGGTTACCGTGCAAGCAAGTGTCTGTTTCGGAAAAGGAAGGTGGTAGGATTTTTGAGTATCCTACGGAGTAGGATGGAGAAAAGGTATTTTTGGAAGGGGATATTGGTGGGGTTTATAATATAAATGAGAATGACCAGAGTTATTATTATCGTGACCTGAATAGGAGGAATTGTGGGAATGGTAGTGTGTTGTCGAAAAAGACTGGGAGTTTGTATAGGATACAGGAAAACCGGGATTCTGGGATATAACTTGTGTGCCACGGAGTTTGGGACCTTAGAGAATTGGTTGTGTACAGAGGGGTTGTTGGATCTAGGCAAGAAAGTTTTAATGGGAGGAAGCAAGGCAGATATATTATAACCTATAAAGATTTTAGGGATTTCATCCTCCTCTCCTTCCTCTCTGGTCCTATACCGTGTCTCACCAGGGGTATTTCCCTGAACACAACCCCGGGATCTCCCATCCAGGTGATCCTCTCTCGCTTGTCCGGTTCTAGGTTTGGGGTCTGAGAACGTCAGCCCTCCCAGGCACCTGAATAAGGGCTTCCCGAGGTCTGCTTGGGAGAATACCCTCAGGTTTCTCACACCAGCGAGAGAGAGTTAGAATACGAGAAACCAATCATATGCATGGGAGGAGCCTGAGCTATGTGACGCATTGAGAGAGAGAAACGCATAGGCCAGAAGGTCTGCTACATTCAAACTCCCTTAACATCGTGAACTGGGATGCCATCATTACGGCAAAACTCGGGTTGTAGAAACCTGAAGGGCAGGTGCCCGGTGAGAGGTGGTGGCAAGACCACAAAGTGGTCCTGGTGTACTGCGGGTCCAATGAACTTCTCCGACACCACAAGAGACACTATGCAGGATGGTGTCCAGTTCTGTGCCGAGACACAGACCACAGGTGGGAAAATTATCGTGAAGAAGAGAAGAGAACGCTAACGGCGAGAAGCTAATGGCAAAACCATACCAGAAAGAGGGCTTCTGAGGTACAAGCCTCACAAGGAGGTTCTCCAGCATACTAGAAAGTAACGGGGAAACAGGAATCATGGTGGGACCCGAGGTAATTGTTATAATGTGTAAATAACTTGTCTCAGTAGAAGTGAAGAGACAACTTGTCTCAGTAGAAGTGAAGAGACAGAGTCAAACCAGAAGTTAATGAACTTTAAAGACTGTGGGCCTTATTAAAAGTATGCAGGTCCAGAATTAGCAGTGCAGGTCGCTCCATGCCGGCACCTTTTTCTGGACCGGCATACTCCAAGACGCGATGCTGCAAATTCTATCAACGCAAGTGACCTAGCATATCCGGCAGCACCGTGAACGGAATCTGCGGAATGACGCGTCGGCCGTGACTGAAACACCGGCACGGCAGTAGTATGTGCACATTCTGAATACCAACTTCACCGAAACACTGGCATGAAAGTGGCAGTGGCACTGTGATGACCGCGCCAATAACACCGGCATCTTGGACCAGGCGTTAAACAGTGTCAGGTGTGCAGGAACAAGACACAGGTGGCCAAAATCAGCCCACAAGCACTGTGAAAGCTCAAAAAGACCACTCCCACACTGCACACTCCTTCAAAAACAACTATGCTTGCAGCAGCAGTAGCAGTAATGGAGTTGGAGGCCCTACTTGTAGTGATACAACTGGAAGAGGCAGAGAGGCAGAGGAGGCGCTGGATGCGCAGGAGGAGAAGGAGGGACATCATGGCCATGCAAAATAACAATGGCCAGCAGGTAGCACTCTGCAGGCAGCCACCCAGACCCTGCATAAGGGCCACACCCGTTAACCTCAACCAAACACAGTTCCACACCCTGTACCGGTTAGACAGGGTCACTGTCACCTCCATAGTGGGCCTGATCCACAATGACCCTGTCAGCCTCATCCAGATCCGTTCTGCCACCCCCAACCCCCTGCTCAAGCTAGCGTTTGTGCTACATTTCCTTGCCACCGGCACCTACCAACACACTGTGGGTGAACTGCGTGAGCTATCCCAATCCTGTTTCTCAAGGGTCCTTTTTCAGGTTCTGGATGCCCTCCTGCAGCACGTGTCTGATCACATAGCTCTACCCCGAACACTTGACCAGGTTAATACCACCAAAGTTGCATTCCATGAGCTGGCTAGCATTCCCAATGTGACTGGTGCGTTGGACTGCACACATGTAGAGCTGGTGGCCAGGCATGCCATTGAGGCAGTCTACAGGAACCGTAAACTTTACCACTCCCTCAATGTGCAGATGGTGTGAAATGCACACCACCTCATCACCCATTGCTGAGCAATATTTCCGAGATCAGCACATGATTCTATGGTGCTGAGGAACTCCACGCTGCCATGGTACATGACACGTCACAGCGGAGAGGGTACCTGGCTGTTGAGTGTAATTACCAAAGCATGTGCACTGTGGAATTGGGGGGGGGGGGGAGCATAACACACCAGAGCGGGTCTGGATTTTGGGTGAGTGTAATTACCAAAGCATGTGCACTGTGGAATTTAGGGGGCGATAACTGTCTCCAGTGAATGTGTGCAATGCAATGTCAGACACACAAATTTCATGCATAGGTTGAAGGGAATAGCTCGCATGTGTGAAATGGCAAAAACGGAGCATGCACATTCATAATAACAGCAAAGCTGGACTGGCACCTAAAATGCACTACAGGTACCAGAATGCATTACACCAATGGCACAAACCCTTGCAAAAACACACTGAGCACAACCCCCACCGCCTGCAACACAGACAAGTCATTCCAATGCAGCTCACCACCCCACCTCCCAACCACTAGCGTACCCCAAAGCAGGTAGCCTGTGTACCCGCCTGTTATAAGTGCACATACCCATATGCATGTGACATGAATGGCAACAAAATAGTCGGACATATGAATGGATGGTTGATATGACCATCAGACAACATGTAAATTTAACCCAGATTGGTAAACGTATTTGTCAAAGTTGTTGGTGGCGTAGGCATAGGGTCATATGCCAAGGTGGTGTGAATGGGCGATGGGAAAGTCACAGCAAACCACCCATCCACCTTGCATAGGGACCAAGGATATTGGCTGCATGGCAATCATTATCCAGCCACTGCCTTCTCAATCAAATCAAATCCTTTCATGCTACATTTCTGTGTATACATCCACATTGATCATAAACTACTCCCATGCAGAATATCATGTAAATCCAAATACAAGTATGACTGCACACATGTAGGCATTCATTCCCTAAATCAGAGAAACTGCAATGTGTGCACGGAAACGAACTTTAGCTCCTGTGACAGGTCTGCCTACCAGGTCTGCGGCGCCCGGCAGGGTCAGACCTGTTGGGCACACTGGCTGTGGCAGGCAGATTTGTATTTTGCCGACACAAAAACAAGCCTCCTCGTAAGGCCACCGGCACACTTTGACCCGGACAAGCAACATTAACAGTTTGATCGCGTCATTCCATTCACATTGATAAATGCAGACAGAATGCCAGCAGATCACAGATTCAACACCTAACTATGCGTATAATCCAGACACAGCAATTTCCATCAACAATGCGCATGTTACCAGGGTAATCTAGGACATATGCTACGTCTTGAGCCAATCACATGTAATAACTTGCATTTGTAAGCGACCAATATACAGACTGTACCAACATCATACTGGAACCACAATGATTTTGCCCCCTTTCTGCCCTTCCCATGCAGATGATGCTGGATACCCCTTGATGCCATGGCTGATGACCCCTGTGTGGCTGAGCAGACATTTGGCTTGTTAACGGCAAGGATCCGCTGCCTGAGCCGATCAGGGGGTGCACTGATGTACAGCCCCGTGAAGGTGGGCAAGATAGTCCTGGCCTGTGCCATGTTGTACAACATGTGTATCAGGCGCACCATAACACTTCCCCCCTGGACATGGACATGCACCCGCCTGATGCGGAGGATGAGAAGGACAGTGATGAGGAAGTGCCATTGGCACATCGCAGGGATATCATGGATGGCCGTAATGCATGCAATCTATTGATAAACTACTATTCCTGAGCACATCACACAAGCACATGGCCTAGGCAAGCTAACACACTCAGCACTGTACAGGAAATTAAACCCTCACACTAAAAATGAATGTCCAGTCATGATTTCTATGCAACACCAAGTGTAATGTAATGAATGAAATGCAAAACAAATATGGAACTACACCCACCAGCCAGACTATCCCTCCCCACTACCTCTCCTCAACTATTCCTCCCCACTCATCCTCCCCAACTATCCCATACCACTTCCCCTCCCCAACTATCCCTCCACAACTCGTGTCACGTCGCCCATGTAGTCCCTGCCAAGGGCACATCCAGGGCACATTTTTGCTGTCGGCCTATTTACGTGTGCGCTTGCCATCTGGCGTGCAACTCTGGAGTGGATGATATGATATAGGATAGGTTATTTATAACGCGCTTAATACCTAGAGGTTTCTAAGCGCGGACCTGGGGATCGAACCAGTGTTACTCAGTGTCGTCTTGCTTCCAAGGCGAGCACGTTGCCCCTGAGATATCCTCCCAAGACAGGCGCATCGAATGACGCCTTGGGCTGCTGGGCACATAACTTGCGGGCGTGGAGCTCATGGAGGGTGTGTGTGTCTGCTCAGTGGGCCATCTGTCAAGGAACACCTGAAGGCACATTGTCATTGTCTCTGCAATGGCGGACATTATACTATTGCCCTTGGTGCCCTCCTGGCCATCAAGACGATGGCAGTTGTGGCACTTCCAAGGGCATGTGCATTGCGGCTGCCACTGGCCTGTACACTTTCCCTCTTCAACTGTGCCTCTTGCAGGTGCTGCTGCACTAGGGCATTTAAGGCATCCTGACATTTCTCAATACAGCGGAGTCGGCATCCATTTCCCTGACACTGGGGAAGGGGGAGCGGTGTGGGCTCATTAGGTTTATAGGGCTGGATTCAGCAGGCTCGTAGCTGCTGTGGTCGCTGGTCTCCCCTGTGTTGTCTCCAGCATTGTCAGCTATGTCCTCAGCACTTGATTGATGCCCACGTGCATACAATAACAACAGCAGTTGGGGCTGGCTGGATGGGCACAGCAGTGGTGACTGTGGCAGTTGGGCCTGCCTGCGGCAGTTGGGCCTGCCTGCATGACCGCAGCAGTGGTGACTGACAGTTTGGCCTGCCTGTATGGCCGAAACAGTAGTGATTGTGGCAGTTGGGCTGGTGGACGCTGCAGTTTCTTGGGTGGTGGTTGTGGTCCGTGCTGTCCGGCGGTGGCTGGTGCCCCTTGAGCTGTTGCATGGTCCACCACACTGTCAGATAAGGTGCCCGAGGGAGTCAGAAAGGTATTTTGTCAGTGAGAAGTGTGGATTCAGGATGCAAAGATACACGCATTATGTTGGTTGTGGCCGTGCTGTGTCGGGGACATGGCGTGGTCCATGGCATAGTGCACACATGCTTGTGTTATGCGTACTGAGCTGCAGGATGTATGATGTTTGTACATGGTAGACTACTGCGCTGTGGATACTGTCACATGCTGTATACAGTGTTGGGGGGGGTGTTCCCGCTGTGGGATGTTGGGGTGGAGAGGGGTGTGGTATGGATGGGGCAAGCATGGGCTTGCTGCCTGGACCAGTTACATTGAGAGAATGTGCATTTGTGCTCAGGGGTCGGGCTGGCTGGGACGAGGCAGACATATGTTGGCATTGTGCGCGACAGTGGTCATGTGTGGGTGGAGATGGGGCTCAGCACTGCTGTGATTTGGTGCCATTGGAAGCACAATGCAGTACGCTGTGGCAGGGTGATGTGTTTGTGTCTGGGAGCAGATGCTTGAACAGTTGGCAGTACAGGGTGCCGGCGCAGTGTTCAACAAGTATTTTAGGCGTGGGTCATTGTGAGGGGGCCAGGGTGTATGTCCATGTATGCACACTGGATGTACTTTCTTGGGGAAGGGGTGTGCATGCAGGGTGTTTTATGGGGGTGTGGATGCTGCAATTGCCATTTCTGTGATATGTTGGTACAGTGGTGGGAGCAGGGTGGCCAGGGATGTTGATTATTACATTGGGGTTACGTGTATTCACTGGCTTCTGAGGGTGTCCCGGCGCCAGCCTCCGCAGCACCGACCCTTTCGATTGACTCCAGGTGCTCTCCTCCCAGGGCATCAGGCGTATTGGTGATGCACTCCTGCCACCTGTAGCAATGCCCTGTCTCTGCTGGCCAGAGAGGAGGTTCTGTACCCTCATGCACAGGTCGTCCCAGCGCTTGTGGCAGTCTAGCACTGTGCGTGGTGTTGTGGCCACTAGCAACACATTCTGTGCCACCTCCTCCCAAATGCTCTTCTTGTGCAGCTGTGTTTGCCTGTGCTGCCCATTGCTGAATAGTTCCCGAGCATGTTGGACAATGGTGTCTGCATGCATGTTGAGCTTGGGCTATGAGAAGCGTGGCTTCCACTTGCGGGTCTCACACACTCGAGATGGCATGCTACTGGTGTAATTTGTCTGGTCAGGAAGGGTGGATGTCGCCTGTGGTTTGCAGATTGCAATGCACTATATTTACGGTCATGGTAATAGCGGTACCGCAGTTACCGGTGCCACTGGGTCTGGCATAGTGTTGCCAGATTCGGGGGCACCAGCACCAAGGAAGATGGTCTTATCAATTTTTGTACATTTTCATGGTGTTTCTGTGATGCCACTCCTGCCATTTCCGGCATGCATGTCCCCGACAACCCATAATCATCCGGTGATTCTGGAATCACAGAGTGCTGGAAACGGTGGCACCGGCATGACAGTAACTAGGACATTTTACCAGCAATCCTGTGATTGAAGAGAAAGCGATTCTAATTATCTATCTTTGGAGAGTAAGGAACAGTGGATAATAATACACTGGGAGAAGTGGGAAAGCATCCAATATTCTATAACAGAAGAACAAAATGTTAAAGAGAGCATTTTATGAATCAGAGTTCAGAGGAACTAACCAATTGAAATGTGTGTCTAGCTAAGTAGGCAAGATCGCATTGCGTTGAAGAAGAGAGGATACACACTCAACCCAAAAGTTAATGAACTTTAAAACTGTGATTTAAGAGAAAGAGTTTTAACAATCTAAGCTTGGGGAGAAAGGAACAACGCATAATAACACCCTGGGAGAAAGGGGGAATAATAGAGAGATGTGTCAAGTCATGTAGGAAAGAACAAACTGCATTATAATCATCCAGGTGAGAAAGTGCATCAGAATAAGAAATCAAATCAAGAATACATTGGAATAAACAATCTGAATTGTTGATCTTACAGGAGATCACCACACGGAAATTCCAAAGAGACGAGAACAGTCAATGATCCCTTTCAAGAATTACAAAGACTAAGCCATGAAATCACAAGAGATTATGGAAGTATGGTGTGCTAAACAAGAACACTATGGACTGCTACTGGAAGTACCCTCAGGAGAAGGGCGGCATTCTCCTGATATCATTTAGCTCTCATAGTGGTAGGGTCACAGCTAGGTTAGTTTTGGACAACAAGCATATTCCTTTTTTCTGGACCTTCGCATCTGACGGATAAGCCCCTTAGTAAGATTTAGGCGGGGATCACCCTTAGTGATAGGAACATCTAGGCCTTACACTTTACTTTGATATAAATCTGTGAACCATGTCCTTGGAGTGTCCGTGTTCTCCTTCTGGCTCGCCACAGTGCCTAGGTCTCAACTTTCAATGATGCAGGACAATTGAAATGCTGGTGCACCTTTAGAAGGGAAGCATATTGTACTGGACGAATATTTTGGAGGATAAGAATGGCAATGTGGTCATATTTCACATTAAATAAGTAACAGCCAGTGAATGTATTTGCCTCACCCCATTATAAAACCAAATGAGATTTAAAAAAAAGAACTCTGATCACAGTTACATTCAGAGAAGGAAATCGGTAAAACGCACATGCCCTAACTGCCCTTCTTTGTAGTTTAACCTTAAAAGATGATGGCAATAACTAACTTTCATACTTTTCACTTCAACCAGGAATTGTGCAGCCTCAATGATTTTGCAGTAGGATAGCGGATATAGGTTTTCTTAACCGAAGATCAGGATATTTTGGGCAAAGCGTGAGGAAATAACTCAGATCTGATGTTCCCCTAACCACGCAATTACACTCCAGACTATGTTTTCCCTCCTGGACCATTTACACAATCTTTCACATAGGAAACGAGCATTAGGTGACCAGAAGGGGCATGAATTTGGGCAGAGGGGGTGTTGTAGCCGACAGCATTTTGTATTTCTCACAGGCTCCTGGACGTACACGAGTCACAGGCAGAACACACATGCAGCCATACCTAAGGAGGTGATGCAGTGAAAAACTGAATGAGTTCTGATTGGTTAGCAAAAACAGAAAAGCCCATAAGGATTTGTGAAGAGATCTCGTGGGCAATGAAGGTCCGTTAGACAGGTAAGTCAATCTGTTGTAACTTTATTCCTAGTTACAGTGCGGTACATCAATAAGATAGTGTGAGTGACACCGGCAACACCCCACCCGGCAGCCACAGTTATCTCCAACTGCCAAAGTTAGAATGTGCACATGCAATCCCGCACAGAATGCTCTGACCTCCATGAGACATGCTTCATGTTCACGGGCTCATGCAAAACTCAACAAGCCCGTGAATACACATTACGACAATTTGCCTGCGTATCAGTTTCTGCCCGAGGTGCTAGCACTGAGTACTGGGAAGTAAAGATCAGGTCCCATTACGTCTAATGGAAAGATCTGACGCAGGAAGAACATTTCTCACATGGGTAGTCTGAGCGGCTTGCAGGGAACACTAAGGACATGCCCCTGAAGGCCAGAAGATGTTCTGTTATGAAGCTCATTGTTAATGTAACCGACCAAATGTATTGTACTGACTTTTCTGTATGAACCGGATCATGTGAAACCGTATAAAACCCCGGAGGAACGCCAGCTCAGCAGACACATCTTTGAGGCGGGGCTACTCTGCCAGTCCATGAGCATTATTGCATGGCTGTATGGAAATAAAACCCGACTAACTTTGATGCCGAGGTTGCTTATTGGATTCATTGGCGGGCTTCATATTGGAAGTATAGAATTTCTATTCAAGAGATGGTTTGTCTTTGCAGGAAACAGAATCGTAAAGTGTGATTTTGACATGCAAGAACTCAGTTGTCTAGATATCGTTTTGCCCTCTTTTCTACTACAAGACTATGTTTAACAAGAGGGATTGAGTGACAGCCAATTAACCATATCAAGGCCTCTTGACTTCCATTTTGAGAGCAAATCCTTTTTGGGGGGGGGAATACTAGGAATGTTTAGATCCAGAGGAAGATTCTAGAAAGTCTTTCACTACATTTTCGAGGATTCTTACTTTATTTTGTTTTTTAAATTGGTAGAGCGCACTAGGTGCGCAGAGGCATCGAGGCGCTGTTGCAAGAAGGTGTCTTGGTTACAGGAAGGTACTTCGCTCTTGGTTACAGTGAGCATATAACCTTACAATGCGAACTACGCAGAATGCATAGGTGCTTACAGGAATGGGTTATCACACAGTTACATTGAAGGTTACATGAAATGGCTAGTAGTAATAGGCAGCCTAGGCAATACAGTGGGACCAGTCTGGACTCGTTTATGTGTTTTATGGCTTTCCGTAAGGCTAAATGAGAATCAATACATCTGATATAGGGTGGTAGAGAGTTCCAGTGGGATGAGGCCATGACAGGGAAGCTAGAGCCTCCTGCACGAATCCTCCGGTTCATCCATCCATCCATCCATCCATCCATCCATCCATCCATCCATCCTTACAGTAATAAAATGCAGGACCTGGTTAGGCTTGGCTCTCTAAAGGCATTCAGCCAGTCGCTATACTATAGCAGTAGTGGATTTTTGGACCGTGCACTTAAAAGAACATAGGCACATACTTCGGACCCGCCCCATTAGGGTGACCAGGCACGCCACTTCCCCACAGACCTAGCTGGCACACAGTGCAAATGTGAGGATTTTGGCTTGGAATAAACTGATGCACATTTCATAAAGAAGTTCCAAGAAATATCAGTGCACAGCTAGGGTAGAGCTTTTACCATCCTGGGGGAGGGTGCACCAAAACACCCCTGCCCAGCTTCAATGGCGCAATATAAGATGCTCCGATGCAGTAAAGGGTTCCCTAGCCTGAGGCAGGATGCTCAGGCATGTCATTGCTGAGCTCATATAAGAAACTCAATGCTCCCTGTCCTGGTCACAGTGTACAAATAGGTGCCTGATCGCTGCAGGAGGCTGCTCTCTGCTGCCTGTCCTGGGCCTGGCTATAAAGACATCTCTCTGATAGCTACCATAAGATGCTTCCTATCCTGCCACATCTGTACTCTGCACGCCCAATCACATGAGAGTCCATGCCCCAGTGTCCCAGGGTCTTCATGATTCATCATCCTGGGTGGTCTGTCGTGTTGGTAGGGTCTCCATACACCAACATGTCCCCAGTGGGCCCTCTTAGGGCCCCCGCTGTCATGATGCCGAATGGGGCCACGTGGAGCTCCTTAGATACTCCAATGTATAGGCATGTCCCTGCTCTGCTGCGATGGGCTGCTCCCCATTCTGGGAAAGGATGTAGCACCACGTGTCTGAGGGTGTAGTGTGCCCTGTCAGAGGACCAACATGCAAGCCATTGCTCTGCTGCCGTAGGAAGCTTGGTGTCCTTACTCCTGTGACATTGTATACATATTATGCCCCTACTCTGCTGCAGACAGGTGCTTCCTTTCCTAAAGAAAGATACACACTTGGCATTGCCCTGCTTCTGCAGAGCATTCTCTATGCTGGCCTATGTTTTCTTGCAAGGCCTTTATACTGTGCCAAATTGTCACTGTAGTTGACGCAGGGTGCCTAGGCATTTCTGGAAGTTGGTGTATGCGGACAGATATGCCCCGGATCTTCCTCGACCCCGGGGAAGAATGGGCAGGCATGACCTATCTGGTGCCATAGGATGCTCACTACAGTGAGGCAGCTGTAACAAATCCTCTGATGTTGTACTTTCTCCCATAGGCAGAGCCCCTTCCCATGAACCCAGGGAGGTGAGGCTGCTCCCCTATAGTGCCCCTGGGGGTCGTACTCAGTGGAAGGATCTCATGGGGAGGGATTGTTCTAACTCGTAGGTATCAGACTTAATGGTCGTGCAGATATGAGATGCCTCCGTCCCCAAGTACCGCTCGAGCAGGAAATAATATACTGCTCTAGCAATCTTTGAGGCCACAGGTGTGGAATGTCGTCGTCAGCCTGGTACCGGGAACGCCGGAAGAACCCCCGAGTGCTGTAAGGCAAAGGGTTAGAAATAACAAGGATGCCTGCAAACAACTGACAGGGAGGGCAACAATAGTGAAGGTGTAGTGGCAATATCTTACCTATAGGGGTGGTGAAGCGGGTAGGAAACCTACAGACAGCAATGGAACCAACAGCAGGCTGGGAAGTTCAAGTGACACTCCGACAACACCTGAGTGGAGGGAGAACGTGGTTCGTGGCAAATCCTTAACACAGTCCGAGGGTCATGAACCAGAGGAATTGAAGTAGCAGTAGGGAAATTCCAAAGCCAAGTCCAGGGTCCAAAACAGAGGTCAAAAAATCCAGAGTATCAGAGAGCGTGCCAAAGTCCAACAAGGTAATCCAAAAATCAAATCCAATAAACGTTCCGTGGTCGAGGTAAGATTGGAGTAACAAGGTGCAGAGAAAAACGCCTGGCAGTCCTCAATGGAGAAGCTGTGAAGCAACGTTCCTCTTTCGCCGGCTTCTTTTACAGCTGCGAGCGAAATCCCGTGACGCATCACGTGACCGCACGCATGCGTCACATGGAGCGCAACGTGGCCAGTGATTGGTGTTGCTGGCGTTTCCTGGTCACACGATGCGTGGTGTTCTGATACTGCCGGGCGTGGAGGATGCGCCATGGTAACCGCCACCGTGGGAGGGGGCGAAAAGAGGTGGGTCTGCCCACCAAGACATCCCGCCTGCCGTGCCTCCTTTGCTGTCGCCAGGAGTGAGCATGAGAGCGGGGAGTGTCAGGTGAGTGTGGGGATGTGACAGAGCCCCCCCTAAAGGCCCATGACCCCGTGGGCTGGATGGATGTTCACGGTGAAAACGGGCCAACACGCGAGGAGCATGCACATCCCGGGAAGGAACCCAAGAGCGGTCCTCAGGACCGTAACCCAGCCAGTCCACTAGATACTGTAAACCACCCCTACAGACACGGGACCCCAAAATGGCCCGAACCTCAAACACATCAGGAGAAGAGACAGAAACCGGGGCAGGAGGGGTAACCAACCGGGTAGGTCCAAGGCAAGGTTTAAGCAGCGAAATGTGGAACACCGGGTGGATCCGCCAGGAGGAAGGCACCGCCAGGCGTAAAGCCACCGGGTTCAGGGCTTTGACAACCTCATTAGGGACCCACAAAACGGGGAAGCAGTTTGCGGCACCCAGAGATATGCAAATGACGGGAAGAAAGCCAAACCCGGTCCCCCACCTTGTAAACGGAAGCATCTACCCTCTTCCTATCAGCTGCAGCTTTCATGGTAGTTTGTGCCTCGCACAGATGGATCAGCGTTTGGGCATGGACCGAAATCAGATCCCGTACACAGGCTGAGGCTGCAGGGGTGTCAGAAGAAGAGAAATCCGGAAAAGGGAGAGTACGGGGATGTTGGCTATAGAGGGCAAAGAAAGGCGAGAACCCAATAGAAGAGTGTAGTGTATTGTTTTAAGCAAATTCAGAAAGGTGTAACAGATTGAGCCATGTGTCCTGGAACTGCAGTGTCAGGCAGCGTAGGTATTGCTCTGACGTTTGGTTGACCCTTTCAGTCTGCCCATCACTCTCCGGGTGGTAAGCGGAGGAGTAATGTGCATCGATGCCAAGCAGAGATGTAAGGGCCCGCCAGAAACGGGAGGTGAACTGCGTGCCTCAGTCGGAAACCAAGACATGGGGCAAACCAAAAAGACAAAACACGGACCTGAAGAAGTGTTTAGCCAATACCGGAGCTGAAGGTATCCCTTTGCATGGTATGAAATGTGCCAACTTAGTATAGGAGTGAACGACAACCCAAATGGTGTCAAAACCCCGAGTACGTGGTAAATCAGTGATGAGGTCCATTGAAACCGTATGCCAAGGCCTTGGTGGGACGTGGAGAGGAAGAAGAAGACCCAGAGGTCGACCCCTTTCTGATTTGCCCTGAGCACAAACCGAACAGGTATTGACATAGTTCTGCACATCGCGTTTCATAGTTGGCCACCAACACCAGCGTTTGAGAAGGTCTAGAGTACGCGGTTGTCCAGGATGCCCATTAATGGCAGCATCATGAGACCAGTCTAATGCCTGGTTTCTGGTCTCACTTGTGGGAAGATAGAGTTTCCCGTGTACAAAAGGCAGCCCGTCTTGTATAACCGGGTCCAATTCTGATATCAACTGCGGATACTGGAAGACCCACTGCCGTATGGTGGACAACATGGAGTGCGATGGTGTAGGTGTACAGACACAAACTACATGGTTTTTACCCAATAAAGTGTCAGGGAATGATGGAAGGGTCTCCCCCCACAGGGGAACGGGACAGGGCATCTGCTTTACCGTGCCCCACACCAGGTCTGTGCTTGACCACAAAATCGAATGCGGCAAAAAAGAGATGCCAACGCACTTGCCGGCTATTCGTACACTTCAGGGAGGCAAGGTCCTGGAGATTTTTATGGTCAGAGAACACCACCGTCTGGTGTTTTGCGCCCAAAAGATTATGTCTCCAGACTTGTAGTGCATCTTTAATGGCCAATAGTTCTTTTTCTGTAACCGTATAGTGCAATTCGCTTGCCGTGAATTTTCGTGAGTGAAACGCCACCGTATGCAAACGGCCAGTGGTAGGACAGGATTGGGACAACACTGCACCCAATACATAGGAAGAAGCATCTGCCTCGAGGACAAATGGGAGCTCAGGGTCAGGGTGTTTCAACACCGGGGCAGTGGTGAACATGATTTTCAGGGAGTCAAAAGCGGTTTGTTGTTCTATGGACCAGACATAAGGGACGAGAGGGCTAGTGAGAGGGGCCACTATAGAGGAAAACCCAGCAATGAACCGCCGGTGAAAGTAAGCGAATCCCAGAAAAGACTAACTGTTTAAGGTTGGTTGGAACCGGCCATTCGCTGATCGCCCGGACTTTGGATTGGTTCATTGACAGACCCCCAGGAGAGATATGAAACCCCAAGAACTCGACCTGATTGGTTTGAAAAAGGCATTATTCGGGTTTAGCAAATAGTGCGTTGGCTTGGAGCCGTACCAGCACTTCCTTGACATGCATGATGTGTTCTTCAAGAGAGGAGGGATATATCAGTATATCGTCCAAGTATACTACCACGTAGGTGTTTAAGATGTCACTGAATATGTCATCCATGAATCGCTGAAACGTAGCCGGGGCATTACAGAGGCCAAACGGCATGACGGTATACTCGAACAGTCCCTGTCGCGAGCAGAAGGCCATTTTCCACTCATCTCCGCTACACATGCGTATCAGATTGTACGCCCCCCGGAGATCCAGTTTGGTGTAGATCGTAGCATGAGTGAGTCTGTCTAACAACGGGGTGATGAGAGGGATAGGATAACTTTTTTTTACTGTGATAGCATTCAAACGCCTGTAGTCAACACAGGGACGGAGATCCCCTTCTTTCTTCGGAACGAAGAATATCGGGCTTGCAGCTGGGGATGTCGACGGGCGGAGGTGACCCAAACGTAGAGCCTGCTGTATGTATTCTTGCAGGGCTTGTTCTTCCGTCTGGGTCAAGGAGTAAATCCGGCACTTTGGGATTGGAGCTTCGGGGAACAAGTCGATGGGACAATCATAAGGCTGATGCAGAGGTAGGCCGTCCGCAGACCCTTTATCGAACACAGCTTGGAAATCGTGGTACTCTGGAGGTATTCTGGCCGTGATCGCCCCTACCATGTGCGTGTCCTGGGAACTGGGACTGTCCTCTATGGCCAAAGAAGCAACTGCCCCAAGAATGTCTGCGGGGCTGGAAACCCGAGGCGTCTCAAGCAAACAAAAGTATTGGCATATCTCTGACTCAAAGGAGACCTGACATGTGCCCCAGTTGATTAGAGGATTATGCTTTTTCAGCCAAGGAATGCCTAGAATAACCCCGAACTGAGGTGTGGCTATGAGATCAAAGGATATCGTTTCCTTGTGGACTTCTTGTATAACAAGCTCCAGTGGGGCTGTCTGTTGCATGATCGGTCCAGAAGTAAGGGACGTCCCGTCCACCGCATGGACTGGTTCAGGATGTCTTTTCGAAATCAAAGGCAGATTCAACGAGTTGGCTAGGGCAATGTCAATGAAGCAGCCTGTAGCACCGGAATCGATTACGATTT
Organism: Ambystoma mexicanum; assembly: GCF_040938575.1. NCBI lineage: Eukaryota > Metazoa > Chordata > Amphibia > Caudata > Ambystomatidae > Ambystoma > Ambystoma mexicanum. The sequence goes on from NC_090932.1 coordinate 1,629,698,396, forward strand.
GTACTGCACGTGAGGTACCAGCAGTAAGGTTCAAGGATGCCTGAACCACTACTGGCCGGACGGGGCCAAAGGCAGGATCAGAGGGATTTCGTATAGGACTCGCCCCCACACCTGATCTCAAGGGCGAGTCTTCGAAAAACCCGGGTTCTTATTCTTCGGTCGGCGGGAACACTCTTTCACAAAATGACCGTTGAGACCGCAGTAAAAGCAGGCATTGTCTGCTCTTCTACGTTCCTGTTCGGCATGAGTGATAGGGCTGCGTATCCCGCCGATCTGCATGGGTTCAGGTGAAGCATCGGGCGTGGATGATGATGGGGAATGAGATAATCCTGCTTTTTACCCTGCGTTCCGTTCGTCTAGCGTCGACCTGTAATGTCAGGTCAACCAAATCAGCATAGGCTGCGGGAAGGGAGGGTACTACAGATAATGCATCTTTCATGGAACCACACAAACCCCGGTAATATACCACCGCCTTTTTGTTTTCTGGCCAAGAGGTCTCGGCAGAAAGTTGGTTGAACTTAGTGATGTATTCAATGAGAGATAATCGGCCCTGAGTGAGGTCTAGTAATTCCATATCTCTGGATTGCGCTTTGTATCTGGTATCGAAAACTTTGGCCATTTCATTGATTAATAGATCAAAATCGTAAAGGGCAGGATGATCGCTCTCTAACAACGGATTAGCCCACGTGGCTGCCACACCTGATAGGTGGGAGAGAAGAAATGTCGCCTTTGATACTGAATCAGGGAAGGCCTGGGGCCGACATAAAAAATGCAATTTACATTGATTTAAGAAGGTGTGGTATTTCTTTGGATCACCCTGGTATCTTTCGGGGGCTGCCAGAGGAAAAGGCGTTTGAACCACCACTGGAGTAGTCAGTATGGTGGGTGGTACAACAGGAGTCGGGTTTTGAGGAGGGGTAGCATCTCCGAATTCGGCATCTGCAGGCAAAGGATGGCGGGAGCTTTGTAGGGTATCAAGGTGGTGATGCAACGCAGTAGTGGCGGCAGCCATGTCAGTGCAAAGGGCAGTAATAGCAGCGGCCATGTCAGCCCTGAATGATGTAACTGCCTGCATTAAAGCATTCACAGGGTCCCCGGCTGAGGTATCCATTATCTGGACGACCACAAGGCTTCACAGTCTGTTCTAACTCGTAGGTATCAGACTTGATGGTCGTGCAGATATGAGATGCCTCCGTCCCCCAAGTACCGCTCAAACAGGAAATAATATACTGCTCTAGCAATCTTTGAGGCCACAGGTGTGGAATGTCGTCGTCAGCCTGGTACCGGAAACGCCGGAAGAACCCCCGAGTACTGTAAGGCAAAGGGTTAGAAATAACAAGGATGCCTGCAAACAACTGACAGGGAGGGCAACAATAGTGAAGGTGTAGTGGCAATATCTTACCTATAGGGGTGGTGAAGCGGGTAGGAAACCTACAGACAGCAATGGAACCAACAGCAGGCTGGGAAGTTCAGGTGACACTCCGACAACACCTGAGTGGAGTGAGAACGTGGTCCATGGCAAATCCTTAACACAGTCCGAGGGTCATGAACCAGAGGAATTGAAGTAGCAGTAGGGAAATTCCAAAGCCAGTCCAGGGTCCAAAACAGAGGTCAAAGAATCCAGAGTATCAGAGAGCACGCCAAAGTCCAACAAGGTAATCCAAAAATGAAATCCAATAAACGTTCCGTGGTCGAGGTAAGATTCGAGTAAGAAGGTGCAGAGAAAAACGCCTGGCAGTCCTCAATGGAGAAGCTGTGAAGCAACGTTCCTCTTTCGCCGGCTTCTTTTACTGCTGCGAGCGAAATCACGTGACGCATCACGTGACCGCACGCGTGCGTCACGTGGAGCGCAACGTGGCCAGTGATTGGTGTTGCTGGCGTTTCCTGGTCACACGATGCGTGGTGTTCTGATACTGCCGGGCGTGGAGGAGGTGCCATGGTAACCGCCACCGCGGGAGAGGGCGAAAAGAGATGGGTCTGCCCACCAAGGCATCCCGCCTGCCGTGCCTCCTTTGCTGTCGCCGGGAGTGAGCATGAGAGCGGGGAGTGTCAGGTGAGTGTGGGACGTGGCAGGAATCTCCCCTATGGGACTATGAACAACTCTTACGGGAGAATGCAGTATAGTCACCAACATCCCAACCACCCTCATTCTCAGTCCCTGGGCACAGTACACTAGTCCCTCACACGTCTATGTACTTGTGTAGAATGGAAAGTCCAGCCCTTGTGAGAACCACTGAGACGAGGAAGAGTATGGACTACCTGCCTGAAGTATCCTGGAAAACAGACTAGGAAGAGTCCTGCAAACCCAATAGAGAGTGAACATATTCATACTGGGACGAAGCAGATGTGCAGGGTCATGAAGAGCGCCCCGCAGAACCAATGTAAGTGTTACAGTCTATATGCACAATCTGGGAGCATAAAAACTGAGGAGGAACTCAGGGCGGGGTTCGACCTTCCGTGGTGGAGAAGGGAGCCATTCTTTGGAACAAGAAGATCACCACTTTACTTAGTTTAAGTTAGAGTGTAAGGGAAGGAAATAGGTTTAGACAAACAATGGTGGACAATTTGCTTTTGACGGAATCCTTAGTATTTAGTTGAGGCAGGGAAACCGGTACTAGAACTAGGGTCAGTTAGGGTTTTCTCTTTATTTTCTCATGAATAAAAGTCTGTAGCAACCATCATGCCACCTGTGTGTCAGTCTACTCCTTCTGAACCCTTACACAGTGTATTCTAAAATGTGTTCTCACACTTAGGGTGCCACCTATCGTGATGCAGTGAGTCCAGAGATACTCCTGCTCCCTTTCCATGGGATGTACTTAAACCTTGGTCAGCATGAACAGGCAGGTACCTGGTTTGTTGCTGCAAGGTACCCACTGTCTTTAATGGGGCAGCATGCACGTGTCCTGCTTTCTCTTTGGGTGATCCTTATGCAGGTGCTCTGCACAAAGCACTCTCTCGAGGCTGTTTAGGGGCACTCTAAGTGGGACAGGATCATGAACAGGCATGTCCCCACAGTAGAGGGCACACACTGTCCTGTGTCAGGATGTACAGGCATTACCTCCACGTCCATCTTCCTCATCTCAGTACTTACCTTTGAGGTATCCTGCCCCTACAGCAACCATTCCCAACTTTGAATTGTGCCACCCATCTTCACCTTTTGAGGGCACATAATGGGCCTCATTACGAGGTTAGTGGTAACCCACCGGTGCAACCAGCGGTATGCCGTCGACCCCGTAACACTGGATCCGCCGTCTGACTTCCTGGTGCCACCGGGACATTACAAGTCCCGGTGGAGCAGGAAGTCAGGCGGCAGATTTTGTAGGTCCCATTCCCATGGAGTCCCATAGGACTCCATGAGGACTCGGAAGCACTGGCACCGTTGTTAATGGTGCCAGCGCTTCCATGGCAATTCTGCCTTCCGTGGCCGCTGCGCCCGGCAGGGTCAGATCTGTCGGGTGCAGCGGCCCCAGCATGCAGACTCCTAGTGTGGCATTTCAGAAACAAGGGTGCCAGTAAGCGTACAGGTATCTCTATTTCCAGACCGCCACACTCGTAAGGACGTCTCTGATATACCACAATCCTCAGTTACAATTTAGTGTCTTCCCGGGATCAGAGAGGCAGGCTGCCTGTAGCATCTTCTCATTGCAGGGCTGGGAGAGCTATTTGGACATGGGTCACTATTTCTGCAGACTTCTGCAGGGCTTAGTTCTATCGAAGAGTGGAGCAATGCCTCCGAGAACCTGTGAAGCAGGTTTTTTGAGGGGGTATAGGGGTCTGCTATCCAGAATCAAGATGGATGGCAAGGGGATGAGCGTTCCAGCAGCATGGAACAAAGAATCACTCCATGTCCAGGCTACAGTAGGGAGCCAGGGGGTGTTTGCCTGCACGGTGTACAGTGCACAGGGATGATGGCTGGGCCTGAAAATACTGAGGAGGTGGGTACCTACGCAAGTTATACTTCTAAGCAAGTCTGCAATGGCTTTCAAGACTTGCATCAAGCTACAGATAACAGGGTTAATTACGTTGACATTATGGGGGCCATACAGAGGCTGGTAGAGTTCCCAGTGGACCTCACTTTTGATGGGGTGAAGGCAGTTGCCATGACAAAGGGAACTACTATCTCGGTAAGGAGACACATCCATGCATGTGACTGGCATGCCGGAGGCTCCCAAAAGTCCACAGCCCTTTGAGGGACCTCAGTTATTCACAATATCCTAGAAGGCAATGTACGCGTTCTGTAACAACAAGCAAACAGATAAGCCTCAACGGAAAGGGAAACTGCCAGTTAAGGCCAAGAGTTTCAGGTAACCAGGTTATTAAAGTAAGCATTAACATTCCTCTGTCCTGTATAAGAGCAGACCACATCAGAAGACAGGGGTGAAAACATGCCAGCCCACCGGCAAAGCAACTTGTACGCCTAAACAGCAGAAACCTTGACAACTACAGTATCAAAGTGAGGGACAGATTATCAACTTTTTTAGAGGATTGGAGCAGGATAGCATATTATCAATGGCTGGTACGAATTGTGAGATTAGGTTACAAAATATAATTCCTGGCTCCTCCACCGACATCCGGGGTCATCTTTCCCACCATTACACAAAGGACTGGCTAGGAAGAAATCTTTCTTAGATGGAATATGGGACTTATTAGAGAAAAGAGCTTTTCTCAGAACCAGGCTAGAACATGCTTTTATTCCATCATATTTGTTGTGATGAAGGCATCAGGAGCGTACAGTCTGGCGCTAGAACTAAAACCCACCAATCTATCTGTGGCCAACAAGAGTAAAGATGGATAACTTGTAGGTAATCATACCAAAACCTTCAGAAGGGGGCTTTGTGGAGTCCAGAGATCTCCAGAGTGAATACTTCCATGTTCCAGTCAGGAAAAGAGACTAGAAGTGTCTTGGGTTACCACTGAACGACTCTCACTTTCTGTATTCTTTGGGCTCAAGACAGGTCAGTGGGTTGTGTAAGGGTGCAGAAGTAGAGAGGCGAGACACAGTTGGCATTTCTGCTTTGGCTAGAGACTTTTATTTATATCACAATAAAGAAAAGGGGATTGGGAAAATGTCTAAACTGTCCCTAACCACTATGAGGGGTTGCCTCAACAAAAGAATACTATGGACCTGGTCAGGATGTCTGTCAAACCAAAACGTCCACCGTCCTGTGTCTTACGTCTATTTCTGTCCCTTACACTGCCATCTAACTAAAAGGGAAAAGAGGGTGTTTTCTTAACTCCAGAAGGAGATCTCTCCCGTTCTCGCTGCTGACACCCAAAGCGCAGTTCTTCTGCAAAGAAATGTAGATAGTTCAATGTTCATGAGTTCAGCCAAACCTAAAGATAACCCAGTTCCCCACTCTCCTGGGGGAACCTCTTCCTGGGTTCCTGGTTCCACTTGCCCACAAAACCAAGTTCCTCAAAATCCTCTCGGAAATTCCTCTTCCCAGTCAGTAGCACAAAAATGATCCTTTCCAGTCTCTTGTCAGGTCTGGTTCATTAACCTGCCAGAGCTCACCGTAGACTTTTCAATATTGTATCAAGTCTGGCTTGGCAGGATCCTTGTCCCTTTGTTACATGGTGTCCGCTTGGACAGAACTGGTATATTCCCCTGCCAGGTACTGTCCCACCTACGTGATATGATATGATAGGTTATATATAACGCACTTAATACCCAGAGGTTTCTAAGTGGGGACCCAGGGATCAAACCTGTGGTGCTCCGTGTCGTCTTGCTTCCAAGGCGAGCACGCTGCCCCACAGCTAACCTCCCGAGACACTCTCAATGTTTGTATCTGATTGTTTGCTTCCTCTCCTATTCCCTTGTGTCCCTCGGGATGTGTTAATCTGCTTCACACAGTTTGTATTATTTTGTAGATTCTCTTTCTCACCCCATTGTGTTCTTCGGGATGTTCGTAGTGGGATTATAAAGTTCATGTCTAGTTGTATGCCTCCTTTTTCATCCTCTTGTCATCTTCAGGCTGTTATAAAGTTTGCAAAGTTCATATTATATTTCACAGGATCCCTTTCACCCACTTGGGCTTTTCGGGAGGTTTACATGAGCTTCCTCAGCTTCCTCAAAGCCCCCCAGAATGGTCCGTCAGATTCCCTACCTTTGGGAACTCTCAGCGGTCTCTGGTCTCTTTGGGAGTTGGAACACAGCTTCTCCACTCCTGCCGCGGTTGGCTTTCTCCTTCTCGCGGCTCCGCAGCTCCAGCGTCTCTCTCCCTCTCTCGCCTTTGGCTGCCCGTGTCTCTGTTTCGGCTTCCTGTGTCTCTGCCACCGATCAGGTCCACCTTGCTAAGACCTCTCGGGTACCTGTGGCAGTCTGCGTCCTGGTATCCAGTCTTCGGGTTCCTTGGAATGATACCAACATCTCCCTCCCTGCTCCTCTAGGGGTGACGGTTTGTCCTCAGAGTGAGTCCTTCTTCCCTGTCTAACATTAGGTTTGCCTTTGGGAAGCTGTACCGCGTGTGTTGGTTCTGCGGTGAGCTTTTCCCTCCTTGCATTATCTTCCTCGTCACAGTGATATTTTGGCTCAGGCTTGGGCGAGTCTCCCTCTGCCTCGTCTTTGTTCGTTTAAGGATGTCCTCTACTAAACCATAACAAATAGTAGTGTGGGTGACCAGAGGGACTTGAGTAGGGGTTAAGGAATGTGGGGACACCAAAGGGTAGGATGAATACTGCGTTCTCCCCAGGCCATTGTCACCAATCCCATGAAGCATTTCCCATTCCATGAGATCCTCCCGCTGAGTACCACCCCCAGGTGGACTTTCGGGTAGTGGCCGCACCTCCCTGGCCTCATGGAAAGGGGCTTCCCCCATAGAAGATGTGACAATACCCTGACATGTGCCACAGTTGTCACAAAGTTTCTGGCTTAGGTCAGGGTGGCTCATGACCTGGATGGGATTCCGGTCTTTTCTTGTCTCGAAAATTGGCTGATCAGAGAACACTCCAAATCTCTCCTGATCGCCATGTGAATGTCTGATTCGACCAATTGGTAGAATTCTTGGGGCTCATTGTCAACCGCGAGAAGTCACAATGCAATCCATGCCAGGATCTGTAGTACACAGCTGTACACTTCAGAACAAATCTGGGCAAGGTGTTTCTTCCACAAGACATGGAGGTAAGACTAAGGGGGCTGTCCTGTTTCATTCTTTGGATGAACACCACTGCCAAGCCCCATCTTCAATTGCAGGGGCATGTGGCCACTTGCTTTCATATTGGCCTCTGGGCAGGCTTCATCTACTGCTTCTGGAGGTCCATATTCACAAGAATGTGTTCCTGCCTCCTAAGAGTCTGAGGTGATTGTATCAGTGTACAGGTCATGAAGGACAGCAATGCAATAGTGGATTCAGGAGAAGCTGGTTCCCCTTGAGTTGGCCGTCACAGATCGCTCTTACCACAGATGCCAACAGTGTCTGACGTGGGGTGATCCGGGAGTAAGCATGCCATCAGGAGAAGTGGGAGCCAGAGGTAAAAGGTCACTCCTCCACTGGAAGGAATTGGTGGTAGTGCGCAGATCTCTGCAGTGCTTCAGGTGCCAAATGTAAGGGACTGCAGCAAATGTATGGACACACAGTATCACAGCAATGTGCTATATCAAGATGCAAGGAGGTTCAGGATCTTGACATTTGGCGACTCTGGCGTTCCAACTCTGTTGATGGCAGAGATATCTCCCACCTTTATAAGTGGCCTGCATAAAGCGGGGGGACAACTCTGCAGAGGATCTGCTCAGTAGGAAGGGTCTTCCTTGTCAGCAATGGACTTTTGCTTTCAGGGGATAGTCCCACTGTGCAGGAACCCCTCATTAGATCTCTTTGCATCCTAAAACAATATGGTACTTCGGATTTGATGTCCCAGATTCCTATGAAAGAGAGGATGAGGGTGTATGTTATATCACTGAACTGACCTGGCCCATGGACCTCTAGTATAAGATTACTCTAATATCCTCGATTTCGATTCCCAAAAACATCCAGAAGATCAAGGACTCAAGGGCAGAGGTTATCCTACTGTTTCCCCCTTTGGCGAAGGAGACCCTAGTTTCCACACCTCCTGGAACAGTAGGTGGGATGGGTTTGGCTGATTCCTTACAAATATTCCTCAGTCTCTGGATGGACAGGTGGCCTTCTACCCAGTATGTTGAAAAAGAGGGTATGGAAATTGAGAGGCAGAGCACGTGTAGGAGGGGGCTCTCAGAATAGATAGCCACAGACTTTCAGAACTCTTACCACCCAGCAACCTACAAATGTTGCAACAAGCAATAGAGACATTTTGTGGAACCAGAAATGACACCTTCCCTCTTTCCTGCTGAGCAATCCCATAAGTTATGCATTCATCCAGAGGGTTTCTCTAAAGGGCTGCAGTTTCATCTAAGAGCCCAGTGGTCGGCTATTATGGCATTGGAACGGTTTGAGGGGGGGGGGGGATTTGGTAAAACACATGTAAAAAGGTTTTCCTCTGTTCTGATTTGTACCTCAGTCAGGGGTGCCTCCTTGGGAGCTTCCCTTTGCGTCTCAAGGTGTTGCAATGTCCTCCCTTTGCAACGATTCACTATATTCTTCTGTAGAACCTCAAGACTCTGTTTTAGTAGCCATTACCTCAGCTAGGAGATTAGGGAACACGGGCGCTCTCATAGCATGCACACACTGATCTAGACAGAAGTTCTCTAAAATATGTCCCTTGGTTTCCACCCAAGACAGTCTCAAAATGTCATTGTTTTCTGGATATTATTCTTCCAGCTTTTTAGCAAGAACCTTCCACTCCTGAGGAAAGAATGTGGTATCACTTTGATGTGTGAAAAGTGGTTAGGACCTAGCTGGACAAAGCTTCATGCTTCAGAAGGTCAGATAATTTACTTGCGACTTTCAGGAAGCTGGGGCCGATTGACTCTATTTGCAGGACAGATAGATATGTGTCCAATACGTTCAGATGCAATGTTGTGCTTGGCGGTAGCATTCTGAGCACTGGCACCCGATGATGGAATTAGATGACCCGCCTGAAATACACTATATGGGTATGAGGTGTGCTCTGCATACTATATGGACTATGTGCTCTTACTCTTTGTCCCATCCATCTTGATGCTTTGTTTGTGTGATGCTTGGACTCTCCGATACCACACAGAACTGATGTCAGCATGCACATCCCTCTCACCTTTCAAAAACTCGGCCAACAAGTAATGAGGTACGTGGGGAAGCCAACTAAGCCATGACCATCTGGGCTGAATAAGGAGAGAATAGGGTGCCCTCCGTCGAGCATGAGGCATACAGGCAGGAGGGCTGTGACAGCAGGCGTGCAGTGGTATCAGTGGGGCATGGCGTTCAGTTAAGTGGTTATTCTCATTGGTTAAAGAAACGTTTGCCTAGCAGGTAGGAGCTCGTGTGCAACAAAGAGAACGTGATTGAAGGCAACAGCAGGGACGGGACACAGATCAAGTAGGGGCAGATGTGGTCTTTTGCTGGAAGCACAGGAGGCCAGAAAGGGATACCAAAGATGAAAGATGTTGCGAGGTTAAGGGCGTGGGGAGAGAACCAGCTTTTGCTGGCTGTCTTGCATACATAGACGGGTTGCATCATCTCACTGATAGCTGGACCCATGCAAAGAAAATTAGAAAGAGTTAACTCTGCTGCACCTCCACAGAGCACTGAGACTTGTGGGACCAGTGATCTGTAAAAAGACCTGCGCTGATTGCTGAAAATATTTCCTCCTTTCCTGCCACTAGGGACTGGGCTTTGCAAGTTATGGGAGTGGAATTGTCAGAGTAGGAGACAGAGTCGCAGAGACAAAACTGGTGGGGAAGATTCCCAAAGGCGTTCACCGGGGGCCTAGACCTTTCCAGTGGAGTAGATATACAAGCTTGGACCAGAGATCTCAGGTCCAGCAGAATCAGACATATCAATGTCGGAGGAGCTAGGGAGCCGATGTGCTGGACGAGGAGGCTTATGACTAAAGACATAAAAAGGTGAGATGAATGCATTAATGCTTGGAAAGTTGCAATTTGCCGGATACCCGGCAAACACTTTTAAAAATCCTAAAAGTACCACTACAATAGGGCTTGAGCTTGTGGCGACACCACAAGAAAGAGCCAGGTCCAATCATGGATGGCATAGGAAGCAGCCGGTCATCGCTAATGATAGGACAGATGCTTTGTCGTTAGCCTGTTGTAGTGTGTGCTGGGCTGGGTGGTGGAAGCGGGACAGAGAACAATCAGGGTTGACACCCTTTAAAAAGGTACACAATGATTGTTTTAGGAACATTCGAAGAGTGAAAGGAGTTTGGCCCAGTTTCCCTAGGCTTGTCATATAAAACAGTAGAGGTACAGTTCTATCACCTGGATAACTCATTCCAATTAGCCAGCAACTTGCTTGTGGAAAGCAGTGGAGTGGTGCATCTAAAAATCAGCAAGTCAGCCATAGTGTGCCAACATATAGCCATGGACTGAGGTCACTAGTCCAGACCATTTTATCAAACAAGCCATGAAGGCATACAATTTGTTGCACAAATAGACTAGCCAGGTTCTCGGTAGAGTGTAGTACTGTGAGTGAAAGGAAATGTCCATGTGGGATTAAGCATGTGTTGACTACTGCCCATATTACAGTAATGTTATGTGACAGAGGCAACTCGGTGATAAAAGTTGCCAGTTACAACCTCCAATGGCCTGTCTGGTATCTCTAATGGCTGTAAGAAGCCAGCAGGTGGTTGCCAAATTTCCTTCTGCTGAGCGCAAACTGTGCATTCCTGTACATCTTTTTCGATAACATGTTGCAACTTTGGCTTGTTCTATCCGGTGTGTCCACATAGCTTACAATTATGACACGGATTAAGTCGTTTGTGACTAGTTCCTGGCAGTGGTACATACAGTCAGTCGATTTTGCAAGTGTAATGTGCCTTCCGTATGTTGGTTCACAAGCTTGATGACCTTAGTTGGCTTAATAGTCTTCCACTTGTCTCCTTCCCAGATCCATACCATGCGCCACGCAAATCCAACTTGGTAGACAATGGGGTATTTCGAACTTGTTTGGGGAGATCAGCGTCAGATCTGGCAAAGTCTTTAAGAAACAAAAAGGATTCTCAAAAGAAACATCTCTTGTCAAAAAACAGGTTTCCTCCGCCTCGAAACAAAGTTCGCTTTGCTTGTCAAACACAGACTTCCTTTGTCAGAACACAGGCTTCCTCCGCCTTCAAACAAAAGTTTGCTTTACTTGTTAAAACACACAGGCTTTTCTTACTTGTCACTTTGGGGTTTCCCTTCTCCAAGCTTTTATCGTCAAAGGCTTTCAAAGCGGCATAGGGTTTTACTTAAACCATACCTGACCACTTCGACTTTCACTGTACTACATTCTTTCCAGTGTCTGCAGGTACTGGTAGTTCTTTTTATCACTCGTACATTTACTTCAATATTCAATATTTCACATATCTCATTCTGATTGGTTTCCCTCTGCCAGGATCAAACCATGCAGGGTCCCCCTCTGTCGGGCTCGGACCTATTTTAGCTTCTTGCGTATTTTACTTTTCACCTTCACTTTCAAGCGCTCCCAAACCTGAATGGCAGTCTTTTGCAGTGGTCGAAGTGTGCGAAAAGAAGTAGTGGAGCTATGTGCCCTGCTGGCCTGCCCCTGCTCCCCACAAACCCCATTGCCACAACCCCTCCCACACACAATACACCCCCGCAAACACTTGCACCTGCTGTTTAAGGGAACGTTCAGTGCAGTACACTGAAAGTGAAGGTTTCAACTTCTTCCTACACTTTTATTTTAAAACAAAACCATTCCGGAACGGTTTCATTTTAAAATAAAAGTATAGGAGCTGTACAAGCTAATTAAAAAAAGTATAGGAGCACCGCTCCCGACCGCTCCCGCTCACTTCGACCACTGGACTTTTGTCAATTTCATTAACTCACTGGTTGGGGTTGGAGTCTTTCAATCTTTGCGCTTGTCTAGTGTCAGTGTCAAGAAGGTCACTGATACAGTTACAACGTCTCCCCAACTCTGCCGTTCACCCGGGAGGGTTCGTTGATAACCTTATAGCACAATAACTGTTCCTTTTTCTTGCATCTGGGCTGGCAAAGAAAACCTTTCGCTCAACGGGGCTCTCAGTGTCCAGCTCCTGACGCTCACCCCTTTGCTTGCCGCTCTCCTGTACTTTGTTGGACACTTCTCTGGAGGAACAGACTCCTTTCATGCCTCGCCTTGTGCTTGACTACTCAGGGGGCTCCGTCAGTCGAGCTCAGACTCCTCTTTCACTGTTCTCAAAATAAGGGTTTTTGGACTTTAAGTCCGAGAGTGCCCCCATGTTCAAATGATATTTCACCTGAGGTCAGGGTCCCACCACCTGCCCCTCAAGAGCCTGTGTCTTTGAGTCTGAGATCCTTCTGGATGTATAGGTTCCCAACCACATTGCAGCCTCTCTTCCTGTGCTTACAGGCTCAGTGTTCTGGCAGTCTTTCCCACTCCAAGCATTCCAGGGTTGCTTAGGTTTTGGGCTCCTTCCTCCTGGGTTCTCTGCTTCCTTTGGCATCCCACCTCGCTTAGAATGTGTGTGGGTGTCTGACCTTTTAAACTTTTTAAAAGAGTTGATTGGAGTCAGGTGTAACAAGTTGTCCCTCCATGCCTGACTCTGCCTGACCTCATTATCGGCTCAACATGGAGACTGCTCATAGGACTTTATTGCCTGTTGATTCCTATGGGTAATCCTCACGACTCCCATCTGCCTCTTCTTCGTCCCAAGAGTTGGACTTTTAGAATGGAAGTAAGGATTGTGGGAGTTGTAGGTTTTCCTGGAGATCATGGAAAAACCATGTAAGTTTTCATCAGGATGAAGGGGGTACAAGTATTGTGATGGGTGAATGTATTTTCTATTGGGTTTTAATTTACCTGGTGGTTTCTCCTTTTTCTTACAAAAAGGTACTGGAGTATGATGGGACTCTGCTGACAATATCCCATGAAAACTGAGGGGGTGTTGGGTAGGGGTGTATTGGAACGGGAGGAATACCATGCCTTGCCCGAGGGCGTGTCTCCCATAGTCCCCAAGGAAGCCCTGCCCTGGTGATCCTCCCTCGCTCATCCGCCCCAGGGATGGGATCCAAGCACAATGGCCCTCCCCTGGCCACCTGAACAAAGGATCACCGGGAACAGCCTGAAAGAAACGCCTCAGGTTTCTCACATAAAGCAATGATCACTTTGGTGATGTCCCTAGCGGTCAGTGAGGATCTATCTATGGGAGGAATTGGCACAGCCGTAGGATTTAAATCCATTGATATCATGCGTTTTCAGATGAATTATAGATCCATTTATTTGCCAATGGCAGGGCCTGAGGGTGCAAAGCCCACCCAGAATCTGTAAATGTCCACCCACCAGCACTGTGTGGGCATTTACAGATGTTAATGTCACAGGGGTACACCCAAATACATTAGCTTAAGGTACCACTTGTTAGACAATCCTGGCTATGCCTCTGCTGGAGTGAATTACACCCATCGGTGCTGTAGTTCCTAGAAACTCACTGGGTGCATAGACATGCAGGGAGAAAACATTAGATGACAAAGCACATGGGCAATACAGGAGGGGGTTGGAGTAACTCAAAGAAGAGCTCACTTTTATTTAGAGGATTTGGCATTTTCCAAATTTGATAAAGTGCAGCCTGTATGAAATGACCTTTGTTTCTGCAAATACCTTCCAGGCATCTCATTAGTTTCTTCAGGAGACCTTGGACTGCAAGGTCTGCCAAGCTCCATGGGCATGGGTTCTTCTTGGACTAAGGTACTTAACGGAAACAGGTGGTCTGGCAGGAAAAACATGAAATGGGAAAATACTTTCCGTTTTCTTGCAGTCTGACAGGTAGTATTGGATTCTCTGATCAAGTGCCACATCGAAAAAAATATTCAATGGTGACTGGGGTAGGGCGCACCTGTGCCGACGCATCCCGGGCGCAAGCAAGTCATAATACTCTGTTTTAACATCAGTATTTCTGCTCCCATGGCTTGAGATGGGCAAAGTCGAGAAAAGTCTTCTTAAACAAGGAACAGAATACTGTGCAATCCCTTACAAGGGATCATCTGTACTGAGTTATGGGGTGACAAATGTTATAGCATCTCCATCATATCCCCAAAGTGGGATACGAGGGAGAATATGACTTTAAAATGGTCAAATGGAGAGGGTTTTATTTGAAACTGTAGGAGACACTGGGTGTGGCATAGTTTGCACTTGTTTGGGTAACTATAGAAGCATTTGGGTAGGGGTAATACATAAGCATCATCCCCATTGACTAGGTTGGGTCCTGCATGGGGAAGGATGAAAACCTGGCTTTGACCCCTCTTCCCCAGGTTTCAGATCTACCTTTTCTTGCACGACCTTGACTGACTTGGGCATAGTAGCAGTTTCTGAGCTGCTTCCTCTAATTGGACTTGGCCTAGTGGGCTATTAATAGTGGTAACACAACAGAAAGATCATCAGTTTCGGTGCGCAAAGGCGAACGGGCCTCGCAATGTAACAGGTTTTGACTCACCAATAATGCAGCAGACTGATGCAAGGTGGCACTAACCCTCTCAGCTTTCAAACACTTCCCAGAGAGATAACAAGGTGTGTGGGACAGCCAAGAGGGCTGGGCCATCTGCGCTGGACTGGACAGAAGTAAGATTCTTCCCCAAAGCGCAAGACCTGAGGCAATAAGGGCTGGGTCAGCAGCAGCACAAGGGAACAAACGGAGAAAGGTGGACAATCCCAGAGTTAATCAAACTGTTTAAGTAAACACTGTATGACGTCTGCAGGGACCCACTCGTAGCGTTACGGTCCTGCCGTGTGGCCAGCAATACAGAGACAAAGCACGCAGCTCATCAACCATTTTCTTTATTCTCCTGAACTGCACTGCCTACAGGAAACGTACATGATATGTTTCTTGCTAGGCAGATAATGAACATAAAGAGGGGCGCGCAGCCTGGGAATAGCTAGAACATTACATCTCCCCCCCACATAAACCATAGCATACTGTTACACATTCAATTTCTTCAATCCACCTTATAGGTTGACGCACAACCATCTTAGATGCACTTCGACTACAGGTGGCTCTGCTGCTTCATAGTCACTGTCATCAACAGTGTCCACATCAGCGTCCATGTAATCGGAACAGCCATCCGATGGATCGTCGTCACTGAGTTCCTCTTCTGATGAGGTCTCCTCAGTGAAAGGCTGACCAAACTTTTCGGAAAAAAGAAGAGTTCCGGGTGATGGAGAGAGCATCCTTCTCTTCTGAGACCATTCACCCGTTGATGCCCATCACTTGCAATGGCTTAGGGTAACTAGTGGGCATGACCTTCTGGGTCGGTCTCTGGTGCACCAGCACTGTGTCTCCTCCGGGGATGTCATGCTCTCGTGCTCTACTTCTCTCGTCGGCATAGTTTTTCATCTTCTGCTAGCCTGTGCTGTCCAACTTACGAGCATGTCTTGTCCTTTCTTCTCCCAGTACTATGCATGGCATTTGAGGCAGGCGTGTGCGGATCTTGCAATTGAACATGAGTTCCGCGGAACAGACCCCTGTGGTACTGTGTGTGGTGTTCCGGTAATCCCTCATGAACGCACAGATGGCTTGAACAAAGGACCCATTGTTGATGGTACATACCTGCAGCATACGTTTGAAGTTGGCCATAAATTGTTCTACCATCCCATGTGCCTGGGGCCATAGCGGTGCGATTTTCCTGTGTTGGAAACCTAAGTGCTCTGCAAACATGGTGAATTCCTGGCCACTAAAAGATGGACCATAGTCCGTCTTTACCACTGAGGGGACACCATAATCTGCAAAGGCCTGGTCAAGTGCGGGCATGATGGCATGTGCACTCATGGATGATATTAGAACTTCAGGGTATCATGACATATCATCAATGGCCACCAATATGTATTTCCCGTTAGCCAAGGACCCAAACAAGTAAATTGAAACCTTGTCCGATACATTCAAAAGTATAGGAGTCATTGTAAAGGTTGAGGGAACGTCCAGGGTGCCACGGCCTTACATATCAGCCAGTCTTCCAAGGCCACCTTTATCTTGGAGTCCATGTTGGTAAACCACACCTTGGTCTTCAATTGCCACTTGGTGGACACAATTCCTCTGTGATCCACGTGTGCAAGTTCAATGATGCAGTCCTGTAAAGAGAGGGGAATGACAATCCTGTTCTCTTTGAGAATTAACTCATGAGCCGACGTAGACAGCACATGAGCGTGAACGTGTGCATCCTCTTCTGCTAGTCGCTATTAAGCACGCCCTCTTCGCACACTGCGGTACGCCATCGTCTTGCGAGAATTATTTCCTCATTTCCTTGTTCACCAGGTAGTTAACATACAGGTCTGCCTTGGAGGTTTTGCGACTCAACGGCAGCCCGGAGAGGAAATCAGCAGGGTTGTTTTCCTTGCCAGGTTTGTGGACAATGTCAAAGGAGCACTCTTGTAGATAGAGGGCCTACCTAATAATCCTGGAAGGTATTTCGGTGTTGGGCTTGCCATAGATGGTGGTGAGAGCCTGATGATCGGTTACGATGGTGAATTTCTTTCCGTACCGGAACAGATGACAATGTTCACAGGCCCACACCACAGCCAAACGTTCTTTGTCTGGTTGGGAGTAGGCAAGCTCAGTACTTGATAGGCTCCAGCTGGCATAGGAGACAATGCGCTTTGATGAGCTGGATCCTTTTTTTGTACTGCACCAGTATGGACCCTAGGTCTACAGGACCCGCATCCACAGCGACCTCCGCTCCAACTCTGGGTCATTGTAAGCCATGCATGCAGCTAACGAGATTCGAGATTTTATTTCCTGCAATGCATCTTCATATTCATGGGAGAAGAACTCCTGTGCCTTTGCCATGAGGAGGCACAAAGGCGTCCTGGCAGAGAAAGTCATTGATGTACCTCATGCAATAGCTGGCCATCCCTAGAAAAGACCGGACAGCTGAGACGGGATGGTGTGGGTGTGTCTATCAGTGCCCGCACCTTTTCTGGGTCAGGTTGCAAACCATCCCACGAGAAAATGTGGCCAAAGAATTTCAGAGTGGACTTGCTAAATTCACATTTGTTGAGGTTGAGAGTCAAATTTGCACTTTGAAGTGCCATGCAAACCTTTCGTAGGGAGTCACTGTGAGCTTCTTGCGTGGCCCCAAATATCAAAATGTAATTGCTGTAGTTTAGGCTCTGGGGAATGTGCTTGATGACCTGGTGAGTCTCATTTTGAAAAATCTCAGCGGCAGAGGACACTGCGAAGCTTATTCGTTTGTACCTGAACAGCCCAACATGCGTTGTAAATGTAGTGATGTATCTACTGTCCGGGTGAAACTCCAGCTGATAGCCTTTGTGTAAGTCTAATTTGGGGAATACCTTAGCACCATGCAGCTGGTGCATCATATCAGTCATCCAAGGTGCCTTTCTCTATCGCTTGATTTGGCATTCTCATGCCCATGCATAAGTGTATTTTGTCGCTGTGTTCGCTCTTGGGCACTGGTACGATGGGAAGAACCACAGCATTGGGCCTTTCACATGCTCTATGATGCCCTGGGCAAGCAGGGATTATAGCTCCTGTTCAACCTGTACCTGAATGTTTAAGGGAATCCTCCTATTGTGTTGAGTGTTGGCTTGGTGTTTGCGATGTGTAATTTTATCTGCTTCCCCTTTAGCTTCCCTAGACCTTGAAAGAGTGATGGGAACATTTGCACTACCATGTCTTTTGGGCTGGTGGTATAGGCCGACAAAATCCAATACAGGATATGCAACAGGCCCATTTTGATCGCCAATTTGAAACTCAATATGCTGCCTCCTGGCACGTCACTTTTTATGACGTACATTCTTACTGTTTCAGCCTTGTCCTTATAGGGGCAGGTGCACTCAAACATTCCTTTGCATGGGAGTGGTTTATGTGAGCCGTATGCATGAATGGTGATGTCTGAGGGCTTTAGCTTTACGGGACATTTCAACGTGGCATAGGTTGATCCATGACGTTCACGGCAGCCCCTGTGTCATTGAGAAACTCCTGGGTGCTGCCGTTTATTTGTAAAGATAATGTTGGGCTGAATTCTGTCGCCGTCCTATTTCCAATGGCATGTACGTATCCTCTCCTTCTGTCACCGCTGGAGGATGATTCAGATCCAGCCTGATGACATGGTGATGTTTCCATGTAGCGCACATTGCACCTTGTGCGCCTTCGCTTCTGTTCTTCTAGCGTGGCGGATCTGTGCGGTATATAGCGTCATCCAGTGGTGTGCTTTGGGCTTTGAGGCGACGCACAACACTTTCCCGGGGAGATCCTCCTGATGCAATGGGGCTATAGCCTACAGGGTGTAGACCTGTGGCCCTCGGATGTTCTTCTTACGTATCTTCTCTCTGAATTGTAAGAACTATGTTTGAATACCTTGCACATGGACCTGAAATTATATATGATATGATGTGGCATTTATAACATACCTGTACACAAGTGTTTCTAGGTGTGACAAGACAAGGTGAGGGAAACAAAGGAGGACAAAATAACGATCTTACTCGGGCTTGTGGCATTGAGATCGCACCAGTGCGGGGAAGACGGAAGGGGAGAAGTGCCAGGGGGAAGGGGAAGTGCAGTTAAGTCACAAGTGCAGCCAGCGGGTGGCTCATAGGTGCAGTGAGACGGGACTTAAAAGTTGCAGATACAAACCCTTACATGCTGGGGTGCCGGGAGGCAGTGAGAGGGCAACTGGACATGCAGGAGCCTGGACCCGAGTTCAGAGGATGACCAGGTGACCAATGTGTGGAGCAATCAAGTGCATCAGCAGGGGAGAGGGAGAGAGAAAGCGGAAGCGGAAATGAAGGTCTTGAGTTGCTTCTGGAACCGGAGGTGATTCTGCTCAAGTTTGAGAGCGGCAGGGAGTCTGTTTCAGAGGGAGGACCCAGCCAAGGAGATAGATCTGCCCCCAACTCTCTGCTTGGAGAAGCGTCTGACCCTCAGGGAGTTGAAGGTGGACAAGCGGAGAGCTCGAGAAGGAAGATGTTTTGGAAGAGAAAGTTGGAGGTAGAGCGGTCCCAGGCCCCTGAAAGCCTTGTGGACAATGCAGAGGGTCTTACAATTGATCCTTGAAGCCACTGGGAGGCAATGAACAGATTTCAGAGCTGGAGAGAAACAATCCCTGGGCTTGAGGCCAAGGACAAGTCTCACAGTCTTGTTCTGGATAAGTTGTAAAGGTCAAAGAGTAGAAGCAGGAAGATTTAGAAAGAGGCTGTTGCAATAGTCCAGCCTAGAAAGGACCAGAGCTATGGAGACAGTGAGCTTCTGGGGGAAAGAGAGAAAAGGAAAAATACCTCTGAGGAGGTGAAGCCGATAGTTTGACTTCTTAGAGACGTCAGATGTGAGGAGAGAAGGAGAGGGTGGAGTCAAGAATGACCCAGAGTGGGCAGCCAGAGAGAGAGGAAAGGAGGGAGAGGTAGTCCCAATAAGGAGGATCTCAGTCTTACGGGCATTAAGGCAGAAATCATTACTGAATTACGGCCACACAGTCTGGTATGAGAGAAGAAGCAGAGGTGGCTGAGGGGAGCCTGAAAGAGAGCGGAGTGTCATCCGCATAACATTGAAGATTGGAGCAGAAAGTAGAGATGCAGTGGGCAAGAGGTGCCAGGTAGTGGTTGAAGAGCCTGGGAGAGACGTTAGACCCCTGGGGAACACCACAAGTAGAGAAAGAGAAGAGAGGAAAGACCCCAGTTGGACCTGAGAGGGTCGCTCAGTGAGAAAGGAGGTCAACCAGGCTAGGGCCTGATCAGTAATACCAAGGTTGTCCCAGAGACAATTGAGCAGGATGGCATGGTTGACCATGTCGAAAGCAGATGATAGATCAAGGAGAATGAGGACAGAAGGGAGATTGAGTCAATATTGGAGACCAAGTCTTCACGGGTGTTCAGGAAAGCAGTTTCCATGCTTCTCTGAAGCCAGACTGGTGGTCATGGAGGCAACCAACAGATTCAGTATGTAGATTAAGCTGGGAGATGGCCAAAGTTTCCAAGAGTTTGCCCAGGAAAGGAGTGATGGAGATCAGGCGATAGTTACCCGGAGAGGAAGGATCAGCCGAGGGCTTTTTTAGAAGGGAGTGTACAAGAGAGTGCTTAAGGGGGAGAGGAAAGTTCCAGTGGCAAAGGAGGCATTGCAGAAATCAGCATTGATGAGACTAGATAGGACTTGTCTAGAAACTGTCAGAGGTGAACATGCGAAAGGAGGAGAGACGGCCTCAGACGGGCCAGGAGTGGTAGATGAGGAGGAAAAGAGGTTGGACAGGAGGTCTTGCGTTTTTGTAGTTGGATGGGAGGCCAAGGCCGGGCAGAGGTCCTGGGAGGGAACAGGAGAGGTAGAGACTGCAGCAGGATTGGCCAGCTCATTGCAGATTTTGAAAGGTTTGGCTGAGTTGTTAGATGCCACATCGATGCAGGCTTGGATGTAAGCTCTCTTAGAAAGGACAGAGAATCTGTACTGCCTTTGAAGCAGGAAGCAGGCCAGTTTTTCAGGGGGTGTGCTCGAGGCCCTCCACTTCCTCTCCACCACCCTACACTTGCATTTAAGGGTGGCGAGGTTGGAATCGTACGAAGAGTTGCACTTGGATTTGTGCTTCAAGCGGATCCTTTCTTCTCCACAGGCATCACACCGGTTTCCCATGGCCGGACACGTCCTTTTGTGAGGGAGGTCTTAGACACATCAGTAGCATTTTAGCGTGTCCTTCCTGCGTGTTTTGTCAGATGCTTGTATCTGGCAGACAGGGGCAGAGGTTGCGTGAGAGAGGGGGACCTACCCCATGGATTCAGCATGCCTTTCAATGGCCATGCCAGCTCTGCCCAACATGAGAATCTCCTCTAGTGGTCTCCTCTTCTGGTGTAGCTTCTTGCGAAAATCATTGGACTTGCAGCCATCAATCACTTGGGACCGGTGGGCCTCATCGGTGGAATAGTTGTTGAAATTGCAGTATTCAAGTCCTGTCCTTTCCATCCTCGTTCCCCCCCACCCGCTCTGCCTGCTTGGTTCCCTCACAATCCCTGATTGCGTACTCTCTGCGCTGCTTCCATCCTGGCCTGTTCGCACGTCCTCTGTCAGCATGGTCCCTGGCATTCTTGATAGTGTGTGCTTCCATGCCCTTCTATCCTTGGCTATGCTCACGCCAGCGCAACTCAGCCTCCGGGGTGCCTTGCAATCTTAATAGCGTGCGTTTCTGCACCCTTCCATCCTTGGCTACGCTCGTGCCTGAGCTCCTCGGCCCGTGTGGTCCCTCGCATTCCTTGATCACGTGTGCTGCCACGCCCCTTCCATCTGTGGCTATGCACGCACTTCATAGCCTTCGCCAGTGTGGCTCCCTCGCAATCCTTGATCTCATGTGCTTTGTGCCCTTCTAATCTCGGCTCTCTAGCACCCTTGTTCCCTCTGAGCGTCCTTGCCCTCCTGTAGGCTCCCCCCCGCCCTTTTTCCCTCCCAGATCTTGTTGCTACGCTGTGTTGCTTTGCGTTTCTTCTTCTGGTCTCCTTTGCTTATTTCACGGTTCCTGTTTTTGTTTTGCTTTCTTGACTTATGTAATGTGTATTGCCTTCCTCCATTTGTTTTCTCCCTCTTCTTAGTAGGTTCCCTGATCACTGCTCATTTATCTAATCATAGCTCTGCCTGGTTGTTCCCTGTGGTGTCCTTTTCTTTCAGGTTCCCTCGTTCCTGCCATATACTGTACTCCCTACTTCTGTATGCTTTTTCACGCTTCTCCTTAGGTTCCCTTGTCCTTTGTTCTTTTCCAGTTCCTGCTCTGCCTGGTTGTTCTCCTGTTCTGTCCTTTTCTTTTTAGGCCCCCTTGGTCTTACTCTGTTAACTGGTTTTGTTCACTTCTACTTGATTACTCTTCTCTTGGTCCTTAGAGCCATATGTTTAAACTGGTTATTATTTAATAACTTGTTATTTACTCATTCGATCTCGTCTGCTTGCACCCAACCTCTTGTGTCCTCCCCCAGTGTCTCCCCCCCACCATTCTCCCACACCACACACAGTCTTCCTCTCTCCTCTTTTCCCCACCTCCACATCCTCTATGGTGCTCTCTGTTTCTCCTTTCTTCTCAAATTGCTTATCTAATGACTATCCTGCCCTTCTCACTAAGTCTGGTAGAAAGAAGTTCAAAAAGGATAACCTGGTCTCCAACGCAGGCCTCCCTATCGCTGACACCAATACCAGCACTTCCTTCATACAGACTCTCACTGACATCCTCTTTGTCGTTCGTTCGCCAGACCTATGGCCTCCTCATATGATCTCTCTGCTCTCTCCTTTCTCTTCCTCTTCCATTAATGGTGGCACCGTGCGAGTGGCCCTCATGGCCCTCTTCCATTCCTCCAAGGTCATAATTATTGTTTACCTGAATGGCACCGTCTTGGTCCAAAGCCCTCAGGGCAACCTTCTCCTCTTTGATAGAGGCTAACCGCGTCTTATCATTTTCCTTTCCTCTCCTGCTGTCCCTTCTTCGCTTCCTTGCCTCCTTCCTCTGTCACCTCTATGGCGCCCTCATCCTCCTTGTGGCTACTTTACCTTCTCCTCCTTCCTCTTATGCCCTCCCTCAGGCTCCTTCTACACTTCTGAAGTGAGTACCTCCGATTTGTAGCCATCCCCGGAAGTCTTTCAAGGGTGGCAACGGTCTCCACATTGCCACTCTCAACTCTCTCCCAGCTGACATCTGCCGTCTTCTGGAAGAACTCAACCTTGATGTTCTTGGGCTCCCGGAGACATGGTTCACGGACAGTTCTGTTACAAGCTTTGACACTCTCCTCCCTGATGGCTACAATATCCTCTCTGCGCCCAGATCCAACGATTCCGGTGTGGGTGTAGCCTTGATCTTCCTGGAGTGGATTGCTGCCTCGATCATTCCTATGCAGGCCTACTCCTCCTTTGAAGGCCTTGTTTGCAGGCTCTCTCTCCTGGCTGCTCTCTCATCGTGGCCACTATCTACTGGCCTCCTGGTTATATAACCTACTTCCTCTCATAGTGGACGGACCCCTCCTCCTCCCTCCAGGCCTCGACCACTCAATTCCTTCTCCTTGGAGACCTCAACATCCACCTGGATGCTTCCTGTCTCTCCACTGGACTCTTTTGCGACCTCTGCGACTCTCTCTTTCTCTCTATTCTTCCCTCTGGCCGACACTCTACAGGACACACTCTGGATGTTCTGATCTCCTCAGACCTCCCCCTCTCTAACCCTCTCACCACTCCTCTCTCCTGGAGTAACCACTTTCTCCTCTCCTCTCACCTC
Source organism: Ambystoma mexicanum (assembly GCF_040938575.1). Classification (NCBI taxonomy): domain Eukaryota; kingdom Metazoa; phylum Chordata; class Amphibia; order Caudata; family Ambystomatidae; genus Ambystoma; species Ambystoma mexicanum. The sequence continues at coordinate 1,629,721,629 of NC_090932.1, forward strand.
TCCATCTCTACCCCTCACGCCAAAACAACCCCCACACTGCCACCCACCCTCTCAGTCATCCGACCCATGAAGCGTGTGTCAGTTGAGGCTTTTTCCGCCACTTTCTTTCCCCCTCCTTCACCCCTGGCTGACTCACATCCTGATCCAGCCCTTTGCAAGCTCCACTCCTCTTCTATCTCTGACATTCTTGAAATACTTGCTCCTGTCATGAAGATCCGGTTGAAGCCCAAAGCCAAGTGCAACTCCTGGTACGACTCAGACCTCGTCACCCTTAAACGCAAGTTTAGTGTTGCTAAAAGGAAATGGCTAGCATCTTGTGCATCCTCTGACAAACTGGCCTGCCGCCTGCTCCAAAGGCAATACTGACTCTCTGTCCTCACTAAGAAGAAAGCTCACATCCAAGCCCGCGTCTCTGCGGCATCTAACACCTCGGCCAAACTCTTTAAAATCTGCAGATAGCTGGCCAATCCTGCTGCAGTCTCCACCTCTCCTGTGCCCTCCCAGGCTCTCTCATTTCATTTCTAAAACCCAGGACATCCTGTCTACCCTATCATCTTCTCCTCCTTTGCCCTCTACTTTCTCCTCTACACCCGGCCTCCCTGCGGCCATCTCTTCTCTGTCCTTCCCTGCCTTTTCTCTGTTCACCCCTGAGGAGGTTTCTAGACAAGTCCGATCTACGAGTTCTTCCCTGTTCTTCCAAAACTTTCAAGGACCAAATTGACACCCTCGCTCCAGCCTTGGCCGACTTCTGGAATCACTCCTTCACCACTGGAACCTTCGGACCCCCTGAAGCACTCTCTTGTGCACCATCTTCTCAAGAAACCCTCAGCTGACCCCTCCTGTCTGGCTAACCATCACCCAATCTCCATTACTCCTTTCCTGGGCAAACTCTTGGAAAGGCTGGCCATCTCCCAGCTTAATCCACACACAATCTGTTGGTTGTCTCCACGACTATCAGTCTGGCTTCAGAGCTGCCAGAAGCACGGAAACTGCTCTCCTGAACATCTGTAAAGACCTTCTCTCTAACCTTGATGCTAATCACCCATCTGTCCTCATCTTACTCAATCTCTCTTCTGCTTTCGACACGGTCATCTATGCCATCCTGCTCAACCAGCTGCGTGATAACCTGGGTATCACTGATCAGGCCCTGGCCTGACTGACCACTTTCCTCTTTGACCAACCCTCCCAGGTCCAACTTGGTTCTTTCCTCTCCCCTATCTCACTCTCTACCTGTGGTGTTCCCCAGGGGTCTAACCTTTCTCCCTGGCTGTTCAACCAATGTCTGGCACCTCTTGCCCACCGCATTGCCGCTCTCTGCCCTAACTTTCAGTGCTATGCGGTTGACACTCAGTCTCCCCTCTGCCACCTCTTCTCCCTCTCCTGTCATCCCAGAATGTCTGTCTGCAATCTAAGAGTGGTGTGCCGCCAATGATCTCTGCCTTAATGCCAGTAAGACAGAGATCCTCCTCATCGGCACACCTGCACCTTCCTTTCCTGTCACTCTCTGGCCGGCCACCCTTGGCCCTCTTCCTGCTCCCACCTGTGAGGCTAAGAACCTCAGGGTCATCATGGACTCCACACTCTCCTTCTCACCTCACATCTCTGATGTCTCTAAGAGGTCAAACTACCAGCTGCACCTCCTGAGAGGTATTCTCCCTTTCCTCACCTTCCCCCAGAAGATCACTGTCTCCAGAGCTCTGGTTCTCTCTGGGGTGGACTACTGCAACAGCCTCCTTCTAAATCTGCCTGCCTTTACTCTCTGCCTTCTTCAACTCATCCAGAACAGGACTGCAAGACTTGGCCTTGGCCTCAAACCCATGGATCATATCTCTCCAGCCCTGAAATCACTCCATTGGCTCCCAGTGGCTGCAAGGATCAAGTTCAAGACCCTCTGCATTGTCTAGAAGGCCTTCTGGGGCCTGGCATCGAAATGCCTCCAACTCTCTCTTCGGATATATCTTCCTACTCGAGCTCTTCACTCCTCCACCTCCAACTCCTTGAGGGTCAGTCGCTTCTCTGAGCAACGAGTTGGGGGAAGATCTCTTTCTCTGGCTGGCACCTCTCTCTGGAATAGCCTCCCTGCCTCTCTGAAACTTGAGCAGAACCATCTCTGGCCTGGAAACACCTCAAGACCTACCTCTTTGCTTCTGCCTTCTCTCTTCCTATCCCTGCTGATCTCCTGTCTGATACTGCACTGGTCACCTGGATACCCTCTGAACTCGGGCCCAGGTCCCTGCCCGCCTAGTTACACACCTGCACTGCCTCCTGGCAACCCCTGCACTTGTGGTCTGTATCTGCAACCCTACAGTCCCCTTACCCGCACTTATTAGACACCTGCTATCTGCACTTTTAACACTCGCACTTTCCATCTGTTGGCTGCACTAAAATTGTTTTGATCCTATGTCTGGAACTTCCGGCACTAAAAGTCCAATGGCCTCCGAGCCCACCTGGGCCCCAGACTACTCGTGTCAGTAATGTCAAAATGTGGAACCACTTGCAGCTGGATCTCTCATGCTGTTGTTCATGTTGTGTGGGCGTGATTAGCGAGAAACACCATTGGGGAGGCCCTGTGGTGTTATAGCTGGGGCGGCTGAAGGCTCATTTGAGGTAGATTTGGGATTTTGGAGCTGCATATAGTGCCTCAGCCAGCGCACCACCATCCAGGAGCACAGACATGGAGACATGGGAGCAAGAAGCGCACCACGCATTGGAGACTGTGACCGGTGGGGCCCTGGCCTCCCCGGACCAATCCTGAGGCTGAATAGAGGGCTAAAGAGTCCATCTACATCTGTGGTAGGCAAGAAAGAATAAGGGAGAGGCCATTTGCACAGGCTCAGGGCAAGTGATCCTGGCACCAGGGCCAGGAGGAGGGTCATTTGAAACCCGAGGAGGAGGAAAAACAGTGGCTCACCTGCGCACAGTTAGAGCATAGTTCCAACCCCCCTACCCCCAGCTCGGTCAAGGGCGGACGAACAAAGTGGCGGAGGGAGGAGATTCCTACACTCTGAAAAAGTGGCCAGAAGAGGTCTCATAGGGTGCAGCACGATATTAGGGAGAAGAGGAGCATGCAGGGCTCCCCCATTAGACCTGCCTACGCACTATGTCCAAAAGGGGAAGGACATGCAAGCTGCCCCCAAGTCGGTGAAGAAACCACAGGAGGGCAATCTGCAGAGACTATGGCGCAGAGACAGCGAGGTACCGGCTGGGGGAGATCAGGGACAGGAGAGGATTTGGGACCGCTGGCAGGCACTGCAAAAGATTAAGTGGTCACCCGGGAGGTCCTTTGCCAATGCTTTCAAGATTTTGGGGACAAGATAGCGAATACCATTCAATCGCAGTTGAGCATCATGCAACCGTAACTGTCCCAATAGTTGCAAAAGGTGAAGGGGGACATAACAAAACTAGAGAAGCGGACCGATGCAGCGGAGAGCGCCACAGAGGTCGCAGAGGACACAAGCAAGATCGATGAGCTGGTAGGCCAATTAGCAAGGGACACGCAGAACCTCGAGACCCAGAGCGAAGACTTTGAATCCAACTCCAGAATAAAAGGCCTTGCTGAGGCAGTGGTGGACAAGGATTTATGCACGATGGCGCAGCAAGTGTTCCTGGACCTGCTGGAGGTGGAAGACTGGGCAGGGCTGGAGCTGGACCACATACACAGAGTGGGGCCAAAGAGGGGAGAGCCAGGGGCCAGACCCAGAGATGTAGTGGTGGCCTTACACAAGTAGAGGCAGAAGGAGAAGGTTCTGGCGGCTGCCAGAAGGGCCAGCTCAATCAGCTACAATGGCTCGGAACTTCAGCTATTCCAGAACCTATCCCAGACAACCGTTGTGAAGCATTGGATGATGGACCCGGTGGTGCCTGCCCTATTGCGGGTGGACATATGCTATAAATGGGTCTTTCCCTTTGGACTACTGTTCGAATGGGAAGCGAAACAGCATCAGGTCGACACCTGCGAGGAAGGTACAAGGGTCCTGAAGATTGAGGATGAAGGGTCAACAAGACAAGAACAAAGACCAGCGAGAGAACCGCTAAAGAGGAAAATGTGGGAGTGGATGAAGTTTTCAACAAAGGGCTCAAAAAACAGGGCCTAAGGGGCCCTGTTAAACCCTCCGACGAGGAGCGCCACGCTGAGGGAAAAGGAGGTTTACAGGAAGGAATGTTGTAGCCCACTTGGGGGAGGAAGTTAGGGGAAATATACCAGGGGTGGTGAGTGGTACAGGATGTCTTGGTTTATCTACATGGGTCTAGGGGGAAACGCACAGGTTTGCTGTGAGTCATAACAAGGGCTCAATTCCAGTGATGGAGGGTCAGGGGGAGCTAGAGGCTGGTTGAGCCGGCCCAGAGAGGGGGATGGGGTGGGAGGTGAAGGGAGAAAGGGTTTGGGGGGATCCCAATGGCAGCCACGGTAAAACGACCATGGGAAAGAGGGAAGTGCATTGGGTGACCTCCCTAAAAGTAGGGGGCTTAATTCCCCGGTTTAGAGAAAGGAAGGTGGAATAGTTCTTGGGGTGTGGGAAGTCGGGAATTGTAGCCCTCCAAGAGACGCACGTTCTGAGGCGAGACAGGCATAAGCTGAAAATCAAGGGGTACTGCTATCTGTTCCAATCCAAAGCCCCAGGGAAGACGGGGGGGTATTAATTGCTATTCGGGGCATCCCAAGCTTCCAGGTCATAGCTACAGAGGGGGACACAGAGGGTAGGTATCTGGCAACCTCTTTCCAATGGGTGAGGTGGGCATATACAGTGGCTGCAATCTGCACCCACAATATGGGGCAAGATGGGTTCTTGCGGGCGACGCTGACCAAACTGGAGATTTTTGCTAAAGGGCAGATAATATTGGTAGGCGACTTTAATCTGGCGTGGGACCCAAGTGAAGACAGGAGTGCAAGGCTGTTCGACATCCAGGTGGCATCATCTGCCTGCTTGAAGGAACACATGGCCCAATTGGCGTTGGTAGATGGCTGGAGGGAACTGAGGGGGGGATACACATTTTATTCCCACGTTCATAGATCCTTCTGAAGGATAAATTATGCCTAGATTTCAAGGTCACCATTGGGTAGGGTCCCTAGGATAGAACTATGAGTGATCACCCTGTCAGACCATGCGCCCATAACGATTAATATGGGGCAGAACGAACCAGGCCTATGGCGGTGGAAGTTCCCTAGCCACATCCTTAAAGATGGAGTCCTATGTGAGGACATAAAGAATAGAATCTTGGATTACTTTTCACTTAGCACAACATAGGGATGCATGCAACCAGGTGGTGTGGGACACATTTAAGGCTACTTTGAGGGGGGGACCTTATCGCGATGACGTGCCAGAGGGACAAACAACTAGGTCCCTTACAGGAGTAATTGGAAGCTAAACTTAGAATAATGGCTCAAATGGTAAATAACACTGGAGTACGCTACAAAGGGAATATCGTCTGATTAGGGGGCAATTAGATGTTTTGCAGACTGGAGCTATAGAGCGTTCATTGCTCTACCTCCAACAGAAGTCTAATGTCAAAGCCAATAAGGCGGATTGACAATTAGCGAGGTGGATTAGGAAAAAAGAAGCGTCAAAGACAATCATTAAAATAAAGGTGGGGGGGCAAGAAAGCACTGCTCTACATGACATCATGTTGGTCTTCATGCAATATTTACACATCAGATTCCCCTGGGGAGGCAGCCCAAAGGGAATACCTGTGCTTTCAGGGAGACATTACTCCTTAGGAAGTAGGGGCTGCTATAGCTGTCTTGCCATCAGGAAAGGCCCCAGGCCCGGACGGCTTTCCAGCAAGTTTCTACAAAACCTTCAGAGAGGCACTGATACTGCGCTTAGTCCAGCTCTTCCAACTCTTTTTGGGGGGTGGGGGGCAGGGTGTATCACCCCGACAATGGAAGAAGCCATGGTTGTGCTGCTCCCAAAGCCGGGTAAGGATGTCACTCTATGCGGTTTGTACCGGCCGACTGCCCTTATTAATGTAGATACAAAGATCTAGACCAAGGTTCCAGCGTCAACCCTGGATAAGCTCCTCCCCAAACTGATTGATCCCGACCAGTCAGGATTTATTAGGCATAGGTAGACCTCGGACAACATTCGGCAGGTCTGGCATCTGATTGAAAAAGTTAATAAATCTAGAAACCCTGCACTTACACTAGTGTTGGATGCTGAGAAGGCATTCGACCGGGTCGAATTGTTATTCCTCTTCCATACCACAGAAGTTATGGCATTCACTCATAGCATTCGGTTCTAAATTCCTTTCAATGGTAAGAGCTCATTATTGAACTCCCCCCTTTCCCCTGGCAATTAACGTGCAACTTTCCCAGAGAATCAAGGTCTCACTAGGCACTAAGCAGGGTTGCCTGCTCTCCCCGCTCTTATACACCATACACCTGGAGCCGCTCTTGGCCTGCATTAGCGCCTCCCCGGATATTAGGGGATTCCCTTTGGGGGTGTGGAGCATAGAATCGTAGCGTTTGCCGATGACATGCTCCTCTTGATCACAGAACCAGAAACATCATTCCCATGGATCTCGCGGGAACCTCTTCTGTTTGTGGAGGTGGCACGGTTCAAAATAAATGCCAACAAGTCAGGGTTATTATACTTCACTGTCTCCTCAGAAAAGGTTCAGGAATTGCGGGGTATAGGACCCTATAGATGGCCGGAAACAGGCATTAGATATTTGGGGGTCCAGATTACTGGTTCTCTGGGTGCTCTTTACTGTGTTAACTACCCACCCTTAGCAGAAAAGCAACACCGGCTGCTGGCGGAATGGGCCATCAATATCCTGGATGGGGAGGATAAATTCCAGATTCAGGAGATGTGGGTTAAGATAATGGTCCAATGGCATTTCACCCCAGAAAAACGACATACATTCTACCCAACTGCGTCAGCACTCAGCTGGAGAGGATGTGTGGAACTGGGATCGTGGAAGCATATCTGGTGGGAATGTCCAGTTATACAGCCTTTTTTGGGGCATGATCCATGCAGCAATTAATAGTTTTTTTGGGAGGCAGATGCCGGACAACATAGGGATGGCCATCCTGGGAATGGGCGGGGTTCTTGAAAATCTACCCTCGAAAGCTCAAAGAAAGACATACGTCATCCTGATAGTGGCAGCAACCCTTGTGGTGGCACCCAAATAGAAAAAAAGCTGCACCCACAGAACACAAATGGGTTAGTAAAATCTGGACCTTGTGGCACTGAAGTGGGTTACCTAATCTCAACTGAGGCACTGGCTTACAAACCAAATGGTCAGGTAAGCAGCCACCAGGGATCTCACGCCCTTTGAACTGTTTGTAATGACGGACAAGCGGGACAGGCATTTGGTAGGAGTGTTATATGGGAATATAGCAGAAGGGGCAAGGAGACAGGCATGGCACTAAATGGAGCAGTGGGAAACTGCAGCGGGGCAGCCGCTGGGGGGGGGAACTTGAGACTCAGTTATGGGCAGATATTCACAAGCTCAAGCAGGCCATCCAGATTCAGATGTGGGTTAAAATAATGGTCCAATGGCATCTCACTCCAGAAAAATTACATAATCCATGCAGCAATGAATAGTATTTTTGGGAGTCAGATGCCGGACAACATAGGGATGGCCCTCCTGGGAATGAGGGGGTTCTTGAAAATCTACACTCAAAAGCTCAAAGAAAGACATACGTCGTCCTGATAGTGGCAGCAATGCTTGTGGTGGCACCCAAATGGAAACAAAAAGCTGCCACCCCACCCCCCCCCCCCGAGAACACAAATCGGTTAGTAAAATCTGGAACTTTGTGGGTGACCTATTCGATTCAAGGGGATCACCAAAGGTTTCTCTCGGACCGGGACATTGCCCTGCATCACCTGCAGTTGTGGACTGGCGTGCAATGAGGACGCCTTCGCTGGAAGCTGGGAAGAGATATCGCTGACGGTTCTAGGGGAGGTGAGGACTAGGGAGTGGGCGGGTTTCTTAAATGGTGCATGGGCCCGTACACCGGTTGGTGAGAGAGCTGGCAGAAACTTGGGACAGGGAGCCATCTACAGAGTTTATGGACTGGGGGTGGGGGAACAGGACTGGGTGCATTGTTGGTTACCTGTGTTGGGATCGAGGGGGGGTAGATGGTCGGGCGAGAAGGGACGGGAAGGGGGGTTACATGTGTTCTTACTTTTGAAAATGCCAGTAAAAACATTAAAAAAAAGAAAAACGTCCTTGTTACTCGCCAGCCAAAATCAGCTCCCTGGCCCAGCACAAACACACGCACATTCTTTGACTCACTTATTTACACACATCATTCATTCACTCATTGCATGAGAGGATCAGAAGTGACCTTCCCATACATTTTATATCCCCCCTGCACCAGTTCCAAATAGGAACAGTGAAATGTTTTTTTCCTGTGCTTTGAAAAGTGCAGCTCTTTTGAAAATCAGGATTTACTTGAAAATGCCCAGAACCCACTTTCCACCCTCTGCCTTCCGCAGTTGTGCATTTGGTGGGAAAAGAGCACCTCAATGTGTCCAACGTGATGCACACATTTAAAGGTACTTTGAACACGGTTCACCACCTTTTTGGCACAAGTGAATAGCATCCCATCAGTTGCATCAAACACGTTTTGAAAATCGTGGCACAATGTTGTATCCCTATTGATCACTTCTTTACGCTGTACGTTCATTTCAGAGTGTGCGGCTCGAGGTGTCAGAAGGGAATTAGGAATGGGACACACGGGAAGGAAAGGATGCATGGGGCTTTTACGGTTTCTGCAGTCATTGAGCAAGCATAGTCTTAAATACCATTAGCTCCCGAGCAGCTACTATGACTGGAATAGTTCGCCCCATAGTATGTACTGTACATGTCATCATTCTCGCAGAGCAGGTATTGCGTCTGTGGTTATAAGCCCTACGGCAGGTATTCTGTCATATGTAACAGATTAGCAGTTACTGTCTCAAACGTCATTAGTTCCAGGGCAGATACTGCGTCTGGAATCAGTATCCCAGACCTGGTACTGTGTCTGTAATTATTTACCCCAGGGCAGGTATTGCCAGATATAGCTGATGAGCAGGTACGTACTGTATCAAAGTCATTGGCTCCAGAGCAGGTATTGTGGCTGCACTGATTCGCTCCAACCACAGGATGTGAAGGGCCTTTGCCATTAGAGCTAGAGAAGGTAGTGTCTTCTGCTATTCATCGGGGTGTTTCTGTGTCTGCAGCCATTAGACCTAGAACAGACACTGTGCTTGCAGTCATTATTTACAGAAGGGTCATTAGATCCAGAGAAAGTACAGGATCTGCAGCCACTAGTCCTGGGGAATCATTACTTTCAGAGCAGGCGCTGGAACTGGAGACAGTACATGTCTGCAATCATTAGCCACAGTGGTGTACTGAGCAGGGGGAAGAGGGGGCAAACAGCCCCTCCACCCACCCTCACCGCGGGCTCTTTTGAGAGCCTGACTGGGACTTTTGTCAGTGGGACACCTTTCCCGTTCAGCACCTCAATGAGGGTGCCCAACGGGACAGGTGTCCCACTGGGAGAATAATGTGTGCTGACCAATTCCTGCTCAGCACGCTCATTGTCCTGGCAGCAGGACACTTTACACTTTCCAAACGGGAGAGGCGTCCTGCTACCAGGACAATGTCCCAAGGAGGTCCTAGAAGCAGCAGAGGGGCTCTCACGTTACTCTGTGTCAACAGGGCATTTCAATGTGAGCCATTAGGCACTGATTGGAGGGAGGGGGTCTATTAGCAGGGACTTTTGTCCCTTTAGAAATGTGCATGGGAGAGAGTGATCAGCAGTGAGAAGGACAATTTGCATAATGACGCAGGCTTTATGAAATAATCACTATGGTTTTACACCAGGGGGATTTGTTAGGCTCACGTTAACCTGCCTGATGCTATTGTGACTTTGCATGCAAGATGGGGGGTAGAGGGAACACAACTAAAGCCATACTCGAATTGCTCAACATATTTCTGTAGATAATATAAAGCTAATTATGAAAGGACAGTTTATTATGTAATGTACTTTGCTTCGAGGGCATTGCTACAAATAAAGTATTTATTTAAGCACAATATCTATATCATCCTGTGAAGATGTGCTCAGTTGTTTACATTTTCCACATCGCGGTTTCACCATTTAACTACAGTGTGTGATCCTGGGCGGATAATTTAATCACACTGTGTCTTATCTGCAGTTCTGTAAGTGATTCACTTCAGAGCGTATATCATGTTATTTAAAAAAAAAAAAGCCTGACTATAGAGTTGCTCCATATATAACAATAGTGCAAATTAGGTGTTTTGCGCCACAAACTTATTTGCCACTTGGCTTACTTATTCCAACGTACTCTAAAGTCACTTCCATGGTGCCTCCAAGTGTCAAAGACTGATACAATGTACTTTTCTGTGAAGTCACTTCTGTTGGTGCAACCCAAATGCAAATTAGGGTGTGTGTGTGTATTTTGCCCCAGATCGCCTGGGCAGAGCTCTAATAGATGTCAAGAGTCCCCTGCATCTGTAATGGTTTTCAGTTTTATCTATTGTTAAAATGCCATCTGCTACTAATGTTACCAAAAAAGTAGATTTGGCAGGCGTGGACGCTTTGTGGGCGTGAATGAGACCATGTGGAATTGTGTGCACTGCATTTGAGGGGAAAGTATCAGGAACTCTTTTCGTGGCTCGCACCCCTCACCCCACTCCGCCCCCCAGAAGGGTTAGCAGGATATGTGTAGTAGTTGCAGTTACTGCGTCTAAGAGCATCCCAGACCCGTAAATGGGCTTCAGAGCAGCCCCTGTGCCCTGTGTCTACAATAGCAACCGCAGCAGGCTGCCCTGTGCAATTTCAAAACCAGATGTCTAGAAAGTCAGGCACTTGCATTTCGTAATGTCAACATGTGATGAGTGCAATGCAAGGAATGGCAGCTTCAGCTGCAGCCTCTCACTCCCCAGAGGTTGCACAAGGGCCCCTCTGAGCAATATAACAGCAGAGGGGCCAGACTGCTCCGAGCTAATGGCTGCTAAAAGAAATGCCTCTAAAATGCACCAGAACAGCTGCACCGCAAGCACTCACCTGACACTGACAGCTGCAAAGGAGCCTTTGCTAAAGGGAGGCCTTATGCTGCTTTCATTACCAAAGGAAACACACATTTAAAGTCCCTATGAGACCGCACAGCGTTGTGTGTGCGTTTAAAAGTTTGCCGACCTTTTTCGAAATGCCTTTAAGGCGTCATGACATATTTCCGTTTTCTGAAATGCCTGTAAATCGTCATGACGTTTCATGTAGGGCGTCTACGTGCCTAGGAAGAGGAAGGTGGACTTTGTGCCGGGCATCGGGCAGGTGTAATGTCGGGCACGGGACAGGTATAGGTATAGGTATAATGCCTGGCACGCGACAGGTATAGGTATAATGCCTGCCACGCGACAGGTATAGGTATAATGCCTGCCACGCGACAGGTATACGTCGTTGCCAGTGGCTTTGTTTTTCCTATTTTGATTGTGTTTCAGCAAGCGGGGCTCTGTGTGTGTTCTTGGCTGGTAAGTATCATCCCATCTAAGGCCTCCAAACAGAAGTGATGTATGCCCGGGCAGTGCAGCCGAGGGAATTCCAGGGCAGATGCTTTTTGCAAATTCTGCTGCCAGCGAGTCGGATTTAAGCGCACCTGCTTCACAGGCTTGCATCACAGGCTTTCTACAGAACTGTACAGAGCATGCGCCATCTTCACCCTTAACTGCGCAACACGGCTTTGTTTGTTTATTTATTTATTTCTAATGCGCACCAAACCCGAGAGTAGCAGGGCAATGCGCACCAAACCCAAAGTAGCAGGGCAATGCGCACCAAACCCAAAGTAGCAGGGCAATGCGCACCAAACCCGAGAGTAGCAGGGCAATGCGCACCAAACCCGAAGTAGCAGAGCAATGCGCACCAAACCCGAGAGTAGCAGAGCAATGCGCACCAAACCCGAAGTAGCAGGGCAATGCGCACCAAACCCGAAGTAGCAGGGCAATGCGCACCAAACCCGAAGTAGCAGGCCGCAGCAGTAAAATGGTGCAAAGCTTCCATAGTTAGAAATAATTCAAATATGACACAATTTCACTGTTTGAACAGCAATTAACTCACCCAGTTGGAAATTAAGCCCCATGGTGATCCCATTTTTACCACATGCTGCCACTGGAGTGGGGGAACGAATGAAGCGGCACCCCGGGCTCTAGATGAAGAACAGCGGGGAAAGAGCGCTACAGCATGAAGTTCCCCGAACACTCGCTGAACCTCTTCTCCCTCCCACGGGAAGGTGGTCCGGACTGTTCTTTCTCCCCAGACAGGAAATTCAAACTGGTCCGGAAAGTACTGGTAGGAGCGATTGTATGCTGGGTCCAGCACGTACTGCTTTCCCCAAGGTGGGAGTATTGAATGTTCCTTCGTTCCCCTAGGTGGGAGTATTGAATGTTCCTTTCGTGCATGCCAGGGTGGCCGGCAGACCTTTGATGGTGCTGGAGAGGCCAGCAGGTCTGGAGCCCGTTGGGGGCCTTCGGTGAGGTCCCTCGCTGTGACCACCGTTCGTGCCCTTCTTCCAGGCTGGGGTTTGGGAAGGCTGCACCCCTCGTTGTGGCCACCACTCTAGCCACACTCCAGTGTTGAGTTCTATCTGCGGGTCACGGGGCTACAGGAGCAAACTTTACCATGCACTGGGGAGACCAGTGGCGCAACAGTGGCAGGCCGCAGGGCTCCACGATGCAGGGACCTATTGGTCACTGAGCGGGATCGGTGGAGGGCTGGATCCCATCCTTGTTGCCAGATGTTGTGGGGGACAGGGGTGCCGAGCCCCTGTGGTTAGAAGGGCCTTGTGGGAGAGGCCCACTGCATGGTTCACAATGCTGGAGCCTGCCGCAATAAGACATGGATACCTGCACTTGCAGTGGCAACTAACTGCCAAGCTGGAAGCTGCTTGGTCCTTTATTACATTGATGACACGCTGCCCATGGGAGCCCTGGATCGGCTTCAGGCTTAATAGTTTGTTTTTCCTTTTTTGATTGCAGCAACAGCGGATCTTTGTGTCTTCTTGGCTGGTAAGTAGTATCCCCATCTCTGGCTCCCTCCCCCGCCCCCAAACAGTAGTGATTGATGGCCGGGCAGCGCACGCAGAGTGAATTTCAGGGCAGATGTTTTTTGCAAATTCGGCTGCCAGCAAGTCAGATTTATTGTCTGCTTAAGAATACTTGCATTTTCCACCTCCAAATGACACTGGCTTTTTGCTGTATTCACGGGCTTGCATCACATGCTGTCTAAAAAACTGTACTGTGTATGTGCCATTTTCACCCTTATCTGCGCAACACGACTTTCACTGTTTGAACAGCAGTGAACTGCCCACTTGGAAATTAAACCCCATGGTGATCCTATTTTTACCACATGCTGCCACTGCAGTGGTGTATGTATGCGGCGGCAGCCCCGGGCTCTGGATGAAAAGCAGCGGGGGTGGGAGCTTTACGGCATGAAGTTCCCTTGCCATGATTTCTGTAGCTTTACTGCCTTTACGAGGTGAGGGGTTCTGATTTTAACATTGCAGGGAGATGTATGTGCCTAACTTTATCGCTCGGTGCATTGAGCTGTACCGGCCAGACTCTGTACCACAAAATGCTTTTTTTTTAAATTCCCCATCCCACCACATTTCTTCTGCTGATTGTCTGTAGAGGACAGAGTTCCTACTTTTCCGTATTGTCACTGACTAGATGCCTGCATGTTCATGTATACATTTCACCTTAACACTGGCCATACTGTAGAGCAGAGGTCTGCATTATGTGGGGCAAGCCAGGGGGACGGCCATCAGGGCCGCCTTAGGCAGGGCGGGCCGGGCGACCGCCTGGGGCGACATGCTCCGCCAGGACATCATTAGCCACCACCACACTAGCTCGCGGGAGTCTTTCAAGGGCTCCCCCGAGCTGGCGTAGTGGTAGAAGGCGCGATAGACACCCTTTTGTAATTCAATGCAGTGGCGGGGCACATTTAATAACAATAGGATGCTGATGCTTGCACCAGCACCCTATTGAGATGAATACCTCCCCACTCCCGACACAGGAGCGAGGCGGTTTTCATTGGAATAGAGCGCATGAGTGCCCTATTCCAGTGATTAACTGCCAGGTGCCGGATCGGGGAGAGATGGAAAAAAAAAAGTGCTGCGCCTGCCCCCTCACTCCCCCTGTTGACAAGGGGCAAGCGGCGGGGGGGTCGCCAATTCGCCCGGGGTGCTGATGCCACTAAGGTCGGCCCTGATGGCCACATGCACGGGGGGTGCCCATTCCGGGACGACAAAAGGGGAAAAAACATATATAATTCTTTTTTTTTTTTGCTGCACTTAACTTTGCATGTCGAACCACACACCTTCCCCCCCCCCACCTCCCCATGCACATGCTCAGTCTGTGTGATGTGATGGGGGGTGAGGCCCAAAACGGGAAATAAACGCAGCCTGGGTGCCCCTCTGCCTCGTCACCCCTCTGGTCCATGGCCTGGCTCTGGCTGGGTCCGAGATCCGGCTTCAGATGTTTGGTCGCATCTCGGGGTCCATCCTGCCTCAGCCCTGGCCAGGCTTTACCAAGCCCCCAGCCATCACTTATTTCCTGGCTTTGTTTGCTCATCCTGTTTGTTTTCTTTTGTCCTGAAGGGGACACTGTGGGAATCAGTGGGCCATGAACATCACTGGGGTGGGGGCAGGGGGACATCACCTTTGAAAGCAGGCATTCTACATGCTGGGTACCTAATTGTTGTTCAAATGGTCATTTTTCACGTTCATAGGAAAAGTCTTGTCCAAACTCAAAAATGCTGCTGAAACTTGCATTCACCAGTTTTATTTTTTTTGTAATGTTTATTTTTTTCAGCGCGCCACAGTAATATCACATCATTTACCATGAATGCAAAAATATCCGCATTCAAGAAGAAGCTGGAGCTTTGGTGGCTGAGGGTTGATGTTGGCATTACCGATGCGTTTCTGCTATTAGCAGATGCTCTTGAGGAGAGTATGATCTTTCATGTGTTGCTGAACTAATTGGAAACTATCTCGGAACCAGTCTTGAAAAGTACTTTTCCAGTGGACAATTGTAACGTCAATAACTAGGTGGTGCAGCTATTCCTAGCAGATGTAAGGGCCCACCTCCTATTTGATCTCCAGGAGGAACTAATGGAGCTTCAGAGTGACTGCCCAGAGATCTCCAGGAGGAACTAATGGAGCTTCAGAGTGACCGCCCAGAGAGACAATTCAAAACATTTTCTTTGGTTGGATTTTGGCAAAATGTGTCTGCATAGTTTCCAACTTTATCTAAATGTGCTGTCAATGTACTGTTACCTTTCAGCACCTCATACCTTTTATTGGATTCTCAGCACTTGAAGTCCTAAAGACTAAATATCGGTCAAAGCTGGAGGTGAAAGAAAAGCTGCGGTTGGCTATTATAAAAATTGAACCGAATAGTGACTGCCTGGCTGCTGAAAGACAGGCTGACCCTTCACACTTTTTCTCCAATATGCCACTGTGCAATTTGCAAGTGACAGCATTGATAGTAATCTCAAAGTTGTATTTATTTTTGCATTTATTACAGCGCACAATACCCTAGGGTTTAGGCGCTAGTTACATGGAAGGAGGGGGAATGCATTGGGAATAGTGACGAGTCTTAGGAGCAGCAAAGTTAGTTCAAGAACCAGGTCTCTGCGGAAGGTCCCGTAGGCTTGTTTTTTTCTGAGTGCAGGGGGGAGATTGTTCCAGAGTTTGGCAGCCATGACTGGGATATTCTTACCCCCCTCCCTCCCCACCGAGAGGCGATTGAAATTGGGGATCTTCAGGAAGGGAGAGTTTGCAGATCTGAGAGGTCGGGCTGGGGAGTATTTCTCCACGCACCATGACGGGTAAGTCGGATCTGAATTGGAGAGACATTGATGGACAAAGGACAGTGTTTTGAACTTGATCCTTTCTTGGATGGGCAGCCAGTATGCAGCTTTCTAAATGTCGTAGATTTGGAGAGACCAATGGCCGCTTGGAGAGCATTGTTCTTAATCGTTTGAAATTTGTTCAGGTTGCGCTTGGAAGTGCTGCTAAATATGGCATTGCGGTAGTCAAGCTTGGCTCCTATGATGGCTCTTGCAAATGGAAAGGCGGTTGGAAGTGGAGAAGAAGGGCCTGCAGGGATGTAGCAATTTGGCTGTCTAGGCTGCTGACAAGGTATTCCAGTTCACTTGTCGCAAAGGTTCAAGGTTGGAGTCCAGATAAAGGCGAAGGGTTTTGGCTGCAGCGGAGGTGGGGGTTCAGTTTCCGTTGATGGTGAACTCTTTGTAGGCTGGGTCAATGTTGTATAGTCTAGAGTGGGATCCGACGATGAGGACTTCAGTTTTATTGTCATTGAGGCACAGTTTGTGAGAAGCCATCCAGTTTTGTATGACTTCATACACTGAATTAAAGGTGGCTGAGTCCTGAGTGTGAGAGCTGGAAAGTGGGATAAGAAGCTGCGTGTCGTCAGCGTAGTTCGTGTAGGATATGCAGAGTAGGTCAAAGTGGTCGAAGAGAGGTTTCGTATAAATGTATAGGGTGGGGGAGAGGCAGGAGCCTTGGGAACTCAGCAGTTGACAGGAGTAGGTGTGGTGGAAAAGTCATTGATGAAGACTTGTGACGGTCTGTCAGCTAGGAATGATCTAATTCAAATGGAGGCCGATGGAGAGAAATTGGCTGTCGAGGCAAGTTGTGAGCACAGAGTTTGGTGTTCTACCAGATCGAATGCTGCGAGAGGTCCAGCATCATCAGGAGGCCAATGTTTGCCAGTGTCCTTGATGGAATTTTCAGGTCAAGTAGAGCGGTTTCGGTTCCGTCCTTAGTGTGGAAACCTGATTGGCGAGTGCCCAAGGTATTCTCCTAGAGATACTGTTAAACCTGAATGTGAGCTGCATGATTCAGGATCTTCAGCATGTAAGGTACTGTCGTAATGGGGCAATAGTTTGTGGGTATTATGGGGTTGAGGGAGAGTTTCTGGAGTAGAAGTAGGATCCAGGCTTCCTTTAGTCGGGTTAGCACTGAATTGGTGGAGAAGGAAGCCTTGTTGATGGGATTAAGTGTCTCAGCATAGTCTTTGATGATTGTAGCTGGCCAAGTGTCAACTTGGCAATGCAAAGGTTTGCAATGCAAAGGTTTGAGACTCTCAATGATCTTGGTGACGTACGGGGCTAAGACAGGGTGTAAATTGAACGGGGTGCAGGTGTGGGTTGGTAAAGGACTGGGTGCTGTAGGTGGTTTGGCTAGCATGGCAAGTTGTTTGGAAAGGTTTCTATTTTTGAGGGAGTTAGTTTTTGTTGCACCAAGCACTATCCGG
This sequence comes from Ambystoma mexicanum, assembly GCF_040938575.1. Lineage (NCBI taxonomy): Eukaryota > Metazoa > Chordata > Amphibia > Caudata > Ambystomatidae > Ambystoma > Ambystoma mexicanum. The sequence continues at coordinate 1,629,738,915 of NC_090932.1, forward strand.
TCTGGTTGGGGGGGGGGGGGGTGGTGTCTGTAGCTCCTGGAGGATTGAGAAAAGTTCCTGGGAGTTGGATTTGGCATTACTGGAATTGTAGCTGCTGGCTTTAACGGCATGGATGCCCCTTCTGTAGTCTCTGGCTAGGGAGGAGAAGAGGGCTTTGGATGTAGGGGAGTTTAAACTAGCTAAAAGTCACGCTTTTTGGCATGGGCTTCAAGAAGCTCAGGTGTGAACCCCAGGGTTTTTTGTTTGTTTTTTTCTCTTTTTTTCTGTTTGGCTTTCTGAAGTTTGAGTGGGGCGAGTGTCGACTACATGCTCAATGGGCTGCCTGTAGTGGTCCCCCCATGCTGCTGGATCTGTCATTGAGGATGGGTTGCGTGGCTAGTAGCGGGGAGTGGTTAGTGGTGTTGAGGTTTTTTGTACACCGTCCATACCTTCAGGTTTAGCAGGATGAGCTGCTCTGGGGCATTCTGAAGGGGGGACTTTGGAAGCAATGGTGTGGGGGAGGTGACGGGGATGTTGCAATTGAGGTTGCTAATCTAGTCAAGGGTGTGGCCTAGGTTGTGGGCGGGCTTGAGGAAACGTTGTGTGCATCCAACTTGGTTAAGTGCAGTGACTATACTAGTGGCGATTGAGTCTGCTGGATTGTAGGTTAAGGTGCCCAAGGATTACACATTTTGAGTTGGGCTTGATGGAGGAGAAGATGCTTTGCAGTAAATTATCCGTGAAGGCAGGGCTGGGGCCAGGAGGTTGGTAGATAAGGAGGATGGTGATGGAAGTCAGTAGGTGACATGGGAGAGCTTGGCGAGTAGGGATTTGTAGTTTGGGATGACGTTGGTGTGAGGCTCTGATGGTAAGGGTTTTTTGGAAGATGAGGATGACAACCCCTCCTGTTTTAGAGGATCTGTCACATCTTAGGATGGCATAGCCCGGAGGGATGGCGTTCGAGCCAGGTTTCTGTAATGGCAAGCAAGTCGTGGTTGTTGGTTATGTCAAGGATTTCAGCTGCCGGCACTGATCTTGCATTGATTAGCGCACAGTTGTTAGACTTAAGGATTGGGCAGGCATGCACGTGAGCTTAGGTCGTAATGGCTGGAGAGCTTGGGGAGGAAAACATGGGATGAACACAGTGAGCCGTGTGCTTAGCCCGAGGAACCTATTCCTCGTAAGGATCAGAGGGGGCGCAACGATGGCAGAGGCGTAGGCGTTTAGCTGATGGGGGGAATAGGCAGGAATGACCTGGTGTGCGTTTGGGGAGCGCTGAGGTGCAGGAATGGCAGAGGCACCAAGGTGCTTACCTGCTGTCCAAGTGTAGCAGGAGTCCCTGGAGGCTGGCTGGACTTGCATGGAGGGTGATGTGAGGGGGGAGGGGTTTGAGTAGCGCACTATAGCCGGTCTCGGATTAGCCTGATGTTACTGCAAGACCACAGTGATGGGTGTCGGCTGAAAATGCGATTCGAGATACGCAGCGGTCGAGCTCAGCGGTGCCATTGTGCACCACCTAACGCCTGCGGTGCTCAACACCACGCCCTTGGAATGCGCTGGCTTTGCCGCATGGGGTTCGGCACACAGGTTTTAAAAGAAGCAGAGTCGGACATTGACGTGTAGCACGTATTGGACGTGGATCAAGCAGCGGACCTGCAGTGATCAAACTTGCACCCTTGGCCTGCGCAGGTTTTGCAGCAGAGGGTTCGGCACGCATATTTTAAAAGAAGCGGAGTCAGACAAATTGTTAACATCGGTTGCATGTCAATCGTTACTGTAGGACAGCAATATTGGCTGTTTTCTTTTGTGGGAAATAAATATCCAACACTACTTGTCAAGTCCTCTGTATTGTAGCAAAAAATTCTGAATGCTGTGTTTACAAATATTTATCCTCCAATTTGAGTTATTGCAATCAGTGATTTTGAAAGAATTTGGTGTTCGGCACCCACACCTTCATTTGGGGCACCATTCTACACCAGCGTGTGATAACCGTTTGTACACAAATAACATTTTGGAGTCCATGTGTATCATGGGACCCAAACCAGGTATATTTTTCTTGGGTAGAAGCGGGGGACCCTCGGGGGCAAAAACGTTGAAGACCACTACTGAAGAGTGACTATCGTGTTTTAAAAAAGAATTGCTATCTTGCTGGCACTGTTATGTCAACATTTGTTTTGATTGCTAGTTTGGAAGAGCACTTGGACCATCCCCAGTTCCTAGAGGACGATACACACATGGGCTTGAACGGTGGAAGCTTAATGTACTAAACAAACCACAGTGGAAAAAAATCCCTGGTTGCTTTTTAACTTTAAGTGGTCAATTATCCACGCGGTTACGGTGCATATACAACTCTTACACATGAACAAGAATACCAAAGCGGGTGGTAGCAGTTTCAAATACTTAGCCCCCAAAACATTGGAACTCCCTTCCCAAGAACATCAAAGAAGAGGGATCCTTCTCAGGCTTGAAAAAAATCACTCAAACATGGCTGTTCAACTAATATGACGGGCAATAGTCTGGAGGGTTAATTTGTAACTATGCTGCTTGCCATATTGCTAGATTGGCTGCCTAAAAAAAAATTGTCGACCCTACTTGTAATAATGTAGACATTACTGTATTATTATGTACTCTCATCCTGTAACCTCGCCGTGATACCCGAGGGTCTGGGCGTGTAACAAATGTAATAAATATAAATAAATAGGACTGCACCTTCAGTGGGTACGAGTGAATCATTCCAGTGTTTTACTATGACAAAGCGTTACACAGGCCCAGCGATACTCAAGATTTGACTGTTGTCTGCTTAAGAACATTGCAGTGTTGCATAGCCCTTGTGAGACTGTCTATCGTAACTAAAGGGCATGGTGGCGCTATGCTTGTAATTTTCAATAAATTGCCCAGGCAGCTGCATGCCAGTGCACAGAAGTCTGCTGGCATAGATTTCCTTTGAGTGAAGATTGTTGATTGTGTGGCACGTGGGAAGCGTGTGAGACGTTCGCAGCATCTTTAATATTGCTTTATTCTGAAGCCGGGTGCCAAGGGGCACAGTTATGTTTGGCTGGCATGAAGGCTGGCCACATTTTGAAGTGTGTGGCAGACTGAGCTGCTATGTGCTACAGCACGTGCTGCATACACCGACGGGTGTAGTCTCGGGCAGGGGATGGTTGAAATGCCCTGATTAATGTGCTCTTTGATTCCTGCCTTCTTGCTTCTGGTGGCACAGGATGCTTTTGACTCGGAAGAACAATCTCAATTCTTTTGCTTTTACTTTATAAAAGCTCCAAATTAGATTTGCTGCCGTTTTTCTGCACAAAGAGAATGGTTGCAGATATTTGCAATCCAAGCTCTCATTCAGAAGGGAGAAAAGACTTCTCTAACCAACAGTGGACAGATGCCTCCCGTTTATTTCTCTTACCATTGCTCTCTGCCTGATCATTGCTTTCACTTAAGTCATTAAACACCAGCCAACTAAGTAAAAACACAGAACGCCACTCTAAGTGGCATCCATTAATTGTCCAGCAACTGACAGAGATTTGCTTTAAAAAAGCGCCTCAAACACCCCCTCTCCAACCCCGCAATCGCCTCTCTCTCCCACTTTTCCACCCCATTCAAGCTGGAGGGAGGACAGTATATGCAGCAGTTTGAGATTTGTGTATTGTAAAAAGCGTATAGGACAGGTACTCTGTTCAGGTCAAAGCACCCCTAAAGTGGTTCTGTAAAGCTGCCCCGCCTCATAAAAAGCAAACTGTTTGGCATTCAAAGACTTTCATTTTGTATTGTAATTTCTTTTATTTTTTTATTTTACATTTGTAGAGAGCACTACAGCCCAAAGGCATCGAGGCGCTGTTACATGAGATTGTAGGTAAGCAGGATTCAAGTTACATTGGCGTTCTTTGGTTACAGATATAGTTGGTAGCAGAAATGATAATTACAACAGTGGCAAAACAATGAAAGCTTACTTCCAGTATTGGCAATAAAACATTTTAGGAAGATTTCAAGACGGAGGTGCTGAGCATCCGGCCACAGTACGGCGAGATGGGCGGTGGGAGCAAGTGCAGAATCTTAACAAGTCATACAAATAGCAATGTTTTAATCGCTTTGCGGAAGGCCAGGTTGGAGTCAATCATCCTAAGGTGCGTGGGTAAAGCGTTCCAATGTGAAGCGCCAGAGTGGGGAAGCTAGTGCCGCCTGCACGCACTCTCCTGGTTTTGTGCGTGGGAATCTTTTTGGTGTAGGCTGATCTCATAGGCCTGGACAAAGTTGGCTTCGGTATTCTCTGGGCCAGTGTTACACTTAGGGCTTCCACGCGGGCCTCCTTGCAGAATACGACTTCTTTACAAGCTCCTCTATGGACCAGATACAGGCTGCCATGGCGCCTGTACAAACTACGACAGACTCCGGGTCAGCTGACACGTCCTGTACGTGGAAGACTACGGCAAGACATGCCCCCTTACGACTATAAAACCACCGTCTTTCAAGGGGCTCATTGCTGCTAATTAGCATTACAAGCTACATGCGGTTACGTCTGTTACTTCTTCGTGTCTTCTCCACACGATTCCTCATCTGAATTCCTGGTTTTGACCCTTGCCTGACTACTGGATTGGCTTGTCTCCTCCTTTATTCCTGTCGTGCTCGTCTGGTTTTTTGACTCGGAACGTTACTGGATCCGGCTCCCTTCTGTCTCTTGCGGTACTTCATTCCAGGTTGCTGCACACAGAACCAAAGCAGAGGACTTTCTGTCAACTATCCGGAACTTTTCTACACCTACTCTGGATGCATGTGTGCTCTGGTACATACTTAATAGGCAAATCCCGTCTCTACTTTTTTCTCTCCACGACTTGTTTGGATATTTATCTCCTGTTGGATTCTGGGACATTGAGTGACTATCTTGTGAACTTGTCTTCAAGTGCATATAAACGCTCTTCTGAAACTGCACCAACCCGGCACTAGTGCGACCCTCGTGCCGTCCGGGGCTACTTCCCTATACTAACATTCCTGTTTGTTATTTTCTCCTTTCGTTGTCTTCTGTTTCCTGGATTCCTTTCCTCAAAATATCCTTATTCAGGTTAGTTGTTACCAATTCGATATATAAGTTGGGACTGATATTTTAAAAGGCTCTTTAGAACATTCCCACTCATTTTGTGTTATATTTCTTGTAGATCCACCCCAGGGAAGCTCCACTCCAATAGTTATCTAGGTAGTTTCCCATTAAATTCAACTGTTCTGATTACTTGCCTTAACTTCAACACTGTCTAATATCTTTGTATTCGTTTGCAGCATTGGTATTGGCGGTGTGTGTTCTCCCCGTTCTTTTATTCAATTGACACCTCTGTCTGTCCCAACTGAAACAGCAGAGAGGTACATTGTAGAAAAGGGCCCCTCTTTGAGGAAGCCTGAGTCTTGTACTCAGGGGAGCCGGGATGGAAGGCTGAATATCGATTCTTGTACCACCATCATCTCCAAGGTCACTCCTCCGCATCTTTGGCTTATTTTGGAGTGGTGAGTAACAGCCAGGTGGGGGTGGGGGGCAAGTAATGAAGGCATTTTTGCATGAGAGTGAGGGTTTTAAAGACCATTCTCTCTTTGATGGGCAACCAATAAACCTGTCTCCTTACATCAGAAATGTGGTCTTTCTTGGAGATTCCTGTGGCAGCCCTCAACGCATTGTTTTGGGTCAGCTGGAGTTTAGCAATGTGTTTGCTAGAGGTCCCTATGAGGAGGGCATTGCAGTAATCCAGTCTTGATCCGATAGTTGCCCTAGCAATGGTGAGGCAGTTCTGTCGAGATAAGAAGGGTCTTGCTGCATTGAGAAGTTTAGAGTAGGAAGCCGAAGAGGAGGCAATGGCATTGACCTGACTATTCATAGTTAGGTTGGAGTTCAAATAGATGCCCAGGGTCTTGACTGTTTTGGACACCACGATAGGTGTGTTATCAATGGTGAAGGAGGTGTATTGTTTTTCCAGGTTACCCAACGTGGATGGCGACCGAATTAACAGAACTTCAGTTTTCTGCCATCCAGGATTGGATCGTGGAGTGTTCCTGTCTGCAATACTTTTGAATATTAGGTTTTCACTGCTGGACATTATGAATCTATACCCGTGAGGCAGAGCTGTTGTATTGCTTTTACACCATTTATTTTAAAGAACATTGAGAGAGCTTGTTTACCCCAGTTGATTTTTCCATTGCCATTTCAGTTCACAGTAAGGCTAGTTGTGCCAGCCTTTGGGTGCAGGGGACAGTGTTCCAATTCCCTCCATGACTCGTGCTCTCCCCCATTGACCTTTAGTTTATGTTCAACACTTGGGGAAATCGCTCCATGATTTAAATACAAATGTAAGTTGCAGGGACTTGGATAACGTGTCCCATTCTCTATATAGGTTATTGAGGTTCCCACATTTTTTTTTTATTGCCCCTTTGTTTTTTCCAAACATTGCAACTCAGCAGTTAATTGAAGATAGTTTTCCTGTAAACTTTATATCTAATTTATTGAATGTTTGGCAGGGCTGGTTGTGATCACTATGTCGTTAATTTGAAAAGATCTTTCTTGATTACTGTTTAGGGTGATCTGGGGGGAATGCTTTTTATGTTGTTCTTTTTTGTCTGTAATTAGGGTACTAATTCATTCTTGTTTGATGTTGAGGAGCTATTGTCTTGCTTTTCCAGATTTTTTTAGCAGCCTTATGTAACAGAGGACTGGTGCAGTAGCGGGTGTTTTCTGACCTGAGTGCGAAAGGAGTGCTGTTAATTGCTTTGCTATTTTAAAGTGCAAGGTAACTTTATTCCCTTAAGGCAGTGGTGTTCAAACCTTTTTATGCTTAGTAAAAATATATTTCCCACCCCTCCCATGCCACAAATGCTTAGATTTTCTATTAAAAACAGTCACCACAATCAAGAGTCTCCCCAACGATACCCCCCCCCAACCTGGGGGCATCCTTCATGGCCCCGCTCAGGGGGCCATCCCCCCAGTTTGAAGACCATTGACTTACGGCACCCTAGCTGTTCAGCATACAGAGACCCCCTTTTCGTGGGTGGTGCTATTCCTGCCCTTCCTCTTTTTCTAGTTCCACGCAATAATTGTTCTTCTGATCAGTCTGATCGCTTTCAAACCATTGCCGCCAAGTAGGGGATAAACTCTCCTACTGGCTGCCCTTCTCTGGCTTTAACACTGTTGCTGCTCCAATGCTCCCACAATGTTCCACATGAATACCTCCCTGCCTTCCTCAGATAGGTGCACCCGAGCATCTGAGTCATAATTTGGCTTATCTCTGTGCATCAGTCCGTGGCGCATGGGAGGAACCATGTCTCTGCAAAAATGTACCCATGGCTTGGTTTACTTTTTTGCAGCATCTTTTCACTGCGTGTGAGCACTGCACTAGTTCAGCTGTAGTGTATAATTTATGGCATAGTAGCAATGCTTATGGGGAAGACTTCTGACCCCTCTGGCTCATATTAGCAAAGAACTGCCTGCTGAGGTGTAATATTTACTTTTTGTTCCCCCAGTAAAGATCACTTTATTCATGGGTTCTGTCCCTGCATACCCTCCTATTTCTGGTCCCTATAAATTCCTGTACATGTTGCTGTCCGCAAGCTGGGACTCTCTAAGGTTGATATTTACATTTTAGAGACTGAAACTGGCGTTTTGTCTTTTAATCCCTTCAGTGCCAAGGACGAGCTATCTCGTCCTTGACATTACCTCCGTAGTGCCAAGGACGAGATAGCTCGTCCTTTTTAGCACTCAAAACTGTAATCCAACCCCCGGGCTATGTTGGGGGTTGGGGGGGGTCCCCCCTCACTGCCAGGGGGCTGGATTACCTTCAGTTTCACATCGGCGTGCGTAATGCATGCCGGTGTGAAACTGAAAGTAAATTCTTTTGTGGAGGTGTCCTTAGAAAGGGGCGATTCTCCCCTTTCCAACGACACCCTGTTTGTAAGCATTGCTGCTCCCGGATCGGTGGACGGGGTGCTTGATCCAGGGGCAGCAATGGCCACTAGACACCAGGGATGTGTTAAAGAGGTGGGGGGCAGCTTACTAGGTAAGCACCCCCCGTGGCCCCAAAGCATGGGGCCACATGTATGGAAACCCCTGGGGCCGGATGGATGACCATCTGCCCCCAGGGGTGGGTGGGGAAAACAAATATCATGGCTAGTGTTGGGAGTGCCTGCCCTCCACCCCCATGACCACCAGGGAATTTTTTTTTTTTTTATGGAAAGTGGTTGTCCCCCACCCCACCCAAAATGGACTTGGGGTCATGTCATGCAGCCCTCCCTGATGGCAGTTATCTGCTCTTAGGAAGGGGCATGTAACCCCAGGGAGGGCTGCATGAGAACCCCCCCTTCTTATCTGCCCCAAGGGAGGGCTGAATGAGATGCCCTCCTCCTGCATTTGGTGTGAGGGGAGAGGGTCAACCCCAGTACATTAGAAAATTATCTGGCGTTGTAGGGTGCCCCTCAGCTCCCGCTAAAGGGCAGCCTGCCATTTTGAATTATTTTCTTAGTTTACTAAACTTGCCTTGGTGCAGAGGGGCACATTCTGGCCCCGGGGTGCCCAAATGGAAAAGGGTAACCAACTGCTAACCCCAAGCCTTTCGGCACAGCACATTTTGTTCATGTGAGCAACCTACAGGTTTGGGCCTAGGGTGTCCAAGCCACCAAAGAAAACGGGGAACCCCATGCATTTCCGAAAAGAGAACATCCGTGGGAATCCGCGGAGGTCTGACTTGCGTGAAGCGGCCCAGAATTTATTACACAGAAACCCTGGTAAACCCCGAAATGTGGCAAAAAAAAAATAAATTCTGCACATTTCACTCGGCTCACCCACTGAAACACGCCACCAACAACACATGGCCTACCGCCCCGCGATCCCACATGTGTCCTGATGAAAACGGTACCTCACATGTGTGGGTGCACCTACTAGGGGTGTCACGGTATTAGTTTTATGACGGTACAATAACCTTCTTGCCAAATAACGGTATATCATGGTTATCGCGGTATAGCAGGTGGAGTTAACTAATCTTAACAAATATTTTCTAAAAGGTCATACATTGTCAGGTTTATCATCACAAACAAAACCAGGCACCCAGGGCCAGAATTGGGCTTTTCAACATACTTTCCACTGAAATGCCACCCCTTGCTTCCACCAAACACAAACACGTGTGGAAAGGGGGGGCCTGCTGCAACTGGCAAAGCAAACTGAATAGCTTTTCTTAAATGGTCCTTTAGGCTTTTAGCTCCCCCCACTGGCTACTGGTGAAGATGAACGTGTTGCCATCTTGATAATCTGCATGCCACAGATCAATGGAGTCTGATGGTAGTATACGCTTGTGCGCATACACACACACACACACGCACACACACTCTCTTTATGTTAAAGCCTTTAGTTTACTTCCGGGCCAAAAGGTGTTCAGTAATCACAGACATGTTACCCTTTGGTATGGCAGCAGGGAATACCCACAGAGATGATTACATTTCGCAGTGTGACTTATTATATGTAAATTCAATGAACCAGGCAAATCCCCCATTGTCATATGTTTAGAAAACATTATCCATTATAAATATATAAACCCCAAAGCCACCAACCCAAAGTCCGGGGTGGATAGCTCAGCGGCAACGTACGTGCCTTGGAAGCAAGACGACACGAAGCAACACAGGTTCGATCCCTGGGTCCGCGCTTAGAAACCTCTGGGTGCTTAAGTGCGTTATAAATACGCAACGAAGACAAAAACAATTACGCAACTAAATAAACAAAACCAATTTCTTTAACAGCGCCTCGATGCCCGCAGGCTGTGTGAGCGCTTTTAAAAAAATGTACATAAAAAAAAAAACCCTCTTCCTTCTTGGCACTGTATTTATTCTTCCTATTGCTAACATATTGCTTTTGTGTCAGGCACGTGTGGTTTATGGAATGGCATTAAAAACTGCTCAAACTGAAACTACTTAGCAGACGGCACATCCAACAGTGCAAGACCAAGACTGTGCAGCACTTGCTTACTGCAGCCTTTCCAAATCAGATTGAAAAGCCCACTTAACGGTATGAACGGTATACCGGTATAAACAATGTGACGGTTATTATTGTTCAATTAAGTGGTTCATGGTATCTTTAACGGTATACCGTAATACCGTTACATCCCTATCACCTACCTGGGCGCCAGGGGGAAAGCCTAAAAGACCCCTAACCGCAAGTCTTTTCCGACGGCTGAATTTCACGATTTTTTTCAGACGGGCACACCATACAGATTTGGGCCTAGTGTGTCCAAGCCACCAAGGAAAAGGGGGAATCCCATGCATTTCTGAAAAGAGGACACCCGCGGGCCAGAATTCATTACCCAGAATCCCTGAAAAGTCTGCCTCTGCTCTTGCCGTTCCTCACCACATTGGTTTTCCTGATATACACATGCTAAGTATGTCTGTTCAGGCCGTGAGCGTAAAACTCCTGTGTACCATGGCTCAGTGTTTGGCTTGTGGTATTGCTTGTTTTGTGAAACACTACAAAAAATGTGCTTTCCTGACTGCAAGAGTCAGGGGAATGTAGCGGAGCATTGTTTTTCTCAAAATTCATAGAAGACATTGCCGTACCAAGCCAACCATGTCCACCACATACCTTTTTTTTTTTTTTTTTTTCTCGGTCATTTTCCCGCTTTTTCCCCAATCTATGGCATTTTCCCCTACCTAGTTGTTGCCAGACCTGTGCAAATCACCCCTTCCTAAACTTGGAATTTTGTTTACTTTTCAGAAATGTATGCCTTTCTGTCCTCCCAATACGGCTTTCCTACTCGTTTCTTCCATTCCGTCCATGTATGTCCAATTGGCAAAAATGGCCAAAATTGCCTACCTTTCACAAAATGGTTGATAACCATATCAACATATTTTTTTTTCGTTTCTACTCAACCTGTTCTTGAAAGCCAGTAATCTGTAGAATTCAGCACAGCAAACCATTTGTTCCTAGCTCTTACAAGGAAAAAACCACAGGCTTCTTTGTACATCATTGTATTGGCATTTTTTGAAAAAACACAAAATGTTCACCCTTTTTGGTTATTTTCTCTCGCCCCCCCCCCCCCTACAGCAACCTAGGAATCCTGGGTGGCGTTACGACCGCCTACATGTGGGGGAAAAAAGGGTCCAAATTTGTCCGAGATATCTCGTGAAACAAAAAAGTAAGGCATTGAATGGCCACATATCAAAATCGCCAAAAAAGGCCTTGGCACTGGGGGGAAATACCCATGGCACTTAAAGGGTAAAAGGAGACACAAAATGACTAATTTTAGGTTCAAGAACTATGCAGTTAAGAACGTATTACCTCTCCAGAACACCCACCTCTAATTTTATTAGTGAACAAATTGAACTATTTGAAGCCACAATGGGTAAAAGTCTTGAGGAAGTTACCAAGCAGCAAGAGATGCACCAAGACACGCTTCACTTGCAAATGGGGACACATCTGGCAGGAACATCCATAGCAAGCCCACTATAAATTCATCATTTTGTGTACAGACAAGTTTTACAAATACTGAAAGCATACTAAATTAACTTTTTTTTTTCATTTCTTTCTTTTAGGTAATAGTTCAATTCATAGCACTTGTTAATGTGTTTTCTTATTTGCCTTTGGCTGTACCTGGTGAATTTAATTGTAAATTGCTGATAGAGGGTCTGGACAAAAGTAGAAAAGAAATAGTGAAGAAAAGGATTTCAAAGCAGTAGTGCTTTTCCAGTCTGCAAGTAAGCAACACTTTTTTTTTTTTTGTCCATCTATTTGATGTTGAGGGAGGAGGGTACATCTGATGTCACTACACAGAGGCATTTCCTTTATTCACACATACAGATCAGTTCTGCACAATGCCCACCACTAATTTTACGACATTGCTATATCCTCTAGATGTATCTTATGTTATCAGGCATTTGCAGAGCGGCTTTTACCATTGGTATGATCTCAAAGCACTATGGGTTAAACGCCCTACGGGACCGTAGTCCAGGTCACAGAATGTTTGCAGCTAGACTTGAGTTGCGGGTAGCTGCATGGGGAGGGAGGTAAAGTGCCAAGGAGCACAAGAATAAATAAAAATTAAATGGATCGGATTCCGCATAAGGGGGGGGCCACTTACCCTAGTGTATAGCTCAACCAAAAAGTCTGTTGTATTGATACTCACATTTTTAAGTTATATCTTGCCTTTTTCATACCTGCAGCTAAGAAACGGTGCATTGAGACAGAAAACATTTGACGAAATAATTAAAACCTATTGTGTTGCAGAGGGACTAATTCAGGCTTTAAAAAAGGCATAGGAGGAAAAGCAGCTTCAATCGGGGGAGAGCTGGAAAACTTGAGTGGTGTGTGAACTACAAGAAGATGCAGTGGAAAAAAAAAACAAAAAGAAAATTATATTTTAAAAGCTGATGGGTGGTAACTGACTGTTCACAAATTTAGTAATGGCTGTTCACAGTTATGGTCACAAAAGCTGGAAAACCTTTTGGCAGGCATGACTAGTGTTCTTCATTCCTCCTACATTCCTGCCTCAGAACCCGCCTGTTACTTCACCTGGACAATTGAAAGACACAGCAGTAAATCGGCAGATGTCTCTGTGTAATGTTGCAGTTCTGAAAGATGTAACTGCGGAACAACTACAAAATATTGGATTATCAAGTAACCGTCAATTGTCTGCTACAAATATTTTGTTGGACAGATCTAATTTGACAAGCTCAACTCTATCACCACATCTTCTCAACAGTGTGTCCTTGTTACAGTATGACGGTCATGCCTGTTTAGACACCTACATGTTCCCACACACCTTTTCAATCATTCAGAGTACGGTCTTTAAAAACAATGGAATTGGAACATTCCACAAGCGAGTTTGTTTGCTTAGTCACTCCCATCTACTAATCAACAACGTAACTGTAGGTCACATGCTGCTGTGTGAAACTGAAGATGCATGTGCTCTTGTGTGTAAAACTATACAGTTGATCTGGTGAATTTGTAGGTTGGTGCCAACTTGTTAATGGGTACATGTTTTTGTGCTATTGGGTATTGTCTATGTTTTCTGGTGGCGTCAGCGAGTGTTTTCTTGGGTGTGGTGAATGGGCGAACTAATTGTTAGCTGCTCATAGCGATATTGGGTGAAGTGGCTGTCATCAGTCTGTCATGCAAGTAGACCTTTAACATATTCTGTTTAGGTCATTGAAAGTGTGTATTTTAGTGCAGTGATCTGAGATTGTGGGAGTTTATTGGGTGTGATCCCATGTTAGCTAGAGGTGAGAACTGAAATGAAGGAGTTTGTGACATTGTGGGGTGCATTTGTAGTTTTGTACACTAAATCGGTGAACTTAGTTAACATTTAAATGCTCTTGCAAAAAAGGCAGAAATGGAACTGACGACTGCAAATTCCCTTGAGGTTTTCCAGTACACTATCCATAAGTCTAACTAAACTCACCCTATAGTAATACCACCTGTCCTACACACAAGGGATACATCCTGGGTTAATCAAAACTCTTTTCCTAAAGCTTTTGGAAGCATCATGACATAACTCCTCCTGGAGTTGTCTGCAATAATCGTTCACAATTCCAAACCCGTCCTTATGTTATCATGAAACCACCCTGTAGTAATCCCCCACCCATCCTGAAGTAGTCATGGGGTCATCCTGGAGTAATACAAGATCATCACTTGAAGTAATCTGAACTTGCCCTGGAGTAGTTTCTGAGACTGTATAGAGAGTCCTCTCTTTTAAATATTTTGGCCTATGCACATACTCCAGGATGGTCTCGGATGATCTCCCTGAACTAGCCATGGATGACTCTAGGATGGAGTCAACGGATGACACCAGAATGATTGCAGGAAGATCTTCCTTTTTGACTTGGGGAGCCAGCGATCTCCAAGAAGATTTGGGTGCATTCCTGATACTTTAGCATTACTGAAAAGTGGGTTGTAAGTTGCAGAAGAGGGATATGGAGATGATGGTTACCTGTATGTAATCGGCTCATGACTGTGCTCTGCAAAGTGCTCTATAAACTATTGTAGGGTGTACTTTCATGTTCCTCATATGCAGAAGACACTCTAAGCTGGAGAAAAATGTACAGACATGTCACTGCTGTGTAGGGTGTGTTCCATTACAGGACATTATGCACTGAAATGTCCCCAATGTTTACGCTGCACTCTATCCCAGGGAAGGACATACTGATAAGTCGCTGCAGTTTAGGAAGCACTCCATTTTTAGGGCAGGATTGTGTAGTGTCGTGCCCTGCTACGTACGGCCCATTCTATCATGGGGGCAGGATATACAAACTTAACTCCAATGTATAATGTAACAAAGTAGCACCAGTAAAAACAGCACAGCCGGTGAGTCGGAGAGACTGATAGCAGACCGGTCTGTGTTAGAACCAAGGTTGAAAGCAGCAACATTGTATGGCGAAATCTGAAGAGAACAGTATGTGACGAGCAATGTGAATATAATTGAATAGCAAAGGAGTGACTGAATCTTTAAAGCCAAGATAGATACCGTATACAGAGTGGTCCGGTGCCACGTGGCTGCTCGTTCGAAGGTCTCTTTTAGGTATCGGACTGAGAGGTGGCAAATGTATAAAGGAATTGTGAAATCGAAGTGGTTCTGCAACGAGTCAGGTTAAACCCCATGCACATTCAAGTCTTCGATTGTTAATACAAACTGAAATTGGTCCGGGCCCGAGCCCGGCTGATGGAGACTAATTGTGTAAGAGGAAGGATCTGAGCCCGGCTGAGGGGGATTCACAGTGAACTGTGAATCACCTGAGGGAGAGATAGAGGGAGAGAATGTTCTCTAAACATTGAAAAGGATCTGAGCCGGAAGAGGGGGATCCAAAGTAACAATCATTGTATAAAAAGAATCTGAGCCTGGCTGAATTGAGTACTTGTAAGAGGAAAGGAACTTTGTTTGTTTTGGAACATCAGGCCCTCTACTTATCAAAGTCTCTTGATTCCAAGAGACTTGGGCACAGAAGGACCTGATGCTGGTACTTGAACTGTATCCTCGTACCGAAGATGCCAGAGATTATGCTATGCTCGATTGAATCGCCTTGTCCCGTGCTGAAAACATGGAGAAGGGAGGCCAATTGCCTGACCATCCTGACATATATATTTCTGAATACTTCTTTCTTTGTCATAACCACTACCCCACACTATTTGTATTTAGAGGTATGGATTGGCAATCGTTTATTTTTTTATTTTTTTTTATTTTTAGTATAGGCCCCTTTTATTTTGACAAGACTCTAGAAGGAATGCATTATTATTTTTTGATGGCTTGCTCCCATCTCTAGATTTAGGAGTAGATGGGCGTTTTATCACACCCTTGTTGAAGTTAAACAAACACCCTTGAATTGTGGTCATTTGTGTCTATCTTACTGTTGATACCATGCCTTCCTTACATTACCCATGCCCTGTATACAGAACGCAAGCATTCCTCTGGTTGTGCATATTTCTCTGTGGTACAAGTCATATGTCATTGCTTCTCGACTCCGTGGAAGGAGCAGGAGCTCCCCACCTAAACTGCAGGAACAGTGCTACATCTAAGAATCTGCCTATGCACAAGGCGGATGCAAGGTAAGCCGGATGGCTTATTTCCCCAAAACTTGCAAAATATACCGGGATTGATCTAAATTCAACAGTGGCACTACCACTAGCAAAGGCACCCCTTTCTCAGAGCGCCCGCATCCATGATTGTCCAAATAGCCAGTAATCCACCATTTGTCTCCACAAGGCTTGTACCTTTAAAGATGGCCGCCCGCAGATCTGGATAACCACCAGCAGCACCCTTCCTGCTTCAACCATACCAGGGTGGCCCCTGATTGGCTGCTGGCCCGTTATCTTTACCCAAAACAAACCGGCAGGCGCGAGCCGGCTCTACCCACAAAGGCTTCTCCTGTCCGAGCCTGTCGGAGCCGAAGGAGCCTGGAGCCACAAAACGCTGCCCCTGCCCTGCTGAAGTAAGCACCTGCACACCGAGTTCCAACACTCCCTGACTTTGACAAGGTAACAACTCTGCTCGCATTCTTCAAGCGCGTTAAACCGAGTTTAAGGACTTCTTACTCCATGCTCGCAAATTGGCTTCACACACATATACTGCTTGTGATCATGTTTCACGTTACCCAATGTTTGTGATCATCTTGCACCCCGCCGCCCGCTAATCTCAACCCGCCAGCCACTAATATAAACGCCTAACACCTGACCACACAAGTCTAACCTACGCCATGCGCAACTGAACAGAGCTGATTTCGCAACCTATTTGTAAACCACATGCCTTACTTCTATCAAAGCTGTCTGCCACTGTCTAGCATACGCTTGCTCTGCTGTATATGTTCTATATATATATGATTCAATGCCAAAATGCTATAACTTGTCCACTGCTAAATTGTTTGCCTATACTGCTTCAATTCGTAAGTCTCTGAACTGCTGAAATATATACTGCTTGCCAACCTCTAACAGACCGCACCCTCTTCAAATGAATGCTGCCCTCACATAACCAGCTACTGCCCACCTCGCGCTAAGCCCCAGTTGAGTCTAACTCATTCCTAGCTACCAACCACCCCAATCCACGTAGTAGCACCAGCGCCTACCATTCCTTCCACACTCACACTCCCACAACGTACCACCCACACCCTTCCTACCAGCACTACACATAGCCACTCCTACACTAACAAATACTCCTGCACACCCAACCCCCAAGAAGACCCACAATAGCACAGTTCCTAGGCCTCATTACTGCTCACTAGTTAAATCGTATCCCATGGAGCTTCACATTAGAAATCAAAGACTAGTCTCCAGATCGGCCCATTGCTCAACTACCTCCAAAACACACCCAATAAAACAACCCCACCACCCACCACCACCGAGAGCCGCCCTCCGGTCCAGCACCGCCAAAATGTGCACTTATACTAGCATCCCCACTAAAAATAAACCACTAACAAATAAGGCCACCCTATTCCAATGTGCTCTTATCAACGCACGTCCCCTGCCAGCACATGCCACAGAGATCCACAACCTCATTACCAACTTAGATCTAGACATCCTAGCCCATCACCGAGACCTGGCTACACAATGCCTCTGGTCCGACCATCTGCCAAACCCTTCCACCAGGATACCTCATCCTGCGCCAAGACAGAACCTCCAACACAGTTGGTGGGGTAGCACTAATCCTCAGGGAATCTATTAACGCCAGGCAACTAAAAACCACTGAGACGGACAACTTTGACCTGCTTTCAGTAAAATTATCACCCTTGCCAAATGATACCATAACACTCCACATTGCTTATCGTCCTCCAGGTGAAACCGACAAATTCCAACCCAAAATCACCCACATCTTAAGAGACAACCTTAAAACAAATACAAGAGCTATTCTATTAGGTAACCTTAACTTAGGCTTCAAACACCCCAAAGACAAGAAAGTCAAAGCTGTCGTTAAAGCTCTCCTAGACCTAGGCTTCAATCAACTAATCAACAACCCAACCCACATCAAAGGTCGCACACTTGATTGGATCGTGGACCACAACTGTGCCTCTCCCATGGACGGACCCCCACCTACTACACTTCCTCATACCATCTAAGCCAACAGTAAATCCAAACCCACCTGCACCAGCAGATTTGCCAGATCCAAGAAATCACTCACTGCAGAAAGATTCCCCCTCCTCCCCCTCATTGAAAACTCTGCGCTCACCCACCCTACTTCTAGTGATACCACGGAACTAGTCAAAATGTATAACACCATGCTGAAAGAGTTACTAGACACCATTGCTCCATTGGAAAAGAAAAAAGCCAAACACACTCTCCATGCTAACTCATGGTTCACCCAAGAACTCCTTGACGCCCGAACCGCCAAAAGAGTAGCTCTAACCTCCTGGCAGAATAGCCCCTCCACCACCAATAGAGACTCTTACCACTTAGCTGCCAGACTCTACAAGCATGCCATCTATAAAGCCAAAGCAGACACGTACAACTTGAGAACTGAGAAATCAAATTCCCAATCTAAAGAATTATTTCAATCTATAATGAGTTGACCATCCCCCCCACTGCCGCGCAACTCATGGAGAAAAACGAAACTTGGTGTAACCACATCCAACACGCCATGCTAAACAAAATCTAAACACTCCAGAACAAAATTAAGACCCAACTTCACAACCTGCCCAAAGTTACTCTACCCACCCAGAAGCCTTCCCCCGCCCCACCAGCTACAGACCATCAACAGGGCACTAACAAACCCACACCATTTTCCTTTCAGGAAGTAACCATCCCAGAGGTCCTGCTAATCATGAAGCGCATCAAACCGTCGCTATGTAAAGGGGACACATGCCCAGCCAACCTCGTCAAAGACTGCCCCACAGCCTTACCCCCATTAATCACCACCTAACAGTACCGTCCCAATCACCCTTAAGGAAGCGTGGGTGCCCACTACTAAAGAAACCCACCCTTGACCCAGACTCCCCAACCAACTCCCGTCCAATTACTACAGTGCCCTTCCTGTTGAAAACCCTGGACAAGACTGCATACCTACAGATTCAGTCTTACCTAGAAACCCACAACATCCTAGGGAAAAGACAATCTGGTTTTGGCCCTCGTCATGGCACAGAATCCGCCCTCTTGGACCTCAAGAATCCATTACTTGAAGCCATGGACAAAGGCAAATCCTCACTCCTCTTACTCTTGGATCTCTCGGCAGCCTTTAATTTGCTTGACCATAAGATCCTGTGCAAACATCTCAAGGACACCACCCACTTCTCCCATGAAGCCACCACCTGGATAACCTCCTTCCTGGAAGGCTGAGCGATCAGGCCTCAGCCACCCCATCCCCTATTGAGTGTGGAGTGCCACAAGGATCCTGTACCACCCTCAATCTATACAATCTCTTCACCCTCCCACTGTTCAGCGACCTAGAAAAATTCGGCATAGCTTTTACCAACTATGCCGACGATGCACAAATTCTTCTGCCCCTTACTGGGAACTATGAACAAGACCTTAACACACTCCAAAAGACTTACGCACGCATCCAGGCCTGGATGGCAGCCTACGGTCTCTGCCTAAACGGTGAAAAAAACTAAATCCTACTGGTAGGCCCCAGGGTCCCTAAAAATAAATAAATAAATAAAAAACTGAATGACGAGTATAAATTCTTCAACATTGAGAATACAGTTATCACAGCTTCCACTGCAGTGAAAACTCTTGGGGTATATCTTGACGCCACGCTATCAATGGTAAGGCAGGTCAGCGCCATCTCATCCTCAGCTGCACTCTACAAAAATCATAAACGCAGTAAAACTGCACCTATCACCAACCAACTGCCTCAACATCGCCAGAGCCACCATTGGCGCAAAACTTGACTACTGCAACATCCTGCTCTTAGGCACCTCCACCAAAAACGTTAATAAACTGCAAACGGCACAGGACAACGTCCTCATAGCGGCTCTCGGCATACCTAAGAGAGAACACATCTCACAGGCAAGAAAAGATGCCCACTGGCTACCTGTCAAAGAACGCATAACATTTAAAGCCCTCACGATCAATCGCTCACAAATGCATTGCCCAGACAGCCCCTGCCTACCTGTCTGAAAGAATACACCTTGCTCCATATACAGACCAAGGCGGGACCAATACTCCCAGCAGTTCCAATTTTCAATAGAGCCAAAGCGGGCGGTACGAGCTTTGACGTACTAGCCCCCAAAGATTGGAACGCACTCCCACCCAACCTACACCACAAAAAAATCAGTCTTCAGAAAGGTGCTAAAAACCAATCTATTCAACTAACCGTCTCTACAATGCCTAACCTGTACGACTGCCCACGTAAAGATTTTTTTTCCCAAATCTCTACAACTGCTATGTATTGTACCTATTCTAAGTGAATATGCTGTAACAGTGCTGCGATGCCTATGGGCCGCTGGGCGCTTTATAAATTCAAATAAATAATAAAATATATATATATCTCCCCCATTCCCCCATCTCCTGCTAGGTCGACCCAGTGTTTTACATAATTCTCAGTGTCGGGGTGATGGCGTTGCTCTTTTGCAACCATGCCGGGTCTATATGGTTCATCAGTTTGAACCTCACTGTCCTTTGTACTGTGAGGTGCACCTTGTACCCCAATTGAAACCATCATCATTGTGCTGCTAGGCATAGCTTTGGCACAGCACTGAAGTCCCAACTGGCAGGTGCAGAAGATCACCAACACAATCACTGGAACCAAGATCTTCACTATGGCTCCCACCCATGACGGTGCCCAGGAGAAAACCGTGTTGAACCAGTCACTCTCCTGTATACCAGTTTCTGTTTGTGTGTGAGTGCCAAGGGTGTGCAGGGCCCCTATTCTTTGTTTGAGGGACCCATTCTTACCATTGTTGGGACGTATAAATGTGCAGCAAGAACCGCCAATGTTGTGGCACAGGCCCCCTTCCATTGCACTAAGTAGATCCAGCACATAGCGATTCTGGAGTGTCATCAGTCTGATGGCCCGCATCTGCGCTGTGATGGTGTTCAATCTTTGCTCGGTGTCATTCGCCAATTGTATCACCTCCCCACAGACAATATGTAGCCACTTGGTATTCACAGCCGCTTGTATCCTGGGCACCAGGGGCGATGCAAAAAAGGTTTCTTCTTTGCTATATAGTCTATATTGTTCTAGAATGTCTTGAGCAGCTGTGATGAATCTTGAGACAGATAATTGGATCTTCTCTTTCTGTGCATTTTTTCTTTCTTCTCCTCTGGCAGGATATGAAAAACAGGTGGTGGCAGCAAGTTCATTGGGGCAAGTCTCACTGATGCAGTAGCTGGGGCAAATAGGCTTTTGGGCCCCATCATTCATTGTACTTCAGGGATCACAAGGAGACTGAGTGTAGCGTGGCCAGCGAGCGAGTGCCCCTCCATGATGGTGGGAGGTGCAGGATGCCCTGTTGACAACAGACCCATTAGCTGTCCATCACTGCTGCTGTGCCTTTCTTGATGTCTGGGATGAATAACGTTGTGTTGCACTTGCTGGTGGCCCCCACAAAGATATTTACTTTGTTGTAGAAACACAGGTCATATTCTTCTTGTTTTTGCACTTTCACTGGTTTCTCTGTTGCCTCGATCCATGTGAGTTTTGCTATGTGCTTGTTCCAGCATTGTTTTCACACATTCACCCTCGCAATAACTTCACCAAAACCCACTAGTCCTCCTGTCATGCATCTCATCGTAGTCTCCATTGTAGTCTCCAGCCACCTGTTAGCCACAAGCTTTACACGTTCCAGCTTCAGGTAGGGTCTTTGTAGACACTGCACACTCTTAGGGTCCTGGGCACACTGTAGTCCATCTGGGTCCATGGCCTCGAGTCTCATGCTCTGTGCATGGAAGGTGCATTGCAATCTACACAACGTTAGATGAACTAAACTTTGAGCCTCCAAAATCGTAGTTTCTTGCGACATTAACACTTTGAGGGCTCCCGACGCGTGTGGTATCAACAAACGGATGTAGCAACTTCCATTCACCTTCCTTTTCCCCACCAAACCCATTTTTGCATTCCAACTAAGACTTTATTCTGGATGGTGCACATCTTGTATTACGTCTAACCCGAGCCCTCTGTACTGGTTGTACTTTGCTCTTTTCAGCTGTCTCTTAAACAGTCTTGATGCATTGAAATGTGAACCACTTAAAAAAAAAAGAACTATAATTGGCAAACACATTAGGAAATGAGGATAACATAAGGACATTAGCAAGCGTCCCCATATGCTGCTGGCTGTTAAATGTATCTTTAGCAGTTGCATCAGGTTAGGCTTTAAGGCCAGCGGCCGTGTTTTGGTTCATTCCAGTTACCTTGCTTAATAAAGACACATTTGTAGCATTGACATGTCTCAAAGACCCATAAGTAATGTTGCGTTTCTATTCCGCCTTTTTATATGTCCACCCCATATAAAACTACATCCTAAATATATACCTAATCCAAACCTAGAGCGCGCAAATAAACTAGCTACACAGTGTAGAACACACACATACGTTGAAGAAACCACCGTTATCATAGAATATTCATCGGGCTTATATCGTTTTTGTTTTTATTGAATTGTTAGCGCAATGGCCGTCCATTGAGAGACAAAAGGGAAAAGAACCTGTCAAAAGAGAACCAAAAAGATGGAGAAAGAGAGAGTAAACTTTGTGCAAATGATGCATAGCAGTGTTCAAATATTGGAGGTATATCAAGTTAATATGGTAC
This sequence comes from Ambystoma mexicanum, assembly GCF_040938575.1. Taxonomy (NCBI): domain Eukaryota; kingdom Metazoa; phylum Chordata; class Amphibia; order Caudata; family Ambystomatidae; genus Ambystoma; species Ambystoma mexicanum. Next base: position 1,629,761,063 of record NC_090932.1, read on the forward strand.
CTAAAAATGTGATCAGAAAACAATATTCAATTCCACTCTTCAATTACTCATTTAAACTGCTTCAACATGATCAGGTGGACCATAGAGTAGCATGTGGTACAGGTGTTTATGCTGTAGGGAACTCATGGTGGCAACAGTAAAGACAGACACAAGTGATCACAGTTCAAGGGCGATTATTAAACTGAAAAGGTAGGTTGGACAAACGCCTAATCTAAATCTAAGATGGGAGCCAGCTACGACCATCAAATAATAATAATAAGGTAGTCCCTAGTGGCGTTGTGCCAAATAAAAGGGCCTATGCTAAGAAAAACCTATTGCCAAGCCTTATGCTAAATACAAAAAAGTGTGGGATAATGTTCTTAAAAAAGAGGGAAGTGTTCAGAAATGATAAATCAAGATGCGGTACTTGAGGTCTCCCTCATGTTTTCAGTACGGGACAAGGGTGGACTTTGGAGCACAGCACATGCTTGAGCTTTCCCTGCACGAGTTAACAGTTCCACTTTCATCAATCGAGGCATGCAGTAGTTAAGTCTCTTTTCCATAAAACAGTCTCTTGCCGGTGGTCCTGATGTATCACTCCCGTCACACCTGGTGAGGTCGCCAGACAAGCCCGGTCTATGAAGGCTTCATCTAAACAGGTGGACCCCTGCCCCTCCAAAACCATCATGGACAACATTTTGACTCTCGATCCAGCCTTGGGTGATCTTTGCCGTCTCTCTTGTGCCCCTGGAGTTTTCCCAACTTCTCTTAAGCACTCCTTTGTGCACCTTCCATTCCATCAAACTACTGCCCTATCTATATCCCCCCCCCTTTCCTGGGCAAACTCCTGCAGAAGCTGGCTATCACTCAGCTCACCCTCCACACTGAATCTGCTTGTTGCCTCCACAACCATCAGTCTGGCTTTAGAGCATCCAGAGGCATGTAAATTTCTCTTCTGAACACCCGTGAACAATTTCTCTCAAATCTCAACACTAACACTCCCTCTGTCCTCATTCTTCTTGACCTCTGCTCTGCCTTTGACACAGTAAACCACAACATCCTGATCGCAGGTCTGCATGACACCCTGGACTCACAGGTCAGGCTTTGGTGTAGTTAACCTCCTTCCTTTCCGACTGCCCATCCCAGGTGGACCTTGAGTCCTTTCTCTCTTCTATCACTCTTTCAACCTGTGGGGTCCCCCAGGGTTCTAACCTATGCCCCTGGTTCTTCAATGTTTACATGGCTGCCCTTGCACGTGTGCTTGCCACCTACATCTCTAACTTCCAGTGTTATGTGGGTGACGTGCAACTCTGCTTCAGGCTACCCTCCGCTACCTCCTCTACCTCGCTCATATCTGACTGTCTGTCCACAATTCAGTCATGGCGTGCTGCAAACGACCTCTGCCTCAATGCCAGTAAGACTGAGATTGTTTCGCATTGGGACTCCTGTCCCTGCTTTCCCACTCTCACTCTGCCGGGCCTCCCTTGGCCCTGCGGCCACACCCACCTACGAGGCAAAAAACCTTGGGGTCCTCTTCGACTCCACCCTCTCCTTCTCCACTCACATTTCAGACATCTCTAAAAAGTCCAGCTACACCTCCTCAGAGGTACTCTTCCTTTTCTCACCTTCCGCCAGTGGCTCACTGCCTCCCAGAGACCTGGTTCTCTCAAGGCTGGACTACTGCAACAGCCTTTTCCTCAACCTCCTTGCCTCTGCTCTGTACCCTCTGCAACTCATCCAGCACAGAACTGCAAGACTTCTCCTTGGCCTCAAGCCCAGGGACTGCATCTCTCCAGTGCTGAAATCCCTCCACTGGCTATCTGTGGCTGCAAGGATCAAGTTCAAGACCCTCTGCATTGTCCACAAGGCTTTCTAGAGCCTGGTACCTACCTATCTGCAATGTTGCCTACCTAAATACTGTCCTTCCCGAGCACTCCACTTATCTACCTCCAACCTTCTGCGAGTGAGCCGGTTCTCCAAGCAGAGATTTGGGGTAGATCTTTATCCTCTGCATAGGCCTCCCTCTGGAATAGCCTCCCTTCCACATTCTGTCTTGAGCCAGATCTGCTCGAGTTCCGGAAACTCCTTAAGACCTTCCTCTTCCTTCTCTCCTCTTCCTTCTCTCTCTCTCTCTACACTGCTAACCTTTCTTTCCTCTCTGTCCCTCTCTCCCTCCTTTTCCACGCAGCCTGCTGACTGGCGGCCTGCTGTACCTCAGTCTCGCAGGTCCCTGGCACCCTCGCCAGTACCCTCGCACTTGCCTCCGGGCCTTAAACTTGCCTCATCATTACTGCACTTGGTCAATGACCCTTGAGAGTGGCATCTCTCCGCACTTACCCCAGCTTCTGACTGACTGGGTGCACTTGGTTCCCTCCCCCACCCCCTTCACTTGTCCCTCCCTCCCCTCTCCTGCACCTGTCTGTGCACTTGCATGATCTGAATGCACCATGCTGTGAAGATCGTCTATCTGTTTTTCCCTTGCCTCCACTCCTTGCATGGTGGCACCTCAATTCACTTGGAATAACTGCAGAATTGTCGTCAGACCTATTTGCTGTTATCTACACCGTTAATTGTATTATATGCACTTGTTCCATGCACCCACTCTGCCCGTGCAGACTTGTATCATTCAGAAATTCAAGGGCTCTGAATGACTGTCGTTTTTTTCCCCTTGTTCCCACCTTCCTTGAGCGCTTTGAAACACTTGCTTTGTGTATAGGTGCTTTACAAATAAATAGTACCATACCAAATAAGTATTCAAATAATGAACAAAGGGTTGATTTCTGCTTGTACGTTGGGTGATGTCGTTCATCCTTGGATCCCCCTTTTCCGGGTGCAGATCCCTTCTCAATTGTTAGCCTCCCTCTGCCAGGTTCACTATGGCTTTCAACACAATCTTCTGTGTGTCATTCACAAATCTTAATTTATTTTTAAACAGTGCACTGTGAACATCCCTCGGCCAGGTTCACTCTTGTCAACACACTGTATTTTGGGACTTTAGACCTCGCCCCCTTTTATTGGCATCCCTCTTTCCGTTTCACTCTTGCCAATCTTGTCAATTGTACCTTTCTCATTCAACTCTTATGTTGCAGGATTCACTTCCCTTGGCTTCACAATCGTCTGTCTGTCAAAGCCTTTTGACTGTACCGAGGATTTTAGAAGACCCCTGTATGACCACTTTGACCCCTCTTCTTGTCTTTTCCAAGGCCTTCTCGTTACGGTAGTTTCAATACGTGGGTAATCGGCCATATTTTCCTGAGTGAGCACCCACTTGGTGCTGGACTCCTCTGTTGCTGGTTTTCCCACTTTCATAACAATTGTTCTTTATGCTTTCAAAGTTCAATTAGCCGTTTACTACTTTTCGTTCAACACAGTTCGGTTTCTTATCGACTCTCCCCTTGACTCACCAGTTGTGATAAACTGCTTGGCTTTCTTTTTCCTCTGAGTCTCAAGGTTGGTACTATGGAGACAAGAGTCTCTCCCAGGCTTGGTTATTAGTGGAGGAGGGTCTTGTGTACCATAAACATTTTCTGCAACACACTCTGGCTATTGTTTGCTGTCTTATAATTCCTTCTGTGGAGGTCTCACAGGCCTAGGTCTGAAAGGGCAAGGTTGCTTCTCTCCTGGTCACCCTCTCGGTATGCGCTGTCTTTCTCCTCCTCTTGAACTGCCATGTTGAGTAAGCTCCCTGGACGTGCAATCTGCCTTGCTCGTATTGTGCTCTTGTGCTCCACCTTTTATTCCTGTGGGGGGGGAGGGAAAGGGCCATCGGGTGTGTGTGTGGTTCAGGTCAATTGCCTGACCCTGATGTTAGGACATGTCAGGTAAATAGCTCAAATGTTAGTCCATCGTCCTTCATAATGTGCGAAGTGTTCACGTCAGAAAAGGGGGATGGAGGGATAACGTGTTTGTTTATCCTACGTGGAAGGATGGGGGGGGGAAAGTTGTCATAAGAAGGGAGATACCGCATCTCACCCATCAGTGTCCCACTTCCACTCCCCAGGGACCCCCCATCCAGGTGACGCTTACTCACTGATCCACCCCCAGGAACTGGATCCAATAGCAATGGCCATGTCCTGGCCACCTTGATGACAGACCCCCAGGGACTAGTTAGGGAGACACCTTCAGGTTTCTCACAACGCTCTTAATTTCTATCCAACTGGGGCTGTGAGTGCGGCATGAGATGCTTTTCTAACAACATAAAGGTGTAGCCAGTATAGCAACTCTGAACTTTCACGCAAGGGGAGTGGCATAGATGACCTTAAAGGGGCGATAATATCTAGGCTCACTCCACCGGCGGACACAGTTCTTCACATACATGTAATCCCCTGGAAAGAGATGTAAGGGTGGTGATGCTGTTGGTGTATTAGATGCAGCACTGGTTGGTTCTTCTGTCCGTGGTGGTGTTATCTGCTGAGAGATACATTTTATTGCTTTCCTTAGAACAGACAAGTAACTTTGAAATGTGTCCTCTAGCATGGACGCAGTCCTGTGAGCATCAGATTCTCTCCTGATATTCTCTCCTGAGATAGGGATGTGTGCTTTCTGCACCCCGTTACCACCTCATGGGGTGATAAGTGATGATCCTTACAGGGCTGCGTATGCATGCTGAATATTGTGAGGGGTAGACAGTACATCCAATTCTTTCTTAAAGTAGTACACAGCTTGGACAGATTTCCTTTTAACAGGCTGTTGATCTTCTCCACAACCCTGTTGGCTTAGGGGTGATAAGTTGTGCACATTCAATGCTTGATGTCCAGTAGTACCGTTATTTCCTTAAACATCTCATTGAAAAAGTATGTGCCGTTATCAGAACTTAATACATCGCACACGCCCCTAGAAGGGAAAACCTCTCCTACTAAAAACCTGGTCACCCACTTAGCATCCGGATGTGCACAAGGACCTGCCTCCACCCATCATGAAAAAGAACACACCACTACAATTAAATATTGAGATCCATTACACCTATTCCCTTATCCGCAAGTCTATATGTAATTCACGGAATGGCCCAGTAAGGTGGGGTAGGGTACCTCTCATAGTTCATGGAGTGTGACCAGTGCTGTAAGTCTGGCATGTGCTACAGTTGATAACCATTTTAGTTAATGCCACTTTCATATTGGGGGCAAACCAGTCCTCCTGTATATCTGCAGCGATATGTTGTTTTGACACATGGGACGGATGGTGTAGCTGGTCGAATGCGACACACAGTCCAGCAGCAAGTCATGTGTCATAACTGCTTTGGCAACTGTTCTTGGCACTACACTATTACTGGGTATTCGGAGACACTTGGCACACAGAGATACACTCCTTGTTTGGCCGCTGCACCCACACCAGTAGATCTTCTACATGTTGGATAATGGTGTTGGGCAACTGGATGTTCCCTAAATCAGCATGCAATATCCTGTGGAAAATACTGAAGGATTCACGGTACCCTTGTGGCAACCTTGTGTGTTCGAAGCTCCTCGGGCCATGTGTAAACTCTGTGGGATATTGTGAATCGTGTACCCCTGACGTACTGGCATACAAGCATGGGACTTGATAGTATTCCCTGTGGTCTACTTGAGTAGTGGAAGGTGAATGGATATTTCCCTTAAGAACATGTCTTTGTCTTATCAGATCTTTTTTCTCACCTAGTTTCCTATAATAATATCCTTTCTTGTCCTCCCTTGGATCGGAGTTAATGAGGCCCGGATCAGGGATGATGCAACCAACATATCCCATGAAAGCTTCCAGGACTACTTCTTCCTCACTTATGATCCCGTTGGGATGCTGCCTCTCGCATTTGAATGCTCTCCCTGCGGTTCCCAAGGAGCCCCCACCCAGGTGATCTTCCATCAGTTGTCAGCCCCCAGGGTTGCGATACAACCCTCCTCTGGGGCTGTGGGTTGCACTATTCTCGGGGTGTTGCCACTCTAATGCTTGTGTTCCTCGCTGTCCTCAATGTCCTCTATTTTCCACAATTCAAAAAATCTTTTTTCTCTTTTGAACTTTTTTACCTTTTGCATTTAGCTGCCAAGAATGTACTCATGTCTTCTAATAGCCCTCTGTTATTGGTGCCCTGTTCTGGCCATGGGCGAGACACACCACCCCCTTTCATTTCTACCAGCCACTGTTAGTGATATTTCTCTATCTAATCCCAGTGCAACGGCAGTGCACTGTACATACACTTCTCCAAAACCACACATCCATCTACCACATACTCGCACACAACCCTAAACACTGCTCTCTCATTCTCTCCCTCCTCACTTCACTTCAGTCCTAGTTATCACCACAAAAGGTATACTTGCATTTATTTATTTTCATTTATTTTAATTTTTAAGTAGAGCGTTTCATGCCTGAAGGTCTCAGAGCGCAGCAAGCGAGAGTAAAGCAAGGAAATGCAAGTACAGTAGAGTCAATCAGCAGAAAGATGTTAGACAACCAGATTAAAAAGAAGAGTTTTTGTAAATTTTCTAAAGAGAGTTAGAGAGTGAGAGGCTTTAATAGAAGGTGGAAGGTCATTCCATTCGTGCAGAGCATGAAAATCAAAGGCAGTTTCTCCAAATTCTTTCAAACGAAAGTGCTGTTGAGTTAGCTGAGAAACCTCAGAGGAGTGCAGCGCCCAACGGGAGAGTTTTCTATGAGTCTCCTGGAAAGATAGAGAGGTGCTTGCTTATTCTCGCATTTAAAGGCAAGAGACGGTTCCTCATTACAAGTCTGGCGGTAGCTGTGCCCGTAAAACTGGCATGCTGCCGCTGGAACCGTAGTGAATTACCTGCGCCGGATTTACTGGGGCATTACGACCCTGGTGGTCCGGGAAATCTGGCGCGGCAATTCTGTTAATCCCCATTCCCGTGTAGTCCCATAGGACTCCATGGGAATGGGGACCGTGGAAACACCGGCACCATGTCGTAATGGTGCCGGTGTTTCTGTGCATCTCTGCGGCCGGGTCTTCATAGTTTGCCGGTCCGGAAAACGGTGCCGGTACAGTTTTACCGGCACTGTTCATTTCTCTGCCTGACTAGAGGCCAGTGCAATTTCCTCCTAAATGCAGTTACATGGACGTGCCTCGAGAGCCCAAAACACTGCTCTTACAGCCCCGTTTTGAGTGGTCTGTAGGCAGTGGAGATTAGCTTGTGAGGTGTCTAAAAGTAAACTATTACAATAGTCTAACCCTGAGTTCACAAGCGTAGATGCCAGAAGCGCTCTATTAGCAATAGACAGATAAGGCCTAATCTGATGAAGCAGCTTGATTATGTGACCGCATGATGAAAGTAGCTGTGAGACCAGTTTCTTCATAGATAGTTCTGCATCAAGATTCACCCCAAGAATTTTCACAGAATCACAGGCAGCAATAACAGTGCCCACAGTTACAAAATGGTATTGAGTATGGAGTTTTGTCAGGCAAGGTCTGGAGGCCATGATAAGAAGCTTGGTCTTAGAGTCATTGAGGGCGAGAGAGTTTCGCCATCCATAACTGAATTTTATGGTAAACAAAGTTTATCGTGTCTTCGTCCTTAGAATGTACTCCTGATAGTTCAAAGAGGATCTGGGTGTCATCTGCATAGTTTTCAATTTAGACACCCAGATCATATAAATATGAATTAGAAGGGGAGAGAGACATGATTCTTGCAGCACACCGCTGGACAGAACTATAAGATTGGCCTGGGCCCCAGGCACGGACACTCTAGATGTCCTAGGACCAAGAAAAGAGGCCAACCAATCGGCAGCAATCCGTGCGGTTTGCCACAGTTAGCAATCTGTAGACGTTTGTGGTCTATAATGTCAAATGCTGAGGATAGGTTTAACAATAACAGAAGTGCTGGGTGACTTTTTTCAATAATATCAGTTATGTTAGATTTAAGATCTAAAAGAGTAGTTTCCGTGCTGTGATGGGATCTAAAACCTGACTGATGGCTGTTTAGCAGGTTATTTTCCTCTATAAATTTGGGAGCTGTAAATATGCAACTCTGTCCAGAATCTTCAAGAGATGAGGAGCATTAGTGATGGGCCTGTCATTCTTTGGAGCTGCAGGATCCATGGTGGCCTTTTCAGCAGGGGAGTAACCAAAACATATTTAAGGATGTCTGGTACGATGCCAGCTTTGAAGGACAAATTAATCATTTGTGTGACCCACTGAATCAGAGCTTCAAGCGAGCCTTTCAAAATGTCAGCGGGGCAGTGGTCCCCCAGACATGAGGTAGATTTCATGCTCTTAATGATTTCCACAATCTTATCCTCAGTGCAACTATGAAATGTGAACCTGGGAATCGTGAGTGAGTCTGAGTGTGCGTTATTTGTGATAATGGGCTCATCCGGTCAGTTGTTTAGAGATAGACGAACGATAACCCGCACTTTTATTAGCAAACTCATCCTGGATGGACTCGCACCATAAGGAGTCCTTGACGATGGGTGGAAACGATGACAAATGACTTTCAAATTCCTTCAGAATTTTAAAAAGTTCTTTGGAATTGAATTGTGCATTGTTGGTATGTGAGTTGTAAGTTGACCTTTTAGCTTAAATGATGATTTGTTTGTATAGTTGAACACTTTTCTTATAGATCTCAAGGGTGGTAGAGCAAGGAAGTTTCCTCCATTTACGTGGAAGTCCCAAAAATGGCAGGCACCCTCCTAGGAGCCGCTCTGCACTCCAAAGAGCAGACCAGACGTCTATGAAAATGGCTCCTGTACATCACTGCTGGTTGTGTGCTTGGGACTGGTCACTGCAGGTGGGCACGGACCCTCCAGAAGTGTGGCCTGGAAGTGTCTGTTTTTGCGGTTGTCACTGGGATCACGTCAGGGTCACCAAAAATGTTGAGAAACCCCTCAACACTCACCCCAGACAAAATTCAACCCACTAGTGAAAAAGGCCCAGCACACCCCTTGCAGAGAAAACAAGTTTTATTTCCATGAAACTGGGATGCACCAGCAAAGATATCTGCTGCCATGGAACGTTCTGCCAAAATCGGCACAAGCAACATGTTAAAAAGGGCTGCATCGTCATCAATGACGTAAGTTACATAGGTTACAAATTCGAATGGCTGGTTGGTGTGACCCTTTACACAGGCTACCTGTTTCATAAGGGATGCCAGGCCATTGGTCCATGCCCCTTCTGTATGTCTTCTTCTACATGGCCTCCTCCGCGCACGTCATCCGGTGCGATGCAACAGCTAATTACCAAATAAAAGTAAAAAAGTTAAAAAACAACACATTGACGGCCACCAGGGGGCGCGCGGATGAGTCGCCTCTCCGTGTGAGCGCTCTACACAGGGTCCGGAAAGTGGCAGTGAGCCCCCACTTCGAGACCCCCCCCAGAGCTGATCTTTGACCAAGAGACGTGGGAAGGTGTCCCCCCCACCTGAGAGAAAACCCGGAGAAAATCGGAAGCGGCATCGTGGTGAAATTAACGCCGGCGCTTTGAGGCCTTCGGCGCGGCGTGAGTTCCGCGGAACTCCCAACCCGGGCCTGCGTATACGCGGGAAGTGCCGCCCTCTGAGTCTGATCCGGCGCACTTCTCGGTCCTCCGCGTGGAACCGGCTGCGCACCTCTGCCAAGGGCGGTTGATACCCCCACCGCGACACGGTAGGCGGACCCCTCACCCCCCCTGCAAAGCTCAGGAGGCCCTGGTGGCTTGGTCCTTCACGTCCCCCGCGTTGGCGGGTGCTAACGTCGCTTCACGACCCGAATGCTGTTGGAGGCCTCCCTTTATGGACCCTAAAACCAGGCTAGCGAAATATACGTTTTCACCAATTGCCAGATCCCCAGGGCCCTCCTTGATTTCTATAATGTCGACTGCAGGATCCGAGGCCACCGCGACCAAGGCGGATGTTGCTGATTTGCTTGCCGAAATGAGGGGCATGCGAGCAGATATTGGCAATAGGATAGACAAGATCACGCAGAGGATCGACAAAATGGACGATAGGCTCGAACAGGTTGAGCACAACCAAACATCTCTGAATGTGCTGGAAGCACAGATGGATCACCGAATCGCAGATATATCGGACAGAGAGAATGAACTGCGCCTTAAGGTCGATGACCTCGAGAACAGGGAGCGCCGGAACAATATCCGAATATTTGGTCTTCCTGAGAAAGAGGGCGAAACCGAACTGGACCTGAAGCAATCGTTGCATGCCATCCTGAAGCTCCTATACAACGATGACTCAATTGACGCGCCTAAAATTGACCGCATCCATAGGGCCGGAGGTAGACCGGGGGCCCCGAGATCGGTCCTGGCCCGATTCCATAACTATGCGGACAGAGCGCGAATCTTGGACAAGGCCAGAAGCGCCCCACAGCTGTCCTTGGAGAACTCCGTCATTTCACTTTTTCAGGATTTGTCATCCCTCACGTTGGCGATGAGGAAAAAGTGCTCTCCGATCACGAAAATGTTGAAAGACAAGGGCGTCAGGTATCGCTGGGGGTATCCATTTTCCCTCACTTTCGAATGGGAAGGCTCGACAATGAGACTTGTCTCGGAGAAAGACATTGCTGACTGTACGACGGATCTGCTGGGTGCGCCGGAGGGTGCTCCCTCTCATGAGGATCAAGGATCATCTGGTGGTGAATGGAAAGTCAAGGCTTCGCGGCGAAGAAGGATTCCAGGCTCTAGAAAATACAGAAAAATGAACACCTCCCAAGATATGGAACATTGACAGGGTGCCTGAGGTACTTTGACATACTATTTGGTTAGAGGTAAACTGGGAAAATTACTCCACCACGGAGGTTACGAACTCTCATGTGCGAGTCGACCTCCCTATATGTGACTGACTGTGAAAGGTCGCCTCCTCCAAGTGTGAGGTATTGTTAGCTCGATGTCTCGCAGATGTTAGAAATGTGATAAGGCATAATATCTCTGCTCCGCTAGCTCCTGGGGGAGGGTAAATGTCTCTGTTACTGAATTATTGTTATCGTTAAGTGCACACAAAAGTTGGGGGCTCACTGATATATATTATCCTATTATGATAGGACCGCCTGTTTTGCGGTCTTCACGGGTGGTCCGAGTTCGGCTGGGTGATGTCAACCTGGGCGAATCGGGCGCCGAATGTGTTGGGGACGGGGAGGGGGGTGGGGGAGGGGGTGGTTGGGGAACACACTTCTCACACTGATTTTGACACGACGTACACGCAGACACACCTTGCGCACACCGAGGCCCACGATATGCTCCAGACGAGTTGGTCGTCGGTCTCCATGGGATTCTCTGGGAACCAATCCCATCACGACGACCCATGCATAGCGATGGCCGACAGGAAATGTGCCGTGGCACAGAGGGAATGGCCGCCCACGATCAACAATTACACTCAAGATGGCACTCACACCCCGTAGGGACACATTACGCATTTGCACACTCAACGTCAAAGGCTTGAACTCTCCCACAAAACGGTCGATGGTGGCCAGGGAATTTAGAAGGTCGAATGTAGACATCTTGTTCCTTCAAGAAACGAGATATCGGAAGGGAGAGGAGAAAGCCATCCCATCACGTGATATCGGGCTCACCTACTGGAGCTCGGGTATACTCAAAAAGGCAGGGGTGGGAATTCTGGTTCGTAAATGCCTCCGAATGACAACCCTTGACATATGGACGGACAATGAGGGGAGGGCGATCACGGTTGTGGGCAATATAAGGGGCACGACGATTACTCTGGCCACACTCTATGCACCCAATCAAGGGCAAAATCGCTTTCTCCATAGAATCTCTGAAAAAGTCTTCAATATGGCTAAGGGATACACGGTCCTGGGCGGAGACTTTAACATATGGATGGATAGCTCTATTGACAGACAGACCAGGGCTGATGCTTTAGACCCTCCCAACACTCGAACTGAGGCTGAAATTAAGTCTACCCTTGATCTTTATGGCCTTGTAGACAGCTGGCGACATCTACACCCGTCGGAAAAAGGCTTTACCTTTCACTCCCTCCCCCACGACACACTCACACGCATCGATTATATCTTTCTCTCTAACGATCTTCTACGTGTACTGCAAGCTGCCACTATATACCCCTCCGCTTGGTCAGACCACGACATGGTCACAGTTGACATATCCTGGGGTGAGCTGTCGCCGCGCAACACAAAATGGAGGTGTAATGACTCCCTCTGGGCCGACCCGGTCTTTAGAGAGACCTTTGAGATAGAGATTGAGCAATTCTTTCCGACTAATGATACTGGGGAAGTAGGGAAGGTAGCTGTATGGGAAGCAGCCAAGGCTACTTGGAGGGGTATCCTTATAGGGGAGGGGGCCCGAAAGAAAAGGGAACGTACAATATTAGAAAGGGGCATCAGGGAGAAGCTTGCTGTGGCACAGAATCTGGCGCAGACCACCCCGGCTGATAGACCAAAGTACTTAGCTGAAACTAAGCAACTTAGAGAAGAATTGAGGATTCTTATTGCTGGCAAAACGGCCCAGACCTTGCAATACCTTAAACAGAAATACTATGAGAAGGGGGACAAGGCAGATGCTCTCTTGGCGGCCCGCCTCCGTGCGCAGAGAGCAGAGAGATGGGTCGACCAAATTGAGAGGAATGATGGCACCCTGATAGATACAACGGTCACATCCCCGAAGGACATACAGGAGGCATTTGCCTACTTCTATGAGGACCTATATATGTGTGACCCCCCTCCCCCTGTGGGGAGCGTGGATGCATATCTTGTGGGGGCGCGTCTCCCCGCCCTCACGGGCGCGGAGGCCGAATCTCTAGACGCTCCGGTCACTGGGGAAGAGGTGGAAAGTGCCATCAAGAGGCTGAAAATAGGGAAGGCCCCGGGGGAAGATGGATTTACACCGGGTTTCTATAAAGCATTCTCCACCCTCCTTGCACCCTTCCTAGCATCCTTGTTTAATCACATTCTTGACACTGGGCAGGCCCCTCCGTCCTTTTCTCGGGCCCTATTGGCTGTAATTCCCAAGGAAGGCCGAGACCCTAAACACTGTAGCTCTTATCGGCCCATCTCACTTCTTAACATCGACGCCAAGGTGTATGCTAGGGTCATCGCGGCTCGGCTCGAAACATATCTCCCTAGACTGGTGCACTCTGACCAGGTTGGCTTTGTTCTAGGCAGGCAGGGCGCAGATACCATGCGAAAAACACTCCACTTATTATACGAGGCACAGGGAATGGAGGGGGACCCATTGCTCTTATCACTTGATGCTGAGAAAGCTTTTGATAGGGTGTCCTGGGACTTTCTAGAAAGAGTATTGGTCTCATATGGGTTGGGATCCAGACTCTGCCGTGCCATTAGAGCATTGTATGCCTCCCCTACGACATCGGTGGCGGTGAATGGGGGATACTCACGTTGGTTCCCCCTTGAAAGAGGTACGAGACAAGGCTGTCCACTGTCGGCGATATTGTTCGTCATGTCCCTTGAACCGCTGGCGCAGAAACTAAGAAATGACGGTAGAGTCAAGGGCATCACGGTGGGAGAAAGAGAGTACAAACTGGGGCTATATGCGGATGACATCTTGCTTCATTTGACCGACCCCTTGGCCTCAATCCCAGCTGCGCTTGAAATAATTGAGGAATACGGCGCGCTGGCCGGCCTAAAAATCAATACGGAGAAATCAGTCCTCCTCCCGATTGATAAGAGTAGAGATTCTGAGATCGCACGCTTTGCCCCGTTGGGAGTCCAAGTCAGCCTCACTACCCTCCGTTACTTGGGCGTTAATGTTACCCGTGACTTCGATTCCCTATATGGTGCTAACTTCCCCCCACTGCTACTTGCCTTACAGAAAGATAGCCAACGGTGGTCTAAACTCACAATCTCCTGGATGGGTCGTTTAAATGCCATAAAGATGGTCTTTCTCCCCAAGATATTATATTTGTTCCAGATGCTCCCCGTTAGGTTGCCCCCGGAATATTTCGTAGATGTGCGAAAAATGTTTTTGTCCTTCTTGTGGCAGGGCCAAAGACCCAGAATCCCAAGACCCTTACTCCAGCTCCGCAAAGACAACGCGGGAGTAGGCCTCCCGGACATGGAAACATACTACAGGGCGGCGCAACTTAGAGTCCTTGTCCCACACTTTAGGCAACGCTCGGAACCCCAGTGGATAGCCTTAGATAATTACCACCTTCGTCCCTTTATTGTGCCTGAATGGTTATGGGTCCCCAGATCCCAGTTACGTGAAAGTGTTAGATCTCACCCTATCCTAGGTACATTATGGGCTATTTGGAGACCAGGCAAGAAAATGGTTGGAGTCACGACGTGGCCATCCCCCCTGGGTCACCTTTGGTCTCCAGGGATCCGTGACGCCATACCGGAACCGGGAAGCTACGAAACATGGTACCAGGCGGGGCTGGAAAGAGCAGGCCAATTATGGCGTGGGGGAACCTTCGTAACTATACAAGAGCTCCAGGAAGCGCTTGGCATAGGAGCACTCTCGGTCTTCCTCTATCTGAGACTCAAAGGGGTGATGACAAGGCCTGTATGGAAAGACCAGCTGCAGAGGGACCTTACCCCTTTTGAGGCGATCCTTGATCGATGTACAGGCTCCAGTGGTCTGATCAGTGCTATGTATTCGGCCATGATCGAGACTGACATCTCCCCTTCTTTGGTGCTCAAGGGCAGATGGGAGGCGGATATGGGCAGACAGATCTCCGAAAAGCTGTGGCTACACATCTGCAGACGCACTGCGAAGTCCTCAATATCCTGCCAATACAAATTGCATGCTATAAAACTTTTGTATAGATGGCAGTATGACCCGATCAGGCTCGCCAAAATGTACCAAGGTGTTAGTCCATACTGTTGGAGGGGTTGTGGGGAGCGGGCTGGCTACTGGCATATGTGGTGGGGGTGTACCATGGTCCAGACTTACTGGTCGGAGGTTCTTAGCTGGATCAGGGACCTGGATGATGAAGAGAGGGTGAAGCAACCAATGTTTGTCCTCTTCGGTCTGATCGAAACAGGAGACGACGTTGTGAAAGCGCCTAGGATGGTACAGGGCCTCCTGATGGCTGCGCGAGCTTGCCTCACCATGGTTTGGAAGCGGCCCAAGCTCCCTAGTAAAACCGAATGGCTTGGGGTGGCACAGAATCTCTACAGAATGGACTGCCTGACCGCTACGTTACGCGGAGATCGTACTAATGTTGAAAGTGCCTGGTCTGAGTTTAGAGCCAAGCACGCCCCGTAAAGACAAAGTGTGCAATACATTGTTGTGATTTGTGCCAATAATAGTAACAAATGAAGATTTTTGTTGTGGCGGCTCTCTGAGTTGCGTTATGTGTAATGGTCGGTCATCATACTCATATTCGAAGTTCTCTGGTGTTGTCTCGCTGTGCAAGGAGGTTTCCCAACCATTTATTTGGAGATATTAGAGAAGGGGGGGGAGGGGGGAGGGGGAGGGGTGCGACTGGGCGTTGTTGTTCTTGTTCACTATACTGTTCACTTTTCAGGAAATACTGTACAGGATTTATGTTGATGATACTTCTCTCTTGTGCTCTTTCTACTTATACACTGAAATTTCTTCATCGCAATGTAAGTGAATGTTCAACTTGTATAAACTCAATAAACTTTGAATTTAAAAAAAAAAAAAAAACAACACATTCTCTATCTCTCTAACCTACTATGCACCTGATACTGCAGACATGTGGTCAGAGGACACTTTTGAGGTCACCCCAATTTACAAAGCCCAGCTTGATTCCAAACCTGTCTGCGCCCTTCCAAATCTCCCCACCCTCCTTTTAGATTTATTGTTTTGGACTTCACAGCGCCTCACAGCACAAATCACATGACTGAATAGTGGGAGAAGCCTGTCTCTGCGTTCTGATCTTGACTGATCGATTGGAGGTATAACAGCTTTCTTATCAGCGGTCTCGGGCTAGCTGGTACCTTGGAATGCTGGGGTCTTGAGGCAGGGACATCTGGGAACTATAACTTAGAACTGGGACGGGGAAGGCCGGAGGCTCGTGCTCTCCTTCTCGTGGGATGACTGCTTGCTGAGTGCTCTTAGCCCCCTCATGGCCTTCCAGGGCACTTTCCTTCTAAGGTACAAAAGCAGGAAATATAACACAATGGAAGGTTAATGAATCTCTGTGGCTCTGGCCTTTCTCCCCGCTGCCCATGCTGCAAACTATTCTCGTGCGCACAAACCTTTCTCTAATATCCTCGCCTGGGCCTCCTGTTTTGGCTGTAGCACCGCGCTAGGCCTTCATTTCAATATGGCTGCTGGTATCTAAAATGGTGCTTCACCCCTCATGCAATATATACTCGCACAAGCACTATCCTACCCAGGGGCGTTGCTAGGGGGGGGGGCAAGGGGGCTATAGCCCCTGATCTTTTGGTTGTAGCCCCGGATAGAATCTCGGGAGCTACAGCCAAAAGACTAGCTAGCCCCCAGTCCTGACAGCTCCGACATCAGCATAGCCCCAGGTCTTTTCCAGACCTAGCAACTCCCCTGATCCTACCCATAATGCACCTGCTATGAGCGCCCCCCCGGCGCCCGCATAACCTCCCCAAGCCACTACAGCATGCTCTGAGTCCTCTGCCTCATTCGAATCCTTTTAGGTGCCTGGGATGATCGCCACTGCTTCCTTACAATAGGAGAGGATACTTGACTAGATTGAGGTGTGGGAAGGAGTTGTGTGTGTTGGGAATACCATGTTTTCCGTCCCATAGGGACAGGTAAAAGTAGTGGTAACAGTATTACCACCACATTTACTGTTCCGCAAAATTATGAAACAGTATTTTTGTAGATCGTAATACTGCTGGGTGTGATGGCGGTAGCAGTAATACCATTGTATCTCAGTGGTATTACCACCAGATGACCATAGTCGGCTGTAATACCGTCAGACAGTATTACCATTACCACTGGGGGAGTGTGCTCGTACCCATCAAGATAGAGCAGTAATTCCGCTGGGCATCCTGGCAGTAACGGTAATACCACTGGGACGAAGTGACCACCGTATTTGTGGTAAACTCGTGATGAGGGCCATTGAGCGATATGTGAGGTTAGTCGGATAAATGGCTATTAATGTTTATTGATTTTTCTCACATAGAGAATTGTGCAATCACAGAGAGGCGTCTGCAGCAGCGGGTCATTGCATGTAAAGGTAAGTTTACCTACATGCACATAAGTGTTTGCATGCATCTATGTGTGAATGTAAGGCAATGTAATGTCATACAGAACCTTCCTAGTAACATGTTCTCAGTCACACAGGCCTTCTTCAGAAGAAGACTCCAGAGATGGCCATATAGTCATGCTCGGAATGGCCTATAGAGCAATGGGGCAATGCCCGAAATGCCAGCCCATGATTCTAGGATGGGACAGTTTTTTTGACAGAATGGACCACTTTTGAGGCCAGAGTGGGCCAGTTTTTTTTGTTTTTTACTTACTGCGCTAGTCTTAACCAATGTTATTAAGCAAGTATGTTTTCAAATGCATTAGTCGTAACATCCTAAAAACACCCCATTGGATAGTACTCGGTCTGTTCTGGATAGCAATGAATTGCAATGTGTGATTGTGGGGCACTTTTTCATCTGTGCCTGGATGGATTTTATGCCCCAGTCCGACCCTGCGTATACTTATCCAGTGCCGAATTCGAGACTAACACAGTGGTGGGTTTGCCGCCACTGATGTCTGGTGACTTCTCACCGGGCCTGTGCACCCCGGGCCTCTCTTGCGTGACTACCCTCCTTTATTCACGTTGCCACACAAGGATGATATGAAAAAAGTATAAAGAACTACCAGGGTTGTTGCTAGGTTTGAAAAGATCCAGGGCTACGCTAATGTTGGGAGTCAGGGCTACTTAGCCTCTTGGTTGTACCCCCTGAGCTTCTATCCGGGGCAACAACTAAAATACCCAGGGATATAACCCCCCGCCCCCATCACCCCTTTTGCGACACAATCTGCAGCGTATCCTACATGCAGGAAAGAGCAGAGTTCTGTTTGCTTCTTGAAAAAAGGTACTGGTGGCACTGATGCTACCTTCCTATGTGCATGGTGCTGGCATGATGTACAGTAGTAGCCAAGTGCAGGGGCACTTTCAGGTATTCTGCACATATTCATTTACCAACCAGTGGCTTCTAAGCACGGGATCCAAACCTGTGTTGCTCCCAAGACAAATGTGTTGCCCCTGAGCTATCCATCATTCTACATGTGCAGCCCGGTTAAGAACGGAAGTTATCCTGTGACATGTCATAACTTGCTAACGTTCACATTGTCTATTGTTTTAAATGTGTTCTTATTGTGTAGTAGTTCATACAAGAACTTGTTAATGTTAAAGGTATTTATATAGCGCACCGTCACCAACGGAGTTGGTCTCCAGGCGCTCAGGCGGACCTATAAAGAAAGGTGGATGGGGTGGGTTAGTGGGTGAAGAGGGCGTAGGAAAGTGAGAGGTGGTGTACTGTTGGCAGCTTCAGTTCGGTTTTCACTGTGCGCTGAGCTTGGGTGTGCAAATGGGATCGAAGCAGGACCTTTTGTGCTGTTGTTGCAATCTATGTGTTGGTAGTTTGTTGTTGCAGTGTGGTGAAGTCCGTGCGGTTTGCTGTGAGAGAGGTGGTTTTGTTGGTTTTGTGTGAATTAAGTAAGCAGAAATTAGAGGTTTTGGTTAGTGGGTTGTATGTCTCATAATCCTTGTAGTTTAGTTTATCAGGTAGTCAAAGTGGGTTGGAATATTTCCCTCTAGATATGATTGTCTAGTTTCTGTGGTGTTACTGTGGCTATTTCAGCAGATAAATTGGCATGGTACCCCAGGTTCGGTGAGCATTGTCCCTAAAACGACAGTGGGGTTTTATTATCATTACCCAACTTCTTTCTATCTATTTACTGTTGGTAGTCCATTGGTGGTATAAACTGTTGAGCTTGGTACACCCAGGATGTGGGCATAAGTCCTGCTTAGGTGGTGGAGTTATATTATCTCTCCCCTTTCTTTCCTATGCATTACTGTCTATGTTCCAGTGCTGCCTTTGCCCCGAGGATGCCAGGAGCCATTGCTGGGTGATACTCTGCTCTTCCTTCCAATTGAAACGGTGGGTGTTGTAGTTATAATTGGTGAGGATTGCTATTAATTGATAAGTAGATACGTTACATGTCCATATAACCTTATTGATAAGGGTAGATTTAGGGAGTCAGGGTAGGCGTTTATCTTGCCCTAGTTCCTCAGTGTATGTCCTTATGGGCATTTCTTCTAGTTATAGGTGAAGAGCCATGATTTGAGGAGTTTCCTGAATTGTAGGGGATCTCGTGTGTTCCTTATGTTCTTTGGTAGTTCCTTCCAGGTTTCTGGGGTGAGGTGAGAAAATGACGATCCACTGAGTTTTCTCTTGTTTTGTGATTTGGGTTCCAAACGGATGTTGCCGCTGGATCCGAGTGGCCTTGCAGTGTGATGTACGTTTAGTTTTCTTTTGATGAACTCTGCACCTTTGTTGTGGATTGCTCTGTGGGTTATGCACATTGATTTGAACTTGATTTGCTATTTGATGGGTAGCCATTGTAGCGTTTTCAGCGCTGGTGTGATGTGTTCTCTTCGAGGTAGTTTAAGGAGTAGTCTGGCTGCCGCATTTTTTATGTGTTGGAGTTTATTTAAGAGTCGTTCAGGCAGGCCTTGATATAGGCTGTTGGCGTAGTCTAGTCTGGACATGAGGGCGATGACGGCAGTTGTTTTGTTGGTGAAAGAGAGGAATGGTAGGATCCTTTTAACCAATCGCAGGAGAAAGGATTTCTTGATTAGGGCGTTTACTTGTGGCTCTAGAGTGAGTTTGTTGTCCATCAGGACTCCCATGTTTTTTATAGTTGATGATGGGGTTGGAGTTGCGCCAAGTTTAGTTGGCTATGGGATGTAGATGTTGTCATCTTCGTTTTCTGTGATGATCATTATTTCGGTTTTGCCTGGCTTGAGTTTGAAGTAGTTTCAGTTCATCCAGTTGTATATTTCACTGAGGCAGTTCTCTAGTGTTGCGTTGTCTTCTTGTAAGTCTTGTATTTTGTAGATTATTTGTGTGTCATCAGCGTAGTTGTAGCAGGTGAGGTCATGCCTTTTGATGATGTTAATTAGCTGTGACAGGTAGATGTTGAATAGAAGTGGCGAGAAGTATGATCCTTGTGGGACTCTGCATGATGATTCTCGAGGGCTTGATTTGTAAGGTTTCATCCATATTGTTTGTTCTATTCGTTAGGAAGGATCTGACCCAAAGTAAGGCGTTGTCGGTGATTCCCAATTCGTCCAGTCTCATGATAAGGATGTTGTGGTTGACCATGTCAAATGATGCAGAGGGTTTTAGAAGTATCAGAGTGGTGCTCTTGTTTGTGTCTGTTTGCCTTTAGGTCATCCCAGATTGAAATAAGTGTGGTTTTTGTTCCTCTTATTGGACTGAAGCCTACTTGTACCTGGTTTAATAGGTGATGTTCTTCTATGAAGTCTTAGGTTGTTCTGTAAATGTGCGTTTCCAGGAGTTTGGCTGGGTAGGGGATGTTGGAGATGGGTCTGTAGTTGGAGAGGTCATCTACGTTTCCTGTTGTGTCCTTGAGAAGTGGTTTGATGTATGCTGATTTGAAGGCTTGAGGCAATCTTCCTGTTGAGATTGATTTGGTGGAGGACGTTCCTGTAGTATTGTATTCCATTGTTGTTCCTTGTGCGAGGATTGATTTGTAGATGTCAGGGGGGCAGGTATCTGCAGGGGAGCCAGATTTGTTGCTTTGGTTTACAAGTTTGATGAAAGTCTCAACTGATATGTGTGGGAAGTTTTGGAGTTTGTTCTGGTGTTCCTTGCATCGGTCAGTGTCTTCAGTGTAGTGGTTGCATGGTCTGTTGGATAGTCATGATTTTATTTTTGAAGTGGTCTGTGAGATCATTGCATAATTTCTTTGATGGTATTGGAGTGTTGTTGCAGCCGGGTGGGTTTTTTAATTCGTTTATGATTTTAAACCGTTCTTTTTGATTGTTTGGTGCTTTGAGGATTCTGTTGTCATAATATTTTCTTTTTGCTTTTTGTAATTCCTTTTTGTATGAACAGGTATGTTGTAGAAGTTTGAGTTTTTTTCCGCAGTCTTTATTGATCCTCCATTCTAGTTCTAGTTTGAGTTTTTTCCTTTTCATGGCTTCTAGTAGTGGGGTGAACCATTTTGCCGTTGCTCTTTTGCAGGATGGATTGAAAGGTTTTTCTTTTGCGATCTTGTCGATTGTTGTGGTGATCCAGTTATGAAGTATATCTATTTTAGTATATAAGTCC
This sequence comes from Ambystoma mexicanum, assembly GCF_040938575.1. Lineage (NCBI taxonomy): Eukaryota > Metazoa > Chordata > Amphibia > Caudata > Ambystomatidae > Ambystoma > Ambystoma mexicanum. The sequence goes on from NC_090932.1 coordinate 1,629,782,174, forward strand.
GCTTCGCCCATCGTCGTCGTTTGTGGTTTGGTGATCTCCAGTTGTTCCATTAAGTTGGAGTTTTTTATGGTTTTCCAGTTTCTTTTCATTATGGTTGGTAGTTTTTCTTGTTCCTTGGTAATTTGGGAGGGCAATGTGATTACGAATGGGATGATGAGGTGGTCGCTTCAGAGGATCGGAATTGTTGGTGCTGTGGTAATTAGTTTTCTGTTGGCAAAGATTGCGTTTAGTGTATGCCCTGCCGTGTGGGTTGCGCCTCTGACCAGCTAATGTAGTTCCATTGTTGTAAGTTGGCCGGTAAGTGATTTTTGGTGAGGTTGTGGTTTCTTCATCGAACCAGATGTTGAAGTCTCTGAGGACAATCAGTTGGTTACGCTCGATGGCCAGGTTGGTGATTGCTTCTATGAAGTTGTCTATGAAGGCTGCATCGTACGTTGGTGGTCTCTATATCAGTATGAATTTCAAGTTTGTGTTGAGATCAGTTGATAGACGTATGATTAGGGATTCACATTTGTTGATGTTTAGTAGGTCTTCTGCTTTAATTTCCAGGTGTTCCTTATATTGTATACAAATTGTTGACAATGTCTATTCTAGCAGTTCTGTGAGAGAGGAATGCTCAAGAGCCAAGCTGGTGAGGTGCGCACAAAGGAAGGTTTCTGTGAGATGAGGGAGCACAATTTCATCCTTTGTATTGTATTTGTATTTCTTCTATAGCGCCTTGCACCAAGGCGCTTTTGCCAAAATGTAATGACTTCTTACAATTTAAGAAAAGATGGCATCAACAACAGGACACAAAAGAGATGAGAACAAGAAGGAACAAAAAACCCAACAAAAAGAAGACATTATATGATGGTCCGATTTAAAAAGATCAAGTTGAAAGTCAGGTAATATGATCTATTGCTACAAGACAAGACCCAGCCATCCCCAAACCAACAAACAAACTTTAGGGTAAATAGCAAAAGTCAGCTTTGGTTTTGTTTTTTTGCTTTTGCTTATTTGACTTTTGCTGTCAAATAATATCTAGCACTTTCATAGGAAACGGCAATTCCAATGCTCTCATGGAATATAATAGTGTGATTATATACTATTTAGTAGTATTTCATGCTCGGTGTTGTGTACACTGCTAGTTTGTGTAAGAACGCATGCAAGAGGCGCCCCGAAGGAATACGTGAATACATTGCGTAGGCAGCTCACCCTTGCTAGTGGGGGCTATTCAGCATGAGAGTAAGGGCTATGTAGACAGAAAAAACCTTAGTCTCAAGAAAGGAGATAAGAAACCTAGCTTGTTTATCGAGTCAAATATGTATTAACAAATGTTACTCACCACCCACTCGAGTTTGGATAGGTAATAGAGCCAGGACAGTGCCTACTTGTTTGTATCTGTTTCCTCGCCATCTTTTCCCTCTGATCCTCCTCTGCACTCAACCTCACTGTCCCATGCCCTCCCTGTGCCTCTTCTGACTTCCGCTCTCACTGCACTGGAACCCACTACCCATCACAATCAAAGCCAGCCCAACTGATTAACCTTCACCTACTTGCTAAAGAGGAAACTCCCCTTGCCCTCTCCACCCTCCCAAGCGGACCCTGTCGCCGCCTACGCTTAATGTGATTTTGTATATTTATTTAGTCACCTGTTTTCGTATTTATATTTTATTCTGTTTGTCGCTGGTATATGCCAAACCTTTTTACACCATCATAGACTGGCTCACCAGTTGTTCTCATCTTTGTGCTATGGTACAGGCACCCTTTGTGTGAATGCCTCTGCCATCTGTAAATGTGTTATTGTACGTCATTTCTGACTGAAATTGGCATCCATGTTCTTCACATAAATACAAATAGAAATGCAACTACATTACCAACTCAATTGTAACATGCAGTCTCTGTCTGTTGGAACAGTGCAGTGCAGTGTATTATTAGCACAGCCTCTACTCCTAGGTAGAAAGCATGTTTGTGTGACTTTTATGAGTGCCTATATTGGGGAGACATTCAGGTAGCTCCCACCACTCTCACACCCCTGTTCTAGAGGGACTGTGTGTGGCACTAGCAGGGGCAAATGCAAATGCACTAATGATACACTGAAGACCAATGAGGTATCTCAGTGCCATTCCCTTTGTTACTAAGACCGGCATTGTATGCATGAGCTTATATTTGCGTAAATGAGTATTGTGGGCCTCCTTGAGGTGGGATGCCATATTTCTAAGCATGGGAGAAGGGTCCGTGGGGTATTTTGGGATAGTTGGTACAGTTTTTGTGAAGTAAAACTAAGGGCTTAGCAAAACCATTCAATTGAGGCAGTACAAGACTCCACTCTTAGTAGAAGGCTGTACCACCTGAGTTCAGGGTAGCGTAGACAGAGCAGCCAGGCTTATTTTAGGAGGGAGAGAGGGCTGTAGAATCAGTACAAATGAAATTGTTACACAAATGGTCCAAAGAAACACTGAAACCCTATGTATGTAAAAATAAAGGATTTATTTAACTACATGTAGGCCCAGATGAATCTAGGGATAAATGAGTACTAACACATTATATGAAATAACCATTATAAAAATACAACAATATACTGTATAAACCTGATTTGGAATACCTAACAGTAGTTCTAGGGAAGTCAAAACCTTTTAATACACATTCAGTATAGGTCACACTTATTCCTGGGGAGTAAAAACAATGGCTACTTTCACAAATACATTCAGTACTGCAAGGGCAGTAGACTCTACCAGTTGTACAGTGACTCTCGGTACAAATCACATAATCAGTCAAATCGACAATATACTTTTTTGTGAATAGTGGAACACTATCACAAAAGTAGTCATAGATTTTTACTGTATCTGGGATAACAGTTATAGTAGGTGAGTAAAACCCAAGGATGTAATATTCCATTACAGCCGCTTTTGAGATCAGTGAAACACAGAGATAAGCAGTAACTCTTATAACTTATTTTCGAATGGCACAAAGCTAACTCAAGGTAAGTAAAACCAACATACTTTTTTAATCTCACAAGCAGTCCAGGTTAGATCTTTCCCAGCTATACAAGTAACTGATGTATTACTTATAAGGGACAGTTAGAACCACAGGCTCTGGGTTAGATAGCACAGGGAAAGTAAACCCTAATGTTACAATTTACTGAATGACTCCAAGTTATTCTAGTTGGGCAACAACCTAATACAAACTTGTTCTGGACAGGCTAACAGCAAATCAGGGGAAGCAAGACCCAGTTGGGGGACACTCATACAATTATCCTAACGGGAATAATCTGGTGAAACCAACCCATTACTTTTGGGAAGAGGCACAACCTAATTACAGGTGAGTAATATACCTTCACATCTACTTTCTATTAAAATGGCAAAACGGTTTCTAAGGAAAATAAAGATGGTAACCATACTTTTAAGAATAGTGCATCACACATCCAAGGTAAGTAAGAATGTTTGTAACTATTCACTCTCAGAGTTGCAGTTACCAACCAACTCTTTTACAAGTAAGTAACTTTTAAACCCTAATTTTCTTTTCTAGGCAAAATGCCCAATACCTTAAGTCTTTCCCTTATTCTTGGAGCATGAGTGTTCTGAGTGGCAGAAGGGGGGTCACTAGGATCTAGTGCCCAACAGGCAGTGTCAGGATAGGTTCTTAAGTAGCAAAAGTCAGAGTTCCTTAGGAAGACTGGGCAAACAGGTGAGTACTTTACTTTAGAGTCAGAAGAGGGTCCAGGGGCTTCACAGAAGACACCCTATTAGGATTCTATTCTAGCAGTGGGACTGGGTGAACTGGATGAGAGGCCTCCCCATCACAAAAAGCATCCCAACAGCTACACAGAAATCCAAAGAGACTTAAGGTAAGTACATACCCAATCCAACACAGTACCTCAGCATTGAAGATGGTTTTGCAGCAGGAGGACTTCAGCAAAATACCCGGAATGGGGGATTCCTTGTCATGGTGGCTGAAAACAAAACCTTGGAAGGAACTTTGCAGCAGGGATGGATGAAGAAGGCTCTAGGCAAGGTTTCCCTCTCAGCTGAATGCGGTTCTGCGGATTTGGCGCCTTTTCAAGGAGCACAGAAGAAGACGGAACATCGTGGTTGAATTCTCAACGTGTTGAGGGGACTTTTTGGACTCTATTTGTGTCTCTGGAGATCCACCAGGATGCCCATAAAGTTTCAGAATTTGGAAGACCGTGCACCACCCAGTGGCTCGAGGTCCCAGCGTAGTGGGGTATTGCAGCAACGCAAGGTGACAGCAACACGTGGGATGGCTCAAAATTCAGGTCGTCTTGAGTCTAGTGGGTCTCACTTGGCTCTGGGTCAGGGTTGTCGTTTTCGGAGTCCCCAGGTCGATTGGAAGGAAGGGCTACAGCAGGCTCAGGTTACACAGCAGGCTTTACGGCCGCTGGAAGTAGTTTCAGATGCTTTTCCTTCTTCCTCTTTTGTTTCGCTTCCAGTGGTCGACAGCCAACCCCCCCACTAGGATTTGTCCCCATTCAGGCAAGGAGGAAGAGACAGACAGGGCTGTGGAGTTTTGGGCTCCTCCTTCGCTTCCTGCCCTCACAGACTGGAGCCTGAGCGGAGAGCCCAGGGGACTCCCGCCAAAGAAATCATACAAAGGAATTTCTCACCCTGGATGTCGGGGGAAGGAACAAGAAAGGACAAGAAACACTAAAATGGCAAAAAAAAGAAGACGGGCCATTTCGGTAAAATTAGCACCCTTAGGTGCCTGTACTGCTGCTGTGAACACAGCCGGTGGTAAAGGTGCACCAAATGAATACAAGGTATCACTGCCACCAGCCATTGAAGGTAAACTTGTCCCTGTAACAGAATTGTTAGTTTAAATGTAAAAGGGGATACATTGTATCTCTCCAATATCCCACTTAAGGTGGGGTTTGCTGGCTTCATAGAATAAAATGTAAAAGGGATCCGAAGATCTATTCTACCATTGGGAACTGTAGTTCTCTCAAAGTCAGCAAAAGAAAGTTAAAGGGGGAAGCCTGTAGGGCAACCCAGCAACAACAGGCACTTATTACCAAAAAGTTGTTAAAGAGGATAACTAAAAAAAAACAGTATGGAGAGTCAAAGAAATGACACACATAAAAAGAGTAAAATATTCTGTGAGTGTGGGAAAAGGTTCCCACTCGCAGAGGTATTAAGGAAAAATATCCCACTAGTAAAGCAAGAAGTTCTGTGGTTGATCCAGGTCAGGAAGATTTACTATTTATATGAAAATCTTAACTAACAGTACTTGTATAGCAAATAAAGTCATACATGACATCATAGTACCTGCAAGCTGAGAAAAACCTACATGGGACTGTGATGGGCTCAAGGGGCACATCTAAGTATACTTTCTATAAGGGATTAGATAGTGATTGGATCTCTATAGTCAGGTGGCCAAATTGTGCCCTCCCTTAGTGGAAGTCAACTTCAACAATTATTAGAAACATGATACATCATTGGCTTTAAAACTATAAGGCCCTTCATTATGTGGCCTCCTACAATTGGTTGGCGTGCTTGTACCCATCTGGAACATTCGATTCTCTAGCTGCACGTAATCTGGCACCTCAGGTGCTTGTGGGTGAACTTGACCGTACCTCCCCACCCACTTAGCCCCATCTCTCTCATGCCAGCTGCCATTCAGATTGTCTTTTTGAACTTGGCCTTGAAGTCGCTTCTCTTCTCTGGGAATTGAAAGTGGTCTTTCCCCACAGATACAGTAAAACAATAGAATACATGGACACATCCCAGTAGGGAATGAGACCAGGAGAGATTGCAAGTGAGTAAAGGGTATTCTTTATATAAAGATAAAGTGGGGCACGCAGAGGACTCTGCTACTCCGAGACCACTCTGCCAACATTACAGATAAGACACATAAGTCCAAAAAGCGTCATCTGTGACGTGTTCTATAAGGGATACACAAATGCATTTCATTGGACAAGTTAACACAAGACATTATACAATGTGTAATAGCGCCGGTGCTGGATTGGCTGAGGTTGCACTTGTTACTTCTTGAGGTGTGTGGGGTGGTTGGGCTCGTCAGGGAGGGGTAAAGGTTCACGCTGTGTCCACACAGCTATAACTATAGCTAAGCTTCACAGTAATCGTGGGCATGCACGATTTAACAAGACATTTAAGATTCTTCACAACACATTGTCATCTTTAAATTGTTGCAGTAGGTATGCACTCTTAACCTGGACCAGAGTGGGGCAAGGGTGCGGTGGTCCAGGTGCCTTATCTTGGCGGGTGCTTTTGGGACAAATTTATCAGCTGCCTCAGGGATGTCGGAATTTGTTAGTACATGGAGAATATGTGTTTACTCAGGATTAGTTATATGGGGCAATCGAGGGTGGCCCATGGGCAGGGGTCCCATCCCTGCTACATGAAGGAAGTGAGAGGTTTAAGGTTCGGGCAGACAGTAACTCTTAAGAAGGGGAAGAAGGGGGTTGCTGGGGCAGGGGCAAATTTGTGGAGGCAGATGGTGGTCCAGGAGCCAGGATTCAGCCCAGTCACACACAGGGCAATGATCTCAGAGGAAGGCGAGGGATACAGTGTCAGCTTGCAACAATTTGCGCCTAAGCTTCTGTGAGAACAGGACAGCAACAGAGCAGACAGTGGGAAGGAGGTGGGGGTTGCTGGGCTGGCCGTGCGTGGCACTGGACAGGGGAGAAATGCAGGCTTGCCACGGAGGGTTTCATGTGCGGCCTAGTTAAAGATGGAGTTGTGGTTAATACAAAATGGAGTCTCTGGGGGTCCAGGAGAGGCATTAGATATGTCATTCAGTGGCTAGCTTGCACCCGTCCTCAGGGCTCTGCCAAGGGTACGTTGCCAACCATTGAATGAGCATAACATACACTTCACCCAGAATGTAGGGGGGCCCAAATGACCCTTCCTCCCTTACAGAATATAAGGAAGTGTGAGCATGTTCTTATCGAGGCTCAGGTCTTCATGCCCACTTCTATTTTCATCCTGGGCTTATGTGATCAGTGACTGTAAATGGACCCATTTTATAGCATTTAATTGTCTCGATTAAAGGAACTTGGCACTCATGGTGTCTCACTTTGCAACTTAACAAGGGACGCCTCGGCGTTCTCGCATTCACTGTTCTTCAAGGACTGATCACCAGTGTTGACTGCCTTTTAGCTTTTGACACCAGGCCAAGCAGTTTTCCTTTTCGTCCATCTTCAAGCTTTGGCTTATTTCTTTGCTGCGACACACACTCGGCTATCAATCCTCCTTTCTCCACGGGTTGAGCTTACTAAAGGTTTGACATTGAATATCCAGATTCTATATAGAATATATATATATATATATATATATCACTACAAAAAAAACTTTGAGGGGACGTTATGGTTAAGCTCCCCAACCAAAAACCTGTGTACTTCAGTAAAAAAAAAGTCTACCTCCCCATTATGGTTCAAATTAAAACCGAAAAACCCCTGAAATTCGCCAGTTATGCTAAACTAAGCCCCCATACCTGCCATCACCACTGTGCACTGCTAACACTAACCCCCAGTACATGAAAGATAGCATCACAAATGTCATAGATGACATCACTGACAACATCACATGTTTAGCCCCTTTGTTGTCGTTCCCTGCCACATATATATATATATCTACATTCAGTAAAAAAAACTTTGTTAAACGGATGGTATACTTCACAGTGAAACCAAAAAACCCTGCACATTCCCCAATTATGGTAAGCTAAGCAACCATAACTCGCACCATCTACGTGCATTGCTATGACTAACATCCAGGACATCAAAGATGACATCACAAATGTCATCTTCCCATGTCCGCTACTACATTGATATATGCTTCCATTACATATTGATGCATACTGTGCTACATAAACAACTACGATTGCTTCCCTTACTCCATAATTGTACTATTACTCACAAAACACAAAGAGACCACAATGTATACCAATAGAAGCATATACAGGGACTGTAATGTAAGCAAAAAAACCTGCTGCATTACCAGAAACTCTTCATAGCCGTCCTCATTACCTTCATGCACAGAAAAAATTGCTGTGTTTCAGGATTTCCTCTTATCCTATGTATATGTATGATATGATGCCATTGTACCCTAAGGAAAGTATGGGTGCTGTAAAGGCAGTACACCTACCCTTACTAATGTCAAGTAAGATGGAGTTGATGTTTGACCGCAACATCTGTTCAAGTTGTGCGTACATAAACAGAAAGGGGTGTCCTAAGGACATTATACCTCGCTGTGCCGCTTACAAACGAGATGAAACATGTTCGTAGAACACACCAGGTGTCCGGGATAGCTGTAAATGAGCAAAATGGGAGTGTGTTCAGGACAGTCTACCTGTCTGTATCGTCCGCAGCCAAAATGGTGGTGTCCGTAGAACAGGCGTGGTGGCCGGCAAGTTCTTAGTTAAAAAAAAAAATGGAGTTGTCCTAAGGACACTGCACCTATCCGTACAGTGAGCATATCATGTATGCACATGCGCAGTACAACCGTCAGTATAGCGACCATCACGCCTGTCTCTAAATGTCCGTCTCACTTGTGTCACACTTTGAATTAGTTTGAGAACCCAAACACTGTCCGTAGGACACTTGCGCGGATGCACAAGTTTGTTACTCTGCATTTGCTGTCCAGCGGACTCCCATTTCTGTCGCGGATGTGTTCAGGACGTCATCATGTGACCGCACCCATGCTGAGCGTGTGGACTAATTTGCGCAGTTTGTGTGCTTCCACAGAAGTAAAAAAGAACTTGTAGACACAAGGCAAAATATTGTAGAGTGTAAAAAATATCATTTCACATATCACAGACAATAGCTTACCTGAGGGCTTGTTGTGTAAAATTTTCGTACCGCTATGCAGTGCTGAAGACGGTCATGAGACACATCCCTCCACCCCTATAAATGGCCACACCCCGAGCGCATCTTCATTGTCCTTCTAGCTATAGCAGATTGAGGTGTACTGCCTTTACTGCTGTAGTGACCAAAAGGAAAGTAATCGGTATGGCTTCCAAGGCTGCTGTTGGTTCATTAGCCTCTGCACCACCCTCCAAACCTGCCACCACCACCACCACCACCTCCCCAAGGGCCTGCAGAGATATACGGGTGAGGATGTAGAGAGCAAGGAAGAAGAGGAGCAAGAGAATGAGGTGGAGGAACTCTGCACTATGAGCACTCGCCGGGAGTCGTGTGTGTGGCAGTTATTTTCCGTTTATGGGAACGTCACAAAAGCATGTCCGAAACTGGTGAGATGTAACCGGTGCCAGGTGGTGCTGAGTCGCGGGAGATTTGGTGCGTACAGCTTTGGTACGACAACCATAAAGCGACACCTCGCTTCGTTCCACACTGCGGACATTCGCAAGGTGGTGCCATGTGAAGAGCGTAGTCGATTGAGTTCCTCCACAGCATCCTCTGTGTCCGATCCTGCTACCACAAGAGACACTCCTGTGGGCGAGCGCCTCCCTCACAAGCCATTTGCAATGCTGTTGACGCTTACCTTTCAAAGGTGACAATAGTGTGTATGTATTGTGATGTAGTACTCTGCAGGGGGGAGAGTTATCAAAGTGTTTTTGAGGCTACCATCAGGGAGCACCGGAAGATCTGCTCCTTACCTAAGTGAAGCTCACCCTATATCTTTCTCTGTCCACTTGCCCTTTCTTATCCCCGTGGCTGGTGTCCTTCCTTACCCTCCTTTGGCCTCCTCTCCTAGTGTGTCGTGTGCTGAGAAGCAATAAATGTGAAAACAACAAAAATTACAGGAAAGGCTCTTTTCAGGGCCGCCTTTCTCAGTTTCACAATAGAACTATGAAGTGATCGTTGTAGACCCCCGCGGAGTTGTGGAAAGGTTTGTGGACAGTCGTAGGGGAAAAAAAAGGAGGGTGCAAGCAGAGCAAACACAATGAAGTGTACGCTGGGAGTAAGTGGTGTCTCTGAAAAGAGCCTTTCGGTGGTGTGTTGTGTGGGTCAAAAACTGTGGCTTGGAGAAAACGGATTGTCACATAGGAGGTTGTGAATCCAAATGAGGTCACAATGCATTTTGTACATTGCGAAGAAAAATCTGATTGCCAGCATATGCGAGATGGACTCCATCTCTGCGGAAAATGAAAGGGCTGTGAAACTGTTTTCATTGTGGAATGAGGACATGCCAATATCTCTTAAAAAGGCACAAACTGCCTTATTCACATTGCGTCTTGCTTTCTCCATTTGTGGACCAAAAGCAGAAGAATGCAGCCATATTTGCCTTTGTGCAATACGGGAAAAAGGTATTTGACAATTTGGAAACATGTCCATGAGCTTCGCAAGTCCTTCCTTCATTGCAAATTGCAAAGGAATTCCAGAGACATGGCCTAAACTGTTTCCTCCGCAATGAATGATAAGTATATTTGGAGGACGCTCTGTCAGTAAAGTAACACAGAGAGGTACCAAGTCCAGCCACCTCATGTCACGCACGCCATGCCAGTGCACTTCCACATGAGGAAATCCGAGATCTGCAGATAAACTGCAGCTTTCTGCATGCACCTTCAACCAATGTATCCATGAGTCTCCCAAAATCCAGATGATCTGTTTGCGAGAACGCAAAGCCATGGCTCTGTGGTCTTTTGTCAGGGAGAAGACTGTCTTGCTAAATCTCACCGTTCACAACATACCCACTGAATTTTATTGACCAATCCCTAGCTCTGCTCATTTTCATTTGCATGCGTCTCCACCCCAGAATCCCTGTTGGTGATATGCGCTGGCTGCAAACTACTGCCATGTCCGCGGATATGTCTAGGATCATAGGATCAGAGCGTGATGACGGTACATTAAAGTATTATTCCCCTTTTTCCCCTTCAAGGTGGGCTCTGAAAAGTGCCTTTTTTATTATTTTATTTTTATTTTGGCCAGATACCTTACAGACATCTGTTATTCTTTTTTTGTGTGTTTTGTCCTTACTTTATTCCTACAACCATTACATAACCTTCTCTAAAGCAAGCCTTACGTTCCAAAAGAACATTGCATTTTCCAAAGAAGATAGCGCAACACCATCTGCTTCAAAATAATACGCATTACTTGGAACAATGTTTTCGTGGCTGCAGAAAAACATACCATGGCGTAACATAAAAGCATGCATGCCGCGATTAATGATACACCTCCCAATACTTTGATCTGGACAGAAAAAAGAATTGTTGTCCTACTCTAGGGAGTAAACCAGAATAAATTACTTTCGCAGTTGGAAAGATTTTCATGAGTGCTTGAACCAACTGTCCCAAATCTGCCAACAAAGTATGTGCAGTCACGTAGCCCAAATGGCAAGCACCATAGTGCAAAACTACATGCAAAGGCTGCACAGAGTGAAGTGAAATGCACACATGCACTGGGTTGAAATATGAAAGGTGAATGCTCTGACGAAAGATGCACACATTAATGTGTGCAGTAGCAGCACTGCTGTAAACGCACAAAGTAATTAATTTTGTTTTTTTGAATCGCAGTGAAGACCACTCTCCTGAGAATCAACAGCATCTACACTGCGGCCGACATATCCGAAGAAACCTGGTCATTTTGCAAAAAAAAGTAAGTGCAGTACTACCTTTATATTGTAAGTACTCCTCAAAAAGGCTGCATGGGTTATTTGTTTAATTTGGGCACCAAAGCAAACATTGATTTCTGAACCATTCTACCTACAAATATCCATTTATTGAACAAACAATAACAGGCACAATGGCTCACAAATCCCTGTGTGTTTGGAACTCAAATATCATAAGTAATCCTTAGAAGATTAGATTTAGAAAAGAAGTAGCTGTTGCAAGTTTATGGCATTTCGTTTACTAATAATGCTTCTCGTCACCACTAGCCCACTTTGTACTCTCATCTGAAGCATATTGTAGTAGTATACAAACAGTAAAATAGACTTACCAAATCATTGCAAGAGTCCAATGTACATTCACACACCATGACAAAGAGCTTCCCCATCAGATTCATCCATGCATGCACACAGCACACATACATTGTACAACAGACCAAAGTATGCCTTATTTTTTTCAACAGACACCAAAGAATGCCTACCAAAAAGCAACTCAGTAGAAATGAACGCAGAAGTAGAGCAAATGAAAATGAAAGTGCCCAATCTAAGCAGCCATCTGTTGTACAGTTTGTAGAGAATGTTGGAAAAAACAGCTAATGCAGTCGGTTAGCAAAACAAAGGAAGCTTCAACTACGGAAACTTTACCTCCTCCATCAAAATGTGTCACAAAACACAAAAATGTTGGCAACGAATCGGCTACCAGTACAGCTAACAATGCTCCTACTAATCCTGATAGTGTAACAAGAGCCCATAGTAAAAAAGTATTTTATCAAAAATGTTTCGCCACAGTGTCCTTCAGAATCTACTAAGAAGAGGACCGATGTCATCCTCACCCCTTAAAACCTACCGTAGAAAGTTAATCCTACAAGCTCTCGTGGACAGTGCAATCCTTCTCAAAAGGAAGTTGTTCATATTAGTGTTAAATAGGATGAAAGCACTAACAAAACTAACTACCAAACTACAAAAGAAAGCCAGCAATAAACGGAATGTGAACAAAAATAATTTCTTAAATGTTTGTGGTGGTGAATGGAGTCACACAACAACCACAGAACCATATTTTAAAGAAGCATACAAACAAAATCAAACAAACACTATTCCCATCCATAGCAGTGGACGAGGGTATGAGAAAATCAATACTACCTACTACCATCATGGACCAAGAAACGCTGCTTACTAAGGTATCCTCTGAAAACATCAATGTGTGCCATTCCAAACAAAGCTTTAAAATCTTTACGTTAGTTCCTCAATCAGTATGTAAAAGGTAAAGACAAAAGTAAAATGAAAGTGCTGCAAAATATGGATTTTTGTCCAGTGCGCAAATACACACGACTACAAGGACATTCATTAGCCTGCATTTCTGGGCCTATTTGCAAAACACCTTCTATGATATCAAAAGGATATCAATACATCATTCAAGTGTAAGAAATATACTGTATAAAATATACTATGCAAAAAGTCCAGCTTCAGAATTAGGCAATTTAAATAACACTCTTCTGCATGGTACACCCAAATACTTACAAGAAGAAATTGACCCTATTCAGAGAAAGTATTTTGGAAGTGAAAGCCACTTACAAAATGCAATCGTTTTAGAACATAGTAGCAACAATTCTGCACATAGCAACCTTCTATTACACACATACAAAAAAGAAATAGTAAGATTTAAAAGGTCATCGGCTGAAGTACCAAACCATGTGTGCGTGTGTTGCCTGTTTTACAAAAGGAACACAAAAAATATAGACATAGCATACAAAATAGAAGACAATGAAGATTCTAAATGGTTTGAATTAGCTCTCTACCTTTTAGCAGAAAACAGATCTGAACTAACTGAACGCCTAATATGTTGCAGTTACTGTACTATAAAATAAGACAGCAACCACACTCCTTCACGTGCTATTACAAATAATTTGGAATTGTTCCCAGTACCAAAAATCCTGCAACAACTCAATTTGTATGAGAGCATCATAATTCAAACAGTTCACCCATTTCAAGCAATTATACGCCCTCATCCAAAAATAGCAAAATTACCTTCCTCTGAATTGGTGAAAGGCATTCGTGGCAAAGTAGTTTATTTGCCATTAGATCTAACGGAAAATGTACACACTCTAGGAGTGCAACGTTCAATATAGCATTCTTTAATAGTCTTGGTAAATGGTGTGCCAACAAAGGACAAACAACTTTGGTAACAACTGGTGGACTTACATAAAGTTAGACAAGCATTGCAATATCTAAAAGACAATAACGAGTACTACAAGGAAATAAATATTGATGAAAGCTTAAGGGAAACAACTGAAATAATACAAGAGCCATCAGAAACTGGATCCAATTCATCCATTGCATTCCAATGAAAGCATAGATGATGCACTAGAAACTTACCAAATGCGACAAACCAAAGGGTCACCAATGAGTATATGGGAAAAAAGTATAGAAGCACACGCTTTTCCACTGCTATTTCTTACTGGCAAAGGTGGAAGATACGATGATAGACCCACTCAGATTGGGGCATCAGAATACCGCTCAGTACGAATGTATTCGCAAGATCCCAGATTTAGACAAAATGTGGAATACATATTCCACCTACTCTATGAAAGTGAATTAGCAACACTATGTTGCGGAGTTGCACACATTTTGAAATCTGGAACCCACTTCAAAATATGTCAGCTACGCAGTTAATACAAAAAATACAAGAAAAAGATGAGATTTTACAATCAAGTATAACAAATATGTTTGCAAACATGCGTGGTACAAAGGAATACTGGTTCAGACGGCACGGAGACGTGCGTTGTATGATCAGAAACCTTGGACCACTGACTTGGTTTGTTACGCTAAGTTGTGCAGAATATGCATGGGAAGATTTACATGAGTTCCTACGCATAGCAAACGGCAACAAAACAACATAGATATATTAACACCTGGAGAACTTTGCTCTCTAGATCCAGTTAATGTGTCAAGATATTTCCATCATCGTTTCATTGCCATGCTACACTTTATTTGCAATAAAACTGTTCTTCCCCTTGGAGAAGTGTAACACTTCTTTTGGAGAAAAGAATATCGAGCGAGGGGAGCACCACATATTCACATGCTGTTATGGATCAAAGGTGCACCAAAATTTGGTCACGACAGTGATAGCACTGTTTTGCAGTTTATCCAAAAATATGTCACTTGTAAAATCTCTTCACAACAGACACATAGTGAGCTGCATGGGCAGAATATACAATTTCAACGACACAAATGTGGCAAATATTGTCGCCGCAAATACAAAAACAAAGGTAAATACTACACCAAATGCCGCTTTGGTTTCCCTAGACCAGTTACAGAAACGGGTGAAGTAAACAACTTCATTTCTTCAGTTCGACATAGTGTTGAAGGTAAATCACCTAAGAACACATATTACATAAAAAGAAGGGAAGAATCAAAATATATCAATGATTACAATGCAATCATTGCCCTCCTATTGAATGCAAACATAGATGTGCAGTACATTGCAGACAATTCAACTGCTGTTGCACATATGTTACAGCCTACTTAACAAAAGCAGAAAAAACAGAGCTTCAAGACCTCTGGGATGACCTAGCATCAGACAAAACATTATCACAGAAATTGTACAGCCTAGGCATAGAAATGCTCTCTCATAGAGAATGTGGCGATTGTTTAACCGGTACTACTTTATACTGAAAATCTGACAACAGCTAAGTCTTGGTCCTGCAAAATCTAGAAAAAGAGTGCTGAAATCATCTGAGGACATAGAAACGATTGCCAGAAATGATCCCAACAGCCAAGACATTCTAAAAAACAATTTACTGGACACATACTATCCGAACAGGAGTAGCACTGTGGAAAGCATGTGCCTATACCACATAGCTCAAAACTTTGCATACAAAAATAATGTAAAACCCGATGAAAGCAAACGTAGATATAGAGTGACCGATTGTGAAGGGAGCTTAGTGAAACTTACCAAACAAAGCTTAACTAATCATGTAAAATTGTCATTAAAAACTCCTCAACAGAATGAACTATATTACATGTCTGTTACAACTTTTCAAACCATGGAGAAAAGAGGAAGACATAATAGAAAACTATGACTGCTATGAAGATGCTCTCAAAGCAAATGAAAGCGCTATGACCCATGTGAACTTTATGTAGTACAAAAAAATGTTAACAATGAGCAGCAACAGGAAGAAGAACGTCATGCCCAACTAGATGAGGACTCTTCCGACAGTAGTCAACCTTCTGTAAGAGGAAGTCAAGAACCACTAGGACAACCACTAATAGCAAATGAGGCTGAAGTAGCTATGGCAGAAGTAGAAAACACCATGTATCAGTATCAAGAAGATACAGAAGACTTAAATGTACAACAAGCAAAACTTAACAAAGATCAGCGCACCATTTTTAAAGACGTAACAAAACAAATTCTTCATGGTGTACAACACGGAAGTAAAGAATGTACCTGCCAAAATTGCAAACCTATACTGCTGTACGTGAGTGGTGAAGCTGGATCAGGGAAAACATTCTTAAATCAAAATCATCAACAAGTTCCTTCAACAAATGACAAACAACAAACTGTCAGCTGTTGGAATGACCCCCACAGGTTTAGCTGCCTACAACATAGGCGGTGTCACTTTACACCGATTACTACTGCTTCCAGTAGAGCATCAAAACAAATTATTACAAACTTTCTACAGAAGCTGCAATGGAATTACACAGAGTATTAAAACAAATGAAAATGCTACTAATAGATGAAGTGAGCATGATCTCCAACCTAATGTTGGCTTTGATTCACCTCAGATTGCAAGAAGTACTTAAAAGTAACAACTAAGAACTCTTTGCAGGGAAACACATTATCGTTTTCGGGGATCTTCTACAATTGACACCAGTGAAAAGTGAACCTATTTTTAAAACCTTAGGCCACAAACTGTTGGTAGCATGGGTAATGTCAACCTTTGGCAACATTTCCAATAGAGAATTAACTGAGAACATGCGGCAATCTGCAGATCTCACTTTTGCCAACAACTTAAAAAGTATTAGAGTTGGTGTACTATCACAAGAAGCACAAGTTGTATTGAAAAACCAGCACATTCATGCACTTTATGGCGATAATGCATGTGCAACTGATGTTATGGAACAAATAGCGCACAAAAATTTCAATTGTATGGCCTTAATGCCAACTCTTGCAAGCTGTTTCAAGTTCAATGAAACAATGTTAAATAAATAAATGCAACCAATAATGGAAATTATCACCACAGACAAACTAGACGTACATGGTATGACAGTACCCATGTGTGAGCAAGCCACAACAAGACTAAATAGTTTAGAAAATTCAATCTCCAACACAGCCGGGTTGGAAAAAATATTAAAATTATCCTTAAATTGTAGAGTAATGCTTAAATGTAAACTTGACATCGAGCAAGGGCTAGTTAATGGAGCACTAGGTACAGTTGTTGGCTTTCAATCATACCCACATGACAGCAACATTCAGTTTGTCAATATTCGCTTTAAGTTTCAGAAGTGAAAAGGATAGGGCGCTCAATTGCTTGATTCCTCTTCTTCAAAGACAGGTATGTACGTAGAGAGCAATTTTCTCTAACTCTTGCATATGCAGTTACCATTCATAAATCCCAAGGTCTTACCCTAGACAAAGCATTGATAGATATAGGAAACAGTGTTTAAGGAAGGCATGAGCTATGTAGCATTATCACGCTTACGTACACTTGACAGTCTATTGCTAATGAACTTTGATGCAAGTAAAGTCAAAGATGATATTCCTTGCATTCTAGAATACAATAGACTGCATTCACTGTACACCCCTCATCTGAAACAATATCCTGTTCCAGATAAAGTAAAACGTGGTAAAAGAAAACTAAATGAAACAGAAATGCAACAGAATCCAACAGCAAATTCCTCAAAGAAAAGAAAAGGAGCTAAAGTTTCAGCAATTAACACAAACAAAGAAGAATCTATTAGGGAATGTAAACCAGGGACGTCGTCCAAGAAGGAACAGATATTCTGAAAAATGTACTCGGATACAGAACTAGCTGGTCCATTAAAATTTGTAAATGAAAGTGGGGTAAGTTGCTATGCAAATGTAGCAATGAATATTCTATTTCAATTGCCAACAATTTTTAACAATATGTACTTGCGCAGTACAGACCAATTGTGTTTGCAAATGTTAGTGCTTCATAGAAATGCAACAAGCAATCCTGACAACACATACAGTGTTCATGGAATACGTCAAGAATTGGACGACTGTGCTGGAATGGTGAGATTCACTCTGAACTCACAAGAAGATCCACAATATTTTCTAATGTGCTTACTATTAGTATTGGAAAACAAAAGCATACCTGTAAATGAAATCTTCCAGATTGCGTACATGTGGAAACATACATACACTCTCTGTAGCAATGTGATACAGGAAAAAATCCCAAAGGAGCGATTTATGTATGTTTCCATACCAAATTGTGAAAGCACATTTCAGCAACTTGTACAGAATGCAAACCATGGCAGATTATGTACTATTTGCAATGCAGACAATCGCTCCACCTTACTGATACAATCACATAGTGCCTACATAATACTTATGCTTCTATGTTATAATGGAGATGGTCCTAAAAACAACTGCAAACTGACTGGATTCACACACGGTCAAGTGTCACTTGGAAAGAAAACCTTTACAACAATAGGTATAATCTACCATGCAGGAACTACAACCAATGCTGGTCACTACACTGAAGACATTAAAAAGAAATGTCGATGGTTTGAATGTAATGATAGCACCATTACTCTAAAGCTAATCTTACAAATGCGTATTTAATCTTCTTAAAGCCAAAATTTAATAAATAATGTGTACTTCAAGATTGCCAAAAGATTATGTGAAAGACTACAAACAGAATACGCCAACAGGTATCTAACTGCCCAAGAGGATATAACAACGACACAAATAAATGAATATCACAGATTTGTAGGAACAAACAGTTAGAATATGCCTAAAGGTATCTAACTGTTGTTAAAAAAATCGGCAGGAAGGCAACAAACATAACATTAATCAGAAAGATGAAGGAAACACTCAAAGGAAACAAGGACGTAGTTAGTACCATAGCAAAGGAAGGGTTTTTTTTTTTATCTGACAAGGATTTTTTTTTCCAGACCCAAGGATTAGAAAAGCAAACACAGAAACTGAGCACAATGCACAGTACACTGGTTTGTAAACTAAATATGAGGGTAAAAAAGAAAGGTAAACTGTCTATTATGCAATGTAGTAAGTTTTCATAAAATGCAAAGACTAACATACCTTTTTCTTTTATCACAGAAATTTAAAAAGGGATACTTACGCCAAGTACGAAAGGCATTTAAAAAATATATGTGGATTCTGAACAAAGTAAGGAGTAAGTATATTGGCAGTCATTTTCTACACATGCGAATCTAACGTCTAATCTATGGTAGTAATATGCTGCAGTGGCTGTAGGCTGGCCCTTGCATCTTTGGTGTGTAACCTACGACCTACTCCTTACGACCAAGGTACAAAGAGTATAGTTCCTAACCACAACCATTTCTGCATATCGAAACCATGGTTCTTGTAAATTAGCTACTTATAAATTTACTTTTGGGACCATCGTCTGCAGCCATGCAGCCAAGACATTAGGGCGTGCACACAACTAGCGCATTACGCCACACCCATATTCACTTATAACTCCACTGCTTATGACTTCAGTCTTTGGTGCATGGCCTTTGGGCATGCAGTCAAGACTCTGGGTCCTGGCCAGAAACCCCACAGCATATCGGAACCATTGTGTCTTGTCATTTCACTATGTACAAAGTTGGTTTTGGGAGCATGCTACGCCCTCCCCACAACCCTCTTAATGTTGTTGCATAGTACAAGTGTATCAATAGCTGTGATAATTCTATGGCCTCAAACTCGCGTCTGTAGCCTGTAGCTACAAACTACTGCACCATATCAATGTATGGGTGTACACTATATAAAATGCACAGTTGCTTACAACTGCAGTGCTTATTACTTTGTTCAAATACTCTGCATCCTGGCCACTACTACCACACCATATGGCATCCATTGCAGCATATAACTACACTACATACAAATGTGCTTTTGGGGGCATGGCCTTCGGCCATGCACCCATGATTGCAGCCCCTCCCCACAGCCACCTGGGTGATGCACTACCACACCATATCACATCCATTGTGCTTTGTAAGTACACTACATATAACTGTTCTGTTTGACTGCAGACCCTCCCCACCGCCACCTGACTGATGTTGAATACTAGGGGTGTCTCTGTAGCTCTGAAATGCTGCACTGTTGTGGGCAGGGCCTACAATCTTAGGTGTATGTCCATACATTTCAATATATGGTTGTTAAGTGGCTTATAACTCCAGTGCTTACAAGTTTCCTTTTGGGTGCATGCTTGGGTGTATGGCATACAGCCTGCAACCATGCACCCAAAAGTCCACATCTTGGCCAAAACCACTGCACTAGATAAAACCCATGTGGGCTTGTAAGTGAAGAGGTTATAGCTTTGTTGTTGGGTGCATGGCCTTCGGCATGCACCCAAGACTGCACATGCTCCCCACAACCAGGCAATCGATACGCATTACTATGGGTGTATCCATGGGTGTGACATGCTGCAGTGTTTGTGGCCAGGGCCTAGAGTTTTGGAAGTAAGGCCTTCAGCCTTCAGCCGACGGCCATGCATCCAAGACTCTAGGCCCTGGCCACAACCACCGTAGCATGTGACACCCATGGCGGCGTACTAAATAATACAATACACATAGAAAAAAGTAATGCAATTACGGCATGTTGGCAATTTCAATGTTCCCTAACACCACGCATGTCCTTAAAACAGTTACAAGTTCCCTGTGCACTGCACGGACTGAAATACTGCCCTTATTGGACCCCTCATTTTCTGTGCGTACAAGGTGGCCATAGAAAATACATCATGAAGACCGATCCCCCGGAACAAATGCATTGATCACCCATGTCTTACTGTCTGAACCTGTCCCAACGCTCTGTGACACAGCAAAAGAGTTTTATAAGTATAGCATGTGTACGCTGGTATATATTGGCCTCACCGTATAGCCAACCTTTATGATTACTTGCGTTACTGCATCTGTACAGTTATAAAAAAAAATGGCCAAAGGACACCTAGCACCCACGGCCCTCGCCTGCTGCCCATTGCTATTCTTGTGCTGCAGGTGAGTGCAGAAATGCCCCCAAAAGCCTGTGGGTGTCACTGTAGGCTCATAACTTTAATTTCAAAGCGCATCCAGTGTGGTTAAACTTCCTGGTTTCCCCCCACTAATCCCGCCTCCCATCCCTCCCACCTCCTGTGATTGGTTCCATCGCTGCTCTTAACACACCCTCCTAGGGCAGCCCTCTGCCCGGCAGCCCCTGTGGCTAGGGGCCCCAAGGGAAAGGGCGGCTCCCACACAGGCAGCTCCATATCGTGTCTGCGGGTGTAAGCAGGGGAAGCCAGTGGCCAGCCGTCAACCAGCAGCAACTCCCAAAGTAAGTGTGGCAAGGGTGGGGAGTAGATCAATCACTCTATTCCAGATAGCCCTGCCACTCTGCATTACCTTACCTCAGAACATAGCTTACCAGGCGAATGTCACCTGCATCGCCCTGCGTCACTTAGGGAATACTCAACACTAGCAATCACCCATTATAAATGTACTCAAATATAGATGCATCAAACCATCTATGTCTGCTATAATACTAACTCTACTGTATTATATGCCAAACCCTGCCGCATTACGAAACCTAGGCCTTTACCACACTATACAGGACTCTCAAATCTAGACGTAGCCTCCATCTTTATTTATGGCTAACATACCATTATCCTGTGTCACTTCTAGATTGATAGAATTGTGAACATTAGCCTATGCCGTACCCAGATAGAATTGCCAATGTTAGCAAATGCCACACTTAGAACTGTGAAAATTAGCCCGTGTCACATCTAGATAGAAATGTGAATGTTAACAAGTACCACATTTAGAAATAATTGTAAACATTAGCCTCTGTCACATCCAGATAGAATTGTGAATGTTCATAATTCTTTCTAAATGTGGTACATGTTAACATTAGCCTGCGCTGTACCCATAGTGAATTGTGAATGTTAACAAATACCACATTTAGATAGAATTGTGAACATAAACCTATGTCACTTCTAGGTAGGATTGTGAATGTAAGCAAGTATCACATTTAGATAGAATTGTGAACACTAGCCTGCATTACATCTAGACAGGATGGTAAATTTCGGCAAGTGCCACATTTACATATAAGAACAAATATTATCATTAACCTCAATCTAGAAATTGCTCCTGCTGCATTGGTTCATAAATCCTCGCAAACACTCTCATCCCATATCATTATGCTTACTCCATAACAAACCGGCATAGCTGTACACATAAGCGTCCTACAAAGGCCTAACGCAGCCAGAACCCAGTCCTGGTGTCCACCCGCCAGACTGCACACATTCACCCGACATCAATACCGCCACACCTAATGCTAGGATGCAGCTACCATCAGGCAAATACATCAGCTGCACACATAACCGGTGCACCCAAGCACCCTACAACACCCTACTCTCTTAACTGACCAGGACTACGGTCCCCGAGGGCATTCAACCTACCAGCGCTTTGAGGTCATACCAATGATATATGGAGCGCTATAAAAATGCCAAATAACATAACATACCAGGTTATGGACACCTTTACCCGTACTAGGGAGCCCTAGTTTGGGACCGCTTTGGATATATTAAGACTATTTATCCTTGCCCTAAAATGCCAACATGTATGTGGGTGGGGGGGGCAACGTGACGGCACACCTTTATGGTTTAGGAACCCCTGAGATACCAAGAGTAAAGCTGGGTTCCTGCCTAGCTTACTCGCTCATGCAGGTCCTGAAAACTGTAATCCAGCTCCAGCAATGGCTAAAGTGGGCAGTGGAAAGGCATGAGGCCGCCCCCACCTTCCATCCCCAAAGAGAGGAAGGCACTCCATTGCTTCAAGTCTACCAGGACAGACAGACACCGCTTGTCCCGAAGCACAGACTGCTTCACTGTCAGTAATCCTGCACTTTCTCTCAGGCATTGACTATTTGAAAAACATGTCCTGCTTTGTCATATCCATCATCATAGCAACTTTGAGCTGAGTTGACCACAGATAGTGTCTCTCTGAAGTCAACTCGAAAACTAGGACCAAGAATAGTCGACACTTTGGATCTGACTACCACTCCCACTATTGTAATTGTAATGGGTTATTTATAACGTGCTTAATGGCCAGAGGTATCTACTAAGGCGAGCGCGTTACCCCTGAGCTATCCTCCCAATTAACAAGTGTCTCACAGGCATGGCATCAAGAGATGAGACAGACACAACAGATTTCAAGTTTCAAATAATTTTTATTTAAATATCAGGATGGTGTTAGGCCTAACTTGTCTGTAAGTCCAAATCAAAAAGTCTGCCTGTGTCAAAAACCCACTCTTAACTTCACATCTAAAGAAAACGTGGTGTGGGAATTTAGCTAACAGAATAATGTTCAAAAGTAAAGTCTCAGCTGTTCTTACCTCTGAGTTCTTCTTGGTTCTTGAGGTGCCCGTCCCCCTGGTCAATCTAGTATAATTCACATAAAAAGGTTGTCTTGAGATTCGCTTTCCCAAGACAGCATTTCTTAGTTCTTTCAACACTCAGCATTCCCTTCCCCAAAATTTCACTGCAGCACTTATACTGCTTTCGTCCGTTCAAAGTTCAACACAAGAAAACAAGAGGTCTACTTGACCCACCTTCTGATTGGCTTGGCCAAGTGTTTCACCCACTCCAAATCCCTTCTGCTCTCTCTTTCACTTTAGCGCTTTGAAGTGGTCTCTGGGACGTCTAGGTGTTATACCAGCAAACTGAGATTGATGCCGCCTGCCATTCTGCTCCTCTTATCTCGCATATCACCCTGCCTCCTTCTTCCCTCTTTATTATGCTTCAATTATGTTTTTCCTCACACTTAGTAAATAGATGATATATGTTAGATGTCTATGTTATACTACTTTTTAATCCATATAAAGGGACAAATGTGTTTTGAAATTCACAATGTTCACTCCTTTTTCTGCAGCTTATAGTGGGGTGACCAACCCCTCCCTACGTAAACCCTCTGTAGAGAGGATGGGCCCGCTCACTGAGTTCACCCACATGGTGTACTGTGGGGCCATATTAGAAAGAATCAGGGGGGACTTTTTGCTCCACAGTCCCCACAAGGCTGACCTCCAGAGCACAGCGCAGGCATAATCCATGACAGTATTAGGTTTACAATGAAAACTCTCCTTGAATACATGTGAAATGAAAGACTGGGTTGGCCAGAAAATGTACAAATGAAAATCTACCCAGAATGACATGCGTGAATGACCAGTGTGGTCAACCAACGAGACTTTCAAACTAACAGTCTCGATTCTTTTCATTCTGGAGTGCTACAGCCATACTAAGAACTGAAAATGGTTCATGCCTGAAGCCAGAACCCACTGGAGTTCCATTGGTTCAGAAACGGAACATTCTGGTTTTACCTGTCAGGTAGCGGGTGGTGTCCCTACGTTCTTTCTAGTCAGCTCAGAGTTTTCCATTGTGTTCACAGCAAGTCGCATCATGGTAAACTACAATTCCCATGTTACTGAGCATTTGGTGACGTCGCAACGCAATTGGACAGACTGCCAAAGGTGACCTTGTCTTTCTTCTGGGTGCACGTTGACCTGAAAACAAGAAGCTTAACATCAAACATGTGTTGCTTCCCAAACGACTGATTACAGTCCGCGAGTGGCGACCCACAGCCCGACGGCTGTGGAGACCCACAGCTTTCTTCCCTGTGTCCCCCCTCTTGCTGCTGTGGATTTACCAGTGATGACTTTGGGATGGTATTCCCTGGCCACTGTTTAGATTCGCTTCTTGGCCTCATTGCAACTATGTTGGCTATGAGCTCCGGCCACATTTTTAGGCTGTCTCTGGATTACCTTAATAATGAATTTGGTTGCCATGCATATCTTGTCCTCCATTCCCACTCATTCATTGGGAGGTGAGCAAGAATATTTTGGGATTTGCCTTTTTCTGGGTGTGGTTACCTAGGAGTATCTTGGCTCCCAGCAATTTAGCCTAGAACACATTACGAGTCTGGCAGTAGCCGTGCCGGAAAAACTGGCAGGCTGTCGCCGGACCCGTACTACCATTCCGCCTCCATGATTGCTGGAATCAGCGGGGCATTACAACCCTGGTGACCCTGTAATTCCGGAGGCAGACTTCTGTAAATCCCCATTCCCATGGGGATGGGGACCTTGAAAACACTGATTCTGTCTATGACAGAGCCGGTGTTTTCGTGTCCGCCTGCATGCGGGTGGTGTTAAACCCGCCAGGTCAGACCTGGCGGGGGTGACACCTCCTGCCTGCAGGACTCTGAATCAGCCGGTCCGGAAACAATGGTGGTGGTGGTTTTACCGCCACTGTTCTTTCCGGACCGGCATCGTCGTAATGAGGCCCCATACCTTTTTATATTTCTGATGGATTCGTCTTTCTTGCAGATCCTTGTATTGACATTTGACTTCCACCCCCTTTGCAGTCGCCTCAGTTCCACCTGCTCCTAGCTGGGAACCTTGAACATCAGCAACACTGTGATACCTTTCCTCCTTTCTTTAGCCGGGCCCTCGTGCCACCAGGTCAGGCCCTGTGCAGGCTTCTTTCATGAGTTGTACGCTTGCTATGTCTGGTTTCCACTTGCCGTCGGGCCGTATGTCTGGACTCTGGACTCTGGATGCTGGCATCTGTCTTGGGAGTCAAATGCTGCTTTAGGTGCATCCGTTGGGGTATACACTGTGTAAGGTTAGTTGGTAGGTGAATGGGGAACCTGCAGTTTAGGTAACCAAGATTTTCTTTATGGATTTAGTTATTGACCGTACTTACCTATTGTTTGCGCTTCCCTAGCAGCCAGGCAGAGAACCCGATGGCGTGCCTTCTACCGTTTCACGTTGATTACGTAGTCGGGGTTTGTTCTGGTGGTGGAGCAGTCTGGGGAAGCCGTAGAAAAATCTTGCCAACCTCCAGGGAGCCCAAGCTAGTGGCCTCTGCCCGTTGACATCACCCATTCACTGGACCACTGAAGACGGCCACAGCCCTTCCAAGAACCCACCCGTCCACTGCCGACATCAGCAGCATTGCAGATAACAGCCGGTAGGACATCTATGGCAGAGGCAATTCTTAAGTCGGGAACCGCTGGTCTGGAAAGATCTGCAGTGGAAGGTTTGCAATGATTCCCTATTCAGTGGTGCTGGAACAGTTTTCAGCTTGGGTGTGTTGGCCAATGTTGTTGTACCAAAATCCTGCTTGTGTCAGCTACCATGAACACAGGTGCCTTAGCAATCGTTTTGCTACTGAACTAGCGAGGCTATTCAATGAAGTAAGGAGCATAGGTCGAAGTGGAGCCGGCTTAAAATACTACTGAAAAAGTCTAGATAATGTGTGATGTAATAGATATTTTCAGAGAGCACATTCTGTACACTAAATTCCCTTTAGTGTAGTGAGATCATAAACAACACCATTGACAGCCAACACAAGGTTTTATTGGTGGAGGAGGAGATTCGAAGAACGTTAAGCAACTTAAAATTGTATCTTATTATGGCAAATGTGATATAGGGTTTATGAATTACCTACCATTGTCTGTGGTAGGTCAAACGAAGGACACAATCTATGATTAGACATTTCACTGTTAAGTTTATTAGAGAAAGGAAATGTTGCCTGTCTTTCCCTATCATACAAGGCATCCCTACCTAACGAAACTAGCTATGGTGCTCGTCAGTCGTCAGTGAAGGTCTAGAAGTTAAACTGTCCACCGTCCAAATCTAAGCCTGTCTGACCCTACCACTAGCTCAATAACTTAGGAGAATGTCTCCCTTCTCCTGAGGCTTGTTGGTTTCTCACCAACTTTCTAATAGTTGATCTTCAAGTATTCTCTGGTGACTGCTTTTATCCGTTTGTACAGTTCATTCACTGTTGTATTGTGCCTTTGTTTCTTCTTTTGTTTTCCTGCTACAGAGAGTTATTCTCTCCTCTTCCCCTGGTAAAGTTATCCGAGTATCTTTTGCTTCTGGACTAATTCTGCACAGTTCACAATCTTGGCTTCCTTTCTGTTCTTTGCCTTCACTTGTATTTATTATGACCACCTGGTTTTTGGGTTTCTCTTTTATCACTTGGCCCTCTATTTGGATTAGCCCTTCTTGGCTGGGATTCATTACCTTCTCTTCTTTCGGGTTAACGTTACTGGGATGTTTGGTCGTTGAGGGTTGTTTCGCTTTCCCTCCAATTTGATTCTTGTGGCCTTTCACCGCCTTCTCTTCGTCTTGTATACCGGTTTCTTCAGTGTCTGCTGCGGTAGAATGGTTTCAGCATTGTTGTGAGGACACGCAGTCCACCAAGAACCTCCAGTGGTCATGCCGCCACTTTCGGGCTCTTACTCTCCCTCTCTGCTTCGGGATGCCACGCGCCCAGCTCCCGTTCTCCGGGCCTCCTCATTACTGACAGTAGCGCGTCTTTCACCTCCACCTCTTACAATTGAACAGACGCTGCGTGTCTTGCCTCCGCCTCTCGCTGGACTTAGCGTTCAAGCCTGTTTGTAACTCGCAGGCTTTTTCTTTGTGTTTCCAGGCTTCTCCCCTTTTTGGACTTATGTCAGCGTGGGGATTCCTCTGTGCATGCTTTGGTTCATTCTTCACTGTCTCCTACGGATTCTCTTCGCCCTCGCCCGTCCTCTTCTTCATCCCAGGATAATGGAAATTTAAAGGGAACTCTTGGCAATAACATATACTGGTTTTCTCTTCACACACATTTTCACCAGCAAGGTTTGAAGAGGTTATTTTGGACTGCCTACCAGGGAGTTCCTCATGGGAACGGGAGTCCTTGTGCCCAAAGGGGCAGTCTGTCCTGGTGAGGTCCCATTTGCCTTGACCCCTAGGTAGGGTATTGCGGAGCGGGCTCATCTTCCCAGCCTCACAGGGGGGCACCCACTTGTGAGAAGGGACTCATTCCCGCGATTGGTCACAGGTTCTATTGGCCACATTGGCTGGATTCTTTAGTGCAGCTTAAAACAATTTTTAATTGCCATCTGAATCGATGTGTGCTGTTTGAAGCCTGGATGCCTGTGTGACACACTCAATTCTTGACCAGCTCAAATGTTGAACTGCATTATGAGTCATTTCTTTTTTTGCCAGGTGACATTTTTGCAGGGACATTATCACATAGAACCCACAACACTGAGTCAACAGAATAAGGCCACAGAATGCCACAGGTCCAGTCACCTGTGGCAGAAAAGTCACTTTTATCATAGCATACAGCACATACAACACAGCAACTCCTCTTTGTTACCTGAAAGCATCTGCAGTAATACGCAGGCTCCTTCCCGCCACGAGACATCTCACACAGCGCTCCATGCACGAGAGCCAGGCTCATTCCTTCTTCTTGGAGCTTTGCTCGTGGACCTGCCCATGTTCACACAGTGTATTACCCTCTGCAATAGACGGACTCCTTTAAAGCTCTGCAAACACACTCTGTCCTCTGCTACTGGCAAGCAAAGAATGGTATCACAGTGCTTAGATTCTGCTGAAGAGTGCTTTATATGTCCAAGAAGGAGCAACTGTGCCAAACAGGTGGATACAGGCTCATGTGTGTCCATAACCGGAAGCAACCACCATCGATCAAGTGACCAGAACTGGTTGGATAAATGATCTAGCATAGAGGGACAACCGTATATCTCTCCTTTGTACACAGAAAGATGATAACAAAAGGAAAATGGCTGCCTTGTGCTTTGACAAACTGGTATTTCTGAAATAAATGGGGTTGATGGAACAGATTCGTCCGTGCTTGCGCTCCCAGCTGCGTGCTCCCATGGTTGCGCTTCTGTCGTTGGAACCCCAGACTACTGCAACGCTCTTTTCTTGTCTCAGCCTGGCTATATTCTCATCGTCTCCAGGTATTACAGAATACCGCTGCAAGAGTGGCTACCGGCATTTCTGTTCGGGTCCACACATCCCCCATCATTGTGCGCCGCCTTCACTGGCTCCCGGTTGGACGCTGCATTGAGTTGAAGTCTCTGTGCATTGTGCGCCGCGCCATCCATGGCCGCGGTGCTGAGTTTCTGCAGCTGAAGTTTCGTCGTTATGAGCCCACTAGAGCGCTTCGCTCTGCTTCTGACTTTTTGATTCGGGTCCTTAGGTTCCAGTGGACTAGGTTGGGGGGGCCCGTGTATTCTCGGTGGCTGCTGCGGTGCTCTGGAATAAACACCCCCTCTCTCTCCACGCCATTGATAATCATTTCCTTTTTCGCTGCCGTCGCAAAACCAATCTATTTTGAAGTTTCTACAGCTTGCCTTCTACTGTGAGTATCCGTTTCAGTACCATAATGCCTCTGGGTGATAGTGCGCTTTATAAGTGTACTTAATATAACAGTGTTATTTAACTGTCAGACATGGGAGGAGGTGAGATGGGAGGAGGAGAGATTATTAAACTTGCTTTAGACTCTATGGTCATTCAATGGTTGGTCTCCTTTCTGAGAATAAAAACTAATTGATTGTCACTGTATTACTGAGCGAACCTGATACTTTCAGATGTAGCGTATAGCTGCCATGCTGGAAGTGCCAGTCCTGTCAATATTAGGCATAGCAGCCCTGTTGATAAGTGACAGTGCCTGGTGTAAAGTATAACAGCAGACACCTTGCCGAGAAGGGGCATTATTTTAATGTGTACTGGTTTTTTAAGCGCCCAATCCCAGCAAGTTGTTTTGAAGAACATGAAGGGAGAGTAAATGGGTGTAGTAAGATGGGGGGGCTACAGGGAGTACAGTGAAACAATCATGGTAGAGTACAGAGTACGACCTGTTTTGGTTATTTTTTTTAAATTCATTGTCACTTGTTAGGCACTCATACAGGGCGCACATTTGCTTAGCCATGGGGAGTAGTTAGAGGGCCGCAGAACACAATAGTATCGAGATACAAAGTTGAAGAGCAGTTCCTGGTTTGTTCTTGGATACAAATTAGTAAGTGATTCTAAGACAGGAGTCTGCAACCGTTGGCCTCTCCAGATGTGTTGGACTACAAATCCCACAATTCCTAGCCAGCATAGTCAGTGGTGAGTGTTAAGGAGATTTGTCAAAATGTGCTAATTTTCCTTACCTTTTGAGACCCCCTGCAACTTTGCTGGATTTCATTTTTTTTACCTGGGAAGAGTGAGAGAATGTTTTCCCATTCTTGCATGTATTTTGATGTGTGTTTTACTTTTGTCTTCTTTGGTTATGGAGTTTTAAGACGACTCCATTGGCATCATCTTTTTCTGTGTCACACAGCACCTTCAATGAAGTGGCACAGGGATGTCTTTCAGAATTCCCAAGGTTTAAATACCTTCTCTGGGACTGACTACCGTCTCCCAGAGCATGTAAAGTTAAATTGACTTTACTAGTCTCTTTAAATTTACAGACCCAGCGCACACTATCTTCCTATAGAGTGCTGGAGGGGTTGCCTAGCTTCCCCGGAGTCAAAACTCATGTAACAGTCAAATGTTACCCTTTCCTACTTTAAATGACTGGTGGCAGTGGTTTAGATCAAACTACTTTAATTTTTCCCGATCGCTAACAATGGTAGCTAAAAATCGGGTCAGCCATGTTTTTCAATATGGCGCCCCAGACCTATCTGTAAAAACAGACTCCGGTCATCTTTTTTTGCCATTTATTTTAGGAAAGGTCCTTCTTGTGTTTGGCTTTGCGCGCCAAACCAGGTTTGGTCGCTTTGTTCATTGGTCTTTGGCGGGCTTCAGTGCTGAAGCCCTCCTCTGACGCCTGAGTGCCTGGAGTGGACAGGATGTGAGGGAGGTTCCTGAAACTCCCTGTACTTAGTCTCGTAGGAAACATGAATGCACTCTAGCATGATTGGCCGGCTGGCTGTCCGGCAAGAACAGCCACCTTGCTGTGTGAGTGACAGCTAGGCTTGAATGAATGGGGGGAAACTGTTTAAAAGCCGGTCTCTGGGACTTGGAAAGCAGAATCGACCACTGGAACGAAAGAACCGAAGACGAGCTGAAGGAAGAGGACTGCTGCAACTCCTGGATGACCGGTGAAGCCCTGCTGCAGGTCCGAATTGCCTGAAACTCCATCGATGGAGAACCCCTTCAAGGTTAACTTCTTCCCTTGAGTTTGGTGGGAACAACCAACTCGCAAGCCACCTGGACACTGTCCCCATCTGGTCGAATTTTCTTCAGAGTGCTGTTGAAAACCGGATAGCCAGAGGGAAGGAAACTAACTCGTGGACTTTAAGGCACTTACACCTTAAACCGATGTTTTGCTAAGCTTTTGGCCTCATCCCTGGGCAGTGCAGGAACCCCCGATGTCCTCCTTCTTGGCCCCATAACTGAAGCTCAGGAACAGCGAGATCTGCTCCAACTGCCAGGAACAACTGTCTCCCCTACAGCTCTTCTTCAATTTAAATGTATTGTGCAAATGCGGTCCGGAAATCTTTACAGCGATTGTGAAAGTTCATGGAACTTTCCCACCTTGGAAGGCTTGTCCTTCCCTAAACATTGGTCAAACTTTTCACCTAGCCAAATTCTTCTAAACTCTGTGGCAAAGACTTAACCGTTTACTACCAGAACTGTGCTATCCTATACAAAGACTCTGAACCATTGACTTTGGCCCAGGCCTATGAACTGAATTGCTGGTTGTAGTTTACTGAAACCCTTTTCCCTGCCTATGAAATATTTGGGCTGTCTATTCTTATAACCATGTCTTTTTACCCCTTTTTAAAGTATTTGAAGTGCCATTTTTCTCCCACTTAGGGGAGGTAAACTTGTTCATTTACTTATCGGTTGTGTATTTGTGGTTTATTAGTGTGTAATATTGAGCTGCTCTTGCTAGTGTAATGTTTTCAAACTGTGTAAGTAAATGCATATTCTTTTACCAAGAAACCTTGAGTAAGTGTTTGTTTGAATCACTGTATTTGTTGGTCCTATGTGTAACTTGTTCTACTGCTCACTCAGCTCTTGAGATAAGCCTGGCTGCTCGGCCATCGCTACCACTTTACTGTGTAGTACAGGCTTGTACCAAAGGTGAATTTGTACTGACATTTGTTTTCTTAGTGTTCCTAAAGGGTACTGC
The DNA here is from genome assembly GCF_040938575.1 of Ambystoma mexicanum. Lineage (NCBI taxonomy): Eukaryota > Metazoa > Chordata > Amphibia > Caudata > Ambystomatidae > Ambystoma > Ambystoma mexicanum. Next base: position 1,629,813,846 of record NC_090932.1, read on the forward strand.
ATGTAATTCTGTCTAAAAGTGAGGCATCAGGAGGGTCGTAGTCTTAAACATATGGAGAGCTGGACGACGATAAGGAATGGTGAAAAAAAGAGTGGCACCAGTGGACACGTGGGTGGTTAAGGTTGCGTGGTCATGAATAACATAATTTCTGGCTCGTGAATGCCACAATACTTTGCATACCTCCTGCGCTCACTCCACTGGGCCATATGAGCTATGCGCCGGGTTTGGCTTACTAGAACGGAGGCCTTGCTGAAAGAGTGCGTTATTGAAGATGGAGCAGTCCCCCCGAGAAGTGTGAGCAGTGTCTCACAGACAGCAGCACATCTGCCAGCCTGACAAGTGAGTGCAATACCATTGAAGGCCCATCAGCATTGCTCAAGGCATTGCGGTCGCCCCATTGAAAGTATCAGAAGGGCGCGGCATTGCCTACGGCCTCTGTGTGGCGGGAGGCTCCACGTAGAATGTCTTTGCTAGAAAAGGGGATTTTGTACAGGAATAAGAAATGCAACCTACATGAAGAGATTTGTCGGGGGTGGGGGGAGGGTTCTGGAGTTGTAAATAATTGTTCTGTTCACCAAGCTGTATAGGGGGGGTTGCGGGGTGTATTTTATATTGTATTTGTATTGTAATGTCTTTGATTGTCAACGCTGAATTGTGTTCAATAAAAATGTGAATACAAAAACAAAAAAAGTATCAGGAGCCTGCTGAGAAGTGCCAAGCTTGCATATTAAGCAGCAGCTCTGATTGGAAGTGGAGGGGCCGCGCCGTTAAAGGTAATGCCATGTCTGCACGGTGCAGAGCCTGTCAGACGATACTGAGAGATCGAGAAAATCAATACAACGAATGCAGCTTTAAATTAAAGATACCACTAAAATAAAGTGACTACTCTTCCTTTAAGAGGAATATATTCGGTCAACTGGTACAGGCCAAATTCGGTCAAATGTACCATTCGGCCAAATGTATTCGGTCAAATATGCTAATACCGGAATTCAGACGTGTCGCCTGAGAAGAACGCCGCACACTATCACCCCATGTCCCTGTCTTTCTTTTTGATCTCCTTCTTTTCTCTTTCCCCTCCCTCTAGCAGGTTAGATGAACCCAGCAAGCTTTATCAGCTGTATTGGAATCCTATACCTGCTAGCTACACATTGATCTCAGAAGCAGTTGCTTGAGCTGCCTGAGCTATATTTGCCAAAGGGCACTGCCTCTGGAAAGACCTATATGGCCAGGATAGTTGCAGTCTCATGAAAAGGACACCACTCTTCACATTGCGTCTGCTAAAGCATTGGAGTATACCACCCTAGCATGAGACATGAGAGCAAAGGTGCCAGGTTAAGAATATACCACCCTATACCAGAACTGTACCTATGCAGCATGAGAGCAAAGGTGCCAGGTTAAGAATATACCACCCTATACCAGAACTGAGCCTATACAGCATGAAACATGAGAGAAAGGTTGCCAGGTTAAGAATATACCACCCTATACCGGAACTGTACCTATGCAGCATGAGACATGAGAGAAAGGGTGCCAGGTTAAAAATATACCACCCTATACCAATACCGCAAGAGACATGAGAGAAAAGGTGCCAGGATAAGAATATACCACCCTATGCCAGAACCGTACCTATGCAGCATGAGACATGAGAGAAAAGGTGCCAGGTTAAGAATATACCACCTTATACCAGAACTGTACCTATACAGCATGAGACATGAGAGAAAAGGTGCCAGGCTAAGAACATACCACCCTATGCCAGAACCGTACCTATGCAGCATGAGACATGAGATGAAAGGTGCCAGGTTAAGAATATATTACCCTATACCAGAACTGTACCTATGCAGCATGAGACATGAGAGAAAGTGTGCCAGGTTAAACATATACCACCCTACACCAGAACTGTACCTATGCAGCATGTGATCAAAGGTGCCACGTTAAGAATATACCAGAACTGTACCTATGCAGCATGAGACATGAGAGAAAGGGTGCCAGGTTAAGACCATATCACCCTGTACCAGAACTGTACCTATGCAGCATGAGATGAAAGGTGCCAGGTTAAGAATATACCACCCTATACCAGAACTGTATGTGTGCAGCATGAGACATGAGAGAAAGGGTGCCAGTTTAAGAATGTACCACCCTATACCAGAACTGTACCTATGCAGCATGAGACATGAGAGAAAGGGTGCCAGGTTAAGACCATATCACCCTGTACCAGAACTGTACCTATGCAGCATGAGATGAAAGGTGCCAGGTTAAGAATATACCATCCTATACCAGAACTGAACCTACACAGCATGAGACATGAGATAAAAGGTGCCAGGTTAAGAATATACCACCCTATACCAGAATTGTACCTACACAGCATGAGACATGAGATCAAAGGTGCCATGTTAAGAATATACCACCCTATACCAGAACTGTACCTATACAGCGTGAGACATGAGAGCAAAGGTGCCAGGTTAAGAATATACCACCCTATACCAGAACTGAACCTATGCAGCATGAGACATGAGAGAAAGAGTGCCGGGTTAAGAATATATAACCCTATACCAGAACTGTACCTATGCAGCATGAGACATGAGAGAAAGAGTGCCAGGTTAAGAATATATCACCCTATACCAGAACTGTACCTACGCAGCATGAGACATGAGAGAAAAGGTGCCAGGTTAAGAATATATCACCGTGTACCAGAACTGAACCTACACAGCATGAGAGCAAAGGTGCCAGGTTAAGAATATACCACCCTATACCAGAACTGTACCTATGCAGCATGAGACATGAGAGAAAGAGTGCCAGGTTAAGAATATATCACCCTATACCAGAACTGTACCTACGCAGCATGAGACATGAGAGAAAAGGTGCCAGGTTAAGAATATATCACCCTGTACCAGAACTGAACCTACACAGCATGAGAGCAAAGGTGCCAGGTTAAGAATATACCACCCTATACCAGAACTGTACCTATGCAGCATGAGACATGAGAGAAAGAGTGCCAGGTTAAGAATATATCACCCTATACCAGAACTGTACCTACGCAGCATGAGACATGAGAGCAAAGGTGCCAGGTTAAGAATATACCACCCTATACCAGAACTGTACCTATGCAGCATGAGACATGAGAGAAAGAGTGCCAGGTTAAGAATATGCCACCCTATACCAGAACTGTACCTATGCAGCATGAGACATGCAAGAAAGAGTGCCAGGTTAAGAATATACCACCCTGTTCTGGGGAAGAGGAAATCGCTGACGGGCCCATAGGTCAGCGCTCACCCTCCAGAACTTGTAAGACAAGATAGCTGCACCAAGATAGCTGAGGACAGGGGGTGCAGGGTTCACTTACTCCAACACAACTCAAGAATGAGGACTCAGTAAGTTGGCAAAGGGAAGTCCGTTTAATGACAATTACATCAAACAGAGAAACAAATGGGAATCATCAGCATTGCGATCACCTGTCTCGCTCTGACTTCCTCGAACCTCAGTCGAACAGCAATTCTTATAGGCAAAAATCGTCATCACTGACGTCTAATTCTATAAAAAATCATCATACATATAATTGGTTAGGAAAGGTAACTTAAGTATAGTTGTTATATCTGTATATGATAATAGGGCATGTGGATTGGATAACTCTTATCGGGTGCGTGTCTATGCCCCTCCCTCTACATCATGCGCGATAGATGTCACTACATCTACGATGTCCTATTGGTTACAGTATCTATAGGACTCCAGATAACTTGGTCCATTGTGATTGGGCAGGTTACACCCCTAGACATAAATTTCCACTTTTAATTAGCAGCATGCAGAATGGACACCCCTGTGCCTGGTGTCCCAAGTTTCACCCTGCCTCCCTTCCATCAATCAGTGCTTTAGGGTGATGTGTCAATTAGTTGGCTAAGGATGGCCTCGAAACTGTAGTCTCTTATCGGGAAAAGTTATGGCATCCTCGTGTCCTGGATGACTTCAGGCGGTGGTACTTCTTCGCGCCTGGCTGGTCACGTGTTAGTTCACCATGAATCTGCTTCAGTTTCCAGCTTTTAGTGCATTTAATACTGTTTCAGCCTCGCCACCTGCATGGGCCCCCCTTATCTTGACCTTCATGAGGCAGGCTGGTATGCTCTGAAGTTGGAGTCTTGTGAGCTGACGCTCTCCTCCCCTTCTCTGGTTGACCTCGATTTCCTAGGCATGAGCCGCTCTTTGTTGAGTTTCGATTTTGCTCCTTCACTTGCCGTTGGCTGGATTTCGAAGCTTGGCCTGTCAGGCCTCTGGCCGCCTGGGTACATTTCTGCTTTTACAAAATGGAGTCGCACTTGTATAATGTGCCTTATTGAGGTAGATATATGGTTGGCGCTTGCCGCTCTATCTTCTACTAAGCATTGCTAGAAGTATTGATTTCTTAGCATCTTGCGTTTCAAGCCTATTTACACACGTTTAACAGGACGGTTGCTTCCATCTTGTCTCGTAGGACTGTTTTCTCACATTGTAACATTGTCTCCTCTCTGTGTCTATTCCATTCATTTTCGTAGTTACTCGCACTGGTGTGTTATCTTCGATAGCTGCATTTGTTCATTCACGGGTCTGTTCAGGCCCTCGTGTCATTTCCACTGGCCTTCCATTAAGGCTTTTGGGGTCTCTTCGTGGACCGTGTGTAGGTACTTCTCATTTCGTATGACGGCTGGTATGGCTGTCTGATAGGGTACCATGCTGGCCAGGGTTGTCTGGTTATGGGTGCTTCAACCACTATGGATCTTCTGATGTATACTGGACAGAGTCGCAGTGCAGCTCTTTGTAGGTTCATTTGCTCTTCATATGTCACATTCCTTGGCGAGTACGCTCCTGGTACCTCGAAATGAGGGGAAGGGGTGCAGGCCATGTCTGGGACCTCCTCTACACTCGGTTCATCGGCCACTTCTGCACCCTCCTTTGCATTTATTTCCTTTGATTCTTCGGTGTCATGCTCATCGTCCTCAGCGTTGGTACATGATGGTGTGAATGTGTGAGCCTTTGGAGTCCATATTTTTATCACTCCCTTCAAACTCCCTGCTGTTTTCACATGTTCGTCTTTGTTCCATGTCATTAGCTGACACTGTTCATTTGGGCTGCAGTAGATCCATTTTCCTTCATACCATTTTCGTTTCTTAGGGTATGTGAACTTTGTTCCCTCTGGCGCAAATTTGCTGGCCTTTACAAAGTCTCTTATTTCTTCATCGGTCAGGTTTCTGGGCTTCCATCCTGGCTCGACATCAACCATTATTTTCATCCCTATGGCTTTCTTCGCAGTTTTCTGGCACTGTGTAATGATTATCTTGATAACACAGAATCCTAGCAATACCATTGCTAGTAGAGCTCCCAGAAACTTGAATATATCTGCCATCCATTGTGGGACCCATGAGAACAGGTCTCCAAACCAGCTGTCATCGTCCACTTCAACACTTTCATCGATCATCTGGTTTTTCAGGCTTGTCAACCTGCTTATGGCCTCTGTTAGGGTTCCGTTTTCTTCATCGTGTGATGGTACAAATGTGCAACATGATTCTCCGATTTTTTGCACAAACACCTCCATCCATTGCAGTGATCATGTCAAGCACATATGTTTTGGAGGGTCATCAGTCTGATTGCTCTCAGCTCTTCTTTGATCGCGTTGAATCCTTTTATAGTGGTATTGATGGTCTGCAATAACTCCCATCTGGTTATCTGCAACCATTTAGTATTCACTCCAACTTGGATGTGGAGCAGGAGTAGTGTGGTGAATACTGTTGAGGTGAGGCTGAACAGCCTGTGTTCGTACAGGATTGCGTGGAATGCCTCTTCTAATTTGGGAGAAAAGTCATTTTCCCTCTTCATCCGGGATACCAGTTCCACAGATCTCCTTCTTCTTAGATGAGCCTCTGCTTTCGGGAAACTGTCTAACTTCGGGTCATTCTTAGGGATCACAGCGCGGGAATGTGGACGTTCACTAGTGGGAATATGCCGCCCCAGTTCTTTGTCAACCTTATGTACGCCTTGGATCCACACGCCCAATAATGATCCATAATAACTGCGGTTCCTGTGTCATTCCTGGAGCTTCAAAGATTCTTACGCAGTTTTGATTCTCTCCCATCTTCCTTGTGCCATTGTTTCTGAAGCATAGTTTCGGGCTCTCCAGTGGCACTATCTGCAGGGGTCCCCCTCTATCTTCGACCCATGTTAGTAACTTTACTAGCTTTGGCCACAGAGGTTTGCATAACCTCTGAATTCTCTATTGCTTCCTTGCAGGCTCCAAGGACCATCCATGCTCGGCAGATTACTACTCCGTCCCCCCATCCATCTAGGGAGACCACTGACCCCCAGATCTGCATTTGGGCTCTGTTCTTCCAGATTTGAGCCTCTTCTGCAGTCTTCCCTTGAACGTTCAGTCTCTGGTTAACTTCCCATTTTATCCATGATCCTTTGATGCCAGGGTTCTCGTACCTGATCACATGATTTCTGTTGTGCGCTCCGTTTCTTGTTTTAATGTCCTGGACGTAGCCATCTTCATCCGGGTAATCCTTTTCATTGGCCCATATCAACGAGGCGTCTCTTCCCATAAATTGTCCTATGGTGTTGCACATTGCTACTTGTGACATACAGTGTGCTGTAGGGACATCAATTTCTACAGCCACGAAGATCTTGTATTTTCCCATGCTGTATGGTAGGAGAGCACAGACGAAGCATTTTTCTTCTGACTGCCTTCATCCTACTTCCTTCATGTGCTGGTACCATATGTTGTTTCCGAGATGGGCTGTGCTGTCCAGGTAATCATTAAGTTCATTGTTATCTTCGTGTGGGCTTCCCTTGATTCTCAGCGTTCTTCTGTAGTTTGCTATGACTATGTCTCTAAATGCGTCTGTGCTGCTTTTCCTCTCTGTGTGTCTCAGTAGAGCAGGCTGCCTCGCTATGGTAGGAGAAGGTTTTGTGTTTCTCATCCTCTCCTCTTGTTGGTTTTCATTGTGGTTCTCTGGCCACCATTGGCTCACTATATCCTCAGCATGAGGCTGAGTTATAGATTTGGTGCTTGTTTGCAGTGCTCGAGCTGGCGTGTTTGTCGTTATAGTCTCTGCAGTTCTATGTTCCAGCTCCTTGTGCAGTTTCTTTGCTCTGACTATGAATGGGAACAAATAGTCTATCAGCATTTGTGTTTTATCTGTGAATTCCTTTGTGGCTACTTCTGTTCTTTTGAGAGATTTTGCTATGCCCTCTCTCTCTAGTGGATCACTTGGCTTCTCTTGAGTACTTCCACTGTTTTCTGGAATAGATTGTTCGGCATGCAGTCTCCTCTTCTCTGCTGCTTTCGTTGGAGGTCCTGCAGCCATTGACTCTTGCCCTTGTCTGTGTGCATCTTGTGTGTGGGTGCGTGCAGTGGTCAGTGCAGCGTTTTCATTCATTCCGTGATGACCCTGTCTCCAGCTTTTCTCTTCATTTGTTACCTCAAATGTGTCTAAATCATTGCTCATTACATTTAAATTGAGTTTGTTACTTTTATCATCAGGTTTTCTTGGGACTGGAATGACTATATAGGGTCTGGGTGCTCTTGTAGGCCCCAGATGTTCATTATCTGGTGGGTGCACTGAGATTGGGGCACTTCGCGCACCAATAAAGAAAGCAGTTCTGATTGTTAATGACAGAAAAACAATAATAATAACTATACATATACACACAATCGTTCGGAACGACAACTTGCAGCATTTTCTTCCAGGGAATTGGGGGCGCCCTTCTGTTGGGAGTAAAACCAAGTTACTGTTCTGGGCCCCCATTTCGAATGAGTTCACAGTCAATTATTTATTCCTTTTTTTGCTCTGGTCTCGTGTATCGAGAGTTTGTTACTATTAAAGGGATGAGTGCTTCTCCAAATGTCACCCCTCGCGTGAGTGACGACGGTAGTCTCTGGGTACTCAGTACAGTTCCTGTGCTAGACTATGGAAAAGGGTTAGCCTAGAACCTTTGGTACATCACATTCATTATACATATCGATAATAGGTGCTTCCAATGTGTTACAATGCACGCCTCGAGTTTGTCACACAAAAATAAAATGTTGTAAAAATAAAAACAAAAGTAAAAATGAAAAGTGAGCATATGAAAAAATAGGAAAAAATGAGAAAAATGCAGAAAAATGAAAATAAGATGGTGAAGTTCTTGTGTCCGCTCCTTTCACTCGGACTCTCGGCGACAAGTTTAAGAACATTGTCTCTCTCCTTGATCTGCTCCACGGCAGAAAGTTTATTGGAATCTCCTCTTCACAAGGCTCTCCTCAGCAGTTGATGAATATAATTACTTCTCAGTTGCGCTATGATGGCTCTCAGGAGCTTGTTTAATTGTGCGTTCTTTACTGGGTCTCTGAGGAATGCGGGTACGTCAACATTGCTGGGTCTACCCACTATTTCTGGAAAGTTCTCAATGAGGTGAAAGAAGACATGGTATGCACATCTGCTGTCTTCTGGTGAAGACGACATTCACTCTGATTTTCTGGTCTCTAGATCACAGGTCTTTCTTGTGACGTGAACAGTCTTTACACTTTCCTGCTGCATGGATAGTTCAGTTTGTACCACACTCGGTTTAGGAATTCGTTGTTTCTTGGATCTCTGATAAAGGTTAAGGTATCTGTGGTTCTCCCTACAAGTACTGGGCATTCCTCTATGATGCAGAAGAAGAGTGTGTAAGTCACTTCATCAATGATCACTTGTGGTGGAAGCATCTGTACCCTTATCACTGTACTCGGGCAGTGCAATGAAAGCTTCCGTGATGACAGTCAGTAATTGCCAGATTATTTTCTTGTTGGCCGGATCTTCAATAAAGTCTGTGATGCTGGTAACTCTCCCTACGAGTGATGGATATGTCTCTAATACTAGCCGGAAACAGGAAAGCACATCCTCTGTGATGTTTCTACTGGGGGATACCATAAGTTCTGTGAACAAAGTCTCAATACTGATTGCTTCAGGATACTGTGTTACACTCTCAGGCAATGTCTTATTTGCAGTCTATCCGAGTCTTGATTCTTTGTACTAATTGAGCATGTCGTGCTTTCGAAAGCTCATTCTATCAACATTGTTGCGGCTTAGGATGTGCTTCTCTTTACCATGCAACTGGGATGTACAGAGTGTTCATTATGCCCTTATTTCACCTTGCTTGGAGAACCTGTCCAGTTCTATGCCACACTTTGCATCCGGGTTCTTTGTCTTGGTTTTCTGCTCATGCGTCCTTCCTCGCCATGGATCTTGTCTGCACGTGCTGAGGTTCTTCCCTGTTGTCTGTGGTTTCTTTACAGTTGGGTGCAGCAGGAGGGCTCTCTCCTATATAGGGTTTAATGTCATTCAGGAAGATCCATGCCCTTCTGCCCTGGAGCTTGACGGCGGAGGGGGTGCAGTCCTCTACGATGAAAGGGCCATTAAATCTTGGCTCGTCCCACCTTTTCCTGGTAAAGTTCTTCACAAGTACGCTGTCACCAGGGAAGACGAGGGGCGTATGTACACCTTGCTCGGTGTCTGCTTCAGCACTTCCTGTTTCGTGCTGCGCCATCCCCTTTTCACCGTCGCTGCAGCTGGCCTGTAATGACAGAGGCGCTGGAAGTCATACAGTCAAGGTACTTTTGCATCTCTGTTCCCAGAAACTCTCTAGTCGGCTGGGCATTACAACTAGCTCTATCTCGGGGGGTAAGAGGGGTCCTCATCCTTCTGCCTGTAACTATCTTGTGTGGCATAAGATGATGGTCGGAGCCTGGTTGGTTCCGAAGTGCATACAATGCCAATGGTAGACAGTGCAGCCATCCCTTCCTTAATGTGAGCTTCAACTTGGCTATCCTCTCCTTAAGCAAGCCGTTGATCTGTTCACATATCCCGTTCCCCTCAGGATGATACGCTGACGAGAACTTGTGCTTTATACCAAGCAACAAGCTAATCTGTTCGAACACTGCATTAACAAAGTGAGCCCCGTTATCTGATCTCATCACTTCACACACCCCCTACCTAGGGAACACCTCCCTCACTAGGAGCTTGGCAGCACAGGTAGCGTCTGGGTGTGTACAGGGACCTGCTTCTATCCATCTAGAGAATGGACACACCACCACAATTAAATACCTGTACCCGTTGCACACTCGAATCATGTCGACATAGTCGATATGCAAGTGCTAAATGGTCCATTTGGTCTGGGGATGATCCCTTTCACTACTTTTAATGTGGGCCCACCGTTGAATTGCTGACAGATTATGCAGTTCACCATGTAAAATGCAACATGCTCTGCTAAATTCGGTGTGAACCAGTCTTCTGCAAGCGTTGCAGCAAGATTTTCTTTTGTCATATGGATGGGGTAGTGCAGTTGCTCTAACGCTACCTTTAGAAGGGCGACAGGCATTACTTGTTTACCAGTGCTGTCTTGCCTCCACAACCCGTCAGAGGGGTTTAAAGAACACCCTCGACACTTCCACAAATGTTTCTCCTCCTGAGGTGCCTCCCCCTGGAGCTCCATTAGCTGTGTCAGCCCCATATTGCTATAGGCTTCTGGTGTGACTCGTGCTACCATCATCCTCTTATTGGTACGTGCCACCTCCACGTCCATGATTGTTTCAGTGTTGGATGCCATGCGCTTGGCTTCTGTGTCCGCTTCATGATTTCCACGTGACACGAAATCCATCCCCTTTGTATGAGCGGCGCATTTCACGAACGCTATGCCCACTGGGAGCTGCAGTGCTTTTATCAGCCTGTCCAATAAGGCTGCATGTTGCACTGGCGTGCCGTCTGCTCGGAGGTAGCCTCTCCTTTTCCAACGCGCTAGACCTGCATGTACTGTGGACGTCACATAGGCTGAGTCACTGTACACAGTTACTTCCTGGTCTGCATGATTCTCAATGGCGAGTATCAGTGCCAGCAGTTCTGCAGCTTGCGCAGAATAGTGAGAGAGTATTTGCGCACTGATGAGCACTCGAAACTCTCCGTTCGCTAGGTGTTTTATCATGGCCACGCCTGTATACCTTTGTCTGTCTTTGTCCAGTTCTTGAAAAACCATCAATAAAGACAATCTCTCCACTTGTCAGGGCGTTTTCCTTTACCCTGGGGATCTCATCATAGAATTCCTCATAGTTCGCACAGTCATGTATAGGTTCTCCCTCTGTGACTGGCTCATCTATGAATGTAGCAGAATTCACAGTTTTACATCAAACTATTTTGATTGATGGGTTAGAGATAATCACCTCATAGGCGGATGCTCTCTGAGATGTCAGTGTGCCCTTTGGCTTCTCTTGTATGGCGAACAGCGAATGTTCAACATATAATGTCATGAAGCACCCCATCACAATGGATGACGCTCTTTCGATAGCGAATGCGGCAGCAACTAGATTTTATTCGCACGGGAAGTGGCCCTTCATAACCGGGTCCAGACTCCTGCTGTAATATGCTAGGGGCTTGTACCCCAGCGAGGTTCGCTGTGCGAGCACTGCCATCATAAAATTACCATCAGAGTGCGAGAACAGGTAGAATTCCTCTGCATAATTAGGAATCCCGAGAACTGGGGCCTTACAAATTGCCCCCTTGAGTTCTGCAAACCCTTTCTCCATTGCCTCAGTCCATTCAATTTTGCCTTTTGTTGCCTGGGCTTTCTTTAAAGCCTGAAGCAAGGGCTTGGTATACGAGCTGTAGTCAAAGATCCATGCTCTGACATAATTGCACAGGCCTAAGAAGCTCTGCATTTGTTTTAACGTGCGCGGCTTGGCTGTGTTCATGATGGCTTCAGCACTTTCTGGGGTTACCTTTTTCCCCTTATGAGAGATCAGTTGCCCTATGTACAACACCTCCTGTTGACAGTACTGCAACTTTTCCTTATCAACTTTGTATCCCTTTTCAGCCAATATAGTCAATAGCTGGACAGAGTCGCGCCTGCATTGCTCTTCAGTGGTGCTGCAGATCAGAATGTCATCTATGTACTGCAAAACAACACTGTCCACCGCAATATTGCCTAGGTCCATTTGTAGGACTCTGTTGAAAATAGACGGGGACTTGCAATACCCCTGTGGCAACCTCGTACTTTTCAGGTGCATTTGTCTGAAGGTGAATGACGTCAGGTCCTGAGAGTTACGGTGCAGTGGAATTGAGAAAAATGAATTTTTCAAATCAATCTCCGTGAAATATTTTGCCCCAGTGAGTATATTACACAGTATTATGGATGGATTTGGGACTAGCGGAAACTCGGCTTTAACTATATTGTTTAATGCTCGTAAATCTTGGATTAAACGCCAGGAATCTTCCTTTGATTTTTTTACACGGTAAATCACAGTATTGCAAGGTGATTCTGACATCACTAGGATGCCCTGCTCCATCATGGTGGAAATTGTCTTCGCGATCCCTTCATCTGCCTCTCTGGACATGGGATATTGTCGCGCTCTTGGTAAAATTGCTCCTGGTTTCAGTTTAATTTTCACTTCACCTGCCCCCATCAGGAGGCCTACATCATAGGGTCCTGTAGTCCATACCACGGCAGGCACTTGGGCCATGTCATCATCAAAGTATTCTGGACGTACCAGCGCCAGCATCATTCTCTGTGGCACCTCCCATCTGATAATTTTGACCCAAAATGTGAGACTTACTTCCACTCTTGTCTCCTCTAGGTCAGGGTGCTCTTCGAACAGATCGTCATCGGTGACGTCAGTCACTCAATACCCTTCTTCGATGGCGATAATCGCACGCCTTCGTCATCATATCCTTCGACCAATACCACTTTCCCCTCGCACTGCGGCAGATTGTATCATTAAGGGAAATACTTGCCCCTCCTCTTCGTGCATGGCTATCTTGGCCTGAACAGAAACTCATCAGGGGTTCTCATAATTTGGTCTGCGAGGCCTGGCAGTCCCGCCATAAGCACCCACATGCCATATGCAAAGACCTCTGGCTCTAACAGTACAGCTCTCATGGCTATATGTCCTGAGTATGCTCTGATCATTTCGCAACACGTTAGAATAATGCATTCCTGGAGTGGAGCACACTATACCATTCTCGGTGAACGAGATGGTCATGTTTAATTTAGTCATCAGGTCTCTGCCCAGAATATTTACTGGGGTCTGACGTGAATATAATAGGGGTACATTCATTTGGCGCTCCAGCTGAGACTGGGAGTGTGTCTGTAAAGGGAACTCTACTATGAGCTCCAGTGAAACTCTGAGTATCTATAGCCTCGCCGGACAAGGAAATTTTGCCCTCTCATATGCACGAGCGTGTTGCACCCGTGCCAACTAAGAAGGAATATTCTTTCCCCCCCTATGGTGACATTCACCGTTGGTTCCCTGTTAGGGTCTGGTGTCACTGATAGGATAGAGCTGTCCTATTTCATATATAAGTTCGGCCAATGTATACTTGTTGATTTCCCCCAGCCCCAGGGTTAACTCCCCCTCCGGAGCTAGTGCCCTGTGACATTTGCAGTGGTGCCTGCTGGGAATATCCCTGCGGCAAGTTCCCCATGTTCTGTGGTTGAACCACTTGCTGTGCACCTTGCTGCTCGCCTGACGCCTGCGGCTGTACTGTGTAATTTTGTGAACCGCCCTGTTGCGGGTCGGCAGGCTGATTCACCATGCCTGCCCCCATCCCTTGGCTGTTTTGCCACATGCCTTGGCTTCTGCACATGCGCGCCACGTGTCCTGTCATTCCACACAGCCAGCAAGCTGGTGGTGGTCGGGCCATCTGTCCATCTGGTATAGCTGGACCTCCCATCTGCGTGTTCTGAAAGCCATTTTGATTATTCTGAAAGCCTCCCTGGTTACCTCGAAACCCTCCTTGATTACTCTGCCACCCTCTTCCTCCAAAACCCCTTCCTCTTGGGTAAAATCCTGCATTACCCTGATTATTCTGCGGTGGGTTGGTCGCTTGTTGTGCGCTTGGTTCGGCTGGGCTGGTGAGCATGGCTCCCTCGAGAGCATACTTCGAGAGCTTCTTTTGCAACAGCTTCGCCTCCTCGTCCTTACGAGTTACCTCCTTTTTCCGATTCTTTTCTTGCAACAATCTACAGTAGTGTGTGATTGTCAACTGTATTTTGGCCCATGGTTTTGCTTCTGCTGCTACCAATTTTTCGAGCTGCTTCTGCACCGGTTCTGGCACTACTGTACGTAGGCGACTCATATGCGGGGTTGCTATACCCCGTGGCTGCTTTAAGTTCTTGTTAGGATAGGCATCTCTCAGCCTGTGCCCTCATACTTGTCAGCTTCAAGTGTTTATTATATATCACTTTGCCTCTGTCTCCCTGGTTACATTAGAGCTGCATTGTATGTTGAGGGTTCTAGTGTGCTAGGAGAGAAAGGGAAGGCTGACTGAAGGAAGGCAGTTGTAAGCCTCCTGCTGGGGGTCGTCTTATGCATGTAACTAAACCTTTCTAATAAAGGTATTTATTATAAATCATCAGTCTCAGCGGTCTACATTGCATCCTAACATTTGGCGACAAGGTTTAAGTGGAGCGAACTCCTGACGGAGCAGCGCCACAGGCGGTGGCCGGCGCTCGTTGCCAGCGAGGACATTTCGGTGGTAGCCGATGAGGAAGGCGAAGGTACTGCTTGCCGAGCTGAAGCTCAGAAGTGCAGCGGGAGGCACTCGCAAGGTGGACTGAGCGGATCCTCAGGGAAGGTGAAAGGTACTGCCCTTATCTCCGTGCTCTTGCCCAGAGGTGTTCCTTACTGGAGGCCGGGCAATTGGCGGTTGCCGCAATAGCGCCATTGTTGCAGGATTTACTTTTGAATGCCTGGTGTGTTCGCTTACCTGTGCACGTTGCCTTTCTCCTCGCGTCATCATGGAGGACGTCTTGGCAGCCAGTCGCTGTGCAGCTCAGAGTCTTCAGAGTGATGTTGTTGCGTACTACAAAAAAGGACCCGGAGGCGTGGCGGCCATTTTAGCTTGACTGGGTTTCCATGGTGATTGGAGCCGCAGTCGGATGTCGCGGAGTGGATGATTTCGCGGATGTCGCGGAGCGGATGATTTCACTTTGGATTTTGCTTTTGGATTTTGCACAAATTGGGTGCTGGGTGAGGAGAGGGAGAGGTGACCAGGTTCAGGTCACTAGCACTACTATTTACCACTCCCACAGCCGATGTTTATGGTGAGTGGGTAGGAGACTTTGCAAGACATCCTTACTTGCTGGATGCTCAGATACATTTCTTACGCACCGGCAGTTTTTTGTGTGTGATATGGCGAATGTACCAGCGCCTGTGTTTTTCCTGTCTGCACCAGGTGAGCCCAGGGTGAGATGGGTGGACTGGAAGGAGGGTTTCAACAAGTATGCATTGGCAGTATTTGGTGCCAATTACTCCAACGAACGTAAAGAGGCATTGCTGTTCCATTGCTTGGGAACAGCAGGGCAAGAAGTTCTAAAGAGATTGCCAGAACCCAACGATTTACCGGATGCAGGTCCTTATGAGAAGACGTTAGCAAAATTAGACAGGCATTATAGAGTGGAGGAGAATATCATACTGGAAAGATATAAATTCGCCACGAGGGAACAGAAGAGTGGTGAGAGCGTTGAGGATTTTTTTTTTTTTTTTTTTATTTAAAAATTGTTTATAGTTTACATCAATTTTATAAACTTTTACAATTATTTCATCAACTTTAAAACACTTCATTTCTTAGAAGCATCGCATAAAATCATTTTCTTTCTCTATACGCATTAAGATATATTTAGCATAATTCATTTCTATTTTACGGTTTTCACATTTCATACTTAGTAACATTAGAATTTATATAGTTTCTTTACATGAGTATATATTTTTGCAATAGGCCTTTTCTTAATACAAAAAACCCAAATCAATCTTGTATATAGTATATTCAAAAAAAAACATTGCTTTAAGTAACATAATGATGCAATTAATCAAGTAAAGTATATAATACATCAGTTATATCCTGAATTCATCAATTTCATTTAATTTACTGTAATTCTTCAACAAGAAGCATGTTTAAGTCCAGATTTTTAGTTTTCAAATCCTCGTCAATTTTGAATAGGAGCCTTAATAAAGCCAAAATAAAGCGCATACTATCCCCTTGCATGCTGCGTTCCCAAAAAGCGGCCCGTGCAATATATGTTGGGCCTGGATTAAATTCGCCTAATAACAAGCATCTCTTTTCCTCAAAATATGGGCAATATACCACAAGATGCTTTATAGATTCAGTTTGACAAATCGAAGCACAAAACCGACAATTTGGGTGCACGATCAATTCGCTACCAACATTCCATTTAAAGATACGTTCCAAAGTAGAGAATTGATTTAGTCTGAATCTTAGGTAGATATTACGTACTCTACGATCGGGACATTTCATAAGATATAGTGGAAGAGTACCCCTCGTCCTAAGTCTATTCGCACACTCTGTGTATAAGACATATTTCTGTTTTATTTCAATTATCATCCTCCAGTCCCATTCGTACATTTTGCGTTTATTTCTAGCTAAACCAAGTTCTAAGTCCTCAATTGTTACTTCAATGGTGTCCAAAAGCATATTCATTTGTTTTTTAAACTTATCCAATGATTTAACATCACCATTATGTAATAAACTGTGAAGATCTTCATACAATGAGTTTCTGGGTGGCAACAGCATTTTCATATAGCTCATTAATTGTCCCCATCTCCATTTTGACACTAATGTAGATAGACCCAGTTCATGGCAAATTATCGAATTTGGTATTGCTGATGACAAGCACAAGGTTTTTTTCCAAAGAGACCCTTGAATCCCATTAAGGATCTGTTCAATGTTCATTAGACAAATGTCTAAACTATAAAGAATAATGGGTTCTACCTTTAACAAGTAGAAGTCCAATAAAGGCTCGACCGAGAACATACAGTACTTAGCATAAATCACCTTCATCATTGATAGGAGAGAACAAGATTTTGAAGTTAAGAACTCCTTCCATGATTTCAGTGAATAGCTGTTATTCAAAGGATAACCTAAATATCTAATCGAATTTGCCATTTCAAGCCTGCTACCCGCAATTGTCCAATAGTACGATCTTATTTTTTTTCCTATTATGACAAATGATGATTTGAGATTTTTTAGAATTTGCCGTGAGATTGTGTTCTGCAGCATAATCATAAAAAATGTTTAATTTATGCTGTAGTCCCGAAGGGGTCCTATCAAACAGAATAATGTCATCTGCAAAACAAAGCCAATCAAGTTTAAGACTACCAAGTTTTACCGGAAATGTACCATTGCCTGTCCACAATCGATCCATATCTGAAAGGTACAAGTTAAACAGGATTGCTGCTAGGTTGCAACCCTGTTTTACCCCAATCTCTGTAACAATAGGCGATGTAAGAGCACCTTCCCTATTTATTCTAATTTGGAAAGATGTATTAGTATGTAACATTGCAAGAAGTTGCACAAGTCGTTGAGGAAAACCTAAATTCAATAGTTTTTCCCACAGCACTTCTCGAATTACACAGTCGAATGCACTAGTTAGATCAAGCGATGCAAAGTATATTGGTCCAGACTCAGGTAGTTTAGATTTATAAATGAAGTGTGCAAGAATTATAGCATTAAGAGATGTTCCGATATTCTTTCTAAATCCGGATTGAAACTTTGAGTAAATATCATTGTTGTCAATATAATTTTGTAGTCTTTTTAATAAACAAATGGCAAAGACCTTGGCAGAAGCATCCATAAGGGCAATCGGACGAAAGTTTGCAGGGTCGGTTGGATCACCCTTTTTATAGATAGGAATAATTATCGCATTCTGCCAAGATTTGGGAATGCAATTTGAATCCAGAATGTTTGAGAATTTGGTGTAAAGAATTGCAGCCCAGAAAATCGGATCATCCTTTAAAACACATGCAGGCAACCCATCAGGACCAGCAGCTTTTGAAGGTTTAAGTAGATTAATAGCATCCAAGATCTCATCCATAGTAAGTGCTAGTTTGTCCCTGCACTTTTCAGTTAAAATGTTTGAGTCTATTTTATGAAATTTTGATGGTAACTTGAATTTCTCAATCATGAATGATTTCCAAGATTCAGATGAGACCGAAGAACTTAAATCATGCTGCTCTCGTCCATTAGTATCATTAATGATAGACCAGAGCCTGCGGGT
The DNA here is from genome assembly GCF_040938575.1 of Ambystoma mexicanum. Taxonomy (NCBI): domain Eukaryota; kingdom Metazoa; phylum Chordata; class Amphibia; order Caudata; family Ambystomatidae; genus Ambystoma; species Ambystoma mexicanum. The sequence continues at coordinate 1,629,831,882 of NC_090932.1, forward strand.
GTCATTTCGAATAATTGCTTTCATGATTTGCTGGTTCTCCATTAGCTTAATTCTGTATTTAATACGTTTGTTCTTATTAGTGTATTTTAAACAGATTTTCTTTTTGCATAGTAAATAAAGTTCAGTAGTCAAATTCAGTTTTCGTAATTTTCTCAAACGCAGATTGTTTTCACATTTCAAAGAGGCAATTTCAGCATTAAACGTGTGAGGATGACAAACATTTTGCGTCCATACATCGTTTATGAATGATTGAAGGTGTTTTTTTATAATCAGATTGTTCCATGCCTCACGTAAAATTACATTCTGTTTGGAATCATCTCCTTTGGGGACTCTCCATAGGTCCCTGTTGACCAAGAAGTTCAAGCTTCTACATAAGGAGGGATGCCATCTCACTGAATGTTGAACTCTCTTGATGTTAATCAATTTAAGAATAGAACTAGTTTCAAGAGTTGTAAAAACTAATTTAATAGTCATATTTATGGGCGTGTGATCACTATAAGGTGTATCCATCATAATGATCCTACTCACGCGCCCCATAAGATTTACTGAGACAAAGAAGTAGTCAAGATAAGATTCGACTCCACCCCTCCTCCAGGTACCATTTAGTAACCCAGCTTCAAAGTCCACAGGGACAACGTTCCAACCTTTGAAGTAATGCAGCAATTTATCGCCTCTATTAATTAGATTGATTTTATATTTAGAGATGTGAATTTGTCTGTCAAATGATCCTAAATCAGTGAAAATAGAATTAAAATCCCCACCAATCAGTATCAAGTAATTCGGGTTTCGTTCCATAGCAGCCAAAAAAATCCCATCTATTAATTCCAGAAGTTTTTCTAAAAGGCACTTAGCAGGATTATAATACACACAGACTAAAAGATAAATGTGCTCAGGGTGATCACACACGGAGAATTCAATTGCCATTAGATTGTCTGTAGCATATAAGGTTTTCACGTTATGATCAATAGAGTTACCAATCAAGATTGCCACACCACCGGAAGGACGACCAGCTAATCCTTGGCGAGCAGGTACACTTATAGTGTTAAAGCCATCAATAAAGAATGAATCTAAACACATCATCTCCTGTAGGAATATGACCATAGGCGATTGTATACACACAGACTCTTTAAGCCAATCACCCAGGTTTTTCATCCCACAGCAGTTCCAAGAAATGAATCTCAGTTCAGCCTGATTAGGATTGTTTTTTATTTGCCGCCATATCGATGATAGATGTCATTAGGGGCCCTAGCCAGGTTATATTGGATGCTACACCTACTAATGTAGTAATCTGGGTGATAAGGTCTGCTGCCTGTTCTTGACTACCAGCTCGACTCTTCTCACCAGATTTGCTCTCATCCGGAGCAGTCTGTGCATCCAAAAAAACCTCCGCTTCTTCAATAGATCGCAATAAAGATAATTCCAAGCCACGCATCTCAAAGTCCTGCCTGTGTTCCCATAACAATTTCGTAATAATCTGTGACTGAGGAGCACAGATCATACGCAAGTTGTTATGGTTTGCAAGCCTAATCCATTCAATATTGTTAGAGTGTAAAGTTCTTAGTTGCGGACTCCCTTTGAATATATTAAATAAGAATGATCTATTTATTCTTTGCTGACCATTCATCTGGGGATCGCTCTGCCAACCCAATATATAGCGTGTGTCCCTTGAAAAGGAACACTGTTCCATAGCTACCACTGAATTTGTGTGTGCCTGCTGGCTCTGATTTTCCAACTCACTTTCTTCTTGAATGTTATTTCTGGATATGTTACTCAATTTTTGGTTCGTTTGTTCTTGATGAGAGGCAGCGTTTTCAATGCTTTCAAGAATATTTTTAGTTATCGCGTTGACCATTTCAGATCTTTCATCGCTTTCCTTACTTTCATTATCCGCAACGTTTTTTTGCATATTAATCCGAGTATCCTCTCTAGTTTTCTGCAGCTCCTTAACAATCAGTTCGCTCACAGTCGCACATGAGGTTTCTTTGTGTTGTGTATTTGTATTTGTATCATGAGTGGAATCTGTTCTGCTCGTCTTGATTTTAATAACGGGGTAGAATGCTGAAAGACGCCCTTGCTTCTGAGCATTCGATTCATCAGAGGCCATAGCCGTCTGGCTGTGTGTGTCTTTTTCTGTACTCTTCCTTCCCATACTTTTAGTTTCTGTTCATGCGGAAGAGCCAAATTTAGCAGTGCTTTTGATTCCTCGTTCAACTGTGATAAATTAATCACTATCTCATTAACTTGCTCATTCTCAGTCACCGCATGTATGTCATCTTGGTCATCAATAGGGTTACTCTGTTGTCCTTGAATTTTTTCTCTTTTTTTTTTTGCACTTTAGAAGATTCTTGAGTAGTCTGGGCAAGAGTTTTTTTATTTTTTTGGTTTACTTTTTTTAAGGCTTTTGCTTGGGCGCGTTTCATCTTTCGAGATAGAAAGGTTGTTGGATTTTCTTTGCTAGATACAATTTCGCTTTCGAGATTAATTAAGTCTTTTTCTCGAGCTACGATTTCGTCAGTACTAGATTTGTCACCCTCTAATTCTCCAAGATCTGGGTCATTATACATTATCAGGTCAACAAGAGGCGTAGGGCTACTAGGATGCACCTCGTGATTAGCCTCAGCTAGAATCGCAGGGGCTATCTCACAAGTGTCCATTTCACAGGCTTTTTGCGCAAGACATTGTTGTACCGTTAAGCGATATAACACTTCATCTATTTTTACAGAGTTTGCCTGGATAAGCTTTAGCAACACATTAGTGGATGTTGTAGGTGCTAAATTTTGTATATTTACCCCCAAAGTCAGAGCCTTTGCATACGATACTTCCTCAGTCTGAGAGGAGGTATCCTGTTTTCGTGTGAGTATAGGTTGGGCCATTTTTGTTAGGTGAGAGTCAATCAACATCATTTTTTCGTTTTGACACGTGACATAGGCCAACATAAATCCCTCAATTTTACAGATTTTTCCAGACAGGTCAGCCAAATTATTCTTAATTGTAATTAGATGTGCGTGTGTAAGGTCATGCCCCTTATCTAATAGGTTCAATATAGAGGTGATCACCGGGAATGCTGCATTTTCATCACCCATATTCGGTGGATTAAGAATACTGTTTGAAGCAGTGTCAAAGTTTTTATTCATTGTGTTTTCAGCTAGTGGATTGATTTCATCAACACCCCCTGTACTATTCACATGTGGGATTCCGGGCGCAAGTACCCCTGATACCCCAATTCCAGATAATTCCCTCATAGTTTGATTAGTTGGCGAACTGGTGGAGGGGCCTGTAAGAGGTGGCATCAGCGGAGTATCATGCTCAGAGGAAGACGCAACATGTGATATAATATCTTCATTATGGAAATAAATGCTTTCTATGTCCCCGGGATGCAATATTGCAGGTGAAGAAGGCCCTAGGGAGATGCGACAGCATTTTTCCCATTCATTTATCAGAGCTGGCGCCGTAAAAGAGACGTCTGACAGCTCATTTTTAGCGATCTTAATAGATGAGAAAGGAGGATTTTTCCCCTTAAAAGGAGTCGTATATATGGGCATCTTTGAGGCATTACCTTTTTGTACTGTTCCAAAAGAGGTTGCTGAAATCGCACCCTGTCTTGTCTCTATGTCATCATTTGGTTCGACAGACAAAGACTGGAGGCCGTAGGGGACCGTATTAACATCCATCACCCGTTTCGTTCCATGTGCCTCAAACAGTATGGGAACAGATTTGTTCAAGATAGAGTCATGAAGCTGAATAGGTACATTACCATCAAGCACAGTGTCTGTTTTATCTTTAGAGACACTCTTTCCATTTCTTAGACTCCCAACCATAATTGAACAATTAGATTAATAGTAATAATAATAATAATGACCCAAAAGCACAACGTGCGAGTTTCAGTAACATGCAATGCACAAAGCTAAAAGTAAAGTTTCATAGATTTTTCAAAGACAACTTACTTATATGTGGGTCCACCCGACACCCGCCACACCGTCAAACAGTCCAACAGTACACTTTCGTACACTTCCGGTGCGTGCGCGGTGCGCGTGACCGGAGTAGTTGTAGTGATTGCAGCCAATGGAAATCCAGGAAGGAGGAGGGACTGGTGACGGTGTGGGGCGGTGTCTAAGGAGGGGACAAAAAAGAAAAAGAAAAAGTGTTTTAGTGAACGTAGCTTCTCGAAAGGAGAGCAACTCTCCAAAGCAATACAGAAATACTAGCAAGTACCACTAGCAAGTACTATTAGTAAGTACTTGGTTTAGCGAATAAAGAATTAATTTTTTTTTTTTTTCTCCAAGAATTAAGGACGCTAGCAGCGTGTTTTGAGGAACGCGATCCTTCCTCTTGCGGACTAGTGGTTTCACGAGTCCACGGGCAGCAAGTCCAAAGTTACAGTGCTTGAGGACGGAGCACGCCGACACAGCAGCCAGTCCAACAGTACACTTTCGTACACTTCCGGTGCGCGCGCGGTGACGGAGCACGCCGACACAGCAGCCAGTCCAACAGTACACTTTCGTACACTTCCGGTTGAGGATTTTGTTACAGCTCTGAGGGGTTTGGCAGTGAAATGCAAGTTTACTCACTGTCAAGATGAGCACCTAAGAGATCAACTGATGATCAAATGTTCCAATGACAGTATCAGGAAAGAACTATGGAAAGGGAGGAACCCCACTTTAGATTGAGCAATTGAGATAGCGAAAATAGTAGAGCATACTGATAAATGTATTAAGGTACTTCAAACAGATACTGTTAACAATGGGAAACCCAGGTTGGAGGAGAGTGAAGGAGCAGTACAAAAGGTGTCAAAAGTTATGCAGAAACAGAGCACTGGGAGCTCGAGGCGTCCCATGCAGTATAGGAAGAGAAGTGAGGAAAATAAGCCTGCAACTAGCAGACGGTGGCGACAGTGGGTTCCCACAAAGGACAGTAGAGGAATGCCTAAGGAATTGAATGCCTTTAAGACAGGCAAGGATTCTTGCACGTCAAGGGGTTTCCCAGGGAGACAGTGTTTTAGATGTGGAAGTCTAACGCATATAGCCTCTGACAAGGAATGTTTTGCTGTACACATCATATGCAATGAGTGTGGTGTGAGAGGACACATTGCCGGTGTTGTAGAAACTTCAATGCTGGGACAAGCCAAGTGCATGAAATAAGTGAGAGTTATGAAGATGAATCATATTGTGAGGATGGTAGAGAAGTGGTGTTTACAGTGAATGCTATTGATGGCAGAGTGAAGAAGCAGAAGCCTTATGCTGAGGTTGTAATTCGAGGAATACCCATACGCATGCTGATGGATAGTGGTGCTGATTACACATTAATACGTGTGGAAGTATGGAAAGATAAATTCAATTGTTGTACCTTGTGGGAAAACACTGTCAGAGCAAATGCTTACGGTGATGTTGCCATAGACATAATAGGATGCTTTGACTCTGAATTACAATTTAAGGATAGAAAGACTATAGGCTATGCATATGTCACCAACAAAGGGGGAGGGTTGCTGTCATGGAGTGATCAGGCTGATTTGAAGATAAGGCTTGAAGCGAGTCACCCTGAGCAGGTGCTGCCTGTGGTGGGTGGAGATACCACAGAAGTGCAAGCAAGATCTTCCGGGAAATTGGGCTGTCTGAAAGGTTTTGTTCATGTGATTCGGCTAAAGAGGGGTGCTGTACCAAAAATTGCAAATTTACGAACCATTCCTCTTGCCCTTCAACAAGATGTGGAGGAAGAACTCAAGAGAATGGAAAGTGATGGAGTCATTGAAAGAATATATGCATCAGAGTGGGTCAGTCCCATAGTGGTGGTCAGGAAGAATAATGGACCATTGAGGCTTTGCATTGATCTTAGACATTTGAACAGCATGGTGGTGGCAGACAGGTTTCCCTTGCCCAGAATAGATGATTTGATGGTGGGGGTTGCTGGCTCTAAGGTATTCTCAATATTAGATTTAAATCGGCCTACCATCACATTGAGTTGCACCCCAATTCCAGGGACCTTACTGCTTTTATCACACCTATTGGTTTATTCAGGTGTGTGCGCATGCCGTTTGGGCTAGTCTCAGCGGCAAGCGCATTTCAGAGCATTATGCACAGATTACTTGGGGGAGAGAAAGGGGTGATGTGTTATCAGGACGATGTTCTTGTGTGTGGAAGTGACGAGAAGGAACATGATCATCGCATGAAGAGATTGTTAGACATATTGAAGGAAGCAGGACTTACGGTTGCCTTAGAAAAATGTATTTTCAAGGCTAACAAAGTAGTTTACTTGGGCCACGAGATCACAGGTGAGGGGGTCAAGCCCAAAGAGGAAGCTATTGAGGCTATAAAGAGAATGGAGGAGCCCAGGTCTAAAGGGGACATACTGTCATTTTTGGGACTGGTTGCTATGGTAAATTTGTTAGAGGTTTATCAGAAACGTCGAGGAACATGAGAATGCTCACCCGCAAGGGAGTAACCTTTAAGTGGGATGACCAGTGTAAGAAAGAATTTAAGATGATAAAAGAGGCTATTGTTGAGGCACCCATTTTGAAGATATTTGAAGAAGGTAGGCCTAAGTTGCTGTTTGTCGATGCCAGTGATTATGGTGTTGGTGCAGTTCTAATGCAAGAGGATCAAGCAGGTTTACATACAGTGGCATTTGCATCCAGGTCTTTGAAGGGACCTGAATCTAGATACTCCGTTGTTGAGAAGGAAGCCCTGGCATGTGTTTGGGGAGTTGAAAAGTTTAAAAGGTTTTTGTGGGGGAGGAAATTCACCATTTGCACAGATCTTAAACTCCTGGTTGGGATTTTCACAAAAGGAGGTTTGGAAGGGGTGTCAAGGCATATTATGAAATGGGTCACGGCACTACAAGGTTTACAGTATAACATGCTCCATGTCAAGGGTGAGGTCAATGTTGTGGCAGATGCATTATCTAGATCGGTTCAGAGAGAATCACTGAGTAGTGTTGATAATGATTACTTAAGTCCAGGGGAGAGTACAGAAATATTCCAGGTACATGAAACATTAAGGAAGGATGATTGGGAGATTGCCTGCACTGAAGACAACGTTTATCAAAGTTTACTTACACTGGTTGTGGAAGGTAAAATAAGGAGTCACAAAGGTGAGATGAGTGGTTTTGCCAAGGTGAAGGAAGAGCTATGGGCTCAAGGAGGATATTTGTACAAAGGACATCAGATGGTTGTTCCTGTTGGAATGAGGAAAACAGTTGTGGATTTGGCTCATGTTGGGCATTTAGGACTTGCCAGAACGAAGGGTTTGGTGAGGTCTGAATTTTGGTGGCCGGGAGTTGACGAAGACACCGAGGAACAAGTCAAAGGCTGCGTGGAATATGTTGAAGGGAACAAAGGGCTCAAGGTGCAGAAGGTTCCCATGATAGTAAGAGATTGTCCGCATGTGCCTTGGGATGAAATCACTTTGGACCTGTTAGGTCCATTTAACATTGGTGGTGGAAGGGATAGCTACCTGTTGGTGGTTATGGATTTATTGTCAAAATGGCCAGAGGTTTGTGTACTTAAGGACATTTCCAGCAGTAGCATAATGAGATTCATGGAACAACTACTCTGGAGAGAAGGGTTTCCAAGGAGGTGCTTGTCCGACAACGGGTCTCAGCTTGTTTCTAAAGAATTCAGGGAATTCTTAGAAGGACATGGCATAGAACGTGTCAATACCTCCTTATACCACCCCCAGAGTAATGGATGTGTGGAACGGTTCAACAGGACCCTAATGGAAGCTATTAGGATTGCGGTAGCTACTGGAGGAGATTGGGTAAGGACGGTGATGGAACGAACCTTCCAGTATAGATTATCTCCCCACAGTGTCACAGGTGTGACTCCATTTGAGATGTTGAGAGGAAGAAAGCCAAATACTCATTTGTGTCCAGGATGGATGGGTAAATCTAAAATGGTTGGTGTGGATCTTGAGAGTGTGAAAAGAGAAATGTTTGAGTCTGGAGTTAAATCCAAGGAAAGGTATGATCAGAAGAATTGTTGCAGGGAACTCAAGGTTGAAGAGGGTGACTGGATTAAAGTTAAGCTTCCCACCAAAGTTCGCAAGGGAGCTTCTTTGTTTTCTGAACCTAAACAAGTCATGAAGGATTTGGGTTTGTCAGTATTAGTCAAGGGAGGAGGCATTTGGAATAAAGAAAGGGTGGCTCTCACCAGTCAACCAAGGGGAGGTGAGAGGAGGTTCACGGGATGAGGAGAAGGTTCACTCTCCAGTCCACCAACATTACTTCCCAGTGTACCACTTCAAATTGTATGCAGTGACTTCTGATCAAATCATTGCTAGTTGCATATGTTTTCTTATTTGTGTGTAGTATGTCTTTTTACAGGTTATAATGCATTGGGTACCTACTCTCACAGTTACTTGTTTATGTTCAAGGAGGAGAGGTGTTAGGATAGGCATCTCTCAGCCTGTGCCCTCATACTTGTCAGCTTCAAGTGTTTATTATATATCACTTTGCCTCTGTCTCCCTGGTTACATTAGAGCTGCATTGTATGTTGAGGGTTCTAGTGTACTGGGAGAGAAAGGGAAGGCTGACTGAAGGAAGGCAGTTTTAAGCCTCCTGCTGGGGGTCGTCTTATGCATGTAACTAAACCTTTCTAATAAAGGTATTTATTATAAATCATCAGTCTCAGCGGTCTACATTGCATCCTAACAGTTCTCTTAGTGGGTAAAGACCCTCTGACTTGCTTCCTTCAATGACTGGCCCAGGCGGGACTGTTGGCGCGATAGGCGTCTCACCCCCCCTCCGTACATACATTTAGTATCCAGTCTGTGGGTGGTTCTTCCACCTTCGTTTCTTCAAACATTTTCCACACTTCTAGAACAGCAAGACGTTTCTCTAACTTCTTGCCCGAACATGTGGCGTGTAGGAAGGTGGTCATGTGCTGTAAAACAGCCTTAGAGAGTGACATCTTATTGGCTGTACCCTTAACCCACTCCGTGCTGTATTTCTTTAGTTTGGGTGCATACTTGGGCAGTAGCATGCACAAATGCGCAATCGGGGTAACTTCCTCCATTTTTAATTTCGTCACTAACAGTATTTACACAGTTCTTTAACCCTCTACTGGTATGAGCGAGCACCACATACGCAAGCTCCAATCCAATCTTTTCCCGCCAAAATGTATACCAACAATTTACTCAAAACCCATCAATTCAATGGCGATTCCCTCTTAGTTACAGAATCGTGTAAAGCCAATCATTAATACAATTATGTTACATTTGACATACAACCAGACACATATGACAGACACTTGACAGACTAGACAAACACCAGCTGGACACACGTATACCTGCCTTCTAATCAATACCCCGTCATGGGATGTAAACAAACCCCTTTGATGCCATCTTTAATCGTCACCGTAGCCTAAATTGCCCCCCACTGTGGGCTATGAGTTCACGTTTCTTCTGGCCACTCTTTAAAGCGCAGGAATAAGGCGAATCCTTACGTTTTTATCTCAGGTGCCCCCCTGGTAATCATTATGTTTTGACTCAGGTGCCCCCCTGGTACTCCTTACGTTTTATCTCGGGTCTCCCCCCGGTATCCTTACGTTTTATCTCGGGTGTCTGCCCGGTATCCTTATGTTTTATCTCGGGTGTCCCCCGGTATCCACTCTTTATTTCTTATTCTCAAGTCATTACCCCCTATATATATACAGTCTTCTCTACTTCTAACTACTTTATTTTCTCTCCGCCACCCTCCGTTACCTTTCCCTTATTTACTCTAATGCCTACAAGACATTTGCCAATGTAACGAGTTTGTTGTTTCACTCACCAATCACATCTTTTCCTCTCTGGAACTTCGGGAACACCGCCCCTTCCTCTTCCCGCTTTTAAGGTTTTCGTCCGATCCGCTGCCCGTGGGAATGAGAAGGGTTATGCTTGGAAAGGCGGGTTCCTCCAGACCCACTGCAGATTTTCAAAATTGTACTCTATCATTGTCCACATGGAGCTTCTCAGTCTACTCAGCCAGAATGGCGAAAGGACTTGTGATCTTACCGAAGGCCTAGAGTTACTTTGTGCCGTCGGTCTAAAGGTGTCTTAGTATTTATGATCAATAATCAATGGCCGGAACCATCCTCACGCTACCAAGTGTTCTGGGGAAGAGGAAATCGCTGACTGGCTCATAGGTCAGCGCTCACCCTCCAGAACTTGTAAGACAAGATAGCTGCACCGTGTGAGGACAGGGGGTGCAGGATTCACTTACTCCAACACGACTCAATAATGAGGACTCAATAGTTTGGCAAAGGGAAGTCCGTTTAATGACAAGTACATCAAACAGGGAAACAAATGGGAATCAGCTGTAGTGCGATCACCTGTCTTGCTCAGTCAAACAGCAATTCCTATAGGCAAAAATCGTCATCACGGACATCTAATTCTATAAACAAATCATCATGCAATATAATTGGTTGGGAAAGGTAACTTAAGTATAGGTATTATATCTGTATATGATAATAGGGCATGTAGATTGGATAACTCTTATCGGGTGGGCGTCTATGCCCATTTATCTATATCACGCGTGATAGACGTCACTACATCTACGACGTCCTATTGGTTACAGTATCTATAGTACTCCAGATAACTTGGTCCATTGTGATTGGGCAGGTTACACCCCTAGACATAAATTTCCACTTTTAATTAGCAGCATGCAGAATGGATACACCTGTGCCTGGTGTCCCAAGTTTCACCCTTCCTCCCTTCCATCAATCAGTGCTTTAGGGCGATGTGTCAATTAGTTGGCTAAGGATGGCCTTGAAACTGTAGTCTCTTATCGGGATAGGTTATGGCATCCTCGGGTCCTGGATGACATCAGGCGATGGTACTTCTTCGCGCCTGGCTGGTCACGTGTTAGTTCACCATGTATCTGCTTCAGTTTCCAGCTTTTAGTGCATTTAATTCTGTTTCAGCCTCGCCACCTGCATGGGCCCCCCTTATCTTGACCTTCATGAGGTAGGCTGGTATGCTCTGAAGTTGGAGTTTTGTGAGCTGACGCTCTCCTCCCCTTCTCTGGTTGACCTCGATTTCCTAGGCATGAACCGCTCTTTGTTGAGTTTTGATTCCGTTACTTCACGTGCCGTTGGCTGGATTTCGAAGCTTGGCCTGTCAGGCCTCTGGCCGCCTGGGTACATTTCTGCTTTTACAAAATGGAGTCACACTTGTATAATGTGCCTTATTGAGGTAGATATATGGTTGGCGCTTGCCGCTCTATCTTCTACTAAGCATTGCTAGAAGTATTGATTTCTTAGCATCTTGCGTTTCAAGCCTATTTACACACGTTTAACAGGACGGTTGCTTCCATCTTGTCTCGTAGCACTGTTTCCTCACGTTGTAACATTGTCTGCTCTCTGTGTCTATTCCATTCATTTTCGTAGTTACTCGCACTGGGGTGTTATCTTCGATAGCTGCATTTGTTCATTCACGAGTCTGTTCAGGCCCTCGTGTCATTTCCACTGGCCTTCCATTAAGGCTTTTGGGGTCTCTTTGTGGACCGTGTGTAGGTACTCCTCATTTCGTATCAACGGCTGGTATGGCTGTCTGATAGTGTACCGTGCTGCCCAGGGTTGTCTGGTTATGGGTGCTTCAACCAGTATGGATCTTCTGATGTATACTGGACTGAGTCCCAGTGCAGCTCTTTGTAGGTTAATTTGCTCTTCATATGTCACATACCTTGGCGAGTACGCTCCTGGTACCTCGAAATGAGGGGATGGGGTGTAGGCCATGTCTGGGAACTCCTCTACAACCCTATACCAGAACTGTACCTATGCAGCATGAGACATGAGGGCAAAGGTGCCAGGTTAAGAATATACCACCCAATACCAGAACTGTACCTATGCAGCATGAGACATGAGAGAAGGGTGCCAGGTTAAGAATATATTACCCTATACCAGAACTGTACCTATGCAGCATGAGACATGAGGGCAAAGGTGCCAGGTTAAGAATATACCACCCATTACCAGAACTGTACCTATGCAGCATGAGACATGAGAGAAAAGGTGCCAGGTTAAGAATATATTACCCTATACCAGAACTGTACCCACACAGCATGAGACATGAGAGAAAGAGTGCCAAGTTAAGAATATATTACCCTATACCAGTACTGTACCTATGCAGCATGAGACATGAGAGAAAGGGTGCCAGGTTAAGAATATATTACCCTATACAAGAACTGTACCTATGCAGCATGAGACATGAGAGAAAGGGTGCCAGGTTAAGAATATATTACCCTATACCAGAACTGTACCTACGCAGCATGAGACATGAGAGAAAGAGTGCCAGGTTAAGAATATATTACCCTATACCAGAACTGTACCTATGCAGCATGAGACATGAGAGAAAGGGTGCCAGGTTAAGAATATATTACACTATACCAGAACTGTACCTACGCAGCATGAGACATGAGAGACAGAGTGCCAGGTTAAGAATATATTACCCTATACCAGAACTGTACCTATGCAGCATGAGACATGAGAACAAAGGTGACAGGTTAGGAATATACCACCCTATACCAGAACTGTACCTACGCAGCATGAGACAAGGGTGCCAGGTTAAGAATATACCACCCTATACCAGAACTGTACCTGTGCAGCATGAGAAATGAGAGGAAGGGTGCCAGGTTAAGAATATACCACCCAATACGAGAACTGTACCTACGCAACATGAGACATGAGAGAAAGGGTGCCAGGTTAAGAATATGTTACCCTATACCAGAACTGTACCTATGCAGCATGAGACATGAGAGAAAGGGTGCCAGGTTAAGAATATGTTACCCTATACCAGAACTGTACCTATGCAGCATGAGACATGAGAGAAAGGGTGCCAGGTTAAGAATATGTTACCCTATACCAGAACTGTACCTATGCAGCATGAGACATGAGAGAAAGGGTGCCAGGTTAAGAATATATTACCCTATACCAGAACTGTACCTACGCAGCATGAGACATGAGAGAAAGGGTGCCAGTTTAAGAATGTACCACCCTATACCAGAACTGTACCTATGCAGCATGAGACATGAGAGAAGGGTGCCAGGTTAAGAATATATTACGCTATACCAGAACTGTACCTATACAGCATGAGACATGACAGAAAGGGTGCAGGTTAAGAATGTATTACCCTATACAAGAACTGTACCTATGCAGCATGAGACATGAGAGAAAGGGTGCCAGGTTAAGAATATATTACCCTATACCAGAACTGTACCTACGCAGCATGAGACATGAGAGAAAGAGTGCCAGGTTAAGAATATATTACCCTATACCAGAACTGTACCTATGCAGCATGAGACATGAGAGAAAGGGTGCCAGGTTAAGAATATATTACACTATACCAGAACTGTACCTACGCAGCATGAGACATGAGAGACAGAGTGCCAGGTTAAGAATATATTACCCTATACCAGAACTGTACCTATGCAGCATGAGACATGAGAACAAAGGTGACAGGTTAGGAATATACCACCCTATACCAGAACTGTACCTACGCAGCATGAGACAAGGGTGCCAGGTTAAGAATATACCACCCTATACCAGAACTGTACCTGTGCAGCATGAGAAATGAGAGGAAGGGTGCCAGGTTAAGAATATACCACCCAATACGAGAACTGTACCTACGCAACATGAGACATGAGAGAAAGGGTGCCAGGTTAAGAATATGTTACCCTATACCAGAACTGTACCTATGCAGCATGAGACATGAGAGAAAGGGTGCCAGGTTAAGAATATGTTACCCTATACCAGAACTGTACCTATGCAGCATGAGACATGAGAGAAAGGGTGCCAGGTTAAGAATATGTTACCCTATACCAGAACTGTACCTATGCAGCATGAGACATGAGAGAAAGGGTGCCAGGTTAAGAATATATTACCCTATACCAGAACTGTACCTACGCAGCATGAGACATGAGAGAAAGGGTGCCAGTTTAAGAATGTACCACCCTATACCAGAACTGTACCTATGCAGCATGAGACATGAGAGAAGGGTGCCAGGTTAAGAATATATTACGCTATACCAGAACTGTACCTATACAGCATGAGACATGACAGAAAGGGTGCAGGTTAAGAATGTATTACCCTATACCAGAACTGTACCTATGCAGCATGAGACATGAGAGAAAGGGTGCCAGGTTAAGAATATATTACCCTATACCAGAACTGTACCTATGCAGCATGGGACATGAGAGAAAGGTTACAAGGTTAAGAATATATTACCCTATACCAGAACTGTACCTATGCAGCATGAGAGAAAGGGTGCCAGGTTAGGAATATACCACCCTATACCAGAACTGTACCTACGCAGCATGAGACATGAGAGAAAGGGTGCCAGGTTAAGAATATACCACCCTATACCAGAACTGTACCTATGCAGCATGGGACATGAGAGAAGGGTGCCAGGTTAAGAATATATTACCCTATACCAGAACTGTACCTATGCAGCATGAGACATGAGAGCAAATGTGCCAGGTTAAGAATATACCACCCAATACCAGAACTGAACCTATGCAGCATGAGGCATGAGAGAAAGAGTGCCATGTTAAGAATATATTACCCTATACCAGAACTGTACCTATGCAGCATGAGTCATGAGAGAAAGGGTGCCAGGTTAAGAATATATCACCCTATACCAGAACTGTACCTACGCAGCATGAAACATGAGATCAAAGGTGCCAGGTTAAGAATATACCACCCTATACCAGAACTGTACCTATGCAGCATGAGACATGAGAGAAAGGGTGCCAGGTTAAGAATGTATTACCCTATACCAGAACTGCACCTATGCAGCATGAGACAAAGGGTGCCAGGTTAAGAATATATTACCCTATACCAGAACTGTACCTATGCAGCATGGGACATGAGAGAAAGGGTGCCAGGTTAAGAATATATTACCCTATACCAGAACTGTACCTATGCAGCATGAGAGAAAGGGTGCCAGGTTAGGAATATACCACCCTATACCAGAACTGTACCTACACAGCATTAGACATGAGAGAAAGGGTGCCAGGTTAAGAATATACCACCCTATACCAGAACTGTACCTATGCAGCATGAGACATGAGAGAAGGGTGCCAGGTTAAGAATATATTACCCTATACCAGAACTGTACATATGCAGCATGAGACATGAGAGCAAAGGTGCCAGGTTAAGAATATACCACCCAATGCCAGAACTATACCTATGCTGCATGAGACATGAGAGAAGGGTGCCAGGTTAAGAATATATTACCCTATACCAGAACTGTACCTATGCAGCATGAGACATGAGGGCAAAGGTGCCAAGTTAAGAATATACCACCCAATACCAGAACTATACCTATGCAGCATGAGACATGAGAGAAAGGGTGCCAGGTTAAGAATATACCACCCAATACCAGAACTGAACCTATGCTGCATGAGGCATGAGAGAAATAGTGCCAGGTTAAGAATATATTACCCTATACCAGAACTGTACCTATGCAGCATGAGACATGAGAGAAAGGGTGCCAGGTTATGAATATATCATCCAATACCAGAACTGAACCTATGCAGCATGAGACATGAGAGAAAGGGTGCCAGGTTAAGAATATATTACCCTATACCAGAACTGTACCTATGCAGCATGTGTCATGTCTTCGGTACGTACCTCCGGCCATGTCCCGTCATCCAGCACTCACTCTCCTCCACCTGTCCCCCAGGGCTCAAACAGGCAACCCGGTGTGGCTCGCGCGCTGGCGAAACAATCGCCGCACGCTATTCAGTCGCGCCTGCGGCCGTTTTTCCATTGGCAGTTGCCATGGAGATTAGGCAGCCGCTCGAGCCCTCGTACCGTGTTGACCCGGTCACGTGACTCGTCCATACGGTCATGTGCCCCGGGTTCACGGTCACGTGACTCCAATCATCGTCACGTGACCAGGAGGTGAACGTATTTAAACCGGGCAATACCTGTACTCCACGCTTCACAGCTGATTTCCTTGGAGACCCTGACTGGCGGCGAACTTACTCGTATTACTTACTCGGCTTCCTGAAACCTTGCTCTTGTTATTTGGACTTCCTCCGGATCACGTTTGGCTACGGCGACACCGGCTCCTCTGTTCAGCACGGCTCTTGACCTCGGACTGAATCACGGACTCCCTCTGGATCTTGCTCTTGGTTATTCCACGGACGGCTCTTCCTGGCTTCAGACCCATCTTTCTGCTCAACGGACTTCTCTTGGATCTTCCAGATCCCCTCGCTGCACGGTGGGTCACGCCTCCCAAGTGGTGGTTGTAATCAGACTGTTGGGACCCTTTATTCCGGTACAAAATTCTTCAGGTGGAGACTGACGAATTACATCTGGTCCTATCCGGTCCCTTGCCTGAGTGAGTCCTGGAACCATCCTCCCTTTCAGGTTCAACGTCCTTCCTATCAAGTCCCCGGTAAGACCCTGATTGTTCTCTGTTTGATTACTCGTTGTGCCCTGCTTGCTTGGATTGTAATCATTGCCTTCCCTTACAGCTACCTGGGGGTTCCTGGTACTTCAGTTCCGGCTTCGGATCTTCTCCACCTGTGGCCTCAAGGGTTGCACAGGGAGTGATAAGTGATTCTCCCTGTGTGGCACTTGGGGACGGAGGTCTCCTATATCTTCACGACTCTCAACGCACAACAGACTGTGAAGCCTAGTCGTGTGAGATATGGAGGGCGCCGCTGAAGACCCCCTGGCCGCTGTTATCCAAGCACTTACGGTACTACGGGCCGACATGGTGGCTGCTAATGCAGCAGTCCATCAGCGTCTCGACCTATTACAGAGTGCCCAGCATCCCCTGCCCGCAGATCCAGAGCTGGGTGACGCCACTCCAGCTTCTGTACCTTTTGCACCCCCACTCCCGGCTCCCTCGGCTCCTGTTCCGGTGGTCTTGCCCTCTCCCTTTCCTTTGGCTGCCCCAGAAAAGTTCCATGGGGACCCGAGGAAGTTTAGAACCTTCCTTAACCAGTGTAAATTGCACTTTCTGTGTCGACCCCTTGCTTTTCCTGACCCCACCACCAAGGCGGCATTCACTCTATCACACCTAGCCGGCACGGCTGCTGCTTGGGCAAACCCGCTGTTAGAAAACAATCATCCTGCCCTCTATGATTTCGACCAGTTAATAACAGAAATGTCCAGGGTGTTTGACACCAGATACAAAGCGCAATCCCATGATCTAGAATTACTGGATTTATCGCAGGGTAAGAGCTCCCTCATTGAGTACATCACACGATTCAATCAGCTAGCAGCTGAGACCTCATGGCCCGAAAGCAAAAAATCGGTAGTATTCTACAGAGGGCTAAACAACCCTATGAAAGACGCTCTGGCCATGGTCCCGTCCCTACCAGTTCAGTTTCCGGCTCTGGTGGATTTGGCACTCCAAGTGGACGCCTGGCGCTCTGAACGCAGGGCTGAGGCCGGATTCTCCCAGTCTGCCGGCTCTGCCGTCTCAACGTCTTACTCTGAACCCACCAGTGAGCCTATGCAAATAGGGGGTGTTAGGAGTCCCATCACCTCAAGGGAAAGGGAGCGCAGAAGGGCCGAGAACGCCTGCTTTTACTGTGGATTGGGGGGGCATTTAGTCAAGGAGTGTCCTCGAAAACCCAAAACTAAGAAACCGGATTTTCGTCCAGCTCGATCCTAGATACGGGGGTAGGATCGAGTTCTCCATGCCCTTCCCCGAGTCACATTCCGTCGTTTGGTCGAATCAGGCCCATCCAGGTAGAAGCTACCATACAACCTGCCCCTGGTATCACTCATCCCGTACAGATCACCATAGATTCCGGGGCCTCCGGGAACTATATCGATATCACCCTAGCCCAGACACTGAATCTCCCTTTGATCAACAAACACCGACCCGAACCGGTTCAAGCAGTCGACGGGACTGAGCTTGTTTCTGGTCCCATCAAGCAACAGACAGCTCCCCTCGTCCTGATCATCCAATCGACCCATAGAGAAACCCTCCACTTCGATCTGATATCCATGCCCCAGTTCGGTATCATCATAGGCATACCATGGTTACGAGAGCACAACCCGCATATCGATTGGGGAACAGGTCAGATATATTTCGAATCCGAGCTCTGCCAGAACTTCTGTCTACCTGCAGACACAGAGACTGACACCCCAGCAGTGGCTCTTGGTGCGGTTGCCCAACTATCAATACTGGGCGGTGTTATTCCCCCTGCTTCACACATAGTGGGTTTAGTCACCAATCACATTCCTGTGGTTTATCGGGATTACAGCATGCTATTTGATCAGGGCTCCTCCGAAGTACTCCCTCCTCACCGCCCATATGATTGCCCGATTGACTTGGTTCCCGGGACTGTAGTACCCTCGGGCCGCATCTATTCTTTATCTATGTCGGAGGATCTGACGCTTAAAGAGTACATCGATAAAGCGCTGCACCTGGGTCACATACGACCGTCTAGATCTTCTGCAGCTAGCCCCATATTTTTCGTGCCCAAAAAAGAGGGCGACCTTCGCCCCTGTGTGGATTACCGTCGGCTCAATGCCATCACTATTAAGAACCGGTACCCGATTCCACTCATCTCTCCTCTTCTAGACCGTTTAACCCATGCCTCCATGTATACCAAGTTGGATTTGCGGGGGGCCTATAATCTCGTCCGCATCCGAAAGGGAGACGAGTGGAAGACCGCCTTCTGTACGCGGTATGGCCTTTACGAGTATACAGTCATGCCCTTCGGCCTATGCAACGCCCCGGCCACCTTTCAGCATTTCATGAATGACATCTTCTCGGACATCCTGGACATTTTTGTGGTGGTGTATCTTGATGACATACTCATTTTTTCTCACACATTGAAGGAACATGTCCAACATGTACGAGAAGTGTTGTCCCGGCTGCTACACCACTCGTTGTTTGTGAAACCCGAAAAATGCTTGTTCCATGTAACTAACGTGGAGTTTTTGGAGTTCAATATTACACCTGGTGGTCTAGCCATGAATCATGCCAAAGTACGGGCGGTCCTCGAATGGCCAACACCAAAAACCCTGAAATCCTTGCAATCCTTCCTGGGTTTCGCCAATTTCTATCGGCGTTTTATTTCTGGGTTTTCTTCTCTTGTGTCTCCTCTCACTTCCCTTACCAGTCCTCTTGTCCCGTTCGAATGGGAGGTGATGCACCAGCAGGCCTTTGACGCGTTGAAGAACGCCTTCACCACTGCCCCTGTGCTCCAGCACCCCGACCCTGACCAGCCGTACGTAGTTGAGGCTGACGCCTCTTCCTTCGCATTGGGGGCTATCCTGTCACAAGCCTGTCCCAATACGGGGCGGCTACATCCTGTAGCCTTTCATTCACGTAAGTTTAACCCTGCAGAAACCCATTATACCGTAACAGAAAAAGAGCTGCTGGCGGTGATGGACGCCTTTCGTACCTGGCGTCATCACTTGTTGGGGGCCAAACATAAGGTCACGGTATACACCGACCACAGAAACTTGCAAGACCTGGCAGCCCTGAAATGCGTTAACAGCAGACAGGTCAGATGGCACCTGTTCTTCGCCGCTTTCGACTTTCAGATTCAACATCGCTCTGGTTCTGAGCATAGTAAGGCAGACGCTTTGTCCCGCTCCCCTGGGGGGGTTTCGTTACCTGTATTTCCTGACACGCTCTTGCCCCGGGGGCATGTTATTTGTACTTGTACTCCTCCTCTACCTCTACTCGAGGAGATCCGCTCTTGGGTAAAAAAACACCCCGATCATTTGTCAGAATGGGATCCCTCCTTTCATAACGGTCTACCGTATGTACAGGACCGTCTAGTCCTCCCTACCACTGACACCAGAAACCTAGCCCTGGAGTGGTCACATGACGCCCCGGTCAATGGTCACCCAGGCCAGGCCCGCACCTTGGATCTCTTAAAACGCTGGTGTTGGTGGCCCTCCATGAGACGGGACGTGGGCTGTTACGTCGCCTCGTGCTCGGTCTGTGCTCAGGGCAAACATCGTAGGGGTCGTCCGTTGGGACTATTACGCCCATTACCCGTGCCGCCAAAGCCCTGGCACACCCTGAGCATGGACTTCGTGACTGATTTACCCAGGATTCAGGGGTATGACACCGTGTGGGTAGTGGTCGATGTCTTCACCAAAATGGCTCGTTTCGTTCCTTGTCATGGTATCCCTTCTGCCCCTGTCTTGGCCAAACTGTTCTTTGATTCCATTTTCTGCCTGTACGGCCTTCCTTCTGTCCTGGTGTCCGATCGTGGTTCTCAGTTTACTTCCCGTTTCTGGCGTGCCCTGACCGCTCTGCTAGGTATCGATGCACGGTTCTCCTCCGCTTACCACCCGGAAACCGATGGTCAGACGGAAAGAACAAACCAGTCCATGGAGCAGTATCTGCGTTGTTTGATGCTGCAGCAACAGACAACCTGGTTACAGAACATCCGTTATGCTGAGTTTGCCTACAACAACGCTACACACTCTTCCACGGGCTTCTCTCCGTTCTATGCCATGTATGGCCAGCATCCCCGATTCCTCCCTGTCCCTGACATTTCACCCTCCGAGAACCCTGCCGCCGCAGCCTGCATTCGAGATATGACGTCCCTCCATGCCCAGGTCCTCGTTCATCTGCAGGAGGCGCAGGCTTCCATGAAGGCCTCCTCGGACGCTAGGCGTACCATGGCACCCTTGTATCCCGTTGGTTCTCGGGTTTGGTTGTCCTCCCGTCATCTCCACTTAAAGGGTTGTCGCAAGCTGTTGCCCCGTTTCGTGGGTCCTTATGTCGTTTCCCGGGTCATCAACCCGGTGGCCTATCGTCTGGTTCTCCCTTCCTCTTGGCGGGTTCATCCTGTGTTCCATACCTCCCTCCTCAAGCCCTGTCCCTCCTCAACCCGTCTTCGCCCCTCTCCTGCCCCTGTTTCCCTGAGGGTGCCTGATGTTTTCGAGGTCTCTAGCATTCTAGGGTCCCGTTTTCTTAGAGGTCGCCTGCAATACCTGGTCGATTGGTTGGGTTATGGTCCGGAGGAGCGTTCCTGGGTCTCTGCCTCGGATGTCCAGGCCCCCCGGCTGGTTGCTCGGTTTCACCGGGAGCATCCTTCGTGCCCACGGGGTCGTGGGCCTTTGGGGGGGGGGCTCTGTCATGTCTTCGGTACGTACCTCGGGCCATGTCCCGTCATCCAGCACTCACTCTCCTCCACCTGTCCCCCAGGGCTCAAACAGGCAACCCGGTGTGGCTCGCGCGCTGGCGAAACAATCGCCGCACGCTATTCAGTCGCGCCTGCGGCCGTTTTTCCATTGGCAGTTGCCATGGAGATTAGGCAGCCGCTCGAGCCCTCGTACCGTGTTGACCCGGTCACGTGACTCGTCCATACGGTCATGTGCCCCGGGTTCACGGTCACGTGACTCCAATCATCGTCACGTGACCAGGAGGTGAACGTATTTAAACCGGGCAATACCTGTACTCCACGCTTCACAGCTGATTTCCTTGGAGACCCTGACTGGCGGCGAACTTACTCGTATTACTTACTCGGCTTCCTGAAACCTTGCTCTTGTTATTTGGACTTCCTGCGGATCACGTTTGGCTACGGCGACACCGGCTCCTCTGTTCAGCACGGCTCTTGACCTCGGACTGAATCACGGACTCCCTCTGGATCTTGCTCTTGGTTATTCCACGGACGGCTCTTCCTGGCTTCAGACCCATCTTTCTGCTCAACGGACTTCTCTTGGATCTTCCAGATCCCCTCGCTGCACGGTGGGTCACGCCTCCCAAGTGGTGGTTGTAATCAGACTGTTGGGACCCTTTATTCCGGTACAAAATTCTTCAGGTGGAGACTGACGAATTACATCTGGTCCTATCTGGTCCCTTGCCTGAGTGAGTCCTGGAACCATCCTCCCTTTCAGGTTCAACGTCCTTCCTATCAAGTCCCCGGTAAGACCCTGATTGTTCTCTGTTTGATTACTCGTTGTGCCCTGCTTGCTTGGATTGTAATCATTGCCTTCCCTTACAGCTACCTGGGGGTTCCTGGTACTTCAGTTCCGGCTTCGGATCTTCTCCACCTGTGGCCTCAAGGGTTGCACAGGGAGTGATAAGTGATTCTCCCTGTGTGGCACTTGGGGACGGAGGTCTCCTATATCTTCACGACTCTCAACGCACAACAGCATGAGACATGGGAGAAAGGGTGCCACTTTGAGAATATATTACCCTATACCAGAACTGAACCTATGCAGCATGAGACATGAGAGAAAGGGTGCCAGGTTAAGAATATATTACCCTATACCAGAACCGTACCTACGCAGCATGAGACATGATAGAAAGAGTGCCAGGTTAAGAATATACCACCCTATACCAGAACTGTACCTACGCAGCATGAGACATGAGAGAAGGGTGCCAGGTTAAGAATATACCACCCTATACCAGAACTGTACCTACGCAGCATGAGACATGAGAGAAAGAGTGCCAGGTTAAGAATATACCACCCTACACCAGAACTGTACCTACGCAGCATGAGACATGAGATAAAAGGTGCCAGGTTAGGAATATACCACCCTATACCAGAACTGTACCTACGCAGCATGAGACATGAGATCAAAGCTGCCAGGTTAAGAATATACCACCCTATACCAGAACTGTGCCTATGCAGAAGAGACATGAGACAAAGAGTGCCAGGTTAAGAATATACCACCCTATACCAGAACTGTACCTATGCAGAAGAGACATGAGACAAAGAGTGCCAGGTTAAGAATATATTACCCTATACCAGAACTAAACCTATGTAGCATGAGACATGAAAGAAAGGGTGCCAGGTTAGGAATATGCCACCCTAAACCAGAACTGTACCTATGCAGCATGAGAGAAAGGGTGCCAGGTTAAGAATATACCACCCTATACCAGAACTGTACCTATGCAGCATGAGACATGAGAGTAAAGGTGCCAGGTTAGGAATATACCACCCTATACCGGAACAGTACCTATACAGCATGAGACATGAGAACAAAGGTGCCAGGATAAGAATATACCACCCTATACCAGAACTGTACCTATGCAGCATGAGACATGAGAGAAAGGGTGCCAGGTTAAGTATATACCACCCTACACCAGAACTGTACCTTTGCAGCATGAGACATGAGAGAAAGAGTGCCAGGTTAAGAATATATCACCCTATACCAGAACTGTACCTATGCAGCATGAGACATGAGAGTAAAGGTGCCAGGTTAGGAATATACCACCCTATACCGGAACAGTACCTATACAGCATGAGACATGAGAACAAAGGTGCCAGGATAAGAATATACCACCCTATTCCAGAACTGTACCTATGCATCATGAGACATGAGAGAAAGGGTGCCAGGTTAAGAATATACCACCCTATACCAGAACTGTACCTATGCAGCATGAGACATGAGAGAAAGGGTGCCAGGTTAAGTATATACCACCCTATACCAGAACTGTACCTTTGCAGCATGAGACATGAGAGAAAGAGTGCCAGGTTAAGAATATATCACCCTATACCAGAACTGAACCTATGCAGCATGAGACATGAGAGAAAGGGTGCCAGGTTAAGAATATACCACCCTATACCAGAACTGAACCTACGCAGCATGCGACATGAGAGCAAAGGTGCCAGGTTAAGAATATATCACCCTATACCAGAACTGTACCTACGCAGCATGAGACATGAGAGAAAGGGTGCCAGGTTAAGAATATACCACCCAATACCA
Organism: Ambystoma mexicanum; assembly: GCF_040938575.1. Lineage (NCBI taxonomy): Eukaryota > Metazoa > Chordata > Amphibia > Caudata > Ambystomatidae > Ambystoma > Ambystoma mexicanum. The sequence continues at coordinate 1,629,855,502 of NC_090932.1, forward strand.
GAACTGTACCTATGCAGCATGAGACATGAGAGAAAGGGTGCCAGGTTAAGAATATACCACCCAATACCAGAACTGTACCTATGCAGCATGAGACATGAGAGAAAGGGTGCCAGGTTAAGAATATACCACCCTATACCAGAACTGTACCTATGCAGCATGAGACATGAGAGAAAGGGTGCCAGGTTAAGAATATACCACCCTATACCAGAACTGTACCTATGCAGCATGAGACATGAGAGTAAAGGTGCCAGGTTAGGAATATACCACACTATACCGGAACAGTACCTATACAGCATGAGACATGAGAACAAAGGTGCCAGGATAAGAATATACCACCCTATACCAGAACTGTACCTATGCAGTATGAGACATGAGATAAAACGTGCCAGGTTAAGAATATACCACCCTATACCAGAACTGTACCTATGCATCATGAGACATGAGAGAAAGGGTGCCAGGTTAAGAATATACCACCCTATACCAGAACTGTACCTATGCAGCATGAGACATGAGAGAAAGGGTGCCAGGTTAAGAATATATCACCCTATACCAGAACTGAACCTATGCAGCATGAGACATGAGAGAAAGGGTGCCAGGTTAAGAATATACCACCCTATACCAGAACTGAACCTACGCAGCATGCGACATGAGAGCAAAGGTGCCAGGTTAAGAATATATCACCCTATACCAGAACTGTACCTACGCAGCATGAGACATGAGAGAAAGGGTGCCAGGTTAAGAATATACCACCCAATACCAGAACTGTACCTATGCAGCATGAGACATGAGAGAAAGGGTGCCAGGTTAAGAATATACCACCCTATACCAGAACTGTACCTATGCAGCATGAGACATGAGAGAAAGTGTGCCAAGCTAAGAATATACCACTCTATACCAGAACTGTACCTATGCAGCATGAGACATGTGATAACAGGTGCCAGGTTAACAATATATCACCCTATACCAGAACTGAACCTACACAGCATGAGACATGAGAGAAAGGGTGCCAGGTTAAGAATATACCACCCTATACCAGAATTGTGCCTATGTAGCATGAGACATGAGAGAAAGGGTGCCAGGTTAAGAATATATGTTAAACGTTAAAGGACATTTTTTTTTTTGTTAATGTTAAAGGACATTTGTACCGCGCACTATCACCACCGTAGTGGTCCCTTGGCGCTCTGGCGGCTCTGAAAAGGGAGAGGGGGGGTTGAGTTAGTGGGAGGAAGCAGGAAAAATGCAAGAGAGCAGTGATGTGCCGTTGGCGGCCTCAGCCCGGTGGGTCCGTTGGCTGGGCCTGGGGTGTTTGCGGCTGGTAGTCGTTGTGTACTGTTTTGCAAGGCTATGTGTGTTTTGTTTTGTTGTTGCAATGTAGTGAAGTTTGTGCGGTTTGTTGTGCTGTAGGTTTTGGTTGTGTTTGGTTTTGGGTTTGAGAGGTGTATGCAGAAAGGGAAGTTGTTAGTAGGGTTGGTTAGTTTGCATCTCTATCCTGAATAGAAGCGCTCGGCTTGCGTAGTCTCCCCTGTTGCGGCTCTGTCCTGATCTGGGTTCGACTGGCCCACAGGTTCCTTACTCCTCTGGTCCCCACCTCTAACATGCTCTCTCATGGCTACCCTTATCCTCCATTTAGACTCTACTGGCCAGTGTATTTGTTAATGAGAACCTCTCAGGTAGTGCGGATTGTCAATGTCTCGATAATTCCACACCAACGTGGTACCTGGCGGTAATTAAATTGCGGTGCAGGCGAAAGAGTTGGTGGGATTGCCTGGGTTAGTTGACTCAGTCTCCGTGTGTGCCGCCTGTGTTCCTATCTATCCGATGTCACCCGTCCAGCTGCCGTGGGCTTTACTCTCCCCGGTTCGGGATGTCTGTGTCTTTTCGCTTTAGTTATCCTTTTTTACCAGTTTCGTTTTTCAGGTTTAGTCTGTGGTGTTGTAGAGCCAGGTTTTTAGTGATTTCCTGAATTTTAGGTGATCTTCAGTGTTTCTTATTTCCTTTGGGATGTTGTTCCAGGTTTTTGCGGCTAAGTGGTAGAAGGAGGTGCCTCCAGGTTTTTTCTTGAGGTATGGTTTGAGTTCCAGGCGGATTTCTTCGCTCGATCGGAGGGGTCTCGTTGGTTTGTAGACTGTTATTTTCTTTTGTAGAAATATACCACCCTATACCAGAACTGTACCTATGCAGCATGAGACATGAGAGAAAGGGTGCCAGGTTAAACACATACCACCCTACACCACAACTGTACCTATGCAGCTTGAGTCATGAGAGAAAGGGTGCCAGGTTAAGAATATATCACCCTATACCAGAACTAAACCTACACGGCATGAGACATGAGAGCAAAGGTGTCAGGTTAAGAATATACCGTCATACACCAGAAATGTACCTATGCAGCATGAGACATGAGATAAAAGGTGCCAGGTTAAGAATATACCAACCTTTACCAGAACTGTACCTATGCACCATGAGACATGAGAGAAAGGGTGCCAGGTTAAACATATACCACCCTACACCAGAACTGTACCTATGCAGCATGAGACATGAGAGAAAGGGTGCCAGGTTAAGAATGTACCACCCTATACCAGAACTGAACCTACACAGCATGAGACATCAGAGCAAAGGTGCCAGGTTAAGAATATACCATCCTATACCAGAACTGTACCTATGCAGCATGAGACATGAGAGAAGGGTGCTGGGTTAAGAATACACCACCCTATACCAGAACTGTACCTATACAGCATGAGACATGAGATAAAAGGTGCCATGTTAAGAATATACCACCCTACACCAGAACTGTGCCTATGCAGCATGAGACATGAGAGCAAAGGTGCCAGGTTAAGAATATACCACCCTGTACCCGAACTGTACCTATGCAGCATGAGACATGAGAGAAAGGGTGCCAGGTTAAGAATATACTACCCTGTACCAGAACTGTACCTATGCAGCACGAGACATGAGAGAAAGGGTGTCAGGTTAAGAATATACCACCCTATACCAGAACTGTACCTATGCAGCATGAGACATGAGAGAAAGGGTGCCAGGTTAAACATATACCACCTTACACCAGAGCTGTACCTATGCAGCATGAGACATGAGAGAAGGGTGCCAGGTTAAGAATATATTACCCTATATCAGAACTGTACCTATGCAGCATGGGACATGAGAGAAAGGGTACCAGGTTAAGAATATATTACCCTATATCAGAACTGTACCTATGCAGCATGAGACATGAGAGAAAGGGTGGCAGGTTAAGAATATACCACCCTATACCAGAACTGAACCTACACAGCATGAGACATGAGAGCAAAGGTGCCAGGGTAAGAATATACCATCCTATACCAGAACTGTACCTATGCAGCATGAGACATGAGAGAAGGGTGCCAGGTTAAGAATATATCACCCTATACCAGAACTGTACCTATGCAGTATGAGACATGAGATAAAAGGTGCCAGGTTAAGAATATACCACCCTATACCGGAACTGTACCTATGTAGCATGAGACATGAGAGCAAAGGTGCCAGGTTAAGAATATACCACCTTATACCAGAACTGTACCTATGCAGCATGAGACATGAGAGAAAAGGTGCCAGGTTAAGAATATACCACCCTATACCAGAACTGTACCTATGCAGCATGAGACATGGGAGAAAGGGTGCCAGGTTAAGAATACACCACCCTATACCAGAACTGTACCTATGCAGCATGAGACATGAGAGCAAAGGTGCCAGGTTAAGAATATATCAACCTATACTAGAACTGAACCTATGCAGCATGAGACATGAGAGAAAAGGTGCCAGGTTAAGAATATACCACCCTATACCAGAACTGTACCTACACAGCATGAGACATGAGATATGAGATAAAAGGTGCTAGGTTAAGAATATACCACCCTATACCAGAACTGTACCTATGCAGCATGAGACAGGGGAGAAAGGTGCCAGGTTAAGAATATACCACCCTATACCAGAACTGTACCTATGCAGCATGAGACATGAGAGAAATGGTGCCAGGTTAAGAATATACCACCCTATACCAGAACTGTACCTAAGCAGCATGAGACATGAGAGAAAGAGTGCCAGGTTAAGAATATATCACCCTATACCAGAACTGAACCTACACGGCATGAGACATGAGAGCAAAGGTGCCAGGTTAAGAATATACCGTCATACACCAGAAATGTACCTATGCAGCATGAGACATGAGATAAAAGGTGCCAGGTTAAGAATATACCAACCTTTACCAGAACTGTACCTATGCAGCATGAGACATGAGAGAAAGGGTGCCAGGTTAAACATATACCACCCTACACCAGAACTGTACCTATGCAGCATGAGACATGAGAGAAAGGGTGCCAGGTTAAGAATGTACCACCCTATACCAGAACTGAACCTACACAGCATGAGACATCAGAGCAAAGGTGCCAGGTTAAGAATATACCATCCTATACCAGAACTGTACCTATACAGCATGAGACATGAGATAAAAGGTGCCAGGTTAAGAATATACCACCCTACACCAGAACTGTGCCTATGCAGCATGAGACATGAGAGCAAAGGTGCCAGGTTAAGAATATACCACCCTGTACCCGAACTGTACCTATGCAGCATGAGACATGAGAGAAAGGGTGCCAGGTTAAGAATATACTACCCTGTACCAGAACTGTACCTATGCAGCACGAGACATGAGAGAAAGGGTGCCAGGTTAAGAATATACCACCCTATACCAGAACTGTACCTATGCAGCATGAGACATGAGAGAAAGGGTGCCAGGTTAAACATATACCACCTTACACCAGAGCTGTACCTATGCAGCATGAGACATGAGAGAAGGGTGCCAGGTTAAGAATATATTACCCTATATCAGAACTGTACCTATGCAGCATGGGACATGAGAGAAAGGGTACCAGGTTAAGAATATATTACCCTATACCAGAACTGTACCTATGCAGCATGAGACATGAGAGAAAGGGTGGCAGGTTAAGAATATACCACCCTATACCAGAACTGAACCTACACAGCATGAGACATGAGAGCAAAGGTGCCAGGGTAAGAATATACCATCCTATACCAGAACTGTACCTATGCAGCATGAGACATGAGAGAAGGGTGCCAGGTTATGAATATATCACCCTATACCAGAACTGTACCTATGCAGTATGAGACATGAGATAAAAGGTGCCAGGTTAAGAATATCCCACCCTATACCGGAACTGTACCTATGTAGCATGAGACATGAGAGCAAAGGTGCCAGGTTAAGAATATACCACCTTATACCAGAACTGTACCTATGCAGCATGAGACATGAGAGAAAAGGTGCCAGGTTAAGAATATACCACCCTATACCAGAACTGTACCTATGCAGCATGAGACATGGGAGAAAGGGTGCCAGGTTAAGAATACACCACCCTATACCAGAACTGTACCTATGCAGCATGAGACATGAGAGCAAAGGTGCCAGGTTAAGAATATATCACCCTATACTAGAACTGAACCTATGCAGCATGAGACATGAGAGAAAAGGTGCCAGGTTAAGAATATACCACCCTATACCAGAACTGTACCTACGCAGCATGAGATATGAGATAAAAGGTGCTAGGTTAAGAATATACCACCCTATACCAGAACTGTACCTATGCAGCATGAGACAGGGGAGAAAGGTGCCAGGTTAAGAATATACCACCCTATACCAGAACTGTACCTATGCAGCATGAGACATGAGAGAAATGGTGCCAGGTTAAGAATATACCACCCTATACCAGAACTGTACCTACGCAGCATGAGACATGAGAGAAAGAGTGCCAGGTCAAGAATATATCACCCTATACCAGAACTGTACCTATGCAGCATGAGACATGAGAGAAAGGGTGCTAGGTTAAGAATATATTACCCTATACCAGAACTTTACCTATGCAGCATGAGACATGAGAGAAAGGGTGCCAGGTTAAGAATATATTACCCTATACCAGAACTGTAGCAATGCAGTATGGGACATGAGAGAAAGGGTGCCAGGTTAAGAATATATTTTCCTATACCAGAACTGTTCCTATGCAGCATGAGACATGAGAGTAAGGGTGCCAGGTTAGGAATATACCACCCTATACCAGAACTGTACCTACGCAGCATGAGACATGAGAGAAAGGGTGCCAGGTTAAGAATATACCACCCTATACCAGAACTGTACCTATGTAGCATGAGACATGAGAGAAGGGTGCCAGGTTAAGAATATATTACCCTATACCAGAACTGTACCTATGCAGCATGAGACATGAGAAAATGGGTGCCAGGTTAAGAATATATTACCCTATACCAGAACTGTACCTATGCAGCATGAGACATGAGAGAAGGGTGCCAGGTTAAGAATATATTACCCTATACCAGAACTGTACCTATGCAGCATGAGACATGAGAGCAAAGGTGCCAGGTTAAGAATATACCACCCAATACCAGAACTGTATGTGTGCAGCATGAGACATGAGAGAAGGGTGCCAGGTTAAGAATATATTACCCTATACCAGAACTGAACCTATGCAGCATGAGACATGAGAGAAAGGGTGCCAGGTTAGGAATATACCACCCAATACCAGAACTGAACCTATGCAGCATGAGGCATGAGAGAAAAAGTGCCAGGTTAAGAATATATTACCCTTTACCAGAACTGTACCTATGCAGCATGAGAGAAAGGGTGCCAGGTTAAGAGTATACTACCCAATACCAGAACTGAACCTATGCAGCATGAGACATGAGGCAAAGGGTGCCAGGTTAATAATATATTACCCTATACCAGAACTGTACCTACGCAGCATGAGACATGAGAGAAAGAGTGCCAGGTTAAGAATATACCACCCTATACCAGAACTGTACCTACGCAGCATGAGACATGAGAGAAGGGTGCCAGGTTAAGAATATACCACCCTATACCAGAACTGAACCTATGCAGCATGAGACATGAGAGAAAGGGTGCCGGGTTAAGAATATATTACCCTATACCAGAACTGTACCTATGCAGCATGAGACATGAGAGAAAGGGTGCCAGGCTAAGAATATATTATCCTATACCAGAACTGTACCTACGCAGCATGAGACATGAGAGAAAGGGTGCCAGGTTAAGAATATACCACCCTATACAAGAACTGTACCTATGCAGCATGAGACATGAGAGAAAGAGTGCCAAGTTAAGAATATACCACCCTACACCAGAACTGTACCTACGCAGCATGAGACATGAGATAAAAGGTGCCAGGTTAGGAATATACCACCTTATACCAGAACTGTACCTATGCAGCATGAGACATGTGAGAAAGAGTGCCAGGTTAAGAATATATTACCCTATACTAGAACTGAACCTATGTAGCATGAGACATGAGAGAAAGGGTGCCAGGTTAAGAATATACCACCCTATACCAGAACTGTACCTATGCAGCATGAGACATGAGAGAAAAGGTTCCAGGTTAAGAATATATTACCCTAAACCAGAACTGAACCTATGCAGCATGAGACATGAGAGAAAGGGTGGCAGGTTAAGAATATACCACCCTATACCAGAACTGTATCTATGCAGCATGAGACATGAGAGAAAGGGTGCCAGGTTAAGAATATACCACCCTATACCAGAACTGTACCTACGCAGCATGAGACATGAGATCAAAGGTGCCAGGTAAAGAATATACCACCCTATACCAGAACTGTACCTACGCAGCATGAGACATGAGATCAAAGGTGCCAGGTTAAGAATATACCACCCTATACCAGAACTGTACCTATGCAGCATGAGACATGAGAGAAAGAGTGCCAGGTTAAGAATATATTACCCTATACCAGAACTGAACCTATGTAGCATGAGACATGAGAGAAAGGGTGCCAGGTTACGAATATACCATCCTATACCAGAACTGTACCTATGCAGCATGAGACATGAGAGTAAAGGTGCCAGGTTAAGAATATACCACCCTGTACCAGAACTGTACCTATACAGCACAAGACATGAGAGAAAGGGTGCCAGGTTAAGAATATACCACCCTATACCAGAACTGTACCTATGCAGCATGAGACATGAGAGAAAGGGTGCCAGGCTAAACATATACCACCCTACACCAGAGCTGTACCTATGCAGCATGAGACATGAGAGAAAGGGTGGCAGGTTAAGAATATACCACCCTATACCAGAACTGAACCTACACAGCATGAGACATGAGAGCGAAGGTGCCAGGTTAAGAATATACCATCCTATACCAGAACGGTACCTATGCAGCATGAGACATGAGAGAAGGGTGCCAGGTTAAGAATATACCACCCTATTCCAGAACTGTACCTATGCAGTATGAGACATGAGATAAAAGGTGCCAGGTTAAGAATATACCACCCTATACCGGAACTGTACCTATGTAGCATGAGACATGAGAGCAAAGGTGCCAAGTTAAGAATATACCACCCTGTACCAGAACTGTACCTATGCAGCATGAGACATGAGAGAAAGGGTTCCAGGATAAGAATATACCACCCTGTACCAGAACTGTACGTATGCAGCATGAGACTTGAGAGAAAGGGAGCCAGGTTTAGAATACACCACCCTATACCAGAACTGTACCTATGCAGCATGAGACATGAGATAAAAGGTGCCAGGTTAAATGTATACCACCCTACACCAGAACTGTACCTATGCAGCATGAGACATGAGAGAAAGGGCACCAGTTTAAGAATATACTATCCTGTACCAGAACTGCACCTATGCAGCATGAGACATGAGAGAAAGGGTGCCAGGTTACGAATATATCACCCTATACCAGAACTGAACCTATGCAGCATGAGACATGAGAGAAAGGGTGCCAGGTTAAGAATATACCACCCTATACCAGAACTGTACCTACGCAGCATGAGACATGAGAGAAAGCGCGCCAGGTTAAGAATATACCACCCTATACCAGAACTGTACCTATGCAGCATGAGACATGAGAGAAAGGGTGCCAGGTTACGAATATATCACCCTATACTAGAACTGTACGTATGCAGCATGAGACTTGAGAGAAAGGGAGCCAGGTTTAGAATACACCACCCTATACCAGAACTGTACCTATGCAGCATGAGACATGTGATAAAAGGTGCCAGGTTAAATGTATACCACCCTACACCAGAACTGTACCTATGCAGCATGAGACATGTGATAAAAGGTGCCAGGTTAGGAATATACCACCCTATACCAGAACTGTACCTATGCAGCATGAGACATGAGAGAAATGGTGCCAGGTTAAGAATATACCACCCTATACCAGAACTGTACCTACGCAGCATGAGACATGAGAGAAAGAGTGCCAGGTCAAAAATATATCACCCTATACCAGAACAGTACCTATGCAGTTTGAGACATGAGAGAAAGGGTGCCAGGTTAAGAATATAACACCCTATACCAGAACTGTACCTATGCAGTATTGACATGAGAGAAAGGGTGCCAGGTTAAGAATATATCACCCTATACCAGAACTGTACCTATGCAGTATGAGACATGAGAGAAAGGGTGCCAGGTTAAGAATATACCACCCTATACCAGAACTGTACCTACGCAGCATGAGACATGAGAGAAAGGGCGCCAGGTTAAGAATATACCACCCTATAAAAGAACTGTACCTACGCAGCATGAGACATGAGAGAAAGGGCTCCAGGTTAAGAATATACCACCCTATACCAGAACTGTACCTACACAGCATGAGACATGAGAGAAAGGGTGCCAGGTTAAGAATATACAACCCTATACCAGAACTGTACCTACGCAGCATGAGACATGAGAGAAAGGGCACCAGGTTAAGAATATACCACTCTATACCAGAACTGTACCTACGCAGCATGAGATATTAGAGAAAGGGCGCCAGGTTACGAATATACCACCCTATACCAGAACTGTACCTACGCAGCATGAGACATGAGAGAGAGGGTGTGCCAGGTTAAGAATATACCACCCAGTACCAGAACTGTACCTACGCAGCATGAGACATGAGAGAAAAAGTGCCAGGTTAAGAATATACCACCCTGTACCAGAACTGTACCTATGCAGCATGAGACATAAGGGAAAAGGTGCAAGGTTAAGAATATACTATCCTGTACCAGAACTGTACCCATGCAGCATGAGACATGAGAGAAAGGGTGCCAGGTTACGAATATATCACCCTATACCAGAACTGAACCTATGCAGCATGCGACATGAGAGAATGGGTGCCAGGTTAAGAATATACCACCCTATACCAGAACTATACCTACGCAGCATGAGACATGAGAGAAAGGGCGCCAGGTTAAGAATATACCACCCTATACCAGAACTGAACCTACGCAGCATGAGACATGAGAGAGAGGGTGCCAGGTTAAGAATATACCACCCTATACCAGAACTGTACCTACGCAGCATGAGACATGAGAGAAAAGGTGCTAGGTTAAGAATATACCACCCTGTACCAGAACTGTACCTATGCAGCATGAGACATGAGAGAATGGGTGCCAGGTTAAGAATATACCACCCTATACCAGAACTGTACCTACGCAGCATGAGACATGAGAGAAAAGGCGCCAGGTTAAGAATATACCATCCTATTCCAGAACTGTACCTACGCAGCATGAGACATGAGAGAAAGGGCGCCAGTTAAAGAATATACCACCCTATACTGAACTGTACCTACGCAGCATGAGACATGAGAGAAAGGGCGCCAGGTTAAGAATATACCACCCTATACCAGAACTGTACCTATGCAGCATGAGACGTGAGAGAAAGGGCGCCAGGTTAAGAATATACCACCCTATACCAGAACTGTACCTATGCAGTTTGAGACATGATAGCAAAGGTGCAAGGTTAAGAATATACCACCCTATACCAGAACTGTACCTATGCAGCATGAGACATGAGAGAAGGGTGCCAGGTTAAGAATATACCACCCTATACCAGAACTGTACCTACGCAGCATGAGACATGAGAGAAAGGGCACCAGTTTAAGAATATACTATCCTGTACCAGAACTGTACCTATGCAGCATGAGACATGAGAGAAAGGGTGCCAGGTTATGAATATATCACCCTATACCAGAACTGAACCTATGCCGCATGAGACATGAGAGAAAGGGTGCCAGGTTAAGAATATACCACCCTATACCAGAACTGTACCTACGCAGCATGAGACATGAGAGAAAGCGCGCCAGGTTAAGAATATACCACCCTATACCAGAACTGTACCTACGCAGCATGAGACATGAGAGAAAGGGCGCCAGGTTAAGAATATACCACCCTATACCAGAACTGTACCTACGCAGCATGAGACATGAGAGAAACTGTGCCAGGTTAAGAATATACCACTCTATACCAGAACTGTACCTATGCAGTTTGAGACATGAGAGAAAGGGTGCCAGGTTAAGAATATACCACCCTATACCAGAACTGTACCTATGCAGCATGAGACATGAGAGAATGGGTGCCAGGTTAAGAATATACCACCCTATACCAGAACTGTACCTATGCAGCATGAGACATGAGAGAATGGGTGCCAGGTTAAGAATATACCACCCAGTACCAGAACTGTACCTACGCAGCATGAGACATGAGAGAAAAAGTGCCAGGTTAAGAATATACCACCCTGTACCAGAACTGTACCTATGCAGCATGAGACATAAGAGAAAAGGTGCAAGGTTAAGAATATACTATCCTCTACCAGAACTGTACCTATGCAGCATGAAACATGAGAGAAAGGGTGCCAGGTTACGAATATATCACCCTATACCAGAACTGAACCTATGCAGCATGAGACATGAGAGAAAGGGTGCCAGGTTAAGAATATACCACCCTATACCAGAACTGTACCTACGCAGCATGAGACATGAGAGAAAGCGCGCCAGGTTAAGAATATACCACTCTATACCAGAACTGTACCTATGCAGCATGAGACATGAGAGAAAGGGCGCCAGGTTAAGAATATACCACCCTATACCAGAACTGAACCTACGCAGCATGAGACATGAGAGAGAGGGTGCCAGGTTAAGAATATACCACCCTATACCAGAACTGTACCTATGCAGCATGAGACATGAGAGAAAAGGTGCTAGGTTAAGAATATACCACCCTGTACCAGAACTGTACCTATGCAGCATGAGACATGAGAGAGTGGGTGCCAGGTTAAGAATATACCACCCTATACCAGAACTGTACCTACGCAGCATGAGACATGAGAGAAAGGGGGCCAGGTTAAGAATATACCATCCTATTCCAGAACTGTGCCTACGCAGCATGAGACATGAGAGAAAGGGCGCCAGTTTAAGAATATACCACCCTATACTGAACTGTACCTACGCAGCATGAGACATGAGAGAAAGGGTGCCAGGTTACGAATATATCACCCTATACCAGAACTGAACCTATGCAGCATGAGACACGAGAGAAAGGGTGCCAGGTTAAGAATTTACCACCCTATACCAGAACTGTACCTACGCAGCATGAGACATGAGAGAAAGGGCGCCAGGTTAAGAATATACCACCCTATACCAGAACTGTACCTACGCAGCATGAGACATGAGAGAAAGGGTGCCAGGTTAAGAATATACCACCCTATACCAGAACTGTACCTACGCAGCATGAGACATGAGAGAAAGGGTGCCAGGTTAAGAATATACCACCCTATACCAGAACTGTACCTACGCAGCATGAGACATGAGAGAAAGGGTGCCTGGTTAAGAATATACCACCCTATACCAGAACTGTACCTACGCAGCATGAGACATGAGAGAAAGGGTGCCAGTTTAAGAATATACCACCCTATACCAGAACTGTACCTACGCAGCATGAGACATGAGAGAAAGGGCGCCAGGTTAAGAATATACCACCCTATTCCAGAACTGTCCCTATGCAGCATGAGACATGAGAGAAAGGGTGCCAGGTTAAGAATATACCACCCTATACCAGAACTGTGCCTATGCAGTTTGAGACATGATAGCAAAGGTGCCAGGTTAAGAATATACCACCGTATACCAGAAATTTACCTATGCAGCATGAGACATGAGAGAAAGGGCGCCAGTTTAAGAATATACCACCCTATACCAGACCTGTACCTACGCAGCATGAGACATGAGAGAAAGGGTGCCAGGTTAAGAATATACCACCCTATACCAGAACTGTACCTACGCAGCATGAGACATGAGAGAAAGGGTGCCAGGTGAAGAATATATCACCCTATACCAGAACTGTACCTATGCAGCTTGAGACATGAGAGAAAGGGTGCCAGGTTAAGAATATACCACCCTATGCCAGAACTGAACCTACGCAGCATGAGACATGAGAGAGAGGGTGCCAGGTTAAGAATATATCACCCTATACCAGAACTGAAGCTACGCAGCATGAGCCATGAGAGAAAGGGTGCCAGGTTAAGAATATACCACCCTATACCAGAGCTGTACCTACGCAGCATGAGACATGAGAGAAAGGGTGCCAGGTTAAGAATATATCACCCTATACCAGAACTGTACCTATGCAGTATGAGACATGAGAGAAAGGGTGCCAGGTTAAGAATATACCACCCTATACCAGAACTGTACCTATGCAGCATGAGACATGAGAGAAAGGGCGCCAGGTTAAGAATATACCACCCTACACCAGAACTGTACCTACGCAGCATGATGCCCCCCCCCCCACACACACACACAGACACTGCTCACCAGTGCCTTGTATGCCTCCTAGAGGGGATTCGAGGGCATACGATCCTTCTGCTCTTGGTGAACTCTGACAAGTGCTGCCACTGGGTGACAAAGTAGAGCACAGCTGAGGATTGAAGCCACTGCCTCACTGAAAGCATAGATCAGCTGCTGAGAAGCAAGGGCACTCCTGCATTCAACTTGCCAACAGCAGACAGATTCTCATGTTACCCCCTCATCAGGTGTGCCAGAGGGCATCCAATTCCTCCTGGGCACCTTCCAGCTGCTTCATCTTGTCCAGCCTACTTGCAGAGCTGGGCACAGGACGTACACCGCTTTGCTGGATGTGTGTGACGACACACCTATGGTTGCCATCATGGAGGCCAACTACCAGCTAACACTCCTTCACCTCTGAACTTAACACCCAGCTCTCCCATTCCTTGGAAGCCGCGGGCAGCGTCCTCTCAGTGCCTGGCCCTTTGACGTTCCAGGTGCTTTCTCCAAGACAGATGATGGGCTGTCAGCCAGTCAGTCAGTCAGTCAGTCTTCGGGAATTCCAGTCTTCTTGTTGCTTTCGACAGGATCAACATACATGCCTTGTCCACCCCACAAGCATCTAACGTGCTAAAGGTAATGTGCTATTCCGGCATTGGGTAAACACTTTGCAAATGTTCTTTTAGGATCCACAGCCCCTTGGAACGAGTTAGATGAGATCAGCCATTTGTTTTTCAGGAAAAGCTTTGTACACGTCATGTCCAGAGCGTCATTCCAGATTCCATATTGTACTCTCTTCTGTTGCCATTCTGTGAGTTGCACAATGTCTGCCTCTTTTAGATGTTACATTATGTGATGATCATGACTCAAAAATGTAGCCACTCCCTCTTTTGAGAAGTGCATCACAGTGCCATGAAGCAAATATTAGGTGACTCTGAGCGCTAGTTTAAAACAAGCGAAGCATTACAACATTTAAAATATCAAGACGCCCTGCTGGCTCAGTGAACGTATTGCCACACTGCTGAAAATGGGGTGCAGTGTTGGCTCAGCTGGGACTCTAACCTGTGACCTGTAAATCAAACACATGTGCAGCAGCCACCAAACCCTGCCAGGCTATCTATCCAGGATTGCAGTGCAAGTCTTCTTTTATGCTCAATATATAGATGTCTCCAGCATCTGCAGTTAACAAATGAGCTATTTCCAAAGGGGTCGAGGTGGAAGGGAGGGGCGTAGGGCTTGGTTAGTATTGATTACATATAAGGCACACCTGATAAGAGCTTACCCTGCCCCAACCCCATTGGCATGGCGTCTTCAAACACTATCGTACATCGAAATTAGAATATTTAGAAAGAGGTCAATGCCTATGAAAGGCAGAAATGGATGGGAAAGTGTGTTTAATGTACATTAAAGGCGGGGACGTCATTTCACCAAAATGCCTGGGGTAGTGGAAGTGACATCATATGACCCTTGACATCTGATGACATCACCGGAAGTGATGCCATTTGACTCCACCCCGAGGTGACATTATGTGAAGTGATAGCAATTATTGTATAGAATTCCAGAAAGACAAATTATTTGTTATTCCTATTCTTTCTTATTTAGGGTCAGTGCTCGTAGTGTTACACTTGTGGAACCGCCTGTTTTTTTTTAAGAGCCTTCAACAAAAATGTCAGCCAATCCAGAAACAAAGAGCCACATGGCACTGGCCACAGCTCAGGAGCTCCAATGTAAAAAAAAAAAAAAAAATAAAAAATATATATATATATATATATATATATATTTGTTTTATGATTTATTTTTTAGGAGTACTCGCAGAGGCGTTACCAGAAGGGGGGAGCGAGGGGGCTCTAGCCCCGGGTCTTTTGGTTGTAGCCCCGGATACAAGCTCAGGGGTTACAACTAAAAAGGATAGCTAATCCCGAGTCCCGACAGTCTCAAAATAAGCATAGCCCCGGATCTTTTCCAGACCTAGCAACACCCCTGAGGAGGAGCAAGTGAGACCACAGGAGTAGCAAGGGAGATCTCAGAGGTTGCAGGTGTGACCCCTGGCAACCCCCAAATGATGTCCCTGATTAAAGGGGAAAAGTCTGTAAGTCCTTCTCACAAGAGGATGCACCCTTGGTGGGGTTTTACTCCTGGTTTTTCGCACATGGAGCAGCCAAAGATCTTGCGCCCTGCATTGATCAAGACCCCGATGCAAAATCTTTGGCATGGGGAAGGCTCAAATGCTCAGATTTTTCCAGTGAAGAAAGTTACACCCTGTGACTGTAGAACATAGTGTCTTAGGCATACTGTCATGTAGTAGCTTTTCCTTCTAACACTGCGTTCTGACTACCACAGGCCCTGATCACCCCAGGGCTTCAGGGTGATACTGAAAACATCTGGTGGGGCTTTCAGATCTTGAAATGGAATATTTATTCTTTAACTTTATTTCGGAAAATATGCCACCAAGTACCATAAAAGTACATAAAACATAAAAATACACTATCGTTAAAATTCCATAATAGTGTAAATTATATATGAAATCGTTAAACTTCCTTTTGACTTCAGAGTGGCCAACAATCCAAAGACTTCTCAACAATGGACACTTGCTTCTCATAAGCAATGCACGCTCAATTAAATTATAAATGGAATAATCAGAATACTTGTCCTGTAGTTCATACATGAAACACAGGGTTAGTTCTATCTGTCTAATTCACCAATTTCTAAAAGAAGGGAATAAAAATGTTCTTCTTAATTTTGTGTAGATCAGGAAAACAGCTGAAAATTGAGTCAATGTTATACTCTACTGACACTGTCACACAGACACCTACAGTCACCTGATTTGTATTGCGCTGAAAGTTTGCTACGACGAGCAGCAATGTATTGGTTCTAAATTTCCTAAGACGTACCCTGTGTCTTGCTTTAACCAACCAGTCCAAATCAGTGTTTTGATGTAAATACTATGTATGACGGACCAAAAACCTAACTGTTGTTTTTTCAAATTCCACCTTCCCTACCCCCCTGATACCTGGACGACATAAACCACTTCCGTAACTCACTTGCTCTTGTTTTTACTACAGCTGTCATATACGCGTTTAGGGACGATATCCCATCGTTAACAGCTCCCTTTTTATATAGGTAATCCAGGAGCAGCTTGAACAAACCTCATTCACTGAAGTGTCTTATGCCGACTGTTGAGTTAATTCTATATTTTTGTTATCCCAGAGAAAGCTCCAGATTAAAAGTAGGTTTACTGCAATCAGGTCTATAATGCATCAAAAATCTATTTCCCGGTGAAGTGCAAAAGCAGGAAATCATTTTCCTTGGACTGCAATATAAAGGACTCACAATAGCCCCAGAAAGCAGCACCGTAAGTCGCAATAAACAATAAAATAGATACAAATTGCATACTTTGCAGGCATACTGCAAATTTTTCTCATGAAATTGACAAAAGCCCCATTTGTCTGAGCCATTTTGATGGCCTACTTTTTAATATGTGAGGACTACTTTAGGTCCTCACCTATAGTTATACCCAGGTAGCAAAAAGAGCTTACCCATTCCAATTTTCCATCATTGACTAACACAGAACGTCACAAATGCCTGTGCTTGCACACACCCGTAACCTTCGATTTGGCCTAAGCATAAGATCCCCGTAATTAATCTAATTATAATTATAATAGGTTACTCATAACTCGCTTACTACCCAGAGGTTTCTAAGTGCATCGCGAAGATCGAACCTGTGTTGCTCCATGTCGTCTTACTTCCAAGCCGAGCATTTTGCCATTGAGCTATCCTCCCGTGATATAAGCCTGATGACCATGTATGAAAATTTGCAAGGCTCTACGAGTCCAAGCAATTATTAATACCACCTCATTGGCATCTTCGACTTCCGCCAGAGAAAGCACCAAGGAGCCTTTATCCGCATCTCCTGATCTCCACACAGGCATCTCCTGCAAGTTGCATCCCCACTTGCTAGTGAGTAATCTCCTATTTTGTAGAGCCACAGAATGATCTGCCCACCTATCTGAGCCAATATCTGCTGCTAATTCGGGCACATGCGTTGACGGGTCGATACCATTTGCTGCGACCTTCCAAAACCCCAAAGGATTATCGGAAGGGGCAGTCTCTTCTAAAATTGACCATTGTTCTCGCTGTAATTTTCATTTCCTCTCATTTCCAGTGTTTTTATAATTCTGTTTTGGCCATACTGTTTGAAATGTGTCCCGAATCATTTTTTTTAAAGCAATTAGAAGAAGGTTTTAGCTAGCCTGCAACTTTATCAAGCCAGATCTTACATTTTACGCAATGGCCTTTGTGTCTCCTAAAAGGGGTGATGGTCTCGGAAGCTACCTTCAAAATATTTCCTAATGCTTATAATGTTGGTTTGGTTGATTGTGCCAAATCTAATACATATTGTATATCCTTGAAAGGATAATAAATAATATATAACAGCATTAGAATATGATCAACCAGTTCCCATTTCAATGCCTTGGGGACGGTCAATTGTTTTTGTTAAAAACGTGTGCTATGCGATTTTCCCAATTGGCATCACTAAGCCGTAAAGTAATAATCAGAGGGTTGTTCGTGGTTATTCTCTATTTTGGGGCTAATCTCGAAATCTTCTACCTGGCACCAGATACCCACTTCTATCAGGAAGTAATTAATGTCTAGATCTAGTGTTTCAGAAGGTGGTTTCTCCGGAATATCTGATGGGAATCTTCCATTTGTCGACCGAAAACCATGTACCACCATACTATACCAGAAATTTCTACCCGCCGAATTTGATTTATTATCTAGTATAACTGGGAGTGGGATAGCAAAAACTAATTTCTCCTCTTTGGCAACCTGACGTTCCAATATACAATCTCCCAGTTTTAGATAAAATCCCACTACCCCCCACAATCTGTGCTTTTATATTCATGGGGGGCTTCATATTGTTCCTAGATCTTAATTCATCAATAAGGCTAATCAGAGGGTCTCCCAGATCTCAGCCATAATGGAAATTATAAAAATGTGTTACTCGCCAACAGTCCCCTCCCTCTACAATTAGATCCACTGATAGCATAGAGCATACGGTTTAGTTCTACTTAGTGGAAAATATTTTACCTTTTCAGAATTGACCAAATTATTTTTGGTCGTTTTGGGTCAGAAATGCAGGCGGAGACCCCCCGCAACCCTCACACCCCTATTCCCTTTCCCCCATCCCATATATATATTTAATTAAACTTGACTGAATTTCGACCAAGAAAACTATCCAAAAAATGTGGTCAAAAGTAAAAGGTCAAGTGTTTTTCGGACAAATAGGCTAACACGGAGGATAAAGAGATGGATGAGTCAGTGAGTCTGCTATGTTATGTTACGCTCTGATATGTTATAATTTTGTATTAGTGGCAATGATGGCGGGATCATTTCCCATGATTCCTAGAACATATGAACAACACACTGTGTAACCAAGTCTATGACGTCCTGCTCATGTATGCTTTTTCTCAAGCCCTCTACATTCCAGGTCAACGGTTGAATAGTGCGATTACAGCCAAGGTGACATGCTCAACCTGCATAGGTGGAGTGCGGGATGTGCAGCTGTGGGCCTTCTCCTTTTCTCCTTTTGATAAATTGGGGCCACTCGTTCTTCTGAAACGTGCCTTCAGTGAAGCTGGGTTTTGATCAATGAATGCAAATGAACACCCCTCTGGGTCACGGCCTCGTGGAATCGCATTAATCAAGGGCCTTATTCCAGCTGCTTGACTTTTCAGGGGTCTACCAGTCGTCTTGAGGAGAGCAGAATGTGGCCTGTTTGTCTAAATAGATTTAGACCCCTGCTTCCGCCTTAATGTCTCTGTTACGCCAGACTACATAACGCACATCAATTAGCGAATTAGCAAAGGAGTCTCACACTACAACTCCCACAGAAAATACAGTCAGACAGAATTCTAAGAATCGGCGATGCCTGATTTGAAGTCCCCCAGAACTCTAAATTGTCTGAGAGGACCTTTGTTAGGGTGTGCTTATTAGTGCTCTTGTCACCATGGAAGCATCCCTTCAATTTAAAAATAAGGTTGAGTTTCTGCCACCCGATTAACGGGTCGTTCACCCCGGTGTCCTTATTTCCAGTAGGCGCTAGCGTATCTGACGTTGCAGATGCCGCACTCCATGTCAGCTTACCTTGTCCCGATCCAGGGCTTTCAGGACAGTTGTGATATTTTCATCTTTGCAACCAGTTCTTGGAAGCGATTGGACTCCCTCTCGACGTTGATAGCTCTGGGTTTATCCAAACCATAGAGTTGGAATGGTCGTTAGGGCAACGCACTACTAGGTGGGCGCCGTCTCTTATTTGGTCGATCAGATTTGTGGCCCAGATGATGCGTCCATAACAATTTCAGGTCCTTTTTTCTGATCCCGTTATGGGATTCCACCACATGGCCTAACATCACTTGTTCTTCTCCTTAATGAGTGGCCACGCCCATTTCACACCAGGTAGCCTAGCCTTAATGAGGTCCAAACGTTTCGCCAGTAGCATCTGATCTTGCATCCTCACTTTTCTTAATCAAACAGTCACATTGGCTCCCCATCAAAGCGAGAATTGAATTCAAAACTCTTGCAATCGCGCACCAATGCTTGCACAAGAATTCCCCCCCCCCCACTTGATCCCCCCTAAAATCGATGCGTGCCAACTCCATTCCTCTTCCAGCTGATTTCTTCAAATGGTCAGATTCAATTGTAAACAAGATGGAGGCTCCAGCTTCTGCGTTACTGCGCCTTTCCCATGGACATCTCTTCTTGCTCACATCAGAAACGGACCTTCACACCGTTCCTTCAGAAAGCTCTTGAAAACCTGGCTATTTAACAACTATGACTCACATGTTCTTAGGCTGACTTGTCTGACCTTCCTTCACACGATAATACCATGTACAAGTGCTGTGATACCTCCGGGTCTGGGCGCTACACAAATGCATAATAAATAAATAAATAAATAAATACAACCATTCTATTTAGTTTATTAATTTGGAGCTCGAAGCATAACAATTGCAGGTCAAGATCCCTCTGGAAAGACCTTTTGCTATTATGTGGGGGGCATTTATTTCTTTCCAGTATTTCTGTAAAAGGCCCTTTGTCCTTTATTGCGGACCAGGGGGATGGCCACGAAGGCTCCTCTCTTCCTTTATCACTCTCTATAGAGCCAGAGTCCTGGCTACCCTGATGGTCTTGGCCATGGGTCTACAACCTTGGGTTCTCCAGATGATCCTGTGATCTCTGGCTATTGACTGTGCTGGTTGGGGATGATGGGAGTTGTAGTCCAAAACATCTTGAGAGGTAAAGGTGGCAGATCCATGCTGTAGACTGTGATGGTTTGCTGGGCATCGCTTATGCCCTCCGTGGCCATACTAGCCCTGGCTTCTCCACAGGACCATAGTGGATCCTTAAAGATCCACAGTGGCTCCTTAAAGAGATCCCCGCGGGGAGTTCCATTTGCTGCATTCCCAACTACAGAAGCTCTGCTTTCAGCGTTCCGACTTTGACATTATTTGTTCTGTTCTGGCTGGCATTTTGAATGACACGGAGGCCGACCTGTTCGCCATAAAGTCCGCTGGCCATAGTTCAGATCTCGGTTGCTCTTTAGGGGCGGGAAGAAGCCTTGTGGGCTGAGGGCTAGGCCATGGCTCCCAAGGGGCAGGAGCACATAGGACTACCCTCGGCTGGCAGACGGGACTTACCTGTAGATTCCTACAGTGCCCAGAAAGGCCATGATGACGTGCAGATGGGTGCAATTCACGGGCAGAAGGGCTCCTGCCGCTGCCACGAAGACAGCCATTGGAAGGGCGCTTAATGGCAATTGCAGCCCCCGGGAACCCACATTAGCGCTGATGCCCCAAGATTATGATATATAACTGGTATGCTATGCTAACTCTGGAAAACTATCAGGTTATCAATTTGAACCACAAGTTTGAAATCCAAACCAGGGTCCGATTGGTACAAAAAGAGGCAAAGAGAACATTAAAACGTGGCGCACAACTTCACCCCAGAATCCTCTACTGTTCAAGAGAAAGTATTGCAGCACATATGTGACATGATTGGTTATTTATAACGCGCTTAATACCCAGAGGTTTCTAAGCGCGGACCCGGGGATCGTACCCATGTTGCTCCGTGTAGTCTTTCTTCCAAGGCGAGCACTTTGCAGCTGAGCTATCCTCCCGACACTATTGTAGGATTTAATCTTGGCTCAACTTTGTACAGATTGACCTGTGACCACCCTTGTAGGCTCAGAGTGGTAGTGCACCTGCTGCAGAGATCTTTGAATGGCTCACACGCTGCACCCCATTTTAAAGGGGATAACAGCATAAACACGACAACGCCTTTGCCAATTTTTGTTTCCTGAAAGAGGAAGTAATGGCGGTGGGGGTGAAGGCCATAAATTCTGGATTCTCAGGTCTCCAACACACTTGACATACATAGAGGAGGGGCTCTTCTGGGCCTAGAACCTTGCAGTATGTGCATTAACCTACTGGGCTGTCGTTTATCAATAGTTGGGACAAAGGGAAGCGGAGAATTCAGCAATATTGCATTATTGCTTCTTGAAAGAGGGTGACTTTGGGGAAAGTTGACCGTGGTTGGGGGTTTGCTGATTGGTACATGGGGGGTCTTCAGCGTGTGGTGTTGGCGGAGAGTGGGATGATGTACAGGAGCGGTAGAGTAGCGGGAGGATTGGGGTGATGGAGTGGTGCTGGTTTTGTAGCATTACTACCCTGTTCTGTACATGTGTGTGGATTGTGGGCCGCAGAAGTGGGGTGTGAATGCGGCTGCTGGGGCAAGGTGTCTACACGGCACGGCCCTACACAGTGTTCAATGATGAGGGGAGCTTAAAGGGGCAGAGAGGAGGGTGTGCGTGTGCAGGGCTCTCACACTGTTCTGTACCCCGTGTGGGTGGAAGGATGAAGAGCGAAGGCAGGGTGATGGGGGCTGGTGGAGTGAGGGTAAGAGGGGGTACCTGTGCAGCACGTCCCTGCTCGGTGCAGGGTGTGTGTGGTGGGGGAGGTGAAGGGACGGGGCACAGAGTTGATGAGAATTGCTGGTGATGGAGCATACGGAAGGTGCGTGCGTGTGTGCAAGACTCAGCATCCTGCTCTGATGTGCAGTGCGTGGATGGATCGGGAAAGGGAAGGGGCTTTAAGGGGTGCAGACGGGGGGCGGGAGGGAGGACGCCTCCACTGCACCGCTCAGCACAGCGTCTGGATAGGGGGCTAGCGGCGGGAGCCGGGGGAGGGGGCGGGGGCTTGTCACGCAGGACTCCCACGCATCTCTGCGAGATAGAGGGGGCGTCTGCCGAGCCGTGAGCTGTAGCTCCTGCTGCCGAGCCTGGGCCCGCCTCCTATCCCCCATGCAGCAGAGGAGAGCTCGGCGGCAGCAAGGGAAGGACGGCGAGCGGGAGAGGTGAGCGAGGGGGGGGGGCGGGGTGCAGATGTGCATGCCCGTGCGTGCAGCAGCTCTAAGCACCTGGGCCCGGGAGAGCGTGGAGGGGGCGCGGGTCTACTCCATGCCAGCATATGCCCATGGCCATCCGTTTGCGCCCACATTCTGTACCTGCATCTCCTGGGCACACGCAGGGCGCCGTGCTGCCGTGCACCCTGGACTGGGTGGTGATGTAGATAGCCGTGACTGGTGAGGCTGGCGATGGGCGATGCTCCAGTGGCAGGTGTCCCCTCTCCAGGGGGAGGGGGCCTCGCGTGGGGCCAGGGGGTGATCTCCCCGCTGCTGGTGCCAGAGCGTGTGTGTGACCCCCCCCAGCTCACATGGCAGCTCTTCACGGGCTCGGTGCAGCCATCCTGCTGCCCACCTACCTCCCCCGTCTCCGCAGGCGGAACCTTTATTTCCCTGCTTGCGGCGGGCGGGATCCTTAGCATACAGGCTCTGCTGCAGATGTGCTGCCGGATCCCCGGGGATCCACCTAAGCAAGCGTTGGGTCATCTCCCCCCCCCGTGGCACAGCTGCCAACACATTATCAAAGTGGACCGATCGGACAGATGTTGCCCCTGACTCCTCTGGATCTTTATGTGCAGATGTTCTCCCTCACACGCCATTGCTACAGGGGTGATCCCTGACCTCCTGGACCTATAAACATAGGCGAGATCCCTGACCCCCTGCACCTGTAAACATAGGCGAGATCCCTGACCCCCTGCACCTGTAAACATAGGCGAGATCCCTTAACCACTGCACCTGTAAACATAGGCGTGATCCCTGACCTCCTGGACCTATAAACATAGGCGAGATCCCTTAACCCCTGCACCTGTAAACATAGGCGATATCCCTTAACCCCTGCACCTGTAAACATAGGCCAGATCCCATACCTCCTGGACCTATAAACATAGGCGAGATCCCTTAACCCCTGCACCTGTAAACATAGGCGAGATCCCATACCTCCTGGACCTGTAAACATAGGCGAGATCCCATACCTCCTGGACCTATAAACATAGGCGAGATCCCTTAACCCCTGCACCTGTAAACATAGGCGAGATCCCATACCTCCTGGACCTATAAACATAAGCGAGATCCCATACCTCCTGGACCTATAAACATAGGCGAGATCCCTTAACCCCTGCACCTGTAAACATAGGCGAGATCCCATACCTTCTGGACCTATAAACATAGGCGAGATCCCTGACCCCCTGCACCTGTAAACATAGGCGAGATCCCATACCTCCTGGACCTATAAACATAGGCGAGATCCCTTAACCCCTGCACCTGTAAACATAGGCGAGATCCCATACCTCCTGGACCTATAAACATAGGCGAGATCCCTTAACCCCTGCACCTGTAAACATAGGCGAGATCCCATACCTCCTGGACCTATAAACATAGGCGAGATCCCTTAACCCCTGCACCTGTAAACATAGGCGAGATCCCATACCTCCTGGACCTATAAACATAGGCGAGATCCCTTAACCCCTGCACCTGTAAACATAGGCGAGATCCCTGACCCCCTGCACCTGTAAACATAGGCGAGATCCCATACCTCCTGGACCTATAAACATAGGCGAGATCCCTTAACCCCTGCACCTGTAAACATAGGCGAGATCCCATACCTCCTGGACCTATAAACATAGGCGAGATCCCTTAACCCCTGCACCTGTAAACATAGGCGAGATCCCATACCTCCTGGACCTATAAACATAGGCGAGATCCCTTAACCCCTGCACCTGTAAACATAGGTGAGATCCCTGACCCCCTGCACCTGTAAACATAGGCCAGATCCCTTAACCCCTGCACCTGTAAACATAGGCGAGCTCCCTCACCTTCTAAACCAATAAACATAGGCGATATCCCTTACTTCATAAACCTATAAACATAGGCGAGATCCCTTACCCCCTGCACCTATAAACATAGGCGTGATCCCTTAACCCCTGCACCTATAAACATGGGCGTGATCCCTGACCCCCTGCACCTGTAAACATAGGCGAGATCCCTGACCCCCTGCACCTGTAAACATGGGCGTGATCCCTGACCCCCTGCACCTGTAAACACGGGCGTGATCCCTGACCCCCTGCACCTATAAACATGGGCGTGATCCCTGACCCCCTGCACCTGTAAACATAGGCGAGATCCCTTAACCCCTGCACCTGTAAACATAGGCGAGATCCCTTACCTCCTAAACCTATAAACATAGGCGAGATCCCTTAACCCCTGCACCTATAAACATAGGCGTGATCCCTTAACCCCTGCACCTGTAAACATAGGTGAGATCCCTTTACCCCCTGGACCTATAAATATAGGCGTGATCCCTTAACCCCTGCACCTATAAGCATAGGCGAGATCCCTTAACCCCTGCACCTGTAAACATAGGTGAGATCCCTTTACCCCCTGGACCTATAAATATAGGCGTGATCCCTTATCCCCAGACCTATAAACATAGGTGTGATCCCTGAACCCCTGCACCTATAAACATAGGTGTGATCCCTGACCCCCTGCACCTATAAACATGGGCGTGATCCCTGACCCCCCTGCACCTGTAAACATGGGTGTGCTCCCTGACCCCCTGCACCTATAAACATGGGCGTGATCCCTGACCCCCTGCACCTGTATACATGGGCGTGATCCCTTAACCGCTGCACATATAAACATAGGCGTGATCCCTTAACCCCTGCACATATAAACATAGGCGTGATCCCTTAACCCCTGCACATATAAACATAGGCGTGATCCCTTAACCCCTTCACATATAAACATAGGCGAGATCCCTTAACCCCTGCACATATAAACATAGGCGTGATCCCTTAACCCCTGCACATATAAACATAGGCGTGATCCCTTAACCCCTGCACATATAAACATAGGCGTGATCCCTTAACCCCTGCACATATAAACATAGGCGTGATCCCTTAACCCCTGCACATATAAACATGCGCGTGATCCCTGACCCCCCTGCAACTGTAAACATGGGCGTGCTCCCTGACCCCCTGCACCCATAAACATGGGCGTGATCCCTGACCCCCTGCACCTGTATACATGGGCGTGATTCCTTAACCCCTGCACATATAAACATAGGCATGATCCCTTAACCCCTGCACATATAAACATAGGCGTGATCCCTTAACCCCTGCACATATAAACATAGGCGTGATCCCTGACCCCCTGCACCTGTAAACATAGGCGAGATCCCTTAACCCCTGCACATATAAACATAGGCGTGATCCCTGACCCCCTGCACCTGTAAACATAGGCGAGATCCCTTAACCCCTGCACCTGTAAACATAGGCGAGATCCCTTAGCCCCATGTGTGCCCCACGTGAATGCATGCACTCCTTTAAACTGCCCCGGCCCCGCCTCATTCCACTGTGTACTGAGTGCCTCATATATACAGCGATGAGAGCCCTTACCCCACGTGTGCAGATAATATCCCGTACTCCTTCCCCCATATGTGTACATGGGATCGTCTACCTAGTTTGGAATCCTTTCCCCAGCTGGCCCATATGTGCAGAAGTAATCCCTCACCCTCCCCCAACCCTTCCCCGGCCAACATACTTACTACGTAGAGATGTTACACACCCCCACGGACTGACCCATATTTATATATATATGTATATATATTCTCGAGGGCGTTCAACCTACCAGCGCCTTGAGACCATACCAATGGTACATAAGGCGCTATATAAATGCAAAGTAACATAACATAACATATATATATACACAGAGAGAGCGTGTGAGAGAGAGGGGTTACCCCACTCACTCCTGCCCAATTGGCCCACTTTTACAGATCTTACCTCTCCTCCAGGTTAGACATATATGCAGAGGTGTTACCCACGCCTCACCGAGCCCCCTTCTCACACACCCATATTTCCACACGTCTCGTACCCCTGCATCTAGAGCTGTTACCCCATTGGTCCATATCTACAGATGTCCCTGGTGCTTCCGCATTATAATGTCAGCCCCTGCAGCCGTGGTCCCCTCCTTTCCCTGTGTCCACTATATGAACTCATTTTTACCCATCAATGTTTCAGCCCCGACATAATACATTGTTTTGTCCTGTCTGTGCCCAAACGCCTCTAGTATGCCCCTTTGCCCCTCCTGTGCACACAGGATCTCCAATGGCCTTGTTCTAGATAGGAGGTCCCCTTTGGGTCCATGAGCCACCCCCCAAGACTGCCCTTTATTTAATGACATGGAAAGTGTAACCACTGTACAGATGTGATATTATGTGTCCGATGCTTATAAAGAGGAGCCCTTACTTTCCCTGTCTGTACATGTGTGAAATTATATGTCCGATGCTTATAAAGAGGTGCCATTACTTTCCCTGTCTGTACATGTGTGAAATTATATGTTTGATGCTTGTAAGAAGATGGGCAGATAAGGTATTATTTGTCCAATGTTTACAAGGAGTTTCCCTTACACTACCTATCTGTACAGATGTCATATTATATGTACGATTCTTGGAAGGAAGTGCTTTACTTCCTCAGTCTGTACAGATGTGCTATTATTTGTCCAATGTTTGCACGGAGTTTCCCTTACTTTTCCTATCTGTACAGATGTGATATTATATGACCGATGCTTGTAAGGAGGTGCCCTTACTTTCCCTGTCTGTACAGATGTGATGTTACATCTGTGATGCTTGGAAAGAGGAGCCCTTCCTCTCCCTGTCTGTACAGATGTGGTATTATTTGTCCAATGTTTGCAAGGAGGCGCCCTTACTTTCCCTGTCTGTACAGATGTGGTATTATTTTTGCATGTAGAGAGGTGCTCCAATTCCCAATGTCTAACCATATCTGACTATGCTTGCTGGTAACGGATGTGCCATCTTATTTTTATTTTATTGTTGAAAGCGTAGACCTAGCTCGAGAGGAGCGGAGCGCTATACAGAGTGTGGGTAGCCCGCATTTGGGCTGGCATCTTTTAACAGTAGCACAGTACTGTGAGTTCAGGTCTGTGCATCGGTATGTGTGTCCGTTGGACTTAGTCCTTGGTCTTATTGTCCTTGTCTGTACAGATGTGCTTTTATTCCTCATATCAGCACAGGCATGCTCGCATTCTGCATATCCATGCTAACATTCCTTACCTGTGTAGATATGCTGTAATTTCCCATGTCTGAACAAATTGCCTATTTCCTTTAATATACACATGTGGACTTACTGTCCATGCCTGTACAGATGTGTCATAATTTCCCATTTCTGCACGTGTGGGTTATTTTCCGTGGCATACAGAGCTGCTCTTATTTTCCATGCCTTTGCATATCTGCTGTAATGTTCCACGTCTGTCCATTTGAGGTATCTATGAGGACAGATGTGCTGCAATGTCTCATGTCTGTTCATATGAGCCCTAGTTTCCCTGGTTGTACAGATGTGCTGCAAAGTTGCTCGTCTGTCTATATGAGTCCTATTTTCCTTGCTTGTATAGATTTGCTGTAATGTCCCATGTCTGTCCATATGCATTTTGCTTGCTTGTACAGATGTGCTGTAATGTTCCACATCTGTCCATACGAGGCTTATTTTCCTTGCTTTTACAGAAGTGATGTAATATTCCACGTCTGTTCATATGAGGCCTGTTTACCTTGGCTGTACAGATGCGCTGTAATGTTTCACATCTGTCTGTATGTTACTTATTTCTTTGCCTGTGCAGATGTGCTCTCATATCACATATTGGAACATATGTGACTTACTGCCCTTGCTTGTAACAGATGTGCTGTCTCACTATTCTTGTTTGTAAATACTTGCTCTAATTTCATATGCCTGTACCTATGAGGCCTATTTTCCTTGCTTGTACAGTTATGCTGAAATGCTGTATGATGCCTATTTTCATTGCTTGCACCATGGTGCTCTTACTTTCTCTGCTTCTGTAGATGTGTTCTAGTTTCCATGCACAGTTCTGTTATCAGACGTTGCTTGCTTGTACAGGTCTGCTGCCATTTGCAATGCCTGTACATATGAGGGCTATTTTCCTTGCTTGTGAGATGTGCCATCAGCCTTTTGCTGCCTGTACAGATATTCTGAAATGTCCTGTGCCTGTACACATGAGGCCTATTTTCCCTGCTTGTACAGTTATGCTGAAATGCTATATGATGCCTATTTTCATTGCTTGCACCATGGTGCTCTTACTTTCTCTGCTTGTGCATATATATTGTAGTTTCCATGCACAGTTCTGTTATCAGACGTTGCTTGCTTTTACAGATCTGCTGTAATTTGCAATGCCTGTACATATGAGGGCTATATTCCTTGCTTGTACAGATGTGCCATCAGACCTTCCCTGCCTGTACAGATATTCTGAAATGTTCTATGCCTGTACATATGAGGCCTATATTCTTTGCCTGTTCTTTTGTACTATTTTCCTATCTATTTTCTGTATTTTCCTATCTTTTTATTGTACACATCAGTACAGATGTGCTCTTGCTTCCTTTGCCTGTGCAGATGTGCTCTAATTTGACGCGTCTGTCCATATGTGGCTTACTTTCCATGCCTGTAGAGTTGTGCTATCTTAGTTTCCTTGCCTGTATGGACGGGCTCTTAATTTGCAAATCAATACAGATGTTTTCCTCTGTCACTGTTCATATGAAATCCTATTCCCCTTGTCCGTAGTGCCGTAGTCCTATTTTCTTTGTACATATGTAATTTCCTAGGCCCTTGCCTGTACAGATTGGCGTATTTCGGTTTTCGGCTGGCCTAAGCCAAATACGTGGACGCACACCCCTCCACTTCACTCCAACTCTGTACCTTCACCAGATTCCGCCCCTTCAGCAAACTCTGTCCGTGTTGCCCAAACTACACCCAATCACCCACATTTTCTCCCGCATTTTGGCTCCATAACATTATAAGGACGGTTTGAAGGTTGCAGGGCTTAGAAAGTTCTTGCTTCCTCTCTATTCATTCAAGCCTGTCATCTTCTATGTTATGTTGGTTGAAAGAGTGTTTTCAGACCTCTGCTGCCCAAGATTTGGAGAAGGCAGTGTGTTCTACAGTTGAGTGCACTAGAGGTAATTGTTGCGGCTAATTGTCTACTTTTGGTTATGACCGAAAACAATCTTTTAGAGGAAGCGATAAGAAACTAAGTTGTCTGCCAACTGGACACAATTGAGAGAAGGTTGGAACAAGGAATTTTGGTTTCAATGCTAATATCTGGTTTCTCAGAAATTGCCTGCTGTCACTCTATGAGAAGCACCTAGACTGGTCTGTAATATTAATGCAACGTAACTACATTTCTACATCCGGTCTTGTCAAATGGTAAAGTTTACATATGAAATATATACAAGAGGTACAGGCACATCTTATAAAAATGTTGGATAAAAATTACTCAACCCCCTTCTCATGGTTACAGCTCTGGTGTTAGCTGAGGGAAAATTGAAATAAGGCAAGTTACCTGCTGCAGCTGATGTACCTCCCATCCCTTGGGCTGGAAAGCCATTAAAATATGGCAAGATCACAAGTGAAGTTTGTAAACACTGCCTGGGCATAAACACCTAAGTGGAGTAAAGACAGTTGGAGTTTCTTGCACCTTTTAGGCGGCCACGGACCTCTGAAATGTGGGGCTGGGGAGAGAAATGAGTGCTTGCTTCTGAATATCATGTTAGTGCCACCTGTGGGAACTCTGTGCTTGACTTAAGCATAGACATGCGTTTAATACCGTAAAATAATGCATCATTTTTAACCTTTATGTTTCTGATGGGAAACGACTCATTTTTGCAACGGTTTAAAAAATGCATGTCGTGAATTTGGATTTAAAAGTGATTGCTTAACACAGTGTATTTGTGTGTTGATTAGAAAGAACTCCAAAGATAATGTGAAGCGGCCCCAATAGAACTAATGAGGTGTTGGCTGTTTTTCATATTAAAGAGCATTTTGGGAAGATAAGACTGACCGAAGAGCTTTATATCTGTCATATATGTCTCGGAGATTGACTCACTAAATGCCGATAAAGCACGCTACGCTTGGTAGACATTTTCTTTTCTTTTAATAAACATAACTTGCACTAACAATAAAGTTTTGTAAATATCAATCATATATACAAGTTTGGCCATCAACGACTTTAGTTGTTAATGTGTAATGATTGCTGACAGCTCAAAAGTATTTGTTGTGTTGTGGATCAGCCACACTTGGAGAAACATAATATTAAAAAAATGACAACTAGTAAATTGAATATAAACTACAATAAAATTCTGCTGCTCTGTCTAGGCCTAGTGGGCAGTGACGTAAATACGTCTATGCACAGATGTGACATGGCTGTCCTTTGACCCCTCTCTTACAGGCAGTAGTTCGGTTTAGAATGCTGCCAGTCTCCCTCCTCCTGTCCTACCAGCCCTACCAGTGCACCCCAGACCCAAGACACCCGCGAGCAGCTGTCTCCCTGCCCTCTCCATCTTGGTGAACATTATACCCTGTCGATAGTTCTCATTGTACACCGCTGTTTTAAACAGAGTCATCAAAAGCATTTACAAGGGCACAACACCATTGATTTTTCGGCTCTGTTCCCTGCTGACAGACGGTGCCCACAGCGAAAAAAGTGACACTTTCTAGATGGACGTTGAGTCTTCTGACGCGGTCAGCATTGGAGATCTCCGACCGGCCAGCTTAGGAGATCTCTGACCGGCCAGTTTAGACAGCTCCAAGGGGGTCAGAATTGGGGTCTTCTGTGAAGGTCTGTAGGGTATTCCACTGACAATGCCACCAGCATTGGAGACCACGGATGGCTGGCAACCATATTGCTGGGGGTGATTTAGCTCCTGCTTGTAGCATAGAAACCCTGGTTACCTTGACACCAACAGTGACCGCAAGCTACTTTTGGCTGCCCAGGTCCACTGATGCCGTACAAACACACCTGCGTGATATCAACTCTGCGCCTGTTTGGCAATACGTACATTGGTGCATTAGGCCACACACAGAAGACACTAATTGAATAACGGGGTATGAATAATGGACAAAAAAGGTATCATTTGCATCTCATTTGGAAGTTAGAATTGGATAAGACTGTGTAGTACTAGTGCCTCATTCCCCAGAGGTAGCGCCGGCTCTCTCGGTGATGTCTGATAACCAGGAGCTGCTTTGAGGTCCTGCTCATCAAATCTCTCCTTGCAGTGGGGTCAGCACTGGGGACCTCTGAAGGGTCAGCAGGGGCTATCTCGGAATACGTCATCATGGGGGGCCTCTGAAAGGGTCGGCATGGGAGACATTGAATGGGTCAGCATAGTACACCGCTGATGAGGTCAGTACTGGAGCCCTCCTCAGGGGGACAGAAATATTGAACATGGGAGTAGTCAGCATGGGAGACCAGTGAGGGGTCAGTGGGGGGGGGCTTGTAATGGGGTCAGTATTAGGGTCATCTGTAGGATTTTGCATGGTTGATTATCCAATTCTGCAGAAGAGATGAACATGAGGGACCAGCAAAGGGGTCAGCATTGCTGTCTACTGAAGGGGTCAACATTAGATTCCTCTGAAAGGGTCAGCATTGCTGTCCACTGAAGGGGTCAGCATTGCTGTTCATTTAAAGGGTCAATATTAGATTCATCTGAAAGGGTCAGCATTGCTATCCATTGAAAGGGTCAACATTAGATTCATCTGAAAGGGTCAGCATTGCTATCCATTGAAAGGGTCAACATTAGATTCATCTGAAAGGGTCAGCATTGCTATTCATTGAAGGGGTCAGCATTAGATTCCTCTGAAAGGGTCAGCATTGCTATCCATTGAACGGGTCAACATTAGATTCCTCTGAAAGGGTCAGCATTGCTGTTCTCTGAAGGGGTCAGCATTGCTATTCATTGAAGGGGTCAACATTAGATTTCTCTGAAAGGGTCAGTATTGCTGTCCACTGAAGGGGTCAACATTAGATTCCTCTGAAAGGGTCAGCATTGCTATCCATTGAAAGGGTCAACATTAGATTCCTCTGAAAGGGTCAGCATTGCTGTCCACTGAAGGGGTCAGCATTTCTGTTCATTGAAAGGGTCAACATTAGATTAATCTGAAAGGGTCAGCATTGCTATCCATTGAAAGGGTCAACATTAGATTCCTCTGAAAGGGTCAGCATTGCTGTCCACTGAAGGGGTCAACATTGCTATCCATTGAAAGGGTCAGCATTAGATTCCTCTGAAAGGGTCAGCATTGCTGTCCACTGAAAGGGTCAACATTAGATTCATCTGAAAGGGTCAGCATTGCTATTCATTGAAGGGGTCAGCATTAGATTCCTCTGAAAGGGTCAGCATTGCTATCCATTGAACGGGTCAACATTAGATTCCTCTGAAAGGGTCAGCATTGCTGTTCTCTGAAGGGGTCAGCATTGCTATTCATTGAAGGGGTCAACATTAGATTTCTCTGAAAGGGTCAGTATTGCTGTCCACTGAAGGGGTCAACATTAGATTCCTCTGAAAGGGTCAGCATTGCTATCCATTGAAAGGGTCAACATTAGATTCCTCTGAAAGGGTCAGCATTGCTGTCCACTGAAGGGGTCAGCATTTCTGTTCATTGAAAGGGTCAACATTAGATTAATCTGAAAGGGTCAGCATTGCTATCCATTGAAAGGGTCAACATTAGATTCATCTGAAAGGGTCAGCATTGCTGTCCACTGAAGGGGTCAGCATTTCTGTTCATTGAAAGGGTCAACATTAGATTAATCTGAAAGGGTCAGCATTGCTATCCATTGAAAGGGTCAACATTAGATTCATCTGAAAGGGTCAGCATTGCTATTCATTGAAGGGGTCAGCATTAGATTCCTCTGAAAGGGTCAGCATTGCTATCCATTGAACGGGTCAACATTAGATTCCTCTGAAAGGGTCAGCATTGCTGTTCTCTGAAGGGGTCAGCATTGCTATTCATTGAAGGGGTCAACATTAGATTTCTCTGAAAGGGTCAGTATTGCTGTCCACTGAAGGGGTCAACATTAGATTCCTCTGAAAGGGTCAGCATTGCTATCCATTGAAAGGGTCAACATTAGATTCCTCTGAAAGGGTCAGCATTGCTGTCCACTGAAGGGGTCAGCATTTCTGTTCATTGAAAGGGTCAACATTAGATTAATCTGAAAGGGTCAGCATTGCTATCCATTGAAAGGGTCAACATTAGATTCCTCTGAAAGGGTCAGCATTGCTGTCCACTGAAGGGGTCAACATTGCTATCCATTGAAAGGGTCAGCATTAGATTCCTCTGAAAGGGTCAGCATTGCTGTCCACTGAAGAGGTCAGCATTGCTATCCATTGAAAGGGTCAACATTAGATTCATCTGAAAGGGTCAGCATTGCTATCCATTGAAAGGGTCAGAATTGCTGTCCACTGAAGGGGTCAGCATTACTGTCCATTGAAAGGGTCAACATTAGATTCCTCTGAAAGGGTCAGCATTGCTGTCCAATGAAAGGGTCAGCATTGCTATCCATTGAAGGGGTCAGCATTAGATTCCTCTGAAAGGGTCAGTATTGCTGTCCACTGAAGGGGTCAGAATTGCTGTCCACTGAAGGGGTCAACATTAGATTCCTCTGAAAGGGTCAGCATTGCTGTCCAATGAAAGGGTCAACATTAGATTCCCCTGAAAGGGTCAGCATTGCTGTCCACTGAAGGGGTCAGCATTTCTGTTCATTGAAAGGGTCAACATTAGATTAATCTGAAAGGGTCAGCATTGCTATCCATTGAAAGGGTCAACATTAGATTCATCAAAGGGTCAGCGTTGCTGTCCACTGAAGGGGCCAGCATTGCTGTCCAATGAAAGGGTCAACATTAGATTCCTCTGAAAGGGTCAGCATTGCTGTCCACTGAAGGGGTCAACATTGCTATCCATTGAAAGGGTCAGCATTAGATTCCTCTGAAAGGGTCAGCATTGCTGTCCACTGAAGAGGTCAGCATTGCTATCCATTGAAAGGGTCAACATTAGATTCCTCTGAAAGGGTCAGCATTGCTGTCCACTAAAGGGCTCAGCATTGCTATCCATTGAAAGGGTCAACCTTAGATTCATCTGAAAGGGTCAGCATTGCTATCCATTGAAAGGGTCAGAATTGCTGTCCACTGAAGGGGTCAGCATTACTGTCCATTGAAAGGGTCAACATTAGATTCCTCTGAAAGGGTCAGCATTGCTGTCCAATGAAAGGGTCAACATTAGATTCCCCTGAAAGGGTCAGTATTGCTCTCCACTGAAGGGGTCAGAATTGCTGTCCACTGAAGGGGTCAGCATTACTGTCCATTGAAAGGGTCAACATTAGATTCCTCTGAAAGGGTCAGCATTGCTGTCCAATGAAAGGGTCAACATTAGATTCCCCTGAAAGGGTCAGCATTGCTGTCCACTGAAGGGGTCAGCATTTCTGTTCATTGAAAGGGTCAAAATTAGATTAATCTGAAAGGGTCAGCATTGCTATCCATTGAAAGGGTCAACATTAGATTCATCAAAGGGTCAGCGTTGCTGTCCACTGAAGGGGCCAGCATTGCTGTCCAATGAAAGGGTCAACATTAGATTCCTCTGAAAGGGTCAGCATTGCTGTCCACTGAAGGGGTCAACATTGCTATCCATTGAAAGGGTCAGCATTAGATTCCTCTGAAAGGGTCAGCATTGCTGTCCACTAAAGGGCTCAGCATTGCTATCCATTGAAAGGGTCAACCTTAGATTCATCTGAAAGGGTCAGCATTGCTATCCATTGAAAGGGTCAGAATTGCTGTCCACTGAAGGGGTCAGCATTACTGTCCATTGAAAGGGTCAACATTAGATTCCTCTGAAAGGGTCAGCATTGCTGTCCAATGAAAGGGTCAGCATTGCTATCCATTGAAGGGGTCAGCATTAGATTCCTCTGAAAGGGTCAGCATTACTGTCCATTGAAAGGGTCCACATTAGATTCCTCTGAAAGGGTCAGTATTGCTCTCCACTGAAGGGGTCAGAATTGCTGTCCACTGAAGGGGTCAGCATTACTGTGATTGAAAGGGTCAACATTAGATTCCTCTGAAAGGGTCAGCATTGCTGTCCAATGAAAGGGTCAACATTAGATTCCCCTGAAAGGGTCAGCATTGCTGTCCACTGAAGGGGTCAGCATTTCTGTTCATTGAAAGGGTCAACATTAGATTAATCTGAAAGGGTCAGCATTGCTATCCATTGAAAGGGTCAACATTAGATTCATCAAAGGGTCAGCGTTGCTGTCCACTGAAGGGGCCAGCATTGCTGTCCAATGAAAGGGTCAACATTAGATTCCTCTGAAAGGGTCAGCATTACTATCCACTGAAGAGGTCAACATTGCTATCCATTGAAAGGGTCCATATTAGATTCCTCTGAAAGGGTCAGCATTGCTGTCCACTGAAGAGGTCAACATTGCTATCCATTGAAAGGGTCAGCATTAGATTCCTCTGAAAGGGTCAGCATTGCTATCCATTGAAAGGGTCAACATTAGATTCCTCTGAAAGGGTCAGCATTAGATTCCTCTGAAAGGGTCAGCATTGCTGTCCACTAAAGGGCTCAGCATTGCTATCCATTGAAAGGGTCAACCTTAGATTCATCTGAAAGGGTCAGCATTGCTATCCATTGAAAGGGTCAACATTAGATTCCTCTGAAAGAGCCAGCATTGCTCTCCACTGAAAGGGTCAGCATTGCTGTTCTCTGAAGGGGTCAGCATTGCTATTCATTGAATGGGTCAGCATTAGATTCCTCTGAAAGGGTCAGCATTGCTATCCATTTTACGGGTCAACATTAGATTCCTCTGAAAGGGTCAGCATTGCTGTCCACTGAAGGGGTCAGAATTGCTGTCCACTGAAGGGGTCAGCATTACTGTCCATTGAAAGGGTCAACATTAGATTCCTCTGAAAGGGTCAGCATTGCTATCCATTGAAAGGGTCAACATTAGATTCCTCTGAAAGGGTCAGTATTGCTGTCCACTGAAGGGGTCAGCATTGCTGTCCATTGAAAGGGTCAACATTAGATTCCCCTGTATGGGTCAGCATTGCTGTCCACTGAAGTGGTCAGCATTGCTGTCCATTGAAAGGGTCAGCATTGCTGTCCACTGAAGGGGTCAGCAATGCTGTCCATTGAAAGGGTCAACATTAGATTCCCCTGAATGGGTCAGCATTGCTGTCCACTGAAGCGGTCAGCATTGCTGTCCATTGAAAGGGTCAGCATTGCTGTCCACTGAAGGGGTCAGCATTGCTGTCTATTGAAAGGGTGAACATTAGATTCCTCTGAAAGGGTCCGCATTGCTGTCCACTGAAGGGGTCAGCATTGCTGTCCACTGAAGGGGTCAGCATTGCTGTCCACTGAAAGGGTCAGCATTGCTGTCCATTGAAAGGGTCAACATTAGATTCCCCTGAAAGGGTCCGCATTGCTGTCCACTGAAGGGGTCAGCGTTGCTGTCTATTGAAAGGGTGAACATTAGATTCCTCTGAAAGGGTCAGCATTGCTATCCATTGAAAGGGTCAACATTAGATTCCTCTGAAAGGGTCCGCATTGCTGTCCACTGAAGGGGTCAGCATTGCTGTCCACTGAAGGGGTCAGCATTGCTGTCCACTGAAAGGGTCAGCATTGCTGTCCATTGAAAGGGTCAACATTAGATTCCCCTGAAAGGGTCCGCATTGCTGTCCACTGAAGGGGTCAGCGTTGCTGTCTATTGAAAGGGTGAACATTAGATTTCTCTGAAAGGGTCAGTATTGCTGTCCACTGAAGGGGTCAACATTAGATTCCTCTGAAAGGGTCAGCATTGCTATCCATTGAAAGGGTCAACATTAGATTCCTCTGAAAGGGTCAGCATTGCTGTCCACTGAAGGGGTCAGCATTTCTGTTCATTGAAAGGGTCAACATTAGATTAATCTGAAAGGGTCAGCATTGCTATCCATTGAAAGGGTCAACATTAGATTCCTCTGAAAGGGTCAGCATTGCTGTCCACTGAAGGGGTCAACATTGCTATCCATTGAAAGGGTCAGCATTAGATTCCTCTGAAAGGGTCAGCATTGCTGTCCACTGAAGAGGTCAGCATTGCTATCCATTGAAAGGGTCAACATTAGATTCATCTGAAAGGGTCAGCATTGCTATCCATTGAAAGGGTCAGAATTGCTGTCCACTGAAGGGGTCAGCATTACTGTCCATTGAAAGGGTCAACATTAGATTCCTCTGAAAGGGTCAGCATTGCTGTCCAATGAAAGGGTCAGCATTGCTATCCATTGAAGGGGTCAGCATTAGATTCCTCTGAAAGGGTCAGTATTGCTGTCCACTGAAGGGGTCAGAATTGCTGTCCACTGAAGGGGTCAACATTAGATTCCTCTGAAAGGGTCAGCATTGCTGTCCAATGAAAGGGTCAACATTAGATTCCCCTGAAAGGGTCAGCATTGCTGTCCACTGAAGGGGTCAGCATTTCTGTTCATTGAAAGGGTCAACATTAGATTAATCTGAAAGGGTCAGCATTGCTATCCATTGAAAGGGTCAACATTAGATTCATCAAAGGGTCAGCGTTGCTGTCCACTGAAGGGGCCAGCATTGCTGTCCAATGAAAGGGTCAACATTAGATTCCTCTGAAAGGGTCAGCATTGCTGTCCACTGAAGGGGTCAACATTGCTATCCATTGAAAGGGTCAGCATTAGATTCCTCTGAAAGGGTCAGCATTGCTGTCCACTGAAGAGGTCAGCATTGCTATCCATTGAAAGGGTCAACATTAGATTCCTCTGAAAGGGTCAGCATTGCTGTCCACTAAAGGGCTCAGCATTGCTATCCATTGAAAGGGTCAACCTTAGATTCATCTGAAAGGGTCAGCATTGCTATCCATTGAAAGGGTCAGAATTGCTGTCCACTGAAGGGGTCAGCATTACTGTCCATTGAAAGGGTCAACATTAGATTCCTCTGAAAGGGTCAGCATTGCTGTCCAATGAAAGGGTCAACATTAGATTCCCCTGAAAGGGTCAGTATTGCTCTCCACTGAAGGGGTCAGAATTGCTGTCCACTGAAGGGGTCAGCATTACTGTCCATTGAAAGGGTCAACATTAGATTCCTCTGAAAGGGTCAGCATTGCTGTCCAATGAAAGGGTCAACATTAGATTCCCCTGAAAGGGTCAGCATTGCTGTCCACTGAAGGGGTCAGCATTTCTGTTCATTGAAAGGGTCAAAATTAGATTAATCTGAAAGGGTCAGCATTGCTATCCATTGAAAGGGTCAACATTAGATTCATCAAAGGGTCAGCGTTGCTGTCCACTGAAGGGGCCAGCATTGCTGTCCAATGAAAGGGTCAACATTAGATTCCTCTGAAAGGGTCAGCATTGCTGTCCACTGAAGGGGTCAACATTGCTATCCATTGAAAGGGTCAGCATTAGATTCCTCTGAAAGGGTCAGCATTGCTGTCCACTAAAGGGCTCAGCATTGCTATCCATTGAAAGGGTCAACCTTAGATTCATCTGAAAGGGTCAGCATTGCTATCCATTGAAAGGGTCAGAATTGCTGTCCACTGAAGGGGTCAGCATTACTGTCCATTGAAAGGGTCAACATTAGATTCCTCTGAAAGGGTCAGCATTGCTGTCCAATGAAAGGGTCAGCATTGCTATCCATTGAAGGGGTCAGCATTAGATTCCTCTGAAAGGGTCAGCATTACTGTCCATTGAAAGGGTCCACATTAGATTCCTCTGAAAGGGTCAGTATTGCTCTCCACTGAAGGGGTCAGAATTGCTGTCCACTGAAGGGGTCAGCATTACTGTGATTGAAAGGGTCAACATTAGATTCCTCTGAAAGGGTCAGCATTGCTGTCCAATGAAAGGGTCAACATTAGATTCCCCTGAAAGGGTCAGCATTGCTGTCCACTGAAGGGGTCAGCATTTCTGTTCATTGAAAGGGTCAACATTAGATTAATCTGAAAGGGTCAGCATTGCTATCCATTGAAAGGGTCAACATTAGATTCATCAAAGGGTCAGCGTTGCTGTCCACTGAAGGGGCCAGCATTGCTGTCCAATGAAAGGGTCAACA
Source organism: Ambystoma mexicanum (assembly GCF_040938575.1). Lineage (NCBI taxonomy): Eukaryota > Metazoa > Chordata > Amphibia > Caudata > Ambystomatidae > Ambystoma > Ambystoma mexicanum. The sequence continues at coordinate 1,629,895,466 of NC_090932.1, forward strand.
TTAGATTCCTCTGAAAGGGTCAGCATTACTATCCACTGAAGAGGTCAACATTGCTATCCATTGAAAGGGTCCATATTAGATTCCTCTGAAAGGGTCAGCATTGCTGTCCACTGAAGAGGTCAACATTGCTATCCATTGAAAGGGTCAGCATTAGATTCCTCTGAAAGGGTCAGCATTGCTATCCATTGAAAGGGTCAACATTAGATTCCTCTGAAAGGGTCAGCATTAGATTCCTCTGAAAGGGTCAGCATTGCTGTCCACTAAAGGGCTCAGCATTGCTATCCATTGAAAGGGTCAACCTTAGATTCATCTGAAAGGGTCAGCATTGCTATCCATTGAAAGGGTCAACATTAGATTCCTCTGAAAGAGCCAGCATTGCTCTCCACTGAAAGGGTCAGCATTGCTGTTCTCTGAAGGGGTCAGCATTGCTATTCATTGAATGGGTCAGCATTAGATTCCTCTGAAAGGGTCAGCATTGCTATCCATTTTACGGGTCAACATTAGATTCCTCTGAAAGGGTCAGCATTGCTGTCCACTGAAGGGGTCAGAATTGCTGTCCACTGAAGGGGTCAGCATTACTGTCCATTGAAAGGGTCAACATTAGATTCCTCTGAAAGGGTCAGCATTGCTATCCATTGAAAGGGTCAACATTAGATTCCTCTGAAAGGGTCAGTATTGCTGTCCACTGAAGGGGTCAGCATTGCTGTCCATTGAAAGGGTCAACATTAGATTCCCCTGTATGGGTCAGCATTGCTGTCCACTGAAGTGGTCAGCATTGCTGTCCATTGAAAGGGTCAGCATTGCTGTCCACTGAAGGGGTCAGCAATGCTGTCCATTGAAAGGGTCAACATTAGATTCCCCTGAATGGGTCAGCATTGCTGTCCACTGAAGCGGTCAGCATTGCTGTCCATTGAAAGGGTCAGCATTGCTGTCCACTGAAGGGGTCAGCATTGCTGTCTATTGAAAGGGTGAACATTAGATTCCTCTGAAAGGGTCCGCATTGCTGTCCACTGAAGGGGTCAGCATTGCTGTCCACTGAAGGGGTCAGCATTGCTGTCCACTGAAAGGGTCAGCATTGCTGTCCATTGAAAGGGTCAACATTAGATTCCCCTGAAAGGGTCCGCATTGCTGTCCACTGAAGGGGTCAGCGTTGCTGTCTATTGAAAGGGTGAACATTAGATTCCTCTGAAAGGGCCAGCATTGCTGTCTTTTGAAAGGGTCAGCATTGCTGTCCACTGAAGCGGTCAGCATTGCTGTCCATTGAAAGGGTCAGCATTGCTGTCCACTGAAGGGGTCTGCATGGCTGTCCATTGATAGGGTCAACATTAGATTCCCCTGAAAGGGTCCGCATTGCTGTCCACTGAAGGGGTCAGCATTGCTGTCCATTGAAAGGGTCAACATTAGATTCCCCTGAAAGGGTCCGCATTGCTGTCCACTGAAGGGGTCAGCATTGGATTCCTCTGAAAGTTTTCATATTGGACACCACTGAAGGGGTCAGCACGGGGCCATCTCAAAGGGTATGTGAGACCTCACATGGGTCAAGGTGAGAGACCTCCACACTGACACCAATGAAAGGTTCTGCATGGGACGCTACTGAAGGGGTCCGAATAGGACATCATGAAATATGTTCCATTGGACTCTTGCAAAGGGTACATTACATCATTCATCACCACCAAAGGGGGCAGCATGGGATTTTTATTTATTAATTAATTATTTATAAAGCACCTGTACAAAAAATGGTGTTTCAATGCGCCAAAAGACAACAGAGGGGTGGGGGGACGGAGAAAAACAACAGTAACTGTCTACTAGGCATTGTGTCATTCGGATCGTGCAAGTGCAGTAACGAGAAGTGCAAGAGGTATGGCAGCAGGGGGGGAGGAAGGGATAATGATAGGGTGGGAGGGAGGTATGGGGGCAGAGGGTGGCATACATGTGCAGGGGAGGGAGGAGGAGGCGATGAAGAAGGCCAGGGGGCTAGGAAGGTGCTAAGGGCAGGCGAGGTGGACAAGTGCCAGGGGATGCCGGTGGAGGGGACCACATTCTTAGTGCGAGGACGGGGGTGGACCAGACTCGGTAGGGAGGCACACCCTGCCAGGCTAGTCAGGGTAAGAGGCCGGGAAGGCCAAGCGCAGGTTAGAGTCAGTGCTGGGGTGGACTGGTTTAGGAGGGCCTGGGGCTCTGTAAGACTCAGAAGGGACCAGACAGCCAGTCAAAGCGGCAGAGGGGGGCCTTAGTAAGGGAGGGGGGGAGGTAAGGAAGAAGAGAAAAGGAGGGTCGTGAGAAGCGGCCAGAACTTAAGGTGATCTACTCCCCACTCTCTGCTTGGAAAAGCGACTGATCAGCAGAGAGTCCGAGCTAGCGGACAAAAGGGCTCTAGCAGGGAGGTATTTAGGGAGAGAGAGTTGGATGTAGCGGGGTCCCAGGCCCCAGAAGGCCTTGTGGATGATGCAGAGCATCTTGAACTTGATCCTTACAGCCACCGGGAGTCAGTGGAGAGATTTTAGGGCTGGAGAGATGCAGTCCCTGGGCTTGAGGCCAAGGATAAGTCTCACGGGCCTATTTTGGATTAGTTTAAGGGGCCAAAGGGATGATAAAGGCAGATTGGGGAAGAAGATGTTGCAGTAGTCCAGCCTAGAGAGGACCAGAGCTCTGGAGACATTGAGCTTCTTGGGGAAGGTGAGGAAAGGGAGGAGGTGAAGCTGAAAGGGGGCCTTCTTGGCAAGGTCGACAATGTGAGGCGAGAAGGAGAGAGAGAAGTCGAAGATGACACCCAGGTTTTCTGCCTCACAGGAGGGTGAGAGGAGGGGGCCCCTTGAGGGCGGCCAGAGAGTAGGGGGAACGGGGGGCAGGGGTCCCGATGAGAAGGATCTCAGTCTTACTGGCATTAAGGCAGAGATCATTGGCAGCACACCAGGACTGAATAGCAGTCAGACAGTCAGGGATGAGAGAGTAAGAAGAGGAAGCAGTGGAGAGAAGCTTAAAGGAGAGCTGCATGTCATCCGCATAACACTAGGAGAAGAAGTGGAGATCAAGTGGGCCACAGGGGCAAGGTAGATGTTGAAAACCCACAGCGAGAGGATAGAGCCCTGAGGGACGCTGCAGGAAGAGAGTGAGGTGGAGGAGAGGAAAGGGCCCTGTTGAACCTGGGAAGGCCGGTCAGATAGGAAGGAGATCAACTAGTCCAGTGCCAGGTCTGTGATGCCAAGGGTATCACAGAGCTGATTTATAAGGGTGGCATGATTGACTGTATCAAAGGTAGAGGAAAGGTCAAGAAGGATGAGAACGGAAGGAGAGCTGGAATCAAGATTAGAGAGCAGGTCTTCACAGGTGTTCAGGAGAGCAGTTACCATTCCTCTAGCTGCTCTGAAGCCAGACTGGTGGTTGTGTAGACAGCCAACAGATTCAGTGTGGTGGATCAGTTGGGAGATGACCAACGTTTCAAGGAGTTTGCCTAGGAAGTGGGTAATGGAGATAGGGTGGTAGTTAGCTGCGCAGGAAGGTCGGCAGAATGCTTTTTAAGGAGAGGATGTAGAAAGGAGTACTTTTGAGGGTTAATGGGAAGGAGCCAGTGGCAAAGTAGTGATTCAGAAATCAGCCAAGGCAGGGGCGAGGGAGGCAATGGTGTCTTGATAGTTCTGTAGGAGCAGGAGAGCACCTGATTGGAGGAGACTTTCATAGAGAGGTGCCATGGGCGAGAGGGAGGAAAGTGGAGGGGGGCTGAGGGAGGCATGAGAGCAGGCGAGGGATGAGGGAGGGGAGTACTAGAGAGTGAGGACAGGATGGCCTGAGGTTTGGTTGTGAAGTGGCAGACCAGTGCAGTGCAGAGGGCCTGGGGTGGAAGAGGAAGAGGAGGAGTGGAGACTGCAGTAGGAATGGCGAGTTTCTTGCAGATTTTGTACAGTTCAGCCGTGTTGTTGGTGGCCCTAGAGATGGGGGCTTGGATATGAGACCTCTTCTTTGAGTGGATGGAAAGTCTGTATTACCTTCGAAGCAGGCGACAGGCCAGTCTGTCAGTGGAGGCGCTTGAAGCCAGCCACTTCCGTTCAACAACTTTGCACTTGCGTTTCAGACAGGCTAGGTCGGAGTCATACCAGGTGTTGTGCTTGGAGGCAGGCTTCATGTGGATCCTCATGGCAGGGGCAAGGATGTCAAGGGTGTTGGAGATAGAGAGGTGAAGCTTAGCCAGGGCTGTGTCAGCGGGAGAATCAGTAGCAGGGGTGGGAGGGAGAATAAAGGTGGTGGCAAAATCAGCAACTGACACACGCTTCATTGGTCGAATGGCAGAGAAGGAGACCGGCTGTACTGCCAGAGGCGTAGCCGATAACAAGGGAGGGGCCAGAGTGTGACTCCTCTGAAGTAGTCTAGCTCAGGAATGGAGAGTAATGATCTGGTCAGCATCAGAGACCTCGGAAGGGGTCAGGATGGGAAACCACCAAAGCGGTCACCATGGTACACCAACAAAGGGGGCCCTATTAGACACCAGCAAAGGGGTCAGCATGCGTGACCTCAAGGATGGTCAGCATAGGACCCCAACAAAGGGGTCAGAGAAGTGCTGGATAACAATGAAGGAGTGAACATGGGAGTCTAATGAAGGGGTCAGTATTGAACACTAGTAAAGGGGGTCATGAATGGAATCCAACAACGGGGTCAGTACTGCCAAGCTGATCACCAGTGAACACCAGCAAAGAGGTAAGGGCGGTAAATCTACAATGCGGTCAGCATGGGAGACCACCAAAGTGGTCTGATTGGGCTGATGTGGTGGCAGCGTGGTGCACAGTCAATTTATCACCAGGATGGGGTTGTTATTGTTGGGCCGCTGGGTGATATACTGAAGCCAGCGCATAGAAAATTATGAAGCCCACCATTTTTGGGATTGATGGCTCAATGCAAAAGTAGCTAAGAATGATTCTTGCTCTGTAAATGTACAACAAAGCTAGGCCGTGATTTGTGCCCAGCTCCAGAGCATGATAGAGTGGGCCCTTGGCCGTGGATGGGGTTCTGATGCTAATTTTTCCGTGCGCTTGCTGAAGGTCTGCCGTAGCGCCGCATATAGATGCCTGCTTATCGCAAGGCGCCAGGTGTGTTGTTTGTTACTACAGTATCAGGGGACGTGGGAAGATACAAGATCCAGGCGTCTGAGGTGGGTGGCGGGTGCTCCGACACTTTGGATATAATATTGTGGGAATTCCGAGTAGGGAAGGATGTGTGTAGCGAAAGTGCTGGCACCTCACTGCTTGCATGCATTCATTGCAATGTTCTGGTGGTCGGTGGTGGGGATGAGGTGATGGCGGTACAGGGCCACATCCCATCTGGCCGCCATTTTGTCCTGCTCCTATTGAAATGTTTTAATGTGCCCCTTCCTTATTCTTTCTTAATATGAAATAAGAGACAGACACCCTCTGTGAAGAGTGTGGGGCAGTGGCCTGGTCTCCTGACAAGTCCACACTTCAGGTGGACCAGAGGTCCAGGGCAGCCACAGAAGAAGTGATGGCTGAAGGGTTTAGAATCAATCTTAACCTCTGGCATAGCTCTGGGAAACCCTCCAGAACACTTGTCCATCAGTCCTAGAATGGCAGTCTATTTTCGGACTTCTAGTGGGATCACAACCTGTGGCTCTCCCGATGTTTTGGACTACAGCTCCCATGTTCTCTCAGCATTAGCTATTCAGGCTAGGACTGCTGGGATTTGTAGTCCAAAACATCTTGAGAGCCAAAGGCTGCAGACCACCTGCTCCACATGCTGCCTGGTTTTACACTTGCTTGCTCAGGTCTATTCTTCCACTGGGCCCTTTTCAAATCAGTTTACTGTTTTTGCAGCCACTAGTTCTTCTGAAAAGTTGTCTCCAAGAAAGATGATTAAAATGTTACCCTAGATCCCAACTCTACCACTCTATAACCTTATCACTTTTTCTAAGGGTGCTCGTGAGTGGAAAATTGTAGCCTTTAATCCTGCGCTTTCTCCCTTTTGAAATTTGGATGTCGCTTTTGTGTCTTCCAGTTGGGACACTTTGAATCTTTCGATACTCATTTTGCAGGACTTGAGGTTTAAACCCTGCACCATTGGTGTGGACCATTTGTCGACTCTGTCCAGGCCTACTTCAGCCTTTTGGAGCCATGGCTGGAAGGTTCTCAGTTAATCATAGCAGCAGGCATTATGCTGTGCAGCCCTCTCGATCATTCCTTTTCAGCCTGCATGCAATCACAGAAGGGTAAAGGCCATATGCAAATTAGGCTTGGTTCCACCCCAAAAGGTCAACATTACTAGGTCACATACCTTCTGCACGAGACCACAAGCATCCCCAGACATGTTTTGGCATCATTGGGTGTCATCAATATGGTGTTGATTCGATGCAGAGGCCCAGTAGGCTGGGGACCCATGTCTGGGTATACCCGACCCGCTTGGGGTGACTTAACATGCCTGAGGTTTTTTGTGGTCTCACGCAAGAGAGATGCACCCCAGTATTTATTTATTTTTCATTATACACATCAGAGCTTGCTGCTATTATCTCTTCCTTTGGTCTTTCCCATCATTTCTATGTGGGTGATACTCAGCTTTTTCTATGCTTTTCCTCATTCACTCTGGATATTCATCACACCCTTGCAGCTTGTCTCACTGCCATTAAATCTTGGATGTCTTCTCATTTTCTCACCCTCAATGCAGGGAAGACAGAGGTCCTGTTATTGCCTGCTAATACTCTTCCCCCTCATCCTCCACCCCGTTCATATCCTTTCCACCATCTAACCTCCCAATTTCTACTACAGCTCGGAATCTTGGTCTCCACTTTGACTCAAATCTTTCCTATTCTCATCACATTTCTCTCACCTCCCGTTCCTGTTGTTCCTGTCGTTTCCATCTTCATAATATCTGCAAAGCTCACCCCTTCCTCACCTTCCAAGCATCTAAACTCTTAATCTCCTCACTGATCTTCTCCCGACTTTTCTACTGTTCTACTTCTCTTTTTGGTCTTCCAAGTTCTCATCTGGCCCCTCTAAAATCAATCTTTAACTCTTCCATCCATCTTCTTCCTTATCGAGATTCTATTTCCTTTTCTCTCGCTACACTTGGTTGGCTGCTTTCCACTCTCAAATTAAATTTCACTTCCTTTGTCTCATTGTCAAATCCCTCTATGGACTTGCTCCTAACTACCTCACTGTGCTCTTATCATTCTATACTCTGTCTCGTTCTCTCCGGTCTTCCCCTCTCTTTAAACTTGTGGTTCCCTGTCTCCTTTCCATCCTTTGACCTTCTTGCTCTTCTCAACTGGAATGCTCTCCCACTTTCTCTTCTTTCGTGCCTCTTTTTTTTAAGCCTACAGCACCTGGTATTCCCAGGCGGTCTCCCATCCAGGTACTAACTAGGCCCAACACTGCTTAGCTTCCGAGATTCGTGCCTCTTTAAAAACGTACCTACTTCAATTTCCCTGAATGATTGTTATCTGGATTTGATTGTTCAATTGGCTATTCATTTGTATTGTACCGTATGCTGTCTTAATTGTTCAGCGGTTTGGCTTAAAGTGCTTTATAAATATAAATACAAAAATACAGTATTTGGGGCTTTGGAATGGGACTAAGCTGAAAAACAATGGCCTGGAAGATTGCCAAGAGTGGGGCCTGTGGCTATGATTAATTCAAACCTTCTAGCCATCACCCTTCAGTTTTGCACTGTGCAATCCTGCTGCCGTGCTCTAAAGAACTGTACACATAATCTCAGCCAGGACTTGGCGCAGTACTACAGATGTGGCCTGCATTACTGGGCCCAACACAACCTATATATTCTCCCAGACCAGACACCAAACTCTAAATGTGGCCCCAGAACTTTTCACAGTACTTCAGATGTGGGCCCCAGAACCGTAATGTTACTGGGATTTATAGCGCCCAGTGTTGCCACCTGTATGGGCTCTTGGCGCTTGTAGAAGCCTTGATGTGCCCATACTTCTGGTGCAGGCCCCACATAAACAGTGTGCTGTGGTGACCTAGCTGTGTGGGTCCACAGAGGACCAAACATTTCCACTGGTTTGTTCTTCACACTAGTGAAAGTGGCAGCTGGATGAGTCAAATGCTGTATTTTATGACATTTGTGCATCGTTGGGGGGGTGGGTGGGAGGGAGAGAGAGAAAGAGAAAGAGAGAGAGAGAGGGAGACAGAGAGAGAGAGAGAGAGAGAGAGAGAGAGAGAGAGAGATTGATTGATTTTCAATAGGAAAAACTGCAATGGCTAACAACATAAAAGAAAGACTACTACCCTCACAGTCTATTCTAGGACTGTCCATTCGCAACCGGGACGTCTGGTCACGGTCACCTAAACTCTCCGCCCATCCGAGTGCCCTGCTGGGTGGACTCGAGCTCCCTACCTCCCTCGGCCTGGGAGAGTCGCCCAGGGAAACATGAGGGGAATTTCATTTGCTGCCCCTCAAGGAGTTTCATACAGTGGGAACAGTAGAGTGACAAGTGAAAGCATATTTTTGGACCCCCCCCCCCTCTAAAATTGTTTGTGCTCTCGGGAAGTTGAAAGGGTCTCTCTACGACATGTAATGCATGACTGCCAGATTGTTCTGCCAGGCACTAGGGCAGGTGAGGCAACTAGCAGGTACGACTGTTTTCAAGGGTGCTGTGTGTGAAATTGTCTATGCATGTTTGCTCTACAGCTCCCATCATCCCTAGCCAATTTAGTCAATGGTGCGGGATCATGGGGGTGGTAGTTCTGAAGAGCTGTGGGATGCTGGGGATTGGTGGATCCCACAGCCAAGATGGCCGCCCAGTGTTCACTCTGATCTCGCACAGCCTGCTGCTTGGCTCTGATACAGGCAGCAGATGTGGAGCAGAGAGTCTCAATTTTCAGATGGCCCAGTCTCCTTTCACAGGATGGTCTGTTCTTCAACTAGCTGAGGCCGACAGTCTAGAGGGAGCTTCCTAGACATCCTGGACTAGAAAAGATGGGCACAAGGCCGGTAGCCTCCTGCAGGAATTTGCAATGGAGTCGCGCTTTATAATGGGGGAAATCCAGGACTACAAGCGCCGTGATGCAAATTTAAAACCAGGACTGGATTAGCATCTTCCGAATGGAATGGGTAATGCTGACATGTATGCTGGAGAGAGTCCCCAAAAGTGGTGTGTAGCTTCCTTTGGAAGTTCATCTTCAGCAGTTCACACTTGGCTGCTCAGCAGCTCTGTGCCTGGCTGTCTGCTTCTCAAGTCTGGTGCAAAGCGTCCATTAGCTACCGGAAGGTGGGGGCTGGCATTGAGGCTCCAGTCAGCGCGAGCAATTGTTTCGAACGCACATTATTCTGGCCAATCACCGCCAGTTTCCTTCAGAGCTTCTCGCCATGGACCTGTACGTATGTGGATTCTGCACTTGAGATCCCTTCAGGCTGAGTCCTGCAACAGGCGGGCCAGCTCCATGGTGGCACATGGCCACAGCTCTCTCTCTGCAGGTAGTGGAACTGTGGTCTCGGCAGGGGAAAGAGTAGGCAGAAGCCTAGTGCAACATGTGTCCAGGTCTTGTGGCCGGGGCACTGCAATAGTCTAAGTGACTAGTAACTAAGGCTCTTATTACAACTTTACACTTGCACATGGACATGAATGGACAAATCTTCTAAGAAGAGGAATGGTAAACAGAAAAAAATAAAAGCAGTGGAACCCTGCTCCCGACTGTCCCGCTCACTTCGATCACTGGGTTAGATGGTCTAAGCCTGACCGACGGGCTCCATGCCTAGAGCTTCTGGAGCGGCATATGACAAATTGCCAATCCCTTAATTTCTGGGGAGCCCATAGGTTCGGAGTTTGCAAACTACGGCTCTCCAGATGTTTTGAACTACAACTCCCAGTACACTTCAACAGTGAGTATGCTGGGGTAGGGCTGATGGGAGGTGTAGTCCAAAACATCTAGAGAGAGACACATTTTGCAGATGCCTGCCCCACGGTGTACAATAGGAGAACAGGGTGATTTATCGGGATTAAGCAAAACAATTACAGGACGCAACAAGCTACGCCACAGTTTAGGACTTTCAGCCTCACAGGAGCAAATATTTTTAAAAAACATAGCGTGTGTAGGAGGCTGGGTTCCCGAGCCCCTCTTATGTTTAGAATGTGTGGCCATGTGATGTGTGATTCAGGTTGGACTGACCACGCCCTTCCATCTCTCCTCATCACCCACATACCTTTTAAGTAAAGAATTTGTTACACATCTTCGGGTATGTCAGTACTCACTCTTACAAAACATTCTATGCAGTTTCGGATCCCAGTGAGAGAATAAAGGAAACGAGACTAGAGATTGGATGCACTGTTGGTTCTCCTGCTATTAACCCCTTAAGTGCCAGGGATGAGTATGCTTATCCTTTTTGCATAGACTTGCATAATAGCCTGGCAGTTCAGACCTAGGAAGACTGCCCTGCCTGGGGCTTTCAGAGGCTGCGAGTAATCTCTGCATCTCTGATCTCAAGCCTCCACCACCTCCCTTTCATTAAACCGTAACTGGAAGAGCAGGGTCAGAGTTCCCTGCAGAGTTCCCCCCAGAATTGATTAGTCCCAGGCATTAGTTTTCAGGCAACCTTTATATTCACTACTATATCCTGGTATAATTGCTTGATCATTTCCGACATGGAATGATCATAACCCATCTGGGATCATTTTTGCCGCAATAAATCTCGCGGGATAGAATCAAACGTTTTGGTGTGATCTACATAGCAGATGTATAGTCTGCTGCCTTTCAGCTCCATAGAAGCTCCAATCCTATACACCAAAGCGATGAAATTATAAATCACCCCCATTCCTTTCCTGAACCCTGTTTGTTGGTAAGATAGTAACTCGTTTGCATTAGCCCAGGAATTAAGTTTTTCCAATGCACATGCCAACAAAAATGTGAACATACTATCTGAGAGAGTCAACAATCGGTAATTACAGGGGTCCTTATGCAAACCCTTTTTCAAAACGGGGACTATATTTGCCTTTTTCCAGGATGAAGGAACTTCACCCGTCTTTGCTACATCTAGGAACAATCTATACAAGATCTGTGCCCACAGTTCTGGTTGCGCTTTAATTTGGAATGCTACCTGGGCTTGGTGCTCTCGACGGTTTAGATGTCATTATAGTTCTTAATATAGCCTCGAAATCGAAAGTAAACCAATTATAATCACAAGAGTGTCTCATTTTAGTTAAGATCAGCACCTCCGTAGAATTCTTGGCATTATGGTTCCTCTATATAAAAGGTCCTTAACATGGCACTTCCATACTTCTTCAGTAATAGGATTGAGAGTAAAATTGTGAGTCTTAGTCACATATTTATTAGTATAGCGCCAAAATGTCTTATTATCTTTGGAGTTTAGAAGTTCTTGCATGGTTGACGAGTGCATATTAAATTGTGACTGTTTATAGTCTCTTATCCAATTACTATATTTGTTTTTCATATTCGCAACTTTCTTCTTTATAGCAATTGTATCATATATTACGTTTTTCATAATTCTCCTTATTGAAGCCCGATGTAGCCTCCTTTTTATTAACTATTTGTCACTCATCAAGTTCATGTATCTTATTACATGGGGGAACAACTCTTTTACTCTTGGAGCGTACAACCTCCTTAGCTTTATTCATAATAAGACACACAGGGCCTGATTCACAGAAGCGTTTTATAATGGCGCAATCCCATTAGAAAACGCTCTGTGAATCAGGCCAATGTTATTCAATTATTGATTTTTTCGAAATGATATCATAGTGAGTCTTGTGGACAAAATGTTGAAGCAATGAGTGATTAAATTCTTCCTCATTTTTTCCCCACCATCGTAACCGATTCATTTGCATATTACAATCAGCTTCACCTAATAATACATTTTCCCTTTACTTAAAATTAATATTAATTAGACATCTGAGCATGACATGGTCACTGAGCTTGGAGAGCAGTGGGGTATACTCATTAAGTAAATGTAGGAAGGATCCTTGATTTCTGTTAATTTCTAACCCAAGTGATCACGTTCTTCTGAATCCCATCCTGCGTATCCATCCTGAGGTTCAAAAACTTCATATTCCCTCCATCAAGGAATAATGATCAATTTACTTTACTAGAGACAGCACTGAATAATCATCATCCATCTTGTGGCATGGAGAGTTAAAATCCCCAGCAATCATATAAAATTGCCCATTCTCATCATGTGCGCAACTATTTAGAATAGCATCAATATATTTTTGAATTATTCCTGTTCTCAGATTTCCGGGTGGATCATACAAGTTAACCAGGAGTATCTTAAATTGTCGTTTCAGTCCTTCATTCAGTTATTATATCTGGTTCCTGCACCTTGGTGAGTGCTGCATCTGCCTGCATCGACCCTCCTGGGCCGAATTCCTGGTGCCCCAGACCCTTTGTAACCCTGTGGCCAGCTCGCTTCCACCCCGTTTCAGCCCTCCCTCCCCTAGACCCTCTCCCTTCCGTGTTTGTCTCTCCTCCCGCCTCCCTCCTCCCCTGATTGGCCGGACCGCTTCCTCCTTGGCCCTGATTGGCTCACGAGCTCACAACAACAGAGCCTACCGGGCCGCGCTCGACTCGTGGAGGCCACTTGGTTCCTGCACCTTGGTGAGTGCTGCATCTGCCTGCATCGACCCTCCTGGGCCGAATTCCTGGTGCCCCAGACCCTTTGTAACCCTGTGGCCAGCTCGCTTCCACCCCGTTTCAGCCCTCCCTCCCCTAGACCCTCTCCCTTCCGTGTTTGTCTCTCCTCCCGCCTCCCTCCTCCCCTGATTGGCCGGACCGCTTCCTCCTTGGCCCTGATTGGCTCACGAGCTCACAACAACAGAGCCTACCGGGCCGCGCTCGACTCGTGGAGGCCACTTGGTTCCTGCACCTTGGTGAGTGCTGCATCTGCCTGCATCGACCCTCCTGGGCCGAATTCCTGGTGCCCCAGACCCTTTGTAACCCTGTGGCCAGCTCGCTTCCACCCCGTTTCAGCCCTCCCTCCCCTAGACCCTCTCCCTTCCGTGTTTGTCTCTCCTCCCGCCTCCCTCCTCCCCTGATTGGCCGGACCGCTTCCTCCTTGGCCCTGATTGGCTCACAAGCTCACAACAACAGAGCCTACCGGGCCGTGCTCTCCTCCCTGCCTCTCCTGCGTCCTGGTCCGCCTCCCGACCCGCCCACAACCCGTCCGATTGGCCATCCGGCCTCCTTTCCCAGGCAATTACTGCAGCTCCCAAGGCAGCCCCCTGCCTGGCAGCCCTACGGCGAAGGACCCGAGGCAAAGGACGACTCCAGATCGTATCTGCAGGTATCCGCAGGAGAAGCAAGAAGCCAACAACAAGTAAGTGTGGCAAGGGCAGGTCCAGAAGCTACTACTTCAGGCCATACTACCCTACCACTCCTCTAACGCAACATCAACAACGTAATTACTGCGCCAAATAGCCTCTCTAAAAAAGTTGAATTGAGAAATATTCCCAATTTGCATTTAAAAGTTTGCGTTAATACATAAGTGTACCCAATTGCATTTAGAAGTGTACCCAATTGCATTTAGAAGTCTACCCAATTGCATTTAGAAGTCTACCCAATTGCATATAGAAGTCTACCCAATTGCATTTAGAAGTGTACCCAATTGCATTTAGAAGTGTACCCAACTGCATTTAGAAGTGTACCCAATTGCATTTAGAAGTGTACCCAATTGCATTTAGAAGTCTACCCAATTGCATTTAGAAGTGTACCCAATTGCATATAGAAGTGTACCCAATTGCATTTAGAAGTGTACCCAATTGCATTTAGAAGTCTACCCAATTCCATATAGAAGTGTACCCAATTGCATTTAGAAGTGTACCCAATTGCATTTAGAAGTCTACCCAATTGCATATAGAAGTCTACCCAATTGCATATAGAAGTCTACCCAATTGCATTTAGAATTGTACCCAATTGCATATAGAAGTCTACCCAATTGCATATAGAAGTCTACCCAATTGCATTTAGAAGTGTACCCAATTGCATTTAGAAGTGTACCCAATTAATTTTAGAACTGCTCCCTCCTCCATTAGAACTGCTCCCTCCTCCATTAGAACTGCTCCCTCCTGCATATAGAAGTCTACCCAATTGCATTTAGAAGTCTACCCAATTGCATTTAGAAATGTACCCAATTGCATGTAGTAGTTCCTCCTGATAGCCTCTCTGAGAAAGTTAAATGGTAATTGTTCCCACTCACATCTGAAGTGTACCCAGCAGCCTCTCTGAGAAAGCTAAATCTAGAATCGGTCCAACTTGCATTTAGAAACGTACCCAACGGCATTTAGAAATGTACCCAATTGCATTTAGAAGTCTACCCAATTGCATATAGAAGTCTACCCAATTGCATATAGAAGTGTACCCAATTGCATTTAGAAGTGTACCCAATTGCATTTAGAAGTGTACCCAATTGCATTTAGAAGTCTACCCAATTGCATATAGAAGTCTACCCAATTGCATATAGTAGTCTACCCAATTGCATTTAGAAGTGTACCCAATTGCATTTAGAAGTGTACCCAATTGCATATAGAAGTGTACCCAATTGCATTTAGAAGTGTACCCAATTGCATTTAGAAGTGTACCCAATTGCATTTAGAAGTCTACCCAATTGCATATAGAAGTCTACCCAATTGCATATAGAAGTCTACCCAATTGCATATAGTAGTCTACCCAATTGCATTTAGAAGTGTACCCAATTGCATTTAGAAGTGTACCCAATTGCATATAGAAGTCTACCCAATTGCATATAGAAGTCTACCCAATTGCATTTAGAAGTGTACCCAATTGCATTTAGAAGTGTACCCAATTCCATTTAGAAGCTGCGCCCAATAGCCTCTCTGTGAAAGTTAATTTTAGAACTGCTCCCTCCTCCATTAGAACTGCTCCCTCCTCCATTAGAACTGCTCCCTCCTGCATATAGAAGTCTACCCAATTGCATTTAGAAGTCTACCCAATTGCATTTAGAAATGTACCCAATTGCATGTAGTAGTTCCTCCTGATAGCCTCTCTGAGAAAGTTAAATGGTAATTGTTCCCACTCACATCTGAAGTGTACCCAGCAGCCTCTCTGAGAAAGCTGAATCTAGAATCGGTCCAACTTACATTTAGAAACGTACCCAACGGCATTTAGAAGTGTACCCAATTCCATTTAGAAGCTGCGCCCAATAGCCTCTCTGTGAAAGTTGAATTTAGAACTGTTCCCGCATCTAGATCTGTACCCTATACCCTCCCTTAGGAAGTTGAATTTAGAATTGCTCCCACCTACAGTTAGAAGTGCACCCAATCACATTTAGAAGTCACGCCCAAGAGCCTCTATATAAAAGTCGAACTCGAATCGTCTCCCACCTGCTTTTAGAAGTGAACCCAATTGCACACCAACTCCACCAATGCCCGTCAGAAACTACTCCCACGAACCTCCTCCACTCTCCGATCTGCCCTCCCTCACCCCCCCCCCCCCGCTCCCAAGACAACCCATCCTCCTCCACAATCCCTGCCAGCACCCTCTCCAAACACCAGGCCAGGGGGGCACGATGGCGTGCCACCCACCCCAAGACCACTCATCTCCTGAACCTCACCGCCGACCCGCCAGCACTGCCCAGGCCCGCTCTCCCCACTACCACACCCCACCCTGCAACCATCCACCCCGCGCCTCGCCACCATACACCTACCACCTTCCCCATCCGACTGCACCATTTCCCCTCCCTAAAAACTGCGCGCCTAGCCCTAGCGAGAACCGAAGCCGCCTCTCTCTCCCCCTCTGACCCTCCTACCCTCTCTCTCACGCCAATCGCAGCAAAGAAACTAAAAAGGAAGCGTTCCTGGTCCCCCTCTACCTCTCTGCTCTCCTCGCCCCCCTTGTCTCGCCCCACCACATCTCTCCCACAATCCCCCCTCTCCCCCGTATCCTCGCCCTTCCTGAAACCCCTCGCCCTCGATTTCACCACAACCGAAACTCCCAACCGCCCTCCCCCCATCCTCAAATCCCCCACCCCAATCCCGATCATCCCATCACACACATCCACCCAACCCCGCACGAAGCCTGCAAAACTCTCGGCTCGCCCACTCTTCCCTAGCACCACCATCCCTACCCCTCTCCCGCTACTCTCTGCCCCTCCGCCCCTTCCCGCTCCAGCACCAAAACCAACCTTCCCTGCCGATGTGAACTGTATCCTATTTAACGCCCGCTCTGTAGCAAAAAACAGACTTTGCATCTTTGACCTCCTCACCTCTGTCAAACCTGACCTAGTTTTCATCACTGAAACCTGGTTCTCTGATGACTTCAGCCCAATTGCAAATGAAGCCTTTCCGCCCGACTACCGCCTCATCCCACTGAACCGTCCGTCCAGAGGAGGGGGGGTAGCATTTGTCTTTAAATCTCTCTTCCGCGCCTCAATCATGGACAACCAACCCTCCATTCCATCCTGCGAATCTCTCCTCGTTAAACTATCCCTCTCCCCGTCGCTCTCACTCACCTTCCTAATAATCTACAGGCCCCCTGGCTACGATAGACATTTCGCAAACAACCTCTGCGACTCTATCGCCACCCTCCAAATAAACCATCCCAACCTCACCCTTCTCGGAGACTTTAACATATGGCTCGACATCCCCACCAATCCTATGACACACGCCCTAATCGACGGTCTAGATGCAATTAATCTCCAACCCCACATAAATGGACCGACTCATTTTAAAGGACACACTCTCGATGCCATCTTTAGCTCAGACACCCAGATTCAGTTAAAGCCCCCAACTCCTATCATCTGGTCCGATCACTTCATTCTCTCGTTTGCCATCACCGCACCCGGCCCCCTTCCCGTATCCGCATCTGAACCTCCGATCCTACGCAAATGCTGGAAAAAACTAATAATCACCCCTGACCTAGCCGAGGCACTCCTCCAGTCCCCACCACCCACCTGCAACCCTAAAAACCAACTAACACCTGAAGCCTTTGACTCATGGCTCAACGCATCTCTGATGCAACTCACCCCTACATGCAAACCATCAACCCGCCGTGGCCCGTTCCCCAGTTGGTTCACTCCTGAACTGAAGACCAGTAAACGACACTACAAATACCTAGAACGCAATTGGCAAAATGAGAAAACCCACGAAAGCAGGACCACCTTGGCCCGTCACTTGTACCGGTACAAGGCTGAAATCCGGAAAGCTAAAAAAACCCACTACAACGCCCGAATCCTAAACTGCAAAAACCCAAGCAAAGAACTCCACAAAATCATCTCCGAATTCACCAATCCAACTTGTAATACAACCGTCGCGACCCCGTCACAATCACTGTGCGACTCACTCTCCCTCCACTTTTACACCACAGCTATTGAAAGGACAAAAACTCTAAACACCAAACTGGCTCTCTTACAACCAATTGACAATCCTCCACCCGTACCGGCCAGCCCGTCAACTACAACCTCAACTCAACCAACATTCGAATCTTTTAGTCCAATATCACCAGAACAATTTCTCAAACTCCTATCTGCCCGCAAACCATCTGGATCCCCTCTGGACCACTGCCCAGCCACAACCCTTAAAGAAATCTTTGCCTCCACCTGCGCAGGAGAACACGCAAGATCTATCATAAATGCCTCCCTTTCCTCCGGTATCTTTCCCGAAGCATTCAAAATGGTTCACGTCAAACCTCTAATTAAAAAACCCTCGCTCGACCCTCTCGAGCCCAAAAATTACCGCCCAATCTCAAACACCAGATTCCTCGCCAAACTCATTGACCGAACCGCCTACTCCCAACTAAACGCCTTTGTTGAAGCCAACAATCTCCTTGACCCCGCCCAATCGGGATTCAGAACACGCCACGGAACTGAAACCACCTTAACCTCGATCTGGGACGACCTTAAAATGACAGCAGACTCCGCGGGATGTGCCGCTCTAATCCTTCTTGACCTATCCGCTGCCTTTGACACGATCAATCACTCGATACTCCTAGACCGCCTCCACTCACTAGGAATTCGTGGAACCGCTCTTAAATGGATAGCTTCATTCCTCAAAGACAGGCACCAAATAACGACACTCTCCAGCTTTACCTCCCAAGCCCGACCAGTCAACACGGGAGTCCCTCAAGGAGCATGTCTATCCGCCCTCCTATTCAATCTCTACCTGATCACCCTCCCACCAATAATTCGTTCACACAACATCCTATGTTACAACTACGCCGACGACACTCAACTTATTCTAAAATTCCAGAACTCGAAACCCAACTCCCAACCCGACCTGGCATCCTGCCTCGTAAACATAGAGCGCTGGATGACCCAAAGCCACCTCTTGTTAAACCCCTCCAAAACAGAAATCATGGTTTGCGGCAACTCCGACCTTCTTCCGCACCCGCTACCCTGGCCACCCGCCATGGGCAACTCACCTACACCCTCCAAAACGGTAAAAAATCTTGGTTGCACCCTAGACTCCGACCTAACACTCTCGCGCCAAGTCAACAATGTCTCAAAGTCCTGCCACCACCACCTTAAAAACCTAAGGCGCGTCTTTCCATACCTCTCTTTTCCCAACAGAGTCTCCGCTGTCCAAGCAATCGTTATATCCAGACTGGACTACGGAAACCCCCTTTACCTCGGAATCCATACCTACCAACTGAATAAACTCCAAAGAGCACAAAACGCAGCGGCCAAATTACTACTTGCGCTCAGTCCAAGAGACCACATATCCCCAGCCCTTAAAACACTGCACTGGCTTCCTGTAGCCCGTAGGGTAGCTTTCAAAACCTTATGCCTCTCGCATCGAGCACTGCATAAAACTGGACCGCAATATCTTCAAGACAAACTAATACCTTATCATCCCACTCGCACCCTAAGATCAAGCTCAGCCGGCCTCCTAGTAATTCCCAAGACAAACTCAGTCAGGCTAGGCGGATCATCATTCTCTGCCCTGGCTCCAACCCTGTGGAACTCACTCCCACCCCACATCCGCTTAACTGAAGACTTAACGTCCTTCCGCAAACTACTGAAAACCTGGCTCTTCCCATAAAACCAATCCAGCATCACCACAATAATACCGACCCATCAAACTACCTGAAGCGAGAATGACAGCTAAATAAACTCGAATGTAAACTAGAAAGACAAGCAGGCTTAAACGAGTAAAGTAGATCAAAACAATGAAACAGAGAATACGAATAAACCATTGAGAAACTCAGGAAATCTGAACCGATCAAAACGACATAATAAATGAGAAGGGAATACAGTGAATTACATAAATGAAACAGTTAGAATGGATGAAGCGTACAGAACAGACAATTACACTAAACGGAAGCATGTGGATGTGACTGGAGAACAGATGAGTTGTGGAAAGCGGTTGAGTGTGGAAAGCGGTTGAGTGTGGAAAGCGGTTGAGTGTGGAAAGCGGTTGAGTGTGAGGAGCGGTTGAGTGTGGGGAGCGGTTGAGTGTGGGAGCGGTTGAGTGTGGGAGCGGTTGAGTGTGGGAGCGGTTGAGTGTGGGAGCGGATGAGTGTAGGGAGCGGATGAGTGTGGGGAGCGGATGAGTGTGGGGAGCGGATGGGAGCGAGAGCGTAGTGCAGATGAGAGCGAGAGCGTAATGCCGATGAGTGTGGAAATCGGGTGAGTGTAGAGAGCGGGGGAGTGTGGTGAATGTGGTGATTGTGGCTGAGCGGGTGAGCGTGGAGAGCGGATGAGCGTGGGGAGCGGATGAGCGTGGGGAGCGGGGGGAGCGGATGAGCGTGGGGAGCGGAGAGTGCATGAGTGTGGAGAGCGCATGAGTGTGTGTGAGCGGACAAGTTGTGGGGAGCAGATGAGCGCGGTTGAGCGCGGAAAACGGTTGAGTGGATAGAGCGGCTTAGTATGAGGAACCGAAATGAGCGGAGGTCTGTGGAGAGCGGAGGACTGTGGAGATCGGGTGAGTGTGCGGAGAGCGGTTTGAGAATGGAGAGCGGACGAGAGTGGAGAGCGGGTGACTTTGTGAGCGGATGACTTTGAGAGCGGATGATTTTAAGAGCGGATAAGCGTGGGGAACACATGAGTCTGGGCAGCGCATGAGTGTAGGGAGCGCACGACTGATTATGGACTGAACGAATGTCCTACCTCGTCCAGTATGTAGACTGGACGAGTGGATAAACTACACGAGCATATAGTCTGGACAAATGTCTAGACCTGACGAAGTGTGCGGCCTGGACGAGGGTAAGGTCTGGACGAGGGTGCGAACCAAACGTAGGGTGCGGACTAGACGAATGTGTGGAGCGGTCAAGTATGAGGAACGGACGATTATGTGCAACGGACGATACTTAACATGCCTTGGAATGAAGGAAACTCTTGAAAACATACATCACGCCACACCCCACGCTTACCCTCTCCCTTACACCACCACTCATCTAGAACGCAGAGATACTATGACACCATTCGGTATAACTGTTCCCATATCTACATCTCCCG
This sequence comes from Ambystoma mexicanum, assembly GCF_040938575.1. Classification (NCBI taxonomy): domain Eukaryota; kingdom Metazoa; phylum Chordata; class Amphibia; order Caudata; family Ambystomatidae; genus Ambystoma; species Ambystoma mexicanum. Next base: position 1,629,915,833 of record NC_090932.1, read on the forward strand.
CTTACTCCACATCACTCTAAGTAAACATTGCTGGTTTCTCACCACCCAGCCAGGCGTTCTTCTCAGGCCTAACGCAGCCAAACTCGTTCCGGATAAAGCCGACCAGAACGAACACATACTCCTGATCTCTCAACCACCACACCTACAGCTATGAAGCAGCTACCACTTGTTTTCGCACTAGCTGCACACATACATGGTGCGCACACGCACTTTTTGACTCCCCCCTACTCTCTCTACTGACCTGAACTTCGGTTCCCAAGGGCGTTCAACCTACCAGCGCCTTCAGACCATACCAATGGTATATAAGGCGCTATATAAATGCAAAATAACATAACATAACATAATACATTTTGATTTTTTCCGAGAGGAAGATTTTCCTTTACATTTAAATCTGTTCGCACCCCAATTGTTAATCCGCCAGGTCAACCCACCAAAATCTTGGCTGCCAGTCTCTGTGCTACTGTATAACCATCAATATAACAAGGCTTCGATAGCCAAAATATAGCATTGGTGAGTAACTCTCGGCCCTCTTGTTGGTATAAAAAGGAACGAAAACCACGAGAATTCCATAATGTAAATTTGATTCCTTTACATACCAATACCCCAACATGGGTATCATCAGTTCAATTCCTCCCGGGAATCCTTTCGGGCAATAGCTTCCACTTATTTTGATTCAAAACTGTCTCGAAGGCATATCATTTATTTTCCGATTGTTTAACATCACGAACAAAATCAGATCGGACAACCTCTAAATTATTCAGATGTGTCAAATTCCATGATGAATCAGCTTCTGAATCAGCCTCTATCGTCTGAAGGGGAAAAAACCTCACCTTCATTGAGTACAAAGAAATGTATTCCACAGACAAAGGTGAAAAAAAGTGGATCATAGCCCAATTGGGATGAGTATCTGAGTCAGGGAGTTCGATGAAAGATACAACATTCAATGAGATCACTGTTAATTGGGGTATACTATGAAATATCTGAATCCCTCCACTTCTATTAACGTAGGGGCTAATCATAGTAGCTCAAGGTTCCAAGATCTTAATTTTGGACACATTAAATGTATTCAATTTTGCTACAGGGCACGTTATTTCCTTTTCACTTAGAACCTGAGGTGACTCAATATTATCACCCATGTTAACACTAATTACACTTTCATCTCTGTTATTGGTAGCAACCATGGATTGATCATCAGGCAAATAACTAGGAGTGTCACCTACATCCCACATACTAGTTGTGCAACCATGCCGCACATTCGGCACGGAAATCCACTGATCCATAGGGCTATATTAAAATCTATTCCTTTGGGAGTTCTGCATATTCTTTTTCCTGTAAGCCTTTCCCCGACTATTCTTCGGGCCAGGGCTTAACTTTTGCTTTGGGAGCTCCTTAGCCTTCACAGGAGCTACCAGACTAGTCGTTGACAATACAGTTCTATCTTCATCGGCAATGTTAGATAATCGTTTACGCTGGCGTTTCCTTTGTCTGTGGAGGTGCTTTTTATTTCGCCTCAGTTTCTGGGGTTCAGATTCTTGCACAATTTCAGAATCCATAATTGTCGGGGAACGGCTGAGTCCATGATCCTTAGATTTCCCAGATTGTTCCGTCATCTGATCAGCGTTCGGATTCAATATCATGAAGTCTTCCTCATACCGCAACTCGTCGGAGTTGGAATTACCGTCGGGACCATGGAGGATACTAGCAAGTTCTGTTTCTGAAGTTACCCCACTGTTAGATAGGGTTATATCAACTACACGCGTTCCAGCAAACATTTGATGTTTTGGCTCAGATTCTATTTTAGAACACAATGCAAACAAAGCTTTAACTATAACCAATAATTCTGATATTTCAGACAATATAGTTTTGGAGTCACTTGGCGTGTCTATTATTTCAGATCCAACCAAATCTGGAGATTTCGATAATCTCTGATCCATACTCCAATCTGTGTAACCAGTTCATGTGCACCCAATGACTCCGGCTACAGCAAGTAGCACTTGCTAAGCAAGGAATGATTATTGACAATTGATAAGCCTCTCTTGCTACAACCATTTGGTGAAGAAGTAGTAATCCTTTCAGAATTTGAGAGCACCAAACCACTCTCAAGTACGTTCTCCTGGACCGGAAAGAAAGCAGTAATTTTCCGCACATGGCTCAATATGTCTGCGGCTTTATTCACCTCAGATTCAGCTTGAGTAATCAAGTCACGTGACCGAGAGATAACCAGTGTAGCTGAATAAGGTTTTGCTGCTTCCTTGCGGATCGTACTACGTAATAGGGTCTTACGGGTACGCACTGCTAAAGCATTCCAAAGTAATGTGTTTTTCTCCCAAGGCACTAACAAAAGGACCTTATTCCAAACCCCCCAAAACTATTTATGACGGTGCAATGTAGAATCCCATCCGGTGCCAGCCAGCACAACAGCACGTATGGTGCACTTGAATGAAGCTGTGGACGAGAAAAACAAAAAGAAAATGGAGGAGGCGGCCCGGTGACCCCTGCAGGGGCCTCCTCTACCACTCCTCCCCTCCCCCTGGGGAAGGGGAGGGCTTGGGCACGGAACGGGGCCAAAACAACCAAAAGCCTGCCAAGGGCAAACAATGGAAGTGGGTGGGGTAAGCCCTTTATAATGAGCGGGCAACCTACAGCAGGAAGCATCCAGCACCTGCAGTAGGACGCCTGCCCCGCCGCTGGAGATGAGAAGGATTTCGTTTTCGACCTACCCATCCCGCAAAGGAACATAAGGAGGACAACACCTGGTCGTCGCTGTCGCAGGATGGTCAAGTGGGAATATGGTGGTGTTTGGGCGACCAAGCACAAAAGACAGACTCCGAATGAGCCAGGAGGAAGCCGGAAGGGTCTTCGCTCTTCTCAGACCGGCACCTCTTGGGAGCCTAACGGCAGGGGCGTCTGGTGGTAACAACAAGGGCTCATCTTCCCCCAAAAGAAACAGCACTCTCCCCGCCCACTGACACCTGCAGGGGCAGGGTAGGCTCAGGCACAAAGGGTTGGGAGAGTTGGGCCTACTATGGACTTTATGCAAAGGACTAGGGGGAAGCAGGTATATTGGACACAGAGCAAGCGCCACACTTACAGACTGAATTTCACTAAATGTGTGCAGTGATGCTTTTGTTGTGAAAATAAAACTGCGGCCAAGTTTGCCATTTTAAAAAAACAACTGTCTCATTCCAGCTAATTTTCTTAAAGGGAAATGGAAGAATGAGCAAATTCTGGCTTATTGGCTTTGGGTACAAATGGACAAATGCAGGGGTTATAGTAAGAGCCTTAAATGATCTCTTGCTGCACTTGATAAAGTTAGACACAAGTTGCAGAGTTAAATGTACTGCAAGAGTCTCGGCAGCCTCTCCATGGTTAAAGCCTTTTGCCTTAGCACGCAGCACTGCTGCACTAAACACTGAATGGACAGCTCAACAGACCGCGCGCGCTCTGCGCTGTGATGGCATTTTTCTGGAAATAAACACCTCCACCCCAATTACAGGTGAAGACAGACTCTGTTCGCAAAAGAGTCTCCTGCTGTCACTGCAACACACTGCGTGCGCTCCATGCTGTGATGGCGTTTATTTTGGAAATAAACGCCTTATCACCAATGATAGGTGAAGACAGACTCTGTTCGCAAACTCTGTTCGCAAAAGAGTCTCCAGCTGCCACTGAATCACTGAACACACAGCGCAACACACTGCGCGCGCTCTGCGCTGTGATGGCGTTTTTCTGGAAATAAACGCCTCCTCACCAATGACAGGTGAAGACAGACTTTGTTCGCAAAAGAGTCTCCTGCTGTCACTGCAACACACTGCGTGCTGTGATGGCGTTTATTTTGGAAATAAACGCCTCCTCACAATGATAGCTGAAGACAGACTCAGTTCGCAAAATAGTCTCCTGCTGTCACTGCAACACTGAACACACAGCACAACAACCTGAATAGTGCAGCTGCAGGCCATCTTGCTCCATGTAATTACAAACTGTTATTGAATTTATCAGGAAGGACCTTTTCTTTGATTGGGCTTCATTACGTCTGCGTCAAAGGGCTCTCGTTAGCCAGACCTAAATCAAAGAGCACTGCTTTCGAAATCACCAACCTTCTTGAGTGCAGCCTGACATCTGCACTGCAACAAAACTATCTTTCCTCATTAAAAGAGGATGTTTGTTTTCACAAGCCCAGCAGCACCAGAAGCCCAGGTTCATAGGGGGCTTTTATGAACGGTGCACCAAAAACCATCTCCTTACACAATATGAAATGAAAGATGGCTAGGCATCGACAGGGGGTCCTGTTCCACCTCACAGTTCCAAATGACATCATAAGACATGTCCGTGGGTCTGTGCATGAATGCATGGGCTCCCATTCAGTGACGACATAAGGGGCTGTCCTCCTCTGGGACAGCAGAGACTCCTGTCCTCTCCTCACTGGCGAGAGAGCCGCCTGAACTCCTCACTGATAACAGAGAATGTTATGCAGAAGCAGCGGGGAGCCTGGCGCTACTCAGTGAAGGCATGTGGTCCTGTGCTCCTCTTTCGTAGCAAGGACCCTGCGCTCCTGACTGCAGGGAGCAGATGTCATGCACCCCTTCTATAAGTGATTGCGGGCCCGATGGAGACGCGGCCGCCATGGAATGGCTCCACCAAGGTAGTCTGCAACGTGCCGCTGCTGTTTAGGGTTTCTTCCATCCAGCAGCCGACGACTTTTCAGGTGCGTCCAGCCGATGGCAATCGCGTTGCAACTGTGTTTCTCTTTCCACTTTGTTGCCAGCGCTCGCAGTGATTTCCCTTGGCTCCGCTGAGCCCTGCTTTCCTCTGCTCTCTGGGCGTCCACTACAGGTACTGCTTTCTGTTTCTCCTTACCTCTCTTCCTTGGCTTCCTTCGCTGGACTCCCTGCCTGGCGGGTCATCTCCGGCCCGCTTCCATCTCTCTCTTACCCCCCTGGGCTTATCTCCCGCTTGTTCCCTTCTTTGCTTGTTTACCTTGGACTCGCATTCCGAATTCCTGGAGTCATTGTTTTCTTCCCTCTGCACCCTACTGCGTGGGAAGCTCCCCTTCTTCGGACCACTCACTTACCTGTACACCTGAAGATCATCGCGTCCATCCTGTGGAAGGCACTTTGTTTGTTTTTTTGCCTTAGTGGCTTTTTCCCCTTTTGGCGGATGCGGATCCGGGGCCTCTGGTTTCTGGATTTTTTTCCAGGAACCACGGTGGCGTCGTTCCGCAGTCGGCCATATCTGCATAAAAAGAAACCGGCAATCCATGAAAGAAAGAAGAAGGGAACAACCAAGTCCGAATCCTTAGGTGAGGAGGTGTGTGTGGGGTTAGGTTCAGACATAGAGGTAGACGTACCTGACAGCTTGCAACGCCAAACAATTCCTGCCATGGCTACGGCAGAATAGGTCCAAGAGCTTGTCGCTGCTGTTCAGTCACTCAATATGGAATTACGGAATTTAAATCAAGAAATGCAGAATATCAAGGCCGGAAATACTGTGCTCAGACAATTGGTGGCAAACTGGGAACCTCGCAGTACCGACCCCCCTCCCATGCCACTGTCTTCAGGGAGATATGACGGTTCGTAAAAACATCTGAAGGAGTTTTTTGAAGCCTGCAACGTACAATTCGCCTTTCGTCCCGAAACCTTTTCAACGGATCTTAGCAAGGTTGTTTTTTTTGTTTCTAACTTAACGGGGAACGCTCTGGCTTGGGCTAGTCCCTTGGTTACTGCGGACAACCCCGTTTTACGGGATTGGAGAGCATTCCTTGAAAGGTTTAAGCAAGCACTGGAAAGGCCCGAAATCAAGTATATGGCCTGTGAAGAGTTATTGGAAGTCCATCAAGGGCAGATGGATCTCTTGTCCTACATTACCAAATTTAAACAATTAGCCACAGAGGTGAATTGGCAGGAACTAGCTCAATTTATGATGGGGACTGAAGGAGGAGTTAAAAGATGAACTTGTGAGAATTCCGCGCCCTGCTTCATTTGCAGAATTGTTGTCAGTTTCTCTGCAGATTGAGCATTGCCTTAATGAACGTAAGCAAGAGTAGAAGAAAGGAAGAGGGACTATTTTCCCTTCCAGTCCCTCACCTACTCATGCAATATCCTCAGGAACTTCAAAGGAAGAACCCATGAAGATCGGTTCCATGAGATCTCCTCTTACTCCGAAAGAAAGGAAAAGGCGCAGGGACACGGGTCTCTGTATGTATTGTGGGTCTGCATCTCATCTACTCCACAATTTTCCCAATGTTCCACCAAGGCATTCGGGAAACACAGTGTCTCGAACCTAGGTGGGACCACTGTTCGAGGAGTCAATAAGGGTCCCTATGTTACTCTTTCAATTGCTCCCTCTCGCCAGAATGAAGATGAGGTCTCATGGTTGTTTCCCTACATCTGTCCTGGGGGAAGAAGTCTGTGGACACTCTGGCCATAATAGATTGCGGCGCAGCGGGAAACATTATGGACATGCTATGGACCAACAAGATGGGCATCCAGCGAGTTCAAAATAAAGATCTCAAGGTAGAAGGAGTCAACGGAACTCCCCTCTGTTCTGGACCCATCACCCATTTCACTGAGAGCATCCAGGTTACCATAGAGGGAGATTAGAATTTCTCATATCCTGGAAGGGGTATCCATATTCAGAGGATTCGTGGGAACCCAGTTCCAATGTTTTTGCCCCTCGATTGGTGAAGAAATTTTACCGTGCTCACCCGGGTAAGCTGGGTTTTTCCCGCATTGGAGGGGGGCATACTGTCATGCGCCCATTCTATACGCGATTGTGGAACCGATGGAGACGCGGTAGCCATGGAATGGCTCCACCACGTCAGTCCGCAATGTACCACTGCGGTCTAGTGTTTCTTTCCATCATGGCCGTCGCCGGATTTTCAGGTGCGTCCAGCTTATGCCGATCGCGTTGCATCTGTGTTTCTCTTTCCACTTTGTTGCCAGCGCTCGCAGTGATTTCCCTTGGCTCCGCTGAGCCCTGCTTTCCAGCGCTCTCTGGGCATCCACTACAGCTTTCTGTTTCTTCTTACCTCTCTTCCTTGGCTTCCTTCGTTGGACTCCCTGCATGGTGGGTCATCTCCGGCCCGCTTCCATCTTTCTATTACCCCTCTGGGCTTATCTCCCGCTCGTTCCCTTCTTTGCTTGTTTACCTTGGACTCGCATTCCGAATTCCTGGAGTCATTGTTTTCTTCCCTCTACACCCTACTTTGTGGGAAGCTCCCCCTCTTCGGACCACTCACTTACCTGTACACCTGAAGATCATCGAGTCCATCCTGGGGAAGGCATTTTTTTTATTTTTTTTGCCTTAGTGGCTTTTTCCCCTTTCGGAGGCTGCGGATCCGGGGACTCTGGTTTCCGGGAACCACGGTGGTGTCGTTCCGCGGTCGGGCATATCTGCATAAAAAGAAACCGGATATCGATGAAAGAAAGAAGAAGGGAACACCCAAGTCCGAATCCTCAGGTGAGGAGGTGTGTGTGCGGTTAGGTTCAGACATATATGTAGACGTACCTGACAGCAGAGCACTGTGTCTTCCGCCACAGCAGAGAGCGCGTGGGTTGCTGTCAGTGACACCACTGAGCCCTGCGCCCCTCCTCTGTGACAGTAGGGAGCAGAGTTCCTCATGGTGACAGCAGGATGACATATGCTCCTGCTCAGTAAAACAGGAAGTAGTGAGCATCATGGTAGTTATTCAGTAACAGTAGGCAGTCCTAGTTGCTGGCAGCAGGACGTTCTGTGCTTCTAGTGGGAGACAGTAGGGTCTATTTAAGGCTATCTGCCAGCCCTCAGCTCCTGGTTGGTGACAGCAGGTAGCCCTGTGCTCTTACCCAATGACAGCGGGGAACACAACATTTCTTCTCAGCAGTAGCCTGGAACCCTGAGCTTACCATCAATGACAGCACTGCCCCATGTGTTACTCCTCAGTGACAGCAGAGAGCAGTGTGCCTCACTGTGACAGAAGGGAGTTATTTAGTGACAGCGAGCATGTGCTCCTTGTTTGTGACAGCAAGGAGCCACAGCCTTCACAATGACAGCAGGGAACTGTGTTCTCTTCAGCAATGGACCTGAGCCTAACAGAAGGCCTACAGTGTGCCTCAGTGACAGCAGGATGAAGTAACGAAGACCTCCGGTACTCAAGGTAAGTTCTTAGGGTTTTTATTGTCCTTGTCCTGTACTCCATCAACAAGACACGGGGATGGTAGGGGACACAAGATCACAAGGGAAACACCAGGCCCACCCCCACACCCATGTTCTCAGCTCACAGCTGCTCTCTCACTAATTGTCACCCAGTAGAACACTCCTTTTCTGTGACATCTGGAAACCCCAGGCCCCTTCTCTGTGGCATCAGGGAACCCCTGACCCTTTCTCAGTAGCATTAGAAAACCCCAGGCCCCTTCTCTGTGACATCAGGAAACCCCAGGCCCCTTCTCTGTAACATCAGGAAACCCCAGGCCCCCTTCTCTGTGACATCAGGAAACCCCAGGCCCCTTCTCTGTAACATCAGGAAACCTGAGGCCCCTTCTCTGTAGCATCAGCGGCCTCATGCTCCTACTCTGTGACATCAGGGAACCCCAGGCTCATGTTCAGTGACATCAGGGAACCCCAGCCCATTTCTCTGTAGCATCAGGAGACCCCAGGCCCTTTCTCAGTGACATCAGGGAACCCAGGCCCCTTCTCTGTAACATCAGGAAACCCCAGTCACCTTTTCTGTGACATCAGGAAACCCCAGGCCCCTTTTATGTGGCATCGGGAAACCTGAGGCCCCCTTCTCAGTGACAGTACTACTACTCCAGCCCCTTTCTCTGTGGCATCAGGGAACACCATGCATCTACTCTGTGACATCAGGAAACCCCAGGCCCCTTATATGTGACGTCAGGACATCCCAGGTTCCTTCTCAGTGACATCAGGGAACCCCAGGACCCTTGTATGTGACATCAGGGAACCCCAGGCCCCTTCTTTGTGGCATCAGGAAACTCCAGGCTCCCACTCAGTGACATCAGGGAACCCCGACTCCTTTCTCTGTAGCATCTGGAGACCCAAGGCCCCTTCTCAGTGACATCGGGGAACTCCAGGCCCCTTCTCTTTGACATCAGGAGACCTCAGGCCCCTTATCTGTGACACAAGGACACCCCAGACTCCTCTGTGACTTCAGGAAACCCCAGGTCCCTTATATGTGACATCAGGACACCCCAGGCCCCTTCTCAGTGACATCGGGGAACCCTAGGCTCCTTCTCAGTGACATCGGGGAACCCCTGACCCTTTCTCAGTAGCATTAGGAAACCCGAGGCCCCTTCTCTGTAGCATCAGGGAAGCCCAGGCCCCCTTCTCTGTGACATCAGGAAACCCGAGGCCCCTTCTCTGTAGCATCAGGGAAGCCCAGGCACCCTTCTCTGTGACATCAGGAAAACTGAGGCTCCCTTCTCAGTGACAGTAATACAACTCCAGGCCCCTTCTCTGTGGCATAAAGGAACACAATGCCCCTTCTTTGTGACATCAGGTAACCTCGGGTCCCTTCTCTGTAGCATCAGGAAACTTCAAGCCCCTTCTCTGTAGCATTGGGAAAGCCCCGGCCCCTTCTCTGTGACATCAGGGAACTCCGGAGACACTTTTTTGTAGCATCAGGAATCCCCAAGCCCCTTCTCTGTGGCAGCAGGAATTGCTACTGACTGAACTGTCACACTGACACTTGGCACCCAATTAACAAACTTTAGTTTCACGCTAATGAGGGCTGATGCTCGTGCACATGCAAGAGAAGAGATGCACAGTTTCACACGGTAGTAAAGCTCAGTGGGAACGGGCTGGTCTTGGAAGCAAGACGACGCAGAGCAACACAGGTTCGAATCCCGGGTCCGCGCTTAGAATCTGGTCAGGCTGGCATGACATGCCTTCCCTTTTTTCTGCGTTGCACAGCGCATAGGCCGGGGGATACAGAATGCACAGAATGGCCACTGCAGACCCTTCTGTGCATTCCCAAGCACAGATGTCAGCCAGGCCGGGATTCACAACTGTGCCTCCCACACATGGGCCTCTAGACCCATGGGCACGTGTGTCTAGAAGGGGGAGCAAACCGCCTGGCGCCAAGACCTCACCTCACAGTGAAAGATGACCGGCACGATGGTGTCATCACCTTGCGCTTAGCCGGTCTACTTGAGCAACTGGTGCGCACCAGTGGGGTCTTCCTGGAAGTGACGCACATTGTGGAAACTGTTTTCCCACATACCTCCCTTGAAAGGAGTTATGGTGCAGTGGTGTGCTCTACTGCCTTTACCAGAGAAGAGAATACATAAATAAATAAAATACAAATACAAATACAAGAATGGTGGTACCAGTTGAGCAACCTGGTGAAACCAACTTCTCTAGAGCCAGCAGCAGTGCTGAAAGTGGGATAAGAATCGAGCGTGGTGGTCTAGCACGCCGTAATGCACATTTTGGGGGTGGGGCCTAAAAAAGGTCTGGCGCACCCTCACATCCCAAAGCCTTTTAAAGAGGTGGGGCCTACATAACAGTGACCTGACAGTTCCAATCGAGTTTTCACATGTGCAATGAAAGGGAGTAAATTCTACCTTAAAGTATTTATTAAGTAGAATAAATGTGCTTAAAACTATTGACCAAAATGAATATAGTCATATATGACGTAGAACTTCAATATGAGATTCTTATGCACTAATTAACACCATTGTAACGACAATAATATAATGTGCTGCAGTACTCAAACAACCCAATTCAAAATGTCTTTAACAGATGCTGGAATTAGAAACATGACTGATGGTGACATCCACTAGTGAAGAGCAGTATTGTCACTCATCTTTGTATTTACATTTCTGCAAAGAAGAGAACTGGTCGGGAAAGTCAGTCCAAAAGTCAGGGCAAAAGTTGGAGACTGCCTGGGCTGAGCAGTGGTTAGACCCGGCTCACTTAAACCTTCTCGGTAGGCTCTTTTTTAGCCACTTATCGTGGTGACATTTACAGATACTTGAACAAAGAGGTCAAAATGTGTGATTGTGCCACCTTTCCTGATCTGGGGGAAATAGAACTGAGCTATAATTGCCTGCAAGTGTAATTATTTCTGTGCCCAAATTGCTGTGTGTGCGTTTGCTTGTATGCAAGGATTGGCACGGAGGGTGGCGTGGCTTGCTGACTGTGCGACGTCCTCGACGCCCGCACACACTCACCAGAATGTTGCATCGATATCTTTGCGACAGGGCCTCTGCGCACTGAGCTACATTGCCAGCATGTCAGTGTGCAATTACAGGGCTTGTGCTTAGCACACATTTCTGTCAGCAATCAGGATTACTCGTGCAGTGAAGATTGACAGGACCATTAGCGTTGCTTCACTAGTGACAATGGGAAGGGGATTGATAAAAGAATGCCTGAGACCCTCCTTGACATGGCTGAAGTCACAACATTGGGTTAAGCCCTGCGTGCGCCTGAAATTAGCGTGTGTGTGAGGGGGTTGGGGGGAGTTGGTGCATCGTGATGCGGGGAGCTTTGCGCCTTAGTGACATCACCGAGTCTTGTGTTCTCCTTCTATGCCTCTCTCCGGGCCTCCACCGACCTGGTCAAGGCATTGTAATACACCTAGTGGTGGTGAAACTGTGGGGCTGGCCCCACGTGTGAGCTGATAGAGGATGTCGTGGGGAGGGTGAGGCTCTTCCCATCATGGCTCAAAGAGATTCAACGTTTCCCAGATCAGAGCTCACATTTCCTGCCCGTTGGAGGTCTCCTCTGCACGATTAGAGTGTCCTTCCACCAATACCCAACTCACATTTCCTGCCCGTTGGGGGTCTCCTCTGCAGGCTTAGCGTGCCCTTCCACCAACGCCCATCTTGCATTTCCTGCTGCTTGGAGGTCTCCACTTTATGCTTAGTGTGTCTTTCCACCAATACCCAACTCACATTTCCTGCCCGTTGGAGGTGTCCTCTGCTCACTTAGCGTGTCCTTCCACCAATACCCAACTCACATTTCCTGCCCGTTGGGGGTCTGGGGTCTACTCTGCCGGCTTAGCGTGCCCTTCCACCAACGTCCATCTTGCATTTCCTGCCTCTTGGAGGTCTCCACTGTACGCTTAGTGTATCTTTCCACCAATACCCATCTTGCTTTTCCTCCCCATTGGTAGTCTCACCTGCACACTTAGCGTGTCCTTCCCCCAATAACCATCTTGCATTTCCTGCCCGTTAGAGATCTCCTCTGCATGCCTATAGTGTCCTTCCACCAATACCCAGCTCGCATTTCCTGCCCGTTAGGGGTCTGGGGTCTCCTCTGCAGGCTTAGCATGCCCTCCCACCAACCTCCATCTTGCATTTCCTCCCCTTTGGAGGTCTCCTCTGCACGCTTAGTGTGTCTTTCCACCAATACCCATCTTGCTTTTCCTGTCCCTTGGTGGTCTGCTCTGCACACTTAGCATGTCTTTCCACGAATACCCATCTTGCTTTTCCTCGCCGTTGGAGGTAGCACCTGCACGCATAGCGTGTCCTTCCACCAATATCCATCTTGCTTTTCCTGCCCATTGGTAGTCTCACCTGCACACTTAGCGTGTCCTTCCACCAATAACCATCTTGCATTTCCTGCCTGTTGGAGATCTCCTCTGCACGCTTAGAGTATCCTTCCACCAATACCCAGCTCGCATTTCCTGCCCGTTAGGGGTCTGGGGTCTCCTCGGCAGGCTCAGCATGCCCTCCCACCAACCTCCATCTTGCATTTCCTCCCCTTTGGAGGTCTCTTCTGCACGCTTAGTGTGTCTTTGCACCAATACCCATCTTGCTTTTCCTCGCCGTTGGAGGTATCACCTGCACGCTTAGCGTGTCCTCCCACCAATACCCATCTTGCTTCTGCTCCCTGTAGGAGATCTCCTCTGCACGCATAGCATGTCCTTCCACCAATACCCATCTTGTTTTTCCTCCCCAATGGAGATCTCCTCTGCACGCTTAGAGTGTCCTTCCACCAATACCCATATCACATTTCCTGGCCATTGGAGGCCTCCTCTGCAGGCTTGGCATGTCCTTCCACCAACCCCCATCTTGCATTTTCTCCCCGTTCGAGGTCTCCACCGCACGCTTAACGTGTCCTTCCATTAATATCCAGCTTTCTGTGCCCGGTGATGTATCATCGGCACCTTAAAATAGTTGGATTTTCGTCCTGTTTCGGCAAATGAGGTAAAGATCATCTTGTCCTCCCTTAAACCATCAAATTGGTCTAGTGTGGGGACCCATGTCCTGTTAGTATTATTAGGAATGTGTGGTCTCACTATATTCTGTCATTAACATATTCATCACTGTATCTCTTAATGAGGGTTCTATTCCGATTGCTCCTGAGGACCCGGACGATTGAGCCAGTTATCAGTTTATTATCAGCTCTCCATTTTGGTTGAACATCCTAGATCGAGTTGTAGCCTCGTGCATTTGGAATCTCATCAACTTCTGGGGGATCGCAAATCGGGCTTTCGCCCAAGTAGAGGGACGGAGAGGTCACTACTACACATTGAGGACTCCCTTCTTCAGACTCCGGATCAGGGCCGTGTTAGTATCTTGACGCGGTTGGATCTCTCAGCAGCGTTTGACACCATAGCTCACGCTCTACTCTGTGAACGCGGCGTAGTGGAGACCTTCGCCTCGAAAACATTTGGTAAAATTGCTCTCCTCATTTTTGCACAAACAAAGGTCATGGGTGAAAATAAATACATTTCTGTCCGATGCTGAACCTGGTGAGTTTGGTGTCGTTTTCAATGTTGATGACGTCCGACATCATCAACATTGAAAATGGACTTCATGGACGACAGCACTGCGCGGCACCAGCCGCACAGAAAAGTTATGTTTCTTTTCAAAACCACACTCTTAGCACCCGTGTAGGAAGCTACGCCGGTGCTAAGAGGTGAGGCGGTAGTGAGAGCAGAGAAGGGAAGGGGCACTGGCTACCCAGCTTGTGCCATAGAATACAGCCTGCTTTCCGAGCACCCTCATTTGCCAGCGCGCCACCTCCCAGGGTGCTAATAGACAATAATGGAGGGTGCATGTCTCAGTGCAAAACCCAATGGGTGATTTAACTGGTTATATCACTGAGCTTGTAAAACAAGAGCCACTCCTTGGACCTCATTAATCTCCAACACATTCACTGCCTTACAACACAGAACTAAAAGCAGGACTATACATGTCTGCGAAAATTGAACACCTTTTGGAGAGGTCTGTCTCTGTAAAGCAAATAGTATAAATAATGGGGCCCCTGGCAAGTCCCTGATCTGTCCAGGTAAGTCAAGTAGTAATGTACACAACGGATCAGGGCGTCCCCAACAGATGACAGCCACTAGTGACTCAGAGGCCCTCATTACGACCCTGGCGGATTTTTTCCGCCAGCGACGGACTTTCCGGCCATGGCGCAAAGTCCCTTTACGCCATGGCGGATGGCGGACTTACCGCCCCATTCCGAGGTCGGCGGGGCGGTAAGTCCCCATTGACCCATTTACCCTTCCCCATTCCCATTTCGGCCCCATAGGGCTCAATGGGAGTGGGGAAGGAGTTAATTACGCCACCGTAAAATACGGTGGCGTAATTAACACCAAGGTCCCAGAGCGCCATGGATTTTTCCGCCCGCAAAAAGCGGGCGGAAAAATGACCATGGCGCTCCAGGAACTCGTAGTTGGCGGTAAGGGGTCCGCGCAGCTAACGCTGGCGCAGACCCCTTAGCGCCAGGGTCGTAATGAGGCCCAGAGACTCCTGTAATAAGTATCACTCATCAAGTTTTCAAAAGAGTTTTAGTAATCAAAGAACTAATAGCCGAATACACAAATTAATAATAAGAATCCTAGTGACAGAGGAAGAAACAGAACATAACAGTCATGTGATCTGAACAGGTTAGCTGACAAATGCACACGTGGAACACAAAATAGGAAAATTATTGACAATAAATGTTGTGCAGAACCAGAACAGGGTGGACCCATGCAATCTTTTGGAGCTGGACAATGTATTCAACATTAGCTGATCTAAACAACTTAGAAGGTGACAGTGCTGATATTAGATACTGTGGAGGGAAATGTCGACACAAGTGTGTTTCGGCCACTGGTAGCAGATCAGGTGTGCTTAAGATTGGGTGGCCTTCATCAGGAAGAAAGAGAAATAGGTGGAGGAGCAATGGATGCAGGATCTTGTTACTCGTGTATATCTTGTTAGACACGCTATGTGTAGGACTACACTAGCACTAGTTGCAGGGGGTTCAGGTCAGAATCGAGAGAGAACTCTTCGTAAAATGACCTTGTGGATAACAATATACTCGTTCTACTTAGTACCAATCAAGCAGCCAGAATGAATGTGCGCTCGGAGAGCGATTCTGTCCGATTGGAAAATAGACATTTAAAGTGACACAGGCTGTCATTTGTGAAGATTGTTGCTTCCTTAAGGCACATTAAGGGGTCTGTGACCAATTCTCATCTAAAGCAATACAGGGGGCATTGGGTCTGCATATTATCAAGGGGCATGTTTACGGTCCCCTGAACAACAGGACAAAGTAAAGAAGCCAGCAGCGAGCTGAGAGACCTAATGAACACTTGTAAAAAGCTATAAAGCTTTCTTTACCCAAGTCATAAGGGGATTCTGCATGTGCTGTCTCCCATTTCAGGTGAAAAAGTTTAAATGCCCCGGCGCCGGCTCAGCTAGAACCATGCATGTTGACCCATAGGTGTTGGCCGACTGGGACCTTTAAGCTATCATTTACCCTCGATGCATTGTGGGACTCGGAGTTAGTCTGTGAGACTTGTAGAGGTTGGATTGTGATTCTCCTTAAGCCTCTTAATGGCCCCAGCATACACAACTGCTACTCCAATGTCATACTTCATGGGGCCCACTGGTTAGCAGAACGGGGTCGGGGGATGCAATGTGAGTTCACAAAACGGGATGGAGAAGTGGGGATGGGAGAAGAGAGTAATTTGCAGTAATTAGAGCATGGTAAATTGCTGCTAGCCAATCAGGAAGCTTGGATATGTGGGCTCTAACCTCAAGTAGGAAGGTGTTTTCCAGGCTTCTGCCTTCTTTGTGGCCACAGCTGACGTTTGTCTCTCAAAACCAGTGAGATGCAGAACGCAGGTGCTTGCCCAAGGCCATGCTAACCCCTATGACCATTTCCAGCTATTCCTGCCTCTCCCCGACGTAAAACACCTCCTCATGGGAACTCTGTGTGCTCGTTTTAATCAAGCCTCACCATCAGGCTTTGCATTCAAAGTGCCTGCCATTGTTTGTCCAAAGCAGTCTTCTGAGAGTTAATGAATAAATTGGAGTTGTAAACTTGCTACTTCTGTAATAGAAATGCCTGGCCTCCCTTCAGCCACTCGGTCTATAAGCACTCTGCTTGTCTTTCACTGAAGTCCTGTTAAAAACTAGCATTGGCAAAGCCACTGAAGTCCTGTTTCAAACAAGCATTGGCAAAGCCAACATTTCTGGTTTATTCATAGGTTTAAGCTTTTGCCAGGCACTGCTATCCGATGCCCAGGGACTCGTACCATTTTGCACCTGGTACCAACAATGGGTAGTTAATACCACTATGGCTGGGCCTGGCAAGTGCCTTTCTGATGCCTACACAAAAGCTCAAACTATTGGCATTGCCAATGCTTGTTTAAAATTGGGTTGGCCTTGGGAAGCCTGGCCCCTGGCTCAGCGGTATGGTAGGAATTAGAGGCACGAAGCGTGTGACTCTCCTTGTCACTGCTTCTTTACGATAGACCCACAATGGCTGCTAGATACATTCAAAGCGATAAAGCCTATTGTGTACCTCTGGGCACTGGCGTAACGGGGGCCCCGCAACCCCCGCAGAGCAGGGGACCCCACCAGCACATGTCCTGGGAGGGGGCCCCACTTGGAGGAAAAAAAATAAAATTAAAAAAAATCTTTTTTTTTCTTTTTAAGTTCACTCTATTCATAAAGAAATTAATTCTGTAACATAAATAATTTCTTTATGAAGGCAGAGTGACTACAAAAAGAACATTTCTTTTTGAAGTTGGAGGGCTCCTCCCACCCCATGGCATGGAAGACCCTAGGCTGGAGGCCTCCATGTCACGGGGTGGGGGAGCCCCACGACTTCAAAAAGAAATAGGTTATTTTTGAAGTCACTCTGCCTACACATAGAAATTATTTCCATTATAGTTTGGTCCTAATGTCTTTATGAAGTCAGAGTGACTTCAAAAAGAAACAATGGGCCTCATTACGAGTTTGGCGGTAACCGTGCCAGTGCTACCGGCAAGGTACCGCTGGACCCGTAATGATTTACCGGCGCCTGACTTCCCAGTAACACCAGGGGACTACAACCCCGGCGGTCCGGGAATTCAGGCGCCAGCCGTTAATAACGGTGCCGGTGCTTCCGTAAAACTCTGCGGGCGGGTGCCGTTCCGCCCACAGAGCTGTAATATGCTGGTCCGGAAACAACAGTCCCGGTAAGCTTACCAGCACTGTTGTTTTCGGACCGGTATAGTTGTAATGAAGCCCAATTTCTTTTTGAAGTATTAGGGCTCCCCTCAACCCCATGACTTGTGCGTGTGTGAGTGTATGGTGAAAGGGTGCACACTTATATGTATGGGTGGGTGCCTGGTTGTGTGTGCATGTATGGTGAAAGAATGAACACTTAATTGTATGGATGGATGGCTGGGTGTGCGTGTGTGTAGATGGTGAATGGTGTGTGTGCTTGTGTCAGGGGCGCAACAAAACTTACATTTCGGGGGCTAACCCTTCAAATGTTAGGAGAGGCGCTAACTTCATGGGCCGTTGGGGAGGGGCAAACCTATTTGTTTGGGGGCATCTAATTTCTATACACATTTTAATGAGACTATTCTAGTGAAGCTTCAATGTTACAAGCAGTTAACTCTCTCCCTTAAGGTTGAAAGCACCCACTTATGGACTGCTGTGAGAATGAGTGGTCTCCTGTTCCCTCTCTACCCTTCCAATCACTTCCCTTGCATACAAGTATTAAACCCACATCACGATTTCAATTGCCTAAAAAATGTGGCATTTGAATGCAGGTACTAACAGTGAAATGCTTTACGTTAGTAATTGCTGGGCTCTTGTTAACACAGAAACCCAGGTGCCGTTTAACATTTGTCCTCATACACAAGTACTGGGATGAGGTAGAAGTACATGGAGGTAGTGCCTGATTTAGCTACTTGTAATCTTCATTACTCCTAATCTCACTCTTCCTCATCCCAGTACTTACCTATGATATGATATGATAGGTTATTTATAACACGCTTAATACCCAGGGGTTTCTAAGCGCAGACCTGGGATCGAACCTGTGGTGCTCGGTGTTGTTTTCCTTCCAAAGCAAGCACGTTGCCACTGAGCTATCCTCCCGGACATTGAGGCAAGGAGCTTTGTACGTAAGCTCTAGGACAGGGCAGAGGGACGTGGAGGTAATTCTGGGACAAAGAGCTGATTTGGAGGTTGGGGTAGGGGTGGGAGGGAGAGGTGATGTGTGGGTGGCCAGGTTGTCCGACAAATCATAATGGTTGTCCACGTCCAGGCTAAGCAAGCATAATATGTGGTATTAGTGGCTAGAGAGGCATTTTGGTGCAGCCAGTCTAGTCATTCCTCAGTTTGTTATGACTTTTTTTTAACTGGGGGTTTCTGATAAAGCAGTCCTGCTAGGTGTAATTACTTAGCTAGACTGCCATTTGGGTGCTGCCAGTCTAGCCATTTCTTACTGCGGCATTGTATATTCTTCTGGGCATCTTTGATCAAATGATATATGTCATTTACAACGCACCTGTACACAAGTGTTTCTAGGAGCGACAAGATAAGGGAGGGAAGGTAGAGGGAGGACAAGACAAATGATCTTACTAGGCCTTGTATCATTGAGATCGTGCAAGTGTGAGAACGAGAAGTGCAAAGGGAAAGGGAGGGGGAAAGTGCAAGGGAGATGGGAGGGAAAAACAGGGCAGCAATGCTCTGAGTAAGTTCAGCCAGGGCAGCACGGCTCTGGGTAGTGCAAGGAGAATATGGGACTACAGGGTAAAATGTCATGGCCCCTAAGTGTGTGATAGGCCCAGAGGCAGTGCAAGGATGACTGATCAAGGAAGAGTATGGACTCAGTGGGACTCTGAGGGTAGCCAAGCAACCAGTCAGTAGGCCAGGTAGGCCAGAAGGGGAGAGAGAGAGAGAAAGCAGAGGACAAGAGGAACGGTTTGAGCTGCTTCCGGAACTTCAGGTGGTCCGGCTTAAGTTTGAGGGAGGCTATTCCAGAGGGAGGCACCAGCAGAGGATAGAGATCTACCCCCCACTCTCTGCCTGGAGAAACGTCTAACCCTTAGAGAGCTGGAGGTACCTGAGCAAAGGGCTCAAGAGGGAAGACTTTTTGGAAGAGAACGTTGGATGTAGTGCGGGCCCCGGGCCCAGAAAGCCTTGTGAACCATGCAAAGGGACTTGCACTTGATCCATGCAGCCACTGGGAGCCAGTGGAGAGCTTTTAGGGCTGGAGAGATACAATCCCTGGGCTTGAGACAAGGATAAGTCTCACAGTCCTGTTCTGGATGAGTTACAGAGGGCAGAGAGTAGAGGAAGGCAGATTGAGAAAGAGGCTGTTACAGTAGTCCAGTTTAGAGAGAACCAGGGCTCTAGAGACAGCGAGCTTCTGGAGGAAAGTGAGAAAGGGAAGAGTCCCTTTGAGGAGAAGCTGGTAGTGGAAGTTCTTGGTGACGTCTGAGATGTGAGGCAAGAATTAGAGAGTGTTATCAACGAGGACATCAAGGTTGTTTGCCTCACAGGAAGGTGAAGGAAGAGGGCCCAAGGTGGGCGGCTAGAGTGAGCGAGGGAAAGCAAGGGCAAAAGTCCCAATGAGAAGGAACTACATCTTACTGACATTAAGACAGAGATTGTTGTAGGCACACCAATCCTGAATCGCGGATAGGCAGTCAGGAATGAGCGAGAGAGGAGAGGAGTCTGAGGGGAGCCTGAAGGAAAGCAGAGTGTCATCTGCATAACACTGTAAGTTAGAGGAGAAGGTACAGATCAGATGGGCCAAAGAGGCCAAGTAGAGGTTGAAAAACCAGGGTGAGAGGATGGAGCTGAGAGAAAGGGACCAAGTTGGACCTGCGAGGGGCAGTCCAAGAGGAAGGAGGTCCGCCACTCAAGGGCCTGATCCGTGATGCCCAAGTTTGCATGGAGTCGATTGATCAGGATTGATCAGGATGGCGTTGTTGACTGTGTCGAAAGCAGAGAAAATATCAAGGAGGCTGAGGACAGAAGGAATGCTGGAATTAAGGTTAGAGATCAGATCTTCACGGGTGTTCAGGAGAACAGCTTCCATGCCTCTGGCAGCTCTGAAGCCAGACTGATGGTCATGGAGACAACCAACCCAACAGATTCAGTGTGGAGAGTAAGCTGGGAAATAGCAAGCTTTTCCAACAGTTTGACCAGGAAAAGGCGTGATGGAGATTGGGTGATAGTTTGCTGGGCAGGCAGGATCGGCAGACATCTTCTTGAGGAGTGGCTGCATAGGAGTGCTTAAGGGGAGAGGGGAACATTCCAGTGGTGAAAGAGGGATTACAGAAATCGGCCAAGGCTGTAGCGAGAGTGTCAATATGGTCCTTGATGCTTCTGGAGGATTAGTGGAGCAACTGTTTGGGTGACACTTTCATAGATCGGACTTGTCTAGAAACCTCATCAGGTGTTATCAGAGAGAAAGAGGAGAAAGGAGGAAGAGAGATAGAGATGGCCAAATGGGGGGCTGAGAGAGGAAGAGGGAGAGGAAGAGGAGATGGAGGACAGGATGTCCTGAGTTTTAGTGGAGAAGTGAGAGGCAGAGCCATACAGAGGCCCTGGGAGGGAACAGGAGAGGTAAAGACTGCAACAGGATTGACCAGTTCCTTGCAGATTTTAAAGCGTTTGGCCGTGTTATTAGAGGCCACCGAGACGCAGCCTTGAATATCTGTTCTCGTCTTGATGAGTGTTATTGCTTCGACTGGCATTTTGGTGCAACCAGTCTAGGTATCTCTAAATGTGGCCTGGCATGCTTTACTGTAATGTTATTTCGTGTCTACACTGGTCTACATTGTGCAGCCAGTTGGATATGTTTTCATTGTGGCATGGCATTTTTAATAGCAAAGCAGTAATGTTCCCGTGCACTGTTAATGACTTGCATCTATTGGATTGGTGTTACCCTACAAAACAATTGCAAACACTCTGGCTTTTTAGCCAATTTTTCTCAGAAAGTGTGCTATATATGGCATTAACACACATATTTATATCATTGTTCTAGTGCAGTTTGTGGCCTATCCCTTCAGCAGCACGTTCGTGCGTATTGCGCAAGCGTGATAATCTAAGCCAGCCCAGAATGTGGCGCGACCCGTGATTTGTTGCCGAGTTGGGGGGGCCCCCTCAGTATGGCTCGCAGGGGGCACCCCACATTTTGTGTTACGCCACTGTCCCTGGACCATATCGGGGCAACTGTAACGAAGAGCTGACATAGAGTGGAAAGCTGCCCAAGATGTCTGCCTGGATGTCCCAGGTTAGGCTGGATCTTCTTACCCCTGGACACGGTCTAGTAGAGGTAGCTCCAGCACCAGTGGACTTTATCGTGTGTGCTGACTGACGGTCACCCTCATTAGAAGTCCTCGCCTTTGGCTTGTGACCCTCCCAAGAAACGCTGCAGGCACATACAACACAATACAGACCACTGTTGTGGCCCCTAGCGCTGTACTAGACATGCCTGGAGTTCTAAAGATTCCTAGGGGCCAGCTGGTGAATTTGACCCACAGGTGTAGCAGCAGGTCAGATGGGAAAGAGTTGTTTGTTAGGTACTTTAGCAGAAATAGTTTCAGGCACTTTTTGAAACTGTTTGAGTCTTCCAGGGCTTTGAGGCCTTGTGGTAAATGGCTCCGGAGTGTGGGTCATTGGTAATCTACCCTCTTCTCGCCAGTTTTCCTTTTTCTGGACAGTTCAACTGGTAGACTCAAGGAAGATGCGCTCTTGGCGCTCTTCCAATAACTCTGGCCTTTCTTCCAATGACCTTTGCGGTTCTGGCTTGGTACTTACCTCCTGACTGGCAGCTATGGATTGGTGGTCACTGCAGGCTCAATGTGGTCTTGATGCTTGAGGCCTAGAATCAACCTGGCTGTTTTGTTCAGAAGTAACCGCATTTGACAAATGTGATTATTAGCTAGGTCCGAGTTGGTTGTTGTGCTACACCATTACAAAATGGCAGCCGTGTATTTGTCCCTTATTACGGCCTGCTATAACTATCCTTCTGTTGATTCGAGTCACCTTCTATACAAACGTTAGCATTAACCATGCAGCCTCTAAACAGGAGGGGCAGCATAGTGCTGTTTGGCCGCTTCCCCAAACTGTTTGCAGAAGGACTTGGCTATGCTCGGACTGGCCTTTAGGGCACGAGGGCAATGCCCAAAGTGTAGACCCAAAGTGCTAGTGTGGGCTGGTTTTTTGGCTAGTGTGGGCCGGTTTTTTGGCTAGTATGGGCCGGTTTGCTGAGTTACTTCACTTCACATGTTCCGCTAGAAGTTTTGACCAGTGTTAGTTATTGAACAATATTATTTAAAATGCACAATTTGCAACCCATTTAACTGTAAATATCCCCCTTGGGTACTACCCAGTCTGTCATAAAAGGAATGGAATGCTCTTTGTGACTGTGAAACACTTTTTAATTGGTGCCAGAATAGATTTTATGCCCCAGTACTTTACTTTGAGAAAAGATTAGCCCTCCAAATACAACACTTGCATTGGTCCTTGGGACTTCCCACATTCCAAGGAGCCGGCTGTAAATCTTCCCACATTCCAAGGAGCCGGCTGTAAATCAGCGTTTCCGGCATTAGAGACTCACCGGCCAGCTAGGCGTGTGCATACTGTTGCTTCCGCTCAATATCTGCCCTTAAACAAAGGCACTTCCGGTAGCTCACATTCTAATCACCTCCTCTTTTGTGGGCAATATCATTTGTAATCAGGGCAGTTAGTGAACTCCCTGACGCAGGGCGGCCATTTTACAGGTGACAATTGCTGCGGTTGAACTGGGAATTGCCAACTCTTTGTTTCAAGCATAAAGGGCAACTCCTGGTAAAAAAAAAAGAGTGCATGGTTTGACCTGTATATTTAGTAGAGTTTTTCACTCCAGGTGGCAGCGTTATAAGACTCTTATAAAAAAGCACGAAGTTCCAATTGGGCTTAAAGGGTGGGCCGTTGGCAGTTAAACACCCGATAAAACAAGATATGGCCCAATTTTGGCAACTCACCAGTAAGTGTGCAGACAAAGAGGTGGTGGATGGACTGTCGGTAAATTAGCGAGGAAAATTGGGTAGCACACTATGGGCCCGATTCTCATCTTGGCGCAGTGAGCGTGCTAAATAGCACGACTCACTGCGCCATTTCTTGACACCCAGGCACCACTGCTTTTCTCATGTGGGCCTGGGCGTCTTCGCAAAGCATGACAGTGCTATCGCTGTAATCCGCCTGTTTCTAAACAGGCGGATTGCAGAATCTCGGCAGCATTTTCATTAAATAACGAGGGAATCGTTATTTTACGAAAATGCTCCCGAGAACACAGTTCCTATACACCAAAGTGAGCTGCTTCAACATTGCAGGATGTTGAAGCTGCTCACGATGGTGGATAGTGTTCATATACACCCGTGTGGTGTACATGAAAGTGTCCATATAAACACGGGTGTATGGACACTTCCATTCACACTGGTGGCACTCCTCCAGTTTAACGGCACCAAAAGGGTACCATAAATGTGCGCTAGTTTAGCGCACATATTAAACTGGAGGAGTGCCACAAGAATAGGCTTCCAAAAAGCCAGTTTACGAATGTGGCGGTTGCTAGGTTGGTTTCCAACCCATCCTAGCAACCGCCACATGTATTCCGAAAGTGGCGCCTTCCTTCCGACTTCGGAAGAATGCGCCACCTTCAGAATAGGTATTAAGTACCGAAAAGGTCGCTAAGCCTTTTAACGTCCTTTTCGGTACTTAACACCTACATGAGAATCTGGCCCTATGCTGCTACTTTTGAGGAGTCTGGTGCGAATGGGCCCCCTTAACTACCTACTGACATTTCAGAGCCAGGGGGCCTTTCCCAGATCATAAAGAAAAGTAATGGGTTGAGGGCACCTGGTACTGATAACATGGCCCTTATAACTTTGGAATATGTTCCCGTTCTCTGGGCTCCGATCCTGGCTCATCTCTTTAGAGAGATCTTTAACACGGGGTTGCCGCTTCCTACGTGGAGTGCAGTGCATGTAATTCCCATATATAAAACAAGGGCGTTAGGACTAATCAAATGAACTATAGACCTATCGCCCATTTAGACGCAACCAGCAAAATCGTTGCGGCCGTAGCCCTGAAAGAGTTATAGCGTTGGGTAAACAATGAAGATTACCCCTGCTAACTGCGCAGGGAGTATTAATTCTATTAAAAAGACTAGGAGGCGAGCATTGTGCTTCAACTTCTTTTATTACTACTCCTCAGCCGTTTCAACAATCAATAGCCAAAACACTGTAAAATTTCTAGAGTGACCTTTCCTTCTTTAAACTACAATCCCCATAGTCTCTGTAGTCTATATCTCTCCATGCTCAGCTATGACCGCATCCTGTCCCTGAGCTCCTCCTCTCTTTTACATGCTCTGAACGGTCACTTGCAAACTCCACACCATGTTCTGCCAACAGAGCGAAGACTTAAACCACTCCAAACTGAACGTCGATCCTCCTCGACTTCAATCGACTCCTGTCACTAGTCTCTTTTTGCAATTGTTCTTCTGTTCTTCTCCTAAGAGTGATACAAAAAACGTACGCGCCCGTATGCCCCTGGGCCTGGTTGCGCGTTATAAATAAACCAAATACAAATACAAATTCAAGCAGAAGAATCAGGGTGGCGTTCATGTATCCCTTTTATGATACAAAAACATTATCATCAACTATGCATGAATGGGAGGGAAATGAATGCTCGCCACCTAGTCTTTAATAGAATTAATACTCCCTGTGCAGTTGCAGGGGTAATCTTCATTCTATGACAAGACTGGAGGCGAGCATTATGCTTGTTCAAAGATTCCCCAACACAGTGGCTGCCATACTCTCGGTTGGCTTAAAGTAAAACTCCTTAAAAGTATGATCATTAGCCCAATCTGCTGCTAGCATAATCTCTCTCAATGATACCCCTGCCGTAAAGGCCTTGGACGCCATCGCCCCGCGCACTGAGTGTGCTCCCTATCTCCTTAAATCAATCCCTGCTGCTTGCATAATTTCTTTAACCCATCTAGCTTTGGTGGCTGTAGATACTGTGCGAAAAGGCTTTCTAGGAGATATGAGCAATTGCGTGGTACCGACTGCTCTACTCTCTGCCGTCCTGCTTTCATACTCTTTGATGCAGCTCGCTACACACCACTTGGTCTTATGCGACAAATACGGATAGTGGACCGACGAGGTCTGTGTCTTAGTCCTCCTGACTACTGAGAAAGTGACCCCTTCTGGGCCAAAAGCTCTCCGATTTACTTCTAGCGCCTTGACATCTGACACGGGCTTACAAAACACTAGGCATAGGAGCATTGCTAGCTTGCCTGACAGCTGCTTAAGAGATAAATATCTGTCTGAAGTCCAGTCCTCAAGTAGACGGAGAACTCCGGTCACGTACCAGACTGTATTATACTAGGGTTCTGGAGGCATCCTAAATCTGGCTCCTCAAATGAGTCTCACTACTGTGGGGTGTTCCCCTGCTGACACTCCTTCGACTGGCAAATGCCCAGCCGAGATCGCTGACCTGTATACTCCTATAGTGCGGAAGGCTCTCTCGTCTTATAACATTTAAGCTAGAAAGTTCAGGATAACTACCACAGGGACTGAAATGGGATGAACACCTCTCCCTTTGCACCAGCTAGACCACTTGGCCCAAGCCGCGTCGTAGCTCCTTCTAGTGTAAGGTGCCCAGGATTCCGCGCTAAGCTCTGCAGCTTGCGTCAAAATGCCTAGCAGCGCCCAGCGTCTCCTGATATCCTGCACGCAATGAGCGGGAGTGTCCCTCTCACTTTCAGAGGATGATACGACCGAGCTGGGTCCGTGAGCAGTTGGTCTCCTTCTGGCAGAACTCTCGGAAGGTCTACTGCTAGCTCCATTAGAGTCAGGAACCATACTTGTGATTTCCACAGTGGTGCGACTAATAGTAGTTCTGCTCTCTCCTTCCGACACTTTGGTAGAACTCTGTTCAGCATCATGAATGTGGTAAACGCATAGTGCAGACCGCCTGCCTATCCTTGCAGGAACGCGTCCATCCCTAGCGCACCCGGATCTAGCCTCCAGCTGAAGTAATCGGCTGTCTGTGCGTTGAGGCGGGATGCGAAGAGGTCTATGTGCAGTGGACCCAATCTCTGATCCAGTATCCGAAATACTGTCGGATCCAGCCTCCAATTGCTGGAGTCTATGAGGTAACGTGAATTCCAGTTGGCTACTACATTCAGCGCTCCGGGCAGATACTCCGCCGTCACTGACATGACATCTCCGACTGCAGACAAAAGTGGCAAAAATCCGTTGCTGGCTCGGCTAGCATCTTGGACTTTGTCCCTCCTAGGTGGTTTATGTAGCGGACTGCTGAAATGTTGTCCATCTTCCGCAGTACACACTATTTCATCCTCCCCTTCGTGAAGGCCTTGATTGCAAGGAACACGCTAACAGCTCCAGACAGTTTATGTGGAGACGGAGCTCCTCTTCGCTCCACTTTCCCCCTGTCTGCAGGTTTCCGCATCGGGCTCCCCAACCTAGACGACTGGCATCCGACACTATCACTAGGTCCGGTTGATCTCAGAATATGGCTCGCCCATTCCAGGCGTCCATATTCTTCAACCGCCATTCCAGTTCTGTAATTAGTTCCTGATCCAAAGGTACTAAATGATGATATCTCAAGCCTTGCTGCAAGTGCCTGATCTTCAGCCTCTGCAGCGGTCAATGGTGTAAAGGCCCTGGAAATGTGGCTTGAATGGAGGCCGCCAACAGGCCCACGATCCTTGCTAGCACTCTGAGAGAAACCAACCGCTTCTGCAGGCATCCTCGGATCTCTC
This sequence comes from Ambystoma mexicanum, assembly GCF_040938575.1. NCBI lineage: Eukaryota > Metazoa > Chordata > Amphibia > Caudata > Ambystomatidae > Ambystoma > Ambystoma mexicanum. Next base: position 1,629,942,833 of record NC_090932.1, read on the forward strand.
TTTTGATGTCCCGTATCTTCTGCGCCGGGAGCTCTAGCGTGGTCTTCTTGGTATCTAGGATGAATCCTAGGAAGTCTAACCTCTGCGCTGGAGTGGTGTCTGATTTCTCCACGTTCACTAGGAATCCCAGAGACAGGAGCAGGTCCTGCACCCACTTTGTCTGGTAAACCAGCGCTTCCCTGTCCTCGGCCAGCAGCAGTAGGTTGTCCAGGTATATGATCAGTCTTATGCCTTTCTCCCTTATTGCTGCGGCCACTCGCTTCATCAGCTTGGTAAAGGCACAGGGTGCTGATTCAAGACCGAAGGGCATCATCTTGAATTGCCAATACTGCTTTCTCCAATGAAAAACTAGGAAGGTCCTGAATTCTTCCGACACTGGAACTGTTAGGTAAGCGTCTTTCAGGTCCAGCCTCGTCAGCCAGTCTCCTTCCCTGGGGGAGTCTCGGAGCTGGTGAATGTCTTCCATTTTGAAATGGCAGTAGACTACCCAGCCGTTCAGTTCCTTCAGGTTTATCAACGGTCGAACCTTCTCTTTCCTGTGTACTAGGAACATGTTGCTCACGAAACTGGGCATCCCCGGACATCTCTCTATAGCGTCCTTTCGTGCGAGCTGAGTCAACTCGTGATCTGAACAGTTAAGCTCTGCGCACGCTAAGTGCTGCTGGTGTGGCCTGCATGCTTGTACTGGCGGCTCTATAAATTCTAAGTGCAGACAATATCCATGCATCGCTTGAAACGCATGCCAGTTTCCCCAGAACTTACCAGTTCTCCCTCCCACTGGAGGGTAATGACTCCTCCTCACCTTGTGTGAATCCTTGACCTCGGCTGTTCCCTCTTCCTCTGCGTCCTCTCAGGAAGCGTCCCCTGACCAGGAAGAAGGAATCTTGTTGTCTGTTCTCCCAGTATTGTGCTCTGGGATTATGGGGTCTTCTGCCTCCCTGGTTTCAACCAGCCGCACGTCCTTCTTCGGATGGAAGCTTGAGCTTTCCCCAAGGAGGTATATGTACCAACAAAGCGGCCCACCTCTTTCCCAAAGGTTTCTCCAAAAACGAGGCCCTGGGTCCCCTCCCTTGCCTCGTACAATGCGAGGACGCTGAGCTTGGGATCAATTTTCAGCAGTAGGCCCCTCCTTCTCTCTGAATCAATGGTGCAGTTGGCGTTTCCTAATAAGCAGACAGCTCTCTGTGCCCAGCCTGCTACGCAGTAGAAATGCGATGCAGAAGCTCCATGCCCTGTGCCCTGGCCCCGCCTCCATGACGGTGGGGGCCGGAGTACTCCTACATTTCCTCGCCCTCACCGAGGGTTCGGAAGGCTCCGCGGGCACCTGGCCAAACCCCTGATGAGCCGGTCATGCAGCACGGGGCGAATGCGGTGCAGAGGCCGTTCCAACAGTAGAACATTACGATATCTAATCTAAGAAAGTAACGTAAAACCGTACTTGAAATATGTTACGCGTGAATTCCGTTTACTAGGTTAGTCGTAAAAACTCTTCATAGCGATCCTATGTGCTATGATCAACAGTTTTGACACATTTATGCTTTCTACACATGCTATACATTAAGGATATATATGTTTTTGCTGGGCAATTTCTCTTATGGCAATATATAAGGAGGATAGAGAAATAGTACTTATCTGCTTGAAGAGCAGTAAAAGAAGACGATGAGCTCAGGGACAGGATGGGGCCATAGCTGAGCATAATAATAATAATAATTTGGCATTTATATAGCGCTAAGAACCCTCAGGTATCTGAGCGCTGCGTTAGCAGGCTCTGCATGGATGTCAAAGCGAGCGCTCTACTCGCTGTGCCACTTGACCCTGCATGTAGAGATATGGACTACAGAGACTATGGGAATTGTAGTTTAAAGAAGGAAAGGTCACTTTAGATATTTTACAGTGTTTTGGTTATTGATTGTTGAAACTGCTGAGGAGTAGTAATAAAAGAAGTTGACGCATATTGCTTGCCTCCAGGCTTGTCATAGAATCTTAATATTCTAGTACCCAGCCAAATAGGCTTTTGAAAACAAATGGGAACCATTCTGAATTGAATGATCCTTTCTCATGTTCGGGCGGCGGTGGCGGGGGGCTGTATTTGTACAGTCTATATGGCCTCTTTGGACCTCTCAATTGCCTTCGACAGAGTGAACAGACATAAATTGCGGTATCAATTAATGAAGAAGGGTGTTGCGCCCCCTCTTGTAAAACGGATTCCTCTATTACACTATAATACATCTGTTTAGATTGGGCTCTATAAAGATTCCTTCCTGTCTAGGTCAATAAAAATAGCTCTGGGTCTAAGACAGGGAGGCGTTTAGCACCTCTGCTTTGCAGTATTTACTTATTGGATATTGAGAATTTGTGGGGACCCGCAAACTCACACCCCATCAGATCTGGCTCGGTGAAAATTAATTGGTTGGCTTTCGCGGACGATTTATTATTTTTCAATTTGACCCCAGTTAGATTACAATGGAAGCTGACAGAGAACAACCTTATATATAGTCAATGCCAAGAAATCAAGAATAGTTATTTTCTCTAAAAAACATAAGCCTAAAGTGATGGGATGGGGAGTGGGTAAGGCCTGTTTGGCATGTACCCACTCTATGAAATATTTGGCTTTTAATTTTATTTACAGGGCGTCTGGGGGTGGGGAGGGGGCTGGTTGAAGATCTAAACCTTTTATTGCCCAATTTAAGAAACAAGGTATTTTAATGTGCAGCTACTCCTTGCTCCCTTTCCAAGAGAGTTATTTGGCCACGGTGGTGCCATGTCTAATTTACGGTATGGCATGCTCACGCTCCCTTTACGACCATGGCACATTTGCAAACTCTCTTGAAGACGGATTTGGGCCTTCCCCCCTCCATCCCTAGTTTAGAAACCTCGGGGTATTAAGCGCATTATAAATAACCTATCATATCATATCATAACTGCGTAATCCGCCAGGAGTTCGCTTTGGTATCACTAGCTGCCAGAGTTTCCTGGTCTAAATTATGCCTCCACTATAAGATGTAAAAAGGCTTTGAGATAAACCTAAAAGATATATTAGAAACTTTGGGGTTGCAAGATATGAACTTAAGGGAAATATTAGAATTAGTTAAGAGAAAACTCTTTGACTTAGATTGGTGCTTTACTGTTGATGGCCTGGGAGACTATTGCTTATATAAGGAGCATGGCTGCTTTCCGAGAAGAAGAAAGATACTTTTCAATATCGTATCTTTGTTTCGATGCTACAAAGCTCGAATAGCCTACATTACATTTAAATTTAACCTGCTCCCAACTTTGGAAGTCATGGGGCCCATGTTAGCAATTATGGGCCACAATAGGACATGCAGACTGTGCAAGAATTCCATACACAAGGAGATTGTTAAACATCTAGTCCTATTTTGTAAAACAACCACCCACTTAAAGTATCACCACTTTACACATACCCAAGTTTATAGCACCTTTGAAAGTGACCATATTCTTTGGGCAGACTTAATGCGGGGTAATAGCATAGCCAAATTGCTACAATTATACTGGATGATTCTAGAAGTGTTTAATTTGTAGAATGTTGCCCTGTAAAGAGAAATTCTATTAATTTGGGTGTGTTCTTATTGTAAGAAAAGTATGTACAACATTTTTCTTGTCTCTCTTTTTTTTAATGATTGTCTTTATGTTGTTGGATATTTAATGTTTTTTAATGTTATTTTTACATAGTGGAAAGTTTCAAATGTAAACCAAAACACTAATAGAACAAATCAAAAACATTCTATGTGCTGTTGTGCATTATGTGTAGCTGTCATTTTCTTGTCTGGAGGATAAGTTACTGATTGGCTCATGCAGCCTAGTATAACTACACACTAACATCACTGCCCTCACTGCAGAAATGCCTTTTGGCAATATGCCTTGGAACACTTGTGCATAGGCGTGCTATAAATAAAATATCATATATCATATGCATAATGGCCCGATAGAACAGGCCACTCTGCTCTTTTTATGCCATTTGGGACTTGTAAACACATGTTCTCTCATTGATAGGGAATACAATGATTAGCCAATAGCATCAGTATTTTTATTTCCAATGGGGCGCGGGTTGTCAGCAATGTGTCTGCAGTTATATCACACAGTAGGCATTATGGGATGTCTCTGCTGTGTAATTGGTAGCTTCATGGCAACATACTTCACATCACCAGTGATGGTAGTTCTGACACTGTATGTCATGTCATAAGGCAGGGGGTCTGCAACCTTTGGCTCTCCAGATGTTTCAGACTACGATTCCCATGATGTCTGGCTATTGACTATGCTGGTTAGGGATGAAGGGAGTTGTAGTCCAAAACATCTGGAGAGCCAAAGGTTGCAGACCATTGTAAAAGCACTGAGCAGTGATTTGCAACGTTTGGCTCTCCAGATACTTTGTTGCACAACTCCCATTAGTCCAGCCAACATAGTCAAAGGGGAAGGATAGCTCAGTGAGTTGGAAGTTTGCTGCTGCAAACTGCGTGTGATCTGTAGGTGGTATATTCGAATCCAAGCAAGGCCAACTCAGACTTAGATCCTTCCGAGGTGGATGAATGAGTACCAAATTCAGTTGTGTGATAATTGTAAGCAATTATGTTCTATCCACAGTACTTTGGCAAAATACTATATAAATAAGAAATCATTATCTTCATTCGTAACATAATCCAAACCACCCGTGGTGTCGCAGGTTGCAGAACCATGTCAGCCATACGAAATCGTGATACAAATGCTAAACAATTAATTGGCGGCGTATCTATGTGCGCGTCTCTGCATGTTGAACAATGGCATTGATGGAACCCGCCGAATATTTCAAGTGAATAGGTTGCTCCTCTAGTGCTACGGAGTGAATATTTACACCTTGAGTTTCATAGTAAATTTGTAGTGCTATAAAGCGAGTGTTTGTACCTTAACATTGCCATTTCTACTGTCTGTAGACTTTACATTTTGTTAGAGTAACCTAAACTATTTTTTTCCAATGTTATTTCTGTGTATTTTTGTGGGGTGCATGGCATGTAGTGTATGAGTGTATGTTGTATAAGTGGTGTCAGTGTATGGCATATGAGTGTGTGTATGCGTGTATTAGCACATGGGCGTAATGTATTGCATTTTAGTAGTTATTTACATAGCACCTTTCTCCATTTTTATGGTCACCAAGCGCTTTGTGGTAGGAACGCCCTTGAGGAACGAAGTCCAGGTATGGGAAAGTTCTCAGAAAAGGCTTAAGATGCTCGAGTGGATTTGGCCAAGATTAGGATTTAGGAGGGCTGGCTGGACTCCAGTAAGCAACCCAAGAGGTCAGGCATGTGGACGGATGCTGAGGGAGGTCACAACAGAGAGCCAGTGCAGGAGACTCGATATGAACCCAGCTAGACCGAAATGCGTCATAGGCTGTCGCTGTATTCTAATGGCAGAGGTGTTGAGGCAAGTCTGGAGTTTCAGTGTGAATCGATTCTGTGACCAGCTAGGCCCAATTTGTTGTAGTATTAGCTGCATTCTAAAGTGCGTGGATGGATAGCCATGCCTGCAGCCAACGTCGACCGCTTTGTCGTCCGATCTTCTGTGGGGAATAAAAGCCAGCTACCTTTGTAGACTATTCTAAGCACTATGAACGCGCTACCCTCAAGTCAACCAAGTTCAATAGGCTGGCAGTCCTAGAACATGTTCTAGGTGGGAAAGACAGGCTGCCATAGAAACCAGGATAATTGGATCCTCTACTCGCAATAGACATGAGCGTATGCCCTGTATGTATTTGGTAGGAATGTATAGTACACAAGGTGTTCCACAAAACAGCTATCCAGCTTAACACGCACAAGGGGTGTAAGTCCACACTTAACACTGATAGGGCACTGTCATATTTTATTTAGACAAGAATGCACAAATAATACATATTTTAATAATTATACACAAAACATAAAAAATATCAACATTATAAAACACCTAAAAAGACAATACACAATCTGACATTCCCAAGAGCTCTTAGTGACTAGAGCCACAACACAAAGAGATGTCTGAATTCGGTTTTATCGTCACAAAAGTAAGTGAGATTAGTAGGAAAGGTAGGGATATGCTTTTAACAATATGTTCACCCTCTTTATTACTCTCCTCGGGATTCGTCGACACTAAGCGGTGTTTCTGGGTCCCAGAACAAGACGGCACGCAATTGAATCAATCTCACTCACGTGATCTGATGGGCCCGTCTTCAGGACACTGTGTAGTGGCACAAATTAGTCAGAGAGGACATATTGTGTAGAAATGTTCAAATAACACGGATCTAAAATCCAAAACAAACACGTGTTGGTAATTTAAAAACACCTGATACCATTCTATCTCTCTCTTTAGTGTGGTGGATTTCTTCACTAGCCTTTCATTTCTTTTAAGGCGTGTGAGGGATCATATTTCATAACGATTGTGGCAATCCATCGTTGAGTGGCACTTCCTACCACCTAAAAAGAAAACAGTTCAGATTTAATAATTCCTGTTTTCATGTGGTCTTTTTATAAGAAGATGAAACATTTCTTCATTCGCTTTTCAACTTTCAACTTTCAAGTTCATTTGTTTAACACACCCGTGAAAGCTATTCTAAATAAATGCCTCCATTTTCGAGTTAGCAAGTGGTTATTTCTTTTCTGCCCAAAGTTTGTAGTTCCATGTCTGCAAAGGTCTCGTGGCGAAAAAGATATTCATTCATTAATTGGTCTACCTTAAAGGTGCCTAGTAGTCTCCAGAAAGGACTGTGCCAATGAATCATACAACGGTCGAAAGCAAGTAATATTAAACTATTCTAAAACACTTTCATCACACAGCGGATATGTTAAGAATGTCACAAAAACAAAGACTTCTGCGCTGAGGTTGGATTTTGCTTACCTCAATGACTTCTAATTTTTCCTCCGTATTTCATTCTATCTGACTTCACGCGGGATAAATGCCCAAAGCGTAGTAACGCGTTGTAGAAATTGCATACGCGTCTTTTAGTTCTGTAAAGGGACAAAAAGTCATGCGTACAAACATTAAAGGGTGCAAAACGTGCAGTAAGTCGTAGGCACGTATCTTTGGCATTTCCAATATGGCGTTCCGAAGCAGTATTGCGCAATTAAGAACACGCAAGAAGCAGCCGCGCGCTCGCGCTTTCCTCACAGGGACAGAAGGCAGACCTCGGCTCCACTCTGCGGTGTTGATTGGGAATCAAGTAAGTGCTTTTTTAATATGAACCTAAACGGTTCGTTCACATCTAACAAACAAAACCGCATGTGGTTAATGTTTGTACGCATGGCTTTTTGTCCCTATTAAGCATCTTTATGGTAGACCAATTCATGAATGAATATCTTTTTACCACAAGACCTTTGCAGACATGAAAGTACAAACTTTGGGCAAATAAGAAATAACAACTTGCTAACTCGAAAATTGAGTTTCATTTAGAATAGCTTTCACGGGTGTGTTTAATACATTTTTCATCTTCTTATAAAAAGACCATATGAAAACAGGAATGATTCAATCTGCACTGTTCTCTTTTTAGGTGGTAGGAAGTGCCACTCAACGATGGATTGCCACAATCGTTATGAAATATGATCCCTCACAAGCCTTACAAGAATTGAAATCCACCACACTAAAGAGAGAGATAGAATGGTATTGTCATGATCTCTGCTTCCAAAAGGTCAGGGTTTTCCCAACTCCCTTGGAAGCAGATTCATAACCCAGGTTCCGAGTGCCAACCAGTCCCAATTGGGACCTTTTGGACCCAGTCCTGGCGCCAGTGGCACCAGGCTCATAAATATGCCCAGTCCCAGCGCTGGAAGCGCCGGGCTCATAATGCTTGGGTGGACTTACCTGCAGCAGACCATGCTGCTTACTTGCCTGCCAGTTGAGCCTCTGATCCTCTTCTGTTTGGAACTACTTTTCCTGTTGGGTGGGGCAGGAGCCACTCCCTAGGTTCAGAACACTGGGACTCTTCTGGAAAGCAGGAACTCTTTTCTTACCTAGGCGTGGCTGTGGAAGGAGACACCTAAGCACTACAGGAGGCTATTTAAACCACACCCGATGGATTAATCTTGCTTTGCGTTATTCTGCATCCTCTGCAGCAGAACGCTCATCGTGTCTTCTGCATCTGATCCTGGGCCTAAGGAAAGAGGCTTACCATTCTGAATCCAGTCTTCAGCAACACCTATAAAGACAAGAAAGAACAGGTTAGCATTACGGTCTTCAGTGACAGCTCTTCACTTACCTGGGCCATCGGCTGTCACCAACGCCTCGCGCTGCATTCTGAAAGACAAAGGCTTACCTACTCTTCGTGCGCTCCGGAGGTCTTCACACTGCATTCCGGCATCTGAAAGACAAAAGCTTACCAACTCTTCGCACGCTCCGGAGGCCTTCGGCGCTGCATCCCGCATCTGAAAGACAAAACAAGGTGCGTTTAAAGACATTGGGGAACTTTAATACTCACGTGCCATTACTCCTTTCCACATCTAACCCAGTGGGTATTCCGGCACCCTGCAGCCGCTCCGAACTTGTACCTGCAAAATAAAAAGACAGAGCGCATCGTGAAGCAGGCAACAAGCGCTTACTTACGTGCTTCCAGGCGCTTCTATTCATCACACGGGCTCCATCTTCAACTCACTTCAGCCCGTCATCCACCATCGCCGGAACCCTGTAAAACAAGAGACATCATTACTAAAGACTTTAAAGACATTAGAATTACTCGAAACTTACCGTTCGTGCAGTAAACGACGGACAGCAGTCCTCTGAAGTCAAGAGGCCTGCTCCCCTTATCCAGTGAAGAAACTGGTTACAGCACCCTGCCCCGAGGCAGATGGAGAGCACGGCGTTCACTTACCTAAGGTGAGAGCGTTAACCTTCGGGGTTCTACAGGAGAAGAGAAAGGGAAGAAGAGAGAGACATTCAATAACCCAGTTCATTAATCCCATATTTTCTATCTGCAGACATCTTACCCTTCGAGTCAAACATACAGTGCACAGAGGTCCAGCCCAAAGAGCCAGCCGTGTGTTACACATCACCTTTGAAGATACGGTATACGCCCAGTCAAGACTGGCGCCTCTACGGGAATCAGGTGAGCGTTACAGGTATCAGGTGTTTTTAAATTACCAACACGTGTTTGTTTTGGTTTTTAGATCCGTGTTATTTGAACATTTCTACACAATGCGTCCTCTCTGACTAATGTGTGCCACTACACAGTGTCCTGAAGACGGGCCCATTAGATCACGTGAGTGAGATTGATTCAATTGCATGCCGTCTTGTTCTGGGACCCAGAAACACCGCTTAGTGTCGACGAATCCCAAGGAGAGTAATAAAGAGGGTGAACATATTGTTAAAAGCATATCCCTCCCTTCCCTACAAATCTCACTTACCTTTGTGACGATAAAACCCAATTCAGACATCTCTTTGTATTGTGGCTCTAGTCACTAAGAGCCCTTGGGAATGTCAGATCGTGTATTGTCTTTTTAGGTGTTTTATAATGTTGATATTTTTTATGTTTTGTGTATAATTATTAAAATATGTATTATTTGTGCGTTCTTGTCTAAATAAAATATGACAGCTCTCTATCGGTGTTAAGTGTGGACTTTCACCCCTTGTGCGTGCTAAGGTGGGTAGCTGTTTTGTGGAACCCCTTGTGTATTCTCCTCCTCCACACAGCCCCCGAAAAAAGAGCACTACTCAGCTCTGTACTAGTACATTCTGTGGTATGAATGTGTCACGTGTGGGTGCAGTCCGTACGAGTGCATGGTGTATAATTGAGTTGCATAGGGCGTGTGAGTCCATGGCATATGTGTTTATGTTGTGTGTGTGGTGCACAGCAACAATGCAAGCTTGGTTTTCTCAATCAATTTTTTTAAAGAAATACTGCTAAAAGAGATTTTTTTTTAAATAGTCCATTCCTCACATCCTTCCATCTCCAAACGGCACGAGACAATGTGACAGACGCTTCTCTTAGAACCTCCCTTTCTCTCTCACACTTTAGAGCTGCTGGGGAAAATCACCTGTGCTTAGCCATCTTCCCTGTGGACCCCTCCTCCCCTCACCCCATAATTATTTTATGCAAAGTGTTCTATTTACTGCACTCTCGCGTGCCGCTTCGCTCTCTTCGTTCCACTTTCCTCAAGCCTCTTCCTGCCTCTGCTTTTTTTGGGGGGGAAATGCTAGTGCATAGATTCAATTGAGTGTGTGATGTGCGCTTTACAAATCAAAAAACAGAAGCGTGATTACAAAAGCAAATTTCTCAAAGGGAATATGAGATAAAAAGGAGATAAGTTGTAAATGGTTTGAAAACGGAAAACTATGAATTGTACAACGTAAGGACAGTTGTAACGTCTTAAACCGTTTCAATGAAACCTCGGCCCTTGATTATGACATCACGCCGTGGACATTTTACTGGTAACGCCCTACGTCAGGGTCAGGTGACGCTGTCACGTGTCTCTGAGCTACACGTGTCACATCGTTTGAGAATCTATTTCACTTCAGATTTGTTTTTTGTACTTTTAACAGTGCCGTTTACTTTGGCACTTTAATAGTAAAGTCTTCTTAGTTTGACATTCCAGGAAAGCAACTTTTATTTTTCTATCATGTTTTATTGGCAAGTTTGCTATCTCATGACATTTTTGTTTTGTTTCTCACAGAAACGTGTTTACTCAGAGCAGTGATATAATGCGATGCACTGTTTGACGATCAAGTGAAAGAGATGTAAAAAACAGTATGTTTTGGCTCATGGGTGTCACTGTGAAGGAAAATCTGAAGGTGTGAGGATTGTGCATTCATACACATCCACGTTATTGATGTGCCATTAGTGCCCCGTCTCGTGTGCTTCTATCATTGTGAATTGCTGACAGGTGAACGCTCTGCCTGTGACTTGGTTGCACTTGGTTCCTTTTGCTGTCGATTTCATGGGAGAGTCTCCGCTGTCAGAGGCTTGACAGAAAAGTGTTTGCTTTTGTGTACGTTTTTGGTTTGAAGTGTGTGCCTGTTCACATCTCTTATAATGGTGTGTACTTTACTGCTGTCCTCTCATGGATTGCGGCGTGGCGGGACATGGAGGCCGCACCTGTCATATACAAGCCCAATGCCTGTTCTTGTTTTGGCCTTTGTTAAAGCCAGGCATGTGGGGGCTATACTATTGCGAATTGGTTTGTTTCTTATCTGCTAACTTTTTTCTGTTTGAATGTTTTGTCTCTAAACAGTACACCAAACTGATGAATTCAACTAATTGCACAGAATGTTCATGTGCTTTTTTGTAATTTGATATTCTGTTCTGAAAAAGCAGAGCGCTGCTGTTTACTGAAGTGAATGTTTTGTTCTGTTTATTCAAGAGATTCACTTGCTTAAGTATTTGCAGAATTGTAGTGGGTTATTTATAACGCGATTAATGCCCAGAGGTTTCTAAGCGCGGACCCGGGGAATCGAACCTGTGTTGCTCTGCGTCGTCTTGCTTTCAAGGCGAGCGTGTTGCGCCTGAGCTATTCTCCCGAGGCAAATAGTGGGGTTCCCTCTAATGCGAACAAAGACGGCCAAGTAACCTGTTCTCTGTGATGATTCTGATTCAAGAGGCGCTTCAACCATGTTTAGCTCAGTGTGCCTTTTACAGCAGAGCTTAATATCCATGTCCATATCATTTGGCCCCTCCCACTTGGACAGTCCAGCACCGAAATGCTAGGCCATTCTCCTCTGAGCAAGAGTGCCATGAGCAACCACAGGCACGTGTTTCTGTCTTGTCGGCCCTCCTCAGTGAGGTCGGTGACTGAGTCTCTGAGCACAGAGAGCAAGGGGTCCACGTCTGCATTGCCCTCAGTGACTTTGGCATCCCAGCTCTGGGGTTTGCCTGCTGTGTCCCTGCCAGGGTGTTCATGTTTAATCTGTGAAAGAAAGGAGATTTAGAGGGCGAGGGAGGGCTGAGGGCTGGGCAGGCATGAGGCATCTGGGGATGAGGCATCTGGGTTGAGAGTGCTTGAAAAAGCACATTTTCAGGTGACATCCAGGGTCGGGCTGGGCCATAAAATTGTCTCGGGCACCAATGAAAATGTGGCCCACACTTGCAAATGGCAATTCACTCCTTTTGTGACACTGTTTGTATAGTAACCAATGGGGAGTTTATTTGATAAAGTGTGATGCAAATTGTGCATTTTAAAGAACATTTATTCGGTAACACTGGTCAAAACTACTACCCGCAGAGTGAATTAACTCATCAAACTGGCCCCAATTGGTAAACGTGGCCTACTTTGACCCCAAAAAAGGGACCCACACCAGCATTTTGCGTTTTTGGTTTGACCGTGGGCCTATTGCCCTATAGGCTTGTCCGAGCCAGGTTACATCCCGCCCCATGTAAACGTTGTAGCATGGCAAGTGCGATGTGTTTTAACTGTCAACAATAAGCGTGAATGCAGATTATCGCAACTGTTGCCACAGGGAAATACCACGTGAAATCTCTTTTTGCAGCACTCGCTTGTGTGCTGCCTGAGCTATGTACGGGCGCTGCCTTTTCCTGGTGCCAGACCCTGGACAATGCTAAATGGAGCTTTTTCCAGACCTGAAGCTGATGAAGGGGAACGTGGAGCAGGGCTTCGACCAGGGGTGTTGCTAGGTCTGGAAAAGATCGGGGGCTAGGCTAATGTTGGGACTGTCGAGACTCGGGGCTAGCTAGCCTTTAGGCTTTAGAGATTCTATCTGGGGCTACAACCAAAAGACCCGGGGCTATAACCCCCTCAATCTCCACCCTTGAGCAACGCCTCTGGTTTCGACCCACCCCGAACTAAGAAATAGCCATTTCTCGAACCGATCCGGCCGTGCTATAGCTGTCACCTGCCAACCCTAGGATGCGCTGGACTATTGGGTTAGAAAATGCATTTTTTATCTATGTCAACAAGCCATTGTATATTTTAAATTCATGGATTTAATTTAAGAAAAGAGTGCTGGTAACCAATACAAAAATGCCTTATAATGTCCTTTAAACAGGGACCTATGTGATCGTCGTGGCATGCTCAGTTGTTTCGAATACAAAAATGCTGAACCCGAAAACAGAAGCATGCAGTGATCACATCGATCACACAGTACCGCATTCCCCCTACCTGCAACCCATCGCACCATACTTTTTCTTCCACGTACCAATCTTCTCTCCGGAGACTCGCCTCGCCCGCCTCCCTGTGGCGCTAGTTTCCTATCCCTAAAGTGGGTCGGAATTTCCGTCGCAGGGTCCTTTTTTTTTTCATACCTTTTTTCCCCGCTGCAATCCTTCCAACGGAAGCCAGAGAGACCCCTGCAGCGACCAAACCCGTTACACCACGCAAGGTGGAGTGGGGGACACCCGCGCAATCTCCACTCCCCTTGTACGGTATAATGAGATTCAACGTTTTTGTTACTGCCGAATGCGCAGTGAATGTGCATTCGGCATTTTCTTTTCGACGGAAACGAGTGATACCATAAGTATTGGTGAGAAACTAGTGAGATTTTGGGAACAATAACACATTTATAAGAACTTAAACGACACCGGGATGCTTACTGAACTCTTTTACGATCTTATACGTTTGAAGTAGGATTTATGTAAGACCTTATAAGATTCTGATTATCTTCATGAGAGAATCAATAAGAATTTGTCGTAAGGGTAATGATCCTCATAGCGAATTGGATTTACCCTTGATATTTTGTATCAGTTCCAGTAGTTGCACGCTGTATATATGTATTTGTGTATTTATATTTGGGTTTCAAATAGCACAGACAAAGGTAGGAAGCAACATAGTTTTGTATATGTCTTTGGGGGTGACCTATGAGGTTGGAGGGGGCTTAATATTGGTGGCATGGGATGCTCGAACCATAGAGGTGGGATGTGATGCGGGTACGCAAGAAGCCTAGGTGATACCCCGTGTTTCCTTGCGTTCAGACTATTCGGAACATCGACTACCTTGGATGGAGTTTGGGATTTACGTGACTTCTTTGCGAAGATCGGGAGTTGCACTTAGGTCCATTATAGATGTTTCTATAGTAGGTTTGCGGCTGGTGCATCACACGCGGCACGCGCACAAATGGCAAATCACCATGAAGTCATTTGATATACACGGAGGAATTGGCTCCTATTGGCACAATTCATGGAACTGTGGTCAGTCACACTGCGCCAATGTCAGCCGCCGCGGTGTTAATGACCACAGTTTCATTCAATAGCCAATTTCTGTATGCATGATAATCTTTTAGTTCAATACTTCACACTTTGCTTTTTAAACAGAGAGCGTTCATGAGGGTGGCTGCGCATGCGCAGTGCTGCATACTCTGCAAAACAGCATGCAGAGCAATCAGCATTTTCCATGTTCTACATGCATAGCAATCAGCATTTTCCATGCCCTGCCACCCGCGCATGCGCTCTCTATGTGGATAAACTCATAAACTTTTTTGTTTGCGTATTCACTTGTACGGAAGACAGGTTTGCGGCACGCTCCATGGAATACACGGGCAAGAAGCGTACTGTAATACCGCCCTGTGTATTGGTAATTTGTTTTCGTTTTTTTTTTAACTTACGAAACAAACTAACATTCCATGTTACTCTAACAAGCTTTTCAACTTTAAAATATACACCTGCATCAGTTTTCCTCTTCTTTGTATTATTTTGATGGGTGCAGTATGAATACTTTGTGAGCGCCTGGAGACCATGAAAATGGCAGCGGTGCGCGGTATAAATCAACATAACATAACATGAAATAGCGCAGCCTCTCTGCACGCTTTACTAAGCAGAGCAGAAAAACGTAATCAATCGGCATAAGTGAGGTCTGCATTTATTTATTTAGCATTTATTTGAGCACCCAAAGTCTTCAGGCATCTAGGCGCTAGTTACAGAAAGTGCATGGTACATTAGTGCAAGAATACATATATAGTTACAGGCATGAGAAAAGGTGTGTTATTATTCCGTAAAGGCACAGAGTATGATCGGGTGCAATTTGCCATCACAAAATATACGTTTCTTCCCTAGAGACTCTGAACAAACCATTTCAAGAAAATGTAGTCTCGTGAGTGGCTCGATGGGGGGGCTTCTGCAACAGCAGTCAGTTATCTCTAGCTGTCTAGCTCTCCCCCTCTCGCTATCTCTCTTTCTCTTTCTCTCGCGCTCCCCCACCCCCTCTCTCTCTCTCTGTCTCCCCCTCTCAATCTCTCTCTCTCTCTCTCTCTCTCTCTCTCTCTCTCTCTCTCTCTCTCGCTCTCTCTCTCTCTCTCTCTCTCTCTCTGGCATTTTTGGATGTGCAATCCTTTATAATACAATACTTGATATGATGTTTAAAAAGTGTTATAGATACTTGAATAGAAAAAGAAAAGTGTGGTGGCTATTTTTTTTAAGAGTGCCCCTCTCCCCCCTCCCCCGCCAACTCTTCCCTCCCTTTACTTTTACTTAAGCTGGAGCATTTTACTATTAATAATGTATAATGTTATTTTCCCAATGGGCCTGCTCTGACCTGTGTGTGGGTGTGACATTCGTGTTTTTTGAGGGACAGCAAAGTCTACACGTTCAGAGGAGGGTGGTTAAATGCATTTATAGATCTGCTGGTTTAGTTAAGGGTGCTGTGCTAACCTAGCCTGACAACACGTGTTCCAAGGAACACCTGAGTCAATCCTTTAATTAGGACAATGGAATGATGTACTGGTCGCTGCTGGGGCCACTGCAGGGCGCAATCAAGCCATTGTAAACAACCTGTGCAATGGAAGAGGCCGGGCTTAAGCTGATGCCTGCTGGGGGAGGGGTGGGCCTAACTCGTGATGTGAATCCCTTCCTCTGATAGGCCAGGATGCATGCAGTGTTGCTGCTAAGCTACAGACATCAAAGGGGACTCTGGTATCTCCATGTGCCTCATGCCTGGACAAGTCTTATGCACTGCATGACATTTACATGTATGTCACATCAAATAATAATATCTGGTTTTATATAGCTCAACGAACCCGCAGGTATCTAAACACTGAAATAACAGAAGACGTTATTATTCCACAGAGTAGTACTCAATGTAGCGACCTCGGATGGATGAAATGCTGAGTGGACAGCAATGTCAGAACGAGTGCCCAACTCACTGTGCTATCTGACCGGCATATTGATAAGCTTGTGTGCCACAATGATTGAGAAGATAGCCACGTTTGAAATTAAATGAAATTAAATTATATTTTATTTATATCGTGCTCGTACACAATTGTTTCAGAGCGCGACAAGGCAAAGGAAGGGGAACGAGGGGAGAACAAAAACAACGATCTTACTAGGCCCAGTGACATTGAGAACGCGCAAGTGCAGGGAAAGGGGGAGAAGTGGAAAGTGCGGGACAGAGGAGAGAACAGAATAAAGAATAAAAAGTAAAATAAATAAAGGTGATAAACAGTGCTAGTTTGTTAACAATTTGTTGCAGAGGTCTGTGCTCACATGAAAGAGCCCCGTCTGCCATGTGCTACGGCTAAGAAACGCTCATGTGGCATGTATTGAAGTGGCATGCGGTGAGGTATTTTGCAAGTCAGGTTTATAGCACATAAGCATACACCAACACCAGAGCCTCCATTGGCTCCCTCTTCACTTCACTTTTCCTCTCCTCTCTCACACCCGTCACACCCAATGAGGTCACTAAATAAGTCCGGTCTATTAAGGCCTCATCCAAACAGGTGGACTCCTGCCCCCTTAAAACCTTTAAAGACAATAATGACTCCCTCGCCCCAGCCTTGACTGATCTCTGCAATCTCTTCATTTCCACTTCAGTTTTCCCAACTGCCCAGAAGCACTCCCTTGTGCACCCTCTGCTCAAGAAACCCTCTGACGACCCCTCCATTCTGGCAAACTACCACCGGATCTCTATCGCTCCTTTCCTGGGCAAGCTCTTGGAGAAACTGGCTATCTCTCAGCTCACCCTCCATACTGAATCTATTGGCTGCTTCCAGGACCATCAGTCCTGCTTTAGAGCATCCAGAGGCACGGAAACCGCTGTTCTGAACACCCGTGAAGACTTGCTCTCAAATCTTGACACTAACACCCATCAAATGGCAAAAACAATACCCCAAACATGAGTAAAGAAAGTATTTGTGAACAGAATTCATTTCAAATTTACAAAAACCACAAATCTAGAACAGCATTGTTCTGTGAACATGATCAGCAAGACAACCTAGTTCTGCCACAGTCATGTGTGGAGTATAGAGAAAAGTGAATTAACCACCCCCAAGAGTCCAAGCTATTGAAATCTGGTATGGGAAAGTTCTCAATCTTGTCGTCTAAGAGTGAGCTGTTTCTAACTTTGAACTAGTTCAAAGGGAATTAGTTTCCTGGTGGACTAAGAGATCAATCAATGAATGCCGTGGGTGTGTAGAGACTAATCCTAGGTCCATACTGATGCTGAGCTCTTTTTTATACCTAGTGCCTGCTGGTGCACACATGAGGTGTCATTCCGAGTAGGACGCAAAGGGATAACGGGCACCGTTAAGGACATCTGTGGCGGTAAACTATTTGCGCCCTACTTCACGGTCCCTCTGCGGCCCCGTCCTTAATGCCTGCTTTTACCAGGCGTTATGGACGGGATCCGCAAAGGGACTTCAGAGCTAATAACGGTACCGTAATTTATGGTACCGTTATTAGCACCCTCCCCATTCCCATTGAGCCCTATGGGGGTTGAAATGGGAATGGGGATTGACATTTTCAATGGGGACATAACGGTCCCGCAAAGGTCGGACTAGACTGGTAAGTCCCCATTGAACGAGGGTGGACACGGTACGGTAATGGTGCTAGTCATGGCACTAATAACGCCATGACTAGCACCAACCTCGGAATGAGGGCCATGGTGTTTAGTAGCACACTAAGTGTTAATGTCATCAAAGTTTAAATATCCATATTATCAACATGAGAGGGAGAAATGTAGGAGACCCACTTGTTGGGATTCCAGACGGGGATGTGCCATGTGAACACAGAAACACTTGTATACAGGCACGTTATAAATGCCATATCATATCTCTGCAACACATTCTTCACACACTGGGCTATCTTCTTAATCATTGTGGCACTCAGGCTTATCATTATGCATTTCAACGTTGGTTAATGCACAAAACATATTTCGCAAACAAAGGGGAACAAGCAATCTATTCAGTCCCTAAAGGAAGATAAAAACATTGCACAAGTCATGCTACGCTGAGCACACACACTGCATGAACTAAAGTCAACACAGAACGCATTATAGGAATAATCAAACAGCAGTGGTGGCTGGTACATTGTCTAATTGGAGCGGCGTAAAAATGTCTCCTGAATCCGCTTGAGCAACTGCGTGTAGCTAGGGCGGCCACACCAACCAAGTGCGGTAGGCAAGGGGGATTCTTCCCCTGCATTCCTTTAGTGATAATGGGTTAAAACGCTGCATTTTATGGTACACTTTCTGTGAACAATTGGGTAAAAAGCCAAACAGTTCACAATTGCTTTTGTAGAGTGACACATGAAAACATTCAACAGATGGAAGACATTCAACAGTGTGCAGGATATTTTTCACAATCATTTTCATGATGTCTTTTCCCTCGATATAAGCCAGTATTCTGTCAGTGTAAACATATTTTATTGCTAGATGTGCCCAAACATGTGCCGGCTGGCTCTGCCAATAAAGGCCAGTATCCACACTCAAGAGCACTCATCGGGTAGACTTTGCCTATATTGCCAGTAAAAATCTAATGCCACTGTAGGAAATCGTGCCCATCCTGGTTGCACCAATGTAGGCCAGCAGCCTCATCATTTTACTTTTCCCATAAAGTTAGCAAAAATGCCATAGAACAGTATTCAAAACATGACCATGCTGGCTGCTCCAATTTAGGCCACTAACCTCTGGTTAGAACACTCATCATGTTGGCTTTGCATATAATGTCAGTAAAAATGCCATGCCACTGTTAGCAAATATGTCCATACTGGTTTCACAAATGTAGGCCAGTATCCTCATGTAAGAACACTCATTATGTTGGCTTTTTCCTTATTGCCATGGCAGTAAAAATATTTCACTTTTAGTTTCTGACCTAATGAACAGCATCCACCCCAAATCAGCATCCCCACATGCATGCACATTCATACACATAGCATTTGCACGCATACCCATATGCAAGAACATACAGACTGCACTTTCATTTCTGCAATCACCAATGCGCACACATTCACAGACACAACCCTTTGTGTGTATATATATATATACCGCCAGATGAGGTCCCCTTCCAGGGTGGGCGCCCAATATGGACTGGTAACATGCTTCCTTGTGGCCACTTCGGCTGGTTCGGGGACATTGGGGGCGTGCAGAAGTTGGGGAAAACAACATTGAATCTCGGAGAGGCCTTGTAAGCAGAATGAACAGTTTGGGTCTATTTGACCTAAACATTGGACCTAATCACATTTGATCGAAATTATTTGACCTTTTTTTCGGTCTAAAATGGGTGGAGACCCTGGCAATGACGGAAGAAGAAAACCACCAGGCCCATGACCAACCCACGTACCCCATTTGTTGCAGCCTCTAGGAGCACTTTGTGGTCTCCAGCTTTACCCTGGGTGCCATTCACCACCCTTGGGTGCCATTGAGAGCTGTAGTGTGTTGGCATTATGTTTTGCCACTTAACAGAGTTGGGGTCTAACATGTTTGCTGGTGGACCACTAAATACCCGAGTACTTAGTAGCCAGAATGAACACGCAATAGCCCACTTTATTATACTGCATCGTTTTGACCGACACTTTGCGCATCATGAAGCCCAGTCAAGATGCACACACGTTGCCACTTTGCAGACCATCAGCTCCCCTCCCCTCCCACCGAGGCCCCGGACGAACTCTGCACTCCCTTAGCTCAGCTCTGTGCCCACTCAGCTGCCGAGCCATGCCCTCTGTCGGCCGGTCCCTGCGCTGCTCCCGCCAAGCTGTGTACTCTTGTTTATTTGTATGTTTATTCATTTATATTATGCGCCACACCCGAAGGTATGCGGGCGCAGGAGCAGCAGGAATATTCCCAGCTTGGTTACAGTGCTGTACAGTGATTACAGTGTATACATAGGTAGATACATTTTCAGATGGATACATTGATATACAGAATATAGGTATACATATTTACATGATTAGCAAAGTTGGTCAGTAGTTGGTTAGTGATATACAGTTAGCAGGTGAACATATTTACATGGCTAGAATGGCGAGGTCAGTTATTGGTCCTTATTCTTTAACCATTGTAAGTAACTACGCCTAAAGTGGGGATATGTTTGTGGTGTCCTGAGGGAGGGTGGTAGGGAGTTCCAGTGTTGGGCCGCTTTCACCTGGAAGCTGTTACCCCTTATTTTAGTTCGGTTGTATCTAGGAACTGTAAGAAGGTTGGTGTTGGCAGTTGGTGTGCCATCTCTCTGCACGCTGATGGGTGCTGTATAAGTGGGTGGACGGAACATTCCGGAGTGAGGGAGGGGCTGCAGATGGAGGCATGGTGTGCTCACCCCAGAGTTCCTGGGGTGAAGGGTAGAGAGAGTATATGTGGCAGACCACCTGTACCTAGACTTTGCTGCACTCGGTTATTGCCAGTTAGCACCCAAAGCCCCCCCATCCTCTACCCCCGCCCTCGATAAATGATCCATGGCGCACTGCCAGGACTGGTCGGCAGCCCCTAGCACAGATGCCGTGGGCTCTGTCTCACCCCACAGTGACCTCAGCTTTTCTTCGCCACAGCAGTGGTGCATGCAGGGAGCCTGTCCAGCTGCCAGCATATACATGGCATGGTGCCCCAGCTGTAATGAAGATACCCTAGCTTTTGAAAAATGTTTGGGAGTACAGATTGCTAAGGACTATATGTTAGAAGGGATTTGGGTTGTCTGCCGGGAATCGGAAGTGTAACTGCTCGAGCCCCCGTTTTGACCAATCATTAAAAATGGGGGCCTGAGCAATTTTTGTCCCCCACCGCCAGTGCTAAAGATGCGGGGGCCACGCAACACCCGAGGCCTAAGATACCGAAATGGGGAGCGGGGTACACCCCTGCAAGCCCTGCTCTTCATGTTCGGTATTTTTGGCTTCAAATTGATTGCAAAAATTCAAAGTAATTGTAGTGACCAAATTCGGTCAAATCTACCATTCGTTCAAATGTTTTCGATCAATTTGGGTAATACCGTTAGACGTGTGTATTCGTTTCTCTGGACACTCCTGCTGCGATCCTGTTGAATTAGTTGGCTTACATGAAGCCTCCTGCTCTTGTCTGTCTGATCCTGTTATCCACTACAACACCCCATTCTTATTAAACCAGTCAAACTATCTAGGAGCAGACCCCAAAACAGGAAGTGGTGAGTCTGGGGCACGGCATGAGTGGCGAGAAGATGGTTGGTGGTTGCTTGGTGCTGTTATGGGAGAAATGGCCTGGATGAAAGTGTGTGTGTCAAAAAATGTTGCCGGTTATTGGCTGTTTCCAGGCCTATTATAAGTCCCCATGCTGTGCTGGGTTTTTCCTTAGACTCACGCGCTTTTGTCGGGCGTCACCCGCCATGTAATCAGTACACGCACCCGCTAAGCCTCTTTCAATGGGCTCCCACCCATAAGAAACACAATTGGCTGTTTTTCACCCGCCATAGAGAGACAAAAGGGTGAGCGCCCATGGTCCCCTAGACACTCTCCTGCCAGTACCCAGTTTATTTATTTATTTATTTATTTATACAGTGCCGTAGGCCTGAAGGCAAACGGGCGCTGACTAAAACAACACGCCAAAAACAGTGGATAAAAGCACACAGGATAAAACAGCTGGGCACATACATGAAATAAGACGAAAAGGACAAATAGGGTTAAGACAAAGTAACTACAATAGAACACCCCAGAAAATCAGAAGACGAATCCAGAAGCCAGCATAACCGACAGAGTAAATCATATTATGTAAAAAAAAAGGTTTTCGGAGGCTTCTTAAAAGGGGCCAGTGATGTCTCAGAGCGCAATTGGGATAGAAGCTTATTTCACAGATAAGAAACCATGTAGTTGAAAGCAGGCAGGTGTTGCTTGGTCTGGAAAAGATTTGGGGATAGGCTATTGTAGGGACTGTCGGGACTCGGGGCTAGCTAGCCTTTTGGTTGTAGACACTGAGCTTCTACCTGGGGCTACAACCAAAAGACCCGGGGCTATAGCCCCCTTAGCCCTCCCTAGCAACGCCTCTGGTTAAAAGCACGCCTACCTACTTTCTCAAGCTTGCATTGTGGTAGAGCTGGAAGGTTCTTCTGGCTAGATCTAAGCACCCGAGCAGGTCAATTCCATGCCAGCCTCCGCTTCAAATAAACTGGGCTCTTGCCAAACAATGATTTGCGTGCAATAGTAAGCAGTCTGACCTTACGAGTAAGGACCTTCTGGTCTCCGTAACACGGGCTCGTGGCTTTTAATGAGCCACTATCCGAACAACATTATTCTGCACAATTTACAGTTTGGACAGATTGCTTTGAGAGGTACCCACAAGTAGGCTGCCCCAATAACCAATTTTAGATCTGATGATGCCCCATGCCAGGGTAGCACAATTATTTTCTGCAATAAATAGACAAATCCAGCTAAGCAGCCTCAGATAATACGCAGAGGAGGAGACCACATAATGCACGTGGTCCTCCATGGAGAATGTCAATCCAAAATACACCCAGAGTGCGTTAACCTTGGGCAGCACGTCAATGAAAAGGCCACCGATGGAGAAGCTTTTATATGACGGAGTTGACTTGTCAATCCTTTGCTGCCTCCCAACAAGGAGGAGCTGTTAGATTTCAGATTGCCCACGTAGTGTAGCCGAAGAATTCTTCTTCTCGATGTACCCCTCTGGTTCGTTGAAAACTAGGAACCAGAGCGGTCAATCAGAGAAAAGGAGGGATGCCAATGGAATCCCAGGTGCCGCGATGCCAAGATACAGTGCTGCCATATACCAGAGGAGAAGGTATGGACGGGATACCGGATAGACACACCAATGATGTAGGCGCTGGACCTGCAAGTGTAGCGGTTTTGATTAATGCACCACAAGAGCAATGTACAACCAGCTTCTAGATGTGAACAGAGCCAAATGCCCAAGAGAAAACAAGGGGTAGTCACAAGGATGTGTACCCTTACTACTTGGTTATTCTGGAGTGATCACAGACTCCTCCTCCCCCTTTTAAATGCAATTCCCCAAGAAGCTAGTAATGGCTTACCGTAGTTTCTTTTTCTTTGACAGTGAATCCCTGCAGCAGGAAATGGGAAGGTCCAATGCAAATCCACAGAAGGAGAGAAGTCCAACAACCTGTCCCGACGGCACGAGGACGCCTAATCCAGCAACCTAAACCGACGGCATGAGGATGCCTTAGTACACACTGGAAGTCTCTAGTCCGTGTACTGAACCAGCGAGGAAGTCCCAAGTTCACCGAGTCCTAATAGCCAACATAGGGGCACACGATTCCAAAGGAGACATCCAGAAGCAGTTCTACGGCGTGAAAAGCTGAGTGGTGCAGCAGGCAGACAGAGTCCGGAAGTTGCCAAAGTAGTTCAAAGGGGTGCAGCAAGCAGACGTTGTCCGGAAGCAGCTAAGGTAACGTAGTTCAAAGGGAGAAGGCAAAAGGAATCTGATAGCGGTCCGACATCAAAACAGGAGTCAAGGCAAAATGAGGCATAAAACGTTCCACAAGCAGTTCCAAGCAGCGGTCCGATGTCGAGGAGCCAGGAGGTCTATGAGTAAGCGGGGAAGGGGGAAAGGAAGAAAACAGAACAACAGGAAACCAAGTACAAAGATATCCCAATACAAAGTTCGTAACGTCACAAATGAATAATCAGAAACACCGTGCAGAAAAAGGGAGGTGCTTAAAAAGGGGCAAGTCACGTGACAACGCGGCGCGTTGCTCGGCGTCGGTTGTAGGAGGGATAGAGAGGACGCCAGCGTTGCCATGCCAACTTCCAGGCACCTGGCTGTAGAGTTCTTAGAGGGCTACGGCACCGTGTTTTGGAGGTGAACGTACGCCCGTACATGACAGGAGCTCGGTCTTGGCCTCATTAGGAGCTAATCCACTGTGAGCCACCCAGCAGTGAATGACGTTACAAATCATATTACTCCTTTCTGAGTCAGCCATAATTTGAGTATCATCGGTATAATTGGTGTACAAAATCTCTTTACCGTCCAACAACTCAAATATGGGTTTCATAAGCAGATTGAATATGGTGGGGTAGAGACAGGAGCCCCGAGGAACTCCACACAACAATTCACTTGAAATTGCTGATACATCATTACTAAAAACACAGCCGATCTGTTAGATAAAAATGAAACCATCCAATCCACGGCTGATCTGGATAAAAATGTCTCTGATTGGACTCCATTAAAAAGAATATTAAAATTAGCCAAGTCAAACGCCGCTGAAAGATCCAGAAGTAACAGCAAAGAGACTTGTCCATCGGCCATGCTGGATAAGAGGCTTGTCCTATTCCGTGCTAAGCAGCTCTAAAACCTGATTGGCCCAGAAGACTCCACCAAAAAGGCCTGAATTTGGGA
This sequence comes from Ambystoma mexicanum, assembly GCF_040938575.1. Lineage (NCBI taxonomy): Eukaryota > Metazoa > Chordata > Amphibia > Caudata > Ambystomatidae > Ambystoma > Ambystoma mexicanum. The sequence goes on from NC_090932.1 coordinate 1,629,967,255, forward strand.
ATATGCAAATCTGTCAAGCATTTTTAAAAGAAAGGGCACATTTGTGATTGGACGGAAGGTGGTTGCTATACTTGGATCCCAAGAGGCTTTCTAAAGCAAGGGAGTTACCCAGACTTGCATGATAGAAGCCGGCATATGGCCAGAATTAAAATAAGAATTTACACAATCCTTAATCACAGGGGCCAAACTAGTAGCACAGGGTTTTATGAGCTTGGCGGGACGGGGGTCCCCCTCACAGCTTGTTTGCTTGAGGGAATGAAGGACATCCAAGAACCCTGATTCCGACACCATCTTCAGCTCAAAACAAGGGGCTGATGGCTTCACAAGAGAATCTAAATAGGAGGGTGCGGGAAAACCAAACTGCTTAGCAGCAATATTCTTTTTTTTAAATTAGACACCTTTTTTGCATTTTTTTTTTGTTGCATTTTTTCTTAAAGCGCTCACACAGCCCGTGGGCATCGAGGCGCTGTTACAGGAATTGTTCGTTTTTTTCGTCTTGTAATTGTTTTTTTTTTTGGTCTTAGTTGCTTATTTATAACGCGCTTAAACACCCAGAGGTTTCTAAGCACGGACCCGGGGATCGAACCTGTGTTGCTTTGTGTCGTCTTGCTTCCACGGCGCGCACGTTGCCGCTATCCTCCCGGGACCTTGTCGAGCAGGGCCCGCTGGACATTCGTGCAACAGTCTTGGTCCTTTATGATTTCCACCACAGCTGTAAAATCCGTTTTTTCAAATTCCTTCAGAATCTTAAACAACTATTTAGAGTTTGAACTAGCCTGAGCAATCCTACCATCAAAATACTAATTTTTTGCTTGAATTGTGGCTTTTTTTTACTGAAATACCAAAGAATTGTAAGTGTACTTATCAGCTTTAAGTGCTGATTTTTTTCTAGAGTCTATACGCTTTATTTTTTTTTTTTAACTCTGAGAGCACGTAAATCTTGGGAGTACCAACATTGAATGAGTGTCTCAACACTAGTGGATTTTGGGCCTCATCAGGAGTTGGGCGGAGTGGTAAAATGCAGCAGTAATGCTATCACTGCCGCATTTACTGCTCCGCACAGTCCCGAGTATGGCCCGACCTCGACGCATTCACTTCCAGCTCTGCGCCAGCGCTATGGGCATTTTCAGCACCATTACTGCTTTCAGTATTTTTGTTGATGGTATTTGCGTCAGCTGTCTCCATTAGGTCCAATGGATTTACTGCCTTACCACTACTTGTGATCCAGCGCAAATTGCACCAGACTGAGTAGCGGTAACGCTAATTGTGTTGGGTTGTATCCCAGCGCAATTACCGCTTAGATACCTCCCAACTCGTGATGAGGCCCTTAGTCTTTCTGGCTGCTGCAATATTATCAAGGGCAGAAGCCGAACACTGACGGTAAAAGACCGCTATTTAATCAGGACAAGCATTGGGGGTAAACTAACACGTGGTTCGATAAAAGGTTCAAGAGTGGAGACTGCACTCTTCCCTATGCTACGTTCAACTACTGACATGCTAACTTTGCAGTGCCTTTATATCATGTTACAGTGGGTGATATTATTACGTATTTGGTATACTATGATTTGCAATGCTACCTTTGGTATTCTATGCTCTGCTTTCCTAGATGTGGTATACTACGTTATGTCAATTATTATGCTATGCTATGCTGTGTTATACCACACCATATCATGTTACACTGGGTGATATTATTATGTATTTGGTATACTATGATCTGCAATGCTACCTTCGGTATTCTATGCTCTGCTTTCCTAGATGTGGTATGCTACGTTATGTCAATTATTATGCTATGCTGTGTTATACCACACCATATCATGTTACACTGGGTGATATTATTATGCATTTGGTAAACTATGATCTGCAATGCTACCTTTGGTATTCTATGCTATGCTTTCCCAGATGTGGTATGCTACGTTATGTCATGTATTATGCTATGCTAGGCTGTGTTATGCCACACCATATCATGTTACAGTGGGTGATATTATTACGTATTTGGTATACTATGATCTGCAACGCTACCTTTGGTATTCTATGCTATGCTTTCCTAGATGTGTTATGCTACGTTATGACATTTATTATGCTATGCAATGTTATGTTATGCCACACCATATCATGTTAAGCTGCTGTTATGTTATGCAATTTCAATCTGTTAGGATCTATGTGCTTCGGTCCCAAATGCCTGAAATGTTAACAACAAATTGCGCTTTTTAAAGTCCACTTGCCTTCTGCTGTTATGTGGGTGTTATGTGGGTGCCCCCTCCACCCCTCTTGGACTTTCAATTCCTCCCTCACTGCATCCACATCTAATCCTGATCTACCCTTTTCCTTTTATTAGTTCCCCCTTTCCAATTCCCCCTAGTTTCTAACAGAAATGCATGTTTTGACTCTAAAGGAGTTTTGCTCAATATTCTTTTTTATTCATTGTACGATAAGTCGTTTTGTTGCCCCTTTCCTCCCTCCCTCACCTATTGTCTTCTCCCTTGCACTATCAGAAATGTCATCAGGCCTAGTACGATAGTAAATTACCTATTCATGTTGTCTCAAGACCTGTAAGAATGTTATTGTATCTTTCCCTTGCTCCCTCCCCTGCCTTGAAGCACTTTGAAACACATTGTGTATAGGCGCTATACAAATGAACTATTAATCAATATGTTTATTATATTTTATTATGCCTATAATGCTGTTTTTGCTATATTAGATGGTTATCTTATGGTGTATGTCAGTACACAATGGGTCTCATTAAAAGTTTACCGGTCCGGTACCTACGGTACTGGTAAGCTTGCTGGTACCGTAGTTACCGGACTGGCAAACTACGAGTTCTGCTCGCGTGTGCCTTTTCGCCTGCCAGGTCGGACCTGCCGGCCGGACCGGCACCCGCAAGCAGAGCATGCCGGATGCACCGGCACCGTTCTGAATGGCGCTGGTGCAGCCGGCCTCCCCATTCCCATTGAGCCCGATACCGGCGACCGGGAAAGGGCAAATACCGGGACTGGCAGGGCCGTAATGACCCAGTAATTGCCCACTCCCGGGCACTGGTAAAATTTGCAAGTTCGGCGGCAGCCCGCTGGTTTTACCGGCAAGGCTACCGCCGACCCTGTAATGAGGCCCAATGTCATGTTCCTTTATATAAGGTGGACAAGCGCTTTGAAACAGCTGTAAGGAGACATACAGCACTCCACAAAACACTCAATCAATAGCTCACGTTAAGTGGCACTCAGTTGATGGGCATGGCCATAGCGCCAACAATAGACTTACAGATGTAAGCTAGTAAGCAGGCTCGGCACCCCTGGTGGACCTAAAATCCACTGCTGCCCTCTGTTAAGGGATCAAGGAAACAGAAGCCCCAGTAGCAAAGGAAAGTCCAGACTGGATGATGCAGATTCAGTGGAAGGTGAGGTCAGCCACATTCAGCCTCAGTGTATTCGTGCTTCACACTCCACTATAACCAGCCCCAGGAAGCGCCTGGAAGACCTGCAGAATTTCCAGGAAGCCTGGTCCAGGTCATTGCTCCCAAAGGCAACTCTCAGCTTTGCTGTTTATAGAGCCTGGTTATCTGTGGTTGTCAAGCGCTAGACAGTAAGCGAAAGGACATTTACTCTCCTGTTCTCTTGTGCATTGTTTCACGTGAAAGACAGGCATTGCCTGGATGCCTTCGGGCTTGGTGCGCTATATAAATGGCTAATTAAATAAATAAAATGCGGAAAGCCTCCGCGCCCGATCTGCCACGAGCCACAGACATACGCCACTAGAGCGTTTCACATAAAAGGCGCCAGACCCTCATGCATACTTGTAGCCCTCAGACCCCCATCACTCTCTACTGACCCTGTCTGTCTCTATTTGCATTGGCGTTTCACAGTCTATTCTTGACTGGGCCACTCCTGACCATTAAGCATGGCAGTCCCATCGTGTCTACTCTGGGGTGCGTTTCGTGTGGAGAATTAGGTGTACTCTTGGGCTTGAGCGCCTCTCGAGTCCATCGTGCCTCTAAGCGCTACGCTTATCAGTGCCTTGTTATCGCTCTGAAACTGCCTTTGTGTCTATTGTGGCTGCATCCTCAGGCATCCAAGCGATCACAAAGACGATCCTTCTTCACTTGATCTGCTCTATCTCCCTTTGAACCCCCTGTTTGTTTTTCCTGTCCCTTCCTCCCTTCCCTTTTCCATTCCTCCACAGCAAGTTAAGGTTTATTCGGATCCTAGCAATCCATTAAACCGCACATATAAACACATCAATGCATCATGAGATATAAAACCATGCACATTCACTTCATACCATGCATCCTTTCCGAAAGAAACACCAGATTACGGTCCACCCTAGCCAGGGACTCTATCCAGTCCAAACTGACCAACCGCTCCACTACCATTAACACCTGTGCCAACTTCAGTTAAAACACAGTCGCCATTTTAAATTCATAAATCACGCCCACTGTTCAAAATACAGAAAAACCAATAACACAGGTCATAGAGAGGAAAATGAGTGAAGACATTGTCCACTTGATCAGATAAATACAGAGAACATACACCAGATTAAAATCATCAGGATACAACCCAGCTAATCAATATGATATGATAGGTTATTTATAACGCGCTTAATACCCAGAGGTTTCTAAGCACAGACCTGAGGATCGAACCTGTGCTGCTCCATGTCGTCTTGCTTCCAAGGCGAGTACGTTGCCCCTGAGCTATCCTCCTGAGACATCAAGACGTCCAGCAGCACAGAAAGGACCAGGAGGCTATAGACTAAGGAGCTTGGATCTGTGAGCCCAAGCTCCTTTCAAATAGCTGACATGGGCAAGGGCAATTCCCACAGCCTGGGTTAAGTGGGTTTCCAGTCGCAGAACCCAGATGCGTGGAGGTAATTATTTAAAAAAGAAAACATTTGCGGGTGTCATTATAGGGTGGCCAAAAGAGAATAACATTTTCAAGGGATTCCTACTCTACGCAAAAACAGAACCCATCCCCGTTGTGCCCCCCCAACCCCGGACGACTTGCAAGTCACTAGGCCTCATTACGAGGTCGTCAGTAACTGGCAGGTTGCCGCCGACCTTGTTAGTGTTTCCGCCGCCTGATATCCCAGTGCTACTTGGATTTTACAGGTGACGACGGGCCGCGATGTCAGGCGGCGGAAAATCCCACAGGACTACACGGGAATGGGGACACTCAGACCTGCCGGGAGATCCTTCCCCTGCAGGCATTCTCGTAGTCTGGCGGTCCGGAAAGGGTGGCGGTACGTTGCTACCAGCAACCTTATTTTCAGACCACCACACTTAGCGCCTGACAGAGGCCTTGCAAAAGTTGACATCCTCTCTCATGGAGGCCTGCAATGTCCCAAATCTCCCCTTTATCCACCTAATTGGAAATCTAGCAATTCTCTCTGAATTCCTGAAGCAGTCGCCCATCCCCAAAATAGCCCAGTGTATTTTTAATATAGGCAAGCCATTCAATGTTCTGATAGTTCCCCAGCACAAGAACATTCCTAAGGTGCAATCTAGTTAATGACCCTTCTTCATTTACCCACACGGACCGCCAAAACAGGATTGGCCACAGGGCGAGCAGCTCCCTCAGATGTCCCATACTCTGGTGTAGAAGCAGACACCCATAGGTGCATAAAAAGTACCCTAGGGGCGTGCACAAAAAGTATTCTCAGCACTCGGAAAATAATTCACCTTTGTACCGGCCCCGAGTACAATGCCATATGCTCCTGTCGCCAGAGCTGTCCCTCCATATACCTCCAGCAGGTGCTCTCCTGAAAGATGCCCCAATATTCTGGCGAATCTAAAGAGCCCCCCAAAGACCCGCTTCATTCTGGACGTCTGCCCTTTTACGTTCCCCTTCCACGTCAGTCTGTAGTTGAACCGGATCCCCTTTGCTCCACAAACTACATTCTGGAAACCCTTGGACAGGGGCACACAACATCAATTTCCCGACAAGCCTGGGAACTACTACAGTGGTGATTTGGCATAGTATAAAAGATTTCTAACAAAACATAGCATATCGATCTATCAGGCCACCTATGCCTGTGGCAGGGTCTGCTCAGACGCTGTAAGCATGCAGAAAGGCGGACAAACAATGGCTGAATCCAGGCAGTCACAATAGTCCAAGCAAGCATCGATCAACCAAGGCTGCAGGCACTATTGTGGGAACAGTGCCCTTTATCAGTGCATGCTGTAGGCTGAAAAAGGGAACTTTGAGGGAGTGAAGCAACAGGCGGGAAGGAAGCCCCTAGGCAGATATAATTCCAGGAATCTGTAATGATGTCATAGTCTTGGTGGTGTCACTATATCACTTCCTACTCAACATGCAACACTATGTTTATTTATGGTCTGTAATTAGGATTCATGAGCAAAACATTAAAAAAGAGATGCAAAAACACATACAACAATAGGGCAGATTATGGAACACTGGGTGACCTGCCGCATTCCTTCGCATATGGTATGGGGGTCTCCGTTCCTTGGGAGACATAGTGTTCCTCCTCTCTAGCAACGTGTGGTGTCGTGGTCCCTCTGATGGCAGAGATGTCCAGGGAAGTTTTATAGAACTCTTTTTAACCCAAACTAAAAATAGATAGTGAACATGTGCACCATAAACCCCAAAATAAAGGAAAATGGTCCAACACTTTTTTGGGCAGATTGGTTCTTGGGAGGACTACAGTGGATTGGGGACCTGGGAAGTAATGGCAGATGGCTGACCCTGGATCAGCTGAAGGAGAAGTGAAAATACCAAATTGCACACCGCGTGATTACCAAGGGCTTAAAAAGGCAATTGGGGACATTGAGTCTGAAGAAGGAACTGATTTCAAAGCCCTAAATGCAAGGCGGGCTAGCGAGTAAATACTATAATCGGATTGTGTCCAGATCAATGGACAATAGATCTGTGATGGAAGATTGGACTCGAAGAATGACATGTGAGATGGCTCCGGAACGATGGGAAGCTGCCTGGAGAAATGTTTGCCTATCCTCTATATGTCATCGCCGCGCCGCTGGCGCACGTATTGGCAACCATCATGGATCACTTGGTACTCATTTATCCTCCTAATCCTCTTTGAACAACTCCTATTCACGCCTTGGTCTTTTATTTCCATTTGCTCAACTTTGGTTCTTTCTTGTTTTATTCAATTAACTACATTTCCCATAATGCACCTGGCTACAGTCCTCAATTCCTGGATATTCTCATTCCTCGTTATTGGGACCACAATCCCCAGAAGCCCTAGCAGCCAGTGCTGCTTCCACCTGCTTAGGACCAGAGAGGGAAGAGGCAGATTGTCTTCAGGTGTGCTGCTCCAGGTGCTGTCAATTAGCCTGCCTCAGAACAGGGCAGGGCTGTATATAAGCAGCTGCCTGCAGGAGCACAGTGTCTTGCATCTTGACCCCCTACTTTGTTTGCTGTTCCTGTTGCTGCATTATCCTGTTTTGATCCAGTGCCCTTTCTGGGCTCCCTGCCTTGCAGCCGATCAAGCTCTGCTGCCTTCTACCTACAGCCCTTGTCCTCTGGGCTTCCTGCCTTGTAGCCTACTACAGTCCTCTGCAGCCCTCTACAGTCTGTTGCCCTGCTCCTCTGGGCTCACTCCCTGCTGCCCTGCTCTTGGGGGCTCCCTGCCTTGCAGCAGATCACGCTGCGCTGCCTTCTACCTACAGCCCTTGTCCTCTGGGCTTCCTGCCTTGCAGCCTACTACAGTCCTCGGCAGCCCTCTACAGTCAGCGGCCCTGATCCTCTGGGCTCACTCCCTGCTGCCCTGCTCTTCTGGGCTCCTTTCCTTGCAGCCTGCTCCCTCCGCTGCCTACAGCCCATGTCCACTGGGCTCCCTGCTTTGAGGCTTGCTACACTCCTCTGCCTTACAGCCTGTTTTACACTTAGCTGCCTACGGCCCTGCTCCTCTGGGCTCCCAACCTCTCAGCCCTATTCTTTTGGGCTCTCTGTCTGTCGCCTACTACTAATCTGTCTCTGTCCTGTGCTTCTGGACTCCCTGCCTTGCAGCCTACTACAGTCCTCCGCAGTCCACTACAGTTTGCCTGCACCTAGTGCCACTCTTGACTGCAGACCTGCTTCCTACTTTGCAGCCCTTCTGTTTTCCTGACTGCTGCTCCCTTGTTCTCTTCCTTGAGTCCTCTGTACTCCACCTTAGGTTATCTACTTCTGTCTAACTGCCTTTCCTTCATTTCCTTCTGCTAGATTGCTCATTGACTTCCTTTTCGCTGGATATTTCTGTTCTTGTCTTCTCATGTGTCTTATGTAATCCCTTTGTATAGAGCTTGCCCGTTGGTTTCCGGCAGGCAACCTCTGCCTCTTCCCTTGTCGCGTTTTCAGTGTTACAGACACCCACTGCTGTTGTTCCCAGCCATGAGCATACAGCACGGGCCTCTGTTATAGCAATCTGTGCAGAAGGCTGGAGTTTCCTAAGGTTCGTGGAACACTCTTTCCCATTTCAGCATACACCCCAAGAGGGAATCCAGTTTGTATGTACCTTTTGCCCCTTTTGGCTCCCAGCTACAGTTTCCTACTCTTCTTTCTTGTTGAACTTCCTGCTGTGTGTGCTTATCTGCTACCTTACTTCAGCACAGCCACCCAAACCCTACCGGGGTGCCCTGTGCCACTCTTGACAGAGTGCCATTCCTGACACTATAAGCCTGTGCGAGAAATCGCGTCAGGTTCAGATCCTGACTAGGGTGTATTGGACGCACGCGAGAATACATAAAAGAGACCTCTCTGACACGAGTGACTGTTGGGGATGTGTTCACAGAGTGGGCACCTTGGAACACATGCTTTGGGAGTGTGTGAGAGATTTCTGGAGAAGACTTTGCAACATTTTTAACAATGTGTTAGGACAGACCTTGGATTATGATGGTAATACATTCATTCTTGGTGATGAAGAATTACTGAACGATCTATGTACTTCACAATGGCTATTTAGAGGTGCCTCAGTGGCTATAAAATTGATATTAAGAGGCTGGAAATTGAGACTATCTCCAGAAGTGAATTTCTGGATGGACGCAATGATAAAATTGGCTGACATGGAAAGATTGATTTATCGTCGGAAAAAAAAATGATTTTTTAGAGAAGATATGGGGTAAATTCCTAGACATGTACCAGCTCTGTTATACTGTTTCTTTTATTGCGGGAGGGAGAGGGCTTATTTAGACATACTGACTGTATATGTGTTATAAAATGTATAAATTGCTAATGAAAAAATACAATTTTAAAAAGAAAATAGGTTTTTTAAGCTGTATATGGTATAACGGTAAGATCACCTTTAAAACCTGTTTTTACAATTGTGGAAACCTACAGATAGTGCCTGCCTCCGCCCCCCCACTAACCCCCACCCCACCTGTGCACTTACTGACCAGAAAACCATGAATATTTCCCAGTCAGCTAATGGTGGTGACCTCACAGAAAGGACATTCTCAGAATAAGATTCTGTGGAGAAGCACCTGTTCAATAATGTGTTTAATTGGCGGAGGGAGCAACCTTTGACACTCTGTGGCAGCAGGCATTGCCACACCACACCACATCTCTGATATGAGCTACTAGAGTGGTGCTTTCATGTTCTTACTGCAATATATATCGGTGATGCTATTTTCCTATTACAGGTGAGTAGTGATGTCACAACAAAAGTGTTACGTTCAAATCCAGGACACCTGTGGGCATATCGCTTTTGGAGGCCTACGCTGCATTTTACAAGTAGCTATCAACGACATGGATCTAGTCCGCCGGGTGGCGCGGTGAAGCTTGTCTTGTCTAGGTGATACTTAGGACGCCGAGATGGGATGCCGCCCGCAGTTGAAAGCCATCCATCCATCAGTCTATGCTGTGTCTGTCCCTCTCCTTGGCCCCCTTTCCCCACCTCCTGCACAGTCCCCATGGAGCAGCTTTGCAAGCGGTTGTAGAGAGGAGGGCATTGCAAGGGGTGCAGAGGGCAGGCTTGCAGGATATATATTAAGCATAAAAAATGCCAACCTCCCTCGCCCCGCTGGCACTCAAACTCAAAATGGGATATCCACCTGCCGCAAAAGTAATGTGATAAGTTATTGATAACGCGCTTAATACCCCGGGGATCGAACCTGTGTTGCTGCGTGCCATCTTGCTTCCAAGGCGAGAACGTTGCCCCTGAGCTATCCTCCCAAGTTGATTATGAATTCCATAATACTCGGCCAGGGTGTCATAGTAGGGGCATAGAAAGGGAATGAGTTGCAAATGGCATCCTATGGCGGCCATACACAACATAGTAATGCTACACAATTATAGTGCTCCCTGCAAACTGAATTCTCTTTGGTCTAATAGGCGCTGTAATTTCCCATTCTGAATGCCACTTATTTTAGCAATCTTGGAAAGCCTTTGTGAGATCCGAACCCATGACGTGTGGTGCAGGTTACACACAGCGATCCCAGGAGCCGGCACACAACACACCGACATATCTTACCAACGGTGTCTGATGCAGGTGTGTGGTGCACGGCCCCGTTGCCCTTCGCAGTGGTCACACGGTGGGCACTTTGCGTCTATTAGCATCAAAATAGGTTGAATAATGTCTGCAATGAAGCCTGCGGCGGACGAGGTGCTCGTTCGGAGACGCAATGTGATGTGACGGGGATCCGGCCTGCACTGGTTATAAGTAAGCCTGAGATATGCAGGAGCACACACACACACACTGGCCTGGGGGGTGTTTCAGGAGCGGGATGCACGAGGCCTGCGACAGGGCACGCGCGCACGCACGCACACACTCTGTGCCAAGAACAGGTTCTGACCTGGGCTGGCAGCGAGCCTCGTTGAAATGACTGAATTGTGGAATCGTTGCTTTACGTCTCTCTATGCGAGCCAGCTCCCCATAGCTCCAGCGCGCGCACTGATCCCCTGTGCACATCAAAGCTCCCCACCATCCGCCCGTGGCCTGAAATAGCGATGTGAGAGCAGGTCGATTTTTAGTTTGGGCTATTAGGTTTCGCTTGCAACACCTATAAGCCAAAACTATTGCATTGGAGTACAGATAGGGAGGAAAGGCATATGAGGAGGGATACAAAGCTTGTAGGTTTTGTTTTGTATGTGCCCAACATTTGCCTGCCTTATGGCCATTTCCACCCATTCCTGCCTCTCCCCGCCCAAAACCTCTCCTCATAGGAACTCTTTCAGCTTGCTTTAATCAAGCCTAGCATCAGACTTTGCTCTCAAAGTGCTTGCCAGTGTTTCTTCAAAGCAGCCTTCTGAGAGTTAATGACTTAATTGCAGTTGTAAACAAGCTACTGGTGTAATGAAAATGTCTTACTACAGGGCCTGCCTTCAGCCACTCGGTTTATAAGCACTCTGTGTGTCCTTCACTGAAGTCCTGTTAAAAACAAACATTGGCAAAGACACTGAAGTCTGGTTTAAAACAAACATTGGCAAAGCCAACATTTTTGGCTTGTGCATATGTTTGAAGGTCTTGCCACACGCTGCTATTAGATGCCCAGGTACTCACACCATTTTGCACCTGCTACCAACAATGGGTAGTTAATACCACTAAGGCTGTGCCTTGCAAGTGCTCTTCTCATGCCTTCACAAAAGCTCAAACTGTTGGCATTGACAATGCTTGTTGTAGAGAGAGCTTTGTGACATTTAAAGATGATGAAATCCAAGACACAGCCGTATTGGGAGAAAAAATCAAATCACATTTCGATTTAACACAAGCACCATGGGAAGCGAGAATGCTACTAAAGAGAGTATCACTGGAAAAGATGAGCCGACTAACTGGAACTGGCTTGCGGGTGTCTGGGGTGGCCAATCCAGCTAGTGCCATCAAGGGCATGACTGCCCAAACATCACCATCATATCAAGAGGATTCAGCCACTTGTTTATGGAATCTATAAAGTGGCAGGAGGGCATTACCGTTATATGCCTCCAGGAAACGTGGTTGGCTAGCTGTCCCATGGCGGGCGACTTTGAACTTGCAATAAACCCTGCAATAGTTAGAAAAATGGGGCGTCCTTCCGCAGGTCCGCTGACCCTTATTCGGAAAAACTCTGGCTTGAAACTAATTAGCTCAACCAATCATACAGCATACTGTATTAGAATCAAGAAATGCTTTAAATGAGACGATAAAGCAGCTTGATTTAATTAATCTTTAATGGAACCACAAAACAGCAGGAACACTTACATTTATGAACATTGTGCAAAAGCTGATTGATGACCTTAACAGTTCCCAAGAGGCACCAAATATCAAACTTTGTGGTGATTTTAACGTAGATTGCATTAGAGCATTTAATAATGGAAGCAGAGATGTAAAAACACTGCATAAAATGGCATTAAAATGGTGTGCTGTGTTAGAAGAAAGAAATGTATTGATGGTAAACGGAAACACGAAAGGAGATATTCCGGCCCAAACCACCTGGCGCTGCAAAAACCAGTCCTCAACTGGTTTGTTCTGTCTCGGAAAACCTAAATCGATTCGTGGATTCACTCCAAATAACTAGCTCGCCTTTGAGCGACCACAGTCAACTTAAGATGACAGTGTTTTATTTGGAGACAAAGAAGGCCGTGAAGTGGAATAAGGAAGTCGACGTGGATTCAAACAGAATACGTCTAAGAATAAAACCACACAATGTTAAGGCACTTACTGAAGCATATCATAACAACCTCAGTGATCACATAGAATCCAAAATAGAATACTCACACCGGCGAGCGCAGTACTCACAGCAAGAGCAAAGCCTAAAAAGAGGTGCGTTCAATCCAAAGCATTCGTATGATGGAGAAGTTTTTAAAAGAAAATGACAACTTCGTAAAGAACTCCGACAACATATCCTCTTAAAGGAGTGTGACAAACAAGGAGCGAAAAAAGCAAGCAGGCAAAAATACAAAAATTGGATGATATCTCACAGGGTAACTTTACAGCAACAAGATGTAGAAGCAATAATGTCCAGTATAAGCAATACAAATTCACAGGAGTTTTGGAAGCTAATAAATAATTCCAGTTGTCAACAACAAGCCATTCAAGCCAACATGGTTACTGAAGCCCAATAGGTCATCCATTTTGAAAATGTATATGCAAAAAAAGGACTCGCGTCTGAACCCAAGTTGCCTCAACTGTCCAAGAGGAATCTTCAATTTGATGCGGAAGGCATATTGCAAAGCATTCAACGCCGTAGCTCATCGTGGGCCCCTGCACCAGATGGCCTAACAAATTACATCTTAAAACAAAATCCGGATGAGTGGGCTAACTCCTGCACAAATCTGTTTGAGAATGTGGCCAAATGCAGGAGCAACACCTTTAAATTGGAAAAGTGCGATGGTAGTCCCGATTTTTAAAACAGGCAATCGATCTGAGCCAAAAAACTATAAACCAATCACACTTTTGGATGTTCTCTGCAAAATTTATGCTGCACAGCTTCAAAAACATCTGTTGAAGTGGATAACAGCAAGTACCCCATTTGGACTGCTGGCAGACTGGTTTGGTGAAGGGGGTAGGCTGCGTTCTAGACTTAATGATACTTAAAACCTTAAAAATGGAAGCTAATAGAGCAGACAAAAAGATATAACTTGCGTTTGTGGACTTATCCCAAGCGTTTGATAGTATCGATAGAGAGCTGCTTTGGTCCAAACTGTTGGCATGGAACTGTCCGGCTAGCCTCTTAATGGCGGTAAAAGATCTGCACACGGACACCGAGATAAGGGTGAGATTAGAGCAGAAAGGCACCCTATCAGAACCAATAAAAATGCATTGAGGTGTTAAGCAGGGATGCCCCTTGGCATCAATTAAATTCAACCTGTTCATTACAGACATTGGTGACGCATATGTAGGATCCAATGTTTTTCCTCCAAAAATCAATGGCAATGAAATCAATTGAATATTCTAGGCTGACGACCTTGTGCTGTTAGACTTGACGCCCATAGGTCTTCAATGTAAGTTAAAGATCTTAGAACAATATATCCAACAAAACGGCCTGTGAGTCAACACAAAGAAATCAGAAATCTTAGTGTTGCAAAATCTGCAAAATAACCGAGAAGCCAATGGAAAAAAAAGTTTGTATGGAAAATGGGAAATAAAACCATTAAATTGGTAAAACAAGCCATATACTTAGGCATGTGTGTCAGCTCCAGCCTCAATGATGCCCCTTGGGTAGAAAAGACTAAGGCTAAGTGCAAGCAACTCACGGCCCAAGCTTGCTCACTAAATAGAAAATTTGGTAATTTTCCACTAAAGCCAGTCTTGAACTTTTACAACCAGAAGGTCGTGCCAGCCCTGATATATGGAGCAGAAGGTGCCCTCGGATGCTCTGCAGACCTTTGGTCCTCACTTGAACACTCATTTTGGACAAAGCTGTTGTGGCTACCAAGAGGTGTGCCTACCGCATGGATAAGACACAAACTTAGTCTGCTGTCTATCAATGCAAGAATAATGTGGAAGACCATCAACGAATATCGTAAAATGATTACAAAGCCGGTGGTCCCGCAACATGCAATTTTCAAAAAACAAGCAGGCTCAACCAGTGGAAGTGTCCTAAACTTGTGGGCACTCCGCTGTGAGAAAATACTGGCTGACATATGCCTGTACCCTGCAAAATAACCCAAATAAAGTTAAACTCATGCTAAGGCGACAAGACTGGATAGACCCAGATGACATTCGTCGCACCCATAGAGCAATGAGCATGGTTCGAAGTGAGGCAAGACAGTACAACCTGATCAAGCCTTATCTGGAAAAGGTTCCAGGTAGAACCCATAGGTCGATCGATCTTCATGAAGTTTCGGCTAAACCAAGCTCCAACAAGAGAAACGCAAAGCCTCTGGATAAATGACGGATCTGCCTTACTACTGTGTCTTCTGCGGAAAACACCAAGAGACCCTGAAACATCTAACTCTCTCATGTTCGGAGCTGTGTCTAGAACGTAACAAACATTTGGAAAGGTTCATGATAGCAAGATCAACACTGGATCTCGACGAATGGTGGAGTGAGATTTTTGGTGATTTTGATCGAAAACAAAAAATTGAACTAACTTTTTTCCTGGAAAAGATACTAGACAAATTGAAAGACTCAGAAGCAGTTTGTTAAAGATAAATCATTGTACATGTCTGTTGCTTATTCTTTGATTATGAGAAAGATCTTCTTCCTTCATTCCAATTGGCAACAAGACATAAGGCACACGTGTATTTTAAAGGTTTGTAATAAACCAATAAAATAAAAAAAGAAAACATTTTTTTTAAAAAAGAGGTCTGAATTGCACGAATCACCCCAAAATCTATTACCAACAAACCCTGGCAAAGTCTGAAATTTGATGAAAAAATCCCACAATGTTCAGACATTTCCCTGAGCCAACCCCCAAAACATGCTGCCAACAACACATGTCCTACCTTCCTGTGTTCCCACAGGTGTCTTGATGTAAACGGTACCTTACATGTGTGGGTGCACCTACCTGGGCGCAAAGGAAAAAGGCTAGACCACTGGTAACCCCAGGTCTTTCGGCAGAACAGATTTTGTGGAATTTTGCTCTTGTGGACAACCTACAGATTTGGGCCTAGGGCGTCGAAGCCACCAAGGAAAATAGGGAACCGCATACATTTCCAAAAAGAAGACACCCGTGGGAATCCAGAGGTCTGACTTGCGCAAATCGCCCCAGAATTTATTACCCACAATCCCTGGCAAATTCCGAAAGTTGGCAAAAAAAACACAATTTTCAGACATTTCCCTCTGCCAACCCACCGAAACACACCACCAACAATACATGTCCTACCTTTTCGTGTTCCCACAGGTGTCCCAACAGAAATGGTACCTCACATGTGCGGGTGCACCTACCTGGGCGCAAAGGGAAAAGGCTAAACCACTGCTATCCCCCAAAGGGTTTGGGGAGCAAACCTACAGATTTGGGCCTGGGGTGTCACAGCCACCAAGGAAAACAGGGAACCCCATGCATTTCAGAGAAGACACCCATGGGAATCCACGGAGGCATGACTTGCGCGAATTGCCCCAGAATGTATTACTCACAATCCCTGGCAAATTTCGAAATTTGGCAAAAAACCCACAATTTTCAGACATTTTCCTCTGCCAACCCACGAAACACCCTGCCAACAACACATGTCCTACCTTCCTGCGTTCCCACAGTTGTCTCGACAAAAACTGTACCTCACATGTGCGGGTGCACCTACCTGGGCGCAATGGGAAAAGGCTAGACCACTGGTAACCCCAGGTCTTTCGGCAGAACAGATTTTGAGTGATTTTGCTCTTGTGGACAATCTACAGATTTGGCCTGCGGTGTCTCAGCCACCAAGGAAAACAGAGCACCCCATGTATTTCTGAAACAAAGTCACCTGTGGGAATCCACAGAGGTCTGACTTGCGCGAATCGCCCCAGAATATATTACCAAGAGTCCCCAGCAAAGTCCGAAATTTGGCAATTTTCAGACATTTCCCTCTGCCAACCCACCGAAACACACCGCCAACAACACATGCCTACCCTTCCCGCGTTCCAACAGGTTTCCCGACGAAAATGGTACCGCACATGTGTGTGTGCACCTACATAGGTGCCAAATGGAAAAGGCTAAACCACTGCCAAGCCAAATCTTTCGAGCAGATTGTGCAGGATTTAGCTCTTGTGGACAACCTACAGATTTGGGCCTAGGGTGTCGATGCCACCATGGAAAACGGGGAACCCCATGCATTTCTGAAAAGAAGATACCCGTGGGAATCCACAGAGGTCTGACTTGCACGAATCGCCCAGAATGTATTTGAGTAGTTGTTAAAGTCACAATGTTTCAGTTTTGATCCTTAGTTTTATTACAAACACGTCCATTGTTTTGTCCTTTTTGCTGTTTTGTGGTGTGAAAGAAGTGTCGCTCATAGTCCACATTCGTGTGTGGCGTAAAATATGTGGCAAGATCAGCCTCCAAACCTTGTAGTTTCAGTAGGCATTGCTGTCTGTTATCTTGCATGGGCCCCATGGCACCCACATATAGGTCAAAAGCCCTGACCGACCTGGCCCATCTGGGCCCCATGTTGCTGGTGTCTGTGACATTGAATACTCCCGGTAGCTGCACTGCCAAGGACTCTTGGACCCTCTGCTGCACCTGTGCTGGTGGCGTAACAGGAATTAGTGGGGGGAATATCAGGGTCAGACATGTTGCTTGGAAGTCCAGGCTGTGTTTGTGGGTCAGTCAAATGAGTGATTTAAAGCAATGAAGATGGGTTCTGTAGTGGCAGCCTGGGTGTGCCAAATGCAGCTGGAACTGGGCCCTGGGCCACCCACCTTCCATTTGATCACGTCCTCGAGTGATAGGCCTGGATGTCTTCTAAAATGGCAGCTGCCTGCCTCATCAGGAACGAGCACCGCCACATGTCAAATGGCGTGATTTCCGCCACTGACCTGGGGCCTCACCTCCGCTGTACCACCTCTACGAGGCCGCTACCGGTGGTCCCTTAGCAGCCTGTCATTGCCTTCACGATGCACGGAAAGCGCCATGTCACCGCCGCACCCGGGGTGCGTACCCTCATCCATGCAGCAGCCCGGCTGTGTATATTTGTTGTTGGCGATGTCACTATGTACATGTGGGGGCCCTGCACATTCCCATCTAAGAATTTCTTTGATGCCACGACAAATCATTGGGCAGGTTTTCCATTCATCGCCAATGTCGGCTTCCACAGCCTGAGGACCTCCCGGGCACTGCGGCAACCCCCACGGAGGCAGGTAATAAAGACGAGAACTCTGTGGTGTTAATGAACACCTTCATTCCTCCACACCCTTCTCCTCACTGCTCTCCCTTCTCCACGTCACTTCCCTTCTCGCCCCGGTCCCGCCCCCGCCCAACATGGCCTCCCAATTCCCCGCTGTCACAGTGACTTTGGAAGACTTGTGACCAGGTAGGTCAAAGTGGCACGGTCAGGCCAGCCAAAGGGCTTCACTTTTTTGGGACTTGTCACTGTGATGTAGTTGGCACAGTTTGAGAATGACAAATAACGCCAGTGACACAATAAGAACATCAAATAACTAAAATAAAATCTGCTGGAAATGTTGGCAGAAAATAAGCATTCTCTTGACAACGTGGAACAAACCCCCTCCCCCCCTCCAAGCCCGCCCCCCTGCAAGACCCACCCTCTTCCCCCAGCCTCCTCCATCCCCTAAGCAACTGTGGGACTTATAGAACCATCGACTCAGTTTCTACTTTTCTGGCTTTGTGCAGTGTGAGACTCACATCTGAGTTTTCTAAGTCATAACATTCAGGATTTTGTATATTTGTTGTTGGCGACGTCACGCTGTACGTGTGGGGGCCCTGTACCTTAATTAGCATAGTATCAGAATCGCAAAAGATCTTACACAGATCCTACTTCAAACATATGAGATTTTATAAGAATACATTAAGTATTCTGGTGTCATATCATTCTTATTACGGTTCCCGAAATCCTACTGGTTTCTCACAAGTTCTTAAAAGCTACATATAAGGCCTTTTTGTACGAGTTCTGTGACTTAGCTGATGTGAAGTGACAGCAGAGTCCTGTCACCACTGGGGGACTCGGTCAAGTTCCAACGCTAGAGCCGGATTGCCCGGTTGACAGCCGGTGGCACTGGTATAACGGGGCCCCCGAAACGCCCGCGGGGCAGGGGGGCCCCATGCTGCCCATGCCCAGGGCGGGTGGCCCCGTGGCGGTGGAGGGGGCCTCAGCAGGGCTTGCAGGGGGGGCACATTTTGTGTTACGCCACTGTGGGTGGGCACTTAGTAATACAGGAAGCCATTGGATGGCTGGGCAGGAAGCGAGCTCCCCCTAGGCTTTTAGTGGCAGCTGGCAATTGTATCCATGGTGCAGAACCTCCACATAGACTGGACCATTTTTCTTCTCGATCCAAGGAGAAGGCAGTGCCAAGTTTAGAGTTAGGTGATCCTCTTTGAATACCACAACATTCCTTCCGCCCCAGTAGTGGTAAATAGCTCAGAGGGTAGAATGACGGCTTGCTAGGTGGAATGCAACCTGTGCATAGGAATGCAGACTTTCCTAGGTAATGTCTGTATCTCACCCGGAGGTGAGACGGTCCACTTTGGGAAGCCAAGCACCTGTATCTGACTGGTTTATAGGATAGTTTCACTAGGATAGAAAGGCTCCATAGTTCCCCCACTGTCTTTTCAAACTTAACTGGTGTTTTATTACTCAACCCAGTAGCAGCCCCAGAATGATGATAAAACTGGGTGTGCCAGAAGATCAATAGACTGGTCAAGGAAGGGGGCAACGCATAAATAGCTGCTTCCTCCTTCCAGGGGTCCTAGCGCCTGCCTCCTCTTCCTATGAGTTAGCATTCTCCTGCTCGTGCTCCCCACCAGCCTCCCAGGCTCCTAGTGCCTGTCTCCTCTCCTATGTGCTCACATAATCCTGCTCGTGCTCCCCACCAGCCTCCTGGGGTCCTAGTGCCTGCCTCCTCTTCCTATGTGCTTGCATTCTCCTGCTCGTGCTCCCCACCAGCCTCCCAGGCTCCTAGTGCCTGTCTCCTCTCCTATGTGCTCACATAATCCTGCTCGTGCTCCCCACCAGCCTCCTGGGGTCCTAGTGCCTGCCTCCTCTTCCTATGGGTTAGCATTCTCCTGCTCGTGCTCCCCACCAGCCTCCTCCTAGTGCCTGCCTCCTCTTCCTATGGGTTAGCATTCTCCTGCTCGTGCTCCCCACCAGCCTCCCAGGTTCCTAGTGCCTGCCTCCTCTTCCTATGGGTTAGCATTCACCTGCTCGTGCTCCCCACCAGCCTCCTGGGGTCCTAGCGCCTGCCTCCTCTTCCTATGGGTTAGCATTCACCTGCTCGTGCTCCCCACCAGCCTCCTGGGGTCCTAGCGCCTGCCTCCTCTTCCTATGGGTTAGCATTCACCTGCTCGTGCTCCCCACCAGCCTCCTGGGGTCCTAGCGCCTGCCTCCTCTTCCTATGGGTTAGCATTTTCCTGCTTGTGCTCCTCACTGCCTGTTGGGGTCCTAGCGCCTACCTCCTCTTCCTATGGGTTAGCATTTTCCTGCTTGTGCTCCCCACCGCCTCCTGGGGTCCTAGCTCCTGCTCCTCTTCCTATGTGCTCGCATTCTCCTGCTCGTGCTCCCCACCGCCTCCTGGGGTCCTAGTGCCTGATTCATCTTTCTATGTGTTGTTTTGCCCTGGCCTGCGGTTGTGCTGCGGTCGTGCAGGCGAGGCAGACCAAGGCTAGGGGCACCCAGCCATCATGCTGGGGGCGCCCAGCAGACACACGGGCTACGGTCACGCATCATACTTAGGGGCAGGGATCACCCTGCTAATGTCGGGATCACCCGACATGGCCACAAGACTGGGGGAACCCAGCAGACAGCACACGGGCTCCTTCATGGTTGGGGGCACGCAGGCCTGCAAGGCCAGATGGCGCCGGTGTTGCCCAGCAGGGGCTCTACATACATGGCAGACAGCCATGAGGGACAGCGCTGTCCAGCAGGGGCACTGTCATGGTGGAAGGCCCTGCAGGGCAGGCCCTCTGCCAGCTACGCAGCACCAGCATGGTGCTAGCAAGAACGACACAGCACTCCTGAGTCTGTTACTTCGAAGACTGACGAGCAGGAGCTTGCTCATTCTTTTTATTGAATATAATCACGTGGTTACTGCCACGAGCCCCTGGGAGCTACCAAGCTTCCCAGGACGGGTGACACATTACACTCCTCCTTTTTCATAGGGAACAAACAAATGGCATATTTCACTGGACATCTAAACACATCGCAAACCTCAACACTTGGGACAGTAGGTGCGACCATGAAACACCTACATCTACATTGTGACAGTTAAACATGAGATCACAACCAGCATATACCCATATTGGAGTTAGTGACACATATCAAGTTTCATCACATTATCACAGGACCCTTTAATAACCTGTGTGAGTGAGGTCTAAGGCCACTGAATGGCACCAATGAGAGCTCCTGGCACCACATAAACCACTCCACAAGTACGGCTGTTCACATCTTTACATTGCCTATTGACTGGGCCATTTTAAGCAAGTCCAGGTTTGCAGGATCCAAGCCTTCATGGGGATGTCTAGGGTGTCCATCTTACTCACTTGTGGAGTGGCAGGAGACCAGTTCATGCTTTTCAGCAATAACAGTTCAGGACAGTCACACCACCATTCAAGGGGCCGGCAAAGCCATGCAGGAGGGGTACAGGGGCCACATCGACCTAGTCCATATACATTGGGGGCCACTAGTGACGGAGTGCTGGTGATGGAATGACAGGCCACTCCTTACACTTACTTTCCCACCTGGCAGCGGCTGGCAGGGGGACACTGGTGGCAGGGTGTCTGGGCCGCAGGCCTAACTGGGTGCACAAGACTCCTGAGAGCTGCAACCCTCCCTTTCCATTTTATTTCCTTCTAGACAGCCACCAACACTGGGCCTGGGAGCTTCAACAGGGCATAGGGCCATTTGCTCACTTATGTTGCTTCCATAAACACTGCCTATGTGGCAGATTGCCGCTTACTCTTCGGCTCTGCACCAATTGGTGCTGTCCACACTGTCCTTATGCCCCTGCACCTTGATCATGTCGTGAGGGACGATGCTTCCTGTGACTTGTGCACGTTGGTATGGCCCACGGAGCTGCAGGCCTCCAGTCACGTATAGTGCAGGTTAGCTCCTGTTGGGGGTGTCAGGCTGTCCTTCCGCCACTTAACGTTATGCGGCTAATGGAGCTCCGTGGCTCCTTCTCGCCCATCCACCGGACCCTCTGGGAATTGAGGAATGGGGCACACACGACAGCGGCCTCACCTTAGGTAGACACGGTGGGCTTGGGTACAGTGGCTCCTCTCGTGGTGCTGTCCCTCACTGCAGGGAACCGATTGCATTCCGTTGCTCGGCCGCCTCCCATATGTGGCCTCTTCAGCCTTGCATCTTCTCCTTCCCTCGTTCCAAAGCGGCGTGCAGGGATCCGCAGCTCCTCTTTGTCCCTTTTTCCAAGGGCCCGCAGGACGTTGCCGGCTGAGCCACTGCATGTCACCGCCGAGGGCCTGGCATGTTCAGGCCATGCCCCCTTTCCTCGGACCGATGCTGCCTTGGTTGTTCTTCTCCACACCTGCGGCCGATGCCGCTACATCGCCAGGCCACCAAAACAGCCTCCAGCAGCCCGCACCATGATAGGCACGGGGTCTCTGACCGTCCTCATCGCCAATGTTATGTCCTGGCCTGTGGTCACGCAGGCCAGGCAGACCAAGGTTGGGGGCACCCAGCCGACATGCTGGGGGCACCCAGCAGACACACGGGCTGCGCTCACGCAGCATACTTAGGGGCAGGGATCACCCTGCTTATGTCGGGATCACCCGACATGGCCACGAGGCTAGGGGCACCCACCAGACATCTCCGGACTGGGGGAACCCGGTCAGCCCGTGAGCACACGGGCTCCTCCATGGCCTGGGGCCACCCAGGCATGCAAGGCCAGATGGCGCTGGTGTTGCTCAGCAGGGGCACCGGCTTCCAATGGTAGAGTTGCCAGCAGGGGCTTTATATACATGGCAGACAGCCATGAGGAGCAGCTTTTCCCAGGAGGGGCACTGTCATGGTGGAGGGTACTGCAGGGCAGGCCCCCTGCCAGCTACGCAGCACCAGCATGGTGCTGGCAAGAACGACACAGCACTCCCGAGTCTGTTACTTCAAAGACTGACGAGCGGGAGCTCGCTCATTCTTTTTATTGAATACAATCACGTGGTTACTGCCACGAGCCCCTGGGAGCAACCAAGCTTCCCAGGAGAGGTGACACATTACATGGGTTAGCATTCTCGTGCTTACGCTCCCCACCAGCCTGCCGGGGTCCTAGTGCCTGCCTCCTCTTCCTATGTGCTCTCATTCTCCTGATCCTGCTCCCCAGCCTCGCGGGGTCCTAGCGCCTGCCTCCTCTTTTTATGAGTTAGCATTCTCCTGAACCTGCTCCCCACCAGCCTCCCGGGGTCCTAGTGCCTGCCCACTTCCCATAAGTTAGCATTCTCCTGCTTGTGCTCCCCACCAGCCTCCTGGGGTCCTAGTGCCTTCCCCCTCTTCCTATGTGCTTGCATTCTCCTGCTCCCCACCAGCCTCGCGGGTCCTAGCGCCTGCCTCCTCTTCCTATGGGTTAGCATTCTCCTGCTTGTGCTCCCCACCATCCTCCCAGGGTCCTAGTGGCTCCCCCCTCTTCCTATGTGCTCGCGTTCTCCTGATCCTGCTCCACACCACCCTCCGGGGGTCCTAGTGCCTGCCTCCTCTTCCTATGGGTTAGCATTCTCCTGATCCTGCTCCACCAGCCTCCCAGGGCCCTAGTGCCTGCTCCCTCTTTTTATGAGTTAGCATTCTCCTGATCCTGCTCCCCACCAGCCTCCCGGGGTCCTAGTGCCTGCCCACTTCCCATGAGTTAGCATTCTCCTGCTTGTCCTCCCCACCAGCCTATGGCACATACCCTCCAGTGCACACTACTATTGCAGCTCCCTCAAGTTTTGCGGCCCTCTACTCATTTCTTTTGATTTATGTACATTTCTGCCCATTGCATCTGTGCCCAGGGCCACTATACGCTATTTCCCTGACATATAGTGCATGCATGCATGCACTGCTGGCGGCTTGCTCTTTGGCTGTGTAGATGATTTTCTGAACTCCTCAGGTGCCATTATCTTGACAACGGCAGAGAGGTTGTGATAAGACTCTCAAACACTTGTCTTTCAGTCCAGCGGCTCATCTGCACAGCAGTAGACGGAAGCGGCAGGGCGGCGGGAAGCAGCGCCCTTACGTGTCAACCGGTCGGATCTCTCGATGCGCAGTCAGGATGCCGATGACAATAACATCAGCGAGAAGGAACAGCGGCATTCAAGCCTGTGCTCTGCAAGGGGTCTTCCCATGTCTTCGGAATCCTCCGCCTGCATTTTCCTCGTCCTCTAATTTATCCATAGATTGCCCAACATCTGGCCTGGATATGGCACCCTGCGCTCTCCGCTTCTCATTATAATAATATCAAAAATCCACTCTGCTGGCTGTCAAGCTTCGACCCCCCACGCCCTTTGCACACATCCAATTTACAAAAAGATGAGAATGTTCTGGCGATGAACAGCTACAGTATAACTGATTTGACGCAACCCCCACTGATTTCACAACTGTGCACCAGAGATAAGAAGATACACAATATAGTACATTTTGTAATAGTTCTGATTAATTTCAATAAACCGACCATGCAGAGCAGAATCTTACTACCAGTGACTTTAGTGTGGGTTTGTGATGGAATAATTTACTCAAAATTCTCAGAAGGTCATTTTGGATTTGGCGTACCATGAATGGAAGGCGTAAAAGCCTTGAGTAAGGCTCAGTGCCGTCCGTTCACACCGCGGCTAATTTTCATGCATTTACGTGGCCAAGAGCAGGGGCTGAACGCAACCTGTGTTTCCACCACTTTCCTCTATGCCACACAAATGCTCCAGCATTTGCGCCGGCATGGTTCCAGAGCCTTATGGGAAAGAATTAGAGTGAGGAGAGAGACGAGGAGTCAGAGGGAGGAAACATAATTGCTGTTCCGAACCATGACCTGAATTTGCCACAAAAGAGGAAAGAGGTTGATGGTGGCTTGCAAAGTTTGCCCTTAGCAGAGGTGTTCATTTGAGTTCTGATAGGTAAGGACCTAGAGAAGACATTTTGAGAAAGAAACAGATAAACAAGAGGTCAGTACTGCTCAACCCACCAGAACTATTTTGCTGAACATGTTATTGCACTACAGCTCACCTCTGGGCAGGGGTGTTGCTAGGTCTGGAAAAGACCCGGGGCTATGCTGATGTCGGTACTGTCGGGACTGGGGGCTAGCTAGCCTTTTGGCTGTAGCTCCTGAGATTCTATCCGGGGCTACAACCAAAAGACCAGGGGCTATAGCCCCCTTAGCCCCCCCCAGCAACGCCTCTGCCTCTGGGGTTGAATGTGGGCAGAGCTTGCTGCCCAGTGGCAGCCATCTTGGAGTCGCTGTGCTCTTCCACTTTTATCTGGGTTCCATGTGACCGCCCGCTCACTGTACGTTGTGTAATCACTGCAGCGATCTTTTGGGGCATGCAATGAAAGAAGAATTGGGGCAGAGCCGTCATCAACAAAGCATTCGAAAGGCCAATAATTCTGCCCGAGTTCTATGCAGTAGCCTTTGTTCTGATCTTAGAGAGGAATAACTTATGTGAAATGTGTCTGTGTGTTTTGTGTACTTTGTCACCTGGTGATCAATCTGTCTGTCTCAGTGGCCATACCATTGGTCTAAAAATATGTTTGGTTGTTTCGGGGAGTGTGGCAATTTCTCCACTGGAATTGCACCACAGAGGGTGTAGTCAAAGCGTAAACTAGCAATTTACGAAAGTGTGGGAGCCCCTCTACTGAGAACAAACATGGTTCACATAACCTATTCTATGGGATGTATCCAACTTGGGAGGGTATGCACCCACATTGTAGCTCACTGCACCCTTTACACCGGAGAAATACCCATTTACATATCAATCTGCTCCCACCCACAAGGGCAGTACAGCACCAAAATGTTAGGTGATTATTCACTGAACAAGAGTACCGTCAGCAACCCCAGACACATGTTTCGGCCTTGTTGGGCTTCCTCAGTGAGGAGAAGCTGAGCCTCTCTAAGCCACAGTGAGCAGGGGGTCCATCCCAGCCTTCTTCAGGACAGAAATAAAAGCAGGAACTCTATTTGCGTATTGAATGGGAGCATTTTTTGAGAAATTCTATAGAAGCAAAAAATTGTTTGTGATCCCTATGGTTCAAGAAATGTTGAAAACATTTAGTAAAGCAACATCATTTTGGGCTAACTAAGTGGATACCTGTTTAGGTCACAGTAGTTGCATTTGGACATTCCAGTCAGTTTCAATAGATATTGGTTAGCGTCGTCACACGGGTCAATCTGAAAGCTTTTAAAAAACGCATAGCAAACACATGTGCTGGGGCGTCCCAAATCCAATGCATGCGTGTGAAAGCGATTAGTCGGGAAGCTCCCATTAGAGCAAAAAAACGCACTCTGTGGGCATGTTTACTATTGACAGGGTTGGGAGCAGAGGCGTTGCTGGGGGCGTGGGAGGGGCTGAGAGGTCTATAGCCCGGGGTCTTTTGGTTGTAGCCCGGGATAGCTCAGTGACTACAGCCAAAAGGCTATAGCTAGCCCCGAATCTCGCCAGTCCTGACATTAGCTTAGCCCCTGATCATTTCCACACTTAGCAACACCCTTGGTTGGGAGGATAGCTCTGGGGCAACATGCTCTCCTTGGAAGCAAGACGACGCGGAGCAACACAGGTGCGATCCCTGGGTAGGCGCTTAGAAACCTCTGGGTATTACACGCGTTATAAATGACCAATTATAAAAAGATTAGGCCAACAGAATCGAAATTGAGGGCGGGTAGCAACAAGGCGCTCACCCGTAGGGAAGAATTGAAAATGTTTAGTTGTGTGATGTGTTGACGAAAATTGAAATGATCATACGTTGAAAAGTGAACGGATAAAGGTACCCACCTTGATAGGCGACAACGGCACCGGGGGTAAGCACAGGGTAGAATTATCATTGAAACAACTATGCGGAGCGCTCCATTCAAATTCTTTAGTCACAGATCAGCTCATCTTAAAAAAAAAAAAAATGTTTGCGGTTTTTGTTTTAACAGTCAAAGTAACCCATGTCTGTATCTTCTGAAATTAAAGCATCTTGGTAGTTTAGATAACATGGGCAAATATATACACCATAAAAATAAAAGCAATCATGAAACTGAAAGAACAACAGCTCACTTTATTTAGCAAAACAAAATCACTATTCTTTTGCACCACATTTCGAAATCAGGTGGGTTTATTTTTAACCAAATTAGGAAAAGGACCTGTAGCAAATAACATTTCTTTTTTGATAATTTTATTTTCAATAAACACAACAAGCAAATATCAACCATCACAAGTTATCTAAATATGAAATGCAAGAATAAGAAAAATGTAAATCACACAGGGTATTCATCCCCCATCAACCAATCAAACCCCCGAAACATGCAAATAACTAGGGGAAAAGGCAGGGGTGGGGGTGGAACAAAATAGCTTGACAGCTATAACTGGGAAGATGTGATCAAGGGCCTGAATAGCACACTGGTTTCAAATACCGGCTATGACATTGAACCAAAGTGTGTGCTCCTGGGCAAATCATTTAAACTGACCGCGCCTTCTGTGCCAACATTAGAAGTCCCCAAAAGTGATTCAGCCCACATTGCTGCTACTCCGAAATAGCCTCGTCTCCACATACATACAAATACCAGTGACCATTCCGCTGGCATTTACATGGTCTCCGGGTGCCCTGGCACACATTTCAAACAGCGCCCACTGGGCTCCAGCCACTATGCTCTGATACCCCCCCGCCCCGGTCTGGTGCGCAATACAAATAATAAAACACACAAAAACTGATACAGGAGAGCACTGTGGTAGATTCACACACTGGCGTAACGGGGGCCCCTGCAGCCCCCGTGTTGTGGGGGAGTCTGGCTGCCCATGCCCAGCCTGGGGGCCCAGTGGTGGCGGGGGGGCTCAGCAGGGCTTGCAGGTGGGGCCCCCACATTTTGTGTTACCCCACTGGACTCACGGTGCAGTTGACACTGCAGGCAAAGGCCCGGCGTCCCCTGAGCTAGTGGAAAACAGGGAAATATAGGGCTGTCCAATAGGAGCAGGAATAAGGTTGGCAGAAAAGCAAGAAGGCCTGTAATACGAGGAGCAAGGGAAGGTTTACAAAACGATGAGGGTGAAACACATGTAGTGAGGTACGTTCGAGTGCCTCGATGCTGCCCTTCCACCGTAAGCCGTTTAGGCCGGCAGTTCTGCTAAACTATGGTGGCTAATACTTTCTTTAGGATCCCTAAGTGAACCCATAAATCCCCTTAATTAGTCAAACAGTATTTGCACATGTTCCCTTACTCCATAGTGCCTTCTGGGGTGTTAATTTATGAATTAAAGGCATTGCTACGGGAGCATGTTTCAAGCCTATTATTGCCAGTTTTTTATGTCCAACTTTGAAGTCCAACATATATTATCCATTAGCACCCTAGAAGGGAGTGCTGCCATTCACGAAGCTCAGAACGCGGGCTGTATTCTCTGGTATAAGCCTGTGTTCCAAGCAGCCTGAGTGCTGCTGGCCAGCATCCGCTACGCTTTCCGGCTCCTCCTCCCCTTCCTCACCCCCCACTTATCTCGTAGCATCTAAGTAGTTTTCACCCAGAAGCTAAAGGTGTTTAAATTGGACAAAAAATAAAACTTACCTTTATCTTGTGGTGTAGCGCCGTGCAATCATTCTGACCGCCATTTCTTTATTGATGACTTTGCGGTCAGCAACATAGAAAACAGACTTTAGGAGGACTGTGCAGCGCCACACAACAAGCTAAAGGAAAGTTTTCTTTTTTTTCAATTTAAATATCTTTAGCACTTGTGTAGAAACTACACGGATCCTAGTGGCGGAATACAATTGAGTGGCGGGCCGACTTTGCTGTTAATGGCACCGCTGTCTGTGTTAAGGGAGCTTCACTTCGCTCGGCCCTTACCTTTGGTGGCGGGCCGTTACCGGCAGGGTCGGCCCATAGCCTTGCCTATATCACCGCAATCATCCTTTGTCTTCAAATATGAAATATTGGCGCAGAAACATTGATGATATTGTTGTAATTTTGAACTTGAGAGTGACACCCTCGACAAGTTTATGAGGGTGCTGAATCACTTAGAGATAAATGTTCATATTTCATGGAACTCAAAGTTCGGAAAGAGTGACATGTCTAGATCGCATGATCCCACATCCCAATAGCAAACTCTTCACTAATCATTACAGAGAAGAGAATGAACACAGTTTGATCAGTCATTAACCAAGTCAGTATCCAAAATCCATTAGGGACAGTGACCTATTTTTTAAATTTTTTTTTTACAATTTAATGGCAACTGTTCACTGACGCAGGATTACTTTACATAGGCTTTGGTTCCCAAAGGATAGCTCAGGGGCAACGTGCGTGCAACATAATCTTCTAGACCTTACAATCAGATACGCACATGGAGCTCCAAAATAGTAATCGTGTAGGACTGGCTGTGCCAGACACATCTCAGCCATTAATTACCTTTCATCACAAGAAGACCCTCCAGAACCAATTGGTGCAAGCACTGAGGCATTCTACGTTGAAGGCAATTTCAGATACAGAATTTAGGGTCTGAGCACACCTCAATGGGTTCTTTCCTTGTGGCGCATACGAGTCAAGTGCATTTAGAAGGAAGACCATTACGATTACACATGAGAATGCCTTGCGTGAGTACAGTCCCATTGTAATTGGCACATATACATTCATCATTATGGTATTACATGCATTTGCATGTCATTATAAGGAGGGAGACCACATGTGCGGTCAACGCTCACATTGGAGAGCATCACTTGTACACACATCTTCACGCACAATTGTTAGCACAATATGTGAACACGTCAAGTGGCTATCATGTTTTAAGAGATTGAGCAATAGTTCATATGGGAACATTTTTTACGTTGAAGTGACTGATTGACCGTGAAATATATTTTGGTTTCTTCTTTTATGTATTGTATTTTATATGGACGTAATGAAAAATGTTTGTATAATTGTATTCTTATGAGTTTTGTAATTTTGTAATTGGTGAAAAGGCAAATTCTGACTGTACCACACTAAAAAATATGTGAATAAGGGTCATACCAGCAGTGACATTAATTGGTTAGTTCTGGGTGGTTCCAGGTCCCGATAAATGAGGCAACTTTATCCAGGACATCTAAAATGAGATCTGGAATGGAAACTCTGCTATAAGACACTCATTAGGGGACATAATTAACACATTAATTGGCGTAATCATCTGACCAGGCCTTATGACCTTTACAATCTAGATGCTGCTCCAAAATAGTAACTGTGTAGCACTGACTGTGCCAGGCACATCTCACCCCGGAATTACCTTCCATCACAAGAAGACCCTCCACAACCAATTGATGCAAGCAGTGAGGCTTTCTAAGCTGAAGGCAATGAAAGCAGGTGGGAGATGCATCTGGACCAAGACCCCAAGTTCAAGCTTTCTAGTTCATTGTCTCCATGTTCTATGCACTGTCCATTCAAAAGAGGGATTTCATACTGCCTGTGTGACTTAGTAATCACGCGAAAGTGGGCATTTAAAGACCCCCTGCTTCCAGCCTTATGCATAAAAGAAATCATTTTAGTTAAGTGACCTTGCATCTGAACTGTACCACTGCGGTCTAGCTCCCAAAGACGGACGACTCCTGCATACGTGATTCATACATGTGCCTACCATGTTTGCCTTACTCGCCAAGAAGCTCCTACACATTGCATGATGGATGCATTCCTTTTATTTTGTATCTTTTGCTAGAACCACGGTTTGGAATGTGTACTTCTCTGATCAGCAATTCCATTCCAAAATGATTCCATGAGGGGAATCAAACGGTAGAACGAAGTGTGAGGGGTCAGAAATGAAAGCCGGACACAAAGTTGTCGTGTGTTTGGTTAAAGACTTTTATTAACTTAAATGGGTTGGGAAAATGCCTCTCTGACCCGGCTCTAAGAAGAGTTTCCCTACCTAAAACCAGAAACTAAGGATCCGTCTGTGTCAGGAAGTCATATATCAAAAGCCATCCTCGTGTCCAAATGTCCTCTCCTGTCTATCCTGACGAAGTGACAAGGGCAATGTCTCTAACCCGTATCTGCAAACGCGCTCTTGAATAAAAGTAGAAGGGCTCAATATAAAATGTTCTCCAAACTGGAAAAATACCTTAATTCCAGAGGGAGACTCCCTTCCCCTGGAGTCATCATTAGTGTCACAAATGTCTCTGGGTCTAACAGTTCTTTATGCCTTCCTTGGCCCACAACAATCCTGTTGGATGGAAATTGTTCAACCATATAAGTTCTTCAACAAAAGTTCCTTCTTTTAACACAAGTTCCTTCTTTGTTTAACAAACACTGTTTCTGCTTGACACTTGTGACAGGGGGGCCCGTCCCAAAGAATCACGCTGATTCTTAACGAAAATTGTAAGGGTGTTTATTACAACAGAAAATGGCCAGAATGGCTTGTGTTCACAAGTTCATTTGGCTTTCCAAGTCCTTTGGGGTTGGCGATTGTGCTGGCCCATTCCTCTCTCGTCTTCCCTGGGCCTGGATCTTGCCTCCCAACCCCAGACGTCCCTTCCAGGCTGTTAGTAGCTCAAAGATCGGTAACCCCTATGAGTCTTTCACTTCTGTACACCTCAGGTGTTTACCCTAAGACGCTGGCTAGCTGACTCCCCAGGGAACTTCTAGCTTTCTAGCTGACTCCCCAGGGAACTTCTAGCTGGCTAGCTGACTCCCCAGGGAACTTCTAGCTGGCTAGCTGACTCACCAGGGAACTTCTAGCTTTCCCTCTCATATCTCAACTTAGTAGTCTCAGGAAATGGTAGAATTGTGCCTTCTCTCGCCCAGTGTCACTCTCACTACTTTCAGACCTTCTCATTCCTGACCCTTTGCTACGCTGGTCTTTTACGCTGTTCTCCTCCCACCACGTCACTGTCCCTCCAAACTTTCACTCCTCCTTCGATCTTCCTTTCTCACTCCTATTCCTATTCCCACTTGTATCTGCAACTGTTATATAGCTCCGTCCCACCTTCTCCATCTTTACTCCACCGCCTCCTGTTGTGCCTACCATCCTGCTCTACTTCTCCTTCTCTCCTTACTGTGCTACTACCACTACCTCTCTACTACCACTCTCCTCTTCAAGGCATATGGTGTCCTGCTCACCCCTCTATTACCGACTACAGCTCTACCAGTTCTGTCCTTCTCTTAATACTCCTGCCCTCCTGCCACCCTCTATCTTTACTCCCAACTACTACTACTAACTCCGCCACTACCTCTGCTCCACTCCACTACTCCTACTCTCCTACTCCAACTCTTTTCTCTCTCACACAAACATTCCACAGATCCCCTCACACCAATAGTTTCTGCACTGCTTTCACTTCCTCTGGTCTTTTGGACGTCCTTCTCCATCGCCTGTCCTCACCCAACTAACCCACACTTGCACACTCACACACACCTCCTTAAATACCCCACCCCCTCCCGGGATTGGCTACTCACCCTGTCCAATCAATTAGCTGGTTCAAGGGGGTGTGGCCAGGGGAGTTCTTAGGGAGGCTTCAATAAGGGCTTGTAAGTTCTGCCCCCTTTTCTGGAAGCATCCCTGGCAAGGAAAGTGAAAGAGTTTCTGAGGAACTGGAGTCCCTGTGTTATAAGGCCGCCTGATGGGTCCGTCAATCTTAATGTCTCGGTTAAGATGGTGGGAGCCTCATTAATAAGGCCTCCTTTTTTGAATGGCGTATAGATCCCTGGAGACTTTGCTACGCCCCCCTCTCTCTCGAGTGGCCGGTGTTAGGCTGATGACTGTCTGCTGCAACAAAGTGTGAATTGCTGCTGTATGGTGGCTTCCCTTTGCTGCTTCCCGCGGCTTTCCCCTGTCAGTAGTCGCCATGATCATCGGTAAGGTGGAGAGTGGAGGGGGTCTTTGCACACTCACACAAGCACCAGGGAATGTTGGGGGTGGACTCCCTCTTCCCTGACACGGCCTGTAAGCAGGCCTTGTCACATACTCCATGTAGGTTTGTAATTTGCCTGGTTATTTATTGCATTTTCTTGCCCATCCTGTACAACATGTACAGAAAACCCTTATTCAACCACCTGGACAACCTCAGGATCCTCTACACAAATGTTGCGTCCGACAATCAAATCTTGCTAAAACTCATTCACAGCCACGCCACTGACTCCACCAACAGTAACCGCATAAACAGCATCAGTCAGGCCTGCATGGCTGAACACCAGCTATGCCTAAATGATGACAAAACCGATCTCCTCATATCGGGTTCCCCACACCGGCTCAAACGCTTGGAGCCTGCCTTTGCTTCCCAGATGGCAATCGTACCAGCGTGCCTAGCCATGTGACACCCTATGCGTCGACCTAGGCCCATAACTAAACATGCAAATACATCCCAAGGCCCACGCCTCCTCAGCAGCTTATGCTACCAGGCTCATCAACCTCAGCAGGACATTTCTATCCACCGACAAATGCCAGAGCCATCTGTTAGGAAAGATTTCATAGTTGTATGTGATTTTCCCTCCATGTGTCAACCCCCAAACGTTTTGCTGCTGTTTAGACACCATTGACTGACTTTGCCAGAGAAGCACAGCCTTCAGCTGCACTGCTCTGGGCTTTTTACTTTTTATGGGGAAACTAACATGCCCTTAAGACAGTGGCCCTCATTACGACCCTTGCGGAAAGTGACTGACCGGACCGCCACAGCGTAAATAGCGTTTCCGCCATTGCACGAAGGAGCAAACTGCGGCCCATTCCGACCCATCGAGCACGAGCACCACGGCATGGCGGAAGTGCAAAGTCCGCGACGGCGGAAATGACCCCAAAACGGCCCACACCGCCGCCGTACGGCGCCCCAGGTGCAATACCGCCACCCCTCTTAGCGGTCACCGCAGTGTGCGCCTACCGGAAAGTACGGTGGCCGGAAATATACGGAAACGGAAGTCAAAACACGGGGCCGGAAGGGGAAACATCCCGGCGTACACCTATAAATACACTAAAACCACACAACCACTAAAAACACTACCCTGAGACACACCCCACCCCGTCAACCACCCTAGCGAAACCAAGAAAAATGGGAAAAGTAGCGAAGAAAGCGTGCGATCGCAAGCGGCAGGTCCACTTCTCCCGCGAGGAACTCACCGTGCTAACAGAGACCCTACAGGAGAATGCTGCCGTCGTCTTCAGCACGCAAATGACCAGGACGGCACTTGCAAACAAGAAGGCCATATGGGCTCTGGTGGCACAGCGTGTAAGTGCGGTGGGGACCGCACCCCGCACCCCACAGCAATGCCGCAAACGATGGGACGACCTGCGGATACGCGTCCGCAGCATACTCTCCGCCAACCGCAACATTGCCACAGCCACCGGGGGAGGTCCTGAATCACCCATCAAGTTGACCCCCTGGGAAGAAATCTGTGCCTCCACCATCGGAATGGAGAGCATTGAGGGAGTCGGAGGGATGGAGAAAGGAGTGCAGACATCCGAAGATTCAGGTAGGTGGGCCAGATATAACAATCCACACAGTCCATCCATGTGAAGTACCATGCGTCCACATAGTGCAACAGAAACACATGTCCAGGAGAACGTCCACACACATCGGCCTGATAGCGCACGTTAAAACCCACAATAAATACATAAATAATTAAAAACCCCTAATACACGCACTACACGTGCAGCAGGCACACCCAAACTGCAGGCTGCCAAACAACTGCACCCTCACTCCACACACAAATCAAAGCACCTCCAAGTCCCCGACCCAAATCACCCTCAGGTACCACCCCAAAGCATGTGATACAATGCCATTCCAATTCCCACAGACCCATCAATAACCCTCGCCCTCCTTTACTCCACCACAGGGTCCGATCCAAACGACGAGCTACAGGACACCCCTACCAGCACACCTGCAAAGAGGGCCAAGACCAACGGCCAGAGACCCTCCACCTCAGCTGCACGCATCAAGACACGGCAGCAGCACAAATCAGGTGGCAGCACACAGGAGGGAACATCAACAGGCACCCCAGCAGCCAGCATGCCCACAACACCACCACCACAGGTCCCCCCAATGGATGCCACAGAAGGCACTGCCTCTGGTGGCAGCAGCACCATAGGTGACACCCCATTGATGGCAGCATGCTCGGACACAGAAAACGGGGATGTCGAAGTCAGATCCATCCATGACCTGTCCCAATCCCCCTGTCTGTCCCATCCCGTACAACATGAGGATACCACGCAGGGGCACCCACAAGACGACGACTGGCCATCCCCCCCAAGCCCTGTGGCAAGGCAACATGAGGACAACAGCCCCTCTGTGACACCACCGCAAATGGCCATGGCCCAGCAGAGGCAACAGTCCCTCGACAAGTTAATCGTCCAACAGCAGCAAATGGCCACACTCCTCAAGGGCCATGCCGATGAATGTGGGGGCACCAAGGCAGACATAGAAACATCAACAGAGACACTTAGGGCAGAAATGGAGAGAGGTACTGAGACGCTAAGGGCACAAATCGAGAGTAGCACCGAGAGCCTGAGAGTCCAAACGGAGAGTAGCACCGAGAGCCTGAGAGTCCAAATGGAGAGAAGCACCGAGAGCCTGAGGGGGGAACTGCATGCGACGTCCAAAGACGTATGTGCCGAACTTGCCGCAGTGCGCCGTGTGCTCACTGAGCTCTCGCAAACCCTTAGGGACATGCATGGACGTGATCAGGCAGACACATCATCCGTTGCAAGTTCCGTCCAGGGCAGCCCCCAACGTAGATCTGGGAGGACCCGGCGCTCCACAGGCAGGGGTGCCCCTGATACCCGCAGAGGGGGCATGCAATAGCGACAGCCCACTGACAATGAGCATCTTTGGACACTGGTGTTCGGGGGGGAGGTAGGAGGGTGGAGGGGGTGTGTTGGGCTCACTTGGGTGGCGGGTCGATAGGGTGTTCAACATGATATCACATATGCCATAAAAAGTGCACGATCAACCAATGAGATGTGTGGACATTGATCTTTGTGTACTAGGCCATCATAGGCGTACAGTCCATATTGTGCATGTCCCAGACACACGCAGTGCCACGAGTCCCGTGTCCATGTATCAGCCACCAGGCGTGAGTGCTAGAAGCATACATCAATGAGATGCTGACGGATGTCACGGGCCTATGGTGCCTCGCAGACTCCATGAGGTGCTGCCACATCCCCACCCTCATCATGACCATCATCAGGTGCTTGCAGTTCTGCGTCAGGGGGCATGGGCACATTTCTACGTACGCACATGTTGTGGAGCATGACACATGCCATGACCATCTTTGCAACCTTCTCATGGCGGTACAGGAGTGCCCCGCCAGACCTGCTCAGGCAGCGGAAACGAGTCTTCAGTAGGCCGAATGCCTGCTCAATGACTACACGGGTACGTGAGTGGGCATGGTTGTAGTCCTCCTCATGCTGGTCCCGTGGGTTCCGGACTGGTGTGAGGAGCCATCTCTTCAGTGGATATCCAGCATCACCTGTATGTGGAGGAGAAACGTAGGATGTGGAATGCCATTGATACGTACGCACACACCCCCCCCTTCCTGCCAGTACATTGCCAAATCACATACCCCACATCATCATGCATGCAATGAGACTCACCGAGTAGCCAGGATCTGTTCCCTGCGTGTCGCTCCATGTAGCGTGGTATGGTAGAGTTCCTCAAGACCATGGAATCATGGGTTGATCCAGGGAATCGGGCACAACAATGCGTAATGATCCTGTTGGAGTCACACACCATTTGTACATTCAGGGAATGAAATTGTTTTCGGTTGCGGTACTGGGCCTCCATGGCATGTGGGACGACCAATTCAACATGGGTGCAGTCGATGGCACCAATGCAACCCGGTATGCCGGCAAGTGCATGGAATCCCA
The DNA here is from genome assembly GCF_040938575.1 of Ambystoma mexicanum. NCBI lineage: Eukaryota > Metazoa > Chordata > Amphibia > Caudata > Ambystomatidae > Ambystoma > Ambystoma mexicanum. Next base: position 1,630,003,661 of record NC_090932.1, read on the forward strand.
CTTTTGTGTTGGTTATTTCCTGCTCCGAGCGTGGTAGAGAGATGTAGTCGTCTGCGTGCTGCAGGAGGGGATCGAGCACTTGGAATAGTGTCCGTGAGAACAGTGGCTGAGAAATGCCATGCAACTGTCCGACTGTGTGCTGGTAGGTGCCAGTGGCCAGGAAGTGTAGTACAGACACCACCTTCAGTAGGGGTGGGATGGCGGTTGGGCTATCTATCATGCTGACTAGGTCAGCCTGTGTCATGTCCACAATGGCGGCTATGGTGTCCCGGTCCAGACGGTAGAGGGTGTGGATCTGCTCATCAGTGAGGTTGAACGGATGTGCTCGGAGGCGTGGTATTGCGGGCTGCCTGCGTGGTGGTAGTGGCTGTGCTGGTGGGCCTTGCTGGCCCTGCCTTGGCCTCCTCCTCCTCCTGCGTCTCCTCCGTGCGGCTGGTTGTAGTTGATGTTCGTCTTCCTCTTGGAGTCGGAGCACTTGCAGTGCTATCAGGTCCCCCAGGGCCAACATCGCGAGTCCTGCCGGTAGCATTTCGCTGTGGTTGTGGGAGGAGACTGGCTGTGCAATTTATGTGTTTCCAGGCTGTATGGCCTCCACCTGTGGTGATTGATTCCACCTGTGCCAACTGCTCTCCCCTTTGGCCGAGCATGTCCCGCGCACGACGCTGCTAATCGGGTATTTGTATCTTGCTATTGAATTCATGTATTTGTACCCGATGGCCGTGTAAGATTGGTTGATATGTTCATTCTGCTGTGGTCCCATTGTTTCCCATACTATCTGTGCAGTCGCGAACGGACTTGTGAAGGGTCAGTGGAACGTAGTACTCGAGTAACGGTGGGCCCTCATGCATCACTGTACTGAGTTGCAACGACGGGCGTGGCTTCCCATTCGTGGGTGAAGGCAGTTGCCATTTTCACGCACAGCCGCACTCGATGGAATAATTAGTGATTTCAAACGGCCACAGATGCCTTTTCGACGTGATGTTGCAAATGAGGAATTCGAAGGGCGGCGCTTTCGGTTTCCGGCTAGCGGCGAGGAGATGCCCACAGGTCTGTCTGCAAATATAACGTTCTTTTGTTCTATGTCCTTGAGACAGGGCCCATGGCGAGGGAGCAATGATTGATATGAATAGTTTGGGATGCGCAATAGCTACGTGGGCGATGAGGCCGGGCATTCCCAAATACATGTTACTTCACAACACTGGATTTACGGGCTGGGGCACTGTGGATTTAGCAGGCTGCATTACGCACAGACTCAATGGATGTTTCTAATGTCATGTGAGTAATTATTCAGGCGTTTTGATTCCTGGATGAGGGTATGATGAATGGATGCATGGGCAGGTGATTTGATGCAGAGTTTCCCTTGTACAGGGCTTCTTGGGGTCTATCCGCCTCCCCTACGCTATGTGATGCAGGGCTGCCATAGTGGGCCCATCGTCTATCTTGCCTTGTTGAGCCCTCCCTGTCTCGACGCGCACTCAGCCACTTGTGTCCATGCACGTTAACATTCCCCTCTGATGGATTCTGTTATGGCAGACGCATGCACAGGTACACTCGTTTGTGATGGTGTTTACACCTCGATATAGAGAGTTATAAGTCGCAAGTGGTTTTGGGGTGGTGATGATCCTTTGGAGTGGGCTAGCATGCATATGGCTGTGGATTTCGTGTGCTCATTGAAGTGAGTTGTTCGTATGTGGTTCTGATGGCCATTCTGTTCTTGTTCTTTTCTTTTGGTTGACAGGTATCTCCTCCCCTTTTGCCACTGCCATCTGTATGCCACTCCTGCAGATGGATTTTACTCCCAACACCTGCTGCTTCGTGTTAATCGGTGGAGCAGCATTACGATCTTATGGGACGATCGCCAGTGGCCCACATGCCCTTACGCAGTACTGGTGGCTCGGAGCAACATTTCGGCCTTTCAGCTGGACTAGTGCCTCCACATTGGGACGGCCCTGCGGTTGTGTGCGCTTCCATGTAGCCTTTTCGTACGTGAATGTGGCTCTGTGTACCATGCTGGAACAGGGCGTCACACAAGTGGTGGATGGTCATTTCTTGCGGATGCAGCCCTCAATGGTGGAATGTGTTTTTGAGTTCGTGGCCTGATGGCTGTATGGGCTTGGTGATTTAGTTGTGCATTGAATTTCTGATCGGATTTGGCCCGTGTAGCGTTTTTCTTTGCAAGTGATGTGGCATGTGCCTATTTGTGGGGCGATGTATTGTGAGGAGATCTGCATTGGGTTCCTGCTTCGGGGTTTAGTTGCGTGGTACTGTACTGGGCGCGTTTGCCTACTGAGCCCGTGAGGTCAGGGATGGGGGCTGCCAATGTGACAGTTTGAATGTTGTCATGCTCAGGGGCGGGGGGATTGGGTTTTGTGTAACAGATGCCGGTCAGCCAGGTGGACTGGTGGAATGATGTGTTTTCGGATTGTTGCTGGGCACAGGTGCCTGTGTTTGCGTGCGTTTCTTGGTGGGGGACTGTGGTCATGTCCATTGGGATGGCTTCTGTTTTCGTGCCATCTGTGCCCTGCAGCTCCCATTGGCACCTCTTGTGTTGCTTTTGTTCGTTGGCATGCATGGGTGCTTTGTACTTTTCAATGGTTGCATTGTGACTTCTTTGCACCTACAGGGAGTTGTACTTTGTGGGCAGGGAGCGGTGTACAGGCACTCAGTGGGGCCGTTTACGGTTGATTCGCGATGCCGTACTTCTCACCATGGCGGAATGGTCCATTCCGCCATGCCTGATGGCGTTAGGTACATGTCCGCTAGGGTCGGAATTGGCGTACCGTTGCACCATGGTGGTGTTTGCGGTTTGGCATGGCGCGCGCGCGCGTGCTTAGTGCAGTTAGCGTTGGCGTTCACTACGGTGTCGCTAATGGCTTCGTACTTTGCGGTGACGGGTCGTAGTCGCACCGAGCGCTATTCGATGGCGGTATTGCATTTCCGCCATCGTTTTCCCATTTCCGCCAGGGTCGTAATGAGGGCCAGTCTGTACTAGGAGACTTTGTTTCCCTTAGTCCTTTCCTCTTGTGCAACATGTAACAAGTGTGCAATGTATCTTACCATACAGCACTCTTGGGTTTATAGTCGTTTCCAAAGGCCCTAGATACTCTCGCTGGATTTTTATGAACTGTGCAGATGTGTCATGGACAGGACTGGTGGCAGCTATCTCTACGCATTCTTTTTAACCCTTTCCTGCCATGTTAACCGTGCTAACTACGTTTGGCACGAATAGGTGGCCTGGCTCCAAAATGGCCATGCCACAAGGTTCTTTGTCCTGTCCTTTGGCCATTCTGCCCCCTCACTTTCCCCAGGTCGAGTCTACCCGGGCCAGTCCTTATTTGGTCATGCACTTTAACGCGAATCCCAATGCTTTCGCGGGCTTCTGCATACCTTGTGTGTGTTCCTCCACGATGTGGGCTGGAATGTCTGATTCCAAAACACATCCTGGGTGTGTTACTCACCGCTCCGTAGGCAGGTCACTGTGTCTGGATAGACGACCTTGGAGACAGATGTTACAGAGGGACTCGTGGTTCAGCCTCCAGTATTCCAGCTCCCCTGAATTCTATGATTCAGGCTTCCTCAAAAGAGGGGCTCTCTGCTGTTTCAATCCGAACAGGCAGAGTTGCCAAACGCATAAAAGAGCGGGGAAAACGCGCACCGCCAAACCAATGCTGCAAAGAAATACAAAGAGGTTTAGAAGTGCCAAAATGAGGAAGGAAGGCAACAAAAAGACCACAATAACTAAGAAAATACCTAGGCAAGGAATGGAGTGGTTCACTATGGGGAAGAAACTACAAGGAAAGAATAAACCCTGTTACCACGAGTAATGAGACAACCTAATAAGCTCTCCCAAATGGATGCATAACCCAAAAATCAGACCTTAAATCGAATCTCTCAAGGGTTAAAGGTGTCCAGTTAGGAGGGTACAACGACAGGATAAAATAATAAAAGGAGAGGGTTTTACAGGAAGGTAGACCCAGGCGGCACGAGGGTCGCACTAGTGATGGGTTGGTGCCCGTACAGGTGAGCGTCAATAATGCACTTGGATAGTTGTTTCCATGCTGTAATCCAGGAAGGAAATGTACCAGTAGATTCACACAGGAAGAAAAACCAGTAGTATTCAGTAGAGATGTAGGAAATGATTGAGCAGTTCAGCGGAACTTGAGCTGACAGGAAAATCCCAAATTGAAGGATCTAGATTTGAATTACCTTACAGGCTCTGGCAGGATGTTGAGCAGCTGATGTCCTGAGAGAGGTAAGATGAGCAACTGCAAGGAGGCAGCGGGCGTGGGCAGAAGCAATCCAGAAGCGTTCTGAGTCTAGGCCGGGGATGCAGGAATTCAACAAGGAGTAATGCAGGCAGTCTGGGGAACAGTCCGGGTCAGAAACGTAACGAGCTTAGACACACCAGAGGGAGTAACTGAAAACAGTCCAGGAAGATGTGCGTAGGTCGATAACCAAGTAATCAATAGAGTTCGAAACAGGAGTTCAAAAAGGGTACGGGACGTAACTGTAGGAGAGTAACACCGCAATTAGCAGCAATGAACCGGCAGGAGAACAGCCTTTTTAAGCTGCAGTGGGGCGTGGCTTCAATACACGTTCCTTACGCATGGAACGTGTCTGCTGACATGGGTTCCTCCGGAGCGTGTACAGGCTCCATGGCAACCTGTATCTGCTCCACAAGGCAGCCAGCAAATACGTTTTCCTCTGCAGGGAAGCCGTGGGATAGGAAAACATGGTGTTTCTTGGCCGGTATGTAAAATGGTGCCAGAGAGTCTGGAGTGTCAGGAATGCCTGGGACCACCATGGTCCGTGATAGGTCCACGTATGGAGTGTGTGTTTGTGAGCAGATCTCCCATTGGGTCCTCTCTGTTTTGGTGCAAAGGGAACTTTGGATAAGAGGATACTGGAAACGCCACTACCACGTCCATCTCCTGAGTTCTCACTGAACAAAGGATAGGATCCAAGTATCCTGCAAGTACGAAGCTGAGTCGAGGAGCTGCTGGTGACCCGCTGGAAGTTTTGGCACCCTGAGCCCGCTGTCGTCCCGTGGGACCCCTCTGCATCTGGTCATCCTAGAAGGTCTGTGATGACGCTTCAACCCATTGGAATAGTGGGACCAACTATTCTTGGCACCTTCATCAAACCCTGCAAGTAAGCTTTCTCATAGGTTTCCCTGGGCCAATCAGTGGACTGGCCAGTTTACCCAGTTGCTTTGCTCTGTCACCACTGCTGTTTCGAGGAGGCCCTCGAAACTTGGTATACTGCTAGCTCTTTGTCCACGGCACCCTCACACTGAATTTCATACACTTGGTGTTCCCAGGTCTGAAGTGAGATGAGTGCAGTTACCGTGTTGCCCTGCTGCGGCAACAACCTGTGCAAGTTTGCTGCATTTGTGACCCTCTTGCCCCTGAAGCTTGCTGCAGTGAAACTGGGTCGATTCATCCTCCCGGAGCATAAAAATCGCCACTGTCCCGTTTGGGAATCATCGCTGTATCTCAGGAACTGAAAGGTGCTGAGACGTCATTTTTGCTGCATTCGAACCTGCCAGCGAAGTGGACTGAACTGGCAAAGTTTGGGTCTGCTTGCGTCGGGGACCGGTGAGTACTCCTTACCCCAACCGGTGGCCCCTACCGCAAGAGCCCATTTTTACGCATGAGTGGCCTGGGGGCTCCTCTGCTTTCCACAGCTATTGCGAAATAGCAACTCCATCCCACACTCTCGAACTGCCTCTGCCTCCAAGTGGAGGTCCTTCTTGAATAGTGGTAACTTGTTCTGCATCACCTCATCCACCTTCCTGAGTTGCTAGAGACCCTTGAAGAGACCCTATTCCGCCCATTGGCACAAGCGTGTGCATGCACTATTGAGCACGAGCACAAGGCTCCTCTCTTCGTAGGGCTTGGACTGCCTCTTAGTTACGTGTATTATTGATGTGGAACTGGGCCTAAAGATTACCTGCACTGCTTGTTTCCTTCCCCTCTAGGTTGTCGACATATTTCGTGCAGTCACCCCTTTGGACCCCCATGGTCTTGTATTCATATTGTATTGAGTGTGATGTATTGGTTTACTGAGTGATACTGTGATTCGTTTGCTATGGTCTATGTTACAAAGGCCTTGTAATAAATGTGTCTATATTTTTGATATAACACCTGTCTGGAGTAATTTGTAATTTGTAAGTGTCCTTGCTCTGTGTGCTCATTGAGGTCCTTCAGTCACCCTCACCCCTCCTGAGATTTAGTCTTGACCGCCTGCCATAGCTACCCTGATTGGTCTGGATTGTCCAGAGGTTACCCTGTTCCAACAAACTAGGTTGGCCTTCTGAACCTCTGCCCCTCCAGGTCAAAGTTCAGGAATCCTTCTTAACACCATCACAGGGAGCAAATTGGATTACTGCAACACCATTTTTGCTGGCACCTCATCCAAAAACCTCTCAAAACTGCAGTTAATTCAAAATGATGCACTCTGGGCAACCTGGGGCCTAAAACGTTTGGACCACATCTCTCATGTCAGACGGGAGGCCTGCTGGTTGCCAATTGGAGCCTGCATTGAGTTCAAGATGCTGTTGTTAGCACACAAATGTGTCCACAACACTGCACCTACCTTTCTCAACCATTACATCTCGAAAAGACCTAAAATTCACAGCCTTCGCTCCTCATCCACCATGACTCTGGCTGTTCCCAGATTCACCAGTTAAGGAGCGGGGGCACCAGCTTTACGATCATTGCCCCCACTCTATGGAAGGCCCTCCTACCTAATTTTCAGAAAAAAACCTAATAGTCAAATACGACTAACCTGACATTGAGCGAACTGCCCAATGTCTACCCTCCCTGACGGACCGTGTATTATCACATCGTTTTGCACTGTTACCTGTCTCTTCTCTGCTCTTACTGTGTTTGTTTTCCCTGTTCAGTAAATTGTACCTGTGTCGTGATACTTACGGGTTTGGATGTTCTCAATACATGCAATAAATAAATGAATAAACAAATAAATGTAAAGGTGGTATGCCGACCAATAGGGAGCCAGTGGAGAACTCTTGGTGCAGGACTGATGTATTCTCTGGGAGGAAGGCCAATGAGCAGGCGGTCCGCAGCGTTTTGGATTCTGTGCAGTTTCCTTAGCTGGAGCGCTACTGCACCGAGATAAAGGCAGTTTGTATAGTCTAAGCGGGAGAGGATGATGACAGAAAAACAGTTAGGATAGCTGAGGTATGAGAAGATAGACCTTAGGATACGTAGGTGGAAGAAACAGGTTCTGGATACTGAGTTGATGTGTTTGTTGGGAGAAATCTGTACCCGAGGTGGCGGTTGCCGGGAGTTGGAGGCAGTGTTGCCAACTCCTCAGTGAAGAAAGTAGCTATTGGCTCCCCTAGAAGTCGCCAGAAGTAACTAGATGACGTCACTGCCTAATTTACATAATTACCTCCTCTTTTCCCCTACGATTTATGGCTTTTACTGTGGCCCTATCCCCCTTTAACCTTTTTATTTAGGTCCATCCCCTTAACATACAGTTCCCATAGAGCGTTTCTGGGGGCGGGCTGGCTACTTTAAGAGCAATAAAATGGCTCTGATTAACAGTAAACACCTCCCTTTTAAGTTCAGTGTCATTACTCCCGTTAGAAAACGGGCGAATAACCACACTTTTTTCAATTTGTTTGGAAACGTGCATATATGAGCAAGTCTCCAAACCAATTGAAAAAAGTAAGTAGATTTCTCGCTAGCCGCTTTTTAATGAAAAAGTCGCTAGGGGGGCGTACTTTCTCGCTAAATATAGCGAGAAAGTCGCTAAGTTGGCAACACTGGTTGGAGGAGGGCCTAATGAGTGAGGCCAGAGAATAGGTTGGGGGAAGGGGCGCTGTTATCCCGCAGACTAGGATTTTTGTTTTCTCAGGGTTGAGGATGGGGTGATTAGTCGTCATCCAGTAGTCAATATCCAAGAAGGCATGAAGCAAAAGCAAGGGGGTCTGTCTTTTTTTTAGCCTCACACTCCTTTGCATTATGGTACTTGTAGTTTTCCTTTCAAAATGGGGGGGGAGGGAGAATCCTACATTCATCCTCCTTTTGCTAAGCATATTTCTATACGGATTCATGTATTTGTCCGAGTGGGTCATTATAACGTGTGCATTTTTAAAGTTCTCAGTATGAAGCCAAATAACCCATATATCTGGAAAGATTTGCCCACTGGCTGCACAAATAACGTTCTTCAAAGGTAATTTCTCCTAAGATGGCGCAGCAACGTCAGCTGGGCTGAGGTCATGGTTTGCCCATCCCTTGGAGAATACGTGACATCCTCATAGTGAATCCCTTGATTATCTGGGGTTTGAGTTGGGCAGGCCCTTGCCATCTGCACCAGTGAACTCACAATGTCCTAACTGTCAATCAAGCAAACATAATGATAAATCCACCACTCACTAAAATCTTGACTCTGATAATCAAGCTGGATTGTTGTTGTTGCAAAAGTTGGTTACCCAGCTGTTGCAACCGAAACAATGAGTTTGCACTGTCTCATCGTGGACCACTCGGGGGCATAAGCACTTTCTGAGTCCAGGTAACTCACTTCATTACATCACATCTAACAATATGTATTCTGATTACAGGAAACGTGGTTGCTACATGACTTGTGTATTGACTCCCATTTGTCATTCCAGCGACATGCCAGGAAAGGAGTTTTGGGTAGACCCTACCGTGGTTTGATTATTGGGGTTTCCCACGACTTTCATACTAGTGAGATTGAGATGGCTCCCCCCCACCCCCCAATGATAATGTGCTAGCTGTGCCAATGACTTCTAAAGATAAAGAATGTGATGGTAAACTACTCATTATTAACATCTATGACCCCCCCGACCGGTGAATGTACTGACAACATATTAGACTTGATTGATGTAATACTGACTAACTGGGTTGCCTCCAATTCTGACAGTATGGTTATATTGGGAGGCGACCTTAATGCCCAATGTGGCCTCATGCATGGTGTTGGCTCTTTTCAAAATATTGCAAGTACTAATAGTATGATGAAACCGGTGTGTAAAGCACTTGGCAGATCTTGGAAAACTTATTTGACCGATTGGTCTCTTAACGGTCGCTCTGCAAGTGATACTCCGGGTTAAATGCACTTGGGTTAATGGGAACAAATCTGACACCCTTGACTACTTTTGGGTTAATTCCCAAAAGCTTAACCATATCGTGGACTTTGTAGTACATGACCTTAGCAGGAGTGATCATTTTCCCATTCGTGCTAAATTTCTTTTTGATGTCGGGCATAGGGTTAACTATGGCTCGACTGATATTGATGTCAATAATGGAGGCAATCGTCTCAAGTGGAATGTTAGTAAATGTAAAGAAATGTCTACTAGAGTGATGCAATTGTGGCATGAGTTAACCACTACTAAATCTAATGTTAATCCTGACGAGATTGAGCAAGCCATTAGAGTCTTAGCAGTTGAAATAGCTACTGTACCTGTGTCTGTGGTGGTGATTTCTGGTGAAAATACCTCTAGACTATTTGATAGTGAACCTCAATCTACGAAATGTATTTATAGACGTGCCTTACGTCATTTGAAAAACCAGAACCTTTCATCCACTATGTATTTAGTACAAAAGAAGAGTTTGACGAATAATTATAACAACTGGTACAAACGCAGAAAATATTCAAATTTAAATATTAAATGGCAAACTATGTATGGGATTCTCCAGAGGAATGAGGTCTCGAAACTCTGGAGACTGCTCAGTACTGCCCGCACCGATACCTCCCAACTATCGGTTAACCCAGTGAGCGAAGAAAATTGGTCTACATTTATTACAGCTGGTATGTTTTCAGCTGAGTGTCATCCTTCAGCAGATCATAATCTATCGATGTGGCTTCTTGCGTATACTAGAACCAGTATTGTAGATATAATTTTCAAACTTGGTAATTCCTGAGCTCCTGGCCCCAATGCACTTGCTCCATTGGTGGTAAAGCATGACCCTTTTTTGTGGGCTTATGTGCTCTGTTTACTATTTGATCAAATCTGTGCCCAATGTAGTCTCCCTGACTCCTGGAAAACTGCAATTATTATCACAGTATATAAATCTGTAGCCAGAGATCTGCCAGTTAATTACCGCATGTTATCAATCTTAGACTCCACCAGTAAGACCTTTTCAGCTATCGTACTTGACCACTTACTTAGCGGGCCAAAATCAACTCTATTTTGCACCCGCCACAAACTGGCTTCCGGGTTAGTACTAGTACCGCCCACAATATACATCTTCTTGATGCCATTACATCTCGAGCCAAAATAGTTGGTAATCCTTCAATCTATGTAACATTCATAGAGTTCAGGGCCGCATTTGACAGCATTAATCGATCTACGCTGTGGGCTCTACTTAAAGAATTAAAATGTCCAATGTGGTTAATTGATATTTTGAGAGCACTTCACACTGATAACACTATTCAGGTTTGTTTGGACAACTATGGTCGACTTACCAAGCCCATCAGAGTCAACAAAGGAGTCAAGCAAGGCTGTCTATTAGCTGCTTTTCTTTTCAATGTTTACTTGTCAATGTTGATAGGTCTCCTAAAAACTAAGGCAAACTGTCCAGCAAAATTTGGTAAAGAACCAATCACAGCCATGTTGTTTGCTGACGGCCTTGCAATTGTCGACCACACGCTCTCTGGCATGAAGTCTGTTCTGTAAGAACTGGGTTTGTTTGCGACTGAATATTCCTTAACCATCAATCTTAAGAAAACTGAAACTATGCTTTTTTCATCTAAGCTTATCAATGGACCCAAAATGGAGGTGTCTTGGGGCACAATTGAGTATACCTGCCGCTACAAATATCTTGGCATTATGTTTAGCAGCCTAGGCGTATTTGATCTACTAATTAGCAGTAAGACTAGGCGGGTTAAGCAGATAACGATATTAATTAAGAATGTTGTAATAATTATGCAGGATATTCTTTAAAGGGAATTATTTTGCTGTACAAACAATGGTTAATCCCTGTTGTCACCTATGGTCTTGAAGCCATGTCTATGGTAAATTTATTTTGGCTTGACAAAATCAAAGGCTTTTTCTGGTGTAACATTCTGGCTTTACCTCCCTCTTGTCCAATCCAATACGTGAGGGCTGAGCTTGGCCTTCAGTCTCTTAAATCTATTGTGCTGTAACAGCGTGGCCTATTAGTCTTGAAAAGCCAATGCAATTCTTTGAGTGACCATTTGCGATTGATTGGTCTACATATAACTAACATGAAAACTGCCGATATAGCAAATAAATAATACCCAATCTTGCATCACACTGTTATTTTGAACTTGGTTGGGACTTGGAACGGCGTTGTTGCAGCCTCTACGAGTCTGTCAAACCCGCCTTTAAACATAAAGTCCGACTTAATGACTGACTGGGCCATATTCGATGGAATGCATGAGTTACATAATTATCAATATATTAAAGGTATACAACATACTTTCCTATGCCCCCAGTTATACCTTACGCGCTGTCCTGATCCACGAATACGTACATTTCGCCTACTTATGAGAACCAACCAACTATCTGCGCATGTGACCCATGGCACCCAATGGAAATTAGCTAAACATCAACGACATTGACGGATATGTAATAACCATGAAGTCACTGAAACAGTGAGACATATTTTGACTAATTGTAGGACAATGAAACCTTTTTATGTTTTGTACTATCGCTGCTATGTACATAATTGGGAATTTATATCCTCTGACCACTTTTGGCAGCAATGTATGAATTCTGCACCTGAAGCCTTCCTAATAGCTCTGTATCGAGTATGGACTGTGGCTAAAATATTTTTGGAAGCGAAAAGTGACCACTGATTTGTCATTTTTATGACAGATGATTGTTCTGTAAGGAAATGTAATGGTATGTCTCATGATTAATTGGGTAATGATGCATGTTTTATATGTTTTGTACATCTCCTTTTATTGTATTTTCTATTTTTCTATTTTGTACTTTATGTATATTTATAGTTATTTGTTGTGTTGATAGTTGTATAAGTTCTGTGAACTAAATAACAACTAAATAAATAAATAAATGCATAAATACGTGACATTCTTTCTGACTGAGGCACAGAGCCCTCCCTTTCACACGTCCTTGCGTTGCGTTGACTTTTATTTCCAGTTGAGGGGACAATGGGCATTATCATGGACCCTGAACTTTGCAGTTGCACCAGTTTCTAAAGCATGTTTCATTCATTTAAGAAGATTAAGGAGCTCCCTCCTCCCTTAAGAGTGACTGCCATGAAAGCCTACATTTCATCTTGCCTGGATTTTGCAAATAGCTGCTACTAGCGCCTAAAAGCCCTTGGGCCATAGTCTGCGCTCTATAAATTCAGTACATTACATGACACTACTCAGACAGGTTTGCAAAGGCTGCAACCAGATTACTGCATAGTGGGAAAACGTGAGCATGTCCCCCCTGCTCTGGCCTCACCTGCACAAGCTGCCAGCTAAGCAACATCTCTTGGTAAACTCTATCGGCCTAACACACACACACCTCTTGTTGAATACCTCCACCCACATGACTTCACCACTGCTCACCACAACGCCCACACGCCGAGCCAAAAGCAACTTGCATGCTTAGATGTCTCTAACTAAAGGAACAACCATTGGCAATGCCAACAGTTTGGGCTTGTGTGTAGGCATTGGAAAAGGCATTGCCAGCCAGAGCCTTAGGGGTATAAACTGGCCATTGATGGTAGCAGGTGCAAAAGGGTGCGAGCACCTGGGCATCTAATAGCATTATCTGGCAAATGCCATATATATATACACAAGCCAAAACGGTTGGTTTTGCCAATGATTGTTTTAACAGGACTTTAGTAAAGGACAAGCATAGTGCTTACAAAATGGAGTGGCTAAAGGCAGACCTGATAAAGAAATTTGTATTACACCAGTAGAGTGTTTACAATTCTAATTAAGCCATTAACTCTCAGAAGACTGCTTTGAAAAAACACTGCCAGGCACTTCGAGTGAAAAGTTTGATGGTAGGGCTTGATTAAAGAGAGAGCTCAAAGAGTTCCCATGACGAGGTGTTACGGGCTGGAACTGCGTGGGAATGGCCATAGGGGTAGCATGGCCATGGCAGTCGGTGTGTGGGCAAATAACTAAACAACACCTTCAAGCTGTGTGTCCCTCCTCATATGCCATTCCTCCCTATCTGTACTCTAATGCAATAGTTTCGGCTTATAGGTGTTGCAAGTGACACCTAATAGCCCAACTAATGAAAAGGTCCCGGGTAGTTTGGTCAACAGACCACCAAAGTGGAGAGGAGGAACCAACCAGCTCCACGGATAACAAAGAAATGACACTCTACAGACCCACGGTCAACAGTAATCTTTCAAGAGAAAGGTCTTACTTTTAATATATTCTATTTCATAATAACCAACATCTAAAAAGAAACAAAGGCAAGAGACATTGACCCCTTAAGGTGATGCAAGAAAATAATATATACAATAAATAGGTCCTGAATTAAGAACAATCATTCTGAGAATCCAAGACACTGGATTTCAAAGTAGATGGGACTAGACAATTCCAGATAGCTTACAACAGAGTCTTGTATTCATTATATAATTGCTATGTTAAAAAAAACAAATGCAAAGTTAATTTCAAGGAAGAATATAACATGTAGTTAATAACTTGTTGAAAAGGTCCCTAGGAAGCTAGGAATATAGCGAAACATGTGTATCATTTCCTTGGATAACAATTATCAAACCTTATAATTACAAACGATAAAGTAAAAAAGAACTTGTTTAATTTTATATTGTTCATGGTTATTCCAGAAAGGAGTTCCTTTTCTGTGGTATGTTGAACCATTTAAAGGTTGGCAATATATACAATATCTATCATTTTTGGTTTAGAGCAACACATTGCAGAAAATAAAAACAAAATAGAAAAGAGACGTTTAATGGATGGTCCTTCGTGGGTTTAGCCTGCAAGTTCTGTAAGAATCTTCCTGTTTTGCAATGGAAAGAGAGGGCTTTTCTACATTTTACAAAATCTCTCAAGACTTTCTAATTGAAATTGTAGCCCAATTCTCCTATTTTGCTCTCTTAATCAAGCCCAGGACTGGCCTGCCCCAGGCCCATTTCATTTCAACAGTGGGAAGATACCTTCTGAAGTGAATGGGTGCACCCTACAAACCCCCAAGAAAACAGAACTAATACACATGATATCTTATTTTTAGATTGTCCTTCATACAGGATCCCTCTTTTTTCTAAGCGCTGTAAAACAAGTGCCATTATTATCCAGTTGTTCATGGTACTCATTTCAACAACCTGGAAAGGATGAGGGGTTGATGTGCCCCTTCCTCCTGTCCCCTAATGCCCCTTCCCCCTATTCCCCTAATGCCCCTTCCTCCTATTCCCCTAATGCCCCTTCCTCCTATCCTCTAATGCCCCTTCCTCCTATTCCCCTAATGCCCCTTCCTCCTATTCCCCTAATGCCCCTTCCCCCTATTCCCCTAATGCCCCTTCCTCCTATTCCCCTAATGCCCCTTCCTCCTATCCTCTAATGCCCCTTCCCCCTATTCCCCTAATGCCCCTTCCTCCTATTCCCCTAATGCCCCTTCCTCCTCTTCCCCTAATGCCCCTTCCCCCTATTCCCCTAATGCCCCTTCCTCCTCTTCCCCTAATGCCCCTTCCTCCTCTTCCCCTAATGCCCCTTCCTCCTCTTCCCCTAATGCCCCTTCCTCCTCTTCCCCTAATGCCCCTTCCTCCTATTCCCCTAATGCCCCTTCCCCCTATTCCCCTAATGCCCCTTCCTCCTATTCCCCTAATGCCCCTTCCTCCTATCCTCTAATGCCCCTTCCCCCTATTCCCCTAATGCCCCTTCCTCCTATTCCCCTAATGCCCCTTCCTCCTCTTCCCCTAATGCCCCTTCCTCCTCTTCCCCTAATGCCCCTTCCTCCTATTCCCCTAATGCCCCTTCCTCCTATTCCCCTAATGCCCCTTCCCCCTATTCCCCTAATGCCCCTTCCTCCTATTCCCCTAATGCCCCTTCCTCCTATCTTCTAATGCCCCTTCCCCCTATTCCCCTAATGCCCCTTCCTCCTATTCCCCTAATGCCCCTTCCTCCTATTCCCCTAATGCCCCTTCCTCCTATTCTCTAATGCCCCTTCCTCCTATTCCCCTAATGCCCCTTCCTCCTATTCCCCTAATGCCCCTTCCTCCTCTTCCCCTAATGCCCCTTCCTCCTATTCCCCTAATGCCCCTTCCTCCTATTCCCCTAATGCCCCTTCCTCCTATTCCCCTAATGCCCCTTCCTCCTATTCTCTAATGCCCCTTCCTCCTATTCTCTAATGCCCCTTCCTCCTATTCCCCTAATGCCCCTTCCTCCTATTCCCCTAATGCCCCTTCCTCCTATTCCCCTAATGCCCCTTCCTCCTATTCCCCTTATGCCCCTTCCTCCTATTCCCCTAATGCCCCTTCCTCCTGTCCTCTAATGCCCCTTCCTCCTATTCCCCTAATGCCCCTTCCTCCTATTCCCCTAATGCCCCTTCCTCCTATTCCCCTGATGCCCCTTCCTCCTATTCCCCTAATGCCCCTTCCTCCTATTCCTCCTATTCCTCTAATGCCCCTTCCTCCTATTCTCTAATGCCCCTTCCCCCTATCCTCTAATGCCCCTTCCTCCTATTCCCCTAATGCCCCTTCCTCCTATTCCCCTAATGCCCCTTCCTCCTATTCCCTAATGCCCCTTCCTCCTATTCCCCTAATGCCCCTTCCCTCTATTCCCCTAATGCCCCTTCCCCCTATTCCCCTAATGCCGCTTCCCCCTCTTCCCCTAATGCCCCTTCCTCCTATTCCCCTAATGCCCCTTCCTCCTATTCCCCTAATGCCCCTTCCTCCTATTCCCCTAATGCCCCTTCCTCCTATTCCCCTAATGCCCCTTCCCCCTATTCCCCTAATGCCCCTTCCCCCTATTCCTCTAATGCCCCTTCCTCCTGTCCTCTAATGCCCCTTCCTCCTATTCCCCTAATGCCCCTTCCTCCTCTTCCCCTAATGCCCCTTCCTCCTCTTCCCCTAATGCCCCTTCCTCCTCTTCCCCTAATGCCCCTTCCTCCTATTCCCCTAATGCCCCTTCCTCCTATTCCCCTAATGCCCCTTCCCCCTATTCCCCTAATGCCCTTCCTCCTATTCCCCTAATGCCCCTTCCTCCTATCCTCTAATGCCCCTTCCCCCTATTCCCCTAATGCCCCTTCCTCCTCTTCCCCTAATGCCCCTTCCTCCTCTTCCCCTAATGCCCCTTCCTCCTCTTTCCCTAATGCCCCTTCCTCCTCTTCCCCTAATGCCCCTTCCTCCTCTTCCCCTAATGCCCCTTCCTCCTATTCCCCTAATGCCCCTTCCTCCTATTCCCCTAATGCCCCTTCCCCCTATTCCCCTAATGCCCCTTCCTCCTATTCCCTAATGCCCCTTCCTCCTATCCTCTAATGCCCCTTCCCCTATTCCCCTAATGCCCCTTCCTCCTATTCCCCTAATGCCCCTTCCTCCTCTTCCCCTAATGCCCCTTCCTCCTCTTCCCCTAATGCCCCTTCCTCCTATTCCCCTAATGCCCCTTCCTCCTATTCCCCTAATGCCCCTTCCCCCTATTCCCCTAATGCCCCTTCCTCCTATTCCCCTAATGCCCCTTCCTCCTATCTTCTAATGCCCCTTCCCCCTATTCCCCTAATGCCCCTTCCTCCTATTCCCCTAATGCCCCTTCCTCCTCTTCCCCTAATGCCCCTTCCTCCTATTCCCCTAATGCCCCTTCCTCCTATTCCCCTAATGCCCCTTCCTCCTCTTCCCCTAATGCCCCTTCCTCCTATTCCCCTAATGCCCCTTCCTCCTATTCCCCTAATGCCCCTTCCTCCTATTCCCCTAATGCCCCTTCCTCCTATTCTCTAATGCCCCTTCCTCCTATTCCCCTAATGCCCCTTCCTCCTATTCCCCTAATGCCCCTTCCTCCTATTCCCCTAATGCCCCTTCCTCCTATTCCCCTTATGCCCCTTCCTCCTATTCCCCTAATGCCCCTTCCTCCTGTCCTCTAATGCCCCTTCCTCCTATTCCCCTAATGCCCCTTCCTCCTATTCCCCTAATGCCCCTTCCTCCTATTCCCCTAATGCCCCTTCCTCCTATTCCCCTGATGCCCCTTCCTCCTATTCCCCTAATGCCCCTTCCTCCTATTCCTCCTATTCCTCTAATGCCCCTTCCTCCTATTCTCTAATGCCCCTTCCCCCTATCCTCTAATGCCCCTTCCTCCTATTCCCCTAATGCCCCTTCCTCCTATTCCCCTAATGCCCCTTCCTCCTATTCCCTAATGCCCCTTCCTCCTATTCCCCTAATGCCCCTTCCCCCTATTCCCCTAATGCCCCTTCCCCCTATTCCCCTAATGCCGCTTCCCCCTCTTCCCCTAATGCCCCTTCCTCCTATTCCCCTAATGCCCCTTCCTCCTATTCCCCTAATGCCCCTTCCTCCTATTCCCCTAATGCCCCTTCCCCCTATTCCCCTAATGCCCCTTCCCCCTATTCCTCTAATGCCCCTTCCTCCTGTCCTCTAATGCCCCTTCCTCCTATTCCCCTAATGCCCCTTCCTCCTATTCCCCTAATGCCCCTTCCTCCTATTCCCCTAATGCCCCTTCCCCCTATTCCCCTAATGCCCCTTCCTCCTCTTCCCCTAATGCCCCTTCCTCCTATTCCCCTAATGCCCCTTCCTTATATTCCCCTAATGCCCCTTCCTCCTATTCCCCTAATGCCCCTTCCTCCTGTCCTCTAATGCCCCTTCCTCCTATTCCCCTAATGCCCCTTCCTCCTATTCCCCTAATGCCCCTTCCTCCTATTCCCCTAATGCCCCTTCCTCCTATTCCCCTAATGCCCCTTCCCCCTATTCCCCTAATGCCCCTTCCTCCTATTCCCCTAATGCCCCTTCCCCCTATTCCCCTAATGCCCCTTCCTCCTATTCCTCTAATGCCTATTCCCCTAATGCCCCTTCCTCCTCTTCCCCTAATGCCCCTTCCTCCTCTTCCCCTAATGCCCCTTCCTCCTCTTCCCCTAATGCCCCTTCCTCCTCTTCCCCTAATGCCCCTTCCTCCTCTTCCCCTAATGCCCCTTCCTCCTGTCCTCTAATGCCCCTTCCTCCTATTCCCCTAATGCCCCTTCCTCCTATTCCCCTAATGCCCCTTCCTCCTATTCCCCTAATGCCCCTTCCTCCTATTCCCCTAATGCCCCTTCCTCCTATTCCCCTTATGCCCCTTCCTCCTATTCCCCTAATGCCCCTTCCTCCTATTCCTCCTATTCCTCTAATGCCCCTTCCTCCTATTCTCTAATGCCCCTTCCCCCTATCCTCTAATGCCCCTTCCTCCTATTCCCCTAATGCCCCTTCCTCCTATTCCCCTAATGCCCCTTCCTCCTATTCCCCTTATGCCCCTTCCTCCTATTCCCCTAATGCCCCTTCCTCCTGTCCTCTAATGCCACTTCCTCCTATTCCCCTAATGCCCCTTCCTCCTATTCCCCTAATGCCCCTTCCTCCTATTCCCCTAATGCCCCTTCCTCCTATTCCCCTAATGCCCCTTCCTCCTATTCCTCTAATGCCCCTTCCTCCTATTCCTCCTATTCCTCTAATGCCCCTTCCTCCTATTCTCTAATGCCCCTTCCCCCTATTCCTCTAATGCCCCTTCCTCCTATTTCCCTAATGCCCCTTCCTCCTATTCCCCTAATGCCCCTTCCCCCTATTCCCCTAATGCCCCTTCCCCCTATTCCCCTAATGCCCCTTCCCCCTCTTCCCCTAATGCCCCTTCCTCCTATTCCCCTAATGCCCCTTCCTCCTATTCCCCTAATGCCCCTTCCTCCTATTGCCCTAATGCCCCTTCCTCCTATTCCCCTAATGCCCCTTCCCCCTATTCCCCTAATGCCCCTTCCCCCTATTCCTCTAATGCCCCTTCCTCCTGTCCTCTAATGCACCTTCCTCCTATTCCCCTAATGCCCCTTCCTCCTATTCCCCTAATGCCCCTTCCTCCTATTCCCCTAATGCCCCTTCCCCCTATTCCCCTAATGCCCCTTCCTCCTATTCCCCTAATGCCCCTTCCCCCTATTCCCCTAATGCCCCTTCCTCCTATCCTCTAATGCCCCTTCCCCCTATTCCCCTAATGCCCCTTCCCCCATTCCCCTAATGCCCCTTCCCCCTATTCCCCTAATGCCCCTTCCTCCTATTCCCCTAATGCCCCTTCCTCCTCTTCCCCTAATGCCCCTTCCTCCTCTTCCCCTAATGCCCCTTCCTCCTATTCCCCTAATGCCCCTTCCTCCTATTCCCCTAATGCCCCTTCCTCCTATTCTCTAATGCCCCTTCCTCCTATTCCCCTAATGCCCCTTCCTCCTATTCCCCTAATGCCCCTTCCTCCTATTCCCCTAATGCCCCTTCCTCCTATTCCCCTAATGCCCCTTCCTCCTATTCCCCTTATGCCCCTTCCTCCTATTCCCCTAATGCCCCTTCCTCCTGTCCTCTAATGCCCCTTCCTCCTATTCCCCTAATGCCCCTTCCTCCTATTCCCCTAATGCCCCTTCCTCCTATTCCCCTAATGCCCCTTCCTCCTATTCCCCTAATGCCCCTTCCTCCTATTCCCCTAATGCCCCTTCCTCCTATTCCTCCTATTCCTCTAATGCCCCTTCCTCCTATTCTCTAATGCCCCTTCCCCCTATCCTCTAATGCCCCTTCCTCCTATTCCCCTAATGCCCCTTCCTCCTATTCCCCTAATGCCCCTTCCTCCTATTCCCCTAATGCCCCTTCCCCCTATTCCCCTAATGCCCCTTCCCCCTATTCCCCTAATGCCCCTTCCCCCTCTTCCCCTAATGCCCCTAATGCCCCTTCCCCCTCTTCCCCTAATGCCCCTTCCTCCTATTCCCCTAATGCCCCTTCCCCCTATTCCCCTAATGCCCCTTCCCCCTATTCCTCTAATGCCCCTTCCTCCTGTCCTCTAATGCCCCTTCCTCCTATTCCCCTAATGCCCCTTCCTCCTATTCCCCTAATGCCCCTTCCCCCTATTCCCCTAATGCCCCTTCCTCCTATTCCCCTAATGCCCCTTCCTCCTATCCTCTAATGCCCCTTCCCCCTATTCCCCTAATGCCCCTTCCTCCTATTCCCCTAATGCCCCTTCCTCCTGTCCTCTAATGCCCCTTCCTCCTATTCCCCTAATGCCCCTTCCTCCTATTCCCCTAATGCCCCTTCCTCCTATTCCCCTAATGCCCCTTCCTCCTATTCCCCTAATGCCCCTTCCCCCTATTCCCCTAATGCCCCTTCCTCCTATTCCCCTAATGCCCCTTCCTCCTATTCCCCTAATGCCCCTTCCTCCTATTCCCCTAATGCCCCTTCCCCCTATTCCCCTAATGCCCCTTCCTCCTATTCCCCTAATGCCCCTTCCTCCTATTCCCCTAATGCCCCTTCCTCCTATTCCCCTAATGCCCCTTCCCCCTATTCCCCTAATGCCCCTTCCTCCTATTCCCCTAATGCCCCTTCCTCCTATTCCCCTAATGCCCCTTCCTCCTATTCCCCTAATGCCCCTTCCCCCTATTCCCCTAATGCCCCTTCCTCCTATTCCCCTAATGCCCCTTCCTCCTATTCCCCTAATGCCCCTTCCTCCTATTCCCCTAATGCCCCTTCCCCCTATCCTCTAATGCCCCTTCCTCCTATTCCCCTAATGCCCCTTCCTCCTATCCCCTAATGCCCCTTCCTCCTATCCCCTAATGCCCCTTCCTCCTATTCCCCTAATGCCCCTTCCCCCTATTCCCCTAATGCCCCTTCCCCCTATTCCCCTAATGCCCCTTCCCCCTATTCCCCTAATGCCCCTTCCTCCTATCCCCTAATGCCCCTTCCTCCTATTCCCCTAATGCCCCTTCCTCCTATCCCCTAATGCCCCTTCCCCCTATTCCCCTAATGCCCCTTCCCCCTATTCCCCTAATGCCCCTTCCCCCTATTCCCCTAATGCCCCTTCCTCCTATCCCCTAATGCCCCTTCCTCCTATTCCCCTAATGCCCCTTCCACCTGTCCTCTAATGCCCCTTACTCCTATTCCCCTAATGCCCCTTCCTCCTGTCCTCTAATGCCCCTTCCTCCTATTCCCCTAATGCCCCTTCCTCCTATTCCCCTAATGCCCCTTCCTCCTATTCCCCTAATGCCCCTTCCTCCTATTCCCCTAATGCCCCTTCCTCCTATTCCCCTTATGCCCCTTCCTCCTATTCCCCTAATGCCCCGTCCTCCTATTCCCCTTATGCCCCTTCCTCCTATTCCTCTAATGCCCCTTCCTCCTATTCCCCTAATGCCCCTTCCACCTATTCCCCTTATGCCCCTTCCTCCTATTCCCCTAATGCCCCTTCCTCCTGTCCTCTAATGCCCCTTCCTCCTATTGCCCTAATGCCCCTTCCTCCTATTCCCCTAATGCCCCTTCCTCCTATTGCCCTAATGCCCCTTCCTCCTATTCCCCTAATGCCCCTTCCTCCTATCCTCAAATGCCCCTTCCTCCTACTCTCCTGCAGCGTTTCTGAAGCAGACTAAAGTAGCACTAAACCATATATAAGAGACCTCCCACACAGATAAAAGGTGTTGCTTTAAACTTTCCATCCTACACTCGCCCATCAATTCACCAATGTCACCGCTTGGACCTCCCAGGTCCTACCTCTGTATTCGATCTAAGACTGGGCGTCTGGTCTGGGCGCCTGGTCCGCAGAGAAACTAATTTTGGCAATCACAGAATTTCTACAAACCATGACAAGGTCAGGTTCTTGACCCTAACAAGGGGTCACAGGGAACTCTCCTAAAAGTGGGGTGATGGATTTGGGGGAGATCACCCCTTGGCACCACTGAGTGTTCTTTGTAGATGACTGCTAGTAGCGCTGTCCCTTCCACAATGTCTGTCAGTGTCTCTTCTGGCCAGAGTTCTCTTTTGTCTTTTTTAGAACTGCAACTCCCGGAATGCTCCTGCGTGCACCAACAAAACCTGGACTGGAACTAGGAGAATGGAATTGAGAACAGGAGTGGAATGGACTGGAATTATTCCTGCTGAAGAGGTGACACCAACAACCCGACCTACCACACCCATACTGACCCCAGGGAAAGGTTGGGGTAGTAGAAAACGAACTGGGAGTGAGAAGGAATGGCAGGGGAGACACAGAAATCCTCCCCAAATTCAAATGGAAATTAAACTCACCAGCACATGGAAAAAGCAACAAGATAAAAACAGTCTGAGCACATCGCTGCCACCCTGCAAATGGAGACTGAAAAGAGGTTGGGGCTAAAATTAATCTTAAAGCCTTCCAGAGTAAACCCCATCTCTTAAAGGTATAGGCCCTCATTACGATAATGGCGCTAAACCAAGACGCTATTAGCACCATGATTGGTGCCGGTATCGTAACGAGTCCGCCAATGTTCAATGGGGAATTACCACCCCATTCCAAGGTTGGCGGGGCGGTAATTCCCCATTGAAGATTGGCCCTTCCCCATTCCCATTTTTGCCCCATAGGGCTCAATTGGACTGGGGAAGGCGCTAAGTACGGTACCGCAAATTGCGGTACCGTACTTAGCACCAAGGTCCCTTTGCGGGTCCCTACTTTAACAGCTGGTCTAGACCAGCCGTTCAGGTCGGGTCCCGCAAAGAGTCCTCGTAGTAAGGAGCTAAGTGTTTAACGGCGCTGCAGCCTTTTACGGCGCCGTTAAACACTTAGCGCCAGGGTCGTAATGAGGCCCATAGTGTTGCAATGTAACCCTGGTGTGCATATTATTGGCTAGGGTTCCACATTCTTTTCTGGTGAGGGACTTGCTGGCTGGGCAGCCATAGGGTCCATTTCGTTGACAATAAATCCTGCCTCGCTTACTTCTTTGGTGTGCCACGTCCTTACTTCACTGGTGACAAGGATAATGGAGCGTGAGAAGATGAGGCGGACCCCCGGGAGTGATCCACGTGTGAGCCTGCCTTTTTGCTGTGCTGCCCAGCCGCACCCGCGGTGAAGATTTGTCTACCTCAATCGACCTCAATCCTGGCAGCCCCTCCAATGGCGCCCTAAGATAAAGGCACTGTAGCGCTCAAAGCCATAACGAGAGGTCAGAGGAAAGGACCCAGCAATGTCAAAGGCACGTTGGCGGCCATTTTGGTTGGCATAGCAACCACCCTTACACAACTACGCAGAAAGTGAGGAAGTGCATTTCGTTCCTTGACGCAACATTGAATGCCCTTTTCCTTTGTCGGTGCATGCTGCAGTTTTGATGACAGGCCCACAGATAAAATTAGAAGCGGCATCTACGTACTGTGTGAACTGTATGCATATCTGCTATTGATGCAAGCCTGCTCACTCAGGCATTCAGGGTAGCAATAATGAGCAACACTAACTGCGAGCTAACTCCCAACGCAGTCTACTTCCAGCGTCATGCAGCAAAGTAATGGCAGACCTCCTCCCATATTCCTATCGGCTTCTGGTGAGTCTCCTATAGCATAGGACCTCTGGGTAAACGCATGCAAGGTCTACTTATGAGCAGCCGAGAGAGGAAGCTTGATCCCTGGCTGTGGAAGCTTGATCCCTGGCTGTGGAAGCTTGATCCCTGGCTGTGGAAGCTTGATCCCTGGCTGCGGGGAAGGAGAACCCGTTGTGAGCTTATACAAGACAGCTTTAAAGAAATTGATTCAGCGTTTAGGGAATGGCCCAATGTTGTGTTGGAGCGATCCCACTTCTTTTCCAGAGCACAAGATTGAAGTGAATTGATCGAATCCTACATTACTGCATTGCGCACCCTCATATCTACGTGCAAGTTCACAGGTGGACTGGACGAGTATATATGAGATCAGGGGATGAAGAAAAGTAACGCCAAAGTGAGGGAGAGACTTTGGATTGACAGAGACCCCGCTTTGGATAAAGTGATCGAGATTGCAAGGGCCATTGAGGAGTCCTGTGCCAGTGCACAATTTATGACCGAGAAAGCAGAAAGGGCGGCACAGGGAGAATCAGAGCAAACTGTGCTAGCACCCAAGAAGGCTAATGGCGAGACATGGGCTAGAGTTGAAAGACTGGATTAATCCACCACAAGAACAGCAGAGGGCCTTCCAGTGCCGGAGGTGGACAAGTGTGAATAAAGTGTGGGTGGACCGGCCACTGTAGCGGGGCCAAGGAGTGTCCAGCCTTGGGAGTGGAGTGCACAAGATGTAATACCAAGGGACATTATGCCAGAATGTGGAAGTTGAATAGTCCGAGTGGCGGTATGAAAGGAAGACAAGTTGTCAGGGTGGTGGAGCCAGAACAGGGCGCCAACAGAATCGTGTGATATGTGAGCATTGTGGCGCGGGAAGGGGTGTTGTTTCATGTGGAGGGGGCAGTTAAGAAAGGAGCGTGGGACATGTTAACTATGAATGGGGTACAGATTGAAATGTTGGTCTATTCTGGTTCGCCCGACACTATGATTTCTCTAGAACTATACAAGGAGAGTTGTGGAATGGAAGTGTCATACCTCAAACCCCCGATATCAACCCCCGTACATATGGGCAAGTGCCTATCAAAGTGTTGTGGTATGAATGGGCTCGAATAGAGTTCAAAGGGTGCAAAACTGAAGGAAGGTTGTATGTAGCGCACAAAGACGAGAGCGTTCTGGGATGGGACGAGCAAGCTGCTTTGGAAATTGAGATACGTCTTGGTAAGGCCATTCCTGTGTTGAGTGTGGAAGAGCCGTGGGCGGTGTGCCGGCAGATCATTTGACGAGTGTGTATCCGACTGTGTTTTCGGACAAATTGTGCATGTTGTGTGGTTTTTCTCATAAGTTTGCATTGCAGTCCAAAAGGTTAGGAAGGTACCAGTGTTGGCCAGAGAAGGATTAAAGTGTGAACTTGCACAACTTAAGGAGGCAGCAGTTATAGAGGAGATAGAATCTTCAGAGTGGTTGTCACTGTTAGTTCTTGCGCTCAAGGAGGTATGTCAACCTTAGGGAACTCAATGGTAGCATCTGGGTCGACCGCCATCCCCAGCCTAATATAAAAGAGCTTTTAGCGACTATTGATCAAGCAGCACGGTTCTCCACATTTGACCTCTCTTCGGTGTATCATCATATTAACCTGCACGAAGAGTTGCGCACACTTACGTCTTTTGTCACCCCATTCAGAGCTTACATATTTTTTGCATGCCATTTCGTTTGGCATCGGCATCGCCCATTTTCCAACGGTTGATGCAGACAGTGTTTATGGATGTGAGCTACTTCCATGATGATATTTTAGTTTGGGGAACGGATCCCAGCAATTACAATGAGAGAGTGGTTCGTGTAATGGAAATTCTGAAGAAGAGTGGTATGGTCGTGAAGTTAGCTAAGTGTCACGTGGGTGTTTCCAGTGTTATTTATTTAGGACACACGGTGGACGTGAATGGCATAAAACCTAGGGAAGTTTTGGTGAAAGTAATGAGGGAGGCCCCTTCCCCTGTGAACAAGAACAGTTGAGGTTGTTCCTAGGAATGACGGAGTACTACGTGAAATGTGTTCCATCGTATGCTGAGAGTGCAGTTGACGCAGATTTATCATGGACCAAGAATGGTTGTGGGTTGGCTGGGAGAATGTGGATATCAAGGAAGAGTTCAAGACATGCACGCATATTCTGAGTGAGTTGGCAGAGGGCCCATGGGGCGTCTCGAGAGGTGACAGGTTGGTTCCTCTTCTTGGTTTGAGGAGCAGGTTGGTTGGGGAAGGCGCACCAGTGTCATTTGGGTCAGATTGCAAGAACCATACTGGTGGCCGGGAATGGACGAGGAGGTGTAGATGGCCATGAAAGAGTGTGTGGCTTGTGCAAACTGTAGCAAAGGTTGTTAAAGGTTACGTGGTTCTGGATGGCAGGGCTCAGTGGAACAAGAGGAGGATTGTGATCAAGAAAGTAGCACCCGCGGTGCCGGTATCGTGTGACACATCTGATTTCACTTTGGGGCCCAGTCCTAGTTCGGTTGTTGGAGTGTGTGAGGGTGTGTGTGAGGAGGGAGTTGTGCGTAGGGAGGAGGATGCGGTGGCTGTGCCAGAGGGTGCGGTCCAGTGTTGTGATAATGTGGAGTGTGCTCCAGGAGTCGCAGCGGATTCCGCTAGTGGTGACCGCATTCCTAGGATCAGGTTGCCGCCTGTCAAATTGAGGGATTATGTTGGGTGTGGTGTTTGGAAATTAGCTCCGTGTATTATTAACTTGTCAAATCAGTTTGATGTGTTTTGTTCATTCCTTCCCTTCATTCCTTCCTTGTTTTGTTTTCATGCAAATTGTTTTTGTTGTGTTCATATGTAGCGTCATTAAGAAGGGGAGAAGTGTTGTAATGGAACCCTGATGTGTTTATTACTGGCCAGAGTTCCACATTCTTTTCTATTGAGGGGCTTGACGGCTTGGCGGGCACAGGGTCCGCTTCGTTGACAATAAATCCTGTCTCGCTTACCTCTTTGGTGTGTCGCGTACTTACTTCAGATAGCCTAGCCAGAGATTGGCCAAGGGGAGCATGTGACCAGGGAGGCCAATGGGAGTCAGGTGGAATGTTGGAAAGGAGTAGGCTGGGCTATAAAAGACCAGCCAGCACAGAGGAGACTGAAAGGTGTTTGGGTGAGATGAGGTAGAGCGGTGGTGGATTAAGAGTCTAGGTGAAGGACAGACGGTGGAGCAGAGTGCTAAAAAGTCGGTGGCAGTGCTTTGTGAGAGTGCAGGCAAGGCATTGTGGGTGAGAGGGAGTGATTCCAGTTGGGTGTGGTATAGTGGGGTGTAAAAGGTGTAAAGGATAGAGGGGGAGAGAAAGTGTAGGGTATTAGAGTGATAGAGAGAGTGTATGGTAGGAGGGCGAGAAGAGAGTGCAAAGCGGCAGTGGGACTAATGGTGAGGGGTGTAGTGAACCAGGCACCAGGGGGCATAATTGGGAGAGATAGGCGGAGTGGGTGTGATATGATCGGGGCAGAGAGGCGTAGATAGGGGATTGAGAGTAAAGAGAGGGATAGGGAAGAAGAGAAGAAGAGGGGGAGCTAAGGAGAGAGAGGAGAAGAGATTGGGGAGAGGAGCGAAGGCAGACAGAGAAGAGGGGAAGAGTGGAGAAAGAGACAAAGAGGGGGAGAGTAGGAAGATCCCTGAAGTAGGAGAGCAGAGATTGAGATAGATGGAGAAATGGAGGGGGAAAGAATGGGAGCGACAGATTGGGAAGAGAACCCCCTGGTTACATTGCGCAGTAACAGATCAGAAAATCCCAGTGATAGACAGAAAGGGCCACAGCCTTTAGGTTTCCATCCCAGACTAGAGAAGACTAGACTGTAGGGGTTTCCTTGAGTTAGAATACGTCAGGGACATTCTGGTGATTGGGGGCATTTGGGCTAGGGAAGAGGGGGTCGGCAGGAAGGCCAGGAGAGCTATAGGATACCCTTAGTTTCAACCCTCCCAACCTTCTCAAACTAGTTTGTTTGAGACCTCCATAAAGTGCCTAACACCTATTATCTTTTCCCGTATTTTTCTAGGGCCCTCTGTGCGAAATATAATTGCAACTGCAGAAAGCCTTTGCGTTTTTTGTGCAGCACCGCAGCACTATTTGTAAAATTGCTCGTCTATCCCCGGATGCGGAGTCTGAGTTCAGGCCCTGTGGCTTCTCAGAGAATTAAAGGGACAAGATGTCCATGTCCACCCCTTGGTCATGGTGGTCGTGGGTAAAAGCACAACCGATGAGTGATACCCTCCCTCCCAGCTCCCCCCCACTGCTGGACTAATGGGTGGCCTCTGGCTTTCGTGCTTCCTCCCCAGAGGAGGTAGAGAGGATAGCTTCAGGGGCAACACGTTTGTTTTGGAAGTAAGACAACACATAGCAACACAGGTTCAAATCCCGGGCTCGCGTTTAGAAACTGGTCCCCGGCATTAAGCGCGTTCTAAAAGAACAATTATAATTATGGCAGGTTATTTTGGGGAATGGTCCCAGGGGACAATGGGATGACACCAACATCTCTGAAACTCTGGCACCCATCCGGTGAGAGCTGGCTATCCGTTTCATGGGCGCCAGACTCTTGCACTCCTCATCAGAGAGGGCCCAGTGCTGCAGCTACACCTGACCACACAAGAGGAGCAGAGTTTGCAACTTCTGGTTAACCTTCAATTCTACATGATCTTGTCACCTGTTGCACCATTCCCTGCAGTGTGCCCTGACCTGTGTATCTATCCTTCTCTACAATAAGCCGGGGGCACCCAGGCAGTAGCTTTCCTTTCCATGGAACGCACCTCCGCAGAGTTGCCCCCTCTATTCTCATGGGCATGTTTCTGGTCGAAAACACTGTCTTCCCTCACTGAAAACAAAGATCTTCAATGAAAGCCCTCCTAGTGTTTACCACAGGCATACAAACATAAATGAAACTGCTCACAAGTTTAGCCTGATGTGTACATTTTGCAAAGCAGAAAGCTGTCTTCTGGGTAAACTCTCATTTTAAGTGGAGAGCGTTCCAAGTCAATCACGCCACTGACACTTGGCCTCATTACGGGTTCGGCGGTAACCGTGCCAGTGATACTGGCGGGTTTGCCGATGACCTGTAATTATTTTCTGGCGCCTGACTTCCCGGTGGCACCGGGAGATTACAACCCCCCGTAAAATGTTGTTCCCCATTACCATTGCTAACGGTTCCGATGCTTTCATGATGGGTCTGCCTACCATGGCCGCTGTGCCTGGCATGGTCAGACCTGTCGGGCACGGCGCTCTGGCAAGCAGACCTGTAATATGCCAGTCCGGAAACAAGGGTGCCGGTAACTTTACTGGCACTTAGAGTGGCCAACTCTTTGATAGTCTTTCGCGGGACACTTGCCCACAAGGTGGTGATGACGTCACAACGTCATTCACGTTTGGCCCGCCCCTTTTTTAATTTAAATGTTTTTAATGGCTCGTAATTCCTGGCTTATTTGAAATGCAAATGGTTTGTCCTTGGGAGGTGATGCTCACGATTTTTAACTGCAAACATGACCATCACGACCCCAGGAACAAAGCATTAGCATTTCAGTTAAGCCAGGTGTTGAGCGTTACAGCTCGACCCGTAGGCTCAAAAGGAGCCTGGGCTGCAGAGCCACCTGGAGAAAGAAAGCAGCAGGCGGCAGCGCCATGCTGTGTCCATGGCCACTTCAGTTTGCAGAGTGGCTGTGCTGGAGGTAGGTTGTCCCGACTAAAGTCGAGACAACCTGCGTTCTGCATAGCCACTCTGCAAACTGCGGGACAGAGTCCCTAATTGCGGGAAAATCCTGCGAAATCCAGGACAGTTGGCCACCCTACCGGCACCCTTGTTTCCAGACTGGCAGGGTCTGAATGAGACCCAAAGTTTTCTCCCCTAAAAGTCTGTTTTCAAGCGAAGTCTTCACACTTGCAGGAGAGCAATACACACAATGCAGTTACCATTCCAGGCCAAGAATTAAAGCTTTGGGTCGGTAATATGCTGCCCAGGCAGCTTCTTACAAGTGTTTCAGTCTCATTGAAGCTTCTCAGAACAGCACAGACCTGAGCCAGACAACCCGTAGAGTGACACTTACGTCATTCAGAATGGAGAGTGGAACTTTGGGTAACGTCATATCTTCTGTGCCGAGCATTCCAAGCAAAAAGTAGCAAGCAAAATAGCAACACTGTGTTGTACACAAATGTCTGCGTTCTGGCAAAGTCGTTAAGCATTGGGGAAACATGTCTACCGCGGAACCAGAAAGAATCACGTGCACATTAATCACTTCATAGATCATGGGCCTGTTGAGAGGTAAGAACAGTCATTGCTATTTATTTATTTATTTATTTATACACAAAGACTTGACGGGAAGCAGTGAGCTTCTTACAATGGGGTGAGTTTGAGGGACATTTTGATCAGGTTGTGAAGGAGGGTCAATGGAACAGGCGCCGGGGACAATACATAAGTGGACATACATAGTTTAAGGACATCTGACATTGGACATTTTTAAGCGCAGGTAGGCGGTACGGTCAGCTGTGCTCAGGACGTAACCTTGATGGGCGAAGTGCTAGAGTGGAGGCGGAGGAAGTGAGGGACAGAGGCAGATTAGAGGCGGGGGAAACATGTTAGTGCGAAGGCCGGTGAGAGGTAGGTTAAGAGGGTAACTAGGAGGTGAGGAGATGGGCTTTTAGTTTGGTTTTGAACAAATCAAAATATTGGTGGTAGACACTCGAAGAGAATACCCAGAGAATGTGCTGTGACCTGATATCAGCTAATCCAAATTTATTGGTGAAAGATTTCGGACACGTGTGGCTTGTTAAAACCAAAGCAGCGAATCAAATAATATGGGTGAGTGCATCAGCAAGTCTTTTATGCGCTCATGATATGATATAATGTGATATTTTATTCAGGGTCGGTCTGGGACAAGAAATAGGCCCGGTCACCCAAACAAAGTGACCCACCCCTCGGCTCAAATAAGTGGCCCACCCCTCGCTTCCCAACCCTTGACATCTGATGACATCACTGGAAGTGATGTCTCACAATGAAACACGACCTTTCACCCCTTGACAAAACAGGAAGTGGCATCAAATGACATTGTTCCTAAGTACACTACTAAAAATATGGTTATGATTTCACTAATGTGATATACATTTCATACAAGAATGGATCACCATATCTATCATTAATATCTGTGTGTACAGATCCATATTGTCAAATTACTGTGAATCCAAGCAGACGTCCAAGGCCAAATTACAATATGTTATTGTATCGCACTTACGCTTAAGCTCTATTTGATAGAATAAATGTACATATAATGTCACCCAACCTGTGTTGGTACTCATTTATCGACCTTAGAAGGATGAAAGGCTTTTTTTTAAAAAAAAGAATTGATGAAAAAAAAAAGATTTTTGTTCACTTTATTTTCTCCAAACCGGCCCAGGCATGACCAGAAACTGGCCACCACTCCCCAGGGATGATTTCTGCCCGGCCGAAAGGCTGAGGGGACAATCTGACCCTGATTTTATTTATAGCGCGCCTATACACAAGTGTTTCATCCAGATGCCCTTCCCCACCTTTTGCACATTTGTCCAAGCAAGGGGACATTTCTGCACATTTAAAAGCGCATCCTGAATCCTGAAATGCTAAAATCAGTGGAGGCCCCTGCACGGGAGGTGCAAACTATGGAACGGTTATCTTTGACCCCATCTTGGTTTGTTTTTGGCGTGTGACGTCCACGGTTTAAAACGCGGCTGTCACACTAGCATTCCCATCCCCCAAAGACGGGTGGAAATGCCCCCCCTATTATTTCATTGAGACAGGTGCTTTATCAGCCTGTCTCTGTGAAATAGACTCCAAGCACGCTCCCAGCAACCGACTGGTGTAGGCCCAGGACGCTGTTAGATTCGAGGTATTGTTGTATCTGGAGATAGGCAGCTTGATCGAGGATCTTCAGGAGAAATTGAACAAATGGGATGGTAGTTGGTGGGGACTTTTGAGTCTTAGGTGGGTGTCTTGAGTAACAGGAGTACCCATACTTCCTTCAGGTGAGACAGCACTTGACAGGACGCGAAGGAGGCATTGATGAGAGAGGTGATGAACAGCGAAAATGCTTTGGTGCAGGCTTTGATGATAGTGGCCGGACATGTGTCGCCGATGCAGTGGGGAGGGGGTTAAGACCTTTCATAAGCAGGGAGATCTCTGCCACTTCAATGGGATGAAAGTGCAATTGGGCCTGGTTGGGTTGGTCTGAGGGCAAGGGAGGTTGAGTAAGCCCAGCACGTTTTTTTTGTGAGGATCTTTTTTTGTAGTGTCTCAATTTTGTTGATAAGAATATCTTGGATACCAGTGCACCAAGCGACATCCTTGGTGCAGGAAGACGCGGCGGCTGTAGGGGATTCTAGCTCCCGTAAGATTGAGAGAAGCTCCAGAGAGGTTGATGTGACGTTTGAGATTCCAGATTTGCAAGTGGTGCTTTTTCCTGGAGTATGGCCAGTTTGAACTTTTTTGCTACAGAGGCAAAGTGAGCTTTGTTGATGTCTGAGGGGGATTTCCTCCAAGCGGTTTCTGTCTTGCGTTTTTCATGTCAGATGGTGCATCAGTGAACCAAGCATTCTGGTGCTTAGCGGGTTTAGGATTGATCATGGCCAAAGGAGCTATTGTGTCCATGGCAGCTGTGATCATTTTGTTGTAGAGGTCTACGAGGATGGCCGGGTCAAGTGACTGAGACAGTGGTGGCTGAAGCTCATACAGCAAAGGCAGGAGTATGAAGTCTTTCCTTTATGTTCACTGTGAATGGCATATCAGCCATGTTGTGGTTGGATGTCCCTTCCTCAAGTTGGTGGTAACCATGAAGGAAAGACTAAGGCTATAATTAATAGACTCTACACTGTGGCAGTACTTTTAGATAAATATTGAACTAATACAAGACTATGCTGAACACCAAACTCCCTTGTATAATGGTAAGCTGCTATTCCTACCACTATTTTATTGTGGTTCTAACTGTGGCCATTGTCCAGCATTCCCTCTATTACAGAGGACGGCAACGTTTGGCTCTCCAGTTGTCTTGGACCACATCTACCAACAACGGTAGCCAGCATAGTCAATAGTGAGGAATCATGGGAGTCATAGTCCAAAACATCTGGAGAGTAGCAGGTTGCAGACCCCTGCTCTATTACATTCCAAAGTACCTAGACAGATTTCCAGACAGATACCGACGAACTCTACTATTTAAATTTCGGATGAAAGAACTAAAGAGCAAGGAAGTTCAAAGCCCATGGCTAAAAAAATAAAGAACTGGACTAGAAATCCAGGCTATTCAAATTGCAAGACGAAATGTTAAAACATCTAATATTATCTGGCATAGACTTGAAAGCAGAAAGAGCAATACATTTGGGTAATTTGACAGCAGAGTACCAATCCTTAAGTATTGAAGAAAGGTGGCAAAGATGCTTTGCAGATTCCTGTAATAAATTCCCTAATATTCTTTTGGGAATCAATTGTGAAACGGCTATCTGAAGAAGAACAAATGTAATGATCTAAGGAATTCACTTCTACAACCCGTTATGCTCTGTACCGCTTGCTCATTGTCTTTTAAACTTTAAAACGGTAGACTCAAGCAAAATCTGTTCTTTGTTCCTTATTGTTTAATTTTAATTTCAGAGCCAAGTAAAAATGTAATCTTAAGATTTATTTTTCTCCTTTTTTTAAATGTTTGTAATAAACCAAAACAAAAATAATATATCTTTTTTTTTTTTTTTTATTACATTACCTGTGTTGATTTCAGCTGCTACTTGATTGCAGGATGCACGTGTTCCACCTTTTATGAAGCAGTGCTGGATACTGAAGTCAATCGACACATTAGTACCTATCACTTTAGAAAAAGCCCAGACTCTTGCGACTACACTTGGAAGAAATGGTCCACATTCAGCTTATGAAGACCTGCTAGACACGCCATTAAGGGACATGTGGTGTCTTGTACAATTACAAATGTAACCAAACAAATGGCCTTGAGAATATTCAAATATTACATCCTAATGCCTAAGGCTACCGAGCCTCAGCTGGCGGCCATCTTTAAAACATCCACTCCCTGGCATTAACCCGCAACTCACAAATACCAACACAGGCTGAACCTTTTGATCACGTGATCACAAAATTCTCATTTGGAGCAGAACTGTAACCAGGAAGGGTCAGTGGGTTCTACGCAACCACTGATACGCGGGTCATACTACCCAATCCAACAGCATTATCCTCACACTGTCAGAACAAGGGCATTTTTCAGCTTGCAGCCGGGCAAGTGGGTATGGTAGTGATACCTCCTTCTGGGTGGATACTTGCAGCATCAGAACACGTTCAGACACAAGCAAGTATTGACCCCCAACAACTCTTCTACAACCAGCAAGCACTGAAGGTAAAATTGCCTTCACATTGTCAAGCATTGTAATGAATTCAAATTGACTTCCTAAACTGACCCCTGCATGCCCTACTGGGAGATCGAGTAGGGGAATCTTAAGACTTGATCCTGGCAAGGTCCCTGGCGCTTCCTCTGGAGTCATTTTTCCGAACAGAGGAAATCGTAGAAAACATCTAATAACTTTTGCAGGGACACTCAGTGAGTACAGATGGATGTATACTAATTTACCTTTTCACAATTGACCTTGGGAGAATTGACCTCGGGTGAATTTACCTAATTTAAAAGGTCAATTAGGACAGATATGGGGGGGAAACCCCCCGCAACCGCCCACCCAATCCAAATACGCCCCCCGCAACCCACCACCCAATCCCCTTATATTATTTATAATCCAAAACCAACCCAATACATATATAAAATAACTAAAATAATATAAAGGTCAATTGTGCAGAAGGTCAATTAGGACCACTATAATTAGGATGAGAGGTATGCTTGTGCCCGCACTATACTGCGCCAAGATAGATAAGTAACAAAATGAAAAAGCCGTTGTATCTCAAATAGAATTTTAATTTGTTTAGTTTGTTCTGTTTCTTAGCCCCTTTCAGATGACACGTGTTTCGGTGTATATACTGCGCCATTTTCAAATCCGGGCCTTTATATGATGTTGTGGTTTCTCCTTAAAGGATACAATGTTTATCTTGTCCAGTGGTTAAACAATTCCTGGGTGAATTGTGTGCGGGCACAAGCATACTTCTCATACTATTTACAGACGGAGTTGAGGGACTCATTGTCTCCCTCGTGGCCTTCACCCATGCGACAAACAACTGGCTAAAGTACTACAAATACATAAAGAAAGTACGATATTCACAAGGAATAAAACAATACAAGTTGCGCAGGTACAAACACAAGATATCTTCACAAGAAAAGTTCCTCAAGGTCTAAAAAAATGGTTCCACTATAATTAGGTCAATTAGGACAAAAGGTCAATTGTAAAAGGTCAATTTGGGTAATACTGTACAGATCAGTTTGTAGAAGAAGGGAGGGGGGGGGAATTCCCTACAGGAAACCTTGCA
This sequence comes from Ambystoma mexicanum, assembly GCF_040938575.1. Classification (NCBI taxonomy): domain Eukaryota; kingdom Metazoa; phylum Chordata; class Amphibia; order Caudata; family Ambystomatidae; genus Ambystoma; species Ambystoma mexicanum. Next base: position 1,630,038,516 of record NC_090932.1, read on the forward strand.
GATACCCTAAAGCTTTTGCAATTCTAAAAGGCCCGCAAACCCACACCCATTACACAGCATGTTGACAAGGTAATCAAGAACCTCGAATACCAAATACTTCAAATTCATATTTCCTTCCTGCCAACCAGATCCGTCTCCCATTCCAAGTCAGATTGGATAAGGATTCCAAAGTCAACGGAGACCACTTCCCAATCCAAATCACTTCAATATGAAGTTCCCGACAAACACTTACCGCTGACCTCAAACCATCCCTTAACCTACTCAATGGGTAAACCACGCAACATTACCAACAATCATAGTTCAAGTGGTCATTGTTCAATCCGGGTCCCAACTCATCTTGAATTGTGTTTAAAAAAAATCATCCCCTGAGCAACTAATCCATGAATTCTGGGGAAGAAGAAACTGAAATGAGTCAACCTAAGGCCAACCACTCATGTCATTACAGCAAGGAGGAAGGGGAGAAGAAGCCACATGCATTCCCTGAGATTGACAAGCCAGAGGAGCTCCTCTGCCAATCTCTGCACCCACATCCCCTGCAATTCCAAGGACCTTCCTCATTATCCATGCACAATCTGATTGTCGGTGATGGAGTGGAGCATGGAGAAAGCACTGGTAATCGTAAAACAGGGTCCAGCAAAGGCTTGAGTGGAGAAGCAGACACCGCTCCTTGATGGTTAACTCATACGTTTACCCAGATCACAACTTGTGGCAGATAAAGCACAGAATCGCGATATCGGGCAAAATGTAAAATGTCAAATGTATGTGAACTGTGATGCCAACATACACATGTTGTTATATGAAGCTGAACACAGGGGTGTGAATTGTGCAAGCATGTGATGGAAGTGATGCTAATGTTGTCGGCAGAACCAACGGTTGGCAGGAGCAGATTGAGGAAGGGAGTTCAGAGGTGGATGGGGTGGCCGAGAGAAGGATCATGAGGATTCTGGGGGTGGGGTACAGATTGAGCATCAGGGTCTGCAGGGGATCTCTACCAACAGGCCATCGTGAAGCAGGCGAGAGACACGTGAATTAGGCTACAACACGTCATACACATACGAACTGTCACTTTGGAGGGACATAGAACTGGTGAGGGGGAATAGAGGGGGCAAGAAGAAAAAGTAACGAAATATGGTAACTAGTAAAAGCACAATAGCACACATCTGAAATGTTTTTTATTTTTTACAATTTAAGCGCATTTTAGGCAGTGATGAATGAATTATAATATGTGTTCTTTGAGCAGTAACATTTAAACCCCCAGTCTCCTCCAGACGCTACTTGTGTGTGTGTGTAGCGCCTAGACAACCCCCTTTCAAGGGCTAGGACTGCTTTTCATAAATGCAGCCCTATCTCATGAAAGAGGGATGCCAAGGCGCTACATTTAAGGTGCATTTGGTGTAGCGCCTAGACACCCGCGTTCAAGAGATAGGGCTGCATTTATGAAAAGCAGTCCTAGCCCTTGAAAGGGGGTTGTCTAGGCGCTACACACACACAAGTAGCGTCTGGAGGAGACTGGGGGTTTAAATGTTACTGCTCAAAGAACACATATTATAATTCATTCATCACTGCCTAAAATGCGCTTAAATTGTAAAAAATAAAAAACATTTCAGATGTGTGCTATTGTGCGTGCCTGGCAATGCCCCCCTACTACAACAACAAGATAAAACAGGGAACACTGCAGTTTCCAATGGGCGCATAATCTTGACAAGGGGACCAGAGCCCCAAAGACAGACAAAGACACCCGCAAAACCGGGACACCTCAGCACACCCCGCCACGGGGTCCCATGGCTATGCATGCACAATACAAAGGGCCACATTATTATTATCATTATTATTATTATTATTATTATTATTATTATTATTATTATTATTATTTTTTCAAAAGACAGGCCAGACTGGCAATTGTTTTTTAAAAAGCTAATATGGTGCAACTACACATATGTCTTTAAAGCACCAGACGCTGACCATTGTTTTAAACATAGAGGCCCCCAGCATTTACCCCAGAGTCTAACAAACAAACATATTTTGTACCTATGCACATGTATATATTTTTAAACACAGTGGCATGTCAATAATTGAATATAGAAGATAGTACCTGGGGCAGGACTAAAATCTAGCACCGCCCCTAGTGAAAGGTCTGGGAAGAGGTCCTGTAGATAAATTAGGAAAAGTTAGCATTTTACATAAAACTAATGGAGGCTGCAGCATGTCAAAGTTTATAGACCCCTTACCTGATAGTTTGTCTGATCCTGCTCCTGCATGGTAGCTGTAACGAGCACGATGACTTCAGACACACACACTGGGTCTGCAGCTGGTTAATTCTTAACAGGCGTCGCACAAGGGCTGACAACAGTTAAGCCACCCCTCTTTATAATGGTATCTCAAAAGTGGCGGGCTTTGCAGATATCTGTGAAATTAACTCCAGATGGTCACCAGCTTCTGCCACTCAAGATAAGGCCCTAGGACTTTGAGACCGGATCTAAGGGTGTTGGGGGAAGGGGAGGGGTGGGGATGCATAGTCAGCCGGATACCATCCTCCCGGAAATTTCAAGGGCTCCTCCACCGCCTGGGGCTGCATGGGTGTGGCAACATCCCCCGGAAATTCAAAGTGATCCATCAGAGCTGCCCCTCGGGGCTCAGACCACAGCACTTCCACCCCACCCATCCTGCTGAGGGCTGCAAGAACAGACCATGCGGACACCGAGGCCATTTCCGGCCTCCCCTGGAATTTCAGAGATCAACAGCATGTCCACTGGGCCTGTTCCTGTTCAATTACAGCTGTAACACCACGGGGCTGGGCCCAACATCTTCTTTTGAGCTCTCTCTATATATATAGACGGCTGGCAGGGGTGTGGGGTGAACATGGCTTGCGCAGACCCTTGTGCATGTCATTTTGCAGCCTGAGTGCCTTGAAAAGGACAGAGACCTCCACCGATGGCCCAGTATTCACAAATGGACCCTGGCAGAACCATAGGGTCTTGCTTCACAAGCCTGTTGGACTCAGACCCATCACCCCAACATTTATTATGAATATTATTCATAAATTACTATTTTTTTTAAATGTTTTCTCCCCAGCATAACCGGACGGAAAATTATGAAATATTAATTTTTATCATCATAAAAAAATTATAATTAATATTCAATAATTTCCCATTTTTTATATAATTACAAATGTATTTTCGATTTTTTTAATTTTTTTTTTTTTTTTTTTCTTTTTCTAATTCTTACCTGTCTTATTATAAGTGTAGACACCCTGCCACCCGATACTCAAGACCCTCTTTAACACAGCCCCCCCTGGTCAACGCCCAAAGCTTCAATCTTATGTATACCTTACCGCACCTGCCCGGTCGCGCTGATGCTGTTTAATCAGAATTTCAACCAGGTCCTCAGGATTGGCTTGGACCTACAGCCAAAACACTGCTATATATATATATACACCCTGCACGCCACGCCCCACCCTTCAAAACCCCGCTCCACACTTCCGGTTCTTTGGGGGGCATCCGGAGGAAGTCCCCTTGGGGCCCCAACCCTTGGGGGGACCTTCCCGATAGCCCCCATGATGTCACATCTGGTGGGACACCCCCGCTAAGGACCCGGGGCCTGTTAAACACATCTACATCACTTCCGGGACAGGATTTTGCCCAGGCAGAACTTCCGGGGGAAGCCCCAGGGGGCCACGCCCAGGATATGACGTCATAGGGACCGGATATCCCGCCCTAAAGGGGGCGTGGAAAGCTGTCAAGGCTTGTTTGATGAGGAAAGGTATCATTGTATACTACACACTTCCGGTTCTTTGGGGGGCATCCGGAGGAAGTCCCCTTGGGGCCCCAACCCTTGGGGGGACCTTCCTGATAGCCCCCATGATGTCACATCTGGTGGGACACCCCCGCTAAGGACCCGGGGCCTGTTAAACACATCTACATCACTTCCGGGACAGGATTTTGCCCAGGCAGAACTTCCGGGGGAAGCCCCAGGGGGCCACGCCCAGGATATGACGTCATAGGGACCGGATATCTCGCCCTAAAGGGGCGTGGAAAGCTTTCAAGGCTTGTTTGATGAGGAAAGGTATCATTGTATACTACTGGTAGTGGTAAAAAAAACCAAAAACGGTCAAATTATGAGTTTTGTTTTAGACACTCATTTTTCCAGTGAGTTTTGTGTGGTGGAAATGACTCCTACAAAAAAAGCAGTACTGCATGCTGTAATTAACGGGTGTGGTATCACCTCATGTGGTAAGTACAGGACCCCCCATTGACTCCAATGTGGGTTTAAAATGGGGAATGACCTTATGGTCTGTATGACTTTTAACCATACGGACCTACTGGGCCTCCCGGTAATTACTGCATCCGGTAACAGTAAACGAGTTTGGTGGTATTCCCGAAATGTAACGCCTCCAAACCCGTAGTCCGGCACAATGGATGTACTGTAAAAAAAATAGAGCATTTTAATTAATTTAAAATACACTTAAACACATCCTATGCGTACTATTGAACGAATAATTGTAAAACGTATTTTTCTATTTCATGTTGACTTGTAAAGCGCCTACTTTGAAGGAAGTAGGCGTGCCGAGTAGGCACTTTGCGTTCTCTGCCCTCCCCCACAAGTTGTCAGCGCTTCGGAAGAGATTTGAAGAAGAATAGCCCTCGTAGTTCGCCTGGGGACAACAGGACGAACATTCTGTGTCCTGTGCCATCAGAGGGGTTGCACTCTAAAGTTGCCAACCCTCGTCACCCGCCCATTATAATCGGGAAGGCACGACCTGAGGCTGCACACACGTGATTTAATCGCCTATAGTCCTGGAAAATACCATTCAAGGCAGTGGTCGAAGTCGGCAGGAGCGGTTGGGAGCGGTTAGGAGTGGTGTTCCTCTACTTTTTAAAATTACGTTTCACTGTTCCTATACTTTTAAATGAAAAATAAACTGTTGCAGAATGTTTCTGTTTTAAATGAAAAGTGTAGGAAGAAGTTGAAACTTGCACTTCACTGCACTGAACGTTCCCTTAAACAGCAGGTACATGTGTTTGTGGGTTTGGACTCAACGTAGCGATGAGGGTTGTGGGGAGAGGGGCAGGCCAGCAGGGAACATAGTTCCACTACTTTTCATACACTTCGACCGCTGATTCAAGGGGGTGCTCATGAGATCTGGACACCAGCATTGAAGATCCAACACTTTTTTAAAATGAAAAATGGAGGGAGTTGGGCAGCGTAGAGCAGCGCAGCGGGTGGGGTCTCTCTTTGGTTGCCTGTGTGTGGGCTTTGATGGACCCTGCCTAGAACTGACCGTATACGCCCAACCCCTACCCACCACATTCCCCATTTGCGGTAAATAAATGCGGTAGAACATTCGGTAGAATATTCGATCAAAACCTATAAACCCTGATAAACAGGGGTGGATTCCATACGACAGAACTGAGAGAGGCCGCGGCAGGAGATGTACGCACTGCCTGGCACTAATAGGATGGCACTGTGGTGGGTACTTTACGTGTGCAGCTGGGGAGCCGTGTGAGTCTCTCCGGTGATTGCTCATGAGGGTGCAGTGAGACGACCCCCCCCAAAATCAGTAACGTTGTTTCTGTGTTTGTTGGACCAACCTTCCTTGTGCCTTCTTCCGCTGTGGTTTGGCCAGTGGCTGGTGAAGCGAAACTGGCACTTGCCATTACTGTTTCCTGCGCAGATGCTGGGCGGGGCTCTTTTGCCCGCTACTGAGGTGTTTTCTTTCCAGTGGCTTAAATCGCCTATGGAGCTGCTGGTGCATCGTTACGAGCAGGGCTGGACTTAGGGCAGGGCCGGCTGAGCGACTGCCCGGGGCACCATTAGCCCCCCGCAACACCAGCTATGGGGAGTCTTTCATGGTCTCCCATGAGCTGGTGTAGTGGGACAAGACCTGGCAGGCGCCCTATTGAAATTAATAACAATAATAATGCCGGGGGACGCTGATGTGTTCGTATCGGTGCCTATGGAAAAATGTGCCCCGCTGCCGCGCACCAGGGGCGCGGGGGACTTGGAGTAGTTTCCTTCTTCATTATATAGGTTTAAACTAGTGAAACAGTCACGGTCCCATTTCAGAACTGGGAAGTTGTTATCTATTATCAGATTGTGAATATCGCAAGCGTGGTTATTGAGGGATCTGGTGTTTATTGCGTTCGTTGATGTTTCCTTTCATCTGGGGGCCTAGATTAATCATGTCCTCAGGGCTGGATGATGGTACAAACGTCTCTCCGGTGTTGGTGGTACTAATAGTATGAAGACGTTTTGCTGGTTCGACTGGATTTGTCGGTATTGAAGAGGGATGGGTAAGTCTACCCCCTCCTCACCCTCCTAGGAAATTCATGAAACGGAAGAAGGCCAGGAAACACTGCATTAACCCATTCTTTTTTGGACCAATTCCCAGTGGACCAATGATTGCCAAGTATGTTGAGAGATACCCCCTCAGCCAGCCCTATAGACCAGGTGCAGTAGAAATTTACCCCAGCGTGGATGAGGAACCCCAGGCTATGACCAAAGACACCTCAATTGACAGCCTCCATTAAAGCGCCGAGATACCATGTTGCTGACGTCGTTAGAGACACCACGACTTAGCAGCGTAAGACATGAAACACACGTGCCATCCGTACTCCGGGACACAAACACGCACTCGTATACTTGAAGAACACAAGCGTAGAGTTCTATAGTTAGAGGACAGTCACATCTATATACTGTCATTGCTTTATTATTTTTGCCATAAGTCAAACGCAGTGACGCAGAAACTGCGAGAAGCACAAGATCCTGAGCAAAGCTTGCAGATGCTTACATGCAAATAACCCTATGGTACTGCAGGAGCACCTATGGGAGCTGACAGAACCAAGTGTGACTAACCTATGGAGAAAGTAGTATAGCATGAACATTGTAGAAACTGCATTATAGGAAAATTACAGAAGGCCACAATCCTCTCAGCAAGAGCTGAGCTGAGCCGAATTCAGGCTGAACAAGAGCAAGATGTGTGGGACAGGACCCGCTGCCAAGACCACAAGGTACAAATGACATTCCATTCCCTGGTCGACAAAGACACCAGTGAACCCGTAGCTCCTTTAAGCGAGGTAACAATTTATTGGATGGATCAGGATGCAGAAGTAATTCTTACATCAATAATAAGGCCGACTAAGGAAGTTGGCAAAACTTAGCTGTTTTATTTGCAATTGTCTAAAACAGGGAGTACAACGGACATCAACGGACGTCTGACAGTATTTCTCTCTCTCAACGTGTTACATGAAAAAACACACATTTATAGTAAATATGCATCATCATTGATGTCACACTACGTGACAAAATAAGAAAACCTAAGGTGGATTGTGGTTGGTCTACAGGGAACATCTAGGTATACTTTCTGTGGGGAATAGGATTGTGATTGGATCTCTAGAGTCAGGTGGGCGACTGTGCCCACCCCTAGTGCAAGTCATCTTCAGTGTCATAAAATACACAACATTTCATTGGCTTTCAAACTATAGGGCTCTTTGCCACGTGGCCCTCTATAATTGGTTGGCACGCTTGTACCCTTCTGGAATATTCCACTCCCTAGCAGCATGCAAGCCGGTACCCCAGGTGCTTGTGGGTGGACTTGACCATGACTTTCCAGCCAATTAGCTCACATCACTCCTGCTATCTGCCATTCGAATTGTCTTTTAACTCGGCCTTGTAAAGTATCACTGCACCTGAGAATAGAAGGGAGTGTTAGCACGGTCTTATCTTCAGTCTCAATTCAGCTTGCCCAAAGTCTATTTTCATCTACCCCATGTGACAGGAGACCAGGTTTTTAGCTCCTTCTTTGCCTTTAATACTATTAAATGAATAAAACTTGGCACTCATAGTGTTTTTCCATTGCACCTCAACAGGAGCTTGACTAGCTTCTGAAGTTCATTGTATCTTCTCAAATAGATAACCAGTTTCTTGGATTCCCCAACCATTGACACTGGGCCATACTTCTCAAATCTTCCTTCATCGTCAGCTGTCTTTCTCTACTGCGCCACACTTTCATCCCTTTTACAACTGAGGTCCTAGTTTGCTAAAATACGATGTGGAACATCCAGATTCCATATACATATATATAATGGTGGCACTGCCTGCAGTCCATTGCCTACGTATAGCCAGCCTTCATGATTACTTAGTCTACTTGGGTTGCAGCATCTGCACAGTTATAAAGCGATTTGCATTTTCTTCAGTGCTCTTTTCTCACGTGCAATTTTCATTCCTGCACATGAAATGTTACTCAATTCTTTATTTCGTCATCAGATTCTATAATGCTTACATACTCTCTTCTTTGGCATTTCTTATTGGCGCATCACCTCTGCTTCATGTGACGTCACCAGTCTCTTGCCTTCACCGCTTTGCACTTCTTCAGGAACCTCCTTTAAGAGACTGCCATTTCTCCGCGGCTACATCGGATAGGGCTTTCTCAATGGATACCTTGTTTGAAGGATTTCCGGCTTCCAACATATAGGCAAAATAGGGACGGAACTTCCAGTAGAGGCATTTGGCTCCTCCTCTACACCAGCTGCAGTAAATACGAATAATTCCTCATAATTCAGAGCTGCACAGCTCAAAATCTCCAAACACCTGACCCGGCAGACGCAGACAATGGACAGCGACCAGCGCTGGGAAAGTGAGCCGATCTCAGGCTACCAGACAGAGGTCTGCAACCAAGATGTTACAATGTGAGACAAGTGTTGCACATAGCAAAAGATCGCTCTCATAGACTAACGTGGTACACACCAGTTGCAATGCAGATACATGGGGCCTCATTACAACTCTAGCGGTAGCCGTGCCATTAAAAACGGCAGGCTGCTGCCGGAGTTGCATTTTTTCCGGCACCCGCAAATGGGCGAGAACCGGGTCATGCCGTGCTTGGCAGACCCGGTAATTGCCCATTTGTGGGTGCCAGAATCAAGGGTGTTCCGATCCCCATTCTGCCCCATAGGGCTGAATGGGGATGGGGACGTCGGATGCACCGGCACATTCAGAGTTGTGCCGGTGAATCCGACATGCTCTGCTCGCGGGCACCGTTACACCCGCCAGGAAAAACCTGGCAGGTGAAACAGCGCCCGCGAGCAGAGCACGTAGTATGGTAGTCCGGGAACTACAGTACCGGCATGCTTACCGCTACTGTAGTTCCCGGACCGGCATGGTTGTAATGAGGCCCATAGTCCTTCTTATTACCTTGAAAAGGTAAACCAAGAGCTGAGAACCTTTCAGGATCTCAGGCCTGGGGAGGACAGCTCTAGCCAATCACAGTTCAGTATCCTAGAGGTGCATAGCAATGGGCAAGAACCAATGGTAAGACCCCACACTGCAACATTGTTATAGATAGCGACTTGGGGATGGAGCAGACCAGCCACCTGTCACGTGAGAGCCAGTAGAATAACAAGTATAGGTGACCATAGAGGTTATTAGGCTCCTGACAGCCAAGCCCACATGTCGAAAGGTTTTTGGAGAGAGGCCCAAGTAGTGACGGAGCAGTGATGCAATTTTGCATTAAAACTGGCCCGCGAGCCAGGAGAAGTGGAGATGTTGATGGATTTCTCCTGTCCCAGTGCTGATCCCTGTTAGTCTTGCCTGTAATAAACCGCAGTTTGAACTTGCCGTTGACTGAGTTCTCTGTTTATCCTGTGGAAGGTGTTGGGCCTTTCGAGAGTCCGCAACCTCCTAGTGGCCCTCTGGTATACCCAGGAGTTTGTCCCAACAGTATCATATGTGCTGATCTTTCCTTTATGCTCAAGGGATCAGTGCCCTTCATTGTGTCGGAAGTTAGTGCCTTATTGGCATCATGAGGCAGTGACTGATAGACAGCTGAAATGGCTTCCACTGAGATACAAGGAGTAGACAGAGCATTGCTCAAGGTATGGCTGCTCATTACTGTGCATTGTCTGAGCCTCCATTTTAGTATGTTTTAGTTTATTTATGTGTGCGATACGGTTTGCTCTGAGATGAGCTCGGGGGTTGTTATTCCCCGCTAAGAAACTCATTTTGCTATGGTCGTGAGGATTGTTAGGTATGGAGTTACCTGTTGAAATGTTGAGAATGAATCGCTGAGCACGTCGATGGTCGGCAAAGACCGGCTGGTCGCAGAAGCACTGGCACTGAAGCACCTGACGTTTCTATAAATGCGACAGTTGGAACTGTGAGAAATATAGTTGCCTCTTGAAGCGCAGCTCCGATGATCAAAATAAGAGTGCTTTTCTCTCTGCAAAATCCACAATCACAAACAGTAAAGTAGTCAATGTAGTCAATGGCCCCACATCAAACAAAGGTTGTTCAAAGAAAGATGCGAGATGCGTTAAGTGAAAGAATAATGCAAGCAGGCTTAGCAAGTAAAAAGAACTTGTGTCTAAGGGAGATTTCTGTATCAAGAAGGTCATTACCTGGAGGCACATGCAGTGGGTGCGACATTTCTTTGGTAAAGAGGGGTAATGCACGTGCAGTGGGTGGGTGCACATGCAGTGGGTGTGACATTTCTTTGGTGAAGAGGGGTAATGCACGTGCAGTGGGTGTGACATTTCTTTGGTGAAGAGGGGCAGTTCACATGCAGTGGGTGTGAAATTTTTTTGGTGAAGAGGGGTAATGCACGTGCAGTGGGTGTGAAATTTCTTTGGTGAAGAGGTAATTCACATGCAGTGGGTGTGACATTTCTTTGGTGAAGAGGGGTAATGCACGTGCAGTGGGTGTGTGCACATGCAGTGGGTGTGACATTTCTTTGGTGAAGAGGGGTAATGCACGTGCAGTGTGTATGTGCACATGCAGTGGGTGTGACATTTCTTTGGTGAAGAGGGGTAATGCACGTGCAGTGGGTATGTGCACATGCAGTGGGTGTGACATTTCTTTGGTGAAGAGGGGTAATGCACGTGCAGTGGGTGTGACATTTCTTTGGTGAAGAGGGGTAATGCACGTGCAGTGGGTGTGTGCACATGCAGTGGGTGTGACATTTCTTTGGTGAAGAGGGGTAATGCACATGCAGTGGGTGTGTGCACATGCAGTGGGTGTGACATTTCTTTGGTGAAGGGGGTAATGCACGTGCAGTGGGTGTGTGCACATGCAGTGGGTGTGACATTTCTTTGGTGAAGGGGGTAATGCACGTGCAGTGGGTGTGTGCACATGCAGTGGGTGTGACATTTCTTTGGTGAAGAGGGTTAATGCACGTGCAGTGGGAGTGTGCAAATGCAGTGGGTGCGACATTTCTTTGGTGAAGAGGGGTAATGCACGTGCAGTGGGTGTGTGCACATGCAGTGGGTGCGACATTTCTTTGGTGAAGAGGGGTAATGCACGTGCAGTGGGTGTGTGACATTTCTTTGGTGAAGAGGGGTAATGCACGTGCAGTGGGTGTGTGCACATGCAGTGGGTGTGACATTTCTTTGGTGAAGAGGGGTAATGCACATGCAGTGGGTGTGTGCACATGCAGTGGGTGTGACATTTCTTTGGTGAAGAGGGGTAATGCACGTGCAGTGGGTGTGTGCACATGCAGTGGGTGTGACATTTCTTTGGTGAAGAGGGGTAATGCACATGCAGTGGGAGTGTGCAAATGCAGTGGGTGCAACATTTCTTTGGTGAAGAGGGGTAATGCACGTGCAGTGGGTGTGTGCACATGCATTGGGTGTGACATTTCTTTGGTGAAGAGGGGTAATGCACGTGCAGTGGGTGTGTGCACATGCAGTGGGTGTGACATTTCTTTGGTGAAGAGGGGCAGTTCACATGTAGTGGGTGTGACATTTCTTTGGTGAAGAGGGGTAATGCACCTACAGTGGGTGTGTGCACATGCAGTGGGTGTGGCATTTCTTTGCTGATGAGTGGTAGTTCACATGCAGTGGGTGTGACATTTCTTTGGTGAAGAGTGGTAATGCACGTGCAGTGGGTATGTGCACATGCAGTGGGTGTGACAATTCTTTGGTGAAGAGGGGCAGTTCACATGCAGTGGGTGCGACATTTCTTTGGTGAAAAGGGGTAATGCACGTGCAGTGGGTGTGTGCACATGCAGTGGGTGTGGCATTTCTTTGCTGATGAGTGGTAGTTCACATGCAGTGGGTGTGACATTTCTCTGATGAAGAGGGGTAATGCACGTGCAGTGGGTGTGTGCACATGCAGTGGGTGTGACATTTCTTTGGGGAAGAGTGGTAATGCACGTGCAGTGGGTGTGTGCACATGCAGTGGGTGTGGCATTTCTTTGCTGATGAGGGGTAGTTCACATGCAGTGGGTGTGACATTTCTTTGATGAAGAGGGGTAATGCTCTGTGATAGGAAACATTTCTCTTTACTGCACCTTTCCTTCCATCTTTAAGGAACCCCCAAACATTTTGCTTTTATTTTTTAATCTGACCTATACTTTTATTTTGCAGTACAGTGAAGCCTTAAGCTTTACTACACTGGCGTTTGCTCATATGCAAATGGGGAAACTGATGTGTCTTTCAGGCTGTCAGTACTGGGAAACCTTGTTTCCCTTAGTCATGTTACTGTGTTACGACTTTTGGTTACTTTTGTATCACTTGTGGTAACTTTTTATCATTGCACACAGCAGCTTACACTGCAGTACAATGGGGTGCATTTTTGTTTTTGCCCTAGACTAACACTCAGAGCATTTTTGGTTACTCTAGGGGTGCTAAAAGGATAGGCTGGTGGCAGCAGTGACTTTTCCCCACTTTTTGGGGATTTTCGTTTTAGCTTTACCACGTTTGGCTAATAACTGTGACTACTGCCACGAGATGTTTCACCTGTACTTTTGCCATCTTGTCCTTTAGCCTTCTTCCTGTCCTCAGAGACCAGGAAAATCCTTACAAGGACTTCCAGTGCCTGGGAAAGCAGAAGCTTTTGGCGGGCTACTGGAGGGCTGTGTGTTTGCTCGCAGGATATGGGCTAGGGTCTGTCTGACTCCATTCCACAAACTGGTTTCAGTGTGTCTGGTATGTATGAATGTTCCCACCAGTGGTTCTGATTGAACCACTACTGGGGTGTGTGTGTGGGCTAGTCCTGCTGTTGGCTAGTGGGAGTTTCAGCTCTTACCTGGCTTTTAGGATAAGAAGAGGACCCCTGCACCCATACCTCAGAGATCCTGAAACCTGAAGGAGCCAAGTATCCTGTCCAGCTAGAAGACCTGCAAAGAAAACTGAGACCCAACTGAAGGAGGCCTGGCAACCAACATCTGCTGCTGTCCTGGAGGAACCCTATCTTGCTCTTGATCTTTAGTAGTCCTGCGAAGGAGCTACGACCCTTGGAGTGGAGGGACAATCCATTCCGATGTCTGCTCGGTGCCCTGACAAAGGAAGCCTACGGACGTGCCCTGGAACCGTCCTGTGGCTGACCAGCTTTGTTTTTGGGCTACTGTGCTGCCAGCGTCACCATACCCAGTTTCGGCCTGGAACTTGGGGGATCCTCGTCTGGCCCTACGAGATTGCCTCCTGCGACATTTCGGTGTCCTAGCATCAAGGACACTTGAGATAGGAGGGAAAGTCCAACTGCTGAGTCCTTTTGCGTCGCTGTGCACCATGACCACCACCCAACAATTGCTTACATGACCAATCCTGAGAGGGGTGTTACGTCGAGTTTTTCTGCATTCTTCGACCGAGAGCCAGACATCAACTGTAGATCAGCTCGAACCTGCAACCCCTGGGAATCGAAGACTGTGACTTTAGGCGGGAAAAGTAACATCAGACACTCTTCCTTTTGTTCTGCGAAGTCTGGGGAAGAATCGTAGTACGCGGTAAGTTGCAGAGTTTCTAACCTACCCCTATACTCCCGTTATAAGTCTATGGGCTTATAATAAAGCTTATTTCTAACACTTTTGGCTTAGTAGTTGCCAGTAATCATCTGGCTGCAGTTGCTTCAATTGAATCCAAACATTGGCAAAGACAGCAGATTTGGCTTTTCTGTAGGCAAGCGATAGACATTTGCCAGGCAATGCCATAATGGTACTATGACTATAAGATGAAACAGCTGGAACATGGCTTGGTTATCTAGGGCCATGCCTAATACCTTTACACAAACCCAAAGTGTTGACTTTGTCAATGGTTGTTTAGGCAGAAACTCAGTGCAAGGAGCATATATATGTATATACCAAGTAGTTAAAGGCACACTTGTTAAAGACATTTTTATTAAACCTGTAGCACTTTTGCAGCTGCAATGAAGACATTGGGCCTCATTACAAGTTTGGAGGTAGCCATGCCTGTAATTGTCATCCGCCGTTATGGCAGAGGACGAGATTGGCGGATTCTTGCTCATTGGAATTGGCGAAACCGACATAGAGGGTTTTAGCCCCTCTTTTGTTTCCTTACGCACAGCTCCGTGCAGTATTTAAGCTCCGCCCACAGGAGATGCGTTGCGTTGCAACCCTCGATTCAGGACACTTCATGTTTCCGGGTCCCTCTCGCTTTGTGTTTCTGGCTTCCTTCGGTTCTGCCAGGGACTAGCTATTTCGCTTTGGCGATACTTTGCACTGTTGTGCTTTCCTCCCTCCTCTGCTCCTCCTCTCTCTACGGCTCTCTGCCGTGCCTGGCTTATTTACTTTTTCTCTCGTGTTCGGTTCCGGCTCTACGGAGCCTCTCTTTCTCCCTCTCTCTCTCTCTCTCTCTCGCTATCTCTCGCTCGCTCTTTTCTCTCACCCTCAGGGTCTTTCCCTTTTACCTGCGTCTCCATAGTGCCCTTACCTGCTCCCGGCGCTCCTGGACCTGGTGCATTCACCGCCTCCTTCTCCTCCCTGCACAGTAAGGATGACTGCCTCTTCCGGTGGAGTCTTCTACTCCTTTTCACTCGTCCAGAATCTCCATCTACTGGACTGCAATTTACCTTCTGTGACATCGCTCCTTACTTCCTCCAGTTGGAACTTTCTCCACCTCCTCCAGTCAGCACCATTGGGGATTTGACTTCTAAAGAAGAGCCTGTCTTTCATCAAGGGTTTTTCCCTCCTGGGTTTTTTCCCTTTCCGGCTTGATTCCGGAAGGGGAGCCACAGGACAGCTGTTCCTTAGCGGTCACTGTGGCTTCTCTCCGTGACAAGCAAGGGCATCCCAAAAAGAAAAGAGACTACCTCACCCGGCGACGCCTCCAGGAAACCAGCAAATCCAACAGCTCAGGTGAGGAGAACGTGGGCATAGGGGAGGAGAGCAGCAGGAAGGAAACCTCGGCACAGTTTGCAACGCCCACAAGTTCAAAAATGTCCGCAGAGGAACAAGTACAGGAATTGTGGAAGGCCTTTCAGACCATGTCCCAGGAACTGCAAGGAGTTAAGACTGAAAAAGCTCTACTCAAACAGATGGTGTCGGCCAGGGAACCGGCCCCTCCTCCCGAATTACCTCCCATGGCTTTGTCCTCGGGGAAGTTTGATGGCTCTCCTAAGAAGGTGAGAGAATTCTTAGAGGCCTGTATGGTCTATTTCACCTTCCGGCCTCGTACTTTCATTACCGATCAAGCCAAGGTGGGTTTCCTAATTTCTAACATGACTGGCAATGCATTGTCCTGGGCGACTCCATTAGTAACCAGTGGGAACCCCATCCTCCAGGATTTTGCCGGGTTTCAAACCCTACTTAAGCAAACTTTCGAGCGGCCAGAATTATCCTTTACAGCCTGGGAGAATTATTGGATGCCAAGCAGGGCTCTTTAGATGTTCTGTCCTACATCTCTTCATTTAAGACCTTAGCAGCCGGAGCAGGTTGGCCAGAGACTGCCCAATATGCTATCTTTAGGAGAGGTTTGAAGGAGGAAATTAAGGATGAGCTGGCCAGATCCCCACGCTCACCCACTTTCTCGGATCTGCTTGCTGCTGCCCTTCACATCGAATTTCATCTGCAAGAAAGAAGATCAGAACGCCGAAAGCAAAGAGGTTTCCTTCCTGACCCCTCTACGCACACTTCTCCCAGTCATCCTGCTGCTCCCTCTTCGGATGAACCGATGCAGATCGGTGCTACCAGGGATCCCCTGTCAGCCGCTGAAAGACGCCGAAGACGTGAGAAAGGACTTTGTGCCTACTGTGGCTCAGACCAACATCTTCTGAAAGAATGCACTGCGTTGCCAGGCCAGTAGGGACCAGCGACCAGGGGTCTCCAGATTTTCATCATCGTCCCTATGTCTCCCTCTCTGTTTCCTCCTCCGAATCCAAGGAAGACTCTAGACTCATGGTAATACCGGTTCACCTTGACATAGAGGGCAGACCAGTACAGACTTTAGCTTTATTGGACTGTGGAGCAGCTGGGAACTTTATAGACACCCTATGGGCCGACAAGGTGGGTCTTCGTAGGGTGGCCCGGAAGGAAGGACAGAAAGTGGAAGGTGTGGATGGCTCACCATTGTCCTCTGGCCTCATCACACATACCACAGAGGGTCTCTCTCTTACTATTGACCATCACACGGAGGTTTTGTATTTTGACATCATCAGAGCAGCTCATTTTCCCATCATTCTAGGCATTTCTTGGCTTCTCAGACACAATCCGTTGATAAACTGGACGTAGAATCAACTGAGCTTCACTTCCCCATACTGTACTTCCAACTGTTTTCCGCTGGAAAGTAGGGGTGATCTACAGCCGGTAAAGATATGCACAGAAAACCACATCGGTATCCACGTCCTACCCAGTTTCTGTTCAGGGTTTTCGGAAGTCTTCCAAGAATGCCCCCATGCCAGTCTGCCACCTCATCGGCCAGAAGACTGTTCTATCGATCTGGAACCCAACGCCCTGGTTCCGTTTGGTAGGATGTTTTCCCTCACTCAGATGGAGAAACAGGTCCTGCGGCAGTACTTAGACGTAAATTTGAAGAATGGACTCATACGACCTTCTAAATCACCAGCAGGTGCCCCCCTGTTTTTCATCAAAAAAAGAGACACCACGGAGCTCCGTCCCTGTATTGATTACTGGGGTCTCAATAAGGTCACTATTCGGGATAGGTATCCCATGCCTCTCATTTCGGACATTATTGAGGCTGTACAAGGTGCCAAAGTTTTCACTAAACTCGATCTTCGGAATGCTTATCATCTGCTCCGCATCACCAAGGGAGATGAGTGGAAGACAGCCTTTCGCACCCCTTTCGGCCTATATGAATACCAGGTAATGCCGTTTGGGCTAGTCAACGCACCAGCTGCATTTCAGAGGTTCATGGACCGATTGTTTTCCGATTTGCTATCTCTTTCAGTCATCATCTACCTGGATGACATCCTGGTATTTTCTCCCAACATGGAGGTTCATATCGAACAGGTCAGACAAGTGTTAGATCGTCTACAAAGGAACAAATTGAAGGTCAAGGCGGAAAAATGCAGATTGGCAGTTTCCACGGTGCACTACCTGGGGTATATTCTTTCGGAGGAGGGGATTGCTATGGATCAGGACAAGGTCCGGGCAATTCTAGATTGGCCAACCCCCACCTCGGTTCGAGAGGTCCAAAGGTTCCTAAGTCTTTCTAATTACTACCAAAGGTTTATCCACAATTTCTCGGAAGTCGTTTACCCCATAACGCGACTACTCAAGAAAGAAGCTCTCCCCTTTTCCTGGTCTACCGCGGCAGAAAGGAGTTTTGGTCATCTCAAAGGTCTTTTTTGTTCCGGTCCCATTCTACAGCATCCCAATCAATCCTTACCGTTTATCTTGGAAACAGATGCTTCAGCCATTGCCATAGGGGCAGTTCTGCTACAGAAAGTGCAGGGAGTGGAACACCCGGTGGCATACCTATCCAAGACGCTTTCTCCCAGCCAACTAAACTCCTCTGTTCTGGAAAAAGAATTGCTCGCCATGAAATTGGCATGCAAGGAATGGGGACACCTCCTCATGGGGGCCAGACACAAATTCTTAATCCGCACTGACCACAAGAACCTGAAGGCATTACAAGCGATGGAATGTGCTAACTCCCGACAGGCAAGATGGGCCTATCTTTTTTCTCAGTATGACTTCCAGATCACCTATTTTCCGGGAACTCATAATCAGCTGGCGGACGCATTGTCTCGCAAGGACTCCCGCAACGAACGAGCATTGATCAAAGCTGAGCCGATGTTCCACCGTAATCAGATCTTGGCGATGATAGGTTCTTTTCTCCAAGACGTGAAGACCGCTACCATGAATCACCTGCCCCAGCTCTCCTCAGATTCTGACTTTCAAGTCAAAGATGGCTGGTTATTCTATAAAAAGAGGTTGTTCATCCCAGAAGGACCACTGTGCAAGAGGATCTTGAATTGGGGTCATGATTCTCGCCTAGCAGGACATCGAGGGGCAGAGACCACCCTAGAAATCCTTTCACGGTCCTTTCTTTGGCCAGGTATGAGAAAGGAAATACTGCAGTATGTCAGTTCATGTCCGGTCTGTGCCAGATCTAAATATGCCTCATGCAAGCCCTTAGGTCTCCTCACACAAGCGGAACTTCCGACTCGACCGTGGGGGCTCATCTCCACGGACTTTATAGTGGACCTCCCAGTTTCCGAGGCGTGTACCTGTATAATGGTTACAGTGGACACTTTTTCCAAATTGGCACATTTTTCACCCCTTCCGGGAGTTCCCACAGCCACTAAGATGGCAGAGACCTTTGAACAAGATGTCTTCAGACTTCATGGCCTGCCCGACAAGATAATCTCGGATCGAGGCAGTCAGTTTATCTCAAAATTCTGGACTGCGTTGTGTGCACGATTAGGAATAGAGAGAGCACTTTCCTTGGGATTTCATCCACAAACCAACGGCCAAACCGAAAGACTCAACGCCACTCTGGAGCAGTACCTTAGGTGCTTCATCACCCAACACCAGGACAATTGGTTCTCTCTACTTCCCACAGCGGAATACTCTTACAATAATGCCAAACATTCTGCCACCGGAATGTCTCCTTTTTTTTGCACCTACGGGGTTCACCCCCGATTTATCATTCCTAATGTTCCACGATTCTCTAACTCCCCAGCTGCGGAGGAGGTTATTCGAAACATCCAAGAGACTCAGAGTTCTGCCATACTAAAATTGTAAAACAGCAGGAAGCAGAATAAGAAGAAAGCAGACCGACATCGCAAGGAGTGCCCTACATGGTCACCAGGGGACAAGGTGTGGCTGTCAACCAAATTCTTGCCCAAGTGGGTGAGGCCTTCTAAACTGTCTCCTAGGTTTCTGTGTCCTTTCTCTATTCTCTCGAAGATTAACCCTGTGGCCTACCGTATACAGCTTCCCCCTTCTCTCAAACGCATTCATCCTGTTTTTCACTCTTCCCTTCTCAAACCTCACGTCCCAGATTCTTACCGAAGATCGCAGTCTCGGCAAACTATGGTTCCCTATCCTGGACCAGATGAGTATGAGGTCTCAGCCACCAGGGACTCCAGGTTCTCTTGAGGCAAGCTGGAATATCTTTTAACCTGGAAGGGGCACCCAGAGTCGGAGGACTCATGGGAACCGGCTTCTCAGATAAATGCTCCTCAGCTGTTCGCCAAGTTCCATCGCTTACACCCCGGGAAGCCAGGGTGGTTGCAATCTAGGAGGGGGCATACTGTCATCTGCCGTTATGGCAGAGGACGAGATTGGCGGATTCTTGCTCATTGGAATTGGCGAAACTGGCATAGAGGGTTTTAGTCCCTCTTTTGTTTCCTTACGCACAGCTCTGTGCAGTATTTAAGCTCCGCCCACAGGAGATGCGTTGCGTTGCAACCCTCGATTCAGGACGCTTCCTGTTTCCGGGTCCCTCTCGCTTTGTGTTTCTGCCAGAGACTAGCTATTTCGCTTTGGCGATACTTTGCACTGTTGTGCTTTCCTCCCTCCTCTGCTCCTCCTCTCTCTACGGCTCTCTGCCGTGCCTGGCTTATTTACTTTTTCCTCTCGTGTTCGGTTCCGGCTCTACGGAGCCTCTCTTTCTCCCTCTCTCTCTCTCTCTCTCTCTCTCTCTCTCTCTCTCTCTCTCGCGCTATCTCTCGCTCGCTCGCTCTTTTCTCTCACCCTCAGGTTCTTTCCCTTTTACCCGGGTCTCTGTAGTGCCCTTACCTGCTCCCGGCGCTCCTGGACCTGGTGCATTCACCGCCTCCTTCTCCTCCCTGCGCAGTAAGGACGGCTGCTTCTTCCGGTGCAGGCTTCTACTCCTTTTCACTCGTCCAGAATCTCCATCTACTGGACTGCAATTTACCTTCTGTGACATCCCTCCTTACTTCCTCCGGTTGGAACTTTCTCCACCTCCTCCAGTCAGCACCATTGGGGATTTGACTTCTAAAGAAGAGCCTGTCTTTCATCAAGGGTTTTTCCCTCTGGGGTTTTTTCCCTTTCCGGCTTGATTCCGGAAGGGGAGCCACAGGACAGCTGTTCCTTAGCGGTCACTGTGGCTTCTCTCCGTGACAAGCAAGGGCATCCCAAAAAGAAAAGAGACTACCTCACCCGGCGACGCCTCCAGGAAACCAGCGAATCCAACAGCTCAGGTGAGGAGAACATGGGCATAGGGGAGGAGGGCAGCAGGAAGGAAACCTCGGCACAGTAATCCAGGAAGGCTACCTCCAAACTTGCAAAAAAATCCAGCACCCGCGAATGGGCAATTACTGGGTCACGCTGAGTTTGGCGGACCCGGTAATTGCCCATTTGCGGGTGCCGGTAATTAGGGACTCCCCATCCCCATTCGGCCCCATAGGGCTGAATGGGAATGGGGAGCTCGGATGCACCTGCACCATTCATAACATTGCTGGTGGATCCACCTGTTGTGCTTGCGGGTGCCGTACTGCCCGCCAGCCAGAGCGAGACCTGTGAGCACAACTTGTAGTATGGTGGTATGGTAGCAACGGCACCAGTAGCACTACCGGCGCCGTTGTTACTGTACCACCTTACTTATAATGAGGCCCATTAACTCTAAACTCTCAGCATACTATTTAGAAATAAAAGTGACAGTTCAAAGTTTGATGTTACTGTTTGATAGAGTTAGCTCAAAGACATCTGAGGAGGATGTGTTTTGAGCGGGAGATGACAGTTTTGAGGTCAACAGAAGAGCATGAGTGTGCCCGATTTTCCTCCCGCTCATTAAATTTGTCGCATTGCAAAGGTGCCATTTTCGCAAATAGAGTGATTAGGTTTACACTATTTGAAATAAGGACTCAGATTTTTTCAGTTAGGTCAGAGTGTGATTAAATAATTGACCAAGATCACACACTTTGGCTAAACTTTGAAGCAGGAATTTGAACTTACTCTACACATTTGCCCATGGACCTTCCAAGTGTTACTTGGTACATATATTGAAGTTTTGGATTTCAAGGCCTCCAATGATACTGCCTAAAAGAGTGTACTTGCAAAACACACACACTGCATAGTAAAGCCGCATTACAGCATGTAAATCCATGTAGCAGCACGTTAAGACAAAAGAATGTCGCAGTGGCTTTAATTTTTGACATTTATAGCCTTTCTTCTATCTTTGAACTAAAGGTACTCTCTGCGCGTTGTACCAATGATGTATGCCACACTTCCATCTCTGAATACACGGTCGGAAAGTGCAGTAACATGCCTTCTGTGTCCCAGGAGCAAGCACACACACTGAAAGGAGAAGTACATGCTCCACGTTCCAAGGATCAGTTGCCATGGTGATAACATAGTAACTGGTTGTATTGTTTACCAGACATCTTTTGTTCCCCCTATTATTTCAGTGCAGATGTGAGTTTCCTGGCATGCGTGCAGTGCCCCCCTTCGTCGTGGAAACCACTATTACTTCTGACGCCATTTGAGGTGAGTGGCACCCTTAACCACTCGTGTATCACGTGCTTCTTGTCTGGTACTCTGGTACAAGGATTTATATATAGCTTGCAAGCAAAGCGCCGTGCGAGGGCAGCAGTAATATCGCACCTTCGGGTGAGTGGGAGGAGACAGAGTTGTGTTGCCTCCAGAGCGTCACCTTCAGCTCTTTCACGATGGGTAGCCTGGACGCCCATGCCTGGGTGTGTAGCATGGGTGTTGCTTGCCTGGTAGGGTTTGCAGGCTGTCCCTGATCCTGGGTGCGTAGCACGGGTTTTGCTTGCCTGGTAGGGTTTGGAAGCTGTCCCTGATGCTGGGTGTGTAGCATGGATGGCGCTTGTCTGGTGGGGGTCTGTATGCTGTCCCTGATCCTGGGTGTGTAGCATGGGTGTTGCTTGCCTGGTGGGGGTTTGCAGGATATCCCTGATCGTGGGTGTTTAGAATGGATGGTGCTTGCCTGGTGGGGGTTTGCAGGCTGTACCATATCCTGGGTGTGTAGCAATGATGGTGCTTGCCTGGTGGGGGTCTGTATGCTGTCCCTGATCCTGGGTGTGTAGCATGGATGGTGCTTGCCTGGTGGGGGTTTGCAGGCTGTACCATATCCTGGGTGTGTAGCAATGATGGTGCTTGCCTGGTGGGGGTCTGTATGCTGTCCCTGATCCTGGGTGTGTAGCATGGATGGCGCTTGCCTGGTGGGGGTCTGTATGCTGTCCCTGATTCTGGGTGTGTAGCATGGATAGTGCTTGCCTGGTGGGGTTTTTCAGGCTGTCCCTGATCCTGGGTGTGTAACATGGATAGTGCTTGCCTGGTATGGTTTGCAGGCTGTCCCTGATCCTGGGTGTGTAGCATGGATGGTGCTTGCCTGGTGGGGATTTGCAGGATGTCCCTGATCCTGGGTGCTTAGAATGGGCGGTGCTTGCCTGGTAGGGTTTGTAGGCTGTCCCTGATGCTGGGTGTGTAGCATGGATGGTGCTTGCCTGGTGGGGGTTTGCAGGATGTCCCTAATCCTGGGTGTTTAGAATGGGCGGTGCTTGCCTGGTAGGGTTGGCAGGCTGTCCCTGATCCTGGGTGTGTAGCATGGATGGTGCTAGCCTGTTGAGGGTTTGCAGGAGGTCCCTAATCCTGGGTGTTTAAAATGGGCGGTGCTTGCCTGGTAGGGTTTGCAGGCTGTCCCTGATCCTGGGTGTGTAGCATGGATGATGCTTGCCTAGTGGGGGTTTACAGGCTGTAACTGATCCTGGGTGTTTAGAATGGGTGGTGCTTGCTTGGTGGGGGTTTGCAGGCTGTCCCTGATCCTGGGTGTGTAGCATGGATGGCGCTTGCCTGGTAGGGTTTGCAGGCTGTCCCTGATCCTGGGTGTGTAGCATGGATGATGCTTGCCTGGTGGGGGTTTACAGGCTGTAACTGATCCTGGGTGTTTAGAATGGGTGGTGCTTGCTTGGTGGAGGTTTGCAGGCTGTCCCTGATCCTGGGTGTGTAGCATGGATGACGCTTGCCTGGTGGGGGTCTGTATGCTGTAACTGATCCTGGGTGTGTAGCATGGGTGTTGCTTGCCTTGTAGGGTTCGCAGGCTGGACCTGATCCTTGGTGTGTAGCATGGATAGCACTTGCCTGGTGGGTATTTGCAGGTTGTACCTGATCCTGGGTGTGTAGCATGGATGGCACTTGTCTGGTGAGGATTTGCAGGCTGTATCTGATCCTGGATGTGTTGCATGGATAGCTCTTGCCTTGTCGGGCTTTGCAGGCTGTCCCTGATCCTGGGTGTGTAGCATGGATGGTGCTTGCCTGGTGGGGGTTGTCAGGCTGTCCCTGATCCTGGGTGTATAGCATGGATGGCGCTTGCCTGGTGAGGGTTTGCAGGAGGTCCCTAATCCTGGGTGTGTAGCATGGATGGTGCTTGCCTGGTAGGGTTTGTAGGCTGTACCTGATCCTGGGTGTGTAGCCTGGATGATGCTTGCCTGGTGGGGGTTTGCAGGCTGTCCCTGATCCTGGGTGTGTAGCATGGATGACGCTTGCCTGGTGGGAGTTTGCATGCTGTCCCTGATACTGGGTGTTTAGAATGGATGATGCTTGCCTGGTGGTGGGCGGGGGGGGGGCTGCAGGCTGCACCTGATCTTGGGTGTGTAGCATGGATAATGCTTGCCTGGTGGGGGTTTACAGGCTGTACCTGATCCTGGGTGTGTAGCATGGATGGCGCTTGCCTGGTAGGGTTTGTAGGCTGCACCTGATTCTGGGTGTGTAGCATGGATAGTGCTTGCCTGGTGGGGGTTTACAGGCTGTACCTGATCCTGTGTGTGTAGCATGGATGGCACTTGTATGGTGGGGATTTTCAGGCTGTACCTGATCCTGGGTGTGTAGCATGGATGATGCCTGCCTGGTGGGGATTTGCAGGCTGTACCTGATCTGGGCTGTTTAGAATGGATGGTGCTTGCCTGGTGGGGGTTTGCAGGCTGTCCCTGTTCCTGGGTGTGTAGCATGGATGGTGCTTGCTTGGTGGGGTTTTGCAGCCTGTATCATATCCTGGGTGTGTTGCATGGATAGCGCTTGCCTTGTCGGGCTTTGCCAGCTGTACCTGATCCTGGGTGTGTAGCATGGATGATGCTTCCCTGGTAGGGTTTGCAGGCTGTCCCTGATCCTGGGTGTTTAGAATGGATGATGCTTGCCTGGTGGTGGGCTGCAGGCTGCACCTGATCTTGGGTGTGTAGCATGGATAGTGGTTGTCTGGTGGGGGTTTACAGGCTGTAACTGATCCTGGGTGTGTAGCATGGGTGCTGCTTGCCTGGTGGGGGTTTGCAGGCTGTACCATATCCTGGGTGTGTAGCATGGATGGCGCTTGCCTGGTGGGGGTTTGCAGGCTGTACCTGATCCTGGGTGTGTAGCATGGATGATGCTTCCCTGGTAGGGTTTGCAGGCTGTCCCTGATCCTGTGTGTTTAGAATGGATGGTGCTTGCCTGGTGGGGGTTTGCAGGCTGTCCCTGATCCTGGGTGTTTAGAATGGATGATGCTTGCCTGGTGGTGGGCTGCAGGCTGCACCTGATCTTGGGTGTGTAGCATGGATAGTGGTTGTCTGGTGGGGGTTTACAGGCTGTAACTGATCCTAGGTGTGTAGCATGGGTGGTGCTTGCCTGGTGGGGGTTTGCAGGCTGTACCATATCCTGGGTGTGTAGCATGGATGGCGCTTGCCTGGTGGGGGTTTGCAGGCTGTACCATATCCTGTGTGTGTAGCATTGATGGTGCTTGCCTGGTGGGTGTTTACAGGCTGTAACTGATCCTGGGTGTGTAGCATGGATGGTGCTTGCCTGGTGAGGTTTGCAGACTGTTCCATATCCTGGGTGTGTAGCATGGATGGTGCTTGCCTGGTGGGGGGCTGCAGGCTGCACCTGATCTTGGGTGTGTAGCATGGATGGCGCTTGCCTGGTGGGGGTTTGCAGGCTGTACCATATCCTGGGTGTGTAGCATGGATGGCGCTTGCCTGGTGGGGGTTTGCAGGCTGTACCATATCCTGGGTTTGTAGCATGGATGGTGCTTGCCTGGTAGGGGTCTGTATGCTGTCCCTGATCCTGGGTGTGTAGCACGGATGGTGCTTGCCTGGTGATGGTTCACAGGCTGTACCATAACCTCACTGATGAGGCCTAACAAGGCTGAAACACGTGTCTGGGGTTGCTGTTGGTACACTTGTTCAAAGGAGTTTTGCCTGGCATTTTGGTGCTGGACTGCCCTTGTGGGTGGGACAAAGACTGATATGCAAATGGGTATTTGTGAAAAGTACAGTGATACAGTGAGCAAAAACTGATGGCTGCGGACTCTCAAAGTGGGAAAAAAAACACAGAAAAGGTTAGCATGCCATGTACTTTTTAGAAAGGGGCGCCTGCTACCTTTTTTCTTATTTTTGTAAGGAACTCGCAATTGGTTACCCTAAGTTACCCTGGGGAACCCAGACGTGGACCCCTTGCTCACTGTACTCTTAAAGAGGCAGATCTCCACCTCACTGATGAGACCCAACAAGGCTGAAACACTTGCCTGAGGTTGCTGTTGGTACTCTTGTTCAAAGGAGGTTTGCCTGGCATTTCGGTGCTGGACTGCCCCTGTGGGAAGGACAAAGACTGATATGCAAATTGATATCCTCCGTTGTGAAAAGTACAGTGAGCTAAAAGCGATGGCTGTGGACTCTCAAAGTGGGAAAAAACTACAGAACAGGTTATCATGCCATGTTCATTCTAGAGAGGGGCGCCTTCTACCCTTTTTTCCATCTACAATATTACCCTACTGGCATGCCCAGCAAAGTACTGAACCACACTAAGGCTCAGGCAAGCCACACTAAAACACATATAGCCTACGTTCTGGAAAGCCTGCTACCGTGAGGGAATGTATGTCTGACGCTGCAAAAGGGCGTGTTGCGGGTACGGCGAAGGCTCCTGAGAGCTTCAAAGGCACAATCGAGGCCTATTTTCCAACCAAAACGATCATTCCACCTGCCGAGTTGACAACAGTGGCAGAAGCTAATTTCCCCCCTAGGGGCGACGTGAGCAGCACCATTCATGATCTTGATAACGATTAATTATTGAAGATGTGCTATGCACTACAAGGTAGCTCCATGTTTGTCCCTAACATTGTTAAACGTAGGGACACGACTCCCTTTGCCACTTTTGCAGTGGAGGGACTTGATGAAGGAAGTTGCCAACTACCTGATTTGCCTACTTCTGATGACTGGGATGGTACTTTGTGCCCCCCTCCCCCTCCTTCCATCCATTCATCCATTTCTGTGAATCAGAGATTATCTGCAAGCCCTAACCTTCTCTACGAAACCAGACATGACCACTCTGCTTTGGTCCTTGCTGACACTTACAGTACGTACGAAATTTCTGGCAGCTTACAAAGCAGCAGAGTGCTCCATTTTGCTGTCAAGATTCTACAAAAATTCTGCAGGGCAATTCATGAGGATCTAAAAAAGCAAGAGACTCCCATCTCCCTTCTATATGAACTGATATCTAATCAAAAAGGCAATGCTGTCCCTTTGTTATACAGGAAATCATATTGTGTCTCCTTTCTGATACATATTGGCCTAAGCCCAGTCGCTCTGCGAAGAAAACCACGTTTCAAAAGTTCTGATTTTGGATCGACTTCGCTGCCATTTTAGGATCATCCGCCATTTTGATTTCTGTTCATATGTAATTCTGTGTTCTAAAATGGTGGACTGTGTTTCCAACTTGTAACCGAGCCTTCCCGACCTTTATACTAAGTTAATGTTTAGACTGTCTGCGGGCCAAATGTTTAGACTGGGTAAAGAGACCTTGTCCCATATCTGACTTGTGGTCTCAGGATTGTCTGCACCAATAAGCCTCATCCACGAACATACATCGAAGACAATACAAAGCAAATGTCGAACGTGGACACTGGCTGAACTGCATTGTGAAGGGAAATGTGGTAAGGCTTACTGCTAAATCCTGGAATACACTTTGCCATTGTAACTTGTTTGAATGTAAACCAAAGATAATCCGTGTGCATATTGTTGTAAAAGCCGTAAGTGAACTTGGCACGAACTCTAGACCACAGATTATTAATTTGCAGAGGGGCTGGACATCATTACTGAAATTGTATAAATGTACGAATGTCCAGATGTCCAGTACCTCTCACTTCTCACACTGAAGGGCTGGTATTCGCTGTGATGTACTGAGGGCCAGATAGCTATCTAATGTTGTTCTTTGTAAACTGTGCGGTATTAAAGATCTGTGAATCTTTATAAGCCAGTGTTTGGTGTATTTCCTTTTGTGGTACTCAGCCTCGATATTTCCTCTTGTTTTTACACCTTGCCCTTCTTCATCTCGTACATTGATCGATCTCAGAAACATTCCTACATCTATAATACCACTGCTACCACCACCGTCTCATGCCTCTGATGATGTTCAGATCATTGACAGTGGCCAACTAAATACCAGCGTTGCAGAGGTGAGTTCTCGGATACGCTATCCCAAAAGGAAACAACTCAGACTGGTTTAAAAGACTCCAAGCCAATTTTATTAAACAGACGAAGACCAGACCTCCCCCACTTCCACAGATATCATCTTCGCACACCCAGCCTCTCAACTCTACTCTTCGGCCAGACACTAACCCGAAGTCCATGAAACAACGGTGGGAACTTTAACGAGCTGGCTCGTAGGGGAGGTCCCTTTAAAAGAAAATCCCCCCTCTGAGCGGAAAATCACACAGAGAAGTGGAAACAACAATTCGACTGCGAACAGGAATATCCCTAGCGAAGACACACCAACCCCTCAGGAGCCTGAACGACAGCCACGTCTAAGAAAGGTGCTACCAGTTGTCTTGGACCCTAAAAAACTCACGATTGCCCAGGCACACAAAGTGAAAGGCTCTCTTCAACCAAACCATTCTGCTCTGATGGTGCTGTTTAATAATATACCTTCATTAAGGATATTGAATTCAGGAGATTTTGAATTTGTAGAACCTCTCCGGCATCAGCAGGGGAAGATAATGCAGATACATTGCTGCCTCCCCGGAGACAGCTTCACTGATACGTCAGCACCAGTCATCCCTGGTACATTTGTGATTCCTCCTGGACATACTACCAACAACAGAAGAGAAGTCCCTGTGTTGTACACAATGTAAGCGGTCACAGGCTGATTTGAGATCACCTAATCTTCGAAATAAGCCTTCCACCAGGACAAAGTTTGACGACGCCGAGGGGTGAGAATGGCTTCAACGAATGATCCCCCAAAAGAGAACTACCCAGTGATATAGCACCATCTTAAATTGGAACAAAAGGGGTTACAACCATTGGCTACTTTTGGATGGGTTGCAGGACCTCCTTGCAGCCTGTGAAATCCTTGTCCTACAGGAGAAATTGTTTAACATTTAACATTGAAATGGATGGTTACGTAACATTTCAAACATCAACGATAAAGGGGAACTACGTCCGGCCAGCTGGTGGCCTGTTGCTTGGTGCAAACTGTTTCATTCGGGTCCACCTGGTGGTACCATTCTGGCAGGAGAAGTATCAGCTAATGATGAGGGTGGGGATCAGCAGAGCATGTTAGTTGTGAACATTTATGACCCTCCCGGCATTAATCCATCTGAGGCTGTGTTTGATGATCTAGATAAGATCCTATTGTCCTGGTGTAATGCAGAGATTAATAACCTGGTGACTGGCATGCCAAATGTTATTGAACATTGTAACATGCCGCACCAAACATCTAACACTAGGGGTATGCAGTGGTTAGGTTACCTAAGGAATGGAACATGACCATTTTAAAAGGGGGAACAATGGGGGACCGACCTGAAAGCTCTGCCTAGTCTGCAGGCACAAAAAATGTCACTTTAGATCACAAATCCGGCAATGATTGTTTGCTGTAACGTTTAGTATCACTAAATACGACCTGTAATGAGTATAGTGATCACGCTACGCTCACTGTGGTCATTAAAACAGTCGATGACACTACAGAGACCTGTGTGTGTGGGGACATAGCACGTAATCATGCGCGAAACGTGTTAGCTGGAACCAGGGTAAAATTGCCAACCTGTGTGCCTCTGTTTTCTCCCAAGGGTTTTTTGGCTGGAGCAGTCTCCGAGGAAAAAAGGCGGAAGACATCGAAGCCTGGCTCCATAAACTAGCTCACTCCATGGGTACCTGCCATAGAAACCCAATACTGGCTAGTAAAACCAGGGCTGGTAAACCCTTTGACGTAAATATCTGAGATAACAAACGTAAGATGTGCAGGGCAGTTAGATCTCTCTTGGGGCAGAGGCAGCTCCAAGGCTCTACATTCCTGGTGTACCACGCAATTAAAATGATAAAAGGGAATTTCCGCACTTGGCTAAAACATTATCGCCAGTCGATTCAGAGGTCTGATTGGCAGCACTTTGTTCAAGTACTGATTACTAGAGACAGTCGGGAAATATGGAAGATCTGGGCAACTACAAGGAGGGGTGGAGGTTAAATAAGATCTTAACCCCTATATCTGAAGCCGAATGGAACAACTACATCACTGCTAAATTTCACATGCCTGAAATCCGACGCTAGGTCTGTTCGTTCAGACGGGCTTTGGCCATTATTGATGAGCCGGAAGATGCCGTCAGATAGCATTTTAAAGCTCAAGTCTTCTAATGTGCAGTATTAGAAAAAGAACCCTGAAAATTGGTCACAGGTACTGCTAATCTTATTTTCAAGGGTCTGTAGAGAATGCAGGATACCGGCATCATGGCGTACTCATACCAGTCCATAAAAAAGGGGACCATAATAACATCAATAACTACTGTTTGATGTCCATGTTGGATGTGACCAGTAAAATCTTTGCATCTCTAGTACTAAAAGAGCTACGGAACTGGGCGTCCATTAATAATATACTTAACGTTGCTCAGACTGGCTTCTGGCTCGGCTCTGGCACCTCGCACAACATTAGAGCCTTGGATTATCTCATACAGACCACTCCGAGTAGAAATGACTTTACATTGTATATTGCCTTTGTGGATTTCAGAAGTGTGTTCGACCAGGTGAACAGGGATACTCTCTGAACCAAGCTCTGGAATTTAAAAGGCCCGGATTGGCTTGTTCATATCCTGATCCTCTTGCACAGTGAGAACAGTGCCAGAGTGAGGTTGGATAACAGGGGAGGGGTCACCAAATAAATATGGGAGTTAAACAGGGGGGCGCTGTGGCCCCCCTGTTGTTTAACTTCTACTTAGCTGATCTGCTCCCTCGACTGTTTGTAAAGGATAACTATCCTCGTAAGATAGGAGACTTGCCAATGGTGAGCATGCTGTATGCCGACGATCTGGTCCTGTTTGACTGGACCTACACAGGCATGAAGAACATGTTAACGAGCTATCATCACTATCGGACTATAAATCTAGAGATGATGCTGGTCACCAGGAAAAAGGTCAACAGGACAAGGATGGACACTTTATTTGGTACCATCAATTACGTTCAGTCCTATCCTTACCTGGGACTAGAGACAAACAATCTGGCTGACTATAGTCACATCATAAATAACAAAATCAGGAGAGCAAATCAGCTGACTCTCCATGCTTGTAAATTCACCAAAGGTCGAGCCGGATATTCCACAACTGGTATCATTGTATAGGCAATGCTTTGTCCCATCTATACTTTATGGCCTTGAGGCTCTTGCAATGCTGGATTACCCTTGGCTAAACAAACCTGAGGGATCATTTTGGCCCATCGTGTTCTATGGAATATCTATGTCTTGAATTGGGCTTCTCCTCTTTGAGGGGGATGGCAATCCGAGCTAGAGGTTGTCTATTACTAAATTCCTGTTCTGGCGCTGTGTGTAAGTGAATAGCAGCACTAGGGCAGAGCTATGACACGGAAGATGTTTTTAGAGGTTCTAATTACAAGGCATTAAATGCGACACTCTTTGCAGAGATAAATTGGATCCCTGATTTTTGTAAAAAAACTACTTACATCCACATAAAAAAATCTTTTGAGCGAAAAGTGGGACTGGTACAATAACTTTGCCCACCTCTCAAAGCTAAAGGGATACAAAGCGGTGTCTCACGTGGTTCATAGCTACAGTAGGACCCAGTCTTACCTGTTATCATGCCCATACCCTGTGGCAAGACAATTTCTGCTGAGGCTCCGCACAAATCAACTACCTGTATCATCTGTCTTAGGATCTTGGCTGGGCTTAGCCGCCGGGGACAGGCATTGATGTATTTGTGGGCTCACAGAAAAAACTGAAACTGCCAAGCATGTGCTCATTCAGTGTATTAAACTGGGGCCTCTATACATGTGCAACGTTAGTAGCTTTCTGCACAGTTATGAGGCAATCCTATCAGATTCCTTTCAGGCTTATTGTTTAAACGTAGACACCCTTTCTGCACACATTTCTTTGTACCGGGCATGGCTACACATTGAAACTTTGCTGGTTGTCTCACAGGGTGCAAAGAAGAAAAATGGACCGTTGTGGCACACCCTAATAGAAGAGATATAGATAAAACTATAGGGTAATAGTTAGGGAAGGTGATAAATAGAAAAGTAAGTAGTTTTGAGGTGCAGTGGAGAGAGGAACAGCCTTGACACCTAGGTTGTATAGAACAATGAGAGAAACAGCTAAATTCCCAACTTGGGAACTCACGTCCCCTGCACACTTTCTTATATCTGGAAAACCAGACCAGTAATTAATTATTGATTTAAACAGTATTATAAGTATTATTTCCAAAGGGAATTCGAATTAACTAGATTTGAAAAGACACAATTGTTCAAAAAATAAGATTTCAATCAGATAAGGCCACAAGAACAAATCTTCATTTTATTCGTGATGTTGAAGCTGTGAAGGGTCTGACAGGGTGACCGTATTTTAAACTGTTACTAAGGAGCACTGAGTATTATCTTCTGTTTGTGTCCATATTAGTATGAAATATACCTATGCCCTTAGTACGATACTGCCAGGTCGGAATGGTCTGGAATTAATGAAATTCTTGGAACGCTATGAAACTACGAAAGATAATCCATGATATATTTTAAAACATGGTATGTTTTAAGGTTTTATAGATTTTATGGACCATGTGGTCTAATTTGAACATTGGATCATCGAATTAACTATGCTGGATCTAATTTGAACATTGAATCAATTATATGCCTTTGTTATTGTTATTCCTTTTCTACGTGGTTTTCTAATTTCATCATTAGTTCCATTTGCTAATCGTTCAATTTATAACCATGCTATCTGCCATTTTTATTTGCCACTTGTGACCTTTGTCATTTTTGTCCGACTTAATGTAACCTAATTTTAATTGATTAATGTTGATTTCTGTTATTATGCTCTTTGTTTTGTCTGGTCTTGTTGATTTGTGTTGATCTTTACCTTCATTTGCGTGAGGTTCTAAACGAACTAACTCACAATAAAGAATTATTATTATTATAAAATAAATCTTGGGAGGATAGTTTTTGGGCATGAAGAGTCAGACAGCGGGTTGGAATGGTGTAGGGATTGGTATGACAATGGGCTGTCAATGGGTTGGCACATAACTGGACAACACCCTCCAGCTGCGGGTCCTTCCTCGCTTTCATCTCCTTCCTAGCTGTACTCTGGTGCAATAGTTTCAGCTTGTAGCCCAAACTAAAAATAGACTAAAGTAAAACTAAGGTAAAAGCAAAGTTCTCTTTTCTGTTGCCCTCTGCTCCTTGGCTGCTTAGGTGAGTCACTCTTCTGTGATCTTTGGCTTCCTTGCGAGTTGCTTCTCTGGTCCGTCCCTCGTTTGGCTCTCTGGTGCGCCGCCGGAAGCAAAGTGATTCCGTTTCCTCAGAGCTATTGCTGCTTAAAGCGTACTTTTAAAGCCTCAACTTCCATCTCTTGCAAGGTTTGTCTATGCAATCAAATTTGGCATTGATTGGAGAAAGATATAGTAACAATAACCACTTCAAAATCCATCGACCTCCTAAAACCACACAGGTTGCACAACAGAACATACACCATCCGAAGGCACTCGTCTGCACTAAAGTTCCTTAAACACCAACTAATCCACCACAGATACACCAGCACAACTCTCCGCACACCTTAGGCAGTGTCCTGATCACTCACAGACAACCTCAGCAACACAGAGCCCACATTAACCATTGCTACAGACAGCGCACAAGACATGTAAACGTACACTCTGCAGAGTCCCATCTTTTCAGATCTGCACACATCAATGTTGTAAAAAAGCAATTTTGCCCTAATGCCCCTGCTACTGCGTTGCCCCCTACCCTATCTCTTGCAGATTCTGAAGCTTATAGAAAGTTTGAAAGGGCATGTGACAGTGAAATGACAATCCCCCCAAAAAAAAAAAAAAACATTTTCATCCGTTTCTTACTTCATCATGACATACTTTTCTGGGCATTCAGGCATATAGGGCAAAAGGACAATGCCCGAACCAAAAAAGTAAAATGCGGATGTGGGCCTGTTTTTTGGGGTCAAAGTGGACCCTTTTTTGGCCAATGTGGGCCAGTTTGAGGAGTTACTACAATACACTGCTAGTAGTTTTGAACAGTGTTGCTGGATATATATTCTTTAAAAAGCACAATTTGCATCACATTTTATCAAACAAACCCCTCTTGAGTACTATTCAAACAGTCTGTTACAAAAGGAATGAATTCCCATTTGCAACTGTGGGCCACTTTTTCATTGGTTTCCGAGACAATGTTATGCCCCAGTCCAACCCTGTGGGCATCTATAATGAAGTAAGCATCATAAGTGTTATTACGTGTCTAGACTAGAATTTTGCTGCAGCTAGACTAGCCATTTCTTACTGTGGCTTGACATTTTGTACTGGGCATCTCTGATAAAGCAATCATAAGTGTAATTACCTGGCTAGACTGGCATTTGGGTGCAGCCAGTCCTTATTGTGGCATTGTATATTTTTCTGGGCATCTATGATAGAGTAAGCTCGATATGTGCTATTACATGGTTAGATTGGCATTTTGGTGCTGCCAGTCTAGGTATGTCTTACTGTGGCATGGCAGTTTTTGCTGCGCATCTTCAAGGCTACAGCAAACATCACGTGTTATTACGTGTCTGGCCTACATTGTGTAGCCAGTTTTGGCATGTTTTCTAATGGGGGCATTGCATTTATGATAGCAAAGCAGTAAGATAATTCAGTGGGTTGAGTGCTCGCTGCTGTGATCTGTGTGTGATTTGCAGGTCGCAGGTTCAAATCCTGGCAAGACCACTTCAGATTTTAATTGAGAAAGAATTAGATCACAGACCGCCCCAAAATTGCTCAATGCTATGCCATAACTATTGCTTAAAGATATATTTAAATCTTCAAATAGCGAACCCATTGTGGAATCAATATTGCAGTGGCCTATGTGGTTCTATTGGGTGTCACCCTGTCATATTATGACCCCATCCATATAGTGTAAATATAAAAATAATGTTGCACTTATCTTACTGAGCAAAGCACATTATCAAAAAATAGAATAACAAAACACCATATCAATTATTTTCTGACATGCTATCATTCCAAGATGGCATTCTAACACAATCATATTATGTTATATATGAAAATACATGTATAAGAAAGGGAAGGGGACCAATAAAACCAATGAGGGTTCCTGGCTGCTTTGAATACAATCAAAGAGCATTTTGGAAACATGCAAATGACCATAGATGTTTATGTATGACTGACAGGTCTATAATTGAAGATATGCTTGAATGACTAATTACATAATGTACATCAGGCGTGTGCTCATTTACATTTTCACCACACTCACACTAACATTAAGTGTTTGTAATGATGACCTGTACAAACTGATTGAGACAACCTCATGCTTCGGCTGTCCTATTTCTCCTTGCCCAAAGTGCTCAATAGAAGCCGAAGTTTTGAAGAAAAGGGGCTGAGAGGCAAATCTAGGTATCAGGGTAAAGATAGCTCAGTCGCTAATGCACAGGCATCCATAGAGGATTGCATATGCACAGGATGGCTCTTACAATTGCGAGGAGTGTTGTATTCTTATTATTGCTCCAATACTGTGCTCCTGTATTCATTCACTGGTACTGTGCTTTTTTTATTAATTCACCAGAACTCTGTTGTTGAACTAATTCACCAGTAGTGTGGTTTGTAGTCATTCGCCAGTACTGCTATTACACTAATTCACCAGGAGTGTGCTATATACATATTCATTCACCAGTACTGTGCTGTTTCACTAATCTAGAAGTACCGTGTTTTGTACTATTATACTAATTCAAGAGCATGCGCCTTGTGTTCAATTAACTGTACCGTGCTGCTATCATACTGAACGACCAGTACTGTGTTTTGTAGTTGTTCACCAGTACCTGTGCTCTTGTACACATCCATCAGTCCTGTGGTTTGTATTCATTCAGTTCAGTACAAAAAGACTTGTATTCGACCCACAGTCATCTAGCCGCAGTTACATATACAAAATCGCAATATTACCTTTACAAATAACACAAGTGTACAACAATTTTTTCATTCATTCATCAGTACTGCAGAATCCAAATTAGCAAAATCCATTTGAACCATATTAAGAAGTAGTACTACCAGCGTTGCGTAAAATCGTGTAAAAGACCATCTTTTGAGTTCATATACGACCCTTTTGAACATCAGGGGCTCCACCAATACACAGTTTGAACTTTTTCGCCCTCACTCGCCAGGCTTGAGTCAGATATGTGGCAACACAATAAACAACTTTTGTTACATCACATTTTCTTAAGAAAAGGAGCGCAGAATCTGTGTTGCGTATCTTAGTATCATTCAGTAGGGGAACTAAGAGTCGCCTTCTGGGGTCTTGATAACCAGTACAAAAATGGGCCGCTGCCAAACACATGGGCATAGGCCACTCCCATTTGGGGCCTACTTCTTTGTGATGCTGCTCAGGTTTAGATTGGAAATTCTGTAGAGATTGCCCAAGTATCATGTCTAAATAGGGTTATAGGTCAAAGGATCGAATGACAAAAGGACCGAAAACAAAAGGATCGAAAACAAAAGGTTCGAAAAAATATATATATTTTTTTAACATTTTTTTTTTTTTTTGAGGGTTCCCCCTCCCAACCCCTGTTTTTGTGGTAAAAAAAAGTGTTTTTTTTACCACAAAAACGAAATCCCCCAAAACAATATATAATAAAAGAAAATGTCGAACCTTTTGTTTTCGATCCTATTGACTCTCACCTTTTGCATTCGATCCTTTTGTATTCGATCCTTTAACCAGACACCTCTAAATAGCTCTCGAAACCTGGGCTTAACCAGCTGAGTACGTGGGACCCCCCCGAGATTAGCCGCCATTCATTTGCCAGTTCGACTTCTAGCACGGATCTAGCGAGATTATTCACTCCGTGCGGTGTTCTCTAGTGATGGCCTGGGGGTTTGACCATATATCGAATAAGCCCAATTGCCTCAAGGTTTCTTTTAACATGTTGCAACCATGGTAAGAATGTACCTCCTTATGTCTCCAAGATGTTCAAGACATCATCTTGGTGTCTTTGTAGCTCATTGGTTGACCAGAGCCTCAACCAGAAAAATACCGGCCTGAGGTTGGCCTCTCTCTGGCTCGGTCTCAATCCCAATTCCATATATAGGGGAGGGGTTGGTGTGGCTTTCGGGAGCCCCAAGAGCTTTTTTTTAAAAAATGCTCTCTCCACCAACCCTAGTTTGTTACAATCCCCGCCACCCCCGACCTCGGCCCCATACATGGCTGCAGATTTAGCCGGGGATATAAACATTTTAATGGCTGGTGAAATCGGGAATTGGCCATGTAGGTGAAGAAAATCTGGCTTTCCCTCCACTATATTTTTTCCAATTGTAAGGATGGTTTCCCCACCTGGTTGACCTCAGGTCGTTAAAGCGTATGCCTAAATACTCATACTCCTGAACTTGCTCAAGGAGAATGTTGTCGCTCAGCACCAATATTTTGGCAGATTTGCTCTGTTTTGGACGAAAGACGAGCACCTTGCTTTTTGCCATGTTCAGGCAAAGTTCGGAGCATTTTGTTACAAAGGCCTCCAGGGTGGTCCTGAGCCCCCCCCCCATTGGTGATGTAACTAGTATGAGAGCATCAGCGAACAACAGTAAGGGGAAAATCTCAGATCCCAACTTGGGGGCGGCAAGGCAGTTTCTTCCTATGTACCTTCTTACCACCTCATCGATATATATCAGGAACAGGAGGGGGTGCCAACATACCAGTACTGGTGCTATTCCAGTGGTCTTTAAAAATGGAGGGGGGGCGGAAGGATGTCCAGGGTGGGCTTAGACTCATTAAAAATGCATTAAAATGACTGTTTTAAATATAAAAAAGGCTTACGGTGACTCGTTTTAATAGAATGTACACACAGTAGAAAATCTGCTTATGTTCTAAAGAGCCCCCCTCACACCCAGGACATCCTTTGAGCCTCATAGGGGGGGTGTACCCTTGGGTGGAGGGACACAAACAATATTCCACTGAAAGGGAGGCTGGGTATGAAAAGGTTTGAATACCACTGTGCTTTCCATTCGCCATTGCTGTGCTTGGCTTAGTTTCCACCGCACTTATTCCGCTGCAGTGCCCCCCTCCCCATGGACAGGGGAGCAGCTCTGGCATCTCTCTGCGCCACTTTCAAAGCAATACATGGAACACGATCAACATTCCTGCAAAGACACACATCTTCTGAAACCTCAGATCTTGCCCATTTCCCGCTTGCAGCTCCCGCCCCATGCATACAAAGAAACTGGTAGAGTCCTCCTTTTGTTTTTGAGTCCCCTGCAGCTTTGAGACACTCCTCCCCCCTGACATTCTCTCCAGGTTACTCAGGCTTTAGAAAATGCACGCGTATCTTCCCTTACAGACAGCTGTTCTTGTTGAAGCTATAAATAGGGTAATTCATAGAATTTCGCAGAAAAGTGTCGCAAGCGGCTGGCGCAGAGTGTCCGCGTGCGATTGTCTGCGCCAGGCACGTGCGCTAAAACCGATTTCCGCGCACAGCGTATTCATGGATTTTAGGCTCCCAAACCAGCCGTGGCGCAGAGAATCGCAGCGACCCTGCAGCAGCGCCAGTAACGCCCCCAAGAACGCCCTCGCGCAAGGAAAAGCCATCAAAATCGCTAAATCATCGCAAAGGGCTGCGCTAACCCTGGACCAGTTCACCTGGCTGGCAAACAGCAAACGCCAAGCGGGGAACGTGTATTTCAGGGGTGCGCGGGAAGTTCCACACGCGATTGGCCCAGTGCGAGCAGGGTACGTGTATTCCAGGGGTGCGCGGGAAGTTCCACACGCGATTCCAGCAGGGTACGTGTATTTCAGGGGTGCGCGGGAAGTTCCACACGCGATTTCAGCAGGGTACGTGTATTTCAGGGGTGCGTGGGAAGTTCCACACGCGATTGGCCCAGTGCGAGCAGGGTACGTGTATTCCATGGGTGCGCGGGAAGTTCCACACGCGATTGGCCCCGTGCAAGCAGGGTACGTGTATTTCAGGGGTGCGCGGGAAGTTCCACATGCAATTCCAGCAGGGTATGTGTATTTCAGGGGTTCTGGGGAGTACTACACGTGAATTGGCCGTGTGGGTCCTCCCAGGTGTACGCTCCACAACCTCCACGGCCCCTGCAGGCAGCCCACACCACGGGGGACTACCCTGCACCCCTGCTCATGTCCCGCAGGCAGCCCATCCACCATGGGCATGCCCCCCAGCCAACCCACATGTCACCTTGCACTACTGATCAACAATGCATGTCTCCCACCACCCCCACCCCCCAGCAGTGCAGGGGCAGCCTCCACCAGGCCCCCACTCATGTCTCCCACCACCCCCACCCCCCAGCCACCAGGGGCACCCTCCACCAGGCCGCCACCCATGTCCCCTATCACCCCCACCCCCCAGCAGTGCAGGGGCACCCTCCACCAGGCCCCCACTCATGTCTCCCACCACCCCCACCCCCCAGCA
This sequence comes from Ambystoma mexicanum, assembly GCF_040938575.1. NCBI lineage: Eukaryota > Metazoa > Chordata > Amphibia > Caudata > Ambystomatidae > Ambystoma > Ambystoma mexicanum. The sequence continues at coordinate 1,630,077,532 of NC_090932.1, forward strand.
GTGCAGGGGCACCCTCCACCAGGCCCCCACCCATGTCCCCTATCACCCCCACCCCCCAGCAGTGCAGGGGCACCCTCCACCAGGCCCCCACTCATGTCTCCCACCACCCCCACCTCCCAGCAGTGCAGGGGCACCCTCCACCAGGCCCACACTCATGTCTCCCACCACCCCCACCCCCCAGCAGTGCAGGGGCACCCTCCACCAGGCCCCCACTCATGTCTCCCACCACTCCCACCCCCCAGCAGTGCAGGGGCACCCTCCACCAGGCCCCCACTCATGTCTCCCACCACCCCCACCCCCCAGCATCCAGGGGCACCCTCCACCAGGCCCCCACTCATGTCTCCCACCACCCCCACCTCCCAGCAGTGCAGGGGCACCCTCCACCAGGCCCACACTCATGTCTCCCACCACCCCCACCCCCCAGCAGTGCAGGGGCACCCTCCACCAGGCCCCCACTCATGTCTCCCACCACTCCCACCCCCCAGCAGTGCAGGGGCACCCTCCACCAGGCCCCCACTCATGTCTCCCACCACCCCCACCCCCCAGCATCCAGGGGCACCCTCCACCAGGCCCCCACTCATGTCTCCCACCACCCCCACCTCCCAGCAGTGCAGGGGCACCCTCCACCAGGCCCACACTCATGTCTCCCACCACCCCCACCCCCCAGCAGTGCAGGGGCACCCTCCACCAGGCCCCCACTCATGTCTCCCACCACTCCCACCCCCCAGCAGTGCAGGGGCACCCTCCACCAGGCCCCCACTCATGTCTCCCACCACCCCCACCCCCCAGCATCCAGGGGCACCCTCCACCAGGCCCCCACTCATGTCTCCCACCACCCCCACCTCCCAGCAGTGCAGGGGCACCCTCCACCAGGCCCACACTCATGTCTCCCACCACCCCCACCCCCCAGCAGTGCAGGGGCACCCTCCACCAGGCCCCCACTCATGTCTCCCACCACTCCCACCCCCCAGCAGTGCAGGGGCACCCTCCACCAGGCCCCCACTCATGTCTCCCACCACCCCCACCCCCCAGCATCCAGGGGCACCCTCCACCAGGCCCCCACTCATGTCTCCCACCACCCCCACCTCCCAGCAGTGCAGGGGCACCCTCCACCAGGCCCACACTCATGTCTCCCACCACCCCCACCCCCCAGCAGTGCAGGGGCACCCTCCACCAGGCCCCCACTCATGTCTCCCACCACTCCCACCCCCCAGCAGTGCAGGGGCACCCTCCACCAGGCCCCCACTCATGTCTCCCACCACCCCCACCCCCCAGCATCCAGGGGCACCCTCCACCAGGCACCCACTCATGTCCCCCTGCACCCCCATCTCCCAGCATCCAGGGGCAGCCCCCACCAGGCCCCCACTCATGTCTCCCACCACCTGCACCCCCCAGCCACCAGGGGCAGCCTCCACCAGGCCCCCACTCATGTCTCCCACCACCCCCACCCCCCAGCCACCATGGGCAGCCCCCACCAGGCCCCCACTCATGTCTCCCACCACCCCCACCCCCCAGCCACCATGGGCAGCCCCCACCAGGCCCCCACTCATGTCTCCCACCACCCCCACCCCCCAGCCACCAGGGGCAGCCTCCACCAGGCCCCCACTCATGTCTCCCACCACCCCCACCCCCCAGCCACCATGGGCAGTCCCCACCAGGCCCCCACTCATGTCTCCCACCACCCCCACCCCCCAGCCACCATGGGCAGCCCCCACCAGGCCCCCACTCATGTCTCCCACCACCCCCACCCCCCAGCCACCGGGGCAGCCTCCACCAGGCCCCCACTCATGTCTCCCACCACTCCCACCCCCCAGCCACCATGGGCAGCCCCCACCAGGCCCCCACTCATGTCTCCTACCACCCCCACCCCCCAGCATCCAGGGGCAGCCCCCACCAGGCCCCCACACATGTCCAACTCATGTCTCCCACCACCCCCACCCACCAGCAGTGCAGGGGCACCCTCCACCAGGCCCCCACTCATGTCCCCCTGCACCCCCACCCCCCAGCATCCAGGGGCAGCCTCCACCAGGCCCCCACTCATGTCTCCCACCACCCCCACCCGCCAGCAGTGCAGGGGCAGCCTCCACCAGGCCCCCACTCATGTCCCCCTGCACCCCCACCCCCCAGCATCCAGGGGCAGCCTCCACCAGGCCCCCACTCATGTCTCCCACCACCCCCACCCGCCAGCAGTGCAGGGGCAGCCTCCACCAGGCCCCCACTCATGTCCCCCTGCACCCAGGTCCTCACAATCCCCAATCATGTGCGTTATGGTCAGCCTCCACAGCCAAAAGGCCCTACCAAGTAATCCATTCACCCACATGGAAATGGAAATTACATGTTACACCCCCAACGTACATAAAGCAAATGAACCCATGTCCGTCACACACAATGGTTGCAATTGAATGGGAAAACACCCAACATGACATGCATGAAACCAATGAGATGATACCACACAGTGAAGTATGAAAACAAAATTGTATTAAAAAAAATAAGAATGCAAAAGAAATGAAACAAACTACAATGGCAATGAAAAAAAGATAAGCTGCATGTCCGTCCAAAAAAAAATCAAAACTACAAATCCAAATCCAAAAAATGTTGTTCAAAGTCACATTAAAAATAAAATCAATCCAATGAAGAACTATGTACAAAACATCCAAGGGTCCATGAGCCCAACTGAACAAAGGAAACCTACAAAAAACCCTAACTAAAATGCAACTATATACAAAAAGTGGAGCAGTGTCCGTCGACTCCAAATCATAAGAACAAAAAAAGGAAACCTAAAACTAAAGAACTATATACAAAGGCGGCGGGCAAGTCCAGCGGCTCACTCCGTGGTGTTCCGGGCCAGGGCATCATCGAACTCCTGTTCGATGTCCCGGAGGCGGTCCTGTTCCATGGCCCTGAGGGTCCGCAGGGACGACGCCGTGTCCTCCTCCAACCCCCTGCGGATTGCCTCGAGGCACTCGGCCCGCCTCAGGGCCCTCCGCATGGAATTCTCCGCCCTGACCATTGTGAGCCGCGCCTCTTCCGCCCGCCACCGCTCCGCATCTATGGCGTGGCCCAACCGCTGCCACACAGAAGACACTCTGTCCTGGGTCCTCCTGCCCTCCGGCCGATGCCTGCCCCTCCGATGTCGAAGGCCCCGAGCCTTCATGGCTCCCACCATGTTGCTGCTGCTGCTCTGCCTCTGCCCGTGCACTGCCTCCTGCTGCCTGCACATCCTCTGCCGGCTGGGGTGCAGTCATAGATGTGGCCACCCCTGCTGGACGTCCGACTCCCGACTGTGGCAGGGATGCCTCCTCCACCAGCCTGGCCGCACCGTCAGAGGCAGCTCCACAGATCACCCAGGTGACTGATGGGTGGGAAGATGGCACAGAGGACGACTGGCGCGTAGGGGATCCAGTTGAGGAGGGGGTCGGAGCAAACCCCATCAGACGGAGGAATCCGGCCTGGGTGACCTGTCCCAGCAGGCTGACGTGGTCAACGAGCCATTCGAGATGACGTGCAGTCTCTCCATGAAAAGACTGCAGGTCACCTCGCATGGCCCGTTGACGCAACGCCACACCAGCCAGGACAGGCTCAACCCGGACCTGGATAGCCACGTCCGCAGGCAGAGGAAGGCCAGTTGACGTCAGCTCATCCCCTGCCTGAAAACGGGTCTGGACGTAGGCATCCCTGCTGGTGCAAGATGATGCAGGGACAGGATCGGGGACAGGATTGCACACGGGCACCTCCGCGGCGGCCTGTGCTGCCTCCTGTCCCTGTTCCTGCACTGCACCACTAGCACCAGTGGGATCCCCACCTCCAGACCTCGTCTCTGGTGCTTGCACGGCCTCCTCCTCCACTAAACCCCCCACCAACCTGGATGACTCCGTGCCATCTTCCCCTGTTGGGCCCTGTGGGGTCCCACCTGCCCCTTCTGCTGCCGAGGAGTCCAACTCCAACCTCCGCCTCTTGGACCTCCCCCCGGCAGCTGCGGCCTGGGACGCGGCACCAGACTCCTCACTCCCCGACGAGATGACAACACGGGAGGGGAGCCGGGCCTTGCATCTCCGGCTGGCGGTGGGATCCCCGCCGCTGTGCTCCACAGCACCTTCTCCGCCCTCTTCATCAGTTGACGCTGCAGACAGGGAGAAACATAACACAGGCATCAGGGCACTGTACAATGGACACATACACACATGACAGTTGCACATGAGTGGCATTGGCAAACCTCAGACATGTCATCACAATCCCCAACACACATGTCATTACAACTCGCACACATGAGCCATACCACAGCCATATCGCAACTGCCACCACCATCCCTACACATACAACAGCATGAGCAGCTAAAGGTGAGCCCGACATCACATGCAACACAGGAAGTGCACCACACATGTACACACACCACCACACTTGCATGCATGTGTACACCTCTGCCAAGTGTCGCCCTGTTCAGACGGGCATCCATGTCACATCTGCCAATCAGGCTTCCACATACCGCTGTCACATGCATCCATGTTGCATCACTGTTGCACCCTTGTCAAATACACACACATGCACATGTACACAGTGCTGATACATGTAGCCGAAAACAACATACATGCGTGACATCACGGACATGTCTACTTACATACACATTCATCCAAACATGTGTGCCCACACAACTGCATTTGGCATGCAAGCCTACACACACAAGCACCATCCATGTCTCACACATTACAGCCCTCGCATGTGTCAGCCCCACGGCCCTGTACACCCCCACCCATACTCGACCCCATACAAACAGATGTGCAACCTGCACACTACCGAATAATCACCACACGCACTGCTCACAATCAGGATGCATGTACACGCACCGCTCGACTCCAGACGGGTCTGCTTCTCTAGGACCTGGACGTGGAGCGCTGGGGATATGCGTTCCAGGACCCTCATCTGTTCTTCCGACAAGTGGCCCCGGCGCCCCTTGGCATCCGCTGCCTTCAAGAGGCGCCGGGCCTTGTTCAGGGTCCTGGACCTGAAGTCCTCCCAGCGCTTCCTGACATGTTGTAAGTCGCGGACTGCCACCCCCTCCGCGTTGATGGCAGTCACGATGTCAGTCCAGATCCGAGTCCGTCCTTCCTTGTCAGCGCGGGAACTTCCGAAGAGGTCATCATACTGCCCCAGGACTTGCTCCACCAGGACACCAACTTCGGTGGCACTGAAGCTGGTGCCCCTCTGCCTGTCTGGCCGGGGATTGTCAGTGGTCACAGATGGTGTTTGCCCCGACATGACAACCCCAGAGGCAGGAGTGGGTGGGCAACTGGGTCCTGGGGCTGGGCTGTGGAGCGATGGAATCCCAGTCGGGAGTCTTCGGTTCCAGCAGGGGTGGTCACAGCAACAGCACCCCTGGCTGATGTGCAGGCAGCAAATGGCAGTGCACGTGGGCAGCAGGCAGTCAGGCAGCAGCAGATGGCAGGTGGGAGCGTGCTCGGGGCTCTGGGGGGCAGTAGTTCGGCCTTCTGGGCAGGAGCGTGGTCTTCCGTGTGCATACGCGTGGCCAGCTTGATACGGAGTGATTTGGCACGTGAAAAATCTGCACGTCAGCGTGTAATTCGAGGAAAGGCCCTTAGCGCGTAAGCGCGTCTGCACGCATACGCATTTTCATTGGACAGAAGGCCCCTCAAGCGCCAGCGCCCCTGTGACGTGACGCGTACAGACGTGCATGCGCATTTCAGCGCGCGTGAAAAACTGCACGTCCGCGTGTAATACGAGGAAAGGGACATGCGCGTATGCACGGCAGCACGCATATGCGATGTCATTGGACCAAAGGCCCTTAGCGCGTAAACGCGTCGCCAGCGTATGCGCGTCTATGAAGTCACGTGCACGTTGAATTGGGCACACGTTTGAAAATGTTGCGTGTTAAAAAAATTAAAGACACGTCCGAGTTTCAAAGCGTGTAATTGGTGGGAATGGGCCTAGCTCGTACACGCGGCAGTGACAAAGCCTGTAATTGGTGGAAATGGCCCTACACGCAGAAGTGACAAAGCGTGTAATTGGTGGAAATGGCCCTACACGCAGAAGTGACAAAGCGTGTAATTGGTGGAAATGGCCCTAGCGCGTACACGCCGCGTAAGTGACGCTGGACGTGTGGGCCTGTATAAAAGGTACGTGTAGAACACCATTTCCTTGTACGTGCTTTTCGTGGAGAGCGAGTGGGTGAATTCTGTACCTCTTGTCGTTTCACACGCGATTTACTTCACAGCGTTTCAAGCTCGTATTCCCTGTTACCTCTGACAGCTTTTTCTCTTTTTTCTCTTTTACTGGTTTACCTGGGCCTGTTCCCTCAAACAGTGTTCCCTTCTACTGTTGTCCTGTCTCCTCAGACAGCGTACAAATCTTCTTTTGGCGGGGGTGTTGCCAACCAAACGCGCTCCTTTTTCACGCTCTTTTACCTGGCAGACGGTGAGTCACGCACGTATCTAACATCTGTGCTTGCCCCGTGTGTAGCCTACCCCTTCAGAGGTCATTCTAGGCTGCGTGTGACACGCATACGTTCATTCTTGTGTTACTGGGTGCCACAGCGTAGTGCTGGTTTTTCTTTCTGCACATGTGGTCTAGGAGGGGTTGCGTGCACGTCATCTCCCTTTTTTGGGGCTCCTGTGCGTAGCGTGACCCGTCATCTTTCCCCAGGGGTTACATTCAGCCTTGCTAGAGCACTAGGGTACAATTACCATCTGGTACCCAACCCCTTTGACCCCCAATTGCCCAGGACAATAGTTTACAGCCACTCCCATACGCACATTAACATCAGTGCCATGGCTGGGAGGCGAGGATTCCGTAAGGGTGGCAAAGGTGGAAGAGCCACAAGTGGTGGCCGTGGTGGATCCGGTAGGGGACGTGGTCGTTACTTGCAGGGTGAGCCTGTCCCCCCATGTGTGGAGGACCAGTCAAGGGCACCTATAATCCACCCCCCCCCTCCCGTTGAGGCTGATGTGGCTGACACCATCCATGCTCAGCCCTTGTTGGACCAGCCCATTGTGGCACCAGACCTGGCTGACTCCATGGCTGACTTCCAGGTCAGCAGGCCTATGACACGTGCGCTGGTGCACGTTGATGTCATCATGCCACGTGCATCTGGGGCAGCAAGGTCATCTGCTGCCCCAAGTAGGCAGGGCGGAGAGGCTGCAGGGGCAGCTGCGGCTCCATCCACCCCAGCTCTCACACACCCAGCCAGGACAGTGTCGGTCCTAGTCCATCCTGCTGACATTCCCCCTGACACCATTACACTTGAGCCAATGCCTGCACCAATTCCCATGCTGAGTGTGCAATCCCACACTCCTGATACAGAGTCCACCAGGGCTCCTGCCCCTAGTGTCCAGAGCGGCGCAGGACACTCAGGATCACCACCACCTTCCAAGCGGAAGAGGAAGAGTGCTCGTCCGGCACAGGCTGATGCCCCAGACACGGCTACACAGTCCGGCCCGTCGAGGAAGCCCAGCTTCACGGATGACGAACTGAATGCACTTGTCGAGTATGTGTCCGCACATGATAACGAGATGGTCATTGTTGCAGGATCCAAGACCACACCTGCACAACGCCAGGCACACTGGCAGACCGTTGCGGACATCGTAAGTGCCCTTGGAATCGTGAGGCGCACAGCCAATGATTGCTATAAGCGCTGGAATGACCTAAAGCGCAGGGCAAAGAGTAAGCTGGCCTCAAGTCATGCCGCAACTCTAGTGACTGGAGGTGGGTCTCCAGTAGTAGACATGGAACTCACTCCACATGAGTCAGTCGCTCGGACCTACGTCACGGAGGAACAGATCCTAGGCGTGGGAGATCTGCCTGATTACGAGGCATTGTCCGGTGAGTGCACATGCATGTGTGTGTCATCCATGTGCATGGTGTGTGTGTGAGGGCTTCTGTTTGTGTGCCAGGTGAGAGTGTGTGCACCTGAGTCGTATGGGTCAGCCATGTGCTTCATGCAATACATCCTGCGCAGCTGCATTTGGCCATAGCAGTATCCCTTCTGCCAACAGTAGACATGTAGTCCGACTGCACGCCAGTTGCCCTTGAAGTGTCACCTTGCCACAACATTGTTGCTTATTTTTCACTGTTCATTCAGTCAGATTGTTTGCATTCTACCACTTTTACTAGGCATTTCGCAGTCCTCTAGTCACATGTCTGACATGGCTATGGTAAAGTGGAGTGACTTGGTTACCTGGATATCATTTGTTCACACATGTCCCTGTACAATTGGACCATTTTGAACTGGCAGCTCCAGGTGAAAAATCTGACCTGTTTCAATTAGAAAAGCTATTACATGCGGGAACTGGACTGAATGAATAGGTGCTGCCCTCCTCTCCATCTTCACTCAATAGCAATGGTACATGCCATCTGTGTGATGGCATGTGTGTTTCACCTGGCAATCACAGGCCAATGTGTGATGCCACTGCCAGGCAGCATGCAGAAAATGTGTTCATCTTCCATCTTGGTGTCATCAATGTGTGCCATTTGCCTCCCCTTCATACGCAGTGAGGGTGCATGCATGGGAGGGTTTTAGTCATGTGGGACATGTGTCAATCAAGTACTGGTTCTCTTGCTTCTCAGCCCTCATTGTGTGCCATGGTGCTAATGCCTGTTTCCATTTCTTTGTTTTTATGTCTTTGCCGGGGAAGACGCACCTGATACTGCTGGGGTTGTGGAGATGGTGCAGACCCAGGAAGGGTCCGAGGGCTGACCAACCACCAGTGAGGGACGTGGTGTGGTGGTGGGTGAGAACCCACAAGTGCGGCAGGTCGTGCTCTCAAAGGGTGTCTCTGGCTGCACCTCCCCCGAGCTGTACTCAGGTGTTGATTCGGATGATGAGACCTACGTGCCGTCGCAGGTGAGTGTTCCAGGGAGGGATTCTGTTCTGTCCCACCCACCTGCACCAGGGTCAGAACCCTCAATGGGGATGTCAGTGTTGGAAGCTACGCCTTTGGTGGTTACGGATGCAGGGTCACACTCCGCGACATCTGATCCTGTTCCTGGGCCAGCAGATCAGAGGGGGAATGCAGTCCTGCAGCCTCAGGCAGTGCCGGCACAGCAAGGCGCAGTTCGCCTTGCCCCAGACAGGTGTGGTGCCCGCCGACGTGGTGGCCGTACGCCACCTGGCAATACCGCATGGGAGCAATCCATTTACGGTATGGCAACCCAACCGTACGATAGTCTTAATATCATTACCCTCTATAGACCACCTTCTCTGATCTCTGATTTTGAAAACGAAGTCACCTCTCAAGCTGCTAAACTTATCTCGACCAACACCTCCACACTGCTGGTAGGAGATATGAATAGATGGAGAGGGAACATCGAAGATAAGGAAGCAATACAGCTGGAGAAGTCCATGAAGAATCTGGGCTTCCCGGTAGTAAATAAAGAACCAACCACCCCCCAAGGGAATCAGTTAGATTGGATTTTTACTAATAACCTGAAGTGCCATAACGTGGTTACCGAACCATGTATATGGTCGGATCATCACCTAGTCACTCTGGAAATAGAACTAAACACACCTTCCACACGAATCAAAAATCCCCACATTAAAGTTTGGAGCAGAAATTTTAAAAATATAGGCCCCGAAATATTAAAACCACGCCTACAGAAGGTTGCTGAGTCCTTTCTGGAAAAGGAGGACTGCGAGAGCATGCTTAAGAAGTTTAATACCCATATGCAAGCTCTGGTGGAGGAATATGCCCCTCTGAAACAGAAATTGGTGAGGGAAAACAACAACCATCGTACATGGTACAGCGGAGAGCTCAATAATCTTAAACAGGAGAAACGAACTAAAGAAAGGATATGGAGGCAAAATCCCAACCAAATTAATAAAGGAAATTGGAAAAGGGCCGATCACTGTTATAGGAAGGGGATTAAGGAGGCAAAAAAAAGTTATTACAATAAAGAAATTGAAGCAGCATCCAACACTAATAGTAAAATCTTTGACATACTAAAGGGGATGGAAAAACCCAGGGTGTTGACACCACCACATACACCTACCAGAGAAGACTGTGATAAAGTGCAAGAAGCTTTTGCTAATAAGATCCAAAAGGCTAGAAACAATATTATTACAGCTAGAACCGATAATGACAGACCTGTCATCCAAGCCGCAGCTACTAATGCGGAAGCAAATGGGAGTTTTAAGTTCCTACCCATATCAGAGGAGGATTTATGTAAGGTCCTAGCCAAGATGAAACCGACATCGTGTGCAGAGAATATTCTGCCTACTAAAATTATTTTGGAGCACAAAGAACTCTTCCTACCGGTTTTAACGAAGATTGTAAATGCATCTTTCAGTGAAGGGGTGGTTCCTAAGGACATCAAGGAGGTAACTATTACCCCACTAGTTAAAAAAGCAGGATTGGACCCCAAAGATCCTGGGAACTTACGGCCCATCACTAACTCAAACTTTATTTTGAAGGTGCTAGATAAAGTGGCCACAAACCAACTGCAAAAACATGTGGAAGACTTGAAGCTGTTGCACAATCAACAATCAGGTTTTAGGGCCGCCCATAGCACTGAATCTGCTATGCTGGACCTTCAGTCGCACATGTTAGGCCTGAGAGATAAAGGCAAAACAGGGGTTCTCATGCTTCTCGATCTAGGCGCGGCCTTTGATTTGGTGGATCACCAGCTCCTTCAGGAGGCACTGGCCAACATTGTTGGTTGTTCCCCCAAGGCTTTGGCTTGGCTGTCATCCTTTCTCAAAGATCGGAGCGCTAGAATACATTGGGGTGATAATTTCTCCAAGGCCGCCCTCATCCATTACGGAGTACCGCAGGGAGCTAGCCTGTCACCTCTCTTGTTTAATCTATATCTGAGAAGTCTCTGCGAACTCCTGGAACACATCGGCGTTTTCTTTACTAATTACGCTGATGATACGCAGCTCATCTTTGAACTCACTGGTGATTACACCACTGATAGTGCTAAAATCTCAGAGGTTTATAACATCATTGACCACTGGATGCAACATCACTGGATGTGTTTAAATAATACCAAAACAGAGCTGCTGATTTTCGGCACGCGACAGGCCAGATGTAAACTAGGGAATGAATACAAGTCCTTCACCATCAAGGACGCTAACATCCCGGTGTTGCCACATGTTAAAACTCTCGGGATGATGGTAGAGGCCTCAGTGGGCGCAGAGGTACAGGTAAGATACCTGCAGAAAAACAACACCTACTATCTACGACTTATGAGAGCAATAAGACCCTTCATTAATGAAGTCAATGCTGCAACTATCGCTAGGGCCATCATCCTGTCGCGACTTGACTATGGCAATGTTCTCCTGCTAGGGGCTACAAAAAGGGAGATTCAAAAGTGCCAAGTCATACAAAATGACGCAGTTCGCATAGTCAAAAACATAAATAATAGAGAACATGTGTCCACAGGGAGAAGAGCATTACACTGGCTAAGAGTGGAGGAAAGAGTCAGGTTCAAGGCTATGACTATAGTTCACAGATGCCTATATGGAGAGGCCCCTAGCTATTTCAAAAAACATTTCTCTTTCTATGCTCCTGGAAGATGTCTAAGATCAGCCGACAGGGGCACGCTGAACAGACCTGGGGCTAAATCCGTATTTTGGCAAGGCAAATCCTTCCCGGCGAAAGCAGTAGACCTCTGGAACAAGCTGCCGATGGCATTACGGCTTGAAGCTAATTATCAGAGCTTTAGGAAATCGCTTAAAACCTCATTGTTTCAATGAGCACTAGAGCTCCGCTTCCTTAAGTTTCCTACTTATCTTAATGAGGTGTTCCGTGTTTTCTGATTTTCTCGGTTTCCCGCGCCCTGATGCCCGCGGGCTACCGGCGCGTAATAAGTACGCACATAACATATAACATAACAGGCAGCATCATCCGAGATGATGGCTCAGGCCATGGATAGGGTGGCCACTTCCATTGTCCCCCCTGAAAGGCTGATGGAGCGACTACAGCAGGCAACCGACTCCATCTGCCAGTCACACAGGGAGGACATGTTGGCGTCCAACAGGGACATGCGGGCGGCACTGGCGACTCTGCAGGAGGCCATCTCCATAGAGTCCCAGGGCCACAGGGAAGCCCTGAGGCAGGAGCTCCTTCACCTCAGGACGACTCTTGTTGAGCTTGAGGCTTCAACACACCAAAGGACAGAACAGCAGCTGGAGCGTCTCACCCGTACGCTCTCAGCTGAGATGCAGGCAACGAGGGCGGAGGTCCGGGCATCCCGTGAGTTGTTGCATGGGGACCTCCGCACACTCATCCTCCAGAACGAGACCTACCACACCCGCATGCTTGCAGCCATGGAGGAGCAGACTAGGGCCTTGCGTGGGCTACCTCCCATAGTGCAACCACCTGCGGATGCAGCTGCACAGGGTGATAATAGCGACAGCAGTGATACTCCCACAATAGGGTAGCCGTGTGGGCCATGAGCCCATGGAGGTGTTTTTTTTTCCCAGGATCCACACAGGTGGGTTTTGGTGTGCACCCTGTCCTCGGACCTCCTGGGTGGCCTCCCCAACCCCCCCCGGGCCCATCAATGGCCATTTTTGATTTTTTTTTATTTTTATTTTTATTTTTAATTATTTTTTTCCCAATTTTTTTGGGACAGTTTGTTGCCTTCCGTGGTTCCTGTGGGCATACGCTGCATTGTGGCTGGGCACATGCAGGCTTCTCATGTATTTGGTTCAGATGCTTGGGTTTGAGTCACACACACCCCTCCTGCTTCCCGTTTCCATGGGCTTGCAAAGGGTGTGCCCAAGTGACATTGACGTACATGGTGACATTGGACTCCCACTACATGTGTGGGTAGTCTAGTCAATACTGTGTATACATTCCTAGTGCATTATGCTGTTGTGTTGTACACTGCATGTTGCATTGATGTGTAACTCATCATCTGTGTCTACCTCCCAATTTGCAGGTCCCTTCCTCATGTCTACACAAGGCCCTCTAGTTTGGAGATGGGGTCCATGTTGGCAGCAGTGCACCAACAACTCTACATGGCGCAAACACTGCACAGTTGGTAGTGGTGGGAGTGCAGGCATTTCCAGGTGGTGAGACTACTAATTTATTACATTTGTGATGTCATGTTAATGGTAGTACCTGCTCAAGTTTGTTGTTGGTCCTGCATTACTGTGAGCATTTCAGGTGTTGCAAGTTTCAATTAGGGACACTGTACATTGTGACACTGGTGTCATGTTGTGGGGATTACTTTGTTTACCTGCAAATAGCATGACATGGCACGGTGTGTCGTGTGGCGGTGCTGGGGATGGGTTGGCTGACATGGCACTGTCCTCTTGTTGCATTTTGCAAGTGGGTATTCATTTTAGCTGCTTGAATGTGTTTCTTCACAAAACTGCATTGGTGGTGTCTGTGTGGGTAGGGATGCACACATTGTAACACTTCCAGGTGAACAATCTCAGGCTGATATGGTTTTCACGGTTCATTCTCCAGACATTCAGGATCAGTGTCAGGTTGAGTCATCATTGATTGTCAGATGGAATGTGCCAGGGCAGTGTGCACTCCACAGGGGTGTGATTTCTATGGGAAGTAATTAGCCACTAGCTGTGTACGGGCTGCCTCCCCCCGTGCCCTTTCCCCTCCCATGCGCAGCGGCTGTGCATGTGGTTGGGGATGTGGGGCCACCACCATGTTCACGGCCAGGCCCCGGCGTGTTGCAACGTTGTGCAGGACACATGCTGCCACTATGATCCTGCACACTACTGGGGGAGCGTACAACAGCTGCCCGCCAGAACGGTCAAGGGAGCGAAAGCGTGACTTTAGCACTCCGAATTTGCGCTCCACTATGCCCCGGGTTGTAATGTGGGCTGTGTTATATCTTACCTGGGGTGGCGTGGTGGGGTTCCAAATTGGCGTCATCATGTGGGGGCTGAGAGGGTAGGCACTGTCCCCTGTGGAGGTGGTGATTGGTATCATTGGTGGGGTTGTGACCTTGCTCAGTATCTGACATGCATGCATGTGCAGTGGCATTCATACTCACCAAGCAGCCATGTATCGCCATGCCGCCCAGCTTCTAGGTCCCGGCTTAGGGTGGACATTCGGTAAATGAAGCTGTTGTGGGTGGACCCGGGGTAGTTGGCATATACTGAGGTGAGGATTCCCTTGGCATTACATACTACCTGCACGTTGATGGAATGCCAGTGCTTGCGGTTCCTATAGATGTGCTCTGATGCCCTGGGGGGGACGTAGAGCCACATGGGTGCAGTCGATGGCACCTAGCACTTTGGGGAATCGTGCCACACCGTAAAAATCCAGGGCGGCAGCATGCCTTTCTGCAGGTGTTCTGGGCAGGTATATGTGCCTGCGGACTGATGGGCGTGCAGTGATGATGTTCAAGACCTGGTGTAGGCAGCGTGACTGGGTGGTCTGTGATACCCCACCCACTATGGCACTTGTCTGCTGAAATGATCCAGTGGCTAAGAAGTGCAGTACATTGAGGACCTTCTCCAGGGGGCTGAGTGCTTGGGAGCACAGGGTGGGTGATGTGAGGTCATCCTCCCACTCACTCACCAGGTCCAGTATTATGTGTGGTGGAAACCTGTACCTCCCATACACCTGGTCATCAGGCATCCCGAAAAGGCTGGTTCTGGGTGTGAATATTCTGGCCCTGACTATCCTGCTCCTCCTCCTCCTTTGGTAGCCCACGCCCACTGCTGCTAGGAACGGTACGTTCATCCTGGGTCTGAGCTTGTTATTTTGTTAGCGCGCAAATTTATGCGTTGCGCGTGTTGTAGGCGAGCGTGTGACCCGCGCACCCCTGAAATCCAGTACCCAGTCCAATAGCGTGTGGAAATTCCCGCGCACCCCGGGATACAGGTGCGCTGACGTACTTGCGTGTGTAAGTGCCCGCGCACCCCTGATATACACGTACATAGGCCAATCGCGTGTACGCGCTCTTTTGTCCAATTACACGCGATGACACTCTGACGTGCTGTCCAATTACACGCGATGACACTCTGACGTGCAGTCTTTCCACGTGTGCTCTGTCATCACGTGCTGTGTGGGAAACACCCGTGCGGGTCACGTCACAGACACGCTTACGCGCTAAGGGCCTTTCCTCGAATTTCACGCTGACGTGCAGGATTTTCACGTGCCAAATCACTCCGTATCAAGCTGGCCACGCGAAAACACACGGAAGACCACGCTCCTGCCCAGAAGGCCGAATTACTGCCCCCCAGTGCCCCGAGCAGCCTCCCACGTGCCATCTGCTGCTGCCTGCCTGCCTGCCTGCTGCCACCGTGCCCTGCATTTGGTGCCTGGACATCAGCCATCTGCAGGGGTCCAGTTGCTGTGTCCACCCCTGCTGGAACTGAAGACTCCCGACTGGGATTACATCGCTCCACAGCCCAGCCCCAGGACCCAGTTGCCCACCCACACCTGCCTCTGGGGTTGCCATGTCGGGCACTTCCACATCTGGCCCCAGTGGCAACCCCAGGCCAGAGGGGCAGAGGGGCACCAGCTTCACTGCCACCGAAGTTGGTGTCCTGGTGGAGCATGTCCTGGGGCAGTATGATGCCCTCTTTGGATCGTCCAGCGCCAGCAAGGAAGGACGGGAGAGGATCTGGGCCGACTGTGTGGTTGCCATCAACGCGGAGGGGGTGGCAACCCGCGACGTCCAGAAGATCAAGAAGCGCTGGGAGGACTTGAGGTCCAGGACCCTCGTGAAGGCCCGGCGCCTCGTGGAGGGGGGCCAGGGCCGCATGAGTTCCATCCAGATGAGGGTCCTGGAACGCATACGCCCAGCGCTCCACGCCCAGATCCTTGAGAGGGAGACCCGTCTGGAGTTGAGCGGTAAGTGTCCAAGCATTGCTGTGTGAGACAGGGCATGTTGCGGCGTGCTGGTTCTCTGATACTTGCCTGTATGTGTGACATAGGCCATGTATGCATGTATGTGTGCAGGGACATCATGGTAATGCATGTGCGACCAGTGATGTGTGAACCACATGGTTGTTGCATGTGTTTAAATGCCACATGGGGAGCCCTATGCAGATTTTAGACATGAGAGCATGCCAGTCTCTGTTCCTGGACATGGGTGGGGGTGAGGGATGGGTGCTGATGGCAGGTACATATATGGTAGCCATGTCTGTGTGCCTGACCTGCGTGTCTGTGACTTGTGCATGCCATGGATGCATGACACATGTGTGTGACAATGCACAGATTCACTGATGCAGCCTAGTTACCCTTGTATCCACTGTGTTTGGGGTGTATGGGGCCAGATGGATGTGACTGAGGTGAAGTGTGTGCATGTGATAGGCATGACCCATGATGCATGTGAGTTCCATATCATTGTATGTTTCAAGAGTCCATTGGACATGTATGGAAATGTCCATGGCATGCACCATGCCTGTTACTGTGTGTGTTTTGCCTGGATTGACCCATGTGTTGTGGAGGGACATGATGGAAGTGTACTTTGACAGTGGTACTCATCTGCTATTGCTTCCTGTCTAGGGGACCATTGTACAGTACCCTGATGCTTGTGTTCTTTGTCTCCCTCTACGCAGCGGCTAGTGAAGAAGAGGGCGGAGACGGCGCTGTGGAGCAAGGCGGCGGGGATGCCCCCACGGCTGCAGCGGAAGGGGTGGGTGAGCCCCCACAGGGGCTTGCTACGGTGGAAGACGGTGAGGAGCCATCCAGGTTGGTGGTTTCCACAGAGGAGGAGGAGGCCGCCACAGGGGCACACATGGGGCCTGGTGGGGGCATCCCTGCTGGTGCAAGTGGTGCAGTCCAGGGCCAGGGGCAGGAGGCAGCACAGGTCACCGTGGAGGGGCCTGTGCATGTCGCTGTCCCTGACCCTGTGAGTGCACCACCATGCACCAGCAGGGTTGCCCCGTCCCAGGCCCGTCCGCAGGTAGAGGGGATGTCCATGTCACCTGACTCCCCTCCACCTGCGGACGAGGGGACCCGTGTCCGTATGGAGAAGGTCCTGATTGGGGTTGCGATGCGCGCGGGTGCAATTCGTGATGACGTGCGTGCTTCCCGGGAGGAGCACGCACATCATCACGAAGAGCACCGTGCCAACGTGGCCCAATTGGGATCTTCCATGTTCGGGGGTTTCCTGCATGTGTCCGCCAATCTGGCGGCCCTCTCCTCCTCTGTGGAGGCTATACGCCAGTCGTTCTCCTTGCCGTCTTCCGGCCCAGATGCCACCAGGGCCCCCTGTGGACCTGCACCTGATCTATGCAGCCAGCTCGGTGGGGATCCCATCCCTGCCACAGTCGGGAGTCGGAGGTCAAGCAGGGGTGGACACCACAGCAACTGTCCCCCAGCAGATGGAGGATGTGCCGGCATCATCAGGCAGGGCACGTGCACGACGGCGTCGGTGGATTCCATCAGCCTGGATGCCGTCGTGCTGGCAGAGGCAGTTGCGTCGGAGGCAGCAGCAGAGTCAACGTGGGAGGCATCATGGCTCGGGGCCATCAACATCGGAGGGGCAGGCATCGGCCGGAGGGCAGGAGGACCCAGGACAGGAAGTGTCTTCCGTGTGGCTGCGGTTGGGCCAGCAGATAGGTGCGGAGCGGCGGCGGGCGGAAGAGGAGCGGCTCACGATGGTCAGGGCGGAGAACTCCATGTGGAGGGCCCTGAGGCGGGCCGAGTGCCTCGAGGCAATCCGCAGGGGGTTGGAGGAGCAGATGGCGTCGTCCCTGCGGACCCTCGGGGCCATGGAACAGGACCGCCTCCGGGACATAGACGAGGAGTTTGATGATGCCCTGGCCCGGAACACTACGGAGTGAGCCGCTGGACTTGCCCGTCGCCTTTGTATATAGTTCTTTAGTTTTAGGTTTCATTTGTTTATTCTTATGATTTGGAGTCTACGGACACAGCTCCACTTTTTGTATATAATTGCATTTTTGTTAGGGTTTTTTGTAGGTTTCCTTTGTTCAGTTGGGATCATGGACCCTTGGATATTTTGTACATAGTTCTTCATTGGATTGTTTTATTTTTTAATTTTATTTTTTCTTCTCCATGGAGCAATGGTGTTTGGATTTTATTTTTTTTCTGTCGGATTGATTTCATTTTTAATGTGACTTTGAAGTACATTTTTTTTGGATTTGGTGTTTTTCATTTTTTGGGACGGACATGCGCCTTTTCTTTTTTTCATTGGCATTGTAGTTTGTTTAATTTCATTTGCATTCATATTTTTTTAATACATTTTTGTTTTCATACTTCACTGTGTGGTATCATCTCATTGGTTTCATGCATGTCATGTTGGGTGTTTTCAAATTTATTTGCAACCATTGTGTGTGACAGACATGGGTTCATTTGCTTTATGTACGTTGGGGGTGTAACATGTAATTTTCATTTCCATGTGGGTGAATGGATTACTTGGTAGGGCCTTTTGGCTGTGGAGGCTGACCATTACGCACATGGTTGGTGATTGTGAGGACCTGGGTGCAGGGGGACATGGGTGGGGGCCTGGTGGAGGCTGCCCCTGGTGGCTGGGGGGTGGGGGTGGTGGGAGACATGAGTGGGGGCCTGGTGGAGGGTGCCCCTGCACTGCTGGGGGGTGGGGGTGGTGGGAGACATGAGTGGGGGCCTGGTGGAGGGTGCCCATGGTGGCTGGGGGGTGGGGGTGGTGGGAGACATGGGTGGGGGCCTGGTGGAGGCTGCCCCTGGTGGCGGGGGGGTGGGGGTGATAGGGGCCATGAGTGGGGGCCTGGTGGGGGGTGCCCCTGGATGCTGGGGGTGGGGGTGCAGGGGGACATGAGTGGGGGCCTGGTGGAGGGTGCCCCTGGTGGCTGGGGGGGGGTGGTGGGAGACATGAGTGGGGGTCTGGTGGAGGGTGCCCCTGGTGGCTGGGGGGTGGGGGTGGTGGGAGACATGAGTGGGGGCCTGGTAGAGGCTGCCCCTGCACTGCTGGGGGGGTGGGGGTGGTGGGAGACATGAGTGGGGGCCTGGTGGAGGCTGCCCCTGGTGGCGGGGGGGTGGGGGTGATAGGGGCCATGAGTGGGGGCCTGGTGGAGGGTGCCCCTGCACTGCTGGGGGGTGGGGGTGATAGGGGACATGAGTGAGGGCCTGGTGGAGGCTGCCCCTGGTGGCGGGGGGTGGGGGTGATAGGGGCCATGAGTGGGGGCCTGGTGGAGGGTGCCCCTGGATGCTGGGGGGTGGGGGTGCAGGGGGACATAAGTGGGGGCCTGGTGGAGGGTGCCCCTGCACTGCGGGGGGTGGGGGTGATAGGGGACATGAGTGGGGGCCTGGTGGGGGCTGCCCGTGGTGGCTGGGGGGTGGGGGTGGTGGTTGGTGGGAGACATGAGTGGGGGCCTGGTGGGGGCTGCCCATGGTGGCTGGGGGGTGGGGGTGGTGGGAGACATGGGTGGGGGCCTGGTGGAGGCTGCCCCTGGTGGCGGGGGGGGTGGGGGTGATAGGGGCCATGAGTGGGGGCCTGGTGGAGGGTGCCCCTGGATGCTGGGGGGTGGGGGTGCAGGGGGACATGAGTGGGGGTCTGGTGGAGGGTGCCCCTGCACTGCTGGGGGGTGGGGGTGCAGGGGGACATGAGTGGGGGCCTGGTGGAGGGTGCCCCTGCACTGCTGGGGGGTGGGGGTGATAGGGGACATGAGTGGGGGCCTGGTGGGGGCTGCCCATGGTGGCTGGGGGGTGGGGGTGGGTGGGAGACATGAGTGGGGGCCTGGTGGGGGCTGCCCCTGGTGGCTGGGGAGTGGGGGTGGGTGGGAGACATGAGTGGGGGCCTGGTGGGGGCTGCCCCTGGTGGCTGGGGGGTGGGGGTGGTGGGAGACATGAGTGGGGGCCTGGTGGAGGCTGCCCATGGTGGCTGGGGGGTGGGGTTGGGTGGGAGACATGAGTGGGGGCCTGGTGGGGGCTGCCCCTGGTGGCTGGGGTGTGGGGGTGGTGGTAGACATGAGTGGGGGCCTGGTGGGGGCTGCCCATGGTGGCTGGGGGGTGGGGGTGGGTGGGAGACATGAGTGGGGGCCTGGTGGGGGCTGCCCCTGGTGGCTGGGGGGTGGGGGTGGTGGTAGACATGAGTGGGGGCCTGGTGGGGGCTGCCCCTGGTGGCTGGGGGGTGGGGGCGGTGGTAGACATGAGTGGGGGCCTGGTGGAGGCTGCCCCTGGTGGCTGGGGGGTGGGGGTGGTGGGAGACATGAGTGGGGGCCTGGTGGAGGCTGCCCCTGGATGCTGAGGGGTGGGGGTGCTGGGTGACATGAGCAGGTGTGCAGGGTAGTCCCCTGTGGTGTGTGCTGCCTGCAGGGGCCGTGGAGGGTGTACAGGGAATACCTGGGAGCACACAGCCAAATCGCGTGTAGAATTTCCCGCGCACAACTGAAATCCACGTACACTGACAAATCGCGTGTGGAACTTCCCGCGCACCCCTGAAATCCACGTACCCGGCCAAATCGCGTGTGGGACTTCCCGCGCACCCCTGAAATCCACGTACACGGCCAAATCGCGTGTGGAACTTCCCGCGCACCCCTGAAATCTACGTACCCTGACAAATCGCGTGTGGAACTTCCCGCGCACCCCTGAAATCCACGTACCCGGCCAAATCGCGTGTGGAACTTCCCGCGCACCACTGAAATCCACGTACCCTGACAAATCGCGTGTGGAACTTCCCGCGCACCCCTGAAATCCACGTACCCGGCCAAATCGCGTGTGGAACTTCCCGCGCACCCCTGGAATCCACGTACACGGCCAAATCGCGTGTGGAACTTCCTGCGCACCCCTGTAATCCACGTACCCTGACAAATCGCGTGTGGAACTTCCCGCAAACCCCTGGAATTCACATGCCCTGCCAATTCGCGTGTGAGACTTCCCGCGCACCCCGGTATACACGCACACGTATTTTTTGTCAGCGGGTGTCCGTGTTTGTGGGTACCCCTTTGCACGTCATTTGTCCTGGAGGGCCACAGTATGGGACATTCATCATGGCAGTATATAGGTGCTATTTTTTGCCGCACCTTTTGGCGCACATTTCTTACAGGCGCAGAGACGCTACCGCCTCCTTTCTTGTGGCGGTCGTGTTTGTGCCTGTGCGCTGGTTTGAGCGTGCGCTTTTTTGCCCTATTCTATTCCATGAATACGTGTTGTAGGCGAGCGTGTGGTCGTTCCGCGCACTTGTACCCTGTACTTCCCTCGTGACGCCCACATTTTGGCAAGTTGTTCCTGATTCCGAGTGTTACGCCCCGTGTTCCGCCTACTTTTGTTGCGTGCGCCGCGCTATGTGCGATTTTCGCTGTGGCCGGTGCGATTTTCGCTGTGACCTGGCGCACGCAGTTAGATGGCCTGTGCGCTAACGTGCGCCGCGCACTTTATTATCGCACATCCGATGGTTTTCTCGCGCACGGCCTTCCATGAATCGATGTGCGCTGCTTTTCGTGCGATTTTCGCACTTGCACTGCGATTTTCGGTATTCCACTGCGATTCGCACGTTTTTGGCCACTTGCGCCGCGCTAATTATTCCATGAATCGGCCTGAAAATGTAAATCCATGTGCTTGCACGACTGAGTCATGGTCAATTTCTCCTAATTTTCCCCACAGATTGGAAGTAGCATTTCGCCATTTTTAGTTTAGGCAAGTAAGTGGCAGCGCCACCTACAGGCCCAAACTATTTCTATTAGACTCGAGTATAGATGGGGAGAAACGGCATACGAGTAGGTACACAAAGCTTGTAAGCGTTGTTTGGCTATTTGCCCACCCATTGAGTGCCCATGGCCATGATAATCCGTATAGCCATTCCCACCCAGATCCTGCTCCTCCCCGCCCGAAACACCTTCTCATGGGAACTCTTTAAGCTGCTTTATTCAAGCATTGCCATCATACTTACCTATCAGAGGAAAGCAGGGCTCTGATTGCAACAGCTACAATACATACTAGACTGGATTATTGCAATGGGCTATTGGTTTGGTCTTCACAGACAGACCTGAAGAGGCTGCAGACCATCCAAAATGGTGCAGTCAGAGCTGTATGTGGCCTGATGTGCAGAGATCACGTTACTGCTGCTCGCAAAGCTGCAGTCGCTCCCTGTTCACCTGAGGATTAGCTTTAAAGCATCCTGCCTGGTCTATAAATGCCTAGCAGGTGATGCTCCAGGCTACCTCAGTTTACGAATTATGAGACTGCCGCACAGGCGTACCCTACGGGCTAATAAAACGGACCTGCTGATGCAGCTTAGATTCACTTTAAAGCGATTTGGAGGCTTGAGTTTTAACATATGGGCACTGAATGTATTGAATGAGCTCCGACAGTCTCTGAAGCAGCCTATCAATTGCCCAGTTCAGGAAAGCCCTGAAGACACACCTGTTGGATGGTGGGGGACTTTAAGAACCATCCCTTACTGACTCTATTTGACTGATTCTGTGTTCCCTGTTTGTTGTCATGGGAGCGCCCTGAGGCCTGCGGGCGAGTTGGCGCTATACAAAAATTCTGTAGAATAGAATAGAAACTTTACACTGAAGAGCCTGCCAGTGTTTTTTCAAAGTGGTCTTCTCAGAGTTAATGACTTCATTGGAGCCATAAACCTGCTAGTGGTGTAATACAAATGTCTTAACCAGGTTTGCCTTCAGCCACTCGATTTTATAAGCACTATGTGTGCTCTTCACCGAAGTCCTGTTAAAAACAAACCTTGGCAAAGCCAACCGTTTTGGCATGTGTTTAATTATAAGTGCCTTCCCTGTGCCTACACAAAAGCCCACACTGTTGGCATTGCCAATGCTTGTTTGCTTTGGAAAGTCCGCTCTCTGAGCTTAGCCACAGTATTTGATATGGGCGACACCGAGTTGAAATCTCCACTGCTGACGGTTGCACTTTCCGCCCTAGCTTGCCAGCCCCATCCTATTCTTAGACTTACACCAGCCGGTAAGTTAGCTCATCAGGTTGAGTGCTTGCTGCTGCAATCTGTGTTTGATCTGCAGGTGGAAGGTTCAAATACCAACAGGGCCAACTCAGCCTTTCATCCTTCTGAGGTGGATAAATGAGTATGAACTGCGTTTGGGTGATATTGTATGTATAGATGTTCCATGTAAGGCGCTTGGGCCTAAGCGCTATATAAATAAGACATCATTATCACTTCTCCCTTCAATTTCCCAGTCTCGTTCTACATTTTTAGTAGGTATATATATTAATGTCAGCACCCTGACATCCTCGCT
This sequence comes from Ambystoma mexicanum, assembly GCF_040938575.1. Lineage (NCBI taxonomy): Eukaryota > Metazoa > Chordata > Amphibia > Caudata > Ambystomatidae > Ambystoma > Ambystoma mexicanum. The sequence goes on from NC_090932.1 coordinate 1,630,100,618, forward strand.
TGAGGCAACTTTTGAATAATTTCATGTCTCTGCTCATGCCTGCCGCAGTATACATAGCGCTTAGCGGGGAACTGCAATCTTTGAATCGGCAGATGTTTTGGACAACTCTGATCAACCCAAATCAACACAGCCAACGGTGAGGGATCATGGGAGTCACAGTCCGAAACATGTGTCAGTAGCCTGTGAATGGCTGATACACGCACCAATATGTCCACCTTGTCCTTCTATTGAAATCATTTTGTCTGCAGGAGGGAATATTATACCACAAGCACTGAACACCCTTGTTTGAAATGTGCAGGGAAGTCTCTGTCAGCATTACTCCATAAATGCACCGCGAATACGTACAGACACAGCACTCGGAAGCTACCACGGTGGTGATTTGGCACATTGTAAAAGCACAGTAACGTAACATTATTATCATTATTGCTAATATTGTGTTATTTATTGAGCGCGGACCAGGCTTCGAGAAGCAACAGGGCACTTTACAGAGGTATACAACAGTACAGATGCACAACGGAGTGCTTTACAGAGGTGCACAACAGAACAGATATACAGCGGGGGTAGTATACAGAGGGGCACAGAGGAGGGGTACAGCTTTACCGGGTGGCGGGGAGCAGAGCGACGGGCGGCATCTAGCAAGTCAGGTGGTGCAAGGGGCAGCGTGATCGCCTAGATGTTGTGGAGGAGAGATTCCTTGAAGAGGTGGGTCTTGAGTTCTTTTCTAAACATACCCATTAGAATTGTGTGACTGTATTCTCATTGGTCAATCTGCAGGCTATACGAGCCAGTAGAGCCTGCAGATTGATCAGGTCACCACGTTCCATACCCAGGGCTTTGCAGACCATAGCAAGGTGCCTGCATCTGCCCCCAGACCCATTATATTATCAACAAACCCATGCATATATGTACCTGCATCCCACGTCTTCCCAGGTGGATGCCTACCCATGCTAATGCAGATGCCAATAGCAGAGCGGGAATTACTCTCCACGTAGTAGAGGATGCCTACATGCCAGTTTGGGATGGGGGATGAATGTTATATTTAAAAGACATCCTGACGAGCACCATTTCTGTTATGTTTCAGAATAGGGAACCACCATCACTAGAGGTAGGGGCATGATAGGACTTTCTTTCCTTTAATAAACCCTAAGTCGTTGACACATGTCTTTGTGTCTGTCTTCTATGTCTGACCACAGGCCTTCATGTTCATGACCTTGCTCTTACCATCTAGATTGGCTCCTGGGGGACATATTAGACATTATCTGGTGATTAATCCTTCACACTACAAGGGTACGCTTGGGTCTACCACACAACCATTGCATAGACTCATTCTAGTTCCACCGATCAATGCACTAGAAACTGCCTCTGTGAAAATACCTGTATGATGGGTGGGTTTTTAGTCCCTCTATCCGATGGTGTTTCACTTGATCCTTTACCAGGGAACACACCCAATGCACTTTTTATTGAGGCTTGTGACATGGGGTCACAAAAGTCAGAGAACAGACCCAATCTTATCTGTTCCCATCTGAGAGCCTCTTATTTCTTGTATCTTGGACTAGCATTGACAATTAAAGCAGATAGGGGAGCTGGGTTTCACAGTTTGAAGAAATCAACATCCTGACCCATTGCAACAAACAACCTGTAACTCGTGGATAAAGGCATTTAAAATAACATTGTATAAAATACACAGTTTCTAAATATTTGCACACTATTCCAGGATGGTACCGGTACAGGAGAACGCCATGCCCAAGCTTGCAAATCTGGTAGGCATTTTGCTGAACATATTATTAGTCTAAAGAACAAAAAACAAAATGACATCATTTTATTTAATGTTCATGAAAGAAAGTGCTCCGTTTAACTACAGCTGCTTGAACACACAATTCTGACATCCCATTGAGGGTTATGTGGACAGCTGTTTCGTGGAACTATCAGTACGGCTCTTCATGGATTTGATAAAGTGTGATTTCCACATGTTTTTCGCTTTCTTTGTGAAAGGCAGTTCGCATCTCTCCATATTTTGCAATTTTAGCACATTTCCTTTCCTTCTGATTTGAATGTACAAGGCATTATATCGGACGTCGTTTCTGTGCAGGACTGGTATTTATTTCTCGCATCCAGGGGCTATTTCAGCCCACACTTATCCCTAGACTCAGTGTTAAAGATAAGATTTTTAAGTGGGTGTATTTTACTCTCTGTTTTTTGAAGCTGGGAGTAAAATGATTTTTTAGGTAGTAAAACAGTAATTCCCATTGCCAATGGTGGAATTCTTTAGGTGAGTAAAATATATTTTAACACTTAAAGATGTATTTGTAATCCCTACTTCTTTGCACCAAGTAATTCAGGCAAATTAGCGAATTAACACCACAGCACAGGTGAGTGTGAGGGATGGAGGTGTTGCATGTTGTCGGGTGGCCTCCTAACCAATCGGGAAGCTCAGATCGTGCTCTTTACCTCAACGTAAATCGCCCATTCCGAGCCTGTTCAGAAGCAAGAGGCCCCAATCTTCCCCGCCAGGATGCAACTAAGTGCTCCCTCGCACCCCTTCCCACCACCATCAACTCCCAATTTCCACCTCCTTCAAATCCGCTTCCCACCGCCCTCCACCCCCAATTTCCACCTCCCTCGAATCCGTGGAGCAGAGAGGGTCCGGAGTAGCAGGTCGCCTCTCATGGGTTGGTGGTTTCCTAATTTTTTTGGGAGGAGTCTTTTTACCCCCCATTTTATTTTGCTGCCAGGGTTCAACTTTTATTTAGTGAATACAAGCGGATGTGCTGCTTATCAGTAGGGTGCCTTGGCCAACATGCGATGAATCTTTATAGAAAGTTGTAATCACATATGGGGACCTGGACAGGCTGCCATGGACGATCTTATTGTAACACCACTTACTGAAGCAGAGGTAATTAGTATCTGGAAAAGACCGAGTCATACAAGCGGTCCGGGACCCATGGCCCTTAAGTTTAGTAAGGGGGTGCATAGACGCATTGTGGCCTGCCATTCTGAGATGTTTTAGTGCATTTTTTGCAGGCTCTAAAGCTCCAGGTGAAATAACGCAAGCTTGGGCTGTACCCCTTATAAACAATTTTCAAAAAACACTTTAGATCATGACGTGCCCGCCTGCTACACACCTACCGTAGGTGTCCAATTTCTCTGAAAGAGTCTTGGCAAGGTGGCAAGGATTCAAATTGTAAAGGGCTTTTAGGACCATGAACTCCTCTGAGACTTTCAGTCTGGTTTTAGACCCTATAGGGGGCTGAGCCCAACCTGATGGATGTTAATGGGAACCTGTTGTAGATCCAGGAAAGTGCGGGGGGGGGGGTCATCTGCTTGACCTTTCAACATCCTTTGACACCCTCGACCACATCATCCTTTTTCATCACGTGCAGAGGAGGGTGGGGCTGTCAGATGGTGCCCTTTTTTTTAGGTGGCAGAAGACATTTTTTTATTTATTTTAGCATTTTTAAAGCAGTCTTACAGCCCGCGGGCATCGACGCGCTGTTACAGGATTTTTTTGTTGTTGTCTTAGTTGTGTATTTATAATGCGCTTAAATACCCAGGGGTTTCTAAGCGCGACTTATGGGTCATTGAAAGCACAGTAATCAAAACAAAGGAAAGACTAAAAGTGGAGCAGTACTGCAATACATACACGTACACAAATGCAAAACTTTATTTGAATAACAATCGATATAACGCATAAAACACAAATTCATTTCATTACAATCACGTATACATTCTCATACACTTAGCATATTTAGAAAAAAACAGAACCCAAACAGGAAGCGAAAAACTGCAATAGGCGACCCTAACACTCAGTGAAACTAGCGTGTATGGTTCTCTTGTAATGATTTCATGCCATTTCTTAGAAAGGCTTCAGCCATGAACTCTTTTAATCAATGCACTAAATGTACTGTATTAATCGAACATGTTTCAGTCCCATAGACTACAAATGTTGGACATTTGTCAGGGCTGTACAATCCAATGATATTCACAGATGGTCTAGAAAATCAAATACTAAAGACGCTACTCGCAGTCAACATCAAGCCGCCGAAAATAAATAAATAAAATAGAATAAATAAATACAAATACGAAAGTTCTGTATTCCAATATCCTGTGGTCGATCTATACAAGGCCCGACATCCCGGGGACACTATATCACCACCATTGGAAGCATTTGCATTAAAACATCTATAAAAGAATCGACAAAACAAACATTCAAAAATAATAGGATCAAAAATTGTCACAGTGAAAAATATACAACAACAACAAATATAAAAATATGTAAATTGCTCAACACCACACAGTGAAAGCACAAATCATATTTAACGTACTGACCATTGACTATAAAGCACTATATGGCCCTGCCCCCCGTTATTTAAAGACGATTATAAGGTGGTGTGTATCTACTTGCCCGCAATGAGGCATAACTTGAAGAACCACAATGGTGCCGCAGCATAAAACAAGCATTGGCAATGCCAACAGTTTGGGCTTTTGTGCAGACATTGGAAAGGCACTTGCCAGGCACTGCCATAGTGGTATTAACTGGCCATTGATGGTAGGAGGTGCAAAATGGTGCAACAACCGGGGCATCCGGAAGCAGTTCCTGGCAAATGCGTAAAGCTTATACAGAAGTCAAAACTGTTGGCTTTGCCAATGCTTGATTTTAACAGGACTTATCGAGTGGAAGAAGGCAGTGTTGGTTAAGACATTTTTATTACATCAGTGGTGTTTTTACACCTCCAATTAAGCCATTAAGACTGCTTTAAAAAAAACACTGTCAGGCAATTTGAGTAAATAGTTTGATGGCAAGGCTTGATTAAAGCGAGCTCAAAAAGTTCCCATGAGGATGTGTTTTAGGCGGGTAGGGCCAGGAACGGAGTGGGAATGGCCATAGGGATTAACATGGTCATCTGCAGTCAATAGGTGAGCAAATAACAAAACAACACCTACAAGCTGTGTGTCCCTCTGCATATGGCATTTCTCTGTATCTGTACTCTAATGCAATAGCTTTGGCTTACAGGTGGTGCTAAAGCATCAGGTTTTGTAGAGTGAGATTTTCGTAGGTGGACTACTTCAGAGAAGGTTAACTCTTGGTGTCTCTAATGAGCGCCGAGGCCTGTGGAGTCAGTGGTGTGAAAGCGAAGCTGATTTCTGAGGTTCACTGCTTGCCTCCCGTCTCCTGCCAGTTCGTCTTATTATGACCCTGGCTGAACCCTTCTCCTCTATAACCCTCAGATAAACTTTATGGCCCATAGATTCAGACATGCAGAGTGTTTTCTCAGGGCTCCAGGTGCGCATGGAGTTTTTTTCCATTCACAATGGCACTACCCTGAGTTATGCTATTTATATTGTCCAACGTTCTTTCATCGACGGCTATTTTTTTAATCTTTTTTTTAACGAAAATGGTTTGCAGAAAAAAATATAGGGGGGCAGGGCATATAAAGGGTTGGGGTCAGGAATAGTTAAAAAAAACAATAGGGGAGAGGGTAATTGGGAGGGCACACACCCCCCAAAATAAAAAGACATTTGTCGATGAGTTTTTGCAGCGAAACATTTTCGTTAAACGACCGGTATGTTCTGATGAAAGAACATAGAAGCATGTATACATGGAAGACTATCACCCCCCAAAGAAATGTAATTATGGCAGCTGAAAACAGCCTTCAATGTTTTATTGCGACAGTTGGAGAAACCCGAATCTGACTGATTTGTGAGAACTGTAAATACCTTGAATACGAGCAGTGGAAACCTAGTTATAACCCCGAATGGAGTAAGGGAAAGCTGTACGAGTGGGAGTGGATCTAGACATGCGATGAAAGAGGATCGTATATGTTATATGAAGACGTCATCTTTTAAAATAAATGGGAGGGGATTATTCTACCCTGTTGAGAAAGATGTCCGGATGGACAATATATATATTTTTTTTTTAAGATTTAGGCTTAACTGGATCTACACTAAAGACATTCAGTCTATCAGGAAAACTAGCCCTAATGTATTTTGTATTTTGTATTTGTATTTGTATTTTATTAAATTTATATAGCGCTTTAATCCAAAATGCTAGTTGCAGATGTTGTAATGGTGACAGTGATTAAGTGCCCGGCTATACAAGCATTGAGACAAAACATGTATTTACATTTTGGATCTGAAATTGACAGGTTAAACAATGATGCATTTTGGAAAACGGGGGTTCAGTGGAATAAATATTGCCTTTCAGAATGTGAACATTGGTTGACCTTAATTTTATTTGAGAATCTGACGTTTTACGAATAGCCTAATGCTTTGTTTAGATATTGATGGTGATAATTGCTTGGCATTTTTTTGCATAGGGTTTTTTATACACCAATCCAATTAATAAAAAAAAAGAAAATTCACAATGCAGACATACAGCGAGAGAGCTGATCTGAGGAATCTGCTGCAAATACTGGGAAGCGGCATTGACACAGGGGAGTGGTGGAGCTTCAGAGAGGGGTCAAACCCACACCGGCTTTAAGAGTGGTCCTGCAGAGTACTGGGTCCACGCTGGCTATAAGAGTGGTCCTGCAGAGTATTGGGTCCACACTGGCTATAAGAGTGGTCCTGCAGAGTATTGGGTCCACACTGGCTATAAGAGTGGTCCTGCAGAGTACCAGATCCACATTGGCTATAAGATTGGTCCTGCAGAGTATTGTCTCCACACTGCCAATACGAGTGTTCTTGCAGAGTATTGGATCCACACTGGGTAGAAGAGTGGTCCTGTAGAGTATTAGATCCACACTGGCTACACGAGTTTTCCTGCAGAGCATTGGATCCACAGTAGCTATAAGAGTGGTCCTGCAGAGTATTGTATCCACATTGGCTATAAGGGTGGTCCTGCAGTGTATTGGATCCACACTGGCTACAAGAGTGGTCCTGCAGTGTATTGGATCCACGCTGGCTATAAGCGTGGTCCTGCAGAGTATTGAATCCACACTGGCTATAAGAGTGGTTCTGCAGAGTATCAGATCCACACTGGCTTTAAGAGTGGGCCTGCAGAGTATTGGATCTACACTGGCTATAAGAGTGGTCCTGCAGAGTATTGGGTCCACACTGGCTATAAGAGTGTTCCTGCAGAGTATTGGCTCCACATTGGCTATACCAGTGGTCGTGCAGAGTATTGGATCCACACTGGCTACAAGAGTGGTCCTGCAGAGTATTGAATCCACACTTGCTATAAGAGTGGTCCTGCAGAGTATTGGGTCCACACTGGCTATAAGAGTGGTCCTGCAGAGTATTGGGTCCACACTGGCTATAAGAGTGGTCCTGCAGAGTATTGGGTCCACACTGGCTATAAGAGTGTTCCTGCAGAGTATTGGCTCCACATTGGCTATACGAGTGGTCGTGCAGAGTATTGGATCCACACTGGCTACAAGAGTGGTCCTGCAGAGTATTGAATCCACACTTGCTATAAGAGTGGTCCTGCAGAGTATTGGGTCCACACTGGCTATAAGAGTGGTCCTGCAGAGTATTGGGTCCACACTGGCTATAAGAGTGGTCCTGCAGAGTATTGGATCCACACTGGCTAAAAGAGTGTTCCTGCAGAGTATTGGCTCCACATTGGCTATACGAGTGGTCGTGCAGAGTATTGGATCCACACTGGCTAAAAGAGTGGTCCTGCAGTGTATTGGATCCACACTGGCTACAAGAGTGGTTCAGCAGTGTATTGGATCCACGCTGGCTATAAGCGTGGTCCTGCAGAGTATTGGATCTACATTGGCTATAAGAGTGTTCCTGCAGAGTATTGGATCCACTCTGGCTATAAGAGTGGTCCTGCAGAGTATTGGGTCCACACTGGCTATAAGATTGGTCCTGCAGAGTATTGGGTCCACACTGGCTATAAGAGTGGTCCTACAGAGTATTGGATCCACACTGGCTAAAAGAGTGTTCCTGCAGAGTATTGGCTCCACATTGGCTATACGAGTGGTCGTGCAGAGTATTGGGTCCACACTGGCTATACGAGTGGTCCTGCAGAGTATTGGATCCACACTGGCTAAAAGAGTGGTCCTGCAGGGTATTGGCTCCACACTGGCTATACGAGTGGTTGTGCAGAGTATTGGGTCCACACTGGGAATAAGATTGGTCCTGCAGAGTATTGGGTCCACACTGGCTATAAGAGTGGTCCTGCAGAGTATTGGGTCCTCACTGGCTATAAGATTGGTCCTGCAGAGTATTGGCTCCACACTGGCTATAAGAGTGGTCCTGCTGAGAATTGGATCCACACTGGCTAAAAGCGTGGTCCTGCATAGTATTGGCTCCACACTGGCTATACGAGTGGTCGTGAAGAGTATTGGGTCCACACTGGCTATAAGATTGGTCCTGCAGAGTATTGGGTCCACACTGGCTATCAGAGTGGTCCTGCAGAGTATTGGCTCCACAATGGCTATACGAGCGGTCGTGCAGAGTATTGGATTAACACTGGCTATAAGAGTGTTCCTGTAGAGTATTGGATCCACACTGGCAATACGAGAGTTCTTGCAGAGTATTGTATCCACGCTGGCTAGAAGAGTGGTCCTGCAGAGCATTTGATCCACACTGGCTATACGAGTTTTCCTGCAGAGCATTGGATCCACACTGGCTATAAGGGTTTTCCTGCAGAGTATTGTATCCACACTGGCTATAGGATTGGTCATGCAGAGTATTGGATTAACACTGGCTATAAGAGTGTTCCTGTAGAGTATTGGATCCACACTGGCTATACGAGTGGTCCTGTAGAGGTTTGGATCCACACTGGCTATAAGCGTGGTCCTGCAGAGTATTGGATCCACACTGGGTATAAGAGTGGTCCTGCAGAGTATTGGGTCCACACTGGGTATAAGAGTGGCCCTTCAGAGTATTGGATCCACACTGACTATAAGAGTGGTCCTGCAGAGTATTGGATTAACACTGGCTATAAGAGTGTTCCTGTAGAGTTTTGGATCCACACTGGCTATAAGAGTGGTCCTGCAGAGTATTGGATCCACACTGGGTATAAAAGTGGTCCTGTAGAGTACCAGGTCCACACTGGCTATAAGAGTGGTCCTGCAGAGTATTTGGACCAAACTGCCTACAAGAGTGGCGCTGGACGGATCTAGAGACTGGATCCCAGGGAAGGCTGAGAAAGGTGCCCACCCTGCTGAGAACAGTGGAGTGGGCTGTGCACATGCTATTTTAGATCCATGGGGATGTTCTGTGCATGCTGCCTCAGAGCGGTGGAGATGCTGTGTGTGTGCTGCCTTAGAGTGGCAGAGATGCTGGGCGAGTATGGTCTCAGGCAGGTGATGATGTGTGCACGCAGTCTCAAAAGGTGGAGATGTGTGTTTCGGGTCTCAGAATGGCAGTGATTCTCTGTGCATGTTGTCTCAGTACGATGGAGGTGATTACATGCTTTCTAGCTGCAGATGTGTTCATGCGGTCTCATAAAGGTTGGCGATGAGTGCATGCTGCCTTCATAAGCTCAGATGTATTATGGCTGTGGGTAGAAAGGTGTTAATGTGTGCATGCCTCCCAGGAATGGCAGATATTCTGTGTGTTTGCTCTCTCAGAAAGGTAGTAATGTGCGCATGCTGCCTCACGCTGGCAGTGATTCATAGGCTATCTTGGTAAGTGCGATAAGATAAAGACAGTTCATGCTGTCTAAGAAAAGTGGACATGTGTGCTTTCTCTGGAAGGTGGGAGTGTGTGCATGCTGTCTTGATAGATTGGAATGCATGTTGTCTCTGATAGATGGTAAAGCATGCATGCTCAGAATGACAGGGAATTTGTCTGCGTACTGTCTCTGAAATATGGCATGTGTGCTTGCCATCACATAATTGCAGACATACAGAGTGTGTGCTGTGCCGTAAAGGTGGAGCTTTGTGCATGCTGTCTCAGAAAGATGGCCATGTGTGCAGAATCACAGAATGGCAGATATTCTGGGTGCATGCTGTGTCACAAAGATGGTTCTTTGTGCATGCTGTCCATAAAAGGTGGAGATGTGTGCATGATGTCTTAGAAATGTGGTGATGTACACATGCTAGATTGGAAAGATTGAGGTGCAGGCATGCTGGCTAGGAAGATGAGGATGTGTGCAAAGTGTCTGACAAGGGTGGAGATATATGAGGCCTGTTGAATAAAGGCAGAGGCCTCAAAAGGCAGTGATGTGTGCATGCAGTGTCGGAATGGAAGACATTCTCGGTCTCGGAAAGGTGGAGATGTGTGCATGCTCTCTAAGAGAGGTGGAGATGGGTGCATGCTCTCCAAGAGAGGTGGAGATGTGTACATGATCTCTAAGAAATGTGATGTGTGCATGCTGTCTAAGAAAGGTGGTGATGTGTGCATGCAGTGTCAGAATGGCAGACATTCTCTGTCTATGATATCTTGGAATGATGGAGATGTGTGCATGCTCTCTAAGAGAGGTGGAGATGTGTGCATGTTCTCTGAGAGATGAAGACGTGTGCATGCTCTCTAAGAAAGGTGATGTGTGCATGCTGTCTAAGAAAGGTGGAGATGTGTGCATGCTCTTTTTGAAAAGTGGACATGTGTGCATGCAGTGTTGGAATGGCAGACATTCTCTGTCTACGGTATCTCAAAAAGGTGGAGATGTGTGCATGCTCTCTAAGAGAGGTGGAGATGTGTACATGCTCTCTAAGAGAGGTGGAGATGTGTACATGCTCTCTAAGAAAGGTGATATGTGCATGCTGTCTAAGAAAGGTGGAGATGTGTGCATGCTCTCTAAGAAAGGCATGGATGTGTGCATGATCTCTAAGAAGGATGGTGATGTGTGCATGCTCTCTAAGAAAGGTGAAGAGGTGAGCATGCTGTCTAAGAAAGGTGGAGATCTGTACAGGCTCTCTAAGAAAGGTGGAGATGTGTACATGCTCTCTAAGAAAGGCATGGATGTGTGCATGCTCTCTAAGAAAGGTGAAGATGTGTGCATGCTGTCTTAGAAAGATGGAGTTATGTGCATGCTCTCTAAGAAAAATGAGCTGGAAGACAAATGGCGATGTGTGCATGCTCTCTAGGAAGGGTGGAGATGCTTGCATGCTCTCTAAGAAATATGGAGATGTGTGCATGCTCTCGAAGAAAAATTGGGAATCATGCATGTCGGGGTGGTCAAAGAAGGTCGCCATTATTACGAGGGATTCATGTTGTGCACATCATATTGATGACGGGGGTTGGCAGCGAAGTGGGGCAGTGTTGCAAATCCATATCAATCAAATGGAGTTCATTATATATGGGATATGTTACTTTTAGCGTTACAATTGTTTATAATATATACATATTAGATCTTCATGCACACAGAAAGATGCAATAGGTGAGGGCTTTATAAATGAACAATTATAATTCTAATATTAAAACTTCCTATGCAACACAATCAGAATCCACAGAATGAGTTACCTAGTAAGAAAGTCTGCGCCGGAACAGGACAAGTTCTACAGTCCTGCAAGGGGACAGATGTTATCTCGTCCTTTGTATTGACATCTTTAGAGGGGGTTAGTCATACGTTTGGTGATAATTAACATGAGGCCCAAGGCCATGGTCCAGCAGTTGAGTGTTTTTCCAGGTCATCAGATGCTGTATGTGGCCGCATAAATTAGAAAGTCTTCCAGAGGCGCCAGGAGTCTGGGGAATTGAGATTGCAATCCGTAGTTCAAAGAAGATCCTGTTTATTCAGAACTCCCTTTATTTGCTAAAATATGTTAGCAGACCATGTGCAATCACACTTAAAGTCAAAGGCCTTAGGCCAGTTATTGCTAGCAATTAATTATGTTTTCAATACCAAAGTTTAACCATGTACTGACATCATGACCTTCTACGGACGAATCCCAAGAAGATGGGTGTTTTGAATATGTTCTGAAGATGATAATCAGGATAAGACTGGACAATGAAAATGGAAGAATTGGGAAAAGATGGGATTCCTTTGAAGAGGTTTTGTCCAATCATATTTGGGGGGTGGGTTGCAATAATGCATCTGGGAGTGTTTTAAATTGTTACAAAAAGCATATAAGATGCCAACTGATAATGTATTGGTGAGACTTGGGTTAGTTTGTCCTGCAACACCATCTAACTGCTCCCCAGAACTTTGGACAATAAACTCGTTTTATGTACATCTGTGTACTCGCTTCTTAAGTGGTGGGCCTGTTTTGTGTTAAGGTTATTAAAGGCCCATCCCCACCTGTATGCTCTCTCGGAGGGGTGGAGATGCATGCATGCTCTCTAAGAAATATGGAGATTTGGGCATCCTCTGTAAGAAAGATGGAAATCTGTTCACGTTGTTTAAGAAAGATAGAGATGTGTGCACACACTTTAAGAAGATGGAGATGTGTGCATGCTCTCTAAGAAAGATGGAGATGTGTGCATGCGCTCTAAGAAAGATGGAGATGTGTGCATGCTCTCTAAGAAAGATGGAGATGTGTGCATGCTCTCTCAGAAAGACAGCGATTTGTGCATGCTGTGTAAGAATGCTGCAGACGTGTGCATGCTCTCTAAGAAAGGTGCGGATGTTTGCATGTTCTCCAAGAAAGATTCAGATGTGTGCATGCCAAGAAAGGTGAAGATGTATGCATGCTCTCTAGGAAGGGTGGAGATGTGTGAAAGAGGTCTCTGAAAGGAGCTTATGTGTGCATGCAGTTTCATAATGGCAGATTTTCCGAGTGTATGCTATATCAGAAAGATGGAGAGGGGAGCATTATCTCTGGGCAAGGTGGAGATTAGTGAATGCTGTCTCAGAAAGGTGGAGATGTGTGCATGCTGTCTCATAAAGGCTGAGATGTGTGCATAAGAACTCAGGAAGGTGGTGGTGAGCGCATGCTGTGTCAAAATGGTAGATGTTCTGAGTGTATATTATCTCAGAATGATGGGGACGTGTGCATGCAGTCTAAGAAGGGTGGAGATTAGTGCACGATGCCTCAGTAAGGAGGGATGTGTACATGCTGCCTCAGTAAGGTGTAGTGCATGCTGTCTGATAAAGGTGGAGATCAGTGCATGCTGTCTCAGTAAGGAGGGATGTGTACATGCTGTCTCAGTTAGGTGTAGTGCATGCTGTCTAGTAAAGGTGAAGATGTGTGCATGCTGTCTGATAAAGGTGGAGTTCAGTGCATGCTGTCTCAGTAAGGAGGGATGTGTACATACTACCTCAGGAAGGTGTAGTGCATGCTGTCTAGTAAAGGTGAAGATGTGTGCATGCTGTCTCAGTAAGGAGGGATGAGTACATGCAGCCTCAGTTAGGTGTAGTGCATGCTGTCTAGTAAAGGTGAAGATGCGGGCATGCTGTCTGATAAAGGTGGAGTTTAGTGCATGCTGTCTCAGTAAGGAGGGATGTGTACATGTTGCCTCAGTAAGGTGTAGTGTAAGCTGTCTGATAAAGGTGGGGATTAGTGCATGCTGTCTCAGTAAGGAAGGATGTGTACATGCTGCCTCAGTAAGGTGTAGTGCATGCTGTCTGATAAAGGTGGCAATCAATTCATGCTGTCTCGGTAAGGAGGGGTGTGTACATGCTACCCCAGTAAGGTGCTGTGCATGCTGTCTAGTAAAGGTGAAGGTGTGTGCATGCTGTCTGAGATAGGTGGGGATTAGTGCATGCTGTCTCAGTAAAGAGGGATGTGTATATGCTGCCTCAGTAAGGTGTAGTGCATGCTGTCTAGTAAAGGAGAAGTTGTGCGCATGCTGTCTGATAAAGGTGGATATCACTGCATGCTGTCTCAGTATGGAGGGATGTGTACATGCTGCCTCAGTAAGGTATGGTGCATGCTGTCTCGTGAAGGTAAAGATGTGTGCATGCTGTCTGATAAAGGTGGAGATCAGTGCATGCTGTCTCGGTAAGGAGGGATGTGTACCTGCTGCTTCAGTAAGGTGTAGTGAATGCTGTCTGATAAAGGTGGAGATCAGTGCATGCTCTCTCAGTAAGGATGGATGTGTACATGCTGACCCAGTAAGGTGTAGTGCATGCTGTCTAGTAAAGGTGAAGATGTGTGCATGCTGTTTTGGAGATTAGTGCATGCTGTCTCAGTAAGTAGGTATGTGTACATGCTGCCTCAGTAAGGTGTAGTGCACGCTGTCTAGTGAAGGTGAAGATGTGTGCATGCTGTCTGAGAAAGGTGGGGATTAGTACATGCTGTCTCAGTAGGGAGGGATGAGTACATGCTGCCTCAGTAATGTGTAGTGCATGCTGACTGATAAAGGTGGAGATCAGTGCATGCTGTATCAGTAAGGAGGGATGTGTACATGCTGCCCCAGTTAGGTGTAGTGCTTGCTGTCTAGTAAAGGTGGAGGTGTGTGTATGCTGTCTGATAAAGGTGGAGATCAGTGCATGCTGTATCAGTAAGGAGGGATGTGTACATGCTGCCTCAGTAAGGTGTAGTGCATGCTGTCTAGTGAAGGTAAATATGTGTGCATGCTGTCTGATGAAGGTGGAGTTCAGTGCATGCTCTCTCAGTAAGGATGGATGTGTACATGCTGGCTCAGTAAGGTGTTTTGCATGCTGTCTAGTGAAGGTAAATATGTGTGCATGCTGTCTGATAAAGGTGGAGTTCAGTGCATGCTCTCTCAGTAAGGAGGGATGTGTGCATGCTGCCTCGGTAAGGTGTAGTGTATTCTGTCTAGTGAAGGTGGACATGTGTGCATGTTGCCTGATAAAGGTAGAGTTCAGTGCATGCTGTCTCAGTAAGGAGGGATGTGTACATGCTACCTCAGTAAGGTGTAGTGCATGCTGTCTAGTGAAGGTGAAGATGTGTTCATGCTGTCTGATAAAGGTGGAGTTCAGTGCATGCTGTCTCGGTAAGGAGGGATGTGTGCATGCTGCCTCCGTAAGGTGTAGTGCATGCTGTCTAGTAAAGGTGAAGATGTGTGCATGCTGTTTGGAGATTTGTGCATGTCGCCTCAGTAAGGAGGGATGTGTACATGCTACCTCAGTAAGGTGTAGTGCATGCTGTCTAGTAAAGGTGAAGATGTGTGCATGCTGTTTGGAGATTAGTGCATGCTGCCTCAGTAAGGAGGGATGTGTACATGCTACCTCAGTAAGGTGTAGTGCATGCTGTCTAGTAAAGGTGAAGATGTGTGCATGCTGTTTGGAGATTATTGCATGCTGTCTCAGTAAGGAGAGGTGTTTACATTCAGCCTCAGTTAGGTGTAGTGCATGCTGTCTAGTAAAGGTGGAGATGTGCGCATGCTGTCTAGTAAAGGTGGAGTACAGTGCGTGCTGTCTCAGTAAAGAGTGGGGTGTACATGGTGCCTCGGTAAGGTGCAGTGCATGCTGTCTACTAAAGGTGAAGATGTGTGCATGCTGTCTTCATAGATTGAGATATTGTAATGCTCTCTCTGGCGCTAATTTTATTCATTCACTCTCCCCCACCTCCCGCCCCCTTCTCCTCTTGACCAAATCCGAGCCAGACCCCTGCACACGTGTCAGGTCCAAGCCCCTCTATTGATTTGCACATCACGGCATTAGAGCTGGTGCCATTGATACCAGTATTACTATAAACATAATGACATGTTTCTGAAAGAAGTCCTCGCGGGGAGTTGGCGTAATTAGCCCACTTGTGTCTCCGGGGCGCGCACAGTTTTCCGATAACAGGAACCATTTTGTAATTGGAGAAAAGTGTTATGAGAGGTATCGATTTCCCCTCCTGTGTGCGCCGGCAGTTTCCTGGCCCTGCTCACCCGTGATCCTCCGCAAGAGCCCCGCACCCTCCCGTGATCCTCCGCAAGAGCCCCGCACCCTCCCCTCCCCCCCCCGGACCCCCATCCCCCATAACCAAACATACATGAGCGGCCCAGCTGTACTTCACGCCTCAGACAGGCGTAGATGGCTACACGAGCTGCCTTTTGGTAATTTCGCAGCGCAGCGAGGAGGGGGGAGACGAGGGATGGCTCGCCCTGCAGTCGGTCGTGTGTTCCGCCTACCGTCTTGACCAGTGGGCCTGGTTCTGGGGGAGTGAGGAGGCTGATGCTGAACACACAGGGCCTGGACTTGCAAATGCCACTGCAGGAAAGATCTATAGTGATAACCATGAGTTCATGACAAAGCGCTCTACTTACAACAGGTTTGCATACTGTACCACTCAACCGCAGTTGGCACTCATTTATGGACCTCGCAAGGATGAAAGGATGGTGGCCATGCTGGGATTCGAACCCGCAAGTCACATGTAGATTGCAGCAGCAAGTGATCAACCCGCTGAGATATCTTGCCAGCCATAGAAGGTGGCTCCCCTGAAATGTGTTCTAGTGAGGTACCCCAGCTGCAGGTCACTGGGTCTGTTCAGTGAAGGCTCGTTGGATGTGGAAACGTTTAGTTTTTATCAAAGAGTTTTTTTCTCAGTTCTCACAATTTTGCTTAAATTCCTTTCTGCATATAAAGTTGTGTTAGAAGTGTATTTGAGAGGATCCCAGTGTTTTAACCCCTCAACCAATTGTGATCGAATCTGACCTCTGCAGCAAGGACGATACCTTCCATTCTCACTGTTTGCGTTTTTCTTGGTCTCCCAGAAGTGTGAAAGGATATGGCTCGGCGTGTGACCCTTACTCACTGTACCTTAGGGAGCCGAGCTGCTATGCACTAAGGACTAAGAAGGGGGAAATATGCACTTGTACAGAGGAGACAAGGCCTAGCATTTGGGCTGGACTGCTCCCATTGGTGGCTGGGCCAAGACTGATTTGCATATGGGTGGACCCGATCTGCAATGGTGCAGGCGGAATAAAAACAATGGCATGGAAGGTTGTCCAGATTCTGAGTAGTCAATGGGTACATGTCTCCTGAGTGTATTGGGGGGTTGTGGATTCTGAGTAGTAAGTGGGTACATGTCTCCTCAATGTATTGGGGAGTTGTAAGATTCTGAGTAGTAAATGAATACATAGCTCCTGAATGTGTTGGGGGAATTGTAGGATTCTGAGTAGTAAATGGGCACATACCACCTGAGTGTATTGATGAGTATTCGGATTCTGAGTAGTAAATGAATACATGTCTCCTCAATGTATTGGGGGAGTAGTAGGATTCTGAGTAGTAAATGAATATATATCTCCTGAATGTATTGAGGAGTTGTAGGATTCTGAGTAGTAAATGAATACATATCTCCTGAATGTATTGAGGGAGTTGTATGATTCTGAGTAGTAAATGGGTACATGTCTCCTGCATGTATTGGGGGAGTTGTAGGATTTTGAGTAGTAAATTAATACATATCTCCTGAATGTATTGGGGGAGTTGTAGGATTCTGAGTAGTAAATGAATACATATCTCCTGAATGTATTGAGGAGTTGTAGGATTCTGAGTAGTAAATTAATACATAGCTCCTGAATGTGTTGGGGGAATTGTAGGATTCTGAGTAGTAAATGGGCACATACCACCTGAGTGTATTGGTGAGTATTCGGATTCTGAGTAGTAAGTGGGTACATGTCTCCTCAATGTATTGGGGAGTTGTAGGATTCTGAGTAGTAAATGAATACATATCTCCTGAATGTATTGAGGGAGTTGTAGGATTCTGAGTAGTAAATTAATACATATCTCCTGAATGTATTGAGGAGTTGTAGGATTCAGAGTAGTAAATGAATACATATCCCCTGAATGTATTGAGGGAGTTGTAGGATTCTGAGTAGTAAATGAATACATATCTCCTGAATGTATTGAGGAGTTGTAGGATTCTGAGTAGTAAATGAATACATATCTCCTGAATGTATTGAGGGAGTTGTAGGATTCTGAGTAGTAAATGAATACATATCTCCTGAATGTATTGAGGAGTTGTAGGATCCGGAGTAGTAAATGAATGCATATCTCCTGAATGTATTGAGGGAGTTGTTGGATTCTGAGTAGTAAATGGGTACATGTCTCCTGCATGTATTGGGGGAGTTGTAGGATTTTGAGTAGTAAATTAATACTTATCTCCTGAATGTATTGAGGGAGTTGTAGGATTCTGAGTAGTAAATTAATACACATCTCCTGAATGTATTGGTGAGTTGTGGATTCTGAGTAGTAAATGAATACATATCTCCTGATTGTATTGAGGAGTTGTAGGATTCTGAGTAGTAAATGAATACATATCTCCTGAATGTATTGAGGAGTTGTAGGATTCTGAGTAGTAAATGAATACATATCCCCTGAATGTATTGAGGGAGTTGTAGGATTCTGAGTAGTACATGAATACATATCTCCTGAATGTATTGAGGAGTTGTAGGATTCTGAGTAGTAAATGAATACATATCTCCTGAATGTATTGAGGGAGTTGTAGGATTCTGAGTAGTAAATGGGTACATGTCTCCTGCATGTATTGGGGGAGTTGTAGGATTTTGAGTAGTAAATTAATACATATCTCCTGAATGTATTGAGGGAGTTGTAGGATTCTGAGTAGTAAATTAATACACATCTCCTGAATGTATTGGTGAGTTGTGGATTCTGAGTAGTAAATGAATACATATCTCCTGATTGTATTGAGGAGTTGTAGGATTCTGAGTAGTAAATGAATACATATCTCCTGAATGTATTGAGGGAATTGTAGGATTCTGAGTAGTAAATGGGTACATGTCTCCTGCATGTATGGGGGGAGTTGTAGGATTTTGAGTAGTAAATTAATACATATCTCCTGAATGTATTGGGGGAGTTGTAGGATTCTGAGTAGTAAATTAATAGACATCTCCTGAATGTATTGAAGGAGTTGTAGGATTCTGAGTAGTAAATGGGTACATATATCCTGAATGTATTGGGGAGTTGTAGGATTCTGAGTAGTAAATTAATAGATATCCCCTGAAAGTATTGGGGTAGTTGTAGGATTCTGAGTAGTAAGTGGGTACATGTCTCCTGAATGTATTGGGGAGTTGTAGGATTCTGAGTAGTAAATTAATACATATCTCCTGCATGTATTGGGGGAGTTGCATGATTCTGAGTAGTAAATTAATAGATGTCCCCTGAAAGTATTGGGGTAGTTGTAGGATTCTGAGTAGTAAGTGGGTACATGTCTCCTGAATGTATTGGGGAGTTGTAGGATTCTGAGTAGTAAATTAATACATATCTCCTGCATGTATTGGGGGAGTTGTAGGATTCTGAGTATTTGTATTTGTATTTATTAAGTTTATATAGCGCTTTACACCAAAGTGAATGGGCGCATATCACCTGAGTGCATTGAGTAGTTGTAAGATTCTGAGTACATTGATATATATCCCCTGAGTGTATTAGGGTTCTGCATATCTTTTTCTAGACACATTATAACATATCAGTGCCTTGTATGCCTAACAGTCCCACAGTGTTGTGATTCTGTTGTTATCTGTATGTGTTCAAGAGTCTCTGGGAGGAGAGGGGCCCAAACAGCTGCCCCTGTTTTGGCAGTCTTACTACACAACAACATATGTCTTTCTATCATGGCATTACATGGTCACTTTGCCTTGTGTGCATGTACCGGGCTGCCCTTTGCTGGCTGCTGTCACCTTAACTGAAGACTTTAAATGGTAGCTTTGCAGCATGCTACAGACTGGCTTTGATAGCACTCAGCCTCCAGCAGTATTCTCACCTCTTTGCTGTTACTCTGGTTTCATCTGTGTTAGCACCTTGCTGACAGAGCAATTACTAACTTCTCAGTGGCAGTTTAGTGTTTCAGCTCCCCTCGGGCTGCCTGCCCCATGATATTAAACTATTAAACAGCATTCCTTTGTATGCATTCTTATTTAATCAACCCAAGATTGTGTCCATCCCCCCTAACTTTAGGCAAGGGGGGGCTGAATCATATTGAAATGGGCACCCACAATCCCTGAGCTTTAAGATGCGCTTTGTTATTCTACTGTGCTGACTGCCAGCAGGGAGGGATGAGGGCGTGCGTGTTGTGGCTGGTGTTATGAGATCAGAGGGTGTAGGACCAGAACACGGCAGGACCCGCTCGCCTTTTGTCTGTCATCCGAGTGCTAAATCCTTCACTGGAGCATTCCATCCATCCTGGGATCCCCACAATGAAGGAAAGCAGGCTTCCTGGAACATTCCATTCATCATGGGAATTCCCGCAATGAAGGAAAGCAGGCTCCCCGGAACATTCCATCCATCCTGGGGATACCCGCAATGAAGGAAAGCAGGCTTCCTGGAACATTCCATCCATCTGGGTATTCCCCCAATGAAGGAAAACAGGCTTCCTGGAACATTCCATCCATCCTGGGGATTCCCGCAATGAAGGAAAGCAGGCTTCCCAGAACATTCCATCCATCCTGTGGACTCCCACAATGAAGGAAAGCCGTCTGAAGGAAAGTAGGCTTCCTGGAACATTCCATCCATCCTGGGGATTCCCACAACGAAGGAAAGCAGGCTTCCTGGAACATTCCATCCTGGGGATTCCCCCAAGGAAGGAAAACAGGCTTCCTGGAACATTCCATTCATTATGGGAATTCCCACATGAAGGAAAGCAGGCTCCCCGGAACATTCCATCCATCCTGGGGATACCCGCAATGAAGGAAAGCAGGCTTCCTGGAACATTCCATCCATCTGGGTATTCCCCCAATGAAGGAAAACAGGCTTCCTGGAACATTCCATCCATCCTGGGGATTCCCGCAATGAAGGAAAGCAGGCTTCCCAGAACATTCCATCCATCCTGTGGACTCCCACAATGAAGGAAAGCCGTCTGAAGGAAAGTAGGCTTCCTGGAACATTCCATCCATCCTGGGGATTCCCACAACGAAGGAAAGCAGGCTTCCTGGAACATTCCATCCATCGTGGGGAATCCCGCAATGAAGGAAAGCAGGCTTCCCGGAACATTCCATCCATCCCGGGGACTCCCACAATGAAGGAAAGCCGGCTGAAGGAAAGCAGATTCCTGGAACATTCCATCCATCCTGGGGATTCCCACAATGAAGGAAAGCAGGGTTCCTGGAACATTCCATTCATCCTGGGGATTCCCTCAATGAAGGAAAGCAGGCTTCGCGGAACATTCCATCCATCCTGGGGACTCCCACAATGAAGGAACATTCCATCCATCCTGGGGACTCCCACAATGAAGGAAAGCCGGCTGAAGGAAAGCAGGCTTTCCGGAACATTCCATCCATCCTGGAGACTCCCACAATGAAGGAAAGCGGCTGAAGAAAAGCAGGCTTCCCGGAACATTCCATCCGTCCTGGGGACTCCCACAATGAAGGAAAGCAGGCTTCCCAGAACATTCCATCCATCCTGGGGACTCCCACAATGAAGGAAAGGGGCTGAAGGAAAGCAGGCTTCCCGGAACATTCCATCCATCCTGGAGACTCCCACAATGAAGAAAAGCAGGCTTCCCGGAACATTCCATCCATCCTGAGGCCTCCCACAATGAAGGAAAGCCGGCTGAAGGAAAGCAGGCTTCCCGGAACATTCCATCCATCCTGGGGACTCCCACAATGAAGGAAAGCAGGCTTCCCGGAACATTCCATCCATCCTGGGGACTCCCACAATGAAGGAAAGCCGGCGGAAGGAAAGCAGGCTTCCCGGAACATTCCATCCATCCTGTGGACTCCCACAATGAAGGGAAGCCGGCTGAAGGAAAGCAGGCTTCCCGGAACATTCCATCCATCCTGGGGACTTCCAAAATGAAGGAAAGCCGGCTGAAGGAAAGCAGGCTTCCCGGAACATTCCATCCATCCTGGGGACTCCCACAATGAAGGAAAGCCGGCGGAAGGAAAGCAGGCTTCCCGGAACATTCCATCCATCCTGTGGACTCCCACAATGAAGGGAAGCCGGCTGAAGGAAAGCAGGCTTCCCGGAACATTCCATCCATCCTGGGGACTCCCACAATGAAGGAAAGCAGGCTTCCCGGAACATTCCATCCATCCTGGGGACTCCCACAATGAAGGAAAGCAGGCTTCCCGGAACATTCCATCCATCCTGGGGACTCCCACAATGAAGGAAAGCCGGCGGAAGGAAAGCAGGCTTCCCGGAACATTCCATCCATCCTGTGGACTCCCACAATGAAGGGAAGCCGGCTGAAGGAAAGCAGGCTTCCCGGAACATTCCATCCATCCTGGGGACTCCCACAATGAAGGAAAGCAGGCTTCCCGGAACATTCCATCCATCCTGGGGACTTCCAAAATGAAGGAAAGCCGGCTGAAGGAAAGCAGGCTTCCCGGAACATTCCATCCATCCTGGGGACTCCCACAATGAAGGAAAGCCGGCGGAAGGAAAGCAGGCTTCCCGGAACATTCCATCCATCCTGTGGACTCCCACAATGAAGGGAAGCCGGCTGAAGGAAAGCAGGCTTCCCGGAACATTCCATCCATCCTGGGGACTCCCACAATGAAGGAAAGCAGGCTTCCCGGAACATTCCATCCATCCTGGGGACTCCCACAATGAAGGAAAGCAGGCTTCCCGGAACATTCCATCCATCCTGGGGACTTCCAAAATGAAGGAAAGCCGGCTGAAGGAAAGCCGGCTTCCCGGAACATTCCATTCAACATGGGAAAGGCTGAATATTTCCCAGCAAAAACAAAAGCATCTCCAAAGTCTTGCCTCGGAACACATTGTGTATAGGCGCATTATAAATACCCAATAAATAAAATAAAACACAGTGAAAAACATCAAAACCAACATTGTCCAAATAATTGTATGTTATTTTATCACAAAGTGCTGATATCCTTCTGGAACACTGTCGAACCATTACCGCTTGGATAAGGCCCCCTTTCCCACGTATGACACGTTGGTTTTGCCTAGGTCTGTAACTTGGGGGATTGGGGGGTGAAGGAGGGGGGGTTAATCGCAGAATGCAGCTCTCCGGATGCTTTGGACTACGACGCCCATGCTCCCTCACCATTGACTATACTGGCTGGGGCTGATGGGAGTTGGAGTTCAAAACATCCGGACAGCCACAGGTGTATAATAACAACGTCTCCTTGGTCTTTGATGCTTAAATGAAATATATACTTGGAAAATAATATTTGCTGAATATGGTATCACAATTCCTAGAGCTTTTACGCACAGGAACCCCCTTTTTTGACGCACAACAGACATGTGATATTACCCTAATACCCGATTGCCTCATTCAAAAGAAGTGCAACATTTTCAATATATGATTTCTGCTGCATGAATGTCAGCTCTATATCTGATTTCTACAACAACTACAGTCTGGGGGGCTGGGGCTGATTTGCAAAGCAGTGATGACTTTAGTGTTCACTTCTGCCCCAAACCCCAAGAACCCGCTTGCTGGGGCCATCATGCTTCTAGGATTCAGAAAGAGCCAGGCGGGCTCCGATTCCCTGGGGAAGGTCAGAGGGGCCAGCCTGGGACTATGTAGAAAGTACACACAGCTAACATGGTACAGTTAAGGGAGAGGGAAAATCAGGGTGAGTACAGAAGCTAAAGAAGCAGAAAGGAATTAAAGAAGGAACTACTGAGGAGAGCTTGGCATAACAGGTCTGAGTCAAGGGAAAGTACTTCGAAGGAGAGAGAGAGAAAGAGAGGGGGAGAGAGAGGGGGAGAGAGAGAAAGGAACGGAGAGAGAGAGAGAGAGGGAGGAAGGGAGAGTGACAGAAGAAAAACGAGAGAGAGGGAAACAAAGAGAGAGCGAGAGACAGAGAGGGAGAGACAGAGAGAGAGAGAGGGAGACACTGGGGTAAGCAACAGCTGTTAAGCATGGAGGTGGAAGCAGAAAGGGGAATCACGCACCTAAAGGAGGAACTACTGAGGAGAGCTTGGCATAACACGCACAACCAGAAATAGCGGACACGTCTGAGTCCCGTGAATGCACTTCCAAAGGGAGAGACAGAGTAAGAGAGAGAAAGAGACAGAGAAATAAAGACGAGACATGGGGGAGAGAGCAAGAACTGCCGAGACTAGTGCCAGACATGTAGGGAGGGGAATGGATGGACCTAAAGAAGGAACTGCTGGTGAGAGCTAAGCATATCATTGAGTCCATGGCAAGTAGTTCCAAGTAGAGAGAGACATGCACGGAAAGGATGGGGCAGCAGTTCCAATGGCAACAGAGTTTCTGACAGAGGGGCTCTTTCTTGAATCTTTCCTGGCAAAGGAACAGCGATGACCATTCTGTCTCCTGGCACAGCATTTCCAACTGGTGCTAACGTCCTGGCAAAGGATCAATTAGATTTCTTCCCACAACAACCCAGGGTCCCAGCCACTGTGTATCTGTCGTGCATTCAGTTTCACATTTACAGCCTTTCGTGGAGGCATTGACCCCCAAACCACCGCGCCTGTGAAGTTGGGGCCGTTTGCTGCACCTGCCAGTTTGCTGCCAGGGGGCTTTTCATGAACCTCAGGAGGTTGAGACGATGCAAGTGGTTGATGAGCCCATTTGAAGTTTAAGGTCCTGGCCATTTTGGACCATTAATCCGGAACTCCGCCCCCACACCACTTGCCCCATCCCAGTGCCTCCAAACCCCCACCCTCTCATTGCTATAAACTTTCCCCTTCTCTGTTGATCCGGCTCGCGGGGGTCTCCAGGGCTTTTTGGAACGCTGATGATATAACTTTTACTTTGAGTGCTGCATGTTTACCGCAACATGTAGGGGGACACCTCTGAGCAGCCCCCATTACCTCTCAGGCCCACCCCCACCTCTCCTAACTCAGTATCCCCCTTGCCCAGCAAACAATCTGTTCTGATTTTTGACACATATAATGTCACTGATTTTGATTACTGAATATTCTTCCTGGGCGTTATGTTCGGTGAATATTCATTGCTGAAATTACTGAATATTTTTGATAGTATTTCTTACAAGACCTCCAACTCTCACAGTGTCGAGCTTCTCGCGAGACTTCATCCGCTAAGGAAGCAGGGCAAGGAAAGCTGAAGTGCTCCTGCCAGCCCCAGCAGCTCCGAGAAACGCCATCATGTGCGGGAGCCCTGCCATTGCAACCACGGGAGGGAGAGAGAGAGAGAGAAGGGGGGAAGGGGGAGAGAGAGGGGGGAGGGGAGGAGGGGGAGAGGGAGAGAGAGAGAGGGAGAGAGTGAAGGGAAGAGAGGGGAGAGCGGAGGGAGAGGGAGAGAGGGGAGAGGAGGGGGAGAGGGGGGAGAGGGAGAGAAGGGAGAGGGGGGAGTGAGAGAGGGAGAGAGGGGAGAGGGAGGGGGAGAGAGGGCGAGAGAGAGGGGGAGAGAAAGGGAGAGGGAGAGGGAGAGAGAGAGAGGGAGGGGAAGAGAGGGGAGAGGGGAGGGAGAGGAAGAGAGGGAGAGAAGGGGGGGAGAGGGGGAGAGAAGGGAGAGGGGAGGGGGAGAGAGGGAGAGAGGGGGGAGGGAGAGAGAGAGAGGGGGAGGGGAAGAGAGGGGGGAGGGTGAGGGAGAGGGGGAGAGAGGGGGAGAGAAGGGAGAGGGGAGGGAGAGTATGTGGATAGAAAGAGGGAGAGGAGAGAGATATGGAGGGAGAGAGAGAGAAAGAGTGGGGGAGAAAGAGAGAGAAGGGAGAGGGGAGGGGGAGAGAGGGAGAAAGAGAGAGGGAGGGGAAGAGAGGGAGAGAGGAGAGAGGGGGAGAGAGGAGGAGGGAGAGGGGGAGAGAGAGGGAGAGTAGGGAGAGGGGGAGAGAGAGGGAGAGTAGGGAGAGGGGAGTGGGAGAGAGGGAGAGAGAGGGAGGGGAAGAGAGGGGAGGGGGAGGGAAAGAAGGGAGAGGGGAGGGGGAGAGAGAGGGAGAGAAGGGAGAGGGGCGGGAAAGAGGGAGGGAGAGAGGGGGGTATGGGATAGAAAGAGGCAGAGGAGAGAGATATCAAAGGAGAGAGAGAGGGGAGAGAGGAGAGAGAGAAGGGATAGGGAGAGAGAGTGAAAGAGAGAGAGGGAGAGAGGGGGAGGGAGAGTATGTGGATAGAAAGAGGGAGGAGAGAGATATGGAGGGAGAGACAGAGAAAGAGTGGGGGAGAAAGGAGAGAGAGAGAGAAGGGATAGGGGAGAGAGTGAAAGAGAAAGATACAGAGGGAAAGAGGGGGGAGTATCGAGAGAGGAGAGAGAGAGAGAGAAGGGATAGGGGAGAGAGAGTGAAAGAGAGAGGAGGAGAGAGGGGAGAGAGGGGAGAGGGAGGGAGAGTATGTGGATAGAAAGAGGGAGAGGAGAGAGATAGGGAGGGCGAGAGTGGGGGGACAGGAGAGGGGAGAGAGACAGAGGTGGGAGAGAGAGAATGGATAGGGAGAGGCAGATAGAGATGATGAGACAGAGAGAGGGGGAGTGAGAATTGGGAGAGGGGAGAGCGAGAGAAAGAGAGAGAGAAGGAGAGAGAGAGGCACATGGAGAGAGAGACAGGGTGGGGATAGGAGACAGAGAAGAGAGAGAGAGAGATTCGAAGGAGAGAGACAGAGAGAGAGACGGAAATAGATAGAGCGGGAGAAGTAGAGAGGGAGAGGAGAAATGGGGGAGAGGACGAGAGAGAGAAAGGGAGGGAGAGAAAGAGAGATAGAGAGAGAGAAAGAGAGGGAGAGAGAGAAAGGGAGAGAGAGAAACTGCAGAAGACTGTTATAGTCTGGGATAAGCTGACCAGTCAGCTCAGATTTCAATTCTGGATAGTCACTATATATTCTGGCCAACAGGTCAGATTTATGGATACACATTCTGGCAAATAGTTGTGTTGAATAGTTGTGTTTTATTATTTGTAATGTGTAGCTGTGTTTGTGTGTCATTGTTAGCAGTATAGTTAAATGTGTATGTATAGGTGTGTGTAGGTTTAGTTGTTCATAGTTATTTACACATAGTACATGTTATTACCCGGGCAATGTGTATAGTGTTGGGTAGTCTTCAGATACAGGGGAGGGGGTAGTAAAAAAGAGGTGTGGATGTGTGTCCCGGAGAGAGGCAGGTGAGGGCAGCGGCGGCCTGCCAGAGTCCGCCCAGTGGGCGGGACCACCCCTGGCCCCCTCCACAGCGGGCGGTACCAGGTAAAGCTTAGGGGTGTCTTCTATCAGACCCACTCTATGGATCTCCCTGTGACCCCTCGAAGGGACAGCGGGCAGAGGGGGCAGTCCAGAGAAAACACGTAGGCATGGGGATGGAGAAGAGGGCTTATGGAAAAGGAGGGGATGCTTATTCAAATATGTTTAAGATATTGTGTTTTAGGTGCTTGTATTAATAAAGAGGGGTCCCCGTTGGGATCCATAAAAAAAAATCCACCTTGGTGCCTGTGTCCCACTGGAGTGGAATTAGGTAGGCTCAGGTCCTGTTTAACAACCACTTTCTTTGCAGGTTGTAGTCCGCCCATTCCTTTCCAGCTGTTCTGGCGGTTTGGGGTGGTTGGTTCCAGTGGGGAATGCCCCTGGCCCGGGCCCAGGGGGGTGAGGTGCACCCTCTTGCTCCGGCTATTGGTGGAAAGCGGGGGCTTCAATGCGCAAGTGGGCCATTGCTCCAACTGTAAGGACACATACATATCAGAAAACATAGGGGGGGTGGAATGGTTTATAAGGGGTGCGGAGTAGGGAATAGAGTTAAATCAACAGTAGAAGGGGCACCCCCTAAAACGAAAACAAATGTCGATGAGTTGTTTCGAAAAAAATATTTCAGCAAAAAACCCATCGAAAAAATGACATTGATAAATGAGCATAGAACTGCTCACTCACAATGGGCCTCATTACGACCCAGGCGGTAAGTTACCGCCTGGGCCGTGACTTTACCACCATGGCGTAAACTACGTTTACGCCATGGTGGTTGGCGGACTTACCGCCCCATTCCGAGGTCGGCGGGGCGGTAAGTCCCCAATCCCCATTTACCCTTCCCCATTCCCATTTTTGCCCCATAGGGCATAATGGGAGTGGGGAAGGCGTTAATTACGCCACCGTAAATTACGGTGGCGTAATTAACATCAAGTTCCCTTACCGCCATGGTTATTTACACCCGCTAGAAGCAGGTGTAAAATCCGCCATGGCGGAAAGGGAACTCGTGATTGGCGGTAAGGGGTCGGCGCAGCTAACGCTGGCGCTAACCCCTTACCGCCAGGGTCGTAATGAGGCCCAATGCCTGAGTGTCTGCCCCCAGTAATGGCAGTATTTCCACCATACGTCAGCCGGATAAAGAGGGCGTGTAGTGATAATGATGTGTTATTTATATAGCGCCTTAATCCAAAGCGCTTTACAGAGCACATATTTACATACAATATCACCCAACCGAAATTGGTACTAATTTATCGACCTCGGAAGGATGAAAGGCCGAGTTGGCCTTGCCGGGACTCGAACCTGCGACCTGCAGATCACGCTCAAATCGCAGCAGCAAGCGCTCAACCCGCTGAGCTCTCTTACCGGCATTAATGTTCGTACTATGACCACACTCAAATACTGGACAGCACTTGTGTATCCTCGTACTCCTGCACCACTTGTGCTGCTGCAGCACTCTTGGTATCCTGTGATTGTATTTAGAGATTAATCACACTTCCAGGTGGATTTACTGGAGGGGCCCTTTTAATCTCCTACACTGGACGGATATCCCTTTGCTACTTCTTTCACTCACTGACTCCTCCAGGAGCAAGCACACACTCACGTTGAGTGTGGTGGGCTCTGCGTTCATCTCTAGAGTAGATACACTGGTGGCCAGCCCCCCACGACACCTCCCGGGGTGAGGAATGAACAGGCGTGTTGACAATCGTGGTTTTAACGTTTCTGGAAGCTGGCTATAAGCCCTCGCTGCTCCGTGAAGCTGATGGCCGATGTCTGTGCATCACTGGTACCCCTTAGTTTGGGGTAACAGTACTTGAGGGAGAACGGTCAGAAAGCACGTCCCGGCTGGAACCTGATGCCGGCTGAGGCTCCTTAATACAAGGCCAGGCAGGCTCTGGCTCTGTGTCTACCCGCACCACCAGTGGTAGCCAGGCAGCTCAGAGCACTTTGGCCCGCAGCATGGTGAGGGGCTCCAGTGCCACACCGAGGAGCAGAGGCGCTGGGGGGGGGGGACTGAGGGGGAGTCCCAGCATTAGCTTAGCCCCGGATCATTTCCAGACCTAGCAACACCCCTGCCGAGGGGTGCGGCACAGTGAGGCTGAAATGTTGGCCAAAGTGTGGAGCTACCGGCCAGCAAGGGTGGCGATGCGGCCTCAGCTTTTTCTGTAGACTCTGGAGCAGGGCTGGTCATTGGGCCGGCTCTCGCTGGATCCGAGATCCGGCACCAGATGTGTAGCCGGATCTCGGGATCCTGCCAGAGTCTGCACCCCAAACCCTTGCTCTGTGCTGGGGAGAAGAAAGAAAAAAAAGGGCACGTGAGCAAACTGTAACTTCCTCTGGTGACCCCATGCAAGAGGTCAAAAGAGGAAGTTACAGTCCTCAGCCACGACCCGGTTTATTTATTTATGCAATGTTGGTCGGATACATGGACACGGATTATTTATTTATGCAATGTTGGTTGGATATGCGTATCCGACCAACATTGCATAAATAAATAAGTATACTAACATTGCATACATAAATACCCCTATTAACACCACCCACTATGCAACCACCCAGCTGCTTTCAGAGGCGAGCTGCAGGAGCTGTACTGGGTGTGGTTCAAGTAAAGGAAAACGTTGCTTATGGCAACAGAAATACGTGTGTTTGAATAGTACCCAAGGGGAAGTTTTTTTTTTTAATAAAATGGGACGCAAATTGTGCATATAGTGAAGAAGATTTACTCAGCCTCACTGGTCAAAACTATTACCCGCATAGTGAAGTAACTCATCACCAGTGCCATGGAAGTGGTTTAAAGTGGAATTGATATATAGTTTGGAAAAGAAGCAGCATGAAAGAAATAGCGCCATTTTAAACTATTATGTTGGACATTTCTTTTGACCGAAGGTCAAGTGCCAGCTCCGTCCCCCTTAGCTCCGCCCCCTTGGGAACCGCCTTCTCCCCTGCCGATACGCCACCCCCACCCCAGTCCTTGTGGGATCCCCACCAATTTTTTTTCCATTTCCACCACTGCTCTGGAGGATACAGACCATGGAGATGTTGGGATGAAGCTGGCGACCATTCCAAAGTCTAGACGAGCCTGAGTAGATGGCCCTCGAAATTGGCCTATTGTCAAGTTCTATGATGTACCCTGAACCCTCTTTATTCCAGCTTTCTTTTTATTTTGGGGTAGCCCAGCACTGTTCGGCCCGCGTGCTCGTGGCCTGATAGATGGAGCACCCTGGCCCCTCTGACAGCCGAGCTAGCGCTCACACACATCAGCTCACGCTTCCAACACTGTGCGCCTCAAGTGTGACCTAGAAAAACGCGGCGCCCTTCACGTCGCGCACTCTAATTGCGCCTCGCGGAAGACTAATGGGCTTCTTCTAGGCAGCAAAGTCGGAGCTTGTGGGGTACACGCCTCCCCGCGCCTCGTCCGCACCTGCGTTAATTAAGGCGTTAATGAGGTCTCTGTGCGGATAATGAGGTGAGAGTATTGTGATATTGATGTTCCAATGGAGAGATTGTTGTGGCGCTGCAGCTCAGGGGGTGCCACCTCTATAGATTTATTCTGGGGGAGGTCTTCTTGTGCCGATTGCCAATGTCTGGACCGCCCCCTGGTGGTGGAACTGCAGACCGAAGCTCGGCGGCTAAACACAGGCCCTGTACCCCCGTCCTAACTAACGAACACTGTGGCATTAGGCCCTTGCTTAAAGTGTGTGTGTGGGGGGGGGGGGGGGGGGGCTTGCCAGGGCGCAGCCCTGGCACGTCTTTCTGAGCACCGGCACTTATGGTCTCAGACTCAGCTAGAGTGTGGGCTGCTGTTTTGGCTACTTTATTATTTTTGCTGTCAGTCGCTTGTAATCACACAATAACAAGCAAGGGGAAAACTTAAAAAATAAATAAAAACAATGGGTCCCTTCCCTGCCATCCATGGAAGGTCCTCTGGGTCCCATAAAGTAAGGGAACGATGGCAGATTTCCCTGAGAAAGGAATGGTGCACCCCTCAGTTATCCCCATTCCCTGCCATCCGTGGACGGTCCTCCCGGTCACATAAAGTAAGGGAACGCTGGCAGATTTCCCTGAGAAGGGAATGGTGTCCCCCTCAGTACCCTCCCTTCCCTGCCATCCGTGGACGGTCCTCCCGGTCACATAAAGGAAGGGAACGATGGCAGATTTCCCTGAGAAGGGAATGGGGTACCCTTCAGTTACCTCCCTTCCCTGCCATCCATGGAAGGTCCTCGGGGTCACATAAAGGAAGGGAACGATGGCAGATTTCCCTGAGAAAGGAATGGTGCACCCCTCAGTTATCCCCATTCCCTGCCATCTGTGGAAGGTCCTCTGGGTCCCATAAAGTAAGGGAACAATGGCAGCTTTCCCTGAGAAGGGAATGGGGTACCCTTCAGTTACCTCCCTTCCCTGCCATCCGTGGAAGGTCCTCCCGGTCACACAAAGTAAGGGAAAAATGGCAGATTTCCCTGAGAAAGGAATGGTGCACCCCTCAGTTATCCCCATTCCCTGCCATCTGTGGAAGATCCTCTGGGTCTCATAAAGTAAGGGAACAATGGCAGATTTCCCTGAGAAGGGAATGGTGTACCCTTCAGTTACCTCCCTTCCCTGCCATCTGTGGAAGGTCCTCCCGGTCACACAAAGTAAGGGAACTATGGCAGATTTCCCTGAGAAGGGAATGGGGTACTCTTCAGTTACCTCCCTTCCCTGCCATCCGTGGAAGGTCCTTTCGGTCACACAAAGTAAGGGAACGATGGCAGATTTCCCTGAGAAGGGAATGATGTACCCTTCCGTTACCTCCCTTCCCTGCCACCCGTGGAATGTCCTGCCAGTCACACAAAGGAAGGGAATGATGGCAGATTTCCCTGAGAAGGGAATGGTGTAACCCTCAGTTACCTCATTTCCCTGCCATCCGTGGAAGGACCTCCCGGTCACATAAAGTAAGGGAACGATGGCAGATTTTGCTGAGAAAGAAATGGAGTACCCCTCAGTTACCTGCTAGGGGAACCTCTGGTCTCTCTCCTTGCTCCCTTCGCCTTTGTCTCCCTCTATACCCATACACCCCACCCTTTCTCCATCTCTCTTTGTTCCTTCCTGCCTACCATTCCTCCATCCACCTCTCTATTCAGCCTTCTCTGCTACCCTCTCCCTCTGCCACCTCTCTCTCCATCGCCTTTATTCCTTAAGTCCATCTCTCTCCCTCTCAGACACCCCTCTCCCCATCACTCTCTCTCTCTCTCGATGCCCCTCCATTTCTCCACGCCTCTCTCTCGCTAGTCTTCCCTTTCCCCATACTTCTGTGTTCTCGATCTCTGACTCCCCATCCTCCTCTCTCCCCATCCCCCTGAATCTCTTTCTCCCTGTCACTTGCTCGCCCTCTCATTTTCTTTCAATTACCCTTTCTTTCTTAATGTGCCTCTTCACCCCTCTCTTTTCCCTGTCCCACTCTATCACCTGCCTCCTTTTCCCCTGAACTTCCTATTCCCTCTCTTTCACCTGGCCCCGTCATCCCTGTTCCTGCAGACTGTATTATTGGAGGAGGATAGCACCGGGGCAACGCCCTGGTCTTGGAAGCAATGCCACGCGAAGCAACAGAGGTTCGAAATCCCGGATCCACGCTTAGAAACTGAACTCAGGTACGGTATTAGGCGCGCTATAAAAAAACATTTAAATAAAAATAAAATAATGCCCTTTACTTGGCTCAGCCCTCGGGCCTAATCCATCGTCTGCAACTGCTGCAGAACCTGGCTGCTAGGCCAGCCGCAGCCACTCCCTACGGTTCCCACATCTGCCCAGTGCTGCATTCTCTGCACTGGCTCCCAGTGAAACCAATATATTTCTATAAAGGAGATAAGATTGAACTACAAATCATTTAACTAGACCCTTCAATCCAAAAGAAAAGACTCCCTGATTATCCGGCATGCTAAATCCATAAAAAATAGACTGTATGCTATGAAGTATCAAAAATATAATATACATTTATTAGGAACAATATAAATTCAAAACTAAAAACATAAATAGACCCAAAAACCATGGAACACAGTGGAACAAATAACCTAATACCTAGACCTATCGTCTAAAATCTCCTAACATGATTACACTAACACAAAAGACATAAAACTAAAACAATAAACATTCTACATGTGTTGTAAAAATAATTCCCAACATGTTTCTGTTCTTCCAAAGCCTCAAACGGGTGAACATTCTTCAGGGGAAAACTTCTGTAAAGTATGTTGTAGTCTGCTTCAACACTGTGTATAATGGGTCAATTTTCACATCACAAAAATGGATGTACCTTCACTGTGTAATTTCTTCAATGGTGTGCTGGCAGTTAAAGCTACACCCAATGCACCAATCACTAGGTGCATATATTGTTACAACAGGCGCATCAAGTTCGCCCCAATATTCGGTCAAGAACGCTTCAGTAATTAAAGACTCCCGATAGAAAATACATCGATAGGAAATTCATCGAGGAAAGCATGGAGTCCAAATCCAATGATTTATCACAACAAGATATCCAAAATTTCGTGTCACCACCGCCAAATAATGCGGCAGTGAAATCAACCGTGCGTTCGTTCGATCCGACAAAACCAGCAGGTACCACACGGAAGCGTTACTGGATTTTTGGACTCCATGCTTTCCATGCTTTCCTCGATGAATTTTCTATCGATGTATTTTCTATGTTGTCCTCCAAGGAAACATGATAGATGTAGATGACTATTGTTTACCCTGATGACTGTAGGACGGAGGCACTCTATAAAGTTTTCCAGGTGCTTTAAGTGTATGCCAATGTGTGATTTCGAATTCTTTTGTCTCACTTGAAGAGGCCCTTGGTTTGAGCTTCTGCCTGCCTACATAACAGAGCTGATAAAACTACAAGTGCCAACATTCACAGGGAGGGGAGCTAACAAAATGAGCACAGATGATCATGACACACCCGGCGTGGTCGAATTTAAGGGCTCGGGTCCTCATTGTAACCTATGACCCCCTGAAGCTACTCTAGACATGCACCATCCTTTGTGTGAAGGAATAGTAAATGGAAGAGGGGAGAGGCCTTGTGAGCTGCCAGAGTGGGTGATTAAAGCCTGGCTAAGCCTGCCCTTCGTCTGGGAGTTCTGGCTCTGGATAGGATCAGTAGCACGGTGCAAGCTGTGCTGCCAAGCCTGAGAGTGTTTCAAGTGTATTTTTAATCCAGGCTGTGTTTTGGCTCCAAGAGGCGCATGCGCCAGGAGAGCAGATCCAAGCTTCCTTCCTAGGAGGAAGTGGAGACTCAAGATGCTCCGGTGGAAAGCCAGCCTTCTGAGGTGTGGGATGCGGCAGGTGTAACGGAGAGGCCGCTTGGGTGCTGCACCCACTCCTCACGCCACAGCCTCGCTCCTCATCCTTTAACCCCCTCACCCTTTGATACAGTGCACCCTGCACCACCCTACACATGGAGCCCTCTGTTACATCCGCCTCACGGCTCGCATGCGCGGTGACGTGAGGTGCAATAAAGATACCGCTAGGCCGGAAGCCCGCAGTTCGGGAGTGGCAACTGTGTGACGTGTCTTTCACTGGCGCCGCGCTGCACCCCACGTGGCCTAGAATGCCCGGCAATCTCCAGATCCTGATCATACCCCCCCAGCGGCAGCACCGGCCAGGGATATTACACATCCCTCCCCGCTTCCTCCACAATCCTGCATGCATCCCAAAATGGTGCCCACAGTGACTTGCTGCTGATAGTGCCCTTGGCAGCTGCCTACACTTGTCTTCTGGTAGCTTGTACTTTCCACCACCTGCACCCTTTGCTCTGCCTCTTCTGCCCTGCCTGCCCCACCACCTGCACCCTTTGCTCTGCCTCTTCTGCCCTGCCCGCTCCACCGCCTGCACCCTTTGTTCTGCCTCTTCTGCCCTGCCCGCTCCACCGCCTGCACCCTTTGCTCTGCCTCTTCTGCCCTGCCCGCTCCACCGCCTGCACCCTTTGCTCTGCCTCTTCTGCCCTGCCCGCTCCACTGTCTGCACCCTTTGCTCTGCCTCTTCTGCCCTGCCCGCTCTACCACCTGCCTCCTTTGCTCTGCACCTCTACTCTGCCCCATCAACCTTGCGCCCACAGCCGTGTGCCCGCCATAGTGCTCCTCCTGCCTGGCTGTACCTGCTTATCAACCATCCACATAGCAGTCTGGCCCTCATGATGTGTTTCCCAGTATCCTGGCGGTAATAACAGCAGGATACCGGGAAACGGTAATACCGTTACCGGGACACGGTCCGGTGGACGGCACACGGTCCGGTGGAATGTCCACTGTATTCCGACTGCCGGTAACAGTGGTAAATCCTCATTCCATGGAG
The DNA here is from genome assembly GCF_040938575.1 of Ambystoma mexicanum. Taxonomy (NCBI): domain Eukaryota; kingdom Metazoa; phylum Chordata; class Amphibia; order Caudata; family Ambystomatidae; genus Ambystoma; species Ambystoma mexicanum. Next base: position 1,630,135,656 of record NC_090932.1, read on the forward strand.
TCCAGTTGGACTCCATGGGGATTGATATGATATGATATGGTATTTATAACGTGCCTATACACAGGTGTTTCAAGGCATGACGAGTCAAGGGAGGGTAACAGAGGGAGGACAAAGACAGCGATCTTACTAGGCCTAGTGATATTGTGATCGCACAAGTGCAGGGGATAGGGGAGGGGAAAAGTGCCAGGGACAGGGGAGGAAGGGCGATTGCTGTACAAGATACCAAACACAAGTAGTGTAGCCAGTCGGTGGCAAGTGCAGGGATTAAGTGAAGACAGCAGGTGTCTAATAAGTGCAGATAAGAGGCTGTAGGGTTGCAGAAACTGACCCAAGTGCTGGAGTTGCCAGGAGGCAGTGCGGGTGTGCAACTGGGCAGGCAGGGACCTTTGCCCGAATTCAGAGGGTAGCCAAGTGACCACTGCAGTATCAGAGAGGAAATCAGCAGGTGAGAAGGAGAGAGAAAGCAGAAGCAAAGAGGAAGGTCTTGTGCTTCCGGAACCGGAGATGATTCTCCTCAGGTTTCAGGGAGGCAGCGAGGCTGTTCCAGAGGGAGGCACCAACCGAAGAAAGAGATCTACCCCCAACTCGTTGCTTGGAGAAGCGACGGACCCTGAGAGAATTGGAGGTGGAGGAGCAAAGAGCTCGAGTAGGAAGATAAGGGAGGCCGCCCAGAGAGTGACATGAAAGGAAGGTGCAGGTGTGCCGATGAGAAGGATCTCCGTCTTACTGGCATTAAGGCAGAGGTCATTGGCGGCACACCACTCCTGGATAGCAGACAGTCAGTCAGCGATGAGAGAGGGAGAAGAGGTGGCAGAGGTGAGCCTGAAAACGAACTGTCATCCAAATAGCACTGAAAGCCAGTATTACTGAAATTGGTAATACTGGTTCTGGTAACACCGGCTATTTTTGCCGGTACAGTGGCAAAATAACCTCCAGCTTTTAGATGGAGCTATTTTCCAGCCATCTCACTAACAAACCTGTACTATGCAGTGCCGAAACCTTCCCGGTGTACGGTAATACCGGCATGTTGTTATAATAAGAGGCATTATCTTGATGTAGCATGCTGTGCAGCAACTAACTTTGACATGTTTTGTTTTACTGCTCACTTGCCCACGTGCTTTATAACGCACCATTTTCAACAAAAGTTCCTAAAAATGCTCTCCTAAGTGCTCCTCAGTTTGGCACGAAAATGACAAAGCCTGAGCTGCTTCTGCAAGCCACTTTTGGTGGTGGTGCTGCCAGCTTAAAGTAGGACCTATGTGCATATTCCTTTTTCTAAAGCACCCCCTTTCCTTGTGTCTGACTGTAAACTGAAAGCGCGTTTCATTTAAAAAAAAAAAACAATCCGAACCACAGATCTTGGTTTGTCCCGTGTCAGATTTGGGGCATTCCACAGGACCTGGTTTTTCTCTCATGCAATTCTGCATGCTTGTAGTATTCACACTGTAAATGCAGGATTACAAGTGCCAGAATGCAAAGTGATGAGATCCTGCTGGCCGAAATTGGTGGGGCATTTCCCACCTGGTATGGGACAACTTAAGATCACTGTAAATGTTCCTCTAGCTTGTACCTAGGTGAAAACGCTACCTGCTTGTAGTCATTGTTTGATACAGGCATACGGCATGTTGTTATGCACTGTGTAAATAAAAGGTGCGTTCCCTGAAAAAAGAACAATAGACGTTATGTAAATGGACTAGATGAGTTTGCAAAGCTCAGAATAAGATTTGTACTTAGGTAACTGCTTTCGGTGTTGGGCCCTACCATGTGATAATGGCCCGCAGCCCGAGCATAGTGAGGATATTTCAGAAGGGCTGCGGGGCCTTAGCATCCCGGAGTGGTCCATCAATGAAGGCACCACTTACATTATCTCCCACAACCAGCACTAATGGCCATTTTTTTCTTTTTAATAAAAATGCTCACTTGCAAACTTTTTTTCATAAAAGAAAAAGAGGAAGCCCAAAGAAAGCCGGCCACCTGGGCAAAGAGGACATGTGCTAAAAAATAACCCTTTTTAGATTTCGATTGTTGCTGGCCCCGGGTTAGCAGAGACGTGGAATTGGATCAGGTGGGAGGAAAATTTACTGTAGTGTGGTCTAATATAGCACCCTTCTGTCAATAATGTTGCCCTCGCTGCTCATTGGCTCTTTAAAATAAAAGGAGGCCAAGGTGTGTTAGCTGGATGCCAGGGGCAGAAACCTTTGGTGTTCATGGATGCAGGTCGGAAGTATCCGTTACCTATGTGTCGATCTGAACATCTCTATGCTGTGTGCGGATGGTACCGGCCGTGCAGGTTAGTCATATGGGCAGTCACTGGATTATGGAGTGCAAAAATGAACTTCATGGTTGTTGATAGAAGATGGATAGGGTCTGAATCTGTTAAGTGCACGAGACGTAGGAGGTCGTCTGCAGGAGTGTGGGAGGTGTAAGAATGCAAGATTTTAGTAGAGGGGTTGAGGGATGAGGGGGCGGAGAGTGGGGGTGAGGGTGTTGGCCCTTCCCGGTAATTGGTGATAGATTTCACTGAGATTAAAGGTTTGGGCCTGTGCCACGCAGGAGAGGTTTCATGAGCCAGCTTGGTTTCCCGCAGATGGTAGTGCCAAGACTTTAAAACGTTTCTTCTAAATTAGCCTGCGTTTCTGAAACACAGTTTTTAGGGTGTTGCTATTATTTTTCATTTCTTTCAAAGTGGTTGGTTGAAAAGCCAAGTTTTGAGCTGTGTTTCCTGAAAGTCAGGTGGTTCTCCTCCAGGCGGAGAAGTTTGGTTAGTGGCAGATTTAAGGAAAAGGGCCCGTGGGCAAAAATGAAAAAGAGCCCCAGGTGGCCGGGTCATGGAGGCAGAGCCTAGAGGGGGCAGAATGGCACAATAATTAACTTTAGGGACAAATGCTAAAATAAATGTAAAGTTCAGTTTTTTTTACAGTATTCTGTGTTTGTGGGCCTGACTCTAGCTAGAGATAGCTGTGCCTCCTCGCCAGGTTTTGCTGTCAATTTTGTTAATATTGAATGATCAAGCCTGAAGCTAATGTTGGAAATGATAGGGTTTGAGGCAATGGGCAATAACATGGGCAATGGGAAGGGACGTTACAGGAGGTGATATCACTGGATAATTCCTACAGCATGCAGAGCCATTGTGTGCATCTCCCCGGTGTTCTGACCCCACACACTTGAAATGTCATTGTACATCTTAGACTTAAAGGAGTTCACCTTCTAATCTCAAAACATCCCAGAGGTTAGCTTTTCTTGTGGGTGCTGCTTGTGGCACTTGAAAGACGCATAACTCCTACCCAGCACACCCATAACTCCTCCAGCTCCATGTGGCCCTGCATCAGGGCACTGAATGGGAATGGAGAGGGAATAAGGGCAGGGTAGTGAGGGAGAAGGAGCAGGTGACATGAACACTGATGGGTCAGGAAAGTGGCGAATGAAGGAGGGCAGAAGCGTGAGGGGAGATGGAGAGTGAGTGAAGGCAGGAGATAAGGTGATTGAAGGGAGCCAGGTGAGGGTAAAAGGGCAAATGGGTGCAGAGAATGATCGAGGGAAGGAAAATGGGGCAATAGTTATGGGGCACAAGAGGGAGTGGAAATGCAGACTGAAGAGGATTAAAGGGAGGGGAGACAGAGAGCAGTGGGTTCAGGACTATAAGGAGCATGGGGAATAATGGAGGTCTAATGAGTCAGGGAGAAATGAAGAGTGTGGGAGGGCAGGAGAAAGGGAGAGAAGGGAGGCAAGTGAGCGAGGAATCGGGAGTGGAGGGGCAGCAATGGAAAGGCAAATGGTGTATTGTGGGTAAATGAAGGAGGGAAGAATTGAGCGAAGGAAGGAATGTGAGTATGCAAATAGCAGAAAAATGAGAACTAGAGCGGGATCTTTATAACAAAGAGCCTTTGGTTGAAATGGTGAAAGAAAAAGGCACAGCACCTTTCCCACTGCTCCCCAGCACCCCCAGGATCAGCTTTGGGTAAACCTCATTTCAATAAACCGATTAGATGTTGATAACCCAGCCACAGGGGCGCCTGGGCAAGGACTGTTGTCCCTTAAAAGGTGCGATTGGTGGGTGATAATAAATGGGAGCAGAGTATGTAAAATGATGGCTCAAGCTTACTACCTTATATTGAATTCTCTTTCACTGCCAATACCATTTTTTTTTTAAAAAACCAAATGATATTGTTTTTAGGTCCATATTACTTTGCAGGCAGCTACTGCAATCATGCATTCAAGGTGGCAAAAATAAAGCTATACACATCTTTTTGCTTGACCTATTTCTATAAGAATGTATATATTGCCAGGTTGTTTTCTTATGTGATTTGTGTACTTTTCAAGGCATTGAAAGAATATCTGATTATTTCATTTTTGAAAACCCAAACTGTATAAATAAAAATGTGTGACCTATCACTGCAAAGTGATGTAGTTAAGCGCTTAAATTGCAGCTTAGGTACAAATACTGATTTCACCACTTTAGTTAAATTTGTGATCCTGGGCAAATAATTTAATCTCACTGTGCCTGATCTGCTGACATTGGGTGTTGCTAGAAGTCATTTAGTTTGCAATTCTTGCTATGAGGAAACACTCTCATGGTTTACTAAACTATTGAGTTGTTGCATATTGTTAATAGTCAATATTTATATATTGCACAGCACATTATTCTCTTGGCATTGCAAACCTCTGTTAATGTCTTTACCAATGGTGTCCTATTGTATTGAAGACTGATGTCACTGCTTGTAATGTTATTTACTGTGATGTCCCTTCTGATCATGTCAATCCATATCTTGCAAGTTAGGGTTCTGCATATCTTTTGCTGGCCAGACCCAGATGACACATTTGAACATATCAGTGCCTTGTGTGCCCAAAAGTCCCACAGTGTTGTGATTCTGTTGTTCACTGTATGTGTTTAAGAGCATCTGGGGGGTGGGGGAGAGGGGCCCAAGCAGCTGCCCCTGTTTTGGCAGTCTTACTACACAGCAATATAGTTCTTTCTATCATGGCATTACATGTGCACTTTGCCATGTGTGCATGTTACAGGCTGTCCTTTGCTGGTTGCTGTCACCTTAACTGAAGACTTTAAATGTGTGCTTTGAAGCCGGCACGATATAGACTGCCTTTGATAGCACACAGGATCCATCAGTGTTCTCAACTCTTTGCCTTTTACTCTGGTTTTATCTTCGTTAGCACTTTGCTGAGCGAGTAAGTACAACTTTTCAGTGGCAGTTTAGTGTTTCAGCTCCCCTCTGGCTGCTTGCCCCTAAAGAGCAGTCAATTGTATCCATTCTTATCTAAGCAATCCAAGAGTGCTGCAGACTGTGTCTACCCCACCTAACTATAGGCATGGGGGGCACAGTCAAATTGAAATGGGCCCCCACGAGCCGTGACACATGTTTAACGGGGCCCTGTGAGCGAGCGCTAAGAGGCTCTTTGCCATTCCAATGTGCCTGACTGCCAGCAGGGATGGATGAAGGTGTGTGTGTGTTGTGGCTGATGTGAGTAGATTGGGAAGGTGGCTGGCCAGGACATGGCAGGTCCCGCTTGTCTTTTGTCTGTCATCCGAGAGCTAAATCCGCCTCTGGGTTTGTGTTGGGTGTTCCACAGTTTCGTGGCCAGAACTGAAAAAGAGGATCCTCCTTGCCATTTCTTCTTGAAGTTGGTCACTAGTACTAGTGCAGCATCGCGGGCCCTAAGTGTTCTGTAAGGAGCGATGTGTTGAAATGTACTTTTGCAGGGGGAGTAGCACCGTCCGTGGTATGAACGACAGGCGATACACCAGGTTTTGAAAATTCTGAGAAGTCTTACTGTTGCATTTTCATCTATTTGAATTTTCTCAATTCGGCAATCTGAGAGTCCGAGATAGAGGCCTTTTGCATAGTCCAGTTTGTTTAGCATTGGAAAAAAGATGGCCATGGCCCTGTGGGGGAATGTTGAGTAAGGTAAAATGAGGCGTGGCGTGCGCAGCTCGGAGACACTGCTTCTGATGGGGGCTCTGACCCGTGGATCAAGAGTGAGGGTGTTGTCCATTGTGTTCCAAGATTCCTTACTGTGGTTGATGTGTTTGGGGAAGGGCCCATTTCGTCAGCCATGGGATTATGGTGGAGTTGGAACCAGTAGGGCTTCAGAGCACCGGCTCTGTTTTGTTAGGGTTGAGTTTTCGGCCCTAATTCATGGAATTATTTGCGTGTAAAACAGGGGTTTGCGTGCCATTCTGCCCGCAAATCCCCATTCGTCAAACAGGGATTTGCGGGCAGCATGGCACGCAAACCCCTGTTTTACACGCAAATAATTCCATGAATCAGGGCCTTGGTCTGTTTGCTGTCATCCATGCTTCCACCTGTGCAGGCAGTTTTTAATGTCTGGGGCGTTTAGTGATGGGTGGTTGTTTTCTTGTGTCATATTTTCTCATTTACTCTTCACAAGCGATTTTAAATCTGATATATTGTGGGGTGGTTAAAATATTCAAGAATGAGTTCTCTGACCCCCCTTTGGGGTCACGCGGCACTATACAAAACCCTAAAATTAAAAAATGAATACATTGGCGTTGGCCGGATTTGTTCGAGCCTCCAGTAGAGGGTTGTGTCTCCTCATTTTGTCATTTTTGTATGTCTTGCAGGTATTCAAATTTGATTTGTTCTCGTGTCTTTGGATCTGATGACCACAGTGAGGTGACTCGGGTTTGAGTTCATCCCCGCTGTTTGCGGATAGGAGCAGCCAATCGAACCACAGGTAGGTGACTTAAAAAAAATATTTTGACTTGTGTTGTTTCCTCGCCTGGCAATCTGCCATTCTACCAACCTATTCCAGTGAAAATGCGGATCTAAATGGGGATCCTGTGGAATCCACCTGCTGCACAGATCTTTTGTGGCTCCGCATGAGGGATAGTCCCCCCAGATTCATGTCACAAGGGGACGCATTGCCTATGCAGATATTTAAAGGGGCAGCCACTTTTGGGGATTAATGGTTGCAAGCAACATTTGAGAAGAATGTCGTGCACTCCAATCTAATTACTTCTGCGTTTTAATGTAAGTGTCTTTTTTATACGTTTTTTAAAAAGTTTTTGAATAAATCAACGGATAACATAGCACATGCAACAAAAATAACATGAAATTTACAGGCCCCCTCCAACCATCCTCCCTTCCCTCAATGAAAAAGTCCAGGTCTAGCAAATCAAGGCAGCGCATGTATTTGTTTAGCATTGTTTAGCATTGTTTAGCATTGTTTAGCAAGAACATTCTTGTTCCCCCTTGTTCCCCTCCCCTGCCTCGTCGTGCCTTGAAACGCTTGTCTATAGGCGCGCTATAAATAAAATATACTATCTTATCATAGCACCCCTGTCCACAGTCAAAGCACAGTTATCAGAGTCTAATTTCAATATAGCGCCAACCAGTTCCCCCAGATTTACCGATGTGTGCCCAAAGATTTTCTATCTATGGGCCCGGTTCATGGAATATTTGCCCAGTTCGAAGTGACTTTGCACTGCTGAAAAGTGACGTTGCACTGCCGGCACAAACCCTGATTCATGGAACTGTGCAAAGTGTATTTTTGCAGTGCAAAGTCAGTGCAAGTGGTAATTTCTGCAGTACATTCCATGAATGCGGCCCTGTGCATATTCTCTCTTCTGGTGAACAACACCCATCCAGGCCTTCCTTCCACCTTGTGGAGTGTGGGGGTCACTTCTGTACCCCATTTACCTGCATAGTAGCCCCAGCTCGTGAGATAATGTCCCCCAAACTCCCAGATGTGTAAAAGGGTCCGTTTAGGGAAGGCCGGGTTTTGATGCTGTCTAACCCTAGATAGTATTATGGAAATCCTTGTCCAGAAGGGTGGTATTTTGTGCTAAATGCCACATGAAATGGAAGACTGTCCTCCATGCCGGCCTGTGCCACACAATGTAAGTTTAGCCTCGAATAGTGCACTCTGTGAAGAATTTAGTGTTGTACGAACCAAAGCCTTCTATGGATTGGGGGCTGTCTTGGTGAGGTTACAGCACCTGTCTAGTCTTCCTTCTCCAGGTCCTCTAGGTCTGAGGTCAGTTTTTCTTTCAGTTTTGTCAACGGCGGGGGTGTGGGTGGGGGGCGGGTTAAGTTGCTTATTGCCTGCTATAGTGTCGTAATCACTTTGTTCACCAGCTTTCTTGATAATAGGCTTATTTCAAGTGGCGTGTGTGCCGCGAGAGTCAACCCGTCTTACATTGTTTTTATCAGGGCATTTTTCAGGCGTGTAGGATTCCCGTGCTGGAAAATTATATTTTACTATTAAGCTTTGCAAGGATTCCAGTTAATTTTGCAATACAATATCTCACATGGCTGTAATACCCTTCCCACTGCATCGTAACATGTTACCTGGCTTTGTGGCCTCTGGGATGTGCAGTGACATAAGTGTCCCACTACATCTTAACATGTTGCCTGGCTTCGTGGCCTCTGGGATGATGGGTGACATCACTGTAATCTTCGCACTGTATCTTAACATGTTGCCTGGCTTCGTGGTCTCTGGGATGTGCAGTGACATCAGTGTAATCTTCCCACTGCATCTTAACATGTTGCCAGGCTTCGTGGTTTCTGGGATGTGCAGTGACATCAGTGTAATCTTCCCACTGCATCTTAACATGTTGCCTGACTTCGTGGCCTCTGGGATATTGGGTGACATCAATGTAATCTTCCCACTGCATCTTTACATGTTGCCTGGCATCATGGCCCGTGGGATGTGCTGTGATATCAGTGTAATCATCCCACTGCATCTTAATATGTTGCCTGGCTTCGTGGCCTCTGGGATGCTGGGTGATATCAGTGTAATCTTCCCACTACATCTTTACATGTTGCCTGGCTTCGTGGCCTATGGCATGTTGGGTGACATCAGTGTGACCCTCCCACTGCATCTGAACATGTGCCTGGCTTCGTGGCCTCTGGGATGTTGGGTGACATCAGTGTAATCTTCCCACTGCATCTTAACATGTTGTTTGGCTTCGTGGTCTCTGGGATGTGCAGTGACATCAGTGTAATCTTCTCACTGCATCTTAACATGTTGCCTGGCTTCGTGGTCTCTGGGATGTGCAGTGACATCAGTGTAATCTTCCCACTGCATCTTAACATGTGGTCTGGCTTTGTGGCCTCTGGGATGTTGGGTGACTTCAGTGTAATCTTCCCACTGCATCTTAACAGGTTGCCTGGCTTCGTAGCACGTGGGATGTGCAGTGACAACAGTGTAATCTTCCCACTGCATCTTAACATGTTGCCTGGCTTCCTGGCACATGGGATGTGCAGTGACATCAGTGTAATCTTCGCACTGCATCTTAACATGTTGCCTGGTTTCCTGGCATGTGGGATGTGCAGTGACATCAGTGTAATCTTCTAACTGCATCTTAACATGTTGCCTGGCTTCGTGGCCTCTGGGATGTACGGTCAGTTCAGTGTAACCTTCCCACTGCATCTTAACATGTTGCCTGGCGACATGGCCTATGGCATGTTGGGTGACATCAGCGTAATCTTCCCACTGCATCTTAACATGTTGCCTGGCTTTGTGGCACATGGGATGTGCAGTGACATCAGTGTAATCGTCCCAATGCATCTTAACATGTTGCCTGGCTCCGTGGCACGTGGGATGTGCAGTGACAGCAGTGTAATCTTCCCCTGCATCCTAACATGGTGCCTGGCTTCGAGGCCTCTGGGATGTGCAGTGTTATCAGTGTAATCTTCTGACTGCATCTTAACATGTTGCCTGGCTTCGTGGCCTCTGGGATGTACGGCCAGTTCAGTGTAACCTTCCCACTGCATCTTAACATGTTGCCTGGCGCCATGGACTCTGGGATGTGTGGTGACATCAGTGTAATCTTCCCACTGCATCTTAACATGTTGCCTGGCTTCGTGGCCTCTGGGATGCTGGGTGACATCAGTGTCATCCTCCCACTGCATCTTAACATGTTGCCTGACTATGTGGCCCGTGAGATGTGCTGTGACATCAGTGTAATCTTCCCACTGCATCTTAACATGTTGCCTGGCTTTGTGACCTCTGGGATGTTGGGTGACATCAGTGTAATCTTCCCACTGCATCTTAACATGTTGCCTGGCTTTGTGGGTCTGGGATGTTGGGTGACATCAGAGGAATCTTCCCACTGCATCTTAACATGTTGCCTGGCTTCGTGGCCTCTGGGATGTTGGGTGACATCAGTGTAATCTTCCAACTGCATTTTAACATGTTGCCTGACTTCGTGGCCTCTGGGATGTTGGGGACATCATTGTAATCTTCCCACTGCATCTTAATATGTTGCCTGGCTTTGTGGCCTCTGGGATGTTGGGTGACATCAGTGTAATCTTCCCACTGCATCTTAACATGTTGCCTGGCTTTGTGGCCTCTGGGATGTTGGGTGACATCAGAGGAATCTTCCCACTGCATCTTAACATGTTGCCTGGCTTCGTGGCCTCTGGGATGCTGGGTGACATCAGTGTCATCCTCCCACTGCATCTTAACATGTTGCTTGGCTTCGTGGCCCGTGGGCTGTGCAGTGATAAAAGGGTAATCTTCCCACTGCATCTTAACATGTTGTCTGGCTTCGTGGCCTCTGGGATGTTGGGTGACATCAGTGTAATCTTCCCACTGCATCTTAACATGTTGCCTGACTTCGTGGCCTCTGGGATGTTGGGGACATCATTGTAATCTTCCCACTGCATCTTAATATGTTGCCTGGCTTCGTGGCCTGTGGGATGCTGGATGGCATCAGAGTAATCTTCCCACTGCATCTTAACATGTTGCCTGGAGTCATGGCCTCTGGGATGTGTGGTGACATCAGTGTAATCTTCCCACTGCACCTTAACATGTTGCCTGACTTTGTGGCCTATGGCATGTTGGGTGACATCAGTTTAATCTTCCCACTGCATCTTAACATGTTGCATGGCTTTGTGGCCTATGGCATGTTGGGTGACATCAGTGTAATCTTCCCACTGCAGCTTAACATGTTGCCTGGCTTGGTGGCCTCTGGGATGTGCAGTGACATCAGTGTAATCGTCTGGCTGCAGCTTAACATGTTGCCTAGCTTCGTGGCCTCTTGGATGTACGCTGAGATCAATGTCTATGGCATGTTGGGTGACATCAGTGTCATCCTCCCACTGCATCTTAACATGTTGCCTGGCTTTGTGGCTTGTGGCATGTTGGATGACCTCAGTGGAATCTTCCGACTGCATCTTAATATGTTGCCTGGCTTTGTGGCCAGTGGGATGTGCAGTGACTTAAGTGTAATCTTCCCACTGCATCTTACCATGTTACCTGACTTCGTGGCATCTGGGATGCTGGGTGACATCAGTGTAATCTTCCCACTGCATCTTAACATGTTGACTGGCTTTGTGGCCCGTGGGCTGTGCAGTGACAAAAGTGTAATCTTCCCACTGCATCTTAACATATTGCCTGGCTTCGTGGCCTGTGGGATGCTGGGTGACATCAGAGTAATCTTCCCACTGCATCTTAAAATGTTACCTGGCGTCATGGCCTCTGGGATGTGTGGTGACATCAGTGTAATCTTCCCACTGCACCTTAACATGTTGCCTGACTTTGTGGCCTATGGCATGTTGGGTGACATCAGTGTAATCTTCACACTGCATCTTAACATGTTGCCTGGCTTCGTGGTGTCTGGGATGCACGGTGAGTTCAGTGTAATCTTCCCACTGCATCTTAACATGTTGCCTGGCTTCGTGTCCTCTGGGATGCTGGGTGACATCAGTGTAATCTTCCCACTGCATCCTAACATATTGCCTGGCTTCGTGGCACGTGGGTTGTGCAGTGACATCAGTATAATCGTCCCACTGCATCTTAACATGTTGCCTGGCTTCGTGGCACGTGGGATGTGCAGTATTATCAGTGTAATCTTCCCACTGCATCTTAACATGTTGCCTGGCTTCGTGGCCCGTGGGCTGTGCAGTGACAAAAGTGTAATCTTCCCACTGCATCTTAACATGTTGCCTGACTTTGTGGCATATGGCATGTTGGGTGACATTAGTGTAAACTTCCCGCTGCATCTTAACATGTTACCTGGCTTTGTGGCCTATGGCATGTTGGGTGACATCAGTGTAATCTTCCCACTGCAGCTTAACATGTTGCCTGGCTTCGTGGCCTGTGGGATGTGCTTCGACATCAGTGTAATCTTCCCACTCCATCTTAACATGTTGCCTGGCTTTGTGGCCTCTGGGATGTGCAGTGACATCAGTGTAATCTTCCCACTGCATCTTAACAGGTTGCCTGGCTTTGTGGCCTATGGTATGTTGGGTGACATCAGTGTAATCTTCCCACTACATCTTAACTTCTGGCCTCTGGGATGTACGCTGAGATCAATGTAATCTTCCCACTGCATCTTTACATGCTGCCTGTCATCATGGCCCGTGGGATGTGCAGTGACATCAGTGTAATGTTCCCACTGCATCTTAACATGTTACCTGGCTTCATGGTCTGTGGGATGTGCAGTGACATCAGAGTAATCTTCCCACTGCATCCTAACATGTTGCCTGGCTTTGTGGCCTCTAGGATGTGTGGTGACATCAATGTAATCTTCCCACTGCATCTTAACATGTTGCCTGGCTTCGTGGCATCTGGGATGCTGGGTGATATCAGTGTAATCTTCCCACTGCATCTTAACATGCTGCCTGGCTTCGTGGACTATGGCATGTTGGGTGACATCAGTGTTATCTTCCCACTGCATCTTAACATGTTGCCTGGCTTCGTGGCCTCTGGATGTGCGCTCCCCTTAGTGTCATCTTCCTACTGCATCTTCTGCATCTTAACATGTTGCCTGGCTTTGTGGCCTATGGCATGTTGGGTGACATCAGTGTAATCTTCCCAATACATCTTAACATGCTGCCTGGCTTTGTGGCCTCTGGGATGTGCAGTGACATCAGTGTAATCTTCCCACTGCATCTTAACAGGTTGCCTGGCTTTGTGGCCTATGGTATGTTGGGTGACATCAGTGTAATCTTCCCACTACATCTTAACTTGTGGCCTCTGGGATGTACGCTGAGATCAATGTAATCTTCCCACTGCATCTTTACATGCTGCCTGTCATCATGGCCCGTGGGATGTGCAGTGACATCAGTGTAATGTTCCCACTGCATCTTAACATGTTACCTGGCTTCATGGTCTGTGGGATGTGCAGTGACATCAGTGTAATCTTCCCACTGCATCTTAACATGTTGCCTGGCTTTGTGGCCTCTAGGATGTGTGGTGACATCAATGTAATCTTCCCAATGCATCTTAACATGTTGCCTGGCTTCGTGGCATCTGGGATGCTGGGTGATATCAGTGTAATCTTCCCACTGCATCTTAACATGCTGCCTGGCTTCGTGGACTATGGCATGTTGGGTGACATCAGTGTTATCTTCCCACTGCATCTTAACATGTTGCCTGGCTTCGTGGTCTCTGGATGTGCGCTCCCCTTAGTGTCATCTTCCTACTGCATCTTCTGCATCTTAACATGTTGCCTGGCTTTGTGGCCTATGGCATGTTGGGTGACATCAGTGTAATCTTCCCAATACATCTTAACATGTTGCCTGACTTCGTGGCCTCTGGGATGTGCAGTGACGTAAGTGTAATCTTCCCACTGCATCTTAACATGTTGCCTGGCTTCCTGGCCCGTGGGATGTGCAGTGACATCAGTGTAATCTTCCCACTGCATCTTAACAAATTGCCTGGCTCCGTGGCCTCTGGGATGTGTGGTGACATCAGTGTAATCTTCCCACTGCATCTTAGCATGTTGCCAGGCCTAGTGGTCTCTGGGATGTTGGGTGACATCAGTGTAATCTTCACACTGCATCTTAACATGTTGCCTGGCTTCATGGTCTCTGGGATGCACGGTGAGTTCAGTGTAATCTTCCCACTCCATCTTAACATGTTGCCTGGCTTTGTGGCCTCTGGGATGCCGGGTAATATCAGTGTAATCTTCCCACTGCATCTTAACATGCTGCATGGCTTCGTGGCCTATGGCATGTTGGGTGACATCAGTGTAATCTTCCCACTGCATCTTAGCATGTTGCCAGGCCTAGTGGCCTCTGGGATGTTGGGTGACATCAGTGTAATCTTCACACTGCATCTTAACATGTTGCCTGACTTCGTGGCCTCTGGGATGTGCAGTGACGTAAGTGTAATCTTCCCACTGCATCTTAATATGTTGCCTGGCTTCCTGGCCCGTGGGATGTGCAGTGACATCAGTGTAATCTTCCCACTGCATCTTAACATGTTGCCAGACTCCGTGGCCTCTGGGATGTGTGGTGACATCAGTGTAATCTTCCCACTGCATCTTAGCATGTTGCCAGGCCTAGTGGCCTCTGGGATGTTGGGTGACATCAGTGTAATCTTCACACTGCATCTTAACATGTTGCCTGGCTTCGTGGCCTCTGGGATGCCGGGTAATATCAGTGTAATCTTCCCACTGCATCTTAACATGCTGCATGGCTTCGTGGCCTATGGCATGTTGGGTGACATCAGTGTTATCTTCCCACTGCATCTTAACATGTTGCCTGGCTTCGTGGCCTCTGGATGTGTGCTCCTCTTAGTGTCATCTTTCCACTGCATCTTCTGCATCTTAACATGTTGCTTGGCTTTGTGGCCTATGGCATTTTGGGTGACATCAGTGTAATTTTCCCACTGCAGCTTAACATGTTGCCTGACTTCGTGGCCTCTGGGATGCGCAGTGACATAAGTGTAATCTTCCCACTGCATCTTAACATGTTGCCTGGCTTTGTGGCCCGTGGGATGTGCAGTGACATCAGTGTAATCTTCCCACTGCATCTTAACATGTTGCCTGGCTCCGTGGCCTCTGGGATGTGTGGTGACATCAGTGTAATCTTCCCACTGCATCTTAGCATGTTGCCTGGCTTCGTGGTCTCTGGGATGCACGGTGAGTTCAGTGTAATCTTCCCACTGCATCTTAACATGTTGCCTGGCTTCGTTGCCTCTGGGATGTTGGGTGGCAGCAGTGTAATCCTCCCACTGCATCTTAACATGTTGCCTGGCTTTGTGGCCTCTGGGATGTGCGCTCCCCTCAGTGTCATCTTTCCACTGCGTCTTAACATGTTGCCTGGCTTTGTGGCTCATGGCATATTGGGTGACATCAGTGTAATCTTCCCACTAAATCTTATCATGTGGCCTGACTTCGTGGCCTCTGGGATGTGCAGTGACATCAGTGTAATCTTCTGACTGCAGCTTAACATGTTGCCTGACTTCGTGGCCTCTGGGATGTACGGTGAGTTCAATGTAATGTTCCCACTGCATCTTTACATGTTGCCTGCCTTTGTGGCCTCTGGGATGCTGGGCGACATTAGTGTAATCTTCCCACTGCATCTTAACATGTTGCCTGGCTTTGTGGCCTCGGGGATGTTGGGTGACATCAGTGTAATCTTCCCACTGCATCTTAACATGTTGACTTGCTTCGTTGCCTCTCGGGATGTTGGGTGGCAGCAGTGTAATCCTCCCACTGCATCTTAACATGTTGCCTGGCTTCGTGGCCTCCTGGATTTGCGCTCCCCTCAGTGTCATCTTCTCACTGCATCTTAACATGCTGCCTGGCTTCGTGGTCTATGGCATGTTGGGTGACATCAGTGTCATCTTTCTATTGCATTCATGTTCGTTTGTATTATTCTGAGCCCAGCTGATGGTAATGGATTCTTCCCCGAATTCCATTTTCTAAGTAACAGAATATAATGTATTATTAATAATTGACAATTTGGGCTGAGTATATGGCAACAATCAAGAAAGAGCAGTTTGAAATTATAATTAACTGTGAATACTAGCTTGCGTCACATCTAGACAGAATTGTGAATATTAGCTTGTGTCACATCCAGACAGAACTGTGATTATTAGGTTGCATTACATCTAGACAGAACTGTGAATATTAGCCTACATCACGTCTAGACAGAATTGTGGATTTTAGCTAGCGTCACATCTAGACAGAATTGTGAATATTAGCTTGCCTCATATCTATACAGTATTGTGAATATTATCTTGCGTCACATCCAGACAGAACTGTGAATGTTAGCTTGTGTCACATCTAGACAGAATTGTAAATATTATCTTTCGTCACAACTAGTCAGAGCTGTGAATATTAACCTGAGTCACATCTAGACAGAATCGTGCATATTAGCTTGCGTCACATCTACACAGAATTGTGAATATTAACCTGCCTCACATCTAGACAGAACTGTGAATGTTAGCTTGCGTCATATCTAGGCAGTATTGTGAATATTATCTTGCATCACATCTAGACAGAGCTGAGGATATTAGCTTGCGCCACATCTAGACAGAACTGTGAATGTCAGCCTGCATCACATCTAGGCAGAATCGTGCATATAAGCTTGCATCACATCCAGACAGAACTGTGAATTTTAGGTTGCCTCACATCTAGACAGAACTGTGAATGTTAGCTTGCTTCACATCTAGAAAGAATTGTGAATATTATCTTTCGTCACAACTAAACAGAGCTGTGAATATTAGCCTGTGTCATATGTAGACAGAATTGTGGATACTAGCTTGTGTCACATCTTGACAGAATTGTGAATATTATCTTCTGTCAAATCTAGACAGAGCTGTGAATATTAGCCTGCATCACATCTAGACAGAAATTTGGATATTAGCTTGCGTCACATCTAGACATAATTGTGGATATTAGCTTGCATCATATCTAGACAGGAAGGTGAATATTAGATTGCGTCACATCTAGACAGAATTGAAATATTTTCTTGCATCACATCCAGACAGAACTGTGAATGTTATCATGTGTCAAATCTAGATGGAATTATGAATATTAGCCTGCGTCACATCTAGACAGGAATGTGAATATTAGATTGTGTCACATTTTGACAGAATTGCGAATATTAGCCTGCATCACATCTAGACAAATTGTGGATATTGGCTTGTGTCCTATCTAGACGGAGTTGTGAATATTAGCCTGTGTCACATCTAGACACAATCATGTATATTAGCTTGCATCACATCTGGACAGAACTCTGAATATTCGCCTGCATCACAACTAGACAGCATTATGAATATTAGCTTGCATCACATCTGGACAGAACTGTGAATATTAGCCTGCGTCACACCTATACAGAATTGTGAATATAAGCTTGCATTACATCTAGACAGAAATGTGAATATTAGCATGCATCATATCTACACAGAATTGTGTATATTATCCTGCGTCACATCCAGACAGAACTGTGAATATTAGCCTGCATCACATCTAGACAGAACTGTGAATGTTAGCTTGCGTCACATCTAGACAGAATTGTGAATATTATATTGCTTCACATCTAGACAGAATTGTGGACATTAGCTTGTGTCACATCTAGACAGAACTGTGAATATTATCTTGCATCACATCTAGACAGAGCTGTGAATATTAGCTTGCGCCACATCTAGACAGAACTGTGAATGTCAGCCTGCATCACATCTAGGCCGAATCGTGCATATAAGCTTGCATCACATCCAGACAGAACTGTGAATTTTAGGTTGCCTCACATCTAGACAGAACTGTGAATGTTAGCTTGCTTCAAATCTAGACAGAATTGTGGACATTAGCTTGTGTCACATATAGACAGAATTGTGAATATTAGTGTGAATCACATCTAGACAAACCGTGATTATTAGGTTGTGTCACAACTAGACAGAGCTGTGAATATTAGCCCGCGTCACATTTAGACAGAATTGTGGATATTAGCTGGCACCACATCTAGACAGAACTGTGAATGTCAGCCTGCGTCACACCTAGACAGAATTCTGCATATTAGCTTGCATCACATCTATGCAGAATCATGGATATAAGCTTGCATCACATCCAGACAGAAATGTGAATGTCAGCCTGCATCACATCTAGGCCGAATCGTGCATATAAGCTTGCATCACATCCTGACAGAACTGTGAATTTTAGGTCGCCTCACATCTAGACAGAACTGTGAATGTTAGCTTGCTTCACATCTAGAAAGAATTGTGAATATTATCTTTCGTCACAACTAAACAGAGCTGTGAATATTAGCCTGTGTCATATGTAGACAGAATTGTGGATACTAGCTTGTGTCACATCTAGACAGAACTGTGAATGTCAGCCTGCATCACATCTAGGCCGAATCGTGCATATAAGCTTGCATCACATCCAGACAGAACTGTGAATTTTAGGTTGCCTCACATCTAGACAGAACTGTGAATGTTAGCTTGCTTCACATCTAGACAGAATTGTGGACATTAGCTTGTGTCACATATAGACAGAATTGTGAATATTAGTGTGAATCACATCTAGACAAACCGTGATTATTAGGTTGTGTCACAACTAGACAGAGCTGTGAATATTAGCCCGCGTCACATTTAGACAGAATTGTGGATATTAGCTGGCACCACATCTAGACAGAACTGTGAATGTCAGCCTGCGTCACACCTAGACAGAATTCTGCATATTAGCTTGCATCACATCTATGCAGAATCATGGATATAAGCTTGCATCACATCCAGACAGAACTGTGAATGTCAGCCTGCATCACATCTAGGCCGAATCGTGCATATAAGCTTGCATCACATCCTGACAGAACTGTGAATTTTAGGTCGCCTCACATCTAGACAGAACTGTGAATGTTAGCTTGCATCACATCTAGACAGAATTGTGAATATTATCTTTCTTCACAACGAAACAGAGCTGTGAATATTAGCCTGCGTCATATGTAGACAGAATTGTGGATACTAGCTTGCGTCACATCTAGACAGAACTGTGAATATTAGCTTTTGCCACATCTAGACAGAACTGTGAATGTCAGCCTGTGTCACATCTAGACAGAATTGTGCATATTAGCTTGCCTCACATCTAGACAGAACTGTGAATATTATCTTCTGTCAAATCTAGACAGAGCTGTGAATATTAGCCTGCGTCACATCTAGACAGAAATTTGGATATTAGCTTGCGTCACATCTAGACACAATTGTGGATATTAGCTTGCATCATATCTAGACAGGAAGGTGAATATTAGCTTGCGTCACATCTAGACAGAATTGAAATATTTTCTTGCATCACATCCAGACAGAACTGTGAATGTTATTGTGTGTCAAATCTAGATGGAATTACGAATATTAGCCTGCGTCACATCTAGACAGGAATGTGAATATTAGATTGTGTCACATTTTGACAGAATTGCGAATATTAGCCTGCATCACATCTAGACAAATTGTGGATATTGGCTGGTGTCCTATCTAGACGGAGTTGTGAATATTAGCCTGCGTCACATCTAGACACAATTATGTATATTAGCTTGCATCACATCTGGACAGAACTCTGAATATTTGCCTGCATCACAACCAGACAGCATTATGAATATTAGCTTGCATCACATCTGGACAGAACTGTGAATATTAGCCTGCGTCACACCTACACAGAATTGTGAATATTAGCTTGCATTACATCTAGACAGAAATGTGAATATTAGCATGCGTCATATCTACACAGAATTGTGTATATTATCCTACGTCACATCCAGACAGAACTGTGAATATTAGCCTGCGTCACATCTAGACAGAACTGTGAATGTTAGCTTGCGTCACATCTAGACAAAATTGTGAATATTATATTGCTTCACATCTAGATAGAATTGTGGACATTAGCTTGTGTCACATATAGACAGAATTGTGAATATTAGTGTGAATCACATCTAGACAAACCGTGATTATTAGGTTGTGTGACAACTAGACAGAGCTGTGAATATTAGCCCGTTTCACATTTAGACAGAATTGTGGATATTAACTTGCATCACATCTAGACAGAATTGTGAATATTAGCTGGCACCACATCTAGACAGAACTGTGAATGTCAGCCTGCGTCACACCTAGACAGAATTCTGCATATTAGCTTGCATCACATCTATGCAGAATCATGGATATAAGCTTGCATCACATCCAGACAGAACTGTGAATATTAGCTTGCATCACATCTAGACAGAATTGTGACTATTACCTTGTGTCACATCTAGACAGAATTGTGAATATTAGCTTGCATCACATCCAGACAGAACTGTGATTTTTAGGTTGCGTCACAACTAGACAGAGCTGTGAATATTAGCCTGCGTCACATCTAGACAGAATTGCAGATATTAGCTTGCGTCACATCTAGACAGAATTGTGGATATTAGCTTGCGTCACATCTAGACAGAATTGTGGAAATTAGCTTGCCTCACATCAAGACAGGAAGGTGAATATTAGCTTGCGTCACATCTAGACAGAATTGTAAATATTTCTTGCGTCACATCCAGACAGAACTGTGAATATTAGCTTGCGTCAAATCTAGACAGAATTGTGAATATTAACTTGCGTCACATCAAGACAGAATTGTAAATATTAGCTTGCGTCACATTTAGACAGAAATGTGAATATTAGCCTGCGTCACATCTAGACAGAATTGTGGATATTAGCTTGCATCAAAGCTATACAGAATTGTGAATATTTGCTTGTGTCACATCTAGACAGAACTGTGAATGTTAGCTTGCCTCACATCTAGACAGAACTGTGAATGTTAGCTTGCATCACATCTAGACAGAATTGTGAATATTATCTTGCGTCACATCTAGACAGAATTGTGAATATTAGCTTGCCTCACATCTAGACAGAGCTGTGAATATTAGCCTGCGTCACATCTAGATATAATTGCAGATATTAGCTTGCGTCACATCTAGACAGAATTGCGGATATTAGCTTGCATCACATTGAGACAGGAAGGTGAATATTTGCTTGCGTCACATCTAGACAGAATTGAAATATTTCTTGCATCACATCCAGACAGAACTGTGAATGTTAGCGTGGTACAATTTAAACGGAATTACGAATATTAGCCTGCGTCACATCTAGACAGGAATGTGAATATTAGCTTGCATCACATCTTGACAGAATTGCGAATATTAGCTTGCATCACACCTAGACAGCATTGTGAATATTAGCTTGCGTCACATCTGGACAGAACTGTGAATATTAGCCTGCATCACACCTAGACAGAATTGTGAATATTAGCTTGAGCCACATGTAGACAGAAATGTGAATATTAGCCTGCGTCACATCTAGACAAATTGTGGATATTAGCTTACGTCACAGCCATACAGAATTGTGAATGTTAGCCTGTGTCATATCTAGACGGAGTTGTGAATATTAGCCTGCATCACATCTAGACACAATTATTTATATTAGCTTGCATAAAATCTGGACAGAACTGTGAATGTTAGCTTGCGTCACATCTAGGCAGAATTGTGAATATTATCTTGCATCACATCTAGACAGAATTGTGGACATTAGCTTGTTTCACATATCGACAGAATTGGGAATATTAGCTTGCATCACATCCAGAAAGAACTGTGATTATTAGGTTGCGTCACGACTAGAAAGAACTGTGAATGTTTTCTTGCGTCATATCTAGACAGAATTGTGAATATTATCTTGTGTCAAATATAGACAGAATTCTGGACATTAGCTTGTGTCACATCTAGACAGAATTGTGAATATTAGCTTGCATCACATCTAGACAGAACCGTGATTATTAGGTTGCATCACAACTAGACAGAGCTGTGAATATTAGCCTGCATCACATTTAGACAGAATTGTGGTTATTGACTTGCATCACATCTAGACATTATTGTGAATATTAGCTGGTGCCACATCTAGACAGAATTCTGCATATTAGCTTGCGTCACATCTAGACAGAATTGTGAATATTATCTTGCGTCACATCTCAACAGAATTGTGGATATTAGCTTGTGTCACATCTAGACAGAATTATGAATATTAGCTTGCATCACATCCAGACAGAACTGCGATTATTAGGTTGCGTCACAACTAGACAGAGCTGTGAATATTAGCCTGCATCACATCTAGACAGAATTGCGGATATTAGCTTGCGTTACATCTAGACAGAATGGTGGATATTAGCTTGCCTCACATCTAGACAGGAAGGTGAATATTAGCTTGCGTCACATCTAGACAGAATTGTAAATATTTTCTTGCGTCACATTCGGACATAACTGTGAATGTTAGCTTGCGTCAAATCTAGACGAAATTGCGAATATTAGCCTGTGTTTCATCTAGACAGGAATGTGAATATTAGCTTGTGTCACATCTTGACAGAATTGTGAATATTAGCTTGCGTCACATCTAGACAGAATTGCGGATATTAGCTTGCATCACAGCTGTACAGAATTGTGAATATTAGCTTGTGTCACATCTAGACAGAACTGTGAATGTTAGCCTGCCTCACACCTAGACAGAATTGTGAATTTTATCTTGCATCACATCTAGACAGAACTGTGAATGTTAGATTTTGTCACACCTAGACAAAATTGTGAATATTCGCTTGTGTCACATCTAGACAGAAATGTGAATATTAGCCTGCGTCACATCTAGACAGAATTGCGAATATTAGCCGGCATCACATCTAGACAGAATTGTGGATATTAGCTTGCATCACAGCTGTACAGAATTGCGAATATTAGCTTGTGTCACATCTAGACAGAACTGTGAATGTTAGCCTGCCTCACACCTAGACAGAATTGTGAATTTTATCTTGCATCACATCTAGACAGAATTGTGGATACTAGCTTGTGTCACATTTCAGCCTGCATCACATCTAGACAGAATTGTGCATATAAGCTTGCATCACATCCAGACAGAACTGTGATTATAAGATTGTGTCACAACTAGTCAGAGCTGTGAATATTAGCCTGCGTCACATCTAGACAGAATTGCAGATATTACCTTGCGTCATATCTAGACATACTTGTGGATATTAGCTTGCATCGCATCTAGACATGAAGGTGAATATTAGCTTGCGTCACATCTAGACAGAACTGTAAATGTTAGCTTGCATCACATCTAGACAGAATTGTGAATATTTTCTTGCTTCACATCTAGACAGAACTGTGAAAATTAGCCTGCGTCACATCTAGACAGGAATGTGAATATTAGCTTGCGTCACATCTAAACAGAATTGCAAATATTAGCTTGCATCACATCTAGACAGAATTGTGAATATTTTCTTGCATCACATCTAGACCGAACTGTGAAAATTAGCCTGCGTCACATCTAGACAGGAATGTGAATATTAGCTTGCGTCACATGTAGACAGAATTGCAAATATTAGCCTGCGTCACATCTAGACAGAATTGTGGATATTAGCTTGCGTCACAGCTATAAAGAATTGTGAATAGTAGCTTGTTAGACAGAACTGTAAATGTTACCCTGCGTCACACCTAGACAGAATTGTGAATATTAGCTTGTTTCACATCTAGATGGAATTGTGAATATTAGCCTGCATCACATCTAGACACAATTGTGAAGATTAGCTTGCATCACATCTAGACAGAAATGTGAATATTAGCCTGTATCACACCTAGACAGAATTGTGTATATTACCCTGCGTCATATCCAGACAGAACTGTGAATACTAACAATCAACCCTCTGCATACACCTATCACATACTGCACTAAAACAACCAGATCCCCTCAGCACAGCAAGCCGCACACACTTCACAACACCGCAAAAACAAGACATAGCACCCACAACCTTTCACAACAACACATGATGTTCACCTGCTGAATCTCGCACCCAAGCTCAGCGAATGGTAAATCCGAACTGAAGCTGCTGCAGGCACATTACCACTCCCTTGCTCTTTTCTCCCACTCCTCCCATTAACCCCCCTCTTAATTTTACAGAACCACCAGAGCGCCAAGAGATCACGCAAGTGGCACCTGTGTGCAGTATAAAACCTTTAACATTAACAACATTAATATGTCTGATTTCGGTGCTGTCATGGGAGAGAGTGTGATCAGACACTCGCAAGCCACTAATGATAAACCTTAACACTTCTTTATTGTGGTATCTTCTGGGAGAACCCAAATCCGTTTCCTTATGGCCGAGAATGTGCAAACAAGTGACAAAATCGATTGATTGATTGAGAGTTTTATATTGCGCTACTGGGACGAACCAAATTGTAGTCAGGAGGCTCATTCAGCAAAATGGGATTAGTTCTCATGGTCAAGTCAAAATTCACAGTCTCTCGGGGGTCTTCAAAAGTGTTTACAGTCAATGTCCCTCAGTTCTGGTCAATCCTGAGTCCTGATCTCTCATGCTAGCTTAACGCCACAAATCAGGATGTGAAGAGATTGTGTAGCGTGCTCCAAGCAGAACCCGAATGATTCAAAATGAAATGTCTCGCAGCTTTGTGAGTTCCCACCTTGTCAGTCATGGTCTTTCGACAAGGTTTCCTTCTCTGGAGTTCGCAATGGTGCTCTTGTGCGCCTAGAGTACGGTGGAAAGTCCTCCTCCCGGGCGCGAGTTGGGAGCCGAGTCTTTGATAGGCTGGGAGCCGGTGTCTTGAAGGTGTTGAAGAATAGGTTGACCGGAGGCCTCCATACGCTGACTATAGGTCTCTTACTAGGCCCCCCTCTTTCTCTAGGTTTTAGTTCATTGGGCGGCCAACCCACTCCCTCTCCTCCTTGATGTCTTGCCCGGAGCTCAGTCCTGCACCCGCTACAGACTCCCACCTTAGAATTTACGGCTGCATCTCTGTCCACAGCACCATCTTCGAGTTGTTTGAGTCAAATGGTCCATCCTCCTCCGCACTAGTATCGTTCTCCTTCAGTTGTCCTCTTTTTCCACCATCCTCTTCTCTCAAATCTTGGTAATTGTCCTCTCCACTTCTCTGATCACCCTCACCTTTCTCTCTCTTTCTCAACACCTTCTTGACTCTTCTTTCCACCTCCTGCATAACTTCTTTTGGCTATTTAGCTACCGCTACATTCAAAGCTTCCGTCTCCATGTCTCTTATCACCTCTTCTTCCCCAACTCCCCTAATTTCTTCCACCTTCTTCTCAGCTCCTCCAAGTTCCGCCTCTTTCCTGCACCTTCTCCTCACCTCCTTTGAGCACTTCTTCCCCCTTCGCAGCTCATCTCATCAATTCTTCCTCCTCCTCTCCTCTGTCTCTTGGGTCTTTCTCTTGCCAAACTTCTGGGGTTTTCTTTCTCTGGCTTTCTGGGTTTACTGTCCCCCAGCCTCTTCTGTCTATTGTTCTGTATGCCCCTGTCTCTGCTTTCTACAGTCTCTTCTGTCTACTCATCCACAGGCCCCTGGCCCTGCTTTCCTCAGCCTCCTCGGGCTATCCTTCCCCAAGCCCCTAGCACTACGTTCCCAAGCCTCCTAGGTCTACTCTTCCCCAGGGCCCTAGCACTACTTTCTCCAGCCTCCTGGGTCTACACATCCATGGGCCTCTGGCCCTGCTCTCCTCAACCTCCTCGGGCTATCCTTCCCCAGGCTTTCCCCAAGTCTCCTCTGTCTACTCATCCCCTGGCTCTGCTTTCTATGGTCTCCTTGGTCTATGCTTCCCCGGACCCCTGGCCCCGCTTTCAAAAGCCTCCTCTGCCTACTCATCCACTGGCCCTGCTTTCCTCAGCCTTCTCGGTCTACTCATCCCCTGGCCCCAGGCTCTGCTATCCACAGTCTCCTCGGTCTATGTTTCTCCAGGCCCCTGGCCCTGCTTTCCCCTGCCTCCTGGGTCTACTCTTCAACAGGCCCCTAGCTCTACTTTCCCCAGCCTCCTGGGTCTACTCTTCCCCTGGCCCGTGGCTCTACTTTCCCCAGCCTCCTCGGTCTACTCTTCCCCCTGCCCCTGGCTCTGCTTTCCACAGCCTCCAAGGGCTACTCTTCCCCAGGCCCCTAACTCTGCTTTCCACAGTCTCCTCGGGTCTATGCTTTTCCATGTCCCTGGCCCTGCTTTCTCCAGTCTCCTAGGCCTACTCTTCCCCAGGCCCTTGGCCTTGCTTTCCCCAAGTCTCCTCTGTCTACTCTTCCCCAGGCCCTGCTTTCTTCAGCCTTCTCCGTCTATTCTTCCCCAGGGCCCTGGCCCTGCGTTCCCCAACCCCCTGGATCTACTTATCCCCAGACCCCCAGGCCTACTTTCCCCAGCCTCCTGGGTCTACTCTCCCCGAGGCCCTGCTTTCCCTAGCCTCCCCAGTCTACTCTCCCTAGACCTTTGGTCCTGCTGTCCCAAGTCTCCTGGATCTACCTATCCCCAGGCCCCCAGTCCTACTTCCCCCAGCCTCCTGTGTGTACTCTTTCCCATGCCCCTAACTCTGCTTTCCTCAGCCTCCTGGGTCTACTCTTTTTGCTTTCCCCATCCTCATCAGTCTACTCTTCCCCAGGCCCCTGCCCCCGCTTTCCACAGCCTCCTGGGTCTA
This sequence comes from Ambystoma mexicanum, assembly GCF_040938575.1. Taxonomy (NCBI): domain Eukaryota; kingdom Metazoa; phylum Chordata; class Amphibia; order Caudata; family Ambystomatidae; genus Ambystoma; species Ambystoma mexicanum. Next base: position 1,630,161,847 of record NC_090932.1, read on the forward strand.
CTTTTCACCAGGCCACTAGCTCTGCTTCCCCAGCCTCCCCAATGTACTCTTCCCCAGGCCCCTAGATCTGCTTTCCACAGCTTCCTCTGTCTACTCATCCGCAGGCCCCTGGCTCTGCATTCCCCAGCCTCCTCGGTCAACTCTTCCCCAGGGCCCTGGTTCTGCATTCCCCAGCCTCCTCTGTGTACTCTCCCCAGGTCCCTGGCTCTGTATTCCCCAGCCTCCTCGGTCTACTCTTCCCCATGCCCCTGGCTCTGCATTCCCCATCCTCCTCAGTCTACTCTTCCGCAGGCCCCTGGCTCTGCATTCCCCAGCCTCCTCGGTCTACTCTTCTTCAGACCCATGGCTCTGCATTCCCCAGCCTCCTCGGTCTACTCTCCCCCAGGGCCCTGGTTCTGCATTCCCCAGCCTCCTCTGTGTACTCTCCCCCCGGGCCCCTGGCTCTGTATGCCCCAGCCTCCTCGGTCTACTCTTCCCCATGCCCCTGGCTCTGCATTCCCCATCCTCCTCAGTCTACTCTTCCCCAGACCCATGGCTCTGCATTCCCCAGCCTCCTCGGTCTACTCTCCCCCAGGGCCCTGGTTCTGCATTCCCCAGCCTCCTCTGTGTACTCTCCCCCCTGGCCCCTGGCTCTGTATGCCGCAGCCTCCTCGGTCTACTCTTCCCCATGCCCCTGGCTCTGCATTCCCCAGCCTCCTCGTTCTACTCTTCCCCATGCCCCTGGCTCTGCATTCCCCAGCCTCCTTGGTCTACTCTTCCCCAGACCCATGGCTCTGCATTCCCGGTGTACTCGGTGTACTCTCCCCCAGGGCCCTGGCTTTGAATTCCCCAGCCTCCTCGGTCTACTCTTCCCCAGGCCCATGGCTCTGCATTCCCCAGGCCCCAGAATCTGAATTCACCAGCCTCTTCGGTCTACTCTTCCCCAGGCCCATGGCTCTGAATTCCCCAGCCTTCTCGGTCTACTCTTTCCCAGGCCCTTGGCTCTGCATTCCCCAGCTTCCTTGGTCTACTCTTCCCAGGGCCCTGGCTCTGCATTCCCCAGCCTCCTCGGTCTACTCTTCCCCAGGCCCCTGGCTCTGCATTCCCCAGCCTCCTCGGTCTACTCTTTCCCAGGCCCCTGGCTCTGCATTTCCCAGCCTCCTCGGTCTACTCTTCCCCAGGCCCCTGGCTATCCATTCCCCAGCCTCCTCGATCTACACTTCACCAGGCCCTGGCGCTGCATTCCCCAGCCTCGGTCTACTCTTCTCCAGGCCCCTGACTCTGCATTCCCCAGCCTCCTCGGTCTACTCTTCCCCAGGCACCCGGCTCTGCATTCCCCAGTCTCCTCGGTCTACTCTTCCCCAGGCCCCTGCCTCTGCATTCCCCAGCCTCCTCGGTCTACTCATCCCCAGGCCCCTGGCTCTGCATTCCCCAGCCTCCTCCGTCTACTCTTCCCCAGGCCCCTGACTCTGCATTCCCCAGCCTTCTCGGTCTACACTTCCCCAGACCCCTGGCTCTGCATTCCCCAGCTTCCTCGGTCTACTCATCCCCATGCCCTAGGCTCTGCATTCCCCAGCATCCTCGGTCTACTCTTCCCAAGGCCCCTGGCTCTGCATTCCCCAGCCTCCTCAGTCTATTCTTCCCCAGGCCCCTGGCCTACTCTTCCCCAGGCCCCTGGCTCTGCATTCCCCAGCCTCCTCTGTCTACTCATCCCCAGGCCCTTGGCTCTGCATTCCCCAGCCTCCTCGGTCTACTCTTCCCAAGGGCCCTGGCTCTGCATTCCCCAGCTTCCTCGGTCTACTCTTCCCCAGGTCCCTGGCTCTGCATTCCCCAGCCTCCTCGGTCTACTCTTCCCCAGGCCCCTGACTCTGCATTCCCCAGCCTCCTCGGTCTACTGTTCCCCAGGCCCCTGGCTCTGTATTCCCCAGCCTCCTCGGTCTACTCTTCCCCAGGCCCCCGGCTGTCCATTCCCCAGCCTCTCGGTCTACTCTTCCCCTGCCCCTGGCTCTGCTTTCCACAGCCTCCTCTGCCTACTCATCCCCTTGCCCTGCTTTCCTCAGCCTTCTCTGTCTATTCTTCCCCAGGCCCCTGGCCCTGCTTTCCCCAAGTCTTCTCGTCTGCTCATCTCCTGGCCCCTGGCTCTGCTTTCCATAGTCTCCTCGGTTTATGCTTTTCCAGGCCCCTGGCCACGCATTCCCCAGCCTCCTCGGTCTACTGTTCCCCAGGCCCCTGGCTCTGTATTCCCCAGCCTCCTCGGTCTACTCTTCCCCAGGCCCCCGGCTGTCCATTCCCCAGCCTCTCGGTCTACTCTTCCCCCTGCCCCTGGCTCTGCTTTCCACAGCCTCCTCTGCCTATTCATCCCCTTGCCCTGCTTTCCTCAGCCTTCTCTGTCTATTCTTCCCCAGGCCCCTGGCCCTGCTTTCCCCAAGTCTTCTCGTCTGCTCATCTCCTGGTCCCTGGCTCTGCTTTCCATAGTCTCCTCGGTTTATGCTTTTCCAGGCCCCTGGCCACGCTTTCCCCAGCCTCCTCGGTCTACTCTTCCCCATGCCCCTGGCTCTGCATTCCCCAGCCTCCTCGGTCTACTCTTCCCCATGCCCCTGGCTCTGCATTCCCCATCCTCCTCGGTCTACTCTTCTACAGACCCATGGCTCTGCATTCCCCAGCCTCCTCGGTGTACTCTCCCCCAGGGCCCTGGTTCTGCATTCCCCAGCCTCCTCTGTGTACTCTCCCCCAGGCCCCTGGCTTTGAATTCCCCAGCCTCCTCGGTCTACTCTTCCCCAGGCCCATGGCTCTGCATTCCCCAGGCCCCAGGATCTGAATTCCCCAGCCTCCTCGGTCTACTCTTCCCCAGGCCCATGGCTCTGCATTCCCCAGCCTTCTCAGTCTACTCTTTCCCAGGCCCCTGGCTCTACATTCCCCAGCTTCCTCGGTCGACTCTTCCCAGGGCCCTGGCTCTGCATTCCCCAGCCTCCTCGGTCTACTCTTTCCCAGGCCCCTGGTTCTGCATTCCCCAGCCTCCTCGGTCTACTCTTCCTCAGGCCCCTGGCTGTCCATTCCCCAGCCTCCTCGGTCTACACTTCATCAGGCCCTGGCTCTGCATTCCCCAGCCTCCTCGGTCTACTCTTCCCCAGGCACCCGGCTCTGCATTCCCCAGTCTCCTCGGTCTACTCTTCCCCAGGGCCCTGCCTCTGCATTCCCCAGCCTCCTCGGTCTACTCATCCCCAGGCCCCTGGCTCTGCATTCCCCAGCCTCCTCCGTCTACTCTTCCCAGGCCCCTGACTCTGCATTCCCCAGCCTTCTCGGTCTACTCTTCCCCAGACCCCTGGCTCTGTATTCCCCAGCCTCCTCGGTCTACTCATCCCCATGCCCTTGGCTCTGCATTCCCCTGCCTCCTCGGTCTACTCTTCCCCAGGCCCTTGGCTCTGAATTCCCCAGCCTCCTCGGTCTACTCTTCCCAAGGCCCCTGGCTCTGCATTCCCCAGCCTCCTCGGTCTACTCTTCCCCAGGCCCCTGGCTCTGCATTCCCCAGCTTCCTCGGTCTACTCTTCCCCAGGTCCCTGGCTCTGCATTCCCCAGCCTCCTCGGTCTACTCTTCCCCAGGCCCCTGACTCTGCATTCCCCAGCCTCCTAGGTCTACTCTTCCCCAGGCCCCTGGTTCTGCATTCCCCAGCCTCCTCGGTCTACTCTTCCCCAGGCCCCCGGCTGTCCATTCCCCAGCCTCCTCCGTCTACTCTTCCCCAGGCCCCTGGCTCTGCATTCCCCAGCTTCCTCGGTCTACTCTTCCCCAGGCCCCCGGCTGTCCATTCCCCAGCCTCCTCCGTCTACTTTTCCCCAGGCCCCTGGCTCTGCATTCCCCAGCTTCCTCTGTCTACTCTTCCCCAGTCCCCTGACTCTGCATTCCCCAGCCTCCTAGGTTTACTCATTGGTTGTCACTTAAGTTTCTGCATCAGCCACTTATCGCCTCATTACCCCAGCCTCCTGGGCCAAATTACCTCTTTTCATGACTCCAACACCCTTCTGCACAGGCTATTTCTTTTATAGGGCCTTGGCCCCGCCTTCCAGCCTCTCTCTGCTACCCACACCCTGCCTCCACCCTTGGGCAGGACTCCTTTCGCCTAATTGGTTTTAAGTGTATGCGTGTCGAGAGCAAGCGTCGTGATTGGTGGACTGCTCGAGTTCTATCTCCTGGTTCAGGGCCTGGCGGCTTTCCCCTCTCTTTGGTTTCATATAGGGTTTAGGCAACTGCGCACACAACTATGTGGGGTCATTACTCCTCGTTTCCCTTGAAGGGGCAGGAGAGTCTAAGGTGGCAATGTGACGAGCCCCCGTCTTCCACACATGGCATGGAGGGGATAGCCAGACGGTTCTCCATATGCCGCCTGCTGGGCCAGCATCGTGCGGCTTGTGACACCACCTGGCCCCCCTCTAGGCACCCACACCATCCACCAGCAAGGCCAACCAGAGGACTTCATCCTAGTATACACAGCTGCCTTTACTCAATGTACGAACTACCTAGACAGCCGCTTGACACTTTGCTTTGATTTATTATGCTCTGTTGCGTGTTTGATAAGTTCTTTGATTTTATATTTTATGTTTTGTTGAATGTTCTGTGTTGTCATTTGCGAACTTTTGCTGTATTATAGGGGAAGGGATAAAGGAGAGGAAGGATAGCTCAGGGGCAACGCGCCCGCCTTAGAAGACAGCGCAGCGCAACTCAGATTCCAATCCCGATCCCGCGCTTAGAAACCTCTCGCTGGTATTAAGCACGTTATAAAAGAACAATTATAATAATTATAGTTCATGGATGCCTTACAAGGTAGAGCAGGTTGGCTGCAACATGCTCACCAAGGGTGCATAACAAAGGGCAAGGGATGTTAACACCCGTTACAGCCCACCCGCCCCCCCGGGCTGCAAAGCGGTGCTGACTTTGGATTCTAACTCCCGGCTTATGCTCACCGAGGTGAAGGCGTTAGGTGTGGTGTCCCCCCCAACCCTGTCTGAAGATGTGTGGGGACCCATTTCAGCACGATGGTTGCCCCCACCCCCCACCACCCCTTGCTTAGAGCAGAAAGCAGTTTGAGGCACCCGGGCGGTGGGAGGGGCATACATTATAATGGAGATTATCACGAGATGGCGAGGCAGCAGGGAGCTGAAACACTGAATGCCCACTGAATAGCTCTGAATCGTGCTACGGATCCTCCTTTGTAAGCAAGTGGATGACATGGAGGAACCACTGTTGAAAGGCAATGAGGTGATAACACTTCTGTTTTCCCCAATGAAAGTGACGGCTGGACGGGCTCCAGCAAACGCAGCTCTTAAGGCAGGCGCTGCAAAGAGCACACTGTAAGTGCCAGAATGTTCGGAATATATTGCTGTGTTATTAGACTGCTGGCTGGCAACATGGGGGCAGTTGCTAGGGCCCTCTTAAGGCTTGAGGCCCCTTTCATTTGAAAAGATTGAAAGGCCCTGGCACCGTCCTTTTGTTCCCCACACCTTCTGTTACTCACTGCCGGCTTCACGGCTTCTTGGGCGAATGGTACCGCACGGTTCACATGGGTGCAAGGAGTGTGCAAGAAACTGACGCCTCCCGGGTGCCCATCTTCGAGGGGCTGCAGCGCTCAGCATTACGGTTGTTTAATATTCCGCCCGGCGTCTCATTTCAGACCTAACAGTACAGCCAAATTTTGAATTAGGGTCAGGTGCGTTGCGACGAGGATAGAATGGGGAACAACCACATTGAAAATGGCGCAGAATCATTCTGCATCCACATTGCTTCCATTTTGTCTATTTTGACGGCGCGTATCCACCTCCCACTATGAAGGGAATAAGAGATTGCCGGGCCTTCTTTGGAGGAGGACCCTCATTTTGCCTAGTTCAGTGCCTATATCAATCATAAGGTAATGAAAAACCTTTAGGAATCAGCCTGTTTAGAAAATCATCAGAGAATCTACAAATGCACATTACGGATCATGAGATAGAGAATAAAGGATTGGGGTGCGCTGCAGGTCAGCCTGGACTGCCCCTTTGGGGGTGGGACCAAGCCTGATTTGCATGTGATCTTTCCCCTTTCTGTAATGGCTTGGCAGGCTGAAAAACAGTGGCCTGGAGGGTTTCCCATAGCAATGCCAGAGGTTAAGATTCATTCTAAACCTTCCAGCCATTACCTCTGTGTTTTCCTGTGCCTGCTGGGCCTAGAGACCCAGGGTTCTCCTCACTGAGGGAGCCCAATAAGGCCAAAACATGTCTGGGGATGCTTGTGGTCTCGTGCAGAAGGGCTGTGACCTAGCAGTTCAGGTTGGACTGCCCCTTCTGGTGTGGGACCAAGCCTGATTTGAATATGGTCTTTCCCCTTCTGTAATGGCTTGGCAGGCAAAGAAGATGGCCTGGAGGGTTGCCCAGAGCAATGCCAGAGGTTAAGATTAATTCTAAACTTTCCAGCCATCAGCTCTTTGTTTTTGTTTTTTTGTTTCAAGTATTGACACCAGAAAGGAGGCCTGTGGACTCGTGGCTGTGATTGGCTCTGGTTATCATTCCCACTCGGTAATCTGCTGTTGTTCCCTAACAGTAGGAGTAGAGACGCCGGCCGGCCTGGCATGCTATCGCCAGAGTCTGGGGCGTCTAGACCTGAATAAATGCCCAGCCCAAGGCATAACCAGGGTCGAAGCTGGCAGGCATACACTGGAGAAGGGCACTATTCACATGCCATAATGATCTCTCTCACGATTATGAGACTCTGAGCTCCTTATGCACAAACAATCAGTTGGTTGATTAGATGTCATATTGTTTAACCCTATTTTCAAAATAGCAGATAACTGTCAGACATGAAATAAGTGATTTGTTTTCAGTACACACATACAATAAAAATAACAATTAACTGACAGACAACAGCAGGGGTGACCTGTGGCATTTGATTTGAGATAATTAACTAGTTCAATATTTTTGTAACAAACTTAACTTCGCAGAAGGGATTAGAACCTGTGTCACTCTGCGTTGTCTTTCTCTTGCTAAACACGTTGCCACTGAGCTATTCTCCCAGCCCGTACGATTGTTTTGTCTAATAACTGTACCTTTGAGTTTATAAATATTAATCTTTGTTTTTTAATTTGTAGAAAACATTTATGAAACACTGTGTTTCTGTTGAAGCTCCATTATTGCTGGAGAGTGTAAAAGAGAGGCTCTGTTTCTTGGCTGGCTCAGGTGTTCCGTTGCTGCCAGAATATTTGATCCTTAATTGTTACTCTGAGTTATTGACTGTATTCTGACATTTTTATTGGCTAAGGAGGGATCAATATTGAACTCCAGGTGCTAATGCCTTGTATGTATAATGTTATGACATTGGCGGTGAAGTTATGTAAGGTATATTGTTAAATGTTATAATCAATATCATTGTGTAGGCTTCTGTTTTGGCAGGTTGTGTCAAGTCTCATGTTATATCAGAAGCTATAATGTAAAATGCTATAATCTATATCTGTATCTGCGCTTATGTTATGTAGGTTGTGCTACACATCATGTTATATTAGATGCTATGCAAGGTCTATTTTCAAATGTTAAGTCTCCATCGTTAAGCAGTCTTGTGATATTGTAGGCTGTGTTGGGTATCATATTATATTGGATGCTATGCAAGCTACTGTACACACTGTTATAACCTATATCGTTATGTATGTGTATGTTATGTTGCTTATTGTAGGCTGTGTTAGCTATCATATTATATTGGGTGCTATGCAAGGTACAGTACACACTGTTATGATCTGCATCGTTATGCATGTTTGTTATGTTATTGTAGGCTGTGTTAGCTATCATATTATATTGGGTGCTATGCAAGGTACAGTACAAACTGTTATGATCTGCATCGTTATACATGTTTATGTTATGTTATTGTAGGCTGTGTTGGGTATCATATTATATTAGATGCTATGCAAGGTCTATTTTCAAATGTTAAGTCTCCATCGTTAAGCAGTCTTGTGATATTGTAGGCTGTGTTGGGTATCATATTATATTGGATGCTATGCAAGCTACTGTACACACTGTTATAACCTATATCGTTATGTATGTGTATGTTATGTTGCTTATTGTAGGCTGTGTTAGCTATCATATTATATTGGGTGCTATGCAAGGTACAGTACACACTGTTATGATCTGCATCGTTATGCATGTTTGTTATGTTATTGTAGGCTGTGTTAGGTATCATATTATATTGGATGCTACGCAAGGAACAGTACACACTGTTTTAACCTATATCGTTATGTATGTTTATGTTATGTTACTTATTGTAGGCTGTATTAGGTACCCTGTTTCATTGCATGTTATGCAATATTCTGGGCATTGAGGGAGCAGGAATGCACACCACGTGGTCTCTCCTTCTGCATCAATATATTGTGTCCCTTCCTATGGCTTGCTCTGGCCCTGTTGTGGGGGCTGCACGGTGGGTTAAGGTCCCACCCCTTACTTGTGCAGCCCATCACTGCAGGGCTCACTCGCGTGAACCTGCAGCAGTGCTCCCTGTTGCGAGTCACCCCCCAGGCCCCGCCCCCCGTGTCATATCTGTTACGTGTTTGCGAAGCACTTCCTGGCCGCATTGATCAGGTCACGTGACGCAGGAAGGTGCTGATCGGTGCCTGGGGACTCCTTGTGCTTGAGATCGATAGCCGGCTATATTGGCTCCACGGTTTCCCAGCGGGAAGCGCGGCTGAGGATACCAGCCAAAACATACACGAGTAATATGCATTAGTAAGATCGCCCACACACTGTGTGTAAGTACGACAGTGCCTGTGTGTGCATTGCAGCGTGCCATTAGTGGAGCTGGCGCGGTGCCCAAGGTCGGAAGGGGTCATGGCAGCGTGGATTCTATGTAGTAAAGCCAATGGGCCAAGGGGAGTTGGAAAGTGATGGCTGAGGATTGGCTGAAGGGGCGAGGGGAGACACAGGAGCATGGTACCAAAGGGGCAATGGAGTGTTAGCTCTCTGGGCAAGGGTACCAGAAGTTAAGACCTGCCATGATGCCATCAAAGGCGCGGGGCATGCGGAGGGCGATGCACTGTTACACGCTGATGACTGCGAAGGCTGAGGTGTGGCAGCGCATAAAACATACACCCTGTGGGTGCAGATCTGGGGGAATGTGGTTCCGGGTCATGTAACATGGGGGGTCGGGCCAAAGGAGGCAGCCTATTGCATCCAACTGGGTGCAGCGCCTAAAAACTATGAGTGTGGAGCGCAAGGGATCGGGGCGACACAAGTAAGAGCAGGCGGGCATTAAACCAACCAATGGAGAAAGAGGGGCGGAGAGCAGAGGAACATAACGGTTAAGAGGCATGCAAAGTTTAATATCTGGGGGCAGGGACGGTACTAGGGCATTTGAACCGACCCTCAGGAGACTGCCCCTACCCAAGCTAACTTCCTGTTGGCAGTTCCATCACAAAGCAAAGTACTTCTTCAATTCAGGACATTAAATGTACGCTTTGCAGCCTGCACGTTACAGGCTGCCATTGCTGGTGCCCTATAGGCTGTCACCTCCCTCCGACTTTGCAGTATCCAGCCACGTTCTTATCAACTTGTAGCCTTTTACCCCAGTTTCAACTATAGTAACACCCCGCTGACAAAGATCGAGTGATAGCTTTTCAGTGGACATTTAGCATTTCATCTCCCTGTGATAATCTGCACCTATGAACCCACTCCCTGCATTCCTTAACCTCTCCATTATGATCTATGCATCCCATGGGGGTCTCTGACTGTTTTTATCAGCTGTAGGCAGTGGCACCCCCAAACATCATTTTCAAATGGGCCCCCATGAGCCCTGTCACATCTCCAGTGCAGAATACCAGGCCAGTTATGTCATTATAAGGTCCCTACCTAGCCGTGGGTGGCGGGGGGAGGTTTTATGGTCACTGCATCAAATCCCTTGCATCAAAATGCATTTGCATCACATTTTTTCCATCTAAAAACTTTGCATCAAATTCATTTTTGGGGGGGGGACTCCAATGCCCCAAACCTCTGTTTTTTACCCTTTAAAACCTTCCTAGACAAAAATTAACCCTTTACACCACAGAAACATGCATTCGTTGCACATTTATTATATGGAATAAATTTGATGGAATGGCATTAGATGGAAAGGCATTAGGTGCAATGACCAGATACCGTGCTCAAGACCATGCCAGTGTTGCACCTTATAAAGCCCCTGGACCAGGGGGTGCAGAAGACCAGGTCAGTGATGCCCTTCCTAAGGCCCTGCTCCAGAGAGTGCAGAACGCTAGGTATCTTAATCCCCTCATAAGGCCCCTGGGTACTGGACCAGGTGATGCAGATGGGCAGGTAAGTGATGTGCCGCATAGGGCCCTGGGCCAGGGAGTGTAGAAGACCAGGTCAGTGATGCCCATCCTAAGGTTCCTGGTTTCTGGACCCGGGGATGCGGAAGACCAGGTAAGTGATGCCCATCATAAATCCTTATCCCTGGACCAGGGGGTGCAGTTGTCCAGGTCAGTGATGCCCATCCTAAGGCCCTCGGGCCCTGGACCAGGTGGTGCAGAAGACCAGGTCTTTTTTTTTTTTTTTTTGGTTTTGCAAGAAAACCTTTACAAAAACTATGGTCAAAATTCGAATCATACAAGAACCAAATATACATTCATACTTAACAACACAAAAGATGGTCAATTACAGACTCAGAATGAAATTTCAAATTACGATCTCAGAAACCAGGGAATAACTGAATGGACCGGTTCACATTAACCAGGGAGCTCACTGGCATAAGCTGTCTTTTGGTAATTCATTAGTATGGTAAGTTTCTCCGAAACTTTTACTATCGCAGCAGTGAGCATAATTTCCTGGCCGGAGATCAGTCTATTCCAGAATGCATCTTGGACTAAGCTCTCCTCTCTGGTTACGAATCTCCTCAGTGGTGACGCTCTAATGGCCCATGTGCCTTCGCACTCCAGCAGTAGATGTTTGAGTGATTGCAAATTCGGAGAGTCGCAGACTTTACAAAATCTTAGAGCCTTCTCTCCCTGGTTTCTTTGAGCCAAGATTTCTCCCGTGTGGGCTTAATTCAATCTGAGCCTGAGAAAATTGTTTCTTATTCTTTGATCGGGGAACTTTTCCAGGTAACGTTGCATGGTGCCGAGTTTCCTGTCCACTGTCAGGAAGAGGTTTGGTGGTTTATCCTGCGATTGTTTGGATCCAGTCAACCATTTCTAGTTTTTTTTAACTTTCAAGGGGTTTTGCACAAGGATTTCTGTTGTTAGTTCCAGCCTGTGCAGAATGTGTCCAATTATTTTTTCTAGACCAAGAAGTTGTTTTGATTTTGCTTTTTTTAGGTGTTGATTTACGTCAAAAAAGAGAGAGGACCTACTGGCTGTAATTATGTTACGATAAAGGGACAGAAGTTTCCACTCTGCATGGCAACTCAAAGAAGTGAGACCCAATTCAAATCTCAGGCTAACAGAGGGAGTGCACATTGGGAGGTGAATAGATGATTTCCACAGGAGACCCTCAATTTTGCTCCAGTCATAGTTCCACAGCGAAGGCTTCGCCTCGAGGCCATAGAGGAGTACCGGAACTGCTTTGCCTATGTAGAACTTCTTGAGTGGAGATAATGAGAATTTGCAGAAATTTCCATTCAGGTTTTTCATTTGTGCAATGATTTTTGATGTCTTTCCAAGGATAGATGGTATCACCTTGTTTGAGGTTGGATGAGCTAGGATTTCATATCCCAGATATATGAGCTCGTCCACAAGAGGGATTGCCTTACTGTCCAGGACCCAGTTCCTTGAAGTCACCTTTTTATTGGGATGTTTAAAGATCAGGATCTTAGATTTTGATGGATTAATTATCAGACCATTTAGTTTGGCGTATTCGTTGAGTTTGGTCAGAAGATGCTGCAACCCTAGTGCTGAACCGTCCAAGAGCACTAGGTCATCCGTGTAGGCTACCATTGATCCTGGGGCAGATTAGCGACGCCGAAGCCAGAAAATCACCAATGTCCGATAGAAATAAATTGAAGAATAATGGTGCACCCAAACATCCTTGTCGTACCCCCTTAAGGACCTGGATTATTTCTGATAGGTTACCAAGATCATCCAGCCTCACCCTAATCGTGGTGTTCTTGTGAAGCTCTATGAGCATGGCCAGGAGGGGAGCAGGTATCCCCCAGTTATGAAGTTTCTGCCAAAGGAGGGATCTGTCCACAAGGTCAAATGCCTTGGACAGGTCAACCCAAGCCCCATACAGCGGAGAGCCTTCTTTCTCATTTGAACTTTCGCTCAACAGGTTCAGGATGAGACCGTTAAGGCTGGTGGAAAGGCCCTTCCTAAAACCTGTTTGGTGCGGGGGGAGAATCTGTTTTGAGTCCACCGATTGAGAAAGTTCTCTCAGTAATAGCCTCATGAATATTTTGCTATCTATATCCAAGAGCGCGATGGGTTGATAACATGTTGGACTTAGCCTATCACCCCCTTTAAGAATGGAATAATAGGTGCGTTCTTCCATGATGGTGGGAAGATTTTTTCCTTTAGAATTCCTTGGTAGAGATGAAATAATGACTTTGCCCATAATTTTGGCTGATATTTTAACACCTGGTAAGTGAGGCCATTAGGACCTGCCGCCTTTGAGGTAGAGGATGATGTTATAAGATCTTCAATTTCTTCTTTAGTGAATGCCAGGGACCATATGATGTTGCGGGGGGTAAAGTCTCTGGAGCCAGTTGCTTCAAAGTTTTTGAACAAATAGTCTACCTACTTGTGCTCCGGGACTAGATTGCAAAGGGAACTGTTTTGGCCGGTTTCAAGTTGGTTTAGTGCCGCCCAAAAGTTTCTGCAATTGTTTGCACTGAGAAGAGAAAGCATTATCTCCCTATCTTCTTGGAGTTTTTGATGTTTGTGATTTTTAGACCAATTTCGGTAGATTTGTTTGGTCTTTTTAAGCTTTTGCATACAGCCGAGAGGGTCTTCTGCTCTATTCTGTCTTATGTGGCGGAGTGTTTGTCGCAGGGTTCTTTTCTTGTTGAAAGTTTCCTCGTCAAAATGATGGAGATGTATCTGTTTCCCCACGATTTTTACTTCACTTGGATGGCAAATGGACCACGCAAACTTTCCAAATTTTTCTGGATGGATCTCTTCAGCCCATGTTTCGGGTGGACTGCTACTAAAGGATCATTCAATTTTTTCCCTCCATGTTTGTATTTAACTACTTTCAAATTTCCCTTTGAGCCTTCCAATTCTTGTGCAGTGTGTGGAGTGGAAGGACTCTGAATTTCGGAGAAATAAAGTTCCAACCTGGCGTGATCACTCCCCCCCTCCCAGTCTAAGGTAAGGCAAGGGCAGTGTAGGGTGAGGGATGATGAAACGAAAAAGTAGTCTAGAGTTGACTGCAGCGTCCCTTGGCGCCATGTTGGTCCGGCCATTCCCACACTCCTATTTTTTTCAATTATCATGTCGAGATCCCATGACTGAAAAAAGTCCCACCATTGTTTGCCTTTCTGTGTGGTGCTTTGTTTAATTTGGCCATTCCTCCTATTTCCTGGGTTGATATGGTCTGTATTCAGATCCCCCGCAACAATGATCTGCGCTCCCTCGTAGTTAGTCTTAGCCGTAGAGAATAATTCTTGAAGGGTATCTATGAAGTCTTGAAGTTTCGAGCTGGCTGGGTTCCAATAGATGTTTACCAGAATGAGAGTGAACCGACAATCATTCTGCCCTATCTCTGATTTACAAGCCTGGATACCCACCATGTTGTTACATAGCGGAACAATATCTTTGACGCTGGAATTTTTAGTTTCTATTATCAGACCTCCTGCTGGCCTTCCTTTTGGCTTTTGTGAGGCCTTGAGGTTCTGTACTGTGAAGCCCTCTATCTCAACAGAGTTGGCTAACAGAGTCTCCTGGAGCAACAAGATATCATTGTGTTCTAAAAGGTCGTTTTTAAGTTGCTTTTTCCTCAAGAAGCTCGGGCCTCTCGTGTTCCAGGAGACTAATCTAAGACCCCTCTGTCTAAAGACTGTTCTGCTCCTCACCGAGTTTCAGGAAGATTTGCGTAATGATTTCTGGGAGTTTTGTTATCAAGTTCTCATTTAGTTTGAGACCAGATGATGCATTACTTTGGGGCCCTCTAGCCGTTCCGGCGGTGCCCATGATAGTAAGTGCATGCTCCACTCCTGACTGTTTTAACCCCGAATGGTTTCCGCACCTGCCTTCCTCCTCTGATTCGCATACCCAAAGACCTTCTTTGGCCAAGTCATCTTTGTTGATGATAAGTGCCTGTTGTGCCTTTCTGGAAGTAAGAGCTATCTCTACGAAAAATGTGTCTTCGCTAATCGGAAAAGTAAGGTACTCGATGTCCTCTGAGGCAAAAAGAAACAGGTTATAGTTTTTTTTTTATTTCCGACAGTAGGACAGATCTACAGAGTGATTTCCTTTTATTCTGTTTCTCAAGTCTGAGCCATACATTTGGAATTGTAAAGTTTGATGTCACGGTTTCCTCTTTTCTTGTAGCAAGGTTATGCTGATTTTGTTCAGGAGTCTCTCTTCCTCCATACTTAGGACATATTTCAAGATTTTTGGATTTCACAGACCCATTCCGACAGTCAACTTCACTGAGTATGGAACTTAGTGGCATCTCGTCTTGGGTAGCTGACGCGGGAGATGCGTTGATTAGTGGTAATGTAGAGACAGTTTTCCCTAGCGGTTTTAAGAAGATTGGGGCCATTTTTATGGCGACTTGTCTGGGCTCCATATTGGCTTCCTTTGTTTGCCCCTTGTGTGCGTTTTGTTTAAAAAATATTGGGGCAATCTTGATATTTGTATGAGCCAATTTTCCGTTTTGGTTGTTGGGAGCTGCAGGTGGCAAAATTATAGGATCCGTTTGCATACCAAAGTTCGTGGTTTGAGCTTTGGTGTCACTGGGACCCTCCTTGCCTATTGAACATGCCTTTTTTTCCTGTTTTTCCCAGAAGCACACTTGATGGCCAGGGTATCGTTTGGATTTGATGTCTGTGAAGGATTGATGACTAGGGATGCAGTTGCAGTAGGGTCAGCTGCCTTTTCAGCTGAGGGAGTAGTCAGATTTTTCAAGAATGTGTTTTTCCCTGTTTTTTTTTAGCCTTATTTTTCTGATTTTCTGGTTTCTTCATGGTCTTATCTAATTGTGTGTAGAAAGTAGTCTCTTTTGGTTTGACCCCTTTATTCCTTTTCTGCCACGTTTTACTCTTAAGTTTCTGTGGTGCATCAGAGCTCTGACTTGAACTACTAGTTGAGTTTTCTTTTAGGCTTTCTTTCTGAGCATTTTGAGTGCTATCACCGATTTCTTCAATCACGTCGATGTCGACATTTGCCAGCCTTCGAAACTCTTCCAGTATTGAATCCGAGAGCGGGGTATCATCAAAAAAATCCTTAGCCCCCTCTTCGTTCAAAATCTCGTTCTGATTTTGGAGATTTTGAATTTCCAGAGGCAGTGTCTTTAGAAGCTCATGGCTTGTAGCATTGCCTTTTGCCCCCTCTTTCAATAGGTTTTGAATGTGGGCGATGTCCAGCCCTTGTTTAACTCCCTCTATTTGTGTTTCTTTTAGGATTGGAATCATGATAGTATTCATGATGTTATTTACGGCTACCATAGCTGATTCGTTTTTAGTGATTTCATGTGACATTTCCAAAAGAAGGCCTGCTTGTGTTTGTACTTCTGTTTTTAAGAGTTTGAACACTGAGACCAAGGAATTAAGTACATAACTCAAGGCTGCCAATGTACTTTCGGGAGCTGGAGGGGACCCTTCTGGAGGGGTGGCTATTAGCTCTTCTTGTTGGTCTCGGTGGATAGGTGAACTCACCATATTTTCTTGAATAATGTCTGTGGATATTGAGTTTACTTTTGAGCCCTCTATAGGGGTTGTGCTGGCCAAAATGGTATGATTGTGAACTGGTAGCTGCCAGGTGGTGTCGATAATGTCGACCAGGTCATTAGCACTCTTGTTCCTTTTCCTAAGGAAGTGATCATTGATTCTTGTCTGGATTTGTTCAGTCATCAGAGTGTACTCCAACCCTCGTTTCCAACGTTTCTGAATGTGGAGGTTAGGAAACCTCCCCTCAGGGGTTTGCTGTTTGTCTATATGGCTCAAAACATGGGTATTGATTGAAACCACCTGTGCTGGGGCTAGGCCAGAACCATTAGAAACCCCCTTGCCAGGCTCCCTCCCTGCCTCCAGATATGACCCATCTTGAACGTCCATCTCTTCCTCAAAAGGTGAACTCCGTAATCTCATTACAGATGTAAGATTTCGTGGCGATAGTGAGTGATAAACCCTGAATTTATTTACCTTTTTGGTGCGACCCCAGTGCGCCAAACAGTCGCTCAACAATCCTTGGGCTTTACTCCTGACGGGTTTAACGCCGCAAGGGTGGTAGCCTTCCTCCTTTGAATTGGCCCAAAGTCACGTGATCGGGGCACGTGTCACTCTTGCCCCGCCTCCTCCAGGAAGCGCGATGTTGCGTGGGCGATGCCGGCAAGAGCCCAATGTAGCTCGCAATGCCGGGTACACAAAAAGCAGCCTCTGCACAATGGGGAAAGTTCGTTTTTCAAAAGCACGTAGCACACAGTGCGGGCGGCAGCCTTCCTCCTTTGAAGAGGCCCACAGTCACGTGATCGGGGCACATGTCACTCTCGCCCCGCCTCCTCCAGGAAGCGCGGTGTTGCGTGGGCGAAGCCGGCAAGAGCCCAATGTAGCTCGCAATGCCGGGTACATAAAAAGCAGCCTCTGCACAATGGGGAAAGTTTGTTTTTCAAAAGCACATAGTAGGTCAATGATGCTCATCCTTAGGTCCCTGGACCAGGAGGTGCAGAAGACCAGGTCAGTGATGCCCCTTATAAGGCTCCTGATTTCTGGACCAGGAGGTGCAGACAGGTAGGTCAGTGATGCCCCTCATAAGGACCTGGGCCAGGGAGTGCAGAAGATCAGGTTAGTGATGCTCCTCATAATGCCTGTGGGTCGGGTAGTGCAGTGGACCAGGTCAGTGATGCTCATCCTAAGGCTCCTGGTCTCTGGACCAGGGGATGTGGAAGACCAGGTCAGTGATGCCCATCATAAACCCTTATCCCTGGATCAGGGGGTGCAGTTGTCCAGGTCAGTGATGCCCATCCTAAGGCCCTCGGGCCCTGGACCAGGTGGTGCAGAAGACCAGGTCAATGATGCCCATCCTTAGGTCCTGAGCCTGGAACAGGGGGTGCAGTTGTCCAGGTCAGTGATGCCAACCATAAGGTCCTGGGCCCTGGACCAGGTGGTGCAGAAGGCCCGGTCAGTGATGCCCATTTTAAGGCCCTCGGGCCCTGGACCAGTGGGTGCAGAAGCTCCGGTCAGTGATGCCCATCCTAAGGCCCTCGGGCCAGGGAGGTCAGACGGCCAGATCGGTGATGGACACAATGGTGTGTATTGTTAGCAACCGAAGCTATTAAAAAGGAAATTAATTAATTTGAAATAAAGACCTAACCTAGCCCTTTTTAAATGTGTACAATGTGAATTTCCAGTGGTCCCTCCATTATAGTGCAGTCATAAATAGAATGCTAAAACTTGCCTTACTGAGCAAAGCACGTTTTTAAACCTAAAATATCCATCTAAATTATTTTCCGATAGAAGGCTACCACTCCAGATTGACAAGCTGGTGTACTCATGTTGTGCCCCTATGGGAAAGGGGATGAATAGCACCAACGAGCGCTATCCTGGCTGCTTTCCATAAAATCAAAGAGCATTTTGGGAACATAAGAATGACCACATACCTTTATACTTTACAAATAAGTCTGTGATAAAGGGTTGTATATCTTAGTGCGTAATGTACACTGGGCGTGGTACATGTTTATGACACTCCTCCAAATAATAACGTGATGGTAACAATGATCCGTAGAGGCTACTTTGGACAGCCTCCGGATCCAGCTATGTGGATACATCGTCGCCCTGTCATGGCACATCCTCCGCCAGCCGGGGTCTTCCATGGAGAAACAGATATGGCAAGGACGGAGAACTGGGCCTCCCAGAGTCTCGCATGGCGATGCACACTGCGCGACACATGCACACCGACGTCAAGTACATTCGGTTCGATGTGATTTCATCAAGGAGATTTGGTGTAGCCCAAATTCATCTAATTTATTTTCTTCTTTAAAGCCATTTGGCCGCAAATATATGTGGGGGGGAGACCACCCCGCAGCCCCTTCTTGCCCCCCACCTTAACTATTACCCTTACCCACCCCCCATATTTATTGTGGCCAAAAGAATTCGATGGATATGGCTTCGACCAATTCTCCTGCGATGAAACCGCCCTAACCTGTAAATTCAACACCTTTCTCTGGCTCCTGGCTTCTGAATGGGCTTTGGGCGGCAATGTGCTGGTCCTTCTGGTGGGTTCCTGTGATATCTGGCTCTCCCCCCATTCTCCTGGATTGGGACTCACTTCTCCCTTGACCCGGCATCCAGTGGCTCCTGGACTCGGGCTTCCTTTCATGGACAGTTCTTATGGTTTTTTCTTTGGAGGAGAGCACTGTAGGTGGATGAGCTTGGCTAGAGTTTTGATTGATTGGCTCGCCATTAGTGATTTGGTGTCCGTGTGGATGTGACCCTACTCCAGGACCCTGGATAATCTTGGGCATTGCTTGGATTTGGGACCCCGCACTGTATCATGGGAGTTTCTGAGAATATCATCCCCATGACTCTCTTCTGTTTGGACCCTCATTATCCGACCGACTAGCACACACCTGCCTTCTAGCGTACATTATATATAGGATGTGAATAAACATAGCACACAACTGAAAAACACGCTACAGAATAATATTCGCCCCTTTTCAAGAGCCAGCCATGCCAGATTCCTCCCAGATTCCTAAGAGCTGTGATAGTGGGTGCTTAAGAAAGGATACATTCCGGGCACGTCTACAAAGAAGGGAGAAGAGGCTTGAGGTTTTACAAGAGATAGCCCCATATCCCTTCAATAGAGGCCAACTAATGCTAATCAAAAATATGAGATCTACACAATCTAAGAAAGTGGTTTACATTGCAGTGGTCTAAAGGAACCCAAGATTTGGATATAAAACCACCATATATATTCCGAAACTGAACAACTGACTTAATGCATACATTTTGGAGGGACCAATCACCCAATGCCTTGCTGCCACAGGTCCGAAGGGCACCGTCTTAGAAGGAGACCATGACACTAGTTTGGTATCTCCATCTAAGAAGGGATCGCTCCGTATATCTCGACTGTGAAGGCAGGCGCAGCAGATTTGTTGGCGATTTAGCTCGACATGCCACCAAGAGTGGACATCGAATAAAAGCGTCAACAGAGAATAGGCCTCATTACGAGTTGGGCGGTAACGCCGGCGCTAAAGCGCCGGCGTATTAGCCCTAGCGCCAAACCCACCGGCGCTATTATCGCCGGATCACGGGTTTGGCGGAACGGGTATTGCCCATTCCCCATTGAACCCATTCAGGATTCCCCATTCCCCATTGGGCTCAATGGGGAAGTTTCGCGCTTTTACCGCTGGCGGTAAACATGCCGAAAATCGGCAAAATCTCAGCGGATTTCCCCCCAGCTCACAGCTGGGAGAAAGCAGCCAAAGCCGTGATTTGGCAGACCCTTAAATCCGGCGGTAACAGCGCTACCACCGGATTTAAGGGCTACCGCCAAACTCGTGATGAGACCCAGTATCTTTTGTCCTCAAAGTAAATTTATAAAAGGTTGGATTAAGTGCATTTACTTCACTAATAGCTTTAGTTCACATTCGGCCCAAAGTTCGACAATGTTGGCCAAACACTGATGATGATATTGACCATAAGCGATGAATGCGATCCTAATCCCTGGAACTAGGGCATACGTACATGGATATTGGATATTGTCAATGTGGCCGCTCTGCTTTATTTCCACCTGCTCATAAATGGATGCATGCCATAATTCAGATCGGACACGCTTTAATACATTTTGACATAGATTGTGTTGTGTTTAGTATTGAATGTATGCTATCCTATTTACGTTGCCAGAGTGATCTGCGAATGACAGCGGCAAGTTCGGAAATCTATATGATTCCGCCCATCCAATCGCAGAATAATTTCCTTGCAAAGGTAATGGTGACATGCAAGATTTAAGGAAGATTTGAAATCGCATGGAATTTGTACATGGCGGGATTACAGGGGAAAAGGGGAAAAGATTCTACAGCAACTTGAAACCTCCCATATCATTAAACTACATACTATGGGCCTCATTCCGAGATCGGGGTAGTCATGGCGCCATCAGCGCCATGACTGCCTCCAATAACGGTACCGAGTCCGCCCTGGTTCAGTGGGGACTTACTGGTCTATTCCGACCTTTGAGGGACCGGTAAATCCCCATTGAAAATGGCAATCGCCATTCCCATTTGAGCCCCTATAGGGCTCAATGGGAATGGTGAGGGCGCAAATAATGGCCCGGCGCATGCCAAGGCCGTTATTTGCGCCCTGGTCCCCTAACGGGAACTGTAAGGTACGTTTGGTCCGACCAAACGTATCTTACCGGTCCTGTTCGGGGACCTCAGAATAGGGCGCAAAGGGATTACCGGCACCGGTGTCCTTACCGGTGCCCGGTATCCCTTTGCGCCAGGGTCGGAATGAGGCCCTGTGAGTCTAAGCGGCTTCAATTCAGATGAAGACCTCCATTTCTTCCTGTTGAATGAACTGATGACAACATATCAGGCTTACTAGAACCCACAGGTTATCTACAAACCTAAAATATTTGTATGAGTATTCGTAATGGGGCCCTAGGTATGGAACCGTCCTTGCTGAGCTCCGATGCTTGGTGTGGTGTCCTTTTTAATTATCTGCCAGGTCACAGGGTGGATTTGAGGTGAAGCCCACACCTCTTTTATTAGATGATCAGGGTTTTATCCTGGATACCTCGAAATTAATTTCATATTTCATAAAGTGGATTTGCCACACTTCTTAAGATTAGTTTCCAGTGCAATTTTTATTGTTCTTTTGTCAATTGTTTCATGTGGACTCATAGTCCCAATTATGGTCAGCCGACACCAGTTTTGACCACGTAGGTCTTTATCAAGGCAGGTGGTTAGATGTAGATGCCTCAATTGGGGTTGGGTAGTGAAGAATGGTCAGTCCAGTGGATGGTGGCTGGGCTTGATTTAATTAATTCGATGTGAACACATACGTGCGTCTCGGCCCGTTGTCCGTGACCGTTGTCCAGCCCGTTGTCTTCACTACCCAACCCCAATTGGGGCATCTACATCTAACCACCTGCCTTGATGAAGACCTACGCGGTCGAAACACGTGTCGGCTGACCATAATTGCACTGGAAACTGATCTTAAGAAGTGTGGCAAATCCACTTTATGAAATATCAAATGAATTGCGAGGCATCCAGGATAAAACCTTAAGATATTTGTATCCACAGTCAATTGACGATAAGACCTGGAATGTAATTCCAGAATTACAGGAGTTTCCCCAACTTGAATGCTGATCCTGTGATGGGAATTATGTTTGCGTCCCGTATTGATGAAGCAGCAGCTGTGCAACCATTGGGACTAGCACGCCTCCCTATTTGGGCATAAATTCGCTATTAACAATTAGAAAGAGCAAGGAACATAGCAGGCACTTCACTGTTTGGTGTAACCCCTATTTTACAATCTTTTGCTTTATCTTTTTTATAATCCGTTATAAAATTATAATAGTCTAGCATTTTCATTGGCATGCTGAGAGTAAAACAGCCAATCAGAATCCTCCGAAGGCAGCATGCAGTCACTGCTATAGTTTTTCAATTGACAGTTCACACTGAGCCATTGCCCCGCAGGGCCTAGCAGGCCCAGACAGCCCAGTGGGTGATGGACCAGGGCCATGCTTGGCATGGCAGCCGTCCCACATCCCAGAGCCGACATGGGCGAATCCCCAACTTTTCAAGATGTATTCTTGAGCAAGTTTGAAAGTTTGGGTGAGCGTAAATCTCGCCAAAAATCGGGCGGTCGCAGTTTCACGTGAACTGCTGTGGCCGTGACTAAACCACTGGAAAAAAGTCTGAACAGGCCCAGTCGTTTTACTTCAATATGCATTGGTGGCAGATGCTGGTTGATATTTGTATAGCGCCTACTATCATTGTTATGGCTTTGGTGCGCTGTGGCCTGCAAATTGTAATTAACATTGGACGACTATTCAGTTCCCCCTCCAGTATGGCCGTACTCCTTCCGGCTGCAATACTGTATAATCTACATAGTATTCAGCTCTGTCTTTGCACACGTGCTGTTTATGCTTTAGGCTTCTTTGGTAAACAAAGCGTTTCTGTCAGTACCATAACAAGTATTAACAAGGCACTTGGTCCTAGCTTTTATTTCTTACACCAACACGCCCACACACCACTTTAACAATGCAGCAGCTGACAAGTTGCCATATTACACTGTCATAACCTTACAGAGGGCACACCCACCTTTGTGGTTACCGCACAGAAGTGTTCACTTTAAAGACAAAGGCTTTGCCAATGTTTGTTTCGTTCTTGCTTCTAGAGCAGGGGATCTGCAACCCTTGGCTATCCAGATGTCTTTGACTACAACTACCAACAGCCCAACCCAGCATCGTCAATGGTGAGGGATTATGGGAATCGTAGTCTTAAATATCTGGAGAGCCGCAGGTTGCAGACCTCTGTTCTGGAGGAAAGCCCATGGTTACACCTCTGAATTTATCTGAGTTCAAAAAACCCACATGCAGACAGATTCCCCGGGGGCGAACACTCTGAAGGCTGCTTTCTCACTGAAAAGAGGGCGCTTCACAAGCCACATTAATTTTCACGTTTCATGCTGTCGAGAAGGGGATTCTGAAATCTTGTCATCCTCCTTAAAGGGAAATTAAGGTCGAGGGAGGATTTTGAGGTTCCATCGTCAGGTGCAAATAGGAAACAAATTCGAGGTTTGCCCCCCAGAAGACCTTCCAGTTCAGCTGATCCGGGCAGGGAGGAGTGTAGTAGCAGCCTCATGGTAATTTCTAGGCAGACAAGGGAATTGAAGCAGGTTGTGATAAATTGAGTTGCCCAAGATCACAGAGTTTGTTGGCAGTACAGGAGCTAAGATTAGGACCCAGGGCATAAATGAAACAAAACGGAGTTGTGGGTGAAATATGTACTTGGTTAAATTATACAAGCTTTAGAACAAGATGCTACTGAAAATAATGTACAGATTCATGTTAAAAAATCAGACATCCTTATTTTCTCACCTACGGAGCCTCGGAAAGCAGCAACATTCCGATGGAAACTTTAGGACCGGCCTCTGACGGTACTTAAAGAATATCAATATCTTGGGGTAAAGATGAATTCCGGCCTAATTGAAACCCCTATAAATCAGTCGTACGCCAGAAACTGCTGACTATGCCTGCCCAGTCTTCAATGGTATATAGGACATTCTGTATGTTTTCAGTAATACCCGCTATTACCTTCTATAAGCAAAAAGTCTCCCCCGTGGTGATATATGGAGCTGAATCAAAATTCCTGAAGGATAGGCCAGGCTGGGAGAAACTAGGAGGTCTATTCTGGAAGCGCATTCTATCTCTGCCCAGAACTTGCCCCATACAATTAATTGGTTTTGAACTTGGCCTACCGTCATTGAGGAGAACTATGGTTAAATGGCGTGTCCTAGCCCTGAATAGAAAGTGTTATGACAATCGTCACTGAAAGTCTTCTCTATTATCAGTCCTAGCGCAGCTTCTTGAACAACAAATTGACAAATCTCTGAGATCTTGGGTGACGGAAAACCAGATGTTGATGCAACGGTCTGACATTGATCTAGAATGACTGGTAAATGATCCCTCCAGGGCCAAGAATAAACTCTTCCTTAGAGACTGGATTAGGACATGGGATGAATGTACCAAATGTAAAGCCTTCTCACTTGGTAGCTTCTCCGAAAAACCTCTTATTCAGCTTACTACCTATCTAGGTAGATTTACCAATCCGAGATATAGGAATTGGTTACTGAGACTGCGCTTAAATCTTTGGTATACAAGAGAAGTTTCAGGTACTTATCTGAAACTGGCAACCACTCAAAAGGTATGTAGATAGATTCTGTAGATAGTCCAATTGAAAAGAAACTCTACAACATACGATTCTAGCCTGCCCTAGTCTACGAATGCAAAGGAAACATCTTCTTTACAAATACTTTAAGGACTATACAGTATTATCTATAGACCGGGCCCAGGAAATGATTTTCAATACTCCTTCAGTTTCCTTGTCTTTAGCTGTTATTACCTTCCTACTGATTTAAAAAAATTAAGCCCTCCTCAAATTGTCAAAATAGAAAGTATATCGTGCCTCCTATTGTAATAAATATATTAATATTGGTCTACGCCAAGCTGCTCGAAAGTCGCTTGCGAAGGAAATCTGTGTTGAAAGGCCCTGACCTTAAATCCATGTAAGCCGCCATTTCAGGTCAAACCGCCATTTTAGGATTTGTTGCATAAAAGTCACCCTGTGAGCTAAAATGGTGGACAATGCCATTCCAGAATACAACATGGCTGTCTTGACCTCTGTACATAGCTAATGTGTAATTTGCCAGCAGGCCACTTGTTGAGGTCGTGAACTGAGACCTTGTCCTTCGTTGACCTATGTGTAGAAGGATTACTCGTGCAATGAAACTAATCCACAAGCATATGTTGAGACAATGTATTCAAATACTGAACGAAGAACATCTGTTTAACTACATTGTATTAATGTTTAAGAAGGCCTGCATGAAACATCTTAGAATACACAGTTATTGCATACGCTTGTTGATACATGTATTAAAGGCAAACCAGTTATATGCGGTTATTTGAGACTTGGCACGAACCCTAGATCGGTGATGTATTAAAAGGAATATTAACCCGAAGTGGGGCTGGACATCACGCCCACCAAATGTATAAAAAGCAAATGCATTCTAATGTACAGGGTCTCTCACTGCACACACTGAACCACGCTGGAGTCCGTTGTGTTTTACTGAGTGCGGTTAGTTATCTGATTTTGCTCTGTTTTTGTAACTGGATTCAGTATAAAATAAAGTACTTTGTATGTTCCTTTGTAACCCGTGTTCAGTGTATTTCCTTTTGGGGTACTCAGCCTAGATATTTTATTTCTGTTTTCACAAAATGACCAGATTTAGAAAAGATATAAAGTTTAGCCTATTTCTGATGCAGAGGCCATAAGTAGCCATTTAATCATTTTTTTTGGAACTATGTATTTCTATCCTGTTTTTAGTATATGCTATTTTTTTAATTGATATTTTATGTCATATTTGTCTTCTTTCTATTTTTATATTGAATATGTGAATTTTATATTGAAAGGTTGTAGTTTACAACTAAACTAAAAAACAAAAAAACAAAAAAATAGTTTCTGCAGTATAGGTCAGGTGGCTCCACAAAATCTCAGCTTTTTCATGCAGCGCCTGTATGCGAGGTATAATGCACACCCACTTTCACGCCATCGCACAATCCTACGATATATTTGACTCTGCCTCACATTATAGCGCAATAAAAGCAATGGCTGGTTTTAAAATAGATTGGCTGACCCAGCATGCAGAGGTTTACCAATCAGATCCACCGAAAATAGTACAAGAGAAGAAGTACTTTTCAGTGTACCATAAGGTCACATTTTCACCAAAGAAAGACAACTTGACCTCCGCTCTCTCCAATTCTACAAATTACCCGCGTTAAGAAGACCCATCTCCCAGGGTTTAATCCCTACCCGCCTAGTCTCAATAGAGAATGAAGTCTAGGGTTTCTCCAAAAAACGAATTCATCTACAAATTACACAGAAACACAGAAAATGGAATGCAAAGCTACTCTATGAAAAATTAACAATTCCACTCGTGCCCTGCCTTTCACCATCAAACTTCACTTAGTTGCTAAGGGGGTTGGGGAATACCCTGCTTACTCCGCCATACTCTCTGCCCCCAGCACTTCCTCCAGTGACGCTTAACAATGTAATTTTGTATATTTAAATAGTACTCCTCTTTATTTTGAAGCAGTTACACCCTTAGATAAATGATACCTTTGTGAGACACCTGTTTTCTTATATATATATTTTTCTGTTGGTTTGGTTTTGTCCCTGGTATATGTCCTAAATTTGTACACCCTCATAAACTGGCTCACCACTTGTTCTCCTCTTTGTGCTGTTGTACAGGCACCCTTTCCGGTAATGCCTCCACCATCTGTAAATGTGTTATTGTAAGTCATTTCTGATCGAAATTGACATGCCTCTATCTCCAAATCAATAAAAATGTAAATTCCTGTGACCAAAGTGGCTCTTCAACAATAACTGTTATCATACATGTGAATCCACAAGGAAATCAATAAGAGAACAGTGTTAAAACTATATTATTTTGTTTAAAAGAGAGGGTTAATCACTCTCAAATTCTTGTTACATGGGCTCTTCAGTCAGGCTTTGCAGACATTTTCCCATCACTCTTTAGAAGGAAAGCATCCCGGTTCCAAAGGATTTTACTGAACCCAAAGGTTCGAATTCCCAAAAGTTCGACTTTTTCATTTTTTTTATTTCACGCATATATATATGTGGGGGGAGACCCCACACATCCCCCCTACCTTGCCCCTATACATGTTTTATATACTTTACCCCCCACATATATATATGCAGGAAATTGGGGGTCGGACTTTTGGGGTTAGGTAAATTTGTACTATAACAGCATCCCGCGTGCCAAAGAAAAGCTTGTGCATACTTCATAGCTTGTACTTTGGGGTAAAACCAGTCTGGGCCAGATCTTTCTTTGATGAGTATAAAGTGGTTAAAAGAATGGACATTCCTTAAAGGGAATTCTCTCCCAGCATGTACCCTGGACTCGGTGATACCGCCAGTGGTAAAATAACACGCATGAGCACCAGATTGGCGGTGTCCATGAGATTGTGTGACACTAAATCTAGACACGACTTTTGGCCCCTCTGTATAGAATTGCCCTTTACAGGTGTTTAGTGCTTAAACTTGATTCCTGTCCTTCAGCCAAGTACTATAGTGATGGCTGAGCTCTTCAGGGATACATTAGGGGCCAGCTTATAGAGCAGCTTTATAATAAGGTCGAGCCAATCCATCCTGCAGGCTCACTCTAAAGATACATCCTACAGGGGTTCATTAACCTTTGAGGTTAGCAGATATGATCATCATGGGCGTATGTTTGGGGGGGGCAAGGGTCTTTGCCCCCTCGACTTTGGTGGCACACCATTTTGTCCCCCTCATTTGGCAGTGGCTCCTTTCCTTTAGATGTCATGTCCTCCCCCAACATTTTCAGCAAAGTTACTCCACCGATGATTATAGCCGGAAAGGCCAGGCTTGAACTGCAGTCTTGGGAATATCTGATAGCCAGTTCATCAAATTTGTGAGTCCTTTCCAAGGCATGACATCTCAATGTGTAGATGTTCTAAAAGTCCCCTGTTGCCCAAACATCAGAACCTTGGTTATCAAGCAACTAATTAGCAAAGATTGTGCGCAGCAGTATATGATAGGTTATTTATTACGCGCTTAATACCCAGAGGTTTCTAAGCGCGGACCCGGGGATCAAACCTATGTTGCTCCATGTCGCCTTGCTTCCAAGGCGAGCACGTTGCCCCTGAACTATCCTCCCGAGACAGTATTCAGAAAGGAGCCCGATGTTGCTCTCCACAGCGTGTCCCCTATTTCTGCAGATAGAACCGCAACGTCTCCCTAAAGGAGCACTGAAAGTATTCCCTTCCCAGCAATGGAGAATCTAGGAAAATGTACCAATCCAAGCCCGCATTCCATGCAACTTGATGGCTACTTCTTCCGCACCCTATCTTACCCCCACCATCCATTCCCTACTCATTTGTAATCCTCCCCATCCCCACTTACCTAATTACCGCAGGGCCTGCGCCCGCTCCGATGCTACTGCATCCTCCCATTGTCCCAGCTGGCCACCATGGAAATGGAAGAGGGGCTCCATACGGAGACCTGTCTTTGTGTTGCATGGCGGCCATCTTTAGTGGGGCGTCCCGTTCATTCAAATGAAATACTTTGCTCTTAGCACCCCAGGTTACCGGATTGGCAACCTGGGCTGCTCATAGCAATAATCACCCATTCCATAGGCTGGAACGGTGGTGATAACGGAACCGGAGACCCTCTTTAAATGGGCGATAATTGCTCTATTTAAGAAGTTCTCTAGATCATTAATAAAAAAGATTCAAAAGAACAGGCGACAATACACAACCTTAACAGACCCTACCTCCCCCCGGGTTAGAGGGTCATCTAAGGTATGCTTGCCAGGTTGTCCAAGTGAACTCTGGTCAAATAGCCCTGATGCTAAAGTGGCAGAGGACCATCTATGCCTGCTTGGACCAGAGCTTTCCATACTGTGTAAAAAGCCACCCACAAGTCAATGAATGGAGCAAGGGGAACTCAATTTTTAGTGTTATGTACTTTGTTATCAATACAATGAAGCCTAGGCGCTGCTAAAGGTTACTAACGGTTAAAGAGCAGCTGAGATAGCTCAATGGGTTGAACACTTATTGCTGTAATCTGTCTGCGAGCTGCAGTTTTCAGGTTCGAATCTTGGCAAAGGTGACTCAGCCTTTCATCCATTCAAGGTCGATAAATGTGTACCAACTTCGATTGGGTGATAATTGCATGTAAATATGTTGTATGTGAATGCGCTACATGAAGAACTAATCATTACTAAGACCTGGCATGAAGATCCCTTGGCTGCAAAGAAAAAACTTGGCAAAAAACTACTTTTTTTAATGTTTTAGTTATTAAAATTGTAACGCTTACATTTCCATTTAGACCGTTTTCAGTAGTGTTTTTTTTTTAATTCTGGTTTGGTCTGAAGGAAATGAAGGGATGACAAAATACAAGAACAACAGTCAGATCTTGACAAAAGATTACTTGTATCTGTTCCCAAATTTAATCCGTTTTCAGTTTTTTTACAAGACTTTTCATTCTTCGGGTTTGTCATAGATTGTTTTTTTGCTTATTTCGTTCCAGTATTGCACGACTCGGAAAGTCAGACTCTTGCGGTTTGCCTGCTAGTATTGTTTCCCATCGGTCTTCTTGAGAATTGTAACAATTTTCCAACGGGAACCTCTCCGCTCATTTTTTTCTTTCTATATTCAAGGATTCTCACTCCATAAAAATGTGGTAAAATGCTTCAATCTGTTTGATATTGTCACAGCATCGACAAAAGTCCCACTCGGTCGGAATTTGTTTGGTTTTTGCCAGCACCTCCCTCGCTGTTAACAGGTTCAGCCGGAGTCTGGGGAAGGTATCTCTCGTCTTTCAACATGGGAAGAGCTCTAGAAATTTCTGGAATTACTCCAGTTTTTGACAGTCTTGCATGCAATAGAGCGAGAGTTGGTATTCAGCGTTTTTCTCTATGGTGTCTATCCAATCTAATCGCTGGATTTTTCTTTTGGCTTCGCATGGTCTACATGTCCGTGTTTCTTCAGTGATGCTCTTGGTTAGCATCAAATGTTTGCAAGCTTCTTTCCATGTGTTTAATACTGAATTATTGATAGTGCTTGGACGACTCCGTAGTAACCGTACAGCTGAAATGTCTTCGTCGATCACTGTTTTTCTGTATAGGTCTAGTGTTTTGCATGTTACGATGGATTCTAGGGATTGAAGTGGTAACTCGAATCTGATTCGCTGAATTGGGAAGGAGGGTGGTAAGGCTAGCACTTTTCTCCAAAACCTTCCTTCTATTGCATCCCATGTTTGCGATGGTAAATTTAGGAGGGTTTTTATTCCGTATGTTACTATCGTGGTTACCTTTTGTTGATAAAACATGGTCAGCGGTTGATAGAAGAATATGCCATATTTCCTATGGAGGATTGTTCCTTGTCGAGCAAGGGAGTCAGTTTTTGTCATCAGCTCGTCTTTCCACAGACTACCATTGATGCTCTGATCGATCCAAACTGGTTCTTTCTTTTTTTCCCCCGTCTTTTTTGTCAGGGACATAAGGTGTGATTTTGCCAGATTAAAGCTTAGATCATTGTTTTCAGCATAGTTGGAAAGAGCGGTGACTCTTTTTTGCATGCCAATTTATGCCTTATCGAATAGGACTAGATCGCCTGCATACAAAATCCATTTTATTGGAGTTCCATTCAAAATTGGCGGGTTGGTTATTAAAGTTTTTTTGATGTGCTTCAAAGTCTGCGAGGTATAGACTGAAAAGTGCAGCAGCCAGCGGGCAACCCTGTTTTAGGCCATTCCATATCCGGATAACTTTTGAAACAGTGCCTGTATGTGATAGCTTGACACGGACACTGGTAAATGAGTACAGAGCTATTATTGGTTCCAGTAGGTCCGAGGGACATTTCCAGGATCTAAGTTTTTCCCACAATTTTTGACATGTAACACTATCGAATGCCATTTGAAAATCGATAAATATTTCAAGTGTCTGGGTCATGGTCACAGCTTCGAGTTTCAGTAGGTTTAATATGAAAAGGTTGCTGTTTGTTCCTACTCCTCTTACGAAGCCCATTTGTCTCTCATGTCATGAATTTCAGATCACGCCTCTTTTGGACCTCCTGGTCCTTGTCTCAACGGGGCTTACATTCAGTACTACTTCCAACATGGCCGTTCAGAGCCGTAGCCCTTGCTCGCTCCATGCGCTGAGCGCGGCGTGATATATTTATAGACCACGCCTTCCGCGGCTCCGCATGTCTCAATGCTATTGCAGAGTAGCCCAGACGTGTGTTCGTAGCTCGCAGTATTGTTTCCTTTATCCCAGTGCTATTACACACTCCTGTCCCTTTCCCCCTTCCTGGTTCTGGGCATTTCTAGCCTTTTCAGTCTCCCAGATTCCTGGACTCCGCGATCCCGGAATTAAACGCAACCTGGAACCAGACGAGACTCGAGCAGCGCTGTTCAAGACCAGGAGCGTTCGCAAGAAGGCAGCGATCGAAGACACTGGCAAACACCAGACCCAGGTGAGAAGGGGGGAACTCCTTGACAGTTTTGACAGTTTGAGATGCCACCCGATCGAACCTAAAAACGAGATGGAAGCCGCCGTGCAGGACTTAATGCGACGCATGCAAGAATTATCAACCGAGATTCGAAACCTTAAGGCGGAAAACGCAGCGCTCAAACAATTGGTCTTGTCCCGGGATTCTGCTACAAAGGAGGGTGCCCTGTTAGGCGGTATTGTTGACAAGTATGATGGTTCGGCAAAAACACTTCGCGGATCCCTGGATTCATGCTTGATCCACTTTACCTTTAAGCCCTATTATTTTTTGACTCCTAGGGCTAAGATGGGTTTCATCACATCCCACCTTTCCGGCAACGCCTTAACTTGGGCAACACCCCTTGTCAACTCCGGCGATGCCCTCCTAGGCGACTACGATGGGTTCATACAGGCCCTTAAAGGCATGTTTGACCATCCAGAGCAGGTCTATACTGCCCAAGAACGCTTGCTGGATTTTCAACAGGGCTCCCAAGATATGCTCACTTATGTGACCAGATTTAAACAATTGGCTAAGGAAGCAGACTGGTCCTCTGAGGCTAGTTTTACCCTGTTCAGGAGAGGCCTAAACAATGAGATCAAGTATGAACTGGCCAGGGTGGCCAGACCAAATTAATTCCAAGCACTAATGGACCTGGCCTTGCAAATAGACTTTTTGCATCCAGGAAAGGAAGGCTGAAAGGAAGAAATCCAAGGGAAACCCACCCAAGACGTCCTTTGAGAGCACAGCCAGAACGGACGCAAACCCAAGTCCAGCCCCAGAACCTGAACCCATGCAAATTGGAGCCTTTCGTGGACCCATATCACCTCAAGAAAGATTGAGAAGGATCCATACGGGTTTGTGTATGTATTGTGCTTCAGACAAACATTTGGTCAGGGAATGTCCTCTGGCACCTCCTCGCCGTTTGGGAAACGCTAGCTTCCGATCTTAAATGGAGCAGAGATTCGGAAGAGAGATGTTTGCTCCACATCAATTCCATCCTTGAACTCTCCTGGACAAAACAGTTTGGTGATACTACAGGCCTTCCTGTCGCCCTGCAAAGACAAGACCTATCCCATTCTGGCCTTGGTGGACTGCAGAGCTATGGGAATTTTCATTGATCAAGACTGGGTTGTTAGTCATCATATTCCGTACGAGACACAAAACACCATGCAGCCGTGGAAGCAATTGACGGAAGACCCCTCTCTTCAGGACCCATAAGCCTGCAGACTAAAGAGATCCAATTTTCCATAAACCATCATCAAGAGCGTATTACATTCGACATCATTAAGTCAGCCCATTATCCCATGGTTTTGGGTATGCCCTGGTTACAAAAGCACAATCCGTATATCAATTGGACAGCAGGATCATTATTCCTGGGCTCAGAGTTCTGTATGTCCCACTGTCTATCCCTGGATCCCTCCTCGGTAACTCCTAAAGAACTACCAAGAGACCAAGAAACACCACTCATGGTTTCCAATGTCATACAAGTTCCAGAGGCCTATCCGGGATATGATGATGTATTTTCTACTGCCATAGTCCAGGCCTTACCCCCTCACAGACTGTACCATAGATACGGATCCCTCAGCTGTAATTCCTTTCGGCAGAATGTTCATTCTTTCCGAACCTGAGAAAAAGGCCCTTCGGGAATACCTAGACACTAATCTTGAAAACGGCACCATAAGACCCTCAATCTCCAGCGGGTGCTTCATTGTTCTTCGTTCCCAAGAAGGATACCAAGGAGCTCAGACCTTGCCTCGACTATAGACGCTTAAACCAATGCACCCTCAAGGATCGGTACCCACTGCCCCTGATCTCGGATATCATGGAAGCTGTGAGAGGAGCCGTAATATTCACCAAATTGGATCTCAGGGGTGCCTACCATTTGATCCATATCCGGGAAGGAGACGAGTGGAAGACCGCCTTTAGAACACCATTTGGTCACTACGGGTACCTGGTCATGCCCTTTGGACTAGCCAATGCCCCAGCAGTATTCCAACGTTTTATGGATAGGGTGTTCTCTGATATGTTGTTTCTCTTCGTCATTGTCTATCTGGACGACATATTGATTTTTTCCAAAGACCCTCTGAAGCATGAAGGACATGTTAAGGCAGTTCTACAAAGACTCCGAGAACATCACCTCTTAGCCAAGCCTGAAAAATGTTTGTTTCACGTTACCTCTGTGCACTATCTGGGATTTATCCTTAGTCCAGAGGGGATTGGCATGGACCCTTCAAAAGTAAAGGCCATTCTCGCCTGGCCTACTCCCACGTCCGTGAAACAAATCCAATCCCTCCTAGGACTAGCCAATTTGTACCGGAAGTTCGTAGCTACCTTTTCCGAGATTGTACAACCCATAGTGGCTCTGCTAAAGGAGGACACACCATTTGTCTGGTCAACATTACAAGAAACTGCATTTCAGCGTTTAAAGACTGAGTTCACACAAGCTCCCATTTTGTCTCAACCTGATACAAGTCAACCCTTTTTAGTGGAAACGGATGCCTCTAATTACGCTATAGGAGCAGTGTTGAAGCAGAAGACGGAGGATGATTTGGAACACCCCGTTGCTTATCTGTCAAGAACCTTAACTCCTAGTGAAACGCACTACTCCGTCCTAGATAAGGAACTCTTAGCCATTCGCCAAGCCTTCACTGAATGGCGACATCTACTTCTGGGAGCCAGACATCCTGTCCAAGTCCATACTGATCATCGAAACCTTCATATTCTACAGTCACTGGAGTGGAGGAACAGTCGTCAGGCACGTTGGGCCTACTTTTTTGCCCAGTATCAGTTTCACATTACCCATGTCCCTGGATCACAGAACCTGATCGCTGAGACCTTGTCTCGCCGTCCTGACTACGTGACCACTTAAGATAAGGCATTTCCTAAAATGTTCTCTCCCACGTTCTTCGTAGCCCAAGCAGTTGATCTCCTCGAAGAAGTCCGATCGCAAACTCAATCCTCGGAATTATGGAAGGACATTTCAACACAAAATCTCTTGACATTAAGAGCCAAGGAAGGCTACTTATTCAAGGACAATGCACTACTCATTCCTACACGGAAGTTACAGCAAAAAATAATAAACCTTTGTCATGACACACTCCATTCCGGGCACCGAGGTATCACCAACACTCTCCGTCTTATACAGAGACAGTTCTGGTGGCCTAAAATGAAGTCTGACGTACAGCAATACATCCAGGCTTGTATAACCTGTGCCCAAAATAAACATAACAAAAGACCGGCGGGTCTTCTTCTCAGCCCACTCTACCCTCTAAACCATGGGAAATCATCGCTACAGACTTCATAGTGGAGTTACCACCTTCCCGAGGATATACTACCATCATGGTCACCATAGATTTGTTTACCCATATGGCCCATTTTACGCCACTGATGAAACTACCCTCTTCTTCAGAGCTAGCTGGAATATTTCTGGAACACATATTCCGACTACATGGGCTTCCTTCCAAGATCATATCTGACCGGGGTCCCCAATACATTTCACAATTCTGGAAACACCTCTGTTGGGTACTAGTAATCCAACGTGCCCTCTCTTCAGGATATCACCCCCAAACCAACAGAGCCACAGAACGTGCAAATCAGACCCTGGAACAATATCTCCGATGTTTCGCCACCAAGGTCCAGGATGACTGGTCTCTCCTGATACCCGTTGCGGAATTCGCTTACAACAACTCCGAACACTCAGCGCTACAGACCAGCCCCTTTTATTGTAGCCAGGGGTTCCATCCATTGGTCTTACCCTCGGTTCTTCCTTACCCTACACCAGTACCTACTGTTGACTCCTGGATCGAAACTCTTATCAACATTCACCGGGAGGCTAAAGAACACTTAGAGAAAGCCATATCACAAACCAAGAGGTATGCGGATTCCAAGAGAAGACCAGGTCCTTCCTATACGGTCGGTGACCGAGTGTGGTTGTCATCAAAACTACTTCCCCGACACTTATGACCAAACAAGCTGGCTCCCTGCTACTATGGTCCATTTCCCATCAAGGAGATTATCAATCCTGTCTCATATCGAATCAAGCTACCTGACTCCTGGAAAAGAATTCATCCAGTTTTTCACACATCCCTATTGAAACCCTACATCCAATCCTCTCGAAAATCCAGTAGACCACCTCCTCTACTGGTTGACAACCAACTGGAATATGAGGTGTCCCGGATTTGTGACTCCAGGTATAAGCGGGGCCATCTTCATTACCTAGTGGAGTGGAAAGGATATCCTCCTAGCGAAAGGACCTGGGAACCTATTTCAAATATCAAGGCTCCTCGGTTGCTCAGAAGATTTCACCTAATACACCCGGGCAAACCTGGAGGGAAAGGCCTTCGGAGGAGGCATGCTGTCATGAACTTCAGATCACGCCCCTTTTGGACCTCCTGGTCCTTGTCTCAACGGGGCTTACATTCAGTACTACTTCCAACATGGCCGTTCAGAGCCATAGCCCTTGCTCGCTCCATGCGCTGAGCGCGGCGTGATCTATTTATAGACCACGCCTTCCGCGGCTCTGCGCGTATCAATGCTATTGCAGAGTAGCCCAGACGTGTGTTCGTAGCTTGTGGTATTGTTTCCTTTATCCCAGTGCTATTACCCACTCCTGTCCCTTTCCCCCTTCCTGGTTCCGGGCATTTCTAGCCTTTTCAGTCTCCCGGATTCCTGGACTCCGCGATCCCGGAACTAAACGCAACCTGGAACCAGACGAGACTCGAGCAGCGCTGTTCAAGACCAGGAGCGTTCGCAAAAAGGAAGCGATCAAAGACACCGGCAAACACCGGACCCAGGTAAGAAGGGGGGAACTCCTTGACATCTCATCAAATCTATTGTTGTTTGTTATCCATTCAGTCAGGTGGCGTTGTAATATGGAGGTAAATAGTTTTTCAAGGGGGTCTAACAACGCTATTGGTAGATAGTTAATTGGTTGGCTCTGGTCCCCTTTTTTGTAGATCGGATTAGTGTGGCGGCTTTCCATGTGTGTGGAATTTGTTTGTTTTTTATGATAAGGTGAAACAAGTATTCACAAACTTTTGACCTCGTTTCTGGGTTTCTTTTCAGGATCTGATTGCTCAGTCCGTCTGGGCTGGGTGCCCTTGAGAAGTTAAGCCGTAAGATTTTCTTCAGAATTTCCTCGTAAAACCATTCAAATCCCCATGGCCGCTTCTCTGCTTTGATATTTTCTGATTTCAGTCATTCGTCTCTTTTTTTTCCATAGATTTTGGTAAAATGTTCGAACCAAGCTGCCTGGGTTACATCTGCTGTTACCATGTCTTTGTTTATGGAGTTACTATTTATTAAGTTCCACATTTATCTGGTATTGCGTTGGTTTAATGTATCCAGCATGCTTTCAGCGTCTCTTTGTATATGCATGGCCCGAGAGCTCTTTTGCCAGTTTCTATAATGTTGTTTATGTTTTTTGATGGCTGTCTTTCTTTCTTCATGGTTTAGTTGTTGGGCCATTCGAATCTTTACTCTTAGGATATTTTTTCTATTGAGTGTTTCCTGATTGAATGCATGGGTATGATGTGGCCCTTTATGTGGTCGAAGGAGCCATTCATATTCGATCTTAGACTTTTCTTTCATTTCTGTGTTCTGGAAGATCATCTGTAGTTGTATCTGCTCTTCAGCTATTCGTAAATGGTTTAACCCATGGTTCAGTTCTAGAGATAGAGTTCAGTTAATATGGGGACGATTCTGTGATCCTGTCCATGTCAATGTTAATATATTGTGATCGCCTGTGGTCTTTTCGGTGATCTCCAGTGTTTCAAGTTCTGACATCAATAATCATGTAACAAAAATATAATCTAGGTATCCAACGGTGTTTCCTATACCCCATGTTGGTCTCCTTGTATGTGACCGTTGACATTGTCTAGGTCTCTCAGTGAGCATTCGTTATACCACTGTTGGGATTTCCTAGTGAGTTTGTTTTGCGTGATTTTATTTCCAGATTTTGTAAATAGGTGGATGTTGAAGTCGCCACATATGATTATCTCCATTTTTGGGTAGGCGACCTTTAATTCATCTAGTTTTGTGAATATTACGTCAATGAATACGTTGTCATTAATGGCACATGGGTTCCAATAGATGCTACATGTTCATGTTATCTTTGTGGTCGTTTCTTTGTTGTCTCTTGAATTTCCTGAAGAGTCAGATGTTTTTTCCAGTATAGTGAGTTGTGTGAAAGGGTTCGAGTTAAGTGATTTGATCACATGGAGCCTCACTCCTGCTCTAATTTTTGTTAGTCATCCTGAAGAAGGTCAGCCTTTTTCTCGAGTGATTGCAGGGTTCATGTATATGGTGAATCCATCACAATTTGGTTGATCGCTGATCCATGTTTCTTGTTAACATGTTATGTCTCCATTTTTTATGATCAGGTTGTCGCCTTCGAATAGATGTCTTGAGTCACGAGAGTTTGCAACATAGTTTCTACAGGGCTTCTAGAATCCTTTCCTCTTATTATGCTTTGTTGCTTTGGGAATACTTTTTTAATTGTTGTTGTATTTCATTTGCTGTTCCGTTATTTGATAATTCTTTGTATGTGATTTTGAATCCTAAATTGTATATTTCCCTTGCCATTTCAATTATGGCGATTGCTATTTTTCTCGACTGTAGATGTACTGCAACATAGTTAGTTCAGTGTTCATGCAGAAATTCGATTGTTCAAATATCACCTGATTTGATCACATGTAAGTTGCGAATCGTATGTAAAATCGGTAATACATTATTTCTGTTCAAGACAATGTCCTTCTGTCTCTGCCATTTCGATTTTATGTTGACAATTTTGCCTGAGTATGAACCTCTTGGGTCTTCAAAGATAGGTAGATCATATCTTAGATCTTCCATTTCTCTGTGTATTGGATGGTTTACTTCTTGTTTTGTTGTATTTTTGTGTGTGGTGAGTTTGAGTCGGGTTCTGTGAAAGTTGTACGTTCGGTATCAGAAATATCATCACAGGTAGTGTATTGTGTCTTCATTATAGCGTGTGTTTTCTTTCAGAGGCTGAGCTATTTCGATTAATGAGCAATCTTCGATGATGACAATATACTCGTCGTCTAGCATTATTGTAACTTCTTCATCATTCTCTGTGTAGGTGGATAAGTTTAGTAAGATTTCATGTGCTTTACAGTCATCATCAATAAAGGTCAGATGTCCACTTGTGGTTCGAAGTTTCTGTGTCTTCTGTTGAACTGGGATTCAAAGGCTAGGGTGCCTGCAGTCTCCCCAGAATCTTTGTGCTCTTTTCCGCTTTAATGTTTCAATGTAGGCTTGCAAGTGTTGTGACAGAACTTGTTTTCTTCCGGTTCAGAAAGTAAATGTTGTTCACGGTCGCTTCTATACCGAAATGCGTCGGAGCTCAAAGATTGATGGTCAAGGTAACTAGGTAGTTGCTCCTTGTTGGTTCGTCACTTCTGTTTTCACTGTAGTGCTGGGGCTCAATGGCTTGAAGTGTAGCCAGGTAGCTGTTCCCTGTTGGTTCGTCTCTTCTATTTCCGCAGTGGCGCTGGGTCTCAAAGACACAAAGTGCCAGCAGTTACCCCAGTTTATTGCACGCCGTTACGTATTAGGATTGGTCTTGGCATTCAGATGTATTATCTTTTCCAGCTTTCTTCTGGCACTTGTGCTCAGAAGTAAACGACAGTGACGACGACGAAATCCCAAAATGGAGGAGGCACCCCGATAACCTGGGCGGTGTCCTCCTCCTATCCTCCCCCTCCCCAGGATGAAGGGGAGGTGCCCACAAGAAGCGCAGCAAAGCAAGGGAAAGCCTGCGAAATGGAGCAGCGCGGCAAAAACAGAGGAAAGCCAGCGAAGGGCAACAATGGAAAAGGGAGGGGCTACCCCTTTATAACGAGAGGGCTTCCCACTGCAGGCAGCATCGAGCCTTGGCAGTGGGACACCCGTCCGCCAGCAGTGGACTTCGTTTTCGAGGAAGGACTTCGTTTTGTTGCAGAGGACTTTTTGAGGAGCTTCGTTTGACTTCGCCGGGACTTTGCCTGCAGCGGGACGTCAGAGTCAGCTGAATTCTACACGCCGGATCTTCAGCGCATTGCGTCAGCTGCTCGACAACAGCCAAGTGTACACGGGCTGCGTTCGAAGGCGGAGGCAGGATGGCGAGGGTCCAGGCAGCAAGGAAGTGGCAGCCAGAGTCGGAGCTCGGAGCAGGCCGGGGGAGGAGCACAGCAGCTCGGCAGGACGGGGACTCGCCGCAACAACAGAAGTTGTAAGGGGTGGTGTCGGAGGCGCGGGGAAGACCGGGCGCCTTCAAGAGGTGAGCACATACATCGAGGGGATCCTCGGAGAGCGGGGCCATCCCGGGGGCAGTAATACGCCACACAGCAGACCTGGCACGCCCGCCTCACTCGCCCTATAACCTTTCACCCAAAAGGGGAGAAGGTACAAGGGGGCGAACACCGACAAACCAGTCACCGCGAAAGCGTGACGGATTAGGACACGGGAGCCCACCTCCCACGGCAGGCCACCACAGACGGGGTTTGCTGAGGTGCGACCCGTATTAAGAGGCCAAAAGGAACGGCCCAGCAGGCATAGACGGGGTTCGCTGAGCGCAACCCGTTCTAGGTAAACGGAGAACTGTGCAACCACGGCTTTATACAGGTCATCAAGCACTGAAAGGACACTCCAGAAGGGACCGGAACACGAAGGGGAAAGAAGGAGACCATGTGAAGCGGCAGGTGCAAGAAAGAGGTGGTTAGCAAGAATGGACTTGGAGGCATTTAAGGCCATGACCAGACTGGCAGCAGCAAAGCACGGCCCCAACTGGATGGAGGCAATGATACCACGACCAGGGGACGAGGAGCAAGCGGGAACAAGCCAAGGGCCGGCCTCCCCGCTACTGTACCCAGACAGCGAAGAACAACTGGAGCAGGAGGAGGAAGAAAGGTTGGAAGAGGAAGAGGAACCTGCGGGGAAGAGAAAGAGGACCATGACACAAAAAGCCAAGGCAAGCAAGGAGCAAGCGGCGAATGGCAAGAAACCAAGGACTGCTGGGGCAAAGAACAGGGGAAGAGCACAACAGGTTGTGGCCGTCCCGGCACCTACACCTGTGGAGCCACCAAGGAACTAGGGCCCACCCAGCACGCCTGCAACCAGACCGGTGGCTGCAAGGGAAGACGGGCCAGCGTCCTTGGAGGCAGTTAAAGGTATGCTAATGCAATGTATGCAAGCATGGGGAAATGGGGGTAACGGGCAAGTACTTAGTGCGAATGTAAATGCCTTTAATCATGTGGGGAATGGGGCAGCAGTAATTCAACAGAGAGGGGTGGCTCTGAGTCCAGGGGGGTTGGGCTCAGGGGGATATCATGCAGGGAATCTTAACAGCAATGGGGTGCCAATGGAGATAAGCCAGTGGTCAGGGGCATGGCTTAACTCAGCATTTCCAGGAGGAGCGGCGCAGCAGGCACAGGGTCAAGTCGCCAATGCAGTAGCCAGCATGTCTCCTTGGGTCAGGGCAACCCGGCCCAGTCCACGCAGGGCCAACAGGCCACTGCGGGGACTAGCGCAAACCCCATAGGCGGGCCCAGTCCCACAGCACAAGAAGGAGCAGCAACTGCAGGGACCGCTCAAACACCACCTTGGTGGGGCCAAGGGGTTACTGGACCAGGTCTGCTCTCGGGTCCCAATACCAATATCGGAAAGGAGGGGGTGTGGGGACCCATGATGACACGGTACGGGAGAGCTATGCCAGGCTTTGGTCCAGTCAGGGTGGCAGTGAATTCCTTATCATGGCACATATCAGGGGCCATTAAGGAGAGGGTTTGGAAGAAAGAATTTATTGAGATTTTGGATTTTGTGGGAATGGAACGTCTGGGAAATGGGTTAAAGGAATTATCAGAGAAAGAGAAGGAGAAGAGGGATAAGGAGCAACCCAAGACAGAGGCGTCCATACACAATTGGTTAAAGGCATTCAAAGTATACACATCCATAATGATAGAGAAATATCTGCAGGATGCCTTGTCCATGTTAGCCTATGACCTGTACTTGAAACACGGGGGGGAAGGTTGGTCGCAATATGATCGGGTATTTCGTTTGAAAATGCAGGTTTGGCCAGCTTTGTCTTGGGATCAAATGGATGTGGGAGGGTTCTTGGA
This sequence comes from Ambystoma mexicanum, assembly GCF_040938575.1. NCBI lineage: Eukaryota > Metazoa > Chordata > Amphibia > Caudata > Ambystomatidae > Ambystoma > Ambystoma mexicanum. The sequence goes on from NC_090932.1 coordinate 1,630,202,837, forward strand.
CAAACTGAAGGGGGGAGAAATCCCCAGGGGAAATGCCCCAAGTTCGGAGGGGAAGGGGGGGGGATACACCAGACGGGGGAGGTCGTCCTTTCACGGGTACTCCTCCTGGAACAGCAGAGCCAGCTACCAGGGGGAGCAAGCTGAATGCTGGAGGGTCAATTCAGATGAGGGTTGCCCCTTTGGCAAAACATGCCAGTTCAAGCACCCCCGTGGGGGGAGGGCCAAGGATCGCCACTCCTCAACCAACGAAGGGAAACGTAAGAGCAGCCCCAAAGCAAAGGAGAAGGTCAAGAGGGCATGAGGTTAAGAGCAGTTTGTCAAGGTCAAGTCAATAGCAGATGTGTAAAAGTGTGATTAAAAAGGGGCTGCCAACCCCGGTCAAACTACAGGCTATGAGTCCGTGGTTAAATATTTATCATAACTGTGAGGATGCTAGACTATTATGGGAAGGCTTCAGATGGGGGTTTCAAATTCCGTGCGCAGAGGTGAAGAAGGGGACGGAGGCGGTCAACCTGCGGTCGGCACTAGCAATGCCGGAGGTTGTAGCAGCGAAAGTTGACAAGGAGGTCAAGCTGGGCAGGGTGGCAGGCCCATTCACAAATCTGCCATTGGCCAATCTGGTGATATCCCCATTAGGGCTGGTTCCCAAGAAGGAGGAGGGGCAGTACCGGCTGATTCACCACCTTTCCTTTCCCGAAGGGGAGTGAGTCAAGGACGGGATTAGCGAAGAACTATGCAGGGTACACTACTCATCCTATGAAGATGCGGTGGCAGTGGTAAGGGCTGCCGGGAAGGGAGCTCTGATGGGGAAGGCGGACATAGAATCTGCACTCCGGTTGTTGCACATTCACAAGGAAAGCCAACATTTGTTTGGGTTCAAGGTGCAGGATCTGTATTGTTTTGATAAATGTTTACCTATGGGGTGCGCCATCTCTTGCGCATATTGTGAGGCTTTTAGCACTTTCCTAGAGTTTACGGTGAAACAGGAGTGTCAGGAAGGTGCAGTGGTACACTACCTGGATGACTTTGTTTGTTGGTAAGAAGGGGTCCAACGAGCGTGGGGCCCTCATGGAGGCATTCCAGAGACTGATGAAGACAATGGGGGTCCCGCTAGCGGGGGAGAAAACGGTAGGACCAGTGACCTGTCTGACCTTCTTGGGGATTGAAATTGACACAGCAAAGGGTGAGTGCAGGCTCCCTCAGGAGAAAGTAGAAAAACTGAAAGAAACCATCAAAAGTCTGAGGGCTAGGAATAAGGCAACTCTGAGAGAACTCCAAGCGCTGGCGCGTAACCTTAATTTCACAGGGAAAATCATCCCAGTGGGGAAAGTGTTTGCAAGGAGTGTTGAGCTAAAAACGGTGGGGTTACAGCACGCAAACCAGCATGTGCGGTTGGGGGCAAAGGTGCGGGAGGACCTGGCCATGTGTGACACATTCTTGTCAAATTCAATGGGGTTCGGATGTGGAGAGGGGATTGGAGCACCAAGGACAGGTCCAAGTTGTCCACAGATTCATCTGGGGCAATCTTGGACACCAAATGGTGCGGCATGGCATGGCCTGCGGAGTGGCATCAGTAAGGGATCACCAGAGATACCACGTTGTTGGAACTCTTTCCTATTGTGGTAGCTTTCAGATTATGGGGGGAGAAACTAAAAGACAGCAAAGTCATGCTTTGGTCAGACAACCTAGCGGTAGTCCAGATCATAAATTAAGGTTCTGCCAGCAACACAAGGGTATTGCGCCTGTGAAGGGAGCTCAACAAATGCATGCTGCAATACAACATTGAGGTGCGAGCAAGACACATACCCGGGGTGCAGAACATGTCCGCTGATGCTCTCTCTCGTTTGCAGTGGGAGAAATTCCGTGGGAGTTGTCCGGGAGCGGACAAGGTGAGGGCCCCGTTCGAAATACAGTGGTGGGACATGATTGGGGCAATCTGGTTTCCCTGATTCAGACGGCGCTAGCGCCGGGCACAGCAAGTAGATACAAGGCATACTGGGAGCGGGTGGTATTGACGGAAAGTCAGCAAGATCTACCAGTGAAGGCCTTTGTGGGTTGGGGCTGGCACGAGGGAAAAACTAGGTCATGGATGGCTTTCCACCTGGCTGCAATCACTCATTATTACAAGCTGGAAGGGAAGAGTGACCCTACGAAGGAGCACTACATCATCATGGCCATGAAAGGTTGGGCCAAGCAAGGAATGCCTAAAAGTGACGAAAGAAGGCCCATTGACATTGTCAAGCTCCAAAAGATAGTAGCATGCTTGGAGGTAGTGTGCCATGGGGGTTTTTAAGTACCACTGTTTAAAGCAGTTTTTACCCTGGCGTTTTTTGGGGCCTTCAGGGTGAGTGAACTGGTGCCAGAAAACAAAGACGCAAAGGGGAAGGGGTTTTTACAGTTTAAAGATGTGCATTGTTCAAGTATACATCTGGCGCTATGGGTAAGGAGATCAAAAACTGACCAAGAAGGCAAAGGGTGTACAGTAACCCTCCAACCCATCATGGGCAGCGCAATGTGCCCGGTCAGGGCGGTGGCAGGTTTCCTCAGGCTGAGACCCCGCTCAGGAGGGGAAGCGCGCTGCTCATTCATCACAATGGGACAGCTCTAAGCCGCTTCCAATTCAGAAGGGTTATGGAAATGGCGCTGGAAGGAATTGGGGAGACAAAGGGAGTATTCGGGACTCACTCATTTCGGATTGGGGCAGCCACATCAGCCGCAGCCATGGGCATGGGGGAAGGAGCAATCAAGCAGATTGATAGATGGAGGTCTGGGTGTTTTAGAGGTATATCAGGCCTGAAAAAATATAAATTGACATGCCACCTTTTTCTCCCCACCAGCAGCAGCCCAGAAGAAAAAGAGAGCTGTCTGGGTAGTGGGATACTCATTTGTGTCAGGGCAGGGGCAAGCTGGTCGGCGGAACAGGAGGAATTGACAGACGGCAATTTTCAAATTGAGTGGCACAGGGTACCGGGGATGAAATGGGCACAGCTGCAGGGGCAGGTGCGCAGATTGCTAGGGAAACAGCAAAAGCCGGATCTACTGGTCATACACTTGGGAGGTAACGACCTGACAAACCTGGGAAGGGGGGCTCTGATGCGGGAAATGATGGTCTATCTACAGGAGCTGGCAGGTCAATTGGGAGAAACGGAAATCATTTGGTCAGAGATAATTCCAAGGCCAGAATGGAGTGGCGCGGATAATCATGCAGCCGTGGAGAGATCCAGACGAAAGCTAAATGGTGCAATTGCACTGACCGGGGTCGGACATCAGAACTATGCTGGCTAAACCATTGGGGCCTGGTGCTCTGGAGCTGCTTAGTTTCTTGATCTTTACCTCTATGGCAGCCTGCGTGATTTTTAATGGCCCACCTTCTAGGCAGTTTTGCGGGGTCAGACCTTTATCACCCTCCTCCCCTTTTCCGCACCTGTTCCTTAATAGGGATCAATAATAATAATAACATGCCTCATAGAACTACTAAAGCTTAGCATGAGTCCTTGGACCAGCTTCATCATGGCTCCTGTGGAAGGAGAGCGTTGCACCCGCGGCTCTATTGGTTCACACCATCCTACTGAACTGAGGCAAGAGGCTCAGCAATACTATGAGGTGAATGTGGAGGCAGAAGATACTCAAACATCAATAAACGAAAGGACTCAGATGGTTGGCAAAGTTGACTGTTTTAATGTCGATTATCTAAAACAGGGAGTACAACAGACATCTAAGGACGTCTCATGGCATCATCTCAATTATTCTTGTAAAAAACAACATATTTATAGTGAAAACTCGCCATCATGCGTGGCAAACTACAAAAACCTAATGGCAATTGTGATTGGGTCTTAAGGAACATTGAAGTATACATTCCATACTAGTCTAAGAGAGTAATAGGCTCCTTAACATCAGGTGGGGCAACTAAGCCCTCCACTAAAACATGTCACTATGTACGTCACTAAATGTCCCATTGGTTACACAAACTATAGGAACCTTAACTACGTGGCCCCCTACATTTGGTTGGCTTTCTAACCCCCGTCACTACTCTTCTACCTACGTTAGCAGCATGCAGGCTGGACTTTCAGATGCTAGTGAGCTCCTCATAACCATTGCTTCTCACCAATTAGCATATCATCCATCATAATCTCAGTGGTCTGCTGTCAATTAGGCCTTTGAACTCTACCTTGGAAATGTTCTTTGCTCTGTAGAATTCAGGGGAGTAGAGGCACGCTCTGTCTCCCCGCGTAGGTGTGGTTTGGCATGTTTGTCCAGTCTCATCCTTGCACGTGACTGAAGACCACAAATTCGAGCTCTGGTACGCCTTCTTTGTTTTCTTCCATGTACTTTGAACAGGAGTTTTGTTCTTTCACATGATTGTAACTACTTTCTGCTCCTTTTAGCTCGATACGGCCTCGGCTTCTTCGGGTTGATCCAACCTCCCCTTCAGAGATTCACGTCTGTATTTCGACTGCTTTTTAACTGCAACACACTGTATAAGAGGCCTTCTTTCTTTAGTCCAGCACGGCTATAATACGTAGTGGAACATCCATACTTCACTTGCTTCTATATATGCATATGTTGACCCATGCTGCAATCTATTCACTACATAGCTAGCCTCAGGATTACTTCATCTGCTTTCGTTACTTTGCATCTGTGCACATGTAAAATGACTTTGCATCTTCATCGTTTCTGTGACATAAGCTTATTCACCTCGACCCCGAGATGTCACTTATCCTTATTGCTTTCTTGATGCTTTATAGAATATATCCACTCTCCTGTCTCTGCATCCTTTCTCTGTATGTCAGCTTCACTTCGTGTGATGTCACCAATCTGCTCTTTCATTCAGTTGTCCTGCTTCTTCTGGATTCTCGTGTAAATGGCCATCGTACTGTATTGTATGCAGGTATGGCTTCCTCAATGGGAACCTTGCTTCCAGGATTCTCTTTGGTATTGGTATTCTCACTGGTACCGCATGTGTCTCACACTCTAGGCAATATGGGCGAGATGGTTGCGGTGGGGTGTAAGAGGATTCAATTCAACACTACAGCTAAGTCAACGCCTAGTCTATAATACTGAATGAAAACCCTTATTGATATGTCTTTAGGTCCAGTTCATGCGTTCTGGATGACTACCCCTATATAACACCCCTCTCTTGGAATCCCCCTGACCCCACTGAGCCAAGAAGTAGTTCTGTTTTGCAAGTTTAAAAGGTTGATTTGATAACTTAAACAATATATATTATATCACGCTTTATAATAAATTAATAATTGAATAGCACACTTAATCTGATATGACAAAGGTCAACAACGGAGAATCTGGCACTAGCACACTTCTTATAATCACTAATGAGTTGACATGAAATGGGTAAGGTAGCACACTGGTAAATAGGAACAAAAATATAATGTGGTAGAGGATGCTTTATGTAAGCTCAGGTGGATGCAATATTCACTGAATGCAGTACAGAAAATACTCAATATGATTTCAACCAAACAATGTAATCACTTTTCTCTGGCTATTCACTCCCCCCCTCTTTATGCAATGCAAGGAAATGGGAGGAAAGCACACAGTTCTCAGAAATGCAATCAATGTAATCAGTTCAATCCAGCAAGCTTAGACAACAGAAAACAGATAGGAGTTTTGAAAACACAAGCCCAAATTGCTTTGATATGTGCTGGCAATGAATTAAAAAATATGCTAAAATGCTTTTAATTCCCTTTTCAGAGGTTCAGGGTGAGTGGTATCTAGTTAATATTAGTCCAGGCTCACACTAGCAATGATGCAGGGATAGTTAGCAGGTTAAACGAATTTCTGGCAAATGGAAAGCAAACAGCAGCAGTTTTTACATGTGAAGAAATTGCAAATCGCGGTAAAATTCGCGGATGCGTGTTCCGCAATTGCGGTAAAACTATAAGGGGTAGGAATGCGGTTCTTGGTGCGATTCAAAGCTACGATTCTAAGCTATCAGAGGAAAGTTACTGCAAGTCTCTAGCCCAAACGGTCGCGGAGATATGAGCGATTTAATAAAGGTCGTTTTTGGGTTTGCAAATTTCAAAAGCTCAAAATGACAAGTGCAGCTTGCAACTAGAAATGACAGGTGACAGCTAGGAGGCAGTTCTACTTAGGTTAAATAGATTGAATTAGATGAATTTAAACTAAGAGATTGGTTCTACACAGTTCTGCTGGGTACTCACACTATATTCTTGAGTGAAATGGGCCTCATCACGGATCTGGTCAGGGTTTTAGACTGGGCTCTGGTCACTCTCTCTGCTGGTCTGGGTCTCTCTGGTCTGGTCTCTTAGTACAGCACTGCTTTCTCTCTGGTCTGGTCTCTTAGTACAGCACTGCTTTCTCTCTGGTCTGGTCTCTTAGTTCTGGATAGATTGAAGTCTCTAGTTTGGCTTTCTGGAGGTTGATGGAGGTAAGTATGGATTTTTCCGGCAGAGCGTCCCGCTGCAGATGGATTTGGAAAAGTGCCTATCTGTCCTGTCTGTCTGCTTTTATGTGTTTAGAATGTGGGTGTGTTCTAGCATCACTGACCCTACCTCTCTCTCAGCTTCTAATTGGTCAAACTTCCATTTATCATTTGATTGGGGAATGAACTGTGAGTCAGCGTGATGTCATTTTACAGCCTGCAGAAAGTCCACTCCTCCTGTCAACTTACACACAAATCTAGATTTGAAACAAATACATATTTGCAGAGGTACATATTGTTTTAAAATCATATGCACCCATCATGCATTACAGGAGGTATCCCCTGTTCAAACTCTGCTCTTCCTGGGAGCTTGCATTCAGAAATGGCACATATTTCACTTTTTAACTGATTTTTCAATTTCTGACATTGACCCAACTTTACATACATGTGCGCAGGGAGTAGGGACATTAACTGATGAAGTTTCAGATTTTTAACATGCATACATTTAGAGTTATATCCACTTTTCCGCTGACACCCCCCTGAACATGCCACCGGGTCGAAAAACCTCTTAAAATGTGGGCAGAAAAATCACAAGAATTATGGTGTCCTTTATAAAATTTTCACATGTCCGCTCTATGAGTTATTCATCTTTTTAAAGTTATGTTCTGGCTCCAAAGGGGTGTGGTTTACCCTCAGCACAAGGTTGAATTTCTGGTTAATCCAGTTCTGCCAAGCCAGCTTGCTCTCACAGGCAGTGCCCCTCCCAGCTCCTGCCAAGAGGAAGCTACATTTTACGACTGCGGTAATAAAAACCTTTGCCTGAGTGAAGAGGGCTTTGTTCACTCTCCTGCAGAGCACAGATAATTCACTTATCAGATAGATGGCATATCCTTAGTGTGGGCAGCAAAAGGAAGGTTGGCCTGGGAACACAGCTGTGACTCAAGTTTCCCTTCTGATGGGGGTAGTTGCCAGGCAGAATTCAGTTCCTTAAGCCAGGTTTCAGATAAAATGTCACTTTTTGTTCCCCAGTTCCTGCATTAAAATAAAACTAAACATTTTCACATGTGCAGCTAGAAGGCTGATTCTAAGTTTAAAACTATGACATTTAAACAATTGCAACCTATGTGATACTCAAAAGTAGGTCACTCAGTCAATTTAAACATTTTCGATTTTAGTGTCTTTAAATCCAGTGCAACTTAACTGCTGACTCCATAGCTCTGCCAGTTTTGTTATAAGCATTTTTCTGGGCTCTTCATTTCCCAGATTTTGTAGGCACACAACACTCCATTCTACCAAATGTCTGCTGGTGTCCAGTGAGTTTTTAGATGTGTTGCAATGTTTAAAATAGGCACTTTGGCTTGCCTTCAGAGAAACACAGGGTGGTTTTAAACTGCCGGCTTTTGGATAGTGGTGAGCACTGGTACTGCACCCATTTTTGGGATTTAAGAAAATGAATTCCCCACAATTCTAGGTTGCATTTGGCAATCAGCATTGCCATTCCCAATGGTTTCAGACTACTGTGCGGGTAGTCCAATGGTGGTTTTAGGCAGTGTCCTTCTGTGCCCATAACATCGGCAAAAATGAGTGGCAGCCTATTCTTCATGCATTTCCCTGTGCATTTTCTGGGAAGCTCTGGGCATCATGAGGTTTTCCATGTTAGTACTGCACAGTTTTGAGGTAGGGCTCGGATGCATGGGTAAATACATCCCACAAGCCCCCCCTCTTGCGATGGCCATTCGGTTTCACTGATGGGACTCGCAAGATCTGGGATGTTTCCTCATCTTCTTCCAATAGATGGCACAGTTCAGCATCTTTTCCTCCATCCGGTCGGATCGATCGGTTCTCCTCGCCGGTCCTGATGGGAATATTGGGCGGTACCCCGAGCCCGTTGCGTCTCAGCTCCCGGTCTCCGGATCGTCCTCCTTGGCCCGTCTCAAGGTTTTCTTTCTCCTAGGACGACAAAGGAAGAGCGGCAATACCTATTCATGGACGTTTTTCCACCACCGTTGAGATAGTGGGGCAGCATATGCATTTCATCATGACGAAACATTACATTCTTACTTTGATAAAAAAAAACAGTATAACTAAGAGACAGTTTCATGCAAATCACAATATTTTAGAGACTAGATGTGGTATGTTTTATGATTGGAACAGAATTAGTCTGAGACAGTACCCGCTAGGATTCCAGAGGATTCCTCCAGTTGTTGCAGAGTGTGCCTGGGATGGCAACACTTCAACTGGTTTATGTGTACCCACTTGTCTTCCCCCTCTGCCGAACCGCCTTTGGGGATGCGGATCTTGTAGGCCACAGGGGAGATCTTATCGACGATCTCAAAGGGTCCCTTCCATGTAGGCAAAAATTTGCGCTGCTTGGCCTGGTTCCTTTGGAAGTTGTATAGATAGACCCGGTCTCCCACCTGATATTCCTTCCTGGAAGTTTTCAGGTCATAATGGGTCTTCATGCTATCAGCCGATCTTTCTAGATTCCGCTGAGCATAAGCAAAAGCATGTTGGAGGTGTTTCCTTAAATTCTCTACATACTCATGAGTAGTGGAGGCATTTATCAGTGTCTGCTCTTGGGTCCTGTAGAGCAAATGCTGAGGAAGCACCATCTTGCGCCCAGTCATCAACTCAAATGGTGACATTTTGGTTGCAGATGAAGGGGTAGATCTGATAGCCATTAGGACCATAGGTAATCGGATATCCCAACTTGGCCCAGAATCTGCCACAAACTTCTTTAATATGCTCACAATTGTCCGGTTATATCTCTCTACTGCCCCAGAAGAAGCTGGTCTATAAGCAATATGCAGCTTTCTCTTGACCCCCAGTATCTCCCACATCTTTGTCATTACTTCACTGGTGAAGTGGCTACCTCTGTCTGACTCAATCCTTTGAGGTAGACCAAAACGGGAAAAGATGTGGTTAATCATCAAGGCAGCTGTAGTTTCTGCCTTGCAATTTGGGGCTGGGAGACATTCCACCCACTTGGTAAACAAGCATGTCACAGTCAACATGTACTTATTCCCCCTAGCCGAGCGAATCACAGGGCCTACAAAGTCGATTTGTAAATCTGACCATGGCAGTGTCATTCCCCTCTTTTGTAAAGGCGCCCGGTGCGTGAGGGATGATGGCTGAAATTGTGCACACACAAGACACCCCTTCAAGTATTGGTCGAGGTCCTGCCCCATGTGTGGCCAGTATGCAACCTCTCTTAAGATTTCCAATGTTGTGTGAAACCCCCTATGACCGGCGGTGGCCGCATCATGGGCGTGACTTAACATCAGGCTTCGGAATGAGGTAGGAACCACCCACTGATCGTGGCCAGCTTTGGATTTCCTTACCAGCAAACCGTCTTGGATCCGGAACATTTTTGGACATTTCATCAACACTCTTAGGTCCTCTTTCCCAATGTAATCGGTATCCGTCAGGGGAAAGTTCTCAGGGTCCTCAAGGTGCTGGTAAAATTTACCAATTATTGGATCCCCCTTCTGAGCGGTAATCAAATCAGCATCAGGGGTCTCCTTACTCCATTGTGCAATGGAAAGGTCGTTGTGAGCATTTGTCTGGGACCTAGTGATAGCAGTGACCTGGACTTCCCCCAATAGGGACTCAATCTCAATTTGATCCCCTTGGATGGCCCCGGTTTTGGCCAGCTGATCAGCTAAGTCATTTCCAGTTTTGTCTGGTCCCTCTACTTTGGAATGACCCTTAATCTTCTTCCAATAGATGGTCATCCCATTCGATGTGACCAGATCATCAATGTTTTGGATCAACTTCCCATGTTTCAAGGGTTTGTTGTTAGCACATAACATGCCTCTGGTTTTCCAATTAACCAGGTGCTCCACGAACCCGTTCCGTACATAATCCGAATCTGTGATTATGACCAGTTCGTGGAGTTGATGCTGGACAGCAGTGAGGATGGCCTGATGCACAGCCATCAATTCTGCCACCTGACTACTTCGGGGACCAATTTTGTATCCAGCGGAGGGTTCTGGGGACTCATTCACCCATGCATTCCCTACGCCAGCCACCAGTTCTTTCTCCCCGTCGTTGTCAACATGGTAAGAGCATCCATCCACATAGACAGTGGGCATTCCCTCACACTTGTCTTCTTCAAAGACTTTGTGTGGGGAATTAAGGTATGCCTCCATGTTGTCCTTTATTTTTAGACTTTCGTCCTCGAGACAGTTTTCTCTGGCACAATCATGCAAGTCAGCCAGACCTTGCGCGAGGGGACTCTTCTTGTTTTGGCCATATCGGACCTCCACAGGAAAGCCTTGCATTGACAGAATCCAGGAAGTAATTCGGGAATTACTCACATTTCCGGCCCGGATTCTGTCACTTTGGAGATATTGCAGAGGCTGGTGTGGAGTCTCCACTATGATGTGTTCCCCCTGGATAAACGGGCGGTAATTCTTCAATGCCCACACCGTTGCCAGGAGTGCCTTCTCACAATCGTTGAATTTTTCCTCCACAGAGGATAAAGTCTTGCTCGCATAGGAGATTACTTTATTGACCTTGTCATGCTTTTGATATAATACTGCCGTCAAGCACGTATCAGAGAACCCCGTCTCCAGGAAGAACTCCTTGTTTCTGACAGGGTAAGCTAGGCAAGGCGCTTGTGAGAGGCTTCTTTTGAGTTGTCTTACTGCCTCGGATTGTTCTGGACCCCATTCCCACTTGACCCCCCCCTTCTGGAGATGAATCAGGGGTCTGGTGATCTCTGCGTAGCCCTCAATGAACTTTCTGCTGTAATTAGTCAGTCCAAGGAGGCTCCTTAGTTCCCGCAGAGTTGTGGGGTCTTTCAGTTTCTGAAGTGCTTCCACTTTCTTTTCCTGGGGACAAAGACCCTGAGGAGTAATCTCATGCCCCAAGAAGTTAACACGGGTTTTACACCACTGTGCTTTCTGAAAGGAAAGTTTTGCTCCGGCGGCCCTCAACTGTGTCAGAACATAACGGATCTCCGCTATGTGTTCCTCCACAGATGAACTTTTGATGAGGACATCATCTACATAAGCCAGGTTACCCCTTGCACCCAAGTCGGGCATGGCCTTGTGTAGAAAAATGTTGAATTCATTGCCGGAGTTGAGGTATCCGAAGGGAGTCCGGGTCCAGGTGTACTGCTGGCCCCCAAAGGTAAAAGCCAGCTTGTATTGGTCCTCCCTGCTGACAGGCACGGTCCAGTATCCATTGGTCAGGTCTATTGCAGTGAATACCTGTGACCCCTGAATCTGGGCCAGCCCTTGGTCAATGTAGGGCAGAGGCCATCGGGAAGTATGGACCCGTTTGTTGAGCTCCCTAAGGTCGGCGCAGAGTCTCCACTGGCCGTTTGGCTTCAATATTCCCAGCACCGGATTATTGAAGGTGCTGTGGACTGGACGGATTATTCCCCGGGACTCAAGGTTCTTAATTATTTCGGTAAGGGACTCCATTGATGCGAGAGGCAAGCGATATTGCTTCACAAACACAGGAGTCATGCCAGGGTCCGTGGGGATTGTTGTTGTGTGGATGTCGGTGCAACCACAGTCATATGAGTCTACCGCAAAGAGATCTTGGAAATCCAAGAAAACTTGTTTCAACTTTTGCTTTTGTTCCAGAGTCACACAGGCATCAGCTAGATTGACTCTCTCTTCCACCATCTGCCTGAAGCCTGGAAAGACTTCTGGTTTGGCTATCTCCGCGGCCTCCTCCAGCTGGGTGGAGAAGTCCCTGGTCAGAGTGCTGATTTGGACCGGAGGCTTCAGGTGGGCAAGGCAGCCCTCATGTACCTGGAAAATCACCTCATCCCTCCTGAAGTCACACGTCACATCTTCCTTACCATAGGGGCAGGAAGTGTACACCAGGAAGTTCCCCCCATGCCGGGTGAAAATCCTGTCTGGTGTTGTATTGTCCTCTCTGTCACTGTCAAAACAGTCCTTGGGGATTGGTCCTAACAGTTCATTTACAAGATCAATGGAGAAATGTCGGTCATCAACCGCCATTCCAATAATGGTGCCTGCGGCTAGAGTAATACTCTTTAAGTCGCTGTTATCCACCTCTATTGGAATGGTGTCATGTTCTATGTTGACTAATGGAGTTGGGTTTACCCCCAACCCTTGCTGTTGGAGAGAAGCATTTAGATGTATGTAAGCATCAGGGTTTTTCAACTCTTGTCCTCTTTTAACTTTCACTTCCAGGGAGAATTGTCGGGTCCTTTCTGGGATGGTGACTTCCTCTTTAGTCTGAATTTCAACTGCATAAGGTAGCAATTGAGCTGACCTAAATGCTTTTTCTGGATCATCAAAGCCCATGGGATTATCCGCTAATCGGGACCAAGCTTTGAAGTTTATTAGGTCCAAACTAATGGCAAAGCGATTGAGAATGTCACTGCCTAAGTAAAAGGCGGCAGGGACGTCTCGCACGACCCAACAATTATGGACTATGCTCTTGTTGCCAATGGAGATTTTGAGCATACACCTGCTTGGCAGGAGATGTTTTGAATTAGGTGCTTCCAGGTCCATTTCCGATTTGTCTATCAGTTTGAAGGTGGGAATGGCTGGATCTTTTGGGAGTTGGCGGAACATGGCTTCGCTGATGAAGCTCTTACCGTTGTTCACACACACTCGAGCGAGAACAGAGTCCTTCCCATCATTTAACTGAACAGGGATGAACAACTGCTCTCCAATTTGCTGAATCTCAGCCAGGCTCTGAGCTGATTTCACATCTTTCTGGACTATAGGAGTGGGAGTTTCAGATTGTGGATTGGTATAGAATTTCAGAGTGTTTCCTTCCAGCGTGGAATACCACCTTAAACTGGAAGGAAGGTTGATTTTCAGAAACAGAGAGGACCCCCCATCACTAGTCTGTTGTCCTACTGCTATTACTGTCACGTCTGGAATTTGGTGGTTCTGGAAGTGAAATTCTACTTGGTCAGATTTTTGTTCAACCATGTGGCAGGTGCCGTTTAAACTAACATGGTTGACACTCTGTTTTAATTTTATGGGTCGGCTAGTCTGGGTCCAGAGGACCTTGTTTACGCAATCAATTAGGGGTGACAACCTTCTCAGGAGGTCATTCCCTAGTAAACAAGGGGTGCCCTCCGGGGTCACAACTATGACCGGGTGTTTCAACTTATGTCGCCCAATTTTAATGTCCAAGTCTGCAGTCCCCTCAACGGGAATTTCCTTCCCGTCAAAGTTCTGTAGTTGTCCCGGAAGAGAGGTGAGAGGAATTTGGTAATTCTCTCCCCTTCCTGCATTCAGTTTGTCAAAGGCCCTTCTGGACAGAAGGGTAGCTTGAGATCCAGTGTCCACCAGTGCCGAGATTGTACCCTGCCCCTGTACTTGTACCGGGGCATAATATCTTCCCTCCTTCTCCTCAAGGGGGCACAGATAATGTACATTTTTGGACAACTGGTGGGCTAATTTTCTGGTTTTGGACATCGCTAGCGAAGAGATTTGGGCAGAATTCTGTGGAGAGCCTTGGGAATCTGAAAGAAAAATTTGGCAACTGGAGATCAGAGCCATTGTGGGTTCCCCTGGCTCCGGTTCTGGGCCGCCCCCCCCTTTTTGGAGGCAGTCACCAGGATGGGTTTGAACCAGGGGATTTTCTTGCTGTTGGTTCTGGGATGAGATGGTGGGCGGCGGTAGCTCAGTCTCCACATCTCCCCAGTCTGGATTTGCATTCCTAGGGACCCATTTTTCTTTGGGAGGAGTTCCCCCCTCTCTGAAGGAGAAGATCCTTTTCTCAGGATCCTCTGAGGATCCCTCTCCCTCAAATCGGAAGATCTGTACCTCCTCCTCAAACTGAGTCTGTTTGGGTCTTTTGTTTCTCCTACCCCCCCTCTGCTCCTTAGGAGGCAGACTTTCAGGGGCAAGAGATTTTGTTTCCGGTTCCTGGGTTTCCAGGGGCTGTTTACAAGTGAGGAAGGAAGCTTCCTCCAAGGCTTTACACCCCCCTTCCCTTTGTGCCTCCTCCCTGGGAACCGGTGAGTTATCGGGGTGCTGCCCCCGTCATTGTTCTGGAGCACCAGGTCCAGAGTTGGGTGCGTTCTGCGCTGGCATGCCGATCTAAGGGTTCTGCTGAGCCCTCAGTATGTGACCCAGATCCCGCGCCATGTTTTGAACCTGGCGCTCTAACTGGGAAACCCGCTCAGGCTGATACGGGGCCCTGTTTTCTCCCCTGGGCTGATCCCGGGAAGGGTAGCTGTCCCTCCTCTGGTAATACCCCGGGTTGGGAAGATTTGGGTACCCCTCCACCCTTGGCCTCCCCTCTCCCGGATTCAGTGGTCTGGGCTCAGGGAATTGGGGAAAGAAGGATGGATGGTTTTGGGGCTGAAAGTCGGGTGGATATCTGGGGAAAAAGTTCTGCCCAGGGTTTGGTAAATTTCTGCCCTCCTGTGGGAAGTTTGGAGGGAAGTTCCCTGGGTTAGGTGCTTGTCTGGATCCCCCCCCTTGGGCTGGAGGAGTCCACACATAACCCAGGATGGGTCGATTTCCCTTGTAACGGGGACTTACATAATCAGGAGAGCGAGGGACCCCATTTGTGGGGCTGCCTCCTTGGCTCCCTGTCTGTGACTGACCCGAGGACCTCCTGGGCCTAGCATTATTAGGTGCAGGCAGGTTTTTAGGCCCCCCCATCTCCAAATCCAAAACGGGGGTAACCTTTACCTCTGCCACCTTGGCAGCAGCAGGGGTGCTGTTGGCTTTGGGGTTTTTCTGGGCATTACTTTTGTTTTCTATGGGCTTCTGCACCTCATAGATCCGGGTAGCCTGTTCAATGACCCAGTCTAAAGATCTTTTCTCATGAAAATCTCTCACGAGCTGGGTCATTATATATTTGGGCAAGGCATGGAAAAACGTATTGACAAACTCTCTACTATCTGTGCGCACCCTTCTGGTGGTTTGCGCAAAAGCACGCTTTAACTCCTGCACAAATTCTCGTGGGGCCTGATCCTCCCCACATTGCAAATTGTAGGCCGCCTTGCGAGCCTCTTGAGGATTTCTGTGAACAGAAAAATGTTTCAGGATGGCCGCCTTATATGTGGACCATCTTAAATGATTTTGGTCCTCCAGCCCCGCAAAGAAACTGGAGTATTCCGGGGAGAATGTCCACTTTACATATTGAATACAGCTTTGGCTGTCCTTCAAATGGAAAGTCTCCATCATTTGTTCAAACAACTCTAAGTGCTCCCAAACAGAATACTTAGCGTTCTTATGGTAAGGCGTGATGACGCTCCTGATCGCCTTAATCTGCTTTAAGGGGTCCTTAAGCAAGGCCCTTTTTGCCTTATTGGCCTTTTTGGTTCGGGTAACCCTTGTCCATTCTTCCTCGGACTCAGAGGCACTGCTCCCAGAGGTTCCCGTCTGTTCTTCCAGGTTTTCCCGGATTCTGCGAGCCTGGGAATGGCTGGCAGAATGTGGGGACCTGGTCTCCTGTGTCCTGCGCAGTTCAGAGGAGTCTTCAGATTCCTCCTTGCTGCCAGGATTTGATGGGTACCCCCTCCACTGACCTAACTGGGCAGAGGTTTTCAGGATGCCCTTAATGGGCCTACTCTCCTGGGGTTCCCCATTGAACTGTACTGTACTTGGGTGCCCATACCCGGATGCCCACCCCTCCATTCCTGAGTGGTACTGGCCTATGAGCCCCATACTCTTAGCTGGATAGTAATCTGCCATCCCTGCAGCCCTGTGCTTATGTGCGCCAGGGGACATGGGGGTGGCAGAGTCCAGGGACTGAGAGGTATGAGGGCCTCTGGTACTAGTGCTCCTGAGGTTATGCTCCGGAGTTTCCCATTCCCAGCGAACCTCATCTCTATCCGCCCCTGCTCCCTGTTTCAATGCAAGAGCCTGCATTTGTGCTTTCAGTTCCTCTGTTAAGGCCTTACTCGACTCTATCAGTCTCTCGTGCATCGCTACCTGTTGTTGGAGCCTATCATTGTGTTGACAGAGGGCCTCATTTTCCCTCTGTGCTTCCTGGTTGGTCCTGGAGAACTGGGCCAGTCTTTGCTGCAGGAGGGTTACCTCCTGAGCTGTGTCCCTATTGGCCTGCTCCTTTCTTGCTAGAGCATCTTCCACCCTTCTGGTGTGCTCTACCAAGTTCTGGTTTTCTTTTTGGAGATCACCCAGCCCCTGGAGGGCCAGGTGATTTTCTTCCATTTTTCTTTTTAAATGGCAGACTTCCTGGCCTAAGGTATCCCTTTCCTGACTAAGAGCCTGCATCTGTGCCGCCAGGTCGTCCCTTTGCCTTTGGAAGGCACCAGCATTCTGGCGCTCCTGATCAAACTCTGCCTGGGTATCCAGGTCTTTCAGAATTAGTTTGTTGCTCTCCGCCTTCACTCTATCCAGGTGGCCTTGCAGGGTGACTACCTGCTCAGCACATACCCTGTTGAAGTCCAGTTGTTGCTCCAGCTTTTTCTGGTTTTGCAGTAGGGAGTCCAAACCTTCTTGGTATTCCTTCTGCAAGGCCAGAAATCTGGTATCCTGTTATACCTTTTCCTGTTGCAGCACATCCATATCCTTCTTTATTTTAATGATGTGCTGCCTACTATCATCTTCTGACTCCTGGCTCCTCTGCAGCCTCTGCTCAGAAGAGACCAGGTCAGATTGGACCTTCTGTAATGCCATCTGTTGCCTATTTGCCAGATTTTGGCTTTCAGCACATCTATCCTGCATGTCTCCCATATATAGGTACAGGTATGCTGCTATCCTGGCAATCTTATTGTGTTCCTCTTTGGCTTTAGGAGCCATATATAGTTCACTCAGGGCCACATGTAAGGGACCCTGATCTCTATATATATCTGACCCTGTTTCAGTGACCTGTTGTGTGATGGCCTGCAACCACACATCCTGGCCCTGTTCAGTCCATTCACCTCTCACAAATAGCTTATGCAAGAGGTGCTCTCTGGCTATTTTCATGTCTACCAAGGTCGTCATTCTAGAGATTGGTCTCTGTCCTGACTTACAGAAGTTAGTGTTTTATTTTTGCAGAACAGAACTTTTCTTGGAGTGTCCCTTTTGAGGAATGCTTCACAGCGTAATGCAGCGTGGTGATCCGACTGGATATATGTATCCCGTCAGTTAGCACACTGTATTGAGCTGCACAAGTGGTAAATCTAACCCAACATCCCGGACGAGCCCCCAATTTGTAAGAGGATTCAATTCAACACTACAGCTAAGTCAACGCCTAGTCTATAATACTGAATGAAAACCCTTATTGATATGTCTTTAGGTCCAGTTCATGCGTTCTGGATGACTACCCCTATATAACACCCCTCTCTTGGAATCCCCCTGACCCCACTGAGCCAAGAAGTAGTTCTGTTTTGCAAGTTTAAAAGGTTGATTTGATAACTTAAACAATATATATTATATCACGCTTTATAATAAATTAATAATTGAATAGCACACTTAATCTGATATGACAAAGGTCAACAACGGAGAATCTGGCACTAGCACACTTCTTATAATCACTAATGAGTTGACATGAAATGGGTAAGGTAGCACACTGGTAAATAGGAACAAAAATATAATGTGGTAGAGGATGCTTTATGTAAGCTCAGGTGGATGCAATATTCACTGAATGCAGTACAGAAAATACTCAATATGATTTCAACCAAACAATGTAATCACTTTTCTCTGGCTATTCACTCCCCCCCTCTTTATGCAATGCAAGGAAATGGGAGGAAAGCACACAGTTCTCAGAAATGCAATCAATGTAATCAGTTCAATCCAGCAAGCTTAGACAACAGAAAACAGATAGGAGTTTTGAAAACACAAGCCCAAATTGCTTTGATATGTGCTGGCAATGAATTAAAAAATATGCTAAAATGCTTTTAATTCCCTTTTCAGAGGTTCAGGGTGAGTGGTATCTAGTTAATATTAGTCCAGGCTCACACTAGCAATGATGCAGGGATAGTTAGCAGGTTAAACGAATTTCTGGCAAATGGAAAGCAAACAGCAGCAGTTTTTACATGTGAAGAAATTGCAAATCGCGGTAAAATTCGCGGATGCGTGTTCCGCGATTGCGGTAAAACTATAAGGGGTAGGAATGCGGTTCTTGGTGCGATTCAAAGCTACGATTCTAAGCTATCAGAGGAAAGTTACTGCAAGTCTCTAGCCCAAACGGTCGCGGAGATATGAGCGATTTAATAAAGGTCGTTTTTGGGTTTGCAAATTTCAAAAGCTCAAAATGACAAGTGCAGCTTGCAACTAGAAATGACAGGTGACAGCTAGGAGGCAGTTCTACTTAGGTTAAATAGATTGAATTAGATGAATTTAAACTAAGAGATTGGTTCTACACAGTTCTGCTGGGTACTCACACTATATTCTTGAGTGAAATGGGCCTCATCACGGATCTGGTCAGGGTTTTAGACTGGGCTCTGGTCACTCTCTCTGCTGGTCTGGGTCTCTCTGGTCTGGTCTCTTAGTACAGCACTGCTTTCTCTCTGGTCTGGTCTCTTAGTACAGCACTGCTTTCTCTCTGGTCTGGTCTCTTAGTTCTGGATAGATTGAAGTCTCTAGTTTGGCTTTCTGGAGGTTGATGGAGGTAAGTATGGATTTTTCCGGCAGAGCGTCCCGCTGCAGATGGATTTGGAAAAGTGCCTATCTGTCCTGTCTGTCTGCTTTTATGTGTTTAGAATGTGGGTGTGTTCTAGCATCACTGACCCTACCTCTCTCTCAGCTTCTAATTGGTCAAACTTCCATTTATCATTTGATTGGGGAATGAACTGTGAGTCAGCGTGATGTCATTTTACAGCCTGCAGAAAGTCCACTCCTCCTGTCAACTTACACACAAATCTAGATTTGAAACAAATACATATTTGCAGAGGTACATATTGTTTTAAAATCATATGCACCCATCATGCATTACAGGAGGTATCCCCTGTTCAAACTCTGCTCTTCCTGGGAGCTTGCATTCAGAAATGGCACATATTTCACTTTTTAACTGATTTTTCAATTTCTGACATTGACCCAACTTTACATACATGTGCGCAGGGAGTAGGGACATTAACTGATGAAGTTTCAGATTTTTAACATGCATACATTTAGAGTTATATCCACTTTTCCGCTGACACCCCCCTGAACATGCCACCGGGTCGAAAAACCTCTTAAAATGTGGGCAGAAAAATCACAAGAATTATGGTGTCCTTTATAAAATTTTCACATGTCCGCTCTATGAGTTATTCATCTTTTTAAAGTTATGTTCTGGCTCCAAAGGGGTGTGGTTTACCCTCAGCACAAGGTTGAATTTCTGGTTAATCCAGTTCTGCCAAGCCAGCTTGCTCTCACAGGCAGTGCCCCTCCCAGCTCCTGCCAAGAGGAAGCTACATTTTACGACTGCGGTAATAAAAACCTTTGCCTGAGTGAAGAGGGCTTTGTTCACTCTCCTGCAGAGCACAGATAATTCACTTATCAGATAGATGGCATATCCTTAGTGTGGGCAGCAAAAGGAAGGTTGGCCTGGGAACACAGCTGTGACTCAAGTTTCCCTTCTGATGGGGGTAGTTGCCAGGCAGAATTCAGTTCCTTAAGCCAGGTTTCAGATAAAATGTCACTTTTTGTTCCCCAGTTCCTGCATTAAAATAAAACTAAACATTTTCACATGTGCAGCTAGAAGGCTGATTCTAAGTTTAAAACTATGACATTTAAACAATTGCAACCTATGTGATACTCAAAAGTAGGTCACTCAGTCAATTTAAACATTTTCGATTTTAGTGTCTTTAAATCCAGTGCAACTTAACTGCTGACTCCATAGCTCTGCCAGTTTTGTTATAAGCATTTTTCTGGGCTCTTCATTTCCCAGATTTTGTAGGCACACAACACTCCATTCTACCAAATGTCTGCTGGTGTCCAGTGAGTTTTTAGATGTGTTGCAATGTTTAAAATAGGCACTTTGGCTTGCCTTCAGAGAAACACAGGGTGGTTTTAAACTGCCGGCTTTTGGATAGTGGTGAGCACTGGTACTGCACCCATTTTTGGGATTTAAGAAAATGAATTCCCCACAATTCTAGGTTGCATTTGGCAATCAGCATTGCCATTCCCAATGGTTTCAGACTACTGTGCGGGTAGTCCAATGGTGGTTTTAGGCAGTGTCCTTCTGTGCCCATAACATCGGCAAAAATGAGTGGCAGCCTATTCTTCATGCATTTCCCTGTGCATTTTCTGGGAAGCTCTGGGCATCATGAGGTTTTCCATGTCAGTACTGCACAGTTTTGAGGTAGGGCTCGGATGCATGGGTAAATACATCCCACAGGGGGTACTTAGCTCCTCCTTTACACTACTCCATCCAGTCTCAATGATGCGTTCAAGAAGGTTTCTTATCTGGATGCTGTCCGCCTTCTGCAGAATCCTGCAAGGATCCCCCATCTTCTGTGCGCTGTTCAGCACTAATCGCCTCCCGTTTTTGAAAAACGTTGTTGACCATTGTCGACTCATCTGCTGAGGACATGGAACTCTACCTATGTATCGCCAACAAGCAGAACCAATAAGAGCACGTAACTCCTGGCTTTTCAACATCGATTCATTGATGACAGTGAGCTTTCTGAAATGCAATGGTTCTGGGAGGACCTTATATTTCTCGTCGGCCAAAGCACCACCGGCCACGCCCGTGCTATAGTCCTTTGTCCAGCTGATGATCACTCCATTCAAAATCCTAGGTTTCATTCTAAATTCAGAAATGACATTGGGAAAGATCTATGATCCTTCACTTAATCCATGGGTCCTTCTTTATAAGAGTCTAGCAGAAGTGGGAACTGCCATCAACCACTGGCTTGACTACGCCAACTCACTCTACCACAAGCTGACGAGATGCTGCCTCTCCCATCTTCAGGGGAACCAGAACAGCCTCTCCTGTCACTGGTAGGGGGAGGGGCTAATCTCCTCCAGACCTTAAAATTCTCAAGTTGCTCCACGTTAAAAGATGGGAAATTTCAAGGCACTTTTCCTTACCAACAAATATATTCTTGAGAACGTCCCTGAATACTTTGTTGATAATATGAAGCACTGCATCCTGGGCTACTCCCAACACTCATCCAGTCAAACCAATCTCCAGAGCCCCCGAACACGGCGCAGCCCAAATGGAGTCCGGTGCAATGCCGTCTGAGGAAAAAGAGTAAAGGACCCAGATATACCTTGGGGTGGTCTATCCTGCTGAGCTGGCTATGAACTGCTGCCACCCAGAGCACCAGTTAACCCTTTCGCAGTTTCAGTCCTAAAGTACCATACTTAAAGGTTTCCAAGTCACTCTACGTTTTTGGAAGTCAAAATATTTCAGTTGTTATTGGGACTTGTAAAAATGTTGGGAGCTAATGACTTCTGTGACAGAAAACATGGAGGTCACTATTTGGGTCGGAAGGAAATTAAAATCCAGTTGCCTTCTGTTTGGAAGTCTGAGACCAAAAGTATCAGTTGGACATTTAACACTCCCAATCTGGCCACAGGTAGTGGAGGGGAGGACGCCATGGATAATATAAACATCTTCGGCATGTCTAAGAATACTTCTAATTCTTCACAACTGGAAGGCATATTTTAAGCACACTGCAATCTATGCAAGTCTTTGACTTCCTGCCCTCTTATTGTTGCTCTTTTCTTTTGCTTGTTCTGGACTGAACGCCTGAGAAAAGTGCTCACTTGAGGTGTGTCTGACATCATGGCCAGACAAGTCAACCTTCTGCTCTGCCTCTTTCTCAGTTTCTTCTGCTCTCTGTCTCTGGGCCATGTTCATTGATGTCTTATTGTGACCTCTGGTGCCTTCAGAAGGCCTGCTCTCCCGCACTGATGAAAGGTCTCCAAATTCTCTTTTTATCCCAAACTGTTGTGCAGTAGCACCTGGAGCGTTTGAAGTGCCAGATGGAATTACCAATAAACGATCTAAGACCCAAATAACTGGACAGACTCAAAGAATATGGCACAATGCTACTTTATTATCAGCTCAATAAAGTAGGGAAACCTGGTGCACAAACAGACTGCAGCTCACTCACTGTCAAGTACATTTCAATTACACAAAAGCTTTATACCTCGATGTATGTCAGCTATGATGTCATCCTACGTGGCAAATAGCAAAAACCTGTTGAGAGGAGGAATTGGTTAGGGGAAAATATATACCTATACTTTGTTTAAGAGTTAGTAACGCAATTGGCTGCCCCTTATCTGGTAGGCACGACCTGACCTACCTCCAACTATGTATAATACAGATTAATAGTAGAATAATAGCAGCGGACTGGCTTCTGCAACAATGTATGGTCCATTTCTACATAGGCCCTCATGATTGGTTGGCGTTCTCTCCCAACCTTGGAGATTCGGCTTGTTAGCAGAATGTAAGCAAAACGAAACTCAGGTGCAGAGAACATCGCCAGTCCCCTGCCCACTTGGCCAATTAGCCTACCATCTCTCATCAGTTAAACCCTAAGCCAAGGCTTATTCTTTGTAGTTGACCTTGCTGACTGTTCTCTTCCTCAGGACTTTTAAGGGAGTACATTGCTATCTTCGCCTGGAGCTTAATGAATAGGCCTTGCTTTCGAGTCTTCCACCATGTGTGAGCAGACCACGATTTTGTCCATTCTGACCTTTTATTTAGTGCTATTTAATTGAAGTATACTGGGTGCCATTACTCCTTTTGGCCTCTGGAGACTTGGTGGCTCAGTCTTGCATATGCTTTCTGCATCTTTAATTGTTCAATACTTGGCACTTGCAAATGTTGGCTCCTTTGCTTAATGTAAGAGAAATATGTTGTGCGTATGTGGCTTATCCTCTTTGACTCCTCTTGTGCCTTGCAATTGGATATTGCTATGGCACCCTTGATCCTGAGCCAAGCAGAAACGCTTTATTCTTTGTACAAAGCTGTTTTCCAACACCTGTCATCTCTACAGCTTTGGTCTCTCTCCTTCAGGCTTCTCGCTTACTAGTATACGAAACCGACGTCCCTATTTTCATCATGGCCGCTTTACCCATGTTATATTTTTTACTGCAACAAGCTTCTAGATGTCTCATCTACCTTGCGTTTCTGCGTATGTACATCTACCGCCTCTTCTCACTTATCTTCTCAATGTATACGATTTCTTTGTTCTTGCATCAATTTTTTTTATTACTTCAGCCAAATCTTCTTTCTTTAGGTATTTGCATATCATTTTAGTACATCCTCGCATCTTCCCCTTATGATGTCATGTTGCACTTGTCAGACTTCGCTTATAGCTCTTCTATGTTCAATTGTGTGTGCAGACATCCTTTTACATAATCAGAGCGAGGGTACATTCTATACGGTTGTTTGAGCACATAATGTCCTTCGTACCTTCGATGCAGTATTGGGATGATACCTGGTGTTCCACACAGTGTCTTCCTGTTCTTCCAATATAACGGAGATGAGGGGTGGGCACTATAGATGACATGTACATCTGTCCATTTACACTTTAGTAATACATTTAATGGCCCTCTCGCCGCAACCAACATGGTTCTATCTGCTGTGGAACACACCATCTTTGAACCACTTCTCAGAAAGCCCCACTAACTCTCATGATCCAAAGTCCCCCTGCCCTCCTTGGATCTTTTATTGAATGGTACAGGATTGTACACTATGTTTACACCCAATTTAGTCTATGTTGATGGTGAGTCTTTAGGGACATCCCTCAACGATGATTTGCTGGCGGGGATGAAGGGTGGACGGTGGGGCACCTGTTCGTCTCAACCCATCAGCAGGATTTGTTATTGTTGCTTATTTCATCCTTCTGGGACATTTAGCTTTGGTTGGCATTCAGGCTGCAGCCCTGAAAGTTCTCCAATCTTTCCTTGCAACGTGCGCCAGGCAATTACCCTCCCACCACTGGTGTCTTCTTTCCAGCAGGTGCACGGGGAAATGCCACAAAGTCCTGCCTCACCACCTCTTCTGTTCAATATTAAACGGCATCCTCTTGCATCTTGCTGCATTACTTTAGAGGCCACCAATGGCAAGAACATTGTCAATCCAGAAGTAGACCTTGCCGAATCCCCTCCCCTGATTCTTCATGTCGGTATCAAGTGATATTATCGGAAAATCAAAACATCCTTGGGAAAACAATAGTATTTTGGACCCACTAGTACTTTCCAACACATTCTAGGACACATTAGTTTATATAATTATAACAGTCCTAAAATATGTTCGGAAGGACGTTAAACGGGTGCACAATAATATTGCTTCCCCTACAAACCTTCTGCTGGTGGTTGTCAACACATTTTCTAAAACTCAATTTTCGTTTGCCGGAAGTGCGTCTGATTACTCCAGCACCATCCCTCTGTGAGATAAATCTCTGGCCGGTGTTCCTCGACACTTGCCCATTCTGTGCTACCTGTGTGCAGAACTTGGGAATCACCGAGACTCCAGACTAGCACTAGACGCTCAGCTGAGTGCATGGTTCTTCCGCCGTGGTTCGACGTAAGCATCTTTATCTATGCCCACCTACATTATATAAACAGCATTTATCTGGACCTCCCCCATAAACCCATTGAACCCATTTTATGTATCCAATGTGTCCATAACGCTATTTATTCATTTATTTATTTTTCCATTTGTAGAGCACGCAAAGAACTGTGGGCATATATGCACTGATTACAGACATGTGACGGTGTGGGTACATACAGAGTACGGTTAATTGAACAAGTGTGTCTTGGTATTTTTTCTAAACAGACAGTAGGAGGTTTCCGACCAGAAGTGAAGTGGTAGATTGTTCCAAAGGTTGGCAGCCACCAATGGGAAACTGTTTGCCGTTTAGGCTAAAACATGTGAAGACCACACTACCCCACCAACTGTTCTCGACTTGATCTTCGGTGGAGGACAAACTAGCTTCCTATGCCACCCAATACTGTTCTGTTCTTCTGTTTCTAGACATGATGCATAGGTGTTTCTATGACACCGGTCCTTGGTTCTCTGCTATGGAAGCTATTCATGGCACACCCCTCTTTCTGTGCCACTCACCCTCCATTCTCTTCTTCTATTGCCGTGCATAAGACATTAGCCTTTCTATACCACTGGCACTCAGGTTACGCTTTGCAATAGAAGAAGAAAACAATCAATCGTTTTATACCACCGGCCTTCTGTTCTCTTCTTCGGTTGCTATGCATAACACCTCAGTCTTTCTATACCACTTGACTTCTGTTCTCTTCTTCCATTGTTATGCATAAGACATCAATCTTTCTATACCATTGGCACTCTGCTCTCTTCTTCTATTGCTATGCATAACACAACTGTCTTTCTATACCACTGGTGCTCTGTTCTCTTCTTCTATTGCTAAGCATACCACATAATTCTTTCTATACCACTGGCCCTCTTTTCTCTTCTTCCATTGCTATGCATAAAACATATTTCTATACCACTGGAGGTCTGTTCTCTTCTTTGGTTGCTATGCATAACACATCAGTCTTTCTATCCCACTGGCCCTCTGTTCTCTTCTTCTATTGCTAAGCATACCACATCATTCTTTCTATACCACTGGCCCTCTTTTCTCTTCTTCCATTGCTATGCATAAAACATATTTCTATACCACTGGAGGTCTGTTCTCTTCTTTGGTTGCTTTGCATAACACATCAGTCTTTCTATACCACTGGCGCTCTGTTCTCTTCTTCTATTGATAAGCATAACACATCAGTCTTTCTGTACCACTGGAGGTCTATCCTCTTCTTCTCTTGCGATGCATAAGACATCAGTCTTTCCATACCACTAGCACTCTGTTCTCTTCTTCTATTGCTATGCATAACACATCAGTCTTTCTCTACTACTGGAGGTATGTTCTCTTCTTTGTTTGCTATGCATAACACATCAGTCTTTCTATACCACTGGAGGTCTGTTCTCTTCTATTGCTATGCATAACAGATCAGTCTTTCTATACCACTGGAGGTATGTTCTCTTCTTTGGTTGCTATGCATAACACATCAGTCTTTCTATACCACTGGCCCTCTGTTCTCTTCTTCTATTGCTAAGCATACCACATCAGCCTTTCTATACCACTGGCCCTCTTTTCTCTTCTTCCATTGCTATGCATAAGACATCAGTCTTTCTATACCACTGGAGGTCTGTTCTCTTCTTTGGTTGTTATGCATAAGACATCAGTCTTTCCATACCACTAGGACTCTGTTCTATTCTTCTATTGCTATGCATAACACATCAGTCCTTCTATACCACTGGAGGTCTGTTCTCTTCTTTGTTTGCTTTGCATAACACATCAGTCTTTCTATACCACTGGTGCTCTGTTCTTTTCTTCTATTGCTAAGCATAACACATCAGTCTTTCTGTACCACTGGAGGTCTATCCTCTTCTTCTCTTGCTATGCATAGCACATCAGTCTTTTTATACCACTGGCCCTCTGTTCTCTACTTCCATTGCTATGCATAACACATCCGTCTTTCTATACCACTGGCGCTCTGTTCTCTTCTTCCATTGCTATGCATAACACAACAGTCTTTCTCTACCACTGGAGGTATCTTCTCTTCTTCTATTGCTATGCATAACACATCAGTCTTTCTATACCACTGGAGGCATGTTCTCCTCTTTGGTTGCTATGCATAACACATCAGTCTTTCTATACCACTGAAGGTAGGTTCTCTTCTTTGGTTGCTATGCATAACACATCAGTCTCTTTACCACTGGAGGTCTGTTCTCTTCTTCTATTGCTATGCATAACAGATTGGTCCTTCTATACCACCGGAGGTCTGTTCTCTTCTTCGGTTGCTATGCATAACATATCAGTCTTTCTATACCAGTGGCCCTCTGTTCTCTTCTTCCATTGCTATGCATAAGACAACAGTCTTTCTATACCACTGGCACTCTGTTCTCTTCTTCTATTGCTATGCATAACACATCAATCTTTTTATACCACTGGAGGTCTGTTCTCATCTTCAGTTGCTATGCATAACACATCAGTCTTTCTATACCGCTGGCACTCTGTTCTGTTCTTCCATTGCTATGCATGACACATCAGTCTTTCTCTACCAGTGGAGGTATGTTCTCTTCTTCTACTGCTTTGCATAACAGATCAGTCTTTCTATAACCCTGGAGGTCTTTTCTCCTCTTCAGTTGCTATGCATAACACGTCAGTCTTTCTATTCCACTGGCTCTCTATTCTCCTCTTTCATTGCTATGCATAAGACATCAGCCTTTCTATACCACTGGTGCTCTGTTCTCTTCTTCTATTTCTATGCATGATACATCAGTCTTTCTATACCACCAGAGGTCTGTTCTGTTCTTCTATTGTTATGCATAACACATCATTTTTCTATACTACTGGAGTTATGTTCTCTTCTTTGTTTGCTATGCATAACACATCAGTCTTTCTATACCACTGGAGATCTGTTCTCTTCTTCTATTGCTATGCATAACAGATCAGTCTTTTTATACCACTGGAGATCTGTTCTCTTCTTCTATTGCTATGCACAACAGATCAGTCTTTCTATACCACTGGAGATCTGTTCTCTTCTTCGGTTGCTATGCATAACACGTCAGTCTTTCTATACTGTTGAAGGTCTGTTCTCTTCTTCTATTGGTAAGCATAACACATCAATCTTTCTATACCACTGGCCCTCTGTTCTCTTCTTCAGTTGCTAAGCATAACACATCAGTCGTTCTATACCACTGGCCCTCTGTTCTCTTCTTCAGTTGCTAAGCATAACATGTCAGTCTTTCTGAACCACTGTCCCTCTGTTCTCTTCTTCTATTGCTAAGCATAACATGTCAGTCGTTCTATACCACTGGCCCTCTGTTCTCTTCTTCTATTGCTAAGCATAACACATCAGTCGTTCTATACCACTGGCCCTCTGTTCTCTTCTTCTATTGCTATGCATAACACATCAGTCGTTCTATACCACTGTCCCTCTGTTCTCTTCTTCTATTGCTAAGCATAACATGTCAGTCGTTCTATACCACTAGCACTCTATTCTCTTCTTCATTTGCTATGCATAGCACAACAGTCTTTCTATACCACTGGCCCTCTGTTCTCTTCTTCCATTGCTATGCATGGCACATCAGCATTTCTACGCCACTCGACCTACGTCCTCTTCTTCGATCTCTCCGAATGACTTATTGGTCTTTCTATGCCACTGGCACTCCGTCCATCACAGTTCAACTCTGCACTATTCACCTAATCATGCCCTACGTAGACTCTGTGCAGGCTGCCACACCCAAGAACTACCTCCTAAAGTGCCTATGAGCGAGCAAAATTGCCTTCAGGTGGGAACTGAAGACCTTGTTCCTTGCCTATATATGTAGATCCAGCCTGCCCACCCCAATCTAGCGACACCATTCAATGACTTCACCACTGCACTCTACAAGAAGACACACCACGCTTCCATTCATCAGGCCCTGTGTTCTGTGACACACAAAGAACCCTTCTGTCTTGGCGGCTGGCCTCGTCATGCCATTTGGAGGGGTTTCCAAGATCCTCAAATGCCGCAGGGCGCGCAGAGTTGGCCGGCTCCCTTGTTTTTCACTCTTCCCAGCCCTGGACGTACCCTTTTAATTGCCACGATGTTCCAGTCTAATTCATGGCAGGCAGGTGGAAGGAGCGGATCAGGGGACGCTCTGTTCGGTTCAGTGGACGCGGAGCAACACCCGGGCCATGCGATTAGTCAGACATGTTTGGCCTTCCAGTTGGGCAGTCTTGGAAGACACGCCTCCCCACTGCGCGACGTTCTCACGCGCTCTTGCACTCTTGAGTCAGTTTCAGCCAAATGATTGACGTCTTCTGTAGTAAATAACTGTTATTGATGGGACCAGCTCATAACACGCGAGGCTATTTCTTTCTTTCCACTTAAGCTCTTGGCAAGGCAGAAGAAATGTAGCGCTGTGGCGCAGTTACAGGGCGCTGTAGCAGTGCCAGAAAGTTCCATTGATGGCTGCCCTCATGTCCTGGCCCCTGTTGATGCAGAACTCCTTGGCTAGTCCTTGACCAGGAGTTCTGCTAGCTCAACCTGGCTATGGGTGAAACGTGCTACAGGTCCTGGTGGGCTTAAACATCACACTACTGCTGGTCCCCATCCAGGGCTAGCAATTACATGCATCAAGGTGTTCACCTTGGTTCCATTTTCTCTACTAGATAGTCAGGGCCACTGGTAATTCATAAGGTGGATATTAACCATTCCTGAAAGGATGCAGTGCCAGGAAATTGGAGGGGTCCGCTGCTTGGCACACTGTGGCCCAAGAACTGGCTGGGATCTGTTTTTTTTTTTTCCAGAGGTGCAGCAATTGTCGTGGATATGATATGATAGGATATTTATAACGCGCTTAATACCCAGAGGTTTCTAAGCGTGGACCCGGGGATCGAACCTGTGTTGCTCCACGTCGCTTTGCTTCCAAGGCGAGCACGTTGCCGCTGAGCTGTCCTCCGGGTGGATGTATTTTATAACTCAGTGGGTTTGCGCAAGGTTGCAAAAGGTCTTGTAACTGCACATACTTAAATAAATAAACAAATACTTCAAGAGCCAGGGTTCCTGAGACTTTCTGAAGGAGAGAATTGTTGCACAGTTTGATGGAAATTTGGAGATCCTCTCTCATAGCGACTGAATGTGTCACAGTCTGGCAGACGATTTAAGCCTCTGAGCTAAATATTGGGCAGGTCATTAACATGCCATAATGCACATAAACCGATCCGCAAGCTGTGGAAGCTGTTCACGGTATACACCCAGTGCCTGATGTGGTCTATTGACTCTGCGTGGCAGTTTCCCATTGCAGGCTGCGTCTGTCGTGTTTTTAAATGCCAGTTTGCGGTGGGTGGGGGCTTCCTCCGCAGGGAGTGGGAAATGGTCAGTCGTGAGTCTGTACCAGTAGAGGCCCCTGGAGACACCAGCTTTTCTGGAGTCAGTAGTCTCCTATTGTGGCACCTACCAGGGGCTGTCCGTTGAGTGAAACAGAACCGGGATAGGGCGGTGAGTTCTAATTGTGCACAAATGGACCCGTTGAGTGAATAACACCCAATGTGTAATCCGGGGTGTTGCTAGGTTTGGAATTGATTTGGGGCTATGCTCATGTTGGACTGTCAGGGCTAGCTAGCCTTTTGGTTGTAGCCCCAGAGCTTCTATCTGGGGTTATACTGTCGAGACTCGGGGCTAGCTAGCCTTTTGGTTGTAGCCCCTGAGATTCTATCCGGGGTTACACTGTCGGGACTCGGGGCTAGCTAGCCTTTTGGTTGTAGCCCCTGAGCTTCTATCCGGGGTTACACTGTCGGGACTTGGGGCTAGCTAGCCTTTTTTGTAGCCTCTGAGCTTCTATCCGGGGTTACACTGTCGGGACTCGGGGCTAGCTAGCCTTTTGGTTGTAGCTCCTGAGCTTCTATCCGGAGCTACAAAAGACCCAGCACTATAGCCCCCCCCCCCCATACTCGCCCTAGCGATACCTCCGCATGGAATAACTAGGAGACTGACCTTGAGCTGGGCCTCCGGGAGGACGCCACACACAGGATGGCACAGGACTTGGCACCATGAAGGTTAAAAAGCCCCTGCAACACTTTAATCGGCTGCCATCTTGGAGGCAGGTATATAAGCAGGGACCGGCATCGAAGAGGGTTTTTTCACCTCTGAGATCATTAATAACATGCTGGTTATGGCTTCCTTTAAACCTAAGTCAAGTTGTGGTGTCTTTTTTTGTCTACCAGTCTGATTATTTCTGTGCCTAAGTGTCTGTGTTTGCATTTGCTTTGCGTGGATTGGCAGGGAGCGTGGAGGCACGGCCTGGCCTTGGAGGTCCTCCCTACTCACCCTACAACTCCCCAGATGATCCGAGCAAGTGGAGCACGCATATGTCTGGCAATGAAGAGCTTTGGGGCTTCCATCCGCCCCCCTGGAAAGAGCTACACCCTTAGCACGGAAATACCAATTGTAAGCAGGTGCATAAACTTCAACTGCAGTCCTCGGAGCCATTGCATTGCATTGCATTGCCAGTTCCGGGCGGCCACCTGCAAAGCTGAACGGCTCATGCAGGGGTCTGTAAATGGTGGCTCCCATCCCGGAGTCTCTGGAATCGGCAGACTTCATGTACAGTCTTGCAGCTGGCATCCCCTCTGCACAAAGGGAGGGAGAGTGAGTGGGGCGAGGGGCGGTGCAGACAGGCTCTTCCGCTTCCTTGCTTTGCAGAGGAAGCAGGAGCGAAGGCTTCCGGCGGGGACTGGAACGGCGCACCTGCGAGAAAAGGTTGACCCTGGGGCTTCAGGTTGCACTTCCCCGCACTTGAGGCCTCACTATGAGTTCAGCAATGTGGTAAAAAAGTGGCAGTAACTCTGCTTCAAATTCTGCCACTTTATTTTTGCAGTAACGGCATTCCCGCCACTTTTACAGCACTTCCAAGTGTGGCATTTACCTCCAGCAAAAATCTGGAACTGCCCCTCCACTTTAACTCTAATAATCGCTGGATTTTCTGTGCAGAATCATACCTCGTGGTAAACCTGCCAAAACTCTGTATGAACTCCAAAAATGGGGATTTACACTACCATACTACCATTTGGAACCATGTGGTATTGCCACGAACCGAGCGGCGGTTAATGGTAAAATGTTTTGGTGCCAAATCATCAGGTTAACTGCCAGTTTACTGCCAATCTCATAATGAGGCCCTCACATTCTCTTAAGAGATTGGCAAAATGGCTTCCCCGTGGTCAAGGGTAAAATAACTTTGTGGCCATTGTTTGGTGCCTGGTTGTATATGTACAACATTCCCGAAGATAATTTAGAACGATTATTGCAGGATACAAGTGGGCAGATTGCGGCATATTGTGGAATGCTGGTTGTTAAGACTGATTTTCTATACTCTGGCCTGGTGGACAGATATATAGAAGGCCAACCTATATTGTGACAGGGACAACTCTGGGAAGCTGTAGCCAAACCAGTTTAAGGTAGCAGTGACAGACGGTCTAGGCTAAGTTCTTCAGAGGGGTGAGAGTGTAAAGGGTCCACAATGAGGTCACACAATGGGAGTCACAAATTACACTTAGACAAGATGTATAAAAATACAGTTATTTAATTATGGCCAAAACACACTATAAGAAAAATGAACGCAAGCAAGTAGACTTATCAACCATCAAAACTAAAATACATATATACAGTCACAGGTTCAAGTGCATAATACAAATCAAAATACTCCTGCAAGGGAATGAATAGGTGAGTATCACACACAAAAAGGTCCACAGAGATGGTCCCTAACCAATATTGTCCAACTCTAAGTTGCCTGCGGCCTTGTGCCCTATTGTTCAGGATACAAAGACACAGAACTCAGGAGAAAAATGTAGGTATGGTCTCTGGGGTCCAGTGATGGATTCTTAGAGCCAGCGTTCAATATAGAAAAGTGCCCAAAATTACCCCCAACAGTCAGAAGTCTTGCCAAGGCAAGTAATGGCAAAGCCAATAGTGTTAGAATAAAGGTTATTATAGGTCCATTGACTTATAATAGGAGTGCAGGGGTATGTTAAAAGCTCAGTAACTTACCCCCCTCACTCTGAATCTTCCCCAGACTTTCCAGAACTAAGGAAGGTTGTCCTGGCTTGCTTTTCCCACTGAATTCCGCGGTCCTCGATTTTCACGGGTTGCAGGTTCGAGTGATTCTCCAGTTAGGATCTTTTGTTGGTGCAAGGACTCTTGATGAAGAAATGCAGAAACAAATGATGCAACACCATTCTTGGGACAGGAGGCGGGTCAGAAAAGCAGGTTTTGGACCATGCATGTCACGCACAGCGATGCAGCAGGACTCAGTAGCCACGGTCGGACTTTCCGGTCTTTCTCGGGTCCCCTTGGTGCTAGGATACCAAGATTTCGCAGAGGGTGTCATTGCAGTAGCAGCTGAGGGTTTGCTAAGTTTCAGGTGGAAACTCAGAAAGGCAACAAAGATAACCCAGTAGCCCAAAAACAAAGCTAGTCAGCCACAGGATGATTCCTGGGCACTTCCGAAGGCGGTTTTTGTGCTGGGCACTGAGTAAGCTTCGGGCCTAGATGGTCCCTCCACTCCTAGGGTCGTAGCACCTTCGCAGGCCTACTGGAGATCAAGAGACAGACAGGGCTCCACCGGGACTGCAGCAGAAGTTGGTTGCCAGGCTTCCTTCAGACAGGTTTCAGGTTTCTTTGCGAGTCTTCTGAGCTGGACGGATTCTTGGCTCCTTCGGGTTCTTCCAGGATCTCTGAGAAATGCATGCAGGGGCCTCTTCATATCCTAAAAGCCAGGTAAGAGTCGAAACTCCCACTAGCCAATGGCAGGACTAGCCCACATACACACCCCACAGTGGTCCAATCTGGACCACTGGAGGGAACACTCATGCATACCACTCAGACACAAAGAAACCAGGATGTGTATTCTGGTCAGACTGGCCCAGCCCACATCCTGCCTGCAAACACACAAAACCCTCCAGTAGCCCGCCAAAAGCTTCTGCTTTCCCGGGCACTGGAAGTCCTTATAAGGATCTTTCTGGCCTCTGAGGCCAGGAAGAAGGCTAAACAACAAGATGCAAAAAGAATGGGCGACAAACCTTGTGGCATGGCTATGTTTGACCAGTAGCCACAGTAAGTAGCCAAACGCAGTAAACACAGTTAAGCTAAAACAAAATTCCCCAAAAAATAGGGAAAAGTCACGGCTGCCACCCACCCATCTTTTAAGCACCTCTAGAGTAACCAAAAAATCCTTTGAGTGTTAGTCTAGGGCAAAACAAAAATGAAACCCATTGCACTGCAGTGTAAGCTGCTGTGTGCAATGATAAAAAGTTACCACATGTGATACAAAAGTAACCACAAGTGGCAACATAGTCACAAGACTAAGGGAAACACTGTTTCCCAGTACTGACAGCCTTAAGGACATATCAGTTTCCCCATAATATGCAAGCAAAGGCCAGTACAGTGAAGCTTAAGGCTTCACTGCACTGCGAAAAGTACAGGTCAGATTGAAAAATAAAAGCAAAAAGTTTGGGGGTTCAATAAAGATGGAAGGAAAGGTGCAGTAAAGAGAATCTTTCCTAACACTCCCCCGCCCCCAGACTAAGGGACAGGGGGAACTAATCCACCCCTAGATGGGTCCTCTGTTCCAGTCGGTTAACCCTGTTGGACAGCCCATCAACATTGCAACATTTGGGATCTGGCCTGTGCCCAATGGTGAAGTTCAAGGCCTGAAGACTCATGAACCACCTGAGCCACTTTGGATTCTCTCCCTTAACATCTATCAACCACTTCAAGGTTTGAGGGGGAGCATACACAGTGAAGTGAGTCCCATAGAGGTAGGACCTCAACTTCCTAAGGCACCATACAATGGAAAAGCTACTTTTTTCCACCTGGAGCCAACTGAGTTTTCCACTCCTAAACTGGTAGCTGACTAGACATATAGGGTGTTCCTCACCTTTGTCATTTAGCTGTGAACGTCTTCCAACTATCCCAGGGTCATAGGCATCTGTCTGCACTATGAAAGGTCTCTTCCAATCAGGTGCCCTTAGACCAGGGGCCTAACCTAGAGATGCTTTCAGGCCAGTAAAAGCCTTCTCACACTCAGGATCCATAAGAACTATTTAGGTCCCCTAGGAGTAGTGAGGGCACTCAGAGGGACAGCTATGTTTCTAAAGGCTGCCACTTTACTCCTGTGAGGCCCAGGAAAGTCCTCACTTGGGCTTGGGTAGTGGGGGTTGCCCAGTTCAGTACCTGGAGTACTTGACTGACAAGATGTTGCGTCTTGTCCCCACGTACACCAACTTCATGCATGAGGAAGGCCAATGGCTCCTGTTCATTTTGACACGTGGCTGTCTTCCTGAACAAGTTGGCCTGATGAAGGTCCTGACACCCAGTCTCTTGAGTCAGATCCAGTTCCTTCCAAGTGGGGGTTGAATCTGCCATGTCATCCAGACATGTATTGCAGAGATCCATTTTCCCGTTCAGAACAGGGGCTAAGCTCAGTTGACAGGTGTCAGTTGCAGCCACCAATCCAGGAGACCTTACACTGAAGTAGGGCTTTGAGAAGGCCGAAACTGCTGTCTACTCCTCAGCACAGACTGACAGGGATATCTTGCCATACCCTGCAGCGAGATCATAACTGCCTCTGTACTTTCCAATACAGAGCTGGCCCACTAAGATGTTACCCTTAAGTGCAGAGTGTGCTTCTGTCTTGGGGACAGAACACAGAGCTCTAGTGTACATACATAATCCAAAACTGGCTTTACATGTATATCCCTCCAGTTCCTCAGAACTGAACCCTTGACAGCTAGAATGCTCAGACACTCTTTGTTCCAACACTGGGTGGATCTCACACCAACTGTCAGAACTTTGTCCTGGTTCTGAACCACCACCATACCCAATCTGGTGGGCAGATTGCGGCATATTGTGGAATGCTGGTTGTTAAGACTGATTTTCTATACTCTGGCCTGGTGGACAGATGTATAGAAGGCCAACCTATATTGTGACAGGGTCAACTCTGGGAAGCTGTAGCCAAACCAGTTTAAGGTAGCAGTGACAGGCGGTCTAGGCTAAGTTCTTCAGAGGGGTAAGGGTGTAAAGAGTCCACAAGGAGTTCACACAATGGGAGTCACAAATTACACTTAGGATATATAAAAATACAGTTATTTAATTATGGCCAAAACACACTATAAGAAAAATGAACACAAACAAGTAGACTTATCAACCAATACCATCAAACTAAAATACATATATACAGTCACAGGTTCAAGTGCATAATACAAATCAAAACACTCCTGCAAGGGAATGAATAGGTGAATATCACACACAAAAGGTCCTAAAGGCTTCACTGTACTGCAGAAAGTACAGGTCAGATTGAAAAATAAAAGCAAAATGTTTGGGGGTTCCATAAAGATGGAAGGAAAGGTGCAGTAAAGAGAAATCATTCCTAACACTGGTGACACTCGCCAAGGGCAGCTCTTAATAGGCCTCGAACCCATGGCGGTCAAGTTGATGGTTTAACGGGTCTCCGAAATACCCCCAAATGCCAGGGTTAGTGAAAGTTACATTACGCAGCCACTGACAGTGCCATGACACTGCATCACACACATAGTGTCCATCACCTTTGACCCCCAATACCATCACAGGAAGTGATACTGATGATATAAAACACATAAATAATATTAAGGTTGATTAAATAACCAATATCTTCTAAAGGAAACAAAACACTATGTAGTTACTGATCCTATGCTAACTGTGGCGCTGCCATGATATGCCATGAGTGAAGTCATGATATGACATGGGCACATCCAGTAGAATGAACATAAGCTAGGGCCACGGCCGACATATGCCACAAGAGCCTCCTAAATGGACAGTTATTGCCATCTTATGCCAGTTAGATCAACACACAAGGTATAGTCATCCTAGGCGATCACAAAAGTGAGTTATAGATCCCGCCATGTGCCTTATTCATCGAACATTCTTCGTCACCAGATTCTTGCCTCGCACTTTGGTTCTCTGTGTGTTCCTCAGATTTCACCAGGACCCTCGGACTGGTATCAGTGCAGGCCTCTTTCACTCCATAATCCCCTTTGTAGGTTATTATTACCACCTGGGTCTTGTGCCTCCTCGTCAAGGGTTAACACATGCAAAATGGATTTTCTATTTGCAATGGTGCTACTTCTCATCGCCCTCCTCCACATTAAGGGGTTGTTAACATAGCAATAAGCTACCGAGGCTTGGGCCTCATTACTCCATCTTCTCTGGTTGAATGTGTAGTTGTGGGTTGGGCTTCTTCATGGTCTGTGTGGACTTGGCACAGTAGGGCTGGTTTCACAGGGTCTTTGTCGTGATGGGCTGCGGGTAGTGGTGGAAAGGGTTTACAGTGGTGGCAGTGAATCTTCTGATCAGAGGGTTTGGGTTCTGATCCAGTTCTTGGCAGAAGTTCTTACACGGCTTCGCTAGATGTCCGTCCAACATCTCGATGTCCAGTTCTCTGTGAAGGTCAGCTATCCTTGTGAAGAGTGAAGCTCCAGACGATATCCGCAGGGCCTTATTCTGGACTATCTGAAGACTCTTCCGGTGTCGCTCGTGGCAGGTCATCCATGCTGGGGAGGCA
Source organism: Ambystoma mexicanum (assembly GCF_040938575.1). Classification (NCBI taxonomy): domain Eukaryota; kingdom Metazoa; phylum Chordata; class Amphibia; order Caudata; family Ambystomatidae; genus Ambystoma; species Ambystoma mexicanum. The sequence continues at coordinate 1,630,240,182 of NC_090932.1, forward strand.
CACGTGAGGGTAGGTCTGATGATCGCCTTGCAGACCTTGATCTTTGAAGGGGCATGGACTTGCTCTTCAGGACTGCGTACAGCGCTTCCATTTTACCTGTTGCCTTCTGCTGAGTATTCTTGATATGGCTTCTCCAGTTGAGTTTGCTGTCCAGGGTCACACCGAGGTAGCGGCTGCTTCTTTCCCACTTGATGGTCTCCCCGTTGAGCCTTCTGTGCAGGTATTCCTTGATCTTCTTTCTGGTGAACAATGTGGCAGTTGTCTTGCTGGTGTTGAGTTCTATCCGCCAATCGCTGTACCACGTTGAGTATCTAATTAAGCTTGCAGGTGCTTTGACACTTCCTTTCACTGAAAGACTGGGAGATGACTGCAACATCGTCTGCATACAGTGCCAGGTCGGTCTTGTGGAGATCTGTCAGGATGCCGTTGGTGAAGATGTTGAACAGGAAGGGTCCGAGGTTCGATCCCTCTGGCACGTCTGCTCGGATGGGATGTGATGAGGATATCTCAGACCACATGGCGACATGGAAGGTGCGGTCTCCCAGGTAGCTTGCAATCGTCTTCACCAGGTAGTTGGGAAATCCCAGGTTGATCATCTTGTGGAGCAGTCCCTTGTGCCAGACTTGGTCAAATGCTTTGGTGACATCCAAGAAGACGATGCCTCTGGACTTCTTGATGTTGAATCCGTGGCTGATGGTGGCCACCACTCTCAGCAGCTGATGTGTCGTTGTATGCTCCTTTCGAAATCCAAACTGATCCTTTGCTAGTATATTTAATTTGGAGGCGAAGTTGCTGACTCTCCTGTGTTTTGAGCAAGGGGAGGAGTTTGTGGCGTGCAAATCTGAGCTAGGGATGGCGGGAAGGAGGCTGAATAAAACCTTTTCAAATAAGAAGGGCCTTTCGAAGAGTGATTCTATAAATCACTCTGGTTTGTTTCCAAAGAGTTGGAGACCTGGTCCAGTATATCCGCCTAGGTCGCTGCATGAACCGCCAACATGCCAATGTTCTAATGGTTTCAATTCTTTTCCGCAAGCAGAGCTCAGAGTACTTCCGGTCTGCACGCATCAACAAAAGAGAAAGCTATCTTGCATTTTCCCTCCCTCCCCACTAACCTAACAAATCCCACCCACTTCTCTTTCAAATCTGCTAGAGTGCCCGTAGACCATGCAAATTGCAGCGGTGTGTGGCATGAACACCAAATAATGTAACATGTTCTTGTAATTGGTGTTTTTCTGCAACAGGCAGGGCCTGTTTATGTCCAAGCACTGGTAGCAAGTGTGCCCTCTTGCTAAGCGAGCTGGAGCACAGGGCAAGAACCAGATTGCACAGAAACAAGTGTTGGGCTGCATTACCAGTTTGGCGGCATTAGTAGTGCTAATACCACCCAATGGAAATTGTAATACAGCAGGAGGTAACGGCTGAAGTTTAATATTACCCTTTCTGAATTTCTGTAGGACTTCTTTGACCAAGGGTGGCATTTGCACAATCAGTACTACCACACGCGGCAATAGCGCAGGCGCCATTCATGTCATTTTTTGTGGACACAATACAACCATGCCCAGGTATTTACAGACTCATAATCAGTGAATCAGTAAAACAAGAGGCATTTACTGCCTGCTTTACCGTTACCACCAAACTCATAATGAGGCCCAAAGCCTGCGTTTGGGAGTGGTGGGAAGGTGCCACGGAGGCTCAGGGCATTGATCCCAGCTGTGACTTGTCCTCTGAGGCCGGGGTGTGTTAGAGTGGTCCACATCGGTATGCCAAGAGTAACGAGGTGGCAGGTAGCAGTGATGGGCAGCAAATAACCCGCACTGGAAAAATGCCCATATTGAGGAAGTCGCTGAGAGTTCAAGGGAATCAGGAGTGTGAACTTCCAGGAAGACCCTGCACAACTCCTGGTGTGACGCAGCCCCCTAACACTCTCCAACCCCATTCGGGCAAAAGCATTTGTGTAGCAATGTTTGCTCTCATTAGCGGCTTTCCGCCAGATGAGGGCAGTAGTGTGAGGTGTGAAGGAGGCACAGGACGCCCCGCGGAGCGGGACACATGAAACCAGCATCGGTAATTCCAACAGTTTGAGCTTTTGTGTAGGCATGTGAAGGACACTTGCCAGACCCTGCCGTAGTGGTATTAACTGGCCACTGACGGTAAGAGGTGCAAAATGGTGCCAGGACCTGGGCATCTAATAGCAGTGCCTTGCAAATGCCTAATACTTATACACAAGCCAAGACTGTTGGCTTTGCCAATGCTTGTTTTTAACAGGACGTCAGTGAAGGACACTGAGTGCTTAGAAATTGAGTGGCTGAGGCAGACCTTGAAGACATTTTTATTACACCAGGAGTGCCTTTATAACTCCAATTAAGTCATTCAATCTCAGAAGACTGCTTTGAAAAAACACTGGCAGGCACTTTGAGTGCAAAGTTTGATGATAAGGCTCGGTTATGCATCTGTAATGTTGGACAACTCTATAAAGCACTCCGTTATCCATTTGTATTGTTGTATACCTCTGTAAAGTGCTCTTTTATGCATCTGTAATGTTGGACACCTCTGTAAAGTGCTCGGTTATGCAGTTGTAATGTTGGACACCTCTGTAAAGCGCTCCGTTATATTGTTGTATACCTTTGTAAAGCGCTCTTTTGCACATCTGTAATGTTGGACACCTCTGTAAAGGGCTCGATTATGCATCTGTAATGTTGGACACCTCTATAAAGTGCTCCAATATCCATCTGTATTGTTGTAGACCTCTGTAAAGTGCTCTATTACGCATCTGTAATGTTGGACACCTCTGTAAAGTGCTCAGGTATGCATCTGTAATGTTGGACACCTCTATAAAGTGCTCCAATATCCATCTGTATTGTTGTAGACCTCTGTAAAGTGCTCTATTACGCATCTGTAATGTTGGACACCTCTGTAAAGTGCTCAGGTATGCATCTGTAATGTTGGACACCTCTGTAAAGCACTTGGTTATGCATTGGTAATGTTGGACACCTCTGTAAAGTGCTAAAGCGAGTTCAAAGAGTTCCCATGAGGAGGTGTTCTGGGCAGGGAGGGGCAGAAACGGCCATAGGGATCAGCATAGCAATGGGCCGTCAATGGGTGAGCACATACTTAAACAATACCTCACAAGCTGTGTAATGCATCCGTCCTGTTGTATACCGCTGTAAACGATCCTTGTAATGTAATGGTTCATTTGTAATGCGCCTATACACGTGTGTGTTTCATTGTGTCATCTAAGGTCAAGACCTTGCCTTGGAGTTTGTTCGCATATGATGTTTAGACAACTTGGCGTAGGCCAATATACATACAATTGTTGCGATAGGAGGCATAATATTGTTTCAATTCCAACATCATGGCGCAACAAGGCAAGGGGATGGGGGTGAGGAGAATGATCCTACTAGGCCTTGTACATGCGGATCGTGTAAGTGCAGGTATTTATAGGGCACTCGTTTTTTTATTGCTTTTTTTTTTAACACAGATCCAGGATTCGAACCAGTGTTGCTCAGCATGGTCTTGCTTCCAAGACCTGCGCGTTGCCACTATCCTCCCTTCACTGTAATGTTGGACATCTCTGTAAAGTGCTTGGTTATGCATCTGTAATGTTGAACACCTCTGTAAAGCGCTCCGTTATGCATCTGTAATGTTGGATACCTCTGTAAAGCGCTCAGTTATGCATCTGTAATGTTGGACACCTCTGTAAAGCGCTCTGTTATGCATCTGTATTGTTGTATACCTCTGTAAAGCGCTCTGTTATGTAGCTGTATTTGTGTATACCTTTGTAAACCGTTTTGTTGCTTCTCGAAGCTGTGTCTGCGCTCAATATATGCCACAATGATAATAATAATAAAAAAATAAAAGCTGCGTGTCCCTCCTCGTTGCCACCTAACCGCCCAAACTAAAAACGGGTATTTCCCTCCTATTTCGCTCCGCTGCGCAGCCACAACAGACAGAAATGGAGGTCTTCTGCAAAGCAATAATGGATGAGGGAGACACAAGGAAGTGCATTCCAATGGGACCACCCCAATGACAACCAGTTAAAGAAGCAAGAGTGTCAGCTTCTTTATTTCAGTTAGTCTCTGTGTCCAGAGCCTCTCTGGATAGTGTGAAGATGCATCTGGCCAGGCTCTGCAGAACATGACATGATATGATATGATATGTCATGTATAGCGCGCCTATACACAAGTGTTTCAATTAGAAGGTGTGGGAGAGGCCCAATAGTAACCAATAGTAACCCATTGTGCAAGGTCAGATTCCGAGCTAAGAAGCTCAGCACACTTTGCATTGGAATCACAGTAACCCCAGAATAATTTAAGGAACATAAGAGCAGCGGTTACCTGTGAACATTTTGGTAGCACCTTCCAATCCCATGAGGTCTTCTGCCCAACTTTGAAAGCCTGGATTTCCCTTTGCCACCTTGCATCTCAGCCTATTGGATGCCTTGAGGATCCGTGAGAACGATGGAATAGATAATGGAACAGCTGTCATTAAACGTCGGAATGCAACGTTAAGAGGAATCCAGAGCTTCACCGGGTGTGCATCAAACTGAGCATTTAAGCTGCTATTGACTCCCAGTAGGGACTGTACCCGCCCAATCCACGCCTTTTGTGTGAAAACAAATGAATTTGTTGATCATAAATAACAGATTCCCTCCTGTCCTGTTCCACAGGGTCAATAGATCCCTGGATTACATGCAACTATGATTTCTAAATGCAGGCCAGATTCTCTCCTGCCTTTTTCCAAAATATCATTAGATCTCAGGTTCCATGGACCACTCATTTCCAAATGCAGGCCAGATTCTCTCCTGTTTTTTCCAAAGGATCATTAGATCTCGGGTTCCATGGACCACTCATTTCTAAATGCAGGCCAGATCTCTCCGGTCTTTTTCCAAAAAACCATTAGATCTCAGGTTCCATGGACCACTCATTTCCAAATGCAGGCTAGATTCTCTCCTGTTTTTTTCCAAAGGATCATTAGATCTCGGGTTCCATGGACCACTCATTTCTAAATGCAGGCCAGATTATCTCCTGTCTTTTTCCAAAGGATCATTAGATCTCAGGTTCCATGGACCACTCATTTCTAAATGCAGGCTAGATTCTCTCCTGTTTTTTCCAAAGGATCATTAGATCTCGGGTTCCATGGACCACTCATTTCTAAATGCAGGCCAGATCTCTCCTGTCTTTTTCCAAAAAACCATTAGATCTCAGGTTGCATGGACCACTCATTTCCAAATGCAGGCTAGATTCTCTCCTGTTTTTTCCAAAGGATCATTAGATCTCGGGTTCCATGGACCACTCATTTCTAAATGCAGGCCAGATCTCTCCTGTCTTTTTCCAAAAAACCATTAGATCTCAGGTTGCATGGACCACTCATTTCCAAATGCAGGCTAGATTCTCTCCTGTTTTTTCCAAAGGATCATTAGATCTCGGGTTCCATGGACCACTCATTTCTAAATGCAGGCCAGATTCTCTCCTGTCTTTTTCCAAAGGATCATTAGATCTCAGGTTCCATGGACCACTCATTTCTAAATGCAGGCCAGATTCTCTCCTGTCTTTTCCAAAGGATCATTAGATCTCAGGTTCCATGGACCACTCATTTCCAAATGCAGGCTAGATTCTCTCCTGTTTTTTCCAAAGGATCATTAGATCTCGGGTTCCATGGACCACTCATTTCTAAATGCAGGCCAGATTCTCCCCTGTCTTTTTCCAAAGAATCATTAGATCTCAAAATCCATGGACCACTCATTTCTAAATGCAGGCCAGATTCTCTCCTGTCTTTTTCCAAAGGATCATTAGATCTCGGGTTTCATGGGCCACTCATTTCTAAATGCAGGCCAGATTCTCTCCTGTCTTTTTCCAAAGGATCATTAGATCTCGGGTTCCATGGAGCACTCATTTCTAAATGCAGGCCAGATTCTCTCCTGTCTTTTTCCAAAGGATCATTAGATCTCGGGTTCCATGGAGCACTCATTTCTAAATGCAGACAGGGCGGCCTACGTCCAAATACAAAATCACCTCGAAAACAACAATCTTCTGGGCCTCCGCCAATCCGGCTTCAGACCAGGTCATGGGACAGAAACGGCACTCATCGACCTTAAAACCCAAATGGATGAGCTCAGAGATAATGGGAACATAGCCCTCCTTCTCCTCCTAGACCTTTCTGTGGCCTTCGATTTGGTCAGCCATAAAGTCCTCTGCGAGCATATGTCCTCTGTTGCCAATTTCTCCACCAAGGCCACCGCCTGGATCCAATCCTTTCTCTCCAACAGGACCATGAGAGTCTTCTACACCACAGACACTGCTGACCCAGCCCCAGTTCCATGCGGCCTACCTCAAGGATCATGCGTCTCTCCAACTTTGTATAATATCTTTACAAAGCCCCTTTTTGACCACTTAGACTATTTGGGTATCACCTACACTAACTATGCAGATGATACCCAAATACTCATCCCTCTCTCAGGCGACTACAACACAGACTCCACACTCCTGAACAAAATCTACCAAGTCATTCAAGCTTGGATGGCCATTGATGGCCTATGCTTGAATGACGACAAAACGGAACTCCATCTGATTGGTGCACAAAACCGTCTAAACAAATTACTTTGTCAGTTAAAACACTGGGAATCTATCTAGACTCCAACCTCAACCTTACCAAAAAATTAACGCCACTGCATCCTAAGCTGCCTACACTGCCAAACCTATCACCGCCTGCAGACCGTTCCTCTCACCCAACAGTTGCATCATCCTTCCCAGAGCACTTATTTTATCCAAGCTTGACTACTGCACCACCCTCTACAATGGAACCAGTCTGCGCAACTTGAATAAACCTCAAGTACTACAAAATAATGCACTAAGAGCAGCCCTGTCTTTAACCTGAACACTTCCATCTACACCATGCTAAGCTTCTAGCTGCCTCCCACTGAGCTGCATTGGTTTCCACTGTAACATCCTTCCTCCACTTCTTGCAACCTGCTAGAACTAAACCATGCCAACTGTAATGTTTGTTCAGCTATACTGCTTGCCTGAGGTAACCACTATATACTCCTTGCCTGATGTAACTACTGTATACTCTTTGCCTACGTAACCACTGTATGTAACTTGTACAACTGTGCCTGGATACCTTTCGGTTTGGCACGTCATACAAATAAAACAAACAAACAAAAACAAATGCAGCAACACTGATTTCTAAATTCTGCTAGATTCTCTCTTGTCCATGTTCACTGGATCAGTAGGACCCTGGATTACAGGCAATACTGATTTCTAAATGCTGGCCAGATTCTCTCCTGCCCTACTCCATGGGATCGATAGATCCCTGGATTACAGCAACACTGATTTTTAATGCTGCTAGGTTCTCTCTTGTCATTGTTCACTGGATCACTAGGAGCCAGGATTACATTCAACACTGATTTCTAAATGCTAAATTCGAGGACGTGAACTGAAAATATGACACAAGCTTTACTTAATATTGATTAAATTATTAATTGAGCATGCAGAGGGTCTATAAATGGACGGATGCCTAGTCAATATTTGGTTTCATCCCTAAACTTTGATACAAATCTATATCCCAGGTAGGCTAGAATTTATTTTGGGGGTCCTATCTGGGTGACATAAGGCCCAAGATGCTTCAAGGTCTGTTGGGTGATGTTTGCTCAGAGGGGAATGGTTTCAGGCTAATGGATAGCATTGTCTATGTTTGACAGAATTCATTTGTTTCCCGCTTTTGAGGGTTCTGGTGCCCCATTATGCACATTTCCATCCTGACGAAAGAGGTGTCTATGATGGGTGGTCAACTGGAGGTCCTTTTTGACACATGGGGCAGGTGGAACAATATTCTTGCAAGTGGTGCTATACATGCTGGTCTAGAAGAACCACGAAAGGGCATTGACCTGTGTCTTTGTGCCTCCGAAATGGCTGGCAGCCAGGTTAGAATCGGAAAACCGTAGCACGTTGTTCTGGAAAGGCTTTCGGACTAGTAGTTGGTATTGAGCTTCCCTGTCAATGTGACACTATTCTTTGCCCTATAAAGCAATCCTTTCCTCTCCATGAAATATGGTTTGTGTTTCCTCTTCCCAGTCACCTTAAGAATTACTTGTACAAAATCACTCTGCAAATTGGGGTTGTTTATCCGAGAGGCTAATAAATTAAGGAAATGTTCTAGATCAGGGGTCTGTAACCTGCGGCTTTCCAGATATTTCAGGAATATGACTCCCATGATCCCTCACCATTGACTATGATGGCTAGGGCTGATGGTAGTTGTAGTTTAAAACATTTTAAGAGACAAAGGTTGCAGACCACTTGTGACGATTCACGGAATCTTGTCACTTCTCCCGAGGGTGGAGCCCTTCCCTGTGAGGCTAGGGAGGTGAGCCCACTATGCAACATTCCCCGTAGGGGTGGCGGTAAGCAGGACCTCACAGCGAATGACTCCGCTCTTGGTGAAAGGTACTCCTGTTCTGTGAAGGAGCTCCCAAATCCTCTTTCCTAGGAGACCCTGAGGCTTTTGTTCTTTCAAGAAGTCCAACCGGAAGAAACTACTGTTTGTTATTGCAAGACCTCTCCTTTTACTGAGTTAAGGCCTGAAATAACTGAGAAGAACAAGAGCAAAGAAGACATGAAGAATAACAATAGCTTGAAACCCAATAGTACTGAGAAGAAGAAGAGTGAAGGAGCAGTAACAACTACTCCTTCAGTGGAGATATTCAGTACTCAGAAGAGTTGACCCAAATGAGGCATAAAGAATACCTCTTAGAAACAAAGGAGGGACTCTGATTATATGCTTGGAAAGAACCAGCAATGGAGAATAAAAACAGAGGAAGGACTTGCTGAAAGGAGAAGCCGACATGAAGCCTGCTTAGCCCCAGAAGTTCAAACCTGGGAACGAGAAGGTCATGGAAAGAAATTGGTCCTTGGTCGAGGGGAAGATGTGGAACTGTTGGAGAGACTCCATGAGCTGACAGAGAACCATCCCAGCTGGAAGAAGACAGAAGGTGGCATGACCTCTGGGAGGTGGACTATGTGGTCCATAAACTGCGCCGATACCGACAAGCGAAAGGCTCTGCAGACCCACAGAAGCCCACAGGAAACTGGAGAGAGAAACGCTGGGAGCATTTGCAGAGAACGAGCCCTCCGGCAACCCCAGGAAGAACCAGGGACGTGCCCACACCAAACATAAGTGAATGGGAGTGGCAGTAGACCCGGTAGGGGTTCAGGGCAAGGTAAAGATTGCTAGGGAAGTAATCTCCCTCGATACAGTGATTGCGAGAAACATAATTGAAGTAAAGATTGCTACAGGAGTATTCTCCCTCGTAACAGATATTGTGAGAAACATAACAGAAGTAAAGATTGCTCCAGGATTAATCTCCCTCATCACAATGATTGGGAGAAACATAACAGAAGTAAAGTTTGCTACATTACTAATCTTCCTCATCACAGTGATTGCAAGAAACAATAGAAGTAAAGATTGGTATGGAAGTAACTCCCTCATCACAGTGATTGCAAGAAACATAATAGAAATAAAGATTGATATGGAAGTAATCTCCCTCATCACAGTAATTGGAAGAAACATAACAGTAGTAAAGATTGCTACAGGATTAATCTCCCTCGTCACAGTGATTGTGAGAAGCACAGCAGAAGTAAAGATTGCTACGCGAGTGATCTCCCTTGTGGCAGTAATTGCGATGACCATAAGAAAAGGCAAGTGTGGTAGAAGAGCAAGCGTTCTCCTCATAGTGATTGTGGAACCCTAAGAAAAAACAAGAGTGCTATGGAATTAACCTTCCTTGTCCCAAAAGTGAGAAATACAGAGTGTTGGATCAAACCCTAGACCCTAAGAGAGAAAGAGCATATGCCCCGGGAGGATAGCTCAGCGGCAACGTGCTTGACTTGGAAGCAAGGCGACAGGAAGCAACACAGGTTCGATCCCCGGGTCGTGCTTAGAAACCTCTGGATATTTAAGCGCATTGCATGCGCAACTAAGACAAATAACTATGCAACTAAAACAAACAATTCCTGTAACAGTGCCTCGATGCCCGTGGGCTGTGTGAGCGCTTTAAAAAAAGAACTGTTCAGTAAAAGACTGTTTTGGACATTGAGAGCTAATCATTATTGGATACCTGAGAAAGACCAACAAAGTCCCTTTCAGGAACTTCAGGAGCTAATCAGAATGGTCACAAAGGACTATAAGAAGATCAGTCACCAGGGATGAGGCACCTGGGGCCGGAGAAGGGAGTCATCCTCCTGAGCCCATTTTTGTTTTTTTCAGAAACCTTTTCTTTAGTGGTAGGGCAAAGGAGGTTAGTTTGGACAGAGGACAGTTTTCACTTTGGACAAACCACCCTGACAGTGAGCACCCTAGTTAGAGCTCTGTTAGGAAGGGCAAACCTTTTCAGTATAAGGAGAGATATGTTTTTTCTTCTTATTAAGTTACTGAAAGCTGTGTGAGAAATGCCACCCCTTTGTCCGACTCGCTCTTCTGACTTACCGCACCCTGCTATAGATCCAAGGGAGTGTGTTGGTTAGTGTCATTAGTGGGCCTGGGTGATTGGAGATGAACTGAGCAATGGCCGTCTCTACCTGTACAGAGTTGGGGTGTGACCATTGTTGATCAAAGGAAGTTTAACATCTCCTCTGTAGTTCCGCTCCAGTCCCATGCCTGATGCATCCATATGACGGTTGTTGGCCAGTTGCTCCTATGTGCCCGTGGGGACCTGCGTGGGCAGATTGAACAACACTAGAGTCCTTTCACTGTCTGGCATTACACACATCTCTCCACTGATCGAGTCAGAGTCCGGAACCCCAGTGAAGTTCGACGTGGGGATCTTGGCATCTGGTGATAGTCAGACTAGGTTTCGCTGGGGAAGCTGTTTTCTAGATATGGTCCTTTGGTAGGGTCCTGATGAACTCACTTCCAACAGCAATTGTGGTGATGTGAGTTCACCACAACACTCACATTGATTTGGCACCTTTATTCTTTTTAAAACACTATGCCTGGTCTGGGTGAAAGCCAATACTATTTTAGGGATTCCGCTATAACTCAAAACTAAGGCGACATCTATGCTCAAAGGTATTGGATGATAAGCTGTTTAAGTGAAAAGGCTCCTAGCCTAGCTCTGATTGTCCCCACTCTAACACACATAGTCCCAGGGATCTAGTGCCCAGCTTGCTCCTTGGTTCTCTATGGTCTCGGGCCTATAGTGAGCAACTTGCTCCTTGGTTCACTGCATTCCCAGCCATATAGTGAGCAGCTTGCTCCTTGGGCCACTATGGTCTCAGGCCTAGAGTGAGCAGCTTGCTCCTTGGGTCACTATGGTCTCAGGCCTATAGTGAGCAGCATGCACCTTGGTTCACTATGGTCTCAGGCCTATAGTGAGTAGCTTGCTCCTTGGTTCACTACCATCTCAGGCATATAGTGAGCAGCTGGCTCCTTGATTCAATATGGTCTCAGGCCTATAGTAAGCAGCTTGCTCCTTGGTTCACGATGGTCGCAGGCCTATAGTGAGCAGCTTGCTCCTTGGTTCACTGCATTCCCAGCCATATAGTGAGCAGCTTGCTCATTTGGTCACTACCATCTCAAGCATGTATTAAGCAGCATGCTCCTTGGTTCACTTCAGTCTCAGGAATATAGTGAGCAGCGTGCTTTCTGGTTCACTACAGTATCAGGCATACAGTGAGCAGTTTGCTCCTTGGTTCATTACCATCTCAGGCAAGTAGTACTTAGTATGCTCCTTGGTTCACTACAGTCTCAGCATACAGTGAGCATCTTGATTCTTGGGTCACTACATTCTCAGGCATGTAGTAAGCAGCATGCTCCTTTGTTCACTACACCCTCAGGCATATAGTGAGCAGCATGCTCCTTGTTTCACTACAGTCTCAGGAATATAGTGAGCAGCTTGCTCCTCGGTTCACTACAGTCTCAGGCATGTAGTAAGCAGCATGCTCCTTGGTTCACTACACCCTCAGGCATATAGTGAGCAGCATGCTGCTTGGTTCACTACAGTCTCAGGGACATATTGAGCAGCATGCTCCTTGGTTCACCACAGTCTCAGGTATACAGTGAGCAGCTTGCTCCTTTGTTCACCATGGTCTCAGACATATAGTGAATGGCTTGCTACTTGGTTCACTACAGTCTCAGGAATATAGTGAGCAGCATGCTCCTTGGTTCGCTGCAGTCTCAGGCATACAGTGAACAGTTTGCTCCTTGGTTCACTACAGTCTCAGGAATATGGTAAGAAACATGCTCCTTGGTTCCCTACCGTCTCAGGCATGTAGTAAGCAGAATGCTCCTTGGTTCACTATAGTCTCAGGAATATAGTGAGCAGCATGCTTCTTGGTTAGCTACCGTCTCATGCATGTATTGAGCAGCATGCTCCTTGGTTCACTACAGCCTCAGGCATATAGTGAGCAGCATACTTCTGGGTTCACTACCGTCTCAGGCAAATAGTGAGCAGCATGCTGCTTGGTTCACTACAGTCTCAGGCACATATTGAGCAGCATGCTTCTTGGTTCACAACAATCTCAGGCACATTTTGAGCAGCATGCTCCTTGGTTCACTCCAGTCTCAGGCATATAGTGAGCAGCAAGCTTGGTTCACTACAGTCTCAGGCACATATTGAGCAGCATGCTCTTTGGTTCACTACGGTCTCAGGCATATAGTGAGCAGCATGCTGCTTGGTTCACTACAGTCTCAGGCATATAGTGAGAAGCATGCTCCTTGGTTCACTACAGTCTCAGGCACATATTGAGCAGCATGCTCCTTGGTTCACTACCGTCTCAGGCATATAGTGAGCAGCTTGCTCCTTCGTTTACTGCATTCCCAGCCATATAGTGAGCAGCATGCTCCTTGGTTCATTACAGTCTCAGGCATATAGTGAGCAGCATGCTCCTTGGTTCACTACAGTCTCAGGACTATAGTGAGCAGCGTGCTTCTTGGTTCACTACAGTCTCAGGCATACAGTGAGCAGCTTGCTCCTTGGTTCATTACCATCTCAGGCAAGTAGTAAGCAGCATGCTCCTTGGTTCACTAAAGTCTCAGGCATGTAGTAACCAGCATGCTCCTTGGTTTACTAAAGTCTCAGGCATATAGTGAGCAGCTTGCTCCTTGGTTCGCTACCGTCTCATGCATATATTGAGCAGCATGCTCCTTGGTTCACTACAGTCTCAGGTATACATTGAGCAGCATGCTCCTTGGTTCACTGCAGTCTCAAGCATATAGTGAACAGTTTGCTCCTTGGTTCACTACAGTCTCAGGAATATAGTGAGCAGCATGCTCCTTGGTTCGCTACCGTCTCATGCATATATTGAGCAGCATGCTCCTTGGTTCACTACAGTCTCAGGCATATAGTGAGCAGCATACTTCATGGTTCACTACAGTCTCAGGCAAATAGTGAGCAGCATGCTCCTTGGTTCACTACACCCTCAGGCATATAGTGAGCAGCATGCTGCTTGGTTCACTACAGTCTCAGGCACATATTGGGCAGCATGCTCCTTGGTTCACTACAGCCTCAGGCATATAGTGAGGAGCATGCTCCTTGGTTCACTACAGTCTCAGGCAAATATTGAGCAGCATGCTCCTTGGTTCACTACAGTCTCAGGCAAATATTGAGCAGCATGCTCCTTGGTTCACTACAGTCTCAGACATATAGTGAGCAGCATGTTTCTTGGTTCACTACAGTTGCAGGCACATATTGAGCAGCATGCTCCTTGGTTCACTACAGTCTCAGACATATAGTGAGCAGCATGCTGCTTGGTTCACTACAGTCTCAGGCACATATTGAGCAGCATGCTCCTTGGTTCACTACAGTCTCAGGCATATAGTGAGAAGCATGCTCCTAGGTTCACTACAGTCTCAGGTGCATATTGAGCAGCATTCTCCTTGGTTCACTACAGTCTCAGACAAATATTGAGCAACATGCTCCTTGGTACAATACAGTCTCAGGCCTATAGTGAGCAGCATGTTCCTTGGTTCACTACAGTCTCAGGAACATACTGAGCAGCATGCTCCTTGGTTCACTACAGTCTCAGGCATATAGTGAGCAACAAGCTTCTTGGTTCGCTACAGTCTCAGGCACATATCGAGCACCATGCTCCTTGGTTCACTACAGTCTCAGGGATATAGTGAGCAGCATGATCCTTGGTTCACTACAGTCTCAGGCACATATTGAGCAGCATGCTCCTTTGTTCACTACAGTCTTGGGCACATATTGAACAGTATTCTCCTTGGTTCACCATAGCCTCAGGCATATAGTAAGCAGCATGCTGCTTTGTTCACTACAGTCTCAGGCACATATTGAGCAGCATGCTCCTTGTTTCACTACAGTCTCAGGCATATAGTGAGAAGCATGCTCCTTGGTTCACTACAGCCTCAGGCCTATAGTGAGCAGCATGCTCCTTGGCTCGCTACAGTCTCAGGCACATATTGAGCAGCATGCTGCTTGGTTCACTACAGTCTCAGGCACATATTGGGCAGCATGCTCCTTGGTTCACTACAGCCTCAGGCATATAGTGAGCAGCATGCTCCTTGGTTCACTACAGTCTCAGGCACATATTGAGCAGCATGCTCCTTGGTTCACTACAGTCTCAGGCTCATATTGAGCAGCATGCTCCTTGGTTCACTACAGTCTCAGGCAAATATTGAGCAGCATGCTCCTTGGTTCACTACAGTCTCAGACATATAGTGTGCAGCATGTTTCTTGGTTCACTACAGTCTCAGGCACATATTGAGCAGCATGCTGCTTGGTTCACTACAGTCTCAGGCACATATTGAGCAGCATGCTCCTTGGTTCACTACAGTCTCAGGCACATATTGAGCAGCATGCTCCTTGGTTCACTACAGTCTCAGGCATATAGTGAGAAGCATGCTCCTTGGTTCACTACAGTCTCAGACAAATATTGAGCAACATGCTCCTTGGTACAATACAGTCTCAGGCCTATAGTGAGCAGCATGTTCCTTGGTTCACTACAGTCTCAGGCATATACTGAGCAGCATGCTCCTTGGTTCACTACAGTCTCAGGCATATAGTGAGCAACAAGCTCCTTGGTTCGCTACAGTCTCAGGCACATATCGAGCACCATGCTCCTTGGTTCACTACAGTCTCAGGGATATAGTGAGCAGCATGATCCTTGGTTCACTACAGTCTCAGGCACATATTGAGCAGCATGCTCCTTGGTTCACTACAGTCTCAGACAAATATTGAGCAACATGCTCCTTGGTACAATACAGTCTCAGGCATATAGTGAGCAACAATCTCCTTGGTTCGCTACAGTCTTGGGCACATATTGAACAGTATTCTCCTTGGTTCACCATAGCCTCAGGCATATAGTAAGCAGATTGCTGCTTTGTTCACTACAGTCTCAGGCACATATTGAGCAGCATGCTCCTTGTTTCACTACAGTCTCAGGCAAATATTGAGCAGCATGCTCCTTGGTTCACTACAGCCTCAGGCATATAGTGAGCAGCATGCTCCTTGGTTCACTACAGTCTCAGGCACATATTGAGCAGCATGCTCCTTGGTTCACTACAGTCTCAGGCTCATATTGAGCAGCATGCTCCTTGGTTCACTACAGCCTCAGGCCTATAGTGAGCTGCATGCTCCTTGGCTCGCTACAGTCTCAGGCACATATTGAGCAGCATGCTCCTTGGCTCACTACAGTCTCAGGCACATATTGAGCAGCATGCTCCTTGGTTCACTACAGTCTCAGGCACATATTGAGCAGCATGCTCCTTGGTTCACTACAGTCTCAGGCATATAGTGAGCAGCAAGCTCCTTGGTTCACTACAGTCTCAGGCATATAGTGAGCAGCAAGCTCCTTGGTTCACTACAGTCTCAGGCATACAGTGAGCAGCAAGATCCTTGGTTCGCTACAGTCTCAGGCATATAGTGAGCAGCATGCTGCTTGGTTCAGTACAGTCTCAGGCTCATATTGAGCAGCATGCTCCTTGGTTCACTACAGCCTCAGGCCTATAGTGAGCTGCATGCTCCTTGGCTCGCTACAGTCTCAGGCACACATTGAGCAGCATGCTCCTTGGCTCACTACAGTCTCAGGCACATATTGAGCAGCATGCTCCTTGGTTCACTACAGTCTCAGGCACATATTGAGCAGCATGCTCCTTGGTTCACTACAGTCTCAGGCATATAGTGAGCAGCAAGCTCCTTGGTTCACTACAGTCTCAGGCATATAGTGAGCAGCATGCTCCTTGGTTCACTACAGTCTCAGGCATACAGTGAGCAGCATGCTCCTTGGTTCACTACAGCCTCAGGCCTATAGTGAGCTGCATGCTCCTTGGCTCGCTACAGTCTCAGGCACATATTGAGCAGCATGCTCCTTGGCTCACTACAGTCTCAGGCACATATTGAGCAGCATGCTCCTTGGTTCACTACAGTCTCAGGCACATATTGAGCAGCATGCTCCTTGGTTCACTACAGTCTCAGGCATATAGTGAGCAGCAAGCTCCTTGGTTCACTACAGTCTCAGGCATATAGTGAGCAGCATGCTCCTTGGTTCACTACAGTCTCAGGCATACAGTGAGCAGCATGCTCCTTGGTTCACTACAGCCTCAGGCCTATAGTGAGCTGCATGCTCCTTGGCTCGCTACAGTCTCAGGCACATATTGAGCAGCATGCTCCTTGGCTCACTACAGTCTCAGGCACATATTGAGCAGCATGCTCCTTGGTTCACTACAGTCTCAGGCACATATTGAGCAGCATGCTCCTTGGTTCACTACAGTCTCAGGCACATATTGAGCAGCATGCTCCTTGGTTCACTACAGTCTCAGGCATATAGTGAGCAGCAAGCTCCTTGGTTCACTACAGTCTCAGGCATATAGTGAGCAGCATGCTCCTTGGTTCACTACAGTCTCAGGCATACAGTGAGCAGCATGCTCCTTGGTTCACTACAGCCTCAGGCCTATAGTGAGCTGCATGCTCCTTGGCTCGCTACAGTCTCAGGCACATATTGAGCAGCATGCTCCTTGGCTCACTACAGTCTCAGGCACATATTGAGCAGCATGCTCCTTGGTTCACTACAGTCTCAGGCACATATTGAGCAGCATGCTCCTTGGTTCACTACAGTCTCAGGCATATAGTGAGCAGCAAGCTCCTTGGTTCACTACAGTCTCAGGCACATATTGAGCAGCATGCTCCTTGGTTCACTACAGTCTCAGGCATATAGTGAGCAGCAAGCTCCTTGGTTCACTACAGTCTCAGGCATATAGTGAGCAGCATGCTCCTTGGTTCACTACAGTCTCAGGCATACAGTGAGCAGCAAGATCCTTGGTTCGCTACAGTCTCAGGCATATAGTGAGCAGCATGCTGCTTGGTTCAGTACAGTATAGAAGGTGAAAGAGTTGTGGAGAGAGTTCGCTGTTCGGAGGATGCAAAGAGAAGAATGCCTGAGTATTAGGAGGAATGTTGCAGGGAACACCAAAGAGGAGTTGAAAGGAGGTTTGAGGAGATAGTTGGAAGAAGTCTCGGGAACATCAGAGAGGTTGGAAGTATCAGGAGGAAGGTGGAATAGAGTTAAAGGAGGAGGTTGTAGGAAACCATAAGGCAGAAATGGTAAATAGTATTAAAAAGGAGGTTGGGAGGAAACACACACAAGGGGTTGCAGGTAGAATCAAGGGGGTCCATGGAGAGAGTAAGGAGAGAGGCGAGGAGGAGAGCGGAAGAGAAAGAGACGTCGCTTTAGGCACACAATAGGCATACGGTAGGTTCTTAATTGCCTGGTGGAAACTTTGGGGTTTTACCAGTCTTTACCAACCCCAGATTCAACCTCTTGCCAGAGGCAGACACAGACCTGGAGATCCTGTGAGGGATTTCCTACTACATCAAGGATGAGAAGCAGGCGCCCTGAGCCTCGAGAACCAGGAGACAAGATGAGGTGGTGGGGAAACATAAAGCCCCAGGATAGCGTGTGACGGTGAGCCCTGGAATAGCCTCCCCGCCGCCCTCCGTCTTGAGCCAGATCTCCGGAAACTCCTCAAGACCTTCCACTTCTCCTCTTCCTTCTCTCCTCCTCTACCCTGCTAACCATATTCTCTGTTCTTTCCCACTCCCCCTCCTCTTCCTTACAGCAGGCTGACTGGCCGCCTGGTACACCTCAGAGTCTCACTGGCCCCTGGCATCCCCGCCAGTCCTCTTTTTCACTTGCCCCAGGGCCTTACACCTAACCAACACTCAATGCACTTGAGAAATTAACCCAAGAGGGTGGCTCAATGCACTTGAGAAATTAACCCAAGAGGGTGGCTCTCTCTGCACTTACCCCAGTCTCCACCGACAGGGTGCACCTGTTGCTCCCCCTCCCTGCGTCCCTTTGTGCATTTGCACGATCCATACGCACAGCGCCTGAAGATCGTATGTCTGTTCTCCCTTGTCTTCACCCCTTGATTGCACTTTTAAAACTGCAGAATCGCCGTCAGGCCTATTTCCTGTCTCACAAACTGTTAAATGTATTTTACGCACTTACTCTGCCTGTGCAGACTATTATCGTCTGCGAATATCAAGGGTTCTGAGCGACTGTTGTTTTTTTCCCCCATGTTCCCACCCTCCTTGTGTGCTTTGAAACACTTTCCTGTGTATAGGCGCTATATAAATAAACAATACCATACCTACCATACCATACCAATTTCCTTCTCCAGGATGGGAGCCCAGATTGAAATTCGTAAGTTCAAGGTCACAAGGAGAAACCATCCTGTTCTTTGTTGAACATAGTTTTAAACTGCCCAATCCTATAAATACCACTAACAAACTCTACTTAAACCATATCTTTCCGCGTCTGCCTGTTGTTGATACTACTCGACATCGTGGCATTTAGGATCAATCTTCATTTATTAAAAAGAAGAGCGTTTTGTCGAGGTTCCTCCACCTCTTGGTCCTGTCCTACCGTGGCTTCTCAGAAACGCTCACTAGCCTCATGGCTTTTTCAGGCCGAGCTTTGCTCAGGGACTTTAATGATCACCATGGTTTTGTCAGGCAACTGCTCCTTAGAAATGTCAACTGAATTCGTGGCTTTATCAAACAATTACTCTTTAGAGACTTAAAGCAACCTCTTGGCTTTGGCCGGCAAGCTTTCTCCAGAGACGCCAACACTCCACGTTGAATGGCAGCATTCTAATGACACCGAGATATTAACAGTCAACTATTTCTGCATGAAGTATTGAATTACAATTAACAGCCATACCGCAGAAACAATTGCAAATGCCAAGATATGAAGATGGGGGCAAATAGGATAGTGCAGCTTGGTAACGAGGACTGTGGAAAATGCACCACACCCCTCCAGGAATGGTTTGGGCATGGCTCCTTCTGGGATTACATATACCGCTCCTTCTGGGATTACATATACCGCTCCTTCTGGGATTGCATATACCGCCCGCCCCCAAAACCTACATGACAGACACAGTCAGGGCAAAGTGATATGCCCTTTATTTCAAAAAAGGTAGCAGGCGCTCCTCTCCAGAAAGAACATGGCATGATAACCTGTTCTGAGATGAGAGTTTGCAGCACATGCTTTTTGCTCACTGTACCTTTCACAGATGGGAAATATCCATTTGCATATCAGTCTTTGTCCCGCCCACATGGGCAGTCCAGCACCGAAATGCTATGGCAATTCCTCTCTGAACAAGAGTACCAAAAGCAAATCCATACACGTGTTTCAGCCGTGTTGGGCCTCATCAGTGATATGCCCTTTATCCTGCAAACTGGAAAAGACGAAATGCAATTTCAACAAATGCGGTTTGTGATACTTTGAGCCACAGGAATAGTAGCTGAATAATAAAATGGATGAGCTTCATTAAGAGTTTGACGGTAATTAGGTGGTAACTTTTGCCAAACCACTGCCAAAAGAGCCTACAGTTACCACCACTTGGTCCTGTGGGTTGACCATAGGATTACATAGTGGTAGGAGGGTGTCATTCCTCGTTTCTGGAGTCCTTAGGACGCCATGGGGATTTTTGGTGTATTTACCGCCGGCAGAATTACTGTGAGGTAAACCTGCTGATTTTTGGCAGTAAAGTGGCGGATTCACTTCTAACGTTTTGCTGCAGGTCAATCCTCCACTTCACCTCCAAATGTATAATTCATCGTGCGGGAAGAATTCCAGTGATTTGGTTACTGCCTAAGGGGTAATAAAGGGGTGGTAACAGAAATACCAAAACACACTCTATAAGAATCTGGTGGTCTTGGGTTCCTTTTTGTAAGGGAGACAAACAACTGCACCTTCCAGAGGAGGACACAAAGACCTGTTTCCAAAACAGAATCTATTTCTTATTATTAACATTTTTATATTCATAAATATTCATACAGTGCAATTAGAACAATCAATCCTATTACAATTATTCGCAATGATTTCAAAGCATTTCGTGGATCTGTTTTTTCGTAGTGTACTACTCGATTTTTCACTAAAAACCCAATTTATTACTACTTGTAATATATTCCATTGCATTTCAATGTGGCATGACTTCCTGGCTTACAACCATTCAACATTCTTTTATATTTCTATTGCCCAACATGTTTCATTCCCCACACATACTTTTAAAACAATTATTTAGGAAATTCTTCAGGGGGACACTACTACAGTTTCCACAACTTATGCTTTTGATCTAAAAGATACTTCATATTAATGTATTTCTTGTGTCTTATTGTTTCGGCATCTCCTGCTACATGATTTCGAACTTTTAGTATTCTTTTAGATGTTGTTCTGTTGGTTTTCAGTCTTTGTGTTCCACTCTCTATCGCAATAGTGTCCAACAGTTGTTCCCTACAAGAAAGAAACAGTTTTAATTAACCATTCTTTAGTGGCTATAGATGTCAAATGTCACCTTTTATTGGTGTCTTGAAAGTTATTTTCCTGTTTACTTATATGGCTAAATTAGGATAGCAAAGAAATGCACACTTACCGATTTAGGGTATTTCTTTGTATGATTGTGTCTATTTTACGACTGTGACTCTGCTAGATTACGCGTACGCATACATTTTAGCTCAATTCCCTATGGGGTGACAAAGAAAGCATAGGAGGCACTGTTCATACTTGATGCTATCTATATCTGTTAGTCATAAAAAACATTTTGTTTAGGAGAATTTTCTTTTCCTCCTGATTTAACTCTCACTCACCGGCTGCTGTCCCGTGTTCTCGCTTCCCACTTGGGGCCATGACCCAGCATTTCAAAATGCTGGATTCTCTAGTGCCTGATCTTTATCAACCTGAGTATCCATGATATGATATGATATGATAGGTTATTTACAACGCGCTTAATACCCAGAGGTTTCTAAGCACAGACCGGGGATTGAACCTGTGTTGCTCTGTGTCATCTTGCTTCCAAGACGAACACGTTGCCGCTGAGCTATCCTCCCGAGACTCCTCCATGCTCAACCAACGTCTTTCTATTTGTACTGAACCCTTTTTGAGCACTCACCAGCTGTCGTCCCACGCTTACTCCAGATGATTCAATTAAAGGGCAGTCTGGATGCGGTGTTGATTTTCACATGCCGCGTTGCCTTTGCAGTTTCTCTGTCCTTTTCTAAGCGCTGGGCTGCAGGTGAAACATGGCTACGTTTTAGACACTTTGTCAGCGGAATACAGAGGTCCATTCCTACACCCTCACATTTCTTACCATTAGTCTCCCTGCTGCTTTCTTCACGCTCCTCGGCTCGCTGCTACGGCTCCTCATCCATTCAGCCTGTAGTCATAGTAACCATCTCATCTACTCCTCCTATTTTGGGGCCTTTTTCTAATTTGCTCATGTTCTGAGCCAAAGCCTAGCCACTACACTATGGCATATTTCAATTAGGGTTAAAGCCGATTTCTGCTCTCTTACGTTCTCCATATAGTTTAGAACCTCTTCATCTCCTCTCACAAAGCCGTGTTTAAACACATGTGTATTTATAACATCCAATTCTGTTGTTATGTTCACACATCAGTGTTTAAGTGGTGATGGTACTTTCTATTGATTTTAAGATTTTACCATCTACCACTTGTGGGCCTAATTAATTGTTCTCTGCTTCTTTATTCAGCCCTGTGACTGCACTATTAGTTAGAAAGATAAGTTCTTTTTCTTTTTGTGCCAATCTTCTTTTATCCGTGTTTTCATCACCTCCAGATTTCACTTGGTATCAGATTGTCCATCTCACATCCTCTCCTTCATGTATCCATTCGATGAAATGGCTTACTAGGGGCGCTGAATGTATTCTGTTTTTGATCCAACTTTTGTGTTCTGTGATCCTTGTTCCTATTCTTCTCTCTGTTTTCCCAATGGAAAGTTTACCACACGGACACCATACCGCATAGACTACCATCTTCGAATTACAATTCGTTAGGGTGTGTTGTGTCCACATCCTAGGTAAGCCTACATTTGCGTTCGTGCTCCTGCTTGTTTGAATACAACTGGTAAAGCTGCCACATGGAGTGTGTCCTACTGGACGCCCCATCCCCCAACTCTCCGCTATTGTTTGTTGTCTATTGTCCTTTGCAACTATATTATTTCGTGTTATTTGGTCTTTCACATTTTTACTTCTTTTGTAAGCTTTTAGCAGTCTCTATAAGGGATTCTTCCCTTTTTCTAAGATGTTCCATGTCCTATGAATGATTTTCTGAATCTTATTTGAAAGGTGGCTATATGTATTTACAAAAAACAGTGTTTGCTCCTTGTTTTTACTCATTTTCTTTCTTTGGTCTAGGAGGGCTTCACGATTCTTGTTTTTGGCTCGTCTCTTTTGCCTTAGCTGTTAAATACAGAGACGTCTTTATGGGAGGGCAAAAGGGGAACTTGCCCAGGGCCCCCACCTTGGAGAGGGCCCCCACAAAGCTGCTTGATCTAAAGAAGTCAATTCTCATTGTTCAACAAACTTAAATAGCACACACCAGTATATTCTATAGTGTGCTGCTGAGGCTCTAAACGTTCTGTCTGTTGTTGACAAGTACATTATTCTCTGATCAATTCATCTTGTAATGCTTTCTGTACTCACTATGGAATGCATGGATTATTCATTCACTATGGCACAAGTGGTACAGCATTCTCAACTTTCCATGGGAATTCTGTTGATCACGTACAACAGCTAAAGTTGAAATGCATATTAATATATTTGAGTGATGCAATGGTTCAGAAGATTGCTCAGTGTGTTAAGCACTCTTTGCAGAGATCTGTGTTCATATGCAAGATTACAAATTCCAGCTGCATGGATATGTACCTTGTTTTGTACTTGTTTTGTAGCACACCAGCTGCTATTATCAGCAACATACCTGCACCAGAAAGCATTTGCTATATAAAGTAACATAACATCAACACAGAGAAAGTCCAGAAATTGGTTTGTAAAACCTAAGAAGCCACCTCCAATGATGAGCATAAGGTTTTAGTCCGAGAGGTGATTAGCAATCCAGATTCAAGACTGTGGAGCCAAAGCCTTCATGCTTGTATCATGGCTTTGCCAACAGACAACACAGTGATCCTGGACTAATCATTCATTTTATAGCACTAACATTACTGTGCTGTCTTCTGTGAAAAGGGTTGCCATTTCACATGCTGATGGCATTGTTTAGCCCATTACCTGGTATTTTTGTTTATGTAGGCCATTTGAGTGGAAGGGGTTCTAGACAGAAGAGAACGGCCCAGGTATTGCCGGCCTCTGGCAAGCATATTTACGGTCTCCTTAATTGGCAAAATAAATGGTTTGCTTTTTTGTACAATTGAAAGTTTTGTATGCACATTTATAAATGACAATTTCACAAGCCTTTATTTTATGTTTTTTAAAGCTTTAAAATACAAAAGAGAAAGCAAGATGGACTATTTTAAGATGGCATCAATCAGTATGGTGCTACTTATATACTGCCCTTGATGATGGAGACAATGAAGCTAGAATCATTCCCATTTAGCATAATCAGCTTTTATAACATTTTTTTGTAATTGTCATGTTGGGTTATGTGATTTGTGTAGTTTCCAAGTCAGTTCTATAAAATGGGATTATTTTAGTTCATGTAAAGAACAGGAAAAGAAAGTGGTGAAGTGTAAATTTGCACAGTGAGCACACCTCCTAACTTCACTTCTTTACCAATGTGTGATCCTGGGCATCAGCGTGATTTCGTTCTTAGAGTATGATCATCAGGAAAGCCTCACTCATGGCTTCACTGGCTATAGTGTTGCTTCCTCTATAATAATAGTGAGCATGGATACATTGTGCACCACAGCCACTTGTTCCTTTGCTCTCTAATGGCAACACTACTTGGAAACCATGTCCCTCTTCCAATCTCAGTTATTCTGGATATGGACACCTTCATGGCAGCTTCTAATTTTCCTCTACTATCTATGCTATGGTATGTTGAGCTTTCTCCTTGCTTCCTATTGGGTCTTCTGTATCCATGCTTGAGCACTTTTGTATTCCATGAGGCTGCTAATCTGAATCCTCTGTCTATTCTGGTTTAGTCAAACCTTTTTAAATGACCTGTGTCTCACATTTATAATTTGGCCAGTATACCTTCCTCGTTGCTGCTATTGTTGAACATTGCTCTGCAGCTGTGCTAGAACATAAGAACTTGTGTCGTGGACTGAGAATGTTGACCTTGAAATGTAACTGGTTTATCATTCTAATTAAAACAAGAAGTATAAGCAGACTGAAAAGGAGTAGCCATGCTTATTTTGTTCACTTTGAGGCAGCATATCAAGCTATGGGCTGTGATCGCAATGGGGGGGAGGCGCCCCTAGATATTCTGGATCACTTGATTCCTTTGGTTCGGTGGAGGGGGCCCCAAAGGTGTCTCTGCCCCAGCCCCAAAAGTACTTAAGATGGCCCTGGTTAAATACGGTGGATAACCCCCATCGTGGAGTTTCTCCCTTAGGATGTCTGCTTCTTGTTTATAGTCTTTACTGTCGTGCTATTCCTCTTAATTCAAAGAAATTGGACTAATGGCAGGTTGTGCCATGTATGCTTAGGGTGAAAGCTAATATAATGCAATAGCGCTTTTCTGTCTGTTTGTTTGTGGAAAGGTTTTACAAATAGATTCTTATTGGCACTATCCACTTTTATGGTCAGGTCCAAGTAGTTGATCTCATTCCTGTTTTGAGTGTACGTATATGTTAGATGTCCATCTTGTAGATTTATCATCAAAAAATGTTGCTGCTTCATTTTTATTCCCTGTCCATATAATAAAGACATCATCTGTACCGTCGCCATGGGCGGAGATGTTTTGTAAAGAGATTGTACTCTGTATATATTAGTTTCTCTTCAAAGTATTCCATATACAGATTGGCTATACTCTGGGCTATTGTCGCCCCCATCGCTGTTCCTTGCACTTGTGTGTAAAAATGTCCATTGAAGTGAAAATAATTTTCTGTCAGCTCAAGCTCTGCAGACCAAAGAATAAACGCCAACGGGGTTCTAGTGTCTGTTGTAGTTTGTCTAAGTCATTCCTCTACCACCTCCAGTGAGGGACCTTGTGGGATGCTTGTATACAAAGCTACAACATCTAGACTGATGAGTATTTCCTTTTCTTGATCAAATACTAGTCCTTCTATTTCCTTAATCATTTGAGTCGTGTCTTTTACATACAGAGTCATGTTTTTCACCAAAGTTGTGGTACAGAAATACCATCATTTTTGTCATGCACCACTGAACTTGTGAAGATGCCCATAGTGTGGTGGTGCAGTGAAAGTGGCGGTAATCCTATGGCCAACACTTTGTTACGGCACCGCCATACTTATAATTAATCCCAAATTTTTCACATACCCTGTCCCTGTCTTTTTAATTAATTGAGGATGGCTGAGAGAAAATAGGACGAATACTAAAGCAATCCATAAAACTGAACAGCCCTGAATCGTTCACAACCAGTCTGATGAATCAACTTCCGCGGCACCAGTTCTCCAGGGTTGAATATCGGTTTCTAAACCATCAATCATCCCTAGACCTCGAGTACGCTAGAAGGGATCCGAACAGATTGGAAACTTAAGAAAATTATTAACCTACTTGTCCAATTTTGGTAACGTGGACAGAAAGGCAGGCTTATCTCCTAAAAGTCGTTGATCCTTGGTTGGTTGTAACACAGCGAAAATACAATTATTACCTAATGATAAAAGGAGTTGTCCAGTCAAGGTTGTATAAAAATATCTACTTTATTATTATCACAACAGATAGTTCTAGCACACTAAGAAATACAACCCACCCAGCAAAGGAAGGAAGAGGACAGACAGTTTCAAAGAAGGAAAAGGGATGCACTCTGGATTCTGACAGGAGGATAGTCGGTATAGTAAATAATTGCAATAGTTCAAGGATACTTGGTTTCAACAAAAGGGAGCAACGGGATGTAAAATGCCACTCGGGGACTTCAGAGAAGGACCAGGGGGACAGAACCGTAGGAGGAGTTCTTGGTGCTTGACAGTGTCAAGTGAGTTTCAGGGCACTTTGCAGCTTCTGCGACAAAGTTCAAGATGGGAGACAGCTGCTGCTATCAGGCGGCAGGCAGTTTGGCGAGCGAAGCTTGACGGATGGCTGCAGGCTGGCCTACATGGTGGCTTGTGGTCAGGAATTGTTGTTTAAGTGCTGGTTGAGGGTTCTGAAGCACTGGTTGAGGCATCGCGGATGGCTTTAGTGACTGTGGCATAACAACAGTCAGTTGTGCAGTTGGTTGCAGCTCAAGAGGCTCGACTGGCTTGAAAACATCCTTTAAGGCGGACGTCAGTAGATGCTTGTCGGTGAACTACTCCTAGCTTCCTCACTGGGCTCATGTCGTCCTTTAAGGACGGACGGCCTGAAGCTGAAGAGAGTGTTGCGGGCAGCTGCCTTGTTCTTGGTTTGGTTCAGAGACTCTCTGGCACTCCCCACCTAGGAAGCTTGCTGCAGAGCCTAGCAGGGCGTGCTGTGCGGTGGCTGGGAACTGGTACTGGAGCTGCTGGAGGGTTCTCTGGATTCAGTATCTCTCTCTGTTCCCTGGGAGATGTTTAGGGGAGGGATCTTGCTTCCCTCTTAGAGGTCATGGCCTTCCTTCACTGGCAGAAGTTGCCAGGGTTCAATGATAAGTTCTTCCTTCTGCATCTGGTGAAGCCTTCAGATGATCTGAAAAAAGCATGGCTCAGCCCTCTTCTAAAGCCAAATGGACCACATGGATTGGTGTAGGCTAAGCCTACCTTAATGAACCAATCCTGGGTCACCACCAACAACCTCCTACGTGCATGAGGTCATAACCAGAGTGCTTTGCAACAGAAAAGGGGTGAAAACATGTAATACTAAGTCCCACCCATCTTCGTGTCTGTTGTGGATCAAAGGGTGTCTCTGGTCAATGGAGCTCTATGTGGTTCCTGAATAAAGCAGCAGGTCTCCCTTGAAGCTGCGGCGGGACCAGACTTTCTGGAGCCGTCAATCCACATTCTCGTACCTTCTGAATAAGGGCTCCCTGCGGGGATGACTACTGTAAAAACGCACTATATATATATTTATATATATATAGGTATATATATATTCACTAACACAACACCTTGTTAAAGGGATGTTATGGTTGAGTTGCACTAGGAAAAACCTATGAAATTCAATGGAAACAAGTTGTTACAGGGACGTTATGGTTGCAGGTAAAACCAAAAAACCCCTGAAATTTGACAGTTATGGTAAGCTAAGCAACCATAACTCGTGCCACCAGTGTGCACTGCAAGGACTAACACCCATGACATCAAAGATGCCATCACAAACTATTTCATAGGTTTTTAGTAGGGCACTTTAAGTATAACGTTGCTTTATAGTAGTTTGTTCTGAAAGCGAAAAGGCATTTAGTAACGTATATAGACTTCAACTAGTTGGCGTATGTGCAATTACACAGCAAGTATCCATAGGACTCATTAGTGTCGGTGTGTCTGCATCTTGAAATGCACTTTAAAGTAGTTGTGGAAGCACACGTTTTTACGTTCCACACCTAGACTCATGCATAGGTCAGTGTATGCAGATAACACTGCCCCTGTCGCCGGACTTACGTATTCATGCAGTAGGCTACCTCATTTAAAGTATTGCTGTCTACTTTGTGGGAGGCTCTGCAAATTTAGCACTGTGTGGCTAAAGTACTTCTGACTGTATAACGGCCACTGATAAACAAAGAACAGCAACCTGCACTGTGATGTGGGCGTGGTAAATTTGGCATTACTTACATGTATCTGCTGTTTCCCTTTGCATGACCCATGAAACTGATACATTGTGTGTGCACTGAGCAGTGAGACAGAAAGTACAAACAGATCACCTGCCGGTTAGACAGTTGAAGAAAAGATGTAACTGTAAGTGGGATATTTTGTAATAAGGCTGCAAAATTGCAAAGCTGGTGTACCTTCCGCACGGATTTACTAGTGCATGTAAAGGCAAGTAAGGAAACAGCAAAATATACAGAGCGCAAACAAGCGTACTGGTGGTTGGAAAAGCACTGTATGTGCATGGATTGCACAGAATAAAGGGCTTTGTCGCACAGGTAAAGAAGCTATGGTTGGCGTTGTTGTGAACATTTTTGTATTCCACAATGTAGGTGTATATCCACGAATGGTACAGCTAACAGTAATGGCGTACCATAAAGTGTTTGTACTGCATGTGATGACAACTGAAATTGAAGGGCAAATAAGCAGTCGGCTGGCTACCGCCTTTCAAAGAATGAATTTGGTACTGTCATGTACAGCATTTGCCACATCTGCTGCAGGCAACAAGAGGGGCACTCCTGTAGGGCAGCAGAGCTGTAAAACAACCTTTCCAAAGGATACGCTGCGCTACAGACCCTTACCTGACAAAGGGCATTGTATTGTACATGTAGTGCAATGTGGTACTGTGCACAGCGAAGGTACTTGAAAGTGCATTGCAATGGTCGTTACAGGAGCATTACAATGCGTACCACCTGTATAGGTGATGGCCACCCAATAATTCCGTCTCCCGGCACGCCCCCTATAATATCTTGGCAGGTGCTGCCCCTTCCGTCCCTGACTTTTCCTGACTTTCCTTCTGTGCTGTGTATAAGAACACGATAATAAATAAAGATGCAGTGGGGAACGAAAAAATGTAAACAAAGAAAGCACCTTTCACAGATGAACAGCAAAACTGCCAATGCATGCATGCAGGGCGGGAGGCATGGCATTGTGGAGAACACTGTAGTGCAGTCGGTTAGAAAGGAGTGCGCTTTACAAAGAGGTTGCTTTACGGGTTTCATGAAGACAGTCACAGCGCCACACTTACTGCAAGAAAATATCAGTACTTGCAAGAAAGGCACCAAGGCAATGTAGATGGGGTGTGCAAAAATCGAGATAACTGGCACAGTAAGTTGAACGTGGTAGGTAGGGAAAAGTATTTGTGCTGTGAAACGTCATAATGGCATGGGCGAAGTATGCCATTGGCGCATGACAAAGAAATGCATAAATACACTTCTTTGCAATGTACCGCGCTGTTTCCATTGACGGACCAACTAGAAAATGATGCTGTGATATCGGTAGCTGCATACTGCGATAGAATGTTATACAAGAGATTGGAAAGGAACGCATGAACTGGGTTAGTGCCTCCTTCATCGCAAACGGCACTGCAACTCCTGTAACATGCTGTGCAATGTTCCCTGCACAATGAGCAACAGTAATGTCGCATGTTTGCGTATCACACACACAAACCAAAAACAGGCACTTCATTGTACCTAGTCCATAGCAGTACACATGTACATCATAGATTGGTAAATGAGTAGCGAGTGCACAGTGTTTTGCATTCACTTTCACTGTATGTATGTCGGCATACCCTTAAATCCTCATGCTGTGCCTCGTAAAACACACACCCATAACGGCACCCTTTAAATTTCCGTGAACAAATACACAGTGCAGCTCCGTCGGGCCATACGCACCACACCCACAAACTTGATTGCCCAATCGGTAGCCTCTGTAGGCCCATTTCTATGGGCGTCATCTGCAAAACGGGCGTATGTACCACGTGCCACCCTGCAACTATCGTGATATTTGCTGCCTTTTCGTGCTGCACGTGCGCAGGAGAGGAGGAATAACTTTGTAACAGGGGAGTGCACATGGTTGGGTGTGGTGGCTCTTAAAAGAACTGTTGTCTTTTTTTTTTTTAAAGATGTTTCCCTAGAAACACTTTCTTTGCGGTTTTCATACGTGAATGTGTGTTTTGAACTGCAGCTCACAATTTTACAGTAGGGTCTTCAGTGCTGTCTGTAGGTGCATGGACATTTCATTCCCACTGGCTGACAAAGACATGCCATTTCCCTTGAAATGGTGTATGTATCGGGAACCAATGTTTTCATTCTCACAGGAGTACATCCCAGCAGCACTCAAGATATCACACATGCTTCTGTTGATGTGACCCCTTTCGACCTCTGGCTGTGGACAGGAAGCATTGGAATAATGACAGGCGATTCTCAGCAGAATACATGACAAAAGCACACCTGGCAGTAGGAAAAATGTGCTGCATTGCTTTCATCCAAATCCTCAGTTGACTGAACACATGGGAACAAGCATGGAACCCAAAAAGAAACCTCCAAAATGCGCAATCACAACATGCACAATTGCCGAAGAGGCCATGCATCGACATTTTAGAAGCAGTCTGCCGAAACAGCACAATTCCATACCGCTCCACAAAACGTCCACTCCCTCCAAACCTAAATTGCTAGACAAGTTTACTTGGAAGGCATACACGCACAGATCTTCCACAAAGTAATAACCCACAACGAAAACTGTGCACCTTGCCATGTTTGCCAGCCGCAGTACACAAAGTTCGAGAAAAGTGAATACCTCCCTTTCCTGTGACGCACACCCAGAGCACTTGATTGGCCAAAGGCCATAGTCCGCTTTCCATTGGCCAACATGGTGAGAAGGGCAAAATGTGGCACGTGCCTTCCCCCAATCACTGTGAGGGAGACGCCCCGGTGCAGCATCAGGAATTCTTCTCCCTATTGGTGCTCTTTTCTGTAACGTACACCCTGACCACCTGATTGGCCAAATGGCATAGTCCCATTTCTGTTGGCCAGCATGCTCACAAGCACAGATTGTGGCACGTGCCTTTCTCCAAGTACCACCAGGACCGCACCCCAGTAAAGCCAGAGGAGTCCTTCTTACTATTGGCGCGCATTACTCTGACGCACACCATGAGCAGCACATGATAGGGCAATCGCTACAGTCCCATTACCATAGTCCAACATGGTGAGGAGCGTCGAATGTGGCATGTGCAAATCCCCAAATATGTTGAGGGCCGGGCCCGAGTGAAGCAGGAGTCCCTCTTCCTATTGTCGCACATCCTAAGCAACTCATGGGACAATCCCCACAGTTCCATTTTCCTGGCCACCACCCGCAAAATCCCTGCATGTGACTTTCGTGCTGCGTGCAGCTGTTGGGAAATAACTTGCATCCAGGGCAGGGGGAGTTCGTACTAAAGGGCGACTTTTAAAAGAGTCTGTTGTTCTTTTTTTTTAGATCCTTCTACAAAAACCTTTTTTGTCTGTTTTCGGTAGCTTTTGAGTTTTCTTCTATGCACATTAGTTCAGTAAACTCTTCGCTGCATCCTGTAAATGAGCAAACGAAACTGCTTTGCCAATGGAGGACAACAAAATGCCATTTTCTTGGAAACACTCTGCATGTCCACAAGTAATAAGGTCACTGTTGCAGAAGAACATTCCACGAGCGGACAAAAAAGTGTACATGCTTCTGTTGATGTTACACCTTCCTTCGTGTGGCTCAGCACAACATCCATGAGCAGTAGGCCATGCTCTTCATGGTAATGTAGATGAGAGAAGGACCTTGGCGGTGGGAAAAAGCGTCCTCACGACACACTGCAACCTCCTCAGTCTACGGGACAAATATAAGGAAAGGCAGGTAACCCATATCCATGCCGCTGTAAGAAATGACAATAACATCTACTACTGGAAACGTGGCGAGGTCTTTGCAAATTGCATGCATATCTACGAAATGGCACTCATACACAGTGTTCCAAAATGCGTTCACTCCTTCCAAACCAAAATTGGCATCCAAGTTTCTTTGCAGAGCACAGTTGTGCACATCTATTGCAAAGGGAGCACCTACAGGCAACGCAATACATTTCACCATGTCAACCACCCACAGTACGCACAGTATAATGTAAAACTGTTTCACCTCCCCTTCCTGTTAACCGCACCCACTCTACTTGATTGGCTAATCCTCACACTGCCTTGGCAATTGGGCAAGGTGGTGTAAAGGGCAGATTTTTCCACGTGCACCTCCCAAAGTAGCGTGTGGGCCACACCCCTGTAAAACTGGAATAGTCCTCCTTCCCTTTGCACTATCTTCTCTGCAGCTGTACCTCATTAGGTTATACTAGTAAACAGGCACACACACATCCACCAATCGCATTAAAGGCGTCATCATCGAACACTGTCACTGCTGTGCAACACTTTAAATGTACCGTTACACATTCACAGTACAAATGTGCATTTCCAAAGCACGTCCACTACAAAGTTCAATGAAAGTGTGCACGACTTCTCCATCCGCATACATCCACATAGCCACCCAGAATGAGGCATGTGTCATCCTGAAAGTACCGCGTAATCCACTACCTTTTCGTGATAGTGAAGGTGGGGTGGTGAAGGGGGTGTGGTGGCTGGTAAACAATATGAAAGTTGGCAGGGGATTTAGTCTTCCAGCGTATATGTGTGAATTTTTTTATTTTATTTTTTACAGCCGTGCAAGCACATTTTTTCTTTATTTTCTCTTTGTATACGTTTCGGTTTGGCTGTCTTCACATTTTTACAACATTCTGGTCAATGCTTCTTGCATAGTGCAAAAGAAAACGACATTTCCAATGGTGCTCAAATAAATGCCATTTCTATGGAACCACTGCATGTTTTGTGACCTCATGATTTCATAGTGGGTGGAGAACATGCTAGCAGTCTGCATAAACTGATGCATAAATCTGTTTATAACACACCTTCCGACTGCTGGCTGGGGACAAATTACATTGCATGGACCCACACTGCTCTTGGTGTGATGCATGAGAAATGCACCTTGGCAGTAGGGAAAAATATGCATCACTGCGGTCAGCAACCTCATCAGTAGACGGATTAATCGTCCACACAACATGTAACCGAAATGTGCACTTCCACAGTGCACCACCACACAGTCCACGTTTGTGATGGACTCCACATATCTGCAAAGGCGAACCATCCCGCCAAAACTGTAGTCACCCTGACAGACCCAGAAAGCGTCCACTCCTTCCAACCCGAAATTACCAGCAATGCCTCTTTGCACGCAACACCTGTGCAGATAGCGCACAAAGATTTTACAACAGGGGCCTATAATGGCTGAAATGGGCTCCACACCCATTCCTTACATGTCACCACCCTCTGACTCATGCACATTGAAAAATGCATTACTGGCGTGTGTGCCCTCAAGGCCTAGGCTCTTGAATGCATGGCCTACGGCCTTCGGCCATGCATCCAATAGTTTAGGCCTTGAACACACTCACGCCAACGTAATGCAACCATGCATGTCTCCATGTCAACTTCTGCGACAATGCACATAGACACCACTGCCACCAGCTCTCCTACCCAACCTATACACCACCAAGGCGCTACACAGCAGCAAATGCCAACAGTTAACATGATGGCCATGGGGGCAGCTACCATTTTGCACAAACATACCACACGTAGTTAGCAGCACTTCACCCCAACTCTTCACACCATAAACAGACCTTCCAGGATTTTGCGGCATGAAATGGCAAATTTTTCAGCATGAAATTGCAAATTTTGCGGCACAAACCTTTATTTATTGCGGCATTTTTGCGGGACATTTTGTATTAACTGGAGGGTGTAAGATTGTCAGAATGCAGGAAATAGGCATAGTGGAAGGCTACAAGAGAGCCAGGGTATCATTATTATGTATCTTTTGTATTAATTCAATAGGAAGAGTCCCAGATGTCTCTGGCTTGGCAGAACAGTGTTTGATTTTGCTACATTTCTGGTTTAATGTTCATGCCTATTTAATAGTATTAACTAAATTGATCATTATCAATTGTAATGCTGAAAATATTCCCCTTCTATGTTCTCCAGTCCCCCAAACACCCACACACCTCTCTCACCAACACACATCTCACCAACTCTTCATCACAACTTGCATTCTTTAACCTCTCACTCTGTCATACAAATACTCACGTGCTATGTCACACTGTCAAGTCACAATTTACACTGCCCAGCCCCTGCCACACTCCAAATCATACTCCAAACTCACACCTTACACTCTACAATTCCTCCCGCAATATACAGTCCTTCATTCTTTTGTGCTGCTTCTGCATCTTGCATCCTTTCTCCCATTCTATCGCACTCTTCCCTCATCCTTTTTCCCAATCTGCAGCTCACTGCCTCTTTCTGGCCAACCGCTTCCTATCTGCTTTCTGGCTCACCGACCACACGCTCCCTCTATTTATTTTACCTCTGCTCGCTCTCAGATTTCTGGCCTACCGCATCACTGCTTCCTCTGCTCTCTTGTGCAGCGCTTCCTCCTTTGACCCACTGCTCTCCCTCTGCTTTCTTGCCTATCACTTCACATCTCACCCATCACTCTCCCTCTCTCTCATAGTGTAACCATTTTTTTTTACTTTTTTGAATGGTACATTTTGACCCAGTTCCTCAAATAATGGGGCATTTAAAAAAAGAACGGAGGATATGCTATTTTTAGACAACCCATTTTTGGAAATGAGAAGGTCACCTTATTCTCAAAGGTGACCGGCGCATTTCCACAGGCTTGAGGTGTAGCGCAAATTGTGCGCTGGCTAGCTGCCTTGAATGGTGATCTGGGTTGTTTGACTGAAGTGTAATTATTTGCGGCGGAATTGACCGTAGTCAATTTCGCTGCAAATTGATTTGCACTTCTGCCAAACAAGCCAAAATGTACCTTTCACCACCACCCCATCCCCTCCCCTACTTAACTGCTTGGTCGCTGCCGCTTCCCCTGCAACCCTGCGGTGCCAGATCCGTCCCTCTAACGCGGGTTGGATCCGACTCCGCAGGGTCCCTTTTTCGTTATTTTCTTTTTTTCTGTCCCCGCCTCCAATTTTGAAGAAAAAGGGGAAAACACTTCTGCAACCACCCTAGACCAAAAATACTGAACATGGGGAGCGGGTGACACCCCCTCAACCCATGTTCAGTATTTATAAAAATCGATCGAATAGTACTGGACGAAATAGGTCAAATTGGAACATTCAATAGATTTTTGTCATCAAAATGGGCAGTACTTTCAATAGAATCGCTCTCCCGACAGTGTTCTGCAAGCTCCCAGTGCCTTTCACAGGGACAGGCCCTCCAGGTGCCTGCTGCAGTAAAATGCGACCCAAAAAAATCATTTTTATCCTGTTTGAGGAACAGAAATGCAAGCGACACAGCAGCAGTTCATACCTTAAAAGAAATGCATGACAGGGTCAGGAAAGACCCTGTCATGCAGTGGCAGCCCCACATCCCGTGCGCGTAGGGTTGCCTACAATTTCTACACATTTAAAAGTGCATTTTGCTTGGAAATGAGGGATGCGCTTTTAAATTGACAGAAACTGCACTTTATTTGATCAAGGAGGTGAAAATGGCCATCTGAATGGGCGCGCATATAAAATGTGCCCATTCATGTGTCCCTTGTGGATTGGGCTGCACTTTTTTGGGGCGCAAGTGATGAGATGCGTTAGCGCATTTCATTTCTTGTGTTAAAAAAAAAGTTGAGAACCTGGCACCCTGAGTATAATTTTTCTTAAAACAGTAATTTTTGCAAATTACTTTAAAAAAAAAGTTTAAAAAAAGTTTTTTTTTAAAAGATGCTGTTTTTGCACAAAACGGCAGTTTTTGCGGCATTTTGCGCAAAACGGCCGTTTTCGCGGCATTTTGCGGGATCGCAAAATCGCTATAAGCTGGAGGGTCTGCATAAACCACGCAATCACAAACATAGCTCCCACTTAACAGAATGCCCAAACATACCACATCCTAAACCACTTCTACCTACAGCCATTCACAAAGTACTGTGTCACTGCCAACCTACCCACAATCACTTTGCAGCACTAACGCAACTGCACCCAATTGGCACATACCGCACTTTGCAAGCACTACCCTGTGCCGGATGCAGAGTGAGGCATGCCTTCCTGGGGTGTATATGATGCAGCCCTATGCTCCTTGTGCATGCTCTACAGCCTTTGGCATTCGCCCATGCACCCAATAGTGTAATCCTACCACAGACCCACCGCACCTTCATTCACCCACGCATGCCTCCATGTGCCCAACTACCGCTTTCCATCCGCAGCGCTCCACCACCCGCTCTCCCACCCAACCTATCTCATATGCAATTCACTCCTCATCTGCAAATGAGCTTTCACCACTCACCACCAAAACAATTCCCCGCAAACAGGTCACGGCATAAACTAAGGGACTGTTACTACTGCTGCCTCCAATCACCAAAGAAAATACTCGCCTACGTATGTCACATGAACCACTTCCCACTCCTCCAGCCATTCTTTCCTTTATGGCTGCAGGCACAATCCGTATGGTACATTTTGCAGACCCTGCCGACACTGCACTGTCCTCCTATACACCATGGTGGCTTCCCCAAAAAATGTTGATGCACAGCACGCTTCCCTCCAGCCAACCACCGGCCGTGTCCAAACTTCTGCGACACCACACCGTCCCGCGATCCAATGACACTTCTGTCCGTGGAGCGAACAGGGAAATGGGTCCACGGACGTACATTTCACTGTTTTGTAACACATTTACCAGTACAATATCCACCAAACACACCAAAGCATGCTTTCTGGCCCAAGCCCCCGCTCCTGGCACAAATCTGGTGAAAATCCATCCAGCCGTTCAACCTGTAGCCATTTTTCCCCATTCAGTCTATGGGGGAAAAAAAGATTTTGACCCCACCTATAACTCCCCCCCCCCCGCACGAAACCTCACCCAACTTGGCGAAAACATTCAGACACCCCCCATATACTTTTTTTGTAAAGTTTGGTGAGGAGTCCTTCAGGGGGAGCGAAGTTATAAGCCACCGAAAAAGTGCTCTTCCTATGAGTTTAGCAACTTAACCATGACTACACGCCCGTTACCGCGGGCCATGTAATGAGCATTCAAAAGGGGAAGGAGCCCCGCATCATACCAGGAGCGAGGGAAATAAGTAGTGTGCCGGAGTGATTCCCACAGACATGCTAGCCGACGCTGAGCCTAGGTGTCCTGTTGTGCAACTACAGCCTTTGAAAAGTAAGTAAACTGGTAATCACCCAATGGCATCAAAAATAAGGTCCTTTTAGAAATTAAGTAGACTGCAGGAGATATTGAAGTGTGTGGGTTCACATTAATACATGCATTCTCCAGGCTCTTGCAGATGCAAGGGTCAAAGAGCATCTGCAATCTCTATATATCTTTGATTTCGCAGGTTGTCGATTGGATTACAAGGACTGTCACCCTGTGAGACCCTCTGCTGAATTAGCCCCTCAATGAGCCACTCTTTCCATCTATCACCTATAGATATAAAGCACAGAACATCTGTTAGTTTGCTCCTCATACAATGCCACACCGTTCCACCAACCTGCACCAAATTTTGCATAGTTACCTGTGAGGACCCGTCGGACATTACTGGCTTCATGACATTTGGACTCCCCACCCTTTTCCCCAGATTTCAGCCCCTTCACACATGAGACGGTTGCCTGCAATCAGCGAAACATCAATGCGGTCGCAGACAGTGCTCATTTCAAGCGTCTCGACGCCAGTAACAAAACTCATAGGTCCCTGTCGGACCATGAAAACCATGTTTCAAGGCCCTAGGACGCACCATTTCTGAGATATTTGCACCACAATGCAACACACTGCACCAGGTGAGGCAACAGGTGGGGAGAGAGCACAGAAGATAAAATTACTTCACAGGTTGTTTGCGATTGCTTGGAAACAGAAAAAAGGATGCTTGATTTCCACAAATGTAGGAGAGTGTCTCTGTGTCTGTCTACAGAACCCGTGCAGAGTACGTGTACTTTTTGCTCGTAGTAAATAAAAAGCGGGGGAAGAGCATGAGGAATAAAATGTAAGGACCCTAGAAATCAGGCTCTCCTTTCATTTGGCCCTATTAAACTAAATGCCATTTTAAGTCAGATCCTACAATTGCCCTGAATCTCACGTAGCATCATAGAAATTGTGGCATCTTTTAATCAAAAGTTGTCCGTCCAGCGCTAATATCCCTCACACATGACCTTTTTCAAGTACAGGATCTCAGTTACCTGCCAAGATTAAATTGCCATTATATTGCCAATGTATTGAAAGCAAACAGTGTTCCAGGCAATCACTCCCTTTGTTGTGAGGCTTAATTAGTTTACCTTTCATGCAATTTCCTAGCTGTAATAACTGTTGCAAACCAGTTTATTCCCAGAGTGAAGAAGTGGGATTGTTGCATTTTGCAACCAAGTGCCAAGGACGAGTATGCTCGTCCTTTTTGCGTAGACTTGCATAATAGCCTGGCACTTAAGGGGTTAAACTGGGCCTGTTCCAATCTGTTAAAGAATCCAAAACAGTTAATTGTGTGAAATTTCTTTTGGGGTAGATTGCCCAGAATGAGTGCCATCTAATTATATGACAGGCTATGGAAATGGAAGTGATGTAGGTGTGTTGCGGCACTCAAAACTGCCTCATGCTACCTCCTAGATTAATCACACACACACACGTGGATTTAATTTTGCGCAATGGCATTGGCCACTTGGATTGTCCCCTGGCTTACTGGAGCACCTAATGACGCTAAACACAGGGTTTACCTGGTTGCTCTATATATATGCATGCAAAACATCATTACTTGAGGGCATGTTAGGTTTGCAGCACAAAGCGTCAAACATTCAGAAATTCACCAGCTCTGGTACCTAAAACAGCCACAACTGCATCTCACTGACCTCAGTTCCTCGCGGACAGATCCCCTGAGGATCACTAACCGCCCTTTTGAGAGAGGCCTCAAGAGTCTTCTTTGACACTCTTTGCGCTGTCCATGCATGCCTGGCTGCAGAGTCATTGCACCTAGTTACCCAGCTGCATATTAGGATCTCATTGGCAGGCGACTTCCAAAATCAGGCAGAGGGAAGGGGAAAAATGGCAAAGACTTTAGAGGTGGTGAGTCAAGATTTGTGATTTGTGAGTGATGGCCTCGCTAGGGACATGGGCCCTCATTATGGTTTTGCCAGTCTGGAAAAAATTCAGATAATTCCTGCAGCAGCATTTTTTCCGCAGCGGCAAAACACAAGTTTGCCGGTCGGGGCCACGGGTCTCCAGGCAGGCCTGACCAGCCAGTAGATCAGGCCCCTACCAGCAAAGAAATTCCAGAATCACCAGCACTGGTAACACTGGTGCCAGTGCTACAGGAATTCCCATCCCTTGGAGTTCTATGGGATTCCATGGGAATGGGGACTTACCGGCTCTCCGCTGCCCGTAATATCCCAGTATTATGGGATATCATGCGGCAGAGATGTAAGGGTAGTTTACCGGTATCCTGCAGGTAGAACCGCCGTCCAACTCTTAATGAGGCCCATGGAGTTATTAAATAGAACAGAAGCCCAAGTCATAGCTGGGGGTGGCACAACAGCGTTGATTGGTGCCAGTATTTTCGTGCGCGGAAACATCAGTCCCCAGTGGAATTTGTTGGGTTTTCTGCCACAGTCAGGAATTTCTCCACCAGCTAAACTAGGCCTGCAGAGGCAGTTTCTTATTCCACGGAGAACTCATGTACCTGCGGCCCGTAAAGAGCACTCTCTCTGAAATGATCTGCTATATTTCTCCAAAGTTTTTATCTCTGACACGAGCCCAAAGGTAATTCCCTTTTTATCACCTGGGAAGGTATAGATTAATTTAGTGCGTCACGGTGCACGCAGCAGCATGCTGCTTCTTGAG
The DNA here is from genome assembly GCF_040938575.1 of Ambystoma mexicanum. Lineage (NCBI taxonomy): Eukaryota > Metazoa > Chordata > Amphibia > Caudata > Ambystomatidae > Ambystoma > Ambystoma mexicanum. Next base: position 1,630,280,006 of record NC_090932.1, read on the forward strand.
CTTGGGGGTCCCTAAACTACGAGCCAGGAATCTATTGCTTATGTGGCTTCTGCGGTCTACATCCCATTTCTGTTAATCGCATACTTCCACATCGCTGTTTCCACAGAAATCTTCCTTGGCCATTTCTTTATTTATGGACAGGGAGGAACAATGCCCTTTTGATCACAAAAGAACGTACAATAGAAAAGAAATCAGATTTGACTGGAAGCAGTGAGCTTCCTACAATGGGGTGAGTTTGAGTGACATTCGGACCGGGTTGAGGAGGTGAGTAAATGGAACAGTCACCGGGGACAATACATAAGTGGCCATGCATGGTTTAAGGACAACCAACATTAGACATGTTTAGGTTCAGGTGGGCAGTGTGGCCAGCTGTGCTCGGGATGTGACCATGATGGGTGAAGTGCTAGTGTGGAGGCAGAGCAAATGAAAGAAAGAGGCGGTTAGAGGTGAGGGAAAAATGTCCGCTTGAAAGCAAATAAGAGCTATCTAAAGAGGGGAACCCCAAGTCCAAGAGGTAGGCTTTCACTTTGGTTTTGAACAAATCTGTGTGGACTGTTTCTCGGATTTCGGGGGAGGAGAATTCTTTTCAAGGCGAGTAAGAAGAGAGAACGTAAGCGAGTGGAGGGGAGGAGAATTCTTTGCAAGGCGAGTAAGAAGAGAGAACGTAAGCGAGAGGAAGCACAGGGAGTGTGAGGAGCCACACTGGTAGACGAGGAGGCAGAGCAGGGAATACAAGGCTTTTAGAGTTTGATAGAGGGGGGATAGATATGGAGGCTCTTACCCTCATATCCATAATCACCAACTCCTGTCGTTGATATTATGAAAATATCTATAAAGGAGGGAAATGCCTGGTTTAATGGATAGCGGCACCTTTAATTCAGCTCAAGAAGACAGAGTCAACAAGCGTCCATAATAAGCCAAAAGTAGAACTCCAGGCACGAGTGTCAGTCTTTTTATCCTGGCTGCATTTGCCCCTCCCTGCCCCTCTCAACCCTAAGTAGGATACCAACCTATCTGGCCAACTCCATCCCATCCCGCAGACACCTCCCTTCCCTCTATAAACTTCCAAGAATAGTTATTTTCTTTTTTTACTGTCCCGGTGAGAAGATCCCTTATATTTAAACAATCGTTGACATGGCCAATGGTTGGGGCTTTTTCATAGTAAACGTTAAGCAACACCATCGTTATTTCAGCATTGTAGACCCCACTGGTGCACTCCAACTTGGGAACAAGGCAGGACGCACCACTTTCGACCTCTTCCCTTGTGACTTGTATAGTAATTGTCATTTGTATAGCGCCTTTCATCATTGGCATGGTCCCAACGCACTTGATCTCCAATTGGCAAAGCACTTGGAGCCTTGTTTGAAGCCTGTGTGCCTAGACAAATGTATCTATGAGTCAAACACTGCAGCGGTTGTCTTAGGGGCCACAAATGTTTGCAGATTGACCTGGCCACTATTTAGCTATAAACTGGTGTATTCGGTGTTGTCAAGGAGATTGTTCATTAAGCAACACACTGGTCATTTTCTGCGTGGATAGATATGGTGCTATCTGCAGAATGGGTGAGGGAGGCAGCACTTTTCCTACTGGCTCTAATTAAAAGAGAACGCCCACAGGAAAAGCTTACTCTGCTGTTTGTATACCATTAATCGACCATTGGTATAGCCGCGCAGAGCTTTGGGCACTGTGGAGTGTCCCTTTGCCGGTTTGTGTTTCCTGAGGACCATAGTCTGACTTGTATTGTATTGTAATATAATTGTCATTTGCATAGCTCCTGTCACCATTGGTATGGTCCCAATGCGCTGTAGGCTGAACGTTCTCGGAGGATTGATGCCCAGGTGTGAGAAATTCGTCAGAGAAGTTTAGAACGTGTGTGTGCACTTTAGCCAAAGCGAAGTTGGGTAGGTGTGGTCAGTTCTCTACTAGCTACCCATATCGAGCTGCCAGGTGGACGCGTGCTTTGAAGTTGACAAGAGAGTATGCAAGAGTAGAAGAACTCATTATGTGTCCAGCTAGACAGAATTTTTGTCGTGGGGATAGCTGTATTCTAATGACAGAGGTGTTGTGCGATGTGTCATTGGGAGTGGAGTATGGTTGCGGATATGTTTGGGTGAGTGGCCTTGCCTTCGGCTATCTTCCATAAGCATGAAGCGTGATACGTATCTGTCGTAGATGCGGCATGGACTCTCTCCTTTATTCTGCTGGAGAGTATTTGATTATTATTGCCCTCATTTGGTGAATGCGTGGAGGGTGCCTTACTGTCCTGGCCTGCCTGGTGTGATTGAGTAGCTCAAGAGGGCAGGGTTTGCCAGGGTGCAAAGGGGAATAGCCGTGTCTTGAGGGCCTTCCGGAAGGCCGAGTGCATAATAAATTGCATCAGATATGACAGGTGTATTTCTAGAGCCCATTTTCACACCAGCGGGGCATCTTGGCACTGATATAAGCTCATTGATACCCAACACTTTGATACTCATTGTGCCGACCTCGGAAGGATGAAGGGCTGAGTGGACCTGTTGGGATGTAGAACCTGCGAGGGCAAACACTGATCCTTGAAGTGGACGCACTATCTACAGAGGGAGGTCCATGGTAAGGCATGGGAGGCATACAGAGTCATAAAGCGCTTTGAAGCCATGCAGGGCAAAAGGCAGAGAGGCACATAGGGCGCTTAAAGGAAAGGTATGCAAGACCCGCAACAGCATAAGACCTGCAATGCACATGACAACACATAGTCCCCACGTGGCAATTAAAAGAATGCAATACGTACATCCACGAGACCAGCCTAGCCCGAAAGAACCAGGTCTCTCCCGGAGATGCTACAGAAAGTGCCAAGAAGCCAGGCAGCCTTTTGTAGAGATCAGCACCTTCTCCCAATGGGGGAGAAGGTGCTGATCTCTGCATTTATTTTCTCTAGGCTCGCCTATTCCGCCATAATTGTGGCACAACCCCTCGCCAGCTGGGAGGGGCCGTGTCACCATTAAGGCCGAAAGGGTGAGGCTGCTGAAAGCTGAGGCCTTTTTTCCTTAAGACTGAAACTCTGCTAATGCACGGGAGCTTCAGGATTTAGAAAACAAGGCCTCTGCTTCCAGCGGCCTCATGTTTCTCTCCATAATGGTGGCGCCGGCCCATGGGTATCCCTTGATTAAAGGGATGCCTCACAGGTGTTGGCGCCACATTATGGAGAGAAGGCATTTTTTTCTGAAGCTTGAAGCTTTACAAAAAAGCTTGCCCGCTATCAGCCGGGACTGCCAGGGGACATTGGTGAGACCCAGCAGGGCCCCACCTCAGAACCGTATTGCTGAGCCTGCTGGGGCTCAGCACCAGCTAACCCCAGCCAACTTAAAGCCAATCTGCCCTCGTGCATCATGAGTAGAGGGTACTTTAACAGATAATAGGACAGGCTTCCTCCTTTTCCAGGATTATGCATTATCCGAAACTTGTATTCTTGAAGATGTAAACACCATTTGCCAATGCGAGAGGGCATTTTCGCATTTGTCTTGTCACGAGCAGTTGGTAGAGCTTGATGAGCTCTTGATATGGACTTTTGTGGTAGTGCTCACAAGCCCAGACCACTGCGCGGTAGCCTTATTGGGAGCATGCATTTCTGGCTGTGCTGAAGCTCCTGCTAGCATGCGAGATGGTTGCGAGCATATGGTCCTTTAGGAACGTGCATGCAAAGGATGGGTTCACACAGAATAACTCCAAGTCCAAATAACCATATCAACTCAGGAAGATGGCAAAGTACTACTTTATGAACAATTATAAAAAACAGGGTGTTACAACGAACATCAATGGGTGTACGCTCAATTTATCTCAACGATCTTTTCATAAAAACATGGTTATATATTAAAAATACATCAGAGGTGACGTCATAATACAAGGCAAATAATGAAAAACCTACTAGGGATTGGGATAGGCTTAGGGGGAACATCTAAGTGTATTATCTATAGGAACTAGGATTGTGATTGTCTGCCCACTGTCAGGTGGACAACATATGCCTACCTCTAAAACATGTAATCTTCAGAAACATTAGATACACGGTTTCGCATTAGTTTTCAAACAATAAGCTCCTTCGTTATATGGACCACTATAATTGGTTGGTACGGTTGTGCCGTGTCTGGAACATTCAGTTCACTTAGCAGCACGTAAGCCCAGACCCAGGTGCAAGGAGATGGGTCTGACTCTACCTCCCAACCCAATTAGCCCAGCATCTCTCACTACCCAAGCCTTCTGCCATGTAGGTTGTCTTTGAACTTTGCCTTGCAAAGTATTCTTGTCTCTGAGAATACATGGGAGTGCGGGCACTCACTATCGTGTTCTAGGACTCCAAGTTCAAACTCTATTTTCATCCTTGGATCACGTGACAGGAGACCATGCTTTGGACCATTTTGCAGGTTGTAAATGTTTTAAATGAATTAAACTTGCCACTCTTGGTGTTCTTTCTTTGCACCTTAACAAGAGATGATTCATCCTTGCACATCCACTCCTTTTCAGAAAGGATAACCGACCGTGGTTGCTTCAGTCTTGACTTCAGGCCAAACAACCTCACCATGCAGCTCCACGATTCAGCGTATTCTTGCTGCCACACAATTTTCCCTTTCCTCGTCATGGGTCTTGGTTTACTAAAAAATACATGATACCAATGTCCAGCTTCTATACAGTGGTAACTTTGCCTGCATTTGATTCACTACATATAGCCAGCTTGTATGATAACTTGGTCTACCTTGAGTTTCAGCGTCTGTACAATTATTGAACAGTTGATTCTCTGCGGCACTTTGAGCAAGTGTAATCTTCTTTTTCATATTTAAAAGTTCTCTTGATGATTTACTTCGTCATTAGTTTCTGTAAAATCCATACATCCTCTTCAGCCAGTATCCTGAGACATTGCTCATACTCTCTTATGATGTCACAGGCTTCTTTCTTTGCTCTTTTCTCATATTCCTTCAGGGAGATCCTCCCTCAAATTGTCGTCCCTTTGGGGCTACATTAGATAGATTTGTCTCAATGGATATGTCCTTTCTAACATATGTTGCAGTATTGGCACAACTGCTAATGTCAAACATGGCACAATCTCAGGCTTCCAACATATGGGAGGTGGGGGGCAGGGATTCCTGCAGAGGTATGCAGCTGCTCCTCTACATTCCCCCCTCTGGTCGAGTCCTCAACCACCTCCTCAATTGGTTCCACATCCTGATATTTTTTCTCTTGAAAAAATGTTATTTTAGTGTCCATATCTGCATCACCCCCCCCAGGATGCCGGCTGATTTGACATGTCCATCTACAATCCAGGTCATGTAGTTACATTGTCCATTTGGGGAACAATAGATCCATCGTCCCACATACTTGTTATCATTCTTTGGATATAGGAATTTTATTCCTTCAGGTGCTATGATGCTGGCCTCTATGTATTTCCCGACAGCTTCATCAGTCAGCTCCTTGGCGTTAGGTTCAGGTTTGACATTGATCATGATCTTCATTCTCACCACTTTCTTTGCTGTTTTCTTGCATTGGGCAATCACTATCCTGACTACACAGAATCCAAACATCACCAGCACCAATATTACTTGAAGAATTTTGAATATATTTGCTAACCACTGCAGAGCAGGGAGGCAAACCAACTGTCATCTTCAATGTCCTCTGTCTCGTCTTCCATCTTGTTATGCAGACCTGTTAGCAACGTTATGGCCTCTGTCAAGGTTCCATTTTGTTCATCGTGAGAAGGTTAGAATGTGCAACATGATGGCCCAATTTTGGCGCAAACTCCTCCTTCCATCGCTGTGATCATATCAAGGACATATCGGTTCTGGGGGGTCATCAGTCATATGGCCCTCAGCTCTTCCTTAATGGCGTTGAATCCCTTTATGGTAGCATTGATTATCTGCAGAAGCTCCCATCTAGTGATTTGTAACCACTTGTCATTCGCCACTGTGATTTGTAACCACTTGGCATTCGCCACTGTTTGGATTCCATGTGTTAAGATAGTTGTCAGTATTGTAGCAGTCTTCCTGAACATCCTGTCTTCCTCAGGAATGGAGTCATACGCTGTTATCAATTTGTCTGAGAAATAATTCTCTCTTCTTGTTCGTCGGAGAAGCTCAAGTGATCTTCTTTTTCTCAAATGGGCATCCACCTTTGGAAATTCACCAATATTCAGATCGCTTTGAGGAATCACTAATGCTGGAACACGGATGAGCACCGGGGAACATACTCCGCCCCAATCCTTGGGCAACCTCATATGAGCTCTAGAGTCCCAATCCCAATATCAGCCATAAGGGCGGCTGTCCCTTCTCCCATCCTAGGAACGTCAATTGTGGTTTTGCATTCTTTGCTATATCCCACTCGGTTCTTTCTGTGTCTTTGAAAGCATAGTGTTCCATTAACCAATGGGATTACCACTACTCGACCTGATTCATCCTCTACCCATGTCAGTAGTTTGGAATGTTTGGCCCATGACTTTAAACATCCATCGTTCACCTTCTTCACCTCTTGTACATAATCTGTTTTCAGCAGATGAGCTGCACAGGACATCATTCCTTCTTCCCATCCCTTCTTGCAATTCACTCGTCCATAGATCATTAATTGAGTTAGTTCACAACATCCAGGTGATCCGGCTATTTCCGTCATATCAGGGCAATTCATTTTCTTCATTTCGTCAATGATAACCTCATTCTGTCCTTCAGCAGGATACAGAAGCATCTTGCTCTTCCATCCAGGCTCCTTTTCCATCTGTAGTGTCTTGATATAGTCGTCCTGGTAAGGAAACAAACATTTTGATCTCCATCAAAAGATTGCCCAACTTGCTTGAAATTATCCTCGAGTAGTACATGTTGCAAGATGACTGAGGCACTTTGCATCATTCTCTGGAACCTCTCTTGCAATGAAAGTCCTTACTGTATTCATGCCATAGGGGATGATAGAGCAGACGTAGCAACCCTCCTTAGATTCTTTCTCCCTCACTCTTTCATGTGTTGGTACCACATGTTATTCCCCAAGTGAGCTGCGTTATCTAGATAGGTATTTATCCCTTCACTATCTTCCTCTGCATCTCTTTTGTGTCTCCCAAAATACATATAGAAATCATAGATTTTGTCATTAGACATTTTCACAGTGGGGACAACCATAGCGACTTTTCTTACAGTGGAAGCACTAAGATGATAGAGACTGTGAAAGATGAGGAACAGAAGGACAACAAGAACAATCATGCAAATGTATATTATACATAAGAATATGGGAATCCACCTCTTGCGCCACCCTACTGCCTGTTGAATTTTTTCATTCTCTATAACCATGCCATTCTCTTCATTAATCATTTTTATTACAATCATCAAGTTTCTATATATATACAACTGTAAAATGTGTTCAATTATTGCAAAAAGGAGTCTTTTTATCACTGGACCGTTTTTAGGATCCTGCAAGAAAGTGTAAATATTAACGTCTCTTCTAAGAAGAGCAGGGTAAGACTGAAGTGTGAACACAAAGATAGCAAGCACAAGCCGATGAACGTCACTATCAGCAGGTATCATATGTTTGATCACTGAAAAAAAAAATATTCTCCACAAAATGAATCTGGATAGTGATCTCATTTCCAATTTTTGATCAAGAACTGACATGTATTCCCCAAGTGAGCCATAACTCTGATGCATTATTCTCTGCTTCAATATAATTTTAAAAGTGAATTTCAAAATTCCCGGAATTCTCAGCAAGTCTTTTCACTTCCTGATAAAATAACCATAAGGAGTGTCTATTGATTTCCAGTCCACATAAAGTACGTATCAATCACTTGTTACCTTATTGTCCTTCTTCTTAGTCAACGATCAGGTCTCGAGACGTGGAAATTCTTCTTCTTGTCTTGCTTCTGGATCAGCAACAGTGAGAGTGAAGCTCTTTCCTTTATAAATCTTCACATTGCCCATGTATTGCCCATGTGCAACCAAGCTTTTCTTCCTTGTATTTGAATAGCAGAAGGGGATACTACTTCGACAATAAAAGGGCCATGAAAACGTGGCTCATGCCACTTCCTGGTAAACATTTTAATCAACCTGAGGTCCCCAGAATATAACTAAGGTGGTGGTAATAGATCACTTCTTCTGTGTTCTTAGACCGACCCCCCTGACGCTTAACTTGATCTGAAATGAAACATGTCAAATAATCGTGCATCTCATCACCTAAAGTTTTTGCTACACTCTGGGCACCACTCTTACTCCTAGACGGAGGTGTAAGGGGTGTTATCATTCGACGACCGGTCACTATTTCATGCGGGTGAGGTGGTGGTCTGATCCTGGCTGATTCCGATGGCATCTAAGGCTTGGGATAGGCAATACAGCCATCCCATTTTCAAACTCAATTTAATCTTGGCAATCCTTTATTTGAGGAGACTGTTGAGTCTCTCACATATCCCTTTCACTTGTGGGTGATAAGCAGAAGAAAACTTGTGTTTTATGCTTAACAAAAGCCCTATCTCTTCAAAAAACTCATTGACAAAATGCAGTCCAGTATCGGATCTTAGCACCTCACACACACCCCACCTCAGGAATACTTTGCACACTAAAAACTTTGCTGTGCAAGTGGCATCAGGGCGTGTACTCGGACCTGCCTCAATCCATCTAGACAAGGGACACACGACCACTAATACATACCTGTATCCATTACATGTCTGCAGCATATCAAAATAGTCGATATATAAATGCTGAAACTGACCATTCAGTCAAGGTATTACTCCTCTAATCATTCTCAGTGTATGCCCAGCAGTAAACTTTTGACACACGATGCAATTCACCATAAATGGTGCAACGTGCTCCAATAAATTAGGGATGAACCAGTCTTTTGCAATCGTAGTAGCAAGACTTTCTCTAGTTACATGCACTGGGTAATGCAGCTGTTCGAGCTCGACTTTTACTAAAGTTACTGGCATCAATGGCTTTCCAGTGCTGTCCTGTCTCCATAATGTTTCCATGGGGGAGAAAGAAAACTTCCTTTGTTTCCACAGTTCTTGTTCTTCCTGTGGTGCTCTTCCTTGAATCTGTATTAATTGGGCTATTGACAACTTGTTAAACTCCTCTTGTACTAGCATTGTTGTAACTGAATTGTCTTTAATGAACTTAGTATCAAAACTCAAAAGTTCTGGAGAATATGCAACTTTTGTGGCTTCTACGTCTGCGATTTCATTCCTGCAAGAGATAAAATATGTTCATTTAGTATGCTCTGCACATTTAATGACTGCTATGGCTTCTGGGAGTTGTAGTACCTTGATGAGTCTCTCCAATAAGGAAGCATGTTGCACCAGAGTGCCGTCAGCGTGGAGGTAGCCCCTCCTTTTCCAGCGTTCTAACCCTGCATGCATGGTTGACGTCACATAGGTGGAGTCACTGTATACCATCACTTCCTGCCCTTCATGTTTCTCAAGTGGGACAATAAGCGCTAATAATTCTGCTGCTTGTGTTGAAAAATGAGACACAGCTTTGCGCTCACCACCACCTTGAATTCACCATTTAATCTGTGTCTTACTACTGTGGCGTCTGAATGCCTTTCCCCACTAGTCTGATCAATTTGTGAAGAACCATCAATAAAGAGAATTTCCCCTCTCGCTAAAGCATGTTCTTTCACATGGGGTTTATCATCATAAAATTCAACATAATTAGCATAGTCATGCACATGATCACTTTCTTCTATGGGTTCAGCTATGACCGTGGCTGTGCTCACTATTTAACATCTTAGAATTTTAATCAATGGGTTAGAAATCATTACCTCATAAGCTGAAGCTCTTTGGGTTGTCAATGTGCCCTTGGGTTTCTCTAAAATGGTAAATAGAGCATGCTTCATGAAGAGAGTCATAGAGCAGCCCATGACAATATTTGTGGACGTCTCGATTGCAAATGCGGCGGCTGCAAAAGATTGTTCGCAAGGGAAGTGTCCTCTCATAACTGGGTCTAAAATCCCACTGTAATATGCTAAAGGTTTGTATCCTAATGTGGTTCTTTGTATAAGCACTGCTGTCATGACTGTCCCATTTGTGTGTAAAAACAAATAATATTCCTCAGCACAATTGGGAATTCCTAATACAGGGACTGTGCAAATTGCTTTTTTCAACTTTTCAAATCCTTCCTGCATTTCTCCAGTCCATTCTAGCTTAGTTTTACCAACTTGGGCTTTCTTTATTTCTTGCAGAAGTGGCCTTGTGTATATACTATAATCAAATACCCAGGCTGTAACATAGTTGCACAAACCCAAATACTGTTGCATTTGTCTCACTTCGCCTTCCATCCGCAGAGCACCCGTGGAAACCGGGCAGAGAGTTTATCACAGGGGAACCTGCCCACCATCTCGGTTCTTCTTGCAAGTTTATTTCTAGTTGGCCACTCTCAAAAGGAAACTCTGCGATCTTGCAGTTAATGGTGGAGGATGTCCGATCATCCGAAAATCTGGAGCTGAACTGGTTTGGATCTTTTTGAACCATCCTCTGCTATCATGTGAGCTTATAGCCCTTTAGGAAAGTGAATGCAATGGATGGGTTTACAGAGAACTTCAAATAACTCTGTGAGTCCAAATAACCGAACCAACTCAGGAAGATGGCCAAGTTCTGTTTTATTAACAATTATCTAAAGCAGGGAGTTACAATGAGCATCAATGGACGTACACTCGATTTCTCTCAATGATCTTTTCATAAAAACATGGTTTTATATTCGTGGAAAATAAAGAAAAACCTACTAGGGATTGGGATAGACTTAAGGGGAACAGCTAAGTATATTATCTATACGAACTAGGATTGTGATTGGCTGCTCACTGTCAGGTGGACAACATATGCCTACCTCTAAAACATGTCATCTCAGAAACATTAGATACATGGTTTCTCATTGGTTTTCAAATAATAAGTTCCTTTGTTATATGGACCACTACAATTGGTTGGCACGCTTGTGCCATGTCTGGAACATTTGGTTCACTTGGCAGCACGTAAGCCCAGACACAGGTGCAAGGAGATGGGCCCAACTCTACCTCCCCACTCAATTAGCCCAGCATCTCTCATCACCCAAGCCTTCTGCCATGAAGATTGTCTTTGAACTTGACCTTGCAAAGTATTCTTGTCTCTGAGAATACATGGGAGTGCGGGCACTAACTATTGTGTTCTAGGACAAGTTCGAACACTATTTTCAGCCTTGGCTCATGTGACAGGAGACCACAATTTGGTCCATTTTGCAGGTTGTAACACTCTTAAATGAATTAAACTGAACACTCTTGGTGATCTTTCTTTGCACCTTAACAAGAGATGTTTCATCCTTGTACGCCCACTCCTTTTCAGAAAGACTAACCGACCTTGACTGCTTCAGTCTTTACTTCAGGCCAAACAACCTTGCCATGCAGCTCCACGATTCAGCATATTCTTGCTGTAACACAATTTTCCCTTTCCTCTATATGGTTTTTGGTTTACTAAAATAATCATGATACCAATGTCCAGCTTCTATACAGTGGTAGCTTTGCCTGCATTCTATTCACTACATATAGCCAGCTTCTATGATTACTTATTTTACCTTGCATTTCAGAGTCTGTACAATTATTGAATGGATGATTCTCTTCAGCACTTTGTGCTTGTGTAATCTTCTTTTTTCAAATTTGAAAGTTATTTTGATTCTTTACTTTGTCATTAGTTTCTGTAAGATTCATACATCCTCTTCAGCCATTATCCTGAGACGTCGTTCATACTCTCTTATGATATCACAGGCCTCTTTCTTTGCTCGTTTCTCATATTCCTTCAGGGAGTTCCGCCCTCAAATTGTCGTCCCTTCGGCGGGATACATTCGATAGGGTTGTCTCAATGGGTATCCTCTTTCGAACATACGTTGCGGTTTTGGCACAACTGCTGGTGTCAAGCATGGCACAATCTCAGGCTTCCAACATATGGGAGGTAGGGGGGCGGGGTTTCCTGCAGAGGCATGCAGCTGCTCCTCTACAGTTCTACGAGGTGATGTCGAACCAGCTTTGTATTGTGAATGAATAACAGCCAATTCATTTGTGCTGGTATCCACTGTGACCTCATTGGACAGGTAGGGGTAAAAATAAGCCATGCATGGTAGAGTTGATGTGCTGTTAGTACTGGTCAAACACATTTTTGCAATGTTGCGACTGTGACAAATTGGATTCTGCCCTGAAGAAGAACAAGGATGAGTAGGGGCTAAAATGACAACTCAGCCCTCACACTGCTACAAAATAAGAGAGCTACAACACAATCATGAAGGTAAAACTGGCGAACTTAAAAAATATACCCTGTTTACCTTTTGTGGTAATGCGGGCCGAGGGAAGGCTATACTCTTAAGAGGGGTGTAAATGTGGGTCAGTAGCAACCCAAACGGCGAAGTATAACAGTCCAAAATAAAGGTATGTCCAATCAAGGTTCAAGAACAAAGAATAGGCAAATTTGCCACGATGCAGCACTATGAGTAATGAATCAGAGGTGCAAGGCAAGTAAAAACCACAATGTTCTTAAAAAAAGATATGCTTTGTTGATGCAAAAAGGGATTAATGACCTTACCAGTCTCTAGGGCCCAAAACTAGACCAAGGGGCCAATTAGGAGTCAATAGTACCTTTTTAGGGATCTTGGTGGTTCGACAGCGTCTAGCCAGGCTTGTTGGTGCTGTTCTAGCAGTTTGAATTGGGTCAACCATTTTGGCAGCATAGTTCCAGATGGGTAGCAGGCGTCAAGTGGGGGTCAAGCTGACGTTCATTGTGGTTCAGAGAGGTGCGGATCGGGTGGGCCACCAGAGTCAGTTCATCAGTGAAGCGGCTGGTAACTGGATGCGTGTTTTGAGTAGAACGGCTCGAGCTCAGTGTTCAAAGATCACGGTTTGAAGGCTCCTCCATGGGCTGGTCAACTGCTTTGCTTGCACGTTCTGAACACTCACAACGCATGGTAGGTTTGTCTCACTTCCCTTTTATTCTCATGATTTGTTTGTACTATTTCAATAATGTATCTCTGTTGTAATTCATTGTCTACCTTCTCCTGTCCCCACCCTGTTTCCCTGTGGCTGCTTTGAAACAGTTTTGCTAATTGTATAAGCGCCTAACAAGTGACCAATAAATAAAATAAAATAAATGAAGATCTTCAGTGAAGAGGCAGTTCGAAGGCAGTGGGTGCATCAATGAGTTTCAGGTTTCGATCTGGAGCAACATTGCGCTCAGCTGGTGTAGTGCGATTGTGAAATGGTTCAAAAGTGCTGGTCCCCGGTTCAGGAGCAGCAGTCACATCATTCTAGATGGGGAGCAGTGTTGAGCTCGGTTGGGCCACCAGGGTCAGTTCAACAGTTGGTGCAACTGCGAGATGCTAGAGACAGGATGTGCGGTTCCACTGCATTGGTTCGATCAAGTGCTTGAGGAGCTGCAGATCGTAAGGGCCACCAGGGTCAGTTTGACAGTCGTTTCTACAGCAAAGATGCTGCAGGCTGGATACATAGTTCCGTTTGAGAGGGTTGATGTAGGGTTTGATGATCGTGGCTTGATGGACCACCAGAGTCGGTGGCAGAAGGTGGCAGATGCAATGATGAGCTTGTATTTCTAGCTGAGGCAATGACACGCTTGGCTAGCATGGTGCAGCGTTGAACAGGTTCAAGAAAGTAGAGTGCCAACATCAGTTCCAGAGGGAATTGTGGGTTCAAGGTATTGAACGGGCTTTAACCACAGCTTGAATTGTTTCACTGGTAAGAACACAGCTTTCCTAGTTGTTTTGGTCCCCTGGTTACTGTGAGTCCCAATCCAGGAGCTCAAGGATACATTTTGGTCCTTTTTCTCATTATACCATTCACTAGAGGGGCTGATCCACAACTGCTGGGGTCCTACAATGCAGTAAGGTCCTGGGTACTGTTATTGATGGCCTAGAGAAAGGTCTTGACCCAGCAGTAGGTCATCCCTAATGGTCCCCTCGGAAGATTAAGGGACAGAGCTGACCTCTGCCGTGGACACTCAGTCTTCACTTCAATGGGGGAACACTTTGGAGAGATAATCTCTTCCAACAGAGGGCCAATGAATTATTCCTTAGTGTTATGTTCAAGAATGGATCCAATAAGTGGTGTGACACCCCTTCTTTTAAAGGTACACGTACAGAGGTGATTGGACTAAAGCTAGCCTGCTTTAGGAGTCCAATCCCTGCTCTTACGATAAGTGGACCTTGCCCTTCTGACATCACACCCAAAGTGCTTTGTGCTAAAGGAAGTGGATGGGACAGGGTGTAGAGATAGAGGCTGAAAGACACAAGGTGGCGAAATTTCCCTTCATCTGTACAGCGCTCCTCCTGTGTACATTAACCCCGCTCCCTTCCCTTCTCGAAAGGATCAAGGGCCAAGTATTTTGTGAATGGGTGTTCCCTTTGTTTCCTGTTCCCAGGCCATCTTCCTGTGGACTGGCTGTCCTTTGGGGAGGGTGTTACCTAACCTTACAAAGGAACAAAGAGTATCATCCCCCAGTCACCAGGGTTACAGTCCTGCCAGGAGGGGCAAGGTCCAAATCATCTGGGCAGAATAGAAAATCCTTCACAGGGCTGACACATGTGTGATATCAAACTGATGTAATAATTATCAGAATACCATCCCCCATACCATAACACAGGAATGGCTTAAATGTAAAGATTACTCTGGCAACCGGAGGTAGATTCATAATTATAGGGATTTGGAAAAGGGGTTCATATCTTAAATGCAGCCCTGCATGGCAGAGACATGGCTGTCATTGCAGCTGTCGAATAGGCACCTTTGATCTCTGAACCTGCTCTGGTAGAGCAGGTGCTGTAGATCAGGCTACTGATTCAGCAAGGGCCAGGTACACACCATTATTTTTTGCATGGAGCCTGATCAGCAGATTACCCTTTCAGAGATTAAATTACCCACATCATTGCAAAAAAGCCAGGGGTCCTACACCCTTGCCAGATGGCAATTCATCAGAGTTTCTAAATAGGTTCTTGAACTTGCTTTGCCAGGAGGCATGGAGGAGATGTGATGGAGGCAAAGTGCTGTAAGCATGTGGTGCAAGGATTTACCTTGCCTGGAAATGACCGTAGTGTGGGCAATTTGATGGGAGTCAGTGTTGAGATGAGGCCGTGCACCTTGCCACAATCTGGTCTCACTTTATCATTGGAAAAGATGTGGCCAAAAATGTTCAAGCAGGTCTTGTTCAATTCAAATTTATTTTAGTTCAATGGTAAGTTCACTCCTGTGCCATACACACTCTTCTTAGAGTTGCATCGCGTGATCCCAGAGTGGTACCAAAGATGAGAATGCCATCACTCTGTGTGCCATATAATCTTGTGGATCTCTGGAATATTTGGACACAGACGACATGCCAGAGCCATTTGCATATAAACAGCCCTTGTTGTGTTGCAAAGGTCGTTATGGATCTTGACAATAGATTGAGTTCTAACTGGTGGGATTTTTTCTTAAGGTGATGTTTTGAAACTACAATGGCCCCCTACAGAAGCAGCTCTCATTTGCGGGGCTTGATGACGTGTGCGCATATCTACACATATGTGGATGCAGTTAGCTGACCCTCTTTTAGGGACTGGTATGATAGGGGGGATCATGTGGTGGGTCCCTTTGCAGGTTCTATGATGTCTTGATGCAGTAGGGCTTGAAATACATCTTCCACTTGTCATTACATATTGGAGGGATTCCCCTGTAGTGTTGCACAACTGGCTTGATGTTGTCGTCCAGATGTTGCTTTATTTCTTTTTTCATTTTCCTTGACCTTGGAACAGGGTAGAAAACAGGTTTTCAATTGTGTTCTTCTTGCTTGTCTGTCGGCATGATATTAGGAAATGCATTGGGAACATTTGAATGGCTGTTGTCACGTTTCACACTGTTATCATGTATGGATACAACAAGCCAGTGAAATCAACTTAGCATCTGCAAGCAAGCACACACAGACGCCAGTTTCTCCCCGTTCTGGACCGATCCTATCACTCTTCCCTCACTAACCAATCCCGTCCTCTTTCTTGCAGAGCCACGTGAGCGCCCGGAGACTCCCCGTGGGTGGTACCGGTGCGCGGTGTAAGTTACCATAACATAATTTAACATAACAGGGGGACAGGTATCTCTGCAATCACAAAACTGGCCCACTTCTCTCCTATCTTATTACCACCAGATAGAAGGTAATGTGCATTACCCATTCCATTCTGCAACTGTCGACCACCATAGACTCATTGAGTTGTGAACTTCGTTGCCCAGCCATCTCTCACATCAAGATAACTACCAGTGAGAAATATTTCACAATTAGGTAGACTGTACTCTGTGCTAGCTAGTCCAGAACACAAATTGCATATATGAGCCAGCGTCACAATTAGTAAGAATTGTCAAGATTAGCATTATGTCATATCTAGACAGAACTGTAATACTAGCTTGCATCATATCCAGACAGAATTGTGAATGTCAGCTTGCACCACACCTAGACAGGATTGTACAGATTATCTTGCGTCATATCTCGATAGAATTGTGAAGATTAGGATTGCATCATATCTAGAAAGAACAGTAATACTAGCTTTCATCATATCTAGACAGAATTGTGAAGATTAGCCTCCATCACATCTAGACAGAATTGTGAAGATTACCATTGCATTACATATAGAAAGAATTGTGAAGATTAGCATTGCGGCACATCTAGACAGATTGTGAAGGTTAGCATTGGGCGAAATCTAGACAGGATTGTGAAGATTAGCATTGTGCGACATCTAGACAGAATTGTGAAGATTAGCATTGCGGCACATCTAGACAGATTGTGAAGGTTAGCATTGGGCGAAATCTAGACAGGATTGTGAAGATTAGCATTGTGCGACATCTAGACAGGATTGTGAAGATTAGCATGGCATTACATCTAGACAGGATTGTGAAGATTAGCATTGTGCAACATCTAGACAGAATTGTGAAGATTAGCATTGCGCCACATCTAGACAGGATTGTGAAGATTAGCATTTTGTGACATCTAGACAGGATTGTGAAGATTAGCATTGTGCGACATCTAGACAGGATTGTGAAGATTAGCATTACGCCACATCTAGACAGGATTGTGAAGATTAGCATTTTGTGACATCTAGACAGGATTGTGAAGATTAGCATTGTGCAACGCCTAGACAGGATTGTGAAGATTAGCATTGCGCCACATCTAGGCAGAATTGTGAAGATTAGCATTTTGGGACATCTAGATAGGATTGTGAAGATTAGCATTTTGTGACATCTAGACAGGATTGTGAAGATTAGCATTGTGTGACATCTAGACAGGATTGTGAATATTAGCATTGCGCGACATCTAGACAGATTTGTGAAGTCAGCTTGCATCACATCTAGACAGGATTGTGAAGATTAGCATTGTACGATATCTAGACAGGATTGTGAAGATTAGCATTGTGCGACATCTAGACAGGATTGTGAAGATTAGCATTGCGCCACATCTAGGCAGAATTGTGAAGATTAGCATAGCGCCACATCTAGACAGGAGTGTTAAGATTAGCATTGTGTGACATCTAGACAGGCTTGTGAAGATTAGCATTACACGATATCTAGATAGAATTGTAAAGATTAGCATTGTGCGACATCTAGACAGGATTGTGAAGATTAGCATTGTGTGACATTTAGACAGGCTTGTGAAGATTAGCATTACACGATATCTAGATAGAATTGTAAATATTACCATTGCATCATATCTAGAAAGAACGGTAACACTAGCTTGCGTCATCTCTAGACAGAATTGTGAAGATTAGCCTCCATCATAACTAGACAGAATTGTGAAGATTAGCATTGCACCACATCTAGACAGGATTGTGAAGATTAGCATTGCGCCACATCTAGACAGAATTATGAAGATTGGCATTGTGCGACATCTAGACAGGATTGTGAAGACTAGCTTGTGTCATATATGGATAGAATTGTGAATATTAGCATTATGTAATATCTAGAAAGAACGGTAATACTAGCTTGCATCACATCTAAACAGAATTGTGAAGATTACCATTGCATCAAATATAGAAAGAATTGTGAAGATTAGCATTGCAGCACATCTAGACAGGATTGTGAAGATTAGCATTGTGCAAAATCTAGACAGGATTGTGAAGATTGGAATGTTTCACTTCTAAACAGCGATGCCACTAACCAACCCACTAAACAATCTCACCCCTCTGCACACACATCTCAAACTCTAACTAAACTCAACCATACATCTAATGCACAACAAACCGCACACACTTCACCACACTGCAACAACAAAATATACTATACATAGCCACACACAACAGCACACGATGCCTCCCAACTGAAAAGAACACCTAAACTCAGTGAACGTTGCAAACCGAACTGAGGCAGCCAACAGCACATCACCGCTCTCTTTCCTTTCTCCTGCTCAATCCTACCAACCTTCCTACCCTCTTCCCATTTTGAAGTATTTGGCACCATAACGAAACTCAAAGCATCCAACTGTAAAGAAGACCAATTCCCTTCCCACCTAGTGAAACTCTGCGCCCCCACCCTCACACCCATCATCACCGAATTCATCAATGCCTCTTTCCTCACAACCACAGTCCCCACCAGTATCAAAAAAGCTTGGGTGACACCACTAAAAAACCATCCCTGGACTCGTCAATACCCACCAACTACCGACCTATTACAACGGTCCCATTTCTCCTAAAAATAATTGATAAAATAGCCTACTGCCAAATTCAGAACCATTTGGAACACCATCAACTATTAGGAGACCATCAGTCAGGATTCCGTCCAAACCATAGCACAGAGACAGCCCTCCTTGATCTGAAGATCCAAATGGATGCCAGTAGAGAAGCAGGTAAACTCTGTCTACTGATGCTCCTGCACCTCTGAGTGGCCTTTGATCTGGTTGACTACGATAAACTCTATAACACCCTAGCAAACAATTTCAACCTAGCTCAGAACGCCACCAACTGGATTAAATCATTCTTGGCAGATAGGACCTCCAGAGTATCCATCGGCAAGGAGTCAGCAGACCCGGTGCCTGTCCCTGCTGGTGTGTCGCAAGGCTCCTGCCTATCCCCCACTCTGTATAATGCCTATACCAAGCTACTATTCACAGCTTTGGATGCCATGGGTGTCATCTATGCTAACTTCGCCGATGACACCCAAATCCTCATTCCACTCTCAGGCAATCATGAACAAGACTCACTCCTGGTTAACCAAATCTACTCACTCATTCATAACTGGATGGCCAATAATAGCCTTTGTCTCAACGACGACAAAACCGAGCTCCTCATACTAGGCTCCTCCAGCAAAATCAATACCCTTGAGCCCGCTTTCAAATCATTCACCATCGATGGTACCATAATCCCTGTTCTTAAACAAGTCAAGACCCTTGGCGTTTACTTAGATGCTACACTGTCCATGTCTAAACAAGTAAACACATTAGCCTCGTCCACCTCTTACACCTCCAAACTCATCTCCCTTAGCCGCAAATTCCTCTCTGCCAATAACTGCGTTACTCTAGCCAGAGCACTCATACTGTCTAAGCTGGACTATTGTAATATCCTTTTCCTTGGCACCTCCAAAGCCAACATAGCCAAACTTCAACTCATGCAGAACAAGGCCCTCAGAGCAGCCCTAGGCATAAAAAAATCTGAACATATCTCTAACAATAGAAGAGACCACCACTGGCTCCCCATCCAAGCTAGAATTTTATTTAAAACCTTGAGCATCACTCACAAATGCATGGCCAACAAAGCACCCAAATACCTCAACAACATAGTCATGAAGAAGCCCCAGACCAGACTCCTCAGGTCCAATAAAAACGCATACCTTGAACCACCAGATACAAAAGAGAGAAAGCAGGGGGTAGTAGCTTCAAAACACTGGCTCCCAGACATTGAAACGCTCTACCCACCCACATTATGAACGAAACATCCTTCCCAAAATTTAAAAGCTCTTTGAAGACTTAGCTTTTCAACAAGTACTAACTGAACCAGAGCACCAATCCGCTCCAATTAACTGTACATATCTGACTATTTTGTATATTGTTGTATATTATTGAATGTTATTCCTGTGTACTTCTGTGTTCGCTTTTAAGATTGCATTCTCCCATTGTCTGTAACTACGCTGTGATACCCCCGGGACTGGGTGTATAACAAAAGTAATAAAATAAAATAAATAAATAAAAAATGTCAGATCCCCCAGGATGTCTGGGGATCACCCCGGTGGTGATGGTGTGCGGTACAAATACCTTTAACATTAACATTAACATTACAGACACTGGTTGACAAACAGGCCAAACTGGGCAACAAAGGGTTAATAACGTTTTTTTTATTAATAAATGTGTACAGGATTGATCAAAATAAATTAGTAGGATCTGAATTAAATTAAACGTTGTCAGGATGAGGAAAAGAAAAGTGTCTCTCTGGAAAAAAAGTGTTCCAGCAAAAGGTTCTACGAGAGTTCAGTAAGTCACGGGCCGAAAGTCTCCTGGCAAATTCACACAATAACTGGTGAGCACACCACCTCGGGGTCTAAGGGGTTCCCACACCTTATTTCTCACAGATCTCTGGGTCTTAAGGGTTTGCACAGTTCCCACAGTTCTCTGAGTCTTTTCTAATTTTCTCAGTCCCAGGTGTTACCTCCATCCTTGAACTGTGGGTGGATTTAGTCATTTGGGTCGTGAGTGGCGGGCCATGATAGGAGCCAGAGGATGCCGGGAGACGGCCAGGATGACCATTCATTACCTCAATTCTTCTCTCTCTGTTAGGGGACTGTTCTAATGCTAGGACAGGGTTCTCAGTATGTCCCTCGGTTCTTCTCTCTCTTGTAGGGTTCTGCTTCTGCAGCCACCTGCTCCAAACCTTCTCCTCCCACGCCATCTTGCCTCATGTTTCCCTCCCACAAAGATTTTCACCCGGTTATCTATCTTTCTAAATGTACCCCTTTTGGTCCTTGCATCTACTACCTTCTCTTCAACGAAATGTCCACTCCACGCCTCTCTGTACCACCGCCTCACTTAGTCCTTTCTTAGTTTTTGACTTTGCTTCTTCAGTTCTTTCTACTGCCTCCTTGAGGGTACCCAATGTTTCTCCCTCACATCTTTCTGTCAAATCCGCTTTCACCTTCCCGAAGTTTCTCCTCTCCTCCACCAGGTTCAGCACTTCCTCTACCTGTTCTGATCCACTTTGCCTTATCTCCTGTTCTTTCCATTTCCATATCTCATCACCATTCTCTCACACCAGTTGTCTCTTCTCCTCCGTACATTCTTCCCCCTTTTGCCCAATTTCAATCGAGTAATTCATTCTAGTTTCCTACTATCGCTCTCTCGTTCCTGACTGCTTTTGGCCTCTCTTTCTCCTCTGGGGCACATTCTCCATCCCTCTGGACACCACTGGTGGGGTAATTCAGGTTTTCCAGTTCCCTACTATCCCTCTTTCGTACATAGTGTCCCGGGAGGATAGCTCAGTGGCAACGTGCTTGCCTTGGAAGCAAGACGACACGAAGCAACACAGGTTTGATCCCCTGGTCCGCGCTTAGAAACCTCTGGGTATTTAAGCGCATTATAAATATGCAACTGAGACAACAACAACAAAAATATTCTGTAACAGCGCCTCGATGCCCCAGGGCTGTGTGAGCGCTTTAAAAAAATGCAAATAAATAAATACATACAGAGTGTTTCATTTAATATAAGGGTCTGCTAATTACGAGTAGTATTTCATACTACATTATTTCAGGACTTGAACTCTATAATTAGCCATGCAAGTCTAATTACAGAGGGTTTAAGAAACCAAAATAGCACTCTGAATTTCTTCTGGTACTTGAATAATTAAAGTTTATTGAGATAACCACATTGAATTTAATATATTTTAATTGTTCTGTATTTGAACACAGGAAACTACACACGTTCAAGCATAATTCCAGACTGTTTAAGATTCCAAAAATAGTTATACAAAGGTACTGACCAGTTACGAATTCAGTCCCTGAAGAAGACCACATGTGCAAATTTACTATGAATGTAAATGTGGTTGAAACATGTCATGTCGGATATCACTAGGACATTATTACAAATATGAGTAAACACATTTTTTCAGTTTGTTAACTGGAGGACAAGTTTCCCATTTGTTTTTACAATTATTGTAACTGAATTAGATCCATTGTGAACAATATGTGTTTTCTTCCTCTCTTAAAGTAGCCACAAATGTATGAAGTTACTCTTTTATGTATGTGAGTGATATGATTGTTTTAGCTGTAACTGTGACCCCAGCCCCTTGTTAGTCTAATGTGTCAGCTATTGTAAAGCTGTTCGAATTTAAGTAATTCTGTATGCATTACTTAAAATCAATGTTATTTGATTATAGTTGCCTTTCGATTATAAATATTGTACATATAAAGCGCGTTTGTAACTATCGTGTGCTGAGTCACTTTGTATACATATGTCTTGTGAAATATTTAGTAGCAACCCTGCTTGTTCACATGTTAGCACTTTGAAACACTTACCTGTGTATAGACGCTATATAAATAAACAATACCATACCATACCAAGGCCATTGGGTCCTAGGATAAGGGCACCCTTGTGACGTATAATAAGACGTTTTGTCGATCACCGCTGGAGGAGGAGGTTGCATGTGATTGTTTGGCGTTTGTTCGGCGTCCAGGTATCAGACTTAGTGACGTGGTTTTGTTGTCATGAGTTCGTCAGGCGCAGTTTAGTGAGTGTCTGCGACGGGGTGCATCGGGTATTTCACGGCAGACGTCTGTCACGCATAGGTGGCGTCTCTACTTTCGACGCTCTGCATTCAGATTTGAAGTGGTTCTCTCCGCCACATGCTCCACACTGCTGGCCTATGTTTGGACAGGCACCTTCATATGCGACCGGTACATCACAACTGCCTTCGAAGCACGAATTTTCATGTTATGTTTCGGGATTTCAGAGCCTAACTTGCTTGATATGTTTGCAGCGGTGTATTCTGCAACCATTTAGGCTTTGCTGTAACACTTTAGCATTAATTGCCATCCCTGTTCTAGCCATGCCAATATTTCATGTTGTGTTTAGGAATTTTGTAACTATAATGGGTTATTTATAACGCGCTTAATACCCAGAGGTTTCAAAGCGCGGGTCCGGGGATCGAACCTGTGTTGCTCCGGTCGTCTTGCTTCCAAGACGAGTGCGTTGCCCCTGAGATATCCTCCTGAGACAGTTTCTTACTGAAGGCGGAGGACCCACATCCTGCGATAACTTGGGATATTAATGCCTCTTTATTAGAATATCTTTTGAAGTCACAGCGTTTGATAGTGGCTATAAAATGGCCAACAAAGTCCTCCGTGGTTTCTCCTTTTGCTTGAGTTGTTGTGTGGAAGATGTGTCGATCATAATCAACATTTTTGTGAGGTGGAATGTAAGTGTTGATGCTGTCTTTTAATATTTCAGACCTATCTCTGGCGTCTTCTGGCAGTTCCATATGATGTTGTGGAGAACGGGGCCAACCGGAAGCACGAGCAGTCCCCTTCCACGTTGGGCGTCTTGTAGGCCCATCGCCGCCAGACGCACACCAAAGTCTCTCATGCCTCTGGTCCATCGTGGACCAGGGTTGCGCGATATGGAATGTCGAAATGAAACGGGGCGTGTAGCCATGGAGCGTCTATATCGGGCCCACCTTACGGAGATGTCAATGACTCTCCAGGCGGGGATGATGGATCGCCGTCATCAGACTTTGTGATCAGGACACAGATGTAAGGGGAGACTTTGTTGCAGGCTCATCTGTGAAAGCCGCCATCGGTGGCTGAGCAGCGTAGTCGCAAGTTGTAGAAGGCACTCTGCTTATCAGGGCTGGCTTTGGATATGGGCAACCCAGGAGACCCGGGCGGTTGCCCGGGGTACAACATTAGCCCCTCTTGCCACGCCAGCTCGGGGGAGTCTTTCAAGGGCTCCCCGAGCTTGCGTGGTGAAAGCTACCTATTGAAATGAAATGCGCCCCGCTCTCATGCTGCCGCTGAACTCTCCTGCATGGGAGCAGGGTGATTTTCAATAGGGCCCCGCTGGAGGGGAGGGGGCGGGTGCACATTTTGTTTTTCATTGTCCCGTGTGCTGGCAGAGATACAGCCGGCGCTGTTGCTTTTATATCAAAATCAGACTGTTGTGCGCAGCAAACAGGGAATAATGATTTGCGTTACTTGTAGGCCGCAGTCGTAGCACTCTTTCCACGGAGACGCAGGCGGACAGGGCTCACAATCGAAGATGTCATCGTGCGGATTAGTACTAATTTCTAGGAGCTGATGCGCTGTGGGCATGGTGGAACCCCTGCGGGTGTTCAAAAACTGGTGTGCGGGGAAACCGGAAGCTGGTGGGCCGGAGGGGGGGGGGGGCAAGTTACCCTTCCTCCCCAGCGGTCTAGCGAAGAGCAAAGAAAATCACACGAGTCATGACGAGGTCTTCTAACCTCTTCCTTCACATTCCTCATCATTTGAACCACATACTGAATAACCCATAAGCCAATAAGAGAGTCCAGGGCACTAACCAATCAAGAGAGCCTGAACCGCATCTTGCCGGACTTTGAAATGACATCAGCTCTAATGGCTGCCTTCGGGGCTGTTGCGCGCTTTATGAATGTTAATAAATAAATTAAGGACATCCAAAATTATGATAAAATGGCCATATGTATGACTCAGTGGCAAAGCCAGCTTGGGGGACCGGGGACTTCAACCTCTCCCTCCAATTGAGCAAGGCGCTGGGCAGCTCTCGGAAATGATGCTCAGTCTGGGGAACCAATGGGAAAGGGGCTCTACCGGAAGAGCCTGTCCAATCTCTCACCTTGTAGAGAGCCTTTGGGAGAGTCGAAAGAGAGTATTCAGCCACCTGGTGTCAGAGGAAGACCAGCTTTCTTTAAGTCTGCATGTTGTGCGACGTGATGTTATGCTATCGTGTTTCGTATAGCGCCTCCTGCCATATGTCATGGCGTCGAAGCACTGAAGGAAGGCCCGTCAGCAGAGCGCAGTCTCTGCAGATGAAAGTGGCGCCGCAATGCATATAGTAATTGCAGCTTGGGACCTGTTCGGGAGTGGCCAGTGCAGAGGTGGGGCGCACTCTGTGGCAGCTGGATCACATTGTTGGCGAGACGCGGCTGTGTGCCATGCGGGCGCGGCGCTATAGAAGGAAAGGTAGCTGGGAATCATAGTGGGCATGCAGGCACTTGGACGGGCATCAGGCAATGGGGGAGCAGCATGGGCCCACTTGCCACCTGCTTTTTAAAACGTTCCTCCAGGTCCCCCCAAAATGTAGGGGCTGGCTCCACCCCTGGGTATGATGGAACCGCCTGTGGAAAAAAAAAGAAAGAATGGCCCAATCCAGTGCTTGTATCCTTAGCAAATAACTTCTAGGCGCCACCCACTGCCGCAAGGCCTGTCGTTGACAAGCTTTCGTTTGCCTCAGAAGCAAAGGAGGGGGAAGGGGGGCTCTTTATCAGCGAGAAAGTGTCGTTTTCGCCCGCGCAGCTGCCCTGTTGACACGGCCTCGGTTGTTATCATATCACCTGCCACTCCAGGGCCAAGTGCTTAGTGAAAAAGGGCTTTGGTGCGCTGCCAAACACAAGCAAAAAGCGAAAAGTTGGCTGGGAAGTCGGCCTGGCTCCCACGGGAAATCTTTGTCATCTTTCTCGACGAAGTCCCCGGACAAGTCCGCGAACGGGAGCTCTGATAAATGGCCGGAAAAGGGGTTCTATTAGAAAGGTTGCAAAATACAGTGCACCGAATAACACATCATGATTTGTGTTGTTTGGTGTGAAGGTCTCGGCAGGCCTTTCGCAGGCGCACACACGCATTCAATAATACACGGGACAGGAGACTGTAACAGCACGTCTTCTTTATTCAAGTACAACTAAGGAGCTGCCCCTCTCCCCTTTCCTTTGTCCCTCCCTAGCCCAACGTCACTTCCTTTCCCCTAGGGCCGCAACGGCGGACCTCCCACCAAACGATGTGGAGCGGCTGCTGATCAGGATGTTGCAGCAAATCCTGACATCTCCCCCCTTTTTAGCATGTAGCCTGGGGGTGTCCTTTACCCCATCTCTTCCCGGCTCCGTCCGCAGGCTTCCGGCTCCGTCTGCAGCTGGTAGTGTGTACTGCTCTGCGCTGTCACAAAGCATCGCCGCCTTGTCTTCTTTACGGCGTGCGGTGGGCTGCAAGACGTTAGGGCCGTTGCGGGTCCGTGCCGTCACCTGTGTCTCTTCACAGGGAGGGAGGTGCCCCGACGCGCGCTAGCTGTCCGGCGACAGCCCTCCTAGCACGCTGGGTCAGCGTTCCACGACTTCGTCGCCATTGTGAAGGTCTCTGCAGGCCTCTCCCAGGCGCACACACGCATTCAATAATACACGGGACACGAGACTGTAACTGCACGTCTTCTTTATTCAAGTACAACTAAGGAACTGCCCCTCTCCCCTGTGTCCCTCCATAGCCCAACGTCACTTCCTTTCCCCTAGGGCAGCAACGGCGGACCTCCCACCAAACGATGTGGAGTGGCTGCTGATCAGGATGTTGCAGCACATCCTGACATTTGGGTGTGCGATGTGTTGTGTGATGGCCCCGCGAGGACGAGTCAGCACGTGTGTTGTGTGGACGTATTGGGCGAACGAGTTGCAGGGACGTGCAGGTGATTTAACTTGCTGCATTGATTTCATGCACAAAGGTCGAAAATGGATTAATTTTGTGCACGTTTTATGTGAATGTGTCGTGAGGAAACGTTGCGTAGCAGTTGTGCTGCATGGGTGTGTTGTGTGGATGTACTGCATGGATGTGTTGGGTCCAGTGCTTTAAGTTTAAAAAAGAAGTGCAGGGACTCACCAAGCCGTTAGGCCGGACATTCCCGCGCAGCGCTTTCGGTGCCAACCGTTTCAGCAGCACCTTGGGCACGGGTCTCTTTTAGGCACACCCTGTTTGCAGGCAGTGGCCAGTGAGATTAAACTATGTGCCAAGGAGCACACACTTTAGCAAAGCAGTGTATCTGAGTTCTGTTCACACAAACTTCCAGTTTGTTATGCATTGTGTTAAGAAAGTTGGAATATCTATATTAAATGAGACTTTCTTTTTGTGCATCAAACTAGCAGATATCAGAGCTGTACACTAAGCTTGAGAAGGGGAGTTGTATTATTGCTCGTTTTTGTTACTTAGCAAAGGGCACCGGTCCCTTTAAGGGAAAAGCAAAACCACGAATGGGAGAAAGTGGGGCGAGAGGAAGTGAGTGGGAAGAAAAAGGAAATCAGTTTGTAAGGAGATTAAACAGAGTAAAGACCTGTGACTAATTGTATGAATGGGCCCAGGTATGAAACAACAACTGGCAACGAGAGCAGTAGCCCACGCTACCGTCCCATGAGGAGGGGACGCGTGCATCCTGACACGACGAGGAGGGCCAAGGTGGAGAAGAGACGGAGGAGGTGCGTGGCGTGTCGCCGAGGGAAGGAGGCCGAGCGGAGCTGCCGGTAGGAGGGCCGACCACCCCAGGAGGAAGGAGGGGCCAGCAGAGCTGCCAGTGAGGACGACCGACCACCCCAGGAGGAAGGAGGGGCCAGAGGAGCTGCTGGCCAGGAGGACCGACCACCTCAGGAGGGAGAAGAGGCCCAGCTGAGCCGCCGGTGAGGAGGACCAGGACGCGGAAGTCCAGCAAAGACCAGCCCTGAGTGGAGGACGGCTAGCAGCGCTGCTGGGGAGGAGGACCGCAACGCAGCAGCGAGGGAACAGGAGGACCACGTGTGGCACAGCATCAGACTGCTGTGAGAAGGTACGGAGGCGATTGGAGGGGCGGGCATGAGTGAAGGACTGCCATCATAAGCCCAGAGGAAGTGATTGCAAGCCCGAATAAAAAGGAGGATTAACGGCACAGAGGGCAACACACCAATAAGGCCACTAGAAAGCGAGGACTGACGGCAGACGCCAAAGGATGTCAGACACGCATTTGAGAAGAAAAAAAAGGAGATAAAACCACTTGAAAACAAGGATCATTTATGCGGGAAAGAGGACACACGAAGGACATACCACTAGAACACGAGGATCACGCACAAGACAATAGTGCGCCAGCGGCCCACAAAACCAGCACAGACAACAAAGCCACAGAAAGTGAGGACAATACACAAAGGAGGAACTGCCACAGTACCACACACGTGGGAAAGCGAAGGCAGCTCACCAGCCGACACTGCCACCAAAGCCCAAGACAGATGAGAGGCACCCGCTGAACCACCCGAGGAACCCCCGCCACAGGTACCAGACGACAAACAGGCAACCCGTCCAGTCGACCCCAGCGATCCTCAAGGAAGCCTGCCCGCCTCATTGAAGAAATGTAGGCACTGAACTTCCATAATAAGTAAAGGGCGGGGGTGTTACATAGCAAAGGGCACCGGCCCCTTTAAGGGAAAAGCAAAACCACGAACGGGAGAGGGAGGGGCGGGAGGAAGGGAGGGGGAAGGAAAAAGGAAATCCGTTTTTAAGGAGAATAAACAGAGTAAAAACGTGCCCAGTGTATGTGCGTAATTGTATGAATGGGCCCAGGTACGACACAACAGTTTTCATTGCCTAATAAGAAATTTGGTAGGTAACTGGAGCTGTGAGAGAGTTTGCAGTAGTCATTTCTCAGGCTTTCCAAATCTCCCAGCTCCATCAAAGGACATCACTGGCAACAAGTGACGCCCACTAAGCGAAACAGTGTCCCACGCCGGGCGTGCTGCGAGCTCAGCAGATGCATGTTTGTCTCTCCCTTTGTTCTGCAGGATGGGCCCTGAAGGAGACATTATGGGCACTGAGGGTGGTGGAGAGAGGAGGCGGGAGAGGGTGCTGCTTTCCCCAGCAAAGGCTGCAGAAGCTCAGTCCTTTAAGTTCTGATAAAGTGAAACGAAAAGCTTTCATTTTCACCTCGCAACATAGTTGAGTACTGGTACTCTCTTTCAGGCATTGAGAAGTGCCGTTGCTCAAAAATAAGAAGTGCAGGTACTGAGGGCCGGGTGGGACCGGCTCCTTTAAAGGACGAGCTGGGTGTAGATCTCGGGCCCACTGCATAACCTGACACGGGTCCCGACAACAGTACCTGCAGTTTGAGTACCAACATTCTGCCACTCAGCCGTAGTCGCTGTTAGCATTTTGCCCCTGTGTACTGTTCTCCAGTCAGCACATCTGAGTCTAAATGCGTCCCGCCTATCCTTTTGCCCAGCAATAATTCAGGTTCAGTGTATCTGTAGTTTCTCCACATTTGCCCACTTTCTTCACTCTTGCCCCCAATCTCAGACTTTGGTCAGGCTGCCCCAATTCCCCAACTTGGGGGCAAGTCTCCATGATGGGAGACCTCTATGGTGGTGACATGCACAGTAGGGAGGATGTGTTGTGTGGACTTGTGGCACAGATGCAACGTGTAAACGTGGTGAGTGAACGTGTTGCATGGATGTGTTAGGCGGATGTATTTCTTGGACGTTTTGTATAGATACATTGTGTTGAGCTGTTCCTTGGACACTTGGGTATGTGACGCATGGACATGTTCTAAACACCTATTTTGTTTATATGCTGTTTGGATGTTTCCATGGATGCAGGGTTCGCGATTAAGGTTCGTCAGCAGGAGCGAAAACCAGCTCCTGGCTGTAAGGCATCACCGAGAAGGCAGGAGCTACTAATGGGCCGATCAGGAGCGACTACGCAGAACACTGCAAATCAAACTTCCACAGGAGAGACAAACTTTAACTTTTTACCAACTATGTGATATCCATAATGTTTAAATGTGCACTAGACATGTCCCAGTTCTTCCATAATAGCATTCTCAAATTCTCAAAGTTAATGTCACACATGCATGCATGCCAACAAGGCTCTCCTAGGTTAGAATCAGGAGCTAAATAGCTCCTAGCTCCCAGAAATTTTGAACCAGGTGGCTGTGTTGTATGAAGGTGCTATGTTGATATGTGGCATGAAGCTGCTGTGTGGATGTGCTTTGTCGCATTCTGTGTGGATATTTTGCTGAAAGATATTGTGTGAATGTGTTCGGTTGATGCGGTGCATTGATATGTGGCATGGACGCGTTGTGTTGACGTGGATATGTGTGTGCGTGGTTGCATTTTAATACCATTAACAATCCATTGCAATCAAAGCTAGGCCAAGCGTGAATCCCTTCAAAGCTTGGCTTAAATTTCACGTACTTACTAAAGGGGGTGTTCCCCCGCTCTATCCCCATCCTGCCTAACTGACCCCACCACTGCCTCCAGTGACATTTAATAACGTAATTTTGAATATTTAAATAGTACTCCTCTTTAGTTTGAAGCACTTGCCCTCTTAGGCTAATGATACCTTTGTAAAGTAACCTGTTTTCTTATATACTATAGTGCGTAGCTCACCACATTATAGTTAAGCTGAGCATTGAGATACATAGGCCCTCATTACGACCCTGGCGGAAAGTGACTGACCGGACCGCCACAGCGTAAATAGCGTTTCCGCCATTGCACGATGGAGCAAAGTGCGGCCCATTCCGACCCATCGGGCACGAGCACCACGCCATGGCGGAAGTGCAAAGTCCGCGATGGCGGAAATGACCCCAAAACGGCCCACACTGCCGCCGTACGGCGCCCTAGGTGCAATACCGCCACCCATCATAGCGGACACCGCAGTGAGCGCCAACCGGAAAGTACGGTGACCGTAAATATACGGAAACGGAAGTAAAAACATGGGCCCGGAACGGGAAACAACACCCCGTACACCTATAAAACCACAAAATACACACAACCACTAAAAACACCACCCTGAGACACATCCCAACCCGTCATCCACCCTAGTGAAACCAAGAAAAATGGGAAAAGTAGCGAAGAAAGCGTGCGACCGCAAGCGGCAGGTCCACTTCTCCCGTGAGGAACTCACCGTGCTTACAGAGACCCTCCAGGAGAATGCCGCCGCCGTCTTCTCCACGCAAATGACCAGAACGGCACTTGCGAACAAGAAGGCCATATGGGCCCTGGTGGCACAGCGGGTAAGTGCGGTGGGGACCGCACCCCGCAACCCACAGCAATGCAGAAAGCGATGGGACGACCTGCGGATACGCGTCCGTAGCATACTTTCTGCCAACCGCAACATTGCCACAGCCACCGGGGGAGGATCGGAATCACCCATCAAGTTGACCCCCTGGGAAGAAATCTGTGCCTCCACCATAGGAATGGAGAGCATAGAGGGAGTCGGAGGGATGGAGAAAGGAGTGCAGACATCCGAAGAATCAGGTAGGTGGCCCAAATAAAACAATGCCAAAACCACAATGTCCAATCATGTGAAGTACCACGTGCCCACATAGTGCAACAGCAACACATGGCCAGGAGAACGTCCACACACATTGGCCTGATAGCGCACTTTAAAACCACAATAAATACATAAATAAGTAAAAACCCCAAAAACACCCACTACACGTGCAGCAGGCACACCCTAACTGCAGGCTGCCAAACAACTGCACCCTCACTCCACACACAAATGAAAGCACCTCCAAGGCCCCGACCCAAATCACCCTCAGGTACCACCCCAATGCATGTGATACATTGCCATTCCAATTCCCACAGACCCATTAATAACGCTCGCCCTCCTTTACTCCACCACAGGGTCTGATCCAAACGACGAGCTCCAGGACACCCCTACCAGCACACCTGCAAAGAGGGCCAAGACCGACGGCCAAAGACCCTCCACCTCAGCTGCACGCATCAAGACACGGCAGCAGCACATATCAAGTGGCAGCACACAGGAGGGAACATCAACAGGCACCCCAGCAGCCAGCATGCCCACAACAGCACCACCACAGGTCCCCCCAATGGATGCCACAGAAGGTACTGCCTCTGGTGGCAGCAGCACCATAGGTGACACCCCATTAATGGCAGCATACTCTGACACAGAAGACGGGGATGTCGAAGTCAGATCCATCCATGGCCTGTCCCAATCCCCCTGTCTGTTCCATCCCGTACACCATGAGGATACCACGCAGGGGCACCCACAAGATGACGACTGGCCATCCCCCACAAGCCCTGTGGCAGGGCAACATGAGGCGAACAGCCCCTCTGTGACACCACCGCAAATGGCCATGGCCCAGCAGAGGCAACAGTCCCTCGACCAGTTAATCGTGCAACAGCAGCAACTGGCCACGCTCCTCAAGGACCATGCCGATGGATGTGGGGGCACTAAGGCAGACATAGAAACATCAACTGAGACACTTAGGGCACAAATGGAGAGTAGCACCGAGAGCCTGAGAGTCCAAATGGAGAGTAGCACCGAGAGCCTGAGAGTCCAAATGGAGAGAAGCACCGAGAGCCTGAGGGGGGAACTGCATGCGACGTCCAAAGACGTATGTGCCGAACTTGCCGCAGTGCGCCGTGTGCTCACTGAGCTCTCACAAACCCTTAGGGACATGCATGGACGTGAGCAGGCAGAGACATCATCCATTGCAAGTTCCGTCCAGGGCAGCCCCCAACGTAGATCTGGGAGGAACCTGCGCTCCACAGGCAGGGGTGCCCCTGATACCCGCAGAGGGGGCTTGCAATAGCGACTGCCCACTGACAATGAGCATCTTTGGACACTGGTGTTCGGGGGGGAGGTAGGAGGGTGGAGGGGGTGTGTTGGGCTCACTTGGGTGGCGGGTCGATAGGGTGTTCAACATGATATCACATATGCCATAAACAATGCACGATCAAACAATGAGATGTGTGGACAATGACCTTTGTGTACTAGGCCATCATAGGCGTACAGTCCATTTTGTGCATGTACCAGACACACACAGTGCCACGAGTCCCGTGTCCATGTATCAGCCACCAGGCGTGAGTGCTAGAAGCATGCATCTATGAGATGCTGACGAATTTCACGGCCCTCCTGTGCCTCGCAGACTCCTTGAGGTGCTGCCACATCCCCACCCTCATCATGACCATCTTCAGGTGCTTGCAGTTCTGCGTCAGGGGGCATGGGCACATTTCTACGTACGCACATGTTGTGTAGCATGACACATGCCATCACCATCTTTGCAACCTTCTCATGGCGGTACAGGAGTGCCCCGCCAGACCTGCTGAGGCACCGGAAACGGGTCTTCAGTAGGCCAAATGCCTGTTCAATGACTACACGGGTACGTGAGTGGGCATGGTTGTAGTCCTCCTCATGCTGGTCCCGTGGGTTCCGGACTGGTGTGAGGAGCCATCTCTTCAGTGGATATCCGGCATCACCTGTATGTGGACGATAAACGAATTATGTGGAATGCCATTGCTACGTACGCACCCCCCCCCTTCCTGCCAGGTCATTGCCGCATCACATACCCCACATCATCATGCATGAAATGAGACTCACCGAGTAGCCAGGATCTGTTCCCTGCGTGTCGCTCCATGTAGCGTGGTATTGTTGAGTTCCTCAAGACCATAGAATCATGGGTTGATCCAGGGAATCGGGCACAACAATGTGTAATGATCCTGTTGGAGTCACACACCATTTGTACATTCAGTGAATGAAATTGTTTTCGGTTGCGGTACGGGGCCTCCATGGCATGTGGGACGACCAATTCCACATGGGTGCAGTCGATGGCACCAATGCAACCCGGTATGCCGCCAAGTGCATGGAATCCCACTTTTGTGTTGGTTATTTCCTGCTCCGAGCGTGGTAGAGAGATGTAGTCTTCTGCGTGCTGCAGGAGGGCATCGAGCACTTGCAATAGTGTCCGTGAGAACAGTGGCTGAGAAATGCCATGCAACTGTCCGACTGTGTGCTGGTAGGTGCCTGTGGCCAGGAAGTGGAGTACAGACACCACCTTCAGTAGGGGTGGGATGGCGGTTGGGCTATCTATCATGCTGACAAGGTCAGCCTGTGTCATGTCCACAATGGCGGCTATGGTGTCCCGGTCCAAACGGTAGAGGGTGTGGATCTGCTCATCAGTGAGGTTGAACGGATGTGCTCGGAGGCGTGGGATTGCGGGCTGCCTGCGTGGTGGTAGTGGCTGTGCTGGCAGCCCTTGCTGGCCCTGCCTTGCCCTCCTCCTCCTCCTGCGTCTCCTCCGTGCGGCCGGTTGTAGTTGGTGTTCGTCTTCTTCTTGGAGTTGGAGTACTTGCAGTGCTATCAGGTCCCCCAGGGCCAACATCGCGAGTCCTGCCGGTAGCATTTCGGAGTGGGTGTGGTTGTGGGAGGAGACTGGGTGTGCAATTTATGTGTTTTCAGGCTGTATGGCCTCCACCTGTGGTGATTCATTCCACCTGTGCAAGCTGCTCTCCCCTTTGGGCGAGCACGTCCCGCACACAACGCTGCAATTCGAGGAATGGCATCTTGCTATTACAATCATGTATTAGTACCCGATGGCCGTGTAACATTGGTTGATATGTTCATTCGGCTATGGTCCCATTGTTTCACATGCATTCTTTGCAGTCGCGAACAGACTTGTGAAGGGTCAGTGGAACGTAGTACTCGAGTAACGGTGGACCCTCATGCATCACTGTACCGAGGTTCACCGACGGGCGGGGCCTCCCATTTGTGAGTGAAGGCAGTTGCCATTTTCACACACAGCCGCACTAGATGGATTAATTTGTGATTTCAAGCGGCCACAGATGCCTTTTCGACGTGATGTTGCAAATGAGGAATTCGAAGGGCGGCGCTTTCGGTCTTCAGCTAGCGGCGAGGAGATGCCCACAGGTCTGACTGCAAATATAACGTTCTATTGTTCAGTGTCCTTGGGACAGGGGCCATGGCGAGGATGCAATGATTGATATGAATAGTTTGGGATGCGCAATAGCGAAGTGGATGATGAAGCCGTACGTTCCCAAATACATGTTACTTCACAACACTGGAATTACGGGCTGGGGCACAGTGGATTTTGCAGGCTGCATAACGCACAGACTCAATGGAATTCTCACATGTTATGTGAGTATGGAAACAGGCGTTATCATTACGGGATGAGGGAATGATGAATGGATGCATGGACAGATGATTTGATACGGTGTTTGCCATGTACAGGGCTTCTTGGAATCTGTCCGCCTCCCCTGCGCTATGTGATGCAGGGCTGCCATAGTGGGACCATCGTCTATCTGGCCTTGTTGAGCCCTCCCTGTCTCGACGCGCCTTCAGACACTTGTGTCCATGCACGTTACCAATCCCATCTGATGGATTCTGTTTTCACAGACGCATGCACAGGTACACTCGTTTGTGATGGTGTTTTCACCTCGATATGGATAGTTATGAGTCGCAAGTGGTTTTGGGGTGGTGATGATCCTTTGAAGTGGGCTAGCATGCATATGGCTGTGGATCTAGTGTGATCATTGAAGTGAGTTGTTCGAATGTAGTTCTGATGGCCATTCTATTCTTTTTCTTTTCTTTTGGTTGACAGGTATCTCCTCCCCTTTTGCCACTGCCATCTGTATGCCACTCCTGCAGATGGCTTTTACTCCCGACACCTGCTGCTTCGTGTTAATCAGTGGAGCAGCATTACGATCTTATGGGACGATCGCCAATGGGCCACATGCCCTTACGCAGTACTAGTGGCTCGGAGCAACATTTCGGCCTTTCAGCTGGACTAGTGCCTCCCTACTGGGACGGCCCTGCGGTTCTAGGCGCTTCCATGTTGCCTTTTCGTACGAGAATGTAGCCCCTGTGTACCATGAAGGAACAGGGCGTCACACAAGAAGTAGCTGGTCATTTATTGCGGATGCAGCCCACAATGGTGAAATGTGTTTTGGAGTTCATGGCCTAATGGCTGTATGGGCTTGGTGAATTTGTTGTGCATTAAATTTCTATTCTGATATGGGCCGTGTAGCGTTCTTCTTTGCAAGTGATGTGGCATATTCCTATTTGGGGAGCGATGTATTGTGAGGAGATCTGCATTGGGTTCCAGCTTCGGAGTATAGTTGCGTGGTACTGTGCTGGGCGCGTTTGCCTACGAAGCCCAGTGAGGTCAGGGGTGAGGGCTGCCAATATGACTGTTTGAATGATGTCATGCTCAGGGGTGGGGGATAAGGTTTTGTGTAACAGATGCCGGTCAGCCAGGTGGATTGGTGGAATGATGTGATTATCGGAATATTGCTGGTCACAGGTGCCTGTGTTTGCGTGCGTTTCTTGGTGGGAGACTGAGGTCATGTCCATTGGTATAGCTTCTGTATTCGTGCCATCTGTGCCCTGCAGCTCCCATTGGCCCCTCTTGTGATTCTTTTGTTCGTTGGCATGCATGGGTGACTTGTACATTTCACTGGTTACATTGTGACTTCGTTGCAACTACGGGGAGTTGTACTATGTGGCCAGGGAGCGGTGTACAGGCACTCAGTGGGGCCGTTTACGGTTGATTCGCGATGCCGTACTTCTCACCATGGCGGAATGGTACTTTCCGCCGTGCTTGATGGCGTTAAGTACATGTCCGCTAGGGTCGGAATTCGCGTACCCTTGCGCCATGGTGCTAATTACGGTTTGGCATGGCGCGCGCGCGTACTTGGTGCAGTTAGCGTTGGCGTTCACTACGGTGTCGCTAATGGCATCGTACTTTACGGTGACGGGTCATAGTCGCACCGAGCGCTATTCGATGGCGGTATTGCATTTCCGCCATCGTTTTTCGATTTCCGCCAGGGTCGTAATGAGGGCCATAGAAAACCAAACCCAAAAATGGATTTGCTAATAACTTTTGACTCGCATTACAGATCTGGCTGAAATGTTGCAAACAAAAAGTTGCCAAGGACCTCCTCCCCCAAACCCCCCCAGACTCGAAATTTTAGGAAAGATTTGTTAGAAAATGAAAAAGATATTAAGAAAGCAAAAAAACACTGTTTCAGCCTACTTCCCATTCATTTTCCCATAGAGTGAAAGGCCACATTTCTGTGCAGCACCCAGCAAAAACCACTGGATGGAATTGGACCAGGTACAAAGCAACTTGAGCACAAAGCGCTGACTAGATTTTGGGAGGGGTCTAGGGTTATGATATGATATGGTAGGTTATTTATAATGCGCTTAATACCCAGAGGTTTCTAAGCACAGATCCGGAGATCGAACCTGTGTTGCTCCATGTCATCTTGTTTCCAAGGCGAGCACATTGCCCCTGAAGAATCCTCCCGAGACAATGTGCAGTAGTTGTTAAAATATTTGATGGAGAAGCGGGTGCCTCATTCTCCCAAAATGATAACTATATCTCCCATGGTGCTTTGTATTACAGAGGCTTTTCAGAAATGAAAAAGACACCATTATATTTTGTTCGATGTGAGAGATCTTCATGAATATTTCAGATATACTCGGGATTATCAAAAAACAAAAAGTAAAAAAAATGCCATTTGGGGAGGAAAAAGGATCAAATGGCAATAGGCTAGAGATGGGGAAGAGGACACCAATGTGAAATTGGGAAGTTGGGGTGGTGGGGACCAAGTCCAAGATAAGGCTTCCAGGCAGACCTATTGTTACTTTATCTGGGTCCCTGCTTGAGAATCTGTCTTCATTTATTGAGGAGACTTTGATTTCTTTTGTCTCGACTTTGCCTTCCTTTTTATGTGATATCAAAGATTTCTTCAAACATGTCAACGAGATTCCCTGGGAAAATTGTCTAATGTTAGCAACCCTTGATATTGTTTCATTGTATACCTCCATTATCTATACAGTCAGCATCACAGCATGTAAGCATTTTCTTGATACTCAGACCCTTATTTTTTGTCACACACTTAAATGATGTTTAAGATGCTGACCTTTTGCTTGAATAATACTGTTTTTCTTTTTGAAAATGGAATTTATCACCAAGAGGAACGGCGATGGGCAGTACTTTTGCACCTTTTATGCCAATTTGATGATGTGGTGGTGGGAGGATACCATTGTGTAGATGTCCTCTGATCAACTTTTCAGCAAGCAAGTGGTTGCATGGTGGCATTTTATCAGTTACCTCTTTATTATTATCTGTGGTGAATTTCAATACATTAGGGGCATGAGTCAGAAACATTGGCATGTATTGAGAATGTATAAGGATTTATCACCCATTTTACCATGCCATCCAAGTCTTACATTCAGGAAATCTCCCTCACTTAAGGATAAACTCTTGTTTTTTTACCTTCCACTGAGAAGAAACCTGCGGCTAATTCTTGGCTATACCAACAAGGACAAGGTTTTTATAAATGTTTGCAATGTAAAGTTTGCACTCAGGCTGTGCTGGATCAATGAGTACTTATGTCCATTCAGTTTTAGGCATTCCACGCACTATACAGCATCACATAACGTGTGACACAGCATTTGTGGTATGTGTAATGAGTTGTCCATGTAACTAATGGAATGTGGGCAGCACCACATAAAATTAAGTCAGGATTCTTCGAACTGTAAGAAAAGTTGATCACTCTTACCCCATGGTGAAACATTTTCAAGAGTGCCACGCTAGTAGTGTTGATCGGTTGTCCTTTTTTGGGATCAGACGTGTACCTATACATTCTCGTGGGGGAATTTGGGTACTAAAACTCTGAATGGACATAAGGTTGATATGGGACTGAATACTTTTGTTGCCATTTGACAGCTGACCTCTGGGATCCAGTTCTGTTTTTCATCTCAAATTTCTATTGTTGTTTATCTCTTCTTTACAATATTTGTGTATGCAGGTGTCCGTCCTTCATATTTTTAATTTACAACACAGTGTTGAGGATGTTTCTTAACTTCCATTTTTCATTGGTCAAAGTGCATATGCTTCTGATCAATGTTTTCATTGTTCTTAGCGCACAGTTTGTGTGTCTAGTACTATATGCACTTTGTTTTGATTGCTAATATCTCATGTGAACTATGCACTTTGACTGTTTTATTTCATCATTTTATTTAATCATGCAGTCCAATCCTTTAGTATTCGGTTTTTAATAGGCACTATGCACTTTACTTTCTCATGTGATTTCTTTGTTCAAACACAGTTTTAAGTACTTTCTTCTTTTGCACAATGTGGAGTTACACTTTAATCAGCATTGTTGACCTGATGATGATTGGTTCATGTGCACTATGCACTCTATTGTTGTAGGCACCGAATGGGTAATCTTCATTAACTTAATTTTTGTGAATTTACACATTTGCATCCAGCAGTTATTGCTGTTGATGCTAATTATAGGGCTTAATTGCTCAGCAGTACTTACATTAACATTGTATAGATATGTTGTGTGTCATATTTTGTGAATTGTGTAGTTATGGTATTCACATCAACATCATTATATTTTTGCAGGCTGTGTTAGTGTTAAGCCATGCAGCACAAGATGGCGGTTGTATTTGGATTTTCTGTTGAGCATGTGTTGACATTTCACTCATTAGCAATAGACAAAGGACTGGCTTTGTATTTGTTCAGATGGTGAGCTTGTATTTCGTTTGTGTGATCAAGCACCTTGAGGTGCGGAACGCGTTGCGGTCTTTCCGGCTCTCTGCCGTGGCTATTAGCAAATAAATGTTGTGATATGAAATAATCCGGCATTGTGACTACTTTTTTCAATATATGGTGGTTTCTCAGTGTGCAGTCCTCTCACAGTATTTGTGAGTGTTTGGATATATATGTTTGTTTTGTTCCTGGTATATGTCCCACCCACTTGCACCCTCATGAACTGGCTCACCACTTGTTCTCCTCTTTGTGCTATTGTACAGGCACCCTCCGTCACCTGTAAAGGTGTCATTGTAAGTCATTTGCAATCGAAATTGGCATTCCTGTTCTTAAAATAAATAAAAATACAAATGATGTGGTGCTTCAACTTGTTGTGTGGCGTTGTTGTCCGGATATGTTGTCTACTTGTGTTGTGTTGACAAGATGTGAGGAAATATTGTCTCCATATGTTGCTAGAGTCCGGAGTTCAGCTCTATCCAATCAGACAGCATCTATTAGGCTGGGAGGCCAGGGGGTCTTCAATGTAACCGCACAACATCTGCCAGTATGGGGGACTTGAATGCAACCAGATATCATTGGTCAGAAAGGGGTGGGGGTTGAATGCAACCAGACAGCATTTTTAAAGCTGGGGGGTTGAATGCAAACCTGCAGCATATGTTATGATGGGGGAGCTTATATTCAACCAGACATCATCAGTCAGGGTGGGGGGCTTGATTGCACCCAGACATCATCAGTAAGGGTGGGGGGCTTGAATGCACCCATACATCATTGGTCAGGATGGGGTGTTGAATGCACCCAGACATCATTGGTCAGGATGGGGGCTTGAATACAACAGACATCATTGCCAGGATGAGGGCTTGAATGCAAGCAGACATCCTTTCCAGGATGGGGGATTGAATGCAACCACATAGCATTGCCAGGATGGGGGCTTGAATGCAACCACACAGCATTGCCAGGATGGTGGCTTGAATGCAACAAGAAACAAGACAGCACTGCTAGGATGGGGGCTTGAATGCACCCAGACATTATTGGTCAGGATGGGGGCTTGAATGCAACCACACAGCATTGCCAGGATGGTGGCTTGAATGCAACAAGAAACAAGACAGCACTGCTAGGATGGGGGCTTGAATGCACCCAGACATCATTGGTCAGGAAGGGGGCTTGAATGCAACCACACAGCATTGCCAGGATGGGGCTTGAATGCACCCAGACATCATTGGTCAGGATGGGGGCTTGCATCCAACCACACAGCATTGCCAGGATGGGGGCTTGAATGCAACTATGCCTCATGGCACGAAGGAGGCTTGAGTGCAACCATGCCTCATGGCACGATGGGGGCTTGCATGAAGCTCTCTTCATCACGTGTGCATGAACTTGTTCCCGAGTGTAAAGACTGTAGGGGGGTCTGTACTTCCACTCTCTATATGGTAGAGGAGAGACACAGAGGACCCCAGCCAAGATTCTCTATTGTGGTAGCAATGGACGAGCAATCAAGGCCTAGCTTCTCTGGAGGTGATGCAGGCTGGTTCTTAAGTACAGTGTAGTCCCCAAGCCCCCACAAAGGAATGTCCACACACTATATTAGTTAAAACACAGTCTTTATATAATTAATGTTCAAGGTTATGTACACTATCACAATAACTCACTTTGTGCTCAGAAAATCAATAATGGTACATATATACAGTTCTCAGGTGGTACCACAATTATTATCAGATCTCATTAAAGTGCATCAACTATACTGTCAAAATGTCACACAGATCAATAACAAGTATACCAGCAATAGAAAAAGGAAGGAAAGCAAGATTGTTAAAACACTAGGCCGAATACTGGCCTCTACCGTTAAGCACAGTTCTCTGTGGAGATCCCCCCACCTGGGAAACCTGTAAAGCAAAGATGTATCACAAGCCCAGTCCATATATTGTTCTATGAGTCTTATTTCCCTCTACAATAGTTCTACAGCCCCAATGTACCTGGAATTGTAGCGTTCGTCGACAGGAAATCGAACGTCCGATGGAGAACAGTGTGAACTACGGCGGTGAAGTGGCAGCTTCGTTCCTAGCGGTGCTCGTCGACGACGGAGCGTTGGCGTCCTGCAAGGAAGAGGCATGCGGGGCACCTCAGTGACGATAGTTCTGGACTGCAAAGAGATGATCATGAACTGTGGCCCAGCAAGGGCGTCGAGTCGTCGGCGTCTCTGTGGTCTTTAGGTGGTGGGAAACCCACCGGCAGATGCTCCTCGGCACATCGACAGTCGGGCCTTCTCCAGCGGGATAAGGCGGGCGGCGGTCCAGACGAGAGCGTCCTTGGCTCAGATGAAGTACTTAGGCAAACAGGAGCACGGCGGCTCCGGTCGGGGACGGCGGTCGTCGACAGTGATGGACAACAGTCTGGGCGCTTCTCCTTGTGATTCAGCAGCAGACCCCGTCTATGGTCGGCAGCCTGTCGAAGGTCTGTCTATCAGGGAGCTTTGGCAAAGATAAGCTGGTGCACGATGGTCCCTAGTAGCTCGGAAAGAGGGCGCCTTACTAGGTCATCTCTGGGTCAGTTCTTGGAGACACAGCAGCTTTCAGATTGTGAAGGAGAGCAACAGCCATTCTTCTCTTCCAGCAGGGCTTCAAGGTTAAGCTTCAGTTTCACTCCAGTTACTCTTCAGCTTCTGAACACGAATTCTAGCAGTGAGAGGCCCCCAGATATACTAGTTTATCTCCCATTCATTCTGCGGGGTCACACTCAGGCAACCAATCGGTCAGAAGGGCATTCATGCAGGCAGGCATCCAATCAGGTGCATAGTGCATTCAGGCCATTCACTCCTCCCCAGACACTCACAACAAGTTATGTCTATTGGGACAAGTACCCAGCCATTCAACACTCCACACTGCATTAATACCAGTTTCGGGCAGGGCTGTCTCAGTCCTTGTGTCAAACACCAGATACTAGACACCCACAACACAGAATGCATATTCATCGCACACTCCATTCACCCAGGTCCCACCCACATGCGTACCCACAACATACGGTCGTTGAGAAGGCTCCAGCCAGTCTGGTCAGCACTTCCCCACACTACGATATATGGAACTTCCACCCAACAGCCAGTCAGGGGGAACGGACAGAGGCAGGGCTTCCCGGGACTTCTGGAAGATCAAGGTAACAGGTGATGGAAGGCAAGAGGCCTTGGGGGCCATTTTGTCTCCAACGGGAATCTACCGATTCCAACAACAGGGCCTGGGCATCCCAAAATGGAGGACGCTCAGGGCACCAGTCATTTCAGCACGGAGCTGCCACTAGCCCGTACCCTGCTCTGTGGGCAACACAAAGGTGCCAAAAAACATACATTAGGGGCACAGGGTTGCGCCCCTACCCATCGGTGCCATAAGGGCAGCCCATGGGTCTGTTCACCAAACCAAAAGAGAGAGCTGCACTGCCAGGAGTCCCACATGAACTCCTGCACGGAAAACACGACAGAACACACGAAAAAAAGCAGTAAAGGACAAGGATACGGAGGCCCTGTCCCTCTGATGCATTTCCAGCATCACACTGAGTCGCTTGGCCTCTGCTGTATGAATTGCATCAGAGATCTGTGTCCGAGACAGAAGTCATGGGTCAGATTCCAGGAAGGAG
Organism: Ambystoma mexicanum; assembly: GCF_040938575.1. NCBI lineage: Eukaryota > Metazoa > Chordata > Amphibia > Caudata > Ambystomatidae > Ambystoma > Ambystoma mexicanum. The sequence goes on from NC_090932.1 coordinate 1,630,322,856, forward strand.
GACTCGGCCTTTCATGCGGGTTTGATAACGTGAGATCCATCCTAGTTCCTAAAGTGACATAAAAAGAAATCCGTCCGAGTTCCATGAGGCGACATCCTGCTGAGCTCCATAAAATGAGATCCTGTGGATTCCATAAAATGGGCTCATTTAAGTACATTAGGAACACATTTGGTTTGTGGTGGGCGCTATAATAATGAATGGTGCTGGCTGTACCAAGCGCATTCAATGCTGATCCAGTGCGCTCTCTCTCTCTCCCTCTCTTTCTCTCTCCCTTTATCTCTCTTTCTCTGTCTCTTTCTCTGTCTCTTGCTCTCGCTCTCTCTCACTCTCTCTGTCTTTCTCCCTCTCTTTCACTCTCTCTTTCTCTCTTGCTTATTCTCTCTCTTTCTCTCTCGCTTTCTCTCTCTCTCTCTCTATTTCCCTCTCTCTATTTCCATTTCCCTCTCTCTCTCCCCCTCTCTCTCTCCCCCTCTCTCTCTCTTTCTCTCTCTCTCACTGTATGTCTCCCTCTCTCTCTCTCTCCCTCTCCCCCTCTCTCTCTCTCCCTCTCTCTCTCCCTCTCTCCCTCTCTCCCTCTCTCCCTCTCTCTCTCCCTCTCTCCCCCTCTCTCTCTCTCTCTCTCTCCCCCTCTCTCTCTCACTGTATGTCTCCCTCTTTCTCTCTTTCTTTCTCTCTCTCTCTTTCTCTCTCTCTCTCGTTCCCTCTCTCCCTCTCCCCCTCTCTCTCTCTCTCTTTCTCTCTCTCTTTCTTTCTCTCTCTCTCTTTCTTTCTCTCTCTCTCTCTTTCTTTCTCTCTCTCTCGTTCCCTCTCTCTCTCTCTCTCTTTCTCTCTCTCCCCCTCTCCCTCCCCTTCTCCTTGTTATATAGTGTTATATACACGTTTGCTAGGGACACCACAGCCACTGCTTTTTTACATTTTGTAATTCTTTTTTTGAAGGGTAAATATTTTATAGCAGACAGAACATCATCTGTGCATATAATAAAGCCTCTGTACAAAACTCCCAAAAGCAAATCACAAAACTGGTAAAATAACGCCTGCCTTGTTTGGCCTCACTTCCTGTCTTGTTTGGCCTCACTTCCTGTCTTGTTTGGCCTCACTTCTGCCTTGTTTGGCCTCACTTCTGCCTTGTTTGGCCTCACTTCCTGCCTTGTTTGGCCTCACTTCCTGTCTTTCACACATTAACACATGATGAATTCTGCCAGCAGTGTTTTACATTTTTGATGAAGCCTGAAATTGAAGCCCAGTGCATGTATCTCATGCGAATGAGCAAAGCGCCGGACACCAGATATTCGCAGGACGGCAGCAATAGAAAGACAAGATGGACCCTAAATAGAACCAAAGGGAACAGTACAATCAAGTGACAGAGCAACACTGCAGCAATCAAGTTGCCAAACCCCATCTCGAGCCCCACACTCATCCACCTCCAACTCTCTGAGGGTCAGACGCCTCTCCAGGCAGAGAGTGGGGAGTAGATCTCTTTCCTCTGCCGGGGCCTCCCTCTGGAACAGCCTCCCTGCCTCTCTCAAACTTGAGCAGGACCACCTCTGTTTCCGAAAGCAACTCAAGACCTTCCTTTTCGCTGCCGCTTTCTCTCTCCCTTGCTGATGTACCTCTCTGCTCTGCACACTGGTCACCTGGCCACATACTGAACTCGGGCCCAGGCTCCTGCATGTCCAGTTGCCCTTGCGCTGCCTCTGGGCCTCCAAAGCACTTAAGGGTCTGTATCTGCAACCCTACAGTCCCCCGATTCTCTGCGCTTATGAGACATTTACCAGCAGCACTTATGAGCTACCTGCACTTTTCGCTCACCTTCGGCACTTCTCCCCCTCCAAACCCTCCACACTTGTGCGATCTGAATGTCACAAGGCCTAGTAAGATCGTTGCTTTGTCCTCCACCTGTCCTCCCTTCCTTGTCTCGTTGCGCCTAGAAAGACTTCAGGCGGGTTATAAATTACATCAAATATCATATCATAGGTAGCATAACCCTATAGTGAAGAAAAGAAAAAATAAACACATCATGTATCATGAAAACGCGTAAATAATCCACACACTACTGCAATACCAGCAGGGCATAAATGATTACAAAGTATGCATCCTGACAGTACATTAGCCATACATAGCCAGGAACATTCTCCAAATATCATTGAATGTATCAGACTCCACTTTGTGCTTGAAAATGTCCCTCTTGCACGTGGACAACGTCAGCAATTCTTCCACCCAATCATCAATACAGGAGGCATTGGAGAATTTCCACGTACGTGGGATCATCCTTTTCACAAGCATGCAGCTCTGCCAACAGAGTGATGTCACCAAGAATCAGAAGGGAAGTTCTTCTAGGAATGGCACACCCCAACACCAGGACTATGCTTTCACCGACCTCTTCCCAGAAGTCTTGTCTTGTTGCAAAACCAGAGGAGGTGGCTCGACGCCCCCCTTGCCTGTTTACATTTCCAGCATTGGTCATTCTCTGAACGGTGTCTCTTAAACATTCCTCCCAGGGTACAATATGTCCGGAAGAGGAGTTTAGTCTAAGAGGCTCTCGGACCCCAATCCATTCTCGACAGGTGGACATCGTTACAGCATCTTTGCCACCAGTCAGGGCCGATCTCTCTACCTAGAGCCCCGGCCCAGATATTTGCAAGCTCTGAGTCTCGTTTGTGATTGGACACAAGGACATTGTACGAGGTGGCGGCCGGATGGACGGCCCAGGTTCAGAGTTCCAGCATTGACCAAGCAGCACTCTGCATAGTCTTTGTCAGTGTGCTAACAAGCGCTGCAGCAATGACCCCCTTCAGCTGTCTGTATTCAGCATAACTGCAGTCTTGCAAGTGAAACTCTGCATAGGCACGTAAAGGGAATCCAGATTCCATTCTCAAAAAGATCTTTGATATTCCAAACTGCACCCAGACACCAGGACAACCAAAAGATGACCTTTCCCCGTACAGTTAATGCTGGATTCAGCCAAATGGATGCCTCGGGGAACTGAAGCGGGTCGCTGCTCAGACGGTGCGATATGTTACACCAGCATTCACGCAGGAAAATAGTATGAGAATTCAATGAGGAGAGCCCCTCAGGGTTGTGGACAACAAGCCTTAGGTTCCAGCTGAGACACAGCTGGATTTAAATTCAGCCAACAAGTCCGGATCAACAATCACCATGCAACATAAATGCCTCTCAGTGAAAGCCAGATGGTAGTCGAAAAAATGTGGCAAATTCATACCGTCCTGCATCAATGGGAGCTGCATCTTTCACAGGGCGAGCCTAGGCAGTTTTCTATCCCACAATAATTTCTGCAGACGTGTGTTGTGCTCCTTGAAGATGCATTTTGGCGTTTTGAGTGGAAGCATGAAAAAAACATAATTGACCTTAGGTATCATGTTCATTTTGATGCAGTTGACCTTGCCCCACAGGGAAAGTTTCAGAAGCGACAATCGGTCTATGTCAGTTCTAAATTTAGCCAACAGGCATTCAATGTCCATTTTCCGGCAACAAGTCCACCTCTTGGCCAATTCAAACCCCTAAGTACTTCAACCTTTCAGTCACAACGTAAACTCCAGATGGTCAAACATCCGTCTCATGCTTGATCCGGTGATAAGAAGTGCCCTGGACTTGCTCCAGTTGACCTTATACACAGAGATTTGGCAAAAAGCCTGGATGTCATCCATCCAATAGGCGATGCTCAACTCAGGGTCACACTCAACCACCAACGGATCATCTGCATAGAGCCATATCTTGCCAGAGCACTCCCCACTTCCAAGATCATGAATATTTCCCTTAACCCGCAACAGTATGGCCAATGGCTCCATCGCAAAAATAAACAACAATGGGGAAAGTGGGCATCCCTGTCTTGTCTCCCGCTTCAGTTCAAAGAACTCAGAAACTCGGCCATTAGTGAGCACACTGGCAGTGCGGCTCGCATACAATAGCCCAACCCAGTGCATGAATGCCGATCCAAAGCCCATCACCTCCAGGCTTTCCAATAGGTAAGGCCACTCAATCCTATCATTCCTATCAAAAGCCTTCTCTGCATCAAGGGAGATAGCCACCACGGGAACCTCCAGCTTACTTTCTTGGTGGTCAAGAGCAACCTCCTCATGTTAGCCACCACAGATCTTCCCATAACAAAACCAACTTGATTCTTGTGCACCCGCGAAGGCAAAACTGTCTCCCACCCCCTGGGCAATATTTACGCCAGCAGCTTGCAGTCAGTATTAATCAGGTTTATCAGCCTATAGCTTGCACAGAGACTTATCCTTTTCCAGTAAGACGATTACGAGAGCATGCCTCATGCCCCAATCTCAAACGATGCGATGTACACATCACATAGCAGTTGAAGTGCACAGTCAGCCAAGATCCAATAGAATTCCACCGGGAGCCCATCAGTACCAGGCATTTTGTTCCCTCTATTCCAGTGATATTGGTGCTTCCAGTGGAGCCGCAAGGTCATCTGACAACCGAGGGATCTGAATCTGATACAAAAAAGAAGCAAATGCGCCGTGCTCACATGTGGTCTCCGAATCATGCAAATGTTCATAAATCTCCCAGAACACCCCATTAAAATCCTCGCGAGTCAACAACTTGTCTGAGGCGTCTCTCACCGGCTTTATGGTCCGCTCACTCTCCGCCACTTTCAACCTATGTGCAAGCAGTGTCCCTGCTTTTTCTCTTTGCTCAAAATGATTGGTGTTACTCCTGAACAGGGCGTAATCTGCCCAGTCAGAGATGATGTTATTCCGTTCATACTTCTTCTTCCTGAGCTCAGCTCATATGTTCTGGTCATGAGTTTTGACATAGCGTCGTTCAAGAGCCTTGGCCTCAGTGGACATCTTCTTCAACTCGTTTATTCTCCTTCCTGTAGCGGCTGGCCTTTGACATCAAAACACCCCTCAGATAGCATTTTAGCTCCTCCCAGACTGAAGATATTGAGACATTGGGCCTCATTACGAGGTTGGAGGTAGCGCCATGGCTGCCTCCAAACTCGATCCGACTCCGCCCTGGTGAATGGAGCAATTACCAGTCCATTCCAAGGTTGGCAGGACTGGTAATTCCCCATTCACCAGGGCCATTCCCCATTCCCATTGAGCCCCAATAGGGCTCAATGGGAATGGGGAAGGTCCTAATACCGGTACCGCAAATTGCGTTACCGTTATTAGCTCCAGAGTCCCTTTGCGGGTCCCGTCCTTAACGCCTGGAAAAACCAGGCATTAAGGGAGGACCCGCAAAGGGAACTCGTAGTAGGGCGGTAAGGGATTACCGGCACCGGTGCCCTTAGTGGTGCCGGTAATGCCTTACCGCCCACCTCGTAATGAGGCCCATTGTCAGTTCTATTTATCACTACAAAATCCACAAGTTCCTTCACAATCTCATCCGTTGTATTGTCATTCTGTTAGTGAGAGGCGCTTTACCACTGGTGCATGGCCAGTAATTCTAATAAGACCAATGTCTGAGTCATAGCAACTTGGCATCACATGGCCAGAAGTGAAAAAGAAATCAATTTGCTAGTAGTAGACGTCATGGCATGCAGAATGATAGCTCTAATCCCTTTCTGTCGGCAGGTAAAGGTAAGCAATCAAGTCATCATGCAATCGTTTACTCCTCTTTGGCATTCTTGACCTGGCACCATTGGAGCGTTCAAGCATTGGATCCATTACCACGTTAAAATCCCCTCGCAAGATTACTGAATCCACATTGCAATTCTGGATAGGTTAAGCCAAATCATGAGAAAAAGGGATCATCAGAATTAGGGCCATACACAAAGAACAGCAAAATGACAGTGTCCTGGATTTTAACCTCAACAGAAATAATCCTACCATCTGCATCTGTGTAGCTGGAGAGGGCTTGTAATGTTAAATTCTTCCTCAGTAGCATTGATGCACCCATCCTACTTGCAGTCAACATGGAAAAAGATGCCTGTCCCACCCAGCTGCGCCTAAATTCACTAGCCTTAACGTCAGTGAGATGGGTTTCCTGAAGCATGGCAACATCACAAGACATAGACTTCAGGCCAGACAACACGTTGGTACGTTTTACAGGATTATTCATCCCATTAACATTCCATGATATCAAATTCACGTGCCCCACTGACATGGTTTTCAAAGATGACACGTTAGCTAGATGTGTCGAGAGGACAACAAAAAAAAAACAAATATAAAAAGAAAACCCCAGCCAAAACAAGGCACGGGCGAACAGGAAAAATCTTCTAGCATGAACCACCAAAAGGCAGTACAGCAGTACAAGAAACAGGAAATAGAAAAATGTAATGAACCTTTGAAAGGCGTAACCACCACCCAACAGGCACTTCATACTGCAAGTATAAATACCTAAAAAAAAAACACCTTAAGCATAGCGCTGAAAGAGCATAATTAAATCCAAGCATGCACACAAGATCAAGGCATGTCCAACAGACGGGATTAAAACCACCCCACCTGGACAGCAATATCAGCAAGGCACCCCTACGCCAACAGTACACAGAGCGCTACATGGCCCACGGCACATGTGCAAAACCTAATCAACACAGAATCAGGCCTCCACCCCAGCCCCACAATCCAATAAAGGCACATCTGCAAAACCAATCGATCGATCTGGGTGCCAAGCTGGAGCCACCAATCCACACTTCCAAACAGCACACACACAAGGCAACCAGCCAAAGCCATGCGCTGCCCACACTTCCAAACAGCACACACGAGGCAACCAGCCAAAGCCATGTGCTGCCCACACTTCCAAACAGCACACACACAAGGCAACCAGCCAAAGCCATGCGATGCCCACACTTCCAAACAGCACACACGAGGCAACCAGCCAAAGCCATGCGCTGCCCACACTTCCAACCAGCGCACACACGCCAAAAATCCAAAGCCATACGCTACCCATACTTCCAAACAGCACACATAAGGCAACCAGCCAAATCCATGCGCTGCCCACACTTCCAAACAGCACACACACACACAAGGCAACCAGCCATATGCTGCACTTTCAAACAGCACACAAAGGCAACCAGACAAAGCCATGCACTGTCCACACTTCCAAACAGCACACACAAGGCAACCAGCCAAAGCCATGCACTGTCCACACTTCCAAACAGCACACACAAGGCAACCAGCCTAAGCCACGGGCTGCCCACACTTCCAAACAGTACACACACAAGGCAACCAGCCATACGGTGCCCACACTTCGAAACAGCACACACAAGGCAACCAGCCAAAGCCAAGTGCTGCCCACACTTCTAAACAGCACACACGAGGCAACCAGCCAAATCCACGCGCTGCCCACACTTCCAAACAACACACAAAAGGCAACCAGTCAAAGCCACACGCTCCCCACACTTCCAAACAGCACAAACAAGGCAACCAGCAAAAGCCATACACTCCTCACACTTCCAAACAGCACACACAAGGCAACCAGCCAAAGCCATGCACTGTCCACACTTCCAAACAGCACACACAAGGCAACCAGCCTAAGCCACACGCTGCCCACACTTCCAAACAGTACACACACAAGGCAACCAGCCATACGGTGCCCACACTTCGAAACAGCACACACGAGGCAACCAGCCAAAGCCATGCGCTGCCCACACTTCCAAACAGCACACATAAGGCAACCAGCCAAATCCATGCGCTGCCCACACTTCCAAACAGCACACACACACACAAGGCAACCAGCCATATGCTGCACTTTCAAACAGCACACAAAGGCAACCAGACAAAGCCATGCACTGTCCACACTTCCAAACAGCACACACAAGGCAACCAGCCAAAGCCATGCACTGTCCACACTTCCAAACAGCACACACAAGGCAACCAGCCTAAGCCACGGGCTGCCCACACTTCCAAACAGTACACACACAAGGCAACCAGCCATACGGTGCCCACACTTCGAAACAGCACACACAAGGCAACCAGCCAAAGCCAAGTGCTGCCCACACTTCTAAACAGCACACACGAGGCAACCAGCCAAATCCACGCGCTGCCCACACTTCCAAACAACACACAAAAGGCAACCAGTCAAAGCCACACGCTCCCCACACTTCCAAACAGCACAAACAAGGCAACCAGCAAAAGCCATACACTCCTCACACTTCCAAACAGCACACACAAGGCAACCAGCCAAAGCCATGCACTGTCCACACTTCCAAACAGCACACACAAGGCAACCAGCCTAAGCCACACGCTGCCCACACTTCCAAACAGTACACACACAAGGCAACCAGCCATACGGTGCCCACACTTCGAAACAGCACACACGAGGCAACCAGCCAAAGCCATGCGCTGCCCACACTTCCAAACAACACACAAAAGGCAACCAGCCAAAGCCACGCGCTGTCCACACTTCCAAACAGCACACACAAGGCAACCAGCCAAAGCCATGCGCTGTCCACACTTCCAAACAGCACACACAAGGCAACCAGCCAAAGCCATGCGCTGCCCACACTTCCAAACAACACACAAAAGGCAACCAGCCAAAGCCACGCGCTGTCCACACTTCCAAACAGCACACACAAGGCAACCAGCCAAAGCCACGCGCTGTCCACACTGCAACCTGAAAGCGGGGACCTATAAATAGCACAAAGGCTGTTCCAAACACAGCTTTGCATCCGCACTGAGAACGGCACACCGCATACAACCGCATGCCCGTGGCACTAACCATATGCCACCTGTTAGAAATAAGCACTTCTCCAGGGCGGGCGACGAGATGGGCTCAGAAAGGGCACCAGTATTTACCTCAGCAAAACTAACTTTCACTCACAGGAATCGACGAGATCAACAATGCCACGTTGCCTAGCAACATGATGCAAGGAGCAAATCATGCAGTAGGCAACAGTAATAGTAGTTTCGCCCATGAGGATGTTTGCCCATTTGTGTGAAGTAAATGCAGTAAGGGCCTAATTCATGGAATATTTTGCACGGTTCAAAGTGACTTTGCACTGCAGAAAAGCGACTTTGCACTGCCGACACAAACCCTGATTCATGGAAAAGTCACTCCTAAACACCACATCAATATCGCCTCCATGCAATTCCCCATCAGGCAAGCAGCTCCTCAATACTTGGAAGGTAAGGTCAGCGAAGTCCATATCCGGCTGCTCGGGCCCTCCCAGGAGGCGTAGGTTATAACTTGGAGCATTTCCAGCTGTGCATTCCTCCAGTGTAGCCTGATCGTTTCATCCTTCAGTTCATCGTAGACTCCCAGAGCCCCCCCCCCCTCCAAACCAGAAGATCTCGCCTCAACCTCCGTCACCCGCTTCTCCAAGGAGTGGACCCCGACGGACAGGTCAGAGTCCCCCACATCGCTAGCGACCAGCTTCATGAGGGCAAACACATCGGAGGTGCCCCCCACCCCCGGAGAGTTGTTTGGACGTTTTGGAGGAGGGGTTATCCAGTGTCTCAATCTTCTTTTTGCCAGACGTTGCAGTATGTTTTCCAATGAGTACCCAATGGGTCAGCACCAGGGTGGTGGGCAGGAGCTGCCCGCTGATGCTCCTGCTTTGGTGGACATTCCAGCTGCGTGTACAGAGAAAACACATAGATATCTTGAAGTGGGGGGGGGGATTAGGGTGGGATGGCGAGGGTGCTTCTGCGTTTTGTAGAATGTGAGAAGCAGCGACCGAGGCATCCCGAGGTGTGGACCGGGTCTGGTATTTGGAGACCTACATGGCATCACTTGTGTCCCGCAGGTATTCTGCCACCAAACAGAGAGGACATAACCCATATGGGGGTAAGGGGATGCAGACAGGGTCTAAGGGTGTGGTTGGGGTTCTGATAGTCTTTGTAAGAGAGCACAGGACCAGGCTAATGGGTATAACATTGTCCTTGTTGTTTTGTATTATGTGTTAATTATTTGGGTTTTAATATTTGTAATAAAGACATGGCACTACTAACCAATTAGTGGCCAGCAATGAATATTAAACATTGGGCCTCATTACGACCCTTGCACTGACGGAATGAAGGGAGCCGGTACGGGACCGGCCCCCTTCATTCCGTCAGGGCTGATTACAAGGTTCCCTTTGCGGGACCCGGATGCGACGAAGGGTGCAACCCAATCTCTTTCTCCCCTGTAAGCACACTCTCCTCACCTGAGCCTATCTGAGTTGTCGGTCTCTTGTAGGCGTCGTCGTGCAAGGTAGTCTCTCCCCTTCTTTAGATGGATATGCTTGTCACGGAGGGAAGCCACAGTGACTGCTGTTTGAACAGCTGCCCCGTGACTCCCTTTCCAGAACCAAGCTAGAAATCAGGGAAAAACCAAAAAGGGAAAAACCCCTGTAGTGTAGCGTCAACCCTTCCAATCCAGATGAAAGGACAATCGCTTATATGAACAATGGTGAGAGGCAAGCAGCAGAGTTTGCAGCATAGAATGTCCAAGAAGTCGAAGCCAAGGAGTAGCAGTGTCCGGGAAGTCGGAAGCTCCTTGTGGCAGTTCGAAGATATGGCACAGGATCCAGGAAGAGGGAGAAGGTAAGCAGTAAGCACAGCTCAGAGGAGCCAGCAAAAAGAGAGTACGGGAAAATCCCCGAAATCAAGAGAGAGAGGGAAAGAGAGAGAAAGAGAGAGAGAGAGAGAAAGAGAGAGAGAGAAAGAGAGAGAGAGAGAGAGAGAGACGGATGCTGCCGGAAACAGAACCCGCCAAGAGATAAAGCACAGCAGCGTACCGCTCGGAGCAGCAGTAGGAAAAATAAAGCGAAGAGTAGCGTTCCGAGGAAAACAGGAACACAGGAGAACAGGGAAACCCTCTGGCAGATCTGAAGGCGGACGGCAGAGGATCGGAGCGAGGAAACCCGGAAACAGGAAAGCATCCAAAGTGGGTTGCAACGCAGCGTCAACCGGGAGGCGGGGAGTTAAATACTCCCAGTGGCACTGCGCTACATAACTGGGGCTGGAAGCAAGAACACAGAGAAGGGACTAAAACACCCTATCTCTGTGTCTCCAGCTCCAACGCGGAAGTATCTGCCAATTTCGGCTATGGCCGTGACGGCGGATGACACCGGATCAGACGTCTGGTAAAACCAGATGTCTTTTCCGGGTCCCGCGAGGGGAAGAGGGAGGTAACAACGGGACACTTGTAATGTGCCTGTTGTTACCTCCCTCCCCATTCCCATTGAGCCCTCTGTGGGCTCAAATGGGAATGGGGAATGATTCCTGCAAGGAGGACTCACCGGGTCCTCCTATGTCGGAATGACCCGGTAAGTCCCCATTGTAGGAACCCGGTAATGGAGCACGGTTTGGAGGCAGCCATGGAGCTAAGAGCTCCATGGCTGCCTCCAAACTCGTAATGAGGCCCATTGTCTTGGTGCTCACAGCAGAAACAGATTATTGGTTTTAATTTGATTGTGATCTTTTGCGGAAGTAAGACCATTTTGAGAGACAAAATGGCATCTATTCTCACAAGTATGTCTAATAAAAGTGTTACAAGTATATACTCCATTTGTGCCTTGGTGCTCATTACTTTCTTCGCAGGATTCACCTGGAAGGACATTACATCATAGCTGCATTGGAAAGTTCATCCTCCGAAATATGTCTTGGATGAGGTAATGCTTCCTCTCAGAGCACAGTGTGTGAATGGATTCTTGCCTGTGCTCTGTCTTCCCTTTTACAACATAAGACATTGTGGGTCTGTGCAGAGCAGTTCACCCAAAGCTGCACCCACCAACATCCGCAGTGTAGGTGATGGAGTTACCATTTCATGTGGCCTTTTAACTTTGGGGCAAACCACCAGCTGTTTGCTGCTGCACAGCAACCAGAACAGGTCCCTCCCTGTTGACAGAACAGGGAGGCCTGTCTTATCCAAAAGCTTTCAGTGGCTATTTTGGAAGAGTTTTCTCCTGGTGCCATCTTGAAATGCTGTCCATTGGGAGGGTTAGTGAGCCTCTGAACTCTTCTCTGTTAAAGGGTCTACCCTGTTCATTCCCTGGTGTCCTTTTCACAGCTTAAGATGAGCTTCTCTCGCCCAGGCTGTTGCCTTCAGTGTGATCTTGGGCGATTCAGGTCTTTGTAATGATGAAAGCCCTGTTTTTTTCTGCATCGCAACCCAAGCCTGTGGTAGAGGAGCTGCAACACACGCCTTCCCTTTCATTACCCCTTGATTAGCAGGGGTATATTTGGGTGCTATTGTTCTGTGAATTAAAGGTTATATATTTAAAATAATCTGCTACGGCTGTTTAGTTATGGAGTTTGGCTTTCTGTGTCCTGTGCTGTACTCTGAGCCCCAGACTCCAGGACAGAGGTATCTACGCTTCACGAGACATGAATGCAGTCTCCCTGCTAGGATTAAATTAGCACATTCTTTGGAACTCGTTTCTGTAAGTATTATTCTCTTTGATTGTACATTTCTGAGGCATCTTGAGATACAGTTACTTTCTTCTGTCCTATTTCTGTTCCCATGAGTCCTGATAACCTATGAATGAGATACAGAGTATTTTCTGTGGGTCTACAAGAACAAGAAACAATGTAAGAGTTTGATAGCTACTCCCTTTGGAGGTGTTGTAGAGACGTCTATACAGTCAGGTCATCATTGTTAGATATTGTAAGAAATCAATTTAAATGTATTCCATTTGAAGTGATATACAGTGAAAACGTTGTTATCCTGCAACTCATTAATCTGAGCGTTCTATCAACCATCACCTCCATTATCAGTAACAGTGATGGTTCCGGTTAAGGCAATGACAGATGGATACAAATGTTTTGTAGCCGGATAATAGAATAAACAGGGAAGGAAGTCTTGTTCTTTATCTGTCCCAGACAAGGGAAATTCAGTAAGCCGGCAACATTGATATTCCTTTGCCATTGTGTTATCAATGTTGCAGGATATTCATCTGGTAAACATTTAGTTATCACACTTTTGTTCTTTTTTAAATTTTCAGCACTTGATAAAGGGATATAGGAAAACCGACAACATGTTGCCCATCATACAGGTTCTGAATGTAAGAATACGATGAAGATTAATTTAAATAAATGACTTAAGCACAATCAAGGTTTCCGTAATAAAGGTAGAAAAAAGGAAAAATGTGCAAGGTCTCCTATCCTATGAATGCTTGAGTTTGTGAACACATATAACAGTTTCTGTACTTTGAGACTGCAGACTCAGTGTTGACAGAATACAGTTTGCACACTCTGCCGCACTACCAAATGGTGACCTAGCTATCCATGAAAACCCAGAGTTTGACCTTGAATTGTGTCAGATGTTTTGTGTATTCAATTATATATATTTCTGAGGTACATCTCCTAATTTAATGCCCCAATATACAATGCCACCCATAATTCTGGATCAAGAAAGAGTCTGTATTATGAATCAAAATGTCATTTTATTCAAATAAAATATCTTGAACGGTGGTCCCCTAAAATGATGTGGGTGAAGTCATCACAAGGACATTATTGATACATTTGTAGCTGGTTCACAGAAAAGAGAATTAGCCTACCTTTGTGATTCACACTAAGAAAATGTGCACACTTGCAGTCACTCAATATACCAAATAATTATATTTTAACATTTCTAATCATAAATAATGCAATGCCACCTCTAAGCAGCACATTACTTTCTTTGACAACATGGCCTATTATAACTTTTCGGTTCACTACAATTCAATTCACATTTTATTAAATGACAATTTTTAATATGTTATTTTTTCCGATGCCAATCACAAGCATTGGTTTCAGAAAAAGGTTGCATTAAAAATCAACATCATGAAATATGAATTGCATTTAGTGTGTATTCCCCCTTAATATTGCAATCCCAGGTAGATATGTAACTGTGTGTTAATAGCATATGCATGGAAATACAGTACAGACTGTGGTAGGTTGCATTAAGGGCTACAGGCGAGTGTATAGAGGCACTGCACTATCAATTTAGATCACACAGTTTAGTGGTTCGTACATTCAACATTGAGATATAGTTTTCTGATTTTCTAATGAAGGAATTAATACCCCTCCCACGAGAAACCTTTGCAGATCGGGCCTCAGTGCTGCAGTGGCCTCCCCCTATTGTCAGATGTTATGAGTGAGGAGTTAATATAATTTGCTTTGGTGTCATTTTCTATGGAACTGGAAGTGACACAGTTAAGCTTCATTTCACTTTCAATCTTTCCTTTTAAATGGCTATAGCTTCCACAGGTCACATTATTAAACAATCATGGAGATGTGGAAATGTGCAACCATCAACACATCTAGTGTCAGACTTCCACTGTGAAAACTTGCAGTACACTTTTTAGTTAGCTTTGGATTTACAAAATGCTGTGCTTTATCTGCACAGAAATGCCATATTTCCTATTTAAACAAATCTGGCTTGGTTTTAAATACTGTGAGAAAGGAAAGTGCAGTTCCCACTTAACATGCCCAAGCATTGTATTTTGACTGAACACCCCCAAGTGGAAGTCTATCTAAATCCACCCACTACTGGGACTTAGCAGAGAAATGGTTCTAGAGAGCCTATGATCAATTACATAGGGGGATTTTCATACACATTATTGAATAATTCTTTAAGGCATAGAGCCAAAAATCCCCTCAAGAGTTTTCAAAGGATCTCTTTTTCCCTGTAGGCAAGCAGGTCTGCCTCAGGTACAAGGTTCCTCGAGCATATCGTGCATATCATGGATAATGCCAAATCACCTTTAGACAATATCTAATCTCATCTCTCATCCATTTAGAACAGGTATTAACCTTCTCTGCAGCCTTTAATTCAAGAGCTCTTCCTCATTCCCTCTACGTTTCAACTTTTATAATTGGAATTATATTTGTGAGATTAGTTTTGATGGAATTATTAATATTAATAATTTTATATAATATGAATAAACAGCAGTAGGTCAGGCCCATTATGTAGAGAAGACCTTCGTGTTTGATTTTAAGTCATACAATTATAAAGTTATCTTGAATTCAGTGTTTTGTTTTTGAAATGTCAAAGTAAAATACTAAATGTGTATCTTTGTCTTCAAATTGGGGAGGTGCAAACATGCCTGAGCTTGCCTGCAGTTAATGATTTACCTGAATCAGCAGACAGGTGCTTCATTTTGCAATGACTTACATACAATCTAGCTGCTGATTAATGTGTGAGGCACAATCGTAAGTGCAATAATGTTCATTTGAAGCTTGAGATTTTCGATTTCAGGGATCCTACTATCTGATCAATCCTGATTCCTATCAACTCTGAACACCATGGACTGGATTTGAATATATTTATTTGGAATATTGTCTTGAAAGTGAGTTGGAGCAACCCATTACTCACAGGCTTTGCATAGATTGCTCTTTGGTATGTGAGATTGGTCTTTGGTATGTGAAACATAATAAGTCTGTGCGATGAAAGATAAACAAGACACTTCATCTCCAAATGGCCAATCTAATCTCTAAAGAATTTTAAACCTTCCCCATCTCAACCATATGTACAGGGTTCACACAAGTTAATTTGTCAGGCCAACTGTAATATCGGCGAGAATACCTCATTGGCCAAGCCATCTCAGAACATCATATGATTTCCTATACATGAAAGGCCTGGGCTGTTGTATTGATGGAGCATAAGCCATTCTATAAAAATGCCTTACAGTGACTTATTTCCTTTGCGTGAAACATTTTCTGAATAAACAATACATTGTGATTTATACACTATTCAATCATTTGTATGGCGGCGAGAAGCGGCAGA
This sequence comes from Ambystoma mexicanum, assembly GCF_040938575.1. NCBI lineage: Eukaryota > Metazoa > Chordata > Amphibia > Caudata > Ambystomatidae > Ambystoma > Ambystoma mexicanum. The sequence goes on from NC_090932.1 coordinate 1,630,338,468, forward strand.
ACACAACTTGCATTTCTGCCAGTCTCCTCCTTTTCTGCCGTACAAACACTGCAGAATTTGCACCGGCAAGGATTTTCATGGACCCTTTGTTTGCATGGCAGGCAGCGTGTATACTTATAAATATATGCTGCCCGACATGTGCGCATGATGGACAGCCTATTTTTGTAATTTTGAACACTGCTTGCCATGTATGCATTGTAAGCAGTATTCAAAATCAAAATCAAACTCTGCGACCATGTCAGACAGCGTTTATTTGTAAGCATGCAATAAATGCATGTGTGCATGGAAAGCTGCCCTCACAATTCAAAGTAAACATTACCTGGCATGCAAGCATGCCAAGCAGTGTATACTCACTTTGATGGCACAGTCGAAAGGTGTAGGGCAAAAGGAGGCATAGACGTGTGTATGCCACCTTTTGCCCTGCACTTTTGTGCTCTGCTGTGCAAATGACCACATTTTGGCGGCAGGCAGCCACCTACGTGTATGGCAACACGTAGTGGCTCCCCTTCGCCAAATTAAACGTTTGAGCAAAATTAGCTCAATTGACATTTTCCACTTTTTCCTGCTAAAATATAAAGGTGCTTCATTTGAATCACATTATATGTGAGATTATAAAATGACAACAGGCTTTGCTTTCCAAGTGCAGTTACATTTGGAGTACTCTTCAATAATGCAAACTAAACTACATTTTCTTTTATAATTAAGAATATTTCTCACAATGGGACCAATATGCAAAGACTTTCCTCATGTGTACCAGGAAGTGAAGTTTTCATTTAGAAAAAAAGTTTTCTTAGATCTGTGCCTTACAATTCGGGACTGTTACTGGTGTGTGCAAAATCTACATCATGTGTCAGGTGCCATCTCCAAGGTGAGCAGGTATGTATCTGCATTCCCCAGGTGCACCCTTTTCGTCGTAATTGGAAAAGCTCAGTATGTGACTGAAGCAAGACATTATTCTGGTATCTCTCGCTTTAAATTCAGGAATCTTCATTCCTCTTTTATTCTCCTCATGGTGGCAACAAGTAAGACAGACACAAGTGATCACATTTCAAGGGTGTTTATTGAACAACGAATGCTGTGTGCAGGTTTGAAAACCCCCTAATCTAAACCTAAGTCTAAGATGGAGCAAGTGTCGACCATCAAAAGAAAACGAAGCAGTCCTAGTGGTGTCGTGTCAAATAAAAATAGCCTATACTAAGAAACCTACTGCCAAACCTTACAACTAATACAAAAAGGGTGTGGGATAATTCTCAGGAAAAGAAAGAAGTGTTCTCAAATAATATGTCAGGATGCGGTAGCCTGGGTCTCACTTCCCCATGGTTTGAGCACGGGGTAAGGTAGGATCTTGGAGCACAGTAGAGTCTCAGGTTTTCCCAGCATGAGACGGCAGTTTAATGGCAGCACTCAGGACCGTTGATCGCTGAGTCTCGTTTTCTTGAAAGTCTCTTGCCTTCGAGGAACTGACATATTCAACTAATCAACAAAAATACACAGTCTCTTTTCCATGGGGTTTGGGTGACAACCCCCTCTTCTTGGTACAAATCCCTCAAAAGTTCTTTAATAATATCAAGACCCCAGATAGCTATGTTTTCTTGCTTTTGAGGGCCTCTCTGGTTCCAAAATAAAGTTCCTTTAAGCAATGTTCACTGGGTGATAGGCTCACCCCTGGCTCCCCTTCTTCTGGGTGCTGACCCTTTTCAATTGCTTATTATAGTTTCATGTAGGGTGATAGGCTCACCCCTGGCTCCCCTTCTTCTGGGTGCTGACCCTTCTCAATTGCTTACTATAGTTTCACGTAGAGTGATGGCTTCACCCCTGGGTCCCCCTCTTCTCAGTGCTGACCCTTCTCAATTGTTCACCACAGTTTCACATAGGGTGATGGCATCACCCCTGGGTCCCTCTCTTCTGGGCACTGACCCTTCTCAATTGCTTACTATAGTTTCACGTAGGCTGATGGCTTCATCCTTGGGTCCCCTTCATCTGGGTGCTGACCCTTCTCAATTGCTTACTATCGTTTCATGTAGGGTGATGGCTTCACCCCTGCGTCCCCCTCTTCTGGGTGCTGACCCTTCTCAATTGTTCACCACAGTTTCACATAGGGTGATGGCTTCACCCCTGGGTCCCCCTCTTCTGGGCACTGACCCTTCTCAATTGCTTACTATAGTTTCACGTAGGCTGATGGCTTCACCCTTGGGTCCCCTTCTTCTGGGTGCTGACCCTTCTCAATTGCTTACTATCGTTTCATGTAGGGTGATGGCTTCAACCCTGAGTCCCCCTCTTCTGGGTGCTGGCCCTTCTCAATTGTTCACCACAGTTTCACATAGGGTGATGGCTTCACCCCTGGGTCCCCCTCTTCTGGCCACTGACCCTTCTCAATTGCTTACTATAGTTTCACGTAGGCTGATGGCTTCACCCTTGGGTCCCCTTCTTCTGGGTGCTGACCCTTCTCAATTGCTTACTATAGTTTCACGTAGGCTGATGGCTTCACCCTTGGATCCCCTTCTTCTGGGTGCTGACCCTTCTCAATTGCTTACTATAGTTTCACGTAGGGTGATGGCTTCACCCCTGGATCCCCTTCTTCTGGGTGCTGAACCTTCTCAATTGCTTACTATAGTTTCACGTAGGGTGATGGCTTCACCCCTGGGTCCCCCTCTTCTGGGTGCTGGCCCTTCTCAATTGTTCACCACAGTTTCACATAGGGTGATGGCTTCACCCCTGGGTCCCCCTCTTCTGGCCACTGACCCTTCTCAATTGCTTACTATAGTTTCACGTAGGCTGATGGCTTCACCCTTGGGTCCCCTTCTTCTGGGTGCTGACCCTTCTCAATTGCTTACTATAGTTTCACGTAGGCTGATGGCTTCACCCTTGGATCCCCTTCTTCTGGCTGCTGACCCTTCTCAATTGCTTACTATAGTTTCACGTAGGGTGATGGCTTCACCCCTGGGTCCCCTTCTTCTGGGTGCTGAACCTTCTCAATTGCTTACTATAGTTTCACATAGGGTGATGGCTTCACCCCTGGGTCCCCCTCTTCTGGGCGCTGACCCTTCTCAATTGCTTACTATAGTTTCACGTAGGGTGATGGCTTCACCCCTGGGTCCCCCTCTTCTGGGTGCTGACCCTTCTCAATTGCTTACTATAGTTTCACGTAGGGTGATGGCTTCACCCCTGGATCCCCTTCTTCTGGGTGCTGAACCTTTTCAATTGCTTACTATAGTTTCACATAGGGTGATGGCTTCACCCCTGGGTCCCCCTCTTCTGGATGCTCACCCTTCTCAATTGCTTACTATAGTTTCACAATGGGTGATGGCTTCACCCCTGGGTCCCACTCTTCTGGGTGCAGACCCTTCTCAATTGTTCACCACAGTTTCACGTAGGGTGATGGCTTCACCGCTGGGTCTCCCTCTACTGGGTGCTGACCCTTCTCAATTGTTCACCACAGTTTCACGTTTCACGCAGGGTGATGGCTTCACCCCTGGGTCCCCCTCTATTGGGTGCTGACCCTTCTCAATTGTTCACCAGTTTCACGTAGGGTGATGGCTTCACCCCTGGGTCCCCCTCTTCTGGATGCTCACCCTTCTCAATTGCTTACTATAGTTTCACATAGGGTGATGGCTTCACCGCTGGGTCCCCCTCTACTGGGTGCTGACCCTTCTCAATTGTTCACCACAGTTTCACGTTTCACATAGGGTGATGGCTTCACCCCTGGGTCCCCCTCTTCTGGATGCTCACCCTTCTCAATTGCTTACTATAGTTTCACATAGGGTGATGGCTTCACCCCTGGGTCCCCCTCTATTGGGTGCTGACCCTTCTCAATTGTTCACCACAGTTTCACGTAGGGTGATGGCTTCACCGCTGGGTCCCCCTCTACTGGGTGCTGACCCTTCTCAAATGTTCACCACAGTTTCACGTTTCACGTAGGGTGATGGCTTCACCCCTGGGTCCCCCTCTATTGGGTGCTGACCCTTCTCAACTGCTTACTATAGTTTCACGTAGGGTGATGGCTTCACCCCTGGGTCCCCCTCTATTGGGTGCTGACCCTTCTCAATTGTTCACCACAGTTTCACGTAGGGTGATGGCTTCACCCCTGGGTCCCCCTCTTCTGGGTGCTGACCCTTCTCAATTGCTTACTATAGTTTCACGTAGGGTGATGGCTTCACCCCTGGGTCCCCCTCTTCTGGGCACTGACCCTTCTCAATTGCTTACTATCGTTTCACATAGGGTGATGGCTTCACCCCTGGGTCCCCCTCTTCTGGGTGCTCACCCTTCTCAATTGCTTACTATAGTTTCACATAGGGTGATGGCTTCACCCCTGGGTCCCCCTCTATTGGGTGCTGACCCTTCTCAATTGTTCACCAGTTTCATGTAGGGTGATGGCATCACCCCTGGGTCCCCCTCTTCTGGGTGCTGACCCTTCTCAATTGTTCACCAGTTTCACGTAGGGTGATGGCTTCACCCCTGGGTCCCCCTCTTCTGGGTGCTGACCCTTCTCAATTGTTCACCAGTTTCACGTAGGGTGATGGCTTCACCCCTGGGTCCCCCTCTACTGGGTGCTGACCCTTCTCAATTGTTCACCACAGTTTCACGTTTCACGTAGGGTGATGGCTTCACCCCTGGGTCCTCCTCTTCTGGGCGCTGACCCTTCGGCTTCTCCTTTGCTCACACATCTTGATGTCTTTTCAAACAGTTTTAGTGGACATGTAGATGGGGATCGACTACACCCACGTGGTGCTGGTTTTTCCTCTGTAGCTGGTCTTCGCCTCATCACTTTTTGCAGTTCTTTACACAGTTCATTAAACTTGGTTCAAGCTTTCTGCTTTGTGCTTCTCATTCAACGGAGCCCGGTTCTTACTGATTCTCCCCTCGACTCACCGGCTGTGATGAACCGCTTGGATTTTGGCTTTCCTGGAGTCAAGGCCGGTTCCACGGTTGTGGGGGCTTCCCTTGGTCCTGCTTATTGGCATAAGCTTGCCCCGTGTACCGTTGACATCTGCCGCAAGACACTCTTGCTATTGTTCATGTTCTTAGGCTCTCTCCCACAAAGCTTCCATGGGCCTGGGATGAAAAGGGCAAGGTCACTTCTCTCCTCGCCACCCTCTCGATTCCTTCCGCCTTTCTCCTTCGCTAGAACTGCTGCGTCTGCTTAGCCGTCTCGTCATGCTGTTTGTCGTGCTCGCCTTGCTCGTACTGTGCTCTTGTACTCCACCTTTTATCCCTGTGGGAAAGGAAAGTGTTGTATCGTGCCTATTGTTTGTGTATATGTTTCGGTAAGGAGGGAGATGTGTTGTATCGTGCCTGAGTGTGTTTGTAATTGAGTCTGCCTAGTCTGGTCATGTGCTCAGTGATGTCATGCAAGCATCAATTGGAATGTGGATGTATGAGTGTGAGAATGATGTGGTGAGTGTTCTGTAACTGGTCAGTTGGTCCCTTCCTCCCTGGGTGATGGGTGCCGGTGATTTATTGTCTTATACTTGATGTCTTGTCCTGAAATATGTAATTTAAGGAACTGAAGTAAACTCATTAAGAAGCTACATAAAGCAGCCTGTAGTGTGCTTTTATATTACAATGGCGACGAGGATCTCTGGAAGAAGAACCCTGGTGAAAGGAAAGCTGGAAAGGAAGGTGACTGCAGAGACCTGCTGCGGGGTGTGCAGGAACCATCAGGACCAAGGAAAGAAGAAGACTTCACCGCCCCCAAGTAAGCATACCCATCACCCATGGTGGATAAGGGAGGAGGAGGACCATAGCAGATTGGACCAGCAGCCCATAGCCGTGGGAGTGCTGGGTCCTGGGGCATAAGAAGTGAAAAGGGTCTTTATGAGAAAGTTTCCCCTAGAGTGCTGGGTCCTGGGATATAATAATAATAAGATCTGTTGATCCGCTTTAGTAAAAGTGCTCCTGGACTAATTTGGACGGACCAGCAGCCTGCTATCTAAGGAAGTGCTGTGTCTGGAACCATAAGGAACTTAAAGGGACTGCAGAAGTGATGAAAGGCTCGCCAATAAGATGGAAGGGTCCCTTTTAATTTGAAGTGAAGCCTTTCCTTTGTGTGCACGTAGTGAAGGGTCCCATAAACAGAAATCAAGTAAAGAAAGGATAATTGTTTCTTTATGTGCTTCATAACGGAAGGACAATGGACGTAATATATATGTGCCAAGTATGTTTTCTGAGACTGTTCAGTGCACGGATGATCAGTGCTTGGGGAGTTTGAGTGGATCTCTTTTCAGTGGTGCATGAAGAAACAGCGCGTAGAGCAGAAAGCGCAGGAGCTCAACTGACCGTTGGTCTACTAGAGAGCACAGGAGTACCTTCATGCACTACTGCCTATTTGAAAGTGATGACGTATTTCACCTGTAAGGGGGAGTTGGCGGTGTGATCGAACGTTCCATTCGATTAGTTCTTCAACTGAACTCCATGAAGAAAGGCATCACCGCCTACTGTAGGCGTGGAGGGAGGTCGTACCGTCTGAGTACAGGACCTTGCGCTTTGAACACAGCGTCGTGTTCAGTGACCAGGAAGATTTCTTTTTTTTTTTAATTGGATTTGGATGGAACAGAGACTAGGAAGAGAGAAGCGATCCCGCATTTCAGAAACGCGCTCTAATTTTACTGTGTGGGGAGGAACTCTGTACTGCTCGCTAAGCAGCAAACATGCTCTGCCCGCGAGGGGTACGATGTAGCGGGCGACATGGCGAAGTACTGTGGAAGGCATCCTTCACTCATGAGTTCGGGTGCAGATAACACCGCTCTGCCTCACTACCGAGGCGCTGTGCAGCGGACAACATGTTGGTAAAATTGTTGTACAATGCTACTTGTATGAGACTGTATAATGCTTAAATGCATGTTGAGATGGAGATCATTTCGTTTTGCATTTAGGACAAGAACTTAACTAATGCATTGCTGGTTAATGCTTTATTGGTGTTACAACTGTGGGCATTATCGTGAGCTTTAGTGGAAACCGCTGTATGTGAAACACTGGTTTTGGGCGAGTTAAGTTAAGTTAAGTTAAGAACTTAATGCAATGTTGGTTGATGTTGTATTGGTAATATGACTGAGCAATAGTGTGGGTTTTGGTGAAAAGTGCTGGTCTGATGAGAGTGTGTATGGAAAGGATTAAGTCACTGCTGTTAGAATTTAACCATTTCTTTAACATTTGTAGGTTTATGGACTTCTTACACATTGTACCGAGAGGTGCATAATTAAATGCAATGTGATACGGTGTGGAGCTCTTTGTGTGTGAATGAGCTGGCATAACCTATTGAGGATTTTTAGGTTCAAAGTGTTTTATAGACTTTTGGACTTTTAGGAATTTAGGATTAATGCAGGACATGGACAAGCAAACGAACTATGTAGGAAATGTTTTTTCTTGTCATCTGTGAAGCCTAAAGAAAAGTCAATTGTGGTATATACACTGTACACAAGGTTGACTGTGAATCTGAAACTTAATGGATATGTATCTGGTTATGATTGATGTGAGCTTAGTTCTTATTCAAATCACTTTGGGTGCATTATTCCGAGGGGTAGGTTAGGAAGCAGGACGGTTAATATTGCCGTCTATCAGTATTTAGATGGGGGTAGCGCTTTTGTTTAAATGCACTGTATTGAGGTAGCGCCTCATTTAGGTGTAGTATTGAGATGGAGGTAGCGATTCTATTTAAATTGACTGTATTGAGGTAGCGCCTCAATAAGGTGTAAATTGGTTGGCAATGGACACTTTCTTTAAGATGTCTAAGTGTTACTGGGAGGTAGGATCCACAGTAGTTGTGGATTTTAGTACTTTGTATACGGAGGTAGCGCCTTTGTATAGTTAAGCATGGTGAGTTAGTTCCTCTTTTGATTATGGGGACGTGTGAGGTAAATCTTGGGTGTTGCGCCCTTCCAGGCGTAGGAGTGAGGGGTAAGTGGAGGAGTGCACTAAGGTTAGTGGGAGTTGTGGTCTGGTGATTTTAGGAACAGTAGTAGTGCACTGTTTGAAGAAGTTGACTCTTATCTGTAATGGACAGGTGGTTTTGTTGGATGAAGTAGTGGTAGTGGTTCTCTTAGAAATACCTGTTGTACTGGTTGGGGACGCCCTCTGGTTAACATATTGGCTAAAGGGAAGTGTGCTGTCCAAGATGAAGAGTTGTCTTACCAGTTGTTCTCTTTGTGTGTTAGATGTAAATCCTGGCCAAGGTACCCCAAGGTCAGCATCATGGGACTTGTAGTACTGCCATTGAGATGAGCGTTTAGGCCAACCCCATGTTTTGTTGGTGGTCTTGGATATGGCTGGCCAGCATTTTCAAGTGTTGCAGGATCTGTATACCTTGGTGTGGTTGAGTGGGCTCCATGGCCTAGTCCATTGAGGATCTGTGTATGTTCGTGATGTAGGCATAGTTGGTGTTATTTTAACAGTAGTTAGCGGTTTTATGAGTTTTCCTACATGGTATGGTGATTTTGTTGTCTTCTTGGATGTCTAGTATTGCGCCGGGATGACAAGCTGTGCTCCAGGGTGGCAGCCTGGAGGCTCGCCTGTGGCGGGGGCGGGCAGAAGGATACATGTTATTTTGGTGGGCATTTGGTTTGTAGGGTAGTTTTAGCCTTGTGTACGGGCTGGCTGTGTCTAGAGTGAGAGTCTAGAGTCTATCCGTGGCAGGGATAGACTGAAGGTGATTTGTGTTAGTATTGAGAGTGACCTGAATATGTAGGTGAAGTTTGGAATTGCATAGCTGTGGGAGTACTCGTGAAGTAGTATGGTGGATGGTCATGTGATTTGCCTGTATGTAAAGTGCTTATTGTTTGTGTATATGTTTCGGTAAGGAGGGAGATGTGTTGTATCGTGCCTGAGTGTGTTTGTAATTGAGTCTGCCTAGTCTGGTCATGTGCTCAGTGATGTCATGCAAGCAGCAATTGGAATGTTGATGTATGAGTGTGAGAAGGATGTGGTGAGTGTTCTGTAACTGGTCAGTTGGTCCCTTCCTCCCTGGGTGATGGGTGCCGGTGATTTATTGTCTTATACTTGATGTCTTGTCCTGAAATATGTAACTTAAGGAACTGAAGTAAACTCATTAAGAAGCTACTTAAAGCAGCCTGTAGTGTGCTTTTATATTACAGAAAGGGCCGTCAGGTGTGTGTGGTTCAGGTTAATTGTCTGATTCTGCATGACCCTTGTTTCGGGACATGCCAGGTAAACAGTTTTATTACAAGTCCGTTGTGCACAGGTGATTGTGTCAGAAACGGGGAAAATCCGAGAATTTGAATATCCTCCGGGGTATGATGGGGAAGGTTTGCGAAATGGACGAGAATGACCAGGATCTAGAACAGAACATAGGGAATTGTGGGAATGGTAGTACTCTGTCGCAATAGATTGGGATTTTGGAAGATGACAATTAGAGGGACGGATTGGTAGGGTTTGGGAAGCAAACAGGGGGTAACTTGAATAGTGGAATGAATGGAGGGGATTGTGGGAATCGTAGTGTTCGGTCACTGCAGTATACAGCGGTTTCGGAAAAGAACAATTAGAGGGACATGAAGGAGAATGATTGGGACTATTTGGATAGGCAATAGGAAAGTGAGGATTCTTAGTGAGAAAGATGGTTTCTGAATACAATACGGGGTGCAACAGATTCCTTAGAGACCTCGTCCTCCTAGTCCCTTTCTCCGGCATAGTACCGCATCTCACCTCGGGCAATTCCTAGATATCCTTAACCACTGGTCCACACCCAGGAACTGGATCCAACAGCAATGCCTCTGTCCTGGGTCCCTGGATAAGGGATTCCTGGGCTCTACGTGGGAGAATACCTTCAGGGTTCCCACACTACAATTAAGAGTTGTGCATACCGCAGCAACATAAATCATAAGGTGGACGACCCCAAGTCTCCCAGGGCCTTTCGGACCAATTCAGAGTCTCAAAAAAGTACATTCATTTGGGCAGGACTGCCTTTTTGCAACTCTTAGACCAGTTGTGCAGCTGCATTCTCGGTTTGACTATTTGCAGTTGGTGCAATAGACAGCTTGGCAGGGTGGCAAAACCGTAACTGCAATGGCACAGTCGGATTCGGGCATGCAATTGTGCTCTAGCACCTTGACATGTCTCTTCTGCTAGATGGAATTACCAATAAAGATCACAGTCCAAAATACCAGACAGACTGTGGTAAAGTACTACTGTGTTCTCAGTTTAATAAAGCGGGGTGAACTGATGAACAACGGGCCGTTGCTCGCACACTCACATACAAGCTTGATTATACAGAGGTCTTATACCCCAATATGCAGCATCTATAGTGTCATTTTACATGGCAAACTGTAAAACCTATTGGCGGGAGGGATTGGTTAGGGGAACATATCTATTTATAGAATGCATAGGGGTTAGTACTTCATTGGCTGCCTCTTATCTGTAAGACACCTCAAACTACCTCTAAATACGTATAATACTGACTATATATAGCACACAAAATGGCAGTGGATTGGTCTATGCAGCATTGTATAGCTGTTTGCCTCATAGACCCACTGATTGGTTGGCATTCTCATCCAACCTTGGACTTTCTGCTCAGCTAGCAGCACGTAAGTGAAACGAAACCCAGGTGCTTGAGTAACGCCAGATTACTCCCCTATCTTCAATCGCAGCTTAATGAATAACCCTTTTTTTCGACACATGTGAAGAGACCGCAAATGTTTCCATTTCGACCTGCTTTTTAATGAAATTTCAATCAATTATGCTGGGTGGTATTGCTCCTTTTGGCCTCTAGAGACTGGATCACTCCGTCTTGTAGGAGCCTTGTTCACTGTTAATTCTCCAATACTTGGCCCTTGCAAAGGTTTTCTTCTTTTTTTTATCAATGAGAAATATGTCTCATGTCCATTTATCATCCGTCTGCCTCCCCTTGTGCTTTGCAATTATTCCTTGATGTGGCCTCCTTGATCCCAGGCCAACATAGACTCCTTTTCGGTTGCACACAAAGCTGTTTTCCAGCGTCTCCTGACTGCGCCCCTGATCTGTTTCTGAGGTAGCTGGAATTAATCTTTGCACAAGCCGACGTCCATCTTCCTATCATGGCCGGCCTAGCCACGTTATATTTTCCTCTAAAGCAAGCTTCGATATGTCTCATCTACCTTTGCTTTGCTGCGTAGTTACACTTATTGGTCAGCAAGTTACTTGATCTTCTTTTGCATTCATGATTACCTTATTCTTTTGTTCATGTTTCTCTTGTTGCTTCAGTTACATCGTTACTGTTAAGGATTTTCATATCCTTTCAGTATGTCCTTGTATATCTTCCTGATAGCAACACTCTACCCTTGCCAGATTTCACTCAATACTACATAATGTCCAATGGTACGTGCGACATTCTTTCACTCCCTCAGTGCGAGGGTACATTCGGTATGATTGTCTGAGTGCATATCGTCTCTCGTACACTCGTTGCGGTATAGGCACAACGCTGGGGATCCCACATACCGCTCTTCTCCTGCTGTTCCTGACGGGTGAGGGGCGGGATTTAAGATATATGTGTCTACCTGCTCCTCTACACAATGTGGTATGTGCTTGGATCGGGGCAGCTGAAAGAGGACTGATTTGATGGTTGCTATAATCTGTGTGGTTAAAGAGTGACCAGTGGCCGACCTAACGCTGACGTTCTTCGCGTTATCTTTCAGCGCTCCATGGCTGGGAAAGACAAGAGCGAGGACCGGAAAGCACATTACATAGCCCTGCAAGTCCCTGAAAAAGATGATTTCGGTTTATTCAGCGACAGTGCCCACATCCACTATTCCACCGCACGATAAAGGCAGCTAAATAGTGTATAAAATTGTTCTGGCGTGCTGCCTGCCAAGACACACTTCTGAGTATCATTGGCTTACCCCCGCCTCTACTGCCCTTTTATATTCTTGCAGGCTGTGGTCTGGGTACCGTTCCCCGTTGCAAAATACACCACTCTCTTGGCAATGATTGGTGCTGTTAGAGGACTATGGTAGTGACTGGCGCAGTTTGAAAAACTCTTAACACACATAATAAAGCGATATTACGTTATCACAGTGAGCTAAGATTTAAAGTTGCCCCTTTCATCGACAAAAGCACTTTGTTGTGCAAATACAAAGTTACATCTTTTTAACCCCTTAAGTGCCAAGGACGAGTATGCTCGTCCTTTTTGCATAGACTTACATAATAGCCTGGCACTTTAAAGTCAGGACATTTCATAGTAAACAAAAGGAAATTCTGCTTTCTAGGACACAACCCGTGCGTCGCACAAACTGGGAGCAAGGTGTGTGGTTGAGGGTGTGCAGAGGGTAAGTGCCCAGTTTGAGGGAGAAGCATGCGTGGGGATGGAAGCGGGGTGCAGTGAGGTAACTTTGTTGAAAATGTTGGGGGGACATGACATCTGAAGAAAAGGTGCCCCAGCCAAATAAATGGGGACAAAATAGTGTGCCATGAAAGTTGGGGTGGGGGAGAAACACCCCTGTCCCCCCTAAAATTACGCTCATGGTGGGGTGGATGGTACGTGAGTGGCATGTGAGGGGTAGCAGGTTGAGCAAAGGGGCAAATGCGCTGATCCGGAAGGGGAGAAAGTGGGCTACAGCGAAATTCGGGGAGGAGGGGAAACAGAGGGGCATATGGGGGAACCCCCATCAGTACAGGCACAGAGAGAGAAAGGGGCCTGGGAGAAAACACAGGGGTATTGAGGGGCACCCATTACGAAGGCGTATACTGGGGCAAGAGCGAGTGGGGCAAGCAAAGGGAGCCCACCGAAAAAGGGAGGAAGGAAAGTTACAGACACATGGGAAGGATGAAGCGGAACTCACATTTGACATTGGTCCAAAATATTTGTGGCACAAGCCCCTCCAAATGGGACATTTTGGGGACAAAATGTTACGTACAGAAGCAAAACGCGCTGTGCGTCGGGATTCTGGGTTCAGGGCCTGCCGACCGTGATGGAGGTACGTGGGGCGGAGGGGGTGTGGGGGGCAGGGTGCCTAGAGAAGGCTGGGCAGGAGAGGGGTGGTGCTCAGGGGGGGCGTGGGTTGGCTGTGTGTGGGACCACCATGCAAGGGTCTGGGAGAGAGCTGGGGAGTAAAAGCCCACCTTGCAGGTGCAGGGGTCTCGGTCTGCTTGGTCCGTCATTTATTTCCAGCCTTCGGACTTCCGTTTTCAGCCTACTTCCATTCATTTTCCCATAAACACGAAAATTCCTGCATTCAGCCTCCATAGCATGCAACATGCTGGGTGGCTCTGAGCCAAACAGGAAGCAAGTTGGGTAAAAAGCATTGTATATGCGCCTTTTTTTTGGTTTGCTGGAAATACATCCAGTACTTGATAAATAATTTGATGCAGAAACGTTTGTACATCTCCAATGGTGCTTTACATCAGTGAGACTTTTCAGAAATGAAAAGTGTCCTTTTTTTCCTCCTCGATGCAAGTGATTCCTGCAGTAATCCCAAGGGAAGCTGAAAGAGAAAAGTGCTCAAAATTCTATTTCGTGGACAGAAAAGGGTGATTTTACATCAGGGTAGAGGGTGGGCGGGGGAGCATTATATGGGTGGCCAGCCGGGCCCGTTTGTTACCTGGGGAGTCATTGAGGATTTCTAGGAATATTGTTCTTTTCGAGTCCTCTTCCGTGAGCTAGAGTTGCCTAGTTCGGTTAACAGGTAACAGTAGGGAGAAACACAGATATCTTTGAGAAAACAGCTCTGCTCCTGGACAACCGCCTGGTTTCAGCACCCTGGACAGCCCTCAGACAGAGCATGTAGACTTGTAGAGCATGGGGCTGAAACACAAATGAATTTGCTCCAAAAACACACTCAGAGGCAAAGGAAATGGCAATCTGGGGCTTTAAACATTTGGAAAACCGTTGAATAGAACAGGCGAGTTGGCACTAAAACCTATCAGAACACAAATTAATTTACTGCAAAGCTAATTCCTGCCCCTATGCACTTTGCCATCAGCAGGCTACATGGGGATTTTGGCAGTTGATAAAATGGGAAACCCTCCCAAAACTCTTTCCAGATCCAGAGAGAATGACAACACAAATCAGTGGAAGCAAACCTTAAATTGCACTAACACTCACATACTAAATATATTAAAGCAGCAAGGAAAACTGCATTTTAGTTCATGCATTTCAACATCTTTCCACACACCTTTTCCCTTTAGGGTTTTTTCCAGTGAAAGCCATCTGTGTATTTGATAGCAGGGGAAAGCATACAGATGCCAACATACCGTCCCACCCCTCTCCCCGCCACTTGCACCCCCCCCCGGGGGGGGGGGGGGGGACACACACACACACACACACACACACACACACACACACACACACACACACACACACACACACACACACACACACACACACACACACACACACACACACACACACACACACACACACACACACACACACACACACACACACACACACACACACACACACACACACACACACACACACACACACACACACACACACACACACACACACTCTCTCTCTCTCTCTCTCTCTCTCTCTCTCTCTCTCTCTCTCTCTCTCTCTCTCTCTCTCTCTCTCTCTCTCTCTCTCTCTCTCTCTCAAGATTGGAGATCTGGAAAACAACAATAGAGGAATCAATCAGCCCTATAGGGTTGGCAGTCTCATAGATTCCAACCTATAGGTTACAGTTGCTGAACTGATCTATTAGAGGGCGTGGGGACCGACTGAACAGCTGACGTGGCCTTTGTTGATCCAATGGAGCTATGCCAAAAGGCCCTTTGGTGGTCTTCTCTTCCAGACTGTGGCTCTTGATCCATTCACCCTCAGTCTAAACTCCTGAGGCGAAGCAGCCCAGAGGCAAGCCAGGGTTCCTCCCACACACACAGTATTTGGTTCATGCCCTCGAAAAGATGCGGGGTGTCCTGCTCCAGTGTCTGCTATGCCCCAGAACCTTACCAACCAGAATGGAGAAGTACAGTAAGCACATCTGGCAGCCCCTTAGCCACCAACACATTGCCAGATGAATTCAGAAATATTCTGCCTGGGAGGGGCGGGGGTGTTTTTTCTGTCTCTTTTGATTAAAGAAAGCGTGAAAGGATTAGTGGTAGCTCTAATGAACCAAAAGCAAGAGCTCGGAATAGGAAAACGTGGTTGGATCCGGCTTGCGGGGTCTGCTTAATGGATTTTGGAGTGAAGTTTTGAATAATTAATGCACTTTCTATTTGGACATTTTTGGATGCACACCATGCTGCCATCTCGGCCGCTTTAGGGGTCTGGCATGGTCAGACGCTTGCTATGCTGGAGACCATTGATCAGTTCTGTGAAGCTTGGAGCGTCCAGGCAGGTTATTTGGTCGAAGCCAAATCCATCTAATTTGTTTGGCCGAATTTGGCTTCAAATATATGTGGAGGGTGGGTAAGAGTAATAATTAAGGTGGGGGTAAATGGATACACAATTGGTGCTAGTTGTTCCCTTTCTATTTCCCACTCTGCTGTATGGGGAGGTTAGGGGGTTCAAGCACTACAATAGGAGTGTTCGAGACATTCCATATTGGAATAATAAACTTCTTTCAGAAAATAATTCATAGGGTTATTGTAGGCTTGATAATGTGCTTTGCCCAATAAGAACAGTGTAACATTCTTATTATGACTATAATATATATTAGTAATGATCAATACAAATGAACACTGTAACAGTAAAAAAAATCAGTTTACAATGCTGGCATAATTAAAACATTTTTGTATTTTCTAGTTTTTTTTTGCCCAAAAATAAAGACCATTTTGTCTCTCAGAATCTCCTTCATTCTTTTCGAGTCACACTCCGATTGAAAACAAAGATCTGTTTCTCTGTGATCACCAAGGTAATGTTTAATTTTGCAGACTGGCTGCTGATTGGGTGGTCGAGCAGCTGACCCCACACAAATTGGTTAAAGCATGCATGCAACTAATAATGAATACACAATGGAAATTAGCACCACACACCGTGGGTAATAATAAGCAGTGCTCAGATGCCTGAGCGTTCGCTGCGCTATATAAATGCAAGTTATTAATATTATTATTATGAAAATAAATAATACAGTGTAGAGCTTGCAGCCTGGTCCTCTAGTCAGACCCCAAGCACCCTCACAGAGCTTATCCAAGACACCCTCACATTCCCCATACGGACAATGGGACCACCTGTGGCATGACATTTTTTACAGGGTGTCTATGATAAAGCAAGCATGATAAGTGTTATTACGTGGAAATGCTGGCATTTGGTGTAGCCAGTCTAGCCAGTTCTTGTGATGGCAACCTCCCTGCCAGACACATTCAATGAAAATGTATGTCTCTAAATACTTCAATATTTCCGTATCTCTCCCTCTGATCACGCTTTTGCCAGCAAGCAATGTCTGGGGTAGATCTAGCAAACTGGGGGCAAGCAGTGTGTTAGCGGAGGTGGGGGGTGGAGAGGACAGAGTGCAGGTGGTCTGTAAAAAACACCCTGTAAGGTGCAAGGCAGGTTTCTGCAAACTTTGGCTCTCCAGAGGTTTTTGGACTACAACTCCCATCAGCCCTAGTCAGCATAGTCAATGGTGAGGGGGCATGGGAGTTGTAGTCCAAAACATCTAGAGAGCCACAGGTTGCAGACCCCTGGTGTAAGGGGTAAGTGGGGCATGGGGGAAAGTATACATATGGTGAGGGGACATAGGAGAAAGGTGGGTACAGGTGGGCAGGGCTCTAGATGGTGGGGGAGGGAGGAGTAAAACGGGTACAGGGGCAAGGTCCAAAATCAGAGCGAGTAGAGCGCTTGCTTTGACATCTGTGCAGAGTCTGTTGACGCAGGTTCGAATCCCGGCAGGACCAAACTCAGCGTTTCATCCTTCCGAGGTCGATAAATGAGCACCACACACCGTGGGAAATAATAAGCAGCTCTCAGATGCCTGAGGGTTCGTAGCGCTATATAAATGCTAAATTAATTCATTAGTTAAGGATAACGGTGGCGGAGGGAGGAGTAAGAGGGGTACAGGGGACAAGGATAAAGATGCTGGTGGAGGTGGGTAAGTGGGGCACAGAGGCCAAGGATATAGATGGTCGTGGAAAAGGGGGTAAGAGGGACAACTGGGGCAAGGATCTGGAAAGTGGGGGAGGAGTAAGAGAGGCACAGGTTGGAACCACTTGTAAAAAGAAACGGTGAATATTTTTACTGCTGGCAATCTACTGTGTTTTAACGTAATCCATCAAGGTTCACGTGCGAGCAGCCCTATGAAATATTCCCATATTGAGAGCCAGCGGCCTGTCAGTAAACCTCCCAATGTCCTCCTAGGCCAGTCCATCACTTGTGACTGGCCTGCTATACGCACATTACGCTCCCGTGCGGCGCGCGTGCGGCGCAGCACTCTAGCCCTCCTCATCAGTATTCACACCTTTAATTCAGCACCGCAGGGAAAATTAAGGAAAGGGGAAACAACGGCCAAGAACGCAGCACGCCAAGATGGATACTTGGTACAACAATGTCATTACCATGTGGACATTATCCACACTACAGCAATTACACCGCGGATACGGGACGGCCGCAATTATGGCTTCATCCGGAAAGCGACAATATTTTGAAAGGCCATTGTTTGGGCTGCCACCAGTGTTCTTGTCTGGCGGGGAAGCGAAGGCTGCAAACTACAAGGAGATTAAGAGTCATAATTTAAAACTGAAATAAAAAGAAGGGACTGTTTGCCCTTTAGGGCGGCTAAGAATGTCGTTTCATACTGTTGAGCTTTGCGGTTTTAATGCTGCCCTCCTGAGCGGGGCAACTTCAGCTTTTCAGCAGATACAGTGGCGGCTGTCGAACCTTTTAATTGGGGGGGTGCAAATATTTGCCCCAAATAGTCGAGAGGGCCCGGGCGTAGCCGGGGAGACCAAACCAACAAAGGAGGGTTCGGGAATTCTCCCCTCCACCCCTGAGAACATTTTTTGAATAATGGGTTAAATTTAGGGAATTATACAACCCAATTTTATGTGAAAAATTGGCTACAAAGCAAGACAGCTTGCAGTCCGTTTTGTAGGGTAACTCATGCAACAACCCAATAGATGCAAGTCACCAACAGAGCACAGGGCATTTACTAACGCATTTCCACGATGTCTTGCTCCACAATATATGCCATGATGAAAAACATGTTCCTGCTAGCTGTGCCCATACATTACAATGCGGGCAGCACCAATATATGCCAGTGTTCTCATATAAGAATATGCTCATGCTTACATTACGCATAATGCTAGTAATTATACTATAACAAAGCATGTCCAAGCTGGCTCTTACAATATATACCAGTACCACCACTTAAGATAGTGCTGTTGGCTTTTCCGTTAAAAATGCCATGCCACAAGAAAATATGTCCAGACAGACTAACACTTACCATGCTTACTTTATCATAGATGCCCAGTAAATAATTTTATGTAAAAGTAACACATGGCAACACTGGCTGCACTAAAATGCCAGTCTAGCCACAAGTTCTATTTAATGTATTTCCTATAGCACTAAAAGAATGCAATCTGCCCGGTCCTTCTGTCAGATAAGCTCCTCCTTTCTCCCGACTTCACCCCTGTTCCCCGTCTTTCTTTAATTCCTTCCTGCTCACCTGGGGGTATCTCTTCCTTTTCTGCTCCAAATCTCCTTCTCCAGACCGCTTGCTCTCTTGTCTGATGATAAGACCTACCCCGAGAGGAAGCCACCCTGCCCCTCTAACTCGGGGCAAAGGGGCCCCCGAACCGGGGTAGACCGGTGTAGGGGAAAAAGCCGAGCGGGCACCAAAAAACCCCTTGTTGTAGGTCTGGTAGCAGAGCTTGGCAGGACCACTTCCGATGGTAAAGTGGCTAAGCAAAGTGGAGAGCCAGCAGGGACCGGGTACAGAGAGAGTGCACGGGGAAAAGACACACACTAACCCAGACGAGGGAGAGAAAGAACTAGAAGGACGTGGGAGGCAAAGAGGAACGGAAGGAGATGGCAGAGAAGGTAAGAGAGGTAAGGGTGAGAGAGGTGGCAGCGGCCACGGAACGGAAAACTGCAGCGTACCAACCCGAAGCCTGACGCGAAGGTTGCAACGCGCGGGCTTCCGGGTTGGATGACGTTAAATGGGCTCCGCAGAGGGAGGGCGGAAGACTAGACCGCTGCAAGCGGACGCCGGCAGCGTGACAGCCGAATCAATGGCCGCCCCAGTGCCAGCGTCTCCACAGCCGCCAACGGCGGCCGAGCGTGACAGTATGCCCCCCTCCAGAGCCGATCCCCCCGGGCTTACCCGGATGAGCCCGGTGAAAACTCCTGACTAGTATGGGTGCATGAACATCGGATTTAGGCTCCCAGGAGTCCTCTGAACTGGGGTAGTTCTTCCAGGAAACCAGATATTCCAACCTGCCCCTACGATATCTGGAATCACGGATGGCCGATACTTCGTATTCTTCGGGCAGGGATTTGGCATAACTGGACAGCCCTGTAGCCTTCTTAACTGAAAGGTGGGGATCAACCAGACGGAGGAGAGAGGAGTGAAAGACCGGGTGTACCCGGTGCATGGACTTGGGCAGTTGTAATTTATAAGCAACTGGATTGATCTTCTTGATGATCTTATAAGGCCCTACAAATCGGGGAGTCAATTTGGTCGAATGTACCCATCTAGGCAAGAATCTGGTTGATAACCAAACCCGATCACCCTCCTTCCAATCAGGGCAGGGCAAGCGAGCCCTATCAGAAAAAACCTTATACCTGTGCCTAGCGGCCGCCAAACTCCGTTGAGCGGTAGAGTGTGCGGCCGTTACCTGATCCAAGGTAGATTCAATAGTGGGTATATTAGAGGGTGAGGAAAAAACAGGAAGTACACTACGAGGGTGAAACCCATAAGAACAGAAAAAGGGGCTAAGACCCGTCGCCGAATGGACTGCGTTATTGTAGGCGGATTCTGCTGTGGGCAGAAGGTTAACCCAATTGTCCTGATTCTTGTTGATGTAACACCTAAGGTATTGCTCAAGGGAGGCGTTAAGTCGCTCCGTCCGACCATTGGTCTGGGGGTGGAAGCCAGATGATAAAGCTCTTTCTATCCCTAGTCGGTGGCATAGGGCTCCCCAAAACCGAGATGTGTATTGGCTACCTCTGTCAGAGATGATTTTATCGGGAAGACCATGGAGTCTGAATATGTCCCTAAGAAAAACCTCTGCCATCTGGGCGGCAGACGGTATTCCTTGTAGTGCAGAAAAATGCGCCAGTTTAGTAAATGAGTCTATAGTAACCATGAGACAGGTCGAACCCTGGGATAAGGGCAGGTCTACAATGAAGTCAGTAGAGATTTGAGACCACGGTCTGTTGGGTAATTCTGGTTGCGTCAATAACCCATATGGTTTGCGGGTTGTATTCTTATTCTGTGCGCACACCATACATGTTCTACAGTGACGTCTCACATCCTGGGAGAGCGATGGCCAAAAGAATGAGCGAGAGATCAACTCTGTAGTTCCTTTAACTCCTCTATGTCCAGCGATCACATGGTTATGGCCCCAGACCAGGACCTTCTGCTGTAAGGTTTTGGAGGGAACATACAAACGCTGTCCCACAAGCAAAAGTCCTTCCGACCAACGGATCTGTGGACGTAGATTCCCAGGTATTAAGGTGACTAAGTCCAGTCTGGTTACCATCTTGGTTTCTTGCAGGAAGGAAGAAACTAATCCCACAATCCTGCTTTGGGGAAGCAGAGGGTTACAGACTGGAGGTGTGAGGTACTCGGAAGACTGACTTCTGGATAAAGCATCGGCCAGACTATTCTGAGTGCCTGGTATGTACGTTATAGTAAAATCATATTGGCTAAAGAAATGTGCCCAACGGGCCTGCCTTGAGTTGACACAATCCATACTTCTGAGTACCTTCAGGTTCTTATGGTCAGTACGTAGTACGAAAGGATGGGTCCCGCCTTGTAGTAGGTGTATCCATTCTTCACAAGCGACCTTGAGAGCCAAAAGTTCTTTTTCTATTACGGAGTAATTCCGTTGGCTTGTTGAAAGAGTTTTAGAAAGATAGGCTAACGGATGTTCCTTGCAATCACTGAGTTGAAGGAGAACAGCTCCCAAGGCGTTGGCCGAGGCGTCGGCCTCAACAATGAAGGGCTGATCCTGATCCGGTTGAGACAGAATCGGCGCAGAGCAGAATCTTTTCTTCAGGTCCATAAAGGCTTGGTTGGCCAATTCCGACCAAAGAAAGGGCTTGGCATCTTTCTTCAGTAGAGCGGTTATGGGAAGCACAATCTGTGAGAAGTGATTGATACATTTTCTATAGAAATTGGCCAACCCCAGAAACCGTTGGACGTCCTTTAGGGATGCAGGAACTGGCCAGTCCAAGATGGCAGAAACCTTCCTCGGATCCATCGAGATTCCATTTTGAGAGAGGATGTATCCTAAGTATGGAATAGAAGGCTGGTAGAAGAGGCATTTCTCAAGCTTGACCAATAGCTGTTGCGACCTTAAACACTGGAAGACTGTCTGCAGATGACACACGTGTTCAGAGTCGGTCTTCGAGAACACCAAGATGTCATCCAAATAAACTATGACACTGCAATACAACAGATCGGAAAACAGGCGATCCATAAAGCGTTGGAATATGGCGGGTGCGTTTACTAGGCCAAACGGCATCACCCGATACTCAAAAAGGCCAAACGGGGTCCGAAAGGCCGTCTTCCATTCATCCCCATGTCTAATTCGTTGGAGATGATAAGCACTACGCAGGTCCAATTTAGAAAATATTGTGGAACCTTGGACGGCTTCCAGAATGTCTGCTATCAAGGGCATGGGGTAACGGTCTCGCACCGTGACCTTGTTCAGGCCACGATAATCAATACAGGGCCTTAGCTCCGAGGAATCCTTCTTAGGTATAAAGAAGAGAGAAGCACCGGCCGGGGATTTGGAAGGTCGAATAAGGCCATTCACTAAATGGGAATCCAAATATTTGCGAAGGGCCCTCTTTTCCATAAGAGACAAGGAGAACATGCGACTGAATGGCACCAGGGCATCAGGCAGCAACTCGATGGCACAGTCTTCCGGCCGATGTGGGGGTAGTTCCAAAACCAAGTTGTCTTTGAAGAGGTCCGAGAATTTGGTCAATTCCGGAGGGACCTCACAAATCTCGTTTACTCCTTCTTGTAGAGGAGTAAGGACCTGTACCGGTTCTCCTGAAGGAGGGAGTCCACAATTGTGTTTACAAAAAGAGGAAGTGAAGGCCAAAGTGTTCTGTGTCCAATCTATAAGCGGATTATTCTTCCTCAACCAGGGGATTCCAAGTATTACTGGGAAATGCGCTGCTCAGATTAAGTCGAACTGTAGCTGTTCCGAATGGTGGAAGATGCAAACCGTCATGGTTTCTGTGGAGTGGGTGATAGGACCCGACGAAAGCGGGGAACCATCGACTCCTTCAACCTTCTGGACTTCCTCCCTTTGTACCAGAGGGAGCCCTTGTTTATGTGCCCACGTCGTGTCCATAAACACTCCTGCAGCACCACAATCCAACAGGGCCATGGTGGTAAGGACCCCCATCGAGGGAGTCAATTGGATGGGGACTGCCATGAGACGTGAGTCCAGTGTGGTTGGGTGAGGAGCCACCGTCACTGTAAGGTAGGGACTAAAAGTCTGGCCTCGGTCACTCGTCCCTTTTAGTTCCGCGGTCGTTCGTTTCCCGACCGTCTAGGCGGTACTTCGGGACAATTTTGAAGCAGATGTGAATCCGAGCCACAGTACATACAAAGTCCCAATTCTCTGCGGCGTCTTCTCTCTTCGGATGACAATGGAGTTCTGGCTGAACCGACTTGCATAGGTTCTTCCTTGTTGCTGGGGTGAGCTGGGGAAGGTAAGGAATGGGTACCTTGAGGAAAGGAGACAGGGGACTTATGCTTCTTTCTTTCTGCCTTGCGTTCGTTCAAATGATACTCAATCTGGGTAACTATGGAGAACAAATCCGACAGGGTTGTGGGACGAGCTATTCTTGCCAGCTCGTCTTTTATCTCCTCCTTCAGTCCACGACGGAATACAGTATACTGGGCCTGTTCTGGCCATCCTGCGGTGGAAGCCAAGCGCTTAAAGGTGGATATATACGTCAACAGGTCACTAGAACCCTGTTGAACGTCCAATAGCTCTTCTGCTGCCACATGAGTAATCTCAGCTTGTTCAAAAGTCTGGCGCAATAAGGTCACAAAACCACCGTAATTATTAATCACAGGATCGGTGTTTGACACCCAGGGAGTGACCCAGGCTAATGCGTTCCCTGTCATGTTGGATATCATAAACCCCACCTTGGTGTGATCAGTTGAAAACAAACCTGGTCTGAACGTGAAATACATAGAACATGCTTCCAGAAATTCCTTGAGGCGCTTCGGGTCCCGTCAAACTTGCCAGTAGACAAAGCCATGGGAGGCAAGTCGTGATCCCTGGGTTCTCGAGCTGTGATCAGTTGCCTCAATGCGAGATTGTCAGCCTTAACGTTCTGTAATTCGACGTTCAAGGCCTGGACTGCGGCCACTAACTCTTGTACTTGTTCGGGGGTGGCCATAGTTGCTTCCTGGCGTTGCAATCTGTCAGATAAGCTCCTCCTTTCTCCCGACTTCACCCCTGTTCCCCGTCTTTCTTTAATTCCTTCCTGCTCACCTGGGGGTATCTCTTCCTTTTCTGCTCCAAATCTCCTTCTCCAGACCGCTTGCTCTCTTGTCTGATGATAAGACCTACCCCGAGAGGAAGCCACCCTGCCCCTCTAACTCGGGGCAAGGGGGCCCCCGAACCGGGGTAGACCGGTGTAGGGGAAAAAGCCGAGCGGGCACCAAAAAACCCCTTGTTGTAGGTCTGGTAGCAGAGCTTGGCAGGACCACTTCCGATGGTAAAGTGGCTAAGCAAAGTGGAGAGCCAGCAGGGACCGGGTACAGAGAGAGTGCACGGGGAAAAGACACACACTAACCCAGACGAGGGAGAGAAAGAACTAGAAGGACGTGGGAGGCAAAGAGGAACGGAAGGAGATGGCAGAGAAGGTAAGAGAGGTAAGGGAGAGAGAGGTGGCAGCGGCCACGGAACGGAAAACTGCAGCGTACCAACCCGAAGCCTGACGCGAAGGTTGCAACGCGCGGGCTTCCGGGGGGTGGATGACGTTAAATGGGCTCCGCAGAGGAAGGGCGGAAGACTAGACCGCTGCAAGCGGACGCCGGCAGCGTGACGGCCGAATCAATGGCCGCCCCAGCGTCTCCACAGCCGCCAACGGCGGCCGAGCGTGACACCTTCCCAAAGGTAGTATGCCAACCAAATCAGAAGATCCACACAAACGACCAGTCTATCGTCTTGAGAGACCTAAGAAAATGACACTGAAGAAACAAATCTGTCCAAGGCTAAGGTCTGTGTACATCACAGCATGTCTGTGGACACATACCATAGGCATGGCTCCCTATACATGCCTTCTAGAATGCAGCTATGGCTATGACAAATCCGGTCTAGCAGCTTGCATAGCCATCCACACTGAAACCCCTGACGTACTTCAACACCTCTGCCATTAGTGTACAGCGTCCACCTACGTAACAATTCAGTCTAGCTGGGCACACATTGAGTCTCCTGCACTAGCACTCCATCCTAAACCACCAACAGCGCCCACCCACGTGCCTGACCTCCGGGCTGCTTACTGGGGCCCGGCCATCCCTCCTAACACCTAGCCCAACCAAATTGAACTTCAGTGTGACCAATTCAGAACAAATCCTCCTCTCCAGGTACCCCTCAAAAAGCCTCGCTGGGCTGGGTATGTTGGGTCGTTATAAGGGGTGTGCTGTGATCCCGCATTTATAGAGCGCTACGATCGCCATTGCAAACACTTATCGACACACCAGTAAATCTGAGCAAAAAATCTGCATGGAAAGTTGGGCAGAGTAATAAAAAAAGAAAAAGTGAGTGCATTGCTCGAGGGAATGCTTCTAAAGCATTCTGGGCACCACTGAAAGCTCTTTCCATCAATTTGTAGCTTGCCTGTGCAATTGCAAAATGGGACCGATATTATCCGATTAGGTCCAAGCTGCCCCAAAAGGAGTATTCTGGCCTGAACATGCTGCCAACCCATCGGCACGAAAGAATCTGTCATGTTTCGACCAATTTAGGTCAATCCCTCGACTTTTTATGAAAAGGAGATTTGTCAGTGGCTTTGTAGAAGTCAGGCGAAGGGCCTTCCAGAAGGTGGATGCCTGAATCGTGAAACTCCAACCCCCAAAACAGGATCTTCTGAAACGTCGGAAGTCACATCATTGGGGAGTAAGTGTCTAGCAAGAACCCAGTGTTGCCAGTTTGCTAGTGAGGAAACCCGGCACCATCTTGTAATGTAACGTAATGTACTAAATGTGTAGAGCGCAGACTAAGGCCCAAAGGGATGTAAACGCTACGGAGGGACACTAGTGAACTCAGAAACCGTGGGCATCGCTTAAAGGAGGTGTGTTTTTAAGGCAGATTTTCAGAACTGCCGGCACTGTACAAGGCTATACAGATGTTTTACACTAGGCCCTTGCAGATGTGCACCTCTCTGGACTCCAGATAACTAAATCTCTAAGCGGTGCAATTCTATTGACATCATGGGAAGGACAATTGTCGGGCTCTGCCCGGGGCAGCAAGTACAGGGACCGAACAACATCACGACCACATTCACCAGTAGTCATGATGTTGCACACTGGGCCAATGGGCCGAAAGTACTTGGTAGCTGTACAGTGCCCTAAGTCATTACACTGGCCCAAATGAGTCCGCCACACTGGCCCACACTGCGCCATCGGGCCAGCCCTTTGTTCTTCAGCCTACGACTCTTAGGGCTAATGCAAATGGAACAGGTGCAGCGGCCTGAGGCTTGCTTTGCTGATGGGTCCATCTCGTCGCCAGGTGCACGGGATGGAGGCTGCTGCTGGTGATGATGTGAGAGCTGGGCTGTGGTGGTCGTTAAGGAGCATTTGACTTCCTGTTGTTCAGGTTTTGGGCCCAGCCATAGCAGGTAATTGTACCGAGCACTAGGTCAGGGGTCTGCAACCTGTGTAATAAAAAGTGCACTGAAGAACTCAATACCAACGAAAGAGCCATTAGAAACCAAAAAAAGACACAGCGACAATCCCGCAGCGCATCCATCCTCGCACTGCTAAAGGAACCTGGTGCTACACGCGGACGACGGATCACCACTGTCAAGGGCAACCGCTACCAGAACACCATAGCCAAAGCCAATAACGTAAGCAGAGCCCTCTACAAAGCCATCAAGCATTGTATCAACTCTCTGCCTGACCCGCCTGTGCTGCCCCCATCGAAAGAAACCACTGCCATCAACTCTTTATCAACAAGTGCAGCACGATTTACCGGCAAGTGGACACCAGCGCCACCATGGACAATGCACCATGCATCACATCTTGCAAAATAAACACTAGCTGAATAATTTCAAGATACTCACCATGGAAGACCTGACTGCCACCCTCTGATCCCTCAAGACCACATCATACACAGACAACCTTCTCCCTGACTCCATTCTCAAGACCGTTCCGATGGAAGCACTCTGCCCTCTCTTATCACAATCCCGTTGCAGGCCCGGGGGTGGCAGGTCAATAGGAAAGGGGGATCCCCCTCTAGTACACTAGGGAGGTGGTGGACAGGGATGCTGGCTGGCTGGCGTAAACGTGTGGGTGGGCGCAACCCTGTTGCAGCCCGTGAAGAAGGGCTGAATGCAAGGAGGGCACCGCCCAGCACGAGCCAAGGAACAATAAATATGTGTGAGCCCGGCACGTGCAGCGTATTACCTGGCACGTGCAAGAAGCCAACGCCCCTGCGCATCTAGCTCTGTCAAGGTGTGGCTCAGGGCTATAAAACCACGCCCCGGACCGCACCCTGCTACAGTAGTGTTCTGCTTACCGCTCCTGTGCTCAGCATCTTCTACGTTGAGGTACTTGGTCTGTAGTATCCTTCAGTATCCTGTTGAAACCCTTCGGTTCTTCTGCATCCTCATCAACCTTCAGTATCCTGGTCTTTCGTCCTGCTCCGTGGCCTTCGGCATCCTGGATGGCACAGTTCCACTGTGGTCTCTGGTTCTTCCTTGCACCTCCGTTCGGACTCTGATCCTGTCTTTCGCTGCCGAGGCCAGTCCCGATTATTGTACCTGATGCCCTGTAAGAAAGCAAGCAACAGAGTGAGCATCTGAATCCAGCCTCCATCCCCTCACACCTTAAACCTCCTCTTGAGAACTTGAGAACTCACCTGTGTTTTTAGACTCAATCCTCCTCTCTCGGTGCTTCTCCGCTGATTCGACGCCGTTCGCTCTGATCCTGGTTTGGGAGAAGAACACAAGATCGTCAGTGGTGGATCCACATCCAGAGAACTATCTCTCATCAGTGCCAGCCCCCCTTTGATCGGCAAAGAGACTTACCTGTTCGGCGTCATGCCCAATACCCTTTGATCGGCAAAAAGACTTACCTGTTCTGTGCCACGCCCAACATGCCGTGGCAATCACAGAGACACTTACCTGTTTTGCATTCCCTGCTCACATCTCTTTGACGAATAACATGGGGCCGGTCCATCTCAGAAGCCAAAGTCATCATTACAGAATCATAGGTGAGCCGCGCCCACACGCCCCAGCCAGCCTCATTCCTTCAGGGGATAGACGAGAGGTGGGGAACCACAGTTATTAATCTACAGTAGATTTACCCAGTGTTCACCCCTAAATTGACCTGACACTCCCCCAGAACATCACTACCAGAAGTCCCGAACACACCCAGACCCCTCTCAACCTCACGGTCTCTTGGAGGTTCTGGCTCCATCTGGCCGGCAGGGGAAGGTGTGGCTGGGATATACGACTGGGCAAAGAGGACCACTGCCGGGGCCACACTGCAGTACAGTCTGGACTAGGCACTCCTGCAGGGCACCAGAGGTAAGCGTGACACTCTTGACAATCATCATCAGCTCCCTCACTCAAGGCATCTTTCCCTCAAGCCACAAGACTGGACAAATCCTGCCACTTATTAATAAACCAACACTGGACCCTGAGAATATCAGCAACTACCTGCCCCTTCATCCTTGAGAAAGCAGTAGACACGTAATTCCTCCAACACCTCAACACCAACAACCTCCTTCAGTCCTACCAATCTGGCTTCAGATGCAGCTCGGAAACCGCTGCAATCAAGATGATCGATGATGCCCATACATTCCCCTTGGTTCCACTCAACCTATCAGCATTCTTCGACACAGTAGAGCACCAGACACTCACCAACATTCTACATCACCGCCTAGGGATCAGAGAGATCGTCCTCAGCTGGTTCAAATCCTACCTTGCTAAATACCACCAATTCATCCAAATGTATTGCTCCAGATCACCAACTCTACCCATCACCTAGGGAGTCCCGCAATGCTCCGTCCTCTCCCGAGGGAAAGAGCCAACCTCAAAACCTTGGGGGGGGGGGGTGCTGGATGCCAGCTTTGGAAACTCATAGTGAGTGGGGCTAATAAACCCATTGTACTGTCGGTCTCCCTACAATCCATTTAAGGGGGGCGTCTGGGCCTTTCAAGCATTTCCTCTTAAATGGCCTCCAGAGCAGGTGCCCCATGCTGGCAGTCTTACGACACAGAAAAATACTCCTTCAATTTGGACATAAGTGTGCAGTGCACACGTTACAGGCTGGCTTTGCTGGTGCATTCAGACCTGTCACCTCTCTCAGCAACATTCTTATCACCTCGTTGCTGATTTTCCCAACATTAGCCCTCTACTGTCAAAGAGCGATTAACAGCTTTTCAGCAGATATTTAGTGTTTCAACTCCACGCTGGCTGCCCGCTCTGTGATAATTGGCAGCTATTAGCCACCCCTGTGCGTTCTTTTGACATACTTTTAGCACTCCACGGGTGACTCAGACAGTTTTACCAGCTGGAAGACGGGGGGGGGGCAAAACATAATGTTGAAATGGGCCCAGACCAACCCTGACATATCCTCCCACCCCTCCCCTGAGCCCAGGAGGCTGTATAGCTATTATGCCTTCCTTTGACCCCTTAGTTGCATCTTTCACCCCATTTCAGAGTCTATTTACTTTCATAAAGATGATAATGATTGGAGGTGGGAGCCATCTGAAAGCTTTTTTCCGGTGCTCCAGCCGCATTGCCACAAGAAGCCTCGAGGAGCAGACCCTCGCAGGGTGACGACTGAGGATGAGTTTTCTTGCTCTTTTAGCTTGAATATCCTTACAGAAAGGAAATGAGCTGGTGCTTGACAAAAGGCGATGGGATGGCCTTCACGCCTTAAACACCAAGGACAGGGGTGTCTCAATTCTAAATCAATAAAAAGACTCTCTTGATCCTGAAGAAGATGACGGATTCAGTCCGATGCCACCGAAACCGGTCGACCTTTTCCAAAGTGGACATCCTTTTATTAAGTCAGGACACCAATAGAATGATTCTTTTGTGTTTGTTTGTGCATGGTGTTTGACACTGTGCGTTTTGTATTGAGTTGTTGTAGATGCAGCAAGTTCACACTTCTTTTGAGCACACTACAGTGTGCGTTAATAAAGGATGGAGAAACAATACCCATTGTAATACTCCAACGATGATTTCCCAGACCGGGCTGGTCCGATCTGTCGGGATATAAGCTGCTTTTTGACAGTATTGTTTAGCTGCAGTTTAGTGGAGGGAACTCTTTCGTTCTCCTATTCTTTTAGATTGGTGGCGAACCACCATTGGCCTAAGGACTGAAACCCCTTTCCTAAGGATAGTTGTGTGCTTCCATTTGAGGGACAGCGCCCGTTTATTTGTAGAGTAGTCATACCAGTACAACATTTACGTCATCTCCAGGCACCCTGTGTGTGTTGTCTAAGGTATAGGTTAGTGCCGGAGAAGCAAATTGTAGATTAACAGTAATTTTCCCTGCATGCTTTCTTGCCCACACCAACCCTGACACATCCTCCCACCCCTCCCACCCCTCCTCTGAGCCCAGGAGGCTGAATAGCTATTTCACCTTCCTTTGACCCCTTAATTGCATCTTTCACTCCAATTCAGACGCTATTTACTTTCATAAAGATGCTAATCATTGGAGGTGGGGACAATCTTAAAGCTGGGCCCAGCATTTAAGCTTTTTGCTTCACCATAGAGAAGAGAGGGTCCGAGAAATGCCCCTCCTCACCCCCATGAACATGACAGCCCGAAGAGTTAAGGATGCCCGAATCCACTCATTTTACAGACAATCCCCAAGTGTACCACTGACTGGCACGTATGCAGAGAGGTATTCCCCCAGACAGCCTTATCCAGCGCATGTCCTCATGGATAACGGTGACTCAACGGTGATCATGGATCCGAACCCCATGATGAACTGCATGATTAGGTGCTGAGAAGTCACTGTCCTGGCGTCACTAGTAACACCATGACGTAGCTGAGTTAGCCATGAAGATCACTCGCAGCCATGCTTACACACTTCTGTAGATAGAGGACAGATGCATATACATACTGTCAAAGCTTTTATTATTTTTCTCAAGGCAACAAGAGATCCTGAGCAAGCTTGCAGATGCTTATGGTAATTAACCGTATGGAACTACAGTAGTATATATGGAGCCTGGAAGGACCATGTACGACTAACCTATAGGAAACATAGCACAGTATAAGCATGTAGAAATCACATTATAAGTCTAAGGAAAATTACAGACGGCCTCAGCTACAGGACACCAGACAAATGATGCAGACTCAGGCTGCACGAAGCAGGAAGACCAAGCTCACAGCCATGGTCAGAGATAAACAAGTGCATTCCAAGTTCCAAACTATGAAGGGCCAGCTGCAGGAAAATGGAATAAATCCTCATAAATGCAGACCCAACGAGCTTGATTTTGTGGTCCACAACCACATGATGCGGCCTAACTAGACAATGGGTATTCAACTGTGGTGGGAAGATGAGCTTTTTCTCAGCAACCCAGACGAGAAGTGAAAGAAATGTTGCAACGTGAAGCACACCCTCAAAGGCAAAGGTGGTCTACTACCAGATAGATTTGGGGGACATAGTCACTTCCCATCACCGTGAAGAGGTGCACCGAGGGCAGAGAACCAAATCGGGTCCCAGGCCTGGGTAGAGCAGTTCCAACCAATTAGGAGACGTAGGGGTGGATGACAAAAGGGCAAGGGCCAATGGTAGGTCTGCGACTTTGCAACAATGTAATAGATTGTCTCATGGGAAAGGGGTAGACTAGCTACATGACATGAGAAGGCCAATCAACTAAGACACCTGTAGGTGATTCATAGGTTATACTACTCCAAGCACCCAATCAGTAAAGGGGATACGTTTCTCGGGGAGGGTACAGGGGATGATAGCATGTGGCATCATAACTGTGAAATGCGCTTTGTGAAATTGAGAAGTGCTGGAGAATTCTGATTATCCTGTATGGTTCCTGTCATTTTTTGGTAATAAATGACAGTTCTAACTTGCTGTTGGCTGAGTCCTCTGTTTATTCTGGGGAAAGGTTTGTTGGGCCCTTGGGAGCCGAGCGAGTAAGCTCCTAGGCATCCAGACCTCTGGTATAGCGGGTTTTCTCACCAACAAGAGGGGTTCTGTTCATATTTCCTACTTGCAGCAACACCATTCATCAACGGATGCCGTGAATTCAACCCCATCACCCTGACCCTCATTGAACTGCACTGGTTCCCACTTTAGGCATGCAGCACCTTCAAATCCTGCTGCATCATCTACAAG
The DNA here is from genome assembly GCF_040938575.1 of Ambystoma mexicanum. Lineage (NCBI taxonomy): Eukaryota > Metazoa > Chordata > Amphibia > Caudata > Ambystomatidae > Ambystoma > Ambystoma mexicanum. The sequence goes on from NC_090932.1 coordinate 1,630,370,066, forward strand.
GCTGCCGCCTTCAAGTGCCCAGGCTCCCTTGCTGAGAAGTTCAGCATCTCCAGATGCCTATGATCTGCCAGAAGTAAGGACATGCGCAGACTTGAGCACTGCCGGTTCAGGAAGGAAAGAACCAGAAGACAGGCCTTCTCCGTCTATGCCCCCAGACTGTGCAACCTCTTCCCCATCAACAGGAGACCTGTCCTCTCGCGTCTACGTTTCAGGAAGGAGTTCAAGATCCTCCTCATCATGGAAAAGCTCCTCCCTAACATCTAGGTCCTCACACTAATCACTCCCGACCTAACCTGAGGCTGGGTGATCTGCTCTCCCTGTTTCTTCCTCTGGTTGCTTGTAGATCCTTACTTCCAAATTGTCCTCCTACCCCTGCCCCGTTGTTAGCTCCCTGCTCCCTTGTATTTCTGCTTCCCACATTGTGTACTTCCCCCTAAAACCTGCAGAGCATGCATGTCCTTCCGGAAGCTAGATCTGTGCTCAATATATACCCTAATAATAATAATAATAATAATAATAATATAACATGTTTGAGCTACCGCTCCCAGAATCCCTCACCATAGAATATGATTGCTATGGCTACTGGGAGTTGTAGTTCAGAATGTCTGGAAAGCCAAAGGTTTCAGACTGCTGCGACATGTGAGACAAGCTGAATGGTATGAGACCAGTTCCTGGAGGATGCGATATGCCTTCATTATGCATTAGTGCTACCATTGTCAGCACATATTGACATGTTCTAAACTTCTTATTCAACCAGCTAAGGGGAGCAAGAGGGGAACATTTGAACTGAAAGAAAATTGGGGGAAGGAAACCAGGATATCCCTGGAACAAAATAATGTTTTTAGACTTAATTATTTTAAGGTGTTGTATATAAATTGACGAAAATTGGAAACAATGCATTTAGGAAAAGTTTGTAATAAACAGTAAAATAAAAATAAAGAAATGAAAAAAATACATTGAAATTGAATTGGCTGAGTCAGCCTCCCCGTCTCCCCTTCACAGGAGTCTCTCAATGCCTTGGATGTTAATCAGGAGAGATGGATCATTCTCAGTTGATTCCTAATTGACAATGGATTAGGGGTATGCAAATTGAGACTTTCCAGAAACGTCGGACTACAACTCCCATGATCCCTCACTATTGATGATGCTGGTTAGTGTCCAGAGAATGTTATGCGCCTTCATTATGCATTAGTGCAGGCAATGTTGTCTTTGTATTTATAATGGGAGGTCGCTCCCATAGCCCATTTCCCCCGCCCTGCCCCAAACTTGTCTCGCCCCTGCATACCCTCTCGAGCCCACGTATACATATGCTCTCTATTATATTGAGGTACTCAAAGAAACAACTATGAACTTTGTGGCAGTGCGACCATTACAGACCGTTTCATAAAGTGCACTCATGCACAAGAGATGGGCTTCTTGGCGCTGAGCCGGAAGTTCCAATCCAGGAGACAGGAGAACAAATATTAAGGAAAAGGGGACAGAAATAGTCAGGTTGCACTGCCTTGTGAAAAGGAATTCACATGTGGCTTCAAATGAAAAGGAAATATCGTTCTAGAGTACCGGGGCCATGGGACTGTCGAGCAGGGAAAAGAGGTAGAGTGTGATGCGTATCAGGCCGCCTGTGACAGACCTTTCCCCAACCCTTCCAATCTTTGGCATCTCAATCACACTTCTGATCTCTTTGAACAGACCAGAGGTGCCCACCCTGGTAGAAGAGCACTCTAACCCTCTCTGCACTTAGGCAACGCTCTTTCAAAATTGAAAGTGCTGTAATTCAGCTCTGTCAAAGGACCTCTTTCCACATAGCATTCTAAGTGGTTGGCCCTAGACCCCCACTAAATATGACTCCCAAGCTGTGCTTTAAATAGAAACACAGAAGTGCAGGTACTCACTATGCCAGAGTACCTACTTACACTAGAGAAGTCCTGGTACTCCACTGTTAAATGCATTGGCTTCCTGCTGAGAAGTGCCAGTCCTATGTTTTGCAAAGTGCAGGTACTCAGGATCAGCCAGTACCTGTTGTGGTAGGTCAGAGGAAAGCGGCAGGCAAAGAGGTGGCATTTCTACTTGTGATTTTATTCAAATAATAAACAAAAGCCCCATCTATCCCTACCAGAAAGGGCTTTTCCCTACCTTACAGAAATCCAACTAGTGTGCTCGTCACCAGTGAGATAGTCCAAATCAAAATAGTCGTACTGCATCCATAAACTGCCCTACACTGACCCTACCCCTAAGGTTTGTATCAACCAACAAAACAAAAAGGGGTTCCAGGATAATGGCTCCCTTCTCCTGGACAGTCCATCTCAGCCTTAATATTCTATCTTGAGTTAGTTGCTTGCAACATAGTTCATCAGGTCCTTTACTTCCTCACGACGACTCTTCCACCTGGTCTCAGGTATCCCCTGTCTTGACTTATTTACAGTTCCTAGTTTCCCCACTTGAGGGGAAACTAGGAACTACTTACTTAAAGTAAGGGATCTACTCCTCTGGATTTCTTTTGTATCAATATCTCTCTCACTTGTTACACAGTCTCTTATTCCACTGAGACCTTTTACCATGTAGTTATCTTCTAAGCACTCTCCCCTATATAAACCAACATGTAGGTTCTTCTGTTCCTCTTTGCTTATGGCTTGATCTCCCCAACCACTGAGATGAATATTACCAGTCTGTTGACTTTCTTCCCCATCTTTACTGCTTTTGTAATCACTGGGACGAATGTGAGGAGTCCCTCGGTATAAGTTATGTACTCTGTTGCTTTTATAGTGACTGGGACGAGTATGATGAGTGCCTTGTGTTAGGGAGAATTCTCTGTTTAGGCTGAATTTCCCTACCTAGTGAGTCCCCCAGCAGCTTTGCTGGATTTCTGGGGTTTCTTTTTTTCTCCTGCCAAGAGTGAGACTCTTTTACCCTCACTCTTGGACATGTTGAAGTGTGTTTTCTTGGTTAAACCTTGTGTTGAATGGGCTATGGGGTCTTTTACCCCATAGGGCCTCATGTATTTTTGTGATGTGGGTTACACAGCACCCTATGTGCCGTGACCCAGGGGTGTCCTAGGGACTCCCCAACATAGACTCCATACCCTGGGACTGACTACTGTCTCCCAGGGCATGTAAAGTCACCAAAGACTTTGCTAGTCTTGAATCCTGAACAGAACCAGTACAAACCATCATATTGTGGACGTACTGGCTGGGGCAATTCGATTGCCCCAGGGTCTGTTAGTCGAGGGGGCACGTCTCCGTCCCCCCTGATCGAGTTTTGGCTGGTGGCAGTGGAAACTACTTTTTATATTCGACCGCGAATATTTCCCTATGGGATTTCCCATTGTTTTAGGCTAACACATTTAATTATTTATTTACGGTAGCCTTAAACATACCGCCGGTTTATATATTTATTATTATAACTCCGGTTGGGATTTTTTGCCAAAACTTGATTCTAAAATGGCGTTGGCGTTCGCCTCTGTAACTCTGACCCAAAGTGGAGCCCTTTGTTCCACTTTTGGCGGGCTTCTCCACAGAAGCCCTCCAAAGTGGTGCCACTCTGTCTGGGGTACTTAGGAGGGGTGGAGGGGGATTTAGGCACCCTGGACTGAGTTACCTTGGTAACTCAAGTCGCACTCCGTCCTGATTGGCCCAAGTGGTGAGCCGGCCGGCTCACCACTTAGCATGTTTGAGTGACAGCTAGGCTGGGTGAATGGGGGTTTGCTGCATAAAAGCAGGGCTTTGGGGACTGGAACTTCAGAAGTCGCCACAGGACCAAGAATCCGACGAGGGAAGAGCTGAGCCGACCTGCTTCGACGACACCACCCGGTGGAGCCCTGCTGAACCGTCTCACCACTTTTCCCGACGACCGAGGAGAACTCTTAACGGAGTGGCTCCTTCCCTTGACTGGTGGGGACAACCAGTTTTCGCCTTCTTTTCGCTTCTCGAGGTATCTCGTGGCCGCCTTGCCAGTGCCAAGCACCCCGGCAACCGGAACCCCACCACTTTTACCCCAACCACGAAAGTCGGTACAACTCTTTAACCGGAGGACTCCGCGGCTGGTTTCTTCGCGGGCAGTGCAACGACCTTCTTCTTCTGCTCTTCAGCGAGAACTTCTTCTCCCCTGACCGACGTCGAGCCTTGCTGCCACTGCCTGGAACAACTGCCACCGCTGGAGGATCCTTTCCACTTAAGGTACCGTGTTCCGCCTGGCTTCCCTTGCTTCCGACTGTACGGGGTAGATTTAGCCCCCGGCTTTCGACCCTGGGAGTGCCTGGGACACCCTGGCTAAACTTTCTAAGCCACTCTAAACTTTTTCTAACTCTTTGCAAGACTTTGAATCCCTAATAACAGTGTGATCTTGGGCACATTTTCGCTCCGGCTACTCTAAGAGTGGGCCCTGCCTAGTGACTTTTGCTCACCTGTGACTTTGTGCTTCTTTGAGCCTATTGCAAGTGTTCTGGACCTTAGAGTGGTGTGTTTAACCCATTTCTGTTTCTTTTTACCCCTTTCTTGAACCTACTAGAGTGTCATCTAACGTTAAGCGCTCACCTCTGTTTTAATTATGTGGTGTTAACCTAGAGTTGTCTAGATAGGAGTAAGGGTTGAAACTGCTTTCATTATAACTGTGTTTGAAGTGTTTTTACTATATTTTTCTAGAGTGATTTCAACTTATGTGTGTTTAATAAATAAATAACTATATACTTTTGAAACCAAGCTCTGGTCAGTGTTTGCTTATGCTATTGTATTTGAGTACCTATTGTGTATACTTCACATACTGCCTAACTCTTCTTGAGGGAAGTCTGACTGCTCAGCCACAGCTACCAAGTAAATCTGGGTGGTGCGGACTGCTACCAAGTGGGTTTACTGCTATACCTGTAGTCTTAAATCTTTTGCAGTGTTCCCCAAGGGAACTGCACAGGTTTCTGCCTAACACTGGTGTACAGCGGTGGGATTTGTATTGAGTATACATTTTATTGTACTCTAGATACCTTAGTGCAACTAACCACAAAGCTTAGCACTGTAAAAGTAATCCTCTAACATGTCAGTTATGGAAAGCTATAGTCAAGAGTCCCTTGCAGCCAAAACTGCTGATTGTTTAAGAGTACTCTGTAAACATAAAGACCTCCTGACTAAGGGCAAGAAAATGGAACTGATTGAAAGATTGTTAGCTAACCAAAGTCTGGGTGAGGGTTCAGAGGAACCTACCACTCCAGCAACTGTAGATGACAGTATTGAAATTAACATGGAGCAAAATGTTGATGATTCTGAGGAAGAGTCAGAAGAGGAGGGTGAGGCTGTTGTAACTGTCCCCCCTAGGCCTCTACCTGCTCTACCTGCTGTACCTACTGGACCTTTACCAGGTCCCACATTTAGTCCTCAGTACTTTGAACTGGAGAAAATGAAGCTAGAATTGGAGTATAAGAAACTTAATGCTCAAACTGACAAAGAACTAAGGCTAAGGGAAATGGAGCTCAAGTATGACTTAGAAATGAAGAAATTATCTGTTGAGAATGTCTCTCTCTCTGGCTCCTCTAGAAGTTCCAGTCCTAAAAGACCCCGGATGCCTAAAGAATTGATTGGTATGTATGAGCCTAAGTTGGATGTGTTGGATTGGTTGTCTCTGTTTGAATATAATCATGGGCTCCAGAACATCACAGGAAATGACTTACTCACCTGGTTGTTCTCTAGGCTTCCCCCTGTTGCAACTGATGTGGTAATGGAGATGGGGGAGGAGGATAGGAAGGACTATGAATGTGTGAAACTAGCTTTGATAGCTAGGTTTGAGAAGACCCCTTCCCAGTATCTTAAGAGGTTTAGGAACCTCAAAAAGCATGATGGTACCCCTTGGGCTACCTGGGTGAGTGAATGTTTGAAAAACTTAGAGGGATGGATTAAGGGTTACAAGGTGAACACTTATGAAGGTATGAAGAATTTGTTTATGTTGGAGACTATTTATGATGCCTGCTCTCCTGAGCTCAGACAACACTTGGCTGATTCCAGGGAATTAGATTCCCGGAAACTAGCTAAGGCTGCTGACTTGTGGGTTGCCAACAGGGCCACTCACAAGGATTCTGGGGTCACTCAGAAGAAGGATGGGGAGAAACAGCCTAAAAAGGACTCCAAAGAGAATTCTAATACTACAAATTCCAAAGAGGGCCCCAAACAAAACTATAAGGGTAAGCCACACGGGAAACCAAATCAGGCTAGTATACCTCCTGGTCCCAGACCAGAAGGAGGTCAGAACAAGCCTCCCTTCCAGCGAGCCTTTGGCTCATGCTTTGTTTGTAAGGCTACTGACCATGTGAAAGGAGATCCCAGATGTAAGGGTAAACCTTCAGGGGTCCAGCTTGCCTCCTTAGCCTTCGCTCCAGAAGAGGAAGTACATATGGCAAGTGGAAACTTTCTATTACTAGCTGATGAACCCACTGGAGTCTCAGCTAGTGTTTCTTTAGTCTCTCTGGGGTTGTGGGAACAACAGAATTTAGATGTCTATAACTCTATCCCAGATAATACTAAAGAGTATTATAAGGACAGTGTCCAGGTGAATGGTCAGGAGACTCCTGCCATTAGGGACACTGGAGCCAGCATAACTGTGGTGGATGAATCATTTTTCAAGGCAGAGGATGTTGCTAAGGCGCCCAAATGCCTCACCAAGTTAGCTGGTGGGCCTGTGCAGATGTGTCCCCAGTTACCAGTTCTCATCCAATGTAATGATATGGCTGTAAAAATACCTGTCAGTGTACAATGTGAAGTGCCAGGTAGGGTTCTGTTGGGTAATGACCTCAAACCTCTTGGAGTTGTATCTCATACCCCCAGACCCCCTAGCAAAAGGTTACAGGAACTCACAAAACCTGCAAGAGAGAAAACCCTGAGAGGGTTATCTCAGGAGATGATGACAGAAATCACTCCTCTCCCACTGGAGCAACTTACTGCAGTAACTACCAGATCAGGAGCAAAGGGGCAACCCAAGACTCCTAGGAAAAAGCCAGCAGCAAGCACCCCAGTGCTTCCAACAAGGACTTCCCCTAGGTTGTCCAAAGTTACACCTGTAACTCCACCTCCAGCTGAGGCTGAGAGGGAGGTACAACCCTGTGTGGTTGAGCTAGACTCTGAGGAAGAGCTAGAAGGAGGCCCCAACCTTATTGGAGATTTGGACCCTGAGGACCATCCTGAGCTGCAGTCTTTACTGGCAGAAGGTGGGCCTAGCAGGGCAGCTTTTCGTAAGGGGCAAAGAGAATGTCCAACTCTGGAAGGTCTCCGCCACCAGGCAGCTTCTCAGGCTGATGGGCAAGAGCCTGGGAAGTATAGGTTACACTGGGAAGATGGCCTCTTCTACAGTGAACCCACTGAGTCTGAACCTGGAGACTACAAACGTCTTGTAGTCCCACAAGAGAACAGACAACAGTTCTTACAACTAGCCCATGAGATACCTTTGGCTGGTCACTTGAGTTTCAAGAAGACCAAGGAAAGGCTCTCACTCTACTTTTATTGGCCAAAGATGGGGGCTGAAGTAGACAGATATTGTAAGAGCTGCCACACCTGCCAGACTTCTGGTAAAGTTGGTTCCAAGAATGTGGCACCTTTAGTGCCTCTCCCGGTTGTGGGAGTCCCATTTGAGAGGGTAGGGATTGACTTTGTTGGTCCCCTTGATCCCCCAACCTCCTCAGGCAACAGGTTTATCCTTGTTGTAGTAGACCATGCTACTAGGTACCCTGAGGCAATTCCTATGAGGACTGTTACAGCTCCGGCTGTGGCTAAGGCCCTCCTTGGTATTTTTACCAGGGTTGGGTTTCCTAAGGAGGTAATCTCTGACAGGGGGTCAAACTTTATGTCCCACTACATGAAAGCCATGTGGAAAACCTGTGGAGTTACCTACAAGTTCTCAACCGCGTACCACCCTCAGACAAACGGGTTGGTTGAAAGGTTTAACAGAACCATGAAGAGCATGATAGGTGCTTTAGAAGAACCCCTTAAGAAAAAGTGGGACCTTCTACTGCCATGCCTTCTCTTTGCTTATAGAGAAGTCCCTCAGGAGGGAGTAGGTTATTCTCCCTTTGAACTTCTCTATGGCCATCCAGTCTGAGGTCCATTGGCCCTGATTAAGGAGGGATTGGAAGGTGCTCCTCCCCTCAAGCCCGTCAGAGTGACTGACTATGTGATAGGTCTCCGGAGGAGAATGTCACACATGATGGCAGAAGCAAGTGACAACTTGAAAGCTGGTCAAGCTCTTGTCAAACATTGGCACGACCAGAAGGCTAACATGGTTGAGTTTACTCAAGACCAGCTAGTTCTAGTTATGCTCCCAACAAGGCAGAGGGCCTTGCAAGACAAATGGATGGGACCCTTCAAGATTGTGGGAAAACTTGGAGAGGTCAACTATCTGGTGGATCTGGGCAGACCCAGGGAAGCTCCTAGAGTCTTCCACACCAACCGACTAAAAGCATACATCTCCAGACCTGATGTAGGAGCCTTGCTCCTAGCTTCAGCTGCAGAGGAAGAAGAGAGTGAATCTCTCCCTGATCTCCTCAGAGGTGTGCCTTTAGATGAAAAAGTTGAAGGAGTCAATCTCTCTTCAGACCTGACACCTGAGCAACAAGAGGAGTGCAAATCTATGTTAAATCAGTTTGCCTCCCTGTTCTCACTGTCACCAGGCTTGACCCCTTGGGGTCAGCATGAGATACTCACTGGTGACTGTCTGCCAGTCAAAAGCAGAGGATACAGAATGTCAGAACATGTCAGAACCCACATCAAAGGAGAGGTCAAGAAGATGCTTGATCTCGGGGTAATAGAGCCCTCTACTAGTCCATGGTCTAGCCCAGTTGTGTTAGTACCAAAGGCAGGATCCAAAGACTTGAGATTCTGTGTGGACTATAGAGCTCTAAATGCAGTCACCAAGACTGATGCCCACCCTTTGCCCAGGACAGATGAGTTGGTGGATAAACTTGGTGCAGCCAAGTACCTCAGCACATTTGACCTGACGTCAGGCTATTGGCAAATAGCCCTGACAGACCATGCCAAGGAGAAAACTGCATTTTCAACCCCAGTTGGCTTGTACCAGTTTAAGGTCATGCCTTTTGGACTACAAAATGCACCTGCCACATTCCAAAGGATGGTGAACCAAGTTCTGGCTGGAATGGAAGATTTCTGCATGGCATACTTGGATGACATTGCAGTCTTCAGCCACTCCTGGGAAGAACATGTGAACCACCTAGGACATGTGTTGCAGGCTCTGAAACAGGCCCATTTGACAATCAAAGCCAGTAAGTGCCAGATTGGTCAAAGTAAAGTGGTCTACCTTGGACATGAGGTAGGAGGTGGAGAAATAAGGCCTTTGCCCAGCAAGATTGAAGCTGTGCAAAATTGGACAACACCAACTACTCAAACCCAAGTGAGAGCTTTCTAGGCCTCACTGGATATTACAGGAATTTCATTGAGAACTATGGGACCATAGCTTCTCCACTGAATGTAATCTCCTCTCCCAAATTCCCTAAAAAGGTAAAATGGAATGAGGAGTGCAATCAGGCCTTTGAAAAACTGAAGAGAGCTCCTTGCCAAGCTCCAGTCTTGAGAGCTCCTGACTACCACCAACCTTTCATTGTACAAACTGATGCTTCCAATGTAGGTATAGGTGCAGTTCTAAGCCAACTGGATGAGAAGGGTAGGGAGCACCCCATTTGCTTCATCAGTAGAAAACTGAAGGATCCTGAGACAAGGTGGGCAACTATCGAAAGAGAATGCTTTGCTATTGTGTGGGCACTGAAGAAGTTTAGGCCATACTTGTATGGTTCTACTTTTGTTATTCAGACTGACCACCAACCCTTGAGATGGTTAATGCAAATGAAAGGGGAAAATCCAAAACTATTGAGATGGTCAATCTGCCTGCAAGGGTTTGATTTCACCATTGAGCACAGGTCAGGGTGTCACCATCAAAATGCTGATGGACTCTCTAGGATGTATATCATCGACTAGAGGTATGAGGTTCATCCAGGAGTGGATTAAATCCTCCTGTCCCTTAGTCTGGGGGGGGCGAGTGTTAGGGAGAATTCTCTGTTTAGGCTGAATTTCCCTACCTAGTGAGTCCCCCAGCAGCTTTGCTGGATTTCTGGGGTTTCTTTTTTTCTCCTGCCAAGAGTGAGACTCTTTTACCCTCACTCTTGGACATGTTGAAGTGTGTTTTCTTGGTTAAACCTTGTGTTGAATGGGCTATGGGGTCTTTTACCCCATAGGGCCTCATGTATTTTTGTGATGTGGGTTACACAGCACCCTCTGTGCCGTGACCCAGGGGTGTCCTAGGGACTCCCCAACATAGACTCCATACCCTGGGACTGACTACTGTCTCCCAGGGCATGTAAAGTCACCAAAGACTTTGCTAGTCTTGAATCCTGAACAGAACCAGTACAAACCATCATATTGTGGACGTACTGGCTGGGGCAATTCGATTGCCCCAGGGTCTGTTAGTCGAGGGGGCACGTCTCCGTCCCCCCTGATCGAGTTTTGGCTGGTGGCAGTGGAAACTACTTTTTATATTCGACCGCGAATATTTCCCTATGGGATTTCCCATTGTTTTAGGCTAACACATTTAATTATTTATTTACGGTAGCCTTAAACATACCGCCGGTTTATATATTTATTATTATAACTCCGGTTGGGATTTTTTGCCAAAACTTGATTCTAAAATGGCGTTGGCGTTCGCCTCTGTAACTCTGACCCAAAGTGGAGCCCTTTGTTCCACTTTTGGCGGGCTTCTCCACAGAAGCCCTCCAAAGTGGTGCCACTCTGTCTGGGGTACTTAGGAGGGGTGGAGGGGGATTTAGGCACCCTGGACTGAGTTACCTTGGTAACTCAAGTCGCACTCCGTCCTGATTGGCCCAAGTGGTGAGCCGGCCGGCTCACCACTTAGCATGTTTGAGTGACAGCTAGGCTGGGTGAATGGGGGTTTGCTGCATAAAAGCAGGGCTTTGGGGACTGGAACTTCAGAAGTCGCCACAGGACCAAGAATCCGACGAGGGAAGAGCTGAGCCGACCTGCTTCGACGACACCACCAGGTGGAGCCCTGCTGAACCGTCTCACCACTTTTCCCGACGACCGAGGAGAACTCTTAACGGAGTGGCTCCTTCCCTTGACTGGTGGGGACAACCAGTTTTCGCCTTCTTTTCGCTTCTCGAGGTATCTCGTGGCCGCCTTGCCAGTGCCAAGCACCCCGGCAACCGGAACCCCACCACTTTTACCCCAACCACGAAAGTCGGTACAACTCTTTAACCGGAGGACTCCGCGGCTGGTTTCTTCCCGGGCAGTGCAACGACCTTCTTCTTCTGCTCTTCAGCGAGAACTTCTTCTCCCCTGACCGACGTCGAGCCTTGCTGCCACTGCCTGGAACAACTGCCACCGCTGGAGGATCCTTTCCACTTAAGGTACCGTGTTCCGCCTGGCTTCCCTTGCTTCCGACTGTACGGGGTAGATTTAGCCCCCGGCTTTCGACCCTGGGAGTGCCTGGGACACCCTGGCTAAACTTTCTAAGCCACTCTAAACTCTTTCTAACTCTTTGCAAGACTTTGAATCCCTAATAACAGTGTGATCTTGGGCACATTTTCGCTCCGGCTACTCTAAGAGTGGGCCCAGCCTAGTGACTTTTGCTCACCTGTGACTTTGTGCTTCTTTGAGCCTATTGCAAGTGTTCTGGACCTTAGAGTGGTGTGTTTAACCCATTTCTGTTTCTTTTTACCCCTTTCTTGAACCTACTAGAGTGTCATCTAACGTTAAGCGCTCACCTCTGTTTTAATTATGTGGTGTTAACCTAGAGTTGTCTAGATAGGAGTAAGGGTTGAAACTGCTTTCATTATAACTGTGTTTGAAGTGTTTTTACTATATTTTTCTAGAGTGATTTCAACTTATGTGTGTTTAATAAATAAATAACTATATACTTTTGAAACCAAGCTCTGGTCAGTGTTTGCTTATGCTATTGTATTTGAGTACCTATTGTGTATACTTTGCATACTGCCTAACTCTTCTTGAGGGAAGTCTGACTGCTCAGCCACAGCTACCAAGTAAATCTGGGTGGTGCGGACTGCTACCAAGTGGGTTTACTGCTATACCTGTAGTCTTAAATCTTTTGCAGTGTTCCCCAAGGGAACTGCACAGGTTTCTGCCTAACACCTTGGTATTCACTATACTCTTTGCTACTGTTACAGTTACTGGGACGAGTATGATGAACCTCATGGTATTCGTGATACTCTCTGCTGTTTAGCGCCTGCCATTGGCTCTTCCTGGGTTTCCCGCTGTTCCCATAACCTCTAGCTTGTCGGGTTGGTGTCATTGGTTCCTCCTGTGTGGTCGGGACCACGCTGTGTCGATAAACGCTTTCAGTGCCTTTCTTTCCTTATCTGACTTTCTCTCCACTGCTCCGCAGAGTAATCTGCTGGATGGTCTAGGTGTCGTTGTCGGACCACATGATCCACCTCCCCAAGGTCACGCCACGGCCTGTCACACACAAGTCAGATCCCTCCCAGCTCCTGCCACACTCTCCTTCTATGTTCTCCACGTCCTTTCAACTGAGGACCTCCCGGATTGCCCTGGCTTCTCTCTCCCAGGTTTGAACTTCCTGGGATTCACGTGCTCGGTGAACACGAGTCCCAAATGCAAGTCCTTCCTTACTTTTTAGGCATCTGAGCTGTGAGTCACCCCACCTCCTCCCCCCAGCAGAGGATCCTTGTCATTCTTCATTACTCCGTGATTCCCACCCTTCAATGTGTTCTCTACTTACTATGGAGGAGTGATCAGCATTAGTTCCTTCACAGAACGGTAGTCCTTGTCCTCAAGAGGGGGGTCTCTCTCTGTGAGGTCCAGCTGACCGCCACCCTTATGGCAAATATTGCTCTCCCAGCTTCCTGATTCCTCTTTGTGAGCAGCACGGAGGACCCCAGGGTGGCCTGGAGTGACTGACCAAAGCTGGAAAAGCAGGTCAGAAGGCTATCTTTTTTAAATATGATGTGTGTTTTGCATGTGTGAAGTGTGTGTCAGATGTATGTATGTGCTATTGGTCAGTGAGTGGTGGGTGAATGTGTAAGTGTGTTTCAATGTTCTGGATGGGCATGTGTCTGTGTGGAGAATGCAGTGTGCGTGGGCTTGAGAGAAGCTGCATGGGTCAGTGAGCGGTGGGTGAATGTGTAAGTGTGTTTCAATGTTCTGGATGGGCATGTGTCTGTGTGGAGAATGCAGTGTGAGTGGGCTTGAGAGAAGCTGCATGGGTCAGTGAGCGGTGGGTGAATGTGTAAGTGTGTTTCAATGTTCTGGATGGGCATGTGTCTGTGTGGAGAATGCAGTGTGAGTGGGCTTGAGAGAAGCTGCATGGGTCAGTGAGCGGTGGGTGAATGTGTAAGTGTGTTTCAATGTTCTGGATGGGCATGTGTCTGTGTGGAGAATGCAGTGTGAGTGGGCTTGAGAGAAGCTGCATGGGTCAGTGAGCGGTGGGTGAATGTGTAAGTGTGTTTCAATGTTCTGGATGGGCATGTGTCTGTGTGGAGAATGCAGTGTGAGTGGGCTTGAGAGAAGCTGCATGGGTCAGTGAGCGGTGGGTGAATGTGTAAGTGTGTTTCAATGTTCTGGATGGGCATGTGTCTGTGTGGAGAATGCAGTGTGAGTGGGCTTGAGAGAAGCTGCATGGGTCAGTGAGCGGTGGGTGAATGTGTAAGTGTGTTTCAATGTTCTGGATGGGCATGTGTCTGTGTGGAGAATGCAGTGTGTGTGGGCTTGAGAGAAGCTGCATGGGTCAGTGAGCGGTGGGTGAATGTGTAAGTGTGTTTCAATGTTCTGGATGGGCATGTGTCTGTGTGGAGAATGCAGTGTGAGTGGGCTTGAGAGAAGCTGCATGGGTCAGTGAGCGGTGGGTGAATGTGTAAGTGTGTTTCAATGTTCTGGATGGGCATGTGTCTGTGTGGAGAATGCAGTGTGAGTGGGCTTGAGAGAAGCTACATGGGTCAGTGAGCGGTGGGTGAATGTGTAAGTGTGTTTCAATGTTCTGGATGGGCATGTGTCTGTGTGGAGAATGCAGTGTGAGTGGGCTTGAGAGAAGCTGCATGGGTCAGTGAGCGGTGGGTAAATGTGTAAGTGTGTTTCAATGTTCTGGATGGGCATGTGTCTGTGTGGAGAATGCAGTGTGCGTGGGCTTGAGAGAAGCTGCATGGGTCAGTGAGCGGTGGGTGAATGTGTAAGTGTGTTTCAATGTTCTGGATGGGCATGTGTCTGTGTGGAGAATGCAGTGTGAGTGGGCTTGAGAGAAGCTGCATGGGTCAGTGAGCGGTGGGTGAATGTGTAAGTGTGTTTCAATGTTCTGGGTTGGTGGGTGCGTTCCTGTGTGGAGAATGCAGTGCAAGTGGACATGAGAAGTTTATGGGTGACTGAATGGTGGGTGAGTGAGCAGGAATGTGTGTGTGTGTGTGTAAATGTTCTGGGTGGGTGGATGCCAGTGTAGGTGTATGTGAGCGATGGTATATGGGTGAGTGACTGGTGAGTGAATGGGTAAGAATGTGATTTTGTGTGTGAATGTTCTGGGTGGATGCCTGTGTGGTGAATGCATTGTGAATGGATGTGAGAGGAGATGTATCGGTGGGTGAAATGGGATGCCCGCGGGCTTGTGTGTATGTGTGTGTGTGTGTGTAAGGCCCTGGAAACCTGGGGGTCACTAGAGCATTTTTGACAAATCCTTTATTGACGTTGCATGTTTTACTGGTATTTTTGGGCAAAGCCAAGTTCATGTGTGTCATTACCTAACTAGACTGGCATTTTGGTACAGCCAGTCTAGACATTGCCTACTGTGGCATGACATTTATTACCCGTTATCTTTGATAAAGCAAGTATGATAAGTAGCATTACCTCGGTAGACTGACGTTTTGGTTTTGCGGCCTGTATATTTCTTACTGTGGCATGACTTTTTATTATCTGGGCATCTATGATGAAGCAAGCATGATAAGTGTTCTTATGGGTCTAGAATGGCTTACATTGGAACCCGTTTGGACATGTTTTCTAATTGTGACATGTCACTTTTAATGGCCAAACCAACAGGAGTATTTTCTTAAATACGAGTACTTATATTGGCAGAGCCAGCTTTGTGCCTAGTGCCAGTAATGATACTATAAAGAAAATCTGAAAGCATAACCTGAGTATGTTCTTATATGGGAATACTTGCATATGTTGGTGTAGCCAGCATGGAAATGTATGGACCAGCCAGCATGAAAAGGTTTTTTATACTAGGATATGTTGCAGGGACCAGCATAGCAATGCATTGGAAATGCGTTGGGAAATGCGCTTGTGCACATTTGGTGACTTGCATCTATTGTAATTTTTCAATGAGTTACCCTACCCCCTTCAAAACCGATTGCAAACTGCCTGGCCTTCTACCCAAATGTTCACAGAAAGTGTGCGGTGTAATGCACATTTTTAACCCACTATTCAAAACCTTTCTCATGGGAGGGGGAAGAATCTCCCTGAACCCCACCCTGTGCTCGATCGCAATCGCATATTTGCGGCAAATATTTACACCCCCCAATAAGACAACTCACCAGCCTCCACTGCCCCCTCTTTCTACGCTAGGCAAAACATTTAAAACATACTTACTTCTTTCACTTGCAGTAGTACATCATCAGAGGCATTTTCAGGAGTGAACATTTCTGCACGAGACAGCATAGTAGGTAGGTAGCCACTTTCCCTGTACATGCTAGGTGATTGTGATAAGCGATTTGTGATAGCTTTGTAGTAAGCATTGTTATGTGTTTTTTCTTGCATTGTGTCTGGGCACAGGAATGTATCCCACATCTCGTAAAATGCAATACAGCTTTTGTTTTAAAAACTCGAGCCAAGGCAGGGGAGTGAATCTTTAGTAGCCCAGGGTGAGAAATGGTGTCTTGGATGTTGGGGCAGTGGTACAAACAGAAGTGCTTTCAGAGAATAACTGGACATGCTGCCTCCCTTGGTCTGCCTCGGGAACAGGCTCGACTGTTGTTGCACCTTCGATTGTCCAGAATCAGTCGAGTGTGAAGCGATGGCAGCTCTGCGCCTGTTGCTTTATGCCAGCGCCAGTTCAATACTTCTTTGGGTGCCATCAATGAAGGGTTTTACAGTGGCATTGCTGCCATTTATTGTGGGTGCCATAATGAAAGTGTTTTACAGAGAGAATGTTGGCATATATTGTGGGCAGAAGCATCATGAAAACGTTGTACAAAGGTCTGGTGTACTGTTAGTGACCTGGCATCCATCTAGTGGATTTAGTTTCAGGTCCCCACAGATAGATTCCAAATTGTATGTCTTTTTACCCAGTTTGTTTACAAAATTGTTCAGTAAAATGCAGCATTTCATCCTATTCTTATAAAAACATTCTTGAGGAACCCTACTTCTTTGCATCGTGCTTCATTATTACGCTCAATAGTTCCTATTAATTTGGAGAAAGTATCAACGCCCCAAGAATCGCCACTGACCTTCAATTATTTATGATGGAGGGGCCCGCACAGGGCGCCCCAGTTGCTCAGACTGCCCGCAACGGCTGGCACCACTGAATCTAAAATTTAAGGGTCTAGGATTAACTTTGGCTGGTTTCTGGCAGCCCGTCAGAGCCCCCCAACCTCTGAGTAAAGCTCAAGGCCGTTTGAGGCTCTTCTCAAGCTAGCCACTGTAATTTTCTTCTTTCACGATAATAATCTGTCTCAATGCCAGTTTATTTATTTATTTATTTATTTATTTATTTATTTATTCATGTATACATTTGTAAAGCGCAGCCAAGCCCCGAGGCATCTGGGCGCTTTGCGTAATGATATGGTTACAAGTTGGTTTGCTGTGGTTGTAATGTTGCAGTCATGCCACAGGACTTACATATAAGTTATGTTACATACAAATTTCCATGCAGCAAGTGCATTCATGAATTCGTTAAATACAGGTAACAAGCACTTTGTGGGCAAACTGCCAGGTTTTCAGGCCTTTTCGGAACGATCATAGCAGCAAGTCCGCAGTTAGTGCTCAGTTACTGTGCTTTTTTGTTCCCTCATCAACACATGTGTCCCACTCTGAAAACATGTAACACGCAAAGCCGGAAAAGCAATGGTACAATACCCTCCATACATTGACTCTCAATCAACCTACAATCAAGCACCCATGTGGGCCAACACATTCTTCCAAACGTACAAACTGTTAACATAAAGGGTCATGACCATGTTCCTACTTTTAAATCATTAATTCTAGACAAAAATAGTAAAAGAGTTAGCTTTCTTCTTCTCAAAAAGCGTGTAAGATGTTTTTAAAATTCAACATCATATTATGCACATTTTAAATTATAGCAATTTTTGCACTGAAGGGATTAGTAAGTGCAACAGTGTTGTATCATTTAACTTCTGCATCAATTTGCAGTGTCTAAAATGTAGCACACTTTTTAAAGAATTGAAACAAAACATAGAGTCAGTTCCCGAGAATCCTCTCCTCAGAACTGTTGTGATCCTCTTTCATGCATATTACTCAAACATCAACTGAGCTGATCCAGAAAACAAAACCTGCTCTTGCCGTTCGCTGGCGGGTTCAACTTAACCCAAAATAACAACAAACGCCATTCATAACACTGTTATCATCTGTTGACACATTGGGCCTCATTACAAGTGAGGTGGAACGGGTTAACGGGACCCGCTAAAGGAGACGGACCCGTTAAACCCGTTCCGCCTCATTACAAGCTCCCCTCGTGGGACCCGGTAAGTAACGCCTGGTCAAACCAGGCGTGCTTACCGGGTCCCGCGAGGGGAAGAGGAAGCAAACAACGGGCCACTCGTAATCGGCCCGTTGTTTGCTCCCTCCCGCATTCCCATTCAGCCCTATGGGGGCTGAAATGGGAATGGGGAAGGTCCAGGCACGGGTTCCTGGATAGAGGAATTACCGGGCCCTCCGAACTTGGAATGGCCCGGTAATTCCCCATTCTGGGAACCCGGACCCGGAACCGATTTTGGCGGCAGCCATGCCGCCAATAGCGGCATGGCTACCGCCAAAATTGTAATGAGGCCCATTGTGTTTCAGCCTGGTTAGGGTACACCCACAAAGAAATATACTTTCCTTGTATAATGATGGCCTTCATCAGGACCAATCATAGCGATAGCTTGGGCTCTGCACGCAGCGCAGAATGGCTGGTAAGAGAAGAAACGAATAAAAGCTCATACAAACACCGAATACTGAACAATAAGCTGCTCCGGTGTGCCGCCTCTACTCAGTGGATCACATCCCGGGTTTTTGAATGATTTAAGTGCCGACCTTTGAAGGCACAGCCAAAGCACGTCTGTACACGGAATAACACACTGGATGTGACAAAATAACACTCACCAGTGTGTATGCTCAGAAGTCCCAAGTCCTGAAGATGGCCCTATAATCAATCAAGTGACAACCCAAGAGAGGGTTTGGTACACGCTTCCAAGGGCCGAAACATATGTCGACCGTTAAGGGAATTTAACGTGTTTTTCCCATTTCTCTTATGCATAACCTATTAATTGTTATGTTAGAAGAAAAGCAAATTCAGTTTACACCATTATTGTAATAGTAAATGTTGTATGGAAGTGGTGAATGATGATCATAGATCATGTGTCTAAATGTTTTTTAATGTTTTTATGATGAATAAATAAAGAAAGTTGTATTTGTAATCACAGCTGTGTGTTAAACAGAAATAATAAAGCCCATCCAGGTGATTGATATACTTAACGGTACAGTAGACCCAGATCACTCTAGCCTGCTGTGCAGGAGGGAGTATTCAGAGAGGGGTAGTCAATCTGTTCCTTTCCCATTGCCTTCATCAGGACCAGCACATGTTTGAACTTCAGTTAATGTCCCCTTTGTAAAATGAGAGCAGTACACTTTCCTCTTCAATAGATGTCTCGAATGCCAGCTACAAGAACATGTGTATTTCAAATGAGGAGTTTTCTTAGCTCTGCCTATCATTTATTTTCACAGTTTCGCAGGAATTCATATCACAAACCAATGCATAATGTATCTAATTCTTCCACATGTAATTTCTTCTTGAATACGTTGTTCCAAGTTGTTGCGCCATGCACTCCACCGGCAAAAACATTCAGTTTTTGCTGCTGTCATTCTACAAGAGGGACAGGCCATCATTCTGCAAGAAAGGGACATTATGGCGTTATAAATATGAAAGCGCATACAGGTTTGACCAGTGGAGGTCTCCTTCTGGCATATAAATCTGATGCAAACATCACTATGATAACAGATCAGTTGTTATTGGACTGCGTAATAATTGGAACATTTAAGCTAAGTTCAAAACACATGAAAACCGATATTATATTAATAAACATATATTGGAATGTAGCCACACACTCAAATGAACAGCTTATACATTTGTTTGAGCTATTGAATAGTAGCAGAATCGATTGGCTCGACCTATATCCTAGTGGAGCACTTTTGTTCGCAGGAGATCTCAATGCCGATTGTTACCTGGGGAATACCGATGCTTCATGGATTTTGGCATCTACAAGATCTGACTCTGTGGCAGCAAATATCAAAGTATTTAGAGGTAGCCTATGGCTGGAATTCATATCGAGTTGTGGCATGGAGCCGATGTATAATAACACTCCTACACGGTGAGCCAGAGGTTTTAATTCAATTCTGGATTGTAAATTAGTTAGTAACCATTTTAACTCAGGCTTGTGTAACATGAAAGTTTACAGACTTGATGAAAGTGACCACGCAATGATTTCAACAAATTTTCCATGGTTTAAACAAAAGAAGAACGTCGCTACATGTGAAGTGAGTGTTGAAATTAATGTAGCAGGTGACAGGGTTAAATGGACCGCCTACAATCTAGGAAAAGTAAATGCTCTGTTATATCAGGACTACACGTCTCACCTGCTTGAATGGAAATTGGAGACATATTCTGGCGAAGTCTTCAAGGATTATGTCTTACAAATGCTAGATAAGGCAAATGTAAGGAAATCATATGACCAAATCCCATCAAATCAATGAGTCCATGTTTTTGATAATGAAGTAAAAAAACGAAAGGCGCAACTGCCTAAAGAGGTGCATAGTCTAAATAAATCAAACTGAAATTTAGCTGAAACTACAAATAAAATCAAGCATTGTAAACAATCATATAAAAATTGGCTTTTGTTTCACCGCTCACATATGGCGCAAAGAGACGGTGAAGCAATGTTATCTGCATTGAAGGGACGTAACACACTGGAAACATGGTTGTTAATTAACGACACCGAAGTTACACAGTTGCAGCTTTCAATGAACGCTATAGTGGAAAATGTGTGGGTGAATTACTTTGAGAATGTGTATAGCTGTCCTAATGATCACGCGATGGAGAACTATAATAGTAACCAGGTACGGACGTTGGACAGCTCTATAAAGAATACATCACAACATATGAAAAAGGTTAAGGCCTCATCTACACCGGGCCCAAATAACTTATCTTATATTACATTAAAGCACAATATTGAATTGTGGGCTGGTCTACTGAATTGTATGTTTAACAGGATTGTAAGGGAAAAATTGATTCCAACCTCTTGGAAAATGTCTTATGCAATCTTAATATTTAAAAAAGGTAATCGACTTAGCCCTCTAAAATATCGCCCAATTATGTTGTCTGACGTTAAATTAAAAATAGTTACAGCAATTGTCCTGGAAGAACTAAATATATGGATTTAATGTAATAGCATCCTGGACCTGAGGCAAATAGGTTTTAGACAGTCTATGGGAACAGACGTGGGTGGGTTAATTGTAGCAAGTCTGCAGAGTAAGGCAAAAGCTAAAGGTAATCGCTCTCTATCTATAGCATCAATGGACCTATCCATGGCCTTTGATAAGGTGGATAGGAGCACACTCTGGAAGACACTCTATGAATTGGGAATTGAAAAAGGTATTTTAGAGCTGATAATAATGTTATATACAGGTACAGTAATGAGGGTACGTTTAAGTAATAGAGGCTTATTATCCAAGCAAATTATGACTAACAACGGCTTGCCTCAAGGATGTAGATTAGCAGCTACTCTTTTCAATCTCTATGTATCCCAGGTAGGCAAAATCATGGACGCAAGTGGCTTAGTTTCTCCAAAGATAGGTAGTACAATCATAAAGTGGCTAGCGTATGCAGACGACTTCTTGTTGTTCGATGGAACAAAGGTTGGTTTGCAGAGAATGATGACCTCATTTGAAGACTTTATTAATGAAAGAAAACTGTTGATAAACCCAAACAAAACAGTGATATTTCATACGGGTTTGAAACCAATGAAACAAGGTACTCTAGTAATGTTTTGTGGAGGTATCAAGATAAAAAAGTATTCAGTGCTGAGATATTTGGGCTATACTTATACCAGTGCACATACACTTGGCTATACGTTAAATAATCTTAGACTGAAGGCCGCGGTCATGGCTAATCAGATGAAAATCATAGAAAGAAGATACGGGAAATTTACATTAAGTCCATTTATCCTATTCTATCGTACCAAAGTCATTCCAAGATTAACATATGGTCCAAGATTAACATATGGTCTTGAATTTTGTTCGTACCATCTGTTACCTTATTTGAAATCTATTGAAGCATGTGTATGGCGTAAGGTATTAATGCATATTCCGAAATGTATACCCATGGAAATGTTACGCTATGAGTTGGGCTTGTCATCTTTAAAAAGTATTGTATCTTGGAAAAAGTTATCATTAATGCGGAATTGTCTTGTTTCTGAAAATGACACATCGTATCATTGTTTGGGGATGGGTCTGGAGGGTGTTTTCATGAAAGGTTTAAAAAATGTATGTGACAAAAATGTATTTGACCTCGGCCTCTCAATTGAGAATCTCATAAAAAACCCACGAAAGGTAAAATAATTGATAAAAGCATTTGATTGGCTCGAAAACAATGGGGTGATTTTAAACTCTCCCTTGTATTTACAATTAATCTCCTTTTGGAAATGGTACGTAGCGCCAGAGAAATATCTGGTAAAATATCCCTCTAGAGCTTTTCGTAATTCTACAATGAGATTTCGGTTTAATGTATTAAACACCTCTGAGATCCAGAGTATTAGAGCCAAGAATGTAGTAGTTTTTAAAACTTGTAGACATTGTAAAGTAATTGGAATTAAGGAGTCATTAATACATTTGCTACTGATCTGTCCAAGTCTATTGAAACAAAGAATTTAATATTTCTCAAATTTTGTAAATGACATCTCCAATGTGAATAGGGATAATATTTGGTACGAGATGCTTCATGGACATTTGACGAGTTTGAAAATACGTGTTAATGAATTCCTGAGGGTTATTTGTGATCTAACATGAATTAGGTAAAGTGATTGCTTAATGTTCTGTTTTAATCTAATGTCCTTTAAAGTGATGAACAATGATTTTCTGTTTTTATGTAAAATGTTATGAATGTATTAACAATATGAACAATTTGTATTTGTTATTTAAGGATTTTACCAATATGTAATGTGTGTTTGTTAATTGACTTTATTTTGTGTTTTAAATGTTCTATAAAGTAATTCATTTTAAATCAAATTTTGTAGAGGTTTTAAAAAAAGCAATAAAGTTAATAATAATAAAGGGACATTTCTTTGTGTGTGCACCTTCTGCTCCCACTGACTCTTCCCCACTCTCTTAATTCCTAAAGTGTACCCTCTTCTTCTTCCTTCTCACTTCCCTCCTTAATGCCTCACTCCAATCTTGAGACGTTCATTTCATTTTCAAGCATGCCACGATTCTTCTAATTCTTTAAACCCTCACTTGACCCTTCTCTCCACTAATTTCAGATCTATCTCTCTCCTTCCCTACCTTTCAAGCTCTTGTAACGCATCATCTATTCTCAGATTTCCTCTCATATTAACTCTAACTCTCTCCTTCCACTTGATCAATCAGGCCTTCGACCCTGCCACTCCACCGAGACCGCTCTGCTCTCTGTCACTATTTCACTCCTCTCAACTCGCTACTCTCAACACCCCCCACCACTGGTGCTTTTAGATCTGTCAGCTGCATTCGACACAGCCAATCCTTCTCTTTGAATTCTTTCCCTTAATTCCCTTGGATGTAAAAACTCTGTTCTTCAGTGCTTCTGCTCCTACCTTTCTAACCACCCTCTCTCTGTTGCTTGGGTGGGTGATTCCTCATCAACCTTTCCTCTTCGTCACGGAGTGCCCCAAGGCTCGGTCTTTGGCCCTCTCTTGTTCTTTCTATACACTATCCCCCTTGCTTCTATAATATCTTCTTTCGGTCTTTCACATCACTTCTACTCAGACGACACTCAACTATTCTCATCTATCTCTGATTTCACTCCTGTCTTCTGGATGTCCAGTCATGGATGCCCAACCACCATCTTCATCTCAATCTTTGTGGACAGAGGTCCTCCTCTTTCCTGCTACTACTCTTCCCCCTCCTTTCCAGTTCTCTGGCTTTTCCTCATAAATCCCTCTCTATTTACTTATCTGTGTGCAATCTTGGCGCATACTTTGACTCTCCTTTTAATTTCTCCTCTTTTGTTTTGACCTCTTTAACATTCTTAAAGCCTGACCTTTTCTTTCATTCCATGCCGCTAAGCTTCTACTATCTTGTCTCAGTTTTCTATTGCTCCACCCTTCTCCTTGGTCTTCCTAGCTCTGATCTATCCCTGCTGCGTTCTGTCTATAATTCTTCTATTCGTCTGCTTTCTCTCTCTGTCTCTTGCGATTCTTTATCTCCTCTCTTGCTATTCTTTGCTGACTTCCTTTCCTCTCTCATCTGCTTTTTAACTCTCTCTGTTTAGTCTTCAAATCTCTTCACAACTTGGCCGGGCCTTATCTCTCCGCGCTTGTCTCTTTATATTCTCGTGCTCGCACCTTACGTTCTGAGTTTCAGTCTATTCTTAATGCCCATCCCCCTCCCTGCGCCTCCTCCTGTTTCTGCTCCTTTTCCATGCTGGCCCTCATCAACTGGAACGCTTTTCCTCTCTCTCTTCTTACCCTATGTTTTGTTCATGTTTGAAGGTTTATCTTCTCTTTAATTCTTTCCACCTTTTCATTTTGATTTGTACTACATTATAAGTGCCAGAAAAATCCAAATAAATTCAAAATACGGGAGGATAGCTCAGGGGCAACGTGCTTGCCTTGGCAGCAAGACGACACAGGGCACCACAGGTTCGATCACTGGGTCTGTGCATAGAAACCTCTGGGTATTAAGCGCATTATAAATAACCTATCATATCAAACAATAAAAATAAAACTGCAGAAAAACATAGGAAATATTGCTGCACAAACATGTAAATTCGTTGCATTTATGCTTCAAATGGTGACGGATAGCTGAACAACGTATATTATTGAACTACTGAGGACATTTTCGCGCCTCTTAATTGGACACTGGCTCTTATAGAAGGAGTGCCATCATTTAAACAATGTTTAGGGCTTGAGATCTCTGGCCCTGTGGGCATCAAAGGGTAATGCAAAAGGGCACCAGATTAATTAAGGACTGAATTAATATTTTATAATAAGTGCCAAGGACGAGTATACTCGTCCTTTTTACATAGACTTCAATAATAGCCTGGCACTTACCAGATGCCAGTGTTTAAGTGTGGGACCGGGATTCCAACCTGTGTTGCTCTGTGTTGCCTGGCTTCCAAGACAAACACGTTGCCAGATGAGGGAAATGTAAAAGTTGCCAGATGAGGGAAATGTAAAAGTTGAAGAGACCTTTCGGAAGGGTTTTGTGTGGTTTCATTAACCACACTTATCCCGTTGGCTTTAAGTATGACGTTTGTTGGTCGTAAGATTAATGGGGAGTCCCCACACTCTCCTCCTTTTCCTTACTCCCCGCCACTACACCCATACCCCCCTTATATATTTTGGTGGTACAACCAACAAGAGTCGAAGTCAATGTCAACAAGTTAAAGGTGATTGATGAGATCCCGCCAAATGTGTAGAGGCGGCCATGACAGCAGCTGCTCTTGGAACCATGAAGTAGGCGCCATGATCTGGTCTGCAAGATTCCGGAGGCTATGAGGAACCCCTCAGCCGCAGCTCCCACATACAAACTTTCGCTCATGTTTGTGTGTGAAAACTAACAAAAAAGCAAGCTCAGGTCCACGTCAACACATGGCATCATCCAATATCCCAGCCCTTGGTTGGCCAACATAGCAGAATACAAGAGGGCCGCCAACGGCAACGAAGACTGGCGTGATTTGGGCAAAGTGTATTTGGTCCCAACTCAAGGAGAGTCTACCACGGACTGCATCATGTGATAGCTGGACCCATGTGTCCGCCCTCTCGGCGTGGTATTCCAGTAACCGAAGATACTCCTCATGATGTCTTCCTTGTAACGGCCTCATCCCATGACATTGTTACTGTAGACTTTAAAGTGCTGGCACTTTGATGCACTTACTGCACTTAAAAGTTTGTATTCAATTCTTGTTCTTCACGGCTGTTGCCCCTACTGCTTTCTCCATTCCTTGGTATGTAACAGTTCCAGAATTGTACTAGTTGCTTGGTGGGGGGGGGTTATTGCGGGCCTGGTGGTGCTATAGCCCCAGGTCTTTTGGTTGTAGCCCTGGATAGAAGCTCAGAGGCTACAACTAAAAGGCTAGCTAGCCCCGAGTCCCGACAGTCTCGACAATAGCGTTGCCCCGGATCTTTTCCAGACCCAGCAACAGCCGTCCAACCCCCTCTTCCCCCCTCAACCTTTCTTTACCTTTAATCTTGGAGCGCTACGAAACAACTGCGTTCACAAATGGCACTTTTTAAGCCAACAATAAATAAAGAAACAAATAAGTGTGCAGCGGCCCGTTTTTCTGAAAAGCGGGCATCCTGCGGAATTCCGGGAGAAGTCCCTCAAATTGGCCTCCCAAGGTTTGCACACCCAGAATGCATATGGAAGTAAAACTATTCTTATGCAGCAATTTCGACTGGAGGAAAACAAGAGGCCTTATTACGAGTATGATGGTGCGGTAAAAACGACAGCAAAGTGGTATCAATTCTGTTACCGCCACTTTACTGCCGCACGACTGCACTGCTGTAGTACGAGCTTCAGGCGGTAATCTGGAGGATGTACCGCCAGCAAAACGTTGGAGGTAAATCATTCAATTTACCGCTGGAAATCGGTGGAATTACAGCAGTAAAGGTAGCGCTTGCCGTAATTCCCAAGAAATTCCTCATTAAATCCTATGGAATTAAAACATGGGAACACTGTGCCACCCCCCATAATCTCATGGTAATGACATGCCTTAATTACCGCTGCCACAGGGCAGTAGTGGTGGATGCTTCAAGACCTGCCCAAGTCTCTGCCATTCTGAGTGGGAGTGCTTGGGAAGGTGGAAAGGACCAAGGCGCACCGCTGCTTGAGTTCCTTCCTTCCTTCCTTCCTTCCTTCCTTCCTTCCTTCCTTCCTTCCTTCCTTCCTTCCTTCCTTCCTTCCTTCCTTCCTTCCTTCCTTCCTTCCTTCCTTCCTTCCTTCCTTCCTTCCTTCCTTCCTTCCTTCCTTCCCTTCCTTCCTTCCTTCCTTCCTTCCTTCCTTCCTTCCTTCCTTCCTTCCTTCCTTCCTTTCCTCCCTCCCTCCCTCTGCCCCTCCCTTCCTCCCTTCCTTCCTTCCTTCCTTCCTTCCTTCCTTCCTTCCTTCCTTCCTTCCTTCCTTCCTTCCTTCCTTCCTTCCTTCCTTCCTTCCTTCCTTCCTTCCTTCCTCCCTCCCTCCCTCCCTCCCTCCCTTCCTTCCTTCCTTCCTTCCTTCCTTCCTTCCTTCCTTCCTTCCTTCCTTCCTTCCTTCCTTCCTTCCCTCCCTCCCTCTGCTCCTTCCTTCCTCCCTCCCTCCCTCCCTCCCTCCCTCCCTCCCTCCCTCCCTCCCTCCCTCCCTCCCTTCCTTCCTTCCTTCCTTCCTTCCTTCCTTCCTTCCTTCCTTCCTTCCTTCCTTCCTTCCTTCCTTCCTTCCTTCCTTCCTTCCTTCCTTCCTTCCTTCCTTCCTTCCTTCCTTCCTTCCTTCCTTCCTTCCTTCCTTCCTTCCTTCCTTCCTTCCTTCCTTCCTTCCTTCCTTCCTTCCTTCCCCCCCCCCCCATTGGAGACACAGCAAGTACAACCAAGGAGTGTGCTGGCCCGTCAGTGCTACCAGGGTGTGACATGCAAACATTTTGGGCCAGCTAATGCTCAACAACAGACATGGTCTTTGCTTGTTCACATTGTGTGGAACAGTGGACAGTTTTTGTTTTTCCCAATGCAAGGATGGGCCTACAAGTTCCAGCATGCAGGGTGGAAAAAACACAAGAACTGTCTGGAAGAGCCCTCATGGAATTATTATTATTATTATTATTATTATTGTGTTATTTATTGAGCGCAGACCTAGCTTCTAGAAGCAACAGAGCGCTTTACAGAGGTACACAACAGTATAGATGCATAACAGAGCGCTTTTCAGTGGTAGCAACAGAACAGATATACAGCGGAGGTAGGGTACAGAGGGGCACCAAGGGGGGGAGCAGCTGTACCGGGTGGTGGGGAGGAGAGAGGTGGCCTGATGGCCTAGGTGCTGAAGAGGAGGGTCTTGAGTTCTTTTCTGAATTCTAGGTGCGTGGGGGTGGGTCTGATGCTGATGGGGAAGAGGGAATGGGAAACTTGGCAGCTATGGTATCTCAGCACCACATACAACAGACATCGGACCCAACAACCAGGGACAACACTTGAACCCTAAAACCTGCA
This sequence comes from Ambystoma mexicanum, assembly GCF_040938575.1. NCBI lineage: Eukaryota > Metazoa > Chordata > Amphibia > Caudata > Ambystomatidae > Ambystoma > Ambystoma mexicanum. The sequence continues at coordinate 1,630,397,700 of NC_090932.1, forward strand.
CACCCAAACCAGTTGACAGCCGGCACCAAGCTACCCCTAGAACCTCAGGCCACGTTGATGAACCAGGAGCATCTCTGACCATGTGTCTCGTGGACCTTTCGTCGTCCATTTGCATCAATCTCTTCACCCCGTCTTTCCGAGGCCCTCAAGCACCCCACTCTAGTCCTGGAATCATCCAGTTCAATCAAGAGGGATAACCTGGTTCATTGGCCGCCACCAGTCAAGAAAACATCTGAGCCGGTCCCAACTAGAAAGGGTACCTTTAGCAGGTCTGTGCAGAGGTTCCCTCAAAAGTCTTCAGGAAAATAAAGTTGGTGTCTTCTGGCAAGAATGGGCCAGATGAGCTGAAAGAGTATTCCACGTTACAGGTGAACAAGCCCCATTGACCCTTCCCAGTGTATATGGCTCAAACAGGTAGAGTCATGTGTGTCAATCCCTGAGCACACAGCTGTGACCGGAGCTCTGCATAGGCCTGAATATGCTGTCTGTCACTTCCCAATAATGCCTAAACGTGTCAAAAATGATAGCAAACAAATAGCCTTCATTTTCTGTCCCTTTAACTTTTTTTATTTAAATGACACACTGTGGCAGCACTGGGTGAGTGTAGCACTTGGTGCCTCTTAAAATTAATGCACTCTGTGTAGACACATAGTTCTCTGTTAATGCCTTTGATCGCTAAGGCAGAAACGCTGCCCTTAAGCCACGTTATGCTATTGGATTTATTTATTGTATTTATTTATTTATTTATTTATTTATAACATTTGTTATACTCCCCACCCAGATGTATCAGGCGTATGATACATGGGAGCTTAGTAGGTTACAGAATATGTTACAACAGTGGTTACACAGCGGTTACAAATGCAATTAAACTTAGTTAATTGCATAGTAAATACATCATCAATTACAGTTACAAGTGGGTGAATTTAAGATTGTGACAGCATATAGGATAGGGGGAGGAGGCAGAGGTGAGTGAGGGAAAGGTGGGAGGTGGGCTAGGAGTAGGTGCAATACAGTTCATACATCAACCAGTGGGCTAGGAAAAAGGAGGTTGGAGGGTGTATTGGTCGAATAGCCAGGTCTTGATCAGCCTCTTAAAGCACTGGTGTGAGGGTTTGTTCCTGATATTGTAAGGTAGAGAGTTACAGAGCTTAGGGGCGGCTACAGGGAAGCTGGCACCACCTACTCTTTTGCTCTTGTATTTGGGGACAATCAGATGTGTACTGGATCCGGAACTTAAAATTCTAACTGCACGTTTTTGAGCTACACAGTTACTTAGGTAGGTGGCAGCCACATTAGTAAAACATGTATGTGCTGTGGTGATGGTTTTGAAAATAATTCTTGCTTGGATCGGGAGCCAACGTGCTTCTCGCTCTGATGTTTGAGATGTGTTTGTTCCGTTGCATGCCAAAAGCTGCCCGAAGGGCTTTGTTGTGCATCAGTTGTACTTTGGCGAGGTTTGTAGTTGAAGTTCCTAATAGTAGGATGTTACAGTGCAGTAGACTTATGTCATTTGTAGACATACTCATACTTATGTGCAGTTTTTATGAACGTGTACCACTGCCCTTTCACCTGTTTACACCCCATGCCCCCCCCCCCCTTTCACGTTCATATGGTCTGACCAGTGTGGGTACATGCATGCACGGAATGACGAATTTGTGGATCTTTAAAAATGCCACAGGATCTGGCATGCTTCTGATATGGACTAAAATTGATACCAGCATTTTCTTACACACTGTCATATGCATTCCTAACATGGTATTGGACGCATTAAAGAAATTGTGACAGCGTCATATGGGAGTCCTTATAACCACTGTTCAGCCCATGGGGGCAGCTACGTCCATGCACTCCCAAGGCCGGTGACACTAGTTGTTCTGCTGTAGTGCAGTTGCCAACAGACATTGGGCACACATTACCAACAATGTTTGTGTGCCAGCTTCTCTGTTTTGACGCTTGTACAATGACCCTTGAGTTAGGAATCCTTCTGCAGGGCTGCTCTGCAGTGATTGGTAAAGGGTAGTTGTGGCTGATTCTTTACCATCAGACATGGGATGGCAACATAATGATTGGTATTGAAGGAGTCAATCAGAACTGATATTGGTTATTCTAACCGACCATAAGTAATGGGCTCATTTTGCTGTCTAATTAGTCATCCAGGACATTGTTCAGATATTGTGACTGATGGCTCGCAGTTCAAACTGTAACGGCGGGATGGATCTCTAATATGCTATATTGCTGGTCTTTGATAGGAATCTGGATTGTATCATGATTTTAAGTTACATGTGTAGCTGCATTATAATTTGCTTTACAATTTGTTCGGTTACTGTTTTCGTCGATTTTTTCTTCCTTTTCTTGCTTTTTATTAACGTGGGGGCTGGTAATCCTTTTTTCACCTGTTGTTTGGGATGTTTTTTAAATGTGATTTAGGTTATGTGTTGCTGATAGGTTCCTTAGAGTCTATATGGCTCTTTTTAACTTTGGTGTTTTCTGGTTGGGGATATCTATATATGATTGGGAGGGGTATCGGGGGTGGCTTGGGGTTTGTTAGTTATTGTTTGACGTTGGACTCATATTTCTGCGAGCGGGGGTGGGGGTGGGTTTTTGATTTTTATAAATACAGTTTTTTTTGTTGTCTTCTCTTTTTCCTTGCAATGCCGTCGGAGAGGAATGATCAGTTATCTGTTTCTTCGTGGAATATCAATGGTCTAAATAATCCGCTCAAAAGGCAAATGATTTTTAATTGTCTGAAAGATATGCACAGTGAAGTACATTTCCTCCAAGAGACTCACTTACTGTTAGAGGATGCAAATTGGCTGCGCAAAGGTTGGATTGGGGAATTTTTTGTCTCGTGCTATTCATCCAGGAGTAGGGGGGTTGCTATTTTGATTCGGAAGAACTCCCCGATTAAGGTCTTGAAATCTCACACTGATAAAGAGGGTAGGGTCATCGTGCTCTTAGTGGAAGTTCGGGGAGTACAGTATATTCTTTGCAATGTTTATGCCCCTTCAGTGGACGATGGCACATTTTTTGGGACAGTGGCTCAAATGTTACAGGATTTCGCTTGTCGTAATGTTATAATGGGAGGTGACTTTAATTTGGTTATTGATAATGTCAAGGATCGCAGTGGGCCACATATTGCTATCAGAAGAGACCCGACTTTTTGTTCCTTTAGCTCACTTATTTCTGAATTTGCATTAGAAGACTGTTGGAGATTGCTTCATGGGGATTTGAGAGAATATACATTTTTTTCTAGTTCTCATGGCTCACATTCTCGTATAGATATGTTTTTCTCGGCTGGTTCAGCAACCCTGAATTTGAAAAGCTGTGAGATTGGTTGTATTGCTGTCACTGACCATGCACCAGTGTTTATGAACGTAGATTTGCAGTTCGGTACTCCTAGATCGTTTTGTTGGAGAATGAACACCTCAATTCTTCGTGATGAAAAGATTGTGGAGAAAATCAGATCTGAGGCTGATCATTTTGTTGTGGAAAACAGGACGGATGGTATGTCTGTTGGGACAGTATGGGAGGCATTTAAATGTACAATGCGGGGCTTAATTCTAGGTTTGTCCAGTAGCAGGAAGAAATGTATGGTGGACATAAGTATGGATTTGGAACAAAGTATTAAGCAACTTTCACTGGAGATGATTAATGACTCTGGGAACATGGAAAAAAAGAGAAGATTGAGGGAACTACAGAGAGAATTGAATGAAACTTTGAAAATAAGGTCTGAGAAGGATTTGTTTAAATTGAAATGTACGTATTTTGAATATGGTGAAAAGTGCGATCGCTGGCTTGCCTATAGATTAAGACAACAGCAATCAGAAAGATCTATCACTTCTATTAATAGAGAGAATGGTCAGGTGACTTGTGACCCGAAATTGATTAATGAGACTTTTAGGGAGTATTATATGAAACTCTATCAAAGTGAGCTGGGTGTCAATGGATTGAATGGTTCCTTCTTTGATGGATTGGAGATACCTAGAGTGAATGATTTGGAGAATGCAATGCTGAGTGAGGCTTTGACTGTGGATGAATTGAAAACTGCGATTGGGAAAGTGAACTCGGGCAAGTCTCCGGGTCCGGATGGTCTGCCTGCTGAATTTTATAAAATCTTACCTGATTCAGTGGTAGAACTTATGCGGGATATGTTCATAGAATCCAGAGTGGGAGGTTTGCTCCCTGCTTCTACTAGTCATGCTATTATATCGGTTTTTCTGAAAAAGGGTAAAGATGGTTGTTTGACTTCGAATTACGGTCCAATCAGTTTGATTAATACTGATAATAAGATCCTTGCAAAATTATTGGCCCTTCGTTTGCAAAATTTTCTTGTGAAGTTAGTGCACACTAATCAATCGGGCTTTGTTCATGGCCGGAGGACATCTAGCAATATTAGGAACTTATTGTTGTTGATGACACATGCACAGGATAGAGATGATGATGTTGCGGTGCTTTCCTTGGACGCGGAGAAAGCGTTTGATCGTGTTGATTGGAACTATCTTTTTTCAGTATTGCGTGCTATGAATTCTGGAGAGGAGTTTATTTCATGGATCGTCTTGCTTTATGCTTGTCCGACTGCCGCTGTCAGAACTAATGGGCAATTGTCAGACTCCTTTGTGCTACGGAGGGGTACGAGACAGGGATGTCCTTTATCCCCCCTGATATTTGTTTTGGCCATGGAACCATTGGCGATTGCCTTAAGGAGTGATGTGGGGATACAGGGTCTGAGTTTTCATGGTGCTGACCAAAAGTTGTGGTTTTATGCGGATGACCTACTTTTGTTGTTACGGAATTTAACAGTGTCCCTTCCGGCCTTGCTGAATGTTTTGGAAAGATTTCATGCGGTGGCTGGATTTAAGGTTAACTGGTCTAAATCGGAGGCGTTACCAATTTCAGGATATTGTGACAAGAACTTGATTACTGGGATTGGGTTTCAATGGTGTGAAAGGAAACTGAAATACTTGGGTATATGGCTAACCCCACTGGTGGATGAGATGGTTGTGGTAAACATGAATGAGGTATGTACTGATTTGAAAATGAGCATCCTGAGGTGGTCTTTGCTTCATTTGTCCCTATGGGGCAAGGTGAACGCTATCAAAATGAATGCAGCTCCAAAGATTAATTTTGTTTTAGGTATGCTTCCGATGAAAATTGGTCAACATTACTGGAAAAAAATTGATGGTTTGTTGCAGTCATTCCTGTGGGATAATAAGCCGCCTAGGCTTAAACTGTGGAAACTTCAGTTGCCAGTAGAAAAAGGTGGTCTGGGTGTACCGAACTTCAGGGCATATCATTTAGCCTTTTCAAGTCATTTTATTGTGCCTTTTTTGAGGGATTTGCCTGATAAATGGGTAATTGCAGAGGCAAGTATGTTGGGTCCGCTCCCTCCAAGGGCTATTCTCACGGCGACAAATAAGTCATGTAATAAATCGCCTTTGACGGTTTTCCTGAGAGAGACGTGGAGACAGGTTCATGAATTGTTGGGCTCGGTTGCTTCAAAGACCATTCACTCATCCATTTGGTTGAACCCATTGATTGCAATCGGGGGAAGGTCTTTCTTATGGCCGGAATGGTTTCTAGGCGGGGTGCTTTGGATTGATGATGTTCTGGTGGATGGAGGGTGGATTGGGGAACGTGAGTTACGAGCAAAGTTTCACATAAATAATTTCAGAACTGAAGACTTCAGGAAATTGAAAAGATGTATCGGTGATGTGGCAGAGCTAGGAAGTTCAATGATGAATCTCTATCTTATGGAGAGGGAGCCAGGTGGTTGTTCCATCGCTAGCAGGATATATAATTGTATTGTGTCTGCTTATAAGGAAAATTCAAACCTGAGAGATGATTGGGGGAGGAGGTTAGGGTGTGAGATTTCGCCTGAGATGTGGTTGAATATGTGTGCGAATGTTAAACTCTGTGCAATTGATATGGTGGAACGGTCAAGACAGATAAAGATCCTCAACAGAGTGTTTTGGAGCCCGGAGCGAATGTTTAAGAGGGGGCTGATGGACTCGGATGAATGCTGGTGTTGTGGGAATGAACAGGGAAGTCTGGAACATCTGTTGTGGGAATGTGTGCGTGTACGGGGATTTTGGCGCGATGTATGTGGTGCCTGTCTGCGTGTTTTGAATTTGGATGTTGAACTGGATTTTATGACAATGATTTTGGGAGGTGGAGATTTGCTGGATGATCTCTCTGTGTCACGGAAAAAGTTTTTACTCCGTGGAGCTTGTCTGGGTAAAAAGTTGGTCCTCAGGGGCTGGAAATCACGGAATGCGCCTTCTCTGGATGATTGGGTGGAGGGCATGTCTGCCCTTGCATCCATGGAAAGGGTGGTTTACAAGAGGCAAGGGAAGTTGAGGTTGTACGGAAAGGTGTGGGATGACTTTCTGGATATTTACTGATTTATTGCAAGTTATGTACATATAATATTCTGTTATTCTGTGTATTTTTGCTGAGTATTTATTGTTCTGATTGTTTGATTGATTATATATGTGTAAATTTTATAAATAAACAAATAAAAATAAAAAAAATAAAAATAAAAAAAAAAAACAGTAGTCCCATTTTGAAAGTATGAGGGCTCGGGCTAGTGTAAGGCAGTTCTGTGGAGTAAGGAATTGGCGGCTGAGTGAGATAAGTTTGGAAGTGTAGGCCGTGGAAGAAGATAGACGTAGATAGGGCGGCGTCTAAATATACACCCAGGGTCTCTACCTATTTACGGACTGGGATAGACGTCCCGTCAATGGAGATGGAAGAGTAGTCAGTGTGGAGAGATTTAAGTCGGGCCGGGGAGCCTATAATGAGAATCTCTGTTTTTTTCGTCATTTAAGCAAAGGCTGTTTGAGGCCATCCAGTTTTGGATGATGGCGTATATTTCATTAATGATGGAAGTATCTTGTTTATAATCACCTGTGATGGGGATCAGAATCAGAGTGTCGTCAGCGAAATTGGTATAAATAACTCCCTCCCATGGCATCAAGTGCAGCAAATAGTCGTTTAGTATAGGCGTTATACAAAAAAGGAGATAAGCAAGAACTTTGCGGGACGTCTAAGGGTACTGGAATGGGGTCCGCAGCGTCCTCACCAATGAAAACTCTTGAGGTGCGCTCAGATAGAAAGGACTTAAACCAACTGGTGGCGTCGGGAGATAAGTTAACATTTTCTGAGAGGGTAACACAGAGTTTGTCGTGGTCGATCAAATCAAACACTGCTGATAGGTCTACCCATGTTTCCATTGTCTTGTATCTTATCCATCTGCACAGAGACCATTTACATGGCCTCCAGCTGCTCTGACAAATTTGAAATTTGGGTTTGTGGGGAGAGAGGGAAAATGCATGCTAGCTTTGCTGTTGTGTTGATGTCTGCAGACCGGAAGTACACGGAGCTCTGCGTGCAGGGTTTGTTTCTAGGCGTCAGGTGACAAGAGCAAAGAGGCATTTTGTCTAGAGGAGAGCCTATCGTGCCCAGGCACTGGTTTGGATTGGCCTGGGCAAGTTGTGTTGCTCAAATCTCAGTCTTGTGCCACAGAGTCTCAGTCTTGAGGTTGTGATGCGGTGCGGGGCACGGTTCAAACCGCACTCTAAGCCAGATCTTTCAACTGATACAGGGGTTAATAACATACACAAACACAAATTCAAGCTCTCCCATGGCCAGGGATGGTCGCTTGACTAGTGTGACCCTTATCACACCACATTCGTGAAAACTGGGAGTGGGCATGCTGACCCAGCCATTCAGATTTTTTACACAACTAACAATTAAGCAAAAACATCAAACTTAAATGTTAGAAGCAAAATCGCCTTGTACATCTTGTCTGTGGATGCCCAGAAACCTTGCTGTGTTGGAATATTTGTTGAGCAGGTGTCCTGGGAGCTGCTGTCAGCGTGCCCAAACAGTGGCATGTCCAAACTGTTTTGACTGGGATGGCCCAAGTGGGGCACTGACTGATGCAGGGGTGGAATGAAGTACAAGCGCGCACACACAGAATGATCATAGTTTAGGATAATGGGGTGGCACCTGGGGTGGCCAATCAGATTCCTGGGGTAGCACGTGCCAGTCCAGGCCACTCCCTGGACATGCCACGGCGCCCCAAACCAGCTTGTGGGAGTAAAAAGCACCTGATGTGGTGTAGCCTGACATTTTCTGACAACTTCGCTTTCTCAGGTTTCAGAAGCTGTGATGGGATCGATGAGAAATTGACTTACTGCAGCGATAAATTACAAAGTAGCGTGTTCTGCGCTCGCTCTCCAGGGACCGGATTACTTTCCGCGTGTGCCTGTCAGATGGCAGCTCGCTGCCCGCTCCAGCTCAATCAGATCGCGCTTTCCAGATGCTGCCTTTTACACAGTAGTCGAAGTTGGCGGGAGTGGTTAAGAGCGGTGCGCCTCTACTTTAAAAAAAAAAGTGTTACTGTTCGTATCAGGGGCGCCAAGTACGCGGATGCTCTGGGGCCTGGGCCCCACCCAGGGAAGGCCAATTGGCTGAAAGTCCCTATACGTTACAATGGGACTTTTTTTGTAGCCGTTGGCCCCCTTCCCGGTTCCTATACTTTTATTTTAAAAAGAAACTGTTCTGTTTTTAGTTTTAAAATAAGTGTAGGAAGAAGTTGAAACTTGCACTTCAGTGCACTGCACTGAAAATTCCCTTAAATAGCAGGTGTGTTTGTATGGAGGGGCCCTGGCAATGGGATTTGTGGAGAGTGGGGGCAGGCAAGCAGGGAACATAATTCAACGACTTCTTTTCATGCACTTCAACCACTGTTGTTACAGGAGGGCATCCTGTAGAATTGATCTTGGCACTTTGGCCCGGATTCATAGAATTATTTGTCAGTAAAACGGGGATTTTCGTGCCATTCTGCCTGCAAATCCCTGTTTGACAAATGGGGATTTGCAGGCAGAATGGCCTGTCTTACATGCAAATAATTCCATGAATCAGGTCCTTTAAGTCCAGGGGAACAACGAAGTGGAAAGGTTAGGGGGCGGGGCCAGCGTGGGGAAAATGCACATATGATTGGCGACTAACTAGGCAAGTGGGGTACTCAGTGTCAATCGCTGCTGTTAGCTGCACACTAGCAGTCGCTGCTCTAAGAAAAGAGATGGGTTAAAACAATCGCAAGTCCAGCGTGAGGTACTGCTGGAAGAGAGCAAGAGTCTGTGAGACTCCATCGCTGAAGGGGGAAGGAATGGGTGGGAAATGTGGCGGGCCAAAGAGTACATTCCAAGGTTGAAAGTGCTGCTATGTATTCTACTCAAAGCGTTTGAATCTATGAAAGATCCAATGCCGGAGAAGGAGTAAGTTGCTTACCTGTAACTCCACTTCTCCAGAATTGCTCTCTTTCATAGATTTGCATACACCCTCCATTTAGCCCGATGGTATAGGCCTACTTTCAGGTAATCAATTGGTCAGCACTAGCTGGTTAGAATCTGAAGATGTCCTCCAGGGGAGGGGTTCGCTACATGATGTCCCATTGGTTGGGACCAAAATAAACCATAAGGAAGAGGATCGGCTACACAACACACCGGTTTTCCTTTAGGTAAATCTAGGAAGGGTGTAACCGTGGATTCCCAGCATGACAACAGGAGTATCCAGTAAGAAAAAAGGAGGAACTTAGGCTACCCCACCTGTATCACACTGGCCGGTTATGGATCCAGCACACGTTTTTCACAGATCTCTGCTGGTTAGTCTGTATGAGAACACCCATAACTTATGCGATATAATTTACATTTATTTGAACAACCTGAACTGTGGTCAGTTCAGTCTAACAGGCTTGATAATCAACCACATACATTGGTTCTTTACATTCACTGTTTTGTAGTGTGGGTTAGTAAGAAAGGGTGACTTAGAATGTGGTCCGTTTGACTTCACATCTGTCTAGTCAGTTCTTACTAACCCACACTACAAAACAGTGAATGTAAAGAACCAATGTATGTGGTTGATTATCAAGCCTGTTAGACTGAATTTACCACAGTTTTTTCAGGCAAACAAAAGGTCTTTGTCAATAGCTGTGTGAGCTATATTTTAAACCATAATGTTCAAATAAATGTAAATTGTATCGCATAAATTCTGGGTGTTCTCATATGTACGGACTAACCAACAGAAATCTCCATAACCGGCCAGTGTGATACAGGTGGGGTAGACTAAGTTCTTCCTTTTTTCTTATTGTTAACCCCTCATGACTTAGGCTCCCTTATCAAAAAAGAGGGACACTCTACCCCTTGATTTCATAAACAGGAGTATCCATACAGCACGTGAATCTATGAGCGATACCAATACTGGAGTTCTGGCCAAGGTGACGCTTCTGTTGAGGGATCAGCTGTATTCATGGCAAGAGGTTCCCTTTGAAAGGCCGGCAGGGCTGGGACAGAATCTGCCACATATCAGGAGAGTCTCTTTTGTTCTGTCCTTCATGCTGCCCTTTCTTTCCGTCTCTTGTCTTGTTTACCTTGTGGTTCCTTCTCACTCCCATTGTACCCATCCCCCTACTACTGATCATTCCCTCCCGTGTTTTCTTTTCTTTGCTTTTGGTTTTTGATTCTACTCTGTACGCCACTCTGTTTTATTTCTTTCATTGCCTCTTTTTTGTAATCTCTTCTTTTAGCATTCTCTTTTCTGTCCTTCTTCACTCCTTCCCATCTTTGCCTCAATTGCCTACTTTCCCTCTTTTTCTTGCAAGTTTCTCTGGGTTTTTTGCTCTTTCCTTCACTCTCCAATATTATTTCCACCTTTAGTTGATCCTTATTTGTTATCTTGTCCCCTTTTCTTCCCTCTCTTCACTTCTACCTTCCCTTTTTTCTTGTCTCCCCTAATTCGTATTTCTTTAGATCGTTCACCTTTCTCTTCTTTTCGCTTGTTTTGCATTTCTCCCTTTTGTTCTTTCTTCCTTTTTTGATGTCTCCTTCAATCGTCTCCTTTCCCTCTCTATCATAAATCGAGTGGCTGAAGACTGCTTTAATACATAAGTAGTGAGTTTACAGCTCCAATTAAGACATTAACTCTCATAGGACTGCTTTGACAAAACACTGGCAGGCACTTAGAGCACTAGGTTTGATGGCAAGGCTTGATACAGCTGGCGCAGAGAGATCCCGGATGGATGTGCTTTGAGCGGGGAGGAGCAGTAAGTGGGTGAAAATGGTTATTGGGATTAGTATGGTCACGGGCGGGTAAACAACCAAACAACACCTACAAGCTTTGCCCCCCTGCCCCCATATGCCGTTCTCCCAAGCTGTACTCTAATACAATAGTTTCTGCTAATACTCAAAAGTAAACATGGGCATGTAACATGTTCCTTCTAACATACAGGACCAACCCTGGAGCCAATAGTTTGTCATCTGACCTCCTCAGCTGTAGTCCTCAATTGAGCTACACAGATGCTGACCTAAAGGTCATACACCTATTAACTCGAGGGATAGGTCAAAGGTTAGCTAGCTTCAAATCCTAGCCGGGCCAGCCAACCTTGTATCCACCTGATGTGATTAAGGGCACGAGATGGGCAGAGAGCAAGGGGCTTTGCGAAACGTTCAAGCCGCAAGCCTCTGTCATTAAATATTATGTAATCAGTACATTATAATTTCTTTCTTTTTCATTTTTTTATGGCATCTTTTACATGTGATGCAAAACAACAGCCATGTCCTCTAACTGGAGGCTTCAACACTTCATATACTCAACATTCATCCTGCTGGTGCTCCTTATACAATAATACATTAATAAAAAAAGAAATCTCCTGTAAGGACACACGTGAGAAAGGCCTCTGTAAATCCCAAATTACTTGTACATCGCTCTGTTCCTTCCTAGCTAGTTTTGTGCTATATAAACCCAGATATAAAATACGAATAATGTGACAGCACATTCTGTGGTGCACAGAGGCCATGTTTGTACAGGACGACAATCCTTCCATTCAGAACGGAACTATATGAACATGTCAGAATTCTAAGACGATTTTACTTTTATTCGCGCTTTGTCTTTAAAAAGCCAAATCGGGTGGCATCACTATTTCAGCCTTGGCAGCGAGTCCGTCAGACACAATGCCCCAAAACCATCTGTGCCACCAAAGACCATCTGGCATCCTGCGAAAAATCAAAACTTTTCTCTTTGCTCAGTAAATTTAGAAAATCTTCAGCTTCCTTTTAAATCATAGCTCGCAACTCCTCCAATGCATCGAAGCCAACAACCTTCTCCAATCCTACCAATCTGGTTTCAGACCTAGATGCTGAACGAAACAGCTACCAGCAAGGTGATCGCGATGCCCTGAACATCGTTGATGATGGCCATCCTTGCCTCCCGGTTCTCTTCACCCTCTCAGCTGCATTTGCCACAGTAGACAACCAGACACTCACTGCTTCAACTACAAGTTTCTACTGCTGACCAGCAAAGCTGAGTACCCTGATATCCAGACCATGCTCTCTGCCATGCACATTGAGGGCTTCACACCAGAGCTGGCCACCTGCACCAAGACATTGACAGACAGCTTTCCTTCAAGCACATAGCTAGCAAAGGCAACACATTGAAGAAAACAACTTCAGATCTGCTGTCCAAGCCTTGGTCCTCTCCCACATGAATGGTGGCAATGCACTTCTAAAGGCCTTCCAGTGACTACCCTGCCATGAATGAAATGTGTGTTACATGCGACAGAATGACTTTTCAAAGGACAAATTCAACCATATCCGCCCCAATCCGCATGGAACCGCACTGGCTCCCGCTGCAACCGCGCATCATCTTCAAATCCTGCTGCATCATCTACAAGGCTGCCATCCTGATGTCCCCAAGTTACCTCACTGAGAAACTCAGCATCTCCGGAGGCCTGCGATTCACCAGACATAAAGACATGTGCAGGAAGGAAAGAACCAGAAGACAGGCCTTCTCTGCCTGCGCCCCCAATCTCTGGAACCTGATCCTCATCAACACCAGACTTGTTGCCTCGCTTCAAGATTCGCCTCTTTAAGGAATGGCTCCACCTACACACCTTCCACTTCCCACCTGACCAGGGACTCCCTTTGTTTCCTCCCCTGGTTGCTTGTAGGTCCATTGCTGCCAACTTTCCCGCCTACCTCACCCTCATTGTGCGATCCCCCTCCCTCGTATCTCTGCTCACCTCACTGCATCCTTTATTACTTGTAAAGCAATCCGTTGCTTCTCAAAGCTTGGCCAGCACTCAATTAATACCCGAATAATGAATAATAATCATAAAGCAGGCTGGACAACACCACACATTTGGCCTCTCCTCAGCTGCTACTGCTTGGTGAGCGTGACGACTGTAAAAACATTTCTGGGCCTCTCCAACTACACTTTGCTGTGCTCGACCAATGTAGCAGACTCCTCCTACATTTCATGCACTACTCCTTAGGGAGCTGCATGACTGAAAAATCCTCTTCCTTGACCCCAAACACTACTCCCTCAGCTAGATAACTGCAACAGCCTACTCGTGGGCCTTTCTCTGCTACTCCTTGACGAGCTAGATAACAGCAGCAGCTTCCTCTTGGGCATCTCTCCTCTACTGCGTGGCCCTCGCAATCTTCCATTGTGTTGCCTCCCCGCACGCTGCGCGTCCCCTGACCTGCGTGATCCCTGGCAATCTTCGATTGCACGTGCCTCCTTGCCCTCTCCTTCCCTGCCTCCACTTTGGACTCACTCGCAGCAGTGCGTTCCTTACTACGTGGTCCCTCACGCCTCTGCGCCCTCTCCTTCCCTGCTTCCACTTTGGACTTGCTTGCAGCGGTGCGTTCCTGACTGCGTGTTCCTCGCACTTCCATCCTTGGTTTGTCATATTGCGCATTCCCGACCGCGTGTTCATTCGCAACTCCTGACCGCGTGTGCCTCGTGCCCCTCTTCGCCATTAGCCTGCAAGACAAGGGAGCGGTGTTGAACGATGCAGGTTCACAGGAGATGCTGCCCAATTTCCACCTAACACGTTTGTTACGTCCATGCTACCAAGCCTTTAAATTCTGAGGTTTCAGACCCTCTGCAGCAAAGCCCTCACAGGACAGGGCCACGGTGTGTGCCGTCGCAGGACAGGGCCACAGTGTTGAATGGCGCAGATGTTTGGCGATGAAGGGGTCTGCGGCGTGGACAGTGAAAGTAGACGATTCACCCTGCTGTCTACGGCCGCCAGGTAAGAAATTGGGGAGTTTGCTTACCTGCCCTCACTTCTTAGCCCTTCTGACTGCGCCTCATCCCTGATTGCATTTCTACCCTCCCCTGCAACCTACACCTCTCCCCGCCCCCTGCTTGCTGTTACCCATTCCCTGTGAGTCTTACCTTGTTGTCCCCTCCCTCCCCTCCAGAGCTCCCTTCCTGCCCTTCCTTCCTGTCCCCCCTGTTCCCTTCCCTGTGTTGCCCCTTGCATTCCTTGTTCGCGCACCCATCCGTGCCCCTCTATCCCTGCTTGTTACGCACGCGCCCTCACTACATCCATCCTCGCATCACTCGCGCTTCTCCTCCCTTACCAGCGTGGCCCCCGCAATCTTTCATTGCATTGCCTCTGGGTGCGCTACGTGTCCCCTGACCTGCGTGATCCCTCGCAATCTGCGCCCTCTCCTTCCCAGCATTCCCACGCGCTCCCGACTTGCGTGGTTCCACACAATCCCGCGATTGCATGTGCTCTAGTGCCCTCTCCATCTTTGGCCACGCTTGCGTCATTGCGTTCCTGTGAACTTCCGTGATCGTTGTGCATTTTAGCGCCCTTCCATCCTTGGCCTCGGTCACGCCTGTGCGCCTTAGCCCACGTAGTCCCTCGCTATCCAGATCTTGTGGTTCCTTGCACTTCCACTTTGGTCTCGCTCACAGCGGCACGTTCCTGGCAGCATAGTCCCTCGCAACTCCCTGACCATGCATTCCGCAACTCCCTACCGCATGTTACTCGCACTTCCATCCTTGGTTCGTCACATTGCGTGTCCCCGACCGCTTGTTCCCTTGCAACTCCTGACTGCGTGTGCCTCGTGTCCCCCATTCTTCATCCTCCTGCACCCACACGCCCAGGGCTGTCACAAGATGTGGTGAGGGCCGAGGGAAAACATTTGGTGAGGCCCCCTTTTGATTTTACCCACTGGGCCAGTGGCGGTACCTTCGCAAACAGGGGACTCGAGAAGTTTCCCCTTGAGTTTGTGTGGAGGAACCCAAATATGGTTTATAGCTACAACTGCAAACCATCAACTACAGCAAAGTTAGATTTCTCTACTGAAGAAAGGTTTATATCAGACTAGCTTTTGCATCATATGCATAAATATATATAGGATTGCATGACGGCATGTGGTGCGCGATGCCAGCATTAAGGAGCACCCTGCCCCTGTGTGCGCATTAAAACACACATCATACACAGTGACAGATGGATGATGTACAGTGGAGGCTGGTGAATCTCTGAACTAAGAGGTTTAAATGTGTGTGCCAATTATGCAGGATCGGCAGAGCACAGTGAGGGTGCCCAAACCAAACAAGGGTTATTTGAGGGAGTTTCTCACTCCCAAGAAAATATTTGAAACATTGGGTTACAATTATGCCTTTTACAGCACTTTCTTTGTAAAACTGGGTAGAAATACATACATTTAATTGGTTTTGTATGGAAGCACGTGGAAAAACCCAATAGTTGCAAGTCACCAACTGTGCACAGGAACATTTTCCAATACACAACATATGCTAGACTAAAGATATATTCATGCTGGTTGTTCCCATGTGGTCCATGCAGGCTGCACCAATATATGCCATTATTCCCGTGTACGCACTCCCAGGCAGTAAACATGCCATGCCACAGAAAGTATGTCCAGGCTGACTGTGCACCATAAGTGTTTTAACTGGCTCGATTGGCCTAAATTCAATGTGGGCCAATTTAGCCAAGTAGTATGTTTGCTTTCATCTCGATGCATAGTCCTGTGCAACATGGGTAAAGCAAAAAAGCATTTGCAATGCTAACAGTTTGGGCTTTCATGTAGGCATGGTAAAGGCACTGCTCTATTGGTATTAACTGGCCGTTGATGGTAACAGGTGAAAACTGGTTTGAGTACCTGAGCATCTAATAGCAGTGCCTGGCAAATGCCTAATACGTATGCACAAGCCAAAACTGTTGGCTTTACCAATGTTTGTTTTTAACAGGACTTCAGTGAATGACACGTAGGGTGCAACACCACTGAGTGGATCTGGCTCTAGCCCCCTCCCAAAATGTTGGGTTTTGTTGACTCGACCTGGCTGCATGGGTGGGGCCATCCCCTGGCTAGGGAGGCCTGAAACCCTCCCACTTTGAGGCAGGAGGCCTCTTTCGATGTGTCGCCAGCCCGTAGCTCTCATTATGGAGCGGCAGCAGCATCAAACATGCCGAGAACAAATGCCTATCCATGCGATATCAACAGACTCACTTTGATAAAGCCAAAGTCTTAACTTCTGGTCTCAGCTTTTAGATAGCCCTCCTCGCCAGAGATTAGCATAGTATTATGAAAGTAAACAGCCTCTGAACTGGGGTGAAAGGTACGACTAGTGGCCAAAGAGAAGGTGAAATTGCTATTCAGCTTCCTAGCTGGGCTCAGGGTATTGGGAGGGAAGTGGGAGCAGGACTGGCTGAAGATGTGTCAGGGCTGGTGGGGGCCCATTTCTTTGCGATGTGGGGCACCCCTGGCATTGTAGATTGGAAAAATAGTCCAAGGCACCTGTGGAGTGCTTAAATCGATAATGAAGTCAAAATAATGCAGTGAGGTGGTTAAAAGCTGCAGATTATCAGTAGGTGTCTGTGTCATAAGACTGCCAACATGGGGGCAGCTGCTTGGGGGCCCATTTCAACTGCAAAAGCTGAAAGACCCAGACGTCATCCCTGAGTGGGGAGAAAACTGTCATCCAGTCCCTGTCGGGCTGACCAACTGAGCCGTGGCCAGACGGAACAAGACACAGATGTTAAACTGTGCCATAGCTTTGCTGTTAACAAAGGCCCTGCAATTACTAACATAACATTTTTCACTGTTAACACCTGCATTCATGAACATACATTTTTAGGTAATTGAAATCCTGATGTGGGGTTAGCGCTTGCATGCAATGGGAGTGATTAGAAGGGAGGTGGTGACATGAGACATCTCATTCTCACAGCAGTCCTTAAGTGTGACGTTTCAGAAATGAAGGCGAGAGTTAGCTGCTTGTAACATTGAAGCTTCACCAGAATAGTCTCCTTTGAATGTGGAAAGATGTTAGATGTGCCCACACAAGTAAGTTTTCCCCTCCCCCACAGGCTCTGAAATTAGCGCCTCTTCCAACATTTGAAGTATTAGTCCCACTCCGTCGCCACCCCCCAAATTTTAGCCTAGGTGCACCTCTGATGCCATGACCCCAGCCCTTAATTAAGTGGCCCGCAGGCCTGCTAAATGTAGGGGAGGTGGTTGGCGCACACATTCACATACAACACTTTCACCCATGCATTAATCCACCAGTCTCACAACTTCTTGCATGCACGCATACATAAAACCAAACACAGCATTGATACCAAGATAAACACCAACATACATGCGCACATTCATGCAACATACATACTACTTTTATTTAAAGACACATATATACACATTTAAATTAAAATAAAAAAAACACTTATCTTACCTACATGCACTCCGACACTTGGACTTGCTGTCTGACAGGAGAGAACTCCTCTCCTATCAGTCAGCGTGTTCAAGCAACGTCAGCAACGTGAACACACTGACTGATAGGAGAGGAGTCCTCTCTTGTCATTCAGCATGTCTACATTATCAGCTGAATAACGGGAGGCAGCAGAGCTCACTTCTGAGCCCTGCTGTCTCCCATTATTTTGCTGTTTGTTGCGGAGCCAAACAGCTTCGCAACAAACAGCAAATTCATTGCAGGGGCAGAGAGGAGACAGCACAGTCCCCCGTGTGACTAATGGACACGGGTGGACTGTGCTGCCTTCTGCTTAGGAGAGGGGGGCCGTGAGCACGAGGCCAGGGGCAGTTTGCCCCTCCTGCCCCCCCCTCGTGACGGCCCTGCACACGCCCCCTTTGCTCTTCCTCATTGCCTGCCCTGTTTTGCATTGTACTGCTGTGTTCTGTTGTATTCTTCTCTCCTTTAGGTTATCATTTGTTGACTGCTCTTCCTGTTTGTGTATTGTTTTGTGTTTTTCATCACTGACTGCCCTTTTTTGCATTGTATTGCTTTGTCTTCTGCTGCGTTATAAATGCCATATCATATTATATCATATCCTTCTTCCTTCTTCTAGGTTTACATTTGTCGACTGCTTTGTCCTTTTGTATATTGTTCTGTGTTCTGCTGTGCTCCACCCTACTCTAGGTTCTCTTTTTAGCTACTGCTCTGTTCTTAATGCCCTGGTAACCTGATTTGCTTGCAAGACTGCCTTGTTTTCTGCCTGCTCTTCCTTCTGAGCTCTTGTTTACTTAGTTAAATTGTCTACTACTGTTGTGCCCCTTTCTGTCTCGTCTGCTTGCACATTGCCTTTTGTCCTCCCCTAGTGCCCCCCTACCTTTCCCCTCCACCCCTCTTCATCTGTCCTCTTCCCCCACCTACTCTATGCTTCTCTCTGTTTCTCCTATCTTTTCTAACGGCTTCTCTATCGACTATCCTACTCCCCTGACTAAGTTTGGTAGGATGAAGTTCAAAAAGTGTATCCTGGTCTCCAACCCAGGCCTCCCTATCGCTGACACCTATACCGGTGTTTCCTCCAGACAGACCCTCACTGACATCCTCTTTGTGGTTCCCTCGCCAGACCTATGGACTCTTCCTATGGTCTCTGTGCTATCACCTTTCTCGTCTTCTCTCATTAATGGTGGCACCCGGTGGGAGGCCCTCCTGGCCCCCTTCCACTCCTCTAAGGTCATCATTAATGTTTACCTGAACAGCACCGTCTGGGTCCAAGGCGCTCAGGCCAACCTTCTCTTTTTGGTAGACTCTTCCCACATCTCGTCACCTTCCTTTCTTCTCCTGCTGTCCCTTCTCTACCTTCCTCGGCTTCCTTGCCTCCCCTCCCTGCCTCCTCCTTGGCTACCTTGCCCTCTCCTCCTTCCTCTTCTGCCCCCCTTCAGGCTTCTTCTACACCTCTGCAGGGCGTACCTCTGATTTGTACCCCTCCCCGGAAGTCCTTCAAGGACGGCAACCTTCTCCATATTGCCACTCTCAACTCTCGCTCAGCTGTCAAACACTCCTCTGACATATGCCGCCTCTTGGAAGAATTTGACCTCAATGTCTTCGGTCTCACTGAGACATGGTTCATGGCCAGCTCTGTCACAAGCTTTGACACTCTCCTCCCTGATGGCTAAAAGGTCCTCTCCGCACCCAGATCCAACCGTTCCGGAGGGGTGCAGCCTTGATCTTCCCGGAGTGGATTCCTGCCTCTGTCATTCCTGTGCAGGCCTACTCCTCTTTAGAATGCCCTGTCTGCAGGTTTCCTCTCTCTCCTGGACATTTGCTTATCGTGGCTACTATCTATTGGCCACCTGGTCAAATCACCTCCTTCCTCTCTAAGTGGGCAGACCTCTCCTCCTCCCTCCTGGCCTCAACCACTCAACTCGTCCTTCTTGGAGACTTCAACATCCACCTGGATGCTTCCTGGCCCTCCTCTGGACTCTTTTGCGACCTCTGCGACTGTCTCTCTCGTTCTATTTTCCCCTCTAGCCAGACTCACTCTGCAGGGCATATTCTGGATGTTCTGATCTCCTCAGACCTCCCTCTCTCTATCCCTCTGACCACTCCTCTCTCCTGGACTGATCACTTTCTCCGTTCCTCCCATCTCTCCCTCTCTACCCCTCAGGCCAAGCCAACTCCAGCACTGCCACCTGGCTTCTTGGTCATCTGACTCATGAAGCGTGTGTCAGTTGAGGCTTTTGCCACCACTTTCTCTCCGCCTCTTCCTCCTCTGGATGACTCACATCCTGACACAGCCCTTTCCATGTTCCACTCTACTATATCTGATACTCTTGATATTCTTGCCTCTGTCATGAGGATCTGCTTGAAGCCGAAAGCCAAGTGCAACTCCTGGTACGACTCTGACCTTGTGAACCTTAAATGCAAGTGCAGGGTGGCTGAGAGGAAATGGCTAGCTTCTTGTGCATCCTCTGACAAATGGGCCTGCCGCCTGCTCCAAATGCAATACCAGCTCTCTGTCCACGCTAAGAAGAGAGCCCACATCCAAGCCCGCATCTCTGCGACATCTAACAACTTGCCCAAAATATGCAAGGAGCTGGCTAATCCTGATGCAGTCTCTACCTTTCCTGTCCCCTCCCAGGACCTCTGCACTGCCCTGGCTTCTCATTTCATCTCTCAAACCCAGGACATCATGTCCACCCTCTCTTACTCTCCTCCTCCTCCCTCTACTCTCTCCTCTACCTTCGACCCCCCTGCGGCCACCTCTCCCCCCTCTTTCTCTGCCTTTCCCCTGTTCTCCCGACAAGGTTTCTAGACAAGTCTGACCCATGAAAGTCTCACCAAAACAGGTTCTTCCCTGTTCTTCCAAAACCATCAAGGACCACATCGACACCCTTGCTCCTGCCCTGGCTGACTTATGCAACCACTCCTTCACCACTGGAGCCTTCCCTTCCCCCCTGAAGCACTCTCTTGTGCACCCTCTTCTCAAGAAACCCTCAGCTGACCCCTCCTGCTAACTATCGCCTGAGCTCCAGCACTCATTTCCTGGGCAAACTCCTGGAAAAGCTGGCAATCTCCCAGCTTAATCTTCACACTGAATCTGTTGGTTGTATCCATGACCATCAGTCTGGCTTCTGACAGCCAGAAGCACAGAAACTGCTCTCCTGAACATCTGTGAAGACCTGCTCTCTAACCTTGATTCTAATCTCCCCTCTGTGCTCATCTTACTCAATCTATCTTCTGCCTTTGGCACGGTCAACCATGCCATTGCTCAAATGTCACTGTGATAACCTGGGTATCACCGATCAGGCCCTGGCCTGGCTGACCTCTTTCCTCTCTGATCAACCCTCCCAGGTGCAACTTGGGCCCTTCCTCTCCTCTATCGCTACCTGTGATATTACCCAGGGATCTGACCTCTCTCTGTGGCTGTTCAACCAATACCTGGCACCTCTCGCCCACCGCATTGCCGCTCTCTGCCCCAAATGTCAGTGCTATGCAGATGAGACTTAGCTCGTTTTCAGGCTCCCCTCTGCCACCTCTTCTCCTTCTCTCATCTCTGACTGTCTGTCTGCTATCCAGGAGTGGTGTGCGCCAATGATCTCTGCCTTAATGCCAGTAAGACCGAGATTCTCCTCATCATCACCCTGCTTTCCTGTCGCTCTCTGGCTGGCCTCTCTTGGCCCTCTTCCTGCTCCCACCTGTGAGGCTACGAACCTCAGGGTCATCTTTGACCCCACACTCTCCTTATCTTCTCACATCTTTGATGTCTCTAAGAAGTCAAACTACCAACTGAACCTTCTCAGAGGTATTCTTCCTTTCGTCTCCTTCCCCCAGAAGCTCACTGTCTCTAGAACTCTGGTTCTCTCTAGGCTGGACTACTGCAACAGCCTCTTTCTAAATCTGCCTGCTTCTACTCTCCACTCTATGCAACTCATCCAGAACAGGACTGCGAGACTTGTCCTTGGCCTCAAGCCCAGGGATCGTATCTCTCCAGCACTGAAATCTCTGCATTGGATCCCAGTGGCTGCGAGGATTAAGTTCAAGACCCTCTGCATTGTCCACAAGGCCTTCTGGGACCTGGGTCCTCAATACCTCCAACTCTCTTTTTGTAAATACCTTCCTACTCGAGCTCTTCGCTCCTCCACCTCCAACTCCCTCAGGGTCAGTTGCTTCTCCAAGCAACGAGTTGGTGGTCGCTCCCTTTCTTTGGCTGGGGCCTCCCTCTGGAACAGCCTCCTTGCCTCTATGAAATCTGAGGAGAAACATCTCCAGTTACGGAAGCATCTCAAGACCTTCCTCTTTGCTTCTGCCTTCTCTCTTCCTCTCCCCTGCTGATTTCCTGTCTGATAATGCACTGGTCACCTGGCTACCATCTGATTTTGGGCCCAGGTCCCTTCCCGCCAAGTTACACACCTGCACTGCCTCCTGGCAACCCTTGCACTTGGGTCTGTATCTGTAACCTTACAGTCCCTCTACCTCCACTTTTGGACACCTTCACTTACCCCTGCACTTGCTACCTGCTGGCCACACTTCTTGTTATTGTTTTGATCCCATGTACAGCACTGTCCCCCTCCCCTTTCCCCTGGCACTTTTCCCCTCCCCCTGCCCTGCACTTGTGAGATATCAATGCCAGTTGGCCTAGTAAGATCGTTGTCTCTGTCCTCCCTCTGTTCCCCCTTTCATGCCTCGTTACACCTTGAAACACTTGTGAATGGGCGCTTATAAATGCCATATCATATCACATCATACTTCTTGATTCCTTGATGGCCTGAATATCTGTGGCAGCCTCTTCGTAGGCCTCCGTCCACTACTCCTTGATGAGCTGTATTACAGCAGAAGTCTCCTCTTCGATCTCCCCGCTCTTCTCTCTGATGAGCTGGATAACTGCAGCAGCTTCCTCCTGGGGCTTCTTCTACTTCTCGATGAGCAGGATAACTGCAGCAGCTTCCTCTTTGATCTCCCTCCTCTACTCTCTGATGAGCTGGATGACTGCAGCAGCTTCCTCCTGGGTCTATTTCTACTCCTTGTTGAGCTGGATGACTGCAGCAGCTTCCTCCTGGGTCTATTTCTACTCCTTGTTGAGCTGGATGACTGCAGCAGCTTCCTCCTGGGGCTTCTTCTACTTCTCGATGAGCTGGATAAATGCAGCAGCTTCCTCCTGTGCCTCCCTCCTTTACTCCTTGATGAGCTGGATAACAGCAGCAGCTTCCTCCTGGGTCTCCCTCCTTTACTCCTTGATAAGCTGGATAACTGCAGCAGCTTTCTCTTGGGTCTCCCTCATTTACTCCTTGATGAGCTGGATAACTGCATCAGCTTCCTCCTGGGTCTCCCTCCTTTACTCCTTCATGAGCTGGATAACTGCAGCAGCTTCCTCCTGAGCCTTCCTCATTTACGCCTTGATGAGCTGGATATCAGCAGCAGCTTCCTCCTGGGTCTCCCTCCTTTACTCCTTGATGAGCTGGATAACAGCAGCAGCTTCCTCCTGGGTCTCTCTCCTTTACTCCTTTATGAGCTGGATAACTGTAGCAGCTTCCTCCTGGGCCTCCCTCATTTACGCCTTGATGAGCTGGATGACAGCAACAGCTTCCTCCTCGGTCTCCCTCCTTTACTCCTTGATATGCTGGATAACCACAGCAGCTTCCTCTTGGATCTCCCTCATTTACTCCTTGATGAGCTGGATAACTGCAGCAGCTTTCTCCTGGGTCTCCTTTGGGTTACCAGACAATTCATCAAAAAAAATTGGTCGACTGGACAAATGGTCGAACCAATTTCATCGAAAACCAAATGGTCGAATTTTTTTTTGGTTTTATTTTTACCCTTTTTTTTGGGGGGGGGGATCCCCTAACCCCCTTTTTTAACTAAATAATCCTTTTTTTCCCTAAACTACAACCTTAAAAATAAATATATAAATTAAAAAAAATAACTACCATTTGGTTTTCGACGAAATTACGTCGACCAAATGTCCTGTCGACCAATTGTTGTTGATGAAATGTCCGGACACCTCTCCTTTGTTTACTCGTTGATGAGTTGGATAACAGCAGCAGCTTCCCCCTGGGTCTCCCTCCTTTAGTCCTTCATGAGCTGGATAACTGCAGCAGCTTCCTCCTGGGTCTCCCTCTTTTACTTCCTGATGAGATGGATAACAGAAGCAGCTTCCTCTTGGGTCTCCCTGCTTTACTCCTTCATGAGCTGGATAACAGCAGCAGCTTCCTCCTGGGTCTCCCTCCTTTACTCCTTCACGAGCTGGATAACAGCAGCAGCTTCCTCCTGGGTCTCTCTCCTTTACTCCTTTATGAGCTGGATAACTGTAGCAGCTTCCTCCTGGGCCTCCCTCATTTACGCCTTGATGAGCTGGATAACAGCAACAGCTTCCTCCTCGGTCTGCCTCCTTTACTCCTTGATATTCTGGATAACCACAGCAGCTTCCTCTTGGATCTCCCTCATTTACTCCTTGATGAGCTGAATAACTGCAGCAGCTTTCTCCTGGGTCTCCTTTGGGTTACCAGACAGTTCATCGAAAAAAATTGGTCGACTGGACAAATGGTCGAACCAATTTCGTCGAAAACCAAATGGTCGAATTTTTTTGTTTGTTTTATTTTTACCCTTTTTTTTGGGGGGGGATCCCCCAACCCCCTTTTTTTTACTAAATAACCCTTTTTTTCCCTAAACTACAACCTTAAAAATAAATATATAAATTTAAAAAAAAACGACCATTTGGTTTTCGACGAAATTACGTCGACCAAATGTCCTGTCGACCAATTGTTGTCGATGAAATGTCCGGACACCTCTCCTTTGTTTACTCGTTGATGAGTTGGATAACAGCAGCAGCTTCCCCCTGGGTCTCCCTCCTTTACTCCTTCATGAGCTGGATAACTGCAGCAGCTTCCTCCTGGGTCTCCCTCTTTTACTTCCTGATGAGATGGATAACAGAAGCAGCTTCCTCTTGGGTCTCCCTGCTTTACTCCTTCATGAGCTGGATAACAGCAGCAGCTTCCTCCTGGGTCTCCCTCCTTTACTCCTTCATGAGCTGGATAACAGCAGCAGCTTCCTCTTGTGTCTCCATTCTTTACTCCTTTGTGAGCTGGATAACTGTAGCAGCTTCCTCCTGGGCCTCCCTCATTTACTCCTTGATGAGCTGGATAACAGCAGCAGCTTCCTCCTGGGTCTCCCTCCTTTACTCCTTCATGAGCTGGATAACTGCAGCAGCTTCCTCCTGAGCCTTCCTCATTTACGCCTTCATGAGCTGGATAACAGCAGAAGCTTCCTCCTGGGTCTCCCTCCTTTACTCCTTCATGAGCTGGATAACAGCAGCAGCTTCCTCCTGGGTCTCTCTCCTTTACTCCTTTCTGAGCTGGATAACTGTAGCAGCTTCCTCCTGGGCCTCCCTCATTTACGCCTTGATGAGCTGGATAACAGCAACAGCTTCCTCCTCGGTCTCCCTCCTTTACTCCTTGATATGCTGGATAACCACAGCAGCTTCCTCTTGGATCTCCCTCATTTACTCCTTGATGAGCTGGATAACTGCAGCAGCTTTCTCCTGGGTCTCCTTTGGGTTACCAGACAATTCATCAAAAAAAATTGGTCGACTGGACAAATGGTCGAACCAATTTCATCGAAAACCAAATGGTCGAATTTTTTTTTGTTTTATTTTTACCCTTTTTTTTGGGGGGGGTTCCCCCCCGAACCCCCTTTTTTTACTAAATAATCCTTTTTTCCCCTAAACTACAACCTTAAAAATAAATATATAAATTAAAAAAAATAACTACCATTTGGTTTTCGACGAAATTACGTCGACCAAATGTCCTGTCGACCAATTGTTGTTGATGAAATGTCCGGACACCTCTCCTTTGTTTACTCGTTGATGAGTTGGATAACAGCAGCAGCTTCCCCCTGGGTCTCCCTCCTTTACTCCTTCATGAGCTGGATAACTGCAGCAGCTTCCTCCTGGGTCTCCCTCTTTTACTTCCTGATGAGATGGATAACAGAAGCAGCTTCCTCTTGGGTCTCCCTGCTTTACTCCTTCATGAGCTGGATAACAGCAGCAGCTTCCTCCTGGGTCTCCCTCCTTTACTCCTTCATGAGCTGGATAACAGCAGCAGCTTCCTCCTGGGTCTCTCTCCTTTACTCCTTTATGAGCTGGATAACTGTAGCAGCTTCCTTCTGGGCCTCCCTCATTTACGCCTTGATGAGCTGGATAACAGCAACAGCTTCCTCCTCGGTCTCCCTCCTTTACTCCTTGATATGCTGGATAACCACAGCATCTTCCTCTTGGATCTCCCTCATTTACTCCTTGATGAGCTGAATAACTGCAGCAGCTTTCTCCTGGGTCTCCTTTGGGTTACCAGACAATTCATCGAAAAAAATTGGTCGACTGGACAAATGGTCGAACCAATTTCGTCGAAAACCAAATGGTCGAATTTTTTTTGTTTGTTTTATTTTTACCCTTTTTTTTGGGGGGGGGATCCCCCAACCCCCTTATTTTTACTAAATAACCCTTTTTTTTCCCTAAACTACAACCTTAAAAATAAATATATAAATTTAAAAAAAAATGACCATTTGGTTTTCGACGAAATTACGTCGACCAAATGTCCTGTCGACCAATTGTTGCCGATGAAATGTCCGGACACCTCTCCTTTGTTTACTCGTTGATGAGTTGGATAACAGCAGCAGCTTCCCCCTGGGTCTCCCTCCTTTACTCCTTCATGAGCTGGATAACTGCAGCAGTTTCCTCCTGGGTCTCCCTCTTTTACTTCCTGATGAGATGGATAACAGAAGCAGCTTCCTCGTGGGTCTCCCTGCTTTACTCCATCATGAGCTGGATAACAGCAGCAGCTTCCTCCTGGGTCTCCCTCCTTTACTCCTTCATGAGCTGGATAACAGCAGCAGCTTCCTCTTGTGTCGCCATTCTTTACTCCTTTGTGAGCTGGATAACTGTAGCAGCTTCCTCCTGGGCCTCCCTCATTTACTCCTTGATGAGCTGGATAACAGCAGCAGCTTCCTCCTGGGTCTCCCTCCTTTACTCCTTCATGAGCTGGATAACTGCAGCAGCTTCCTCCTGAGCCTTCCTCATTTACGCCTTCATGAGCTGGATAACAGCAGAAGCTTCCTCCTGGGTCTCCCTCCTTTGCTCCTTGATGAGCTGGATAACTGTAGCAGCTTCCTCCTGGGTCTCCCTCCTTTACTCCTTGATATGCTGGATAACTGCAGCAGCTTCCTCCTGGGTCTCCTTCCTTTACTCCTTGATGAGCTGCATAACAGCAGCAGCTTCCTCCTGGGTCTCCCTCCTTTGTTCCTTCATGAGCTGGATGACAGCAGCAGCTTCCTCCTGGGTCTCCCTCCTTTGTTCCTTGATGAGCTGGATAACAGCAGCAGCTTCCTTCTGGGTCTCCCTCCTTTTCTCCTTGATGAGCTGAATACTGCAGCAGCTGGCTCTGGTTCTCCCTCACTACGTTATAATCAGCCAAACCACTACAACAAACTCCTTGTGGACCCTGCCAATACTTTTCGGACAGCTAGATCACTGCAACAGCTGGCCCTGGCCCTCTACCAATAACCTATGGAGAGCTGGAGTACTGTAACAAATCACTCCTTGGATCCCTCACTACTACTTGGTTAGCTGGGCCACTGCAACAGCTGGCCTCGTATATACCCCACTACCTAATGGGAGCTGAACAATGCAGATCTATCAGAGAGAGTAACAGAGCTATCCAAGAGGATCACAGATGTATCCACAGAGAGAGAGTAGCAGATCGATTCAGAGGAGATAATACCAGATCCATCTGCAGAGAGAATCACATATCTATCCAGAGAGCCAGAGTCACATATCTATCCACAGAGAAAGTCTCATATCTATTCACAGAGAGAGTAGCAGATCAATGCAGATGAGAGAATAGCAGATCTGTCTGCATGGAGAGTCACAAGTCCATCCACAGCGCATCGCACATTGATCCACACATAGATTTAGAGATCTATCCAGAGAGAAAGTAGTAGGTGAATGCAGAGGAGAGAATAGCAGGTCAATCTGCATATAGAGTAACAGGTTTATCCACATCCCATCGCAGATCGATGCAGACAGAGGGCCTCATTCCGAGATTGGAGGTAGCAATGGCGCTATTTGCGCCATGGCTGCCTCCAATACGGGGGCCGGCACCGGTCTTGTTCAATGGGGACTTACCGGTGCAGTTCGACCCTGGCGGGACCGGTAAGTCCCCATTGAACAAACCATTCCCCATTCCCATTTGAGCCCCCATAGGGCTCAATGGGAATGGGGAGGGCGCTAATAATGGGCTCGCGACTTGCAAGCCCGTTATTAGCGCCCTGGTCCCTTAGCAGGACCCGTAAGGGACGTGTGGTCAGACCACACGTTCCTTATGGTCCCTGCCAAGGGACCTTGGAATAGGGCGGTAAGGGATTACCGGCACCGGTCTCCTTACCGGTGCCCGGTATCCCTTACCGCCTAAGTCGTAATGACCCCCAGAGATTCACAGATCTATCCACAGAGAGAGTAGCAGCTCTATCCACCAAGAGAGTAGGAGTTCTAGCCACGAAGAGACTTTCAGACATATCTAAGGAGAGAGTCACAGACCTATCCAGAAGAGAGAGCAGCAGATGTAGCCACAGAGAGACATGCAGATCCATCCACAGAAAGAATAACAGATCTATCCAGAGAGCCAGAGTCGCATATCTATCCATAGAGAGAGAGTCACATATCTACCCACAGAGAAAGTCGCATATCTATCCACTGAGAAAGTAGCAGATCAAAGCAGAGGAGAGATTAACAGATCAGCCTGCATACAGAGTCACAGGTGTATCCATAGCGCATCACAGATCAATCGACACATAGATTCACAGATCTATCCAGAGAGATAGAGTTACATATCTATCCACAGAGAAAGTCGCAAATCTATCCATAGAGAGAGAGTCGCATATCTATCCACAGAGAAATTAGCAGATCAATGCAGAGGAGAGAATAGCAGATCACTCTGCACAGAGAGTCACACGTCTATGCACATTACATTGCAGCTCGATCCACACATAGATTTGCAGATCTATCCACATACAGAGTTGCATATCTATCCACAGAGAGAGTAGCAGATCACCACAGAGAGAGAATAACAGAACAGCCTGCATACAGAGTCACAGGTCTATCGACAGTGCATCGCAGATTGGTCCACACATAGATTCACAGATCTATCCAGAGAGACAGAGTTGAATATGTATCCACAGAAAAAGTAGCAGATCAGTGCAGAGGAGAGAATAGCAGATCAGTCTGTATAGAGAGTCACAGGTCTATCCACAGCACATCGCGGATCGATCCACACATAAATTCACAGATCTATCCAGAGAGACAGAGTTGCATATCTATCCACAGAAAAAGTTGCAGATCTATCGACAGAGAAATTAGCAGATCAATGCAGAGGAGAGACCAGCAGCTCAATCTGCATAGAGAGTCACAGAGCTATCCATATTGCATTGCAGATCGATCTACACATAGATTCACAGATCTATCCACAGAGAAAGTCAGATCTCTATCCACAGAGAAAGTAGCAGATTAATTCAGAGGACTCTATAGCAGAACAGCCTGCATACAGAGTCACAGGTCTATCAACAGCACATAGCAGATCGATCCACACATAGATTTGCAGATCTATCCAGAGAGACATAGTTGCATATCTATCCACAGAGAAAGTCACATATCTATCCACAGAGAAATGATCAGATCAATGCAAAGGAGATAATAGCAGATCAATCTGCATAGAGAGTCACAGGTCTATCCAAATTGCATTGCAGATCGATCCACACATAGATTTGCAGATTTATCCACAGACAGAGTTGCATATCTATCCACAGAGAAAGTCACATCTCTATCCACAGAGAAAGTCATAGATCAATGCAGAGGAGAGAATAACAGAACAGCCTGCATTCAGAGTCACAGGTCTATCCACAGCGCATCGCAGATCGATCCATGCATTGAGAGAGGAGGAGGATGCAGGGAAGAAGGGCGAGGTGAGAGTGCGTGTGACCAGTCTCCGACGGATCCAGCAGAGTAAGTGCAGGCAGTATTGCCAACTCCCTGCTGAACACTAAGTGGGGCTAGAATGGAGACAGCTAGGTTGTCCCTGGGGAGTCAGTGAGCTTGTGACCAGGGAAAGACCTCAGCGCATGACCAGGGGATAGACAGTAGGGGTTACCGAGTCGTAGTACTAACCAGGCTTGACAGATGCCCGGGAGAGGGAAGGCCCTGGCGCCAATTCCCAGGCCCTTTCTTCAGCCGGAGCCTGGAGTTGAACCAGTCGGCTGCCTCTATTCTGAAGGACATTCGCTGAACAGTAAAAGGCTTTACGCTGTGCTTAAAAATAATAAAATCCCTTTGAAATTCCTCAGCATCTGTGTGAGCTTTAGGCCCTCTGTGCCAAAACACAGAAATGCAGAACACAAACAGGCTGCATCTAGTCACCACACGTCACTGCAGAGCGACAGCAGGAACTTCCAATCTATGCACGAAGGCACATTATTAGCATTTCATAATTGACTATTAAGTTTGGGGACTGATATGTTCTATGGGCAGCCACTTCATCTATCATGGTCTTATCAATGTCAATTATACATATTCGTCTTCAGTTGTGTACTGTATAATAATGTAACCATAATAGTGCTTTGTGGTGGGTTCCTCGTGCTTCTAGGAGCTGCAATTGCAGATGTCAGCGGCTAACTTAGTGTTATCCATTCTGTCGACCTCAGGCAGATGGGAGCCACTGTCTCTACTTGATCTCCAGGTTTATCCTGGCTTTCCCAAAACTGGCTGTTCTTGCAGAACAATTGGCAGCACTTTAAGTGGGCCGTGTCCGCCTGGAACCCTGACCTGGCTAAGCTCAAGAGAAGGTCCCTGATAGATCCCTAGTCTGGTACTTTCAGTTGTGAGAACCCTTGAAGTGTTGGTCCCAACCCCCTCCCTGCCTTTTGACCTGAGGCTGCAGCAGGGCAGAGAAGAACGTGTATTGATGGCAGGCAATCATTAACACACTAGTGAGCTTAAACCTAGGGGTCTCTCAGGGAATAGAGGGTTTTGTAATTGTATTTGAGTGATGGGTCATAGCTAAGGTTTTCGCAACTGGTTGAGTGCTCCGATGAGGGTGCAGAATACAAAGCGTTCAACCAAGAATAGAAATGAACAGGATGGACATCAAAGCCAATTCTAAGAAAAGCTCAACACGACTGTGGGCCTGATTCACAGAAGCATTTTATAATGGCGTAATCCCATTGGTTAAAACTCTCCGAATCAGGCACTTTGTGTGATAACAGGTTAAATAATGCTGTTTTACTGAATCTTAATATAGTGAAATTTGCATAATCCCTTGGCGCATTGGGTCTACTGCAAACAAGCGTTGGCAAATCCACAGTTTTGTCTTTTGTGTGTGCATGGGATAGGCATTTACCAGGCCCTGCCATAATGGTACTACCTAGCTATAAGGTGGGAGAAGAAGGCCGCAGAAAAAGGCCAGCGCTCCTCTTAGTAGCTCCGCTGCGAGCGCATCTACAGGCGGAGGCCCCAACAGCTGATCTCCTTTCTTTTGGATCAGCTGCTACGTTGGAATCGCCGCCTTCCGCGAGGTACGCGGCTCCTAAGA
The DNA here is from genome assembly GCF_040938575.1 of Ambystoma mexicanum. Lineage (NCBI taxonomy): Eukaryota > Metazoa > Chordata > Amphibia > Caudata > Ambystomatidae > Ambystoma > Ambystoma mexicanum. The sequence goes on from NC_090932.1 coordinate 1,630,428,884, forward strand.
TGGCCGCCGCCATCCCCATGACGACCGGAGCGTCCAGAGTGCCCCCGCACCCTGTGACCATCATCACTGCATGCCCGGATCCTGATTTGCTCCCCCGACTTGCCTGCCCCTCCCCTCCTGCTTTAAATGGAGGTGGAGGGTGCCGTGAGGCGAAGCCGGGAGAAGAAGGCCGCAGAAAAAGGCCAGCGCTCCTCTTAGCAGCTCTTCGCTGCTCGCAGTCTGCCGTTCGCCGTGGAACCCTGCATGAATCACAAGGTAAGGAGTCCCGCGCTCCGGAACTGTTCAAATCACTCACAAACAGACTGCAGTGGCTACGCACACGTACTCTCCCGAGCGTAATGCTCACTTTACCCATCCCCACAAGGGTACGCAATACACGCTTACAATCAAGAACCCTGAGATCAGCCACTAGCCTAAAGGCTCCTTCCTCAGCACTACATAAATCTAATAGACTAAGCCACACAATGGAGCTGAGCCCACATAGTAAGCATCGCCCTGACCCAACTGCACTTGATAAAATGTCTGTGACACCAGAAAATGTGCCACCATCTGTTTTGAATGTAATTACCGCAATGTGCAAATTTTCTACCATAGCCATGCTACCTACTGATGCAAATGCTACCCTGCCTATGTCTATGACCCCTGAAATTGTGCCCCCCACTGGTTTGAATGTGCCACCCTCGACCATTAATGTCACCCCTGAACCGCACCTCAAATGTGCCCTCATCAACGCCCGATCCATCAATGCGCACGCGCTAGATATCCACGACCTCATTACCACCCTAGATCTAGATCTTCTAATGGTCACTGAAACCTGGCTACACGAAGCCTCAGGTCCCGCCCTATCCCTCGCACTCCCACCAGGCTATGCCATCACTAGACAAGATCGCCTGACCACACGGGGCGGAGTCGCCCTCATAGCCAAAGACTCGATCACCATCAGAAAGGTTGACAAAACTATTAACAGTAACAGCGACTACCTTCAACTGAAACTCGCCATCTCTCACCACTGCACCATCACCCTACATCTCACCTATCGACCACCAGGCCCCCTAGGAGACTTCCAGGCTTCTCTCACTCACCTCCTGGCGGACAACTTGAAAACGTCATCCAAAGCCATTCTCCTTGGAGACATCAACCTTGGCTTGAATGACGCCAAAGACCCTGCTGCCAAAGCACTTGACACAGCCTTAGCCACTCTAGGATTCGTCAAAACCATCACTGACCCCACACACGCCCTAGGCAGATCACTAGACTGGATTGCCCACCACAATTGCCCCATCACAGTCACAGGCAATACCCCCACCCCATGGTCTGACCACCACAACATCACCTTCAACATCCCCACCACCACAACCACATCCCACCCCCCCCCACCCTTACCACCAGCCCTCACAAGAAGTGCCCGTCAACTGACCAAAGAAAGACTCTTACCCTTCTTACAAGGACCTGCCTTCAGAGCCCCCTTCAACGACCCAGAAACCCTGGCCAAAAACTACGATACTGCTACCACGGCAGCAATCAATGCCATCGCCCCACTTAAACCACGCAAAACCAACCCCACTAGACACGCCAATGCGTGGTTCTCCCAAGACCTTCTAAAACTACGCACTGACAAACTGGATAGCAGCATTAGCTCTATGGCAAACTTCTCGGGATGATAAAGACAAACTTAACTTCAAATCCCTTGCAAATGAATACAAGAAAGCCATCATCAAAGCTAAAGCTAAATCTTTTGAAGATAGAATCGCGGAGGCCAAATCGAACACCAAGGAAATGTTCGCCATATTCAGGGAACTTGAGACCCCTACACCCACCCCCAAAACTTCACCAAGGATAAAGAATGGTGTGACAACATCCAAACAGCCATGCGTAATAAGATTAGCTCCCTCCAAGCCAAAATCCTGAACACCAAACTAGCACTTTCCACCCACCCTACACACTCCCCATCCCCACCGCTCCCTCGTCCCACAGAGGCCCCACCCACCTTCTCATTTAAAACCATCCAAGAGAAAGACATGATCAACATCATGAAAAACATAAAACCCTCCAATTGCAAAGGTGACCCCTGTCCTGCCTCCATCATCAAAGACTGCGCAGACACCCTGGCTCCTTTCCTAACAGCCTTCGTCAATGCCTCCTTTACCACAGGGAGAGTCCCCTCATGCCTCAAGGAAGCATGGGTCCGACCTCTCATAAAAAAAAAACACACTTGACCCCACCTCCCCTAATAACTACCGCCCCATCACCACAGTCCCATTCCTCCTCAAGATTCTAGACAAAGCAGCCTACCTGCAGGTCCAGCACTTCCTTGAAGAGCAGAACCTCCTTGGACTGAGACAATCCGGCTTTCGACCCCAGGCACGAAACAGAGACCGCCCTACTCGACCTCAAAAACCAAATGGACGACGCAAGGGACCAAGGCAAACCTGTCCTGCTCCTTCTCCTGGATTTGTCGGCAGCCTTTGATCTTGTAGACCACGACATCCTCTGCCACCACCTCTCCTCCACAGCCAACTTCTCTCAAGAAGCCACCACCTGGATCACCACCGTCCTCCAAGGTAGGACCATGCAGGTCTTCTCTGACCGAGCCACTGCGTCACCCACCATCATGCTAAGTGGGGTGCCCCAAGGCTCCTGCCTCTCCCCCACCCTCTATAACATCTTTACCCGCCCCCTCTTCCTCATCCTCGACGCTCGCGGCTCGATTACTGCAATGTTCTTTTCCTAGGGACCTCCAATAAAAACCTTGAGAAGCTTCAAGTAATACAGAAGAGCGCCCTGCGTGCTGCACAAGGCATTGCCAAGAGAGAGCACATCACCGCTGCTAGAAAAGCTTCCCACTGGCTTCCCATAAAGGAAAGGATCTTATTCAAAGCGCTAAGCATCACCCACAAATGCATCCATCTCACCGCCCCAGTGTACCTATCCCAGAGGATCCACCTGGTCTCCTCCACAAGACCCACTAGGTCACCCTATGCCCACATGCTCTCAGTACCCAGGGTAAAAAGAGCCAGAGCAGGGGGCTCCAGCTTCCCGTACCTCGCTGCCTTACACTGGAACACCCTTCCTGCCTCCCTGCGCTCTGAACCCTCACTGACTGCTTTTCGTAAAGCCATGAAAACTACCCTGTTCACCTAACCAACACCATACGACCAAGCCCTCATGAATATCATGTATGATGTATTATGTTGTATGATGCCACCGATATCTGATCACAGGTCACCGCCTCACTGTAACCCAAGGTGCAACTGTACCCATTGTAACTAAGTCTCCTTACAAGTAACAGTGCCACAATGCCCCTGGGCTGCCTGCGCGCTATATAAATGTAATAAATAAAAATAAATAAATAAATATAAGATGGAAACCGCTGGCAAATGGTGTGAGTACCTGGGCATATGACAACAGTGCCTGGCAAATGCCCAGCTGATAGCTATGCATAAGCCAAACGATGTTGGCTTTGCAGAGCGGAGCAAGCATTGCCTTTTGATTGGCTGTGCGAGGCAGCCCAGGAAGTAGCATTGCCTGCGTGTGTGTGCGTGTGCTTTGGGTGTTGGTGTTCATCGGTTGTGTGATGTGTGAAGACAGGAAGGGGATCAGTGTATGGGTGATGGGTGGAGTACAAAGTTGAGAGTTAGCTCATGGTTAGATGTTAGTCATAGAATAAAGGCTGCATACCTTGCAAAACAGGGCATTGGTTTCCAGGGGTGTTGCTAGGTCTGTAAATGATCCAGGGCTACGCTAATGTCAGCACTGTTGGGACTCGGGACTAGTTAACCTTTTGGTTGAAACCCCTGTGCTTCTATCCGGGGCTACAACCAAATGACCTGGGCTAACCCCCAAACCCCCCACCCCCGGTGTTCCCACCAGCAACACCTCTGTTGGTTGCTAAAAATGCACCAGGCAGCAATCATGGGGCAGTATTGCCTCCCCACCGGAAGGATAGCTCAGGGGGCAACGCGCTCGCCTTGGAAGCAAGACAAAGCTGAGCAACACAGATTCGATCCCCGGGTCCACGATTAGAAACCTCTGGGTATTAAGCGTGTTATAAACAACCAATCACAATTACCCATCACACAGTAATGCTACTGCAGCATAACAAGACGGTTATATGTCCTTCCACCGTCAGGCATTTCAAAGCCTGCAATTTAAACGTGTATGAAATAACGAAAAAAGTACATCGAATTTCTTTTTTTTTTTGGGGGGGTCCCCACCCCCTTTTTTAACTATACCCTACCCCCAACCACTTATCTGCCCTTTCCCACCCCCCCAAAACAAGTTTGAATAACTTTAACGTTATTTTGCACACGTTTAAATTGCAGGCTTTGACAGGCCTGGCGATGAAAGGACGTCGTACTAACAAGACACACCAGTGGCATTTATAAACATGCAGAAAGCACAACCTATGTCATGTTCAAGGCCTCTTAATGCTGATGGCTGTCTGGCTATAGTAGAGCTTTACCTCCTGCTAGTTGTGCGTTTCCCCATCCGGCAGGTCTCATGTGCGGGGGTAGGGAAGGGTTGGACCTTTGGCGTTTTAAGCTAACGTAAGCATTTTCATGACGTATTGGTGCTGATGGCTGTCTTGGTGAGTGGGAAGATATTCTGCCCACGGAGGTCTACGCTCAGGAAAGTTCCCGGGAAGACAGTGTAGGCTGAAGCCATGCCGTTTCCCCAGAGGACCCTAGGGCCAAAGGTAAATATAACTCTGTGGTTCAGAGTGAGGCTCTGACGCCTTCCACAACGCATGGCTGTCAGTGTTAGATTTTTATTATTATTATCCGGTTATTTATTCAAGACAGGCCTAGCTTCAGGAAGCAACAGAGCGATTTACAATCACAGCGGGAAGAATAAGGTTAGGGAGCAGAGAAACAAGGGAATTGGGAGCCAAAAACAGGGGAAGAAGCCCTATACTCAGCAATGGATGTACAAGTAACCAGGAGGGGAAGCAGTGGGGATCCGATCACCCAGTCTCAGGTAGGGTGGGAAGTATTGGGTGTGCGGCCCTAGGTGTTAGGGAGGAGCCATTCCTTGAAGAGGAGGATCTTGAGCTTTTTCCTGAACTGTAGAAGAGAGGGGGTGAGTCGGATGCTGATGGGGAGGAGGTTCCAGATTCCAGGGACGTAGACAGAGAAGGCCTGTCTTCTGTTTTTTTCCTGCCTGCACGGGCAGAGTTCAAGTCTGCACATGTCCTTCCTTCTGGTGGATCGCAGGCCTCCGGCGATGCTGGGTTTCTCAGTGAGGTAACCTGGGGACTTCTGGGTGGCAGCCTTGTAGATGAGGCAGCAGGATTTGAAAATGATAAGGGCCTGCGGCAGGAGCCAGTGCAGCTCGATAAGGCTTGGTGTGATGTGGTCGAATTTGCGGAGTTCCTTTGATGACTCGCGCTGCCGCATGCAGGACACATCTCAGGGGAGCCAGACTAGTTGCTGGGACTCCTTCCACTAGGGAATTGCTACCATCCGGGTGGGAGGGACCAAGGCTTGGACAGCAGATCGGAAGTTGTTTCCTGAGATGAAGGGCTTGATTTTTCGCAGGAGAGAAAGTTGGTGCCTAGCCATTTTTGTGATCGTTCTTAAGTCTGGCAGGGGTGAGTGGTCTCTCGGTTCAAGGTGGGCAGGTTATGGTGTCCTCCATAGCTTCTGTTTTTGTGGCCAATGGCTGACAGTAAATCTATAACACAGTCTGCCTGGGGCGGGACTAGTTAACCTCAGGGTGAACTGAACATGTCAAAACAGAAAGCACTTTACGCCACTTTAAACGTGCCCAGGGTGATACGGACATGGGGTTCTCCTGCTCTGCTCCTCAATCTTTGGCTACCCCACCACTGGCCTCTCCTCCCACTAGCCTCCACAGACATCCTCCTTCTTCACCGTCTCACAACGCTACTCCCCCCAACCCCCAGAGGTGCATAATACACAGCGTGCAAGGCAAATCAGGGAAAGTGATGGGGTAGAGGACCATCTGAAAACTGCTTTCACCAGACAAATGGGGTTGGGGCAAAAATACTTGCTCAGTTGCAACAGAAATCTGCAACAGCGCCTCTGCAAGGAGGCAGAGGGGAGGTGTGGGAACCTAGGGGACTGGAGCTTAAAAGACCATGGCCCTCATTACGACCCTGGCGTTGGACCATGGTGCTAAAAGCACCATGGTCCATGCCGGTAACTTACCGACTCCGCCATGGCAGAATGGGGAATTACCGCCACCATGGCCCTTCCCCATTCCCATTTTTGCCCCATAGGGCTCAAATGGAAATGGGAAAGGCGCTAAGTACGGTCGTACTTAGCACCAAGGTCCCTTTGCGGGTTGGTTTTTTACGCCTGCAAAAAGCAGGCGTTAAAGTCTCCAACCCGCAAAGGGACCTCGTAATCAGGCGTTAAGGGTTTAACGGCGCCGCCACCTTTACGGTGCTGTTAACCCCTTAACGCCTGGGTTGTAATGAGGGCCCATATATGCACAAGTGGTAGGCTAGCAGAGGGGCACAGAGTTTGCCAGACTCATAACTGCTGAACCCATATGCATGCATAATTATTTGTCGACCCCATACCCTCACCCGGAATAATTTGGCTCACACATTGTTGTCAAGTGTTGGCAATAAAAGGCCGTAGGTTTTTATTGTACAGGTATAGTTATGGAGATAACAATAATCACATATCATCTTAGTAACATACATTTGGGCACCGGGTCTTGGGGTTACCCCCTCTGGCCTGGCCTGCTTTCTCATGTCCCACGTCTTGTTGTGTGCACCGTACAGTGCCTTGTACTTCTTTTCCTTTGTTCTTCTCCCCTATTTGTAGGGTGGGAGGGTTTTGTGGTAAAGAAGCAAAGGTTTGGAAGGCACTGAGTAAACAGTGCACCTCCTGTGTGTTTGGGTCCCTGCTCTGTATTTATAAGACCCAGGGTCTTTGATATGTATAGTAGTGGGGGCTGCTGTGTTCCAGCCCCCGGCCGGATAGCCGACTGTCTGGCCCCCTGGGGGGGGCAGGTCTTTGAACCTGATCCCTGCCTGACTGTTGGTTTCCTTAGGTGCTTAGCACCTTGCTGTATGGAGGAAGGGTGAGGTGATTGTTCATACCTCACCCTTCCTCAGCTTTGTGTTGCACAGACTGCATGTCTCTCTGGCTTGGGGGAAGGAGAGGAGCAGAGAGGGGGAGAGGTTGGGCTGCCCCTCTCCAGGCCTGCTGATGGTAACAGCAGTTACCTTGCCTCGCTTTGGGCGGTCCTGCAGCATTGCCCAGACCTGACAGTGGAGTTATAGATTGGGAGAGCTTGGCCTAACACACAGACACAGTCTTCTGTGCTCAAAACAAAGCCCTCTCACGCGGCACATACCCACCGGCAGGGAGTGTATGGGGACTAAATGTTCTGGAGGAGACTTAGCAGTTGGCTATTCTTATAATAAAATGGTAAATACCTTCTGATAAGGTGTGATCCAAAGGCTTTATTTATTTACAAACATGTATGCAGTGCTTTTATCCAAAACGTTGGAAATTAGAGAGAATTACGGTACAGGAAGGTGATTAAAGAAAGCAGGATCACAAACTTATACAGCAATGATATCATGCAAAAAAAAACGAATCTGAAAAAACCAAGGCTGAAAACATATTTTTTGGACTAATTTTTGCAGGATTTACGTCCCTTTTCTTAAGGGTGTGGGTAAGGGTAAGGTTATATAAAAGGGATTGGGGATGTGAAGTTTGGGGGGTCTCCTCCCCGCATTAAAAAAAAAAAACAAAAAGTGAAAAATTGAATTTCACCATTAAAAGTGAAAAAATCGAACTGTTTCTCTGGAATTCGACCCCCCCAAAAAATGGCTGTTTTCAGTCTCTTTTTTTGGGGGGGTTATTTTAATGTCGATCCTACAGCAACAATGGTACATCCAGCATTAAGAGACAGATTGCAGAAGATGGAGTCTTAGATGCAGTTTATATTGGGATAGATTACAGGAATACAATTCCAAAGAGCAGTTGAAAGGAGTGGAACCGAGAGGAAGTGCTCAAGGGCCGAGGGACCATGGGCGTAATTTTAGGGGGGGACAGGGGTGTTTGCCCACCTCCAACTTTCATGGTACACCATTCTGTCCCCATTCATTTGGCTGGGGCACCTTTTCTTCAGATGTCATGTCCCCACAACATTTTCAACAAAGTTACACGACTGCGAGGGAGTAGAGAGAGACGAAACTGGAAGGCATATTTGAAATCTCTAGAGGGATGATATATTGAAACCTAAGAGCATACAGAAGGGGGGAGGGGCTAAATCATGTATACATGTAAAAACTTAACACAGAAAATGAAACTCCAGACGTTGTGTAATTGGGAGAAATGCTGGTGGACCAGAGGAGACAAAACAGAATCTGTACCGAGGAGTAAAGGATAGAGCGCAAAGGGGGAAAGAGCGAAACTAGGCAAGCCAATGTAGAGGGCAAAGCATTAGTTAAGACGGGACAACACAAGAGATGGAAGTAGGGTTTTTGTAGAAGAGAAAGTTAACAGATGCCTAATTTTCCTTATATTGAACAGATGAAAACGTCATGACTGAACAATCGAAGCAATTTTAGTCTGTTAAGAAAAAGAGGAATAAGAAATGACTCTAATTCTGCAAGCCTGGCTAGTGACCATAAACTGTAGACGAGGAAATAAAATGGTCAAAAGAGAAGGAATGGAAGGAGTGGCTGGAAAGTATGAGATGAGGCAGAGAAACCTAGAAGCCATGCAGGATTGCACAGCACAGAGACCGGAAGAAAGGCGGGAGTGAATTTCATCGGTGAAAGAAGGAAAAGAGAGGATGATCTGCGTGTCATCGGCGTATTGATGAACTTGGAAACCGAAGTCAAGGATCAACGACATAAGGAGCGAGCTGAATAAACAGAAAAGAAGAGGACCAAGAACACAGCCCTGGGGGACTCCATCGGAAAGAGGAAACGACTGCGAGAAAGAACCTTTCCAAGAACCTGTAAATGAACGTCCAGGCAAATAAGTGGGAAACCAAGGAAGAGAGAAGCTACAGAGGTCAAGATTCCAGAGGGGCTGGGTTGGGGACCTCTGAAGCCCACCACAAGGACTAATACAAGTGGGGAGGAAGGGAGGAGAGAGGAAGGCAGCAGCTAGAGTGGGAAGGTGCTGACACTTTCAAATGAAGGCTGGCTGGCGGCTTCCATGTCCAAGAGATGACCCCTAAACCCAACCTCCAGCCCTACCCTGTAACCCTTAGCCTCCAACCAGTAATACCACCATGGGACCTGAAGCCCTACCCCCCAGTCCCAATCTATGGGCCTCATTACACGGAAGGCGGTGAGCCATGGCGCTATTAGCGCCATGGCTCATGCCGGTAAAATACCGGCACCGCCTTGGCGGAAAGGGGATTTACCGCCCCATTCCAAGGTTGGAGGGGCGGTAAATCCCCCTTCCGCCATTGCCTTTCCCCATTTCTGCCCCATAGGGCTCTATGGGAATGGGGAAGGCGCTAATTACGGCACCGCAATTTTGCGGTGCCGTAATTAGCTCCGAGGTCCCTTAGCGGGTTGGTTTTTAACGCCTGCAAAAAGCAGGCGTTAAAGCACCAACCCACTAAGGGACCTCGTAGTAAGGCGGTAATGGTTAACGGTCACCGTTACCATTAACGGTGGCCGTTAACCATTACCGCCTTCCGTGTAATGAGGCCCTATCTCTCGACCTACAACCTTTAACCCCATCATGCCCACTAACATCTAACCCCCAACCTAACTTCCATATGTATATTCCCAGGCACTGGCTGCTGAGGCCTGTGTGTGTCCTGCATGTTGCTGGTTTAAGCGTCCCTGAATGATCTCACTGGGCCTAGAACCTTCTGGAATCACACACATATTTGCAGCAGGTGCATATATATTGTCTAGCACTGTCTAAATTACATCATTGGTATTCCTATTGTATTTATTGTGCGCAGACCTAGCTTCCAGAAGTCATGGAGTGCTTTACAGAGGTACACATGAGTACGGATGCATAACGTAGCGCTCCAACCCCCTTCTATAATAGGGTCTGCACTGTGACAGGCACACCAGGGTGTTTTATGCACAGTGCTTTGGTGGGGCCCCTGCTATCAAACAACTGCGCTCTGTGAGGTGGACCACTGCGCCTAATACGAAAATAGATAGAAAAAGAAAAGGGACATGGCCAGGGAGGTCACGTGACAACGGGTGAGGGTGGAAAAGGCACAGCCAGGCTGGGGATTTGCAGGGAGGGCGGCGACGTTACTCGGGGAAGTAGTACCCAAAGCATTGAATCCGGAAAACCAGGGGGCCTCCATAGGGATAAAATGCACCCCCCAATCGAATTGTAAACATCCAATGATGAAGATAAAAAGATGTGTGAATAAAATACATTGACACACACCCTTTAAAAAAAACCATACACAAGCACCACTGGCTGTGCCCTGTCTAACTCTCTCTCTCACTCTGTGTCTCTGACCCGTTGTATGCAGGTGAGAATGGGATTGTCAGGGGAGCTGTTGCTAGGCGCGCCCCATCCTTTGCTGACAGCAGTGCCACCAGAGGAAAAGAATATCTTGGGGCTGAGTTTTTTTTAAAAAAAAGATGCTATTAAAAAAACAAAAACTGAAATTATTTAATTCAACTGATATTATCATCTGGGCAGTATTAGGAGACGTGTTGACATCCTGAGTGTGAAGGACTGTTGTCATTCTTTTGTCCATACAGCGGGCGGCTAGGTAGCACAGGATGGCCTTGTGGGGGGTCCCTGGGTCCTGACAGACCCCAAAGGGGACCAGAGGACCAGGCTGCAAGGTCTGCTGCTCGGTCTATTCCCTCTTGTTTGTTAATGAATTAGTGTTTGTGTATACTGTAACATGTGTGCGGGTTCAGCAGCACTAGCAACCAATCAGTGTCCAGCACAGGAAACTAGGCATTGCCTTGGTGCTCACAGAAAAAGCAGGTATTGGTGTGAGCATTGCCCTTTCCAAGAAGGAAGGACCTTTTGAGAGACAAAGTGGGGTGTATTTTCTTCAAAATACGCTATTAAAAAGAACATTATTTAATTCTACTTATATTGTAAACTGATTGTTTTTAAAAATGTGCAATTTTCATTTCCAACGATTACTTCCAGTATATATTTTATTGACATTAAAAAAGTTCTACTGGTTCTACTGAGCGAAGTGCATCATCAAAACCTACAATAACCATTGAAATTATTTTCTGAAAGAAGGTTGTCATTCCAAGATGGACAGTCCGGTACACTCCTGTTGCACTATTTCAAAATACTCCCATGAGGAAAAAGCACCAATGAGGTCTCCTGGCTGTTCGTAAAATGGAGGAGCATTTGGGAACATACGAATGACCACAGATCTTCATATTTGACAAAAATGCCTGTGATTAAAAGGGGTGTATGCTTAAATCACTAAGTGCATAATGCACTCTGGGTTTGGCGCATAATTAATTTGTCACAGCACTCCCCATAACATGAACATGTTTGTAACATGGACCCGTAAAAAGTAATTCGACAACCTCTGGATTTAGATGCGAAGAAGCCAGTCACTCCTTGTAGGCCCAAGGGGCATGCTGACATGTTTCCGGGTCACAGGACACCATGTGGCTTGCAATCCATTCCCCATTCAAGGTACTTTCATTCCTTTGCAAAAGACATACCCTTTGGTACAAAAGTAAAGGACATGATCTCGTATTCACCTGATCTCGTATGCACCTCTTTTAGCTCTGTTTTCCATCCCCTTGCCACCTGCATAACCAGCAGTCAATTATCCAGCATGTCTGATTATGCGGCACCAATGAGTCGCCATTGGTGCCAGAAAATCCAGCTATTACTTTACTTTTGTGCCTTGCCATCTAAAAGTGCCAGGCTATTATGCAAGTCTATGCAAAAAGGATGAGCATCCCAGAATCCCAGCACAGAATCCCAGCACAGAATCCCCAACAAAGGTTTGCAGAACCTCCTCGACGTTTTTGCTTTAGGTATTTAATATAGTGCCGACCTGACCACAAAGAGCATCATGGCGCTTTAGAGCACATTCATCGTAGAAGGAGCATTTCTAACATGAGGTGCTGTACACACATGACAGCATGGGGTATTGGTATGTATTGAAACTAGGTTGTGGTGGGGCAAAGGGGAAACATGCAATAGGATATAGCTAAATAAGACACTGGGGGGTTGGGTCCTTGCATATATTTGGGATAATTTACACCGGCCATATGATATGAGGGTATTGCAAGTGACTGAGGAGTTCTGTGATTGAATAGGGAAACCGCAGAAGCCGGGGTTTGATTGTAACGTCACAAAACTGCGAGGTAACTTTATTGCCCTTTTTACGCACGGTAGGGAGTATTTTATTCCTATAATACACGGCCACATTAGTATCCCCATTAGTCCTTGGTCTCATACCCATTCTCATGCAGGATGACTTTCAATTCTTCAAATGTACAATACATTTAGAATCTGTTAAGGTGTCAAAAAACTCCTTTTGTAATGTTTCCAATTTTTGGAGATAAGCCGTGACATATTGTCCGATCGCCTGCATTAAACTCCCGCTGAACACTAGCTCTACGTCTCCTTGGGCCTGATCACAAGTTGGCCGCTAATTGTTAGTCCCCATTCCCCATGGGATCCAATGAGGAATTTTCAGCGCAATTACCGTGCGGTAATGCCGCCGGCGGTAAATGCGCCAAAAATGAGAATTTTTCCCGCTGTGTTTACACCCAGCTTTGAGCTGGGGGTAAACATGCCAGACTCGAGATTGGGTGGACCCTTAAAGGCGGCGGTAACCATAGTTACCACTGTGAGATCACAGCCCATCTTTAATTAATAGATTTTGCAGACTACAAATTCCATGGACCCTAGGCAGCATAGTCTATGGCGAGGATTGTGGGAGTTGTAGTCCAAATCTACCTGGAGAGCCCCAGGTTACATACATCTTATTTTTTGGTTGCATTTTAATGCCACTACATATCGCAGTTGCAAAATGTGTTGATTTGAGAGCCTTTACTTAGAGCAAACGCACTCTTCGTAGCTTGAATAATCATAACGTTTCCATGTAGTGCTGCATAATGGACTCCTCCTAATTTCTAAGCACATTTTCCATCCAATGTCTTACAACTCAAAATTCCCACCCTTGGATGTATGTATTTATTTATTCATTTTTACATGTGTAGCAGCACACTAAACCCGAGGGCATCGAGGTGCTAGTTGCAAGACAGGTTACACAGTTGCAGACAGTAATATGTTAGTGGGCAGATAAAGATGGGGGCTTGGGGAGGGGGGGCTTTATGTGAAGAGCCAGGTTTTTAGGAGTTTGCGGGAAGGTAGGGCTAACTATGGTGAGATGTAAACCTGTGAATGCTGGTTGTACTTGCATATCTAATACAGGTGCTTAACACACTGAGCTACCTTGCCCTATTGTAGCATGCAGGCCTAATGCGTGTGTCTCTAACATCACAGCGCAGAGTCCCAATGTACAGTGCCAGCCAGGTACACGCTTTATAGATATATATATATATATACATATATAGGCTCAAATGTGCTAGATATTCTTCTCTGAGGGCCAGCTCTCACTTCTCATTTACACTGACCTCTGCCTAGTGGGGTTACCTCCGCAAGCTAAACTTATGATGCAATCCTTGGGTACCCTGAATCCATGCCATCTCAATACGGCACTCCTGTGCGCACTGTTTTCATATAATTATAATGATAATGAGTTCCTGCCTCAAGTAAGACGTGAACTCAAGCACAAAATGAGCTGGTCCGAGAAGGGGTTTAAAATAATTATTTAAAAAAGCGAATTTCTAGAAAGAGGAGTGTCTTGAATCCTCATTTAATCACACACTCGCGCTGTCTTTATTACATGTACGTACACTCAGAACCCAAAACAAAATGCTAATGAAAAAAGAAATTAATTTGAGAAGCCAGTTAATTAATTTCCCCATTTTATGTGTGCCTCTAGGTCAGAGCTAATTTAATTTTCTCTGTTGTAATGAATTACTGGGAAGCACCCATGGCTGAGTCCCTCCACTTGAGGTATCTTTGCCTCACATACCCATGGGCTCTGTACCATCAATAGGAGCGGGCAGAGATTTCAAATGCCCATGCTGCGAGGATCCCGGGTATTAGGGCAGGGATGTGGGAGCTCTTAGTTGTTTAAATCTTGTCTATTTCAGCACCCACAACACCCCTATTGGGGGGTTCATGTAAGAGGTTGGTCAAACAGCCTTGTTGAAATGACCTTTAACTCACCTTATGGTAGCACAGGCCATGCTCAAAGGACCTACTCCACCAGGGAAGGCCTACTTAGTGTGGGAATGCTTAATTTTAACCTGTTTCATATGGTGAGGTTGAGAGCTGAAGGTGACAGGTCCTGCGCTACATGTGGGGTAAGACAGGGGTTTGTTCTTGCACCCTTATTTTTTCCCCTATGCCTAAATGATCTGGACGAATATTTTTCCCACACTCTTCTGAATGTGGCAGTACTGGGGACAGGTGGCAGTACTGGGGACGGGTGCCAGTAATACTTTATGATGACGATGCTGTTCCCATTAGCCACACCCCTGCTACCTGCTTGGTAGATAAATACAATGGCGTCTGAAAATTGATGTAGGACTCAAAATCTGCCGCAACGTGGATTAGCCGGACACACACTAAGAAAAGACAGATATCTTAGCGTTTCCATAATAACAAAAGAAAAGTAGTATGATTACTTGGGTCAGCGCCTTGCTTATACCTTACAATGGTACGCCCACAAAAAGGAATGGGCCGTCCTGTTGGCTCAAACCAATGGGGCGGTTCTACAGTTGTAGAGTGCTTGAAGAGTCTCTCTGGAAGCCAAGCTATTAAAGCTGACAAATTAACTCACTGGGTGAATTCGATTGGCCTATTGAGCGATTTCCGAATGGGATTTAGAGCAGGTTCGGGAACATCCCACTGTCTTTGGCTCCTGGATTTCTTCACCAGAAGGGCCAAGACAAAGGGGTAGTCCATATTATATGTTGCCATGATAGACTTCCGGGCAGCCTTTGACACAGTAAATCGGAGAAAGCCGTTGGACAAAATTAATAAACTAGGCTGCCCGCAAGACCTACTGTTGGCCACTATAGGACTGCACGCAGACACTTCTATTCCGGTTAGGCTCGATAGTAGGGGGGATTGTAACTGCACCAATAAAAACGCATCTTGGTGTAAAACAGGGATGTTCTCTGGCCCCCCTGCTTTTTAAGATATACCTAGCTCAACTACCGCGCACGCTTGAGAAGCTGCATAACTGTCCGCCAACAATATTGGGGAGCAAGGTGAACTGTCCCTCATATGCGGACGACCTGATTTTGTTTGACCATACTTTCTCAGGCCTCAAAACATCCATGGAGGCATTGCTATATTTCTCTGATGGACATGACCTAATTTTGAACTATGAGAAAACTAAGGTCATGTTCTTTTCTCGCAATCGTGTTAAGGTCCCCACCCCCTGGCCATCAATGGGAATGTTATAGAGCTAGTCCACAGTTTTAAATATCTGGGAGTGGAATTTACTGCCTAGCACGACTATTCGGGATGGGCGGAGGCCAGGAAACGGAAGGCAATAATCAAGGTGAACATGCCCCATAGTTGTGTGAAGGCGTCAGTGAGGTTCAGCTTTCAAGGGATATTGACCTTATACAAACAATGTGTTTGCATATCTGTTTTGTACGTGCTGAATGCTATTGGAATGATAATGACCTTTTCTGGAGGGAAATGCTTGCACTTGGCCCTAGTGTACCGGTCAAAAACACCCGTCTAGAACTGGGCCTTATGTCCTTGGCATCTATGGCACGGAAAAGAAGAAGAAACTCACCATTTTTAAAGGCTCGTAAGTCTCCAATCTGTCCCCTCCTTAATTTATTGGGACAACTAGCTCCTGGTAGTACTCCTGTTACCATGACAGCCTTGAGCCTATCAAGTTTCGACACTACAGGATGGAGTCCCCATTGGAACAATAACCTTTATGTCCCATCCAAGAAATTAAGTGTCAAGGTGGCCCAATGGGATTGGTGTGCCAACTATATACATCTCTCTGCTCTTAACAGTTTCTGCCCTGTTCCCAACTCACTGTCACATAGATTTATGACCGCCCAAGGTTATATCAAAC
Organism: Ambystoma mexicanum; assembly: GCF_040938575.1. Taxonomy (NCBI): domain Eukaryota; kingdom Metazoa; phylum Chordata; class Amphibia; order Caudata; family Ambystomatidae; genus Ambystoma; species Ambystoma mexicanum. Next base: position 1,630,444,994 of record NC_090932.1, read on the forward strand.
TGTCCCCTTCTACAGAGCTGCACAGGTTTGTCCTCCTACTACGAATTGGCAAACTGCCTTTACTAACCACCATCGATCCTGAACTAGGCATCCCGAAAGAAAAGCGAATCTGTCGATCATGTGGTGCCCTGGGTGAACTTGAGACTGCACAGCACATTCTGCCTGAATGTAGGGAGCATAGCCTCTTATACATAAAGATGCTTGATCCCTTTGTGCCCGCTTGCAATAATATAAAGTCTGATTCCTTCTGGCTGTATTGTCTGAATTCTGGGCCCTATTTAACATCTGGAAGGCCATTTTGAAGGCTGGGCAAAGTTGGGAATAATGCCCTATGCTTTAAGTAGCTTTTAGGGTGACAGTTGCCCAGTTTAAGCTGTGTCTAATCTTTATATTGCACTTTTATTGCAACTTTGCACAATCTATCAGTCTCTGAATTGGTCTTTCCTATGCCTCAGTCATTAAGGTAATTATTTGGGCACTTGTGTCAGATTAATATCGGTATTTGAAAATGCAAATGTAATGCATTGAATATGCATATCTAATAACTTGGCTTAATAATTGTACTTTTGTACTGTTTTATTTAATTATGTGTAACAAAACATGCCTGAAATTGTAATTGTGAGTGTTATGATAAAGCTCCTTTGAGCTATAAACATAACAATAAATAAAATAAATAAATTAAAGTTTATACGATTAAGACAAAGTGAATCGTTCGACGTAGGGCTTTAAGTGGGATGGGGCTAGATGGGGTGGAGCCCCGGCAGTCACCAACGGCTGGTTGTCTCATGGTATGACTTAATTTTAGCAGTAGGTATGCTGTGCCAATCTGTCTGTTAAACCAACGCAGCAGGAACTTTACTCACAAAAACTAGCTCTATCCAAATGTGTATGAATGACTCATAGTTTTCCGTCACCTTTCTGGTAAGATTTATCAAAAATTAAGTAAGCACAAAGGCCAGTGTGCAATATGTGCTTAGAGCGGTTGCAGGCTTGAATCACTGCCACAGATATGGCATGTGCAAAATGTCTGATTGTTATTTTGTTCCCCAAATGCCCTTTGATTTTATGGAAAGCAACAAGATGTTTACATTGGTACTATTTGCCATCCTACCCTTTCCCACGGATGCTCTCCTCTGTGATTTAAGGGCTGTTTAGAGATTCCAGGGATAAGTTAACACCTTAAGGTTTGTCTTTGGCCACCAAAAGCACATTTAAAGAGACAAGCCCTTTAGTTTGAAAAGCGTGTTGCTGTAAAAGGGAACATTTGCATACTATAAGGGTTCATAGTCATAGTTTCAAATCAAAAGATTTGAAAAACAAAAGTTTGGAAACAAAAGTTTCAAAAACAAAAGTTGTGACCTGCTATGTTTAACATGCAAAGTGCATTTCTTTCGAAACCAATTCGTCGACAATAGTCATGGATTGGTTTCAATTGAAATGCACTTTTACATGTTAAAAGTAGCATTTCAATGCTTTTTTTTGTTGGTAATGTTGAAACGTTAGATGGAGCTGCCCAGTGCTGTAATTTCAGCACTGGACAGCTCCATGTAACGTTTCAAGGTTTTAGTGTATATTGGGGGGGTTCCCCCTAGCCCCTCAATCCCGCACGTCGCCCTCCGACCCCCTAACCCAAGCCCCAACCCTAACCCTAACCCAAGTTTCGAAAGGCAAACTTTTGAATTTTTTTCAAAGAAATTGTCATTCGAAAGAATGGCATTTCGAAAAAAAAAATGGGAAAGTTAGCCTTTCGAAACTTTTGTATTCCAAAAAATGACTGGACATCTACTATAAGCCATTTATTGCAGGGAGTTAATAGCCACAGGAAATCATGGGACAGGTAGGCAGCAGGTGAGATGAAACTCTAAATGAATACATTTGAAGCACGCTGGTCCTGGGTCATTTATTTACAGAATGAAGGTGATTTACTCGCTGATTGAATAACTAATATCCCGAGTCAGGAATTAATTTATTTACAGATGGGAGTTTATGTGGCAACTGAACTGTTAAAGAGGTCAGTTCCTAGCCATAATTCCTTTCAGACAGCCTTCCCTGGAAATAAATATACCCCATGCAAGAAAGAGACAGAAAGGCAGCTGGCTGGGAACATCTTGTTTAATCCCCTGTCTCGCAGGCTGGAAAGGAATATATCACTGCACTTCTGCATCCATCATGGTTTTATAGATGATAAAATATTCCATCAGTTCTGTTCTAATATGAACCTTATAATGAAATTTTGTTTCATTTCTACAAACACAATGTGCTGACCTTTTTATTGGATATAAACACTTACTGAAACACATGAACATTTTATGTCACACTGACCTCATTTATGCTAATCATCAGAGCTGATTGTTTTTTGCAAATTTCACTAAACCACAAGATATATTTCACAACCTTAAAACTGGAAAAAGCAGGATTTGGAAATTGCACATTGCTTCAGAATTCTTAGCACACAGTGTCCAAGACATAGAGACTATTTGCAGAGTTTCTTCTTGGCTAATCCCCCTTCCTTATCATTTCTCTGATTTTATGCCAGCTTCATTTGTAAGCAACACCATTAAAAACCATCTATTCTGCTATTTAAACTGCTGAATCACTGAATATTGGCTTCTGCCCAATGAACTCCCCTTTTGCCCATGGCACTATATTTTCTGTTTGCTCAACACTTCTAAATCTTCATGTGGCTTTGAGGCCTGCAGCCATTTATAATACATGATGTGGCATTCACTTTGAAAGGAATAGATCCTTTTGCTGATCTATATTCCATATCAGAAATCTATACTCTGTGTTAATTATGTTGTGCGCAATGTAAAGATTCCTTTGTTTATGTGTCCTAAATAAATGTGTGCAGTGTCACCTATTTTCTAATGCACCTGCCTATAATAAGAGCAGCCTGGCAGCCTCAATGAACTGTGCTTCTGACTTTTACAATGTTGGACAGGAGGACGGGACACATGCCCTTGAATGACATTTTCACCTGTCTATTACCAGAGAGAGGGAAGATCTACTCTTCTTCATTCCCCCCTCTGGTCGATATATTCAACCACATAATAGTTATTTACCCTCCCCCGCATGCAATGTACCTATCCATCCCTATCTCAGTTACCGCCTCAACTCAGTGCTCTATCTGCAACATGTGAGGTATCGTGGAAGACACTGCTAAAGGACCAATAGTGTCTCCAATCTTGTTATATTTTTCTAATCTATAGTGTATGTATCCTTTTGTTCAAAAGTATGGCACATTTTGCCCCACTTTTATTATTTGTGTGCATTTATGTATCCACAGAAAGTAAGATGGTTTACTTCCAACTTGTTCCCACACCTGTTATCCAATTAAACGTTAATTTACATGCACAGCGAGTGATGCTGCGACTACGGGAATAGGGAGCTATTGTTAAACATCATTCATATATTTTCCCCTGAGGGCACCCAGCAGCTCATTCATTCATTCATTCATTCATTCATTCATTCATTCATTCATTCATTCATTCATTCATTCATTCACTCATTCATTCATTCATTCTTTTTCTGTTCTCTCCTCTTTTCCTCTTTTTTTCCTGAAGGTAGTAGGTTATGTATACATTTACCCCTCAGCATTTCCTTGGTCCCTGTACATTTTCCAGCTGCTTGGTTTTCAGTTCCTGGACAACATCCCACTTAACTTCTGTTAGAACATCTTCCATCAGGTTCTCTTCTCTTCCCCATATCAAGTTCATGGAGCTTTCATCAGTCCATTATTCCTTTTTTTGGCTGCTTTGCAGCAAGTTCAGGGGCCCCCTAGGACGCATTGGGCCTCATTATGAGTCTGGCGGTAGCCGTGCTGGTAAATACCGGCACGGCTGTTGCCGGAGTCATTTTTGTTTTCCGGCGCCCGGCATTGGGGACCTACAAGGGCATTACAGCCCTGGCGGTCGCGGTAATTCCCTATTGCCAGGCGTCGAAAAAAAATGACTCCCCATTCCCATTCGTGTCCCATTGGACTCAATGGGAATGGGGAGGACGGATGCACCGGCACCATTCATGAATCGTGCCGGTGCATCCGTCAAGGTCTGCGAGTGGGAGCCTTTCTGCCTGTCAGGTCAGACCTGGCGGGCGGAAAAGGCACCCGCCTGCAGACCTCATAGTTTGCTGGTCCGGTAACAACGGTGCCGGTAGATTTCCGGCACCGTTGGTACTGGACCGGCAAACTTGTAATGAGGCTCCTTGTTTTCTTGAGTAAAATAGTCAGCGAATAGGACATTTTCATAATTGGGGACATAAGGATGGGGGTGTCCATAAAAAGTATTTTTTCTTCTTATTTCCTTCAATTCAGCAGCAAAGAGCATCTGGCTGGGTCCCCCAACCCCTTTTTTATGACATTGTTGGGGCCTTTCTCCCTGCTCGTAGGCCGGTGTGCAGAGGTCACTGAAAGTGCAGATGTTCTCTGTCCATCTCAAATATAAAAAAACGGGCTGAGTGTCTCGAAAAATTAGTACATTTTCTCATCAGCACTTCCTCCTAAAACCTAAAAATTACTACTTCAATGCTTCTATTTCTTTAAAGTATTCCCACCTCCTAAAATACTTGCTACTAAATTTCCACTTCTTTAATTTAATTAAATGTCTGCTTCTCCTCCCTCTGGTGCACACCTCAGTGTCACCTGTGTTTATCTATGCTTATACCTGGGGGTGTCTATAACGTAAGACCGGAAAGCACACACCGATGGTGTTTTACCCTCACTTGCCCCATCCTCTTCATGAGGTCACACCCCATTTTGTCCTTCTTGGTGCCGTGCTGAGCTCAAACGTCATCTCCAACTGCTTCTCTTAATTTAAAAAGGTACTTTTCGCCTCTATCTTTTGATAAAACTGACTGTAAACTGTTGTGCCATTTTGTTACACTACTGGGGTTAAATTGTCCCCTTCTTTATAATCAAAATAATAAAAAACAAAACAATCAAGACAAAACCAACAATGACACAAACGGAGCCCTCTTCTTCTTCAGCCGCTCTTCTTCTGTCTTCTTGGCGCATCCTTGGATAACATGTCATTCACTTCCTGTAGAAACCAAATGGAGGCAGAGGTCATGATATTCTAATGCACTACACTGTACTTTCCTTTTAGTACGTCTTCCCCTGTCTTTGGATGCAGGGCATTAGCCTTGCACTGTATTTTTCCTCAATGTGATGATGTTGGGGTCCTCTCTTTATAGCCATTGCCAGGTAGAACGCAATCTCATCTTTTAAAAGTAGAGGCGATGGTGCTCTATGCTTTATCTTCTTATGTAGATTTGTTGGCAGGTCTGCTTTTAGCACTCTTTGTTTTGTTTAAAATCTTCTCTGTAGTCTTCTTTTTGTAGTCCTTCTCCTGATGTCATCGGATGGTGGGCTCTTCTTCCTTTAGTGTGTTTATTCCGGCAACATACAATTAACATATTTCATGGAATTGTTTGCATGATTCAAAGTGACTTTGCACTGCCGACACAAACCCTGATTAATGGAAATGTGCAAAGTGTATTTTTGCCGTGTAAAGTCTGTGCATAGTCATTTTTGCAGTACAAAATGCCTTTGCACAGACTTTGCACTACAAAAATGCACTTTGCACAGTTCCATGAATTGGGGTTTGTGTTAGCATTGGAAAGTTGCATTTCAGTAGTGCAAAGTCAACTTGAACAGTGCAGAATATTCCATGAATCGGGCCCTTAGTGTTGCCCTTCTTACTCTAATATGCCTACCCATGATGCTGAAAAGAAGCACATGTGATATTTAAGTCCATGCAAGTGTGACATATATGCATACAATGTTTGCCTACCACTTCATTCAACTGAATTTCTTAGATCCTTTACTAAAACATAACATGTATCAAACATACTTTCAATACTTTTCATTTACATAATCATAAAAGGGTTACTTCACCTTCTTACAACCAGGAGTCTTCTCTACCTTCTTCAGTAGGTATGGCCACATACTATACTCAATCTACTGCACTCTACCTAGGAGACATGCTATCAGTTTGAAACCACTGTATCCCTCACAATCTTTCACGTGTACCCACCTGGGTCCTCTTTCCTCTAAGAATAATCAATGAGGAGATCCACACCCTTCTTGTGTCCACAGGTACCTACCTTTCCCCTCTTTATTCCTCTTCCTCTTTCATCCACTAGTACTTACCTTTTCTTATAATGTTTCTTCTAATTGTAACACTATACTCCACTAAGGCTGTATACAAATTCCTCCTCTGCTCCAACAGGAATCAACATTTTTACATAAACACACGCACACACATATATATATATATATATATAATGTTCTTGTTACTTATTCTCATATGTTACTTCATAATGCGGGCAGGAGTTCTCTCATTATGTTTTTCCTCCTAGCCCCTCCTTCATGAACTTGTCAGTTGCATGTTACTGTGTGCCCTTCTATATCTTGTGACCCCTCCCGATTATGTTTTTCCTCCTAGCCCCTCCTTCATGAACTTGTCAGTTGCATGATACTGTGTGCCCTTCTATATCTTGTGACCCCTCCCGATTATGTTTTTCCTCCTAGCCCCTCCTTCATGAACTTGTCAGTTGCATGTTACTGTGTGCCCTTCTATATCTTGTGACCCCTCCCGATTATGTTTTTCCTCCTAGCCCCTCCTTCATGAACTTGTCAGTTGCATGTTACTGTGTGCCCTTCTATATCTTGTGACCCCTCCCGATTATGTTTTTCCTCCTAGCCCCTCCTTCATGAACTTGTCAGTTGCATGTTACTGTGTGCCCTTCTATATCTTGTGACCCCTCCCGATTATGTTTTTCCTCCTAGCCCCACCTTCATGAACTTGTCAGTTGCATGTTACTGTGTGCCCTTCTATATCTTGTGACCCCTCCCGATTATGTTTTTCCTCCTAGCCCCACCTTCATGAACTTGTCAGTTGCATGTTACTGTGTGCCCTTCTATATCTTGTGACCCCTCCCGATTATGTTTTTCCTCCTAGCCCCTCCTTCATGAACTTGTCAGTTGCATGTTACTGTGTGCCCTTCTATATCTTGTGACCCCTCCCGATTATGTTTTTCCTCCTAGCCCCTCCTTCATGAACTTGTCAGTTGCATGTTACTGTGTGCCCTTCTATATCTTGTGACCCCTCCCGATTATGTTTTTCCTCCTAGCCCCTCCTTCATGAACTTGTCAGTTGCATGTTACTGTGTGCCCTTCTATATCTTGTGACCCCTCCCGATTATGTTTTTCCTCCTAGCCCCTCCTTCATGAACTTGTCAGTTGCATGTTACTGTGTGCCCTTCTATATCTTGTGACCCCTCCCGATTATGATTTTCCTCCTAGCCCCTCCTTCATGAACTTGTCAGTTGCATGTTACTGTGTGCCCTTCTATATCTTGTGACCCCTCCCGATTATGATTTTCCTCCTAGCCCCACCTTCATGAACTTGTCAGGTGCATGTTACTGTGTGCCCTTCTATATCTTGTGACCCCTCCCGATTATGATTTTCCTCCTAGCCCCTCCTTCATGAACTTGTCAGTTGCATGTTACTGTGTGCCCTTCTATATCTTGTGACCCCTCCTGTTTACTTTTACAAATGCTCTAAATATACTGCAAAAATGATATGCACTTTATGTTCTCTCATGTTTTGTTTACAGGACATGGGGTTACTATTGCTTAAGTTGGCGCTACGCAGTAATATTGTCTAATATCGTGAGGCGTGTGTATATATATATATATATGTTCAGGGTATGTGTTTATGCATTTGTGTGCATATGCCACTCCCCCTCTTTATGAACATAACATGACAAAATTGTAACCTAATATCCCTATGTTTTTCCAAATCTCATGTATGAAGTCCTTTCTTTCCACATCTCCAAGCTCCCCTCATCTTCATGTCTTCCAATAAACCAATCACAAGTACTTCTATTACATAACATGCTTAGTACTTGTGCCAAATCCTCCTTATTTATGTTTGCAATCATTAAATGCTGAATTAACTTCCATTAAACCAGCCTTTGTTTGTCAAAGTAATCGTTCTGTATTCTTCACCAAGAGCCATGCCTGTCCTTCAGTTTTAGTCCCTCATTTGTGCAGCTCCTAGTTTGCTTACACTCATTGGTCCGACTTTCTCATCTATGGGCATGCTTTATCTAAATAAAAACGTTATACGTAATCTCAAAAATCTACCCTTTATTCTTGAAAGTCGTGCTAATCATGGTGTGTTCTGGGTGTGTGCTCCATAAAAAATACTTCTTAGGCCTAATGCACACCTCTTTATATTTTCTTGCCTTAAAATACTAATATGACTTCTTGTGTAATTACATAATGAATCCCTAAAATAGTGCAGGTTATGACCAGGTCACTTACTCAAATCTTTCCCCAATACATCTCTTAATATGCTACAGAAAATAATAATAATGATTTAAAAAGATCACGCTCCTCTAGCCTATAGTGTATGCAACTTCACTCTTATACTGGTGGGAGTGCCCTCTCTCATTACTATTCCTTCCCCCATTCTGAATACACATATTTGTATCAATGCATGCACATTTCATGGCGCTACTGCAAAAAGGTGCTAATAATTCTATTGATTCTGCTGGACTCATGTAAAAGTTTGTTGTGCCTGATCTGGTGTCACTTACTACTGCATTTACCTTCTCTGTTGTGTAATTTGCATTTGCAATTGTACTTTCTTTCTCGGCGCATGCCTGGCACCATGTGTGATCTTGGGCATATTATTTCAATGATTCTGTGCTATGTATGGCTGATATGCTGTCCCCCCTCTTTCTGCCCTTGGTTACTCTTCCGACCAGTGTCCTCACTCTCTGGTTGTTTGTAGCACTCTCCTGTGCCTTCATTGCAATCTCTATCTGACTCTTCCTCTCCCATGCCTGTTTCCTTTCTCGCCACCATTTCTCTCCCTCTCCTTCCTCAATCATTTTTCATTTCCCTCTTCTGACGTACTTCCTTGCCTTCTTATTGTTACAAGTTCTATGAAAAATCTGCGTGCATCTGCTCTTCCTTTTGATATTGTACTGATACATCTAAGAGCCCTTCCAGTTATTGCCATATTTTCTATGCTATTTGACACAAAGTTATAAGACATCTCCCTGTGTTCATTCATTCTGCTTTGGAAAACCATTGGGCAAGGTACCATTCCCTTTTCCAAATTACCTTTCTAAAATATGCCTAAAACTTTGAAATGGTTTCTTTCCATTGCTCAACGTGCCTTTCTCCCTTATTTGTGTGACTATCCTGTGCACACTTATATTATATGCCTTTTAAAAATGCCCCATCTATTACTAATAAATATACCTACAATGTTTAAATGGGATTAAAAACATTGGGGGGGCTCTAATGTTTGCTAATATAATGTCTTTGATCAGGTCCTTAAAAAAAAGTATCTGGCATAACTCCAAAAAATTGAAAATAATGAATACAACCTTAAAATGGGAAGAGGATTGTGTAATTAAAAAAAAATGATCTAATGGGAACAATCTGATCCATATATGGGTAATGCAGGGGACACATTCTAGTTTGAAAATACTTGCTCAAAATATGGTTAGTCATAAATGAATTTTAGCCAAAACAAACAACTTCAAAAATATAGACCCTTACCAAATCAAAAAACAGGGGTCCATATATCCTACAATCCCATCTGTTTCAATCAAAAGGCATCCCAAAGGCACCACCTCAACATAACACATAACAACAAAATCTAATCATTTTTTTCTTCAATAATCATCCAATAACCATCCAATCTCAAATTTCTTCTGCTGGTGTTAAGTCAAACTAAAGATGCCATCCTCTACACAGAAAACACCATTATTACTTACATATCTATCTATCTATCTATCTATCTATCTATCTATCTATCTATCTATCTATCTATCTATCTATCTATCTATCTAAGTTTATTTTTATATAGCGCTGTTCGCCCAAAAGTGTCATACAAAACCTAAAAAATTAAAGTCAATTTAATGAGTCCTGGCTCTAAAATATCTTTTCAATGAGAGTGACACTAACCCCCTGCTTCACTTAAAGCTCTGCATTTAAAAATAAATGTTTTCAAAATATGTCATCACGATCATTCTAATATGGTTGATGTCAGTCCAAAATCACTTTGCATCTATATACAACATATTACTTCATTTGTTTAAAAACTAAAAATTACAAATCTTGAAACCCTGTCTTTATTTACAATTTACACTAATTGTATGCATTCCCATCATCTCTAGCCCTACTCATTCTTATTCGTTCTAATCGCATGTACAGATTTTTTAATGCCTCAAATCACACCATTTAAAAGGATTCATCCTTTTTAAATTAACCTACTTCATAGCCCATTTTATTCATATATTCAATAAAAATGTATTTATTTATACCTCCTTTCTTGCCCCTATCATCTCTTCGTTTGGCATCTCTTACCACTTCTACACTGATGACACCCAGCTTTTCCTCTCCGTCTCTTCCTTTACACCTGATATCCACCTCAAACTCTCTTCCTGTCTCACCGCTATCAAAAACTGGATGTCCTCCCACCTTCACACCCTTATCACTGATAAATCAGAAGTTTTATTCTTTCCTGCCAACACCCTTCCTCCCCCCTCTCCTCCTCCTTATATCCTCTTTCCTCCTACTCAGATCCTCTTCTCTGCCACTGCCCGTAATCTAGGTCTCCACTTCGACTCCAACCTCTCCTTTTGCCACTATATCTCTCTTACCTCACGTGCTTGTCGCTACCACCTCTACAATGTTCGCAAAATCCATTCCTCCCTCACCTTCCATGCCACCAAAATTCTTATTCCCTTGTCTTTTCTCGTCTCTTGTACTTCTCAGCTCTCCTCTTGGCCTCCCTTTCTCTCATCTGGCCCCCCTTAAATCCCTCTACCATTCTATAATCCGCACTCTTTGCTCCCTCTCTCCTCACGACTCCATCTTCTCTTCGCTTTCCTCTCTAGGCTGGCTCTCCTTTCACGCCCAACTCAAATTTCCTCTGTCTTGTCTTTAAATCCCTTCATGATCTCACCCCTCCCTACCTCTCCTCTCTCCTTTCTTTCTACTCTCCCTCTCGCCCCCTCCATTCTGCTGACCACTTCCTACTCGCTGTCCCTCGCCCTCCCTGTGCCTCTTCCCATTTCCAATCTTTCCAACTCCTTGCCCCTCTCCATTGGAACTCTCTACCCCTCCCCATTTGCTCTATCTCGTCTCTCTTTCCCTTCGGCTCTTCCTTAAAATCCTACCTACTTCATCCCCCCTCCTGCCAATTCTTTACTATCTACTCCCTTACCATCCCTACCCAAGTTCACAACGTTTTGATCTTAGCAAATTGTTCTACTTACTGTTCTTAATGATTTGACTCATGTCTTGTACCTACTGCTTCTATTGTTTTCATGTTGTTCTTTTGTAAAGTGCTTTGGATTAAAGCGCTATATCAAATTTAATAAATACAAATACAAAAAAGCCATCCTATACATAAATACATCTATGCCACTTACTCCCTGTCTCGTTCTAAAGGTCCACCAATACTGCTTTTTCAAACTTGTCACCTTGCTTCATATTTAAACTAACACTTAATAAATGCCAGCTAAAGCAAAATACATGTCCCTCATATTTCATTGCAACATTACTTAATGTTTATATATTCTGATATTTACATAGCTCCTACATTCAAGGCGATTTACATGACCTACATTTTGAAACAACTTCTCCTTTTGTGTCTGAATGTATTCATGACTCATCAAATACTCCTGCTGATCGTTTAAACACTAAAACCATTTCCCATCTTTTCTCCAAACATCCCCAGCCCTACTGGCATCTGTAACCCAATGGCTCCTTAAGGAACTGGCCTCAACTTAAATTCCAATACTAAGTTTCCATAAACCCTTGCCTCCTGTCTCTTCGTTGTGGGTAACTAAACACTAGCTATCGTTCAGCCCCTGTTTGTCTCTTTCTTTTAAGGAATGCAGCCTTCTCTGTTATCTTTCACGCACATTAAAAAAAACATATCCTTTGAATTTAGCAGCCTGCAAACAAAAAGAGAAATGCCATCTCTGTTTTTTCCTTTACCAAACTCCTTTTTTGAAGCCTGCCAACAAATGTTATCTTCTATAAATGTGGCCCACGAACAACCTTCATTTTGTAAAGAATGGTTCTGCCGCGCACAAGCACAGCAAATAAATATTATCTATTATCTTTGGCTCTCTCCTTGGCATAACTATAATTTTCACAAAACACTGAATTTTAGCATGTAAATAAGGTTGTTTCGTTCAATATTCCTTCACCTGCAACTCGGTTTATAAAAACACAATTGCCTAGATTATCCATTTAAAACTGTCTTCAGTGGTCTAAAAGGTGGCCTTATTTTGTAGGCCCGTCATGAGCAAAAATGCATTTCCTTGTTTTTAAAAACAATAAAAAATTAACTCCCTTGACACAATAAAGAAAAGATCTCTTTCTTTAGGTTGAACATATAATGAAAGGTGGATCACAAAACACACACACACAAAACCAGTCGTCACTGGTACATAACAAAACACAACAAACACATAGAGAACATTGACATGTGTCAAATTGACACAAATAAACCCCCAAAAATGTGCAAAATATGGCCCATTCTCCCATTCATTATAATGGAGGTAACTCATCTCTCAAATCCCTCCCCTTTGGAGATTTAAAATGTGTCCATCTCAAGTCTCACTTGAGGAAGACTCTACAAAAATATTCGCCCCTTCACAGGGGATGACACATCACTTCCAATAGCCCTTTCTACCAGTATTCAGAGGTATTCTTTCCTTAAACAAATGTTTCTTACACCTTCCCATTTATGTATATAGAATACACTTGCTTCCCTTTTACACATGTTGCTATATATTTTATATATACATATATTCATAATGCAATCAGCCCCTTTTGGTTTTTGTTGTCTGCACAATTTCGTACCTTAGCCAAAATCTAACTTTTGCGATGCAGAGCACGGAAAAGAACACACCACCAGACATCTGTTATGATTGAATGAGGTCAGCTTGGTTCCTGCACCCGTCTCCGCACTCTGCAGTGCCATACATCATGACATATCATCAGAAAAGACCTTGGGCTCTTGCCATTTTAATCTTGCAAAAAGATTCAAAGCGTGGCTTTGTGGTCTGCCAAATGTTAGAGAGGTCAGTTCCTAGCCATAACTCCTTACAGCCAGCCTTACCTGGAAATAAATATACCCTATGCAAGAATGAGACACACAGGCAGCTTCCTCGGAACATCTTGTTTAATGCCCTGTCTCACAGGCTAGAAAGAAATATATCACTGCATTTCCGCATCCATCATGGTGTTATAGATTTTGAAATATTCCATTAGTTTTGTTCTAATATGAAACTTATAATGCAATTGGTCAAATTTCTACAAACAAAGTGTACTGACCCTTTTTATTGGATATAAACACTTCCTGAAACACATGATCATTTTCTGCCACACTGACCTCATTTATGCTCATCATCATGACTGGTTGTTTTTAAAAATTTCACTAAACCACAAAATATATTTCACAACCTTAAAACTAGAAAAAGCAAGTTTGAGAAATTACGGATTGCCTCAGACTTCTTAGCACACTGTGTCCAAGACATAGACTATCTGCCTAGTTTCTTCTTGGCTAATCCCCCTTATCTTTTCTCTGATTTTATGCCAGCTTCATTCGTAAGCAAAGCCATTAAAAACCATCTATTCTGCTATTTAAACTACTGAATCACTTCATATTGGCTTCTGCCCAATGCACTCCCTTTTTACACATGATACCATATTGTCTGTTTGCTCAACACTTCTAAATGGTCATGGGGCTTTGAGGCCTGCAGCCATTTATAATACGTGATCTGGCACTCTCTTTGAAAGGAAGGGATCCTTTTGCTGACCTATATTTTACATCAGAAATCTAGATTCTGTGTCAATTATGCTGTGTGCAATGTAAGCATTCCTTTGTTTATATTGTCCTAAATTAATGGGTGCAGAGTCAACTATTTTCTAATGTAGCTGCCTATAATAAGGGAAGCCTTGCTGCCCAATGAACAATGCTTCTGACATTTACAATGTTGGACAGGAGGGCGGGACACATGCCGTTGAATGACATTTTCACCTGTCTATTACCAGAGAGAGGGTGAATCTACTCATCTTCAGAACCAGAGGGAGTTGTATTTACAGTTTTCAGACTTGCTGCAAACAAGACCACATGAAACCATGCTGGGTGACTTGAGGTACATGTTTGCAGGGCTTTATGGTGTATTGTTGGTTTGGGGCAGGTGGCCCTTGTGTAAATCAACAGCCCCTCTTTATGCCATGGCCAGCACATTTTGCACACACCCCACTTCCAGAGGCCTCGTCAATTTGGTAACCCGCTTATAGCACTGATAAAGATGGTAATAGCCTGTATGGCCATGAACCTGATATTAGTGTAAGTATTTTGGAAACAAGGTTTCTAAAAAGTATCTTATTGGTCCCAAATAAACCACTGTCAAAATGGTCCACTTGGAAGCTGGCTTGGTAGAGGTTAGAGCTGAGCTTTTTACTGTCTGCTAAGGTTTTGGGGAGCAATACGAGTCGCCCCAGATTCCTCTTCTACTCATAGGGTCCTAGATTACCTGATAAGAGTGTGATGTTGGTCAAAAGGTGGCTTGGTTGCAAGAAATTTGTGAAACCCTCATTTTGTTGTAGCGCTCACATTTGTCTTTGAGGAGATCTGATAGAAAAACAGATGAGGAAAAACACGGTTTTTGAGGGTTCAGAAGGAAGTACGATGCAAGCAAAGAAACGTTTAGAAAAAGCAAGCCAGTACCATCTGTGATCACTTAGTGACCTATAAAGATTGAATTTGGCTTGGAGGATTACTTGGAAATATAAAAACATCCCATAATCAGAGGAACGTGCCCCACACCTGATGTGGATTGCTGAGGACGCACCTCCAGAGTAATGCTTGGGGAAAGTGTGATATCAATCCTACCGTCTGCACATGCGATGCATTTTCCTCGGTGTTGGTGATGCACGTGGTTCTTTCTTGTCCAGCGGTGGTGGTTGTAGAGAGACATATTTGACACTAGTCAGAAGGACATTTGCCTTTTTAATTAAGTGATTGTTTCTATATTTTTTGTAGGAGTAAGATATGGTCTTAGGGGTAAGCCCACTAATACCTTTATATTGAAAAAGGGGATGAAGCAAGGTTGTGCTCTTGCCCCCTTACTCTTCAATTTGTTTTTTGATGGTGCACTGGATGGCTTTCTAAGGAGAACATCAGATGTCCCTGTGCTAACTGGAGAGAAAATAGGAATTTTATTTTTTGCCGATTACATATTTATTTATCGTACCCCAATGGGAATTAAGAAGCAAGTTGGACATTTTGTAAATTTTTGTGATGTAAGACGGTTGGAGGTGAATGTCTCTAAAATGAAGTTTATGAGATTTATAAGGGGTCACTGATCTAACCTGTCCCTTTGTGTTAAGGGGGAGACTATCAAAGAAGTTAACAACTTTGATTATCTGGGCATAAACATTTCTTATTATGGAAAATGGGTGAAACATGTGGGCAAAGCTAATGTTAATATGGGGAGAAACTACACAGGCATCATACAACTGGTAGATAAAGCAAAGTGCAATTTAGTGACTCCGGCGCTGGAGGTTTATAGAGCACAGGCTCTGGTGTGGGCTTTCTATGGAGCATGAGATAGACGCAGAGTGTCAATAAAGTTTTTGAATTTACAGGGCACGCTTACAAAGGACGTCACCTCTATTCTTTAAAGGCATTTTGAGGCAACCTCTAAAACAAAATGCGAGTTTCATCGCGTTCAGATGATAGTCTGTGAGTACCCTTCCTTAAGTATACCGTGATAAGCGTGAGAACATTTTGCTTTTAGCATATCTTTCCCGGTGCTCTGATTTTAACCCTATGAAGAGAGCTGCATCCTTTGCATTTATATATTTATTTTGAAATTTGTAAAGTGCACCCAACCTAGAGGCATCTAGCCGCTGTTCTTGAAAATAAAAAACACAGTAGTTACATAGCATATCACCTGAATTATAACAGTTTGCCGTCACATACTGGGTATAAGATATGGTATAAGATTTCGAATTCTTTTCACACCTATTTCGCTGCGCATATCCCTGTGTCTTTGGATGCACACCATTTTTTTGAAAGATTTTCAAAACAAATTTCGTTTGGTTCTAGCAGCTCAGAACCTCACTACGTTTTGCTTTTTGCATTTTCCCAGCTCTGCATATGCACACATCTCCATCCTGAGGAAGGCGTAGGAGGGCTACACTATCAGCCAGGAACAGACTGGTATTTGGAAAAGCAACTAATGAAGCTAAGATCTTTAAACAAGAGACAATTTGCTTAGGATAGTAGTAAGCATCCCAGGCGTTGAAATACGTGTCTGTGTTTAAGAACAATAATTTCGGTGTTTATGAACGCCCAATTCAGTGTTTAGAAACACTCATTTCGGTGTTTAAGATCAATCAGTATGGTGCTTTAGGCACAGCCGTTGTGTGGGAATATCACAGTGTGGGTACACCATTATTGTGTAACATAACAATGTTTTTGTAAATCTGAACATAAAGGCATAGAGTCTATGTAAGATGCAAAGGTTATTTAATGTGTGATGCTAAAGAAATGTCCGTGTATTTGAAGTACTAAATCAGATTGCATTGACTTCCTGCTGAATGGACTGTTTCTTCTTTCCTACACAATTGTGGAACTCAGTTCTTTGTGACGACTACGTTTCTAAACCTTTCTAACACACGGCGCAACAACCATAAATAGTGGCTCCACCTTCAATTTAGTTTGGGTTCGTATATGGTCGGGTGTCGGCCATTTGAAATTTTGTGATGCGTTGAAGGATTGGCTGTCACACGCCAATCTGTGTTTGCTTAGAGGGTTTTGCCACGTGAAGGCGCCTGCTCTTAAACTGGGGCTGGAGGCTCTTTGGTTTCGGCCAGAGTCCATTATTGAAGCAGATAAAGCACTCATCTTGGATACTCATTCTGGTGTTTTTGGGGCGATTATGTCACAAGGTGCCTCAATTTGGCTATTGGTTATGAATACCTGGTGTGCAAAGATACATAGCTGTTGGAGGAGTATCTCATTTTTGATAGATGATCCTGTTAAATGTCCTTTGTAAGCCAAAATGCCCCCTGGCAATTTACCCCTTGCAACTGTCAAAGCCAGGATGCATAAAGGAGATCCTCCCATGTGCCCTCTGTCTTTAACAGCAAAAGAAACTTTACAACACTTCCTTTTCACTTGCCCTTTTGTTAAGTTGTGCGTCCCGAGGACGAGGCGTACCTGTATCTCCAGGAGTCTTGCGTGCCGAGGTAGCCAGGTCGTGGTAGGTGTAGACAAGTAGCTGACGAAGTCTTTCGCTAATGAAGAGAAGTGACGCAAAGAACCGACCCCGGACCCGTCCTGTAATACAGGATTGAACTGGGGCCAGCTCCTGACGCCACGAATGACACTTCCCAATATTAACGTGGCACCAGAACAGTGCAAGCACTGATCGGGAAGGTCGTAGATGTTACTGGCAAATGCTGGCAAAGGATCCCAAGCAGCTATCCAGGATGGTGAAGGTTCGAGGTAGCCAGTACAGGTAAGCAGAATGTTCAAGGTACCTAAATGCGAGTAGCAGCAAGTCCAAGGTACCAATGCAGGTAAACAGTGAGTCTAAGGTACCGGTGCAGGTAAGCAGAGAGTCCAAGGTACCAAAGTAGGATGAAGAACAGGGATCCACAGAAGCCGGAGAAGCGGGCCAGGACCACAGGAACCCCAGCAGGAGGCGGGCAACTCAGGCAATCGAAAAGGAGCAGGAAGGGGAACCAGGAGGAAGAGATCAGAGAACACAGGGGAACAGGTAAGGGAAGGGGAAGAAGGCAGCCTGACTAGAGGAGGAGCAGGAAAGGACCCAGCCCAGGACCAGGATCAGGACCCAAAACCCCAGAACCAGGGAAGCGAAGCGGAAGGGAACCAACCGCGTTGAGACGCGATGAAGAACTAAATCGGATCGCTTAAGTAGCGGTCCTGTGTGAAACCGAGGCTTGAACCGCGCTGCAATGCGCATGCGCGAATGGATGCCGCCGCGCGAACGAGTCTTGGAACGCAAACTCGCTCGAACAGCTACGTGAACGGCACCCGTGCCCTACACGGGTCAGGACAGAGAAACTCCGCCGGGGGAATGTGCCCAGAGCGGTGCGTCGTCTCCACAACCTGAGACGTGGGTACAACTGCCAGGAACCAGCACGCCCCCTAGAGCCCCGTCGCCCCGCACAGGTAGGTGTTCTAACACCTTTATATGACACTATTAGGAAAAGAACTCTGAAACCATGTGTAATTAACTGGGGTGTGAGATCGACGATGATTGCTGAACATTTATGCAAACAGGCAAAATCTATTGATGCTATATTTGCTGCTTCGTTATTTGTTAGGTGCCTGGAAGAAAAGTGATTATTTTTTGAGAGTCATACAATATTATAAAAGGCCAGCTGTCTGTTTGTCCGATGCAGTCATGCACAGTAGAGACTGCCCGCTTTGTGTTTTGTCACCACTAGAGGGAGCTGTTGCCTTAGGAAGTAAGCAGTTGCCTTAGGAAATATATAGGCCAGCTGTACATTTGTCTGATGCAAATGGGCCTTTGTACAGCTTAATGATTTCTTTTTGCATGACTGTGGGTTTTTAACTAATTCTTATTCATGTTTTGTTTTGTCTTTATAAAATGCTATTGTGTGACTTTAATGGAAAGATTTGTTTTTCGAAATAAAGTTGAATTGAAATTGAATATCTCTTAGCTTCCGGGCACCCTCGTTAGTGTGGGTTTTGGTTGCTATTTGGAACATAGCCTTTTATGATGGTTCATTTATCTAAATTAATTTAATTTCTCACGACTATTGGGCATTTCATCGTAATGTCTTTGATTTTGCGAATGTGCAAAATTGTCATCTTTAGGAAAAATCCTTACGGTTCGGCATATGTCTTCAGGATTGGCCATCCAATGACCGCCCTCCCCGATCTACCTGGCATGTCGGACTCTCAAGGCTCTTTCTTGCTGGATCCTGTCTGCGGATCGGTCAAGGTTACGGGAGCTACCAGTCTCCTTGGGATGTCAAGGTGTGCGAGTCCCACAGCTCCCTGAACTCTGGGTCAGGGCTTTGTGGTACTCACCTCTCTTCAACTGGGGAGTCAATGGCTCCAGGGAGAAAGCAGCCCACCTCTGTGGTCCTGTGAGGGTGCTGCCTCCCTCAAACCTACCCATGTACCGCAAGCCCTCTGCAGGCATCGCAATTTGCAGGCAGGGATTTATTTATTTATTTGTACATTTGTATAGCGCTCCACAATATATCCCTAAAGATGGAATTAAGTAAGTGGTGCAGAATTGGTGTATATCCTGGACTGTGCATTTGATGGCCTTCCTAAATAGTCAATCTAGTCCCAGGGTCGCTGCAGACTCGCCCCGGGGCTTCTTTCAGGCCCCCATGTCTCAGACAACTCCCCCTGAATCCAAGAAGGGTTGGGAAGACCCTTCCAAGGAAAAGGCCTTCTCCCTTACCTAGTCCCAGTCTTTCTGCTTCCAAGGAGGTGCCTCTATGTACCTGGGCCCCCAAGGGGCTGGTTACAGCCCTCCTGATGTTTGCCAGCAACCAGGTAGGAAAGACCAAATGCAGTTCCTGAGTCTGGCTTGGGTATTCCAAGTCCAGAGGCCCATACATCCTGGAAAGTAGAATACAAGTGGGAGGAATCTTTTGATATCGACATTATTGGTGTTGGAGCAGAACTGCAATCCGCCCACCTTGTTGCACGTTTCCAGTTAAGTGCCAAGAGGTCATTAAGTCAAGCAGTTAGCGCTCCACAAATACACATAGAGGTCCCCTGGCGCTGTCAGTTTGGGCAGCTTAGTCGGTTCACTGCTGCTGACTTCAGACATTACAGTGGTACGGCTATGTGAGGTGCTTTCCACGGAATTCCATAGCATCACCCCATACCTTCTGCAAAGGGTGGTGCAATGTGGCGACTTCACCCCAAAAAGCTGGCATGCCGTGGTCCCTCAGGGCTAGTGCTGTTAGTGGGAGACGAAATCGAGGTGTCCGGGGTCCTGGGAAGTGCTTGGTGCAGCCCGTAGCTAAGGCACTTTAAAAGATGTGCGTCCTATGCGACTAAGGAGTGGCCTAAGAGACACAGGTTTCCTACCTGACCTAAAGGGAGTCAAATCTATTTTATAAGGTTTCTCAACTATAATATGATTAATCAGCAGTCACAAAAATCAACTAAAATGAAAAGGCTAAAATATAAAATTGAAATCAATTCAAACTAGGTCAATGCAGTTTCCAATCCCCCAGTTATTTTGAAGGGAATCCATGATTCTTATCTATTTATTGATGTTGTTAAATAATTTGAATGTAAAGTTGTTTATGTATGTTCCAAAAATCTGAGAATATCATTTCTCTATTTTTCCTTTGCGGTTTTACATAAACAATCGAACTCTGAATGTCCGAAACTTATTGTGTGATTCTAAAAATGTCTGTATGTACAAGGGGCTCTTGTAATATCAACCATTAGTGTCCGGCGCTTGAGGTGGGTGTCGGCTGCACAGTGGAGTGACGGAGAAATCCCCCTGCTCCGGTAGAATATGAAAAATGATCAGGGCTCTAAGAACCCTTCTCCACCTACGAGGCAGCACCACAAATCAATAATACTCCATACACAGTAGTTGTGAAAAATAAGAGTGTATTCGATGTGCCCTTTTTGAGACACGTCTTTCGGCGACAACCTCACCTTTTTCAATCAGGGCTAATAGATGTGAATGCTAGTCAGATTTACAATTTGTTGGTTGGCCTGTTCATGGGTTAAATCCCGCCTCGAAAGAGGTGATTCCCTCCTCAGGCGTCGGCGTCGGCAAAATGTGCTTTGGTGACATCTACTGGGCAAAAGCAGTATTGTCACTCATCTTTTCATTGACTTTTAGTTTGGGGTGAAATTAGGTCGTGGTCCGCAGAGGAGCCTGGCATCCAGGGCCCTTTTTGGACACTGCCTGAACTGAGCCCATTAAACACCTCGCGAGCCGGGACAGACAGGCTTTCCAGCATTGCCCGGGGCTGCAGTGCAGGTAGCGTCAGAACCCAGTGAACGCACAAGGACGTAGGCAATGTGGGCAATCGTATTCCCTGAGACGAGGATAAAAAGAGTTTAGTGGAAAACACTGGGGTACGTGTTAATAACATAACAGGTGTCTCAGGAGGATAGCTCAGCAGCAACGTGCTCGCCTTGGAAGCAAGGCGACACAGAGCAACACAGGTCCGATCCCCGGGTACACGCTTAGAAACCTCTGGGTATTAAGCGCATTATAAATAACCTATCATATCATATGTATAGAGCATGCGTTCACCCCAGACGGGCATCTTGGCACTATTGACAGATAACAGATTTTTTATTGTTACCCAACTTAAGGGTGCTCATTTTGTCGACCTCAGAATGATGCAGGGCTGAGTGGACCTGCCGGGAATCGAACCTGAGACCCTGAGGTCAAACACAGGCTCTTGTGGTGGATGCATTAGTCCACTGAGCCACAGACCCTTATGAATCCTTACCAATGCTCTAAGGCTGGAGAATGATGTGCTCCTCATGGCTTCAGAGTTCTGACTTTGCACAGGCAAATGGGCCTAGAGTGACTTGGAACGCATTTCCCATTCGGCCCCTTTCCTATGAAAGGCTGGTAGGGCTGGTAAAGAGTCAGTGGCATTACACAGGCCCATACACCTTCTAAGAAGCACGCACCTTACCATGCTTTAGCCCGACAGGCTAAAACCAAAAAAAGGATGAATGGAAGATTTTGAATTAATCATAGCCACTGGCATTGCATTGTGGAGCCGTCCATACTCCTGTTTATAGCTCATCTGAACCAGTACAGAAGAACACCCGGCACATGCAAATCAGCGCTGGAGACCACCAGTGCAGCTCAATTATCTTGCTCATGTCCCATTGCAGGGGAACACCAGCAACCCATAAATCAAGGACAGTGTACCCGCCCCCCCCCCCCCGTACCCCCTATGGTACAGCAATCAAAGGACCCCCTCTCTGGACACACCCTAACTCATTTAAGTCGACAAACCAAAAATAGACATCAACTAAAATCAGCATGCGCCTTAAGGTGACAATAAAACACCTTAAGGCGTACGTGAACCAGTTGGCATGCCGCCGAATTTACATTTCCTTTCCCAGCATGCACTGCTGGGCATGGGGCCTGCTTGGGGGGGGGGGTCCTTGAAGCCCCAGAGCCCCCCGCTCTCACCTGAGACCTTTGCCGACGCGCACCCGCCCCCTACCCCCATTATACCATTACCCCTGCACGGGGTCGCGCTCGGTCACTTGTAAATCGTCGCTGATCAATGGGAGGTGATCACGAATGGTACATTATGGCGGCGTTGATTGATCGGGACGGAGGCGGGCAGGACAGAGGCACGCATGGAGGACGCCGGCCAATTCCACGGCTTCCGGGACAGGGTTCCTAACTCAAAGGGAGAGATGAACATATAGGGCTCAAGGGGGCAATGTGGCGCCCACATTATCACGGCGAATCAAGCTTTTCCACTGCACACAAACAGTTGCTTTTATTCAAGTTCCGCCTGCATTTGTCATTTGGGCTTTGGCATAGCGCTTCGAAGCGCTCTACTGTGCATGCGGGCGGGGGCGCTCGATGCCTGGCCTCCTGCCAGGTCCGTCCCCTCAGATATACACCACAGAGGTGTGGCCGAGGGGCGCTATAACACGTCCCCGTAACATAACATTGCTTTGAACGCATGGCAACTGCGCCACGTTGATAACTAGCGATTTACGGGGGCAGAATATGTCTGCGGTTTTTAGATTTTAAATATCTTTGAAGGTTTCTGGAACTGCCAAAAGCCTGTTATGTTATTTGCACTTATTTTGTATTTTATTTATTTGTATGTATTTTATTTCTATAGCGCACCAGGCCCAGGGGCAACCGGGCGCAACTCTTAGATACAGCATGATACAAGCAGACAGGTCAGTACTTACAAGGTTTTACAGGTATATTACAAAGTTTGCAAGCAAAATAATAACTATAAGAGGACAAGCAGAATGTATATACAGCCCACAGGCGTCAGGGCGCAAATAATATTTAAATAATATTATTACTACAGGCTGGTTGTGACATCACTCTTAAAGTGTCTTCACTTGTCAAATAATACATTAACCACACATATGTGTGGGCTAACAGGAAATCTTGATTTAAGTACTTTTGCACTTGTGCATTTGTATAAAAACAAAAAGACACTTCATTAAAAAGATTTCTACAACTGCAATCACATGCAAGGGAAACAATGATGAATAGGTTCATTTAAAGTGTTTCTGTGTTTATACAAATTCTCAGGTGCTAATCACATATGGTTAAAATCAAGATGTGTCGGTCTACACATAGCATGCGTGGTTAGTTGTGACATCACCACTTAGCTGTAGTCAGAACATGACTTTCCAGCTGCATTAACGTATTACGTTCGCGCTGTTATGTGATTCTTTGCTGGGAGCCAGGACCGAGCTGAATGCCCGCTGTCACTGCAGCACTTAAAACCATGACTAGATTGTTCATATTCCCCGCTTTTAAGATCGCTTTCTGTGACACACTTGGCGGTCTTGGCCGCCATTCATTGCTACGGAACCCTTTGTGGCAGTAGACTTGTGTTGTGCCCTGTTGAACTCAAACACAGCAGAGAAGGAATCTGTCTGCATGCTGTCATTTACCTTTAACCCCAACACCTTCTTCCTGCATTTTATTAAACTGTGTAGGCTCTGATATGATAGGTTATTTATAACACACTTAATACCCAGAGGCTTATAAGCACAGACCTGGGGATCAAACCTGTGGTACTCTGTGTCGTCTTGCTTCCAAGGCGAGTGCGTTGCCCCTGAGCTATCCTCCCGATCGGTTTTGGTGTATACTATTTTGGGCAGAGTCCTATGTGACTACGGCAGTGGCATTCCATGTTTTGTCGAAGCTACATTTGTTGTACCCAATTTTTAAGTTATATGATCAATTTGCTTTTAATGACTGAATTGTTATTCATTTTAGATCATATATATATATATATATATATATATATATATATATATATATATATATATATCTAATAAAAAACGTTGATAGAGGGACGTTATGATTAAGTGGCACTGGCAAAAACCTACGCAATTCAATGAAAAACGTTGTTACAGGGACGTTATGGTTCCAAGTAAAACCGAAAACCGCAGAAATTCACCTGTTATGGTAAGATAAACAACCATAACTCGCGCCACCAGTGTGCACTGCTAACACTAACACCCAGGACATCAAAGAAACGGGAGGGGGAGACGTTTAGGGGCTGTTGGGGGTGTTTGGGGGTGTGGGAGGATGGTTGGGAGAGGAATGTGAAACAGGTGGGAATTGTTTTTTCTTCTTTTTATCAAGTGTTTGTTCTGTACGTGCATTCATACAGTTTTTTTCCCTTATTTTTCTCTCTTTTGCTCCCTGTCTGTTTGCTTCTGCTCGCCTGAAGATGAACGCTTATCTTACATTTCTACAGAATTCTCTGCAAAGCTTCGTGCAGAGTGGCAAACACAACAGCATTGCCAATGGAGGTCAAACAAATAAAATGCAATTTCCTTGAAACCACTGGAAATCTGGCTGGTTACTAATGCTTTCATAGTCCGTGCAGAACATCCCAGCACTGCACATAAAGTCGCACATGCTTCTGTTTATCCAACATCTCCTGACCTCTTGTACACCGCATTCTCCCATTGTCCTCTTGGTGTCATCAATGAGAAAATCACCTTTGCAGTAGGAAACATCTGCATCACAGCTGTCATCAACGTCTTTAAGTAAGCCAGCAAATAAGAGCACGACATGTGCGCCAAATGTAGTCCTCCAAAATGCACGACCACCACATCTACAGTACCGACAGAGGCCATATATTTGCAAAGGAGATCCACGCGCCCGTAACCCCACTCATAAACTGTGCCCCAAAAAGCCTGCACTCCTTCCAACTGAAAGTCAGTATCAAAGCCTCTTTCCACGACATACCTGTGCAGATCGTGCACAAAGTTACCCCCAACTATAAGCACTCGCCGTCTGTACATCTCTGCCAACCTCACTGCATCGAACTTTGGGTGAATATGTCAGCGCCCCTTCCGGTGAACCACACCCTCGAATCCTCATTGGATAATCCCCACAGTTCCATTTGCGAAGCCTCCATGCTCAGAAGGCCATGATGTGGCATGTGCGCATTTCCAGCTACAGCTAGGGCCACGCCCCAGTAAAGCACACACAATACTTCTTCCCTTTGCACTCAAACTTTTCAACACTAACCTAGTGCCGCCTAATGGCCAATATACAATTTCAAAAATGCCTGCACCAATCACATACTGAACCTGGGCCTTGCACACTATCATTTCTATACACAACTCCATATTTCCCGTTACACACTCTGAGAGCACGTTCCCTTTCCTTCCAAAGCCCCTCCACCACAAACGTTTCCTACAAGATGCCCTAGTTCAGCATCCACAATGATCCTGCGGCACACAGCACACCTTTAGCCATGCACTCAACAGTCCACCGTTGCCCACACCCAGCACAACACTATGAATCCATGCATGTGACCATGTGGGCAGCTAACATTGTGCATAAAGTTAACATATGTAGCGGGACTGCAACCCAACTCCCTCACAGCATAAAACACCCATTCACTAAAACAGGTTGTGATTTGCTGCATCCACCAACATACCACAGCCTCCATCACCCATACCCGCTGCCATTCACAAAATATTGTGTCACTACCAACCTAACCACAACATTTTCACAACATTGGCCCTACTTCAACAAATCTGTACACAAAATAGCATAGAACCCATACAAACTACCCTTCAACCATACCCTCTGCCTGACCGCCGGTATGCACACACTGCATCCAGTACACACACTGCGTCACCTTTCATTGCACCATCCCCAATCTCACATGCAAAACTTTACCATCTCCTACAAGCGACCTCACCGGCGGAACTAACCATACACACCTGCCACCTCACTGCCACCCGAAATATACTCCACAACCATTCTTTACAGGTCAGCACCCTCTACCAGATACACAGTCAAAATTGCATTAGGGGCGTTGGTTTCCTCAAGTGCTAGGCTCTTCAATGCATAGCCTGCGGCCTTCAGCCATTCACTCAATAGGCTAGGCCTTACACACAAGCACCGCAACATAATGCCACCATGCATGTGACCATATCACCAACTACGACAATACACATACACACCACTTCCACCAGCACTCGCACCCAACCAGTACACGCACCCACCAATCACATACTGAACCTCTGCATTGTACCCAATCACGATAACAGGTCACGATCCGGACAATCTACAAACATACCACAGCCTCCACAACCCCCACCCACACCCCTTCACAAAGTATTATGTTACTATCAACCTACCTGAAACCCTTTCACCACATTGGCCCTACTTCAACAATTCAGCACACACCATAGTTACCAAGCACAGTGAAGTTGCACTTCTACCATATCCTCTTCCATACTAACAGTATGCAAACCCAGCGCCCAGTTCCCACACTGCATTACTTTTCACAGCACCACCGCTAAGTTCACATCAAAAACTTGACCATGTTATAAATGTGTGCTCAAGTGCAAAACCAAACATGTACGCATGGCAGCTCACTTCTCCTACTCTATTGCGTCTGAAATATGCTCTACACCCACTATTTACAGGTCACCACCCGCTAACTGCTGCACAATCCGAAATGCAGTACTGCCGAATGTGTCGGAAACTCCTAACCTCTTGATTGCATGTCTAGGCCTTCAACACTGTCACTGCTACATAATGGCACCATCCATTGCACCATGTCACCAACTTCGACTATCCACATACACAGCACTACCACCAGCACTCCTACCCAACCTGCCCACCAGCATGCAACTATGTAGCAACAAATTGCATCACTTACCATAATGTAGAAAGAAAACACTCTCTGCTGCACCCTCTGCACTTTCATTCACATACTATGGCCGTCCCCACTTCCATTCCCAAACTATTGTGTAACTGCCAAACTACCCACAATCGGTTCGCAATCTATGTCATATGCACTTCATTCCCCTTCTAAAAGTGCTATACCATCACTCAAGAGGTCTGCACAAACAGGTTGCGGCACAAACTATTGGGCTGTTACGACACCTGCCTCCAATCACCACACAAAGTAGTCGCCTGTCTAGCTACCCACGACTTGATGCAGTACGTTTGAAAACTGCAGACACTCCTCCGTCTTCTTCCACCTGCCTACCTATGTCAAATGCACCACTTCTCACTCCCCCACCCTTTCCTTCCCTTATTGACGCCAATGCATTCCATACCGTACATTTTCCAGACCCTTCCACCTCCGCACTGTCCTCCGATTCACCCTGGCGGCTTTCCCAAAAAGTGTTGACGCACACCTCGCTTCCCTCCAACCAACCACTGCCACGTCCAAACTTCTCCGACAGCACACCGTACCGCCAGCCAATGACAGTTCTGCCCGCGGAGTGGACCCAGATACCACTAATCTTTTAGGATGTACATACCAGTTCTTTGCAACAAATGTACTGGTCAGATTTCCACCAACCACACAAAGGCACGCTTTCTGATCCAAGCCCCCCCTCCTGCCACACATTTGGTGAAAATCTGTCCAGCCATTTGAGCTGTAGTCGTGCGCAAAGTTTTTCCCCATTCAGTCTATTGAAAAGAAAAAAATGTGGGACCCCCTAAAACTTTGCCCCCCCCCCCGCACAAAACCTGACCCAACTTGGCAAAGGAATTCATATATTTTTTTCTGTAAAGTTTGATTAGGATTCGTCCAGGGGGAGCGAAGTTATAAGCCGCCAAAAAAGTGCTCTTCCTATGAGTTTAGCAACTTAACCATAACTATACGGCCGCTACTGTGTAATATATATATATGTATATATATATATATAAGGTATTGTATGTGTCTATCTCTGTTTGGTATGCATTTTAAAGTCAGTGTAAAAG
Organism: Ambystoma mexicanum; assembly: GCF_040938575.1. Classification (NCBI taxonomy): domain Eukaryota; kingdom Metazoa; phylum Chordata; class Amphibia; order Caudata; family Ambystomatidae; genus Ambystoma; species Ambystoma mexicanum. The sequence goes on from NC_090932.1 coordinate 1,630,473,031, forward strand.
GATGCTAAATGCACCCTAAATACACTAAAGAAATGTAAAACAAAAGAATGAAACTGCTTAACATTATTTCCCTGCTTACCTTGCAAGCTGCAGCGTTGTGTTTGTTTGTTTGATCCACACAGATTCCGCACTCATTAGATGCATCAACCACTGGAAGGTCTCTTACATAGGATTAAGCAAGAAGTTCAGGGTTCAAGTGCATGACAGCATTTGAGCATGTATTATAATGAAGGCTTCCCGTTTTCCGTTTTTAATGATTTCTACACATAAATACAGCCGGCATTCAATCTGCTTTCTGCTTTCTGTCTGCATTTATTTATAAAAATTGAAAAAAAAACGGGAAAAACAGGTCTTTCTGTCTGGTTCTCTATGATGTCACTAATACATCGCAGGCCATTCGCATTGCAAGTTGGCAGCATAGAGAGTGTAAAGGTTGTATAAAAATAGCATTAAAGTCCTTCAAATTCCTGACAGCATATATCTTAAGGCGGTAGCCGTCACAGGAGCAACAGTTTGCTGTAATGGAAAAACTGGAGATAGCATTACTTTCCTATATGGCTGCATGTGTGCTTTAACAAATGCATTTTTATTAGAATAAATGCAGTAAAATACTGGTTGTGAATTATCTTTTTACATGACAAAAAGTAAATGGCGATAAATACAGAAAAAAGGCCAATAAATACATTTGGAGAAAAACAGACTGAAATGGCAGAAAAATAAATACCATAAAACCGGAAGCCTTAATCATAATGTATAAAATCCCCCTTACCATAGGTCACAAGGTTCTTGCAAGTCACCTGGCTTTATAAAGGAACTCAATGTTCGATCTCGTTCCTCTTTTTGGTCACGTACCTTCTCAGTGACTTGCGATATACTTATAACATATGGCTGGGTGTGCTTTATGCAATATATAATTTATAGTTCAGAATAATAGAATAATCAGGCAGTTATGATATCCGAGTTACCCGATTATAATCTTATCAAATAGTTGGGAAATAATCAAATTGAATGTGAGAGACACTAATTCACTGCTCCCCTGACCAACGTCACCCTTACCGAGCATTCTTCTTAGGCCTGTCCCAGCACCTCACCCAAGGACCATCACGACCCAAGGCCCATCCTAAACCCCAAAAATACTCCTAACTCAAGGTCTCGCTTGTCCCATGTCCATTCCCAATCAAATCCCAACCCCGCCCGAGACTCAACCCCGTATGAGGTTCAACCAGGCCCAAAGCCCATCCCCTCCCAAGGCCCATCCCATCCCAAATCCCATCCTTTCTTTAATTATTCCCATCCCGTTCCAAGGAACATCCCTACCCGAATCCCATCCCCACCCTGAAGTCCCTCACCACTTAAACCCCATTTCAACCACAAAGCACCTCCACGGCGCAAGGCCTGTCCATCTCCTGAGGCTCGTTATCTCCTTAAGGCCTACCCTTTGCCCACGCCATCGCTGGGTGAAGGTCCACCAGCTTCAAGACCTGTCCATGTTACAAGGCCCAGGCCCACCTTAAGGCCCATCACCGCCTGTGGCCGATCCCTGTTCTGAGGTCCTTCTCCACATCCATGCACCTCACTGTGGACAGAACTAGGGAACTATGTAAAATGCTTCTCAAACAAACCTCTACATGTCACCAGATTTCACTCTGACCTTATTGCCTCATAATAATTATTGCCCATAGTTTTAAAAAACATGTAACAAAGGTAATTCATAAGGCCATTCTCTCATCCCCCTTTCCTCCTTATCTGCTTGTCTCTCTCTCTCTGTCTCTCTGTCTCTCTCTCTCTCTGTCTCTCTCTCTCTCTCTCTCTCTCTCTCTCTCTATATTTCTCTCTCTCTTTCTCTCTCTCTCTCTCTTATACTTCACCAATGATAACTTGTGATAAACATCTGTAGACTGCGCTGTCATAAGGAGGCCGCTTCTGTTGTGGTCCTCTGTGCTGTCCCGGGCGATTAAATTGTACCCAAAGGGTATACATGAGTCAACATCGAAGGAACCTTTCCTCAGAACAAACAGGAAACACCCCTTCGAACTCACACCCAGTCGTCACAGTGTGCGAAAAGAACTAGTGGAACTATCTTCCCTGCTGGCCTGCCTCAACTCCCCGCAAACCCCATCGCCATGCCCCCTCCCACATGCAATACAAACCCCCAAACACACTTGCTGTTTAAGGGATTGTTCAGCGCAGTGCGAGTTTCAACTTCTCCCTACACTTTTATATCAAATCAAAAACATTCCGGAACGGTTTCTTTTTAAAATAAAAGTATAGGAACAGTAAAACCATAATTAAAAAAGTAGAGGAGCACCACTCCCAACCGCTCCCACCCCCTTCGACCATTGCTCACACCCAGGTGGGAAATTGAATCTATTTGCAGGGACTAACTCTGTTAGTAGGGAACACACATAGGGCCTCATTACACGGAAGGCGGTGAGCCATGGCGCTATTAGCGCCATGGCTCATGCCGGTAAAATACCGGCACCGCCTTGGCGGAAAGGGGATTTACCGCCCCATTCCAAGGTTGGAGGGGCGGTAAATCCCCCTTCCGCCATTGCCCTTCCCCATTCCCATTTCTGCCCCATAGGGCTCTATGGGAATGGGGAAGGCGCTAATTACGGCACCGCAATTTTGCGGTGCCGTAATTAGCTCCGAGGTCCCTTAGCGGGTTGGTTTTTAATGCCTGCAAAAAGCAGGCGTTAAAGCACCAACCCGCAAAGGGACCTCGTAGTACGGCGGTAAGGGTTAGCGGTCACCGTTGCCATTAACGGTGACCGTTAACCCTTACCGCCGTCCGTGTAATGAGGCCCATAGACTAAACATCAAAAGAACACACACGTTGGTTGAAATGAGTGGGTGCACCTTAGAGCGGTTCAGCCGCCTCGCAGCTGGGTTCCTTGGGAGATAGTGAGCAAGCACTGTTCCTGGACACCCAGTCTTAATCCAGAGATACCATGGGTACACGCGAGGCAGGGGAATGCCCACCCAGACTTCATTAATGCCCACCCCGGAGGCGGTGCTCTGAAGGCGTCCTCCATAATAAACATAGGCGAGGGACTTAGCACCAAGCAGAGGCGTTGCTAGGTGGGGCTGAGGGGGCTATAGCCCCGGGTCTTTTGGTTGTAGCCCCGATAGAAGCTCAGTGTCTGCAACCAAAAGCCTAGCTACCCCCGAGTCCTGCCAGTCCCGACATTAGTGTAGCCCCGGACCTTTGGCAGACCTAGCAACACCCCAAGCTACCAGTACGGCACAGGGACCGCCATCTTACACGGGAGAGCCTCCTGGCTCCGTTCATGATTACCTGAAGGGACAGGCGTGTTTATTGGATCCAGTGTTTTCTAACACGCCAGGATGTTGCTTTACGCCCTCTTTGTGCTCGTGCTATTTCTTACTGAGTGTAATTGCCTGAAAAGCGATTCCATTGTCTGCCGCTCCTCAGCATCTGTTCCTTGTGTAGATCTGGCACACCAGTGCTCAATTATTAATCACCCAGAAGATATATTCATTGTTGTATGTCTGAACCTTTTCACAGTCATATAGCGACCTGAGTCAGCAGCCACCACGTTCTATTATTTGGAAGCAGAGCAGGGAGTTCAAAGGTGTATTTCTTCTTTTTCATTCATAAAAATATATACATAACAACCAGCCCTGGAAAACGTCTTGTGACAACTCTGCTTCAGAAGAGGATACTGCCAGCAAGCTCTGCTCTGAAGCTGAGTTATCACATGCACGAGCAACCCACGTTTCAACAAACAGATGCTTTCAGTAGACTCAGCAGACTACAGAAACAGCAAAATCCTCACATACATTTTGTAGCTGTCCTGACTGGTATTTAAGTCCAGCAATGTAGAGAAATTTTTTTCTTAGGGTGAGGTGTGTGACCAATTAAAACTGCAGAGCCGAACTTCCATTATTTGCTCAAAATGGTTTCTTACTGAATCACAATAAGACATGTTTCAAATTTAAAATTCTGGACATACTTATGTTCCCATAAGGCTCTGCTTTTATGCAGATCACCAGGATTGGGTTCTATGAAGAGATACTATATTGCGTAACCTGGCCTGGGACCACGCCCCTCAGCTCTGCCCCTTCCTCCCCTTCAAGGATGAGAGGGTTCCCCCAGTACTTTTTCCCCATTTCCAGCACTGCTAACAATCTATGACAGCATCAATCATATGCACACACAGGAGCCTTACAGAATATAAGGAGAACACTCTCTGCAATCCCTTCTACAACTCACAGTCTGTGAGTACCTGGTGCTATCTGACTCTGGGAGTACCTTATAAAGAGGTCACGCTGCCCTTCTTTGCGACTATTCCGGGACCTTCAATTCTGGGCACGGCCCCCTACACACCTAGAATAAACCCTAAAATGCATTAGATTGTTTAAGGTATGTATGCGTACATAGAGTAATGTTGTCGTATACTTTTTATATTTTTTTGTATGAATAACACAAAAAATATAACACTTCACTGCTTGCTCTCTTTGGCTGTCGTCGAATGCGAGGATGTTGACTGCGATCGCTGCATGAATCTGAACGGTGTTATATATAAGGGTGCTACACTGGAATGAGTGCCATTGACACTGCCGTAGAAACTAGCCCCCATCATCATCATCATTGCACTTGTATAGTGCAGCTAATCACCAACGGCATCAAGGCGCTAGCACACCCGTGTTGTATGCATTGGGGTCAATAAGGTATTACTCGTGCAAAGCTGTGAAAACATTTTACTAACCTTTGCACATTTCCTAACTGCACCACACAATTAATGATCAATAATTTCCTTTAAACTACCTGGCAGTTTACAAAACATCTTCTGAAATGATAATGTTTATGGACACTTCTATATTAAATGCCTTTTTTATAGGACCAGACATGTCCAGTCTATCTCCTCCTTTACACCTGTTGCATGCATTTTTAGGCAGGAAATCAAATGTTGCTGTTTGTGTTGCAGGGTTCGAAATTGCTAGGAGCTATTTCGTTCCTGCTTATTGCCTCGAAGAGCCTAGTTAGTTTGAAACCAGCAGTTACTAGGGACTACTTTTGACTCCCCAGGCCAACTGGCGCGACACAAACATACATATGTCATATTAACTCTGTATATTCAGTAATTTGTATATAGGTAAATAAAGGACACATCTAAAGGAGATTTAAAGCAAAGGGAATATACCTCAGGGACAGAAATGTAGTGTTTGCATCTCATGCGCAAGTTACATTTGTGGCGTGGGGTGCACACTCCCCTGGTTCTCCAGAGGAAGCTCCTGCGTACGTGATAGTGCACAATAACCAGGAACTGCTTTTAGCTCCTGCTCATCACATCTCAATTTCGATCCCTGTGGTGTAATGTATTTTGAACATTCTGGCATCTGAGGTTAGGACATATAGGTTTGGGTACTGTCCAGATATAAGAAGTCACACTATTAATGACCCAATAATATACAAACCATAAGGTCCTTGGTTCAGATGCAAAAGGTGTTTGCCTGTATGTATGCCCATATATATGCTGTTCTTTCTCAGTTTTTAATATAGCCACAATGTATTGCTCAACTGTCCTTGTGAATATGTTATCTTATCTCAATTTCTAAAGTCCATCCAACACCGACAATGGCATCATGGCGTTCGGAGGACAAGACAGAGAAAGAAGGAAGCTGAAGGAGAAATCAAGAGAGAACTAGAACAGAAAGGTTTTATAGAGCGCGGCCTGGAAAGGCAAGCGATCACTAACACTACGAAGAGAGAGAGGAAGAGAGTTCAAAAGCTGCTCTGCGGCAAACGAAAAGGAACGGCTCTCGACACGTGAACGCTTAAAGTGGGGGACCGAAATATGCAGAGCAGCAGTGGAAGCTGAGCGAACAGGACGGAACGTACTGACAGAACGTATTCTGTAGATACTCAGGCCCAGGTTTGCAAAAAGCCTGGTGAGCGATACATAAGGACATACAATTCACCCGTTTCGGCACAGGCTGCCAATGAAGAGACATAAGAATCGAAGAAACAGAATTATAGCGAGATGCTCTAGTGGCCGACCGAGCGGCTGAGTCTTGTAGCCTTTGCAATCTTTGCAGGAGATAGGCCGGTTGTGCCAGACAGAGTGCATTACAGTAGTCTAAGGCTCCCGAGATCAAGGAAGATACAACCAGGGGACGACGCTGATAAGGGAGATAAGGCAGGACTTCGCGCTGAATCCTCAATTTAAAATGGACTGTCTGGCATACAGCACTCACCTGGGCCTGCATAGAGCTTCACACCCAGGCCCCTAACTACTGAGGATGGCAACGATACAGGGCCAGGAAGCAGATGACCAATGAAAGTAATCGGGGGGGGGGGATACTCCCAATAAGACCCTCCATTTTCTCGCTATTGAGGCAAAGCCAGTTATTTCCCATCCAAGAATGGACAGCTAGCAGGCAGGAGTGACAACGCTCAGCTGTAGCGGGAAGAGAGATCAAGCCGCACCGCGATCTGGGTGTCGTCTGCATAAGAATAACACCGAAATCCAAAAGAGTGAATACGTTTGACTAGAGGCTGGATGTAGACATTAAAGAGAAGAGCAGAATTGGAGGTTAGATAAACGGGGAAAGAGAAAGTGACTGATACCGATCTGCAACAAAAGAAAGAAACCAGTCAATATGTGGCGTGGCGTGTCAGCATACCAATCAATATACCACTTCCCATGTAGGTATCTAATCATATGTGAAGATATTCAAATAATATGTGCATTTTGTGACCATGGAACACTCAATCACAGGTATATATATGATTTCAGTTAAGTGACAGACTAATCAAGTGCAGACCAGTATGTTCCTTATGGGACCGTGAAGGGTCCGGAGAGTTGTCTGTCTGTTGCGAGATGGCGGATACTTTAAAGTACCCACTTCCTGTGGCTCTAGATCTTCAAGATAGACCTGAAAGGGTACTTCCCTGTGGGATAAAGATACATTTCTGGAGCAGAGGGCTTGCATTTGAGCTCCTTAGCATACCCACAATGGCTTGCTGGTGTGGTTCTGAGCTGGAGGTGTCCTTTCAATGATGGTTACTTGGTGGTGCTTTAGCGTGTTTGACTTGGCTCAAAAGGCTTAATCTAATTTCACATTTAAGATGAAAGGATTTGCCAGCTTTTTTAATCCCGCTGTAACTTTGCTGGAGTTTCTTACACATGCCTCGATGCTCCAGCCACAAGGCAGCCAGACTTTTCTGCAATGATGATCCCCAATAAAGGTGAAACCAGGTATGCAGTGGCCTGCATTCTTGAGGAATGCCTGGTGGTTTGGGTTGATTAAATGATGTATAAAATATCAATAAGACAAAGATAATGTGCAGGGTGAAATTTAGCCAATTTGTATACCCACAATGCCTTGCTCATGTAGCTCTGAAGGGGAGGTGAACTTCCAGAGGGTTGCTAGGTGGCGCCGTGGCGTGTGTGACTGGCTTAGTTACCTTCAGGAAACGCCTGAAAGCATCCGAAATGCGTAGAACTCTGTATTGTTTGCCAACATCATTAAATGTTTGTTTGATTACATTTTCTCTGAATATATTTAATTATAAGTGCCTGTGAATCACTATTCTGATGACAAATGTGTAGGCTTAAAGCAATTCTTGTTTCAAATCGGGAATCATTTTGACTGTTTTCAGTCCTTTTCGTTGTGCAGGTTATGCAAGGGTCCTTACTTAGGGCTGTTTCCTTTTTTTGCTATCATACTTTTCACCTGGTGCCAGGGTGGTTATACTCTTCTCTGCACCCTAAGCATCTTTACCGTTGTAACTTGATACCCTTAACATTTGGAGTGCAACATCAGTGTCTTTCCCGACAAACTATTCACACTCGTCCCAGTCCAAAGAATGAGAATATACCACTGATAACAAGAGAAGTGAATGAGAATCGTTACAAGACTATTCATACTCGTCCCAGTCCAAAGAATGAGAATATACCACTGATAACAAGAGAAGTGAATGAGAATCGTTACAGGACTATTCATACTCGTCCCAGTCCAAAGAATGAGAATATACCAGTGATAACAAGAGAAGTGAATGAGAATCGTTACAGGACTATTCACACTTGTCCCAGTCCAAAGAATGAGAATATACCACTGATAACAAGAGAAGTTAATGAGAATCGTTACAAGACTATTCACACTCGTCCCAGTCCAAAGAATGAGAATATACCACTGATAACAAGAGAAGTGAATGAGAATCGTTACAAGACTATTCATATTCGTTACAATCCAAATAATGACAACATAACAGTAAGAAGAAGAGAAATAAAGGCACATCGTTATAACACTATTCCTACTTGTGTCAGGCAAGACATGGAAACGATAAGCCTGAAAGTCAAAGAGCTGGATAGTACTCATTATAAATGCAATCCTACTCGTCACAGTAAAAGTCAAGAAGGTATCATTGACAGAGAGAAATAAACTGTGAGAGAAAGTCCTGAGGATAGAGATAAAGGAATCTATATATTGAAAGATATAAACAATACAGAGACTAATGTTTGTGAACTAAATAGAAGATAATTAAATCCCTAGAGAGAAACCCAAGAAGTGTGGATAACGTTTCCCAGGGAAAAAAGAAGAATAACGTTTGAAAATAGAATCGAAGAGGAAAGTAACATGCAAATGGAAGTCACTGATAAAGGAAAAGATATCAGTATAGGACCAAGGAAACCTCATGTGGAGAAGAAACAAAAGTGCAACCAAGTTTCAAGAGACCTATATGATCTGATCAAAAAAGTCACAAAGAACTGTCTGAAAATCAGTTATTACATCGAAGGTTGCAAGAACCAAGAACCCCGGCAAAGGGAGTCGTTCTCCTACCTTTATCTGTCAGACAGTGCTAGGGTTCTTTCGGATTAGTCTGGACAGTGGGCAGATTCTGTTAAGACGTTCACTGATGACTGACAAGCACTGTAGCTAGTTTGTAAGGTAGGTCGGATATGCATTATGCTTTTTCCTTCAATAAATACATACTTAAAAATGTCTCCCCAGAGTGTGCGTCCTTCTCTGTGAATTGAATACCGCTCTTCAGGTTTAAGTCAAGGGTAAGTCACAGTCACTCATAGTAACTCCTTTGTGAATTGAATACCGCTCTTCAGGTTTAGGTCAAGGGTAATTCACAGTCACTCATAGTAACTCCTTTGTGAATTGAATACCGCTCTTCAGGTTTAAGTCAAGGGTAAGTCACAGTCACTCATAGTAACTCCTTTGTGAATTGAATACCCTCTTCAGGTTTAAGTCAAGGGTAATTCACAGTCACTCATAGTAACTCCTTTGTGAATTGAATACCGCTCTTCAGGTTTAAATCAATGGTAAGTCACAGTTACTCATAGTAACTTGTTTGTGCATTGAAAACCGCTCTTCAGGTTTAAGCCAGGTGTAAGTCTGAGTTACTCATAGTAACTTCTTTGTGAATTGAATACCCCTCTTCAGGTTTAAGTCAAGGGTAAGTCACAGTTACTCATAGTAACTCCTTTGTGAATTAAATACCGCTCTTCAGGTTTAAGTCAAGGGTAAGTCACAGTCACTCATAGTAACTCCTTTGTGAATTGAATACCCTCTTCAGGTTTAAGTCAAGGGTAAGTCACAGTTACTCATAGTAACTCCTTTGTGAATTGAATACCGCTCTTCAGGTTTAAGTCAAGGGTAATTCTCAGTCACTCATTGTAACTCCTTTGTGAATTGAATACCGCTCTTCAGGTTTAAATCAATGGTAAGTCACAGTTACTCATAGTAACTTGTTTGTGCATTGAAAACCGCTCTTCAGGTTTAAGCCAGGTGTAAGTCTGAGTTACTCATAGTAACTTCTTTGTGAATTGAATACCCCTCTTCAGGTTTAAGTCAAGGGTAAGTCACAGTTACTCATAGTAACTCCTTTGTGAATTAAATACCGCTCTTCAGGTTTAAGTCAAGGGTAAGTCACAGTCACTCATAGTAACTCCTTTGTGAATTGAATACCCTCTTCAGGTTTAAGTCAAGGGTAAGTCACAGTTACTCATAGTAACTCCTTTGTGAATTGAATACCGCTCTTCAGGTTTAAGTGAAGGGTAATTCCGATTTATTCCCAGTAAGTTCTTTGTGAGTCGAATAGCTGTGTCCAGGGTAAGTCACTGGGTAAGTCAGTGTTACTCATAGAAACTTTTTGCGTATCAAATAGTCCTCTCCCGGTCTAAGCCGAGGTAAGTCAGACTCACTTTTAGTAGCTTCTTTGCAAGTCAAATAGCCCACAGCAGGTTTACCTGAAGGGTAAGAAAGAGTTACTCATAGTAACTTATTTGTGTATCGAATAGTCCTCTCCAGGTTTAAGTCAAGGGTAAGTCAGTTACTCATAATAACTTCTTTGTGAGTCGGATAGCTGTTTCCAAGTTTAAATCAAAGCTAAATCAGCATTACTCATAGTAACTTCTGTGTGAATTGAATGCCCCTCTCCAGGTGTAAGTCAAGGGCAAGTCTGAGTTACTCATAGTAACTTTTTTGTGACTCAAATAGCCCTCTCTGGTTTAAGTGAATGGTAAACCAGAGTTACTCATTCACAGTGATCTCTTTGTGAATCCAGAAGCTGTTTCCAGGTTTAAGTCAATGGTCAGAAGTAAGTCCAAGCCGATCTACCCATGGTAACTTCTTTGTTACACGGCCCCAGTTTTTGGGACTATAAATGAACTGTGACTGTTGGAACTTGGCCTCTTCCTCACTCTTCTGCAGAGAAAGGTCTTGGGAATTGGTGTTGTGCCCATACCCCTATGGTAGGGAGTGTGGCAGGGAGAACACCTGACCAGCTGGATCCTTTGAAATGCAACTATTCCCCACCACAAGAAACAGCACCACATAACAGGCAACAATTCTCCACAAAAGCAACAGTACCACCTCACGTGCAATTATTCCCCACCACCAGAAAAACAGTACCACATCACAGGTAACTATTCTCAGCCACAAGTGCCAGCACCATGTCACAGGCAACTATTCTCCACCACAAGCAAAAGTACCACATAACAGGCAACTATTCCCTGCCACCAGAAAAACAGTACCACATCACATGCAACTATTCTCCACTACAAGAAACAGCACCACATCACAGGCAACTATTCTCCACCACAAGCAAAAGTACCACATAACAGGCAACTATTCCCCGCCACCAGAAAAACAGTACCACATCACAGGCATCTATTCTCCACCACAAGAAACAGTACCCCATCACAGGCAACTGTACTCCATCCCAGGCAACCTTACTCCTCCACAAGCAACAATACAGCATCACAGGCCACTATGCTCGACCACAAGCAACATTACCACATCACAGGCAACTATTCTCCACCACAAGAAACAGCACCACATCACAGGCAACTATTCTCCACCACAAGCAACAGTACCACCTCACATGCAACTATTCTCCACCACAAGCAACAGTACCACCTCACATGCAACTATTCTCCACCACAAGCAACAGTACCACATCACAGGCAACTATTCTCCACCACAAGTAACAGTACCACATCACAGGCAACTATTCTCCACCACAAGCAAAAGTACCACATCACAGGCAACTATTCTTCACTACAGAAAAACAGTACCACATAACAGGCAACTATTCCACGCCACCAGAAAAACAGTACCACATCACAGGCAACTATTCTTCCACCACAAGCAACAGTACCACCTCACATGTAACTATTCTCCACCACAAGCAAGAGTACCACATCACAGGCAACTATTCTCCACCACAAGCAATGGTACCACCTCACATGCAACTATTCTCCACCACAAGTAACAGTACAACATCACAGGCAACTATTCTCCACCACAAGCAACAGTACCACCTCACATGCAACTATTCTCCACCACAAGCAACAGTACCACATCACATGCAACTATTCTCCACCACAAGCAAAAGTACCACATCACATGCAACTATTCTCCACCACAAGCAACAGTACCACATCACAGGCAACTATTCTCCACCACAAGCAACAGTACCACATCACATGCAACTATTCTCCACCACAAGCAACAGTACCACATCACAGGCAACTATTCTCCACCACAAGCAACAGTACCACCTCACATGCAACTATTCTCCACCACAAGCAACAGTACCACATCACATGCAACTATTCTCCACCACAAGCAACAGTACCACATCACAGGCAACTATTCTCTACCACAAGCAACAGTACCACCTCACATGCAACTATTCTCCACCACAAGCAACAGTACCACATCACAGGCAACTATTCTCCACCGCAAGCAAAAGTACCACATCACAGGCAACTATTCTCCACCACAAGAAACAGCACCACATAAAAGGCAACTATTCCACGCCACCAGAAAAACAGTACCACATCACAGGCAACTATTCTCCACCACAAGCCACAGTACCACCTCACATGCAACTATTCTCCAACACAAGCAACAGTACCACATCGCAGGCAACTATTCTCAACCACAAGCAAAAGTACCACATCACAGGCAACTATTCTTCACCACAGAAAAACAGTACCACATCACAGGCAACTATTCTCCACCACAGGCAACAGCACCACCTCACATGCAACTATTCTCCACCACAAGAAACAGCACCACCTCACAGGCAACTATTCTCCACCACCATAAAAACAGTACCACATGACAGGCAGCTATTCTCCACCACAAGAAACAGCACCACATCACAGCCAACTATGCTTGACCATATACAACAGTGCTCCATCACAGGCAATTATACTCCACCAGAATCAACAAGCCTCCATCACAGGTAACTCTTCTCAACCACAAGCAACAGTACTACGTCACTGACATTTATACTCCACCACAAACAAGAGTACCATCTGACAGGCAACTCCACACCACTACAAGCAACGGTTCTCCGTCACAGATGATACACCACAAGCAACAGTACTCTATCACAGGGATCTATACTCCATCCAAGACCACAATACTCAACCACAAGCAACATTACTCCATCACTGGCAACAATACTCCACCTCAAGCAACAGTAATCCATCACAAACAACTGTACTCCATGAGAGACATTTGAACACCACACGCAGCAGTACTCCATCACCACCAACTATACTCTATATGGGTTGGAAAATGCTCTTGTGCATTGCTCATGACTTGGCATCTGATGGACTTTTTTCATGTCTAACGCGCTTCCAGTGAGTGCTGATATGCAGGTGATACTCTGTCTCCTGCACAACCACAGCGACTGCTGAACATTTCTGAGACAACTACTTGGATCCCTATTGCAGTGGTGGAAGTGTGTGAGATGCCCCGCCCACTTTTCCAGAAGCCGTTAAAGATACGTACACGCACGCTTCTGCATGCGTGCTTCTGGTGAGTGCTGATCTGCAGGTGATACTCTGCCTCCTGTGCTACCACAGCGGCTGTTGAACATTTCGAAGACAATTACTTGGGCCCCTTTTGCAGTGGTGGAAGTGTGGTAGGATACACCACTCAAAGACTTTATAACTTGTACACTGGACTATAACTCATAGGAATTCTCCAAAAGCCCTAAAACTACAATTTTCCGCTTTCTGGTGAGATGCTCCACCCACTTTCCCAGAAGCCGTTAAAGATAAGTGCCTGTGCACTTCTGCCCACACGCTTCCAGTGAGTGCTTCTGGGGAGTGCTGTTCAGCTGAGCAGATGAGCAGATGAGCAGATGAGCAGTCGGACAGCCTCTGCCTCCCTCTACAGTACTTTTCCTGCCACCTTATGATGATTGCTTAATCTAGTGACCTTCGGTAAGTCTTAATTGGCTCCTGGTTGGCTGTGCACTTTAATATCAGGCTTGCTGCCAATTATTACAACTGTTCCGTCACTCAAGACACGCACGCACAGGGTCCGGTTAAAGTTTCGACTACAAAAGGATCGAATGCAATAGGGTCGACGCAATAGGACCGAAAACAAAAGGGTCGAATTTTTTTTTAATTATATATATTTTTTGGGGTTTCCATATGGGGAAAAAAAGTATTTTTTACTACAAAAACAAGGGTTCGGGGTGGGACCTCCCTAAAAAAATAAAATGTAAAAATAAAATAAAAAATGTCAACCCTTTTGTTTTCGGTCCTTTTAATTCGACCCTTTTGTCATTCGATCCTTTTGAGTCGATCCTTTCACCTATAACCGACTCGCCCTATGGCCCTGGCTAATTGTAGCAGAAACAGTGGCTTGTTAGCTCCAAAAAGTTGACTCGATCCAAATCAGTAGGTTCTGACATTCGCACGTATTACGACACCATGGTAATCCTTCCAAGCAACCCTGATATGTTGCCAACGTTATTAAATCTGCAAATCCCATGCTCTGTTCATGAAAGTATTGCCGCTGTCTCCATCTCCATATTGGATGCTGATTTGCTCGCCCAGTTGTCCCAAACTGGGGAAATGGGAGGAGCAGCAACTCCTAAAGCCGCCATATCTAAGATTGTTTGGAGATGCCTTTTTTAGATTCGCAGGTAGTGAAAACGCAAACCATGCGACCAAGTGTGACACGGTCTAAAGCCCGCATGCAAGAAGATAAAGCCCCCTGCCGCCTTCAAGTAGGCGTTAATCTCGGGCAATGTACCAAAGGGGATAATGATCCACCTGATCCAATCATTCCATCAAGTAGTACGTCACCGCATCCGTGCTCCAGATGATCCCGGCCCAATTTCCTCAGACCATGGTGTTTACTATCCAAGAGACTCAACCAAGTGACCTTATGATTTTGCGAGAGTTAAATCTCTCGCAATCACCTGTTTTATGTCCTGATTCTCCGAGATCTACTGCAAATTCGTCTGAGGCAATTCGTTTATCGTTTGTGAAACCCACTCCTCACCCATCCTTCGGGTTCAACCAACTGCAAACCTGAGTTCCTGAGCCCATACCTACGGCCCTGAATAATAGTTTATACGCACTCATTATGCTTTATGAATCAATTTTGAAAAAAGCTGATAGTCAACAAAACTCGATACTGAACGTTGATAAAGAATGTGACTTGCTTGTCAATTTAACTAAGTCCTGGCAGATAGATGAGAAATTGGAGGTTTTAATTGCCTCCTCCAAAAATTCCAATCAGTGCGCTTCCATCCCAAATTTGTGTACCACAGTGGCCGAACCTCATATTTCTTGTATGACCTTGCAGGATGACATTGGCGTGGGTTCTTTAGATAATGTCGTTGGACATGCCTTAACTCATGATGTTGAGTGTAATGAATTGGACCCAGTCCTGGTGGCAGATACTCCCAGCATACATAACCAGGTGCTGGAGTTAGTTGTTTCCCCCCAGGATCGTGTCATTGAAGTATTCCAGACTACTCGTAGGAAACAAAAGAATAAGGAAAGACAAAAAAATGAGATAAAGTCAACAAAAAAAGAGAATAGACAAAAGAAAAAACCT
The DNA here is from genome assembly GCF_040938575.1 of Ambystoma mexicanum. Taxonomy (NCBI): domain Eukaryota; kingdom Metazoa; phylum Chordata; class Amphibia; order Caudata; family Ambystomatidae; genus Ambystoma; species Ambystoma mexicanum. Next base: position 1,630,488,391 of record NC_090932.1, read on the forward strand.
AAAAACCAAGAATTGTCTGGAAAAATACCTAAAACCCACATGAAATCATTCATAAATGTGTGAACACCGCCATCTAAACCAAATAAAACATTTTTTTAAGAGAAAGATAGTTGCGAATTGGAACAGGATGCTCTTCAATCTACTGTTACAAAAAGAAAAGAGATGGGTGTCCCGTTCATCGCTGACAATGGGGAAAGAACTAGCAACAAAAATTCTAAGGAAAGTCTTGTCAAGCGGAACTCCACAACATATTAATTAATATTAAACAGACTTCAAACGAACAGAAAAATCGGAGCAAAACTAGAAACATATATTCAATATAACAAATGTTATTAATAGCAGGTAAATAAAACAATTAGTAATTGCACCCCACTTTGATAGGATGTTTAGCTTTTCTGCTCTTTTAGTTACACTTGAGATCATGAACAACTGACTGTCTTTTATTCCTGCTTGTTTCTGAAGTTTCATTTGTGGTGGAATTGGGAGTGAGAGCCTCCCACGTGATCCCCATTCACTTGGCGGAAGTTCTGTCCCCTCGGTTCCTGTTTCTTAGTGTTGACCAGATATCGGGTACACACGCGTTATGCACTAGCGCTCCATCTCAATCATGAAAGCCCGACATGAATTATGGGTTGAATTTGCAGCTTTAATATGTTTTTATTTACCTGATATTAATAAAATGTGTTATATTGAATATATGTTTCTAGTTTTGCTCTGATTTTGTCGTTCATTTGAAGTCTGTTTAATATTAATTCATTTGTTGTGGAGATCCGCTTGACATGACTTTCCTTTGAATTTTCTTCAATATACTGTGACAGACCAAACTGTTGAACCCACTGACCAAGTAAATTGCCTAGAGTACTCGACATACTCCATCTCCACATTACCTGACTGCGGCGATGAATTGCCGAATAGCGCGGTATGCAAAGTTGATGTCCCAAACAGAAGAACTGTGGGTGGGAAATTAACAATAAGGATAGGTTCATCAACCGTGGCAAATGGGGACCAGGCGTGCCCATTATAATGAAACCTGACTTTGCCACAGAACTTGATAAGTTGAAAGCTTCACGCCTAAATCCTCGTCCAGCTGACGCATCCAAATCTGCATACTCCCCTGATAGGACATCTAGGGATGTATGTAAGAGCAAATCATCTGACAGCACATATTTGTCACATATATCTTCATCTGATAAGTATCTAACCGCTGAACAAGATTCCTTCACATTACAGATGAAGGACAGAAAGAGAGGAGAGCCTTATCCGAATAGGACCACAATCCTCATTGTCTGCAAACAAATAAATAGGTTTAAGAAATCAAATCTAGTGATATTGAATCTATACAATACTCTGAATCTCGATAATTTGACACTGTACTTTTGAGAATCTCATCCTTAATTGTAAGGAGATGCATTCGGAACGAAAGAATTGACATCCAAAATAACGGCATAACATTGCCTGTACCACAACCACCCCAGACTCCTAACTATCTGGTCAAGGTAAGCGCTAGCTGCCCTGTAGAAAGAGCAACAAACAGAACTGTGAGTTTTAAAGACGATAGTGACCATCAAATATTTAACAGAAAGAAGGCGCCTGTTGAGGCTCATGTCGCTCCCCAATCACTAAGCACAGAACCCAGGTTCGATAGAGTAAACCACCAGACGTTGGGGGCATGACTCAGAAACGCCCTAAAAGAGAAAGTAATGCTAACTCACATTAAAGACAGGTAAACTGTGGCCCCACGAGCACGATTTCATTGTGGAGCACCAAAGGGCACACTCACCTCGCAGACATAAATAATTCTAATCACTTATCCAAATATGACATAATCCTCCAGGAAACCTGGATCACCATTTTCCCTACTTGGCCTAACTATGACATAACCTGGGTACCTGCCGTTAAACAGGGGGGGTTCCTTATAACTCTGGAAAAGAAACAAAAGGTAACCTTATTCCTTGGGCTTCCCCCCACCCATGCTTACAGCTCGTTAAATTAATCTTAAGTAATGCATGCAATGAACCGTCTTCCCGAATAGCTATATTAAATACATACTGAAATCCTGCTGTGTTAAATGATGACGAATTCTTTAATCATGTTATAACTATGCTTGATTTGATTGCATGTTAGCATGAGAGCTAGACAATAGTAATCGCTGGCGATCTAAACATGACGTATTTTATTCGAATGCAACGTTTCGTCAAAATTGCAAATCAATCGGTGAAGAACTTTCAGAGATTTAAGATTTTGAACAAACAAACGTTTACATTTTTATTTATATAGAAGACAGTACGAACTGCATAATGCAGTAATGTTTATGATTAATAACGCTCTATATAATGGAGGAATCTAGAAACTGAAACGCATATTTTATGTTGAAAAAGTTGCATTACAACTAAAACAACCTTGAAATAAAAACATTTTTTTTTTAAACTGCAGACTGTGGCTCTTTACCAGAAAGTGCACTGTAAAATGCACAATTTTAACACATTATTCAAAATATATTCTCGGGGGGAGGGGAGAGAACTCCCCCGCCACCAAACCTGCCTGGATTGGTTTTCTCTCCACATTTGGCCGTGGGCAGAACAAGCCCACTTCCCTCTGCGGGCTCCCCTTTGGGAGGGCCTGACTACATTCGCCGCATGCCTTACCTTGCAAGTTGATAAATAGGTACATGTTTTTATCTCTTCGAGGTATGCTTGCCCCTAATTGGTCCCCTTTCTTAATAACCGGACGTGATACTCCCAGAAGCCACTCAGCTTGCAGGGCACATGACAGGTAGTATTCTCTGTTGCTTGTACGCATTATCGGGAGATATAAAGGTGTGTGTAGTTATACAAATGCATTACGATCAAAGGTCTTTCCACCAGAAAGGAGGAGAGACTTCTGTTGCTTGGGTATGTGCTAAAGAGCCACGGGTGCTTCCTTGTACTCTTGTGTACCGCCTGGGCACGCGTTGCTGCCCCTAACTGCGTTTCTGGTATTCTGTAGTGTGACACATAGCCTACATCGCATTCACAATGGCAAACTAATGTAATCTAACAATATTATAAAATGCCAGATGTACGTTTGTCGGATGCAGTAGCTTCGCCTGTTGTCACCGCTAGAGGGAGCTGTTGTCTTAGGATATATAGGGCCTCATTATAACCCTGGCGCTCCCGGATTGAAGGGAGCCGGTACGGGACCGGCCCCCTTCAATCCGGGAGCGCCGATTATGAGCTTTCCATCGCGGGACCCAGATCACACGCCTGGTAACACTAGGCGTGCTTTCTGGGTCCCGCGAGGGGAAGAGGGAGGTAATAACGGGCAAGTTGTACTCTGCCCGTTATTACCTCCCTCCCCATTCCCATTGAGCCCCATGGGGGCTAAAATGGGAATGGGGATGGGTTCCGGCATGGAGGACTTACCGGGTCCTCCTATCTCGGAGTAACCCGGTAAGTCCCCATTGCAGGAACCCAGTAATGGAGCCCGGAAGGGAGGCAGCTACCTCCATTCTCCTAACGAGGCCCATAGAGACAATGCCAATTTGCACAGCTTCACCTGTCACCACTAGAGGGAGCTGTTGCCTTAGGATATGTAGAGAGAATGCCAATTTGCACAGCTTCACCTGTCACCACTAGAGGGAGCTGTTGCCTTAGGATATGTAGAGACAATGCCTATTCGCACAGCTTCACCTGTCGCCACTAGAGGGAGCTGTAGGCTTAGGATACATAGAGACTATGCCAATTCCCATAGCTTCGCCTGTCACCACTAGAGGGAGCTGTAGGCTTAGGATACATAGAGACTATGCCAATTCGCATAGCTTCACCTGTTGTCACCGCTAGAGGGAGCTGTAGGCGTAGGATATACGATGGCCCTTCTGTGTAAATGATAATGCGATGGCTGTCAAGTAGTGTTAGCTGTAGGCCCCGGGACAGGGTATACATGAGGGGGTGATGGTGCATTTGGTGAGGCTGTCTGCCTAGCGCTGCATGCATTGGTGGTGTGAAATGGTGCACGACGCCCGTGAGATGTCAGGTGATGCTGCGCAAGAGTAGCAGAGAGTAGTGTGCTGGTGTGCTTAGGACCACTGTTTGCAAACTGTGGGGCTAAAAGAAAAGTAATTGGAGATTATAACAGGCAAGTTGTGCAGAGTTTATCTTGTCTTGGCCCATCATGCTCGGTTGGTGTTGCAATTGGTTATTTATAACGTGCTTCATACCCAGAGGTTTCTAAGAGCGGACCCGGGGATCGAACCTGTGTTACACTGCACGGTCTTGTTTCCAAGGGGAGCACGTTGCCCCTGAGCTATCCTCCCGAGACTGTTTTGGTACCCTTGGTAAGGATATTGGATGGCAAGATTGGATTTAACCGTGCACTTTATTCTTTTTTCTGAGCAGCCTGCCCAACCCACCACCAGTTGCAGTGGCTCCTCGGCTGCACTCTGGGGGGGGGAAGTCTCACGCACAGAGGAAAGGCTGAGTCGGCCTTGAGATACTCAGTCAGCGACCTTTAGATTTAACAAAGAGCTCAATGACAGCCTCCTGAACAGCCTGTCTCGTTATGCTGTCCTTCCTGCCTCTCCCTGCAACCAAACCACCACAAGCTCAGCCATGTCTCTCAGATGGGAGTCCCACAATAACCAGGGGTCAAGTCCTAAAAATTAAAGTGGGGGGACTCATCAACAAATGCAATGGGATGTGACGTTTAATTCAATTGGTTTCATAACCACGCAAATTGAACAGGACGAATGGCATTCGCCTTTCATAAAATCAACACACATACACAAAACCAAGACAGGATATTTTCTTCTAATAGTGTTTTTGAATACGTTGAAAGGTGTGGATGTTTTAAACTCCAAGAACCACTACAAATGTTTTCCCTGGGACTTGCAGTACCGAAATGGGATATTTCACCTTTAGTTGTTTGTATTTTTGATCGGTTATGTTGTGCAGTGGTGAAATGTCCGGCTCTAAACTTAAGGACTGCCGTCAAGGTCTGCTTTAATTCATGAATTCAAAGAGTACATCCAATGTTTCTCGTTTAGCTGGGGGGGGTCTGAGTCCCCCCTCGGAATAAAGTGGGGGGACTCCGCCCCCCCCCCCCCCCACGTGTACCCTCGACTTGAGCCCTGACAATAACCCAAAATGCACGTTAACTCGCGGTTTTGTACTGTGGGAACAGCAGTCTGCACGCCGCGCTGCCACACTCCCCACTTCCTGCTCCGGGCCTGGGACTGGAATCTTGGGGTTACGGATGGGCAGCTCCCAAGATGGGACCGCAGCAACCGAAAGGCGGCCCTTTTACAGATGTCCGAACCCCTCCCTCCCCCTTCACAAGTAGGAAGTGTTCCTGTGGGAATTCAGATGCGAGGAAACTGTGCTTTCTTCCCTTCCGGGTGGGGCTTTTCGCCTCAAAGGGGCCTGTTTGCAGAAGCGCAGCGCCCCCCACCCTCCACGCATTTGGGGGTCGCAGTCTAGTATTCATTGCCCTGTGTGTGTTTGCAACGAGGTTGTGTTATGTTTTACGCTGTATTACAGTTCGTGCTGTGTTTTGCCCTCTGTATTTGTTTTGTGCTGTGCTTTTTTGATGCACTGTATGCCGTTGTGTTATGTGATTTTGTTTTGTGTATTCGATTGCATGTGCCTTTCCTATTTTGCATCATTTGTCCTAAGCAGGTTTGTTTTTGTTACACAAGGGGGCTGTGCCACAGGGTGATAAAGGGCTTCATCACAAGTTGGGCGGTATCCCGACTGGAATACCGCCAACTGTATTTGCGTTACCACAAATCCGTCCGGCGGTATTACCGCCGGATCACTAGTTGAGCGGTAAACGTCATTCCCCATTCAACCCAATGGCGAATTTTTGGTGCAATTACCGCTTGCGGTAATTGTGCCGAAAATCAGCATGTTTCAGCCGTGTTTACCCCCAGCTCTAAACTGAGGGTAAACAGGCCATACTCATGTTTGGGCAGACCCTTAAATGCAGCGGTAATAGAGTTACTGCAACATTTAACTCGTGATGAAGCCCAAAGTGATTTGCCCAGGGTCACACAGTGATCACTGATATTGCTACCGCCTGGAGGGAGGGCTGTAAAACTTATTTGGTTTAAAAAGATGCCTGTCATGGAGACCGGTGTCTTGAAAGTAAGTACTGAGACGAGGAAGATAGGCATGCAGGCAATACTATGCTTCCATGGCGGTCCAGTGCTTCTAGAACAGGCTGGCAACATATTGACATGTGACTGGCATCTCCATTGCCCTACTGGCCTTTCAGAGTTACTAGCCTGCCTGGCAATTTCCCTGTTTCTCCCAACAGGCCACTCAGCCTCTGTCCAGGACGGTAAACAAGAATTGGATTTTGTGTTTAAGTATATTCTTGCCGCCAAAGTATACGCTGGCATTTTTTTCATCCGACTTGAAAGTTATATATGCAAAAATCACTTGCAAATAACAGTCTGTGCGAGGCCTGGGTGGTGTGGTCTGTTGTGAGGATGCACCACAATTCCAGTGAAGATTATAATGTAGCAAAAATCTACCTTAAGGCTGGAAAAATACATACTTTTGGTGGCCTTAAAGGATGGCAGGACGCGTGCAGTGCTTCTAACTGTATTTATTGAGGAGTTACAAAAGGCTGACATCTTATTGTCCATGCATGGGGCAGAAGCAGTACTCACAGTTGTGGTCAGGGGCCTCCCAGTTACTTCACTGGAGGCAGAGTGTGCACATTGATGGCACGCTGTAGGCTTCCAGGGCCCCCATGAGGCCTCCTATGGCATTGGATTTACACTCCTGGAAGCCAGGCTCCATAGCCCTTGGGCTTGGCCCTGGCTTGTAGTCAGTAGGCTTCCTTATAAGGAGCAGCGCTCGAGCGGACCGCTTCACTGGCGCTCCGCCAACGTCCTTGTGTGAAGCGCGGGTCCTGGTGCTCTCGTCGGCCGCGAGATCTCGTGAGATCGCGGGCCCGAGATCTCGCGACGTCTCCACACACCTCCTTTGATGGGAAAGGAGTGGATGGTCATTCCATGACAAACTCTGCGAACTTGTTGGGTTTTCTTTTCTCTCTCTGTGGTCTGCCTTGATCTAGGAGCACCGCAGGTTTGCGGGAGCACTCTTGGGGAGATGCGGGTGGATCAAGTTCTCCTTGTCTTGCCTTGCGCTGTGACTCCCAGGGTGGGGTTGAGGAGTTGGTGCATGAGAACTCGTTAAGGTAGGGTGACTCTGATGCATCTCTTTCTGACTAGCGAAGGTTGTCGGGCGACTCTTGTTGGTCTTGATCTTCTCTGGTTTCCCACAGTGGCTGTTCGATGGATTCCTTTCTGCGGTACATAGCCACCCTTTCTAGATTCCATTTCCTTCCGTCGCTGGTGCAGATGTGGTTTGACCCTTTCGCAATGACTTCTATGGGACTACTGTATTTGGAGCCGGTCGTAGTGTCTTTGTGGGGAAGGAGTATCTTCCCCAAATCGCCTTTGTTAACCTCTGTGTGGCGAGCGGCTTGGCGTGTGTCCCATTGAGCCTTCATGGCTTCTTTGTTTCATTGCATACGAAAAACTACATATTTCATGTCCACATCTTCGTCAGCCCTCACTTGGTGGAGCCAGGGTGGCACCAGTGTGTATGCTGCCCTTCTCCCCCTTAGCAGATGGAATGGTGATGGCATTGGGAGTGATGCGGTGGGCCGCAACAGCTTCCTTGACAGTCTTGTACGGGTCTAGGCTGAGGCGTGCGCCAGTTGCAGTGCGCCTTTGATGAAGCGGTTCACCCCCTCAACAAGCCCATTGGCCTGCGGGTGGTAGAGGCTTGCTCTCCGCTGTCGAACATTGTTAGGTTTCAGGAATTTCTCCATTTCTCGAAAGACCAACTGGACCCCATTGTCCATCACAATTTCTTCGGGGAGGCCTTCGCACTGGAATATTGCGGTGAGAGCTTCGATGACTGTGTTCGTGGTGATGTCCGAGGTGAAGTCAACTTCGACCCACTTAGAGAAGTAATCAACCGTGACTATGCCATATTTATCTTCTGGTAACATGCTGTCCAGGGGCCTGATGACGTCCAACCCTAATTTGCTCCACACCCCTTTGGGGACTTCAGTGGGCAGCATGGGGGCTTGTCTCACCGACAGGTGATTATCACTGTTCATACATTCGTGGCATCTTTCAACCATTTGCCGTATGTCCTGGTCCATGCCGCGCCACCAATAGGCGTTGCGTATCCTGCGTCTGGTCATTTTGCATCCCAGATGGCCTGAGTGTGCTCTGCATAGTATCACCTTGCGAATTCCGCCGGGTGGGATCACTTGGTCGCCTCTGATGATGAGACCGTTCATGGTGGTGATTTCATCACTCACTTTCCAGTAGGGATGTAGGCCTTCAGGGATTGCTCTTTCATCGGGCCACCCTTCGTGGATCCAGGCTGCTACGCGCCGTAGGTCATCGTCCAGCTCGTACTCCTCCTGCCAGTGGCGCTCGCTCAGGTCCATGTATTTGCCATTCCGCAGGTCACTTATGTAGGCTACGACACATTCATCTTCCAGGAATGTGGTCCCAGGGGCGTTTTGGTTCAGGAGCCTGGACATGCAGTCCGCTCGCGCATTTTTCCAGCCGGCAATGTGGGCTATCTCATAAGTGTACTCTTGAAGCTTTGCAGCGATCCTGGCCAGCCTCAGAGTGGCAGTCTTGGTGCTGCCTGGGCTTAACATGTGAATGAGGGGTTTGTCGTCGGTGACCAATCTATATTTTCGTGCACCAAACGTAAGATCTGAAGTGGTCGACAGCCCAGGCACATGCCAACATTTCTTTTTCTACAGTGGAGTAATTTTTTTCTGCTGAGGATAAGGCTTTCAACGCAAATGCTATGATGTTTTCTGGGTCGCCTTTCTTCTGGGTCAGCGTGGCCCCCAACCTGTACGCGCTGGTGTCTGTTGTGATGCAGGTGACCCAATCAGAGTTGAACAGTTTCAAGCACGGTGCGTGTAGAATCCTTCTTTTGATTTCGGTGAAGGCTTTGTCTTGCTTTGGCCCCCATGGAGTAGGTTGCCTCCTTCTTCAAGAGTTCCCTCATGCGGGATGTGTTTTCGGAGAACCTTGGGACAAATTTTGTGTAGTACTCCACGAGGCCCAGGAACAAGCATAATTCTTCTCTGGACATCGGGGCCGGGGCGTCTGTTATGGCCTCCAGTAGATTCTTCTTGGGGCTCACCCCTTCTCTTGAGATGCGGTACCCAAGGTACTCTACCTCACTCACTCCAAAAGCACATTTCTCATGGCGTAGATGGATGCCTGCTTCTTGAAGCTTGCTCAAGACCGCCCTGAGAGTTTTGTCATGGGTCTCGGTGTCTTTGGCATACACAAGGATGTCATCCTGAAAGTATGAAACATTGGCGACTCCTTTTAATAGTGAGTTCATCATCCTCTGGAATGCAGACGCTGCCGAAGACAACCCAAACGGCATGCGGGTGTACTGGAATGTGCCAAAGGGGGTGATGAACGCTGTTAGGGGGCGCAAAGTTTTGTGTAATGGAATCTGGTGATAAGCGTCACGCTTGTCCAGCTTCGAGAAGATTGCCGCTTCTTTCATCATGAGCACAATTTCGCTGATACTGGGGAGTGGGAAGCTATCGGTAACAACCTCTAAGTTCAGACCTCTAAGGTCGATGCATATTCTGAGGTCGTTGCTGGATTTCTTCTTTACCAGGACCACTGGGCTCAGCCGCTCGGAGGATTCCACTGTTTCGATGGTTCCTTCTTCGACCATCTTCCGGAGGTGGGATTCTAACGCTGGTCTCGGTGTGGCGGGTACTTGTCTGACTTTGTGTTTCACCGGCACTTCATTGGGTTTTAGACAGATCTTGTGGACGTAGTTCCTCACTTTCCCCGGGGTTTCGGAAAACAGGCTTGGAAAGACTTCTCTGAAATGTTGCGCTGCTCCTGAGGAGACCATGAGTTCCGGGGTGCTGGGATCCAGTCTTATACTGAACCTGTGTTGATCATCCCATCCGAGCACGGCAGGGCCTTTGGATGAGAAGTACACCTTGGTGGTGGTGGACCTGCCTTTGAACTCAATTTGGGTTCTGATGTAGCCGAGTAGATCGACAGTTGCGCCTCCGAAGACCGTTGGCTTTTGCCTGGTCGTTCTAATTTCTACTCTTGCTTGTCCCACCATCTCCTTGTATGTGTCGATGGGAAGGATTGTGAGATCTGAGCCTGAGTCGGCCATGACACGTGTTTCCATGCTGTCCACTTTAATGGTGCAGTGGGGCTTTACTCTCCTGGCGTGAAGGGCATTGACCATGATGACCATGCGCCTGTCCTGTAGCTCGTCATCTTCACTTGAAACGTGGTCGCCATCGACACGGGAGACATTTTTTTCCCGCCACGTGCATGCCGGGGCCACGTGACCTATGCGTCCGCACTTGGAGCACTCCTTGTTCCTGGCGGGGCACTCGCGATCGTTTGCCATGTGTTTGGTGCTGGCACATCTGTAGCATTTCGGCGTATCCCTTTGCCTAGGGCCTTTGTCTCTGGGGCTGTCATGGGACTGCTTATTTCTACGCCCTCTCCATTGCAGGAGGTTTCTTCTTCCGCCCTGGCAATTTGGATGTCCTTGTTGAGGGTCACCTCCTTTTCTTGGATGAACTTGTCCTGCACTTTCCTGGAGTTTGTTTGAATGACCAGCATGTTGCAGATGACTTGTTCTGCGTTTTCGCCGAAAGCGCATAGGAATGCCAGCTCCCTCATCCTGGTGATGTAGTCATCCACAGGCTTGTTCCCTCCTTGTTTGCGGGTGTAGAACCTTAGCCTGTGTAGCACCACATTCTCCTTATTGGTGAACCTCTTCACTATGCGGTGGGTTGCCTCCTTGTAGACGTTGAGGTTGTTGTTGTCCACTGGTATGGCCTTTAGACTGGCAAAGATGCGCTGTCCTTCAACCCCCATTGCGTTCAACAACATTGTCTTCTTCCTGGCGGGAGCATATCCCATGCCACCTACAGCCTCCAGGTACCTGGAGAAGAGTGGCTCCCACTGCATCCACGGAATTTCCGGGGTCCCAGGTGAAGGGAGAAATGCAGGGGGTGGTGTGGCGCCTTGCCTGGTGGGCCCGAGGGTCTTTTAGTATCCTCGTCGCCAATTATGTGGTGGTCTTAAAGGATGCCAGGACACCTGGAGTGCTTATAACTGTATTTATTGAGGAGTTACAAAAGGCAGACATCTTATTGTCCATGCATGGGGCAGAAACAGTACTCACAGTTGTGGTCAGGGGCCTTCCAGTTAGTTCACTGGAGGCAGAGTGTGTACATTGATGGCACACTGTAGGTTTCCAGGGCCCCCATGAGGCCTCCTATGGCATTGGATTTACACTCCTGGAAGCCAGCCTCCATAGCACTTGTGGACCTGTAGTCAGTAGGTTTCCTTATGAGGAGCAGCGCTCGAGCGGTCTGCTTCACTGGCGCTCCGCCAACATCCTTGTGTGAAGCGTGGGTCCTTGCGCTCTCGTCGGCCGCGAGATCTCACGAGATTGCGGGCCTAAGATCTTGCGACATCTCCACAATAATCTTTGCTGAAAATGCAAGATTTTCCTCCTGAAATGTTAATAAGACTTTCACTCAGAGGATGGCGGTGCAGTAAAAAAGTGTCAGTAACAGAATTACCACCTCATTTACTGCACCACCATGACTGCACATCGCTGGGGGTGTATCCTCCTCATTATCTTAAAAAAAATAAAGGATTTACCACAAGCGGAATCATCGCTCGAGCTGAAGGCTTCGTAATCCCAGATTATGCGCCCAGATGCCCCCGGGCTGGGAGCGCTATACAAATAAATAAATACAAATACAAATCCTCATTGGAGTATGGTGGGACTCCAAGAATGGGGATTAACAATGCCAACCCACCACATGTAACGTGGCAGATTTACCGCCAGTACAAATGGCGGTTAAGGTATTCGGTCTGGAAATACCGCCAAACTCGTAAAGAGAGCCTGATATTTTATTTTGTACACATGCCCCAATACTCCTGCCACACGGCTGTCAGGAGTATACTGACTTCTGCCTTCTCTCTCTGATACTGCACTGGTCACCTGGCTACCCTCTGATTTTGGGCCCAGGTCCCTGCCTGCCCAGTTGCACACCCTTAATGCCTCCCAGCAACTCTTGCACTTGGGTCTGTATGTGTAACCCTATAGTCCCCCTACCTGCACTTTTGGACACCTGCTGTCTGCACTTACCCTTGCACCTGCCACCTGCTGGCTGCACTTCTTGTTTTTGTTTTGATCCCATGTACAGCATTGCCCCCTCCCCTTTCTCCTGGCACTTTTCCCACGCCCCTCCCCTGCACTTGTGCGATCTCAGTGTCACCTGGTTTAATAAGATAGTTGTCTCTGTCCTCCCTCTGTTCCCGTCCCTTGCCTCGTCGCGCCTTGCACCACTTGTGTATGGGCACGTTTCAAATGCCATATCATTTCATACTTCACTGATGATCCCTAACAGTGGTGAAACCAGGAATGTAGTTGTCCGGACAGCCTCGCAAAATGGCTGTCTTGGGTCGATTAAATTATGTATAGTAGCACTGCCCTCTAAGACAAAGACAATTTCCTGGAGAAAAAGGCGTGCATTTGGGCTAAGGTGCATACCCACAATGCCTTGCTGATGTGGCTTGGAACTGGAGGTGAACTTTCAGTGATGGCTACTAGGTGGCAGTGTGGAATGTGTGACTTGGCTCAAATGGACTATCCGACTTTCACATTTTCCAGCTCAAATTTCAGAAGAATTCTAGAAGTCCCTCTCCCATCTCCAGTGTTTTTGGGCACCTGAAACCCACAGAGAGCCAAGCACACAGGGCACCTGAGTGAGTACAGTACCACATGCAGTGGCACACAGTCATAACACAGTGCCTGAAGATAGCACTTCTTGCTGCATACCTCCGACTTCTAAGCGCTAACATATTTATAACATATCAGACCCATGCCAAGAGGTTTTTGATGGTCTTCAGGTACACTTGGTAAGGATATTGGATGGGAAGATTACCTTGGAATGTGCACGTTACTATTGGTTCTGAGCGGGCTGCACAGCCCACCAAATTTCCCAGCAGAAAAGCAGTCTTCGGTTGGAATTTGTATGTTTCTGGGTGTAAAACAAATGGGGTGTCGGAGTGCAGGGACGGGGCCAGTCTTTTCCCGGAATGTTTTATGTTTTGTATTGCACCCCACATAGGCACAAAGAGTTCCCCACCCACAGAATTCCCAACTTTCCCACAAACCTACATTAGAACCTGATTTTAAAAGTGGCACCACCTTGCTTCCCAGAGACTATGGCATCAGACTACAGTGCCCTCTAGAAGGGCAGGCCTCGGAGAAGCTGACTTTACCCCCTCGAGGCACCAAAGTTCACCCTGCTGCCCCCTTGAACAATGCATGGTAACGGCAGTTCAGCGGGCACAGGTGGCAAAGGCTGGATTATGCAGACAACTCCCAGAAGAGCCCAACTGAAGCTCACAAGGGTCTCGGCCTCCCACACTGCTGTGCCACCCTCATAAAGCTCTTAGCAAGACTCAAGGCATTTTAGGCCCCCCTTCTAGGGCATTGCTCTCAGAGGTGGCCCAAGCAATGGTCTGTACTGGAGGACTGGTGTGTACCATTAGCAGGTGGCGTCACAAGGCTCACTTTCGTTATGTAGTATCCTTACTTTCACGTGGCTTTAGAGTGTCCTTACTTTCACCTACCTTGCCTACGTAACCGGCTGTTTGTTGCCTTTTGAGGGTGTTTACTCTACTCTCCCCTGGGCATTGTCAGAGCCCAGCGCATCTCAGTTTACTCCAACCTGAGCTGGCACCAGGCTGATGGGAACCCACAGCTAGTTTAAGAGTTCCTGGATTGCACTGGCAGCCATCCTACGCCTACACTTTCCAAGCTTTGACCAACATGGGAACCCAAGCATGGATTTCCTCCTAACACAGGATCCCTCCCCTCTCAGCTGAGGAACCTATTGTGGTCGTTTCTTTGTCTCCTCTGCACAGCTGTTGCTATGTGTGTCTGCTGTGACTGACTGATGTCATGTAGCGATGGGGTCCCTCATAGAGGGCTCCCTGCCTAGAGTTCCAGGAAAGCCACTTAGAGCTGGTTATTGTGGGGGCCGGCTATTGGCATCAACACGGCCCCCGGGGGTGCTATGGGACATCAGCACCTTAGAGGCCTAGTGCCTCGGCGGTTTGCCGGGGAAAACCCGGTCTTAGATGGGGGCACGGCAGACCCTACTCAGCACATGCGGACCTGCCACCTTGATGGCAAGAGGGCCCCATGGCAACATGGCATGCAGGCTCGTGCTCACAAGGGTGGGCCTGCAGGCCTAAATGACGGACTCAGTCATTCCTCTATAGGAGTCTGCGGCCGTTCTGGTGCACCTCCCTGCAGGGCTCCCTTTTATTAGCTTGGGCCATGTCACAGTAGTCATGGCCCATGTTAAAAAGGGCAACACACACAGGGAGGGACCCACCTCGCAAAAGGGCAATGCACATGGGAGGGTCACACATAAGACTGGTGACCTGGGTGTCAGGAGCTGGCGGGTCACTCTCTCCTGATCTAATTAAGATGTATGTATAACAGCAATGTGAATGAAGGAACTTACCTGCACGACTTACCACATGGGTCCTGCAGCATCATTACCACAGCTTTTCTGAACGGTCACCTTAAAACTGCATTTTCAAAAAAATGGGTCACCCCCTATTTTTTGTTATCGGGGGCGCCTGACACTGGCTACGGGGAAGTATTACATATATCATAAACAAGCGAGTCACAAGCTACCCCTGACTCTTTTGTTAGTATTTTAGCCACCTCAAAAAAGAGGGATGGGTAGCTTGTGATTCGCTTGTTTTTGATATACCTTAAAACTGTAGACAGACAGCTGCCTCCATAACTAATCAACATTAGGCACGAACTTCCAATTTGACCCCGTCCACAAGGAAGAGAAGAGTCTTTAAGTAGCGGTCAAGTTTTACTCCAAAAAAATGTGATATTATTACGCATATCAACACTATTCATTTTAACCACAGATGTCTGATGGGATTAGTTGTCCCAGTAAGGAATTGAGCCTGCGATTTTAAGCTGCACACAGATTTTAAAGGGGACATTTAACTAACTGATCGTTCTTAGCGCCAGAGTCAGCACAGGCATTAGCCGAAGATGATCACAGTAAGGTAGAGTCAGCACAGGCAGCAACAGCCACAGCTACGCACAGAGTGGCAGAGTCAGCACAAGCGTCGGTCGCAGATCCAGACAGGAAGGCAGAGTCAGGGCGGACACCAGCTCAACACAGGAAAGCAGGATCATCACACACAGTTCCAGACGAGCACGCAAAGGCAGAGGGACTGCTAGAGCGGACACCTGGGACAAATGTGCCATCAGGCCCCATGGCTATTGGGATATGCTGACCCAGTCATGTTCTTTGTTGGCATTCTGGAACTTGTAGTTTTTTCTTTCAACATTGTAAATCCAGGGCTGAAAGTGACAGCATGTTAATGAAAACCAGGGCTGGGTGAGTAGTCCCCGGATGACATGGGCTTAGCTCTCATCCTTTTGTGACCCCAGGGTGCTTGAAAAAAACGTGCTTTGTTTTTAGCAGATTAGAGCCCATTGAAGTGTATGGCTGTGCAAGAGACTCGGCAGGTGAGTGAACTCTGATGACCTGGCTGGTGTGAGTTGAGAGGTATGCATGGGACATGTTGCAATGCATGCTGGGAACCACAGCAAACTCTGACACATTATTTGGTTAAACAGCATTAAAGGTGTGGTGTCACGTGCCCCGCCAATCGAGGGTCACGTGACACACAGGAAATAAAGGAATCACCGGAACTGGCGTCATAACGCCAGTCCGGGATTATGCATCGATCAGAGAGGTCCGTGTGTTTCTTTGCTGCGCCCCTCTTCCCCGCGCTGCGCACCAGAGGCCTGCCCTCCCATGGTCCGACGCTGAGCCAGGGACCCCGGGGGGCCGATCATCACACTGGCGACGAGGCGGAAAGAACCCGCGCCTCTGACACGCACAGCCGCTCATCATCCCTCCGCTTGCCGACGCGACGCGGAACCGCGTATCATCCCTCCGCCTGCTGACGCGGATGAACATACGCTGCTGCATCTACCCGGTGAGACCACGCAGCAGCCCTACAACACGCCGGTGCATCTCCCACACTGACAGATGAGCCGTGCACCACACGGACAACCTCTCCTACATGCCATGAGTCGGCTACAACACATGTGGCACTAAAGAAAAAAAAAAGAAAAAAAAAAGATTTTTTTTTTTAACAAGACTGGCAAGCTTCTCCTCACACAACACCCCTCTCACATCACCCGGAAATAAGAGAAGGGGAGTGTAGCAACAACGCAGGCACCCTGCACTTCGAGAGTTAAGGGCACAGCCCTCACCTCACCTCAGGAGTCATCACAAACCCCCACAGACTACGCCTCAAACCAAATTAGTTGTGCTCATACAAACAACAACCTAACCAGGAAGGGCAGTACCGTGAACCTTCTGGAACATGTCCAGCCCAAACACTAGCCCCACGAGGGCCAGCACAAGTTCATCATCTAGGAGGAGCCTCACCTTAGATCCTCCAGACCCAGCGCAGACAACCTTCATGCCGCCGTTTGATCCTTTTACCACCGGAGCCGCTATTAGGTGGGAGATCTGGCTACAGCAATTTGAAATGCATCTAGATGCGAGAGACATTACCATAGCGAAGAAGAAGCGCACGTTCCTCCTACTCAACATTGGAGAAGCCGCCCTGCGCCTATTCAACGCGACCCCAAATCGTGGCAACGACAACAACTACGACGCGGCCAAAGCTGCGCTTACTAATATGTTCAAGCCTGATCTCAACCCAGACTACGAACGTTTCCATTTCTGCATGGCGAGACAATGCGAGAAAGAGACAGTAGACAAATTCCACGCTCGCCTTCGAGAAATGGCGGTAGGCTGCGAGTTCCCGGACGAAGAATTTTCCATTCGCCTCCAGATCATCAACGGGATATCCTCAGAAAAACTAAGAAGAGCCATCCTGTCTGAGAGAAACATAAGACTCTCTCGCATACTAGAAATGGCGCGCATCCGTGAACAAACAGAAGATCAGGTGGCGATCATGGAGGCCGCGATCCAAAGATTGCCGCTAGACAGCCCTAAACCCACCGAAGACGTCGCTGCCATCTCTAGACATCAGAGCAATCGCATGAAACAAGGCCAAAGGTCCAACACGGCTCAGGGACGAGACAGAAACTGCAAATGGTGCGGAGGCCCATGGCACAAGGGTGAGTCTTGCCCGGCATGGGGATCCACGTGCAGAAAATGCAACCGCCGTAACCACTATGCGGCAGTCTGTTTGAACCCACCGAACAGAAACAGCAGCCTGCACAGGATCGCAGGAAAAAGTTTGCACCCAGAGAATCCTCCCGCACACAAGAGCGAAAAGGAAAAGCTAGAGCCGTTGACGACTCCCAAAAGTCCCCAGACATGAGCAGCAGTGACGACAGCGATGACAGCTCGTCCCCAGAAGGGTGGGACAAAAGCAGACAGAAAAAGGGGAGTAGGCGGACACACCGAGTACACCTGATCTCGGCCGTCGAGCCACACCGATCACGACAGAGAAAGAGACTGTCATGCACAGTTCTTTCCAACGGAGCACCGCTGAAAGTAGTCATCGACACCGGCGCAACCGTGAACGTCATGCCGGTGACAGCATACAGCAAGCTCCGCCCAAAGCCTACTCTCCATGAGAAGAAAGTCCAGCTATATGCCTACGGAAGCAAGAAACCTTTGCCCGTACAAGGATCCTTCAAGTCGGATTTCACCTACAAGAACGCCAACCACAGAGCACGCATCTATGTAGTAGATGCCGGCTGCGAGACACTATTGAGCTGCAGAACAGCAGAAAAGCTGGAGTTGATCCACTTCGCTTTCAACCTTCAACATGACGAACTCAACAGCCTGCTAAAACGACACAAGAAATTGTTCCAAGGCATCGGATGCCTAAAAGGAAGAACCATCAAGCTCCACATAGACCCCACCATTGAACCTAAAGCAGTAAGACATCGACGGATTCCATTCCACTTAAGAGGAGCAGTGGAAAAAGAGCTGGCCAAGCTAGAAAAAGCGGGAATCATAGAAAAAACATCAGGACCTACCCCGTGGGTCTCGCCCATGGTGGTTGCTCAAAAACCCAAACAACCAGACGCGGTAAGAATATGTATTGATATGAGGCTTCCCAACGCAGCCATTGGGAGAGAACGTCATGTAACACCTACGATAGACAAGCTTATTGTAGACCTCACAGGTGCAACAGTCTTGAGTAAACTTGACCTTAGATCAGGCTATCACCAACAGAGACTGTCCAGAGAGTCGAGATACATCACTACATTCTCCTCTCACCTCGGCCTGATGAGGTATAAACGACTCAACTTCGGAATATCATCTGCTGCGGAAGTGTTCCAGCACGAAATCCGCAAAGTCATCACGGGGTTAGAAGGCACCACCAATATCAGCGACGATATTCTCGTATACGCATCAAACAAGAAGGATCACCACAAACGACTGGCAGCGGTCCTAACAAGGTTAGAAGAAGCAGGCCTAACACTCAACGCAGAAAAGTGCGAGTTCAACAAAGATGAAATATGCTTCTTCGGGTATATCTTCAGCGCCAAGGGCGTGTCCCCCGACCCGTCCAAGGTACGAGACATAAAGGACACCAAAGCACCCCAATCAGCCTCCGAAGTGAGAAGCTTCATGGGAATGGCGACATATTGCGCACGCTTCATCCCCGATCTCGCCAGCACGGCAAGCCCACTCAGGGAACTAACGAAGAAAGACCAAAGATGGGAATGGACCACTTCCCACCAACAAGCGTTTCAACAAATTAAAGACACTCTATCCGCGTCCACCACCATGGCGTTTTTCAACACAGATAGGCAGACTGAACTCCTGGTCGACGCCAGCTCCGCCGGCCTCGGAGCAGTCCTAACCCAAACTGACAACGAGGGAAACGTGGTCCCCATCGCGTTTGCCAGCCGAGCACTTACAAAACCTGAACAGAACTACGCGCACATAGAGAAAGAAGCACTAGCCATCTTATGGGGATGCCGTCACTTCAAAGTGTACCTGTTAGGCAAACAAGCAAAAGTCCTCACGGATCACAAACCCCTGATCCCAATTTTCCGTGGATCCGCTCCTCACCCACCGGCACGCATCGAGAAATGGATGCTGCAGCTACAACCGTACAACATCGAGGTTGAGTATCGCCCAGGAACAGACAACCCGGCAGACTACTTATCCCGCCACCCGCGGCCTGCCACTGACAGAGAACGGCGCCAAGCGAAGGAAACCGACGAACACGTCTGTCACATAGTCGCCTGCGCGAGGCCGCGGGCCCTGACCCTACATGAAGTGGCCAGTGAAACAGGAACAGACACCGTCCTGCAGCATACCACTGCCACCG
This sequence comes from Ambystoma mexicanum, assembly GCF_040938575.1. Classification (NCBI taxonomy): domain Eukaryota; kingdom Metazoa; phylum Chordata; class Amphibia; order Caudata; family Ambystomatidae; genus Ambystoma; species Ambystoma mexicanum. Next base: position 1,630,507,835 of record NC_090932.1, read on the forward strand.
TCCGATCAGGCAATTGGAAGAACTATCTCACGTCGATGGCCCAGCGCACTGCGTCAGCCCAAGTCAAACTCAGAGCTCTGTTTGGGATCCGACATGAACTCTCGGTAGCCCCAGAAGGTATCTTACTCAAAGGACATAGAATCGTACTGCCCGAGTCCCTAGAAGATAGAGCTCTCCGCCTAGCGCACAGTGGACATCAAGGCATCGTCAAAACCACTGCATATCTCAAGTCCAGGATGTGGATGCCCAACATACAACAAAAGGTAGTAGAATTAGTCGAATCCTGCGCAGCATGCCAAGCATCCAGAAGACCAGAAAACCCCGAACCGATTAGCAGCACCCCAAGAAGCTGCAAACGCTGGGACGCTGGCAGCATGGACCACTGCACAATTGCCGGCGAAGGTAGTGATCGACGAATTTAGCCGATACCTGGAAGTGGAACACGTAGCATCTACTAACGTAGAGACCACAATCCTCACACTAGAAAAGATATTTGCCACACATGGAATACCGAGGAAAGTGAAGAGCGACAACGGACCATCATTCACTAGTCAAGAGCTGCGCGAGTATTTCAAAGAAGTAAATGTCAAACACCAGCGAATCACCCCAAGATGGCCCCAAGCGAACGGTGACGCTGAAAGATTCATGGGGTCACTCAACAAAGTCATCAGGATCGCCAAAGAACAGGGACGCCCGTGGCTGAAAACAGTGTACCGGTTCCTGAGAACACAGAGGCAAACCCTGCACTCCTCTACAGGAATCAGCCCGGCAGCCCTCATGCTTGGCGTACCCATACAGGCGGAACTACCCATACACCCCCAGTGGATAGCTCCAGAACCAGACATCCCTGCCATAGACGCCATGCGGCTGAGGCGAAATGAGCAAGAAAGCATCGCCAGACGAGCTTGCCACAGAGAGCTGACACCAGGGGACACCGTCATTGTCGAGAATCGAGCCCCGCCTAAGAAAATGTCCCTCAACTTCGAGCTCCAGCCATGGACAGTTAGTACCACAAACCACAGCATGGTTACAGCCACCCGAGGGGGGGAGACAGTGACGAGGAACGTGTCTCACTTCAGGAAGGTACCCCCAGAACTGTGGGAAGAACAACCGATAACTTCTAGGGAAGAAGCGGAGGCGCCACCCTCACCCCCCGGCCAAGTGGCACCGGGAAGTCCAGCTACTCCCGGAACATCAGACAGTCCACGCCAGCAAATAGAGAGAGGTAAAGCCGAGACTCCAAGGACGGACGCACCGGAGAAAAGGAACACCCGGTATCTTCTGAGGGAGAGGCACAAACCGTCGTCCTGCCTCAAAGGATATGTCGTGGACAGAGTAGGCTGGCCGAAGCCTCGCTAAGGTGAACTCTAAGCTCAGTCAATAAGTTTTGTTTATCCAAGATGTATGCCAAGTTATGTAGAAGACCAGTTAAAATGTATGTTTGTTGACAACCGTGCAAACACCTCCAATTTGGGGAGGAATGTGGTGTCACGTGCCCCGCCAATCGAGGGTCACGTGACACACAGGAAATAAAGGAATCACCGGAACTGGCGTCATAACGCCAGTCCGGGTTTATGCATCGATCAGAGTGGTCCGTGTGTTTCTTTGCTGCGCCCCTCTTCCCCGCGCTGCGCACCAGAGGCCTGCCCTCCCATGGTCCGACGCTGAGCCAGGGACCCCGGGGGGCCGATCATCACAAAAGGGGTTCAATGGGTCTGTTCGAGGGCTTCTTCACCCAAGGACATTTTGAGAGAAAATGTCAAGACATTGAACACATTGTGTTCCTCCACATTCTTCTTTTTGTGTGCTTATATACAGAAAGCGCTCGCAGACATGGGAATGACATTTGGTCATTCCCCAGTTCAAGCATTTGCACAGCCACCGCTGTCCCCATTCAGTAGCAAGACTCCTCCTGACCCAATATGTCCCTTTTTTGAGACGGGGACATCAGGAAAACATGCCTCTGGGCTGCTTGGCGCTTTACAAATACAAATACAGAAATAATACCGGATGTGCCTTTCAGGTGACAATGACTTCTCTGCAGATGGAAGGCTTTTGTTTGACCACTACTTAGATATAGGCGCTTTGGATTAAAACGCTATATAAATACAAATACAAATAAGGTACGCTACGCTACCGGAACCCATAGGTCACGTGACGTTATAATCTGGGATCTGCACTCATATTGTGCCATCTACTACGATTTGCCTGTCAATCGAGACAGAATTGCCATAGGTCGGTAAGTTCCTGTTGTGCCACCACATGTTGACTCATGCAAACCAGACCGATTTATTAAACAATGAAGGCTGCACCTGTGGTAGGCCGGGGTGGGGGGGGGGGTGACTAGGTACACATGAAGGAACATGGTGTCCTTTTAATTGGCTAGCATCTTGGTGGCAGGTGTAGGCAGGTGGGCTCTTCATAGCTGGCTTTTCCTCCATTCTTTTGACCCGCTAATGTCAATAGTAACCTGCTTAGTCTCCCGGATCATCCCGGAGACTCTGGGTCTTTACGCTTTTCTTCGGGTCTACGGGGTAGAGCGTGGAGCATACCTGCTTACATTCCCAAAAGCAAAACTCGGGGAATGACGTCACTGACGCCCCGCCCTCTTCCCCAAGACCCCGCCCACCCGAGTCGACCACTTTAAAAAAGAAAAATCGTCTGCAAGACACGCCGCAAACAAAAGAAAAAGAGCAGTGGCAGTCTTTCTTTTTTGTTTGTGTGCGCGTGTGCGGGTGTCACTCTTCACATCAGTGCAGGGGATGCTGTGAACTGGGCGCCGGCCTTCAGATCTGTCGAAGATCCTTAGTTTCCGCCCACACCTCGATATGATTGGCCACCAACGGTATGTTTGTAGTCAATCACATCGAGGCGTGGGCGGATTTCCTTGGATTTTGGGAAACCGCGAAGACTCCACGCTCTTCCCCGAAGACCCGGAGAAGAGCGTAAAAACCCAGAGTTATACCTGGAGGCTAGGCAGGTATGGCGTTGAGTCTCCTGGATTTCCGGCCCTTCCAGTAACTCTGACCACACCTTGATGTGATTGGCTACAAACAGGCCAATAGTAGCCCATCACATTTAGGTATGGGCAGATGAGAGTAAATCTCGCTCAGATTGGCGTCATTTGATGTTGATTTTTGTGTTAAATAAATATGGGCGTGTCTCTGGGAAGGGGGAGGTGGGGCGTCCGATGACATCATCCTCCAGGTTTTACTTAAGCAAATGTAGGACAGTATGCTAAATAGCCGTGTCTTTCATTGCTGATGAGTCTAAATATTTCAGTATCTAAGTTTCTTTTTGTGAGAATGCTGTGTGGGAATGGGCATGGAGAGTGGAGGCACAGCCTGCCAGCTGGGCATCTCCGTCCAAACCCCCTATAATTCTTATTACCAGTGACAAAGGGAAGGAAAGCTGTGTGTCAAGTTAAAATGGTGAACCTTCACAATCCTAGTCATCATGGGCACCTACATGTTGTGGTGTGTCACCCCTCCTGGGAGCATGGTATCTCCCAGGGCTCTTGCCCATGTCTCGTGCCACTGACCACGTGAATTAAATCAATGAAAGTGATGAGCGGTTCCCTGCGCATTAGACTTGGACCAACTGACTCCTGCCTGCTGTGTCGTTCTTGGCAGCGCATTGCGCTTCTTAGCAGGCAGAGGGCCTACTCTATAAGACCCTACATCAGGACAGTGCCCCTGCCAGGCAACGCTGTCCCCATGTCCCTCAGCAGTAGCAGAGCCCCTGCTGGGCATCTCTGCATGTGAAGGCTGGCGCCACTGCTGGGCAACTCCAGCCCTGATAGCCTGGGTGCCCCCAGGCCATTGTCCGGGTCTGTGTGATCACGGCCCATCAGGGTGACCCTACAACAAAATATGGTGGGTGCCCCCACCGCCCCACAAGCTGGCTCATGTGCCTGTGAGCCAGCCCGCAACTGGTGATTTCAACGTGTCTGCTGGGTGCCTCCAACAATGGTCGGGCTGACCTGCGTGACGCAGGTCCAGTCATAACAATGGCGACGAGGATGGGATGGGCCTCTGTGACCCGTGCTGTGTGGAGGCTGCGTCGGCCGCCAGGAAGAAGAAGAGCCCCTGCTGCAGTGTTCCGAGAAGAAAGAAGCTAGGCGGCATCAGACGTGTTGTGGAGAGAGGAAGCGGTATCCCCCGCACTGTGGAGGCAGAGTGAATGGAGGCGAGTGTGCAGTCTGCCAGAGCCCCAAATATCGATCCGGGGCCGGGTGGTCACATAAATGAACATGCTGCTTGTCGGAGCATTCGAAAGTGCAGGGCCGGCTGCACAAATGACACCGCGGGGTGCCCGGCGGCGAAACTGAAGATAATGTGGAGGCTGCCCGTGCTTCCGTCGTGAGACCCGGCCCGTCCGGGCGTTGAAAGAAACGAAGCGCTGAGCGCCAGCGCAATGAGAACTAAATGTATGAGCCCTCTTCAGATCCCGGGCCCATTGGCGGTGAGTGTGAATGGCGGCAATGAAATGGCTAAAAGTGAAAACAACGCCACTGACGCATCGGCATTGTAAAAGGAAGCAATCAACCATATGGCCCGCCGAAGTTCCCTGCTGAAGTTCCTGGGCCCATGGGTGGTGGCTATCAAGGCAAAAAAGGGGGAAACTGGACTGGAAAGGAGAAGGGGAATGGAGGGTTGCAGCTCCATGTGAGTGCTTGAGTGCCCTCCGCCGCTGTAGCAGGTTGACATACTCCTGCCAGGGGAAGACCTACAAGTCCTATGGCCTGCCCCCATCATCCATGGACTGTGCCGATGTGCCCCCTGGTGCCCCCTAGGTGCGGCTTTCCCGGCCCATTAACTGTGGTGTTGACCGTACTGAACTGATGCTTGTGCTATTATGAACTGGTTTCCTGCAACTCCACAACTGCTTAAAGTGTACTCGGTAACTTGCATGTGTAATGCTACGCTCCTGCATGTCATGTGTGTGCTCAAAGTGGTCCTATTTCAAATGTAATGTGCAGCTGTACTCCTGCACATTGTTGATACATTTTATTTGGTGCCAGGAGCTAACACCAGTGTCTTTCAGTGGCTTTAAGTTCCACTCACCCAGGTCAATAAAACCCCCAAGATGCCACCAACCCCGACTGTCACCCTCAAATATGTTTTATGTGTGTAACTGTCAGAGCATAAATGTATGTGATTGTTGTTCGCACCCATAATGACATGTGTTGTTCGTGATGTAATTAGTTTTGCTGTCCAATGATGATTGTCATTTGTTTGTTCCTTATAGAAAAGGAGGAGTGTGGTGTGTCACCCCTCCTGGGAGCATGGTATCTCCCAATGCTTGTGCTCATGTCTCGTGCCACTGAACATGTGACTTTAATCAATAAAAGTGATGAGCGGTTCCCTGCGCATTAGTCTTGGACCAACTGACTCCTGTCTGCTGTGTCATTCTTGGCAGCGCATAAGGCCCTACTTCAGGACGGTGCCCCTGCCAGGCAACGCTGTCCCCATGTCCCTCAGCAGTAGCAGAGCCCGTGCTGGGCAACTCTACATGTGTAGGCTGACGCCCCTGCTGGTCAACTCCAGACGTGATAGCCATTGTCCGGGTCTGTGTGATCACGGCCCATCAGGGTGATCCCTGCAACAAAGTATGGTGGGTGCCCCCACCGCCCCACGAGCTGGCTCATGTGCCTGTGAGCCAGCCCACAACTGGTGATATCAACGTGTGTGCTGGGTGCCCTCAGCAATGGTTGGACTGGCTTGCGTGACCTCAGGTCCAGTCATAACACACGTGCAGCTGTTGGAAGGCAGAGTCAGCACAGACATCAGCAGCCACAACTGAAGGTAGAGTTAGAACAGGCATTCGCAACCACAAATGCACACAGGAAGGCAGAGTCAGTGCAGGTATCAGCTACTACATCTCCACACAAGAAGGCACAACTGCACACAGGAAGGCAGGCAGAACAGGCATTCACGTCCACAAATTTACACAAGAAGGCAGAGTCTGCACAGGTACCAGAAGCCACAACTGCACACAGGAAGACAGTGTCAGCACAGGCATCAGCTAATAGATAAGCACAAGAAGGCACAACTGCACACAGGAAGGCAGAGTTAGAAGAGGCATGCACCTGCACACATGACGACAGAGTCACTAGAGGTATCAGAAGCGACAACTGGACGCAGGAAGGTCGAGTTAGAACAGGCATTCATGCCCACAATTGCACACAGGAAGGCAGAGTCAACAAAGGGTTTGGCTACTACATCTGCACACAAGAAGGCACAACTGCACACAGGAAGGCAGAGTTAGAAGAGGCATGCACCTGCACACATGACGACAGAGTCGCTAGAGGTATCAGAAGCGACAACTGGACGCAGGAAGGTCGAGTTAGAACAGGCATTCATGCCCACAATTGCACACAGGAAGGCAGAGTCAACAAAGGGTTTGGCTACTACATCTGCACACAAGAAGGCAGAGTTTGCACAGGAATCATCCACAGTTGAAAACAAAACGGCAGAGCCTCGGCAGGCACCTGCAATCACAACTAGACACAGGATGGCAGAGTCATCACATGCATCAGCTACTACATGTGCACACAAGAAGGCACAACTGCACACATGAATGCAGAGTTAGAACAGGCATTTGCGCCCACAATTTAACACAAGAAGTCAGAGTCTGCACAGGTATCAGAAGCCACAACTGCACACAGGAAGACAAAGTTTGCACAGGAATCATCCAGAGTTGAAAACAAAATGGCAGAGCCAGAGCAGGCATCTGCAACCACATCTGGACACAGGAAGGCAGAGTCAGCACATGCATCAGCAGCCACATGTGCACCCAGGAAGGTAAAGTTAGAAGAGGCATTTGCGCCCACAAATGCACGCAGGAAGGCAGAATCAGCAAAGCTATCAGCTACTGCGTCTTATCTGCACACAAGAAGGCTGTGTTTGCACAGGTTTCAGAAGCCACAACTGCACACAGGAAGGCAGAGTTTGCACAGAAATAATCCCAGAGTTTAAACCAATATGGCAGAGTCAGCACAGGTATCTTCAACCACAACTAGACACAGGAAGGCAGAGTCAGTACAGGAATCAGCAGCCACACATGGGCATAGGAAGGCAGTGAACTGGTGCTCCCAGCCCTTTAAGATGAGGTAGCAATACCCTTGAGATGGATGGGGATGCAGAAATTCAAACATCAATAATAGAAATGACTCAGGTAGTTCGCAAAAGGATAACTGTTTTAATATCATTATCTAAAACAGGGAGTACAACCGACATCAACGGTCTTCTCAGCGTAATGACTCTCAATGCATTTAAAAAAAGCTTGCTTTTATAACAAAATCGTCATAGATGACGTCAACCTATGTATTACTAAACCTAGAATTACTAAACCTAGTGGCAAATGTGTTTGGGTTTCAAGAAACATCTAAGTAAACGATCCATACTCGTCTAAGGCAGTGGAAGAAAGTGATTTGTTTCTTAACATCAGGTGGGGCAACTAAGCCCTCCCCTTAAGCAAGCCACTATGAAAGTCACTAAATATACAACGTCCCACTGGCTTCACAACTATAGGACCCTTAATCATGCGGTCCCCTACCATTGGTTGGCTTCTAACCTCCATCAGTACTTTTCCACCTATGCTAGCAGCACGCAGGCTGAGCGTCCAGGTGCTGGTGAGCTAGTCTTAACCTTAGCTTCCCACCAATTAGCATATTCATCTATCATCACCTCAGTGGTCTGCTGTCAATTAGGACTTTGAACTTGTCCTTGGGAGTGTTCTCGTGCTCTGAAGAATTCAGGGGGGTGAAGGCACGCTCTACCCTCGTGCGTAGGTGTAACCATCATACTCGTCCAACTTCTCCTCTCCATGTGACTGAAGACCCCGAAATCGAGTTTCTAGTGTATTCAAATACTATTTTCTAATAGACCTCTGACGTCTTCCTTGTTTTTGTCCAAGCCTCCTGAAGAGGAACTTAGTTCTTTCACACGATTTGCATCCAATGTCAGCTAACCCCAGCCTGATATGGCCATGGCTTCTTGGCTCATCCAGCCTCACCTTTCTGAGATTTACTTTTAATTCACTTGCTTTCTAGCTGCGCCAGACTGGAAAAGAGGCCTTCCATCTTTAGCCCAGCTCTGCTATAGTCCGTAGTGGAAACATCCATTCTTTACTGACTCCAATATATATGTACATGTTGGCGCATGCCGCAATCTATTTACTATAAGCTAGCCTCAAGAATACTTCATCTGCTTACGTTTCTTTGCATATGTACACATATAAAATGACTTGATATCTGCATCCATTCTGTATCATAGGTTTCTTCATCTTGATCCCAAAATGTCCCTTATCTTCAATACTTTCTTGATGCCTTATAGAATATCTGCATCCTCTAGTCTCTTCTATATTCGTCAGCTCGACTCTGTATGACGTCACTATTCCTCTTTGCCATTTAACCATCGTGTTTCTTCCGGGATTTCATTCAAATGGCCATCGTACTGTCTCGTATGCAGGTATGGCACAGGCATCAGCAGCTACATGCGGACATTGTAAGCCATAGTCAGTGCAGGCATAAGCAGCCACACCTGGACATAGGAAGGCAGAGTAAGCACAGGCATCTGCAGCCCCACCTGGACATAGGAAGCCAGAGTCAGCACAGGCATCAGCAGCCACATGTGGACATTGTAAGCCATAGTCAGTGCAGGCATAAGCTGCCAGACCTGGTCATAGGAAGGGAGAGTCAGCACAAGCATCTGCAGCCACACCTAGACATAGGAAGGGAGAGTCAGCACAGGCATCAGCAGCCACACCTGGACATAGGAAGGCAGAGTCAGCACAGGCATCAGCAGCCACACATGAACATCGGAAAGCAGAGTCAGCGCAGGTATCAGCAGCCACACCTAGCCATAGGAAGGCAGAGTCAGTGCAGGCATCAGCAGCTACACCTGGACATAGGAAGGCAGAGTCAGCACAGGCATCAGCAGCCACAGGCATCAGCAGCCACACATGGGCATAGGAAGGCAGAGTCAGCACAGGTATCAGCAGCCAGCGCAGGCATCAGAAACCACAACTGGACATAGGAAGGCAGAGCCAGCACAGGCATCAGCAGCCACACGTGAACATTGTAAGCCATAGTCAGCGCAGGCATCAGCAGCCACACTTGGACATAGGAAGGGAGAGTCAGCACAAGCATCTGCAGCCACACCTAGACATAGGAAGGGAGAGTCAGCACAGGCATCAGCAGCCACACCTGGACATAGGAAGGCAGAGTCAGCACAGGCATCAGCAGCCACACATGAACATCGGAAAGCAGAGTCAGCGCAGGTATCAGCAGCCACACCTAGCCATAGGAAGGCAGAGTCAGTGCAGGCATCAGCAGCTACACCTGGACATAGGAAGGCAGAGTCAGCACAGGCATCAGCAGCCACAGGCATCAGCAGCCACACATGGGCATAGGAAGGCAGAGTCAGCACAGGTATCAGCAGCCAGCGCAGGCATCAGAAACCACAACTGGACATAGGAAGGCAGAGCCAGCACAGGCATCAGCAGCCACACGTGAACATTGTAAGCCATAGTCAGCGCAGGCATCAGCAGCCACACCTGGACATAGGAAGGCAGAGTCAGCACAGGCATCAGAAGCCACACGTGAACATTGTAAGCCAGAGTCAGCACAGGCATCAGCAGCCACACCTGGACATAGGAAGGCAGAGTCCGCACAGGCATCAGCAGCCACACCTGGACATTGGAAGCCAGAGTTAGCAGAGGCATCAGCAGCCACACCTCGACATGGGAAGCTAAAGTCTGTGCAGGCATCAGCAGCCACACCTGGACATAGGAAGGCAGAGTTAGCGCATGCATCAACAGCCACATCTGGACATAGGAAGCCAGAGTCAGCGCAGGCATCTGCAGCCACACCTGGAGCTAGGAAGGAAGGGTCAGCACAGGCATCTGCGCCCATACCTGGAAACAGGAAGGCAGAGTCAGCACATGCATCAGCAGCCACACCTGGACATAGGAAGCCAGAGTCAGCACCGGCATAGCAGCCACACCTGGACATGGGAAGGCAGGAATCAGCAGCCACACCTGGACATAGGAAGGAGGAGTCAGCACAGTCGTCTGCACCCATACCTGGACACAGGAAAGCAGACTCAGAACAGACATCAGCAGCCACAACGGGACATAGGAAGGCAGAGTCAGTGCAGGCATCAGCAGCCACACCTGGACATAGGAAGGCAGAGTCAGCACAGGCATCAGCAGCCACACCTGGTCATAGGAAGGCAGAGTCAGCACAGGTATCAGCAGCCACACCAGGACATAGGAAGGCAGAGTCAGCGCAGGCATCAGCAGCCACACCTGGACATAGGAAGGCAGAGTCAGCACAGGTATCAGCAGCCACACCTGGACATAGGAAGCGAGAGTCAGCGCAGGCATCAGCAGCCACACCTGGACATGGGAAGGCAGGAATCAGCAGCCACACCTGGACATAGGAAGGAGGAGTCAGCACAGTCGTCTGCAGCCATACCTGGACACAGGAAGGCAGACTCAGAACAGACATCAGCAGCCACAATGGGACATAGGAAGGCAGAGTCAGAACATGCATCAGCAGCCACACCTGGACACAGGAAGGCAGAGTCAGCACCGGCATCAGCAGCCACACCTGGACATAGGAAGCCAGAGTCAGCGCAGGCGTCAGCAGCCACACCTGGACATAGGAAGCGAGAGTCAGCGCAGGCATCAGCAGCCACACCTGGACATGGGAAGGCAGGAATCAGCAGCCACACCTGGACATAGGAAGGAGGAGTCAGCACAGTTACCTGCACCCATACCTGGACACAGGAAGGCAGACTCAGAACAGACATCAGCAGCCACAACGGGACATAGGAAGGCAGAGTCAGCGCAGGCATCAGCAGCCACACCTGGACATAGGCAGGCAGAGTCAGCGCAGGCATCAGCAGCCACACCTGGACATAGGAAGGCAGAGTCAGCACAGGTATCAGCAGCCACACCAGGTCATAGGAAGGCAGAGTCAGCGCAGGCATCAGCAGCCACACCTGGACATAGGAAGGCAGAAGCAGCACAGGTATCAGCAGCCACACCTGGACATAGGAAGGCAGAGTCAGCACAGGTATCAGCAGCCACACCAGGACATAGGAAGGCAGAGTCAGCGCAAGCATCAGCAGCCACACCTGGACATAGGATGGCAGAGTCAGCACAGGTATCAGCAGCCACACCTGGACATAGGAAGGCAGAGTCAGCACTGGCATCATAAGCCACAACGGGACATAGGAAGGCAGAGTCAGCGCAGGCATCAGCAGCCACAATGGGACATAGGAAGGCAGAGTTAGCGCAGGCATCAGCAGCCACACCTGGACATAAGAAGGCAGAGTAAGCACAGGTATCAGCAGCCACAACTGGACATAGGACGGCAGAGTCTGTGCAGGCATCAGAAGCCACACCTGTACATAGGAAGGCAGGAATCAGCAGCCACACCTGGACACAGAAAGGCAGAGTCAGCACAGGCATCAGCAGCCAAACGTGGACATAGGAAGCCAGAGTCGGCGCAGGCATCAGCAGTTACAGCTGGACATAGGAAGTCAGAGTCAGTGCAGGCATCATCAGCCACACCTGGACATAGGAAGGCAGAGTCAGCACAGGCATCAGCAGCCACATGTGGACATTGTAAGCCATAGTTAGCGCAGACATATGCAGCCACACCTGGACATAGGAAGGTAGAGTCAGCACAAGCATCGGCAGCCACACCTAGACATAGGAAGGCAGAGTCAGCACAGGCATCAGAAGCCACACCTGGACATAGGAAAGCAGAGTCAGCACAGGTATCAGCAGCCACACCTAGACATAGGAAGGCAGAGTTGACGCAGGCATCAGCAGCTACACCTCGACATAGGAAGGCAGAGTCAGCACAGGCATCAGCAGCCACAGGCATCAGCAGCCACACCTGGGCATAGGAAGGCAGAGTCAGCACAGGTATCAGCAGCCAGCGCAGGCATCAGAAACCACAACTGGACATAGGAAGGCAGAGTCAGCACAGGCATCAGTAGCCACACGTGATCATTGTAAGCCATAATCAGCGCAGGCATCAGCAGCCACACCTGGACATAGGGAGGCAGAGTCAGCACAGGCATCAGCAGCCACACCTGGACATTCGAAGCCAGAGTCAGCACAGGCATCGGCAGCCACACCTGGACATAGGAAGGCAGAGTTAGCGCAGGCATCAACAGCCACATCTGGACATAGGAAGCCAGAGTAAGCGCAGGCATCTGCAGCCACACCTGGAGCTAGGATGGAAGGGTCAGCACAGGCATCTGCACCCATACCTGGAAACAGGAAGGCACAGTCAGCACATGCATCAGCAGCCATACCTGGACATAGGAAGCCAGAGTCAGCGTAGGCGTCAGCAGCCACACCTGGACATAGGAAGCGAGATCAGCGCAAGCATCAGCAGCCACACCTGGACATGGGAAGGCAGGAATCAGCAGCCACACCTGGACATAGGAAGGAGGAGTCAGCACAGTCGTCTGCACCTATACCTGGACACAGGAAGGCAGACTCAGAACAGACATCAGCAGCCACAACGGGACATAGGAAGGCAGAGTCAGCACATGCATCAGCAGCCACACCTGGAGATAGGAAGGCAGAGTCAGCACAGGCATCAGAAGCCACACCTGGACATAGGAGAGCAGAGTCAGCACAGGTATCAGCAGCCACACCTAGACATAGGAAGGCAGAGTCAGCGCAGGCATCAGCAGCCACACCTGGAGCTAGGATGGAAGGATTAGCACAGGCATCTGCACCCATACCTGGAAACAGGAAGGCACAGTCAGCACATGCATCAGCAGCCACACCTGGACATAGGAAGGCAGAGTCAGCGCAGATATCAGCAGCCACACCTGGACATAGGAAGCCAGAGTCAGCGCAGGCATCAGCAGCCACACCTAGACATAGGAAGGCAGAGTCAGCACAGGCATCAGCAGTAACACCTGGACATAGGAAGAGAGAGTCAGCACAGGCATCAGCAGACACATGTGGACATTGTAGGCCATATTCAGCACAGGCATCAGCAGCCACATCTGGACATTGTAGGCCATATTCATCACAGGCATCAGCAGCCACATCTGGAGATTGGAAAGCAGAGTCAGCACAGGCATCAGCAGCCACACCTGGACATAGGAAGCCAGAGTCAGCGCAGGCATCTGCAGCCACACCTGGAGCTAGGAAGGAAGGGTCAGCACAGGCATCTGCACCCATACCTGGACACAGGAAGGCAGAGTCAGCACCGGCATCAGCAGCCACACCTGGACATAGGAAGCCAGAGTCAGCGCAGGCGTCAGCAGCCACACCTGGACAAAGGAAGCGAGAGTCAGCGCAGGCATCAGCAGCCACACCTGGACATGGGAAGGCAGGAATCAGCAGCCACACCTGGACATAGGAAGGAGGAGTCAGCACAGTCATCTGCACCCATACCTGGACACAGGAAGGCAGACTCAGAACAGAATTCAGCAGCCACAACGGGACATAGGAAGGCAGAGTCAGCGCAGGCATCAGCAGCCACACCTGGACATAGGAAGGCAGAGTCAGCACAGGTATCAGCAGCCACACCAGGTCATAGGAAGGAAGAGTCAGCGCAGGCATCAGCAGCCACACCTGGACATAGGAAGGCAGAAGCAGCACAGGTATCAGCAGCCACACCTGGATATAGGAAGGCAGAGTCAGCACAGGCATCAGAAGCCACAACGCGACATAGGAAGGAAGAGTCAGCACAGGCATCAGCAGCCAAACCTGGACATAGGAAGCGAGAGTCAGCACAGGCAACAGCAGCCACACCTGGACATAAGAAGCCAGAGTCAGCGCAGGTATCAGCAGCCACACCTGGACATGGGAAGGCAGGAATCAGCAGCCATACCTGGACATAGGAAGGCAGAGTCAACGCAGATATCAGCAGCCACACCTGGACATAGGAAGCCAGAAACAGCGCAGGCATCAGCAGCCACACCTGGACATAGGAAGGCAGTGTCAGCACAGGCATCAGCAGCCACACCTGGACAAAGGAAGGCAGAGTCAGCACAGGCATCAGCAGCCACATGTGGACATTGTACGCCATATTCAGCACAGGCGTGAGCAGCCACACCTGGTCATTGGAAAGCAGAGTCAGCACAGGCATCAGCAGCCACACCTGGACATAGGAAGACAGAGTCAGCACATGCATCAGCAGCTACACCTGAACATGGGAAGGCAGAGTCAGCACAGGCATCAACAGTCACACCTGGACGTAGGAAGACAGAGTCAGCACAGGCATCAGCAGCCACACCTGGAGATAGGAAGGCAGAGTCAGCACAGGCATCAGCAGCCACACCTGGACACAGGGAGCCAGAGTCAGCACAGGCATGAGAAACCACAACTGGACATAAGAAGGCAGAGTCAGCACAGGCATCAGCAGACACGCCTGAACATAGGAAGGCAGATTCGGCACAGGTATCAGCAGCCACACCTGGACATAGGAAGGCAGATTCAGCACAGGTGTCAGCAGCCACACCTGGTCATTGGAAAGCAGAGTCAGCACAGGCATCAGCAGCCACACCTGGACATAGGAAGACAGAGTCAGCACATGCATCAGCAGCTACACCTGAACATGGGAAGGCAGAGTCACCACAGGCATCAACAGTCACACCTGGACATAGGAAGACAGAGTCAGCACAGGCATCAGCAGCCACACCTGGAGATAGGAAGGCAGAGTCAGCACAGGCATCAGCAGCCACACCTGGACACGGGAAGCCAGAGTCAGCACACACATGAGAAACCACAACTGGACATAAGAAGGCAGAGTCAGCACACGCATCAGCAGCCACACCTGAACATAGGAAGGCTGATTCAGCACAGGTATCAGCAGCCACACCTGGACATAGGAAGGCATATTCAGCACAGGCATCAGCAGCCACACCTAGACATAGGAAGGCAGAGTCAGAACAGGCATCAGCAGCCACACCTGGACATAGGAAGGCAGAGTCTGTGCAGGCATCAGAAGCCACACCTGGACATAGGTAGGCAGGAATCAGCAGCCGCACCTGGACATAGGAAGGAAGAGTCAGCACAAGCATCAGGAGCCACACCTGGGCATAGCAAGCCTGAGTCAGCGTAGGCTTCAGCAGCCACACCTGGACATAGGAAGCCAGAGTCAGCGCAGGCATCAGCAGCCACACCTGGACATCGGAAGGCAGGAATCAGCAGCCACACCTGGACATAGAAAGGCGGAGTCAGCCCAGGCATCAGCAGCCACACCTGGTCATAGGAAGGAAGAGTCAGCACAGGCATCAGCAGCCACAACTGGACATAGGAAAGCAGAGTCAGCACAGGCATCAGCAGCCACATCTGGATATAGGAAGATAGAGTCAGCACAGGTATCAGAAGCCACACCTGGCTATAGGAAGGCAGAGGCAGCACACCTGGGCATACGAAGGCAGAGTCAGCACAGGCATCAGCTGCCACATGTGGGCATTGTAAGCCATAGTCAGCGCAGGCATCAGCAGCCCCACCTGGACATAGGAAGGCAGAGTCAGCACAGGCATCGGCAGCCACACCTGGACACAGGAAGGCAGAGTCAGCACAGGGATCAGCAGCCACACCTGGACATGGGATGGCGGATTCAGCGCAGGCATCAGCAGCCACACCCGGGCATAGGAAGGCAGAGTCAGCCCAGGCATCAGCAGCCACACCAGGTCATAGGAAGGCAGAGTCAGCACAGGCATCGGCAGCCACATCTGGCCATAGGAAGACAGAGTCAGCACAGGTATCGGCAACCACAACTGGACATAGGAAGGAAGAGTCAGCACAGACATCAGCAGCCACACCTGGACATAGGAAGCCAGAGTCAGCGCAGGCATCAGCAGCCACACCTAGACATAGGAAGGCAGAGTCAGCACAGGCATCGGCAGCCACATCTGGCCATAGGAAGACAGAGTCAGCACAGGTATCGGCAGCCACACCTAGACATGGGATGGCAGATTCAACGCAGGCATCAGCAGCTACGCCTAGACATAGGAAGGCAGAGTCAGCCCAGGCATCAGCAGCCACACCTGAATATACGAAGACAGAGTCAGCGCAGGCATTAGCAGCCACAACTGGACATAGGAAAGCAAGAGTCAGCACAGACATCAGCAGCCACACCTGAACATAGGAAGGCAGAGTCAGCACAGGCGTCAGCAGCCACACCTGGACATAGGAAGACAGTGTCAGCACAGGCATCAGAGGCCACACCTGGACATAGGAAGCCAGAGTCAGCGCAGGCATCAGCAACCACAACTGGACATAGGAAGGCAGAGTCAGCACAGGCAACAGCAACCACACCTGGACATAGGAAGGCAGAATCAGCCCAGGCATCAGCAACCACAACTGGACATAGGAAGGCAGTCAGCACAGACATCAGCAGCCACACCTGGACATAGGAAGCCAGAGTCAGCGCAGGCATCAGCTACCACAACTGGACATAGGAAGGCAGAGTCAGCACAGACATCAGCAGCCACACCTGGACATAGGAAGGCAGAGTCTGCACAGGCATCAGCAACTACAACTGGACATAGGAAGGCAGAGTCAGCACAGACGTCAGCAGCCACACCTGGACATAGGAAGCCAGAGTCAGCGCAGGCATCAGCAACCACAACTGGGCATAGGAAGGCAGAGTCAGCACAGACATCAGCAGCCACACCTGAACATAGGAAGGCAGAGTCAGCACAGGCGTCAGCAGCCACACCTGGACATAGGAAGACAGAGTCAACACAGGCATCAGCGGCCACACCTGGACATACGAAGCCAGAGTCAGCGCAGGCATCAGCAACCACAACTGGACATACGAAGGCAGAGTCAGCACAGACATCAGCAGCCACACCTGAACATAGGAAGGCAGAGTCAGCACAGGCATCAGCAGCCACACCTGGACACAGGAAGGCAGAGTCAGAACAGTCATCAGCAGCCACACCTGGACATAGGAAGCCAGAGTCAGCGCAGGCATCAGCAGCCACACCTGGACATGGAAAGGCAGGAATCAGCAGCCACACCTGGACATAGGAAGGCAGATTCAGCGCAAGCATCAGCAGCCACACCTGGACATAGGAAGGCAGAGTCAGCACAGGCATCAGCAGCCACACCTGGATATAGGAAGGCAGACTCACCGCTGGTATCAGCAGCCACACCTGTACATACGAAGGCAGATTCAGCACAGGCATCAGCAGCTACACCTGGACATAGGAAGGCAGAGTCAGCACAGGCATCAGCAGCCACACCTGGACATAGGAAGACAGAGTCAGCACATGCATCAGCAGCTACACCTGAACATGGGAAGGCAGAGTCAGCACAGGCATCAACAGTCACACCTGGACGTAGGAAGACAGAGTCAGCACAGGCATCAGCAGCCACACCTGGAGATAGGAAGGCAGAGTCAGCACAGGCATCAGCAGCCACACCTGGACACAGGGAGCCAGAGTCAGCACAGGCATGAGAAACCACAACTGGACATAAGAAGGCAGAGTCAGCACAGGCATCAGCAGACACGCCTGAACATAGGAAGGCAGATTCGGCACAGGTATCAGCAGCCACACCTGGACATAGGAAGGCAGATTCAGCACAGGTGTCAGCAGCCACACCTGGTCATTGGAAAGCAGAGTCAGCACAGGCATCAGCAGCCACACCTGGACATAGGAAGACAGAGTCAGCACATGCATCAGCAGCTACACCTGAACATGGGAAGGCAGAGTCACCACAGGCATCAACAGTCACACCTGGACATAGGAAGACAGAGTCAGCACAGGCATCAGCAGCCACACCTGGAGATAGGAAGGCAGAGTCAGCACAGGCATCAGCAGCCACACCTGGACACGGGAAGCCAGAGTCAGCACACACATGAGAAACCACAACTGGACATAAGAAGGCAGAGTCAGCACAGGCATCAGCAGCCACACCTGAACATAGGAAGGCTGATTCAGCACAGGTATCAGCAGCCACACCTGGACATAGGAAGGCATATTCAGCACAGGCATCAGCAGCCACACCTAGACATAGGAAGGCAGAGTCAGAACAGCCATCAGCAGCCACACCTGGACATAGGAAGGCAGAGTCTGTGCAGGCATCAGAAGCCACACCTGGACATAGGTAGGCAGGAATCAGCAGCCACACCTGGACATAGGAAGGAAGAGTCAGCACAAGCATCAGGAGCCACACCTGGGCATAGCAAGCCTGAGTCAGCGTAGGCTTCAGCAGCCACACCTGGACATAGGAAGCCAGAGTCAGCGCAGGCATCAGCAGCCACACCTGGACATCGGAAGGCAGGAATCAGCAGCCACACCTGGACATAGAAAGGCAGAGTCAGCCCAGGCATCAGCAGCCACACCTGGTCATAGGAAGGAAGAGTCAGCACAGGCATCAGCAGCCACAACTGGACATAGGAAAGCAGAGTCAGCACAGGCATCAGCAGCCACATCTGGATATAGGAAGATAGAGTCAGCACAGGTATCAGAAGCCACACCTGGCTATAGGAAGGCAGAGGCAGCACAGGCATCAGCAGCCACACCTGGGCATACGAAGGCAGAGTCAGCACAGGCATCAGCTGCCACATGTGGGCATTGTAAGCCATAGTCAGCGCAGGCATCAGCAGCCCCACCTGGACATAGGAAGGCAGAGTCAGCACAGGCATCGGCAGCCACACCTGGACACAGGAAGGCAGAGTCAGCACAGGGATCAGCAGCCACACCTGGACATGGGATGGCGGATTCAGCGCAGGCATCAGCAGCCACACCCGGGCATAGGAAGGCAGAGTCAGCCCAGGCATCAGCAGCCACACCAGGTCATAGGAAGGCAGAGTCAGCACAGGCATCGGCAGCCACATCTGGCCATAGGAAGACAGAGTCAGCACAGGTATCGGCAACCACAACTGGACATAGGAAGAGTCAGCACAGACATCAGCAGCCACACCTGGACATAGGAAGCCAGAGTCAGCGCAGGCATCAGCAGCCACACCTAGACATAGGAAGGCAGAGTCAGCACAGGCATCGGCAGCCACATCTGGCCATAGGAAGACAGAGTCAGCACAGGTATCGGCAGCCACACCTAGACATGGGATGGCAGATTCAACGCAGGCATCAGCAGCCACGCCTAGACATAGGAAGGCAGAGTCAGCCCAGGCATCAGCAGCCACACCTGAATATACGAAGACAGAGTCAGCGCAGGCATTAGCAGCCACAACTGGACATAGGAAGGCAGAGTCAGCACAGATATCAGCAGCCACACCTGAACATAGGAAGGCAGAGTCAGCACAGGCGTCAGCAGCCACACCTGGACATAGGAAGACAGTGTCAGCACAGGCATCAGAGGCCACACCTGGACATAGGAAGCCAGAGTCAGCGCAGGCATCAGCAACCACAACTGGACATAGGAAGGCAGAGTCAGCACAGGCAACAGCAACCACACCTGGACATAGGAAGGCAGAATCAGCCCAGGCATCAGCAACCACAACTGGACATAGGAAGGCAGTCAGCACAGACATCAGCAGCCACACCTGGACATAGGAAGCCAGAGTCAGCGCAGGCATCAGCTACCACAACTGGACATAGGAAGGCAGAGTCAGCACAGACATCAGCAGCCACACCTGGACATAGGAAGGCAGAGTCTGCACAGGCATCAGCAACTACAACTGGACATAGGAAGGAAGAGTCAGCACAGACGTCAGCAGCCACACCTGGACATAGGAAGCCAGAGTCAGCGCAGGCATCAGCAACCACAACTGGGCATAGGAAGGCAGAGTCAGCACAGACATCAGCAGCCACACCTGAACATAGGAAGGCAGAGTCAGCACAGGCGTCAGCAGCCACACCTGGACATAGGAAGACAGAGTCAACACAGGCATCAGCGGCCACACCTGGACATACGAAGCCAGCGTCAGCGCAGGCATCAGCAACCACAACTGGACATACGAAGGCAGAGTCAGCACAGACATCAGCAGCCACACCTGAACATAGGAAGGCAGAGTCAGCACAGGCATCAGCAGCCACACCTGGACACAGGAAGGCAGAGTCAGAACAGTCATCAGCAGCCACACCTGGACATAGGAAGCCAGAGCAGGCATCAGCAGCCACACCTGGACATGGGAAGGCAGGAATCAGCAGCCACACCTGGACATTGGAAGGCAGAGTCAGCGCAGGCATCAGCAGCCACATCTGGACATAGCAAGACAGAGTCAGCACAGGCATCAGGAGCCACACCGGGACATAGGAAGGCAGAGGCAGCACAGGCATCAGCAGCCATACCTGGACATAGGAAGGCAGAGTCAGCGCAGGCATCAGCAGGCACACCTGGACATAGGAAGGCAGATTCAGCGCAAGCATCAGCAGCCACACCTGGACATAGGAAGGCAGAGTCAGCACAGGCATCAGCAGCCACACCTGGATATAGGAAGGCAGACTCACCGCTGGTATCAGCAGCCACACCTGTACATACGAAGGCAGATTCAGCACAGGCATCAGCAGCTACACCTGGACATAGGAAGGCAGAGTCAGCACAGGCATCAGAGCCACACCTGGACATAGGAAGACAGAGTCAGCACAGGCATCAGCGGCCACACCTGGACATAGGAAGCCAGAGTCAGCGCAGGCATCAGCAACCACAACTGGACATAGGAAGACAGAGTCAGCGCAGACATCAGCAGCCACACCTGAACATAGGAAGGCAGAGTCAGCACAGGCGTCAGCAGCCACACCTGGACATAGGAAGCCAGAGTCAGCGCAGGCATCAGCAGCCACACCTGGACATGGGAAGGCAGGAATCAGCAGCCACACCTGGACATAGGAAGGCAGAGTCAGCGCAGGCATCAGCAGCCACATCTGGACATAGCAAGACAGAGTCAGCATAGGCATCAGCAGCCACACCTGGACATAGGAAGGCAGAGGCAGCACAGGCATCAGCAGCCATACCTGGACATAGGAAGGCAGAGTCAGCGCAGGCATCAGCAGGCACACCTGGACATAGGAAGGCCGATTCAGCGCAGGCATTAGCAGCCACACCTGGACATAGGAAGGCAGAGTCAGCACAGGCATCAGTAGCCACACCTGGACATAGGAAGGCAGAGTCAGCACAGGCATCAGCAGCCACAACGGGACATAGGAAGGCAGAGTCAGCGCAGGCATCAGCAGCCACAACGGGACATAGGAAGGCAGAGTCAGCACAGGCATCAGCAGCCACACCTGGACATAGGAAGCCAGAGTCAGCACAGGCATCAGCATCCACACCTGGACATAGGAAGCCAGAGTCAGCGCAGGCATCAGAAGCCACACCTGGACATGGGAAGGCAGGAATCAGCAGGCATACCTCGACATAGGAAGGCAGAGTCAGAACAGGCGTCTGCACCCACACCTGGACACAGGAAGGCAGAGTCAGCGCAGGCATCAGCAGCCACACCTGAACATAGGAAGGCAGAGTCAGCACAGGTATCAGCAGCCACACCTGGACATAGGAAGGCCGAGTCAGCACAGGCATCAGAGCCACACCTGGACATAGAAAGGCAGATTCAGCACAGGCATCAGCAGCCACACCTGCACATAGGAAGGCAGAGTCAGCGCAGGCATCAGCAGTCACACCTGGACATAGGAAGGCAGAGTCAGCACCGGCATCAGCAGCAACACCTAGACATAGGAAGGAAGAGTCCGCGCAGGCATCAGCAGCCACACCTGAACATAGGAAGGCAGAGTCAGCGCAGGCATCAGCAGCCACCCCTGGACATAGGAAGGCAGAGTCAGCACAGGCATCAGCAGCCACGCCTAGACATAGGAAGGCAGTGTCAGCATAGGCATCAGCAGCCACACCTGTACATACGAAGGCACATTCAGCACAGGCATCAGCAGCTACACCTGGACATAGGAAGGCAGAGTCAGCACAGGCATCAGAGCCACACCTGGACATAGGAAGACAGAGTTAGCACAGGCATCAGCGGCTACACCTGGACATAGGAAGCCAGAGTCAGCGCAGGCATCAGCAACCACAACTGGACATAGGAAGACAGAGTCAGCACAGGCATCAGCAGCCACACCTGGACACAGGAAGGCAGAGTCAGAACAGTCATCAGCAGCCACACCTGGACATAGGAAGCCAGAGTCAGCGCAGGCATCAGCAGCCACACCTGGACATGGGAAGGCAGGAATCAGCAGCCACACCTGGACATAGGAAGGCAGAGTCAGCGCAGGCATCAACAGCCACATCTGGACATAGCAAGACAGAGTCAGCATAGGCATCAGCAGCCACACCTGGACATAGGAAGGCAGAGGCAGCACAGGCATCAGCAGCCATACGTGGACATATGAAGGCAGAGTCAGCGCAGGCATCAGCAGGCACACCTGGACATAGGAAGGCAGATTCAGCGCAGGCATCAGCAGCCACACCTGGACATAGGAAGGCAGAGTCAGCACAGGCATCAGTAGCCACACCTGGACATAGGAAGGCAGAGTCAGCACAGGCATCAGCAGCCACAACGGGACATAGGAAGGCAGAGTCAGCGCAGGCATCAGCAGCCACAACGGGACATAGGAAGGCAGAGTCAGCACAGGCATCAGCAGCCACACCTGGACATAGGAAGCCAGAGTCAGCACAGGCATCATAAACCACAACTGGACATAGGAAGGCAGAGTCAGCACAGGCATCAGCAGCCACACATGGACATAGCAAGCCAGAGTCAGCGCGGGCATCAGTAGCCACACCTGAACATAGGAAGGCAGAGTCAGCACAGGTATCAGCAGCCACACCTGGACATAGGAAGGCAGGAATCAGAAGCCACACCTGAACATAGGATGGCAGAGTCAGGACAGGTGTCTGCACCCATACCTGCACATAGGAAGGCAGAGTCAGGACAGGCATCAGCAGCCACACCTGGACATAGGAAGGCAGAGTCAGCACAGGTATCAGCAGCCACACCTGGATATAGGAAGGCAGAGTCAGCACAGGCATCAGAGCCACACCTGGACATAGGAAGGCAGATTCAGCACAGGCATCAGCAGCCACACCTGCACATAGGAAGGCAGAGTCAGCACAGACATCAGCAGTCACACCTGGACATAGGAAGGCAGAGTCAGCACCGGCATCAGCAGCAACACCTAGACATAGGAAGACAGAGTCAGCACAGGCATCAGCAGCCACACCTGAACATAGGAAGGCAGAGTCAGCACAGGTATCAGCAGCCACACCTGGACATAGGAAGGCAGAGTCAGCACAGGCATCAGCAGCCACACCTGGACATAGGAAGGCAGAGTCAGCACAGGTATCAGCAGCCACACCTGGACATAGGAAGGCAGGAATCAGAAGCCACACCTGAACATAGGAAGGCAGAGTCAGCACAGGTATCAGCAGCCACACCTGGACATAGGAAGGCAGAGTCAGCACAGGCATCAGCAGCCACACCTGAACATAGGAAGGCAGAGTCAGCACAGGCATCAGCAGCCACACCTGGACATAGGAAGGCAGAGTCAGCACAGGCATCAGCAGTCACACCTGAACATAGGAAGGCAGAGTCAGCACAGGTATCAGCAGCCACACCTGGACATAGGAAGGCAGAGTCAGCACAGGCATCAGAGCCACACCTGGACATAGGAAGGCAGATTCAGCACAGGCATAGGAAGGAAGAGTCTGCGCAGGCATCAGCAGCCACACCTGAACATAGGAAGGCAGAGTCAGCACAGGTATCAGCAACCACACCTGGACATAGGAAGGCAGAGTCAGCGCAGGCATCAGCAGCCACCCCTGGACATAGGAAGGCAGACTCAGCACAGGCATCAGCAGCCACGCCTAGACATAGGAAGGCAGAGTCAGCGCAGGCATCAGCAGCCACACCTGGATATAGGAAGGTTGAGTCAGCGCAGGTGTCAGAAGACACACCTGGACATGGGAAGGCAGAGTCAGCACAGGCATCAGCAGCCACAACGGTACATAGGAAGGCAGAGTCAGCACAGGCATCAGCTGCCACACCTAGATATAGGGAGCCAGAGTCGGTGCAGGCATCAGCAACCACAACTGGACATAGAAAAGTAGAGTCAGCACAGGCACCAGCAGCCACACCTGAACATAGGAAGGCAGAGTCAGCACAGGCATCAGCATCCACACCTGGACATAGGAAGCCAGAGTCAGCACAGGCATCAGCAGCCACACCTGGACATGGGACGGCAGGAATCAGCAGGCATACCTGGACATAGGAAGGCAGAGTCAGAACAGGCGTCTGCACCCACACCTGGACACAGGAAGGCAGAGTCAGCACAGTCATCAGCAGCCACACATGGACATAGGAAGCCAGAGTCAGCACAGGTATCAGCAGCCACACCTGGACATAGGAAGGCAGGAATCAGAAGCCACACCTGAACATAGGATGGCAGAGTCAGGACAGGTATCAGCAGCCACACCTGGACATAGGAAGGCAGAGTCAGCACAGACATCAGACATAGGAAGAAAGAGTCCGCGCATGCATCAGCAGCTACACCTGAACATAGGAAGGCAGAGTCAGCACAGGTATCAGCAGCCACACCTGGACATAGGAAGGCAGAGTCAGCACAGACATCAGAGCCACACCTGGACATAGGAAGGCAGATTCAGCACAGGCATCAGCAGCCACACCTGCACATAGGAAGGCAGAGTCAGCACCGGCATCAGCAGCAACACCTAGACATAGGAAGGCAGAGTCAGCACAGGTATCAGCAGCCACACCAGGTCATAGGAAGGCAGAGTGAGCACAGGTATCAGCAGCCACACCTGGACATAGGAAGGCAGAGTCAGCACCGGCATCAGCAGCAACACCTAGACATAGGAAGACAGATTCATCACAGGCATCAGCAGCCAGCCCTGGACATCGGAAGGCAGAGCCAGCGCAGGCATCAGCAGCCATACCTGGACATAGGAAGGCAGAGTCAGCACCGGCATCAGCAGCAACACCTAGACATAGGAAGGCAGAGTCAGCACAGGTATCAGCAGCCACACCAGGTCATAGGAAGGCAGAGTCAGCACAGGCATCAGCAGCCACACCTGGACATAGGAAGGCAGAGTCAGCACCGGCATCAGCAGCCACACCTGGATATAGGAAGGCAGAGTCAGCACAGGCATCAGAGCCACACCTGGACATAGGAAGACAGAGTCAGCACAGGCATCAGAGCCACACCTGGACATAGGAAGACAGAGTCAGCACAGGCATCAGCAGCCCCGCCTAGACATCGGAAGGCAGAGTCAGCGCAGGCATCAGCAGCCACACCTGGATATAGGAAGGCAGAGTCAGCACAGGCATCAGAGCCACACCTGGACATAGGAAGCCAGAGTCAGCACAGGCATCAGCAGCAACACCTGGACATAGGAAGGCAGAGTCAGCACAGGCATCAGCAGCCACGCCTCGACATAGGAAGGCAGAGTCAGCGCAGGCATCAGCAGCCACACCTGGATATAGGAAGGCAGAGTCAGCGCAGGTGTCAGAAGACACACCTGGACATGGGAAGGCAGAGTGAGCACAGGCATCAGCAGCCACAACGGTACATAGGAAGGCAGAGTCAGCACAGGCATCAGCAGCCACACCTGGACATAGGAAGCCAGAGTCAGCACAGGCATCATAAACCACAACTGGACATAGGAAGGCAGAGTCAGCACAGGCATCAGTAGCCACACCTGAACATAGGAAGGCAGAGTCAGCACAGGTATCAGCAGCCACACCTGGACATAGGAAGGCAGGAATCAGAAGCCACACCTGAACATAGGATGGCAGAGTCAGGACAGGTGTCTGCACCCATACCTGCACATAGGAAGGCAGAGTCAGGACAGGCATCAGCAGCCACACCTGGACATAGGAAGGCAGAGTCAGCAAAGGTATCAGCAGCCACACCTGGATATAGGAAGGCAGAGTCAGCACAGGCATCAGAGCCACACCTGGACATAGGAAGGCAGATTCAGCACAGGCATCAGCAGCCACACCTGCACATAGGAAGGCAGAGTCAGCACAGACATCAGCAGTCACACCTGGACATAGGAAGGCAGAGTCAGCACCGGCATCAGCAGCAACACCTAGACATAGGAAGACAGAGTCAGCACAGGCATCAGCAGCCACACCTGAACATAGGAAGGCAGAGTCAGCACAGGTATCAGCAGCCACACCTGGACATAGGAAGGCAGAGTCAGCACAGGTATCAGCAGCCACACCTGGACATAGGAAGGCAGGAATCAGAAGCCACACCTGAACATAGGAAGGCAGAGTCAGCACAGGTATCAGCAGCCACACCTGGACATAGGAAGGCAGAGTCAGCACAGGCATCAGCAGCCACACCTGAACATAGGAAGGCAGAGTCAGCACAGGCATCAGCAGCCACACCTGGACATAGGAAGGCAGAGTCAGCACAGGCATCAGCAGTCACACCTGAACATAGGAAGGCAGAGTCAGCACAGGTATCAGCAGCCACACCTGGACATAGGAAGGCAGAGTCAGCACAGGCATCAGCAGCCACACCTGAACATAGGAAGCCAGAGTCAGCACAGGCATCAGCAGCCACACCTGGACATAGGAAGGCAGAGTCAGCACAGGCATCAGCAGTCACACCTGAACATAGGAAGGCAGAGTCAGCACAGGTATCAGCAGCCACACCTGGACATAGGAAGGCAGAGTCAGCACAGGCATCAGAGCCACACCTGGACATAGGAAGGCAGATTCAGCACAGGCATAGGAAGGAAGAGTCTGCGCAGGCATCAGCAGCCCCACCTGAACATAGGAAGGCAGAGTCAGCACAGGTATCAGCAACCACACCTGACATAGGAAGGCAGAGTCAGCGCAGGCATCAGCAGCCACCCCTGGACATAGGAAGGCAGAGTCAGCACAGGCATCAGCAGCCACGCTTAGACATAGGAAGGCAGAGCCAGCGCAAGCATCAGCAGCCACACCTGGATATAGGAAGGTTGAGTCAGCGCAGGTGTCAGAAGACACACCTGGACATGGGAAGGCAGAGTCAGCACAGGCATCAGCAGCCACAACGGTACATAGGAAGGCAGAGTCAGCACAGGCATCAGCTGCCACACCTAGATATAGGGAGCCAGAGTCGGTGCAGGCATCAGCAACCACAACTGGACATAGAAAAGTAGAGTCAGCACAGGCACCAGCAGCCACACCTGAACATGGGACGGCAGGAATCAGTAGGCATACCTGGACATAGGAAGGCAGAGTCAGAACAGGCGTCTGCACCCACACCTGGACACAGGAAGGCAGAGTCAGCACAGTCATCAGCAGCCACACATGGACATAGGAAGCCAGAGTCAGCACAGGTATCAGCAGCCACACCTGGACATAGGAAGGCAGAGTCAGCACAGGCATCAGCAGCCACACCTGAACATAGGAAGGCAGAGTCAGCACAGGCATCAGCAGCCACGCCTCGACATAGGAAGGAAGAGTCAGCGCAGGCATCAGCAGCCACACCTGGATAAAGGAAGGCAGAGTCAGCGCAGGTGTCAGAAGACACACCTGGACATGGGAAGGCAGAGTGAGCACAGGCATCAGCAGCAACACCTAGACATAGGAAGGCAGAGTCAGCACAGGCATCAGCAGCCACGCCTCGACATAGGAAGGAAGAGTCAGCGCAGGCATCAGCAGCCACACCTGGATAAAGGAAGGCAGAAGCAGCACAGGTATCAGCAGCCACACCTGGATATAGGGAGCCAGAGTCAGGACAGGCATCAGCAGCCACAACTGGACATAGAAAGGTAGAGTCAGCACAGGCACCAGCAGCCACACCTGAACATAGGAAGTCCGAGTCAGCGCAGGCATCAGCAGCCACACCTAGATATAGGGAGCCAGAGTCGGTGCAGGCATCAGCAACCACAACTGGACATAGAAAAGTAGAGTCAGCACAGGCACCAGCAGCCACACCTGAACATGGGACGGCAGGAATCAGTAGGCATACCTGGACATAGGAAGGCAGAGTCAGAACAGGCGTCTGCACCCACACCTGGACACAGGAAGGCAGAGTCAGCACAGTCATCAGCAGCCACACATGGACATAGGAAGGCAGAGTCAGCACAGGCATCAGCAGCCACACCTGGACATAGGAAGACAGAGTCAGCACAGGCATCAGCGGCCACACCTAGACATAGGAAGCCAGAGTCAGCGCAGGCATCAGCAGCCACACCTGGACATAGGAAGCCAGAGTCGATGCAGGCATCAGCCAGAGATGAACACAATAAGGTAGAGCCCGAGCAGGCAGGTAACGTAGCCAGGCAGCGTCTGCACAGGCATTTGAGATATCTCTATTTACGAGTTTAAGGCACTGACCCCTGAAATGGTATTGACACAGCAAGTGAGATGGGGCTCCCAGGTAAGCAACTTGTGGTCCCTTGCAGAAGGCTTGATGTCAGGAAGGGAGGTTTCACCCATGTATGATATGTTACCTAACAAATCCCTGCAGTAAATACAACTATTTCCAGCCAAGGTTCAAAAAAAGGTTTCTCTGTCGCAAGATCAAAAGATAAAGAAGTGCAGTCCTTTGAGCAAGATTTTGAAGGGTGTTCTCTGAGTCTGAATGCATGCTTCCGCCGGCCCCTTCCCAGCTTGCCCCCCACCCCTTGCTTTCATCCTCTGCTGACTATGCGAGTGTCAGCTGTGCATGACATGAATGTGTAGCATGTGGGCTGCACATGAGTGATCAAAGCGGCAGTCAAAGACAGCTCAGCGGGTCATTGCGACTGCAGTGCAGAAGCATGGGGTGCCACTAGGGTGTGTGTAACTGATGGGTGAAGAAGCGAACACGTAGCCAGGGTATATACTTACAGAGCTTCATTTCCTCTGCTTAGTGCGATTTGGGGCACTACAGTGGCGACGGAGGCCTGTCCAAATCCAGGCCTGGAGGGTAGGGATCCTGACGTGTTTTCAGAATATCCCTTATTAATATTCATGAGGACGAATTTGCATACATTTAGAATCATGGTATGCAAGTGTGACTCATGAATATTAATGAGGGGTATCCTAAAAACCCGATAAGGATCTGGCCCTCAAGGCCTGGAGTTGTACAACCCTGGTTTAAAGCATCAATGCAAAGGAACATTCCTTTCTACAGCACACACCGTATTTAACCCACACTTTTAAAGAACAACATAATTTGTCAAAAATACATCTTTTAAGGAAACAGATTTACAAACTAATTAAACATAAGATAACATGTGAAATGAGAAATCCACCACAAAATTGGGAAATGAAAAACATTTTGAAACCAGAAAACATACGATAAAAAGAAAATCCGAACAAGATTTTGTAATGTACAAACAAATGTCAATAATCCTTTCACCACTAAACAAAAATATGGGGCCTCATTACGACCCGGGCGGTAAGGGATTAGCGGTACCATTAAGGGCACTGGTGCAGGTAATCCCTTACTGCCCAATTCCGAGGTCCCTTTGCGGGTCCTCCCTCAACGGCTGGTTTTACCAGCCGTTAAGGACGGGACCTGCAAAGGGACCTTGGAGGTAATTACAGTACCGTAATTTGCGGTACCGTAATTACCGCCTTCCCCATTTCCATTGAGCCCTATGGGGGCAAAAATGGGAATGGGGAAGGGCCAATGGTGAATGAGGAATTTCCGCCCCGCCAACCTTGGAATGGGGCGGTAATTCCGCCATTCACCATGGCGGAATCGGTAAGGTACAGGCGTCAACCATGGCGCTAATAGCACCATGTCTAGAACAACTTTCCAGGGTTTGAAAGGTTCATCAATTCTGAACGTTCTATACATCATCATCTAAGGAATAGTCTGAATGTTGTAATAAATGTCCACCATGTGACTTGAGCAGTGACTGTAGATTAATTACCATCTGACTACTTAAGGAAACGTAGGTTTCGGCTTCAGTGACCAATTGCTTTTAAGCCAAGCCTTCTTCAGGATGCCAGAAATGTGAATATGGGCTCTTGTTTGATATGAGTTGAATTTTTCCTAGGAGTACACAAGAGCATCTTGTATCAGAAGAACAAAAGGTTTTTAGCAATGTTTGATAAATTAGATTGACATTCATTTATATCAAGAATTGTATTTGTAATCTTTACCCGCTAAAACATGCTCCAAAAGGATGCATAGATTATATTGAAAGACCTTTAGAAAGAGATCTTCAAAAAGGGCCCATCTGTTTACGAAACACTAAGGTTTTTGCGGAATTAACAAGAGACTGAGGGCCTCATTACACGGTAGATGGTGGACCAAGGTGCTATTAGCTATTAGCACCTTGGTCCATGCCGGTAAAATACCGGCACCGCCTTGGAGGAAAGGGGAATTACCGCCCTATTCCAAGGTTGGCAGGGCGGTAATTCCCCCTTCCCCCATTGGCCTTGCCCATTCCCATTTTTGCCCCATAGGGCATAATGGGAATGGGGAAGGTGCTAATTACGGTACCGCAAATTGCGGTTCCGTAATTAGCAACCTGGTCCCTTTGCGGGTTGGTTTTTAACGCCTGCTAAAAAGCAGGCGTTAAAGTACCAACCCGCAAAGGGACCTCGTAGTAAGGCGGTAAGGGTTAATGGTCACCGGTACCATTACCGGTGACCGTTAACCCTTACCGCCTTCCGTGTAATGAAGCCCTGAATCTCGCATCCCAGTATATCAGAGGTACAAAATGATGTGAATTCTGACCCCAAGTTAAATGCTGAAGCTCAATGACTATAGGAAGGAATCTTTTTGCTAAAAAAGAATTAAAACTACATTTTAAGAGTGAAGATAATGGCAAGCCACTAGGTTAGTAACACTATTAAGTGTGTGTATTTTATCCTTACAGCTGAGCCTTTGATGGCGAGGACTGCTGCCCTGTTGAATATGCACTAATTTATTGCTGCAGAACAAAGATGAGCGCAGCTATGAATTAATGGCTCTAATTTCCTGGTCCAAAACAGTGGAGCCTAAAAAGTGAGAACCGTGCTTATCTACGAGCGCACTGTATAAGTTGCTCGGCATCTCAGTGACACAAAAAGCACCTAAGATGAATACACATCTTTAGAATAGAAAACACGTATTAAAAGACTAGACCGCTGCGTTGACATAATATATGATAGTGACAATAGTACTGCCATCTTAGAGTTATGAGAAGTGTCATATTGCAATGCCTGCTAAATGTTTTAAAGCAAGTAAATTCATCTTGTGGTAATTTCTTTTGGGGCAAGAACGGCGCAAATGTATAATGTATATGGATGAAATACGATTTGCAAACTCTCAAAAGAAAGAAATTAAAAAATGCAATACAATCTAATATTTGCTTTCTGCCTGTGGTGTGAGTACCTAATGTAAAATAATATATGAAGTACACTGTTTTCAGAGTCAAATAAATTAAAATTGAGTTATTTTCCTAAAATATCCAAAGCAAATAGACTAATTCAACCATGTTTTGACTCAATAATTAAGGATATCCGCTCTATGCCAGCAATAGCCAGAACATTGCGTAAGCTGACAACATAGAAAGCATCCTCATGAGAGGAGATGTTAACATTTTTTGTGACTACTCATTCTATAATAGAGCAAACAAAGTCATCATGGAAATATGATTGAAAACCTCTTACTGAACGGGCGTTGTTACTGAGACAACGATAGCGCAAAGCACTCAATGTAGCATAACAAGTACCAACAGCAGACCTGGAGAGGGTTGCAAGACGATGACAATAGCATAGACCATAAGCTTTGATCGTTGAGCCCCTGTATGTGTGTTTGAAGTCTTTGGATCCAATGTTGTCCCAATTTCAAAAGTCTATTACTAATTGAGAATTTAGGCCAGATTTATGGAATAATTTGCGCAGAATATAGGGTACTTGCATGCTAAACAGCATGCAAAAACACATTTGTCGATTCATAATGTGCAGTACTTTTCCAGGACTTGCGTGGAGTTTGTGCAGGCTCGGCACGTCTCAGTGAGGCATTGAGCGCCTTGCGCGAGACTCCACGCAGAGTGTGGGTGAGGCTTGCGCAGAGGGCGAAGTAGGGGGTGGAACACGGAAAATGGGGAAGAACATGCGAAAAAGTGTGTGTTACGAGGGACGGCCCACAAACTGGCCATCACATGCCCACAATTCTGTGGTACAAGACGTATTCATGGATTCGAGCGTGCAACCTCTCGGCAGGGATTGGCCATGCAAGTCCTTCATACTATCTGTTACCCGAAGGCAGGCGCTTGCACATGGGACCGCAGGACAATGGTAAGATTGCAAGTCAGATTATGGGTTGCGTGTATGCAGTCAGGTTTCCAATCCGACTTAGGGGTGCGCGTAGCATCGTATCGGTGTACAGGAGCGGTTTGCAAGGGTTTGCACACATATTTATTGGCTAATGTTGACTTTCACCATACATGTTATGCATGTTGAGGGGGGTGCTGGGAATATTTACGGGGGACCCCACCACAGCGGGGTGCTGGCCTGCTTGTGGGGGTTCGCAGGAAGGTTTTATGGGGTTCATTGAACCGTGCGCAAGGAGTGCACAACGGTCGGTTTCCATGGCTGATATGGCTCTCCGTGTGGTCCCGTCGTGGGCGTTCTTCACGCAGTCTGCGCATGTGGTGGTTCTGCATGGGTAATTCCATGAATACGCAGGTCTCACATTTTTTTTATTTTGCACGCACGCTTACACAATTTCCTTCTCGACACGCGGCCACTGCAGGATTTATGCATACATTTCCATGAATCGGGCCCTTTGTCTCCAGCCACTGAACATCTTCATTATTGTGGTGATTTTGGTCCAAATAATGTCAAACTATGGGACTTGTGTATAAGCAGCCCTGATTTTATGTTACATGATTCTTTCTGATGCCGTATTAATTTATCCTTAAGATTTTGTTCCTCCAATTTAGGGCAAACAAGAACTTTGAATCTATGATCTTGCAAACATCTGAGGCAGTCCAAAAGTGTAGAATGAGCTCATATGGCCTCATTCCGAGTGAGGCGGAAAGGGTTAACGGGCTCCGCTAAAGGAGGCGGACCCGTTAAACCCGTTCCGCCTCATTACAAGCTCCCCTCGCGGGACCCGGTAAGTAACGCCTGGTCAAACCAGGCTTCCTTACTGGGTCCCGCGAGGGGAAGAGGGAGCAAACAACGGGCCGCTTGTAATCAGCCCGTTGTTTGCACCCTCTCCCATTCCCATTGAGCCCTATGGGGGCTCAGATGGGAATGGGGAAGGTCCGGGCCCGGGTTGCTGGAGGGAGGAATTACCGGGCCCTCCAAACTCTGAATGGCCCAGTAATTCCCCATTCTGGGAACCCGGACCCGATTTCGGCAGCAGCCATGCCGCCAATAGCGATATGGCTACCGCCGAAGTCGTAATGAGGCCCATTGAGTAGAGGAGTGTACTGAGAAAATGTAGTTGTAAAGGACCGGTAGGGGGTGGTCTGTACTTCTGCTCTCTATATGGTAGAGGGGAGGCACAGAGGACCCCAGCCTAGATTCTCTATTCGGTAGCTATGGTCGAGCATTCAAGGCCTAGCTTCTCAGGAGGTGATGCAGGCTGGTTCTTAAGTACAGTGTAGTCCCCAAGCCCCCACAAAGGAATGTCCACACACTGTATTGGTTAGACACAGTCTTTATATAATCAATATTCAAGGTTATGTACACTTATCATAATAACTCACTTTGTACTTAGGAAAATCAACAATGGCAAATATATACAATTCTAAAGTGGTACCACCCTTTGTATTAGATCTCATTAAAGTGCATCAACAATACTGTAACAATGTCACACAGATCAATAGAGTGAAACCAGCAATAGAGAGAGAGGAGAGAAAATAAGATGGTTGAGCAATGGGCAGGATACTGGCCCCTACCACTAGACACAGTTCTGTGTGGAGATCCCCCCACCTGGGCAACCTGTAAAATAAAGATACAGCACAAGCCCAGTCCATATATTGTTCTGCAAGTCTTATTCCCTCCTATAATGTTTTTACCCCCCCAATGTACCTGGTGGAGTCGAGTTCTTCGAAGAGGCGTCGACAGATCCTTCTTGAGCGACCTCCTTTCAGGCGGGAGTCACGGATCGTGGAGAGGCGTCGAGAAGCGTCGAGGAACTCGGCGTTCGGCAGCGGGGAATCGACGGCCCTTCTTGAATGCCTTCCCTTTCAAGCGGGAGACACGGGGCGTCGAACGTCCGTCGAGGAACTCGGCGTTCGGCGTCAGGGAATCGACGGCCCTTCTTGAATGCCTTCCCTTTCAAGCGGGAGACACGGGGCGTCGAACGTCCGACAACAAACAGGGTAGAACGGCGTCGATGAGGCGGCAGCTTCGATCCAAGCGGTGCTCGTCGACGACGGAGCGTTGGCGTCCTGCAAGGCAGAGGCGTGTGGGGCACCTCGATGACAATTGTTCTGGACCGCAAAGATTCGTGAAGACGGGGGCCCAGCAAGGGCATCGAGTCGTTCGAGTCTTTGTAGTCTTCGGGTGGCGGGAAACACACCGGCAGGTTTCTCCTCGGCGCGTTGGTCGTCCTCGACTTTCTCCGGCAGGATAAAGCGGTCGACGGTGCGGACGAGGGAGTCCTTCGATTCAAATGTTCTTAGGCAAGGAGCGGACGGCTCCGGTCGTCGGCGGCACGGCGTCAAGTGGTTCCCACGGCTGGGCAACACAACTTCGACGGGCCTCCAGCGGTTACACAGACCTGCGAACCCTGGTCGACGGCAATGGACTTCGACGGCGGCGATGTCCGGGTGCTTCACTTCGATCTCCTCGGCGGTCCCGTCTCGGGTCGGCAGCCTTTCGAGGGTCTGACTTCCAGGGCGCTTCGGCGAAGATGGAGCGGTGCTCGATGGTCCCTCAGAGCACGGGAAGAGGGCGCCTTACCAGGTCCTCTCTCGGGTCAGTCTTCGACGATTTCGGCAGCCTTCGGATCGGTCGAAGCAAATGCAACAGCAAGTCTTCTTCTTCCAGCTGGGCGTCGAAGATCAGCAGTTCCAGTTACTCTTAGAGTGGAGACTCAACTCCAGAACGCTTCTGAACAATTACCAGTGGTGAGAGGTCCCCAGATATACTATTCTGTCGCTCATCCACACTGCTGGCACACACTCAGCAGCCAATCATACAGAAGGGCATTCATGCAGTCAGTCAGCCAATCAGGCACACAGTGCATTCAGGCCACACTCCTCCCTTTCAGACACTCACAACAAGAAATGTGGATTGGGACAAGTACCCAGCCATTCAACACTACACACTGCATTTAGGCCAGTTTCGGGCAGGGCTGTCTCAGTCTTTGTCTCTCATGCCAGAAACCAGACAACCACAACAAGG
Organism: Ambystoma mexicanum; assembly: GCF_040938575.1. NCBI lineage: Eukaryota > Metazoa > Chordata > Amphibia > Caudata > Ambystomatidae > Ambystoma > Ambystoma mexicanum. Next base: position 1,630,543,068 of record NC_090932.1, read on the forward strand.
AGTGTATATTGGTCACACACTCCATTCACCCAGGTCCCACCCACAGGAGGTACCCACAACATACAGTCACTGGGAAGGCTCCAGTCCGTCTAGCTGGGCCTTCACAACAACACCATATATGGAACTTCCACCCAACAGCCAGTTAGGGGGAAGGGACAGAGTCAGGGCTTCCCAGGACTTTGGGAAAACAAGGTAACAGGCAATAGAAAGCAAGAGGCCACAGGGGCCATCTTGTTTCCTATCAGGAACCAACTGATCCCAATGGCAGGGCCTGGGTATCCCAAAATGGAGGACACCCAGAGCACCTGTCAAATTCAGCATGGAGCTGCCACCAGCCCATACCCTGCTCTGTGGGCCACCCACAGGTGCCCAAAAACATACACTAGGGGCACAGGGTTGTACCCCTACCCATGGGTGCCATAAGGGTATCCCATGGGTCTGTTCACCAAACCAAAAGAGAGAGCTGCACTGCCAGGAGTCCCACATGGACTCCTGGGCAGAAAACACGACAGAACACACGATAAAAAGCAGTAAAGGACAAGGATTCAGAGGCCCTGTCCCTCGGATGCATTTCCAGCATCACAGTGCCCCCCCCCCCCAGACTGAACAAGACTGGAGACTGAGGTGGAGGGTGTCTAATCTCCCACGGGATAGACACCCTCATCCAGACGGTCAACATACCTTCTGGAAAGGCCATCTGCATTATCGTGACTCTTCCCTGGTCTGTGCTCTATGGTGAAGTGTAGCCCTTGCAGGCTAATGGACCACCTGAGCAATTTCCGATTCCACCCTTCATTTGCATAAGCCACTTCAGGGGCTTATGATCTGTTTGGACCTTGAAGGTAGACCCCGTAAGGTAGGGCCTAAAATGCCTAAGGCTCCAAACTATGCTAAAACACTCCTTTTCAACAGTAGCCCACCTAAGTTCTCTACCCTTGAGTTGTCTACTGATGAATATGATAGGATGTTCTCTCCCTTTGTCATCTAACTGGGACAAGACAGCTCCAATTCCGGTGTCGCAGGCATCCGTCTGGACGATAAAGGGTCGGCTGTAGTCAGGCGCACACAACACAGGTGCCCTACACAGACTTTCTTTCAAGCCATCAAAGGCCCTCTGACAGTCTTCGGTCCAATTAACCTTCCTAGGCTGTTTGGGTGAAGTTAGAGCTGTCAGGGGTGCAGCTATGGTTCCATAGTCTGCCATGAAATTGCGATAGTACCCAGTGAGGCCCCAAAAGGCTCTCACCTGGGTTTGAGTAGTGGGAGTCTCCCAGTTCTGTACATCCTGTACTTTACTGGAGAGAGGTTGGATTTGACCCCTTCCTACCTCATGACCAAGATAGGTAACTTTCCCCTGAGCTATCTGGCACTTGGTGGCCTTGATAGTGAGGTTAGCCCTTTTTAAGGCCTGCAACACCTTATCCAGATGTGTCAAATGCTCTTCCCAGGTGGAACTGTAGACGGCAATGTCGTCTAAGTAAGCCACACAAAAGGCTTCCAGCCCACTGAGCGCATGGTGGACCAATCTCTGGAAGGTGGCAGGGGCATTCTTCAACCCAAAAGGCATGACCCTAAACTGGTAGAGTCCCTCAGGTGTTGAGAAGGCCGTCTTTTCCTTGGCATGGTCCGTCAGAGCTATTTGCCAATAGCCTGAGGTAAGGTCAAAGGTGCTCACAAATTTGGCAGCACCTATGGTGTCCACGAGCTCATCAGCCCTGGGCAATGGGTGCGCGTCAGTTTTGGTGACGGCATTGACTCCTCGGTAGTCCACACAGAACCTCCAATCCTTGGTACCCGCCTGGGAACTTGCCTTGGGGACAAGGACCACTGGACTGGACCAGGGACTGGTTGAGGGTTCAATAACACCCAGATACAACATCTTGGCGACCTCAGCCTGGATGTGGTTCTTGACGGTATCTGACATACGGTAGCACCTGCTTTTGACAGGCACACTGTTACCAGTGTCAATTTCATGCCTACACCACGGTGTAAGGCCTGGCGTCAGTGAAAACAGAGAGGCATACTGTTGGAGCAAAGCCCGGCAGGCCCTCTGTTGCTCTGTTGTCAAATCCGGAGAGAGATGTACTCCCTCTACTGAGCCATCCTGAGGGTTGCTATGCAGCAAATCAGGAAGGGGCTCACTCTCATCCTCTTCTTGCCCTGAAGCTAGCAAGAGACATGAGACTTCTGCTCGCCGGTGGAAAGGCTTGAGCCGGTTGACATGGAATACCTGAGGGGCTACCCCAGAGGCTCCCATGTCAACCAGATAATTGACTTCGCCCATCTTGGAGATGATCCTGAAGGGTCCAGGCCACTTGTCTGCCAAAGCTCTAGGCTTGGTAGGCTCCATCACAAGGATTTCCTGTCCCGGAGTCCAATCCACTTGCGAGGCTTTAAGGTCATGCCAGTACTTATTCAATTCCTGGCTGGCCTTGAGATTTGCGGTTGCCTGACCCATCATCTGTGTCATCCTCCGTCTGAGGCCTAACACATAGTCCCCCACTTGCTTGGCGGGACCTGGAGGGGTGGCTTCCAAGCCTTCTCTGATCAAGGCGAGGAGCCCCCTCACGGGATGTCCAAAGAGTAACTCAAAGGGGCTGAAACCAACACCCTCTTGAGGTACCTCTCTGTAAGCAAACAGCAGGCATGGCAGGAGGAGATCCCATTTCCTCCTTAGGGGTTCTTCCAAAGCCCCTAGCATGCCCTTGAGAGTTTTATTAAATCTCTCAACCAGACCATTGGTCTGGGGGTGGTAAGAGGTGGAGAACTTGTAGGTTACCCCGCACTCTTTCCACATGGTTTTCATGTAACTAGACATAAAGTTGGATCCTCTGTCAGAGACAACCTCCTTGGGGAATCCAACACGGGTGAAAATGCCCAGGAGAGCCCTGGCAACCACCTTGGCAGTAACAGTCCGAAGGGGTATTGCCTCAGGGTACCTGGTGGCATGATCTACCAAGACCAGGATGAACCGATGTCCACCTGAAGTGGGAGGGTCAAGGGGACCGACGATGTCGATGCCCACCCTCTCAAATGGTGTGCCAACCACTGGCAATGGCTGCAGTGGGGCAATGACACTGCCTCCAGTCTTGCCAGACAACTGACAAGTTGGGCAGGTCCTGCAGTGGGACTCCACCTCTACTCCCATCCGTGGCCAGTAGAAATGGGCAGAGAGCCTCTGCTTAGTCTTCTTGGTCCCAAGATGACCAGCCAAGGGCACCTCATGTGCCAACTGCAGTAGGAAGGGCCTGTAAACCTGGGGTACCACCAACCTCTTGAGGGCACCAGGTTCAGGCTTAGTGGGCTCACTAACAAGGAGCTCACCCTCCCAATAAATCCAGCATGTCCTAGGCACTTCTCCTTGTGCCTGGGACAGGGCCTGTTTCCTCAGTCCCTCGAGAGAGAGTGGCACTCTCTCTGTCCCTTACAGAAGTCTGCCCGGGAGGGTCCCCCTTCAGCTAACAAGCATTGAAGGTCGGGATGATCCTCCGGGTTGAGAACCTCTCCCACAGGAGAGTCTTCTGTCTCTTCTCCCACAGGAGTTGAGTTTGGGTTTTCCACTGGACCCAGTCCGTCCGGAGCATGGATCCCAATGGGTGCTGTCGGAACAGCAGGAAGAGAAGGTGTTCCCTCCACAGAGGTGGCCTTCTTGGTCTTCCTTCTTCTTGCCTTAGGCCTCGCCTTTGGCTCGGGTACCTGACTCACAGCCAGACCCGGTGTCACCTGTGACCTAGTGACTGCAGCAGCAGTCATGGGAAGACCATCCGAGATCAACCCCAACTCTACTAGATCATTTCCTAACAGAATGTTAGCAGGGACATTGTCCTGAACCAGGACAGGAAGCTTTGCTGTCTTGTCTCCAATCATAAGTGTGACTAAGGCTACAGGCGATAATTTGGGAGGCCCACCAGCTAACCTGGTGGTTCTCAGAGGAGCACCTACATAGTCCTCTGGCTTGAGCAGGGTCCTGTCCACCACTGTCGTGCTTGCCCCAGTGTCTCTCAAACCAGTAGAAGGCTGGCCATACAAGAGGACACTTCTCAAAAACCTACGGGTGTTCTGTGGGATAGTCGCCAGTACTTCTGCATACTGGTCCCAGGCCCCAAGGGACACTAAGGGAATCTCTACCGGAGCACCAAATGTGATCCCGGTAGAGGAGGGGAGGACGGTGGCCTCCACCTCAGACACGGTGTAAGGGTAGGTCAGGCTGACAGCCCGTACTCCAAGTGCCTTACCTTTACACTTGGAGTCACCCCTTCTGTGATCCAGAGCCCCACAGTCCCAACAAGTGCCAGGAGTGCGGGGTACGGTACTGGAACCACTGGGAGCCTGATTTGCAGCAGGTGGACCACTACTCTTATTCCCACCCACAGATGACTTATCCCCACTAGATTTTTGGGCCTTGGGAGAGGAAGGTTTAGGTTTACCCGACTGTGACTGCTTGTGGGACTCCTCAGCTTTATGAGAGGCCCCCTTTTCTTTGTCCTTGTCCTTCCCACTGGAGTCCTTAGGGGACACCCGGTGGGAGACCCACTTGTCAGCCAACCTAGACAGCTTAAAGGGGTCCAAAATGTTCTGGTCAGCCACATACTGACACAGATCTGGTGAACAGGCTTCAGAAAAATGCTCAAAAAATAAGAGGTGGGACAATTCAACAAAAGTCTTAACCTTGTATCCATCAATCCACCCCATCATGTTCATGTGCGCAGCACTCACCAAGTCAACCCAAGACACATTCTCTCTTTTCTTAAAATCCCTGAACCTTTTAAGGTATTGGGTAGGTGTCTTGCCAAACTTGGCAATCAAAGCAGACTTCATACACTCATACTGACCCCTTTCTTCCACACTCAGCTTCAGAATACAGTCATATCCAGTTTGAGGCACTCTGCTTAACAAACACTTAGCCCAATCTCTTTTATCAACATCATGAATCGCACAAGCCATTTCAAACGCTTCAATCCATTGGAGGATATCTGAACCCTCCACAAATACACCAACCAAATCTTTCATAAACTTGGTGGCTGGGGACCTGACACTCTCACTGGTTTTAGCTGAAGTCTCCACTCTAGCTTTCTCTAGCTGGATTCTCTGACATTCAGTGTCCTGGCTCTTGAGTTCAAGGTCCTTATTCTTGAGCTCCACTTGTTGAGCCAACTCCTCTTTCTTAAGTTCAGCATCTATTTCCAACTTGCGTTATTCAAAGGCCAATTTCATCCTTAATAACTCAAGCTCCAAGGAATTGCTGGGGTTTGGAACAGAGGCAGCAGGAATGGCGGCATTCCCAGAAACAGATTCAGCAGAAACCCCAGGGGCAGAGTCCTCATTGGTTGCATTTCCCCCCTCATCAAGAGTTTCACCATCAGTCTGGTAGTCCACCAGGGCAGCTATCAGCTCAGCCCTAGACTTATCCACAAAGTCTAACTCCCTGGCTTCACAAGCACTCTGGAGAGCCTCCAAGCTCATCTGAGTCAATTTGCCATTTGCAATAGACTCCATTGTTTGTAATGCAGTTATCTTGTACACAACTAAACCTTAATTTAATAAAGTGCAGATATCTTTTGTAAGTGGCACGGTTATACACTGATTCTTAAAACCATAAGCATCCCACCGCTGCCACCAGCTGTAAAGGACCGGTAGGGGGTGGTCTGTACTTCTGCTCTCTATATGGTAGAGGGGAGGCACAGAGGACCCCAGCCTAGATTCTCTATTCGGTAGCTATGGTCGAGCAATCAAGGCCTAGCTTCTCAGGAGGTGATGCAGGCTGGTTCTTAAGTACAGTGTAGTCCCCAAGCCCCCACAAAGGAATGTCCACACACTGTATTGGTTAGACAGTCTTTATATAATCAATATTCAAGGTTATGTACACTTATCATAATAACTCACTTTGTACTTAGGAAAATCAACAATGGCAAATATATACAATTCTAAAGTGGTACCAGCCTTTGTATTAGATCTCATTAAAGTGCATCAACAATACTTTAACAATGTCACACAGATCAATAGAGTGAAACCAGCAATAGAGAGAGGAGAGAAAATAAGATGGTTGAGCAATGGGCAGAACACTGGCCCCTACCACTAGACACAGTTCTGTGTGGAGATCCCCCCACCTGGGCAACCTGTAAAATAAAGATATAGCACAAGCCCAGTCCATATATTGTTCTGCAAGTCTTATTCCCTCCTATAATGTTTTTAGCCCCCCAATGTACCTGGTGGAGTCGAGTTCTTCGAAGAGGCGTTGACAGATCCTTCTTGAGCGACCCCCTTTTAAGCGGGAGTCACGGATCACCGAGAGGTGTCGAGAAGCGTCGAGGAACTCGGCGTTCGGCGGCGGGGAATCGACGGCCCTTCTTGAATGCCTTCCCTTTCAAGCGGGAGACACGGGGCGTCGAACGTCCGTCGAGGAACTCGGCGTTCGGCGGCGGGGAATCGACGGCCCTTCTTGAATGCCTTCCCTTTCAAGCGGGAGACACGGGGCGTCGAACGTCCGACAACAAACAGGGTAGAACGGCGTCGATGAGGCGGCAGCATCGATCCAAGCGGTGCTCGTCGACGACGGAGCGTTGGCGTCCTGCAAGACAGAGGCGTGCGGGGCACCTCGATGACAATTGTTCTGGACCGCAAAGATTCGTGAAGACGAGGGCCCAGCAAGGGCGTCGAGTCGTTCGAGTCTTTGTAGTCTTCGGGTGGCGGGAAACCCACTGGCAGGTTTCTCCTCGGCGCGTTGGTCGTCCTCGACTTTCTCCGGCAGGATAAAGCGGTCGAAGGTGCGGACGAGGGAGTCCTTTGATTCAAATGTTCTTAGGCAAGGAGCGGACGGCTCCGGTCGTCGGCGGCATGGCGTCAAGTGGTTCCCACGGCTGGGCAACACAACTTCGACGGGCCTCCAGCGGTTACACAGACCTGCGAACCCTGGTCGACGGCAATGGACTTCGACGGCGGCGATATCCGGGTGCTTCACTTCGATCTCCTCGGCGGTCCCGTCTCGAGTCGGCAGTCTTTCGACGGTCTGACTTCCAGAGCGCTTCGGCAAAGATGGAGCGGTGCTCGATGGTCCCTCGGAGCACGGGAAGAGGGCGCCTTACCAGGTCCTCTCTCAGGTCAGTCTTCGACAATTTCGGCAGCCTTCGGATCGGTCGAAGCAAATGCAGCAGCAAGTCTTCTTCTTCCAGCTGGACGTCGAGGATCAGCAGTTCCAGTTACTCTTAGAGTGGAGACTCAGCTTCTGAACGCTTCTGAACAATTACCAGTGGTGAGAGGTCCCCAGATATACTATTCTCTCTCTCATCCACACTGCTGGCACACACTCAGCAGCCAATCATACAGAAGGGCATTCATGCAGTCAGTCAGCCAATCAGGCACACAGTGCATTCAGGCCACACTCCTCCCTTTCAGACACTCACAACAAGGAATGTGGATTGGGACAAGTACCCAGCCATTCAACACTACATACTGCATTCAGGCCAGTTTCGGGCAGGGCTGTCTCAGTCTTTGTCTCTCATGCCAGAAACCAGACAACCACAACAAGGAGTGTATATTGGTCACATACTCCATTCACCCAGGTCCCACCCACAGGAGGTACCCACAACATACAGTCACTGGGAAGGCTCCAGTCAGTCTAGCTGGGCCTTCACAACAACACCATATATGGAACTTCCACCCAACAGCCAGTCAGGGGGAAGGGACAGAGTCAGGGCTTCCCAGGACTTTGGGAAAACAAGGTAACAGGCAATAGAAAGCAAGAGGCCAAAGGGGCCATCTTGTTTCCTATCAGGAATCAACTGATCCCAATGGCAGGGCCTGGGTATCCCAAAATGGAGGACACCCAGAGCACCTGTCAAATTCAGCATGGAGCTGCCACCAGCCCATACCCTGCTCTGTGGGCCACCCACAGGTGCCCAAAAACATACACTAGGGGCACAGGGTTGTACCCCTACCCATGGGTGCCATAAGGGTATCCCATGGGTCTGTTCACCAAACCAAAAGAGAGAGCTGCACTGCCAGGAGTCCCACATGGACTCCTGGGCAGAAAACACGACAGAACACACGATAAAAAGCAGTAAAGGACAAGGATTCAGAGGCCCTGTCACTCGGATGCATTTCCAGCATCACAGTAGTGACGCAAGCCAGTATACTAACATTTTTCGGTATCTTCTGAAATGACAAAGGGTTTTCCCTATTAGTGCGTTTCAAGAAGCGTGCAGGATAGCCATGCTGGATGAATTAGTCTATGGAAAGATTTGTTTTCTCCGTACAGTCACTTGTAAGACAACAATTGCCCCATATCTTAAAACGTATCTGTATAGTAGGTTGTCGCAAAGCGACTTCAGATGTTGACTCGAGTAGGAATAGATAGTACTGTGATTGGTGTGTAGTGTGCCGTTGGCATGATTGGCGTATATAGCGAGGAAGACCATTTTTACTGGATGGCATCTCATCGTGAATTGTAAATTCGAGTTAAGTTATTAAGCAATAATATCAATGATTCTAAGTCTGAGCAATTGCTTTCCCAAAGTAATAACATTTGGCCGATATATTGCTTCCAAAAACCATGTTTGCATAACATCTATGGTCAGAGTCTGTAACTCAGAAAGGAGTGTAAGGAGTGTAAAGAATGCATGCAGGCCCATAGTGAACGGTATTGATCCAGGTGTGTTCTGCCCTCTGGAGAGTGCAGTGACCCCTTAGAAGGGAAGATGGCCATGCCAACATTCTGGGTGTTGTGGTGCAAACCAGGGAAGGCCTTTGGCAATGCGTAGAATAATTCTTTGAGGGCGGGGAGAGTGGTAAGAGTTGGGAAATTCACATTGCGGTGGGAGAGTGAGTGGGAGTTCCCATAGAGATCCTGTGCTTTCACGCCCCTTAAGACCAGACAAAGCCATTGGCCATGGCTCTACATTGCCAGGGGTTAGCCCTGACTGAGGATCGCAGAGGACTTTGGCGCCAAGCGGTGGGAGAAGGCTAATGACTGGGCGAAGACCATCAGACTTGAAATACTGGACTTGCTGGGCCCCAATACTGATGCAGCAGGCAATCCTACATGCACAATAAATAAATAATAGAGAGCAGAAGTGGAAAGATGGACTATCTGTTATGTCTATCCAAGGCCAGTCCCTCTTATATGACCCAGAATGATCTAAATCTCTCTGTGTCCTGCGATTGCTTGGACCAGTTGATCATAGCCTCCGATAGAGGTCTGTGTGCAGCGAGATCATTAAAGAAAATGCAATTTCAAATGCAAAACATAAAAGACCATTATCTACAATGACATCCTAAACAATATTCTGAGTAAATTACATTAAAATAGAAACATAATACAAATACAAGTGTCACAGCTTTGCTTTAAAAAGTAAAATTATAATGTGTTACATATAGACATTCAAATGTCCAAGCTTCACAATTCTTGCTTGAATGTTTTCCCAAAGCCTGGTTATTGCTAAAATAAATGACACCCGATATCCTTTTCCTTGGCAACAGTATTCTGTCTTTAGCATGTCCAAATTATTCCCGAATTTGTTTAATTTCTTTTTTTTCGAATTTCATCTAACTCACTGCAATATTTTAGGTGTTTTAAAACTTCCAATTCATCTCTTTCATTGAGGAATCTACACAATCTAATTTCCCTTTTAATATTAACCCCTGAGCCTAACACTTCCAAGGTTTCCAATTGGTTGAATCCCAATCTTGTGAACAATGTTCTTCTGTTTTTATCTAGAAAACTTAACACATAAGTTTGAGATTTTAAGTGGTTCGAATACAAGATATTCTTTAGCTACTTAATAGGTTGCTTGAGTTCTTCCTCCACCTTACACCCATCCCTTTTTGGTAACAGTTTGTCTCTATTTGTGAGAGAGGGTAGGTCCAGACGTGGGTCGCTTGCTCGCTGCGCCATAGGGAACCAAGCTGCACCTCACTGATGAGGTCCAACAAGGCTGAAACATGTCTGGGGTTGCTTCTGTTTCTGTGCAGAGGGGACCTGGCCTAGCAGTCCGGGCTGGGCTGCTCCCATTGGTGGCAGTACCTGACTGATTTCCATATGGCTGGACCCCTATTGCAATTGCGCAGATGGGCTACAAAATGGTGGTGTGGAAGGTTGCCCAGAGCAATGCCAGTGGTTCAGATGAATTCAAAACCTTCCACCCATCACTTTTTTGTAATAGTCTCGCTCCGGTCCCACCATTTTGTTTTAAGTTTAAAATCTTTTATCAATGTCACCTCGGGAGATTCCAGTCAGGTTGCCGCCACTCACTGGTTTTAAAGAATGTAGTCTTCATATCTATGAAACTCTTTTTCACCTTGGCTGCCACTGTAGAGGTTTATACCGCCCACCTGAGCGGTGAACCATCCATCCTACAGCTGGAATCATGCCTGGAGGGAGAGTTTTCTGGGTTAGTTTGTGAGTTATTCGTGTACTGATGCCAGTCATGCGCCGTCCACACAAGCAGAGGCCTACTGCGCATTAAAGCGTATAGAAAGCACTTGAAGAGCAACAGACACAAAACTCTGCTGGTATTTGCCCCGTAAGCCGCCGCCTGTTTAACTTCACAGATTGCATCAAGAAACCGGGTTTGCAGTCGCGAAACTAGCAGTTCCTTTCATACCATGGTCTCGGCGGTGAGTCACACATAATAACTACCTAGGGGCATTGTAAGGCTACACAAGCGAAATGAACAAAGCGCTATTCTTCATTGCGCTGGGCACGGAGAGCCAAATACATTTCAAGCCATCATCTGATGGCAGAAAACCTGAGAGGAACATGGGACAAACATATCCAAGAGGTCCATCTTAGAGTTCAACCTAACGGCGGGAGTGGGCAGAGCCTACAATGATTTCTTATGGGAATTCAGAACAAACATAGAGGCCGTTGGACCTAAAGTGGATCCAGATACTGAGTTCTGGTACCATATGACTGTAAATCCCCTTAAGTTCCACTTCCCAGATGAAGCCACTGAAGACTTGAATTGGCCAACACGTGGGTGCTTTGAGATGTTGACCAACTTGTTCGCGATCAACTGATCGTTCATTTCTTTGTTGAAAAGATCGCACAGATCCAGAGGTGCTGTGGTCCAGCAGAGATCACATGTTGGCTGGCGCAATCATATCCGCAAAGGGTGCAGAGCCTGAAAGGGTGCATGAAAGAATGAGCCGGAAGACGGCCGGGGAGCGAAGAAGCAAACGAATGAACGGAGAGAGGAAGGTGGCCCAAGACCATGAAACAAACCAAACTTCAGCTGTAGGACCCACAGTGATGGTGTAAAAAAGGAAAACACAAGAGAATGCTACAGAGGCAGAAGAGATCCACTCGGGACAAGAACTGCACCTTCTTCGCAATGCACGGGGACCCCGTAAAAGTCGGCATAAAGATCCCACTAAGACCAAAAGAAATAGCCTCAGACAGGCTGGACTGGGCCATAGGGCAGTAGGCAATGCCCGAATTGCATGCCCAACATGCTAGTGTAGGCCAGTTTCTTAGGTAAAAATGGGCATGATTTTTGGCAAAAGCGGGCACTTTCATTAGTTAATTTGTTATGCGGCCAGTAGGTTTGGCCAATGTTACTCAACGCATATCCTTTAAAATGCAGACGTTTCAACCCATTGGGTCCCAACACACCCCTAGGGTACTACTCAAACAGTCTGCCAGAAAAGGAATGAGTTGCTCTTTGTTTTTTTTATAACACACTTAATACGGAAAAGGTTCCTAAGTGCGGACCTGGGATTCGAACCTGTGTTGCTTTGCATCTCTTGCTTCCAAGACGAGTGCGTTGCCACTGAGCTAAACTACCCATGTCAAGGATGGCCCATTTGTTCTTTGGTGCCCGGGACAATTGCATGCCCCAGTCCGACCCTGGCCTCCGACTCATCAAAAGGTGAGCCACATTCACGATGTGTGACTTTTCTTGACAAACTGTGGGTGTAATATCAAGGACACAATTTTGCGGAGACTTTGTGGAAAATGTTGCATTTTAAAGCAAACTGCTCCGGTGACATTGTTAAATCCTACCAGCTGCACAGTGCACCAAGTCATTAAAGAGGCTGACACTGGCCCAGAAAAGCATTGCCCTAAGGGTCTGTCTGAGACCAGAGAGGAGTTAGGCACAGGTTGACAGTGACGGTGATAATGCAGTTGTTTATGTGCATTGCAAGTAAGAAATACAACCACTCGTAGGCTCAGGTGGAGCGGTGGGATACACTTGGAAAACTTATGGTAAACACAGTGTCCTACTACACCCTTATTATGGAGTATTAATGGAAGCATTCGTTCTCCCTGCGTGTTCTGTAGACAGACATGATAACACTGACCCTGTAGTTCGCTATTCCGATTCGCTTATCGCTTGATGTGCTTTGCACCCTGAAGTAAACTGCACTGACAATGGGCGTGTGTTACTGGCTGACATACCCCGTAGCAGACGTTGGGGAGAGGCGAGAGTTGGAGCGCTGCTGCATACCCGAACCTCCTGTGCTCTCTCTCTCCACCTGTCGCCTCACCCTTGAGTGATGCAGTTCGTTGCGGTGCATTGCAGTGCAAATATCTTGTAATGCGTGCATCCTAGGGCCTAGGCCTCGAGTTTTGCTCCTCGTGTTGGGACCGGTCCTTCTAGGACCACATTGATGTTTTGCTGCTTTCAGGCAACCGTCTCATGTGTGAAGGTTCTGAAATCTGGGGAAAGGGCTGGGGGGTCCAAATGTCATGTAACCAGATATTCTGTAGGGTCCTAACAGGTAGCTATTCAGAATGGGATGCAGATTGGTGAAACGGTGTGCAATTGTATAAGGAGCAACGCTTTGCCACAAATCCCGCCACAAACACATTTTGACTTTTATATATGTAGATGCATAAAGAGCTTTAGGGGCACTCTACAATATCAACATAGCCGTAGGTGCATACGATTGACACAAGATTGACCTACCGGAGTACAGGACATGTAAGACTTCCTTCAAGGACAGCCATGCACCAGGGAATGTGAGTCCCCTTTCAGACCAAGGATTTCATCCAAGAACAGGCTAGATGAGACCACCAAGGAAGACCAAAAGCCCATGTCCAACTGTGACCCATCATGGGGCTAGCAGAATATTATGGTACGTTCATCTCCGATCTTTCTGCAAAATCAGAGGACATGCACACCAGTCTAAACAAGCATTGACAAAGAAAATAGCTTTGGCTTTTGTGTAGGCATGGGAAAGGTACTTGCCAGGCACTGCCGTAGTGCTATTAACTGGCCATTGATGGAAGGAGGTACAAAATGGTGCGAGTATCAGGGCATCTAATAGGAGTGTCTGGCAAATGCCTAATAAAGATATACAAGTCAAAACTATTGGATTTGCCAATACTTTTTTAAAAGGACTTCAGTGAAGGACACTCCCACATAGTGCCTATAAATGGGGCGGTTGAGGCAGACCTAGATTAGACATTTTTATTACACCAGTATCACGTTTGTAGCTCCAATGAAGTCATTGGGCCTCATTACAAGTTTGGCGTGTGGGGAAAAAGTGGCGGTAATTTCATTACTGCCACTTTTCCTGCACCGCCAAACTACAAGTTTGGTTGCGGGGTGGCTGCATTTACCTGCAGTTCCGAGCTGACGATTGCGGTTCGCTCTCCAAGATCGGTTTTAATTCATAAATTCAAAGAGGACATTCAGTGCTTCTCATTTAAGCTTGTGTGGGACAGACTCCACCCTCTGAAAAAAGTGGGTGGACTCTTTCCACCCGCATGTAGCCTCGACTTGATCTCTGATTAAAGAAAGCTCAAAGAATTCCCATGAGGTGGTGGGGAGGGGTAGGAACTGGGAGGAAATGACCATGGGGATTTACATGGCCGCGGGCAGTCAATGGGTGAGAAAATATCCAAACAACACCTTCAAGCTGTGAGCACCTCCTTATATGTAATTTCTACCTAACTGTACTCCAACGCAATAGTTTATTTATTTATTTATTTCATTTCTATAATGCTAGAGACACGGCCCGAAGGCTTGAAAGCGCTGAAACAGGACACACAACAAATAAGCAGACTTATGCCAGGAGGAACTAGTCAAAGAAAGCAAGTTATTCAAATAAGAAGGTGTTCAATTTGCTTTTAAAGTTTGATAAACTGGGACACAGCCTCAGATCAGGTGGGAGGGAGTTCCACAGATCTGGAGTGGAGGAGGGATCCCCCCTCCTTCACTTGTGACAGTTTGGACTTGGGTGTCTGGAGCAGGCCTGTGTTATTAGATCTCAGACCCCGTTGGGCCGGCGGCCACTTGAGCTGTGTCCCCCGGTATGAAGGGATCTTGTCGTATACGCATGAGTGAGCAATGCTCAAGGTGCGAAACACAACTCTCTTGGCCATGGTCAGCCAAAGCAGTGATCTACAAGCTGTAGATGCGTGATCGGTTTTACGAAGAGCTACCACAACCCTCACTGCGTTGTTTTGGGGTACTTGGAGGTTATTGATTTCTGCTTTAGCCACTCCTTGGAGGATTCCTGCACAGTAATCCAATCGGCTTCTGATGATTGCTCGGGCTAACGTGGCACAGTTTGGGACATCAAGAAAAGGTCTTATCTGTGGCAGAAGTTTAATATAATAGGATGAGTTGGTTACCAAGCTGCTGATATGAGCCCTCATTGAGAGTTCTTGGTCCAAGATGACTCCTAGAGACTTTGCTTTCTTAAGAGTTGGCAAAAGACAGTCAGCAATTTGCATCGACAGGTAGGCTTTGTCCAACTGGCGCAAGTTGGCCCCAGTACCCAGGATGATGATCTCTGTTTTGGCATTGTTAAGAGCTAGTACATTGAGCAACATCCAATGGTGGATCTTGCTGTAGGTGGTGTTGATCATTTCAGTGTCTTTGGCGTATTCGTCTGATAGTGGAAATAGGCACTGTGTGTCGTCCGCTCAGTTAGCATAACACGTTTCTTCAGCATCCAATAGGTCGAATACGTGAGCATAAAGATATTGAAAATGGTGGGGGAGAGGCAGGATCCATGAGGTACTCTACAGTTCAGAGCGGTCCCCTCAGACATTGCCTCCTCATGAAAAACCCTGGCTGTTCACTCTGATAGGGACAAAAGCACCCAGGTGACTGCTTCCTGTGGCGAGAAGGAGGCTCTTTCGCGTAGTCTACAGGCCAGGATGGAGTGTTCCACCAGGTCGGAAGCTGCTGTAAGGTCTAGGAGCATTAGTAGTTAGGCCTTCCCTTTGTCCATGCGTTGTAACATATTTGTCTTCAGGTCAAGTAAAGTGGACTTGCCGCTATGTGCCTTACGTCAATCTGACTGTTTTGGGCCCGGCATCTTATTAGCAGCCAGGAATGCCTGAATTTGCTCGTGTGCAGTTTTATCCAGAATCTTCAGAAGGAAAGAGGAGTTGGCAATTGCGTGATCATTTCCAGCTTTGTCTGGTTCTAAGGTGGGCTTCTTTAAGAGGGGGGTGATCCAGGTTTGCTTGAAATCAGGAGGAACTGACATTTCCTTGAAACATACATTGAAAAATGTAGTAATCATAGGGGTCAGTGGTTGAGCACAGGCTAAAGCACCACCCAACAGCCCAAACCCAAAAAAGACCATGTTACACTGCAGTAACAGAGTAATGAGGTTGCCTCCTTCTGGGCCATGAAGGAAATATTCTGATCTGTAGGCTCTCTGATTCTCCTTTTCCTCTCTGACCTTGGTCACCTTCTACCGGCCACCTGTCCAGACCACCCTCTTCCTCTTGGAATGGGCGGACCCCACTTCTTCTCTCCTCTCCTCTACCTCCCAGCTTCCTCTCCTTGGTGTTCTCAACATCCACCTGGACTCTCCTGACTCCTCAGGGCTTTTCTGCAATCTTTGTGACTCTCTCTCTCTCTCTCTTTCCATTCTACCCTCTGGTCTGACCCACTCTGCCGGACCCACCTTGGATGCTCTCATCACCTCTGACATCCCTCTCTCTAACCCTCTCATGACTCCTCTCTCTTGGACTGATCACTTTCTTCTTTCTTCGCACTTGAAGCTTTCTGTTCCCCTGGCAACGGCCCACCCAGCACTGGCTCCCTCCTTCACGGTCATCCAACCCAAGAAGAGCGTTTCACCTACTGCTGGGGCTGACTCCCATCCTGACACTGCCCTTTCCAACCTTCACCTTTCCATCTCTAACACTCTTGACATCCTTGCCCCTGTCATGAGGACCCGCCTGAAGCCTGCCACCAAGTCCAACTTTTAGTACGTCTCGGACCTGGCACCCTGAAATGCAAGTGCAGAGCAGCTGAACGGAAATGGTGAGCTTCAGGTTCACTCTCTGACAAACTGGCCTGCCACCTACTACAAAGACAATATAGACTCTCCTTCCTCTCTAAAAGAAGAATCTACATTCAAGCACGCATCGCTGCGGCATCTAACAAAACGTCAACACCTTTTAAAATCTGTATTAGTACAAAGGTAGCGGGTGCCCCTCTCTCGCAAGAACAGACATGATAACCTGTTCAGTGGTTATTAACCACTTGAGAGTTCGCAGCCACTGCTTTTACTCACTGTGCCTTTCACAGATGGGAAATATCCATTTGCATATCAGTCTTTGTCCTGCCCAGGGGCAGTCCAGCACCGAAATACAATGGCAATTCCAATCTGAACGAGAGTACCACCAGCAACCCCATACACGTGTTTCACCCTTGTTGGGGATCATCAGTGAGGTGAAGCTGATGCCTCTCTAAGCACAGTGAGAGGGAGACCACGTCTGGTTGCCCCCAGGAGACCTAGGGTTACCAATCCCAGGTTCCTTAACAAATAGTACAAAGGTAGCGGGTGCCCCTCTCTCGCAAGAACAGACATGATAACCTGTTCAGTGGTTATTAACCACTTGAGAGTTCGCAGCCACTGCTTTTACTCACTGTGCCTTTCACAGATGGGAAATATCCATTTGCATATCAGTCTTTGTCCTGCCCAGGGGCAGTCCAGCACCGAAATACAATGGCAATTCCAATCTGAACGAGAGTACCACCAGCAACCCCATACACGTGTTTCACCCTTGTTGGGGATCATCAGTGAGGTGAAGCTGATGCCTCTCTAAGCACAGTGAGAGGGAGACCACGTCTGGTTGCCCCCAGGAGACCTAGGGTTACCAATCCCAGGTTCCTTAACAAATAGTACAAAGGTAGCGGGTGCCCCTCTCTCGCAAGAACAGACATGATAACCTGTTCAGTGGTTATTAACCACTTGAGAGTTCGCAGCCACTGCTTTTACTCACTGTGCCTTTCACAGATGGGAAATATCCATTTGCATATCAGTCTTTGTCCTGCCCAGGGGCAGTCCAGCACCGAAATACAATGGCAATTCCAATCTGAACGAGAGTACCACCAGCAACCCCATACACGTGTTTCACCCTTGTTGGGGATCATCAGTGAGGTGAAGCTGATGCCTCTCTAAGCACAGTGAGAGGGAGACCACGTCTGGTTGCCCCCAGGAGACCTAGGGTTACCAATCCCAGGTTCCTTAACAAATAGTACAAAGGTAGCGGGTGCCCCTCTCTCGCAAGAACAGACATGATAACCTGTTCAGTGGTTATTAACCACTTGAGAGTTCGCAGCCACTGCTTTTACTCACTGTGCCTTTCACAGATGGGAAATATCCATTTGCATATCAGTCTTTGTCCTGCCCAGGGGCAGTCCAGCACCGAAATACAATGGCAATTCCAATCTGAACGAGAGTACCACCAGCAACCCCATACACGTGTTTCACCCTTGTTGGGGATCATCAGTGAGGTGAAGCTGATGCCTCTCTAAGCACAGTGAGAGGGAGACCACGTCTGGTTGCCCCCAGGAGACCTAGGGTTACCAATCCCAGGTTCCTTAACAAATAGTACAAAGGTAGCGGGTGCCCCTCTCTCTCAAGAACAGACATGATAACCTGTTCAGTGGTTATTAACCACTTGAGAGTTCGCAGCCACTGCTTTTACTCACTGTGCCTTTCACAGATGGGAAATATCCATTTGCATATCAGTCTTTGTCCTGCCCAGGGGCAGTCCAGCACCGAAATACAATGGCAATTCCAATCTGAACGAGAGTACCACCAGCAACCCCATACACGTGTTTCACCCTTGTTGGGGATCATCAGTGAGGTGAAGCTGATGCCTCTCTAAGCACAGTGAGAGGGAGACCACGTCTGGTTGCCCCCAGGAGACCTAGGGTTACCAATCCCAGGTTCCTTAACAAATAGTACAAAGGTAGCGGGTGCCCCTCTCTCGCAAGAACAGACATGATAACCTGTTCAGTGGTTATTAACCACTTGAGAGTTCGCAGCCACTGCTTTTACTCACTGTGCCTTTCACAGATGGGAAATATCCATTTGCATATCAGTCTTTGTCCTGCCCAGGGGCAGTCCAGCACCGAAATACAATGGCAATTCCAATCTGAACGAGAGTACCACCAGCAACCCCATACACGTGTTTCACCCTTGTTGGGGATCATCAGTGAGGTGAAGCTGATGCCTCTCTAAGCACAGTGAGAGGGAGACCACGTCTGGTTGCCCCCAGGAGACCTAGGGTTACCAATCCCAGGTTCCTTAACAAATAGTACAAAGGTAGCGGGTGCCCCTCTCTCGCAAGAACAGACATGATAACCTGTTCAGTGGTTATTAACCACTTGAGAGTTCGCAGCCACTGCTTTTACTCACTGTGCCTTTCACAGATGGGAAATATCCATTTGCATATCAGTCTTTGTCCTGCCCAGGGGCAGTCCAGCACCGAAATACAATGGCAATTCCAATCTGAACGAGAGTACCACCAGCAACCCCATACACGTGTTTCACCCTTGTTGGGGATCATCAGTGAGGTGAAGCTGATGCCTCTCTAAGCACAGTGAGAGGGAGACCACGTCTGGTTGCCCCCAGGAGACCTAGGGTTACCAATCCCAGGTTCCTTAACAAATAGTACAAAGGTAGCGGGTGCCCCTCTCTCGCAAGAACAGACATGATAACCTGTTCAGTGGTTATTAACCACTTGAGAGTTCGCAGCCACTGCTTTTACTCACTGTGCCTTTCACAGATGGGAAATATCCATTTGCATATCAGTCTTTGTCCTGCCCAGGGGCAGTCCAGCACCGAAATACAATGGCAATTCCAATCTGAACGAGAGTACCACCAGCAACCCCATACACGTGTTTCACCCTTGTTGGGGATCATCAGTGAGGTGAAGCTGATGCCTCTCTAAGCACAGTGAGAGGGAGACCACGTCTGGTTGCCCCCAGGAGACCTAGGGTTACCAATCCCAGGTTCCTTAACAAATAGTACAAAGGTAGCGGGTGCCCCTCTCTCGCAAGAACAGACATGATAACCTGTTCAGTGGTTATTAACCACTTGAGAGTTCGCAGCCACTGCTTTTACTCACTGTGCCTTTCACAGATGGGAAATATCCATTTGCATATCAGTCTTTGTCCTGCCCAGGGGCAGTCCAGCACCGAAATACAATGGCAATTCCAATCTGAACGAGAGTACCACCAGCAACCCCATACACGTGTTTCACCCTTGTTGGGGATCATCAGTGAGGTGAAGCTGATGCCTCTCTAAGCACAGTGAGAGGGAGACCACGTCTGGTTGCCCCCAGGAGACCTAGGGTTACCAATCCCAGGTTCCTTAACAAATAGTACAAAGGTAGCGGGTGCCCCTCTCTCGCAAGAACAGACATGATAACCTGTTCAGTGGTTATTAACCACTTGAGAGTTCGCAGCCAATCCTACTGCAGTGTCTCCCTCTACCACACCTACCCAGGCCCTATGCTCGGCCCGGGCCTCTCATTTCACCACAAAAACTCTCCTTACTCTCATCTGCCCCCCTCCCTCCCTCTACCTCTCTCAGGACCTCCTTGGCCACCCCTTATCCCCTCCTCCTCCTCTCCTCCTTCTCTCCTGTCACACCTGATGAGGTTTCCAGACAAGTCCGGTCTCTGAAAGTCTCATCCAAACAGGTGTCTGCCTGCCCCTCCAGAACTATTAAGGACAACATTGACTCTCTCGCTCCAGCATTGGACGATCTCTGCAACCACTCCTTTGCCACTGGAGTTTCTCCACTCAAACACTCATTTGTGCGCCCCCTGCTCAAAAAGTCTTCTGCCGACCCCTCCATCCCAGCACACTATCACCCAATTTCTATTACTCATTTCCTGGGCAAACTCCTGGAGAAATTGGCCATCTCCGAGCTAACCCTCCACACTGAATCTGTTGGTTGTCTCCATGACCATCAGTCTGGCTTCAGTGCAGCCAGAGGTACGGAAACTGCTCTCCTGAACACCCATGAAGAATTGCTCTCTGATCTTGACTCTAACTCTCCCTCTGTCCTCATTCTCCTTGACCTTTCTTCTGCCCTTGACACAGTGAACCACAACATCCTGATCACTCGTCTCTGAGATACCCTGGGCATCACGGATCAGGTTATGGTGTGGATATCCTCTTTCCTCTTGGACCAACTGTCGGGGGGAAAATTCTGCCGGGGTCGGCCGGGCCGTCCGCAGACCTCCGGGCAGGGAGGCCCCAACTCCTCCCGTATATCCCAGAAGAGATAGAGTATGAGACACACACAAGAAGCAAGGTGACTCTGCCGTTTATTATACAAAAACGGCAGGGATAGGTCAAGGATTGTACGCGTCCGTCCTGACACACACACAATCGTGGGGCTCGCAGGCCCTTTTTACCTTAGTATGACGCGCTACTTGCGTCACCTTAGAAAGTTAGCAAAAAACCTATCGCCACTCTTAATTGGTTGCTCGAGTGGTAGGGTTAGCATAGCATACGTATAGAGAACAATATTAGTGGACAAGGGTTAGTCAGGTGATATATCTGGGTTGTCCCTACAATTAGATACATGAGAATTGTTACATGAAGACTCCTGATGATTGGTTAATGTTAATGGCGTCAGTGATAAGAGCCCCATGTTTTGATTGGTGCGCCCGCGAGCTTCCCAGCCTGGGACCATCGCTGTTCCCAGCTCTCGGTGTACCTGTCATTTGCAACAATGTTTCACTATGAGTACGTGCAGACAATGTGAGGACTTATTCATGAGCTGGAAAGCCGACTACTCCCACTGTCGCAGATGTCCATTGACCCTTTTAAGTGTATCTGCCTGTGTCTTGTAACGAGGGATCCAGACGCCTTCTTTCTCCTGGGATTGGCATCCTGTCAGGTTCGGCTTGGTCACGTGAGGTGGGACCGTGTTTGAGGCAGAATTCTGCACAATTAATATTGTTTTTCCACTGTGTGCCTGGTTTAATTTGCAGGTGCGACTTTAACGTTGGTGCGCGGCGTGCCAGGTTGCAACATCGTGCCCTTGATGGTCTGCTTTTGGAATGTGGGTTTGCAACATTACGACCTTGGCTGTCTGCCTTCGCCAGGCTCATTCTGCAGGATCAGCAACCTGACTTTTGTTCTTTTAACGTCCATGGGAGCTCTTGCTTGCGGCCTACTTAGGCCTGGTGTATAGGTGGAACCGTTTGGTGCACAGGCGCTTTAGGTTATAGTATCATATTGTCTTATGACCAGTATCGTGTCTTCGTTATATTTCTCATTATGGCACCTGGGTTTAGGAGAAGCGTAAGCAAGCTCTTTAGATGAGTTCATGATGCGTCTTGCGTTTCTGCATTTTGAGAGCCTATGTGGAAAATAATAAAGATGCACGTCCGTGAGTATGTCTGTCGCCTACGTCATAGCACTGGGTATATTCTTCGTGTAGATTGGTGCGGGAGTGTCCAGCGTGTATATTGGCACAGGTGTGCTGACCGTTGGCTAGGTCGTCATGGCATCTCTAACGACGTGTAGGTTTTAGTCTAGTTGATCCGTGCCGCAGGTATCGGCATGGGCAGGGCGGCCTGCTGGGCAGGCAGATGGACACATCCGTATGTTCCTGTACCAGGGTATTTGGTCATCTGGTAGATGGGCAAACTCTTCTCGTGGCGGGTGTCTGGGCCGTGATCCTTTAGGCCAGGCGCGAGAGGGGAAGGACGGGAGCCTGTTTTTCCATTCTCCCACTTCAGTCCCCCCTCTGGTCGACTTGTCGACCACAAACATATCCTTTTCGTTATCTCCTCTTACTCTCCATATCTTAGTTATTCCTCCTAAATGTCCATAGTGGTTAACATGATCTTCAAATGACCACTACATATATTCACATGTTCCTCCAGGAGTACAGTATACCCATTTCCCTATGTAACTCCTGGGATTTCTTGGGTTCTCGATCTTCACCGATGGTGGGTCCAGGTGGTTGGTGATGATCTGGTTGCGCAATTTCTCTCTCTCTTGTATTATTATGCCTGTGTGCTGGCCGTCATCTGCTGGCATCAATGGGTGCATACCGACCATTTCAAGCAACTCGTCAGTAGTGCGTGCCTTCCTGGCCTTCCAAAACCTTATTATGATCAGTGTAGCTCCAGCCAAAATAGTACAACCAACTATAATTTTCAGTCCATCTGACAGCCAAGATGGCATCCATGACCATAATAGCGAAAACCAGCTCTCATCCTTTTTCACGCCTTTACTTTCATCCATCATTTTGGAGTGCATCTGGGCCAATTGTGAAACTGCTTCTGTCAGTGTACCGTTGTCAGCATCGTTGGCAGGAATGAACGTGCAGCATGATTGTCATATCTTTGCGCAGACTCCTCCTTCCATGGCTGTGAGGTGGTCCAATACATATCTGTTCTGAAGTGCTACCATCCTTATAGCTCGCAGCTCCTCTTTTATTGCGTTGAATCCATTTACTGTAGAATTGATGGTCATCATTAGTTCCCATCTAGTTATCTGGAGCCATTTTGCGTTTGCGTAAGCCTGCAGTCCCGGATGGATTATTGAGGAGAAGAACATTGCTGCTCTGCTGAATAGTCTGTGTTCTGGCGGAATTGAAGTGAGTGCTGTTTCCGACCTTCCCCATAGGTAATTTCCTGTCAGAGGTTCTCCTTGTCTTTTCCTTCTATTTAGGACAGTATTATTGCCGTTGGTCCTGTTTCCTGGCTCCTCCCGAGGTGGTGCAGATCGCTTCTTTCTCTTGTCCCCTTCATCCATTTTGGGAAACTTCGCCACATTCACATGCTTCTGGGGTACCACTAGTGATGGTACATTGACGTGCACCATCGTGCATACACCATTCCACAGAGGGGGCAGTGTGTGGTATGCCTTTTCTCCACAGGCCCAGTAATGGTCCATTATTACTGCTGTTCCTGCTCCCCCCTCAGGTAACTCCATCACGCTTGCACAGTTGGTGTTGTATCCTACGTCCACCTCTCCTTTATGTTGGTAGCATACCTTAGGCGCAGTCAGCGGCAGTATTGTTATTGGGTCTTCATCCGTCTCTATCCACGTGAGCATGGGCACGTACTTGATCCAAGTCGTCCAACATCTGTGGTTGTGTGCATCGATAGTTGAAATAGTTTCTTTTGTTACCATGTTGCTGCCAATCACTACTATCTCCCATTTGTTGTCCAAGTACACCTTCCCCGTTATCGTCACCAGTGGCCTCTCCCAGCATCCTGGTTTACCAGGAACTTCAGTGGCGTACCAATCGCATGGTAAATACTGCAGTGTTACTTCCTTTGTTTCCCCTTTTGCAGGACCACTTGTTATGTATCTGAATGCTTCAGCATGTAAACTGCTCTTGTGGTAACTCAAATAAGTCTTGAGGAAGTTGTTTTCGTATGGGTATGAGTCTCGTGTTTTCCACACCATATGCACCACTGTCCCTTGAAATCTTCCTTTTGTTTGGAACAGTGCCAAGTATATTATGCATCGTGCTGACTTTTCATCTATTTCTGTGGCAACAAATGTTCGAGAAGCGCTCATGGCGTATGGTATTAATGAGCAAACGTAGCAGTTGTCTTCTGTTGTCTGCTTAGCAATGCGGGTCATGTGTTGGTACCATATGTTGTTTGAGACGTGTGCTGAATCTTGTATATAATTGTCAATACCTTTATTATCTGAGTATGTGCTGCGTTGAACTCTATTTTGTTTGTGCGCAATTTTACTAGTATCACCTGACGTAACACCTGTTGCAGCTGGGGATGGGGTGGATTAGGTTGGGGTACAGCAATAATATTGATAGCACAGCTGTACTGCCATACAGAGGCAGCCAAGAACCCGGTGATCATGAAAATCCCTATTATTTTTATTACACATGCTAATTTCACCGGCATTTTGCTCTTACCTTGCTGCAGTCCGGCAGCGTATTCTTGCGACGTTAGAGTTGCACGCCTGAAAATTCTCAATATGCTGGTTATTAAATGTTAGTTAGCTCTCCCTATCAAATAGTCATTCAGTGCCCAGGCGAAGAGCTGTTCCCACGCTAATCTAAGCGATCTATCTCTTAGGGCAGGCAAGTATGGGTGGAGGTGGGGCATTGAGTATTCTATGGCCAAGAGGAATGCTGTGTAGTAGACACGTACCCTTTTCCTTTTCAGGTACGTTGGCCTTTTTATTTCATATACAAATTGGTGTGACAATTCTTCTGGGTAGTTATCGTCTGAGGGTACCATCTACTCCTGGGCAGTGAATTTGTTAGTTATCTATTTTCTTAGCAGTACAATAATACACAGTTCCTGCATGTGCGAGAGAAAAGAAAAGAGAGCATTCACGTGTTTACATGTGTACGTGTGCGAGACAATGTCCTTCAATTCAGGTATTACTGCAATGGGGGTAGGGTCAGTGGGTGGTGGGCAAGGGGTTTGGGCTCAACTGGCGGGAGTATCTTTACTCTTTGAGCGTGTGACCATGGGGTGGGCAGTATGGGGATCACCCCTTTCTTCTTCAGTTATTGTCTCTGGGGAGTCTGGGGAGTGACAGGGTATGGGAACACTTGGGCCGTTGGCTGTGGTAGAACTTTCTTCCTCCGTTGGTGATGTTGTTGCTGTTCTCCCAATGGACCTGTCGGTGGCGCTGGGGCGGTCTGTGGTTTGTAGATCTTTACATCGTGTAGGTGGTTCCAGGCACGCTTGTCCTGTAGCTTTACTGCTCTCGTTGATACCTCCTCTACCAGATGGGGGCCAGTGAATCGTGGACTATTCCACTTCCTGTTGAAATTGCGAAGTAGTACGTGGTCACCTTTAGCAATTTTACACAGTCCTTCCTTTTCCAGTTCTTTATCCGCGTCTTCTTGTTGATTGCTGTTAGACCCGCCCCGTGTGCGCTCGAGCTGTTGAGACACAAACACTACACTAGTAATCAAAGAAGACACATATTGGTACATTTCATCACCAAGAACACTCGCTGTGCTTTCGTGGTCGGTAAATGCTCTTGACGTTGGCGTTAGGGGAAGGCGCATTTGACGTCCGGTAACCACCTCGTGAGGGGTGAGGTGGTGGTCAGACCCTGGTCTATTCCTTAGCTCAAATAGGGCTAATGGAAGGCAATATAACCAACTCTTTTTTGTTGTTTGCTGTATCTTTGCAATTGCCTCCTTTAATAGGCCATTCAGGCGTTCACATACACCGTTGGCCTGTGGGTGGTATGCACATGCAAATTTATGCTTGATGTTCAGCAAGGATGTGATGTGCTGGAACATTTCCTTTGCGAAATGTGGGCCATTGTCTGACCTTAACACCTCGCACACTCCCCACCTGGGGAAGACCTCCCTCACTAGGAATTTAGCTGCTCTAAATGCATCTGGGTGTGAACAGGGCCCTGCCTCAACCCACCTAGAGAATGGGCATACTACTACAATCATATACCTATTTCCTTGACATATGTTGATCATATCAACATAGTCAATATGGAGATGCCGGAAAGGTCCCTCTGGCCGGGGTATAGTACCTCTTATCACCTTTAGAATATGGCCGGCCGAAAACTGTTGGCATGTGAGACAATTACTGATAAAATTTGACACATGAGAATTTAACTCGGGGCAGAACCAGTCTTCCCTAATTCGTGCTGCAATTACTTCCTTGCCTGTGTGGGCTGGATGATGTAGTTGGCTCAGGGCGGTGTTCAAAAGTGCCAATGGTATTACAACCTTTCCAGTGCCACCCTGGCGCCATAGTGCGTCGGTCGGTGACATTGTACATCCTCTTTTTACCCATATTTCTTTTTCGGCCATTGGTGCAGCCGCTTGTAGCTACATAATCTGTGTGGCTGGGAGATGGGTGTACCCTTCTCTTATCAACATCTCCTTAGCCATTCCCCTCCCTCTCCCTCTCTGTGACTTTGGGGGGTTCCATATCTCACCAAAGTATGTAGCATACTTCGCATGTGCGTCTGCTGCTGCATTCCCCTTCGAGACGTGGTCCTCACCATTGGTGTGTGCGGTGCATTTTACTAAAGCTAATTCTTGGGGGTCATTTATTACTTCAATTAGTTCAGCCAATAAGAGGGCATGTTGCACGGGAGTGCCATCAGCTCTCCTAAACCCTCTTCTTCTCCATTTCGACAACCCTGAGTGGACGGTGGATGTAACATATGCGCTGTCGGAGTATATGGTCACCCGTTTGTGAAAGCTTTCCTTCAACGCCAAGATCAGTGCAACTAATTCCGCGGCTTGGGCGGAGTAATGCTGTGGTAATTGTACACATTTCATTGCCACACACACCGGTACCTCCATCATTTTTACCACTGCAGCCCCAGTCCTCCTTACTCCATCCCTTTGATCGATAGTTGATGACCCATCAATAAACAAGAGTTCACCTCCCTCTAGTGCGTTTTCTTCAACCTTTCTAGTACATGAGTACATTTCAGTTATTTGCGTACAGTCATGGGCATAATCTCCCTCCTCAATTACTTCTGCTAGGAACCTTGCAGGGTTGACCGTGCTACATCTAACAATTGATAGTTCAGCTCTGGATAAAATGATCTCATAACCTGATGCTCTTTGCGTGGTTAGGGTGGATTTAGGTTTATTCAATATCGCAAATAGTGCATGTTCCACAAATAGTGTAGTTGGGCACCCCATGGTGATTGCTGATGCTTTTTCCACCGCAAAAGCAGCTGCGGCGAGACCTTGTTCGCAAGGGAAGTGGCCTAACATCACAGGATCTAAGTGGCCGCTGTAAAATGCTACTGGTTTGTAGCCCATGCTTGTTTTTTGAGCCAATACTGCTTTCATTACTGCTGAATCGCAATGTGAAAATATAAAAAAGCGCCGCTCATAGTCTGGGGATGCCAGTACCGGAGCAGTTGATATCGCATCTTTCAATTCATCAAAAGCCTCTTTCATTTCCATCGTCCACCCCAGCTTTTTCTCCCCTTTATTAGCTTCCCTTAACGCCTCAAGCAGGGGTCCTATGTACGAGCTGTAATCAAATACCCATGCTCTACAGTAGTTGCACAGCCCCAGGAACTGCTGCAGTTCCCTCACAGTTTGTGGCATTGGAGTGTTTAAAATGGCCTGTGCTCTTTGTGGTGCAATCTTTCTTCCATGTTGGGATATAAATTGACCAATGTAAAGTACCTGTTCTTGACAGTACTGTATCTTTTCCATGTCTACCTTGTAACCTTTTTCAGCCAATATTGTCAACATCTTTAAGGAGTCCTCTCTGCATGTTCTTTCGTTTGTACTGCAAATTATTATGTCATCCACATACTGCAACACTGTGCTTTCCACTTCAATGTTACCCAAATCCATCTGTATGACTCTATTAAAAATTGAGGGTGATTCGCAATACCCTTGTGGCAATCTGGTGTGCTTCCACTTTGTGTTTCTGTAAGTGAAGCTCGTCAGATCTTGTGAGTCTGGGTGTAGTGGTATTGAGAAAAAAGCATTTTTAAGGTCGATCACTGTAAATCGTGATGCTTCTGCTGGAATGCCACACAATATTGTGGCCGGGTTTGCTGCTACGGGATATTCCGCTTCTACTATGTTGTTCAAGGGCCTGAGATCCTGTATGAAGCGCCAAGACCCCCCTTTAGCCTTGCGCACTGGGTACACAGCCGTGTTACATGGTGATTCTGAGGGGACCAATATATCATTATTTATAAGGGCCGTTATGGTTTCATATATGCCCTCATCTGCCTCTTTTGATAGTGGGTACTGTTTTACTCTGGGGAGTATTGCACCTTTTTTCAATTTTATTTTTACTCCCCCTATACTTTTTATGCACCCCACGTCATAGGGGCCAGTAGTCCACAATGATGTGGGTACCTTTGATATATCCTCCTTAAAGAAGGGGACTAGGGTGCATGCGGGTGCCTCAAGTGCCATTGCAATTTTCTGTGCTACTTGTTTGTAAGCCACTCTTAGCCATATTTCCACACTCATCATAAACACCATTTCGCCTTCCTCCTTTTCATCTGAGAACAGCTCCTCATCTGACACCTGGGTGAGCCTACATCCTTCTGCTAATGCTATCACGGCCCTCCATGCTCTTCCTTCTCTGTCTTGGGCATGTACAGCAATGTAATCAGCTGTTGCAATAATGCTTGCAATGTCCATTAGAACCACCTTTCCTTCTGGTTCATTAACAGGTGTTTCTGGTCTGAACAGATAGGCTGCTGGCCTCCTCCATATTTTCCCTTCTATCCCTGGCATCCATGCAATTGCCATATCTGTTCCATACTGAAATAGTTCGCCATCTACTGGCTCCGCCCTAATCGCTGTCTGTCCGCAGTATGCTTGCATAATCTGTCGTGCTGTGAGCATGTTAATCCCTGGAGTAGAGCAAATTATGCCATCCTCAGTAAAGGAGATCGTCATATTCAACATGTTCATTATGTCTCTCCCCAGTATATTTACTGGTGAGGCACTATAATATAGAAGTGGAACTGACAGATCATAATCTCCAATAGATAAGGGAATGTTATCAGTAAAGGGAACCAACCCTCTAGCCCCAGAGAATCCTTGGGTGTTCATGGCTTACCTTCCCTTATGCAAGACCGGGTCGCCCCGGTGTCAACAAGGAATGATAATTTTTTGTCACCTATCGTTACCTCTATGCGTGGCTCCTCCGCACT
Source organism: Ambystoma mexicanum (assembly GCF_040938575.1). NCBI lineage: Eukaryota > Metazoa > Chordata > Amphibia > Caudata > Ambystomatidae > Ambystoma > Ambystoma mexicanum. The sequence goes on from NC_090932.1 coordinate 1,630,571,924, forward strand.
ATTAGGTGTTACTGACAGGATGGGACACACCAAGGCCGTCTGTGGGCTGTCCTATTGAGGGTACAACGACTGGCCATTTCCGGTATAAGGGTTGTGTCCCAAAACCGTCACCCTACCCAGTTGTGTTTGTGGTGCTTGGGGTTGTTGTGTCATCGCTACCTGTTGTTGTGGCAGTGAATATATTTGTGGCTGTTGTTGTGTTAATTGTTGTTGTTGTTCATTTCCCTGTTGCAACGTCTGCTGTTGTGGTAGGCCCTGCTGTTCCTGTGAGGGCCTTGGTTGTCCCTGATCACTCCATGATGGTGTTCCTGGTCTAACTCTACACGTGCGTGACATGTGCCCTAATAGTCCACAGCTCCAACACACCAGTGGTTCCCTACTCTGCCATGGAAAGCTCCCTGTGTTGTCCTGGTATACTGGTTTCCCTGTGGGGTAGGAATTTCTAAGTCCTCCCACCTGCTGCTGGGTGCTATATCCGTATCCTCTCCCTCTCATAATTCCTCCTCTCCCCCGGTTATAATTATAATACCCTGCTCCTGCCGTTGTATTTCCTCCCCCCATGTTGGTCGTGTATGGTTGGATTGGCGGCGCTTGTTGTGCTATAGCCGGTGAAGGTGGCATTTGGGAGGAATCTTGTGCAGCCACTACTTGTGTGGGGCTTTGGGTCATTGTTGTAGGTTTAGTTATTAGTGTCCCTTCCATTGTATATTTAGTAAGCTTTTTCTGTACTAGTTTAGCCTCTTCCGTTTTCCTGTCCTCTTCCTTTTGTTTCATTTTTCCTTGCCATGTCCTGCAATCATGCACTATAGTCAGTTGTATTTCTGGCCATGGTTTTGCTTCCATTCCCACTACTTTCTTTAGTTGTTTCTGAACTCCTTCTGGGAGCCCTTGTACCAGTATATGGTAAAATATTGCTGGTGTTTTATCCCATTGTTCTCTAGTTTCCATGCGCCACTTCTCTTGGATTTCCTGGATATAATCAACAGGATCTTCGTTCTCACGCATCTTGCGGGAGGTAATTGCTCCTATGTCTGATGTGTCTGGGTACTGTACCCTCAGTGCCTGCCATAGTGCATGTCTGCAGTTTGCGAATGGTGCCCCATCATGCGATGTGTTTGTTATTGTTACCCCATGGAATCCCGCTCTCTTCCAAATGTCATCCGCTCTATCCCCTAATATTGATATTAAAAGGCCCTTTACATCTCCTACCGCCAGTTTCTGTCCTGTGGTGTGTTTTTCCATTTCATATATCCATTTACCCGCACCTCCACTTAATGATGGGAGCCTGCATTTTATATTTTCTTTATCGGTATGCTTCCAAGGGACATACTGTGGTCTAACCCCTCCTCTCTCCAAAAGTGGCATTAAGTTATGTCTTGTTTCACCCTTTGTGTTCCATAATATCGAGTCCTCACACCCTTCCTCCTCTTCTCTTTCTTCTACATCTTCAACTTCGTCCATATTTCCCCTGCTCGTAACTCTTTCCTCTCCATCTTTTCCCCTTCTTCCATCATTTCCTGTATTTAATGTGGGCATGTGTATTCGTCTTTCCTGCCTGCGACTAGGGAGGTCTCTAAACCGGCATGCATAGGGTGTCAGTTCGTCTGTGAAGGGCGCGAGTTTTATTTTGCGTAACGAGCGTGAGGTGGTTGAACATGTAGGGTGCGATGGGGGAGGGCGTGATGGGGATGGTGCGGCCTCATGTGCCTGTCTTTCCGCTATTCCTTTCTATCCCTCCTCACTTCTCCCCAGCTCTTCCTTTCTCCTACTGATCCATGGTGAGTCTGTGTTGGTCCGGGTGATGTATAGTTTATCTAAGCTTTCCCTTTCACTGTTTCTTCCTTCCTTTTCCACTCCTTCTTCTTCCTCACTACAAAAGCTAGTCGTAAACGGCACCCCCCACTCGGTCTTTTTCCCCTTGATCGTTACTGTTTGTAAGTCTATTAGGTCCAGTTCTCCTTTTCCTCCTTCATCAACCGCTCCCCTTTGTGCTGATGTTGTTGCTACTTCTGTGTTTCTACATACATCCCCCCATGCTCTACTCTCCCTTCTCCTATCTTCTCTTTCTCCTTCATTTCTCTCCTCCATCTCCCTACTATTTTCCTCCCTTTTCCTTTTTAATTCCTCCATCACTTCACTTCTCATCTGTTCCAATATTCTTTCATCCTCTTTCTTCCTTTCCCATTTCTCCCTTTCTCTTTCTACTATACTCTCTAACACCCTTCCTTCTTCGTATTTCTTAGTTGTTTCTGATAGTAGCCTCCTCTTCCACATTGCCATTTCTTTTTCTTTTTCTTCTTCTTCCCTTTTCTTTTCTCGCAGCACTATTCTTGATACCCTTTCTGCTGCTGCTTTTACCCTTTCAGCTTCTCTCCTTTGCTCCTCAGTTCGTTCCCTTATTTTTTCCAATTCGTTCTTACCTTCTTTCCTTTTCCTCGCTCTCTCTCTCTCTTCCCTCTCGAGCTGCTTGATCAATTCATTCTGCTCATCCCTTAATTTTGCTAGTTGTTCCTCCAAAATCTCTTCCTTTTGTCTTAACAGCTCTTCCCCCCTCATTTCACTCTCCCTGGCATTATCCTTGTTTGATTTCTTTACTACCTCCTTCTCTTCTCCTGTTAATGAACCTCGTAATTTTAATAATATCTGTGCAGCTACCCACTCATCATTTCCTATTTCCACAGTCTGGTCTTCTCCGGTCCACCCCTCCCCTGCTGGCACCTTCCTATGAGCTACATATGGTGGAGGGCTGTATGCCGGGTTCGAGTATCCCTCAGCCGCCCTTAACTGTCCTCTTTCTATTTCTTCTAATTCTCTTAAAGGGTACAACCCCCTTCCCTCTGCTTTCACTCCCTTTGCTAGGGGTATATCGTTGCTCGGTTCCTGTTTTATTTCATCTGTTTTATTATTCTTTTCTCCTCCCTCTCCTCTGTTTCCCGTGTTCTTTTGGTCCTCACTCCCCTGTTTCCCATCCTCTCCTTCCTCCTTAATCTCTTTGTCTTCCGGTATTTCCCCCATAGTGAACATTCCATTTGGTCCTGGTCGGGACCCCTGGAACATCCTCCATAAGTTAAACACCTCCACGTGGTTTGCCAACTTCTTCCCTTTATATGTATTGTGCAGATGGTTTAATAATGAATGCTGGACATATGGATCGAAGCTACCATTAGGCGGCCACGGTGTCAGCATTTTGTTATCCGTCCCCTGGGTCCATTCTATGCTATACTTAATCAGTTTCTCCCTATGGGGTGGCAGTGTTGTGCATATGTGTTGTAGTGGGGTAGTGAGGGTGTTCCCCTCCCCCACCCTCCCGATCTTGTCCCGTATGACATAGTAGCGCTCCACTTGCTACCCTTCCCCTATCTGGTAGCAGTTTATCTCACTAGTAGTTTACAATATACAACCTTATGTCGTTACCTGGCCCCGTAAGTTTGGGGACTTACGATAGTCCGCTAAGGAAAATTATATAAAAAATATAGTATGTTACATTTGTATATTTTCTCCTGTCTTTCTTTCTTTATACAACACCCTTACGGCCCCCTGCGGCCGAGGCGCACGTAGCCCTCTGCGGCTGCGTACCCCTTATGACGTTCTTATACAGTTGTCCTAATTTCACGTGCTCCTCCCCCTTCTACACTTGCCGTGGCCGGCGTTCTCCGTGCGCAGCCACGTTCCCTGTTTCGCCTTTCCCCGATCAACTCAGTTACCGTTTATCTCCGTTTCCACTCCCTTACCACACTTCTCTTCCCCATCACTCTCAAAACAGAGATGCCTTGTGTTCGCGATATCCTATGAAAGCCCTACTGGTGACATCACCGACCTCTTCGAGCTACTAGTAAGTTCTTCATATATTCTTTAAGTTCAAAATACACTTGCAATCTACCCCCGTTACCCTTACAGCTGTCTTCCTGTCACTCCTGGAACAAGGTAATCAAATCAATAATATAATCGGACTGCGCACACTGCGTCGCCTCGCGTGTGATACGCCCCTCGACAGGAGGGCTTAACCAGCCAATTATCTTCCGTATTGGGCAACTAACTAGCTACCGCCTACAGGGAAACGTCATCTACCTATCGAGTGTCTTGCTCGAACAATAGGGATCCTCATCTACTCATTGATCAATAAATGCCAAATCGTAGGAAACCATACACACACACAAACCCTTACACGTAGTCGCGACCTAGGCCAATCAGTGTCTACGAGCGGCCGCACATGATGTTTTCGTGCTCCGCCCCCTCCCTTCGCGTAACGTAGCCGACTGCCCTTGCACTTGTTCGGCTACCATTCATTCCATTTCCAACACTAGATTGTCAAACCTTCGCCGCGCACCTGTGTAACACCTCCCACCTCCCGTATTTAATTCCTCCCCCTTACCCTCACAATTTCACATTGCTTGTTGTGCGTGGCATGCTCACCAAGTTCTCTTGATGCGGGGCCGCTCGACTGCGTGCACCCCTCCAAGCGGCTCGTCACCTCCCCTCGTCTGGACCACGTCTGGACACTCGCCAACCACGGGCGGGATACTTCTCAACCGGCTCCCGAGGGCCAATATCCGGATTGCGCTGTCCGGTCTTCTCGCAGCTCCGCGATGATCCTGTAGTCCTCAGAAGGGGGCGACACAGTGAACCACAACATCCTGATCACCCGTCTCTGAGATACCCTGGGCATCACGGATCAGGTTATGGTGTGGATATCCTCTTTCCTCTTGGACCAACTGTCGGGGGGAAAATTCTGCCGGGGTCGGCCGGGCCGTCCGCAGACCTCCGGGCAGGGAGGCCCCAACCCCTCCCGTATATCCCAGAAGAGATAGAGTATGAGACACACACAAGAAGCAAGGTGACTCTGCTGTTTATTATACAAAAACGGCAGGGATGGGTCAAGGATCGTACGCGTCCGTCCTGACACACACACAATCGTGGGGCTCGCAGGCCCTTTTTACCTTAGTATGACGCGCTACTTGCGTCACCTTAGAAAGTTAGCAAAAAACCTATCGCCACTCTTAATTGGTTGCTCGAGTGGTAGGGTTAGTATAGCATACGTATAGAGAACAATATTAGTGGACAAGGGTTAGTCAGGTGATATATCTGGGTTGTCCCTACAATTAGATACATGAGAATTGTTACATGAAGACTCCTGATGATTGGTTAATGTTAATGGCGTCAGTGATAAGAGCCCCATGTTCTGATTGGTGCGCCCGCGAGCTTCCCAGCCTGGGACCATCGCTGTTCCCAGCTCTCGGTGTACCTGTCATTTGCAACAATGTTTCACTATGAGTATGTGCAGACAATGTGAGGACTTATTCATGAGCTGGAAAGCCGACTACTCCCACTGTCGCAGATGTCCATTGACCCTTTTAAGTGTATCTGCCTGTGTCTTGTAACGAGGGATCCAGACGCCTTCTTTCTCCTGGGATTGGCATCCTGTCAGGTTCGGCTTGGTCACGTGAGGTGGGACCGTGTTTGAGGCAGAATTCTGCACAATTAATATTGTTTTTCCACTGTGTGCCTGGTTTAATTTGCAGGTGCGACTTTAACGTTGGTGTGCGGCGTGCGAGGTTGCAACATCGTGCCCTTGATGGTCTGCTTTTGGAATGTGGGTTTGCAACATTACGACCTTGGCTGTCTGCCTTCGCCAGGCTCATTCTGCAGGATCAGCAACCTAACTTTTGTTCTTTTAACGTCCATGGGAGCTCTTGCTTGCGGCCTACTTAGGCCTGGTGTATAGGTGGAACCGTTTGGTGCACAGGCGCTTTAGGTTATAGTATCATATTGTCTTATGACCAGTATCGTGTCTTCGTTATATTTCTCATTATGGCACCTGGGTTTAGGAGAAGCGTAAGCAAGCTCTTTAGATGAGTTCATGATGCGTCTTGCGTTTCTGCATTTTGAGAGCCTATGTGGAAAATAATAAAGATGCACGTCCGTGAGTATGTCTGTCGCCTACGTCATAGCACTGGGTATATTCTTCGTGTAGATTGGTGCGGGAGTGTCCAGTGTGTATATTGGCACAGGTGTGCTGACCGTTGGCTAGGTCGTCATGGCATCTCTAACGACGTGTAGGTTTTAGTCTAGTTGATCCGTGCCGCAGGTATCGGCATGGGCAGGGCGGCCTGCTGGGCAGGCAGATGGACACATCCGTATGTTCCTGTACCTGGGTATTTGGTCATCTGGTAGATGGGCAAACTCTTCTCCTGGCGGGTGTCTGGGCCGTGATCCTTTAGGCCAGGCGCGAGAGGGGAAGGACGGGAGCCTGTTTTTCCATTCTCCCACTTCACAACCTTCCCAGGTTGAACTTGGATCCTTCCGATCCTTCATCACACTCTCTGCATGCATCGTTCCCCGGGGATCTATCCCCTCACCCTATTTTTTCAATGTATATCGGGCCCCCTTGGCCCGACGGATCTTTACTTTTCCCTCTAACTTTCAGTGTTATGCAGATGACACGCAGCTCTCTTTCAGGCTTCCCTCAGCCTCCTCTCCTCTCTCGCTCATCCCTGACTGTCTTTCCGCTATCCAGGCATGGTACGCCTCTAATGATCTCTGCCTTACTGCCAGTAAGACATAGATCCTTTTCATTGGGACCCCTTCTCCTGCTTTTCCCCTTTCACTCTGCCCGGACCCCCTTAGCTCTGCGCCCTCACCCTCTTGTGAGGCAAAAAACCTCAAGGTCATCTTGGACTCCACTCTCTCCTTCTCTCCACACATCACAGGCATCTCTAAAAAGTCCAATTTCCAGCTGCACCTTCTCAGAGGTATTCTACCTTTTCTCACCTTCCCCCAGAAGTTCACTGTCTCCAGAGCCCTGGTTCTGTCAAGGCTTGACTATTGCAACAGCCTCTTTCTCGATCTACCTAACTCTACCCTCCGCCCTCTGCAACTCATCCAAAACAGGACCGCAAGACTTATCCTTGGGCTCAAGCCCAGGGACTGCATCTCTCCGGCTCTGAAAGACCCCAAAACTGGCTCCCGGTGGCTGCAAGGTTCAAGTTCAAGACCCCCTACATTGTCCACAAAGCCTTATGGGGCAAGGGCCTGTACTATCTCAAACACTCTCTTGCTACGTACTTTCCTTCCAGAGCCCTCCACTCGTCTCCCTCCAATTCATTACAGGTGAGTCACTTCTCCAAGCAGAGACTGGATGGTAGATGTCTTTCCTCTGCAGGTGCCTTCCTGTGGAATGGCCTCCCTGCCGCTCTCTGCCATGAGCCAGACCTCCTTAAGTACCGGAAGCTCCTCAAGACCTTCCTTTTCTCCTCTTCCTTCTCTCTGCCTCTCCCCTGCTAACCTTTCCCCTCCTCTTCTCTCTGCCGTCCCTCGGATAGCCTTCCCTTCCTCCTGCTCAGTTACGTTGACTTGCTGCCTAGTGCTACTCTGAATCATGTAGGACACTGACCTCCCCCGGACCCACCCACTCCCCTGTCCAGTCCCTAGCACTTGCCTTCAGGCCCTCCTGCACTGCCACCTGGCCTTCCGTGCCCGTCCTGGGCATATTCCCCTTGGAGGCCCTGCCTTCCTTGCACTTAACCCAGGGCACTGTGGCACTGGGTGCACTTCTCCCCCTTCCTCTCCCCTGCACTTCTTGTCTGTGCACTTGCACAATCTATTTGATACTGGGCCTAGTAAGATTGTCTGGTTCTCCCCTGTTTTCCCCTTCCTGCCTGGTTGCTCCTTGAAACACTTGTGTAGAGGCGCATTATAAATAACCTATCAATCAATCAATCAATAATCCCCCTGAGGAGATTTGTTGAGGTCTCCTAGCCAATCTCGCAGCTCAAAATTCAGACCTTTACTGACTGCATTACCATTAACAGCTCTGCAGCACCGTTTCACAACTTAAATGCAAGCACTTGACTCCCCAGACTGCAGGTTTAGGTGTTAACAGCTAGAATCCCCCCGGTGGGTGGCATTACTAGTTGGTAACGGTGTCAGAGGCCTTGATAAGCCCCTTGCTACGCTTGAGACTAACTTGTGTCCAGAACATTACGAGGCGATAATCCCCAACTTTGGGGGGTGGTGGGTTATCGTTTATAGTCTACAGCCTACTGGTCCCAAAAGGAGGACCATAGTAACAGCGGATGCCAACATATATGTGTAAGGTGCCACGCAAGCGTAGACAAACTCTAAAACCTGAATGTAGTGGGCTTTGCCCTCAGAGCACTTGCCGAGCCTGAAACAGAGATAGATGTTGGCTAGTGAGTGGAAGCGCCCCAAAGTTAGCACGATCCTCCCCGCAATGGGAGACAATAATGGACACTCCCGCAATGGGAATAAAGCCAAGACAGAGTGCGGGTGAGCGTAAGTGGGAGTTTATCAAAAGAATATGGCATGCAAAGAACTCTGCAACCTCCGAGAGCGCTCTGCCTGACAATCGCAAAGGCAGGCGTATTTCTAATACAAAAAACGTCATCAGAACCTACACACCATAGGGGGCACAAGTTAATTGGGATTGGGTGGCGTCGACTAACTATAGGTGTTGCTGCAGCGTGGTTGGTCCGGGTGAGAGGACGTCACTGGTCAGCCTCGTGGGTTGGGTTGGGCCTGGCAGGCCGGCTTGAGGTCATCCGGGCGGTGTTGGTACGCTGGGGCAGCCTGTGACCAAGATGAATGCCTTCCCTGACTTAGGTGCCCTAGATCATGCACATTGCAGTTACTTAAAACCCCATATCTAACTTCTACAGTAAATCTTTCAATCAATACAACACAGGAGGAATGCACCTTGTGAGGGGTCTGGTGGTCGTCGGTTGGATTTACCGGTGTTCTGACGTCTGGTATTCCAGGTCGAGGGGCTGGGCTCTGGGGGCTTGTGGCGGGTGGTACATGTTTTCTACTATAAAGGGGGGTTCTGTGTCTTGTCTCATTGTCGGGGGTAGCCTTTGTGCGGGGTCAGGCTTCTTGGGGTGGTCTGGGGGATTGTGGGATTTACGAGAGGGGGCTGGTAGATCAGTGGATTCAAACGTAAGTTTATTACTGTGCTGTAAATAACGCAGGTGGCGGCCGGTGGCCTTGGATGCTGCGTTGGGGCCTCTGACTCTCTGAAGCGGTTCCAGCTTGGTCGGGGGAGGTGGGGGAGCACGGCACAGGCCTTAGCTTTTTTCTACTTGGCAGGCTTCGTAGGATAGGAGGGAGAATGGCCTTGCATATATTCACAAAAGGTATTTTCCTCGTGTGTTGTCTAATTTTTGAATACAAAACTTTTATATCATTGGTCTTCTTTAAACTACTATACCATACACATATTCTACGAGTTCATTAAACATTCTGTTAATATATTCAGTCCAAGTACCTTTTCGTTACCTAACATTACATTTGCTACAGAGTTTGATTATTTTATGTACATTAGACGTTACATGAGGTAGTTCTAGATTATGGCCTACAGAGATTGATACTCGTCGCTTTGGGTGATTAAGAAAACATATACGAGTTCAGGTTTCTACATAAAATTGAAAGAACATTTATACAGATAAAGGCTATACGTTTGGTCGACATCTTTCTCTGTGGTTATAGCAGCACTAGTCCAGACCTGGGGTGATATCATATAACGTTACATCTTTATGGTTTGTTCACAGTTTACAGGATCTGTTTAAACAGAGGTAGTTCGTTAATACCAATACTTGAATTATTTTCTACTTTCTTCAGATAGTGATGCTTCAGCTTTTTCCCCGTCACCCCGGCCTCGCGGACCAGGTCATGCGGGGTGCAATATTACATTGTGAACGATAAAATGTTACAGTGTTGGCATCTCGGGTTTAGCTCATACCCGACTTTCTCATGGGAACGCGCTCGCAGCGGATCTACCAGGGCTACTGCGGCAGGGATACTTGGAAAGCCCTCCAAAGGTGGGGGCCGCGCCGCAGCGCGCTGAACTCACGCCATCTTTGCTGGGCAAGAAGGCTTCTAGGCCTATCTAAACGTTAGTGTGTATGTATGATGGATACGTGGGGGCAATGTCATCGGCGGGCAAGCCCTCCTCCACCTGGGCCCGGGTGGCATGAGGGAACGCCCGGCGAGCCATGGTCCTCACCGGGGGAGAATAATGTAGGAGAGGGGGGCCCTAAAGCCTATCCTCCCCTACATTTCCCCCCTTTCGTTACTAAAGTAACGAATTCTTCAGCTCTTCCAACCTTCTACACTCTTGCTCCTCAACTATCGCGTCATCCCATGCAGGTGTTCCCTTGATGGGCATCCATGCCCTACACACCCCCCTTAAGCTCTCTCCTCTTCTAGCGTATTCGTCTGGTGTGCACGTTAAATATATACAGTCACCACTTTCCTCCAAATCTACCCAGACCTCTGTGTACCATTCTAATTCCACATCTCGGGGCTCCTTGATAGTGGTATGCCATAGCTTGTCTACTATGTACTTGTCACGGTACATAGGCACTAACCGGTACTGGGGGGTGTTGTCTATTCCTGTCTGCACATGTACTTCTTGTGTTGCCCTCATTGTACCACCAGAGTTGCCCATTGTCACCATCATCATTGCGCCGTTAGGGACCGCATTTGCACAACATCGGAGGCCCAACTGGCACAGGCAGAACGCCACGAGGAGGAACACCACAGCTGGTACCAGAAATTTCATCGTCATTCCAAGCCAAGAGGGAACCCAGGAGAAGATATTGTCGAACCACGTGCTGGCTTCTGCTCCACCTTCCATCTTCATCTTCTCTCCCAGATTATGTACTGCTTCGATCACGTGGGATAAGGACCCATTTTCCGCGTCTTCAGAAGGTACGAAAGTGCAGCAGGCACTTCCTATTTTTCGGCAAACACCTCCGTCCATCGCTGTCAGTAGGTCCAGAACATACCTGTTCTGCATGGTCATTAGGCGTAGAGCTCGCAGTTCTACTTTTATTATGTTGAACCCTTCTTCAGTGTCATTGGCTAACTGAATCAGTTCCCACCGTGTTATCTGGAGCCATTTTGCGTTTGCCCTTGCTTGGACACTTGAAATTAGCGAGGCAAAGAATGTTTCTACAGAGCTGAACAGCCGGTACCTGTCTGGAATCTGTGCCAATAAATCAGACGAAGCTTGCGATATGTAATTTGATGCCCGTCTGTTCCGTGATAGCTCTTCTCCCTTTTCTCCGGAGGACAGAACATAGAGGTGTGATTTTGCAGTGGGAGGAACCACACCCTGGTGCATGTTCCCTGGCATCTTTTTATTTCCGTCAACGTGGCTTTCTGGAATCACCATCAGGGCCGAGTGCAGAGTGGCCATCGAGCAGCTGCCACTCCATGCCTGGGGAAGGTGTAGGTAGGCCTGGTTCCCACATACCCAGTATGTGTCCATCAATGCAGCTGTTCCTTTTCTCATCTCTGGGATGGTGAGGGTTTTGTTGCAGTTTTTATTCGTCCCTATCGCCACTTTTCCTTCTCCCTTAAAACATAGTTCGTTCTTGATCTCGCTTTGTAGCTTGAAGGGTTTTTCCATTGCTGTTACCCATGTCAGTTTGGAAATGTGCTCCTTCCATACTGGTGTGCATGTTTCTTCCATCCATCGCAGTCTGGCTGGTTGGACACCTCTCAGTGCTTCCGCTTTGCACAGTACTTCTTCATCTTTCCATTTGTTTTCAGAAAACAGTGTCCCTTGTATCGCAAAAAATGGTTCTTTGAGACATACCACTCCAGCTGCTTTTGGGTAGCACGTTTTTTCAGTCTGTATAATCTTGAAAGTGACGTCGTGTGCCTGGAAGGTGTTTTTTATTCGGCATAGCGTGAGATGAAGGAGACACTGGGCATCTACAATGGGCAATTCTCTGGGCAACAACACTTTAGGTGTGCCTGATGCATGGGGAATGAGCGAGCAGACATAACAGCTCTCATTTGTCGTTTGTTTGGCTGTGGCACTCATATCAGCATACCATTTATTTGCTTGGTGGGGGTGCTGAGGGTCTTCCATTTTGTCTAGACCTAACCCATAGTACTCATCATACCCCCTCCTGCTTGTCTCTCTTCTCCTACGTCTGCTGTTTTTAATAGATGAAAAAATAGGCCCCCCTTTCTCCTTCCCACCCCCCTTGTCAAAGTTCTGATATGTTTCCTTATGTTCTTTAATGGTTATAATATTCCCATCTTCTTCAATAAACAACAAGTCACTTCCTTCAGATGGGGTGGGGAGGGTGTTGGGGCTGTTATATAGTTCAAGTATGGACATTGTGTTGTTTTCCATTTCTGTTTGTATACCTCTTGAATCAGACAGGACGACAGTTGGTGGTTCAGTGTAATAACCCCATACAAAATGTGATCCATCCCATATCAGAAAATCACCTTCTTTAATATTTACACTTGTGGTTGCGTTGCTCCCAGGAGCTCGAGTGATGTTACTCCCCCCTCCCCCCTCGGTCATCTCGATAGAGATGAGCGCTATAACCCAATATGTCACCAGGCAAAACATTGATATGAAAAATGCAATAATACAAATTGACAATCCACATTCGTATGAATATGTAAGTCTATCTATTAACATTTCTTTAATCCTAACAAATCTATTCGTTGCAGGCTGCCCATTAGATGCCATGGTGATTCCTGTTTGAGATACAAAAGTGCATTAAGTACAGGCATGTCAACATAACCTTTTTTTTTTTATTATTTTTTTCTCTTTCATAAAAACATGGACGTGGGTGGGGGAAGGGTTTTGTTTCCACAGACACAGGTATTTACAATTAATACTTTTAGATCATTGTGCATTGTATAGAAAAATCTTCGTTAAAAAGAAAGAAAAAACGTCAAAAACCGTGAGATCAAAAAACCCATTCAATTTAAAGAGCAAAAAAAAAATATATTCCTTTTTTTTTTTTTTTTTTTCGCACAGATGCCATGTCCTCATTTGCATTCATTGTCAATCGCTGCACATACAGAAAATCACCTTCACTCATTCTGCTCAACTGCACTGTCCGCTGTTGCCTGTGCCTCGTCCTGCACCTCACCTTCCACGGCGCTATAGGCTCTGCGTACGTCTGTCAAATGCACCCAGTATCGTAGGCCCTTCACCTTTACTGCCGTGGGCGTGCAAAACACTACCTCATAAGGGCCATGGAAACGTGGCGCATTCCACCTTCGCACAAAACTTCTGACATATATAAAGTCACCAGGCATTAGTTGTAATGGTTTTTCAGGCAGTGTCTCTGTTTCTGTTGTGTTCCCCTCCTCTCTTGTAGAGGGGGGGGCTAGTTGCTTCGCAATTACGCGCGCTGCCCGTGTCAGTTTTTTCAAGTACTCTGTGAACTCCTCTCCCAATATCGCTGCGCTTCTGTGTGCATCAGAACGTTCACGGAGAGGCGAATGCGCTGTGTGCATTCTCCTTCCCGTGACGATCTCATGCGGGGACAAATGGTGGTCTTTACTTGGCTGATTTCGCAATTCGAACAGGGCCAAAGGCAGGCAGTACATCCAGGTCTTTTTAAGGGAAAAACACAGTTTTGACAATCTGCTTTTTAACAGACCGTTCATCTTTTCCACTACGCCATTACTTTGAGGATGATAAATCGAACATAATTTGTGCTTTATTCCCAATAACGTAGTCACTTCTTTGAATAGTTCATTAACAAAATGCGTGCCGTTGTCTGAGCGAATAACTTCGCAAATTCCCCAGCGCGGGAATACTTCCCGCACTAGGAATTTCGCGGCGCCTTTGGCATCAGGGCGCGCACAGGGGCCTGCCTCCACCCACCTCGAAAATGGACATACAACCACTATCATGTAGCGAGCCCCGTTACATCTTTCTCCCATGTCTACATAATCAATGTGGAGCTCTCTGAATGGGCCATTTGGTTTTGGTATCGTACCTCTTAGTGTGCGCAATGTCATACCTGAGTTGTAAATTTGACATGTCGTGCATTCCAAAGCCAGCCTTGTGATGTGTTCCTGGAGGCAAGGTGCAAACCAATCTTCTTGTATCTCCGCCATTATGTGTTGCTTTGCGTTATGTGCGGGAAAGTGTAGTTGTTGAAATGCTATTTCTAACAATGTAACTGGCATTACCGCTTTTCCTGAACTTTCTTGTCGCCACAATAAATCAGTCGGCGATTTGCTGCATCCCCTCTTCGTCCACAGCAATTTTTCTTCTGCACTAGCTCCCTCTTGCAGCTCTATTATTTCCTGTGTGGGCATCATGTTGTATCCTGTGGGGACCTCTTGGCTTGCTGTGTGGTGCAACATGTACTCTCCTACTTCACCTTTCTGTAAATATGAAGCTTCTTTGGCAGCGGCGTCTGCTGCCGCGTTCCCCAAAGATATAAAATCTGTATTTGTGGTGTGGGCTTGGCATTTTACGATGGCCACTGCCGTGGGGTCTTGCAGGGCCTCAATCAGTTCTTTCAATAATTCTGCATGCTGGACCGGTGTTCCATCTGCTCGTCGAAACCCTCTCCGCCCCCACCGTGCAAACCCGCCGTGTACTGTTGTTGTCATGTATGCTGAGTCTGTATATATTGTCACTGCGCACCCCTTGGCGGCATGCAATGCTTCTATTAGCGCTATTAGTTCTGCTGCTTGGGCTGAATAGTGTGATGGGAGGCGGTGTTGCACTAGTGTCTCGTATTCATCTTCCTCTAATCGTACAACTGCCATACCCACATGTTTCTCTCCTGTCTCCATGTCTATTGATGCTGACCCGTCCACGAAATACACCTCTCCCTCGTTCAGGGCATTCTCAAAAATCACTTGGTCCTGACCTTCGTCACCTGTGTACGTAGCGCAGTTGTGGTTCTGCATGTCCTCTATGGTGCACGCCTCTGTGATGAATGTGGCCGGGTTCACTGTTTTACATCTTACTATATGGATGTTTGCGCTGGACAATATTATTTCATATGCTGTGGCGCGTTGTGTCGTCAATGTGCTCTTTGATCGCTCTAATATTGCAAAGAGTGAGTGTTCCACAAACAGTGTCACAGGACAGCCCATTACTATCGTGGCACTTTTTTCAATAGCGAACGCGGCTGCAGCTAGGGATTGCTCGCACGCGAAATGACCTTGCATTACTGCGTCTAGGGTGCCACTATAGTAAGCCAGTGGTTTGTGCCCTAACGATGTCTTTTGTGTCAGTACTGCTGCCATCAGTGTTCCTTTGCAGTGTGAAAATAAGAAGAATTCGTGCCCATAATCTGGATTTGCCAGTACTGGAGCGCTTGATATCAGCTCTTTTAGTGAGTTAAATGATGTGTTCATCTCTTCTGTCCATTCTATGTGTTTGTTTTCCTGCTGTGCTTCTTTCAGTGCCTGTAACAAGGGCCTTGTGTACGCTGCATAATCCAATATCCATGCTCGGCAATAGTTGCACATACCCAGAAATTTCTGCATCTCTTTTACTGTTTTGGGCTCCCCAACTGTTCTAATCGCCTGTGCCCTGTCTGGTATGATCCGCTTGCCATCCTTTGATATCAGCTGTCCCAAGTATAGGACCTCTGTCAGACAGTATTGTAACTTCCCCTTGTCCACCTTGTACCCTTTATTGGCCAATAATGTCAGGAGTGTTATTGAGTCCTTTCTACACTCCTCCTCAGTTTGTGCACAAACCAATAAATCATCAACGTACTGAATCACTGTGCTTTCTACAGACAAATTCCCCAGATCTTCATGTAGTACCCTGTTGAATATGCTTGGGCTCTCGCAATATCCTTGTGGTAGTCTGCAGTGTTCGAACCTCCTCCCCCCTAGTGTAAACGCTGTTAAGTACCTGCTCTCTTCTGCTAAGGGAATCGAGAAAAATGCATTTTTCAAGTCAATAACTGTGAAGTGGGATGCCGTTTTCGGAATGTTGCATAGTATTGTCGCCGGGTTCGGCACTAGAGGGAACTCCTTCTGAATCACATCATTTAGTGGGCGTAAATCTTGTATCATCCTCCAGGAACCTCCCTTCGCCTTTTTAATCGGGTAAATGCATGTGTTGCATGGGGAGTTTGAGGGCACTATTATTCCTTGTGCTAGCAGTGCATCTAGTGTCTCTCTGATCCCTTCTTCTGCTTCGCGTGACAATGGATATTGTTTTACCCGGGGTAGAATTGCTCCCTGTTTCAGTTTTATTACCACAGGCTGAACCCCATGTAATAACCCCACATCATGGGGGCCATTTGTCCATATGTTAGTGGGTACTAACCTCATGTCGTCATCAAAAAATGCATGTGGTGCTCCTACTACTGCCATTAATTCAACTTGAGTTTTTCTGGCTGTAACTACAATGTCGCACGGCATTGCTAGTTCCATCACTATTTCGCCATCTGTCTCAGTGTCAGAAAATAGCTCCTCGTCCGAGAGCTCCCTCAGTGGGATATTTGCATTTGTACACAGTACTGTCCGCCACTCACATCCTTCCATGTCAACGCCAATCACACATATTCTGTTCGCTGACACGTGTACTGCGTGCAAATCCAACGATAGCACTGACCCGGGAGCAGTGTCGGGGCTCACTATGGGGCGGAAAAGGAATTCGGCTGGAATCCTCCAATCCATCCTTTTTAGTTCTGGTACTATGAGAGCCAATGTTCTCATGCCCTCAACAAACATCTCCTCGTTTCTTGGTAACCCTCTGATCTCTTTCATGATTGTGTGGCCGTGTATTACTGCTAATATGCGGAGGGGGCATATGCCTGGTGTCGAACATACGATACCGCTCTCTGTGAACGATATTGTCATATTTAGTTTGCTTAAGAGATCCCTCCCCAGCAAATTAATGGGAGAGTGTTCATAGTACAGTAAGGGTGCTTTCACTGTTTTACCCCCCACTGTCACATCCAATGCCTCTGTGTAAGGAACTTCAATTACAGCCCCAGAGAACCCCTGCGTCTCTAACGTTCTATTAGATAACGGGAACCGGCCCTCTCTAATACATGATTTCTCCGCTCCCGAATCCACCATGAATATGAACTGCTTGTCTCCTATCTGCGCTCCTATCAATGGTTCCTCTGATGCATTGTGGGTCGTAGATAGTACTGGACACGCAAGTGCTCTCTGTGGGCTGTCCTATGCGGGGTGTCTCATTGCCCCCCCTTGATCAAAAATGTTCCCCGAAACTACTGACACCCCGCTATAAGGTGCGGGGGCAGGCGCTCCATTAGCTACTGTGGCGAAAGTGTTACCTGGCGTGTATTGCATATTGTCATTATTCTGTGGGTGGTTTTGTGTTCTGTACTGATGTCCGTGTAGTTGTGCGTTACTTCTTTGTCCTACATTTTCTGGTTGCTGGTATTGTCCCATGGGGAGGCCGTAGGGGCTTCCTGGGTGGGGGTGACCGTACTGCTCTGTCTCCTGGAACCCGTTGTTTTGTCTGCTCCTGCACTCTCTTGAGTAATGCCCCCATCTCCCACAATTCCAGCAGCTCCCCTGTGGACCTCTGGGACCCTGCCACCCATTTCCTCCCATTCCTCCATACCCTTGTCCTCCTCTTCGGCCCCTGTACCCACCTCTTCCCCCTCTTGGGGCCCACTCTTGCCACGCGAGACCTCCGTTCTGCTCTTGTTCGTTCCACTGTCGCTGTCCTTGTCCGGCCCAATTAGCTGCTATTCTCCCTTGTATTGCTATCTGCCCCTCCTCTCCTTCGTCTCCCTCCCTCATGAGTGGGAGTCCGGCTACCGCTGCTGCAACCTTCACTAACTTTGACTGTACCAACTTCGCTTCGTCTGCCAACCTTTTCTGTGCTACTTCCTTCTCTCTTTCTTTTATTCTTTTGCAATGGTGCACTATTATGCTTTGGATCTCCGGCCACCCCTTCGCCTCAACACCTGCTATTTTGTCGAGTGCCTTCTGCACCTCTTTTGGGAGCCCTCTCTTGATGATAAAGTAAAACAGAGACGTTGACTGATGCCAGGGCGTGCCCGTTTCCGCTCTCCACATCTCCTGCACCCGGAGAATGTAATCCATAGCATCCTCCCCGTCATTCATTGTACATTGCATTACTGACTGTAAATCAGGGGTATCTGGGAATGTCTCCCGCAGTGCGTCCCACACCCTTGCTCGTACTGTATTAAAGGAAGCCCCATCATGGCGATCACAGTCTAACGTCACGGCCGGGAAACCAGCCTTAGCCCATACTCTGTCCGCTTGATCTCCTACTGCGGATACTAGTAGGCTTTTCACATCGCCTACTGCCAACGGTATGCCGGCGGTATGTTTCTCAAATGCATATATCCACTTGCTCGCCCCTCCTGACAGCTGGGGCAATAATTTCATTAAATTAGCCTTGTCCATCTGGGCCCACGGTATATAGTTTGGTCTCCCCCCCCCTCTGTGTATCAATGGAAGTTGTAACTTCCCTTTTGCAGTTGCACCCTCCCCTGCCTTAGTCGCTGCTGACTCCAATGACGCCATCTTCCCCACCCTATTTCTTAGTCGTCCCATCCATTCGTCGTCTATAGTCCCTAGCGAGCATGCACCGTCCACCTCCTCGCTTTCCCCTCCTACTGCCATACTCAACCTATCACTCTCATCCATCCCTCCTCTGACATCACATAACAAGTCCTCTCTGATCCCTCTCTCTCGTGATACATCACCAATGCTCCCTTCTACTGCTCCTACCTCTATTATTCGTGTCGGCTCTTCCTCAATTCTGAACAGTATTTCCCCCTTTTTCCATCCTTCCTCAATTTGTCTACTTTCGCTTGACGCTCTAGACGTGCGTCCTGATTGTGTAGGGGCGCACGCTGTGCGCTCACATATGTCTTTTATTCTTGAGAGTTCATCCCTTGCCACAGTAAGCCTCGACTCTAAGTCACTCGTTAGCTTCTCTATATCCACTCTCTGTGTGCTTCCCTGGGCGCGCTCTCTGGTGCTTTCGTATGGCGGGGGGGCTGTTGGTCTTTGAGGTGTAACAGTTGTGGGGGGAGGCACATAAGTAGGGTCGCTATATCCTGCTGCGGGGGCTGGTTTGTTTAATAGTGGGTACAAGCTAATCACCTCCGTAGGTTGTTCTGTATTTAACTGATCCTTTTCCCCTCTTGGAATCATGAGTGGGTTGTCTGTTGTGGACGGCAGATCGACATTTGGTGCCGGATCTTTGGGTGGGGGTACTTCCTCAAACAATCTCCAGAGGTCTAATATCTCCTTCCTATTTTGCCATTGTTTCCCCTTATATTTGAGGCTAATGCATGCTCGTACCATATCAAGAACGCTTTTGTCAAAAGACCCTCCCTCGGGCCAAATCTGGGGCAGACCCTCCCCTTTCAATTCTGTTACCCATTGATCGTGATATTTATTTATTCGTTCAGCATATCCCGGTAAGCTCTTACAAATATGTGACAAGGGAGTTTCTGCCCCCATGTTCTAAATCACTAGCAACAACCGTGTCCACCTCCTTTACTTTTAGTTAGGTGTAGATATATGTATCTATATCTTTGTGGCACAGACAAGAGCGGACGTCTCAACAATATCACCCAAAGTTATTCACTGCGCAGATCCTTTCTTACTCACCACAACTCATCCCCTTCCCATTCCCACACACTCTCACGTGATTTCTCTTACAACCAATCAATTACTAGTTATGGCCAACACTCTCTAGCACCCCCTCTTGGTCAACCGTTCTTCTCCAATACTCACACGGTGCGCGCACCCCTCACAATGCTTTCCCACTCACACCTCGTCTTTTTTCCTCCCTTTCCTCCCTGGCCAGCTGTCCCTGTTTTTCTGCTAAGGTTACTGTGTTCACCTCTGTACGTGCCACTACTTAATCCCCACTCCTCCAAATGTGCTCCCTATTTTATAGTTCTTCTACAAGTATATTTACCTTATACCCTTTTCGCTTTCACCCCTTGCCCCGTGGAATGGAAAAAAGAAATAGAAAGAGTAGCAATTACTAAAAATATTCCCGGTGTCTCCCTTTGCCAGACACCAATAACTTATTTCTTACTTCTTCATATATTCCCAGTACTAGTTTAGATAGCACTATGCGGCGCCGCCTTCCACCCCCTTTCGGAGCTAGGTTTCCGTCACTTCTACCTCTTCACTTATTTCTTACTCCTAATGGCCATATGCAAAGAAAAGATAAAGAAAGTTTTAAGACCTGTCTTTAGTAGACACCCGTTATTCTCTCCTCTATCTGCCCACGTTCTCCTGTTCACAAGTTCCCCTCCTCTCCCTTTATGATCGCTCGCACTCGGTACTCACGCGCCCGTCTTGAACCGATAGTCTCCGAAACTGGGTCCGTCCAGGCGGTGTTGCCTTTCTGCTCAACAGTCAGCCCCGGCTCCGGCGAGCGGTACTCAAAGGGGATTTTGCAACCGGGATCCCGTACCCCTTCTAGTTTGAGTGCGCACTTCTAAGCGTACCGGTCGCCGTTGGCGGGTAGCTTCCCGGAGCCGGCCCACCGTGCGTTTCCCTTTCTGACCGGAGATTCTCGTGCCAAAAGGGGGTCGTTAAAAGGAGTTCAGGAAAAATAAATTAGGAAATATCACGCTATCGGGGTCACCACTGAGTGGAAGCGCCCCCAAGTTAGCACGATCCTCCCCGCAATGGGAGACAATAATGGACACTCCCGCAATGGGAATAAAGCCAAGACAGAGTGCGGGTGAGCGTAAGTGGGAGTTTATCAAAAGAATATGGCATGCAAAGAACTCTGCAACCTCCGAGAGCGCTCTGCCTGACAATCGCAAAGGCAGGCGTATTTCTAATACAAAAAACGTCATCAGAACCTACACACCATAGGGGGCACAAGTTAATTGGGATTGGGTGGCGTCGACTAACTATAGGTGTTGCTGCAGCGTGGTTGGTCCGGGTGAGAGGACGTCACTGGTCAGCCTCGTGGGTTGGGTTGGGCCTGGCAGGCCGGCTTGAGGTCATCCGGGCGGTGTTGGTACGCTGGGGCAGCCTGTGACCAAGATGAATGCCTTCCCTGACTTAGGTGCCCTAGATCATGCACATTGCAGTTACTTAAAACCCCATATCTAACTTCTACAGTAAATCTTTCAATCAATACAACACAGGAGGAATGCACCTTGTGAGGGGTCTGGTGGTCGTCGGTTGGATTTACCGGTGTTCTGACGTCTGGTATTCCAGGTCGAGGGGCTGGGCTCTGGGGGCTTGTGGCGGGTGGTACATGTTTTCTACTATAAAGGGGGGTTCTGTGTCTTGTCTCATTGTCGGGGGTAGCCTTTGTGCGGGGTCAGGCTTCTTGGGGTGGTCTGGGGGATTGTGGGATTTACGAGAGGGGGCTGGTAGATCAGTGGATTCAAACGTAAGTTTATTACTGTGCTGTAAATAACGCAGGTGGCGGCCGGTGGCCTTGGATGCTGCGTTGGGGCCTCTGACTCTCTGAAGCGGTTCCAGCTTGGTCGGGGGAGGTGGGGGAGCATGGCACAGGCCTTAGCTTTTTTCTACTTGGCAGGCTTCGTAGGATAGGAGGGAGAATGGCCTTGCATATATTCACAAAAGGTATTTTCCTCGTGTGTTGTCTAATTTTTGAATACAAAACTTTTATATCATTGGTCTTCTTTAAACTACTATACCATACACATATTCTACGAGTTCATTAAACATTCTGTTAATATATTCAGTCCAAGTACCTTTTCGTTACCTAACATTACATTTGCTACAGAGTTTGATTATTTTATGTACATTAGACGTTACATGAGGTAGTTCTAGATTATGGCCTACAGAGATTGATACTCGTCGCTTTGGGTGATTAAGAAAACATATACGAGTTCAGGTTTCTACATAAAATTGAAAGAACATTTATACAGATAAAGGCTATACGTTTGGTCGACATCTTTCTCTGTGGTTATAGCAGCACTAGTCCAGACCTGGGGTGATATCATATAACGTTACATCTTTATGGTTTGTTCACAGTTTACAGGATCTGTTTAAACAGAGGTAGTTCGTTAATACCAATACTTGAATTATTTTCTACTTTCTTCAGATAGTGATGCTTCAGCTTTTTCCCCGTCACCCCGGCCTCGCGGACCAGGTCATGCGGGGTGCAATATTACATTGTGAACGATAAAATGTTACAGTGTTGGCATCTCGGGTTTAGCTCATACCCGACTTTCTCATGGGAACGCGCTCGCAGCGGATCTACCAGGGCTACTGCGGCAGGGATACTTGGAAAGCCCTCCAAAGGTGGGGGCCGCGCCGCAGCGCGCTGAACTCACGCCATCTTTGCTGGGCAAGAAGGCTTCTAGGCCTATCTAAACGTTAGTGTGTATGTATGATGGATACGTGGGGGCAATGTCATCGGCGGGCAAGCCCTCCTCCACCTGGGCCCGGGTGGCATGAGGGAACGCCCGGCGAGCCATGGTCCTCACCGGGGGAGAATAATGTAGGAGAGGGGGGCCCTAAGGCCTGTCCTCCCCTACACTAGTACACAGGCTATGGAGGACATTTTCTCATACCGGTGGGGTATTACGTTTCTACTACGCACGTACCCTCGAAGCTTTCGCCATAAAGGCACTACCCAGCATACTATCCAAGAAGGAGGTTATGTCAAGGTTAAGCAGGTCACAAAAGCAGAGATCATATGTTCAAATATGGCAGTCATAAACATACTTGCCATCATGGCCCATTCCAATCTGTAGGTGCTTACCAAGGCTTGATTTTTTCTTTGTATTCTGGGACTTGTAGTCTGTGTTTTATAATGGGAAAAGTTGAACTACAAGTACCAGAAGGCTAAGAAGGATAAAAAAAAAAACAGGACTGGATAAGCACCTGCAGATTGGAATGGCTCAAGTTGGCAACTTTGATGAAGGTCAAATGAAATATGGGCACCATAAAATGAATCCCCATCGCGTTCTCCCATACAAATGGCCCTGGTGGCTAAGAGGGGTCTCCAGTCTGGAATCTGCGTGGGGGACGCTGCTTCTTGGGCCCTATACGTGAAGCTTAATTCTGGTCTTTAACAACTGCACTGATAGAAATGGGAGAGTGAGGTTAGGATTGGACTGAGGGAGTAAAATGGCTTCTGTCTTAGAGGAGTGCAGCATGCGGTTCAGTAGGACCCCCCCAGTGGGGTGGGGGGCGTTAGGAACCTGAGTATGCGTCAGGAGGTAGCAGGGCGAGCCTGGGGTGAAGGAGGGGGGAACTGGGAGAGTGAGGTTAGCACTGGACTGAGGGAGTAAGATGGCTTCTGTCTTAGAGGAGTGCGGCATAAGGTCCAGTAGGAACCCCCAGTGGGGTGGGGGGCGTTAGACACCTGAGTATGCGTCAGGAGTTAGCAGGGCGAGCCTGGAGTGAAGGAGGGGGAAATGGGAGAGTGAGGTTAGCACTGGACTGAGGGGGTAAGATGGCTTCTGTCTTAGAGGAGTGCGGCATAAGGTCCAGTAGAACCCCCCAGTGGGGTGGGGGGCGTTAGACACCTGAGTATGCGTCAGGAGTTAGCAGGGCGAGCCTGGAGTGAAGGAGAGGGGAAATGGGAGAGTGAGGTTAGCACTGGGCTGAGGGGGTAAGATGGCTTCTGTCTTAGAGGAGTGCGGCATAAGGTCCAGTAGGACCCCCCAGTGGGGTGGGGGCGTTAGGAACCTGAGTATGCGTCAGGAGTTAGCAGGGCGAGCCTGGAGTGAAGGAGAGGGGAAATGGGAGAGTGAGGTTAGCACTGGGCTGAGGGGGTAAGATGGCTTCTGTCTTAGAGGAGTGCGGCATAAGGTCCAGTAGGACCCCCCAGTGGGGTGGGGGCGTTAGGAACCTGAGTATGCGTCAGGAGTTAGCAGGGCGAGCCTGGAGTGAAGGAGGGGGAAATGGGAGAGTGAGGTTAGCACTGGACTGAGGGGGTAAGATGGCTTCTGTCTTAGAGGAGTGCGGCATAAGGTCCAGTAGAACCCCCCAGTGGGGTGGGGGGCGTTAGACACCTGAGTATGCGTCAGGAGGTAGCAGGGCGAGCCTGGAGTGAAGGAGGGTGGAAATGGGAGAGTGAGGTTAGCATTGGACTGAGGAAGTAAGATGGCTTCTGTCTTAGAGGAGTGCAACATGAGGTTCAGTAGGACCCCCCAGTGGGGTGGGGGGCGTTAGGAACCTGAGTATGCGTCAGGAGGTAGCAGGGCGAGCCTGGAGTGAAGGAGGGGGGAAATGGGAGAGTGAGGTTAGCATTGGACTGAGGAAGTAAGATGGCTTCTGTCTTAGAGGAGTGCGGCATAAGGTCCAGTAGGAACCCCCAGTGGGGTGGGGGCGTTAGACACCTGAGTATGCGTCACGGGGACGCAGGGGCGCAGAGGTGTTCTCAGGTGACAAGATGTGGTTTATTTTTAAAATAGAAACGGTGCAAATCTTGACACATTCTTTCGAATCCTTCCTCTGCACTTAGTTGTAAAAAACGCACTTGTTACAAAATGTACATATGCTTACTAAAAATATAGAAAGGACGTGTGTCTGCTATTTCTGATCTGCTACATCAGAACCCGGATTTTATTGTCTGGACCCCAGTCTTCTTGTTTATTTTAATACAGCTCTTTTTGAAACACTCCCCCACTACTAAGCGCTATAATTATTGCCCGATTTAATAACACGTGAGTTATTGATCTCAGAAAGATGATGGGTGAAGCCGACCTGCCTGGAATGGGACTTGCAAACTGAGGCGAGAGCTTAACTCGCTGGGCTATCTTCTCAGCCGTGTAGTGTTCTATGTACAGCACCTCCAGCGCGCCAACTGCGGTAACAGAACTCTGCAATGCACCCCTGGGCTTCTTGGCGCTAGGCCTGTGCTATACCAAACACTCAAAGCATGAACAAATGAAATACATTCTATTGCCAACCAGTAACCTAGTCATTCATCCGAGAAATTAAAATCATATGTTGATGAGTGTTTAACGAAACAATGAAGAGACGGCCCACCGCATCAACGTTTTATTGTATAGCGCTGCGAACAGGCCCGCAGGCACAGTAGCGCTAACCATACGTTTATGGTACACCTTTCAACGGGCCGGAAAGATGTTTAAGTCCAGGGGCCAGCCTACACATATTGCACCAGTAGAGGGCATTTTGCACCAGTGCAGAGCGATTTTGCACCAGCTGTGGGCAATTTTGCGCCAGTGCTTTTGCCGCAGTGTTTTCTCTCGCTGAGCTGGCACTTGCCCTGACTGACCCACGCAAAGATGAGCTTTGGCACAGTTTGATCAGTGCAAATGTCAGTGGCGAATATGTCGATGACGGCGCAATGCATGTGTCTGGCCTCAGGCCCTTACCCAAGTTTTCCTTTGTGCGTTTTGTTCTTCCTTTAAGGGAATTGGCCCGAATGTGATGTAGTAAGAGCCTCTTGGATGACGCAATACTGGATTGATGTAATATCCTGCATAGATAGCTGTGTCCAGCGGTTTGTTGACTCTGTAATTGTATGTAGCTGCCAACTGATCCATGCCATCACAGACACAACTATATAGTCTTGACTTTTCATCCGACATTTCTTTGCATCTTGGGATATGTAGGCTCATATTTAGAATCTGTGGTGAAATACATGTCCCAGCATGCAACTTGCTGTTGGATTAAAAAGTCAGGTCCGAATGGAGGTGATTGTGCTGCCATGGTGCCAGCTAGCAACAGGCGTAGACAGGGTAGGGCCTGAGTGGGAAAGGCCCATCCTAAATCTGTTAATGCCCACTCAGCAGCGCTGTGCGGGCATTTACAGATGTTAATGTCGCTGCTGTGGGCCCAACTAAATTAGCTTCAGGCCCCACTTGTTAGACAATCCTGGCTACGCCTCAAGGCGCTTTTGAATTGTACGTACAGTTTGGGCTGTGCACGTTTTTAACTTGTACACTTTTGTCCCTTTCTAGAGCTTTGTCACCGTTGGACCACGCTGCCAAAGTGAGCAACCCGACAAGGTAAGAGCCCTGTGCAATAAATCACACAGTCTGGCTTTGCTGTTCCTAAAGGCATCTTGAAAAGGCATTTTTAATAGTGCATTGGCGACACAATCCATTGGTTGGAGCTCGTAAAGAAATAAGACATTTATTGCTGCGCTTCAGCAGTGCTGTAATTTTGTTCCCGGGGCGGAATTGCACACATGGGGCAGCTGCTCTGCTAGGGTACAGCTTTTAATGAAATTGTGTTTTTCTATTTTTTTTGTGTGCTGCCTTTTTTCAGGCAAGCGGGTGGGGGCGAGAAAAAGATGAAGAGTGGGGGAGAAATGGGAAAAAGAGAGAACGAAAGAAAAAGGAGAGGGTGCGAGAGGACGGCAGAGTGATCCGGAAGGTTCAGTGTGATAATGTCGCTGTGAAAAAGTCGCCAGGTAGGAAATTTAATTTTCCTGAGCCCTAAAATGCCTTCCACAAATATTCTAGGAGGGGTATAATTATATATTATTACCTCCAGTCCTAGAATATTTGGGGAACGTGTTTGATTGTCCAGGGTTGCATTTTTAGGGAAATGTCGCCACCTGGCGGCCATTTGTACAGCAACATTATCCCTGGATACCATCAGGAAGATATGGGCCAGGGTGGAAAAGGGTCGGGGGAAAATGTAGATGAGTGAGTGGGATCATTCCTATAGCACACACTGGGCAGTCAGTCGCCCCTTGGCGCTGGTCATCTCTGCAGGGGGTAATAGCGTGAGGTCAGAAAGGTTTATAGGAGTCATGTGAACCGGAGATTGTTAGGTTCCAGCCTAACAATGGCGGCGGGTATTTCTCCTCTGTGAAAGAGATAGTGAGCTAATGAATCTGGGTGAGACTCTCGAAACCGGGACTTATTGGCCGGCAGAGGGACTCCCAGGACCCCCCCTTGTTTTGCAAAATTAAAGTAACTTTGGGTCGCACCCTAAGTTACTAGGGTAATCCAGACGTGGATCACTTGCTCACTGCTCTTAGAGAGGCACAGCTCCACCCTACTGATGAAGCCCAATGAGGCCAAAACACGTGTTTGCGGTTGCTGTCGGTACTCTCGCTCAGAGGAGAATTGCCTGGCGTTTCAGTGCTGGACTGCCCCAGGGCAGGATAGAGACTGATATGTTTGGGATATTTCTCCTCTGTGAAAGATATTAAGCTAAAGCATCTAGGTAAGACTCTCGAAATCGGGACTTATTGGCTGGCAGAAGGACTCCCAGGACCCCCCTTGTTTTGCGGGATCCAGTGGCAGGGGCCTCATGCTGTGAGTTGACAACCAAGCCAGTGTAACATCAAGCTGTGCAGGTGGAAGGCATGCCGCCATCAAAGGATACAAGGACTAGGGAGTCAACCTGTTCATCCTTCTGCTGAGGTACTCAGGGGCACTGCCCCACTGGCATTTGTGGAAAAGCGGTCTCCACTGTGCCCAAGACTTGAGTTCGCCTGTGAATTAGTGGTCGAATTGTACAAAAAGAAGTAGTGGAACTATGTTCCCTGCTGGCCTGCACCCACTCCTCACAAACCCCATCACCACGTCCCCTCCCACACACAATACACACCCCAAACACTTTCACCTGCTTGTTAAGGGAACATTCAGTGCAGTGCAGTGAAAGGGCAAGTTTCAACTTCTTCCTACACTTTTATTTTAAAACGAAACCATTCCGGAATGGTTCCTTTTTCAAATAAAAGTATAGGAACTGTAAAAGATAATTAAAAAAAGTAGAGGAGCACCGCTCCCGACCGCTCCCGCTCACTTTGACCACTGCTGTGAATGCCCAACACCACCATGATGGTGGTGTTTTTTCTAAAGCAGGTTTGTCCAACTCCAGGCCTCGAGGACTGGAGCCATGCCGGATTTTCAGGATACCACTCATTAATAGATGAATTAAATCTGCATATAATGATTATAAATGTATGCAAATTTTTCCTCATGTATAATAATGAGGGATATCCTGAAAACCCGTCAGGATCCCGGCCATTGAGGCCTGGAGTTAGACAACCCCGGTCTAAAGCCTTCCTACACAGGTGGCGGGCAATCGCGCATATTGGGTGTTGCAGTAGTCGGGACGGGAATTCACCAGTGCACCAACAACCTCAAGTAGGTTTTTCCTGGGGCAGATGGTGAAAGGTATGTCTGAGCTTTTTTAGTCAGAAAAACACAGACCCTTTTCACTTTATTAATCTGTCGAAGAAGGCATATAGCGCAGTCCATCCTCACTCGGAGGAACCAGTGGGAGTGGGAGTGGATACAGAGACAAGAGATGAAGGGAGTACTGGAGAGAGACAGAGTAACGGTATAGTGCATTGATAAAAACAGAGAAAGTGAACAGAGAGCGAGAGAGAGCACGCGAGGTTTAGAGAGTGAGTGTGAGAGAGAGGGTATCCAGTATATAAAGTCTCCATGTATATGGTCACCATACATAATGTTGCCGGCAAAAGGTTGTGGCGACATTACATATGGTGACCATAAATGGGGACAAGAGGAGTGGGGTTGCGGTGGTGTCCCCCGCATGTTACATGTAATAATGTCCCTGAAAAAAACGACAATTTTGGGTGACTTTTTTGCCAGGCGACATGTTTGCGGGTCATTATTACATGGAACCGGGAGAGAGCGAGAAAGCGTATATAATGGTAAGAAACGTGCAGAGGTGGTAGGGTGAGATAAGCAAGAAAAAGTAAGCATGGTGGTGGAACAGGGTCTGCACAGGTTGAGTTGGAAAAAGGCTAAGGGAGTGAGGAAAACTTTAAGGGAGAGCAATTGTTAAGGATGTAAAATAAAGGATAGCTTTCAAGAAGAATTTAAGAAAGGGAAAGGAATAAGATATCAAGCAAAGGCATGAGACTAAAATGATTGGGGGAGAATGAGGTGGAGTGGCCCTGGACGGGGTAGGCGGCAGAGACCAAGAAATGCAATGTGAATGTTGGCACAGCCAAATGTGGTCTGTTTCTAATATCTCAACCTGAGGGTATCCTCCCAGTTATCTGTGGCATGAGGCTAAAGACATGTAGAAATATGAATAGATGTGATGTAATCCGGCTCGATGAATGCCGCGCTACATCCATAGAGATGAGGCCTGCAGTTAGGTTTCAGGGTTTCTGGCTTGCGGCTTGGACGGTGACAACTCACGGAGCCAAAAACCTACTCATGGTTCATTGTAGCACGGTGTGATTGGAAGGCGATTTCACCCACAGTGGATAATACGTGAACTTTGTGGTAGGAATTATAACAAATATTCCCGGATTCAACTGTGAAGATGATTGAAGAGAGGTTATAATTTCCCTTCTGTTGATGATTAAAAAAAGTATGCCACAAACCAAAGGTTGTTTCATATCCAGTATGTAGTACTCGTGGGAATATTGGAATTTGTGGATCAATTTTCGAGCACAGACTTTGTGAAACTAAATGTTGGAATTAATTTCATACTGTTCGAGACAACTGTGCCCTGAAGAAGATCACTAAGGTTTAACATTTTTGTGGGTTGAAACATGCATGTCGATGCTTTCGAATATACTGTATTTGATGTATGATACTGTTTTTGGAACTCACCTCTGTGGTCAATACTTTTCTGGGCACTTAGGAGATCTCTGCACCACACTTCACCCTTATTGCACTCCCTTCTTTATTTCGTTCCCCTGAATATTTATAAGTGAAAAATGTGGAGTGTCATGTGTGCTATTTACAATAAGCAAACACATTTTGTTTGAATACACCAGGATCTGTTGATTGACAGCTGTAACCCTGGCCTGTACATCTCTTTATATATTATTTTAAATAAGCAAATTTGGGACAGAAAAACAGGTTCAACAGAGAATATAGACTTGGGTAGAGGCTCAACTTAGATGGAGAGGAACTAAGCCAGGTCTGCACAGGAGCGGGAGTCACTCATAGGCCATGATCTCACTTTTACTAAAGCCCTATGTTAATGGTCTAGGAGTATTCAATTTTTCATGGATTCTTAACATTATTATTAAAGATTGAGGGTGTTTGCAAGGCAATGTTTAATGTATTGTCACATCGATTTTCAATGTTCTTCCAAAATCCAAGAATGTTTCGGCTTTTGTAATGGTTGCTGCATCAGGCCTTCATCAGAAATGTTCCTGTTCTCTTATTTAAGGGAAGAATGTTTTAGCGTCTGTTACACCTCCTGCAGCCACTGCTCCATGTTAACTTGTTGATCATTTTGACAGGTGTCTGTGGCATGGGATCTGTGTGGGATCTGTGTGGTTTGCATGAGTATTTTATTTGATCCTTTGCACATGTTTCTTTTTGTCCTCTTACCGTGTATCTACGTGTTATATATGCGTTATCATTCTCCAGGGGTTCTTCTCAGATTTGTATCCGATTCTCAGCCAAAGGCTGCCTTTCCCTTAACTGCTGAGCTTTAATCAAGTCTATGCAAAACGGACGAGCATACTCGTCCTTCGCCCTTAAGGGGTTCTGAGCTGGCTCTCTAGGAGTGATATCGCTGAGTAGTATTTCATGTCGGCTCTCGGATTCACCTCTTCCACCTGGAGGTCCGCGGACTAAGCAGAGGGTGGCGTGTACTATCAAGCGCAGTGAATCATGCATTGCTGAGGGAGAAGGAGGAACGAGTCCTGGACTTAAGGTGAAAGAGCTGAGATGTGACGCCTCAGGAGTTAGGGATGCCCTTCTTGGGGGCCTCACTCCCTGGACCGGTGTGGGGGAGGAGGGGACACCAGGCTGTTAGACTTGATATTCTTCCAGTTCCGCTTCATTTGGCCTCAGATCAAGTTAGAGGCCGCGGGCAATCGGTTTTCTTTTTTAAACATCCTTGCTGCTGACTGCTCCAATGGAGAACGTTTGCTGCTGCCCGCTCACAGGAATGCTGGGCAGTATTACAGAACGTTTGCACTGGTTCAAGTGCAATTGGCACTAGGGCAAATATTGCAGAAACTGATTATTGTAAAGGATTTTGATACCAGGGCACTAATTGCTATAGTCCTAATCATTTGCATTGGTGCAAAAGTGCATTGAAAGTATTTGGTTTTGGTGCAAAGTGCATTGAAAGTATTTGTTTTTGCACCAGGAGAATGTTTGCCCCTGTCCTAATTGCACTTGCACCCAGTGCAAAGCTTCTGTAGCACCATCGGCTTATTTTGCGCACAGTGATTTTCACCAATTTTCTGCTGTTTGAGACCTGCTTTGCAAGATTTGGGCTTAGTAGGGGTGATAGTACAGAAACACCAGTGAAAATAGCACTAGTGCAAGAACTGCTATAGTGCGAAAAACACATTATTGCACTGGGGTGAAGGACCGGGACCCGGACTAAGACGAGCCTTGCTCTGGTCCAAACATACATTCAAGCATGCTTTTAGCACTAGGGCAATGTATTTGTCATGGAGTTTTGAATAGCGGTATTTGCCACGCGTGGCTTTTTGGTGCTAGCTGAGGACCAATACATGTGAATGCCGGTTACTGATTTAGACAAGTTGGGTGGGTAAAGTTTATAACCCCTGGCAAAATATTTGTCTTTCCCATAATTTTCAATTTCTCAGAGTAGTTTAGATAAGGTTATGTGAATACTTCAGACAAAAGCCCCAACAGGGGCCCCACTTACCTTGCCAGAAAACCTGGATTTCAGATTCACAAACTATACTGGCAAGAGATTGCAATGAGCAAAGTGTGCATCACATCCTGCAGCCACGCAGCCTTCCCCTCATTGCATCTGTAAGTGTTAGACACGTGGCAGACATTTACATATGCGTTGGCTCCCAGGGCACTCTTGGGTAGGGGGCTGAGTTCCTGTGCAGCAAGACTTAAGGGGAGTGCTGCAAGATGGCACTTTTTTTTATTATAAAGCTAGTGTTGTTATGTTATCAAATTTCTGAAGCGCACGTTCGCCGAAGGCATCTTGACTAGTGAACAGACTCCAAAGACACTCGTCCCCTGTGCAGGTCATTATCTGTGAATAAGAGGCATTGGTGGGGACTCTAGCAAGTGTGTGGGCCGTGAAGTCAACTCCGCTAAAGTAGAGGACCATCCCTGCCACTAGGTCCAGGTGCTGGCAGCCCAGCTCCATAAGAACGAGGCATAACGTCGTATAAGGTGGCAGATGTGAGCAGCTCAGCTTTAGTCTGAAAAGTAAGGATTCCAATCCAGAGGTGTCTGATTTATACTAGAACATGGGGCAGGATTACAACCGGCGTTCAGTTTCTCTGACAAGAAACACTTCCTTCCTTCAGGGAACGTTCTAAAAGATTACAGATTCTCTACAGTAAAGTGTTGTCTGTCATTTGGCCTCACAGGACTTTCATCTCAAAGATATGGTGTTTCCTGTTGCGGCTTTGGGAGATTCTGAGCTAAATGATTCCAAATAAAGTATAACTATACATTTGTGGCCACCTGGCGCTGGAAGGCAATTTAGGGTGGGAGGGGTGAATAAAAAAGAGTATTTTAAGACGTACTATAACGTATAGCTGTAGCATCTTAAAACATTTCACTCAAGTGATGCTAGTCACTGCATCTCCACGAATTACACTGAATTAATTTGAACGGGACTTCCCAAACTTTTCAAAGGAAATACAAATTCAAGTTTAAGCCAATCTTGCAGTGCAACCTTTTTCAAATGAGGTCACTGCAGCCATATGCTGTAACCTTTCCCAAATGAAAGCATAGAGCAAACAAAGTCCATTCTTTTCACAATCCCCACCACTGTTCCACGGTAGAGATTTGACATGAGAGTGATTTCCACTCTCAGCACTAGAGACAGGTGTACATCTCTGAACTGCGACACCAAAACGAGCTCATGAAATCTGCACATTGAGTTGAATTACAACATTATAATAAAGTGACTTCCCAGAAGTGCCAGCAACACCCCGAAAGCACCATAAAAACAAAAGAAACCCAGCAGGAAATCCGCTAAGTCTTCATCCAACCTGACCGGTAGCACCTCGTGAGGACGTCTCCTGCTCAGAATGGTCTTTGAGCGTCAGTGATATATATGGC
This sequence comes from Ambystoma mexicanum, assembly GCF_040938575.1. Classification (NCBI taxonomy): domain Eukaryota; kingdom Metazoa; phylum Chordata; class Amphibia; order Caudata; family Ambystomatidae; genus Ambystoma; species Ambystoma mexicanum. Next base: position 1,630,604,611 of record NC_090932.1, read on the forward strand.
TTCTAAGGCCATGCCTACAGTTTGGAGTATGTAATTCCCATATGACAGGCTCCACATAACCCACCTATCACAAGCAAGATCTGCCAAGTGGGCTTGCCATCTCTCGAAGCCTTTCCAGGTAGGAGGCCTCTGTATTTAGATCGGCAGGTATATCTTCACATCCTCAAAGGGCAAAAGGGCATGTGCCTAATTGGGTCATGGGTGTTCTTGAGTGAGGTTCCAGAGCTCTGGACGTTGCTCCTACCTGACCATGCGCACGGGGCTTGTTTGACAGTGTTCCGGTCCGTTGCAAGACATGCATCTTTCATTTTTCTCTTTATTTGCTTTTATTCCTCTTTACATATTTTCAGTAAGATAGCTCAGCGCGCTGAGCACTTGCTTCTGAGATCTGTGTGTGATCTTCAGGTCTCAGGTTTGAATCCAACTCAGCCTATCATACTTCGAGGTTGATAAATGAGTACTAACTTTGTATGAGTACCAATAATTGTGTATAAAAATGTCCTATATACAGCGCTTTATAAATTAAAAATATATATAATTATAATTTCTGTGCACCGTGTGAATGCCTGCTCAGTGTGTGCATGGGAGCAAGGGGGTGTGGGGGCGTTGCAATAAGAGTACAGAATGATGTAATGAAGAACCCTAAAATATTGCACCTTGATGCCTTTTGCACGCATATTTTTCCAGAAAAGAATCAGGGTGCTGTGGAAGGCTTAAATGTGGATTAACTGAGCCAAAAACAGACATGCTGTTGTTTCCACTTTTTTGTGTAAATTCAGAGCCTCTTGAATTCAAATATATACTGCATGAGTGCAAATGTCCTTTCTGTTTTGCTCAGCGGATCACACGATGTATCTGGCATTTTGGCCATTGGCCCAGCTTCTGGCACTTGTCTGCCATTGGCCCATCTTCTGGCACTTGTCTGCCATTGGCCTGGCGTCTGGCACTTGTTTGCCATTGGACCGGCTTCTGGCATGTGTCTGCCATTGACCCGGCTTCTGGCACTTGTCTGCCATTGGCCCAGCTTCTGGCACATGTCTGCCATTGGCCCATCTTCTGGCACTTATCTGCCATTGGCCTGGCGTCTGGCACTTGTTTGCCATTGGGCCGGCTTCTGGCACGTTTCTGCCATTGACCCGGCTTCTGGCACTTGTCTACCATTTGCCTGGCTTCTGGCACTTGTCTGCCATTGGACCGGCTTCTGGCACTTGTCTACCATTTGCCTGGCTTCTGGCACGTGTCTGCCATTGGCTCAGCTTCTGGCACTTGTTTGCCATTGGACCGGCGTCTGGCACGTGTCTGCCATTGGCCCGGCTTCTGGCACTTGTCTACCATTTGCCTGGCTTCTGGCACTTGTCTGCCATTGGACCAGCTTCTGGCACTTGTCTAACATTTGCCTGGCTTCTGGCACGTGTCTGTCATTGGCCCGCCTTCTGGCACTTGTCTACCATTTGCCTGGCTTCTGGCACTTGTCTGCCATTGGCCCGGCTTCTGGCACTTGTTTGCCATTGGACCGGCTTCTGGCACGTGTCTGCCATTGGCCTGGCTTCTGGCACGTGTCTGCCATTGGCCTGGCTTCTGGCACTTGTCTGCCATTTGCCTGGCTTCTGGCACTTGTCTACCATTTGCTTGGCCTCTGACACGTGTCTGCCATTGGCCCGGCTTCTGGCACTTGTCCACCATTTGCCTGGCTTCTGGCACTTGTCTGCCATTGGCCCGGCTTCTGGCACTTGTCTACCATTTGCCTGGTTTCTGGCACTTGACTGCCATTGGCCCGGCTTCTGGCACTTGTCTACCATTTGCCTGGCTTCTGGCACTTGTCTGCCATTGGTCCGGGTTCTTCTCAGACTTCGTAGCCCAATGTGGGATTTGCGCGAATGTGCAGACTCAAGGGGGAGCAGGAGATGTCTATTCTAAGGGCTTATAAAGATAGAGAAGCGGGGGGGGGGGTGTTTAGGACACATCCATCGCTTCGTCCATAGAGCCAGGTGGATCCTCGTAGAGTTCGGTGAGAGCCACGACTGATCAGACCCGTGGATCCCTTGCTCTTGAGTAACCAACATACTATTCCACTGCCGTCCTTTCCACCATTCGGACAATCGGTGTCCAACACAAGGTTGGGAATATGATCCTTGTGGATTGGGGTGCTAAATGCCGGTATTAACAGTGCACTGCTGTTGTGTCTTGAAGCCACTCCTCAGGGCGATGTTCCATTCTCGGGATGCGTTAACTCCAGCATGGATTGGGTAAAAATAAATATGTATTAGAAAAATATGCATGTGCCTTCCAGAACCGCCTTTCCAGCACTACAGTTAGAGTTATGTTCAACAAGTAAGTACGACAATTCAAAATCATTCTATAAAATTTCAAATCCTTTATCAAAATTCACCAAATCTTTCCCTGTTCAAGGTTTGGCCAGATACATCTGCATTTTGTGAATCTTGTCAAGCTTAGATCTGGGATTTCAGACTTTTGAAACACTTGTGTGCGTACAGTTTTCTAGAAGCTGCCTGTTGTAAAAAGAAATGTAGTGAATAAAGCATGCTGGTCTCGCAGAAAAGATCAGATCGCAGTTTATTGTTGTCATTCATAGTCATTTCATGAAAGTAATGATGTGGAGTAGCCACTGGCCCACCTGCGCATAACTGGATCTACAAGTCGTGGAACAGGGGTCTGCAGATGCTTTGGACTACAACTCCCATCAACCCTAGCCATCATAGTCCAAGGTGAAGGATTAAGAGTCATAGTCCAAAGCTTCTAGAGCCTTCCAGGTTGCGTACCCCTATGATGGGACAGTCCTCCTCGGCATTCATCCATGATTGCATGTGTCCAGGCCTTCATCACCCACCCCCCACACTGAAGCGCAAGCATACAGGCAGGGCATAACAGCCACCTTCAAGACGAATTTACCCTCATCACGAGGTTGCTGGTAAAACCCACTGGTAGCCGACAGATTACCGGCAACCCCGCTACACCGTTACCACCACCTGACATCCGGTGGTACCGGGATATCATAGGCGGTGGCAGTACGGTTATTACCCATTCTCATGGAGGCAATAACGGTGCCGATGCTTCAGTAAAATGTCTGCCGGGAGGGGCCTGAACGGCCGGCACATGAGGCGTTCAAGTCGTTCCATGCCCCTAAGGTGCAAGTAACATGTTACTCGCGCCTTTATTTCCATCCCGCCTCATTTGTAATGAAGGCCAAAATCTCCAAAATAGTATGGAGGCCAAAACATGCCTGGGGATGCTTGTGGTCTTGTGCAGAAGGGATGTATTTGTATTTTATTTGTGATTTATAAAGTGCCTTAAACCAAAGCGATGTACAAATAATTAAAAAAACGGTACAATAAAATGAAAATGCAATAAAAGCAATCAGCTTATATTGCAGATCGGAGTACGTAGGTTTTAAGTGAAGAGTGGAATAAAGAGGATACAGAAATAGATCGAAGAGAAAGTTGGAGAGAATTCCAATGGAATGGGGCTAACAAAGTAAACAAAGGAAAATGTGAACTAGCACAAGCAGGACGAGAGACTACAAGAAGAAATTGAGACTGGGAGGGAAGGGAACGAGCAGGAGTATAAAATGATACAAGAGAGGAACGATAAGGAGGAGCAAGAACGTAGAGAGATTTGAAAACTATGTACAGAAAGTTAAACTTAAGTCGAGAATGAAAGGGAAGCTGACCAAGAGTAGAGAGAGAAGAAGCAATAGAATCCTGCAGAGAAACACGATAGCAGGACGAGAGACTACAAGAAGAAATTGAGACTGGGAGGGAAGGGAACGAGCAGGAGTATAAAATGATACAAGAGAGGAAAGATAAGGAGGAGCAAGAACGTAGAGAGATTTGAAAACTATGTACAGAAAGTTAAACTTAAGTCGAGAATGAAAGGGAAGCTGACCAAGAGTAGAGAGAGAAGAAGCAATAGAATCCTGCAGAGAAACACGATAGCAGGACGAGAGACTACAAGAAGAAATTGAGACTGGGAGGGAAGGGAACGAGCAGGAGTATAAAATGATACAAGAGAGGAACGATAAGGAGGAGCAAGAACGTAGAGAGATTTGAAAACTATGTACAGAAAGTTCAACTTAAGTCGAGAATGAAAGGGAAGCTGACCAAGAGTAGAGAGAGAAGAAGCAATAGAATCCTGCAGAGAAACACGATAGCAGGACGAGAGACTACAAGAAGAAATTGAGACTGGGAGGGAAGGGAACGAGCAGGAGTATAAAATGATACAAGAGAGGAAAGATAAGGAGGAGCAAGAACGTAGAGAGATTTGAAAACTATGTACAGAAAGTTAAACTTAAGTCGAGAATGAAAGGGAAGCTGACCAAGAGTAGAGAGAGAAGAAGCAATAGAATCCTGCAGAGAAACACGATAGCAGGACGAGAGACTACAAGAAGAAATTGAGACTGGGAGGGAAGGGAACGAGCAGGAGTATAAAATGATACAAGAGAGGAAAGATAAGGAGGAGCAAGAACGTAGAGAGATTTGAAAACTATGTACAGAAAGTTAAACTTAAGTCGAGAATGAAAGGGAAGCTGACCAAGAGTAGAGAGAGAAGAAGCAATAGAATCCTGCAGAGAAACACGATATAGAAGATGTATTGAAGCATTAAAAACTGACTTCCATGGCGCAAAGCAATAAAGAGAGGTAACAATAGAACAGTCTGGAAAAGAATGAGTGCAGTAACTAGGTGTTTAGTGGCCTCAAAGGTTAGGAAAAGGCAAGCTTACGGATGTTATGCAAGTGGTAACGACAGGCGCGAGGGGATAAAGAAATAGGAAGTGTAAAAGATAAATCAGAATGAAAGTGAAGGCCTACGTTGCGGTAGAAGAGATAGGAAGCTGAGAGGTAGAGAAGGAAATTGAGGAAGGGGGAAGAGGAGATGGAATCGTGTTTGCCGGAAAGAAGAGTACTTCAGTTTTGGCTGTGTTTGATACAAGAAAACAATCCGTCATCCCAGAATTAATAGCAGGTCGACATAACAAATGTTTATTGTGAACTTCAGATGTGGAAGAAGAAAAAGATGTGAAAAGTTGAGGATCGTCTGCGTAAAAATGATGAGAAAGAAAAGAAGATGAAATAACTTATAGAGAGAAAAAAGAAACGGACCAAGGACAGAACCTTGGGGAACACCATGAACAAGCGGAAAAGTATCTGATCCAGCCCAAGAGACTGAAAATGTCCTTTGAGAGAGAGAAGACTTAAACCAAGAAAGGACAGAACCAGAGAACCCAAAAGAAGAAAGAGGCGATCGCAAGAGGGAATGCAGACAGGTCTAAGAGAATAAGCAGAGAAGACTATTTAGAATAGTGTTCAGAGAGTAAGGAGTTGCAAACAGAAATGAGAGCACCTCACACTATCTGTGCATGTACCTCAGGCTCCCTACATTGTCTTTGCATGTGTCTCCAGCTTTCAACACTGTCTATGTGCACAGAGATTGTTCAGGTGATATATTTGCCTAAAATTATTACATCAGTTGCATTTATTTAATTCAATTTCTTGTCGGAGATTGTTCAGCCCAACTCTTTAGACACTTTAAAAGGCAGAGGGCATCATTACAAGTTCGGCAATGGCGGTAATTCACCTCTGCAGCATTTGCTGGAGGTGAATTCTCCACTTTACCTCCTAAAAAATGAAGGCATTACCGTGGCAGAATGGTAATTCTGCAAAAAATGGCCATGGATACCAAAGGACTGCGGAAATGGAGATTTACACCGCCTTTCCACCACTCTCCTGAATTAAACCCACGGGACTGAGTGGCAGTAATGGTACTCGATGTGTGCACTAATTTGATAGATTTACTGCCAAGCTGGAAACGAGGCCCACAGTCTACCCAAGGGATGACTTGGTCAACCTTGCTCACAACATACTTAGGATGGCCCGAGCACATCTCAAACCCCTCATGCACGCAGACCATCCATGCACATTTACATTGTGTCAATCCGGATTCTTCAATTCTCTTGTCTGCGTGGCTTTTCAAGCTCTACGCCAGTGGTATTCAAGCTTTTTTATGCTAAGTCCCCCTCCCTGTACACATGTTGACCCCCACACCCAGATGCATTGTCTGTTTATATTTTCTATCAAAAGCAGTCACCATACTCCCTTTGGAAAATACTTTTGCCCCCATGAACATACTTTGGGCTCCCTTTGGGGGGTCAGCCCCACAGTTTGGAGACCACTGCAGTACACCATTCCTTTTACACCGCCGGCTGTATCTTCTCTCTTATGTCACTTTGTTTTCAGTCAATTCCTTTTAGCAGACTAAGGTCCTGTGCTCGCTGGATGGGACACAATGGGCCTTATAGCAAGTTAGGCTGTATTTCGGCGGTAAATCTGCTGAAATACCACCAGATTGATTTACTGCTACCACAACTTGGTCCTGTGGATTTACCGTAGTATTACAAGTGATACGAGGCAGTGTAAATCCCCATTTTCTGAAGTCCATAGGAATTCATGGGGATTTTGGCAGAATTACCGCCAGCGGTAATTCCCACAATTTTGCTGATTCTTAGCAGTAAGATGGTGGATCTACCTCCAGTTTTTTGCTGGAGGAAAATCCTCTACCTCACCACCAAACCTGTAGTACGATGGTGCGATAATGCGGCAGTATTGCAGTGGTTACCACTGCTTTACCATCATTTTTTACCACACTGCCATACTTGTAATGAGGGTCAATGCACCTTGATTTGGAAAAGATTGCACACTTTGAAAGTAGAATGGTCGTGAACTACATTATAAAAACCTAATAATTAATTACTTAACATTCAATACTCTTCAATGTTTGAACTTAACAGGCACGCCATGTTGGTAGGTGCTTCGAAGGCTCTATCATGCCCATGTGCGAGCCCTCCGTTTGTCCAGCGGGTGAGTGCGCGCCCTCTTTTCTGCCTCTCCCCGCTCACACGGAGAGACGCGCCAGCGCATCCCAGACCGTCCTTCCTCCTTCCGCCCCCCCCTGGCATATTTACATATAAAAGGCTGGCTTATTGATGCAGCATCAAATTTATTGCAGCTTCCTGGATGTCGTTGCCATGGTTACGGCCTGCTTCGTGGAAAGTAGCTCTTCGGTTTCAAAGTTATGCTAATGCGCGCGGCTCTCTGAGGGAGCACTGCCCCTCGGCCCCGGAGCGCGCCCACCGCCTGATCGCCGTTTCTGCCACAATAGAGCTTTGTGGCCGGGTCACTGTGTTTGCTTCTCTGCACTCGTGGGGGGTCACCTGTCCCGCCACTGCAGCTTACTCTGTGAAAGGAACCTGCTCTAGGCTATCTTATTAGTAGGGGGGTGGGGTGGAGGGGTTTAAGGTCTGCCATAGCTCTCAACTCAGAGACGTCTTTATGGGAGGGCAAAAGGGGCACTTGCCCCGGGCCCCCACCTTGGAACGGTACCCCAAGAAGGAGCCTTATTAAAATAAAAGTCAGTTTCCCTAAGTCAGCAAAATTAAGTATCACACATCAGGATTTTCTATGGTGTGCTGCTAAGGATAAACCTATTTTCTGTCTGTTGTTGACAAGTACATATTGTTTGGATTTTTTCATCCTGTAATGCTATGTTCATTGTGGTATACATAGTTTTGCGTGACACAACACCTGTAGAATGCTCACCTTCCTGTGGGGATTATATTGATGAAATGCAACAGCCAAAGTTGAAATACATATTGATAAATGTGAGTGCCTGATGGTTCAGAGGATTGCTCAGTGTGTTAAGCAATGATTGCAGAGATATGCGTCCATATGCAAGATTACAATACTAAATTCCAGCAAGGCCGGCTCAGCGTTTCGAATGTATGAAGTTGTTAAGCCTGCATTTATATTTACTTTGTTTTACAGCACTCCAGGTGTTATCATCACCAATGTACCTGAACCAGCTAGCTGTTGCTATAGAAACTAACATAGCGTCAGTATGATGAAGCTCTAGAAATTGGTTTGTTTAGATGGGGAGCTGTAAAACCTAGGCAGGCAACTCCAATTATGACAATAAAGTGTTAGAGATGTTTATGCATCCAAATTCCAGACTGTGGAACCAAAGCGTTCTCTATGAAACGGTTTGTTTCTCACATACTGGTGGCATTGATTGGCCAATTACCTGATCTTTCCTATCATGCCGGCCATCTTAGTGGAAGCCGTTCTAGACAGAAGAGAGCAGACCAGATATGGCAGGCTTCTTACAAGCATGTTTAAGGTCTTTTTATGTGACAACAAACTGGCTTGCTTTTTTGTACAATTCAAAGGTTTTTCTGCACGTATTTAAATACCATTGTGCAAGCCTGTGTTTGTGGTGTATTTAAAGCTTTAAAATACGAAAGAGAAACCTATCTGATTTTTTTTAAAGATCACATCCGTTAGTATCCTGGTATTTCTATACTTTCCTTGATGATGGAGATAATGAAGCTGGAATCATTCCCATTTTGCATAATATGTTTCTATACGTTTTGTTTTTTAAAATGTTTATATTGGGTTATGTGATTTTCACATTTTCAAGTCAGTTCTGTAAAATGGAATCACTTTAGTTCAGGGTAAAAACTAGAAAAGAAATTGATAAAAGCAAAATTGCAGAGTGGGTACGAATCCCAGCTTCACCTCTTAATCCATGTGTGATCCTGGGTATCTCATTTAATCGTGTATTTCCTCACCTGTCAAAATTGCAAGTCCCTAAACCTTTCAAAATTGTCAGCCCTTCAGAGTGATCTCGTTCGCGGGGTGTGACCTTTAAGAAAGACTCACCAGCCCTTCAGAGTGATCTCGTTCGCGGGGTGTGACCTTTAAGAAAGACTCACTAGCCCTTCAGAGTGATCTCGTTCGCGGGGTGTGACCTTTAAGAAAGACTCACTCATGGTTTCACTGGCTATATATAGTGTTGCTTCCTCTATAAGGATAGTATGCATTGATATTTTACACACCACAGCCACCTCTTTCTTTGCTCTTGAATGGCAACACTGCTCGAAAACCATGCCCCACTTCTAATCTCAGTCTGTCTGGATACAGACACCTTCCTGGTATCTTCAAATCGTCATCCACTCTCTATGCCATGGTATGTGTAGTTTTATCCTTGTTTCCCATTGGTCTCCTGTTTCCTTGTATGAGCACTTTTGCATTCTCTGAGGCAGCTCATCTGAGTCGTTTGACTATTCTGGATTATGTGTACCTTTGTCATAAAATCTGTGTCCTGCAGTTATACTATGTCCAGTGTACCTTCCACGTGGCTGCTATTTAGTGAAATGTTTCCTGTACCTATGCTTGAAAACAAGTACCCTCGTCGTAGAATGCTAATGTTGCCCTTGAAATGCTACTTGTTTATCACTGTGATTACAACACAAATGAAGAGGGTAAGGTATCTTAAAGGCAATTTAACATGCTTATTTTGATCTCTGCGAGGCAGCGTATCAAGCTAAGGGTTGTCATCGTGACACGGGGTGCGGTGTACTAGATATTCTATATTCCTTAACTCCTTTGGTCTGTTGGAGAGGGGCCCCAGAGGTGTCCTTCTCCCGGGCCCCCAAAGTGCTTAAGATGGCCCTGTCTCAACTACACGTATTGGGTGCGTGTTACTCACCCTACTCAGTTGACAAGGCACTTCAGCATCCATAGCACTGGATGCACTGCCCCTCCCCTTCCCCCGCACTTTTCCCTTTCCCCCCTCCCCTGCACTTGCACGATCTGAATGATACCTGGTCTAGTAGGATCGCTGACTATCCTCCCTCTGTTCCCCCTCCCTTGCCTTGTGGCGCCTCGAAACACTTGTGTATAACCGCGTTATAAATGCCATATCATATCATAGAGTTCAACGGGTCTCACCCAATTAAAAAAAAACAAATATTGCATTTCACTCGCCTTGGACCGTCAATAGGCTGAGAGGTGTGGGTCTGCTTCACTGGCAAAGGCCCATGTTGCTAGAGTTGGCTTCTAAGCGCTGGCAATCTTGGCGGAAACGGGAAGTGAGGTGCTGGGTAATGGTTGAAGTGCTTGCACAAGTCGAGGCAACACGATGGAGCACGACGCTCACCTACTTTTTTCGAGCGGCCCTGTGTGTTTAAGGAATACAAGAAAATGCGCTGCGGGCACGTAACGTGGACAGTGCCAGGCGAACCCAAGCCGTTCCTCTATGAGGCGAGACTCTTAGCCACGAGACCACATGACCCGCATATCACGGAGCAGTAAAGGGTCTCATACTGACATGCTTCAGGGCAGGCCAAGCTTTCTTCTATGTTCTTCAATTTAAAAGGTGCGCTCCTTTTATAATTAGCAATCAATGCAGTCGGAGAATATGCTGTCTTGACAAACGCGTACTTGTTGTGTGAACTTTCCTCAATTGTGAAAGACAAGTTGAATGAAATTTGCCTATTTCACTTGAGTATGTTCACTTCCTGTGACGTCACTTCCGATGCGTGCGTCAGAGCCACCTCATTTTTGTTTTTAGGACTTGAGCCCTGGACTCATTCCATCCTCAGAAGGTAAATCACGCTGGCTCTAACGTAGAGTACACACTTGTCAGGGATGAGGACGCTGGAGGAGCTGAGTACCTGATGATGTCACGTGGAACTCCGGCTGAATTGCTGCGGCATAAGCCCTTGTTTCCCTCCCTCCCCTCGCTTGCACCTACCACCTCCCCTTGAATGTATCCCTTTTACTTACCTGCCTGTTTTGCTTTTCCTCAGCCCATCATCGTCTTCGCTATCACCAACAGACCAAAATAGAAATGGAAAAGGGGATCTTCCTTCATGCCCCTTTGGCGGTTCCATGGTGGCCATCTTGTGTGCGTGTTTTTAGAGAAAAAAGGCTTCGCACAGTGATTTTTTCTAAACCCCTCTCCTCCAAAAGAAAAGCTTCCCATGTGTTATCCCAGGGTGCTAATATCAATAACGCCTTCGACAGAAAGGGTGTATCACTCGTTATGGCCTAAAGGTGCTCGCTTCACTTGGGTCTATTAATGAAGGTGTTAGGCCAATACCACCAAGCAGAGATTCATTCATTATTTCCATATTAAAACATTCCCAACCCTTCTTGTCAGAGGACCAACCGTGGCCTCAATGTCCCTGATATTCCAGCCTACTCAGGGCTTTCAGTGGGCCAGAGCTAGCCAGGACTGAGCCCCCATAGTCTTCCAAAACTGTGATTAAGTCAGTGGGGCTCCCTCGGCTCCCACCACCCCACCAGTAGCCAGACAGCAAGGAAAGGCATTTTTTGTATTGTCCTGTGTTGGGATCACTCCAGGACACAGTCATTTAGGCCACACACCCTCCTTACAGCCACCCCTCGATGAATCTGTATTCTAAGAGGCAATACGTGGTTCCGAGTCTACATGTGCGACAAGGATGAGGATTGCGACCATTCAGGACGGATAAGCCGCAGTTTAGCGCTAATATGTGCAGCAACCTTCGTCGAATAAGAGAGTGCCGTGAAAATCCTCGCGACTCCAGAATTACAAAAATATCAATTGCAAGTTGACCTTCAGGAAATCACATTGGCTCCTCCTTCTTTGACAGCGTTGTGGTCCCCAAGCAGCACTTTCCTCAGATTAGAGCCTTCAAGACTGCTGCACACATGGGCTCCTGGGTAGCTCATCAAATAACTGAAGAGTACTGTATCCTTTGCCCAGACAGGCAGATGACTGGACAACAATGTGATCTCAGTGAGGAACAACTGCTTTACACAATCTAAAGTGCATGTACTTCTCCAGGCCTCGAGGGCCGGATTCCTGCTGGGTTTTCAGGATATCCCTCATTAATATGCCTGAGGAAAAATGTGCATACATTTCGAATCATTGTATGCAAATGTATCTCATGAATATTAATGAGAGATATCCTGAAAACCCGTCAGGATTCCGGCCCTCGAGTCCTGGAGTTGACAACCCTCTGCCGCCCCCTTTTATTCTGAAACTCAGATTTAGAGGACTGCAGACAGAAGTATTGGACTCCCCCCACAAACCCACCTTGGATGGCTATTCTCCTTCTTAGACATTACAGCTCGTGCTTGCTGTCCCAGCAGTCAGAATCGTATCCTCTAGGCCTCATCTCCTCCACTATGGACCATGCCTATGTCCAGACTGTCTAGGCACATCTGGTTGACAGCTGGAGGTAGGCTGTGAGCAACCCTCCAGGCCGTCATTTTTCATCCTGTCATGGCATTACAGAAGGGGACAGACCACATGCAAATCAGGCTTGCGCCCACCTGAAATGGGGCAGTTGAGCCAAATCGCTAAGTCACATCACTTCTGCACAAGACCACATAACCACATGCAACCCCAGACATGTTTCAGCCTCGTAGGGCGCCATGAGTGAGGTGTAGCTTGAGTCGATAAGCACATAAGGGTTGGCACCCAGGTCTGAGCATGCCTATCGCGCTTGGGGTGACATTAGCAAAACGGAACATTTCTGTCTGGAAGATTTCAAATTATTCATAACCACTGGCATTGTGCTGGGCAACCCTCCAGATCATGCTTTTTCAGCTTGTCAATCTATTATGGAAGACCATTTGCAAATAAGATTTGGTCCCACCTTCTGACTGACCACCCCTCCACTTTCCAGAATTGCCAGCAGAAAAGGTCCAACTGTTCTTCCAAATTACTGCCTTCTCTAACTGGTCTCCAACTTAATCCTTGCAGAGTGATGTTACTTCTGTAATGAGCTGCCTGTCATGTTTCTGCATCTCTGCCTCTGGGTGGCGCTGTCTGCATAGCTGAGGGGTGTTTTCTACCATCTTCAGAGAAGACCCATAATCATTATTTAACATTTCCTTTTACAAATCTGCATATCCGAAAACATGGACTTCAATTCCCATAATGCACCTTGTGGCTGTTCTCATTCCCTAGTTATTCCTATGCATCAGCCTTGAAACCACAATCCCCAGAAGCCCTAGAGATCAGTGCTGCGTTCACTTTCCCAGGACCGGAGAGGGAGGAGGCAGATTACCTTCAGTTGTGGTGCTCCAGGTGCTGCTAATTAGCCTGCTTCAGCGCAAGGCAGGTCAGTATTTATGCAGCTACCTGCAGGTGCTCAGGGCTCTTGCATTGAGTTTACTCCCAACCCTTTGATCCTCGAACCTCAACATTCTCCCCTTTCCTGTTGCTGCCAGAACTTGCCCCTGTTCCTGTGCGCCCTGCTTTGCAGCCCTGCTACTCTGTCGTCACTCCCCTGCCTTCTGTCCAGCTCTTCTGTGCTTCCTGCACTGCAGCCCTGCCCCCTGCTTGCAGTCCTCTGTTCCCTGGCTGCAGCCCCTTACTCTCTACCACCTATTACCTTGTTCCAGACTGCAGAGCCGTGTTCTATTCCCATAGTCCGTGTTACCTGGCTTTTGCTTCCAGGTTTCCAGTCCTGGGTTTCCTTGTTATCTGTCTGCAGTCCTGCCCTTGTTATTCAAGTACAGATTTACAGTTCCTTGAATTCCATGTTACCAGTCTGCTGTTCCGTCCTTGCTATCCTAGTCCAGAGTTTCAGTCCTGAGTTTTCTTGTTCCGGGTCTATAGTTCAATCCACTGTTGCTTGATTCCGGTCCTTAGTTTCTAGTCTGCAGTTCCAGTCTCCTGTGCCATTGCACTAAGATTATTTTGTACTTGCTTTTCCTCTTTCATTCCTGCTCTCTGTCCTGAACAGGGGCGTTGCTAGGGGGGGCTAAGGGGGCTATAGCCCCTGATCTTTTGGTTGTAGCCCCGGATAGAATCTCAGGAGCTGCAGCCAAAAGACTAGCTAGCCCCCAGTCCCAACAGTTCCGACATAGCCTCGGGTCTTTTCCAGACCTAGCAACTCCCCTGGTCCTGAACCTTGCTTACTTTGCCTGCCTATTCTTCCCTAGACATTTCTGTTACCGTTCTTGTCCTCACTCGTGCTTCTGTTATTCATTTTGTTCAGAGTTTGGCTGCTGGGTTGCCCAGCAGGCAATCTCTGGCCCGTCTTTTGTCTCGTTTTACATGTAGTCTGTAGTGAATTGAATATAACAGTGTGTTGCGTTCTGTTCTCGCAGAGGGCATCTGCTGTAGGTTCCAGCTGTACCCACGCCGGCGTGTCTCGTGTAAGTACACTCCTTGTTTGTGCCCTAGGGTCCAGACACAGAAGCCACTCTTACTGCCCGCTTCCAAAGGCATGCAGTGTGTGGCGCCTGCAAGAGTAACTTGCATAGAATGACCAAGCTTCCTTTATTTCTGAGAGTAGTCCCTAGTGGCGTTCCACATTGTTGGTCCATTGCATGGTTCCCAACCCTCCGTGTTCACCAGCGAGGTCCGCCCTTTCTTCCTGTTACGCTGTTCTGAATTACCTTGTCTGTTCTTCCTTCTTTTATAGCCCCCTGCTCCATGCGCTTGCCTGTCGCCTTACATCAGCACAGCCACTTCAAACCTACATGGGTGCCTTGTGTAACCCCTGACACTGCCCAGCCCCAATGCCCACAGTATCACATCTGTGCCTTCCTCTGTGGCCGCCGTATTACATCTGTGCACACATATTTGTAATTCTACATAGACGTACCCACTGAAAACCTCACGGAAGGCCAGAAAAACGCAGTGGCTGAACTGAACCTCCTGTGAGGAGCATTATAGGCCATTGAAACCCCTTGGACAAATGCATAACAACGGAGGAACTGAAAGCAGGCATCCAAAAACTAGAAGCAAAGTAATCCTGTGGCCCAGATAAAATACTAAATGGGCCACACATGCTTAGCTTATTCCAAATCCAAAAAGCACAAGTGACATTTTTCAACATTATTCTACAATCTTGACACTTTCCAGACACTGGGTCCAAAGGGCTCATCACGCCTATCTATAAAAAATGGAGAGGTCCTGGGCCCAAACAAATGCAAACTGATCTATGTAAACAGTAACCTCAGCAAAATCCTCTGCAGCTTTCTGATCACAAAGTACTACACTCCTTAAACTCCAGCACAACTTTGCATACTCCCAAACTGCGCAACACACACACTGGGCCTCATTACGAGTTTGGCGGTAATTCAGTGGTAAAACCAATGAATTACCATCAAACTCACTGTCCATTACCCCCCACTTGGTCCCATGGGTTTACTACAGGATTACAAGCGGTCGTAGAGTGGTTTTAATCCTCGAATTTGCAGTCCATAGCGATTTCGGAAGAAATGCAGCGAGTGCTAATTCTGCCACATTAACTCTGCAAATATTTTACCTTAAAATGTCTGATTTACCACCACAGTAATTCTGCAGATCTTTTACCTTAAAGTGTCAGATTTACTTCCACTGTAATTCCGCAGATATTTTACCTTAAAGTGTGAGATTTACCGCCACAGTAATTCTGCAGATCTTTTACTTTAAAGTGTCAGATTTACCGCCACAGTAATTCTGCTGATCTTTTACCTTAAAGGGGCAGATTTACCTCCAGTGATGCTGGAGGAAACTCCTCAACTTCAAGGTGAAACTTGTAGTTTGGCGGTGTGGGAAAAACAGCACTAAATCTGTTACCACCCCAAAAAATGCCAGTAACAGAGTTACCACCCATTATTTGCTTGTAATGACGCCCAATGTTCACTTTACAGACCCTGATCAGAAAACATGTCAGAAACATAAATAGGGGGGAAATATGCCATAATAGGCAAACTGGGTCCTTTAAATATATGATATGATATTTAGAGTGCGCTCAATACCCAGAGATTTCTAAGCACGGACCCGGGGATCGAACCTGTGCTGCTCCGTATCGTCTTGCTTCCAAGGCGAGCATGTTGCCCCTGAGCTATCCTCCCGATAGAGGAATGGGGAGTGAGACACGGGTTCAGCTTCAGCCCAACCCTGTTCAATCTCCATATCAATGACATCCCTACGAAGCGAGAGGAACCTCATCCCAACCCCCCACCCCCGCCATGGCCTACTGTGTTACACCTGTGCACACATACCTTTCTAAGGAAACCTCTCTGCGATATCTGGGCTTCAAATAAATATGCAAAAGAACGATGCAATAGAATTCTGCATTTTATTTATTATTCCCCTCGGGAGATTGACTGCGCAAGCCGCGATAATCTCCTGAGGGGAAAAATAAACCATTCACACCCCAGATAAACCCCGGGTGCAAATGGCTTTCACTTCCCTGAAGGGGGGGGGGCGCAGCTGGCCGGCAACGTCCCACAGCCCTCGCCGGGGCGTGACAGACATATTTAAGCTTTCCTAAATGTTCACATTACTTCATGTCTTTTTGGTGGCACGCTGTTGCTGCTAATTCTGGGGGTTGTCTAAGGAGGATGCATAGCTGTTCCATCCTGTTTTGTTTGCGGACTTCCTTATTCTCACAGAATGTGGGCAAATGACAGTCCAGAATGTCCCTGTGTGCAGGACGGTGGAGGAGAAAGTGTCTCTCACTCTCTGCTTCTCCTAAGTCACACTGTGGACAGAGTCTGTCCTCCCTGACCATTTTCTTCGAGCTGCGTCAGTCTCTGTTTCCAGTCTATGGTCACTCAGTCACTAGTTGGTGAGTGTTGCCTGTGCTTTCTTTTTTTTTAATACTTAAGTATTCTGCAAGTTGAAAGTTTTGCCCCAGTCATCTGTAGCATTCTAACTTGTGGCATTGTCCTGTTCGGCTCTGCCGAACCGTGGGCCTCATTATGAGTTAGGCGGTAATTCGGCAGTAAATCGGCAGAATTACCTCCAAACTCAATTACTGTTATCGTCACTTGGTCTCATGAATTTACTACAGGATTACAAGTGGTAGTAATTCCCCATTTCTGTAGTCCATAGCACTCCATGGACATTTCTGGTGGATATACCACGGCAATCCTCCACCTTTCTTCTGAAAATCAGCATCTCTACCGCACAGTAATACTGCTGGAAGTAAATCCGGCATAAAATTATAATTTGGTTGGTGCAGGAAAAGTGGCGGTAATGGAATTACCGCCACTTTTTTCATGCACCGCCAAACTTGTGTATTGCTTCTTCGGGGCCTCTATTAAGTCCCTCTTCAGTTTCTTCTCCTGCCTTTGGTTTCCCATGCTGGTAATCTTTGAGGCACTGCTGCAGTAAGACTGCAGTTCTGTGGTTTATTGATCAATTCCATGTTTTGAGGGATTGGGTAATTGTTTTTGCAGTGCCTGGCAGTGGCGGCAGCTTGAGTTTCTACTGCTCGTGGTAAGGCAGCAGAATTTCAACATAATATTGTATGTTGAGCAGCAGGGGAAATACCTCCAGCTCTGCTTTGCACCCATGATGTGGGCAGTTTCTATACACACGTAAAGCACATGTATTGTATTATAGTTGTCATTTATATAGCGCCTTTTGCCATTATTATAGTCTCAATGTGCTAGTAGTGGGAAAGCCCTCAGGGACCGAAGTCCGGAGTGTTGGAGATTGTGGAGTAAGATTAGAATGCATGTGCATTTGGCCACAATAAGGTTTAGCAGCAATGGCCAGGTTCCAGTAGAAAGCAACCCACAAGGTCAGGCATGGGGATGGGTGCTGAGAGGAGTGAGGTGGCGTGAGTGCTAGAGCCTTGCAATGTGTCCTGCTGGCTCGAATGTGTAGGTCTTTCGCTGCATACTGATGTCAGAGGCGTTGAGGTGTAGTCTGGTGTAAATAGGCGGAACAATTATGTGGCCAGCGAGACCGAATTTGCTGTAGTCGTTGCTGTATTTTGATGTGTGCGGGTAGCCATGCCTGTGACCAGTGTCCACAGGAGTGGCGCGTTATACGTACCTAGAAGCTCGGATGGAGATTTGTTGTATGTGCACTCGATCAAGTAGTGTCATCCTCTGTCGATTCTTGCGGCTGCGGCAAAATAGTTATCAACAGCGATATAGGCTTCTCAAAAGCCGCTAGTGGAGCACGGGCTATACGTTCAAGCTCTTCCAGGTGGAGAGCATGGTGAATCTTCCTACGAAATCTTCACAATTGTTACCTTTACCATGAGAGGCTGAGCCTATAGTTTATCCATGCACGATACCCAGACACCCCTCACATTCTTCTACTGTGATTCTGGGCAAGCTCCCGATTGCGTTCTGGATCAATGCACAAGAACCGCCCACCTGCTCTTATGGAGTGAGAGACATGGCCATGGCACACAATTCCTCTCAGGACAATGCCCCGCCAGACATCACAATCTATCCGAGTGTGGCGGTGCTGTCGTTCTATCGCAACAACTTGGACTGCAATTTGCCTGTTTTCCCTGAACATGACAGATGCAGTGACTGATCAATCCTGTGACATTTCATGGTGTGAAAATGAGATGATGGCCTGTGTCCAGCTAGTGGTGCTTGACAGAGCCAAGGTCATAATTGGTGTTTGCTAGTGTGTGAGGTCTGGCCCGATGCGATAACAGCTGATACCGTGATAACGGCTGGCCCTCCTGGCGGTCAATGTTTGTATGCTCGGATTGGGAATTGGGAGGTTTAGGGACGGGTTTCATGATGTTGTGTGAAATAGACCGATTTTGAGGACTTTGAAGGAAAAGTAGTCCTTGGTGCGGCAGATGTGCAGAGGAAGAGTGTTCCAGATGGTGGGAGAGAATGGTGCTTGAGAGAGCCTTGGTCCTGGTGGATGTTTAATAGTGTGTGAGGTCCAGGCTGCTGTGATAATGGCCAGTGCCGCATGGTGCTGTGAGGTCGGGGGCACTGCGATAACGGCCGGCGCCGCCTGGTAGTGAATGTTTATACACTCGGATTGGGAATTGGAAGGCTAGGGACGGGTTTCAGGCAATTCAGCAAATAACCAGGTTTTGAGGACTTTTTTGAAAGAATGTGCAGAGGAAGAGTGTTCTCGATGATTGGGAGCTAGTTTAATTTTAAAATGTTTTTATTGGCATTTGATTAGATACAATCAAGCATTCCAGTGTGTCACTTTCAATTCAAGACATACATTTGTGCCAAAGTTAAATAATAACCTTCAAACAATAAACAAACGGTTTCCTACATAGGTTTCGTGGTGCGCTACATAGTTCGTCATGGTAGGTATACGTCCCCCCATGTATATATCCCTTTCCCTTCCCATCTCCGCGACACCGCCAGATCTGTGCTGTCTTGGCACGTGTCTGCTGTTATTGCCACCTCTGGGGAGTAGGGACGTGGAAGTTTCAGTAGTGCTTGTGTCCTTTTCCATATTTTCCTTCCAAGCGTCACCTCCATTGGGGTGCATTCTACGTCCCTGTTTGTTGCCCACAGTATTTCTTTCAGCTTAATGGGGGCCACCAGATGTTGTAACAGGTCAGTTCTCTGAGGGGGACTCGTCCGCCAACCATTTGACCGCGTGGCTGAGTTGGGCTGCTAAGTAGTATCTCGCCAAGTTTCACAGTTTCACGCCCCCCCTTGTCATACGGCAGATCTAGCGTTGTCGGTGCCCCACAGGAACTCCCGGATCAGTGTCTCCAGCGTTCGAAAAAAGGATGCTTTGATGTAGTGGTGCACATTGTTAAAGAAGTACAGGAATCTCGGCAGGATGATGATTTTGGTGATGGCCACCCTGCCCAGTAGTGACACGGGTAACTTGGACCAGAACTTCATGGACCTCACCAGACCCTGGACCACCGTTGCTGTGTTATGTTCATGCATTTGTTCTGGCGTGTGCTTAATTCTGACCCCTAGGTATTTGAACGAGTCCACCTCCCAGTTGAGTCCCACTGCTGGTAGTGTGCTGGTATCCCTTCTACTTAACCCTGCAATTGGGAATATACATGATTTAGATCTGCTGAAGCGGATTACCGACACCTTAGCATAATTGTCTAGTATATCTAGAATGATTGGAACGTTTAGGTGTAGGTCCCTTATGTATAGCAGCACATCATCTGCATAGAATGACAGTAGGTGCCCACTCCCCCAACCCAGATGCCAGCGTCTAGGTACTGTTTCCTTAGGTATATCGCTATTGGCTCAAGGCTCAGGACATATAGCATTGGGGGTAGCAGGCAGCCCTGTCTGGTCCCCCTCTCTATGTCCCAAATTGCAGACACCAGTCTCCCAGTTTTAACCGTGGCCTTAGGGTTCGTGTATAGGATCTGAACCCATCAGATAAAGACCTCCCCAAATCCAAACTCCTTCAGTGCCGCCAAAAGCCATTCCCAATAGATTGAATCAAACGCTTTTATAGCTTCTAGGGAGAGTATGGCATATTCTCTTTGAGATCCCTCCGTCTGCGCCAGGATGTGCTGCAGTCTGCTTAGGTTTAGTTCAGTGCTGTACCCTGGTATGAAGCCTGTCTGGTCCCTGTGTGCTAGGCCCTCTATTATTCTGTTCAGACGTTTAGCTAGTATTGTGGTGAGGATTTTAACATTGTAGTTCAGCATCGCCAATGGGCGATAGGAGTCACATTCTTCCGTCGGTTTCCCGGGCTTGGGTATCGGGACAATTAGCGTTTCTCTCATGGACCCCGGAAGTTCCCCATCGGTGTATGCTTCTAGGTAGACCTCAAGCAACACCGGCGCAATGACTGTCTCGTACATTTTGTAGAACTCTGGTGGGAGTCCGTCAGTGCCAGGTGTTTTGCTAGAGGCGAGGGATCTCATTGCCCCAGTGATGCCCCAGTGATGTCATCCTGTTATTTCTACATCTAGGGCTTTGCATTGTGCCGATTCTAGTTTTGGGAGACCTATTTCTTCCAATGTGTACAGTATATCTGTCTGCGACACCTGGTGTTCGTGGCTATGCAGGTGGAAGTAAAAGTCCTGAACTGTGTCATTTATTTTCTGTTGTATGTTGTGTAATGTGCTTGTTGCGTCTTTCATCTCCGTGACTTGGTGTTGTGGATGTTCCCTTCTGCACAGTCATGCCAGTAGCCTGCTTGGTCTTTCTCCTTCGGCATGTGCCCTAGCGGTTTGCACTGTGTAATCAAATTTGTAGAGCCTCTCCCATGCTTCCTGGCAATCCCCTCTTAACTGCGTCAGTCCACTCTCCTCCTCCCGTGTCCCCTATGGTTTAGCTTCTTTGTGCTTAATCTCATCCTCCATTTTTTCCAGTTCAGCTCTCAGTGTTTTCCATATGCCTCCCGCTCCTGCAATGGCCTCACCTCTCACCACTACTTTCATTGCTTCCCAGACTGTGCCCCATAGTTCTACACTGCCCACATTCACCTCTACGTACTCCTCCAGTTTTTCACATAGCCCTTCTACAAAGGCCTGGTCGGTCAGGGCGTCTGATGACATGCGCAATAGCGGTATGGGTGGCCTGGGGCCCCTTGTCTTCCACGTCCCCAACAGTGGCGAGTGATCCGAGATTGATCTGCCCAAGTACTGTGCTGAGACTATTTGTGGCTGGTGGTGTTTGGGCACGAATAGGTAGTCAATTCTGGTGTGTAGGGTGTGTGGCGAGGAGAAGTACGAGAGCCTCTGTCCGTTGGATGGAGCACACGCTGGCCAGGTCCAGGGCTTCCACCAGCGCATTTAACGCCCCCGACGCTGCGTCGTTTCTGGTTGCTTTCGATTTAGATCTGTCCAGCTCCCAGTCCCCGACACAGTTAAAGTCCCCTCCCCCGATACAGAAGCTAGCTTGATGGTGTGCTCGTTTGCCCCCCAGTGTGTCTAAATGGTTTGGTATCCCATGGTTGGGGAAATACGAGTTTATGATGCAAACGTCAGCCTGTTCAATCCATCTCCTTACCACCGGGTATCTGCCCTCGGGATCTGCCTCCCAGTGTAGCACTTTGAATTGAACTGCTGGGCTTATCCAGTCCAGATAAGTCCCCCCTGGCATACTTGGAGTAGGGAGCCCCGTGGCACTGCCCATCCCAGTGGTCCGTTACCGTTCCCATGGTTTGCAGAATCAGGTGGGTCTCCTGCAGCAATGCAATGGACACCCTCTTTCTGTTGTGGAAGGACTTCACTCGGTTCCTACTCATGTATGTCCCTAGGCCCCGGACATTCCATGTCAGGATTTAGATTTCGTTAGCCATTCCAGTGTGTTGGTACCCCCCAGCCTTCTAGCCCCTTTGGTCTCAGGCCCCCACCCAGCAGCCCCTTTAGTCCCTTGCCCCAGGTAGCCTCACCCTCTTTCTGGACACACACATCAGCACGCCCGCACTTCATGGCGCACACCTCGTTTTGTGTAGGAATCAAACCATGTACAAGTACAGAACAAACCAAAACTAAACAAACTCTAAACCAAACCAAAACAAGGTAAATGCGTTCAGCGGCCACCTTTTGTCCGTGGCGCTCGAGCGCCCCCGCAACTGCCGGACTGTCCATGGTCATGGTGTGCGGGCTATGGTGCGTCAGCAACTGGCCAACGCCGAACATTTCGTAGGGTGTGTTTGTTTGCTCCATTGGAGGCGCTCGCCTCACTCCTGCCTTATAACAGGATGTGTTGCCCTTCATAACCCTTGTCCCGCACCCTCGGGACCTTTCAGTGCTATGTTCTGCCCTCCCCCCTTTCAGCATTCGGATCTGCAGCCTTTCATGTGACCGCCTCCTTGCAGTCGTCTAAGTTGTTGTGTTCCAGCCACATGTTGGCAGCTGCCGGCATTTCTAGGAAGACAGCCCATCCTTTGTAGAGTACCTTGAGCCGAGACGGGTACATCAGCATGTATCTGATGTTCAGTTACCTAAGTTTCAGCTTGATCGGGACGAAGGAGTTCCGTGCCCTCTGCACCGTCGGGGTTACTGGGATGGTCCCAGCAAAACGGGGACATCTGGTCACCCTGGATACGAGGCAGCCTGCATCCTGCAGCAGGGCATGGAGTAGCATTGCAATAGGTAACAATAACACCTGTCATTACAGCGCTTAGAAGCTGAAGGAAACAAGCACTATATGAGAAAACGGAACATTTAGAAACACAAATGTTTCATAGCAGACATGTTTTTGTCTTGGAAAAAAAAGCTTGCATCGTTGCTTTGCTTTTTTACCCATTAATAGTTGGTGGCACCATGCCAGGGAATTTAATGGTCGCAGAGAAGGATACTGGAAGGACTGTCACCTGCCAACTGGCCCAGCTCCTCACTGAGACGGCGAGACCCCATACATGTAATTGTCCTGTAGTGTAACATGGTGGATGGGTGTCAGGAGGGGAGGTCTTTTGTTTGTAGCCCTGATAGAGGCTCAGGGGCTACAACCAAAAGGCTATAGCTGGCCCCCAGTCCTGACATACAGCCTTCTGCCTGTAGCTTCCACCATGAGTCATCTGCCTCCACTATACACTGTCTCGCTTAAATTCTGATAAACTGCCTAATGTGATTGTCTATGTAACACCAATGTATGTGTTACTACCGTATTTATACATTTTTTTTGCACTATACTGTAATTTACGCTCTTTTGTATATTTTGTATATGTAGTTCAGTTCTGTAACTATGCCTATTAAGTTTTCGCGCCCGGATGCCTTTGGGCCTGGCGCGCGTCACAAATAAAATAAGTACAAATACAAATTGCTGAGTACTGCAAATTCTCGCCTCTGTTTCCCAATCAATCCTCAGCTGCCATCAACATTTGATACTAGTGGGGGGACCCTGACTGCTATCATATGCTCCGCGAGGAGTGGGCCTGCATCCTTCAGCTGCGGAGAGATTAAACTGCAATCACATGTTAATTTGTCATTAAAATGGACCCTGACGAGCACATTAGTGCACGAGTTCCCGCCGCTTCTTCGTAATGGGGCATATGGCGAGCAAAGCGCGAACTCTCAACTTCCATTGCGGTTTTGGATCCTGGGGACCTCTGTTTTTCTTAGCTCTCGTCCCAATGGGAAGATGGAAAAAGGATACATGACCTGGCCTGCTTGCAGAGGAGTCTGCACAGAATGGAAGAATAGGGCAAAGCTGGAGACCATACTCCTCTGATGTGCTGGGAATGGCCTAGCCAGCCAGCTCTCTTTTTAGGTCCTATCTCATGAACCTCTTGCCCAAATGAAGGAATCTTGCAACTGGCGACCTAGCAGGGATCCCCTTTTCATGTTTGGTCCTGTTAATTAGAATTATGGGCTAAGCAGCAGGAGTCTGCAACCTTTGGCTCGCCAGATGTTTTGGACTACAACTCCCGTCAGCCCTACTTAGCATAGTCAGTGGAGAAGGAGCATGGAAGTTGTAGGGCAAAGCACCTGAAAGAGATAAAGGTTGCAGACCCCTGCGGCGGAGGCACGGTCTGCTAAAGAGGCTTTGCTCACAGGACTACATCTGACTGGTTTAAGAGCTTCACGCAGAACCACAAACATGCTCATCAACCAGCGACTTTTCTAATGGTTTGCAACACTGGTGTAAACATTCCACAGAATTGAAGACATATTGCACAGAGCAGTGGAGAAAATGAAAGCAATGGTGTGAGAAGCACAACGATACCCAGGCAAAGTCACAACAACCAGCAAATGTTAAGCGGGTTAGCAACACTGGTACAAAGCTCCCGGGGCACACTCCACCGAATGCTAAATGTCACATCAAACTGGGTATGAACCAGGGGCGTCATTTCACCAAAATACCAGGGGTAGCGGAAGTGACATCACACGACCCTTGACCTCTGACGTCACAGGAAGTGATGTTCTTTGACACCACCCTGAAGTGACATCACGGGAAGCGATGCAACATAACCTTTCACCCCTTGAAAAAAAAACAGGACGTGGCATCACATAGCATTGTTTCTGAGTACACTACGAAGAATATGGTTACGATATCACTGTAAAGTGAAATACATTTCATACAAGAATGGATCACCATATGTATTATTAATATCAGCGCGTATAGGCCCATTTACCAAATGACTGTGAATGCAAGCAGACGTCCCAGGCCAAACGATAATGATGTGTTATTATACAGCACTGACGCTTAAGCGATTCATATAGAACAAATATGCATACAATAACACCCAGCCTGTGTTGGTACTCATTTATCAACCTCAACAGGATGAAAGGCTGAGTTGATCTTGCCTGGAGCCGAACCTACAAGCCGCAGATCACACGCACATTGCAGCAGCGAGCGCTCAACCCACTGGGCTATCTTGACGGCTATAGCTATCAGAAAACCAACCACTCCAGAACCAAAGAGCCACCTGCTGCTGCAGGATCCTCTTTTTTTTCCTTTTTTTTATTGTTTAAAAAAAAACATTTGGAGTAGCAAGGGAGACCTCCTGGTGACCCCTAAATGACGCCCCTGGTATGAACCGATACACATATATATATATATATATATTGTTGTTCGCAGTTAAGCCTTTAAGAAAATGAACAGATATAGCAGAGAGGGTAGGAGTGCAAGGGAGGAAACTAAAGCAGCGGCGAGAGACTATCCACCCCCCGTTTGCTTCTATCTATCTATCTTGGGTGGCAATCAGTGGGAACGGGGTAGTATTGCTAGATTGCGCCTGGCATGCTGCCCTTACCAGCCGTGGGAAGCATGGGGACCCCAGGAGGGCTCTGCTGGTGGAAGCTGACCCTGTGGTCCAGGAGTAGATGACTCATTATTGCATGTTCTGCTCTCTTCCCTTTACATACTCCAGCAAAGAGGCGAAGCCGAATTCCAACACTGAAGGACCAGCTTTCTTTCAGCCCGGCTTGCTATGATTTAATGCTAGTGGTCTAGGTTGCTGTTTGTTTTGCAATGGCTAATTTGTTTGAAACTTCCCTTAGGGTGTGGAAAATGTTAATGGGCAGACTTCGTTTTTTTATTTTGAATTTGATGTGCTTTTAGGGAGATGCTGTAATTTCCTAAATCCATGATTTGATTGACTTGCTCCGTGATTGGGCACGCTTGTGAGGCCCTGGATAGGGGGAGCCTATCGAGGCCTCCATCACGTGTTTCTGCTTTGTGGCAGTGTGGCAGTGTGGCAGTGTGGCACGCGCGCCTGGCATCTACACATCTACTGCATCTGTGAGAGTGCGTTCACAGACGCCAAGGCTGCAAGGCCTCGTGATTAGAGGGTGAGCGAAATTGGGGAGGCGCAAATGGAGTTGGTGGCTTCTCGCTGCAGCAGAGTGGCCCTTTGTCCCACGCAGGTGACCCAGACATTTCAGAGAGGGCACCTTTCCATACAACAGGTTATTTGGCTTTGTTCGTTCTCAGTAGAGGGGTGTTCACATTTTTGACGAATTCACCCAACACACATTCACTTTTCGCACAGTCTAACATGTGAACAAAGGGTTATCCCCTAAAAATGAAGGCTCTCTTTTAGTTGGACTCTGACTCTCTAGAAGAGACCCGTGTGGGCTTGAAAGCTGGTGGACAAATATAGCGGTCAGGCTGCGCTGGGGGAGCTGATCCATTGAACAACCTTTGAGAACGGATTGGTGACACACTGTTGCTTCTACACAGCCCAACGGACTGCTCTGCACATTGGCTGTGCTCACTGGTGCAAGTCCCCCTGGCCCCCTTTCTGAGCAGCCTAAGTGCCGAGGGATGGTGCCACTTGTCAGCTCTGCCCGCTTGGCCTACAGGTAACCGCCAGCACCCCTAGTAGCACACACAATGTCCACACAAGGATGAAATTGGCTCTTCTCTTTTTAATAAAAAGCACAAAACGATCTTTACGCTGCCACCCTGTGCTGATGAAGTCCTATTTCCATGTTGATAACAACATGGTCATCAACACTGAAAACAGACTGTACCAGTCTGGAGTGGCTGAGCAAAGGATAAGGTAAGCTCTGATTATTTTTTCCTTCAAAAAGTAGCCATCATCATTTGCAGGCGACCCTCATGGGTGCTAATGGCATAAGGCACCACAGCTTTGCTTGGGCCCTTAGCTTGGGGTGCGGGCAGTTACTGGCAGCTGTTCTGGCCAGTTGGGTAATATGGCCTTAGTATACGATCTCTGCTTCTGTGACATCCAGGGGTGCTGTTAGGTCTGGAAAAGATCCGGGGCTACGCTAATGTCAGGACTGTCGGGACCCAGGTCTAGGTAGCCTTTTGGATGGAGCCCCTGAGCTTCTATCTGGGGCTACAACCAAAAGACCTGGGGATAAAGCCTCCCGAAGCCCCCCCAGTGATGCTGCTGGTCACATCACAGCAGTCTACAATGGCGTTAGTGGCACACCAGGAGGTCTCGGGAGGATAGCTCAGGGGCAACGTGCTCACCTTGGAAGCAAGACGACACGGAGAACCACAGGTTCGGTCACCGGGTCCATGCTTAGAAACCTCTGGGTATTAAGCGTGTTATAAATAACCTATCATATCATACCACACTGCCGTTATGTCACTGCCCAACAGCTTTCCTCAGTACTGCGAAAGGACTCCACACAGAACCCACAAGGTGCAGAATCGGTTTCAATTTCTTCCTCCGAAAGTGGTACTGAATGGGGATAGATCGGTGCTGTGCGCGAGGGCGATATATCTCCATTACTGGGTATTATGGCTTCTGCCCGCAGTGAACTGCTTTTAAAAATTGGTTTGTGTGTCGGCCTCGATGCTATTCCAACCTTGTTATGGAGGTCGGCCTGCCAGTCGGCGCCGGAAGGCTCTTGCCGCATCCAACGTGTGCCGTAGGCATGATCTAATGTGAATTTGATGCATGACTCGGGCGACAATCGCATCTGCCGCAAGGCGCTCCACAAGATCAGATTTTGTCACCAGTCCATGTCATTCTGGAAAGCGGCGATGACTGATGGTCCTTATTATGCACAGAGCTTTTCATCAAGATCCAAATCCAGGACTCATCAGCGGCAAATTTACCTGCAGGCCCCGGCCTACTAGATATTCATTCGCTGAGGATGATGTTATCTACAGTAAAGAAATCATAAAATTGAACAAAAATGGATAGAAATGAAATAAAATATAATTATAATGGTTATGAAAGCAGAGTTTATTTCAAACTATGTGCGCAATAATAAACTTATTAGCATAGATCTAGCGGCTATACATTGCGATGATGTGTCAGTGCTTGCCACATGATAAGTGCCCTATAAGCGCTAACATGATCAATCAGTCATGGGCTCCCATCAGTAATGTTTGCCTACCTCGGAGCGGCAGAACTCATTAACTGAGCGCAATCTTCCAGATGTCGCGTCACCTGCAGCTGGGGGCTATTACAATTACTTACAGCCAACCTCAAGTCGTCCCTCTTTTGAGCCCACTTTTATTTCTGTCAAATAAGATTTTACCTCCTCCAGGAAATACATGGTGTGTCCCTTTAACCCAGGGTTGTCTGGGCCCGATCCATGTCGGCTTTTCAGGATATCCCTCCTTAATATTCATGAGATGAATTTGCAAACAATAATTCTAAATGTATGCAAATTCTTTCTCATGAATATTCGTGAGGGATATCCTGAAAACCCGTCAGGCTTCCGGCCCCCCAGACCTGGAGTTGGTCAACCCTGCAGTTTAACCCTTCCCAGAGAAGGAATTTTGAAGGATCCTTGTCCTAGCTGCAATCTCAGGTATTTGGGTGTTTTGCTTCTCCCAATGTTAAAAGCTGATGGTTCATAGCTAGTTTACCAGGGGATTTCCCGGCATTCTGTCAGACGTGCCTAGCACCCTCTATTGTATGGCCAATCAGCATGCTCAGAATGCAGGCATCTGCTGCTAATATAGAGGCCCTCCTTCTGAGCAAGCTGTTCCATGTGTGGAGGCCAGCATCGCACTGAACTGCTACCAAAGTGGTTCTACTCTGGAAAAGGCGCATGCATGCATACATATTAAAGTGCGGGTGCACTGTTTCATCCTCAGGCCAGGACATGCATACACTCTAGTGGCACCCCAATAAATTAGTTGAGGAGCTATGTGTCTCATATAACCCCAAACCCCATCACCTGTAATTGTAATGGGTTATTTAAAACGCAGTTAATACCCAGAGGTTTCTAAGTGCGGATCCAGGGATCGAACCTGTGTTGCTCCGCGGCGTCTTACTTCCACGACGAGCGCATTGCCCCTGAGCTATCCTCCTGAGACCTGGGGGGTATTAGGCAGAGCAGGGCTTAATGGGAGAGCCCACTTATGAGCCATAACATTCAGAATACTCCACCCAACCCAACTCAATTCCCTGGCAAAGGTGCAGTTTTATCATATTATATATATTTTTATGGCAATATCACCCAATCTGGCAAGCTGGATCGGGTGCTTGTGGTCTGTGGCCTAAGTTATCGGCCTGAGCGCAGTAAGGGCCTTAGCGATGGGCCCTGGTGCCGTTACAACCTGCTCTGCCTCGCCGGATCGGTTGTTATTGCCATTATCACCCTGGGTTTCCAACCTGGGTGCTGATAGTAATGTATTTTCTTTGAACAAACGGGCTCCCCTCCCCCGTGGAGATGGAAGGCAGGGTTCCATGCAGAGCCCCTCTTCCATTTCCACAGCGACCGATGGGCCAGTACGGAGGCTCGAGCAGTGGCGGTGTTGCTGCCACTAAAGAATAAGGTGAGTGGGGTAGGGAGACATGGAGGGGAGGGGAAGCAGCCATCTGGCCGCTTGGTACGCAGACTGAGATGAAGGGATTCAGCCAGCGATCTGAGCAACCTGATTGGTTGCTTCCCCCGCCCCAGGTGCTAATAGCATTTATATGTGCTCTGCTACCACTAGCGTGGTCACCAGTCACTCAAGTTGCTCTTAATGAGAGTCAGGGGGTTGGGTTCGTCAGGATGAGAGGGAAAGTGCAAGGTTAGTGTGCTGTTCTGTTAATGTGTGCAGACCGGGGGTTCCCTGAGCTGTGCATATGCGTGACTTTCTAGACGTTTTGTGTTAAGAGCAACGAGGCGTTGTATTCAGTAAGCACACCTTGTGTGTCTTTGTGTGTGTGCCCAGGATACAATGTCCAAGGGTTCTGGTATGTAAGTTGGTTCTAGAGGTGTAATGTTCTATTTCTTGCAGTCTGGTGAGAGGAATATTAAGAAGCCATGTGTGAGTGGCTTAGCTGATGTGTGTTTGGATTCGGTGCACGGAAATGTAAGTCCCAATTGCACTCTCTGATGTCAAACTCTTCCAAAACAGAGGCGCTCTTCTTCGCTGCCAAATATGATATGATAAGGCATTTATAACGCGCTTATACACAAGTGTTTCAAGGCGCGACGAGGCAAGGGAGGGGGAACAGAGGGAAGACATACATTGATCCTACTAGGCCAGGTGTTATTCAGATCGCGCAAGTGCAGGTGGGGGGAGCTGAAAAGTGCAGGGGGACAGGGGAGCGGGCAGTGCTGTACATGGGATAAAAGAATAAATAACAGTAAGTAGAAGTACGGCCAGCAAGTGGCAAGGGTAAGTGCAGACAACATGTGTTAAGTGCTGGTAGTGAGACTGTAGGGATACAGAAACATTACCCAAGTGCGGGGGTTGCCAGGAAGGCAGTGCAGGTGTGCGACTGGCGGGGGAGGGGACATCCCCCTGAGATCAGAGGGTGGCCAGGTATCCGGGGCAGTTTTGGTTTCAGCCAGCAAGTCAGCAGGGGAGAGGAGGAAAAAAGCAGAAGCAAAGAGAAATGTTTTGAGGTGCTTCCGGAACCGGAGATGATTCTCCTCAAGTTTCAGGGAGGCCGTTCCAGAGGGAGGCCCCTGCCACGGAGAGAGATCTACCACCAACTCGTTGCTTGGAGAAGTGACTGACCCTGAGGGAGTTGGAAGCAGATGAGCGAAGAGCTCGAGAAGGAAGACATTTGGAAAGAGAGAGTTGAGGGTATTGAAGCCCCAGGCCCCAGATGGCCTTGTGGACAATGCATAGGGTTTTGAACTTAATCCTTGCAGCCACTGGGAGCCAGTGCAGAGATTTCAGTCCTGAGAGATACGATCCGTGGGCTTGAGGCC
The DNA here is from genome assembly GCF_040938575.1 of Ambystoma mexicanum. NCBI lineage: Eukaryota > Metazoa > Chordata > Amphibia > Caudata > Ambystomatidae > Ambystoma > Ambystoma mexicanum. The sequence goes on from NC_090932.1 coordinate 1,630,635,161, forward strand.
AAGGACAATTCTCGCAGTCCTGTTCTGGATGAGTTGCAGAGCGCAGAGAGAGAAAGCAGGCAGATTTAGAAAGAGGCTGTTGCAGTAGTCCAGCCTAGAGAGAACCAGAGCTCTGGAGACAGTGAGATTCTGGGGGAAGGAGGGGAAAGGAAGAATACCTCTGAGGAGGCGCAGCTGTTAATGTGACTTCTTAGAGACGTCAGAGATGTGAGGAGAGGAGGAGAGTGTGTCGAAGATGACCCCAAGGTTTTTAGCCTCACAGGTGGGAGCAGGAAGAGGGCCAAGAGAGACTGGCCAGAGAGTGACAGGAAAGGAGGGAGCAGGTGTGCCAATGAGGAGAATCTCGGTCTTACTGGCATTAAGGCAGAGATCATTGGCGGCACATCATTCCTGGATGGCGGACAGACAGTCAGAGATGAGAGAGGGAGAAGAGGTGGCTGAGGGTAGCCCGAAAATGAGCTGAGTGTCATCCACATAGCACTGGAAGTTGGGGCAGAGCGCAGCAATGCAGTGGGCAAGAAGTGCCGGGTATTGGTGGAACAGCCAGGAAGAAAGGTTAGACCCGTGGGGAACTACACAGGTAGAGATAGAGATAGAGATAGAGGAGAGGAAGGACCCAAGTTGAACCTGGGAGGGTCGATCAGAGAGGAAAGAAGTCAGCTACACCAGGGCCCGGTGAGCCCCAGGTTATCATGGAGACGGTTGAGCAGGATGGCATGGTTGACTGTGTCAAAGGCAGAAGAGAGATCAAGTAAGATGAGTACACAGGGGGTGTTGGAGTCAAAGTTCGAGAGCAGGTATTCACAGATGTTCAGGAGAGCAATTTCTGTGCTTCTGGCAGCTCTGAGGCCAGACTGGTGATCATGGAGACAGCCAACAGATTCAGTGTGGAGATTGAGCTGGGAGATGGGCAGTTTCTCCAGGAGCTTGCCCAGGAAGGGGGTGATGGAGATTGGGCAATAGTTAGCTGGACAGCATGGGTCGGCAGAGGGTTTCTTAAGAAGAGGGTGCACCAGGGAGTGCTTCAGGGGGAAGGGAAGTCTCCAGCAGTGAAGGAGCGGTTGCAGAAGTCGACCACGGCAGGGGCCAGGGAGTCAATGTGGTCCTTGATGGTTTTGGAGGAACAGGGATGAACCTGTTTTGGCAGACTTTCATAGATCCGACTTGTCTAGAAACCTCGTCTGGGGAGAACAGGGGAAAGGCAGAGAAGGAGGGAGGAAAGGTGGCTGAAGAAGGGCCAGGGGAAGAGAAGGAAGTAGAGGGGGGAAGGGGAGAGGAGGAGGAGAGAGAGGACTGGGTGTCCTGAGTTTTAGAGATGAAATGAGAAGCCAGTGCTGTGCATAGGGCCTGGGAAGGGACAGGAGAGGTAGATACTGCGGCAGGATTGGCCAGTTCCTTGCAGATTTTAAAGAGTTCAACCAAGTTGTTAGATGCCGCAAAGACGCAGGATTTGATGTCTGCTCTCTTCTTGGTCAGAGAGTCGCTATTGCCTTTGGAGCAGGCGGCAGGCCAGTTTGTCAGAGGATGTACATGAAGCACACCATTTCCTCTCAGTCACCCTGCACTTGCGTTTAAGGGTGACGAGGTCTGAGTCGTACCAGGAGTTGCACCTGGCTTTGGGCTTCAGGCAGATCCTCATGACAGGGGCAAGAACATCGAGATTGTCAGATATAGCAGAGTGGAGCATGGAAAGGGAAGTGCCAATGTGTGAGTCAGCCAAAGTGGGAGAGAGGGGTGAGAAAGTGGCGGCGAAAGCCTCAACTGACATGTGCTTCTTGGGTCGGATGACCGAGAAGATGGGTGGCAGTACTGGAGATGGCTTGGCCTGAGGGGTAGAGAGGGTGAGCTGGGAGGAAAGGAGAAAGTGATTGCTCCAGGAGAGAGGAATGGTGAGAGGGATAGAAAGGGGAAGGTCTGAGGAGATCAGAACATCCAGAGTGTGCCCTGCAGAGTGAGTCGGGCAAGAGGGGAGGTTAGAGAGTGAGAGAGAGTCGCAAAGGTCGAGGAAGAGTCCAGAGGAAGGACAGGAAGCATCCAGGTGGATGTTAAGTCTCCAAGAAGGAGGAGTTGAGTGATCGAGACCAGGAGGGAAGAGGAGATGTCTGCCCACTCAGAGAGGAAGGAGGAGATCTGACCAGGTGGTTGATAGATGGTAGCCACTGTAAGGGAATGGCCAGGAGAGAGGGAGCCTGCAGACGAGGCATTTGAAACAGGAGTAGGCCTGAGTAGGAATGACAGAGGCAGGAATCCACTCGGAGAAGATCAGGGCTGCATCTCCTCCAGAGCAGTTGGACCTGGGAACGGAGAGGATCTTGTAGCCGTCAGGGAGGAGAGTGTCAAAGCTCATGACAGAGCTGGCCATGAACCATGTCTCAGTGAGACTGAGGACATCGAGGTCAAGTTCCTCCAGAAGGCGGCAGATAGATAGAGAAGCAGTTAGAGAAAATAGGAGAGACAGAGAGCACCATAGAGTAGGTAGAGAGAGGAGAGAAGAGGAAGGGAGAGGGAAGGGAAGAGCACTAGGGAAGGACACAGGGCAGGGTGCAAGCAGGCGAGAGAGGTGAGACAAGTTGAACAATTGGAGAAGAGGACAGACAGATTTATAATACTTTCACAATGCAACTTCTAAAACAGGAGAAAAACACGGTGGGAAAAAGGCCTAGGTTTCACAATGTGATTTTAAATACTTTCACAATGCAATTTTAAAAACATTCTCAATGCAATTTTTAAAAACAGGAGAAAAACACACCTAAGTTTGAGAGTCCTGAATAGTGGGGAAAAGGCCTAGGTTTCAAAATGCAATTTAAATACTTTCACAATGCAATTATTAAAACAGGAGAAAAACACACCTATGTTTGAGAGTTTGCTAAAGTTGGTCAGGTTTGCAGGGTAGAGTGAGGTTCTGACCCAACCCCAGCCCTAGTCACAGACGGTGGACGGCTGGCAACTGGCTTCCCCTGCTGACACCTGCAGACACTGTAGGGAGCCGCTTCTTGCAGGAGCCGACCTTTGCCTAGGGTCCTTAGCCGCAGCGCTGCACGGGCAGGGGGCTGCCCTGGGAGGGTTAGTCAAGACTGGACAGAGGACCAATCGGGATGGTGGGAGGGCTTGGGAGGCGGGAGGAAGGCAGAGAGGAAGAGGAAGAAGGAAGTCTGCGGTTGGGGAGGGAGAGAGGTGCACAGCGGGGCTAGGATGGCCAAAAACAGGCCCAAGTAAGCACAAGGCCAAACGGGTCTTCTCCAAGGCAAACGCTCACCTGCTCAGCTCAATGGAAATGTGAGCAGGGAGCACACGGGCCGTTAGACCCAGGCAACTGCAACAAAGTGCGGACCAATCGGGATGGTGGAAGGGCTTGGGAGGCGGGAGGGAGGCGGAGAGGAAGAGGGAGAAGGAAGTCCGGGGTCAGGGAAGGAGAGAGGTGCACAGTGGGGCTAGGATGGCCAAAAACAGGCCCAAGTAAGCACAAGGCCAAAAGTGTCTTCCCCAAGGCAACCACTCATCAGCTCAGCTCGAAAGAAATGCGAAGTAACGGACCAATCAGGGTGGTGGGAGGGCTGGGGAGGTGGGAGTGAGGCGGTATTGCCTATGCATTTCCCGCTTGACACTCTCCGCCACTCTTCTTCAACTAGAAAGCTTGACATCATCTATGACCCTTTTCACATGTTCTCTACTTTCCTCTCCAAAACTGCAATGGTGGCTCGCCTCAACCACCTAAATATTAGGAAAATCAGGCACCTCCTTCCTTTATACACCATCAAGCTCCTTTCTTCTCTAAAGTGGACTACTGGGCCAACATCTTCTTTGGTCTCCACAACTATGCTTTCTGGCCTCTCGACAAGATCATTAACTTTGCTAGCAGGTAATCGGACCATTACTGCCGGCCCCTATCACTGCGACTAAGGGAAGTTGGGGTTGTGTGGCTGTCCCGGCTTCTGTTAAATGGAGAGCGGGGGTCAAGAAAGTTTTGAGAAAAAAATAAAGAAAAACAGGACACTTCGGTGCCAGCGCTGACCCACTTAAGTGGGTGGGAACTGATGCTGCATTCAGGGATGGAGGGAAGTCAACAGCACCCTTCCGTGTGTGCAACCGTTAAGGTGAGTGGCCGGTGGGGAGTGGGGTAGGGGAATGTGGGCCAGAGGGATCTATCTGATCACTGCACTGCGCCGTTATGGTCGTCAACATTTTCGTCGACGGAATTACGGGGGTGCAGTGATCACATAGATTCTGCCACCAGGACTCTTTTTGAACTCCCTCACTTCACGCCTACTTCCTCGTACCATCACCAGGCTGGATGGCTGATGATGCAAAACAGGGCCAGATTTAAATATCTTCTCCTGGTTCATAAAACCACTGTGCCTATCCTCCTATACCCAACTCTACACGCCTTCTCGTGAACTCCTGTCAGCCTCCTTGACTACCCTTGTGGCAGCTCACCCTCCCTGTGCTTTCTCTCGCTTCCACTCGTTCTCTCCTTTTGCTCGGAATTCTCTTCCTCTGCACATCCGAGAAACAGTCCACATGGATTTTCTCAAAGCCAAATTGAATGCCAACGTCATCACCTCTGAGCCTCCCTCTTACCCTACCTCTCATCTGCCTTCGAGCTACCATTTTTCCCTGACCTCTAACTTGCCTCTGTCCCTCACTTTCTCTGCCTCCACTCTAACACTTCATGTATGGTGGTCACATCCCTAACACAGCTGCCCGTACCGCCTACCTGCACCTAAACATTTCTAATGTTGATTGTCCTTGATGTATGTAAATCCCCCAATGTATTGTCCCCGGTGACTGTTCTATTTACTCCCCTCCGGTCAGGATGTCATTTAAACTCACCCCGTTGTAAGAAGCTCGCGGCTTCCCGTCAAATCGGATGTCTTAACTATTGTACATTCTTTTGCGTTCAAAAGAGCATTGTTCTTCCCTGTACAAAATAAATATATAAAACATGAGTACATTGAGTTAATAATGGCAAATGCAATACCTCCAAGAAATTTCGGTATTCTCTTATCTGCTAAGCTTCAGCGCGCACGGTGACCCCAGGATTAAACGCTATATTTATTGCTAATGTTAAAGATCATTTGTACCACACACTATTACCACCGAACTGGTCCCCTCGCGCGCTGGCGTATCTGAAAGGTACGAGTGTGGAGTGGGTTAGTAGGGTATAGCGGGAATAGGTGGAGCGAGATTTGTAATGTCCTGTTCACAGCTCCAGTTCGGTTTGCACCGTTTGCTGAGCTTGGGTGCAATTTGCGGCTCGGCAGATTCCTGTACGCTGTTGTGCAGGGCTGTGTGTTGTTTGTTTTGTGGTTGCAGTTTGGTGGCGTGCGTGTGGATTGCTGTGCAGAGAGGTGGTTGTGTTGTTTTGCATTTCAGAAGTGTCGGTAGAACTTGAGGTTTTAGAGGCTTTTCTTACCTTGTTGATTTGGACTTCTGTACTCATCGTCTCTGTCCGTGCTGTGTGTAGGGTGTTTTTGTAGCGGTGTGTTTGCCGAGTATGGCGCATGGTGGTGGATTCCCTCTGTAAATGTCTAGTGGTTTGTGGGCATGAGGGTTGTGTGGGCCATCCCGCTACCCCCGGGCTAGAGATGGCTAAGGTAGGGGTATGGATGTCTCCTCCTCATTTAAGATTCAGGAGACGTTGAGAAATTTTGGGACATTTGGGGAAGTTTCCTTGAGATATATGGGTGATGTATGCCTAATTATTTGGACTATTAGGTCTCTGGCCTGTGAGCTATAATACCAGCATGGTTCACTCTCTGACTCATTATATGATGCTTTATTGACCAATAACAATGCTTGAGAGTATAATTATGTTTAGGTTCTTTAATCTTTGCTCTATTTTCTTTTTCTTTCTTCTTCTTTCTTTTCCTCCTTTATTTCTTATCTTTTTTAAATGACCGTGGTACTGATTTGATCTGACATGTTATTGTGCTTGTGAATATGCACCAGATGCTTTTAAGTCTTTTGTCGATATCATCTATTCAATTGTTATATTTTTGTTTATTTGAAAATAAAACTTTGAATTGTAAGTTAATGAACGAATCATTTCACATTATCTCCACACCCCTGTTCCTCGTCTCATTCAAGACCTGAAGGATGTCTGCTACAAACCTTTGCCCCCACGCCTCTCCCACACCCTTTGGTTCTTGGCCCTCTCTTCGTCACTTGCCAAGTACGCCTGCCATTTATATGTACCTATGCACGAAAAAATCGCTTTTAAACATGTTATGTCTTAATTCCGAGAAAATCAAGTCCCTGCTCCATAGTGTTGCCTCTTCAAAGGGCACCTCACCGTTTGCTTGTTCTGTTTTCTGTCTGTTGCCTTAGCAACAGGTTGAACACCCAAGCAGAGCATCTTTCTTCATTTGAGTAAAAATAAAAACCTGGTTGGGCCAGTTCATGGGCAGCGGCAGAGCCGCCTAATCTGTCCCCGACAAAGCTGTGCCACCATGGTGGTGGTGTGGGGAACAGCTTGCCCAGAGAACCTCCAAGACGGGCTCCAGGGGAGACACCAGTATTCCCAAGCCGCCTCCTCCTTCTGGATGTACAGGAGGAGGTCTGTCTCTTGGTAGGTACCTGGACGTCAGAGTGGTGTGTCTGTGATGTAGCGTTGGTGGGTTCTTTGGGGACGGGCGTGCATCCCAGACTCATTGGCCTGGGTGAACACTTAAATTCCAGCCGGGGTCTGGTTTAGACAGTGGTAGAAGTGTACCAAAAAAAGTAGTGGAACTGTGGTCTCGGCAGGGGAGAAGGTAGGAGGAAGCAAAGTGCAACATGTGACCAGGGGTTGCGGCCGGGGCATTGCAATAGTCTAAGTGAACTAGTTAAGGCTCCAATTACAACTTTACACTGGCAGAGGGACGTGAATGGACCAATCCTCTGCATAGAATAGTGAATATGGTCACAAAAAGTAGTAGTAGTGTAACACAGCTCCTGGCGGTTCCCGCTCACGTCGATAACTGGGTTTAGATTGTATTTTTGCGTGTTTGTTTGCTTGTTTATTAATTTGATAATGTGCGCCGAACCCTTAGGTAACTGGGCGCAGAAGTACAAGGACATCTAAAGCTTAGTTACAGCATGTACGGTACAGTAAATACAGCAGTGCTGCAGGAAGGTCCTGGAGGAAGGTAGAGTGGGTAAAGAATAAGCATACATGGTCAAGTACATAGGTCAGTACAGCAAAAAGGTTAGCTATCAGATATCCTTCAATCGTTGCCAGTTCAGCATGTTGCATCTGAATCTGCCGTACGGTTATCCGGCACTGAAAGCAACGGGTAGTGCGTTCCAGGATTGTGCAGCTTTAACCAGGAAGCTGGAGCTGCCTGATTTAGAGAGTTTAAATCTAGGGATTTCTAGGCAATGGGAGTTGGCTGATCTAGCTAGACGGGTCGAAGTTCTCCTAGTCATTCTTTCAGTGAGGTATGGGGGTGCTGCATTGTTGAGACATTTGAAGCTGAGTGATACTGTTTTGAAGGATGTATACGAATTGTTTGAACTACAATTGTTCGAATTACAATTGACCTTTGCACAATTGACCGAATTGTGAAGGTCAATTGTTACATATATGCGGGGGAAACCCCTGCAACCCCCTATTATATATATAAATATATATATATATACATATATATATATATATATATATATATAATATATATACGGTCAATTGTGCAAAGGTCAATTCGGGCCCTCGACTTTCAGTCAATTAGGTAATTCGAACAATTGTGTTCGAACAATTTGGGTAGTACCGTCTTGAATAGGATCCTATGACTTATTTTTAGCCAATGATGCTTTCTTCTGATTTTAGAGATGTGCTCTCCTCTGGGTATATTGAGGGCTGCTCTCAGGGTGTTATTTTGTAGTATTTGTATTTTGTCTATGATGTATTTGTTGGCACTTTACTATAGGGTGTTGCAGTAATCCAATTTCGACATTATTAGTGCATTGGCGAGAGTGATTCAACTGGCTTTAGATAAGAAAGGTCTGCATGCCCTGATGAGTTTACAGGTGTAGGCAGTAGATGATGCCATGGAGTTGACTTGTTTCAGGAGTGTTAGCGTGGAGTCAAGGTGGAAGCCTAACGTTTTTACCTCAGTCACAACTTTGATTGAGTTTCTGTCAATATTAAATGCAGTGTAGCTGGGGCTGAGTTTTTTGAGGTTAGCATCGGACACCAGTATCAGGTTCTCCGTTTTATCGTCATTCAGGAACAGGCCGTGTGTTGCCATCCATGCCTGAATGAGGTGGTATATCTTGTCAACCAAGGCTGTGTCTTCGTCAAAATTGCCAGAAAGGGGAATGAGGATCTGGGTGTTATCTGCATAATTAGTGTAGGTGACACCCAGTCTGTCCAATTTGTCAAATAGGGACTTGGTAAAGATGTTATACGTTGTGGGTGAGACGCATGATCCCTGTGGCACGTCACAGGTAGTTTGGATTGGGTCTGCAAATGCTGAGGGGTCAAAAGACTCTCATCGTTCGATTTGCTAGGAAGGACTGTACCCAGGCTATAGCACCACTTGAGAAATGGGCTCCTGACGCAAGGTGTTTTCATAAAACTGCATGATCCACTAGGTTGAACGCTGCCGATAGGTCAAGGAAGAGTAGCATAGTTGTTTTACCTTTTGTCCTTGAGCTTTTCAATTTGGGTCTTTAAATCAATTAGTGCCGTTTCTGAGCCGTGTTGGGGTCTAAATCCAGATTGGCGGGATCCTAGTAGATGGTTTGCTTCAAGGTGGCTCTGGATTTGGAGATAAGCTACTCTGGCAATTATTTTAAGGAGGAAGGGGACCGTGGTGATGGGTCAGGATGGAGGGAATCAAGGGTTTGTTTCTTCAGCAGTGGTACAACCCAAGATTCTTTGAGGTTGTTCGGGACGTATTAGTCTTGAAAGAGGCATTAATTAGTTTACAGATAAACGGTGCTAAGTCTCTGGCTGCGTCCTTGATGATTTGTGCTGGGCAATTGTCACCCTGACAGTTCGAAGGCTTCAGGGATAGAATAATGCTCTCAGTTTCTTGGATAGAGATATTAGTGAATCTAAATGGAGAGAGTACCGTGAGATTCAGTGGATAAGGTAGGGTGCAGCACAGTGTTGAGCAGGTAGGCTTTTTTGTTAGTTATTTTGGTTTGGAGGGATACTATTTTGTTAGCAGGGGCATTCTGAATGCTCGTGCACCATCGCTTGTCCTTGGGGACATTGTCTGTGGGGGAATGGGGGCTTCCATTTCCCGGAGGATGGTAAATAACTCTTTGGTGTTGGAGTTGGCCTTAGAGAGTCTGTCATTGAAGATATATTTTTTGGTAAGAATGATTTCTTTTTTGTACGTATTGGCAAAGTTCGTTAACTGAGCTTTGTTCTCATCCATGGGGGAGTGTCGCCATAAGGCTTGGAGTCTTAATTCTTTGAGGTAGGGCACAAACCAGGTATTAAGGTGGGTCTTTTGTTTACTTTTGCGGAGTTTGAGTGGCGCAATGATGTCAAGGGCCTTGGTCATGGTGCTGTTAAAAACTTCTACTAGGTGGTTGGGGTCAGCGTTGCTGGTTAAGGAGTTAAGGGAGGGGAGGAGGTGAGGTAATACGTTTTCTGGTGTAATGTTTTTTTGCTTCTGGTAGGAAGGGGTGGTGCCATATATATAGCTTTCGGATTTTGTAACTCTATTGTGGACGAGAAGCTGACTAGGTGGTGGTCAGTCCATAATTGTGGGGCGATTTTAGTGATTGAAACGGTACAGTTCAGGTCAGCAACCCAGTCAAGGGTCCTCCCTTTGATGTGGGTAGGAGTATGAACTTTTTGGGTACGACCATGATCAGCCAAGATGGCTGCTACTGTCTGGGTGTGTTTTTCTTCCAGGTCATTGAAGCCTAGATTGAAGTCTCCCAACAGGAGGATCTGCGAGGAGTCTTTGGTATTGTTAGCGAGAAGACTAGATAAGACCACCTCAAAGTTACCCATCGGCCCTGGAATTCGGTATAACAAGACGATGATTGGCGTGCGGCTGCTAGATATGGATAGTTTGGCTGAAAGTATTTCACAGGATTGGAATGAAAGTGGAGTAGAAAGTCTTACGGCAAGGTTAGTTTTAGCTATGATAGCTAATCCGCCTCCTCTGCATTGGGTCTGTCTACTCTAAGTATCTGGTAGTTGTCTGGAATCCCTAGCATAATGGCAGGGCCTGCTGCATTGTGGAGCCAGGAGTCAATCACAGCTTCGATGTCTAAGATATCAGTAGATAATATGTCTGCGATTTCCGTGGCATGTGCCACAAGAGATCTTGCGTTAATAAGGGCCCTGGAGATAGACGCCAAAGTTGTTTGGCCTTTGGGGAATGGTGGGTCTTAGTTTTGGTGGGTTGGTTCTCGTGTGGGATTTGAGGGGTGGGGGGTAGGCACAGTTCGGTGCTTTATGCATGTCCTTCTGATCTGAACTGGATGTCGAATCCTGGGCTAGGGCAGTGGTGTTGTAGTTGAGGTGTAGGTTAAGGCTAATGTTTCTGTTCGTCTTAGGCTCATAAAGACGGGATAGTCTTGCTCGTAATCTGTTGTTTCTGTTTTGTAGGGGGCACGGTGCGACCTTGCTGAGGGCCATTATGGTGTAAGTGCAGAATAGGGTCAGTAGTAGGTGGTTCAGCTGGCCCTTACTAGTGTTCATAGTTCAGCCTTAACTGCTGTAAGTTTTAGGTCAACAGGGCAATGTATCTGTTGCTTACTCTCTTGAAGATAATAGTGGCAAGAAGTCAGGTAGGCCTAGGCTAGTTCTGGTAGGTAGAGGGGGGTTGTTCAGAAGTAATGTCTAATAGTATCTAGCAGGATATGCTAGGGCGCTACTAGCAGGGGCCAGTACATGCCGTGGCTAAAAGACGTATGCTAGTTCAACAGTTCAATTAGGTTGTACAATAGGCTAGTTCACCAAAGGATAAGGTTATAAGCAACAGGCTAGTTCAACAGATCATTCAGTTGTGCAATAGGCTAGTTCGCCAGGGCATAAGGTTATAAACAATAGGCTAGTTCAACAGATCATTACCTTGTGCAATGGGCTGGTTCATCGGGGCATAAGATTAGTGGTACACCAGGGCAATGGGCTAGTTCAACAGATCATTCAGTTGTGCAATAGGCTACTTCGCCAGGGTATGAGGTTATAAGCAATTGGCTAGTTCAGCAGTTCAAGTTGCTTGCAAGCTAATTAAATTGCTCCACCTGTACCGCTCTGGAGGGAATGAGGCCGCCTAAGAGGAAGTATTTTGATTGGGAACACTGCAGCGGGAAGATCACACCGCGCAGAAGATCTAGTGCTTCGGAAGATCCTGAAGATCCTGTACCATAAAAGTTCTCTTGGGGTGGCGGGGCTTTTCATGATCTCCCGCTTCTCCCCCAATTTGGAGTTTGTTCGTCTCCAGTCAGGCCATTTACCACACCCTGAGAAACCTTGTTGGATTAGAAGGCCCTTCGGTCACCATTGTTTGACCCTTGAACTTCTTTGAGGTATGATGTGATATTTTTGGGGTCTGTTACCCCGTGCATTTCTCTATCTTGGGAAACGGAGGTCAATGCTCAGTTCTTCCTCTGAATGGGTCAATCGTCAGGTGGTTATTCACATGATATGATATGATTGTTTGTTTATATAGCGCCTATACACAATGTGTTTCAAAGCGCTTCAAGGCAAGGGAGGGAACAAGGGAAAATACAACCACATTCTTACAGGCCATGAACAGTAAGGATGTGAAATGAACTATCGTACTCGGCCTGACGACATTTCAGATAGTGCAAGAGCTAAGACATAGATAAGGAAGGGAGGGGGAGAGTGGGAAGGACATGGAAACAGACAGGCGACAACCGTACCAGGCCTGGCACATTTCTGGTAGAGCCGGACAAAACAAAAGATGAGGGAGAGGGGTGCAGAAAGGGAGGGGAGGAATAAAACAAGCAACTATCGTAATAGGCCTGACGATATTTCAGATAGTGCTGGGGGGGACAGTTGAGGGTAGGGGGAGGAGACAGACAAGGTTGCTATCATACTAGGTCCTGGGAGAATTCTGATGGAGTAAGTGTATAGAAGAAAGTAAGGGGAGGCGGGGAGGACATAGGAAAAGTGAGAAAAGGAGAGAACAGGGAGTAAGCAGTCAAAAAGCAAGTTGGGAGAGCAAATACAATTGCAGAAGTCAGTAGTAACACATAATGTTGAAAGCCTGGATACAAGATGAAGATTGGAACAGCCTGATTCCGGGCCACCATGAGAAAGGGCGACACACTGTGAATCGATGAAGTCCATAAAAGTCATATCCAGCATTGGCCACAAGACGGTGATGGTGAAACCAGAATGTATCAGGACAGACTCCTGAAGAAGTAGGCTGGAGGGAGGGGGTTAAGGAAAGAGGAATCAAGCATATGCATGTGAATTAGGAGCTGGTCTCTTGTTTTTCTGCATGATTCACTACTCTGGATGAGGAGAGCCTTTCCTCAGGGCTGCTTGGCTGCATCTGGATAGGTTCTTTGCCGTGCGGACATAAGATTCTGTTTTTGCTGCTTCAGTCGAGTCAGAGAAGCTTGCTGCCTTCCATCAGCCACTCTGGGCTGATGGTTGAGGGCTGTAACTGTGGAGGCCTTTACTCAATTGGGAAGATCCACCAGAGGGTGGTCACCTCCTGGCCCTGGCCTGTAATTCCTGTCTTATGTATGTAAAGCAGCCACATGGACATCACCAAGCACTGTGACGGCACTTTACTAGTTAGTAGCTTAGCTGGGTCTGTGGCTTAGTGGAGTAATGCATCCACTACAGGGACCTGTGTCTGACTTCATGGTCACAGGTTCGAATCCCGGTAGGTCCACTCAGCCCTTCATCCTTCCAAGGTCGATAAAATGAGTACCATTAGTTGGGTAACAATAAACATCTGTTATTAGCGCTACACTTGTTATGTTAGTTGAGGGTGGGGGAAAAATCGGAATCCTCATTTGTGGGGTCAGAGGGTGGGTGGGTGATGGGTTCAGTCCACCCTCGATCAATTGCATGAGCATTCTGACAATGCATTATCTCTATTCATCAAGCCCCTCTCCCCCCATCGGCAGCCTCTTTCAGAAGGTCATTAATCCACAAGGACTTTTGGGCGGGATCAAGCCTGATTTGCATGAGGTCTTTCCTCTTCTGAAATGGCTTGGCAGGTGAAGAACGAAGACCCGAGAGGGTTGCCCAGGGCAATTGTCAGATTCTTCCAGCCATCAACCTTCAGTTTTGCATTGTTATCCTGAGTGGGATGGGTAACCGAGACGTGGGTTCCGAACCGGCTGGGCCTAGAGACCGAAACTACACCTCACTGATGATGCTCAACAAGGGCGAAACATGTCTGTGTGCTTGTGGTCTCGAGCAGAAAGGATGTGACCAAACAGTTTGGACTGCACTGCCCCTTTTGGGTTGGGACTAAGCCTAATTTGCATATGGTCTTTCCCGTTCTGTAATAATATGGCACACTGGGTTGCCCAGAGCAACCACAGGGCTTACGATTAATTCAAAAAACTTCCAACCACTAACCTTCAGCAGGTCCCCTTACCACAGCCTTCCTTTTGTAAACACTGAGGTGTGGATAAAAACAAGTGGGCGGACCAAAGAGAGCCCTGATCCACTTGGCTTTGCCTGATCATTGATTGGTTGGTTATTTGATAAATAGGACGAAGAAGGGTAAACTGAGTAATGCGGACCGCCACGAATACACAGAACATTTCTCCTCGGAATATCAAGTTATTATCAATATGTGTTTATCCCTCTAGGTACCATTTAAAAAAATAAAAAAAGTTCTGTAACGCTCAGGTACTTTAAATGGAAGCAGAGTTTCCGTTTAATATGCTGGGCGCCGCCCGCTGCTGTCGGAATGAGATGGCGGCCTTGGGGGAATGCGTTTCTTTCTGTAGGCCTTTCTTTAATATATACGTTTTACTGAAATAGCAGGCAGGGCTAGTAAATAAACGTAACAACCAGAAGGCCCAGGAGAAAACGCCACAACTTTACACTTCAAAAAGAAACAATTTCCAGGCGAGAGCAGACATCCCCTGATCTGCTGCTCTCTGCTTCTGGCAATGTTAAAGGGGCAGGAGCTGCGAGGGGAAGGGGAGAGCCTAGGGAGAGGTGCAGGGATGTGAACAAGTGGGTGGCCAGGTGGCCATGGATCAGGGGCACCAGGGCTGGATCTACAGTGAGGTCATTCTAGGCGGCTGCCCAGGGTGCCAGCAGCAGGTAGGCGCCAGGGGCGCCGATTTGGTTCTAAGACATCCAGCCTGGCCCCTTGGCAAAACTGCATGAGGCGACATGAAGCCCGCATCAGCTCTCTAGCGCTGTGAGGCGCTGCGCGCTCTGAATGCGGCAGAAGAGGGCCTCGCTTTCCGTTCTCAACACCGACTTCCCTGCACCATTCCTCAGCCATGACCTCTGCAAGCTTCGACGTTCAACTAGCGAATATAAAAAACTGAGGCCGAAAAATTTTTCGATTTTTTTGTTTGCTTTTTTTCATTTTTTTTCTTTTTTAAATGCAGGGAGGGACCCCCACAGTCACTCCTCCACGTCCCCTACCTTTTTTTTAACCTTACTCAACCCCTCATCTATTTTTTTATTAAGGGGCAAAAATCTCGCACACATTCGGCCTTAAAAATGCATTATTTTTGGCCTCAGTGTTTTTGTGTTTGTTTTTTGGGGGAGTACCCTAAATTAGAAGCTAAAACAATAACACAATTTGATATCAGTTTGATTTATTTGTGTTTACGCGTCACTAGCAGAGCTATTGTCACTGTATGTCGGTGGTCTCCAACTGGAGCCTATCCAAATGTTTTGGACTACGACTCCCATGATTCCTCACCAGCAAGTGTTTTGTTTAGGGCCGATGGAAGTTGTAGTCTAACACATCTGGAGGGACAAAGGTTTCTGATTCAGCTTTATGTGGTGAAAGGCACTTTTTGTTCCCCTTGTCGGTGGAAAGGCCTCATCACTCTGCTTCCCATTATGTTCCACGGCGCGTAGGGATGCATGGTGTGTCTTGTTGGTGAATGGAGGATAGCACAGAGGCAACGTGCTGGTCTTGGAAACAAGACTGTGCAGAGCAACAGAGGTTCGAATCCTAGATCCCTGCTTAGAAGCCAAACTCGGGTATTAAGTGTGTTCTAAAACAAACTATTAAATAAATAAATAAATAAAAAATGGTTGCTTTTAGCTGCACAAGGAGTGCTTCATTGACAAACTGGAAGTGTACTAGGATTATGCATTCTAGGAATAAACAGGGATATTGAGAATTGTTGGCAAAACAAAATCACAGTTGCCATTGTACAATGGCCAATATCCCGGGACTTTGCAACCTAGGAGCTTACTGGGATTGTAAAATTGGAATAACAATGGAATGGCGAAGACTGGAAAAGTACGGTGGCCTTGCAAATGAGGACTAAACTTGAATATTATGTACCAGTGAAACCAGAGTATCCGAAATGGTAAACTGGTATTATACTGGCAATATTATGGAATTGCATGTAGTCGACTGAACTAAACAGGGAAATACTGGTACTGCAGTAGCTAGAATATAAGGGCACTGTGCAACCTGAAGTATACCAGGATTTTGCTAATTATTTATATACTGGGAATATCGACTGCTTGCATACTGGGATTCCCTAGGCAGGATATGCACTGGGAGTTTGCGGATAACTGCAAGCCGTGTAAAAGTTCACCAGGGGGATACTGAGATTATTGAAACTGGTTTGTAAATTGTTATGTTACGTGAACATGTTTATAGCGCTAAGAGACTTTGGCAGTTCGAGTTCTAGTGCAATATCCACCCTTAATCTTCACAAATTTACAGAAAATCTTATTTAAAATGAGAACGAAAAAGATGCCTTTTCAAAAGTTTATAAATCGCTGAAAATTTGATTCTGTTTTAATTGCCATAAGAAGTTAATTCCAGATTCTAGGGCAGAGAACAGAGGAGCTTCTTCTGCCGGCAGAGAGTAAATTAAACCTTGGAATAGAAAGGAGTATAGAATTAGCGGAAAGGGAGAGAATGATTCGGAGTGTCTTTAGTCACTCTGTTGGAGAAGTACACAGGATGGGGACATAGATACATTTAGAGGGAGAATACGACTTACCTTGAACGTAATCCTGGCTGCAGGGAAAGTTGGGTAATACAGGATTGATGTTGGTTCTATACGGAATATTGGCGACGATTCTGGCGTTATTGTTTTGGAGAACCTGGAGTTTGTGGATTTGAGCTTTGAGATGTCCCATAAAAAGAAAATTACAGTGATCCAGTTTGGATCCCACAATTTCTGTAGCTATTTAACCCAGGTGGCCAGGGCTTAATAAAGGCCAAATGTGTCAACATATCCAGGATAGTAATGGTTTTCTACTAGTGACCGTGTTGGCTTGGGCAGATATGTCAATATCAGACTCTAATAGGAACGGCAAAAAGTAATCGAATTGCCCAAACTTAGAAAATACTGTAAATATGTAAACTGGAAATTTACTAAGATTGTGCCAGTCGGACTTCACTGAGATTCTACCACTGGAAATTGACTTGGATTAGACTAACCGGGAATGTCAAACTGGGAGCATACACACTGGGAGCACGTCGGGATTGTAAACTTGGGGATGTGCTGTGTTTGACAAAACTGAATTTCAAAGTAGAAGTAGACAAGGTTTGGAAAAACAAAGAATACACTAGGCTTGGACAAACTGGGAACACACTAGAATGGCCAAATTATCAATACAATGAGATTGTACAAACTGGAAATATCAAATATCAAATGTGGGTATGTTGTTATTTCCAGGAATATCCTTGGATTCTGCAGGCTGGGAATATACTGGGATTTGCAAACTGGGAATGTGCTGGATTTTAAGACCGGTACACTGCGATTCTAGGAAATGCAAAGAAACTAGGGATGCATAAACCAGATACACTGAATGCATTCTGGTTGGATGAACACAAAATGCAAAAACATGTTCAAAATGGGAATATATGGTTGTGTTGCAAAC
Source organism: Ambystoma mexicanum (assembly GCF_040938575.1). Classification (NCBI taxonomy): domain Eukaryota; kingdom Metazoa; phylum Chordata; class Amphibia; order Caudata; family Ambystomatidae; genus Ambystoma; species Ambystoma mexicanum. The sequence goes on from NC_090932.1 coordinate 1,630,652,151, forward strand.
TAGTGATGTCAAAATGTCAAGGTTTATGGATTTTGAAAACTAGGAGGAAACTCAGATTTTGCCTTCCGGAAGTATACTGGGGGTCCCTGTTGACAATCTTCCTGAAAGGTGGAAACTGGGAATACACTAGGTTTGTGCAAACTGCTAATACATTGTGATTGTCAAAGTGGAGTATACTGCACTGTCACATAGGGAGCATAGGTGTGTGTGGAGTAGGTTGGGGCAGATGCAATTTACTTTTAGCTTGTAGGTTGTAGCCACTTTTACAGCATTAGTAGCCCAGTGCCCTTCCATCACACTCATTTGGGTAGTAATGTAGTTTTCAAACCTGGCCATGTTGTTTTGTGGCTTTTCTTTATTCGTGTAGACCACGAGGCAAAGCCACAATGGCTGTTGTGCATAATGTGGGCTCTGCCCACAAAGGCACCCTCATTTTCGGGTTTGACCAGTACAAGCTGGTCATGAATTCACCAGACATTCCAGGCCACATCCTGGGTGCGGGTGCCAGTGTGTTGGGTGGCTTTTACAGTCAGGCTCATTTGCAGGCGGCCAAACCTTTGTGTGCTGTCTAGATAGTGACTAGTGGGCTGGCATAGGCTGGCTCCTGAGTCACTGAGTGTGGGCATGCCTGGGCATCTCTCGGATCCTTTACTGACCGTACGTGAAGGATTCTGTGTGGGCGGGCGGCTACAGAAGTGTGACCATATCGGCCGTTCCTCTGTCCCTGAACCTCTGTAGTCCTGGGATAGTGGAATCACAACTGGGTTCTCGCTTTGCTTCTTGACGCCCTCCTTGGGCTGACTGCCCCTGCTGGATACTTGCACACCTGCAGTGTTGCACGTCTGGTAACATGTTCCTGGCTCAAGTGGCAAGAGGAAGGGTTGTTTCCTGACCTGGAGTATCTTTCTATTATTATGCGTCTGCTCTGTTGTGGGACATCTTGGGCCTTTTCTAGCCGTTGCCTCCAGCACGGGTTCCATTTCCCGCTGGCTAGCTGCACCCTACAGCTCCTCTGGGCTGTCCTGAAACCCTTGCTGGCTCCTGCACTGTGCGCTGACACCACGTTCTGTACCTTGTGTGTTGTCTCTCCAGGTGTCTCGGGCTTACGTTGTCTTGGTCCTTGATGGCTTGTGTTTTTTAGTTACACCAACCAGCGCTCCCAACCACCAGACCTAATACCTGATCTCGCAACTCACTCACCTGTGCACCTGCTCTTCCTGGATTGAACTTAAATCATCTCGCACTATCTGTAACTGTCCATAGTCCTTGATCCTATAATTGGTTTAGCTTCTATGGTGTATCAGCGGTGGGGTTCCGCAGCCTTAGTTTTGGGACGGGTGGGCATTGGGCTTCCTCTTGAACCTGCTCTTCTTAGCCGGCTGCTTCTTGGATCTTGGGCTGGAACTCTTCTTTGTCAGTCCTTGGACTCCCCAGTTGGCAGCTGGCTAGTAGCCCCTGCTGGCTGCACCGATGGGTTGAAAGAAGTGTTTACCCGACTTTGCCACACAGCCATGGCCGGTCTATTCGGTTTGTGCCGTTGACTGTTGGAAGCTGAACGGAAAGTAGATTTTTAACATGTACTATTGATTTATTGTATGTTACTGTAATAAATCACTGCACTTCACTTCAGTGCGTCCCACTGGAAATAATGATGTTTCTGCAGCCAGTAGCGGCTACAGTGTTTCTAACTGTTTTTCGCGGTCAGCTGGGACCTAGTCAGGCCTGGTATGCTTCACTAATTTTACCTGCTGTTTATTACCCATGTGGGCCTTTTCTATCAATTTATTCTACTCTTATACTCCTTCTTGCTATTTTCTATGTCTAGTACCCCATCCCCGCCCCCTTTAGAGTTTTGCCTGCACTATTGCGCATGTGGAGCGTGTAGAATCACCTGACCTATCACAGTTTTTTCATCTGTATTGATTTATCTTGTATATATGTTGCCCAAACTTATTTTAGAGAGGCTTTTTATTCTAATTCAATACTGAAATAAGATGTTTTCAGGAATAGTAAGCATGGTTTAGTGCACAGGTGAATTAATGGGACTCATTGTACTTTGGTACCAGCACATGTCCTAAGAGTGCACAGGTGAATTAATGGGACTCATTGTACTTTGGTACCAGCACATGTCCTAAGAGTGAAGCCTAAGATTGAAGCCCTTTAAAATAGTTTTGGTTCAACTCAGTGGAACCCCGTTTTCCCATTAGCCTACATCTGGGGGGGCGTGGAAGGTCTGTTCCAATGTAGCAAATCTTGACATTCCGTGTAAACCATCCAAATGTGGTTATTTCACTACCCTTGCACATATCTTGGTCCATTTCTCTAAGGCCAGTGCAAACTAGGTGAATAGCTTGTATAGAAGGAAGTGCTGAAAGTGACCCCATCTGACCTCTCAGCGCTAGGCTTGCTGCTGGCAGTGTGGGGTGTTCTACCTTAGCCTACCTACTATAACATAATATAACAGGCATATTTGTAAAGCGCACGCTCACCCCCCAAGGGGCATCTTGGCGCTAATAACAGATGTTTATTGTTACCCAACGCAATGGTACTCATTTTATCGACTTCAGAAGGATGAAGGGCTGAGTGGACCTGCCAGGATTCGAACCTGTGGCCATGAGATCAAACACAGGTCCCTGTAGTGGATGCATTAATCCACTGAGCCGCAGATCCGGCATCTGCCTTGCAGCCACTCTATCTATAGCCTATTTTATCGAGCCCACTAATCTAACCAGCCAACCAGCTTTGCTCACAATGACCACATTCTAGCCTTGCTCCCAATGACTTACTTGCTGACTTAATTTGCAAAAGATACCTAGATGAGCCTTATTATATTATGGGCCGTCACCTATCTGTATCGGACAAATTACCAGTCCAGAGACATAACCAGCCTGTCGAACTTGCCAGTCATGCCTACATATTATGACACACCTTCACTTAATCGACCTGTTCAGATCAATGCGACATTGGCTACCCTAACCTCTATACTCCTATCCGCACTAGCCTTACCTGGCACTAACAAGAGTTGGACGACTATGCACCCAGCTTCCGACCTTGCCAGCACACCTCGTAAGAATCACATATCCATCTCCATGTCCACTTTGCTTCCTCACCACAACTCCGTAGCACCTACTTACTTCCTACCATCCTGCTCACTACAGTCTAATAAACATTATATAGCAAGCGACTCCAATGTCCTCACACCAGTCCAATGGATTCACTGCAACGCCACCAAGCCTATTCCTGACCAACCATGTCCTTCCATAATCCTGAACCTTAGACTAGGCTCCAGATTCAGGCTGACTGCCCCATCAGCTTCCAACAGCATCGTTCTAAGCAAACCTAAATCTGGATCCATTATGCGCGCTATGAAAAAGACCCTGAACACATTTACAAACATAGCTAGACCTAACCCGTCCAGCTCTTCCAACATCACTGTTCTGCATAATAAACCTAATAAGACTAACACTCAGATCAAAGGAGCACTCATCAATGCCAGATCATTAATGACACACGCGCTAGACATTGCGGACCTTACCATCTGGTACCAGCTTTATTTCCAGGCCATTCACATTGCAGCCGGGCCCACAATATCACTAGCCATTCCAGATAACTACTCCATCACCAGACTCAACAGCGAAACCGCTAACGGACGGGGTATTGCTGTTATATCCAAGACTCACCTAGGACTCAGAGCCTTGACCAGCGTCCCTTTATCTTCAGCGGAACTGTTATCCTTGAAGCTCCCTCTCTCAGCTTCTCACACACTAAAAATTCACCTCTTTTACAGACCTCCCGGCCCAATTTCGACCTTCGAGGAAGATATCCTACAACTCCTCTCTACTAACCCTAAACCTGGCTCACAAATTTTACTTCTTGGTGATTTCAATCTAGGTTTCCTAGATGCTAATGATAACATCGCCACCACTATAGCTAACCTGATAGCAGAACTAGGTTTTTCTCACCGTATTGCTAAGCCTGCACACAATAAGGGTAGAACCCTAGATTGGATTGCTAACCTCAATTTTCATATAAATATCCTCACCAACGTACCCTGTGCCTGGACAGACCACCATTCTGTCTCATTCACCTTACAATCTAGTACCCATCTAAACCAGCTTACTGCTTTAGCCCCACAGGCTCTAACCAGGAATAAAAAGAACATGACTACTGGGAACGTACTACCTCTTATAAGACCTATCCTTAACTACCCATCCATCAACCTGGACCCATCAACATTGGTAGATCTATATAACCCAACACTCAACCAAGCCATCAACACCATAGCTCCTTTGAAACTGCGTGTAGCCAAACCCCAAGCACACCTCATTTCATGGTTTACCCCGAGTCTCAAAATCCTACGCAATAGCAAAAGAAGAGCAAAAACAGTGTGTAAAAAACACCCTTGAGTCACCAACAAAGACTTATTCATAAAGACTGCCAGCTGCTTCAAGTCTGCCATCCTCCAATCCAAAAGCGGATCATATAACAATAGAATGACCAATGCCAAATCTGGTACCAGAGAGCGTTTCACTATCCTTAGAGAGCTTGAGTCACCTACCCCCAGCCCCCACTGAAACTTGCTCAAAGGATAAGGCCGGGTGCACCAAGATACAAGCACCACTACTAGATAAGATATCGATGTTACAATCCAAAATAGAAAAGAATAAAATCAGTATTGCCTCTGAACCTGCCCCTCCTAAACCAAAACCAACAAATCCTAAACTTGGCAACCTATTTAAGCTCACCTCTCCATCCATCAAAGAGGTTGAAAATATAATAGCTAGCCTTAAACCATCACGTTGCCAGGGCGGCACCTGCATAGCAAACATTATCAAAGATGCAGCCAAAGAACCTGCACCTTCCGTTACCTCATTCATAAATGCCTCATTCGAAATCAGTACGGTCCCCTCTAATTTGAAAGACACCTGGGTCCTTCATCTGCTAAAATAAACCAACCTTGACCCTGACATCCAAACAAACTACATACCCATTACCACTGTGCCATTCTTGCTGAAAATTCTAGACAGGGCTGCATATTTACAAATACAAGCCCATCGAGAATCCAAGAATCTTCTGGGCCTGCGGCAATCTGGGTTTAGACCCAGACACAGCACCAAAACTACACTATTAGACCTGAAAACCCAAATAGATGACCGAAAAGATAAAGGGAATATATCACTCCTTCGGCTGTTAGATTTATCAGCGGCCTGTGACCTTGTCAAGCATGAAGTCCTGTGCGACCACCTTACTTCACCAGCCCACTTCTCTGACAAGGCCAAGGCCTGGATACAATCTTTCCCTGACAGTAGAACAATGAGAGTCTTCTCACCTACAGCGTCGGCGGACCCTGCACCAGTGGCCTGTGGAGTACCACAAGGGTCCTGCGTTTCCCGACGCTGTATAATATTTGTACCAAGCCTTTGTTTGATGACCTTGACCACTTGGGTGTCACCTACCCAAACTATGCAGATGACACCCAAGTCCTCATGCCCATCACTGGGAATTACGACCTGGACACAAAACTACTAAACAAAATATACCTCATCATTCAGGCATGGATGGCCACTCATGTCCTCTGCCTCAATGGTGAGAAGACAGAACTACTTCTCACTGGCTCCAAAGCTAAACTCAACAAACTTGACTCCAAATACAATTCCTTCAATGTGGACGGCATTAATATCCCATTCTCCAAGGAAGTTAAGACATTAGGATTTTATATCGACTCATCATTCACCTTGACCAAGCAAGTAAATGCGACAGCCTCCGCTACAGCCTATACCTGCAAGCTCATAAACGCCAGCAGACCCTTCCTCTCAACAACAAGTTGCTCTATTCTAGCCAGAGCACTTACCTTATCTAAACTGGATTACTGCAACACGCTTTACTGAGGTACTAATAAGAGAAACTTGAGAAAACTTCAAGTAGTACAAAACAATGCGCTAAGAGCTGCCTTCAATATTCCGAGATCCCACCTGTCGGGGGGAAATTCTGCCGGGGTCGGCCGGGCCGTCCGCCGACCTCCAGGCAGGGAGGCCCCAACTCCTCCCGTGTATATCCCAGATGAGATGAGATAGAGTATGAGACGCACACAAGGAGCAAGGTGACTCTGCTGTTTATTAGACAAAACGGCAGGGATGGGTCAAGGAGCGTACGCGTTCGTCCTGACACACACACAATCGTGGGGCTCGCAGGCCCTTTTTACGGTATTATGACGCGCTACTTGCGTCACTTCAGAAAGTTAACAAAAAACCTATCGCCACTCTTAATTGGGTGTTCGAGTGGTAGGGTTAGTATAGCACACATATAGAAAATGATATTAGTGGACAAGGTGTAGTCAGGTGGTATATCTGGGTTGTCCTTACAATTAGATACATGAGAATTGTTACATGAAGACTCCTGGGGATTGGCTAAATTTGCTGGCGTCAGTGATAAGAGCCCCATGTTCTGATTGGTGCGCCCGTGAGCTTCCCAGCCTGGGACCACCGTCGTTCCCAGCTCTCGGTGTACCTGTAAGTTGTAACAATGTTTCACTATGGGTACATGCAGACAATGTGAGGACTTATTCATAGCTGGACGGGGGACCGCTCCCACTGTTGCAGATGTCCATTGAGCCTTTCAAGTGTATCTGCCAGTGTCTCGTAGCGAGGGATCCAGACGCCTTTGTTCTCCTGGGTTTGGCATCTCGTCAGGTTCGGCTTGGTCACGTGGGGAGGGACCGTGAAAGAGGCAGAATTCTGCACAATTAATATTGTTTTTCTACTGCGCGTCTGGTTTAATTTGTCGGGGTGACTTTAACGTTGGTGCGTGGAGTACGAGGTTGCAACATCGTGCCTTTGATGATTTGCTCTTGGAACGTAGGTTTGCAACATTGCGACCTTGGCTGGTTGCTTCGCCAAGCTCATTCTGCAGGATCAGCAACTGACTCTTGCCTTGTTAATGTCCACGGGAGCTCTTGTTTGCGGCCTCCTTGGGCCTGGTGCATAAGTTGTCCGTTTGGTGTACAGGTGCTTTAGGTTATAGGAGCATATAATTTCATGACCAGTATTGTCTTCATTATACTTCTCATGGCGGTAACTGGTTTCAAGAGAAGCGTGAGCAAGCTAGTAGAAGAGTTCATGACGCGTCTTGCGTTTCTGCATTCTGAAAGCCTATGTAAAAATAATAAAGATGCACGTCCGTGAATATGCCTGTCGCCTACGTCATAGCACTGAGTGTATTCTTCGTGTAGGTTGGTGTGGGAATGTCCAGTGTGTACATTTGTACAGATGTGCTTCCCGTTGTCTAGGTCGTCATGGCATCTCTAACGACGTGTAGATTTTAGTCTAGTTGATCCGTGCCGCAGGTGTCGGCATGGCCAGTGCGGGCTGTTGGGCAGGCAGATGGACACATCCGTATGTTCCTGTACCAGGGTATCTGGTCGTCTGGCAAATGGACAAACTCTTCTCGTGGCGGGTGTTTGGGTCGTGACCCTCTAGGCCATGCGCGAGAGGCGAAGGACGGGAGCCTGGTCTTCCATTCTCCCACTTCAGTCCCCCCTCTGGTCGACTTGTCGACCACAAACATATCCTTCTCTTTATCTCCTCTTACTCGCCATATCTTAGTTATTCCTCCGAGATGTCCATAGTGGTTTACATGATCTTCAAAGGACCAATACATATATTCACAGGTACCTCCAGGAGTACAGTATACCCATCTTCCTATGTAGCTCCTGGGGTTTCTTGGGTTCTCGATCTTCACGGATGGTGGGTCTAGATGGTTGGTGATAATTTGGGTGCGCAGCTTCTCCCTCTCCTGTATTATTACACCTGTATGCTGGCCGTCATCTGTTGGCATCAAGGGGTGCATTCCCACCATTTCCAGCAACTCGTCAGTAGTGCGTGCCTTCCGTGCCTTCCAAAATCTAATTATGATCAGGGTAGCTCCAGCCAATATAGTACAGCCCACTATTATTTTCAGTCCATCTGACAGCCAAGATGGCATCCATGACCATAACAGTGAAAACCAGCTCTTATCCTTGTTCACACCGTTGCTTTCATCCATCATTTTGGAGTGCATCTGGGCCAATTGCGAAACTGCTTCTGTCAGTGTACCATTGTCAGCATCATTGGCAGGTATGAACGTGCAGCATGATTGTCCTATCTTTGCACAAACTCCTCCTTCCATTGCTGTGAGAAGGTCCAATACATATCTGTTCTGTAGTGCTACCATCCTTACAGCTCGCAGCTCCTCTTTTATTGCGTTGAACCCATTTACTGTAGAATTGATGGTCATCATTAGTTCCCATCTAGTTATTTGGAGCCATTTTGCGTTTGCGTAAGCCTGTAGTCCCGGGTGTATTATTGAGGAGAAGAACATTGCTGCTCTGCTAAATAGTCTGTGTTCTGGCGGTATTGATGTTAGTGCCGTTTCCGACCTTCCCCACAGGTAATTTCCTGTCAGCGGCTCTCCTTGTCTTTTTCTTCTATTTAGGACAGTGTCATTGCTGTTGGTCCTGTTCCCTTGCTCCTCCCGAAGTGGTGCAGATCTCTTTCTTCTCTTATCCCCTTCAGTCATTCTAGGACATTTCGCCACATTGACATGCTTCTTAGGTACCACTAGTGATGGCACATTGACGTGTACCATTGTGCACACACCATTCCACAGGGGAGGCAGCGTATGGTATGCCTTTTCTCCACAGGCCCAATAATGGTCCATTATTACTGCTGTTCCCGCTCCCCCCTCAGGTAACTCCGTCACACTTGCACAATTGGTGTTATATCCTACGTCCACCTCTCCTTTATGCTGGTAGCATACCTTGGGCGCAGTCAACGGTAGTATCGTTATTGGGTCTTCATCTTCTTCTACCCACGTGAGCCTTGGTACATACTTGATCCACGTCGTCCAACATCGGTGATTGTGTGCCTCGATGGTTGAGATAGTTTCTTTTGTTACCATGTTGCTGCCAATCACTCCTATCTCCCAGCTGTTGTCCAGATACACCTTTCCTGTTATCGTCAGTAGCGGCCTCTCCCAGCATCCTTGTTTACCCGGAACTTCAGTGGCGTACCAATCACATGGTAAATACTGCAGTGTTACTTTCTGTGTTTCTCCTTTTGCAGGGCCACTTGTTATATATTTGAATGCTTCAGCATGTAAACTGGTCTTGTGATAACTCAAGTAGGTCTTGAGGAAGTTGTTTTCATATGGGTATGAGTCTCATGTTTTCCATGTCATGTGCACTACAGTTCCTTGGAATCTTCCTTTCGTCTGGAACAGTGCCAAGTATATTATGCACTGCGCTATCTTCTCATTTATTTCTGTGGCAACAAATGTTCGTGAAGCACTCATGGCATATGGTATTAATGAGCAGACGTAGCAGCTATCCTCAGTTGTCTGCTTACCAATGCGGGTCATGTGCTGGTACCATATGTTGTTTGTGACGTGTGCTGAATCTTGTACATAATTATCAATACCTTTATTGTCTGAGTATGTGCTGCGTTTAACTCTATTTTGCTTGGGTGCAATGTTACTACTACCACCTGACGTAACACCTGTTGCAGCAAGGAACGGGGGTATATTAGGTTTGGGTGCAGCAATAAAATTGATAGCACAGCTGTACTGCCAGACAGAGGCAGCCAAAAATCCGGTGATCATCAAAATCCCTATTATTTTTATTACAACTGCTAATTTCACCGGCATTTTGCTCTTACCTTGCTGCAGTCCTGGCAGCGTATTCTTGCGACGTTAAAGTTGCCCGCCTAAAAATTCTCAGAAATGCTCGTTTTTAGATGTTAGTTTTGTGTTATTTAAGCTCTCCCTATCAAATAGTCATTCAGTGCCCAGGCGAAGAGCTGCTCCCACGCTACTCTAAGTGATCGGTCTCTTAGGACCGGCAAGTATGGGCGGAGGTGGGGCATGTAATATTCTATGGCCAGGAGAAAGGCTGTGTAGTAGACACGTACCCTTCTTCTTTTTAGGTATGTTGGCCTTTTTATTTCGTATACAAATTGGTGTGACAATTCTTCTGGGTAATTATCGTCTGGGAGTACCATCTACGCCTGGACAGTGGACTTGTTAATTAGCTCTCTACTTAACAATACAATAATACACAGTTCCTGTATGTGCGAGAGAAAAAAAAGAGAACATTCATGTGTTTACATGTGTATTTGTGCGAGAGAACATTCAGTTTAAATTGCAATTATACAATAATACGCAGTTTCTGTATGTGCGAGAGAAAAAGAGAACATTCACGTGTTTACATGTGTATTTGTGCGGCCAGTGGCTTTCAGTTTAAGTTACAACTGTCCTTGGGAGTCAATGGGCGGGGGGGGTTTTTTGCGCTCAGATGGCGGAAGTATTTTTACTCTTTGAACGTGTGACCATGGGGTGGGCAGTGTAGGGATCACCCCTTTCTTCGTCAGTTGTTGTCTCTGGGGTAGCTGGGTAGTGAATTTGATCGTTGTCTGTGGTAGAACTTCCTTCCGCCGTTGGGGATGTTGTTGCTGTTCTTCCAATGGACCTGTCGTTGGCGCTGGGGCGGGTCTGCAGTTTATATATCTTTACATCATGTAGGTGGTTCCAGGCACGCTTGTCCTTTAGTTTTACTGCTCTTGGTGATACTTCTTCTACCAGATGTGGGCCGGTGAACCTTTTGTCGTTCCACTTCCTATTGAAATTGCGAAGTAGCACGTGGTCACCTTTGGCAAGTTTGCACAAGTTCTCTTTTTCTAATTCTGTACTGGCGCCTTCTTCTTGATTTCTGGTGGACCTGCCCCGCGTGCGCTCGAGCTGTTGGGACACAAACACAACACTAGTAATCAAAGACGACACATATTGATACATTTCATCACCTAGTACACTCGCTGAACTTTCGTGGTCAGTGAATGCCCTTGACGTTGGCGTTAGGGGAAGGCGCATTTGACGTCCAGTAACCACCTCGTGTGGGGTGAGGTGGTGGTCGGACCCTGGCCTGTTCCTTAATTCGAATAAGGCTAACGGAAGGCAATACAACCAACTTTTCTTTGTTGTTTGTTGTATCTTTGCCACTGCCTCCTTCAATAAGCCATTCAGGCGTTCACATACACCGTTAGCCTGTGGGTGATATGCACATGCAAATTTGTGCTTTATGCTCAGCAGGGCTGTGATATGTTGGAACATTTCGTTTGCGAAATGCGGGCCGTTGTCTGATCTTAACACCTCGCACACTCCCCACCTGGGGAAGACCTCCCTTACTAGGAATTTGGCTGCTCTAAATGCATCTGGGTGTGAACAGGGCCCTGCTTCAATCCACCTAGAAAATGGGCATACTACTACAATCATATACCTATTACCTTGACATATGTTGATCATATCAACATAGTCAATGTGAAGGTGCCGAAAAGGTCCTTCTGGCCGGGGTATGGTACCTCTTATCACTTTTAGGGTATGACCGGCCGTAAACTGTTGACATGTGAGACAATTGCTGATAAAATTTGACACATGAGATATCAACTCGGGACAAAACCAATCTTCTCTAATTCGTGCTGCAATTATTTCCTTGCCTGTATGGGCTGGGTGATGCAATTGGCTCAGGGCGGTATTTAAAAGTGCCAATGGTATTACAACTTTCCCAGTACCACCCTGGCGCCATAGTGCGTCGGTTGGTGACATTGTACATCCTCTTTTTACCCATATTTCCTTTTCGGCCATTGGTGCAGCCGCTTGTAGTTCCATAATCTGTGTGGCTGGGAGATGGGTGTACCCTTCTCTTATTAACATCTCCCTAGCCATTCCCCTCCCTCTCCCTCTCTGTGAGTCTGTGGGGTTCCATATCTCACCAAAGTATGCAGCATATTTCGCATGTGCGTCTGCTGCTGCATTCCCTTTTGAGACGTGGTCTTCACCATTGGTGTGTGCGGTGCATTTTACTAGGGCTAGCTCTTGGGGGTCGTTTATTACTTCAATTAATTCAGCCAATAAGAGGGCATGTTGCACTGGAGTGCCATCAGCTCTCCTAAACCCTCTTCTTCTCCATTTTGATAGCCCTGAGTGAACAGTGGATGTAACATATGCACTGTCGGAATATATTGTTACACGTTTGTTAAAACTTTCCTTTAACGCTAATATTAGTGCAACTAGTTCTGCGGCTTGAGCAGAGTAATGCTGTGGTAACTGTACACACTTCATAGCCACACACACCGGCGCCTCCATCATTTTTACCACTGCTGCCCCAGTCCTCCTTATCCCATCTCCTTGATCAATAGTTGATGACCCATCAATAAACAAAAGCTCACCTCCCTCTAGTGCATTTTCTTCAACTTTTCTAGTACATGAATATATTTCATTTAGTTCGGTGCAGTCGTGGGCGTAATCTCCCTCCTCAATTATTTCTGCTAGGAACCTTGCAGGGTTAACAGTGCTACATCTAACAATCGCTAGTTCAGCCCTAGACAAAATGATCTCATATCCTGATGCCCTTTGTGTAGTTAGTGTGGACTTGGGTTTATTCAATAATACAAATAGTGCATGTTCCACAAACAGTGTAGTTGGACACCCCATCGTTATCGCTGATGCTTTTTCTACTGCAAAAGCAGCTGCAGCGAGACCTTGTTCGCAAGGGAAGTGGCCTAACATCACGGGGTCTAAGTGACCGCTGTAAAAGGCTACTGGTTTATAGCCCATGCTTGTTTTTTGGGCCAATACTGCTTTCATTACTGCTGAGTCGCAATGTGAAAATATAAAAAAGCGTCGCTCATAGTCGGGGGATGCCAGTACTGGAGCTGTTGATATCGCGTCCTTCAATTCGTCAAATGCCTCCCTCATTTCCATAGTCCACCCCAACTTTTTCTCCCCTTTATTTGCTTCCTTCAAACCCTCAAGCAGGGGTCCTATGTATGAACTGTAATCAAATACCCATGCTCTACAGTAGTTGCACAGCCCCAGAAATTGCTGCAGTTCTCTCACAGTCTGTGGCATGGGAGTGCTTGAAATGGCCTGTGCTCTTTGTGGTGCAATCTTTCTTCCATGTTGGGATATCAGTTGACCAATGTAAAGTACCTGTTCCTGACAGTATTGTATTTTTTCCATGTCTACCTTGTACCCCTTTTCAGCCAATATAGTCAACATTTTTAAGGAGTCCTCTCTACATTTACTTTCATTTATACTGCAAATTATTATGTCATCCACATACTGTAACACTGTGCTTTCCACCTCAACGTTACCCAAATCCATCTGTATTACTCTATTGAAAATTGAGGGTGATTCACAATACCCCTGTGGTAACCTGGTATGTTTCCATTTTGTATTTCGGTAAGTGAAACTTGTCAAATCTTGTGAGTCGGGGTGTAATGGTATTGAGAAAAATGCATTTTTAAGGTCTATTACTGTAAATCGTGATGCTTCTGCTGGGATGCCACACAATATTGTGGCTGGGTTTGCTGTTACTGGATATTCTGCTTCTACTATGTTGTTCAAGGGCCTGAGGTCCTGTATGAAGCGCCAAGACCCTCCTTTAGCCTTGCGCACTGGGTACACAGCCGTGTTACATGGTGATTCTGAGGGGACCAATATGCCATTGTTTATAAGGGCCGTTATAGTTTCATATATGCCCTCATCTGCCTCTTTTGACAGTGGGTACTGCTTTACTCTTGGTAGTATGGCACCTTTTTTCAATTTTATCCGTACACCCCCTATGCTTTTTATGCATCCTACGTCATAAGGGCTAATGGTCCATAATGATTTGGGCACCTTTGACATATCCTCCTTAAAGAAAGGGACTGGGGTGCATGCAGGTGCCTCAAGTGCCATCGCAATTTTCTGTGCTATTTGTTTGTGAGCCACTCTTAGCCATATTTCTACACTCATCATCAACACCATTTCCCCCTCCTCCTTTTCTTCTGAGAACAGCTCCTCATCTGACACCTGGGTCAACCTACATCCTTCTGCTAGTGCTATCACTGCCCTCCATGCTCTTCCTTCTTTGTCTTGGGCGTGCACAGCAATATACTCAGCTGTTGCAATAATGCTCTCAATGTCCATTACAAACACCTTTCCTTCTTGTTCATTAACAGGTGTTTCTGGTCGGAACAGATAAGCTGCTGGCCTCCTCCATATTTTCCCTTCTATCCCTGGCATCCATGCAAATGCCATGTCTGTTCCATACTGGAATAGCTCGCCATCTACTGGTTCCGCCCTAATCGCTGTCTGTCCGCAGTATGCTTGCATAATCTGTCGTGCTGCTAGCATGTTAATCCCTGGAGTAGAGCAAATTATACCATCCTCTGTAAAGGAGATTGTCATATTTAACCTATTCATTATGTCCCTCCCCAGTATATTTACTGGTGAGGCACTATAATACAAAAGTGGAACTGACAGATCATAATCTCCGATAGATAAGGGAACGTTATCAGTAAAAGGAACCAACCCTTTAGCCCCAGAAAATCCTTGGGTGTTCATGGCTTCGCCTGACATCTTAAATTTACCTTCCCTTATGCAAGACCGGGTTGCCCCGGTGTCAACAAGGAATGATAACTTTTTGTCACCTATCGTTACCTCTATGCGTGGCTCCTCCGCACTATTAGGTGTTACTGACAGGATGGGACACACCAAGGCCGTCTGTGGGCTGTCCTATTGGGGGTACAATGATTGGCCATTCCCTGTGTAAGGGTTGTGTCCCAAGACCGTCACCCTACCCAATTGCGTTTGTTCAGTTTGGGGTTGCTGTGTTAGCGCTACTTGTTGTTGTGGCAGTGAATATGTTTGTGGCTGTTGTTGCGTTATTTGTTGTTGTTGTATGCCCTGCTGTTCTTGTGATGGCCTAGGTTGTGCCTGTTCATTCCATGCTGGTGTTCCTGGCCTGACCCTACACGTACGTGACATGTGTCCTAATAATCCACAACTCCAACACACGGGTGGTTCCCTACTCTGCCATGGGAAGCTCCCTGTGTTGTCCTGGTATACCGGTTGTCCTGTGGGGTAGGGATTTCGTCCCCCCACCTGCTGTTGGGTATTATATCCGTATCCTCTCCCTCTCATAAATCCTCCTCTCCCTCTGTTATAACTATAATACCCAGCTCCTTGCATTGGGTACCCTCCTCCCACGTTTGGTGCGTGTAATTGTAGTGGCGGCACTTGCTGTGTTATACTTTGTGGGGGTGCTATTTGAGCTGGATCTTGTGCAGCCACTACTTGTGTGGGGCTTTGGGCCATTGGTGTGGGCGTAGTTATTAGTGCCCCCTCCATAGTGTATTTAGTAAGTTTTTTCTGTACTAGTTTGGCCTCTTCTGTTTTCCTGTCCTCTTCCTTTTGTTTCATTTTTCCTTGCCATATCCTGCAGTGATGTACTATAGTCAGCTGTATTTCTGGCCACGGTTTTGCTTCCATTCCCACTACTTTCTTTAGTTGTTTCTGCACTCCTTCTGGGAGCCCTTGTACTAGTATATGATAAAATATGGCTGGTGTTTTATCCCATTGTTCTCTAGTTTCCATGCGCCACTTCTCTTGAATATCCTGGATATAATCAACAGGATCCTCATTCTCACGCATCTTACGGGAAGTAATTGCTCCTATGTCTGATGTGTCTGGGTACTGTACTCTCAGTGCCTGCCATAACGCATGCCTGCAGTTTGCAAATGGCGCCCCATCATGCGATGTGTTCGTTATTGTTACCCCATGAAATCCTGCTCTCTTCCAGATGTCGTCCGCTCTATCCCCTAATATTGATATTAACAGGCCCTTCACATCTCCTACTGCTAGTTTCTGTCCTGCGGTGTGTTTTTCCATTTCATATATCCACTTACCCGCACCTTCACTTAGTGATGGGAGCCTACATTTTATATTTTCTTTATCCGTATGCTTCCAAGGTACATACTGCGGTCTAACCCCTCCTCTCTCCAACAGTGGCATTAAGTTGTGTCTTGTGTCACCCTTTACGCTCCATAATATTGAGTCTTCACACCCCTCCTCTTCCCCCGTTTCCTTTACCACTTCAAATTCTTCCTTACTACCCCTGCTCCTACCTCCCTCTTCTTCCTTTCCCCTTTTTTCGTCATTTCCTGTGTTTAATATGGGTATGTTTATTTGTCTGTCTTGCCTGCGGCTAGGGAGGTCTCTAAGCCAACATGCATAGGGAGTCAATTCGTCCATGAAGGGCGCAAGCTTTATTGTGCGCAGCGAGCGTGTGGCGGTTGAGCATGTAGGGTGCGATGGGGGAGGGCGTGATGGAGATGGTGATAGTGTGGCTTCATGGGTTTGTTTTTCCACTAGTTCGTGCACCCTCTCCTCACTTCGTTCTAGCTCCTCCCTTCTCTTACTGATCCATGGCGAGTCTATGTTTGTTCTAGTGAGGTACAGCTTATCTAAGCTTTCCCTTTCACTCTTTCTTCCTCCCCTCTCTACTCCTTCTTCCTCCTCACTGCAAAAATCAGTCATAAATGGTATCCCCCACTCTGCCTTTTTCCCTTTTACTGTTACTGTTTCTAAGTCTATTAGCTCCATTTCTCCTCTTCGTGTCGATGTTGTTGCTACTTCTCTACTTCTATATACATCCCCCCATTTTTCACTCTCCCTATTACTCCCTTCTCTTTCCCCTTCACTCCTCTCCTCCATCTCCCTACTATTTTCCTCTCTTTTCCTTTTTAGTTCCTCCATTACTTCGTTGCTCATCTGTTCCAATATTCTTTCATCCTCTTTCTTCCTTTCCCATTTCACCCTTTCTCTTTCTAGTGCTTTCCCCTCTTCATATTTCTTAGCTGCCTCTGATACTACCCTCCTCCTCCATATTTCCATTTCCCTTTCTTTATCTTCTTCTTCCTTCTTTTTTTCTCTCAACACTACTCTTGACACCCTGTCTGCTGCTGCTTTTACCCTTTCAGCTTCTATCCTTTGCTCCTCATTTCGTTCCCTTAATTTGTCCAATTCGTCTTTACCCTCTTTCTTTCTCCTCACTCTCTCCTTTTCCTCCTTCTCAAGCTGTTTTATTAATTCGTTCTGCTCATCCCTTAGCTTTGCCAGTTTTTCCTCCAAAATCTCTTCTCTTTGTCGTAATAGCTCCTCCCCCTTCATCTCACTCTCCCTTGTACTATCCTCGTCTGTTCTCTTTACTGCCTCCCTCTCTTCTCCCGTTAGTGAGCCCCGTAATTTTAATAATATCTGTGCAGCTACCCACTCATCATGTCCTATCTCTACAATCTGCTCTTCTCCAATCCTCCCCTCCCCCACTGTCATCTTCCTATGAACCACATATGGTGGAGGGCTGTATGCCGGGTTCGAGTATCCTTCAGCCGCCCTTAACTGTCCTTCTATTTCTCCTAATTCTCTTAGAGGGTACAACCCTTCTCCCCCTATTTTCACTCCCGGTGTTATGGGTATCTCGTTGCTCGGTTCCTTTTTTATGTTGTCTAATTTATCAATTTTTTCTCCTCCCTCTCCTTCATTCCCCGTATTCTTTGTCCTTTCACACCCCTTTTCCCCATCCGTTCCTTCTTTCTTAATCTCCTTTTCTTCCGGTGTTTCCCCCATAGTGAACATTCCATTTTGTCCTGGTCTGGACCCCTGGAACATCCTCCATAAGTTAAACACCTCCACATTATTTGCCAACTTCTTCCCCTTGTATGTATTATGCAGATGGTTTAGCAGTGAATGTTGGGCATATGGATCGAAACTACCATTAGGCGGCCATGGTGTTAACATTTTGTTGTCCGTCCCCTGGGTCCACTCTATGCTGTACTTAATTAATTTCTCCCTATGTGGTGGCAGTGTGGTGCATATGTGTTGTAGTGGGGTAGTGAGGGTGTTCCCCCACCCTCCCGACCCTCTCCCGTATGACATAGTCGCACTCCCCTTGTTACCCTTCCCTTTACTAGCAGTTTACAATATACAACCTTGTATTGCTTACCTTGCCCCGCAAGTGTGGGGACTTACCACAATCCTTTGACAAATTATGCAATAATAATAAAAAAAAAAAATAATAAAAACAAATATATATATATATGTATGATGTTATATTATATTCCTTCACCTACGGCCCCCTGCGGCCGAAGCGCACGCAGCCCCCCGCGGCTGCGTACCCCTTACGACGATCTTATACAGTCGTCCTGTTTCCCCGTTCTCCTCCCCCCTTTTACACTTGCCGTGGCCGGCGTTCTCCGTGCGCAGCCACGCCCCTTTACGTCCCTTTCCCCTTCTCCTCTTTCGATCCACTCGTTTATCGTTTATCTCCGTATCCGCTCCTTTATCATGTTTCTCTTCCCCACCACTCTCAAACCCAAAGTTCCTTGTGCTCGCGATATCCTATTAAATTCCTACTGGTGACGTCACCGATTTCTTCGAGCTACTGGTACATTCTTATTATGTTCTTTAAGTTCAAAATACACTTGCAATCTACCCCGCTACCCTACAGCTGTCTTCCTGTCTCTCCTGGAACAAGGTAATCTCATCAATAATATAACCGGACTGCGCACGCTGCGTCGCCTCGCGTGTGATACGCCCCTCAACAGGAGGGCTTAACCAGCCAATTATCTTCCGTATTGAGCAACTATGTAACTAGCTACCGCCTACAGGGAAACGTCATCTACCTATCGAGTTTCTTGCTCGAACAATAGGGAACCTCGTCATCTACCTATCGAGTTTCTTGCTCGAACAATAGGGAACCTCATCTACTCATTGATCAATAAATGTCAAATCGTAGGAAACCACACACACCCACCTCTACACGTTAGTCGCGATTTAGGCCAATCAGTGTCTACGAGCGGTCACACGTGATGTTTTCGTGCTCCACCCCCCTCTTTTTGCGTGACGTAGCCAACTGCTCTCGCACTCGTCTCGTCACCTATTCATTCCATTAGCAACACTCAGTTAAACCTTCGCCGCGCCTCTGTACAATACCTCCCTCCTCCCTTATTTACTCCCTCCCCCTCCCTCACAATTTCGCATTGCTCGTTGTGCGTGTCATGCTCACCAAGTTCTCTCGATGCAGGGCCGCTCGACTGCGTGCACCCCTCCAAGCGGCTCGCCACCTCCCCTCGTCTGGACCACGTCTGGACACTCGCCAACCGCGGGCGGGATACTTCTCAACCGGCTCCCGAGGGCCAATATCCGGATTGCGCTGTCCGGTCTTCTCGCAGCTCCGCGATGGTCCTGTAGTCCTCAGAAGGGGGCAACGGCAGAGGGGGCCGCGCCGCCGGGCCTCCTCGCAATGTGAGTGCCTGGAAAAAGTAAAAATAAAAAGTCGATCTTAAACAGATCTCAGCAGTGCCTCCAACTTGTCGGGGGGAAATTCTGCCGGGGTCGGCCGGGCCGTCCGCGGACCTCCAGGCAGGGAGGCCCCAACTCCTCCCGTGTATATCCCAGATGAGGTGAGATAGAGTATGAGACGCACACAAGGAGCAAGGTGACTCTGCTGTTTATTAGACAAAACGGCAGGGATGGGTCAAGGAGCGTACGCGTTCGTCCTGACACACACACAATCGTGGGGCTCGCAGGCCCTTTTTACGGTATTATGACGCGCTACTTGCGTCACTTCAGAAAGTTAACAAAAAACCTATCGCCACTCTTAATTGGGTGTTCGAGTGGTAGGGTTAGTATAGCACACATATAGAAAATGATATTAGTGGACAAGGTGTAGTCAGGTGGTATATCTGGGTTGTCCTTACAATTAGATACATGAGAATTGTTACATGAAGACTCCTGGGGATTGGCTAAATTTGCTGGCGTCAGTGATAAGAGCCCCATGTTCTGATTGGTGCGCCCGTGAGCTTCCCAGCCTGGGACCACCGTCGTTCCCAGCTCTCGGTGTACCTGTAAGTTGTAACAATGTTTCACTATGGGTACATGCAGACAATGTGAGGACTTATTCATAGCTGGACGGGGGACCGCTCCCACTGTTGCAGATGTCCATTGAGCCTTTCAAGTGTATCTGCCAGTGTCTCGTAGCGAGGGATCCAGACGCCTCTGTTCTCCTGGGTTTGGCATCTCGTCAGGTTCGGCTTGGTCACGTGGGGAGGGACCGTGAAAGAGGCAGAATTCTGCACAATTAATATTGTTTTTCTACTGCGCGTCTGGTTTAATTTGTCGGGGTGACTTTAACGTTGGTGCGTGGAGTACGAGGTTGCAACATCGTGCCTTTGATGATTTGCTCTTGGAACGTAGGTTTGCAACATTGCGACCTTGGCTGGTTGCTTCGCCAAGCTCATTCTGCAGGATCAGCAACTGACTCTTGCCTTGTTAATGTCCACGGGAGCTCTTGTTTGAGGCCTCCTTGGGCCTGGTGCATAAGTTGTCCGTTTGGTGTACAGGTGCTTTAGGTTATAGGAGCATATAATTTCATGACCAGTATTGTCTTCATTATACTTCTCATGGCGGTAACTGGTTTCAAGAGAAGCGTGAGCAAGCTAGTAGAAGAGTTCATGACGCGTCTTGCGTTTCTGCATTCTGAAAGCCTATGTAAAAATAATAAAGATGCACGTCCGTGAATATGCCTGTCGCCTACGTCATAGCACTGAGTGTATTCTTCGTGTAGGTTGGTGTGGGAATGTCCAGTGTGTACATTTGTACAGATGTGCTTCCCGTTGTCTAGGTCGTCATGGCATCTCTAACGACGTGTAGATTTTAGTCTAGTTGATCCGTGCCGCAGGTGTCGGCATGGCCAGTGCGGGCTGTTGGGCAGGCAGATGGACACATCCGTATGTTCCTGTACCAGGGTATCTGGTCGTCTGGCAAATGGACAAACTCTTCTCGTGGCGGGTGTTTGGGTCGTGACCCTCTAGGCCATGCGCGAGAGGCGAAGGACGGGAGCCTGGTCTTCCATTCTCCCACTTCAGTCCCCCCTCTGGTCGACTTGTCGACCACAAACATATCCTTCTCTTTATCTCCTCTTACTCGCCATATCTTAGTTATTCCTCCGAGATGTCCATAGTGGTTTACATGATCTTCAAAGGACCAATACATATATTCACAGGTACCTCCAGGAGTACAGTATACCCATCTTCCTATGTAGCTCCTGGGGTTTCTTGGGTTCTCGATCTTCACGGATGGTGGGTCTAGATGGTTGGTGATAATTTGGGTGCGCAGCTTCTCCCTCTCCTGTATTATTACACCTGTATGCTGGCCGTCATCTGTTGGCATCAAGGGGTGCATTCCCACCATTTCCAGCAACTCGTCAGTAGTGCGTGCCATCCGTGCCTTCCAAAATCTAATTATGATCAGGGTAGCTCCAGCCAATATAGTACAGCCCACTATTATTTTCAGTCCATCTGACAGCCAAGATGGCATCCATGACCATAACAGTGAAAACCAGCTCTTATCCTTGTTCACACCGTTGCTTTCATCCATCATTTTGGAGGGCATCTGGGCCAATTGCGAAACTGCTTCTGTCAGTGTACCATTGTCAGCATCATTGGCAGGTATGAACGTGCAGCATGATTGTCCTATCTTTGCACAAACTCCTCCTTCCATTGCTGTGAGAAGGTCCAATACATATCTGTTCTGTAGTGCTACCATCCTTACAGCTCGCAGCTCCTCTTTTATTGCGTTGAACCCATTTACTGTAGAATTGATGGTCATCATTAGTTCCCATCTAGTTATTTGGAGCCATTTTGCGTTTGCGTAAGCCTGTAGTCCCGGGTGTATTATTGAGGAGAAGAACATTGCTGCTCTGCTAAATAGTCTGTGTTCTGGCGGTATTGATGTTAGTGCCGTTTCCGACCTTCCCCACAGGTAATTTCCTGTCAGCGGCTCTCCTTGTCTTTTTCTTCTATTTAGGACAGTGTCATTGCTGTTGGTCCTGTTCCCTTGCTCCTCCCGAAGTGGTGCAGATCTCTTTCTTCTCTTATCCCCTTCAGTCATTCTAGGAAATTTCGCCACATTGACATGCTTCTTAGGTACCACTAGTGATGGCACATTGACGTGTACCATTGTGCACACACCATTCCACAGGGGAGGCAGCGTATGGTATGCCTTTTCTCCACAGGCCCAATAATGGTCCATTATTACTGCTGTTCCCGCTCCCCCCTCAGGTAACTCCGTCACACTTGCACAATTGGTGTTATATCCTACGTCCACCTCTCCTTTATGCTGGTAGCATACCTTGGGCGCAGTCAACGGTAGTATCGTTATTGGGTCTTCATCTTCTTCTACCCACGTGAGCCTTGGTACATACTTGATCCACGTCGTCCAACATCGGTGATTGTGTGCCTCGATGGTTGAGATAGTTTCTTTTGTTACCATGTTGCTGCCAATCACTCCTATCTCCCAGCTGTTGTCCAGATACACCTTTCCTGTTATCGTCAGTAGCGGCCTCTCCCAGCATCCTTGTTTACCCGGAACTTCAGTGGCGTACCAATCACATGGTAAATACTGCAGTGTTACTTTCTGTGTTTCTCCTTTTGCAGGGCCACTTGTTATATATTTGAATGCTTCAGCATGTAAACTGGTCTTGTGATAACTCAAGTAGGTCTTGAGGAAGTTGTTTTCATATGGGTATGAGTCTCGTGTTTTCCATGTCATGTGCACTACAGTTCCTTGGAATCTTCCTTTCGTCTGGAACAGTGCCAAGTATATTATGCACTGCGCTATCTTCTCATTTATTTCTGT
Organism: Ambystoma mexicanum; assembly: GCF_040938575.1. Lineage (NCBI taxonomy): Eukaryota > Metazoa > Chordata > Amphibia > Caudata > Ambystomatidae > Ambystoma > Ambystoma mexicanum. Next base: position 1,630,674,696 of record NC_090932.1, read on the forward strand.
GGCAACAAATGTTCGTGAAGCACTCATGGCATATGGTATTAATGAGCAGACGTAGCAGCTATCCTCAGTTGTCTGCTTACCAATGCGGGTCATGTGCTGGTACCATATGTTGTTTGTGACGTGTGCTGAATCTTGTACATAATTATCAATACCTTTATTGTCTGAGTATGTGCTGCGTTTAACTCTATTTTGCTTGGGTGCAATGTTACTACTACCACCTGACGTAACACCTGTTGCAGCAAGGAACGGGGTATATTAGGTTTGGGTGCAGCAATAAAATTGATAGCACAGCTGTACTGCCAGACAGAGGCAGCCAAAAATCCGGTGATCATCAAAATCCCTATTATTTTTATTACAACTGCTAATTTCACCGGCATTTTGCTCTTACCTTGCTGCAGTCCTGGCAGCGTATTCTTGCGACGTTAAAGTTGCCCGCCTAAAAATTCTCAGAAATGCTCGTTTTTAGATGTTAGTTTTGTGTTATTTAAGCTCTCCCTATCAAATAGTCATTCAGTGCCCAGGCGAAGAGCTGCTCCCACGCTACTCTAAGTGATCGGTCTCTTAGGACCGGCAAGTATGGGCGGAGGTGGGGCATGTAATATTCTATGGCCAGGAGAAAGGCTGTGTAGTAGACACGTACCCTTCTTCTTTTTAGGTATGTTGGCCTTTTTATTTCGTATACAAATTGGTGTGACAATTCTTCTGGGTAATTATCGTCTGGGAGTACCATCTACGCCTGGACAGTGGACTTGTTAATTAGCTCTCTACTTAACAATACAATAATACGCAGTTCCTGTATGTGCGAGAGAAAAAAAAGAGAACATTCATGTGTTTACATGTGTATTTGTGCGAGAGAACATTCAGTTTAAATTGCAATTATACAATAATACGCAGTTTCTGTATGTGCGAGAGAAAAAGAGAACATTCACGTGTTTACATGTGTATTTGTGCGGCCAGTGGCTTTCAGTTTAAGTTACAACTGTCCTTGGGAGTCAATGGGCGGGGGGGGTTTTTTGCGCTCAGATGGCGGAAGTATTTTTACTCTTTGAACGTGTGACCATGGGGTGGGCAGTGTAGGGATCACCCCTTTCTTCGTCAGTTGTTGTCTCTGGGGTAGCTGGGTAGTGAATTTGATCGTTGTCTGTGGTAGAACTTCCTTCCGCCGTTGGGGATGTTGTTGCTGTTCTTCCAATGGACCTGTCGTTGGCGCTGGGGCGGGTCTGCAGTTTATATATCTTTACATCATGTAGGTGGTTCCAGGCACGCTTGTCCTTTAGTTTTACTGCTCTTGGTGATACTTCTTCTACCAGATGTGGGCCGGTGAACCTTTTGTCGTTCCACTTCCTATTGAAATTGCGAAGTAGCACGTGGTCACCTTTGGCAAGTTTGCACAAGTTCTCTTTTTCTAATTCTGTACTGGCGCCTTCTTCTTGATTTCTGGTGGACCTGCCCCGCGTGCGCTCGAGCTGTTGGGACACAAACACAACACTAGTAATCAAAGACGACACATATTGATACATTTCATCACCTAGTACACTCGCTGAACTTTCGTGGTCAGTGAATGCCCTTGACGTTGGCGTTAGGGGAAGGCGCATTTGACGTCCAGTAACCACCTCGTGTGGGGTGAGGTGGTGGTCGGACCCTGGCCTGTTCCTTAATTCGAATAAGGCTAACGGAAGGCAATACAACCAACTTTTCTTTGTTGTTTGTTGTATCTTTGCCACTGCCTCCTTCAATAAGCCATTCAGGCGTTCACATACACCGTTAGCCTGTGGGTGATATGCACATGCAAATTTGTGCTTTATGCTCAGCAGGGCTGTGATATGTTGGAACATTTCGTTTGCGAAATGCGGGCCGTTGTCTGATCTTAACACCTCGCACACTCCCCACCTGGGGAAGACCTCCCTTACTAGGAATTTGGCTGCTCTAAATGCATCTGGGTGTGAACAGGGCCCTGCTTCAATCCACCTAGAAAATGGGCATACTACTACAATCATATACCTATTACCTTGACATATGTTGATCATATCAACATAGTCAATGTGAAGGTGCCGAAAAGGTCCTTCTGGCCGGGGTATGGTACCTCTTATCACTTTTAGGGTATGACCGGCCGTAAACTGTTGACATGTGAGACAATTGCTGATAAAATTTGACACATGAGAATTCAACTCGGGACAAAACCAATCTTCTCTAATTCGTGCTGCAATTATTTCCTTGCCTGTATGGGCTGGGTGATGTAATTGGCTCAGGGCGGTATTTAAAAGTGCCAATGGTATTACAACTTTCCCAGTACCACCCTGGCGCCATAGTGCGTCGGTTGGTGACATTGTACATCCTCTTTTTACCCATATTTCCTTTTCGGCCATTGGTGCAGCCGCTTGTAGTTCCATAATCTGTGTGGCTGGGAGATGGGTGTACCCTTCTCTTATTAACATCTCCCTAGCCATTCCCCTCCCTCTCCCTCTCTGTGAGTCTGTGGGGTTCCATATCTCACCAAAGTATGCAGCATATTTCGCATGTGCGTCTGCTGCTGCATTCCCTTTTGAGACGTGGTCTTCACCATTGGTGTGTGCGGTGCATTTTACTAGGGCTAGCTCTTGGGGGTCGTTTATTACTTCAATTAATTCAGCCAATAAGAGGGCATGTTGCACTGGAGTGCCATCAGCTCTCCTAAACCCTCTTCTTCTCCATTTTGATAGCCCTGAGTGAACAGTGGATGTAACATATGCACTGTCGGAATATATTGTTACACGTTTGTTAAAACTTTCCTTTAACGCTAATATTAGTGCAACTAGTTCTGCGGCTTGAGCAGAGTAATGCTGTGGTAACTGTACACACTTCATAGCCACACACACCGGCGCCTCCATCATTTTTACCACTGCTGCCCCAGTCCTCCTTATCCCATCTCCTTGATCAATAGTTGATGACCCATCAATAAACAAAAGCTCACCTCCCTCTAGTGCATTTTCTTCAACTTTTCTAGTACATGAATATATTTCATTTAGTTCGGTGCAGTCGTGGGCGTAATCTCCCTCCTCAATTATTTCTGCTAGGAACCTTGCAGGGTTAACAGTGCTACATCTAACAATCGCTAGTTCAGCCCTAGACAAAATGATCTCATATCCTGATGCCCTTTGTGTAGTTAGTGTGGACTTGGGTTTATTCAATATTACAAATAGTGCATGTTCCACAAACAGTGTAGTTGGACACCCCATCGTTATCGCTGATGCTTTTTCTACTGCAAAAGCAGCTGCAGCGAGACCTTGTTCGCAAGGGAAGTGGCCTAACATCACGGGGTCTAAGTGACCGCTGTAAAAGGCTACTGGTTTATAGCCCATGCTTGTTTTTTGGGCCAATACTGCTTTCATTACTGCTGAGTCGCAATGTGAAAATATAAAAAAGCGTCGCTCATAGTCGGGGGATGCCAGTACTGGAGCTGTTGATATCGCGTCCTTCAATTCGTCAAATGCCTCCCTCATTTCCATAGTCCACCCCAACTTTTTCTCCCCTTTATTTGCTTCCTTCAAACCCTCAAGCAGGGGTCCTATGTATGAACTGTAATCAAATACCCATGCTCTACAGTAGTTGCACAGCCCCAGAAATTGCTGCAGTTCTCTCACAGTCTGTGGCATGGGAGTGCTTGAAATGGCCTGTGCTCTTTGTGGTGCAATCTTTCTTCCATGTTGGGATATCAGTTGACCAATGTAAAGTACCTGTTCCTGACAGTATTGTATTTTTTCCATGTCTACCTTGTACCCCTTTTCAGCCAATATAGTCAACATTTTTAAGGAGTCCTCTCTACATTTACTTTCATTTATACTGCAAATTATTATGTCATCCACATACTGTAACACTGTGCTTTCCACCTCAACGTTACCCAAATCCATCTGTATTACTCTATTGAAAATTGAGGGTGATTCACAATACCCCTGTGGTAACCTGGTATGTTTCCATTTTGTATTTCGGTAAGTGAAACTTGTCAAATCTTGTGAGTCGGGGTGTAATGGTATTGAGAAAAATGCATTTTTAAGGTCTATTACTGTAAATCGTGATGCTTCTGCTGGGATGCCACACAATATTGTGGCTGGGTTTGCTGTTACTGGATATTCTGCTTCTACTATGTTGTTCAAGGGCCTGAGGTCCTGTATGAAGCGCCAAGACCCTCCTTTAGCCTTGCGCACTGGGTACACAGCCGTGTTACATGGTGATTCTGAGGGGACCAATATGCCATTGTTTATAAGGGCCGTTATAGTTTCATATATGCCCTCATCTGCCTCTTTTGACAGTGGGTACTGCTTTACTCTTGGTAGTATGGCACCTTTTTTCAATTTTATCCGTACACCCCCTATGCTTTTTATGCATCCTACGTCATAAGGGCTAATGGTCCATAATGATTTGGGCACCTTTGACATATCCTCCTTAAAGAAAGGGACTGGGGTGCATGCAGGTGCCTCAAGTGCCATCGCAATTTTCTGTGCTATTTGTTTGTGAGCCACTCTTAGCCATATTTCTACACTCATCATCAACACCATTTCCCCTCCTCCTTTTCTTCTGAGAACAGCTCCTCATCTGACACCTGGGTCAACCTACATCCTTCTGCTAGTGCTATCACTGCCCTCCATGCTCTTCCTTCTTTGTCTTGGGCGTGCACAGCAATATACTCAGCTGTTGCAATAATGCTCTCAATGTCCATTACAAACACCTTTCCTTCTTGTTCATTAACAGGTGTTTCTGGTCGGAACAGATAAGCTGCTGGCCTCCTCCATATTTTCCCTTCTATCCCTGGCATCCATGCAAATGCCATGTCTGTTCCATACTGGAATAGCTCGCCATCTACTGGTTCCGCCCTAATCGCTGTCTGTCCGCAGTATGCTTGCATAATCTGTCGTGCTGCTAGCATGTTAATCCCTGGAGTAGAGCAAATTATACCATCCTCTGTAAAGGAGATTGTCATATTTAACCTATTCATTATGTCCCTCCCCAGTATATTTACTGGTGAGGCACTATAATACAAAAGTGGAACTGACAGATCATAATCTCCGATAGATAAGGGAACGTTATCAGTAAAAGGAACCAACCCTTTAGCCCCAGAAAATCCTTGGGTGTTCATGGCTTCGCCTGACATCTTAAATTTACCTTCCCTTATGCAAGACCGGGTTGCCCCGGTGTCAACAAGGAATGATAACTTTTTGTCACCTATCGTTACCTCTATGCGTGGCTCCTCCGCACTATTAGGTGTTACTGACAGGATGGGACACACCAAGGCCGTCTGTGGGCTGTCCTATTGGGGGTACAATGATTGGCCATTCCCTGTGTAAGGGTTGTGTCCCAAGACCGTCACCCTACCCAATTGCGTTTGTTCAGTTTGGGGTTGCTGTGTTAGCGCTACTTGTTGTTGTGGCAGTGAATATGTTTGTGGCTGTTGTTGCATTATTTGTTGTTGTTGTATGCCCTGCTGTTCTTGTGATGGCCTAGGTTGTGCCTGTTCATTCCATGCTGGTGTTCCTGGCCTGACCCTACACGTACGTGACATGTGTCCTAATAATCCACAACTCCAACACACGGGTGGTTCCCTACTCTGCCATGGGAAGCTCCCTGTGTTGTCCTGGTATACCGGTTGTCCTGTGGGGTAGGGATTTCGTCCCCCCACCTGCTGTTGGGTATTATATCCGTATCCTCTCCCTCTCATAAATCCTCCTCTCCCTCTGTTATAACTATAATACCCAGCTCCTTGCATTGGGTACCCTCCTCCCACGTTTGGTGCGTGTAATTGTAGTGGCGGCACTTGCTGTGTTATACTTTGTGGGGGTGCTATTTGAGCTGGATCTTGTGCAGCCACTACTTGTGTGGGGCTTTGGGCCATTGGTGTGGGCGTAGTTATTAGTGCCCCCTCCATAGTGTATTTAGTAAGTTTTTTCTGTACTAGTTTGGCCTCTTCTGTTTTCCTGTCCTCTTCCTTTTGTTTCATTTTTCCTTGCCATATCCTGCAGTGATGTACTATAGTCAGCTGTATTTCTGGCCACGGTTTTGCTTCCATTCCCACTACTTTCTTTAGTTGTTTCTGAACTCCTTCTGGGAGCCCTTGTACTAGTATATGATAAAATATGGCTGGTGTTTTATCCCATTGTTCTCTAGTTTCCATGCGCCACTTCTCTTGAATATCCTGGATATAATCAACAGGATCCTCATTCTCACGCATCTTACGGGAAGTAATTGCTCCTATGTCTGATGTGTCTGGGTACTGTACTCTCAGTGCCTGCCATAACGCATGCCTGCAGTTTGCAAATGGCGCCCCATCATGCGATGTGTTCGTTATTGTTACCCCATGAAATCCTGCTCTCTTCCAGATGTCGTCCGCTCTATCCCCTAATATTGATATTAACAGGCCCTTCACATCTCCTACTGCTAGTTTCTGTCCTGCGGTGTGTTTTTCCATTTCATATATCCACTTACCCGCACCTCCACTTAGTGATGGGAGCCTACATTTTATATTTTCTTTATCCGTATGCTTCCAAGGTACATACTGCGGTCTAACCCCTCCTCTCTCCAACAGTGGCATTAAGTTGTGTCTTGTGTCACCCTTTACGCTCCATAATATTGAGTCTTCACACCCCTCCTCTTTCCCCGTTTCCTTTACCACTTCAAATTCTTCCTTACTACCCCTGCTCCTACCTCCCTCTTCTTCCTTTCCCCTTTTTTCGTCATTTCCTGTGTTTAATATGGGTATGTTTATTTGTCTGTCTTGCCTGCGGCTAGGGAGGTCTCTAAGCCGACATGCATAGGGAGTCAATTCGTCCATGAAGGGCGCAAGCTTTATTGTGCGCAGCGAGCGTGTGGCGGTTGAGCATGTAGGGTGCGATGGGGGAGGGCGTGATGGAGATGGTGATAGTGTGGCTTCATGGGTTTGTTTTTCCACTAGTTCGTGCACCCTCTCCTCACTTAGTTCTAGCTCCTCCCTTCTCTTACTGATCCATGGCGAGTCTATGTTTGTTCTAGTGAGGTACAGCTTATCTAAGCTTTCCCTTTCACTCTTTCTTCCTCCCCTCTCTACTCCTTCTTCCTCCTCACTGCAAAAATCAGTCATAAATGGTATCCCCCACTCTGCCTTTTTCCCTTTTACTGTTACTGTTTCTAAGTCTATTAGCTCCATTTCTCCTCTTCGTGTCGATGTTGTTGCTACTTCTCTACTTCTATATACATCCCCCCATTTTTCACTCTCCCTATTACTCCCTTCTCTTTCCCCTTCACTCCTCTCCTCCATCTCCCTACTATTTTCCTCTCTTTTCCTTTTTAGTTCCTCCATTACTTCGTTGCTCATCTGTTCCAATATTCTTTCATCCTCTTTCTTCCTTTCCCATTTCACCCTTTCTCTTTCTAGTGCTTTCCCCTCTTCATATTTCTTAGCTGCCTCTGATACTACCCTCCTCCTCCATATTTCCATTTCCCTTTCTTTATCTTCTTCTTCCTTCTTTTTTTCTCTCAACACTACTCTTGACACCCTGTCTGCTGCTGCTTTTACCCTTTCAGCTTCTATCCTTTGCTCCTCATTTCGTTCCCTTAATTTGTCCAATTCGTCTTTACCCTCTTTCTTTCTCCTCACTCTCTCCTTTTCCTCCTTCTCAAGCTGTTTTATTAATTCGTTCTGCTCATCCCTTAGCTTTGCCAGTTTTTCCTCCAAAATCTCTTCTCTTTGTCGTAATAGCTCCTCCCCCTTCATCTCACTCTCCCTTGTACTATCCTCGTCTGTTCTCTTTACTGCCTCCCTCTCTTCTCCCGTTAGTGAGCCCCGTAATTTTAATAATATCTGTGCAGCTACCCACTCATCATGTCCTATCTCTACAATCTGCTCTTCTCCAATCCTCCCCTCCCCCACTGTCATCTTCCTATGAACCACATATGGTGGAGGGCTGTATGCCGGGTTCGAGTATCCTTCAGCCGCCCTTAACTGTCCTTCAATTTCTCCTAATTCTCTTAGAGGGTACAACCCTTCTCCCCCTATTTTCACTCCCGGTGTTATGGGTATCTCGTTGCTCGGTTCCTTTTTTATGTTGTCTAATTTATCAATTTTTTCTCCTCCCTCTCCTTCATTCCCCGTATTCTTTGTCCTTTCACACCCCTTTTCCCCATCCGTTCCTTCTTTCTTAATCTCCTTTTCTTCCGGTGTTTCCCCCATAGTGAACATTCCATTTTGTCCTGGTCTGGACCCCTGGAACATCCTCCATAAGTTAAACACCTCCACATTATTTGCCAACTTCTTCCCCTTGTATGTATTATGCAGATGGTTTAGCAGTGAATGTTGGGCATATGGATCGAAACTACCATTAGGCGGCCATGGTGTTAACATTTTGTTGTCCGTCCCCTGGGTCCACTCTATGCTGTACTTAATTAATTTCTCCCTATGTGGTGGCAGTGTGGTGCATATGTGTTGTAGTGGGGTAGTGAGGGTGTTCCCCCACCCTCCCGACCCTCTCCCGTATGACATAGTCGCACTCCCCTTGTTACCCTTCCCTTTACTAGCAGTTTACAATATACAACCTTGTATTGCTTACCTTGCCCCGCAAGTGTGGGGACTTACCACAATCCTTTGACAAATTATGCAATAATAATAAAAAAAAAAAATAATAAAAACAAATATATATATATATGTATGATGTTATATTATATTCCTTCACCTACGGCCCCCTGCGGCCGAAGCGCACGCAGCCCCCCGCGGCTGCGTACCCCTTACGACGATCTTATACAGTCGTCCTGTTTCCCCGTTCTCCTCCCCCCTTTTACACTTGCCGTGGCCGGCGTTCTCCGTGCGCAGCCACGCCCCTTTACGTCCCTTTCCCCTTCTCCTCTTTCGATCCACTCGTTTATCGTTTATCTCCGTATCCGCTCCTTTATCATGTTTCTCTTCCCCACCACTCTCAAACCCAAAGTTCCTTGTGCTCGCGATATCCTATTAAATTCCTACTGGTGACGTCACCGATTTCTTCGAGCTACTGGTACATTCTTATTATGTTCTTTAAGTTCAAAATACACTTGCAATCTACCCCGCTACCCTACAGCTGTCTTCCTGTCTCTCCTGGAACAAGGTAATCTCATCAATAATATAACCGGACTGCGCACGCTGCGTCGCCTCGCGTGTGATACGCCCCTCAACAGGAGGGCTTAACCAGCCAATTATCTTCCGTATTGAGCAACTATGTAACTAGCTACCGCCTACAGGGAAACGTCATCTACCTATCGAGTTTCTTGCTCGAACAATAGGGAACCTCGTCATCTACCTATCGAGTTTCTTGCTCGAACAATAGGGAACCTCATCTACTCATTGATCAATAAATGTCAAATCGTAGGAAACCACACACACCCACCCCTACACGTTAGTCGCGATTTAGGCCAATCAGTGTCTACGAGCGGTCACACGTGATGTTTTCGTGCTCCACCCCCCTCTTTTTGCGTGACGTAGCCAACTGCTCTCACACTCGTCTCGTCACCTATTCATTCCATTAGCAACACTCAGTTAAACCTTCGCCGCGCCTCTGTACAATACCTCCCTCCTCCCTTATTTACTCCCTCCCCCTCCCTCACAATTTCGCATTGCTCGTTGTGCGTGTCATGCTCACCAAGTTCTCTCGATGCAGGGCCGCTCGACTGCGTGCACCCCTCCAAGCGGCTCGCCACCTCCCCTCGTCTGGACCACGTCTGGACACTCGCCAACCGCGGGCGGGATACTTCTCAACCGGCTCCCGAGGGCCAATATCCGGATTGCGCTGTCCGGTCTTCTCGCAGCTCCGCGATGGTCCTGTAGTCCTCAGAAGGGGGCAACGGCAGAGGGGGCCGCGCCGCCGGGCCTCCTCGCAATGTGAGTGCCTGGAAAAAGTAAAAATAAAAAGTCGATCTTAAACAGATCTCAGCAGTGCCTCCAACTTGTCGGGGGGAAATTCTGCCGGGGTCGGCCGGGCCGTCCGCGGACCTCCAGGCAGGGAGGCCCCAACTCCTCCCGTGTATATCCCAGATGAGGTGAGATAGAGTATGAGACGCACACAAGGAGCAAGGTGACTCTGCTGTTTATTAGACAAAACGGCAGGGATGGGTCAAGGAGCGTACGCGTTCGTCCTGACACACACACAATCGTGGGGCTCGCAGGCCCTTTTTACGGTATTATGACGCGCTACTTGCGTCACTTCAGAAAGTTAACAAAAAACCTATCGCCACTCTTAATTGGGTGTTCGAGTGGTAGGGTTAGTATAGCACACATATAGAAAATGATATTAGTGGACAAGGTGTAGTCAGGTGGTATATCTGGGTTGTCCTTACAATTAGATACATGAGAATTGTTACATGAAGACTCCTGGGGATTGGCTAAATTTGCTGGCGTCAGTGATAAGAGCCCCATGTTCTGATTGGTGCGCCCGTGAGCTTCCCAGCCTGGGACCACCGTCGTTCCCAGCTCTCGGTGTACCTGTAAGTTGTAACAATGTTTCACTATGGGTACATGCAGACAATGTGAGGACTTATTCATAGCTGGACGGGGGACCGCTCCCACTGTTGCAGATGTCCATTGAGCCTTTCAAGTGTATCTGCCAGTGTCTCGTAGCGAGGGATCCAGACGCCTCTGTTCTCCTGGGTTTGGCATCTCGTCAGGTTCGGCTTGGTCACGTGGGGAGGGACCGTGAAAGAGGCAGAATTCTGCACAATTAATATTGTTTTTCTACTGCGCGTCTGGTTTAATTTGTCGGGGTGACTTTAACGTTGGTGCGTGGAGTACGAGGTTGCAACATCGTGCCTTTGATGATTTGCTCTTGGAACGTAGGTTTGCAACATTGCGACCTTGGCTGGTTGCTTCGCCAAGCTCATTCTGCAGGATCAGCAACTGACTCTTGCCTTGTTAATGTCCACGGGAGCTCTTGTTTGAGGCCTCCTTGGGCCTGGTGCATAAGTTGTCCGTTTGGTGTACAGGTGCTTTAGGTTATAGGAGCATATAATTTCATGACCAGTATTGTCTTCATTATACTTCTCATGGCGGTAACTGGTTTCAAGAGAAGCGTGAGCAAGCTAGTAGAAGAGTTCATGACGCGTCTTGCGTTTCTGCATTCTGAAAGCCTATGTAAAAATAATAAAGATGCACGTCCGTGAATATGCCTGTCGCCTACGTCATAGCACTGAGTGTATTCTTCGTGTAGGTTGGTGTGGGAATGTCCAGTGTGTACATTTGTACAGATGTGCTTCCCGTTGTCTAGGTCGTCATGGCATCTCTAACGACGTGTAGATTTTAGTCTAGTTGATCCGTGCCGCAGGTGTCGGCATGGCCAGTGCGGGCTGTTGGGCAGGCAGATGGACACATCCGTATGTTCCTGTACCAGGGTATCTGGTCGTCTGGCAAATGGACAAACTCTTCTCGTGGCGGGTGTTTGGGTCGTGACCCTCTAGGCCATGCGCGAGAGGCGAAGGACGGGAGCCTGGTCTTCCATTCTCCCACTTCACACCACATATCAGAAACCAGACGTAATGCTCGTTGGCTCTCGATTAAGAACAGAATATCATTCAAAATTCTTGCACTTACTCACAACTGCCTATCCAGTTCAGCACCTACATTTTTGACAGATTTACCAATAACCAATGTGACCGGCCTACTAGAGCCCCTCAACTACATTGCCTCAGAGTCCCGAAATTTAACTTACAAAAATCCGGGGGCAGCAGCTTCCCTGTCCCAGCCTCCAAATTATGGAATTCCATTCCTTTAGATCTAAGAGTGGAACCCTCATTGTCTCGATTCAGGACCCCTGTAAAATACTGGCTCGCCACTCAGGAGAATGAATAAACCTATCCTCCTGGAGACACACTGAATGGTCCCCACCTCTACTGTAGCTACAATCGTATAGCTTAATATTGTATCACCTTTTACTTCAATGATAACTGTCTGCTCTAATGTACCTACCTACCCTATCTCTGTATTTATCTGTTTTACTCACCACTCTCTGGCATTTGTATTATATTGTATTGTTCACTGTATCCACATATTGCAAGCACTTACTGCAACTGCTGTTATGTTTCTTAAGCAATGCACCCAGTTACCTGAGGTCCAGGTGCGCTATATAAATAAACAATTCAATTCAATTCAATGATTGGTTAAAGTGGACATAATGTAATTTGAAGACCAGACATAATGGGAACTGGCCATGATATGGGCGTTCTAAATTTGGAAAGGATGTGCTAGCGTCACATCAGAAATCTTAAGCCGTTCTCTTGGTCATCATTATACCCAGAAATTACCCCGAATGATGACGTTCTACCATGAAACGGCTGCCGGTGTCCTCCCCGGCTGGAAGTTTCCTGTGGAGTAGCTAAACATAGCTTTTGCTGGATCCAGTTGGAAACAAGAGTTTTCTTAAACATTGCATTATACGTATCCAGCATTGAAAACAAGGGACATTCTACTGGTCAAATTCAAAATAGCATGTGAAACCAAAAGGCATGATTACACATGAACACGTTTCCAGACGATACCGCAATGAAAAGTCTCAGTAACATTTAAACAAATGTCCAAATAAACCGCTAACCAGGAACCGGATCTATTAGATAGCCGGTGCCAGGGGCCAAGTTGGAGTTTGGGAAGTTCAAGCTGCATAATGCTTCTTTAGTCTTTGGTTTGGATCACATTCAAATGAGTACCATTTTTATGGGTTATTAGCACCCTGTGGAAGGGGCAACCAATCTCGTGGCTAGGAACGCGGGCTAAAACTGGCAAACTCAGCCTCCGTTCCATGCCGCCTGATGGCCTGTTTGCCTGCCATCCCTCCCCCACCCATCACTTATCTCATTTTGGCGGCAGCCACAGTTGCTGCTGCTTCGTCCTCTCTGCTCCGGATGGCTGCCGTGGAAAGAGAAGAGGGGCTCTGTATGGAGCCCCACCTTCCCATTCCATGGTGGCCATCTTTGAACAGTCTTTTCCTTCCGTGAACTGGACGCCGTGAGGCAACCCGTTCATGGAATGAAAATACTATGAATTAGCCCCCTCCTAGCCCTTTGAGTGGGTGCTAATAGTTTTAACCACCCTTTCCAAGGGCCCTTGTAAAGGGTGGTTAACGCCATATAATAACACTGACTTCGCTGAACCAACCCTCTGCCTTACCAATCTCATCAGAAGGAGGGAGGTGGAAATCCTTGCTGGCCACCTAAATGCCCATCCTAGCGCCATAACCGACACCCCACATTCTGCTCGCCCCATACAGCAGCTAAAACACCCAAAATGCAGTATAGTTAATCGTGTGAGCTATGTAATGGCCACTGCCATAGGTGGGAGCAACATTGACCAATCCCCATTTCTTTGGCTAAATACTTCCTGACAAATGTGGCTGGTTGGTTATGAACCTCACTTGTTATGCTATGTTATTTTATGGTGGTTGTGATAGAGCGCAACTTTCACCCTTGGATATCTTGGTGCTGTCTTCATGATCAAGCAGGAGGCACCACCTTTAGAGCCAGGGTTCCCGAATGCGAGTAAGTACGTTTCGTTACGTAAAGATGACAGCAAGTAATTCCAGATTTTGATCGCTTGAATAGTGAAATATTGAGTGCCGACACTCTCCCTCATATAAGGGACAGTGTTTAGCAGATTTATCTCATTAGAATGTTGTCCAACTCCAGGCCTTAAGGGCCGGTAGCATGCCGGATTTTCAGGATACCCCTCATTAATGTTCATGAGAGGAATTTGCTTACAATGATTCTCAGTGTATGCACATTTTCCTCATGAATATTAATGAGGGATAGCCTGAAAACCTGTCAGGATTCCGGCCCTCGAGGCCGGCGTTGGACAACCTAGAGGTCGCTTTGTTAAACAAAATGCAATTTTCTTGGAGCAAGGGGTTGCGTTGGGCCAGTGTAGGCTTTTAAACACAATACGCTTCTTCACTGGGGGACTGTGCACAATTTTCAGGCCGGGGGTAGTATGGTTGTTCCTTTTTAATTTTAATAGAGCTCTGGCTGCCGCATTTTGAATCCTTTGAAGACGTTGGAGTAACACCTCGGGTAAGTCTAGATAAATGCTATCATTGAATTCCAGCCAAGAAGTTATGAGTGAATTAATTAGTGCAACTTGTCGAGGAAAAGAAAGGGGAGGACGTGGGTTTTATTTTTCTCAGTAGAAAAAAGCAGGATATATACAACTGATCTAGCACTTTAAAGATTATGAATCATAATTCCAAGATCTCTGACCTCTTCTTCAGGACTTAGGTCAGCATCTGCTTCATTGACTCCACACTTTCCGTCTCCGCCCACATCTCTCAGGTCTCTAAAAAGTCAAGCTTCCTACTGCACCTCCTCAGAGGTACTCTTCCTTTCCTCTCTTTCCCCCAGAAGCTCACTGTCTCCCAAGCTCTGGTTCTCTCTAGGTTTGACTATTGTAACAACCTCTTTCTAAATCTACCTGCCTCTACTCTCCGCCCACTGCAACTAATCCAGAACAGGACTGCGAGAATTGTCCTTGGCCTCAAGCCCTGGGATTGTATCTCTCCAGCTCTAAAATCTCTCCATTGGCTCCCAGTGGATGCAAGGGTTAAATGTAAAACCCTCTGCATTGTCCACAAGGCTTTCTGGGTACCTTCAGCCATCCCTCTGCAAATACCTCCCCTCTCAAGCTCTTCGCTCCTCTACCTCTAACTCCCTCAGGGTCAGTCGTTTTTGAAAGAAAACGAGCTGGGGGCAGATCTCCGTCTTCTGCTGGGGCCTCCCTCTGGAACAGCCTTCCTGCCACTCTAAAACTTAAGGAGAACCATCTGCGGTTCCAGAAGCACCTCAAGGCTTTCCTCTTTGCATCTGCCTTTGCCCTCTACCCCCCTCCTGATCTGCTCTCTTGGCACTGTGTACCTGGCCACCCTCTGTCCACTGGGCCCAGGTACCCACTCACCCTGCCACCCTTGGGCACTACCTCCTGGCCACTATTTGCAATGGGGGACTGTATCTGTACTCATGCAGTCAGATTTACCTGCTACCGTAAACACGCACTTGCCAGCTGCACTTCCCATGTTTATTACTCCATTATCTACTTATATTTATCTGTTCTCTTCTGCTCCGCACTTTCCACTCTTCCCCTTTCCCATGCACTTGCACATTCTTAATGTCACTGGGCCTAGTAAGATGGTTGTTTTGTTCTCCCCTGTTCCTCTCCCAGGGCTGATTTACATGTAGCCAGTGCAGAAGATTATCCTACAGATCCAGGGGTCCAGAGTTTAGAACACTGCCAAAGCCTCACATACAGGTCTGCAGCTGTTCAAACTGGTATATATGTCCTGCATTTTACAGACAACTCTTTATTAGGATGAATATTGTGAACAATCTAAACAGAAGAGTCCATTATTTGCTTAAAATGTGTTCTTACCGAATCACTTTAAGACATGTTTAATATTTGAAATTGTAGACATTATGTTGTTCCCATAATGCTCTTTGCTTTTATGCAAATCGCCAGGATTGGGTTCTATACAGAGACACTGTGTTGCGCAATCTGGCCAGTGGGGCGCACCCCTCCCCCCAAAGCCACAGCCCTCCAAAGAAGTGACAGTTTCCCCAATAAATATTTTCAATTTCCAGCACTGCCTGTAGCAAAGTACCGCAAGGCCACATGTTGGTGCTGTATGAGACACCTTAAAATGAAAAGGCATGCATCACTATTAATCGTGTCTTGCTTGGGTGACACCTTACTCTGGCAATCCATATACTTTTGGGTGGGAATTAGGGACACCCACACCCTTGCTGTGCACACTGTACTGAGCTGATGGAGGCAACAGCGCCCCTTGTCTATCTGGAGAGTTGCAGTGAACCTTCTAGGCCGAAAGGCTCCTCCCTCCTCTCGTATCACACCAGCTGTCTGTCTTCTTCTTGCTGATAGATTTTATCCATCAGCTGTGATTTGGTGATTTTTGTTTCCCGGGGCTTGAGCCTCATTACTCCATCCTCTCAGGTTGAGTGTGTAGTTGTGGGTTAGGATTCTTCATGGTCTGTGTGGACTCGTCACAGTCGGGCTGGCTTCACAGTGTCTTCTCCCCTCTGTTTTATCCATCAGCTGTGATTATTGGATACCGAGGCTTGATCCTCATTACTCCATCCTCTCGGGTTGAGTGTGTAGCCGTGGGTTGGGTTTCTTCATGGTCTGTGTGGACTTGGCACAGTAGGGCTGGTTTTAGAGGGTCTTTGCCACGATGGGCCGCGGGTAGCGGTCGAAGGGGTTTGCAGTGGTGACAGTGAGCCTCACACCAGGGACGCTGTCTGCGTTTTTTAATGAGCTGACTTCGCATCCCTGCTGTAGCCGCCCGCGTGACGCGCACTAAGCTGCATCTCCATGACCATGGCAGCAGCCAAGGACTTCCTGACAAGTGAATGAATCTGCCCCAGTCCTGGCGGCTGCTTGCTGGCAAATGCCCCCATTTCGCCATCGGGCTCCAGTGCCAGCCTCTGACCTCATGCGCCTCACTGCCTGAGCCGATGCATTTAGGTACATTCACTTTGGAAGCTTGCTATGTAGCTTGTTTATTTATTACCAAATTGTTATACAGTAAAACGTAGCACATCTAGAAAGCTGGGCCAGCTCTGAGCAAAGAAGGCAGTTCATTTGTGGACGTTTGGGAGAACGATTATTCTATCCCTTGTATGGTAGTGGGCCACCAGAACCCTGACAACAAAGTATCATTCTCCGAAATATGGTTCTTGGTGATCTCTGAGAGTAGCTAGCGCATTGAGGCAGCCCTTAAGTCTAAGCGCGGAGTTCTATACCTGCTGCCCTCCATGCTCATGGCACCTGAGCCGATGGCATGGCCACTGACCCGCATGCATCTGCCGTCCCACACCTCTGAAACACTCAGCACACCACCTCTGCCTTGAGAATGAAGCTATTGTCCACGACAGAAATTCGAATATAGCAGCTGTTCACATCACTTCTATCCTTCTTTCACTCACCCCCTAGACTACCTCTCACCACCTATCCTCATGCCAGCCTGACATGGGCGGCTAGCAGGGACGTGGCCACCCCCTCATATCCTCGTACTGGATCGAATGCACACATGTATACTAGCACCTGTCGATTTCCTCATCCCTGGACTTCCTACAACCTACAGTGCCTTGAGACCATACCAATTGTAAAAGGCGCTATACAAATGATTCAATACAATACGGCATAAACTGTAGAAACAGCTCTGGCACACGTTTCCCTTAAGTTTTCAGAATTCAAAATGGGAATCCAATTTAAAATGTTTCTCCTCCAGCCCTGGGTCAACCTGCCTCCTTTTCTTACAGGAAGGCAGTGACAATGTTACTATTTCTTGCAGAGCATTGCTACCCAAAGGTCACATCACTTAGAGGCATCAATTCTCCTTATTTCCTTTCATCTTTCCTTGCAACACTTTCTTTGGTTGCTAAAATTACATCCTAAATAACTATCACACAAGGCACTCAAAAACTACAAAATACCTCGTTATGGCTCGCCCACAGATGCACAAGGACAACATGACGTTACATCCGCGTGCAGCTGTGTCATGTGTCATGAGGATAGCGGGGTCGGAGGCTGAGGCATGGACCTTCTTTTGCCCGGCAGTAGAGCCATAGTCTGCCCCTTGCTGGTGTGTCACGTTCGCTCACCGGGGAGGTCCCTCCATGCCCAGCTCCATTTACCCTTCGGAGAAGTGGCAGTGGTAGCTGGCCCAGGGCACGGAGGGCCGGCAGCTCGGGAGCCGTGGGGGTGTGGGAGCCGAGGAGGCCAGGGTGTTGCTAGGTCTGGATTAGATCCGGGGCTCCCCTAATGTCGGGACACAGGGCTATGTAGCCTATTATTATTATTTTAATTTTTAAATCGCTCACACAGCCCACGGGCATCGAGGCGCTGTTACATGAATTGTTTGTTTTAGTTGCGTAGTTGTTTGTCTTAGTTGCGTATTTATTACACGCTTAAATACCCAGAGGTTTCTAAGCGCGGACCCGGGATCGAACCTGTGTTGCTTCATGTCGTCTTGCTTCCAAGGCGAGCACGTTGCTGCTGAGCTATCCTCCCAGGACACTATGAGCTTCTATCCTGGGCTACAACCAATAGCCTCAGCCACCCCTCCCCCTTAGCGACACCTCCGCGAAGAGGCATGGATGTGCTTGGAATTGCCCAGACTTGACATTGGAGGATGTCGCAGGGGCTGGGGGTTGATTTAGCAGACAAAGGAGGAGCTGGTGAGCCAGATCCCCCTGACCCTGAGGAGCCTTTCTGAATGGCCAGAGGAGGGTGCCATCAAGCGGGAAGAACTGTGCGATGACGCGCAATCCCGATTGGGAGTTCATGATTTACATCGATTTTAAAGGACAGCAGCAGCGCCTCCGTGTGGTAAAAACTTTACATGGGATCCTGACTTTTTAACTTTTTAGACTCCTTATCTGCCACTGTAGCCTAAGGGAGGGCTTGGCCTGGCTTTGTCCTGCCTGTTCACACTATTGCTGGACCCTCGCCTCTGACACTAATTAAAAAAAAAACTAACCCCAAACTACACATTCTACAACATAGATAATAATATCATCAAGGTGATGCCAGTGGTAAAAACTTTAGGTTTCTACCTTGACTCATCTCTCACTCTCAAGAAACAAGTCAACTCCCTTGCCTCCACAACAGCCTACACATGCAAATTAATCCGAGCCTCCAGATTATTCCTCTCCAGGGCCAGCTGCATCACCCTGGCTTATGCTCTTATTATGTCCAGACTAGACTATTGCAACGCCCTCTACTCAGGAGCCAACAAGTATGTCACTGACAAACTTCAAAGGTTGCAAAATAATGCCCTAAGAGCAGCATTAAACATCCCCTACAGAGAGCACATCACTAAATTCAGAAAAGAGACTCACTGGTTAAATATAAAGGATAGAATTTTCCTTAAAACAGTCTCTCTCACCTCTAAATGTCTAAGCAATCTAGCACCTTCCTACTTGTCGGAAAAATCTTCAGGAGAACAACTACCCGACCCACGAGATCTGCCAACGCATCCATGCTTGAGATCCCTAGATTTAAACTGACCACGGCTGGAGGAACTAGTTTCCCTGTTAAAGTTGCACAGTCATGGAATATGCTCCCAATTGACCTTAGACAACCACAACCCTATGCCAAATTTAGACACAATGCTCTCAAATGGCTTTGCACTAACGACTCATAACCGCTTCAACTCTTACCAACTGCCCCTTGACCCACTTGACTTTACTCTGACATCCAATGCACCTAACACTACTATTGCTACGAAGGCACCTTACCATGCACTCACCAGCTGTAGGCTTTCCTTAAGTATCTGTAATGTTAAGCACTGTTTTTCCATAAGTACATCCATATCCTCCATGCTCCTTGACTTGCAATTGTCTGCATTGTATTATATGTATGTATGCACACGTATGTACTTGCCTGTGCACTGTAACTAAGCACTGTAACTAAGCTTCGAGACTTCTTGTACTGCTGCACCCAGCTACCCAAGGGTTAAGCGCGCATTACCAAATCAATAAGCAAACAAACATAAACAAACCCTCCTTTGCTCTGTTTTCTGGTTCATCATTGCCTTTTTTCCTTTATGATTTTCTTCTTTTATTATTATGGCTTTCTCATTCTTTTCTGTTAACTTATGTCATCATATCACTATATATAGCGCCTCATTGATTATTGTAAAGCACTTCGATGTGAAGCGCTACAGAAGCAAAATAAAGAAGTCAACAAACTGACTAAAAGTAGCTCCTGTAGGAATATTTAGTGTGAATTAGGTCTCATTTTATAATACATGCTAAAAAAACTACCTCCATACTTTTACTTCAAATCCCGTACGTAGAGATTCAGACTTGTTATAAATTGGCCGGTGCACTGCCCAACTACGAGTTTGGGAGTAAGGTGGAGGAAATACCTCCAGCAAGAAGCTCTGGGTACTGCCTCCACCTTATCACCCAAAATCGGACGATTAGGCAGTATGGACTCCAATTAATGGGGACTAACACTGCCTACCACAATTTATAATCCAGTGGTAACACCGCCAGTAGTAATAACACTAAAATCCCTGTGGAGTCCTATGGACACCAATTAATGGGGACTAATACTGCCTTACCACCACTTGTAATCTAGTGGTAATATCACTGGTGGTAACAGTGCTAAAATCCCCATGGAGTTGGGGATTAATGGGGACTCCAATAAATGGGGACTAACACCGCCTACTGCCACTTGTAATCTGGTGGTAACAGAAATACAGTTTAGTGGTATCTCTGCACCACTGAAATACCACCAAACCTATAATGAGGCCAACTATTTCATTATTTTAATGCAACATGAATTACTGACAATAGAGCGTTGGACTGGGGCAGAACATTGTCTCGGGCACTAATGGCAAAGTGGCCCACATTCGCAAAAGGCAATTCTTTGCTTTTGTGGCAGACTGTCTGAATAGTACACAAGGGGGAGTTTTTTTGATAAAATGTATTGCAAATTGTGCAATTTGAAGAATATTTATTAAGAAACAGTGGTCAAAACTACTAGCGCATGGTGAAGTAACTCATCAAACTGGCCCACATTGGCTGAAAAAGTGGCCCACTTTGACCCAAAAACCTGTCCGACACTAGCATTTTTCGATTTCAATTCAGGCACTGCCCTGTTGCCCTATAGGCAAGTCTAAGCCTGCTGCAGCAGAAGGATAGAGAACCTTCTGCTCGGGAGGATAGCTCAGAGGCAACGTGCTGGCCTTGGAAGCAAGATGACACGGAGCAACACAGGTTCGATCTCCGGGTCCGTGCTCAGAAACCTCTGAGTATTAAGCACGTTATAAATAACCTATCAGTAATCAGTATCCATAAGGTCGCAAATGTAGAAAAGGACCAAGTGAGAGGTAGCAAAAGAGAAAACAGGAAAGGCTGACCTAACAGGAAAGAAAAACAAAGCAACATAGCACAGGACAGGAATCACCAACTACAGTAAACAAGGGAGCAACAGAAAGAGGCTGAAGGGCACAGATTGTGGGTGAAGCCCCACCATCTTTCAGGCACTTAAGAAAGAATATAGAGGAACTTGACATCTTTATACAGCTTTTTTCAAACTGGTGTCTTTTAAACACTTTAGTATCCAGTGATTATACCGAATATAAAATAGAGAATTAAATTTGAACAAATAAAAAAATAATTTGTTTCAAAAATATATGTGGGGGTGGGGTAAGGGATTAAATCTGGTGGGGAGGGGGTTAGGGTTGGGTTTTAAACAGGGGAAATGGGGGGTTTGGAGGGCCCCCCAAAATATATATATATTTTTTCAATATTATTTTTGTTATTTATGATTTGTTAACATTTCATTCTCTAACTTTTCACTCGGTAGAATCACAGCAATCCACCTTTTTAACTTATTGATTAAACACACATGGCCTAATTCCCAAAGATTTGCATCTGCCTCCTGATTTACAAAGCCCAAAACTAGAGTGAGTCAAGCTGTCCCTAGAACACCTATGAGACGCTCACAGAGCAAAAGTAACTCACGTAGATTTGCTCCAGGCGTCTCAGAGATGCTCCACACTTAGGCTTTGTGCATCAGGTGTTTGGTAAGAGGTGCAAATCTGTGCTGCTCACGGCATCTCGTGATTTGCTGCAGAGCGTGAAAGGATGATGGCCACGATCGCCGTGACTCTGCGTGGGAAGGTCAGGTAGGGTAAAATGTGCCGATTGCTGCAGAGCGTGAAAGGATGATGGCCACGATCGCCGTGACTCTGCGTGGGAAGGTCAGGTAGGGCAAGATGTGCCGATTGCAGCAGAGCGTGAAAGGATGATGGCTACAATCGCTGTGACTCTGCGTGGGAAGGTCAGGTAGGGCAAGATGTGCCGATTGCTGCAGAGCGTGAAAGGATGATGGCCACGATCGCCGTGACTCTGCGTGGGAAGGTCAGGTAGGGTAAGATGCGCTAAATCCTGCAGAGCGTGAAAGGATGATGGCCACGATCGCCGTGACTCTGCGCGGGAAGTTCATGTAGGGTAAAATGCGCCGATTGCTGTAGAGCATGAAAGGATGATGTCCACGATCGCCGTGACTCTGCGTGGGAAGGTCAGGTAAGGTAAAATGCACCGATTGCTGCAGAGCGTGAAGGAATGATGGCTACGATTGCGGTGACTCTGTGTGGGAAGGTCAGGTAGGTGAAGAAGCGTCGGAGAATGCGTAAGTGTAGGTATAAGAATTTTTTCACTCAGGTGATGTAATGTGATAGTTTCACTGTGGTACATGGTCCCTTTGAAATTCTTATTCAAAATAAAAAAGGGAATATAGTCGAGAAAGGACTAGGATTAGTTATGTTATGTTATGTTACTGTGCATTTATATAGCGCCTTATGTACCATTGGTATGGTCTGAAGGCGCTGGTAGGTTGAACGCCCTCGGGAACCGAAGTTCAAGTCAGTAGAGAGAGTAGAGAGAGTCAAAGGTGCGTGTGAGTACCGGATATGTGTGCAGCTGGTGTGGCATTTGTGTGATAGCCGCTTCTTAGCAGTAGGTGTGGTGGTTCAGAGGTCAATAGTATGTGTTCGTTCTGGCAGGATTTATCCAGACCGATTGTGGCTGCGTTGGGCCTGAGGAGAACGCCTAGGCTGGAGGGTGTGTAACCAGCAGTGTTTAGTTAGAACGATGGGGGGTTTGAGGCAGATGATGGTATGAGAACAGCTATATCGAATGGTGTCATAGTATCGCTGTGTTCTATTTGAGTGGTGGTGTAAAGAAGAGAGTAAGCGTGGAGATGTGAATATGGTGGTTTACTGTAGGTGCTTGAGATCGCGCCCACTCCAATAGTTCCATGAACTTCATCCGTTCCATGTACTCCGACTGTTCTGTGCATTACGACCGTTTCAAGCACTCAGACTGTTCCTTTCAACGCTCTTTCAGACGTTCCACGTGCTCCAAAACATTCCTTGTACGTCACGCCATTCTGTGCACTCCCACCTGTTCCATGCTCTTTAACCCGTTCCATGCACTCCCACCTGTTCCATGCACTCCCACCCGTTCCATGCACTCCCATCCGTTCCATGCACTCCCATCCGTTCCATGCACTCCCATCCGTTCCATGTCCTCCCATCTGTTCCATGCACTCCCATCCGTTCCATGTCCTCCCATCCGTTCAATGTCCTACAACAATTTTATGTACTACTCCTTTCATTTGTTCTACCCACGTTATCCTTTCTCTATGCATCATCCATACACATACGTCATCCTCACACTGCTCGTTTCATTCGTTCTACCCATGTTATCCTTACTCAAGCATCATCCATCCACAAACGTCATCTTCACTCGTTCCATGCACTTCATTACTTCCGCCAGTTGCAAGCACATCACCCGTTCATTCACCTACTTCATCCGTTCTACCATTTCACCCATTCCACCCACTTCACCCATTCTACATCAGTTCACCCGTTCCATCCTCATACTTCACCCGTTCCATCCATACACTTCACCCGTTCCATCCACACACTTCACCCGTTCCATCCACACACTTCACCCGTTCCATCCACACACTTCACCCGTTCCATCCACATTAGGGGGGATACTACCATTTCTGTCGAAGAGAAAAATAGTATCATGTCCAACTTAGCCACGCATTATAAAAACCAGTTCAAGGCGCATAAGTCCTCTTTGTCCAATGTTAACGGGTGCGCCTATTTAGGTTTTTGAGGAACAGCGTCAATAAGAAATTTGGGTCCCTTATCAGGCAAAATACAGCCACGCAGGCTACACAGGACGACGATGTGCTATCAGGGATGACTTGGTCTTAAGCCAAATCAAGTTCTTTACTTTGATCCTGATATAAAATACGATTTTACGACTCCTGCTGCCTTCCTATCAGAATTGAAGTTGTCATTTGACATGGATGATCTCTTGCTTACCATTAAGAAACGTAATAACTACCGCGTGCCTGGACCTGCCGGCTTGGCAAACGTGGTTAATAAGATGAATCCGTCATTTTGGGCGCTTACTCTGTCTAAACTGTTTCGTAGGATTTTAATTGGTGGTAATATACCTGAGAGCTGGAGGATGACTATACTAATACCAGTTTTATAAAGGGGGATAGGTCTTGCCCAGATAATACAGGCTCTTGGCTATGATGGATGGTAGTATGAAGATCTTTGCAATGTTGCTTCTTAGGAGACTAAATATATGGGCTGAAGGACAGTGCCTGCTCAACAAACTCCAAACGGGGATTCAGGAAGGAGCACTCCACTAGGCCTTACATCTGTGCCATCCATTGCTTGATGTCCGAGGCCACACGTCCCAAGGCAAAGAGACTTTCCCTTTGCTTTGTGGACTTCAGTAAGACATTGGACATGGTGCCCAGTGCAAGGCTATGGGAGAAGCTTCGGGCCAAGGGAATTGAACCGTGTTTGCTTTACTTTAGTCAAACGTTGTACACAGACACACGTGCAATGGTTCGCCAGAACCAAGAGGGTGTGACCACGCTGCGTATTACGACTAACCAAGGACTTAAGCAGGGATGCACCCCTGCTCGCCTGCTATATAATCTGTAGGTGGCACAGGCTGTCAGCGTTGTGGGTAATTTTCCTCCTAAATTGGGATGTGAGCCTGTTCCCTGGCTTGGTTATGCAGATGATACTCTGTTACTTGACCACACTCCTTTAGGCCTGCAGCGATCTATTGACGCACTGTTAGCCTACGCGACTGAAAACTATCTTAATATAAATGTGGCCAAGACTAAGGTCTTGATTGTGGGTCATCGTACGAGTATAAAGAATACGTTTGTCTGGAAACTCGACGGGGATCCTCTGGAAATAGTGAATCATTACACGTATCTTGGGGACCCCATGAGAACCCGCCATCTCCAATCAGACCAGCGTGCCCATGTAACTAGTAAGGTGCTCAGGAAATGGCAGGTGCTCAAAAAGTACATTACTATGCTATCGTAGGTTATTTATAACGCGCTTAATACCCAGAGGTATCGAACCTGTGGTGTTCCGTGTCGTCTTGCTTCCAAGGTGAGCACATTGCCACTGAGCTATCCTTCCGAGACAATAGCAAGGGAGGACAAAACACTGAGGGGTGGATCACCATACATAAAACCAGCATTGTGCCGGGATACTATATGGCACGGACTCCTTATGTGCAACTAATATGATATGGCTAGAGCGTTTAGAGGGCTACTACTTTGCTATTTCGCTCAATCCTTAGTGTCCCGTCGTCAGTGCCGGTACAGGCGGTAAGGCTGGAGTTTGGGCTCCCATCACTAAGATCACTCTGGTTGTTACAGCAAGGTAAATTTGTCCTTTCATTTTAGTTGACTCAAAATCATCATAATGAGCTGTTAGGCCTTGGAGCCAAACATTATCTGAAATCATCTAATTTTCCTCTGTAGAAATGCAGGCATCTATGCATAGGTCTTACCATGAAGTAGGGATCTCCTTGCGAGACTTGATCGCATCGCCAACTGCAGCCAAGGATATGAAAACCAACACGATAACATGGGATATAACCTCCAGCCTCAGCCATCTGCACCAGAAGAGGAATTGTGCCACAATTGCTACTCATGGTTTTTGTTATAATTGCCTGAGTAGTTATTTAATCAAAGCAGGGTGTCTACAACTGAAAAGGTTTGTTATGTACCTAAGGTTTAACATCTTGCCTACTTACGAGTATTCTGGTGGTTGGACGGGTATTCCTTGTAAAGAAAGACTTTGTAGAATGTGTAAAGTTGATATTGAAACATCTCGGCATGTACTCACAGCCTGTGGACCCTTGGCCAAATTATTTGGGAAAGGGTATGGACATCTGGTATCAAGCGTGGACTTTCTTTCCTTTGACCAATAGAGTATATTGTGCAGACTCCAGTCATTACTGCGTCTGCCTTTCATATTTGTGAACAAGTCCGGAAGGTCATAGTGCAGTATCTTTATGTTTTTATAATTATTATGGATTGTTTTTTCTATTTTATTATGCAGGTGACGTACTATGGACAATTTATAAATATATTTATATATTGTATATTGTCTTGCCTTTGATTAATTTTATGTTTCAAACTGTTCTTATCGGATGTGTTTAAGTTTTTGTTAACCAAATACACAATAAAATAAAATAGTTTCAGTTCTGAGTCAACAGTGCATGCCAGGTTTTTTTACTGTGTTGGAGGTGGTGGAGGGTGGGCCTTGAGAGAGCGGCCACAGGGTGGGCTGGGGGAAGAGGGCCGTCTTCCCGCAGAGCAATACTCTGTTTTTCCCGGGTTGAGAAGGAGTCTGTTTTCAGTCATCCAGTGGTCGATGTCTGAGAGACATGATGCGGGAAGTGGAGGTCGGGTTTGGGTGGAGGTTGAGCCATTGGGGTCCTGAAGACGATTTGGGTGTTGTCTGCATAGTTATAGCAAGATAGCCCGTGGGAGAGGGTGAGTGCGGGATGGGGTCTCAGGAAAAGGTTAAAGAGTATTGGGGAGAAAAAGGTGCCCTGTGGGACTCTGCGTGAAACACGGTGGCGAGTCGAGGAGAAAGGAGGCGTGTGTATTATTTAGGATCTGTTGGAGAGGAGGGAGGTTATCCACTTCAGAGCTGCGTCCCTGATGCCGAGAGAGTGGAGCAAGTCCATGAGGGCAGGTGGTCTATGGTGTCAAAGGATGCCCGGAGGTCGAGTAGAATTATTGCAACGCAATCCTCCAAGTCTAAGTGTCTTTTGAGGTCATCCCAGATGCAGACTAGGCACGATTCAGTTCCTCTTAGGGTTCCGGAGCAGGATTGGGTGGGGTAGAGGAGATGGTTGGATTCTGCGAAATGGCATAGTTGCGGCGAGGCTGATTGGTCGATTCGTTTAGCTATGAACTGGTTCTTTGAGTATGCGTTGCCTATATTGTCTCATAATTCAAGGTGCTGTTGAGGGGCTTTGGCCTGGGCAGTGCTAGGAAGACTACATCACCACCCTCTGCGCTGCTCCTTATTGGTTGAAAAACAGAAAACCTTCATCCCATGAATTCAGTCCAGCCTTATAGCTCCCAGAAACGAGTTCCTTTGGGCATTAACCATTCACAGGGCCAGCACTTTCCCAGACTAGGTCTGCCTTCAGAACATCCTTCAGCAGGGAAATGCTGCAGAGGCCTCACATACCCTAGGTTTGCATCTGGCTTGCCAACAAAGCCCACAAGATAAACTGCACAATGCTGTTAGTCATGGTTGGGTATCAGCCATGAGACAAACAAGAAGACCTGGCAAAGGGCTGCTCCCTTCAACAATAGGTATTAAAAGTGCTCTATTCTTAGGCACTGTATCATCGACAGTGTTTATACCATGATCAAAGGCTGATTAATGGCCCTCGATCCTGAATTCAAGATGCTGACTTCCTCTGGGGTCTGGGTTTCCTCCTTCTGCAGGAGCTTTACAAACAATGCCCTCCTCCCACACCTGCCCTGTATGTACAACCCTGCCCATCTCTGGCACTTTGCCAAGAATGCCTCGTTCCCAGAGGGTTGAAGGTTGGTTCCAGGGAGACCACAGCAAATCAGGCTCCCACACAATTGAGTCATCTCCGAATGCACCCGGGCAGTTGCCAAGCCAACACAAAAACGATGTGCTCCGCCTTTCAACATCTGAGAGACCTTGAGAGCAGCTTGTCTAGTTCTGGGAGATTATAGGAAATGGCACACATTTCTGGAACAGTTGGTGTTGGTGAGAAAAAGGGGTCTGTGCCAGGCAGAGCAATGTCCAGTGGCCGAGGCTGCCTGTTTGGTTGCTTGTATTCTACTCATTTCATCTGGTCTGAACTGGATCCAAGGCCGGGTTGGCATTACCAGTTTGCATGAGCCACAGACTACATGTAGAAGTGGCTGTGACATCGACTAAAACAAAATAAAGCATGGACTCGAGTCGAGGGACTCGTCTCCAAACTTAGAATGGTTTTATTTGACCATTTTAATCAAATAGGTTAACAAGAGCTTCTGTTTATTAGACGTATGTTTCAGCTACAATGAGACTTCATCAGGGCAATGAAATAAACTGCAGGACTACTTCAATCTCTGTACCCTGACACTGCTCTCGTTTGGGGATATCCGGATGTGACTGTGTCAGTGACCGTTGGACCGGGGAGGCAGCCATTGTACCGCAATGGCATTATTTCTGCCGCCACAGTGTGCAGATCACAGGCAGGGGGCGCACAGGGTTATTTAAAACCCTGTCTGCCCATTACAGCATTTCTTGCCCATGTCCTAGTACAGGTCACATCGCCCCCTGTGTTTGCTGGTCAGAGATAATAGATGGAAATGTTTCTCGCTGCTCTGTCATGTCAGGAAGCGTTGCGACGGCGCAGAATGAACACGGTAGAGAGGGAAACATGGAGAGCAACTTTATCGCTCCCCGTCTTTCATCCTGCTCTGATATTCTCTCTCTTCAAAGCATGGTCAAAGGCACCTCCTGCCTCTTGGTGCTCCTTGACCTCTCAGAGGCATTGGACACGGTCGACCACTTCACACTTATAAGGCTACTCGCAGTACAATGGGTGTCTGAGGCAGAGTCCGCAACTGATTTATCCCTTGGGCAGATACTGAGCAGGGCAGATGGGTAACTTCAGATCTGACTGTCGCCTGGTCACCTGTGGCGTCCCATAAGGATGACAGATCTCCCCAGTGGTCTACAATCGTCATTTGGAACCACTCGGGTCACTTCTCAAGATCCCTAGGATCACACTGTACTAATACGCCAACAGTACTCAGTTATACCTCAAAGTGAATTGTACTCAAGGAATGTCACACCCCAGGAAATGCCGCACGTCCAGCCAAGCTTGGATGACAAGCATCTTCATGAAACTCAATCCCACCAAAACTGAACTCATCCTACTAGGCCATCCATCTAAACAGATGGCGACGCCAGGATCGCTGCGCTTAATACCCAGAGGTTTCTAAGCGCGGACCTGGGGATCAAACCTGTGTTGCTCCGTGTCATTTTGTTTCCAAGGCGTGCTCGTTGCCCCTGAGCTATCCCCTCGTGTACGAATAACATGCACCTTGATGGATTGACATTTCTGTTGGGTCTGTGTATCTAACCATTCTGGCTCATATTGACAGGAATCTGTCTTTCCCAGATTATATCAACAAAAAATCCCAAACTCTTGGTACCAACTAGCACTCTTCTGGAAGAGAAAACCCTTTCTCCCACCAACATTTCCGAACCACGGCCGTGGCCCTGTTAATATAACACCTTTATGGAGTAAGCACCCTGACCACTGGTGTCCCAGACACTCCACTGGCCCCCACAGGGCTGTTCAACACGTTGCTCTACTCCTCATTACAAAAGGAAATGTGACCACTTCTTCTGCATCCTAAGAGAATTACATGGGCTTCCCATCCCAGCCAAAATACTGTTCAAAACTGCCTGCGTCACATGTATGGCAACTACAAGCCCACCTACCCATAGCACTCACAGGATCCGGTGAGACCCGCCCCTCTAGGAGCCAGGCCGTTGCAAGGCTGTAGACTTAACTGGCACGCAAACAGGAAACCAGGAAACAGCCTTCTCTTGCGATCCCCCTATCAACTGGAACACCATTCTGGTCGCAAGTAGGGCCACTTCAATGCTCCTGCAGTTCAGGAAGAAACTCAGGAGCCCGACCGTCAGGGAATACCTAGGGCTCACATAAGGCCTACTGCTACTAGATGTACACCAACCATGTGGTGGCGAATATGCGCGCCCCAGGGGATGTGTACTGTAAAAAGGATCCATAGTTTGATTCAATTGGTTCTTAACTATCCGGTTTAAGGTAGGAAGGGGTTTCTCATTAGGAGAGCGTAATTTCGTGTCGATATGTTTTGCACAAGGTTTCAGGCATAGTGGAGTGATTAGTTCCACAGCTGCATTCACCTTTGGCACGTCTGTGAATACCAGGTGGTATGAAAACCCCCTTCCTACCTTAAACCGGATAGCAAAGAACCAATTGAACCAAACCATGGACACTTTTCATTTAGAAGCTCCGGTTCCTAAGGAATTGTAGGCTTACAGGCTGATAGGACCTTTGACTCAAAAACCAGCAGCTCTAGAGACAGAAAGAGCCTATGAAGTAAATATTTCGTGATTTCCTGGAGAATTAACTATCGGGGTAGCACTTATCTGTTAGATTGCCTTGACAAAGACCGGATGGTCGAAACACCTGTTGGTAATCAATTCGGGGCCACTACTTGGCAATCAATTTAGGGCAACTACTTGAGAGCCCACTAAACTATCTATCACATTATTCACCCATCTATCAAGTCCCCGAAATTGCTTTGTAATAATTATGTCGTCATCAGATGCTCAACAGTAAACATCCCCCGGGACGAAGATGTGTTCAATTGGATGATGCCGTTACCATGGGTACAGATGCAGCTCAACAGACAATAGTACTCAAGTAGAAATGTCGGCGGTAGGCGAAAGACTACTTTGGTGCACTGCTGTTCCCTCTGGCACATAGAAGAGGCAAGCTCCCCTTACAATGGCGTCTGCTAACCTCAAATTACTTCTGAAGCACTCCGTTGCTTCTTAACTACGCTCACGCTATTCCCAAATATAAAAATGCAAAACAAAGACCGGAGATGATAGTGGATGTACCGCCCTCTTCCGTGCTTCCCGCCCGCACAAATGACAGAACGGTTACATGTCTTTATAACAAACCATTTCATAACGAATGCACAAATAACAAAAACTTTATATCGACAAAACAGGAAGAATTTTTTTCTTCTTTTTTTCTTTTTTTGGGGGGTTCCCCCATTTCCCACCCCTAAAACCCCACCCCAACTATTTCCCCATAAGATCTAACCCTTTACGCCACCACACGTACATTTCTGTTATGTTTTTCGTTATATAATGTTTGTTATATAGTCATTCTACATAACATTTTCGTTATAAAGACTGCAAACCTGGCAAAACTTGGTGTGCTGTGGTGGTGGGGTAAGAGAACACTGGCAACAGGATCTAATGCAGGGATGGCCAGCCTCGACGGCCCCTGGGCACCCACCCTGCGGTGGGTAAAGCTAACCTTCGCCTTCTAATATCTGAGTATAAAAGCCTAATTGTAACAAAATAAGAGATTTTACCCAGGACCAGTGGAGTGCCCTCCAAAATGCCCTTGAGATAGGGGAGGACATCTTGTTTTGGAAAATGATTGCGGACAAAGAGTTGGACAGGGACCAAGCCCTTCAATCCTGCATCGCCACTCGTGTCTGGTGGTTTCAAGCCTATACCGCAGCCCTGAAAGTGACGCACTCCCTGGCGTGATTAAAGGTGGTTATGATCCCTGCATGTGAAAATCTTGTTATAACAGACCACGTGGTGGAAAGGGCGTTGAGGTCCCAAAACAGTGGTAGAGCAGCCGGTCGCCCTGGATGAAGAAGGAGTATTGGCCCATACCACCCTTTGTTACATTATTAATGCCATTATTGGTTTGGAGCAGTACTAATACCAGTCTATGACAAGGGCAATAGGGACTCCCCAGCTAACTACTGGCCAATTTCTTAGTTTGCTCAGGGAACTCATCCTCGACCATCTACAAGAATGGGCGGACACAAAAAACATCATAAGTGACCTCTGGTTTTCAGAAAAATAGGGGGACAGTGGACCAATGTTTTATGATATGATAGGTTATTTATAACGCACTTAATACCCAGAGGTTTCTAAGCGCGGACCCGGGGATCGAACCTGTGTTGCTCTGTGTTGCCTTGCTTCCAAGGTGAGCACGTTGCCCCTTGAGCTATCCTCCCGAGACTTGATGCAATTCCTGTTGCACACGATGTACACCGCGCTCCAACAAATGAAGCAGTACCGTGTTTCTGGATCTCAGGACGGCTTTTGATTCGGTCTCCAGGATGATTTTACGGCACATTTTGTTAGCTAGAATTCCCGCACCACAGCTTGTTTCGATCATTCAGTTGTTATTTTCGGAGAATCAAGCCACGGCACGCTAGGCCCTTGGAGGTGAGCAAATGCACCCCTTTGATGTCAACAAGGGTGTGAGGCAGGGGTGCGTATTGGCACCCCCGCACTTTAGTGCATGCATCCAGGATAGCATAGAAGCACTTGCGCAGGAGTGGCAGGACTGTCCAAGGATGGCCGCAGCGAAATATCCAGATCTATTCTATGCGGACGATGCACCTTTAAGCCCCAATTTGCAAAACACTGTCCCCTGTTCCTTAAAGGAAATGACATAAACCTGGAACAGGCTAGGTGCTTGGATCATCTGGGTGTTAAGTGTCAAGAGCCCAGCGCATGGACAGCCTAGACAGCTAAATCAAGTACTATCATGAGGAAGTACAGTGGGGCCATACAATTCTTTTCTAACAGGCGTGGCAGTGGTGCAGTTTCACTTGCACTTGATTTGTACAAAAAACAGAGACCTGCGTCTACCTATGGCTCTGAGATATTGGCGGAGACGGGGCGGGGGGGGGGGGGATAAAAACAGGGATATTAGACATCCACGAACACAAGTTCCTGAAAAATGTGGTACTACTTCCCACGCATGCTCCATCCGCAGTGGTTTACTTGGAGACTGATGTTCTCCCCGTGGGCGACCAGGTTGCCCTGAAACCAGCTCTGTATTGGATAAGATTATGGCACGCAGAGGCCCTAGAGAAATACGATAATGCTCTGACCCATCTTGTGTCCTTGTGGGAGGGGCGGTAAAAGCTCCAGATGGGTCGCACATGTGAAGGATACTCTCCTTGGCTTGGAAGAGAGAGGACTGTGGAAAAGCCCCCAAAGGCCGAGCAGGATGGGCAGTGAAGAGGCTGAAGAAAGGTGTCTCAATAGGGGCAAGGGAGCAAGTGCTGGTGAAAGCGTCTACACTCCCATTAGGACCCGGTTGCCTCCTGCGTAAGGAGGCGCTTGGGTTTGAATTTTATCTTGATAAAATCACGCCAGCTTATGAACGATCACTGCGTATCCACTTTAGGTTAGGAATATTGCCCCTAGCATTTTTTTACAAAATCCTGGAAAGATTCGAGGAGAGGGGTGTGCCTGATGCGTTGGGCAATGAGTGACGCTATGATACACTTCCGGCTGATCTGTACGGCAAGCTGAAAAAAAAAGATGTACTTATTTAGGACCGGTCTTAAGTTTCGGCTGGGATTGGGCTCGTAGGTGAGGCAGAGAAAGTCCTCGGTCATAGCACGCCGCAATACGTTGTCTTTGTGACGGCGCCAGGGGTGTTGCTAGGTCTGGAAAAGACCCGGGGCTACGCTAATGTCAGAACTGTTGGGACTGGGGGCTAGCTGGCCCATTGTTTGTAGCTCCTGAGATTCTATCCGGGGCTACAACCAAAAGACCAGGGGCTATAGCCCCCTTAGCCACCCCCTAGCAACGCCTCTGGACGGCGCGCTACATACACAGAATCTGGTTGCAAATTGTGAGGGCCCTGAAGCAGGCAGACCAAGGCAGTGTGATGACTGAAGGCCCACTGTTTAGATTGTCTGCCTGTGTCTTCGCACAAAGCCGATGAATTGTGGTGAATCGTGCGAGGCCGCGAGCAGGCTCTCCACACCTTTAGCTCTTTCATTCTTGATTACTTGCTGATTTCTGGGGAGAAGGAGGAGTATGTTGAATTCTGTTCAATTCCCTTCTGTAGATGAATTGGGAAACAAGTTTTATAAATTGTGGCATATGAAATGTGTAGCCTCGTTATCGCTATAAACTGTCTTTTTAAAATAATCGCCAACCAGGGCTGGACCGGCCTATACCGAACTCTGGAAAGTTCCCCGTAGGCCTCTGCACCGTGGGCCTCTTTCGTGTGTTGTTTCCACATTTTCTCATGGGAAAAGATGGGCTTGGTAAAAATAAATGTGATAAGTGGGCCACTTTGAGAATTATTTACAAGGCCTCCTTTGGTTCCAATTCCACCTGGTACAGCAACACGTCTATTTTGCCAGTGACAACGGAAAACACACAAAATTGGAGGAGACACCCCGATAACCCGTGCAGGGTCCTCCTCCTCCCTCCCCCGGGGTAAGGGTGAGTGGCCGGCCGTCGCGCGGCAAAATAACAAAAAGCCTGCGAAGGGTCAACAAAGGAAAGGGGTGGGGATGCCCCCTTTATAAACGCGGGCTCCTTACTGCAAGAAGCATCTCACCTCTGAAGAAGGATGCCCGCCTGAATCGCGTGGAGGGATTTCGTTTGGTTTCGTTTCATCTCGAAGTGCTGCCCGGCAGGGAAAGGTCTCAAACGGAGACCACGGAGCGTGGAGCTGCCGCCGCAGCGAGGAAGGAGGGTCGCTACAGCAGCTGAAGGATCTGAGGCGGAGCAATCGAGGGCTGGAGCCCGGGACCGCAGCAGTCGGCGTCGGAGCAAGATCATAAAGGCGGGACAAGGGCTCTGAATCACCGTCGTGTGAGCAGCGGAGGCGCCGTGATGGACAGAGTCGTCGTGGGACAAGAGGCGGAGCATGATGGAATGGAGCATCGCCGGGAGAGGACAACGCGGCGAGGAGCAGGAGACATCGTGAGAAGGCACAAGCTTCAGGTATGGCAACCGCTCAATAACAAGGAGGCGCTGTGCCTGCCAGCCTGGGGAGCCAGGCCACCTTAAAAAGAAAGCGAGGGGACTGGGCTCGCATTAAAGTTTTAGAGCGTTGGGAACAATTGAAGAAAGAACCTGTTAAGGGAATTGCGAAAAGAAGGCACGGAGAGGGAAAAGCAAGGTGAAGAGTTGTGGGGCCCAAACGTTAATGAACTAAGGGCAGCGGCCAGTCTTCACTTTTCACCCCGCTGCAAATTAAACCGGCAAGTTCGCGTGGAGCAAGGGTGCATTGTAAAGCACACGGGTTCGCTCTCTTGGTGCAGAACTAGACAAACAAGTGCCTTGGTAAGGAGGAGAGAGTCTTGTCGCTCTATTTAGCTGAATCCTGCACAGCCCAAACTTGCAAACTTGGGTCACAAAGGCCCAGATTAAGAACTGTGTGGATATTGAAATAATGGATTTGGAGGCATTTATGGCAATGGCCAGGATGGCGGCTGCAAAGCACGGGCCCAATTGGATGGAGGCAATGATCCCGCAGCCGTGGGACGAACAGGCTGGAGCCAGCCAGAGGGCTGATTCCCCTCTAATGTTCCCCGACAACGAAGGGGTTTTGAGAGAATTACAAGGACTAGAAGGGGAAGAAGAGGTGGAGATGCCCGGCGAGGAAGAAGAGGAGCCTGCCACAAAAAGAAAGAGAACCATGACACAGAGGGCCAAAGCAAGCAAAGAACAAGCCAGGACCGGCAAAAAGCCCAGAGAAACCGGGGCGAGAGGGAAAGGAAGGGCACAGGAGGTTGTAGCCGTACCGACACCTGCACCTGTGGAGGCTCCAGGGAACCGTGGTTCACCCAGCGCTCCTGTAACCAGACCGGTGGTAGTTGCTGAGGAGGGGCCCACATCCTTGGAGGCTCTGAAAGGTATAGTCCTGCAATGTATGCAAGCCTGGGGGAATGGGGGCACTGGGCAAGTGTTGAGTGGAAATGTTACTGCTTTTAATCACTTGACAAGTAATGCAGCAGTTGTGCAACAGCAGGGAGTGAATTTGGGGGTCAGCAGGGCTAGGGCCAAGGGGCTATCAGGGAGCTACTTTACCCAGCTCAGGATTCCCTGGGGAGGTGGTCCAGTTGCCTCAGGTGGGGTTGACTTCAGTGGGGGGGGGGGAACCACGCCATGGCCATAGCTAACTCAAGCTCTTCAGGGGGATTTAATTCATTGCCTCAAGTAGGGTCGGCGCTGGCAGGGGCACAGCAGGGGCCGGCCGGGTGGGGGCAAGGATCGTCAGGCCCCAGTGCCAACATCAGTAGTGGGGAGAATCAAAGGACACAGTCTGCAGCAAGAACCAATGACATGCAAGGGGGTATTTGCGGCAACGTGGCCCAATATGGGAGACCAATGCCTGGCTTCGCTCTGGTCCGAGTGTCCGTGAATTCCTTGGTGTGGCACATCCCGTGGGCTACCAAGGAGAAGTTGTGGAGAAAAGAATTTATTGAAATCCTAGACTTGGTAGGAATGGAACCCTTAGGGGAAGGTTTAAAGCATTTATCAGAGAAAGAGAAGGAAAAGAGGGAAAGGGGAAAAGCCCAAGGTGAAGCCAAACATCCACAACTGTCTGAAAGCATTCAAGATGTATATGTCAATTATGCTAGAAAAATACCCTCATGATGCATTACCAATGATTGCTTATGAACAATACAACCTATACTTGAAACATGGTGGAGAGGGTTGGCTGCAGTATGACAGAGGCTTTCGGTTAAAAATGCAAGTCTGGCCCGCTATGTCTTGGGATGAGATGGACATTGGGGATTTCATAGATAAAATGGTGTCTGATGTGAAGTGGGGACAAGGCCCAAGGGGAAAAACTCCAAGTCTGGAGGGGGATATTCCCAAAGAGGTAGCGTGTCCTTTCGCGGGCACTCCTCCTGGAACAGCCGCGCCAGCTACCAGGGGGAGCAAGCAGAATGCTGAAGGTTTAATGATGAGGGGGGCTGCCCCTTTGGCAAAACATGTCACTTCAGGCATGCTAGGGGCAAGGGCGCCTGTGAGCGCAGCTCTTCTGCCATTGAAGGGAAGTGGAGGAGTAGCCCCAAAACAAAAGATAAAGGAAAGAGGGAATGAAGGAAAAGCACTCTTGTTAAGGTGTACCTACCCACATGTGTCCCAAATTGTAATTAAAACTTTTTTATCCACACCGGTTAACCTCCAGGTAATGACTCCCTTTTTAAATATTTATCACAACAGTACGGATGCGAAGCTGCTATGGGAAGGTTTTAGGTGGAGTTTCAAAATTCCATGCACAAGGGTCAAGAGGGGTAGGGAGGCACTCAATTTACAGTCGGCATTGGGGATGCCGGAGGGGGTGGCGAGTAAAGTGGACAAAGAAATCAAGCTGGGTAGAGTAGCTGGCCCTTTCGCTTGCCCACTAATGGAGACATG
Organism: Ambystoma mexicanum; assembly: GCF_040938575.1. Classification (NCBI taxonomy): domain Eukaryota; kingdom Metazoa; phylum Chordata; class Amphibia; order Caudata; family Ambystomatidae; genus Ambystoma; species Ambystoma mexicanum. The sequence continues at coordinate 1,630,711,568 of NC_090932.1, forward strand.
TGTGGTGTCACCTTTGGGGGTGGTCCCTAAGAAGGTGGAGGGGCACTATTGCTTGATCCATCACCTCTCCTTTCCTGAAGGTGACTCAGTGAATGACGCATAGTTGAAGAATTGTGTCGATTGCATTATTCCTCTTTTGATGATGCGGTGGAAATGGTAAGGGCAGCGGAGGGGGGGGGGCCCTAATGGGGAAGGCCGACATTGAGTCTGCATTACGGGTACTGCTTATTCACAAGGAGAGCCATCACTTGTTGGGTTTCAAGGTGCAAGACCAGTATTTCTATGATAAATGTTTGCCAATGGGTTGTGCCATGTCATGGCCTATTTTGAGGCTTTCAGCACCTTCTTGGAGTTTGCAGTGAAGCAAGAGGTTCAGGGGGGAGGAGTCTTGCATTACCCCGATGATTTTTTGTTCATCGGCAAAGAAGGGAGCGGGGAGTGCAGGGCACGCATGAGTACTTTTCAGGGGCTGATGAAGGGGATAGGGGTCCCGCTAGCTGAAGGTAAAACGGTGGGTCCGGTCACCTGCTTGACATTTCTTGGGATAGAAATTGACTCAGTCAAGGGGAAGTGCAGGCTCCCCCTGGATAAGATGAGAAGATTGAAATAGACTATCAATTGTTTGAAGGGGAAGAGTAAGGTGACCCTGAAGGAACTCCATTCACTGGCAGGTAATCTCAATTTCGTGGGGAAAGTGATCCCGGGTGGTAAAGTGTTTGCAAGGAGTATCAAGCTCAAAACAGTGGGGTTGCAACATGCCGGTCAACATGTCAGGCTGGGATCCGAAGTAAGGGAGGACCTCGGGATGTGGGAAAGGTTTTTGGAGGATTTGAATGGGGTGTTACTATGGAGGAAAGATTGGACGAGCAGCAACAGGCTCAGGCTATTCACGGATTCATCAGGTTCCCTGGGTTTTGAGGCAATCCTGGACAGCAATTGGTGTGGTAAGCCTTGGCCAACGGAGTGGCATCAATGGGGGATCACTAGGAACATCACGTTGCTCGAGATGTTCCCCATTGTGGTAGCCTTTAAAATGTGGGGTGAGCAGTTGAAAGACAGAAAGGTGTTGCTCTGGTCAGACAACCTGGCAGTGGTCCGGATCATAAATCAAGGGTTGTCTAGCAATACAAGGGTTTTGCAACTGTTTAGAGACCTCAACAAGAGCACGCTTGCATTAAACATTGACGTCAGGGCACGACACATTCCTGGGGTCAAAAACATAGCCGCTGACTCTCTCCCTTGTTTACAGTGGGAAAAGTTCTGAGGGAATTATCCAGGAGCAAGCGTTGTGATGACCCCATTCAAAACTCAGTGGTGGGGCATGATTGGGGCGATCTGAGTTCCCTGGTTCACTCGGCGCTAGCTCCAGGCATGGCAAGAAGATAAAAGGCGTGCTGGGAACGGTTCTTGGCCTTTCAAGAGGAGGTCTTGTTGAAGGGGCAGAGGGATCTGCCAGTAAGGGCCTTTGTGGGCTGGTGCTGGCGCTCGGGGAAGACCAGAGCTTGGATGGCGTATCATTTGGCTGCAATAGCCCATTATTTTAAGTAAGGGGTAAAGGTAACCCCACAAAGGAACATTACATTATAATGGCCATGAAAGGCTGGGCAAAGCAGGTGGTGAGGAAAACCGATGAAAGACAGCCCATTGACATTGTAACACTGCATGGCTTGGTAAAATGCCTAGGGGAGGTGTGTCATGACGAATACGAGAGGGTGTTATTCAAAGCAACCTTCACAGTAGCTTTCTTTGGGGCATTTAGGGTGAGCGAGCTGGTCCCGGAGAACAGGGATGCCAAAGGAACGGGGTTTCTACAATTGGGTGATGTGCACATGACAGAAGGCCGGATAAACATGTTACTAAAGAGGTCTAAAACCGACCAGGAAGGGAAAGGGTGCACAGTGTCTCTCCAACCCATCCCTGGGAGCATAGTATGCCCTATTGGGGCACTGACTGCCTTTCTCCAGCAGAGGCCGATGACAGGGGGGGTTGTCCTCTTCTCATTCACAGGGATGAGTCCGCATTGAGCCGCTTCCAGTTTAGAAGGGTCATGGACATGACACTGGAAAAAATTGGGGAAACAGATGGGGTGTTCGGGACCCATTCTTTTAGGATAGGAGCGGCCACTTCAGCTGCAGCCGTGGGCCTGGGGTTGGAGGACAGGGTGCTTTAAGAGATATGTCAGACCCGAAAAACTGTAGCCTTAACATGCTGCCTTCTCACTAGCGGCGGCCTGGAGGAGAAGGAGGTCCGTCTGGGTAGTAGGACACTCATTTGTGTCAACGGCTGGGGCAAGCTGGACGCCGGAACAGGAAGAGTTGACGGCCGGCAAATTCAGGATATGGTGGCATGGGGTACCGGGGAGGAAATGGGCACAGCTGCAAGGGCACATGTACAAATTGCTGGGTAACCAGCAAAAACTGGACATCTTGGTCGTACATCTGGGGGGTAATGATTTGACGAGCCTTGGGAGGGGGGCTTTGATGAGAGAGATGATGTTCTCGTTACAGGAACTGGCTGCATAATTGGGAGAGACGGAAATCACCTGGTCAGGAATAATCCCGAGACAGGAGTGGAGGGTTGCAGAGAACCACTCAGCGTTGGAACAATCTAGAAGAAAATTGAATTGTGCAATGTCAAAGTTCTGCAGGGGCAGAGGTTTTCCACAGATCAGGCATGGCCTGATTAACTTGAAATCCCCGCAATATTATCTTACGGATAGCGTACATTTGTCGCCAATGGGGATGGATCTCTTTTATTGGAATATACGCACAAAACTCTTGGAATTGTAACCTAAGAAAAGGGGGAGCCACAGTGGACGGTAACCCACCTGTGGTGTGGCAGTGTTTGGGTGACCAAGCACAAGAGACAGACTCAGGATGAGCCAGGAGAAAATCGGAAGGGTCTTCACTCTTCTCGGACCAGCGCCCCTTGGGAGCCTAAGTGTCAGGGACGTCTGGTGGTAACAATAAGGGCTCAGCTTCCCCCAAAGAAACGGCGCTCTCCCCCCCGCCCAGGATCACCTGCAAGGGCAGGCGAGGCTCAGGCACGAAGAGTTGGGAGAGTTGGGCCTACGGTGGACTTTTGGAAGGAAAGGGGGAAGCAGGTTGTTGGACACGGAGCAGTCGCTGCATCTTCAGAGCTATTTTCACTAATGTGTGCAGTGTGCTTTTTATGATGCACAGGGCAAACCAGTCATGGGCATGGGTGTAATTAATGGTGAGGGGAGGGGTATTTGTCCTCCCCCCAATCTTTGGGCACACCATTTTGTCCCACTCATTTGGCAGGGGACCCTTTCATGTTCCCCTCAACATTTTCAGCACTGGTCAAGGGGGAGGGATCACCGTTCAATTAAATACCAGGTTGTAGAAGCAGGAGGCTGGTGCACGGAGAAGGCTGGAGAGTGGTGGAGGAAGCAGAGGCTGTAGAGACAGAAGAGAGTAGAGAGAGGGCCGTAGTGGCGACCAGGAAGAGGTGGTGAAAGCCTGGATGGGGAAGGAGGAAGTGATGACATCAACAGTTGAGATAACACATGGTGGGAGTTGAGAAGGTGAAGGGGGAGGGGATGACATCAGAAGGTGCGGGTGCCTCGTTTCCTGAGGTTGGTTCATCAGCGTTGCTTCCACTTCCTGACATAACCAGGAGGGAGACACAAAGACACAAGGTGTGGTTAGAGTTAAGGGAGTAGACGAGGAAGGAACACCATCAAGAGAATGGCAATAGCAAGAGGAGCAGAGGACCACAGAGCCTGGCTGCAGAGGGAGACAAGGGGAAGGGGAGGTTGTGATGTCAGGAAGTGGAAGGGACACTGATGAACCAACAGCAGGAAACGAGGCAGAGAGAGGAGAAAAGACAGAGGCAGGAACACCAGGCAGAGAGAGGGGAACATCAGGCAGAGGCAGGCACATCAGGCAGAGAGAGGGGAACATCAGGCAGAGGCAGGCACATTAGGCAGAGAGAGGAGAACATCAGTCAGAGGCACGCACATCAGGCAGCGAGGACATGAGCCAGGGAAGTCAGATCTCAGCCAGTAAGAGCAGGCAAGTTCCAGCAAGCCGGGTGTTTCTTAGGCAGGACCCGAAGGTGAGAGGAGGCATGAGCTTGTGCCAGGAAGTTTACTATGGGCTTAGAGAGGTGGGGAAAGAAAGACCAGGGAAGTCTGGACAGATCCCAGAGAACCCTCACAAAAAGGACCTCAGGAAGTGATTAACTAGATCTGACCAAGAAGGCGGCATTGGCTCACCCTCAAAGCCCTCAACGCCAAGGAGGGGTGAAGGAGCCGATGTTGAATTGGTTAAACTGGGACGATTGCTCCTGAGGCTGAGAGGGCTTAGAGTTCTATAAGCTGAAGAGGAGACATTGTTCAGGCGGGTTTCCTCGCGAGAAAGGTACACAACACTATGTAAGGAGAGATACATTGAGAAGAACTCAGTTATGTTCTTGGTATCCTTCTTGGTCCAAGGTGGAGCCCTGAGACAGGACAAAAAAGTCATATGCCAGCACCGGGCCTCGCTCATAATGGGGTGTCACCCCCACCAGGCTCTATCATATTTCCTTTACAAGTTTCAGCAGGGCATTTGAAATAATAAGCCATTAAAGATTGTCCCAAACACAACATCGGGTGAATGGAGGGAGGTGGGGGGCTGAGACTGTGGTCAGTGACAAGTCCCTTAAGTGGTGTGAATGTTGGGTAATTAGAGATAGCCAGGATGCATACAACTGCATGCTGTGTTAAACAATGACTACAAACAGATGATCATATTTTTCATTTTCGTTCACTATGTTTCTCTAAGTCATGATAACACTGGTGTGAAAGTCAGATGAGATGTTTTCAGGCTTACATTCCTTTGCATTCTGGGACTTGTTGACTTCAATTGTTTTGCTCACTATTTTAAATATTTTACTATCGTTATTATTGGTCAAGTTGTTTTTTTTATGTAAGTTGTGTACATTTCAAGTGTGTTATGTTGACCCTGCATCCTTTAATACTTTTTACAAGTGTATCACTCGCCTGGCTCAACTCCTCCTCTAACCTCGGGTCAATCGCTATCACACCTCCGCCACACCCCACAAGAGGTCTGTTCCAAGAGTACACTATCTTTATGTCCAGCACTGGTGAAAACTCGGGAAATGTGCACAAAATGGAGAGCAGAAGGCAGACCTATAGCTGTGCTGCACATGCTGTGTTGGGGGTCCTCATGAAAGCCAGGCCGCCTTCTGCCGGGCTCTGAAGTAAAGAAGACAGAGTTCAAGGTGAACTCCAAGGAGGCAGCAAATTCACTCTAAAGGCCGATCCATGAAAACTCTGAATAAGAGTTTGAACTTGTTGCCTGAACTAATCGGGTACTGCCTGAAGGTTGCTGGGTACTGCTTGAAGGTAGCGTGGTACTGCTTGAAGGTTGCTGGGTACTGCCTGAAGGTTGCTGGGTACTGCTTGAAGGTTGCTGGGTACTGCTTGAAGGTTGCTTGGTACTGCTTGAAGGTTGCTTGGTACTGCTTGAAGGTTGCTGGGTGCTGCTTGAAGGTTGCTGGGTACTGTTTGAAGGTTGCTGGGTACTGCTTGAAGGTTGCTGGGTACTGTTTGAAGGTTGCTGGGTACTGCTTGAAGGTTGCATGGTACTGCTTGAAGGTTGCTGGCTACTGCTTGAAGGTTGCTTGGTACTGCTTGAAGGTTGCTGAGTACTGCTTGAAGGTTGCTGGGTACTGCTTGAAGGTTGCTGGGTACTGCCTGAAGGTAGCTGGGTACTGCTTGAAGGTAGCGTGGTACTGCTTGAAGGTTGCTTGGTACTGCTTGGAGGTTGCTTGGTACTGCTTGAAGGTTGCTGGGTACTGCTTGAAGGTTGCATGGTACTGCTTGAAGGTTGCTGGCTACTGCTTGAAGGTTGCTTGGTACTGCTTGAAGGTTGCTGGGTACTGCTTGAAGGTTGCTGGGTACTGCTTGAAGGTTGCGTGGTACTGCTTGAAGGTTGCTGGGTACTGCTTGAAGGTTGCGTGGTACTGCTTGAAGGTTGCTGGGTACTGCTTGAAGGTTGCTGGGTACTGCTTGAAGGTAGCGTGGTACTGCTTGAAGGTTGCTTGGTACTGCTTGAAGGTTGCTTGGTACTGCTTGAAGGTTGCTGGGTACTGCTTGAAGGTTGCATGGTACTGCTTGAAGGTTGCTGGCTACTGCTTGAAGGTTGCTTGGTACTGCTTGAAGGTTGCTGGGTACTGCTTGAAGGTTGCTCGGTAGTGCTTGAAGGTTGCATGGTACTGCCTGAAGGTAGCTGGGTACTGCTTGAAGGTTGCTGGGTACTGCTTGAAGGTTGCTGGGTACTGCTTGAAGGTTGCTTGGTACTGCTTGAAGGTTGCTTGGTACTGCTTGAAGGTTGCTGGGTATTGCTTGAAGGTTGCGTGGTACTGCTTGAAGGTTGCGTGGTACTGCTTGAAGGTTGCGTGGTACTGCTTGAAGGTTGCTGGGTACTGCTTGAAGGTTGCTGGGTACTGCTTGAAGGTTGCTGGGTACAGTTTGAAGGTTGCTGGGTATTGCTTGAAGGTTGCTGGGTACTGTTTGAAGGTTGCTGGGTACTGCTTGAAGGTTGCTGGGTATTGCTTGGAGGTTGCTGGGTATTGCTTGAAGGTTGCTGGGTATTGCTTGAAGGTTGCTGGGTACTGCTTGAAGGTTGCTGGGTATTGCTTGAAGGTTGCTGGGTATTGCTTGAAGGTTTCTGGGTACTGCTTGAAGGTTGCTGGGTACTGCTTGAAGGTTGCTGGGTACTGCTTGAAGGTTACTTGGTACTGCTTGAAGGTTGCTGGGTATTGCTTGAAGGTTGCTGGGTATTGCTTGAAGGTTGCGTGGTACTGCTTGAAGGTTGCTGGGTACTGCTTGAAGGTTGCTGGGTACTGCTTGAAGGTTGCTGGGTACTGCTTGAAGGTTGCTGGGTACTGCTTGAAGGTTGCTTGGTGCTGCTTGAAGGTTGCTGGGTGTTGCTTGAAGGTTGCTGGGTACTGCTTGAAGGTTGCTGGGTACTGCTTGAAGGTTGCTGGGTACTGCTTGAAGGTTGCTGGGTACTGTTTGAAGGTTGGGTGGTACTGCTTGAAGGTTGCTGGGTACTGCTTGAAGGTTGCTTGGTACTGCTTGAAGGTTGCTTGGTACTGCTTGAAGGTTGCTGGGTACTGCCTGAAGGTTGCTGGGTACTGATTGAAGGTTGCTGGGTATTGCTTGAAGGTTGCTTGGTACTGCTTGAAGGTAGCGTGGTACTGCTTGAAGGTTGCTTGGTACTGCTTGAAGGTTGCTGGGTATTGCTTGAAGGTTGCTGGGTACAGCTTGAAGGTTGCTGGGTACTGCTTGAAGGTTGCTGGGTACTGCTTGAAGGTAGCGTGGTACTGCTTGAAGGTTGCTGGGTACTGCTTGAAGGTTGCTGGGTACTGCTTGAAGGTAGCTGGGTACTGTTTGAAGGTTGGGTGGTACTGCTTGAAGGTTGCTGGGTACTGCTTGAAGGTTGCTGGGTACTGCTTGAAGGTTGCTTGGTACTGCTTGAAGGTTGCTTGGTACTGCTTGAAGGTTGCTTGGTACTGCTTGAAGGTTGGGTGGTACTGCTTGAAGGTTGCTGGGTACTGCTTGAAGGTTGCTGGGTACTGCTTGAAGGTTGCTGGGTACTGCTTGAAGGTTGCTTGGTACTGCTTGAAGGTTGCTTGGTACTGCTTGAAGGTTGCTGGGTATTGCTTGAAGGTTGCTGGGTACTGCTTGAAGGTTGCGTGGTACTGCTTGAAGGTTGCTTGGTACTGCTTGAAGGTTGCTGGGTATTGCTTGAAGGTTGCTGGGTATTGCTTGAAGGTTGCTGGGTATTGCTTGAAGGTTGCTGGGTACTGCTTGAAGGTTGCTGGGTACTGCTTGAAGGTTGTGTGGTACTGCCTGAAGGTTGCTTGGTACTGCTTGAAGGTTGCTGGGTACTGCTTGAAGGTTGCTGGGTATTGCTTGAAGGTTGTGTGGTACTGCCTGAAGGTTGCTTGGTACTGCTTGACGGTTGCTTGGTACTGCTTGAAGGTTGCTGGGTATTGCTTGCAGGTTGCTTGGTACTGCTTGAAGGTTGCTTGGTACTGCTTGAAGGTTGTGTGGTACTGCCTGAAGGTTGCTGGGTACTGCTTGAAGGTTGCTGGGTACTGCTTGAAGGTTGCTGGGTACTGCTTGAAGGTTGCTTGGTACTGCTTGAAGGTAGCGTGGTACTGCTTGAAGGTTGCTGGGTACTGCTTGAAGGTTGCTTGGTACTGCTTGAAGGTTGCTGGGTACTGCTTGAAGGTTGCTGGGTACTGCTTGAAGGTTGTGTGGTACTGCCTGAAGGTTGCTTGGTACTGCTTGAAGGTTGCTTGGTACTGCTTGAAGGTTGCTGGGTATTGCTTGAAGGTTGCTGGGTACTGCTTGAAGGTTGCTGGGTACTGCTTGAAGGTTGTGTGGTACTGCCTGAAGGTTGCTGGGTACTGCTTGAAGGTTGCTGGGTACTGCTTGAAGGTTGCTGGGTACTGCTTGAAGGTTGCTGGGTACTGCTTGAAGGTAGCGTGGTACTGCTTGAAGGTTGCTGGGTACTGCTTGAAGGTTGCTGGGTACTGCTTGAAGGTTGTGTGGTACTGCCTGAAGGTTGCTTGCTACTGCTTGAAGGTTGCTTGGTACTGCTTGAAGGTTGCTGGGTACTGCTTGAAGGTTGCTTGGTACTGCTTGAAGGTTGCTTGGTACTGCTTGAAGGTTGTGTGGTACTGCCTGAAGGTTGCTGGGTACTGCTTGAAGGTTGCTGGGTACTGCTTGAAGGTTGCTGTGTACTGCTTGAAGGTTGCTTGGTACTGCTTGAAGGTAGCGTGGTACTGCTTGAAGGTTGCTGGGTACTGCTTGAAGGTTGCTGGGTACTGCTTGAAGGTTGCTGGGTACTGCTTGAAGGTTGCTGGGTATTGCTTGAAGGTTGGGTGGTACTGCCTGAAGGTTGCTTGGTACTGCTTGAAGGTTGCTTGGTACTGCTTGAAGGTTGCTGGGTATTGCTTGAAGGTTGCTTGGTACTGCTTGAAGGTTGCTTGGTACTGCTTGAAGGTTGTGTGGTACTGCCTGAAGGTTGCTGGGTACTGCTTGAAGGTTGCTGGGTACTGCTTGAAGGTTGCTGGGTATTGCTTGAAGGTTGCTGGGTACTGCTTGAAGGTAGCGTGGTACTGCTTGAAGGTTGCTGGGTACTGCTTGAAGGTTGCTTGGTACTGCTTGAAGGTTGCTGGGTACTGCTTGAATGTTGCTGGGTATTGCTTGAAGGTTGCTTGGTACTGCTTGAAGGTAGCGTGGTACTGCTTGAAGGTTGCTTGGTACTGCTTGAAGGTTGCTGGGTACTGCTTGAAGGTTGCTGGGTACTGCTTGAAGGTTGCTGGGTACTGTTGCTGGGTACTGCTTGAAGGTTGCTGGGTACTGCTTGAAGGTTGCTGGGTACTGCTTGAAGGTTTCTTGGTACTGCTTGAAGGTTGCGTGGTACTGCTTGAAGGTTGCTGGGTATTGCTTGAAGGTTGCTTGGTACTGCTTGAAGGTTGCGTGGTACTGCTTGAAGGTTGCTGGGTATTGCTTGAAGGTTGCTGGGTACTGCTTGAAGGTTGCTTGGTACTGCTTGAAGGTAGCGTGGTACTGCTTGAAGGTTGCTTGGTACTGCTTGAAGGTTGCTGGGTACTGCTTGAAGGTTGCTGGGTACTGTTTGAAGGTTGCTTGGTACTGCTTGAAGGTTGCTGGGTACTGCTTGAAGGTTGCGTGGTACTCCTTGAAGGTTGCTGGGTATTGCTTGAAGGTTGCTGGGTACTGCTTGAAGGTTGCTGGGTACTGCTTGAAGGTTGCGTGGTACTGCTTGAAGGTTGCTGGGTATTGCTTGAAGGTTGCTTGGTACTGCTTGAAGGTAGCGTGGTACTGCTTGAAGGTTGCTTGGTACTGCTTGAAGGTTGCTGGGTACTGCTTGAAGGTTGCGTGGTACTGCTTGAAGGTTGCTGGGTATTGCTTGAAGGTTGCTTGGTACTGCTTGAAGGTAGCATGGTACTGCTTGAAGGTTGCTGGGTACTGCTTGAAGGTTGCTTGGTACTGCTTGAAGGTTGCTGGTTACTGCTTGAAGGTTGCGTGGTACTGCTTGAAGGTTGCTGGGTACTGCTTGAAGGTAGCGTGGTACTGCTTGAAGGTTGCTTGGTACTGCTTGCAGGTTGCTGGGTACTGCTTGAAGGTTGCTGGGTACTGCTTGAAGGTTGCTGGGTACTGCTTGAAGGTTGCTTGGTACTGCTTGAAGGTTGCTGGGTACTGCTTGAAGGTTGCTTGGTACTGCTTGAAGGTTGCTGGGTACTGCTTGAAGGTTGCTTGGTACTGCTTGAAGGTTGCTTGGTACTGCTTGAAGGTTGCTGGGTATTGCTTGAAGGTTGCTTGGTACTACTTGAAGGTAGCGTGGTACTGCTTGAAGGTTGCTTGGTACTGCTTGAAGGTTGCTGGGTACTGCTTGAAGGTTGCTGGGTACTGTTTGAAGGTTGCGTGGTACTGGTTAAAGGTTGCTGGGTACTGCTTGAAGGTTGCGTGGTACTGGTTGAAGGTTGCTGGGTACTACTTGAAGGTTATGTGGTACTGCTTGAGGTTGCTGGGTACTGCTTGAAGGTTGCGTGGTACTGGTTGAAGGTTGCTGGGTACTGCTTGAAGGTTGCGTGGTACTGGTTGAAGGTTGCTGGGTACTACTTGAAGGTTGTGTGGTACTGCTTGAGGTTGCTGGGTACTGCTTGAAGGTTGCGTGGTACTGCTTGAAGGTTGCGTGGTACTGCTTGAAGGTTGCTGGGTATTGCTTGAAGGTTGCGTGGTACTGGTTGAAGGTTGCTGGGTACTGCTTGAAGGTTGCGTGGTACTGGTTGAAGGTTGCTGGGTACTACTTGAAGGTTGTGTGGTACTGCTTGAGGTTGCTGGGTACTGCTTGAAGGTTGCGTGGTACTGCTTGAAGGTTGCTGGGTATTGCTTGAAGGTTGCGTGGTACTGGTTGAAGGTTGCTGGGTACTGCTTGAAGGTTGCTTGGTACTGCTTGAAGGTTGCTGGGTACTGCTTGAAGGTTGCTGGGTATTGCTTGAAGGTTGCTGGGTATTGCTTGAAGGTTGCGTGGTACTGCTTGAAGGTTGCGTGGTACTGCTTGAAGGTTGCTGGGTATTGCTTGAAGGTTGCTGGGTACTGCTTGAAGGTTGCTGGGTACTGCTTGAAGGTTGCTGGGTACTGCTTGAAGGTTCCGTGGTACTGTTTGAAGGTTGGGTGGTACTGCCTGAAGGTTGCTGGGTATTGCTTGAAGGTTGCTGGGTACTACTTGAAGGTTGTGTGGTACTGCTTGAAGGTTGCTGGGTGCTGCTTGAAGGTTGCTGGGTATTGCTTGAAGGTTGCTGGGTACTACTTGAAGGTTGTGTGGTACTGCTTGAGGTTGCTGGGTACTGCTTGAAGGTTGCTAGACCAATGCTAGCACGAGGAGGACTGTGCAAATGATAACAACCTCTGGATAATTCTTCCCCTCTTGAAAGGTTAATTAATAATCCATAATCAACCCTCCATTGACTTATCCAATCCCTATGATTGAATTCCAGCTCCGCAGAAGATGGGGATGCGATGCAAGGCTCAGTGTGACGACACAGGCAACCCCATGCACATTAATAATGCATTATCTTGGCGAGGTTTTAGAATGCAAATGAGGATCCCATTTTAAATGCACAGTATTAAGAAATAGAGTGCATTAGTCTAATCACGAGGATAAAGGCAGCTAAAAAACAATTAAATGGATACGCATATTTGCCTCTATAATAATCGTTTAAGGCTACACATGGTTTAACAATAAAGCATGAATGAAACAGAGTCTCTGACAACAAAGGCATCTTAAGTTATTACTGCCATCCTATATTAGGCACAGGGCATCTCTTTAAAGATGAAGGCATCCTTATCAGCCAATCAAACATTAGAATGAACCCCAATGTTAATCTATGGAGCAACTCAATTCACTAAACTAGATAAACTATAAAAAGCAGACATTTTGTAACTCATAGTTTTTTAAAATATGTTTCAATTCATGCAAATGTCACCTTAAAGTTCCTCTTCTGAGCAGCCAGTAATGATATTAGTCCTCCCCCATGTGGTACTGTGCGTGAAGTCTGTGCACGCTCTCCATGGTACCATGAGGACCTCGCCTACCCTCGTGAGCCCTGCAGACAGTCACTGGGAGCTTGCCACTGGATAGGATGCAGTGGACCGCTTTCAATAAACACACTTTTCTTCATAGCCAGTCTGCAATGTTTTCCCTATTGACTGGCGATGAAATGAAGGCCCCCTGCTGCTGGGACCAAATTGAGGAGTGGCCCTTGGCCAAGTTTGTCAGCGGTTGAGGATGATAGGAGGGGCGCAGTCTCGGGAGGATAGCTCAGCGGCAATGTGCTCGCCTTGGAAGTAAAACAGGTTCGATTCCCGGGTCAGCGCTTAGAAACCTCTGGGCGTGTTATAAATAACCCATCATATCATATCATACTGGGAGCGAATGCCGATTGATGAGTGTGGGCCCCACCGCAAGGAAGACCAGGAAGTGCTGAGCCGTAGCACCAGGGCCATCCAGAGGCACTGACTTGCGCAGAAGTTCAACTTCTACCTGGCGGAGAGTAGCAGCCTACTCCAGGAGCGCGATAAAGGGACTCATTAGGAGTTTGGTGGTGCAGTAAAAAAAGTGACAGGAATTCCTTTACCAACACTTTTTTTGGCAGCAACAAAATTAGTGCTGTTTTTACTGTTGCGCCGAATTTGTAGTTTTCCTTCACAAATTGGCAGAATTAATGCTTGCAGTAATTCTGGCAAAATCCCTATGGAGTTGTAGGGACTCCAAAAATGGGGATTTTCACTGCCATTTCACCACTCGTAGTGCCTTGGGAAGACCACAGGACCGAGTAGCGGTAATAGTAAATGAGTTTAGCCATAACTCAGTTGATTTGACACCAAATTACTGCCAAACTCATAACAAGGCCAACGTGTGGAGAATGCATGCAGCTGCATTGACGAACAACTTTCACGCTAGCAGCAACAACACTTCCAAAAGAAACATACTGGTGCATCTGTGTCCTTGCAGGTTTGCAGACCACTGCTGGCTGCTCACAAGGCAGCAAAAGAAAAGTGTGACACATTCCCGCTCCAGCAATCCATCCAAGTGTAACACATTCACACCCCCAAAAAACATCCCAGTGAAACACATTCCCAACCCCAAAAAACATCCAAGTGTAGCACATTCCCACTCCAGCAATCTATCCAAGTGTAACACATTCCTGCTCCAGCAATCCATCCAAGTGTAACACATTCCCACTCCAGCAATCCATCCAAGTGTAACACATTCCCACTCCAGCAATCCATCCAAGTGTAACACATTCCCACCCAAGCAATCCATCCAAGTGTAACACATTCCCACTCCAGCAATCCATCCAAGTGTAACACATTCCCACTCCAGCAATCCATCCAAGTGTAACACATTCCCACTCCAGCAACCCATCCAAGTGTAACACATTCCCACTCCAGCAATCCATCCAAGTGTAACACATTCCTGCTCCAGCAATCCATCCAAGTGTAACACATTCCCACCCAAGCAATCCATCCAAGTGTAACACATTCACACCCCCAAAAACCATCCCAGTGAAACACATTCCCACCCCCAAAAAACATCCAAGTGTAACACATTCCCGCTCAAGAAATCCATCTAAGTGTAACACATTCCCACCCCAAAAAACATCCAAGTGTAACACATTCCCGCTCAAGCAATCCATCTAAGTGTAACACATTCCCACCCCCAAAAAACATCCAAATGTAACACATTCCCACCCAAGCAATTCATCCAAGTGTAACACATTCCCGCCCCCAAAAAACATTCCAGTGTAACACATTCCCACCAAAGCAATCCATCCAAGTGTAACACATTCCCGCCCCCAAAAAACATCCCAGTGTAACACATTCCCAACAAAGCAATCCATCCAAGTGTAACACATTCCCACTCCAGCAATCCATCCAAGTGTAATACATTCCTGACCCCAAAAACCAAACCAGTATAACACATTCCCGGCCCCCATCCAAGTGTAACACATTCCAGCTCCAGAAATCCATTCAAGTGTAACACATTCCCACCCCCAAAAAACATCCAAGTGTAACACATTCCCGCCCCCAAAAAACATCCCAGTGTAACATATTCCCACCAAAGCAATCCATCCAAGTGTAACACATTCCCGCCCCCAAAAAACATCCCAGTGTAACACATTCCCACCAAAGCAATCCTTCCAAGTGTAACACATTCCCACTCCAGCAATCCATCCAAGTGTAATACATTCCTGACCCCAAAAACCATCCCAGTATAACACATTCCCGGCCCCCATCCAAGTGTAACACATTTCAGAGAAATCCATTCAAGTGTAACACATTCCCACCCCCAAAAACATCCCAGCGTAACACATTCCCGCCCCCATTCAAGTGTAACACATTCCTGCTCCAGCAATCCATCCAAGTGTAACACATTCCTGCCCCCAAAAACCATCCCAGTGTAACACATTCCCACCCAAGCAATCCATCCAAGTGCAACATTATCATTGCATTTTTAGGGAAAGGGTGGGGACCAGCTCCCAGGTCTGCTGCCCTCATTCCAGAGAATGGAGCGCAGAGGTCCATCACTTAAATCTGAACTTGCAGGTCCTGCAGGAGAGCGCCAAGAAGCCCAGTTCTGCTGCAACCAGTGAGACCCAGGAGCACTGTTGAAGCCCCCCCGCCCCTCCCGAGGGCGCAGCTGAGCTGCAGCTCTGAGCAGTGCACTAGTGCAGTAGTCAACACGGAAAGCAGCAACACTGGGCTCGACACGTGACCTGCTGCTACAGAACTATCACAGCTACACAATCCTGAAACATGGCCTGGATAGGTGGAGACTCCTAGATACCACAACGAAAGCGACCCGGCCTCCCAGTGATGGGGTGTCTGCACTCGGCCATATCACTGCAGCACTAGATGCACAGCACTCACGCTCTCTGGAGGTGTCTGCACACTGCTATATCACTGCAGCACCAGGTGCAGAGCACTCACACTCTCTGAATATGTCTGTACACTGCCATATCACTGCAGCACTAGATGCACAGCACTCACCCTCTGGAGGTGTCGGCACACTGTCATATCACTGCATCACTAGATGCAACACACTCACACTCTCGATGTGTCTGCACACTCCCATATCACTGCAGCACCAGATGCACAGCACTCACACTCTGGTGGTGTCTGCACACTGCGATATCACTGCAGCACTAGATGCACAGCACTCACGCTCTCTGGAGGTGTCTGCACACTGCCATATCACTGCAGCACTAGATGCACAGCACTCACACTCTGGAGGTGTCTGCACACTGACATATCACTGCAGCACTAGGTGCACAGCACTCACACTCTCTGGAGGTGTCTGCACACTGCCATATCACTTCAGCACTAAATGCACAGCACTCACACTCTCTGGAGGTGTCTGCACACTGACATATCACCGCAGAACTAGATGCACAGGACTCACCCTCTGGAGGTGTCTGCACACTGTCATATCACTGCAGCACTAGATGCAACACACTCACACTCTCGATGTGTCTGCACACTCCCATATCACTGCAGCACTAGATGCACAGCACTCACGCTCTCTGGAGGTGTCTGCACACTGCCATATCACTGCAGCACTAGGTGCACAGCACTCACACTCTCTGGAGGTGTCTGCACACTGCCATATCACTTCAGCACTAGATGCACAGCACTCACACTCTCTGGAGGTGTCTGCACACTGCCATATCACTGCAGCACTAGATGCACAGCACCCCCACTTTCTGGATGTGTCTGCACACTGCCATGTCACTGCAGCATCAGGTGCAAAGCACTCGCACTCTCTGGACGTGTCTGCACACTGCCATATCACTGCAGCACCAGGTGCACCACACTCACACTCTCTGGATATGTCTGCCCACTGCCATATCACTGCAGCACTAGATGCACAGCACTCACCCTCTGGAGGTGTCTGCACACTGCCATATCACTGCAGCACTAGATGCACAGCACTCACGCTCTCTGGAGGTGTCGGCACACTGCCATATCACTGCAGAACTAGATGCACAGCACTCAAACTCTCTGGAGGTGTCTGCACACTGCCATGTCACTGCAGCACTAGATGCACAGCACTCACTCTCTGGAGGTGTCTGCACACTGTCATATCACTGCAGCACTAGATGCACAGCACTCACTCTCTGGACATGTCTGCACACTGCCATATCACTGCAGTACCAGGTGCACAGCACTCAAACTCTCTGGAGGTGTCTGCACACTGTCATATCACTGCAGCACTAGATGCACAGCACTCACACTCTCTGGACGTGTCTGCACACTGCCATATCACTGCATCACTAGATACACAGCACTCACATTCTCTGGACATGTCTGCCCACTGCCATATCACTGCTGTAGTCTGCCATATCACTGCAGCACCAGGTGCACAGCACTCACCCTCTGGAGGTGTCTGCACACTGCCATATCACTGCAGCACTACCTGCACAGTACTCACCCTCTGGAGGTGTCTGCACACTGCCATATCACTGCAGCACTACCTGCACAGTACTCACCCTCTGGAGGTGTCTGCACACTGTCATATCACTGCAGCACTAGATGCACAGCACTCACACTCTCTGGACGTGTCTGCACACTGCCATATCACTGCATCACTAGATACACAGCACTCACATTCTCTGGACATGTCTGCCCACTGCCATATCACTGCTGTAGTCTGCCATATCACTGCAGCACCAGGTGCACAGCACTCACACTCTCTGGACGTGTCTCCACACTGGCATATCACTGCAGCACTACCTGCACAGCACTCACCCTCTGGAGGTGTCTGCACACTGCCATATCACTGCAGCACTAGATGCACAACACTCACACTCTCTGAAGGTGTCTGCACACTGCCATATCACTACAACACTAAATGCACAGCATTCAAACTCTCTTGAGGTATCTGCACACTGCCATATCACTGCAGCACTAGATGCACGGCACTCACACTCTCTGGACGTGATTGTACACTGACATATCACTGCAGCACCAGGTGCACAGTACTCACACCCTCTTGACGTGTCTGCACACTGCCATATCACTGCAGCACTAGATGCACAGCACTCACACTCTGGAGGTGTCTGACATATCACGGCAGCACTAGATGCACAGCACTCACACTCTGGAGGTGTCTGTCATATCACTGCAGCACTAAATGCACAGCACTCACACTCTGGAGGTGTCTGACATATCACTGCAGCACTAGATGCACAGCACTCACACTCTGGAGGTGTCTGTCATATCACTGCAGCACTAAATGCACAGCACTCACACTCTGGAGGTGTCTGACATATCACTGCAGCACTAGATGCACAGCACACTCTCGAGGTGTCTGCACACTGCCATATCACTGCAGCACTAGATGCACAGCACTCACACTCTGGAGGTGTCTGCACACTGACATATCACTGCAGCACTAGGTGCACAGCACTCACCCTCTGGAGGTGTCTGCATTCTGCCATATCACTGCAGCACTAGATGCACAGCACTCACACTCTGGAGGTGTTGTCACACTGCCATATCACTGCAGCACCAGGTGCACAGCACTCCACTCTCTGGAGGTGTCTGCACAGTGCCATTTCACTGCAGCACCATATGCACAACACTCACACTCTCTGGGCGTATCTGCACACTGCCATATCATTGCAGCACCAGGTGCACAGCACTCACACTCTCTGCACATGTCTGCACAGTGCCATACCACTGCAGCACTTGATGCACAGCGCTCACACTCTGAAGGTGTCTGAACACTGCCATATCACTGCAGCACTAGAGGCACAGCGCTCACCCTCTGGAGGTGTCTGCACACTGACATATGACTGCAGCACTAGATGCACAGCAATCACACTCTGGGGGTGTCTGCACACTGACATATCACTGTAGCACTAGATGCATAGCACTCACCCTCTGGAGGTGTCTGCACACTGTCATATCACTGCAGCACTAGATGCACAAGACTCACACTCTCGAGGTGTCTGCACACTGCCATATCACTGCAACACTAGATGCACAGCGCTTACACTCTCTGGGCGTGTCTGAACACTGCAATATCACTGCAACACTAGATGCACAGCACTCACACTCTCGAGGTGTCTGCACACTGACATATCACTGCAGCACTAGATGCACAGCACTCACACTCACAAGGTGTCTGCACACTGCCATATCACTGCAGCACTAGATGCACAGCACTCACCCTCTGGAGGTGTCTGCACACTGCCATATCACTGCAGGACTAGATGCACAGCACACAAACTCTCTGGAGGTGTCTGCACACTGCCATATCACTGCAGCACCAGGTGCACAGCGCTCACACTCTCTGGATATTTCTGCACACTGCCATATCATTGCAGCACTAGCTGCACAGCACTCACACTCTGGAGGTGTCTGCACACTGACATATCACTGCAGCACTAGATGCACAACACTCACCCTCTGGAGTTGTCTGCACACTGTCATATCACTGCAGCACTAGATGCACAGTACTCACACTCTGAAGGTGTCTGCACACTGCCATATCACTGCAGCACTGGATGCACAGCACTCACACTCTGGAGGTGTCTGCACACTGACATATCACTGCAGCACTTGATGGACAGCGCTCACCCTCTGGAGGTGTCTGCACACTGACATATCACTGCAGCACTAGATGCACAACCCTCACACTCTGGAGGTGTCTGCACACTGCCATATCACTGCAGCACTAGATGCACAGCACTCACCATCTGGAGGTGTCTGCACACTGACATATCACTGCAGCACTAGATACACAGCACACACACTCTGGAGGTGTCTGCACTCTGACATATCACTGCAGCACTAGATGCAGAGCACTCACACTCTGGAGGTGTCTGCACACTGCCATATCACTGCAGCACCAGGTGCACAGCACTAACACTCTCTGGATGTGTCTGCACACTGCCATATCACTGCAGCACTAGATGCATAGCACTCACACTCTGGAGGTGTCTGCACACTGTCATATCACTGCAGCACTAGATGCACAGTATGCACACTCTGAAGGTGTCTGCACACTGCCATATCACTGCAGCACTGGATGCACAGCACTCACACTCTGGAGGTGTCTGCACACTGACATATCACTGCAGCACTTGATGGACAGCGCTCCCCCTCTGGAGGTGCCTGCACACTGACATATCACTGCAGCACTAGATGCACAACCCTCACACTCTGGAGGTGTCTGCACACTGCCATATCACTGCAGCACTAGATGCACAGCACTCACCATCTGGAGGTGTCTGCACCCTGACATATCACTGCAGCACTAGATGCACAGCACACACACTCTGGAGGTGTCTGCACTCTGACATATCACTGCAGCACTAGATGCATAGCACTCATACTCTGGAGGTGTCTGCACACTGCCATATCACTGCAGAACCAGGTGCACAGCACTAACACTCTCTGGATGTGTCTGCACACTGCCATATCACTGCAGCACTAGATGCATAGCACTCACACTCTGGAGGTGTCTGCACACTGACATATCACAGCAGCACTAGATGCACAGCACTCACACTCTGAGGTGTCTGCACACTGACATATCACTGCAGCACTAGATGCATAGCACTCACCCTCTGGAGGTGTCTGCACACTGCCATATCACTGCAGCACTAGATGCATAGCACTCACACTCGGGAGGTGTCTGCACACTGCAATATCACTGCAACACTAGATGCATAGCACTCACACTCTGGAGGTGTCTGCACACTGACATATTACTGTAGCACTAGACGGAGTGGTGTGCCACTACTCTGGGTCCTCTTCCTTCTCCTACCTGTGAGGCTAAGAACCTTGGTGTCATCTAAGACTCCACCTTCTCCTTCGCTCCTCACATTTCTGATGCTTCTAAGAAGTCTCCAGAGCTCTGGTCCTCTGAAGCCTGGACTGCTGAAACAGCTTCTTTTTAAATCTTCCTGCCTCCACTCTTCATCCTCTACAACTCATCCAGAACAGGACTGCAAGTCTTGTCCTTAGCCTGAAGCCCAGGGATCGTATCTCTCCAGCTCTGAAATCTCTTCATTGGCTCCCGGTGGTGGAAAGTATCAATTCAAGACACTCTGCATTGTCCACAAGGCTTTTTAGGGCATGAGTCTGCACTACCTCCAACTCTCACTTCCTAAATATTTCTCTTCTAGAGATCTTCGCTCATCTATCTCCAACTCTATGAGGGTCAGTCGCTTTTCCAAGCAGAGAGTTGGGGGCAGATCTCTTTCTTTGGCTGAGGCCTCACTCTGGAACAGCCTCCATGCCTCTATCAAACTTGAGCAGATCCATCTTCAGTTCTGGAAACAACTCAAGACCTTCCTCTTTGTTTCCGCTTTCGCCCTTCCTCCCCCTGCTGATGACCCACCTGCACCAAACACTGGTCACTTGGCCATCCTCTAAATTTGGGTCCAGGTCCATGCCTGTCCAGCTGCACCTCGCACTGCCTTTCGGCCCCCGCAGCACTTGTGGTCTGTATATGTAACCCTACAACCTCCTCTCTTTACACGTACAAGCTGTAGGATTATTTAGCATGTTTTTGGACTGCAGCGCCACTGCATGGGATCAAGGTATTGCTATGATGCAATTGTTTCAAGCCATGTGTTGCCAGTGTACCATATGGACATGTAAATGGAGACAGAATACACAGGTCAAAAACAAACCATTTTCTCATTTAAAAGCAAAAAATGTTTTGAAATGCCTCTGTTGCAGGAGACACATTAGATAATTAATGAACTAATATACCTAACAAATACTAATCACTAATAATAATCAAATAACATCATAATGTGTTCTTCAGTGCAAAATGAGGTAGAAAAGACAGGCTCATTTTAAATGTGCATCCAGATTTTTCTCTATTTTCTCTGTGCTTTTCACGGTCCTTGCTCAGGAAACAAAACTCGAATAAGCAGGAAATCAGTTTTGTTACAGTTGCTTACTGTAAAAGTAAGCCATTGTTTAGAGAAGGAGGATATGACATGATAGAATCTTATTGGGTGCACTTCACCCTAGGGGCTGTAACAGAGGCTTCCTGTAGAATATCGGGGAAGGAGAGAGTGAGTGGACATTTTGCCTAGCTTGGGTGAAGACTTGGCTGGAGTGGCTGGGGAGTTTCCTGATTGAGAAGCATGTCCCAGTGCACTGCTGCACAGACTGGAGATTCCAGTCAATATGTACTGGCTTGAGAGATCGCAGATCAGAGCTGCATGTCCTCGCAGGGGTGCTTTAAGAAGGAGCCCTGAGCCATTTCAAGAAAGCGACCTGCCCGGAGACTTCACGTGCTGAACAAGCTACAATTTGCCAGTAATTATCCTGCAGAGTGAGGGCAGTGTGTGTGTGAGAAATCTATTCTGGCAGAGTAGAAGAGGGAATTCCTGTGTTTAATTAACATACTGTAATGTTGCAAATTGAATGTTCTCTTGCCGTAGTTCTTTTCATTTTGTTACAGATAATGTAAAGTGATTATCTCTGCTGCTGTGCAATTTCCATTTATTTCTGTAAAAGGGGTAAAATGGTGTTGAAATGCAATTGTTTATAATACACAGAAATATATGAAAGCAGACGTGTAGTGTGTTTTTGTTTTTTCTCTTTTCTTAGTGCATCTACCATTATAGCACTGGTAATCTGGGGAAGATTTTTAGGCAGTGCATTTATCATTTTTCATGTAGATAAAACAACAGAAAGAATAAGGTAGCTAAACATAAGACTTGTCAGTAAAATAGCTGTGTGCACGGTTCTACTCAGCGTATATGTGCGTGTGGCTTCTGAATGGGACATAATGAAATAGCCTGCTGGAGGTACATGAGTCAACAGAGAGAGTGGCATCTGGAATAGTTCACTAATGTAAATAAATTAGTGATAAAACCACATGTTAGTTGGCTGTTGTAGATAAATCAGTGATAACAGCCCTATGTGGCACTCCATATGAAAATGTGGTGTTTCTGAAATGTAGGCCTGAGGTCTCTCTAGTGATCACACGAACAATCTAAACAAAAATAAGGGGTTCTGGATATTGGGGCCACAAATAAAACAAAGGAATTATGCTCACCAAAAAAAATACCACCAACCCAATGTATACCAGCTAAATATATCTGTGTACTGAAATAATGCATATCCACTATATTACTATAATACCAAACCCAATCTGAATGCAAGGAGTGATTATTACCGAATTACTTTTATTTTTGGCAGTAAGAAAATACCGCTAGGCCCCAAATCTACACAAAATACCCAACAGAGCCACCCGCTGGCTGCACCCTCTGATTACTGGCACTTAGCCACCTGCTGACTGCACTCTGTTACCTGCCCTTCTCCATCCCTCTCCCCTTTTTGCATTTCTCCACCCCTATTTTTGCACTTCTCCTCCCCCTCCCTGCACTTGTGCGATCTAAATGGCACAAGGCCTAGTAGGATCGTTGTTTTGTCCTTCTTTTTGTTTCCCCCTCCTTATCTTGTCGCGCCTAGAAATTCTTGTGTACAGGCACCCTATAAATGCCATATCATATCATAGAACATGTGATGGCTGGCAGGTTTGGAATTAATCTTAACCTCTGGGCAACCTTCCAGACCATCATTCATAGCCTGCCATGCCATTACAGAAGGAGAAAGACCACGTGGCAAATCAGGCTTGGTCGCACCACAGAAGGGGCAGTCCAGCCCGAACTGCTTGGTGAAATCCCTTCTGCACGAGACCACAAGCATCCCTAAACATGTTTCAGCCTTGTTGGGCCTCATCAGTGAGTAGTAGCTTGGGTCTTTTTAACCCAGGTCCAGCAGGCATGGGACCCACGTCTGGGCATACCCGTCCCATTGAGGGTGACAACTCAAAAACAAAGAGGTGATGGCTGGAAGGTTTCGAATTACTCTTAACCTCTGGCATTGCTCTGGGCAACCTTCCAGACCATCGTTCCTCGCCTGCCAAGCCATTACAGAAGGGGAAAGACCATATGCAAATCAGGCTCCCACCCCACAAAAGGCACAGTCCAGCCCGATCTGCTAGGTCACATCCTTTCTTCAGGAGACCACAAACATCCCCAGACATGTTTCGGCCTTGTTGGGCATCATCAGTGAGGAGTAGCCTGCGTCTCTTGGCACAGCAGGCTTGGGACCCTCGTCTGGGCATACCCGTCCCACTCGTGGTGACTGTCACAGGCAGTGCTGCCTGATTGAGCTAAACACTTCCCACCTACATGGGCCTGACTTTGTGCGCAAGTTCCCAGGCACCCTATTTTCAATGCTATTTTGTGCTTAAATCCTTGGCGTTATCCAGTCTTATCACTGAGGATCTTTGGAGATTTTACCCTAAGGTCCTCAGGTTCAGTTGTGGCTCCCCAGGAGCATCACCCTGGATCAACCCTACACGACCACCTCTCCCCATTATTCAGAGTGACCATGCTTCGTCCCCTGCTGATCACCAGCCGTGGTGGGGCAACCTGTGTGTGTCTATTCCCCACACACTCTCTACCGCATCCCCTGATCTGCCCATATGACCACTCTGTCATTTCATAGTTTTTGTTGGAAGTATTTTTACCCTCTGTTTTATTTGGTGGAGAGTATATTTATTTATTTTTTTGGTAGTAAAAAAGTGTCTGGTAAGCCACTTATTTATTTATTTGTTTGTTTGTCATTTAAATGGTGCCAGCCACAGGCATTGCTGTTTCATGGAGAAGGGTTTGGGGGAAAGGAACCCAATTGTTCACAGTCGTCTGGGAGCATTCGGATCAGTTAAGTGTAGATGGAAGGAATGGGAGAAGTGCTTAGTATTACAAAAGTGCAGCACAAAGCGAAGGAGGCCACACGGTCCACGAACAAAGAAGGAAGCCGGCAGGGGAAAGAATGCGTTGGAATCAGCCCACAAGGAAGTCTTATGTGTTCTGGGGAAGTGGGGGTGCTACCCCTTTCCACTGATGTCTGTTGGCAGGTGGTTCCAGTGTTAGGATCCCAGGGCATCCAGTCCTCTGCCGCCTAGTTACTTTTTAGTTTGGGCTATTAGGTGTCACCTATAAGCCAAAACTATTGCATTATAGTACCTATAGGGAGGAATGGTGTATGAGAAGGGACACACAGTCTGTAGGTGTTGTTTGGTTATTTGCCCACCCTTTGACTGCCCATGACTATGTTATGTCCATTCCCACCCAGTTCCTGCCCAAAACACATCCTCATTGGAACTCTTAGAGCTCGCTTTAATCAAGCCTTACCATCAAACGTTGCACTTAAAGTGCCTGCCAGTGTTTTTTTCAATGCAGTCTTCTGAGAGTTAATGACTTAATTGGAGTTGTAAGTCTCCCTACTTGTGTAATAATAATGTCTTAGCCAGGTCTGCCTTCAGCCACTCGATTTAAAAGTACTCTGCGCGCCCTTCACTTAAGTCCAGTTAAAAACTAGCATTGGCGGAACCAACAGTATTGGCTTGTGTATAAATATTACACATTTTCAGGACACTGCTATTAGATGCCCAGGTACTCGCATCATTTTGCACCTGCCAGCATCAATGGCCAGTTAATTCCACTATGGCTGTGCCTGGCAAGTGGCTTTCCCATGCCTACACAAAAGCCAAAACTGTTGGCGTTGCCAATGCTTGTTTCTAAAGGGTGCAGACACTAACGCTTTAGAACCAGAGAATCTCAAATGCCTAGCAGGTCAGTGTATTTTTGTAAATAAGGCATGAGATTTTGAAACTACGAGGGCTCTGAATGGGAGCCAGTGTGTAGGCTGGAGAGCGGGTGTGTTGTGCTCTATGGATTAAAGGTCTGGTGTGAGCCCAGCTGCTTTGTATTGCATCACGTGTTCTTGCTGAGGGAGGTTGGCTAGGAGACAATTGCAATAGTCAAGATGAGACAGCACTAAAGCAGATGTGACTTGGAATGTGTGTGACCTATTAAGGAGCAGGAGGATGTGCCTTGTAGTTGGAAATTAGATTTTCGTGTGAGTCCTTTGATAGGAAGTGGAAAGGAAAATAAGTTGTCAAAAAGCACTTCAAGGTTTATGGCAGATGTGGTGAGGGAAGGCGGGTCCCTCCGATCAGGGGACCAGGCAAAGGAAAGAGCTGAAGGGACTGAGTTGACAAAGTCAATGATCTCTGCCTTCAAGTTGTTATGATCCCACAGTCTCGAACCCGGAGCAGGGCCGCCGGAGACATGATGCTATGGTGATACGCATCCACGCAGGCGGGAAGCCACGTTTGAGAAATGGTGGTAACAGGGAGATTCAGTCAGGCAGAAGATTCAGGGAGGTGTTGAAAAGCCATGGAGGCAGGGTGGAACCTTGAGGGACTCCACATCGTTGAAGCATGCGTTTAGAGCAGAGTTGGCGGCTGGATGTGATCTGGTTTGTCCCCGTTGTCGAGGAAGGATGAGATTGAACAGACAGATGAACGTGCAGTGCCAAATGAAGTGGTGAACCAGGGTCATGTGGTTAACATGTCAAATGCAGCCGATAGGTCAAGAAGGATGGCAGGGTGGTTGTCATCCAGAGACATCACCATCTCATCACTCTTGAATAGACGTGCAGTTTCTGTGCTTCAGACTAGCCTGGAGCCTGATTGGTGATCACGTTGTAGGCTATGCCTCTGAGACACATCCAAGTTTACTTGTAGCCGCCCTTTCAAGGATTTTGCTGATCAAAGGAGTGTTGCCAATAGGACGTTAGATGAAATATTGGGTTCAGCATTGAGGCAAGATGCAAGCAGAGATCTCATTTGGGGGTCACCAGAAGTCACTGTCGGGACCCCTGTGTTCTCCCTTGCTACCCCTGTCTTAAAATAAAAATAAAAAAAATGGAAGCTCCTGGGCACTGGAGTAGCGGGAGCCCTGCCACACCAGGTCTGGGAGGGCCCCAGCCCAGTCCTCACCCATCAGGGTGAAGGCTGGGCCGGGGTTTACAGCTTGAGAAGGAAGCACTCAGTAGGGTGAGCTGACCATGACATGTGGCACGTGTCACATGCCACATTCAGCTCCAACCCCTTCTCCTCCGACTTCCTCACGGCTCATATACAGGGATCAGGAAGCCATCCCAGCTTCCTGGTTCCTATTTGTGAGCAGCACGGAGGAGCCGAGGGTTGACGGGAGTGACGGGCGGAAGTGGGAAAAACAGCTAAGAAGGCTTTAAAAAAATGTGATGTGTATTTTGTATGTGTGAAGTGTGTGTCAGGTATATGTATGTGCTATGGGTTGGTGAGTGCTGGGTGAATGAGAGGAAATGTGATAGTGTGTGTTGGATTTTCTGAGTGGGTGGGTGTGTGCCTGTGTGGAGAATGCAGTGAGAGTGGATGTGAGAGAAGGTGTATGAGTGAGTATCTGGTGGGTGAAAGGGTCTGAGTGTGATAGTGTGTGTTGGATTTTCTGAGTGGGTGGGTGTGTGCCTGTGTGGAGAATGCAGTGAGAGTGGATGTGAGAGAAGGTGTATGAGTGAGTATCTGGTGGGTGAAAGGGTCTGAGTGTGATAGTGTGTGTTGGATTTTCTGAGTGGGTGGGTGTGTTCCTGTGTGGAGAATGCAGTGAGAGTGGATGTGAGAGAAGGTGTATGAGTGAGTGACTGGTGGGTGAAAGGGTCTGAGTGTGATAGTGTGTGTTGGATTTTCTGAGTGGGTGGGTGTGTGCCTGTGTGGAGAATGCAGTGAGAGTGGATGTGAGAGAAGGTGTATGAGTGAGTAACTGGTGGGTGAATGGGTATGAGTGTGATAGTGTGTGTTGGATTTTCTGAGTGGGTGGGTGTGTGCCTGTGTGGAGAATGCAGTGAGAGTGGATGTGAGAGAAGGTGTATGAGTGAGTAACTGGTGGGTGAATGGGTATGAGTGTGATAGTGTGTGTTGGATTTTCTGCGTGGGTGGGTGTGTTCCTGTATGGAGAATACAGTGAGAGTGGATGTGAGAGAAGGTGTCTGAGTGAGTGACTGGTGGGTGAAAGGGTCTGAGTGTGATAGTGTGTGTTGGATTTTCTGAGTGGGTGGGTGTGTGCCTGTGTGGAGAATGCAGTGAGAGTGGATGTGAGAGAAGGTGTATGAGTGAGTGACTGGTGGGTGAAAGGGTCTGAGTGTGATAGTGTGTGTTGGATTTTCTGAGTGGGTGGGTGTGTGCCTGTGTGGAGAATGCAGTGAGAGCGGATGTGAGAGAAGGTGTATGAGTGAGTATCTGGTGGGTGAAAGGGTCTGAGTGTGATAGTGTGTGTTGGATTTTCTGAGTGGGTGGGTGTGTTCCTGTATGGAGAATACAGTGAGAGTGGATGTGAGAGAAGGTGTCTGAGTGAGTGACTGGTGGGTGAAAGGGTATTAGTGTGATAGTGTGTGTTGGATTTTCTGAGTGGGTGGGTGTGTGCCTGTGTGGAGAATGCAGTGAGAGTGGATGTGAGAGAAGGTGTATGAGTGAGTGACTGGTGGGTGAAAGGGTCTGAGTGTGATAGTGTGTGTTGGATTTTCTGAGTGGGTGGGTGTGTGCCTGTGTGGAGAATGCAGTGAGAGCGGATGTGAGAGAAGGTGTATGAGTGAGTATCTGGTGGGTGAAAGGGTCTGAGTGTGATAGTGTGTGTTGGATTTTCTGAGTGGGTGGGTGTGTTCCTGTATGGAGAATACAGTGAGAGTGGATGTGAGAGAAGGTGTCTGAGTGAGTGACTGGTGGGTGAAAGGGTCTGAGTGTGATAGTGTGTGTTGGATTTTCTGAGTGGGTGGGTGTGTGCCTGTGTGGAGAATGCAGTGAGAGTGGGTGTGAGAGAAGGTGTATGAGTGAGTGACTGGTGGGTGAAAGGGTCTGAGTGTGATAGTGTGTGTTGGATTTTCTGAGTGGGTGGGTGTGTGCCTGTGTGGAGAATGCAGTGAGAGCGGATGTGAGAGAAGGTGTATGAGCGAGTATCTGGTGGGTGAAAGGGTCTGAGTGTGATAGTGTGTGTTGGATTTTCTGAGTGGGTGGGTGTGTTCCTGTATGGAGAATGCAGTGAGAGTGGATGTGAGAGAAGGTGTATGAGTGAGTGACTGGTGTGGTGGGTGAATGGGTATGAGTGTGATAGTGTGTGTTGGATTTTCTGAGTGGGTGGGTGTGTGCCTGTGTGGAGAATGCAGTGAGAGCGGATGTGAGAGAAGGTGTATGAGTGAGTATCTGGTGGGTGAAAGGGTCCGAGTGTGATAGTGTGTGTTGGATTTTCTGCGTGGGTGGGTGTGTTCCTGTATGGAGAATACAGTGAGAGCGGATGTGAGAGAAGGTGTATGAGTGAGTAACTGGTGGGTGAAAGGGTCTGAGTGTGATAGTGTGTGTTGGATTTTCTGAGTGGGTGGGTGTGTTCCTGTATGGAGAATACAGTGAGAGTGGATGTGAGAGAAGGTGTCTGAGTGAGTGACTGGTGGGTGAAAGGGTCTGAGTGTGATAGTGTGTGTTGGATTTTCTGAGTGGGTGGGTGTGTGCCTGTGTGGAGAATGCAGTGAGAGCGGATGTGAGAGAAGGTGTATGAGTGAGTATCTGGTGGGTGAAAGGGTCCGAGTGTGATAGTGTGTGTTGGATTTTCTGAGTGGGTGGGTGTGTGCCTGTGTGGAGAATGCAGTGAGAGCGGATGTGAGAGAAGGTGTATGAGTGAGTATCTGGTGGGTGAAAGGGTCCGAGTGTGATAGTGTGTGTTGGATTTTCTGCGTGGGTGGGTGTGTTCCTGTATGGAGAATACAGTGAGAGCGGATGTGAGAGAAGGTGTATGAGTGAGTGACTGGTGGGTGAAAGGGTCTGAGTGTGATAGTGTGTGTTGGATTTTCTGAGTGGGTGGGTGTGTTCCTGTATGGAGAATACAGTGAGAGTGGATGTGAGAGAAGGTGTCTGAGTGAGTGACTGGTGGGTGAAAGGGTCTGAGTGTGATAGTGTGTGTTGGATTTTCTGAGTGGGTGGGTGTGTGCCTGTGTGGAGAATGCAGTGAGAGTGGATGTGAGAGAAGGTGTCTGAGTGAGTGACTGGTGGGTGAAAGGGTCTGAGTGTGATAGTGTGTGTTGGATTTTCTGAGTGGGTGGGTGTGTGCCTGTGTGGAGAATACAGTGAGAGTGGATGTGAGAGAAGGTGTCTGAGTGAGTATCTGGTGGGTGAAAGGGTCTGAGTGTGATAGTGTGTGTTGGATTTTCTGAGTGGGTGGGTGTGTGCCTGTGTGGAGAATGCAGTGAGAGTGGATGTGAGAGAAGGTGTATGAGTGAGTGACTGGTGGGTGAAAAGGTCTGAGTGTGATAGTGCGTGTTGGATTTTCTGAGTGGGTGGGTGTGTGCCTGTGTGGAGAATGCAGTGAGAGCGGATGTGAGAGAAGGTGTATGAGTGAGTATCTGGTGGGTGAAAGGGTCTGAGTGTGATAGTGTGTGTTGGATTTTCTGAGTGGGTGGGTGTGTGCCTGTGTGGAGAATGCAGTGAGAGTGGATGTGAGAGAAGGTGTATGAGTGAGTATCTGGTGGGTGAAAGGGTCTGAGTGTGATAGTGTGTGTTGTATTTTCTGAGTGGGTGGGTGTGTTCCTGTGTGGAGAATGCAGTGAGAGCGGATGTGAGAGAAGGTGTATGAGTGAGTATCTGGTGGGTGAAAGGGTCTGAGTGTGATAGTGTGTGTTGGATTTTCTGAGTGGGTGGGTGTGTTCCTGTATGGAGAATACAGTGAGAGTGGATGTGAGAGAAGGTGTCTGAGTGAGTGACTGGTGGGTGAAAAGGTCTGAGTGTGATAGTGCGTGTTGGATTTTCTGAGTGGGTGGGTGTGTGCCTGTGTGGAGAATGCAGTGAGAGCGGATGTGAGAGAAGGTGTATGAGTGAGTATCTGGTGGGTGAAAGGGTCTGAGTGTGATAGTGTGTGTTGGATTTTCTGAGTGGGTGGGTGTGTGCCTGTGTGGAGAATGCAGTGAGAGCGGATGTGAGAGAAGGTGTATGAGTGAGTATCTGGTGGGTGAAAGGGTCTGAGTGTGATAGTGTGTGTTGGATTTTCTGAGTGGGTGGGTGTGTGCCTGTGTGGAGAATGCAGTGAGAGCGGATGTGAGAGAAGGTGTATGAGTGAGTAACTGGTGGGTGAAAGGGTATTAGTGTGATAGTGTGTGTTGGATTTTCTGAGTGGGTGGGTGTGTGCCTGTGTGGAGAATGCAGTGAGAGCGGATGTGAGAGAAGGTGTATGAGTGAGTATCTGGTGGGTGAAAGGGTCTGAGTGTGATAGTGTGTGTTGGATTTTCTGAGTGGGTGGGTGTGTTCCTGTATGGAGAATACAGTGAGAGTGGATGTGAGAGAAGGTGTATGAGTGAGTGACTGGTGTGGTGGGTGAAAGGGTCCGAGTGTGATAGTGTGTGTTGGATTTTCTGAGTGGGTGGGTGTGTGCCTGTGTGGAGAATGCAGTGAGAGCGGATGTGAGAGAAGGTGTATGAGTGAGTATCTGGTGGGTGAAAGGGTATTAGTGTGATAGTGTGTGTTGGATTTTCTGAGTGGGTGGGTGTGTGCCTGTGTGGAGAATGCAGTGAGAGCGGATGTGAGAGAAGGTGTATGAGTGAGTATCTGGTGGGTGAAAGGGTCTGAGTGTGATAGTGTGTGTTGGATTTTCTGAGTGGGTGGGTGTGTTCCTGTATGGAGAATACAGTGAGAGTGGATGTGAGAGAGGGTGTATGAGTGAGTGACTGGTGAGTGAAAGGGTCTGAGTGTGATAGTGTGTGTTGGATTTTCTGAGTGGGTGGGTGTGTTCCTGTATGGAGAATACAGTGAGAGTGGATGTGAGAGAAGGTGTATGAGTGAGTGACTGGTGAGTGAATGGGTATTAGTGTGATAGTGTGTGTTGGATTTTCTGAGTGGGTGGGTGTGTGCCTGTATGGAGAATGCAGTGAGAGTGGATGTAAGAGAAGGTGTATGTGTGAGTGACTGGTGTGGTGGGTGAATGGGTATGAGTGTGATAGTGTGTGTTGGATTTTCTGCGTGGGTGGGTGTGTTCCTGTATGGAGAATACAGTGAGAGTGGATGTGAGAGAAGGTGTATGAGTGAGTGACTGGTGAGTGAATGGGTATTAGTGTGATAGTGTGTGTTGGATTTTCTGAGTGGGTGGGTGTGTGCCTGTGTGGAGAATGCAGTGAGAGTGGATGTGAGAGAAGGTGTATGAGTGAGTGACTGGTGAGTGAATGGGTATGAGTGTGATAGTGTGTGTTGGATTTTCTGCGTGGGTGGGTGTGTTCCTGTATGGAGAATACAGTGAGAGTGGATGTGAGAGAAGGTGTATGAGTGAGTGACTGGTGAGTGAATGGGTATTAGTGTGATAGTGTGTGTTGGATTTTCTGAGTGGGTGGGTGTGTGCCTGTGTGGAGAAGGCAGTGAGAGTGGATGTAAGAGAAGGTGTATGAGTGAGTGACTGGTGTGGTGGGTGAATGGGTATGAGTGTGATAGTGTGTGTTGGATTTTCTGAGTGGGTGGGTGTGTGCATTTGTGGATAATGCAGTGAGAGTGGATGTGAGAGAAGGTGTATGAGTGAGTGTCTGGTGGGTGAATGGGTATGAATGGGATAGTGTGTGTGTGAATGTTCTGCGTGGGTGGGTGTGTGCCTGTGTGGAGAATGCAGTGAGAGTGGATGTGAGGGAAGGTGTGAGTGACTGGTGAGTGAATGGGTATGAATGTGATATTGTGAGTTTGAATGTTCTGGGTGGAAACATGTTGTAATGAGCTTGGTGTGGAGCGTAGAGTGTTGTGAGGTCATAGCTGGTATGGAATGTGGGAGCCCTGTGGTTCTGGGATGAACCGTTGGGGTGAACAGTGAGAGGTACGGTTTGATGGGTGTGCGGAAGCCCAGCGTTCTTCCTCTTCCAGTTTTGGTCTTCTTGTCCAAAACCATCCCTGTGCTTTGAGTACCCTGTGAGCCTGGCAGACCAAGGACAGGGAAAAATGTTAGAAGGCTTTGCATGGTGAAATACTGAAATCACCAAAAAAGGCCTTGGCACTGGGGGAGGGGTGGAATCCTACCTCTGTGATGTGTTGTTCCTTTCCTATACTGGCGATGAGGATGGGATGGTAGGAGGATCCCGGCCTTCTGATCCAGCGCTGCTGGCGGGGATGCAGCAAGTGGAGGACACTGCCCCCGGCCAACTTTCCCCACACCCAGCACGGCACCACGATCCGGAGAGGCCGCGGCCGTGCTGAAGACAGTGGTTGTGTCTGCACTCTGGCGAGCACAGGCCAGCAAGTAGCGGTTGAGGGGGTCCCCATTGTTCCATTTTTTCAACTCCTTCTGTGGTGCCAGATTGCGGTAATGTGTAGCGTACCTGGGTTGTAGGTGGTGATGGAGGGTTCCAGCGTTCACGGGACAGGGAAGTAGAGAGGAGGTGCATCCCTCCTTCCACTGGAGGAGCCTCTGGACAAGGCGGAGTGTGGCATGCTAGTCTCCGCCGCTGGGTGCCCCGTTCTTCCCTTGGTAGCAGGGCGGCTCACCGGGAAGTGAGCGAGTGCCGGACTGAGTGTTCCGCCGAGGAGAGAGCAGGGATGTTGGGACCGCCCGATAGACGGTCTGGGCTGAGTGGAGAAGTTCTGGTCGAGATGCCCTCCGAGCTAATGGTGACATCACCGGTGTGCAATGCATTGGGTATCAACGTGGATGGCCGCTGGTGCGCCCACGGTTCATGTCCCGCACACGGTGTCCTGGAAGTGCCGTCTCCTGGGAGGTGTGTAAGAAGAGATGAAAATGGGTTTTCCTCCGCACAAAGTGACTTGGAAGGGTGCAACGGTGATCTGCGTGGTTTTGGCTGCACCGCAGAAGTGGGAGAAGCGCATCCGGAGAGCGTGGCGATTAGGACTGTGCACAGTGGATGTAGCATCGGTTGCCCTGCGAGTGTGGGGCAGTCCTCGGAGAGCGAGTATCTCCCGAGTATGTTTGGCCTCCTGGATAGGGTTCTAGCGAATTTCACGGATCCAGTGGACCGTGATCCTGGTGAGGGGTACGTTAGCGGTAGGTGTGTCTGGGCCTGTTTTCATTATGATTGTGGTGTTCGTGGCCCACGTTTTTAAGGGTTTAGGTTGCCTTTCCCGGATTGGTGTAGTGGTGTGTTGTGCTAAGGCTGTTGTTCGTATCCTGTGGTGTGTTTGTTGTGACCTCCGTTTCCCTTAGTTTTCCCAGGGTAGTACAATAAGGTTCATGTATTGGGGAAAGCGTTGTTGATAGGGATTGTGGAGGGAGCGTTAGTCTGTGAGGTGGTGGTGTTGCAAGGGGGTAAGCGCTAAATTGCGCTGTCCCATCCATATTAGGACATGTGGTTGGGGGGTGCACAGTTTACCTGGGGTGACATTTTGTGCACCGTAAAGATGTTCGCCTCAAGTTTTCAAGTTGAGCTCCAACTGCCTGGACTCATATGTTTCGGATACGTGGGAGGGGGGTCGGTAGGGCTTTAAGTGGGGTAAGAAATCGAGGGGGGGGTCTCATTTGGGGAGTGTGGTTTGTGGGAGGGGCATGGCCTAAAAAAGCATGCAAACCGTAAGGTATGCACACAAAAATATATAAATGTTATATATTTGTGTGCCCACCTGACTATGGTTTGTGTACTTTGCAAGCCATCTTTTATAAACATAGAAATATGTTACACATCTTCTATGTTCATAAAAGATGGCTTGCAAAGTACAAATGTATAACATTTCTATATATTTGTGTGCATACCTTATGGTTTGCGTAGTTTTCAGGCCATCTTTTTAAACATTTCGGGGTTTATAAAAGATGGCTTGAAAAGTACACAATTCAAGCCATCTTTTATAAACCTCGAAATATGTCGAGGAATCCTCAGTTTCGCTGAGGGTTAAAGACGCATCCTCCCGCGAGGGGTCACCAGAAGCAGTTACTATGACTGACGGAAGTGGCAGTCAGTTATAGCGTCGCTGTGGCTGGGTGCCACTTCTGTCAGCTCGAATGACTTCATGGCGGGCGCATCTCCCGTCGCGGCTACGGCCGCGGCTGTCTAATGTGTCCCGCCAATGTTGCGGTGGGACTGAGGGGCATCGGGAGGGCTCTGGCTCAGCCCCACTTTTTGGAGACTGCTGGTGCCCGGCTCTGGCATGCCCCGGCCCACTTAAAGCACTGGCGGTCTGTACATATGTACCAGCTTTGTATTTGGAGTTCCTAGACATTGGGGGAAGTTTGTAGCACATCCATTATGGACATGGGTGCTCACGTGTCCAATGTTTTGTGATGAGGTATACAGAGGCAAGTGGTGCAGCGTGTGTGCATACAGAGTGTACGTTGTATTAGTGCACTGTGGTATAGTGTGGAGCATCGCAATGATTTGCATGCATATTAAGGGCCGCATGAAAGGGCTGCTCTTGCATGCTGACGTTTTAGGGTTGTGTGCGCTTTTTGAGGTTTGGTGGATGTACCCCGTTGTGTAGGGGTAGGAGTTGTAGGGTATTCTGCAAGGTAGTGTGTCACCTTGTTCCAACGTTGAGGAGTTTGACCCTTTGGTGTACACCGTGGTGTGGGGTTGCTGTTGTGTATTGGTGTTGTGTGGTGCTGAGCAAGCTTTTCAGTGACTTTGTTTCGGAGAGGATTGGGCACGGGCTGGTGTTTCACCTTGTTCCAGTGTTAAGGGAGTTATACCCTGTGGTGTTGGAGGGGTCAGTGTTGAGGAGTTTGTGGGGGTTTTCATTGATCGAATAGTTCCAAGTCAAGGCGCCCCAGCGTTTTCTGGTGACTTTATCGTTGGGTAGTGGGTGCCTGTTTGCTAAGGACAATGATCGTGTGGTGCCCAGGCGAGGTGTGTTCTCGGGTCTTCAAGGTTTTCTGCCCTAGTGATGTTTCCCAGTTGCCCACCTTCGAAGGAATGTAAGGTGGGTGATATATTTGGGAGTAGTTGCGTTGTTTGGGTGGTGGCATTCATCTGCGGGGTTAGATGCTTGTGAGTTTGTAGGGCTTTGTGACAGTTATGGATGGTTTGGTCAGGAGTTGCTTTATGGGACCTTCGGCAAATTTTCGGGCGTGTGGTGTAGTTTGCTCGCAGTTGAGCTGTTTGTGCTCGGACGTGGCAGGTCTGAGGCTTTGGGGGCAGTCCTCTGGAGTTGGTGCATTGTTGGTTTGGATTGTTAGTATTGTGGATGTTCTCTGAACATTGGTGCGCTTGGGTGTGGCAGGCCTGAGGTCCCAAGGGGCAACTTGGGACAGGTGGTAGTGCAGTTTTTTTGTTTCCATTCTCGTGTGTTCGGCCGAAGTGTGAGAGTGTGAGAGGAGCTGTCCTTTTCCACATCGCTGGGCGTTCTCTTTTGGAGTGTGTGTGGTGAGTAGTGTGAGGGTAGGTGTGAAGTATTGCAGGCTTCTCCTAGCATTTTGTTGGTCTGGTTGGCCTGGTAGAAGGTTTTCCCTTGTGTTTTTCCTGTGTTGGGTTTTCTTTGACAGTGTTGGCCGCTCTGTAGAAGGGGTCTGGTGTGTGTCTGTGTGCATGTCGGAGTTTTAACAGTGCTGGTCACAGTTCCCATTTCGTTTTAGTGTTGTGTCAGTTCAAGGGAGGGAGAAGTGTTGTAATGAGCTTGGTGTGGAGCGTAGTGTGTGGTGAGGTCATAGCTCTTATGGAATGTGGGAGCTCTGTGTTTCTGGGATGAACCATTGGGGTGAACAGTGCGAGGGACGATTTGATGGATGTGGGGAAGCCCATGTGTTCTTCCTCTTTCAGTGTTGGTCTTCGTGTCCCTAACCATCACATACTGTTTGAGTTAAGTACCTTGTGAGCGTGGCAGAGCAAGGACATTAATAGAACATAACTTACCTCGACGATGCGTTCTTCCTTTCCTACAAAACACAGGTTTTAGACACATCTGAAGGTCGTGTACCATCACTTCTCGTGATGTCACTTGCGGGCTGGGTAACATGACATCACTTCCTGTGATATCATCAGAGGTCAAGGGCCGTGTGATGTCACTTCCGCTTCCCCTGACGTTTTTGTGAAATGTCGTCCCTGGATGCAAGCTTTGTTTCAGAGCCTGTGATGAGATGCCATGGAGACGTTATGCTGAGATGTTAAGACTGGCGCAAAGGTCAGAGTATTGTTGGGCAGGGTCCTACCTGCTAAGAGGAAGCTTCCATGTTCTACATCGATGCCAGCAGCTCTACTTCAGAAATCAGTGACAAAGAAGGGAGCAGGCAGCTGCGACCAGGTCATAAGCAGGAGGTGCAGACTGTCTGGCAGCCAAGAGATTGATGGAGTTATGGCATCAATCTTTGGCAGCCCAGAGATTGATGGAGTTATGGCATCAATCTTTGGCAGCCCAGAGATTGATGGAGTTATGGCATCAATCTTTGGCAGCCCAGAGAGTGATGGAGATATTGCATCAATCTTTGACAGCCCAGAGAGTGATGGAGATATGGCAGCAATCTTTGGCAGCCCAGAGATTGATGGAGTTATGGCATCAATCTTTGGCAGCCCAGAGAGTGATGGAGATATTGCATCAATCTTTGGCAGCCCAGAGAGTGATGGAGATATGGCATCAATCTTTGGCAGCCCAGAGATTGATGGAGTTATGGCATCAATCCTTTCATGGGGGTGCCTGAGCCTCCTCTCATACTGCTTCTCTTTAGAAGGAGGGTGGCAACAGGGGATAGGTTCACCGTTGTGACTCAGCAGTTGCAACTCTAGTGACATTTCAGACATTTTTTGAGAAAAAGTCATTGGTGGAAGCAGGGCGAGCAGCATCAGGTGAGTAATGGAGGGGGTAGTTAATCAGTGTTCTTACCTTAAAGGTTAAAAGGCAAATACTTCAGGCACATTACTGGGTTTTGATGATTTCAATACTCACAAGTGGGCATCCACTGGTACAGACCCCAATGATCTTGGCCAAGTGACAATTTGGTAAATGATATCAGAGTAGCTGTTAAAATCCAAATAGATATCAACAATCAAAGAGGCTTTCTGGAATCCAGTGAATGATGTCATAAAAGGTCGGAAACAGCTACCAGACATGTCAACCAAATAGACATTCTGTAATCCAGTGACTGATGTCATAGCAGCACTCAGAACCCAAGCACCCATCAGCAACCAAAGAGACACTCTGGAATCTATTAACTTATGCCATAAACAGTCTCAAAACTCAACCAACGTCATCAACCAAAGAGACATTCTGCAGTCCAGTGAACAATGTCACAGCAGCACTCAAAACCCAAGCAGCGATCATCAAACAAGGAGACACTTTGCTATACATTGAATGATACCACTGCAGCACTCAAAACCCAACTAGATATCACAAACCAAAGACATAGTCTGGAATATAGTTAATGATGTCACAGCACCACTCAAAACTGAACCAGACATCATCAAACAGGGAGGCACTCTATAATCTAGTGAATGATGCCACTACATGGCTCAAACCACAACTAGACATTGTCAACCAAAGAGACATTCTGGAATCCAGTGATTGATGTCATAAAAGGTCGCAAGACCCAACCCTACATTATAAACCAAAGTGACATACTACAATCCAGTGAAGAATGTCAAAGCAGCACTCAAAATCCAACCAGGCGTCATCAACCAAAGAGACATTCTAGATTTTAGTTAATGATGTCACAAAAGGTATCAAAGCTCAACCAGGCATTATCAACCAAAAAGACATCCTTGAACCCAATGAATGGTGTCACATCAGCCCTCAAAACCGAACTAGAAACTATCAACCAAAGAAAACACTCTGGAATCAATTGATTGATGTTGTAAAAGATCTAAAACCCCAACCAGACATGTCAACCAAAGCGACATTCTGGAATCCAAAGAACAATGTCTCGAAACTCAACCAGGTATGATCAACCAAAGCGACATTCTGGAATCCAAAGAACAATGTCTCGAAACTCAACCAGGTATGATCAACCAAAACAACATTCTGGAATCCAAAGAACAATGTCAGAAAATGTCACGAAACGCAACCAGTTATTATCAACCAAAAGCGACATTCTGGAATCCAAAGAACAATGTCAGAAAATGTCACGAAACGCAACCAGTTATTATCAACCAAAAGCGACATTCTGGAATCCAAAGAACAATGTCAGAAAATGTCACGAAACGCAACCAGTTATTATCAACCAAAAGCGACATTCTGGAATCCAAAGAACAATGTCAGAAAATGTCACGAAACGCAACCAGGTATCATCAACCAAAAGCGAGATTTTGGAATCCAAAGAACAATGTCTCGAAACTCAACCAGTTATTATCAACCAAAAGCGACATTCTGGAATCCAAAGAACAATGTCAGAAAATTGGAAACTCAACCAGGTAACATCAACCAAAGAGACATTCTGGAATCCAGTGAATGATGTCACAGTAGCTCTCAAAACCCATCCAAACGTGATAGGAAAAGGGACGTTCTGAAATCTTGTGAATTAATGATGTCATAAATGGTCTCAAAACCCAACCCAGCATCCTCAAGGAAGGAGACATTCTGGAATCAAATGAAGGATGGCACAATGGCACACAAACCCCATCCAGACATAATCAAAAAAGGAGACATTCTCGAAGTTAGTGAATTATGTCACAGCACCTCGCAAAATCCAACCAGAAGTCCTAGGTCCACCCACCCTGCACTCCCCACCCTACCTGAGACTCAGTGATCTGCTTCCCACTGTCTTCCTCCCCATGCTGTCAATTGCCCACCCTGCCCTGATAGTGCCCTGCTCGTTTTCTTTCGGCTCTTTCTGCTTCCCTCACTGCGTTCTTCCTCCTATGATTGTCCATGTCCAACAAATACCGTCAGAATTATAATTTGTTTGTAGTTATTGTTTTATTATAGTGTTTTAATTGCTTATACATAACCTTAAAACACATAATAATACAACCCAATACACATGAAATAGACATCAAAAACTGCTTTACATTTTCTTTTACACAATATATACAAATAATTTCGTCTTGGATCATACAAGAACTAATTCATGTTCAACAAATACCCTCAGAATAATAATAATACTAATAATAATAAATGAAAGAGATAATCTTGAATTCAGTC
Source organism: Ambystoma mexicanum (assembly GCF_040938575.1). NCBI lineage: Eukaryota > Metazoa > Chordata > Amphibia > Caudata > Ambystomatidae > Ambystoma > Ambystoma mexicanum. The sequence goes on from NC_090932.1 coordinate 1,630,750,588, forward strand.
AGTGATGTAACAGCAGCACCCAAAACCCAAGCAGACATCATCAAACAAGGAGATATTCTGGAATGTATTGAATGATGTCAAATCAGCAAGGAAATCCCAACCAGACATCAACAACCAAGAAGACAACCTAGAATCCAGTGAATGGAGACATAAAAGGTTGGAAAACTCAACCAGGTATCATCAACCAAAGAGATATTCTGGAATCCAGTGAATGAAGTCACAGTAGCTCTCAAAACCCACCCAGACATGCTCAAACAACGAGACACTCTGAAATTCAGTTAATCCATAAGCAATCCCAAAACTTAATCCATTCATCATCAACCAAAAATACCTTCTGAAATCCAGTGGAAGATTCACAGCGGCACTGAAAACCCACCTAGACATGACCAAACAAAGAAACATTCTGGAATGCAGAGAATCATGTCACAACAGCACACACATCCCAACCAGACATATCCTCAAACAAAGAGACATTCAGGAATCCAGTGAACGATGTCATAAAAGGTTGTGTAGTGGGGAAATTATTGACTAGAAAGCATGTTCAAGCTCTGCCCCCAGCCTTCCTCAGAAGAAACGAAATTATAAGATAAGAAAGGACACATTTGAAACTGCACTTTGAATTCTCCTGGAAATGCAGCTGTCACAAAGAATAGTTATTTTGCGCTACACAAGTAGAGACCAGATAAGGCATTAGCCTGCACAATGAGTGTGTTTTAAAATAGAATAGATTAGGGGACAGGAAGGCGTGTACGCAAGATAGGGACTCACTACACAAGTAGGGCAGAACATTGTAGGTAGATAAGGTTGCTGCGTACCCATACGGAGGGAAATAATGCAACAGGCATGCACCAGGAAATCGGTACATAGCAAAGCAAATGTGCCCTGCAGAGAATAAAATGTGACAAGCAGTTGCCATTTTAAACTGCACAAGCACAGTGGAGAATAAAAGTCATGTACCTTTAAGAGGCCTCACAGCTAAGCATGCTATTTGAAACAAATACATTTAATTCAGGAAAAATGCTGCAGTGGCTGGACATAGCTGCCTCAAAGGAATGTCAAAGCCGAGGACACCGGAGAGAAGGTCTACATAACGGAACAAGATGCCATTGTCTGGGCAGTGAGCGTTCAACCATTTAGGTGAATCAGTTACACCAACACAGCAGACTAGGACATTTCATAACTAGTTGACAGATTAATGTCTCAGCGATCGGCTTAGCATGACAGAGAAGCAAGTGCGACTAAAAAGACAAAGTAATTGCTGCAACGAAATCTTAACATGGTGGAAGCAGCATGACTCATAACAATAGTTATTCATAATGTGTCAAGGACAGAATAGCGCATTTACTCTTGCAAGACAGGGAGGGCCGAAAACTGAAATTTGAGCAAAACAAAGGGCCTCATTCCGAGGTTGGTGGTGGTCATGGCACTATTTGCGCCATGACTGCCACCAATAGCGGTACCGTGTCCGGTTTGGTGCAATGGGAACTTACCGGTCTGGTCATACCTTGGTGGGACCGGTAAGTCCCCATTCACCAAACCATTCCCCATTCCCATTGAGCCCCTATAGCCCCTATAGGGCTCAATGGGAATGGGGAGGGCGCAAATAATGGGCCAGCGAATGCCAAGCCTGTTGTTTGCGCCCAGGTCCCTTAACGGGTCCCGTTCATAACACCTGGTCAGACCAGGCATTAAGGAAGGGACCCGCTAAGGGACCTCGTAGTAGGGCGGTAAGGGATTACCGGCACCAGTCTCATTACCGGTGCCCAGTACCCCTTACCGCCCTACTCAGAATGAGGCCCAAAGTCCTTGAAACTCAGAGACATCATGGCGGAGATAACATGGGCTGCTTTATTTAATTAAGAACAAAGACAATACGCTTATCTTTTCCTCCCATCTACATACACATGTCATCATGCCGTAAGTGAACAGAGAGTGTGACCGCATATTAACCGATAAGCATATGTACTTTTCACTGCAGAATTAATTTGGAGCATACCAATAATATTCAAGCATGATGAGCTTGCACATTGTATGGGATGTTTTATGGGTGGGACTTTAGATAGAGAGTTACCCAATCAGTAGGGTGGGACATATAGATACTATATGTAGCTTAGCAATTAGGACCAATGAGCAGTAGAGATAGGTTTTCATAGCTCAGTGATTATGATGACATCAGAATAACTAATTTACATTATATAAACTGTGTTTTCTGTTTGAACATGGAAGGATATGAGAGAGAGAGCTTGGCTGTTGATCTTGTTTGCTCCCCAGCTTTTGCATACTTACAATAAAGCGGGGTTACCTTGCATTTGGCATACCACCATCCACCCTGTGTAGTGTCTTTATTGGCAAATACCAGGTAGAGGGCTGTACTGTTTTTGTGCCTGTGTTTTCAGCTGCAAAATCCAAACAGACACCATAGAACAAAGAGACATTCTTGGTTCCAGTGAATGATGTCACAGGAGCTCCTCAACCCAATCTGACATCACCAAAGAGACATTTTGCAATATAGTGAATGCCAAAGTTGCTCATCAAAACCAACCTGCCATCTAAAATGAGACTTTCTGGAATCCAGTGAATGCTGTCACAGTAGCTCCCCAAATACACCCTGACATCACCAAAGAGAGGTCTGGAATCCAATAAATTATGTCACCGGAGCTCCGAAAACCCAACCTGACATCACCAAAGATACATTCCGGAATCCAGTGAATGTTGTAACAGTAGCACCCCAATCCCAACCAGACACAATCAACCAAAGGGACATTCTGCAATTCAGTGAAGTTTGGCATTTTAGAATCCAGTGAATGTTGTCACAGCAGCTCCCCAAATTCAACCTGACATCAGCAAAGAAACATTATGGAATCCAGCGAATGTTGTCACAGTAGCTCCCTGAATCCAATCTGACATCGTCAAAGAGACATTCTTGAATCCAATGAATGATCCCCATCCCAACATGACATCACCAAAGAAACATTCTGGAATCCAGTAAATGTTGTCGCAGTAACTCCCCATCCCAACCTGGAATCATCAGATAGATAATATGGAATCCAGTGAATGTTTTCACAGTAGCTCCCCAAACCCAATCTAACATCACCAAAGAGACATTATGGAATACAATAAATATTTTTATAGTAGCTCCCCACACCCAATCTAACACCATCAAAGAAACATTTTGCAATCCAGCGAATATTGTCACAGTAGCTCCTGAAATCCAACCTGACATCACCAAAGAGACATTTTGTAATCTGGTGAATGCCAAAGTTGCTCATCAAAACCAACCTGCCATCTAAAAAGAGACTTTCTGGAATCCAGTGAATGCTGTGACAGTAGCTCCCCAAATACACCCTGACATCACCAAAGAGACGTTCTGGAATCCAATAAATTATGTCACAGGAGCATCCCAAACCCAATCTGACATCACCAAAGAGACATCTTGAAATCCAGAGAATGATGTCACAGTAGCTCCCCAAACATAACCTGACATCCCCAAAGAGACATTCTGGAGTCCAGTGAATGTTGCAACAGTATCACCCCAACCCCAACCTGACACAATCAACCAAAGGGAATTCTGGAATTCAGTGAATTTTGCCATTTTAGAATCCAGCGAATGTTCTCACAGCAGCTCCCCAAATCCAACCTGACATCACCAAATAAACATGGAATCCAGCAAATGTTGTCACAGTAGCTCCCCGAATCCAATCTGACATCAACAAAGAGACATTATTGAATCCAATGAATGATGTCATATGACATCCACAACCCAACATGACATCACCAAAGAAACATTCTGGAATCCAGTAAATGTTGTCATAGTAGCTTGCCAAACCCAATCTAACATCATCAAAGAAACATTCTGGAATCCAGCGAATATTGTCACAGTAGTTCCTCAAACCCAACCTGACATCACCAAAGAGACATTCAAAAATCCATTGAATTTGTCTCAGTAGCTCACCAAACCCAACCTGAGATCACCAAATAGATACTCTGGAATCCAGTGAATGTTGTCGCAGGAACTCCCCTTCGCAACCTGGCATCATCAGACAGATAAAATGGAATACAGTGAATGATTTTACAGTAGCTCCACAAAATCAAATTGAGATCGCCAAAGAGACATGCGGGAATCCAGTGAATGTTTGACATTCTAGAATCCAGTGAATGTTGTAACAGGAGCTTCCCAAACTCAATCTGACATCACCAAAGAGACATCTTGGAATCCAATGAATGATGTCACAGCAGCTCAACAAACCCAATCTGACATCACCTAAGAGACATTCCAGAATCCAGTAAATGTTGTCCCAGTAGGTCCCCAAACACGACCGGACATCACTAAATAGACATTCCAGAATCCAGCCAATGTTGTCATAGTAGCTCCCCACACCCAATATAACATCATGAAAGAAACATTTCGCAATCCAGAAAATATTGTCACAGAAGCTCCTCAAATCCAACCTGCCATCACCAACGAGACATTCCAAAATACAGTGAATGTTGTCACAGTAAATCTACATGCCAGCCTGGCATCATCAGATAGATATTATGGAATCCAGTGAATGATTTTACAGTAGCTCCCCAAACTCAATCCGACATCACCAAAGAGACATCTTGAAATTCAATGAATGAGGTCAACGTAGCTCCACAGCCCCAATCTGACATCACCAAACAAGCCAGTCTTCCCGAATCCAGTGAATTTTGTCCCAGTAGCTCCCCAAAGCCAACCTGACATCACCAAAGAGACATTCCAGAATCCAGTGAATGTTATCACAGTAACTCCCCAAACCCAACCTGACACCATACACCAAAGAGACATTACGGAATCCAGTACATTTTGACATTCTAGAATACAGTAAATGTTGTTACAGTAGCTCTCCAAATCCAACCTGACATCAACAAAGAAACAATCTGGAATGTAGTGAATGATGTCACAGTAGCTACCAAACCCAATTTAACACTACCAAAGTAACATTCTGGAATTCAGTGAATGTTGCCACAGTAGCTCCCCAAACTGAACCTGGCATCACCAATGGGACATCTGGAATCCAGTGAATGTTGTCATAGTAGCTCCCTAACCCAACCTGACACTGTCAACCAAAGAGACATTCTGGAACCAAGTTAAATGTGACATTCCAGAATCCAGAAAATGGTGTCACAGTAACTCTCCAAATCCAACCTGTAATCACCAAAGAAACATTATGGAATCCAGCGAATGTTGTCACGATAGCTCCCTGAATCCAATCCGACATCACCAAAGACACATTCTGGAATCCCGTAAATGTTGTCGCAGTAGCTCCCCAAACCCAACCTGACGTCACCAAAGAGACATTCCGGAATCCAGTAAATGTTGTAACAGTAGCTATCCAAACCCACCCTGTTACCATCAAATAGATATTATGAATTCCAGTGAATGAGTTTACAGTAGCTCCCCAAAACCAAATTGATATCGCCAGAGACATTCTGGAATCCAGTTAATTTTGACATTCTAGAATCCAGTGGATGTTGTCACAGGAGCTCCCCAAACCCAACCTGACATCACCAAAGAGACATCTTGCAATCCAATAAATGATGTCACAGTAGCTCTCCAAACCTAACCTGACATCACCAAAGAAACATTCTGGAGTGCAGTGAATGTTGTCACTGTAGCTTTACAAACCCAATCAGACACCATCAACCAAAGAGACATTCTCGAATCCAGTGAATTTTGATATTCTAGAATCCAGCAAATGCTGTCACAGTAGCTCCACAAATCAAAGGTGACATCACCAAAGAAACATTCTGTAATCCAGTGAATGTTGTCAATGTAGCTCCCCAAACCCAATCTGACATCACCAAAGAAACATTGTGGAATACAGTGAATGTTTTCACAGGAGCTCCTCAAACCTAATCTGACATCATCGAAGAAACGTTTTAGAATGCAGTGAATATTGCCACAATAGCTCACCCAACCCAACCTGACATCACCAAGGAGACATTTACGAAATCCAGTGAATGTTGTCGCAATAGCTCCCAAACCCATCCTGACATCACTAAACCGACACTCTGGAATATAGTGAATGTTTTCACAGTAACTTCCCATCCCAACCTGACATCACCAAATAGATATTCTGGAATCCAGTGAATATTGCCACAATAGCTCCCAATCCCAACCTGACATCACCAAGGAGGCATCTTGAAATTCAATGAATGAGGTCGCAGTAGCCCCCAAACCCAACCTATGACCATCAACCAAAGAGACATTCTTGAATCCAGTGAATTTTGACAGTCTTGAATCCAGTGTACATTGTCATAGTAGCTCTCAAAACTACTCTCAAAACATCATCAAACACAGAGACATTCTGGAATACAGGGAACGATTTTAGAGTAGCTTCCCAAAGCCAAACTGACATTGGCAAAGACACATTCTGGAATCCAGTGAATGTTGTCACAGTAACTCCCATCCCAACCTGACATCACCAAAAAGATATTCTGGAATCTAGTGAATGATTTTACAGTAGCTCCCCAAATCCAACCTGACACCATCAACCAAAGAAATTCTGCAATCCAGTTAAGTTGACATTCTGCAATCTATTGTCAACATATCTCCCCAAACCCAACCTGACATCACCAAGGATATATTCTGGAATCAAGTGAATGAGATTACAGTAACTCCCTAGACCTAAACTGACATCAGCAAAGAGACATTCTGGAATCCAACAAATGATGTCACAGTAGCTCCCCAAATCCAACCTTATACCATCAACCAAAGAGTAATTCTGGAATCCAGTGAATGATGTCACAGTAGCCCCCAAACCCAACCTTATACCATCAGCCAAAGAATAATTCTGGAATCCAATGAATGATGTCACAATAGCTCCCCAAACCCAACCTTATTCCATCAACCAAAGAGTAATTCTGATATCCAGTGAATGGTGTTTCAGTAGCCTCTCAAACCCAACCTTATACCATCAACCAAAGAGTAATTCTGGCATCCAGTGAATGAGGTCACAGTAGCCTCCCAAACCCAACCTTATACCATCAACCAAAGAGTAATTCTGGCATCCAGAGAATGATGTCACAGTAGCTCCCCAAACCCAACCTTATACCATCAACCAAAGAGTAATTCTGGAATCCAGTGAATGATGTGACAGTAGCCTCCAAACCCAACCTTATACCATCAGCCAAATAATAATTCTGGAATCCAATGAATGATATGGCAATAGCTCCCCAAACCCAACCTTATTCCATCAACCAAAGAGTAATTATGGAATCCAGTGAACAGTGTTTCAGTGGCCTCCCAAACCCAACCTTATACCATCAACCAAAGAGTAATTCTGGCATCCAGTGAATGATGTGACAGTAGCCTCCCAATCCCAACCTCATACCATCAACCAAAGAGTAATTCTGGAATCCAGTGAATGATGTGACAGTAGCTCCCCAAACCCAACCTTATACCACCAACCAAAGAGTAATTCTGGAATCCAGTGAATGGTGTGACAGTAGCTCCCCAAACCCAACCTTATTCCATCAACCAAAGAGTAATTCTGGAATCCAGTGAATGGTGTTTCAGTAGCCTCCCAAACCCAAACTTATACCATAAACCAAAGAGTAATTCTGGCATCCAGTGAATGATGTGACAGTAGCCTCCCAAACCCAACCTTATACCATCAACCAAAGAGTAATTCTGGAATCCAGTGAATGATGTGACAGTAGCTCCCCAAACCCAACCTTATACCACCAACCAAAGAGTAATTCTGGAATCCAGTGAATGGTGTGACAGTAGCCCCCCAAACCCAACCTTGTACCATCAACCAAAGAGTAATTCTGGAATCCAGTGAATGATGTGACAGTAGACCCCCAAACCCAACCTTATACTATCAACCAAAGAGTAATTCTGGAATCCAGTGAATGGTGTGACAGCAGCCTCCCAAACCCAACTTTGTACCATCAACCAAAGAGTAATTCTGGAATCCGGTGAATGATGTGACAGCAGCCTCCCAAACCCAACTTTGTACCATCAACCAAAGAGTAATTCTGGAATCCGGTGAATGGTGTGACAGTAGCCCCCCAAACCCAACCTTGTACCATCAACCAAAGAGTAATTCTGGAATCCAGTGAATGATGTGACAGTAGCCCCCAAACCCAACCTTGTACCATCAAGCAAAGATACATTGTACTGTATTGTATTGCATTGTTTATTTATATAGCGCCTAAACACAGTTAAGTGTTTCAAGGCGTTTTGTGAAATCCGGTGAATTTTGACATTCTGGAATCCAGTCTATGTTGTGACATCAGCCTTCAAATCTGAAACAGACATTATCAAAGAAAGAGACACCCTGGAACATTGTGAATGGTGTCATCATAGGTCTCCAAACCCTGACAGACGCCACCAACCAAAGAGACAGTCTGGAATCCTCATTGGTAAGGACAGCTGATGGTGCAGAATGGATAAAGGTGTCGATTCCTTAGCTACACGGTCCCTTTAATTTGTTTTGAAAGCCTTGCTGCTTTGCTGGAGCTGAATGTGCTCAGTCAGAGTTTAGGCTCCTGCCCCAGAGGACGCCCTTCGAAGAAATAAAAAGAGGGCGCCGAGTCAGAGACGCCGCATGAGAATATTTCATTTTCATCGTTGCACAGAAGTCGCTTAAATATTAATTGAGTTTCCAGCTTAGCAAGTTATGAGGAATTTGTTCACCCCCGGGGAGGAACGCTTGTCACTTGGCAGGAAACAGTAATCACGGCCCTTCAGAGTGGCTAACACGAGATTTACAATGCCAAAAGGCGCGAGAACGAGAGGCGAAGAATTGTGGGGGCGCAGAAAATGAAACGGCACAAAAGCTCAATTTCCATGACAATGGCACAAGCCGTGTAGCCTTGTGTGGCGCGGGTGTGGGGCGAAGGCTCTTATCAGTGGGATAAGGCACGCCAGGGAAAAGATTCCATTGGGAGCCCATCCATGGGCTTATTTTCAGGGGGGAGACGACGGTGTTTGCCCCCTCCAAATTTTGGGGCACACCATTTTGTCCCACTCATTTGGCAGAGGCCCCTGTCATGTCCCCCGCAACATTTTCAAAAAAGTTACTCCACTGAGCCCATCCAATCGGGAGGTGTGACTGGGTTGTCCCCCCTTACACAAAGGACTTTATTCGATATAAAAAGTCTCTGCTCATTAATATCACTGTAGATATTAAATGTTATGACCAAAAATGTAATTTCCTCCCTGTAGTAAAGGCAACATTTGATCCAACCGTGCATGGCGTGGGAACATCGCAGGATGTCGCGTGCCACAGCGGTCTGTATTCTATGCCGCGACCAGGTGGTAGACATGCGTGTGGTTGGTTGGAGCTGCAGACTGGTGCAGGGTCCCCACTAGTGGTGTTCCGTGTGATATGATCCTCTGGAATGGAAGATGACCCTTGTGAAAGATATTGGCTGGCACGCACCGGTAGTCTGGAGCGGATCCCAGGATAACGGACCTAATGGTTCCTCTCCACCGGATCTGGCTCCTCCGGCATTCAGGAGCACATGCATTGGTGTGGGTTGAGCTGCAGACTGGCTCTAGGTCTCTGATCGTTGTGCGTCGGGTTACGTAGTGTTCCAGAATGGCAGGTGGTGGCCGAGAGCGTCGTAAGACGGTACGATGTTCCAAAGTGTTAAGGGTGTCTGGATCTCATGCTGGGACAGCAGACCAATGGATCGTGCCCTAACAGACAGTTGCAGGATAAAATAATCCACAATATCAAATAATGGTCGAGAACAGATACATGAGTCCGTATCAGGAGAGAACGTTTTGGGATGTGACGCGCACCACTTGTTTGGATCTTATCCTGGCACAGCATACCTGGCGATCTTGGGTGGTTGGAGATGAAAACTGGTGCTTAGCCTCCAATAGTGGTCTGCTGGGTGATATGATTTGCCAGAATGCTAGGCGATGGTCAAGAGCGTTGTAGGATTGACCAGGAATTGCTTGTTGGTATCCTATCCGGGACAGCAGGCCTGGTTATACCTTCCCAATGGATCCGGCTCCCCAGATATTCTGGAACGCAAGTGCTGGGTAGTCGGCACTGAATCCTTCTGTTCGGCCTTTGGTTGCGGTGTGCTAGGTGATATAATCACCCAGAATGCCAGGCAATGCTCGACAGCATCATGGGACAGTGTGTGCATCGGTTGTCTGGATCCTATGCCAGGACAGCAGATCTGGCGGTACTTACCCAACAGATCTGCCTTCTATGGCATTTGAGAATACAAGCGCATTGGTGGTCATGGCTGTTCACTGGTACTAGGCCTCCGATAGTGGTCAGCTGGTCATCTAGAGGGCATTATTTCTATATAAAGCGCTGTAGAATTTAATCATAGCTGTACAAACAATAAGCACGAAGAGCCAAAATAAGAAAGGGAAATACAAACCGGGTCTGAAAGAGTAGAGAGAAGATGGGCTTTGAGGCCAGTGTAAAGGCGATGCAGAGATGGAGTAGAGTGAATACTTAGAGGGCGAGAGTTCCAGAGTTTAGGGGCAAGAAGTGAGAATAGCAGAAGCAGGAAGAGGTGCAAGGAGGAGTGAAATCAGCCACAGTTTTTGTTGGTGGCCGCTGTCATGCACCTTATACTTGCCAAGCTTCTGCCTGTGGGAGCGAAGGGATGGTGGAAACTGCCGCCACCCATTCATGTAAGCTACAGAAGGAGTTGGCATGTGCAGCAGTGACACCTAGTGGGCAGTCTATGTACACAATGGTTTGAGGTGCCCAGCTAGGCGTGCATTCTGGTTCTTGGCAACAGGCGGCCCTCCACCTACTCTCTGGCTTAAGGAAGGAAGGAGAACCACCCTATGACAGGGGTAAGCAACACGTAATTCTCTGTGTCTCCCGTCGGCCCCAGCGCGTATAGTCAACATTGAGGAATCATGGGAATTGTAGGCCAAATCATCTGGAGAGCCACAGGGTTTCCTACCCCTGCCCTATCACATATTTCTTGCAGAACCAAGGCAGAGGTCCTATAGACTGCTGGCCTAGACAAGTCCCAAGTGATCTGAAACCCTATAGATTCCTATATGACAGGCTCCACTCTCTACGCCCGAGGTGACCCGGTTTGAGTCAGGACAATTACACTCTTAAACATTACGCTGAGAATTTGCTTTTGAGAAGTGACGTGATGTCGCCTCTGGTCAATTAAAGAGGTGTCAGATCACTGTGTGTTTAGATGCCAACATCGAAGCCATTGGCATCTTCTGGCTCGTGAGTACTCACCTTCTCCCCAGCATTTGGAAAGCCTTGTCTCCGTGTGATGGACCCGAGCCTCTTCACGCTGCTTGCCATTGTGCGATGGCCCATGTACGCTGGTGCTAGCAGTGGCACAATGCAATGATTTGCACAAGTGTTAGTCCTAGCACAATGGCCACATGTGCACTGCTTCTAGCCCCACTACCACGCTGACGTTGTCATATCACCGGGGATTAGACCATAGTTGCTCCTTCCGCTAGGGCTGCAATTAGCAACTCAGCAGAAATGACAGAATTTTAGTGCAGGACTCTAGCCAATCATTGTCATTTCACTGGGGCTCCAACCGGCGCACATCCGGCCCCTGCACCAGTACCAAGCCCAATGTGACGTGGATCAGTGCCCATGTCCCAAGGCAAGTGGTGCGCATGGGCCATAATGAGGTTCCTGGGGGGAATTGCAGCAAGGCACCCCACAGACACTTACCTGCTTACAAGCTAGCTGGGAGGTCTGGACCTGGCTGTTCAGCCTACCCCAGCCAGCCTTTAAGTCAGCAGCAGACAATGGCCCTCATTAGGACCCCGGCATTAACAATGGCGCTATTAGCGCCATGGTTAACGCTGGTAACTTACCGACTCCGCCATGGTTAAATGGGGAATTAACACCCCATTCCAAGGTTGGCGGGGCGGTAATTCCCCATTTACCATAGGCCCTTCCCCATTCCCATTTTTTGCCCCATAGGGCACAATGGGACTGGGGAAGGCGGTAATTACGGTACCGCAAATTGCGGTACCGTAATTACCTCGAAAGTCCCTTTGCGGGTATCTACTTTAACAGCTGGTCCAGACCAGCCGTTAAGGTCGGGAGCCGCAAAGGGACCTCGTAATCAGGCGTTAAGGGTTTAAAGGCGCCGACACCTTTTACGGCGCCGTTAACCCCTTAACGCCAGGGTCGTAATGAGGGCCACTGTCTGCGGCCCAGCGTTTCTACTACGGTGTCTGCCGCTGGTGTCAGGGGTTTATAGTGACTTTTTTGAATGTCACATTTTCTAATGCCTTTTTCTGAACAGAAATATGCCAGAAAAAAAATAATTAATGTCTTTTTTTTCTTTTCTTTTTTTATTTGGGGGGGGGTTCCCCCAACCCCTGTTTTTTTATTTACACTTTTTTTTACTAACTAAACCGAAAAAAAATATATCAAATAAAAAAAAACACATTTGGATTTTTTTTATGGGAAAATTTGTTTTAAAAAAAAAGGCATTCTAAAATGTGCATTCGACAATTTGACTGGATACTGGTGTCAGGCTCGTTGCCCCTCGATACCCTAGACCTCCAAGGTACGACGCCTTTTCATTGACAGTCTTTTATTCGATTCGTTTTTTTTACAAAAATTGTTCTATAGAAAAGGGGGAGGGGGTGGATAATTGAGAAAAAAAAACAATAGGGGATGGGGTTGGGGGGTCCCCCTAAAAATACAACATTTTTGTTAAAAAAAGAATTTAAAAAAGACAGTTGATGAAATGACACAGAACCGACCACCATAGGAGGCACATACAGCAAAAGGTACAACCTCCAGGGAGAAGCCAACTAAGGCCAGGCTGAATGGGTCAGGTGAGCTTTTGGGAGACGGTTCATGAAGTGTGGGGCCTAAGTGCAACTGGAATGCAAGTGGAAAGAGGTAATGATGTGAAGTGGGTATAATGGAAATAGTGTACAACGATGGGCCAACTGTATATAATGGAAACTGCAAACATTCAAGGGGCACCGGGCAATTCCCTGATCTCTCCAAGTGGAAATGTGCATATATATATATTTTTTTGAAAAAATTTCAGGGCGAGCCGCGGATATAATGGTGGTGGTTCAACCAATAATTTCGATATACTAAATCAACATGTGGCACAGGAAACTATACAACATACATTCCATACGTACATATAATCAATCAACTATACGTATGAAGAAAATATACAGAAAACAAATCATATCAATAGAGAACGGCCCCTAAACATTATCTGGAGCATTGTATTCATGTGTATGCTCAATCATTCTGCTTGGTGTACAGTGTTATTAATTAGACACAGTATTGTGGTGGGATTATCAACACGACTGTGTTTCGGCCTTTCCAGCAGCTGTGGAGTGCTGTGTTATATTGGCCTTCATCAGGACGGGGCATTGTAGGGAAGTCCCATGAGAGGGGTATCCTGTGGTGATGATCTACAAACCAAATGGCATACTCTCAGTGGAAGGGGTCTATATCTGGAACCTATATTGAAACGCACCTATACTGGTGAATCTCTTTGTGGAACCCTAGTAAAGGGGACTTACCGTGCTTGAGGAATTCCGGCATGTCAGAGATAAAAATGGAGGGTGTGTGTGACAATTCTGTAACACACAGAAGAAAGTTTTAATATGGGTATCACCTGCAAGACAAAATAAAGGCGAAGGAACAAGTAGGGGTAAGTTAACAAGGAATCCACTACAAATAGGTCAGAAAGTACCAGCACTCTAAGAATGGGGAGAAATGGAGAGAAGAGGTAACACAAAGGAAATACCTAGCTTGGTCTCGTTGCATTCTATATCGAACGGTAAATGTGAATAGCTCACATACATTAGACACCAAAGTGCAGAGTGTTCGTTGAGAGAAGTTCACGTGGCCTAGAAGTCATGATGCAGAGTGTCTGTGAATGTGTATAAGATGCATGCAGTGATCTAAATAGATAAATAAATGAAGGGAGCCATGTAACCCCGCAGGACACCTGTGCTGTGCACCCGACAAAGCTGTCCCCATGTGGGGCACCTATACCGCTGAAGCGAGGAACACTGAGGCGCTCCAAAATAGAGTTGTGATTAGAGGGAGATATATGGGCATGCTGGATATAAACGAGAACATGCATGCTGGTGTCCACAATCATGACCGTGCTGCGAGAGCGGAGATCTACGCAAAATAAGGAGGGTACTTACAGGGTTAACTCAGGGGAGTCCTTACCTCCTGGGGTAGACGGCCCTTCATTGGCAATCAAGCTCACAGTTACAGTGCAAGGCGCAGGGCAGGGAGACATGTTTATGCTGTTGCCATGCAAACCGGGCCTCACAGAGGTTTTCGTGGCAGCCATCTTGTGTTGGTAAATTCCGAATATGATGTCGAAGCATCGCGGATGAATTAAATAGAATTGTACTTGATATACGTGGCCCCATCGGAGTCTGTAGTGTGTGCAATTTGGCGGTCATGCTTTTTGGCAAAAAAATATTTGAAAACGGGACACAGTGTGTGTACAGTAAACCTGGAATCGCTGGTCCGGTCTAAGATTACGGGTGTAGAGCAACACAGTTAATGAATGCATTGCTACATTTCGGGACAGAAACATGATGCCTTATGAAGTTCAAGTTCAATTAAAAAAGGAACATAGAGCGTGTACAATAAACCTGGAATCACCGGTCAGATCTAAGATTACAGGTGCCGAGCAGTACAGTTCATTAATACATTGTTAAATTGACACTGAATGGTGCCTTTTGAAGTTCAAGTTGTACATAATATGTATGTCCCCCAGGGGTGGGTTGTGTGTGTAGTGTGAGCAAGTTCATGGTTATGATTTTTACAAAAATGGAAGATTAAGAGCAGGACATGTGCAATGAGCCAGAAATCATCAGGGTAACGTTGGTCCTGTCTGAAAGTTACAGGGCCAGAGTAAAACAAATCATCAATGCATTTTTACATTTGTTTTAAAATAGTTGCAAAAGGTGCTGTATACAGATCAAGCACAATAACAACATCTGTGAAATCAATATGGTGGAGCTGTCCCATAATGGACAACCCATGTGTCAAATCCCATGTGATCAGAGCCCACCCGGGCGAACCTAGGCTTATAACAGCATGAATAATGGTGGAATAAAGGGGCCCCAATTCAATGGCAGATTAGATTATTCCACTCCACAGTGACATTGAGGCCTTTTTGGGTGGTTTCAAGGCGTTATATCCATCACTGTTCCAGGTTCCCTGGCCGTTTGTCACCATCTCCCCCTCTCCTGTTGGGGGTAAGCATCTGTATGACAAACCATTTGAGTTCTTGATTGCTATGTTTTTTATTTTTGAATATTTTTATTAGGGTTTAACAATACAATTATTAAAGACAGGAGAAAAAAAAACAACCACACCGAGTAACAGGCTTGAATATAACATGCATCGTCAGTTAAAACATAAATTACCATCATGTCCTACCACTATTACTACTTAACCCCCCCACCCTCCCATAGCCTATGTATTTTCTGGTCTAATAGTCATGTTTCATGCATCAACATCCTCCATTCGCTGCCCATTGCCTTGCTCTACTGTGGCAGCGATCAGCGTTACTGTGAGCGCGAGCCATATCGCTATTCTTTTTGTGACTATAGTGTTCCACAAGAGGTTTGTCAGGGACCTTGTGCCATAAACAGGAACAGTGTTATGAAATTAACTGTTTGACTGGTTTCATGGCCTTGCCTACGTAGAGTAATTTTGATGGGCGCTCAATGATCTTTGTGACCATCTTCCTATTGCAGTTAGTATGTGTCTTGAGAGTTCAGTGAATGTTGCCATCCTCAAAAGAGTGTCTGGTGTCCATTAATTAACAGGCCAAACATTGTCCGCATGTGTGGTGTCCCTGACCTGAACTGGTGAAGAACGGTTTCTTGGATAGAGTCCAAATGCTCTGTATGAGATGCCAGTTTTTATAGATAATACTTTTCACTATATTGCTGATGGGGCTGAAGGTGGTGACACAGACAAGTCTTGCCGGCGTTCTTTCACCCTTGAGGTTCGACAAACATCCCTCTGGGTGCACTTTACGAGTGTGTCTGACAGTCTTGTTGGGGTATCCCCTCTGTAACAGCCTCTGTTGGAGGCCCTCTGAGTGTTGCTCAAATGTATCTTTGTCAGTGCAATTCCTGTGGATCTTTAAACATTGTCCATATGGTACATTGTTTTTCAAACCCACTGGATGGTAATTTGTGAATTCGAATAGACTGTTACGGTCATTTTTGTTTTGCGAAAGAGTTCTATTTTAAATTCATGGTCAGGTTTGTATATGTGGAGGTCAAAATAATCGATTGATTGATAGTCCCAATTAATAGTGAAATTGATGTGGCTATCACACATATTGAGCCACGTGTGGAATGACTTTAGTTGGTCTACAGAGCCTGTCCAAATAAGGACATCGTCGATATATGGATGCCACACTGTGATGAATGGCGTTAAGGGGTTAGTGCCAGCATAGATGTGGTTTATCTCATATTAGCCAAGTATGAATTGGCAACATCTGGTGCGAAGGTGGCACCCATACTGACACCTTGGGCCTGCTTGTAAAGTTGTTTTTTAAAAAGAAAGAACTTCTGGGTCATGGCGAGCCTGATACACTCGGGAATGAAGTTGGTAGGTACTGTAGATGTGGTGGATCTCTTATCCAGGAAGCCCTGTAGTACTTTTAGACACTCAGTCTGGGGGACTGATGTATACAACACCTCCACATCACGGGTTGCTAGGATACAGGGCCCAAATGTATTTATGGTCTGTATCATGGTCAAAGCCTCAGTCGTATCCTTGATGTAAAATGTCATATTGGTGACAAAGGGTCTGAGAAAATGACCTGTGCATAAAGATAATGGTTCCAGAAGGGAATCGCATACTCACACTATTGGTCATCTGGGCGGATTGGTGAGGTTTTCATGCACCTTTGGAGGATGTAAAAATCTGGTATTCTCGGGTGGGCCTTATTAAGAAAAAGCTTGTTGTCTGTGCAAATCCACCCCTTTTGTTCTGCGTGTAGAGTTAGACTGCTGATTTCCTCTGTAGTCTGCCCGTGGGCTTGAATCCCAATGTTGTATATGCCGTGGTGTCATACGAGAGGCGTAGGCATTGGATCACAATCCCACCACCTTTGTCTGCCGGTTTTATGGTAATGGCTGAGTTCTTACTCAGTGTTTTGAGCCCATTCCTTTCATCTCTCGTAAGGTTGTCATTATAAATGTTCTTCTTTGGATGGTTTCCATTACTTTTTTTGTCACTATGTTTTCAAAAGTGATAAACTCTGCTGGTATAGTGTATGGAGATGAAGTTACATTTGACATCATCTTCAAGCCAGTGATGTTCTCGATAATCACAGGTCCTTCATCATCGTCATGGTCCAAATGGTGCTTCGGTAAGTACCCCTCAAAGAAGTATTTCAATCTAGTATTGCTAAAAATTCGTTTTAGTTCCATTTCTGTCTCAAAAGGGTTGGCTTTGGCTGCTGGTGCAAAGGACAGTCCTTTCCCTAGGAGGTTCATTTCCATAGTGGTCAATGGGTGTGTGGATACATTAAAGATGGGAATGGTTTCGGGGTTCATTGGTTTGAGTACCACTGGCGCGTTCTCATCCTCTGCCCTGTGGACTGGGATTGCCTTCTGTTGCGTCCTCGTTCGCCCCTCTTTGAAAAGATTTTTATATATATATATATATATAATGGAAACTGTCAATGCTGAGTGGGCATAGGTAACTTGACAAGTGTTTATATTGCAAACTGGTAATTATAGGCTTTGCTGGAAGCCGACCATTATGTGCTAAGTTGGCAAAATGTAAACTGGTGATGATGTGCTTGCTTGGTTCAAACGTTTATACATAACAAAGAGAGATAGTAGTCATTCATCGAAATATGTGATGATTTATAATGTTGTAGTGCGAGTCCTAGATAAGCCTCCGCCAATTTGCAAGAAAAATAAATAAGTGGCGTTCCAGAAGCCCTTCCACTTTGGAGGCCATGGCACTCTTGGGGCCACACATTGCACCAATGCAGGTCACCACTGCACCCAGTCTGCTTCCTTGGACATGTGCCTCTTGCACTCACATAACATGGTTATGCTCCTCCACTGCCATTTTGCTTTTTAATCTTCTGCGCTATGAACAATAACGCCCACAATGGGCTTCTTACAATTCACCACTAGAAACAAAAATTAAATAAAGCCTTACGCCCCATGGTGACCTGCTGCATGCCACCAATTAAAGCCTTACACCCCATGGTGACCAGCTGCATGCTACTAATTAAAGCCTTACGCCCCATGGTGACCGGCTGCATGCCACCAATTAAAGCCTTACGCCCCATGGTGACCTGCTGCATGCCACCAAATAAAGACTGGCACGTATCCAGGACGGTTCAATTTCTTTGGCGCGGATGCGCTTATTGCGTGGGTCTTTGCTGGGTTTGCGTGGTTCAGTGACTACCGCCTGCCCCACCTTGATCAGCCTACTTGATGGGGGGTACCTTCCTAACCCCCCAACCCCATTCCATTGCCTCATGCTCTCAAGAAGGGGTGGCGGGGTTACCTTTTTTCTGCCTCCATTCAGGCCTAGGGGGTATTCAGTCCCAGCGCTCCCTGATACAAGTCCCTTCATTCTCTTAAGAGTAACCGAATGGAGGCTTCCTGGGGATCTGATAGGAGACGGGGAATAAACAGACCCCACATTTTAGTTTTGCTACTTGGCAGAGGAAGGCCACAACTGCCAAATGTTGTCATGTACATGGTAGAGGGCTGAGGCACACAAGTGGGCTGAGTGCTGCGTTTCAAATAGTCCCTTTTGAGTGTATCCTTGCGCTTTCTAAAAGATACACACAGCACAGAATGCCTAAGGGAGTGTGTGGCAGAGGACGAAGTCCAGCCACTGTGCAGGCATGTGCTGTCCCCCCCAAGCTTCACAATAACTGCCCACCGTCATGTCAAGTCATTCTTTCTCTGATTTTAAGAAACATGAATTATAAAACATAAACAGCATCCAAAAATAAATTATAAAACATAGTTAAAACATAGTTACAATAAATACCTTAAAACAGACCAGGTCCTTATAGCAGGACTATAACATAAATCTTGCAATTTAAAATTACACACGATTAACCTTTTCCAGCTGAAATGTGTCTCCTTGTAACAGAGAGTGCCTGACTTATGTTACAATGGTATGCTAATGTTTATTTGTAAAGCGCCTATACACAAGGCAAGTGTTTCAAAGCGCTCAAGGAGGGAGAAGGGGAAAAAACAACAGTCATTCAGAGCCCTTGAATTTCTTGATGCAAGCCTGCAACAGCAAATAGATCTGACAACGATTCTGCAGTTTTTCCAAGTGCATTGCGGCGCCACCATGCAAGGAGGGGAGGCAGGGAGGATAGATAGAGGATCTTCAAGGCATGGCACGCTCAGATTGTGCAAGTGCAAAGAAGATACAGGAGGGAGAGGGGGCGATTGCACAGGCGCAACGTGCAGGTGTCATGTCTTGCAATTAAAGACAATGTGAAAGAGCTAGTCTGATTTGATAAAAGCCTCCACTCTTTGGTACCGGAATGATCCTTTCCTGACAAACAATATTTGAAATGGAGGATAGCACAGGGGCAACGTGCTGCTCTTGGAAGCAAGACCACGCCGAGCAACAGAGGTTCGAACCCCGGATCCGTGCTCAGGAACCCAACAAAGGTACTACGCGCATTATAATAAAAAGTAGTGCTTGTACATGAACAATTTTGATGCAATTATCACCGAACCAAAGTTGCTACTCTGGTATTGACCTTATAAGGATGAAAGGCTGAGTTGGCCTTGCCTGGATTTGAACCCGCAACCTGCAGATCACGCACTGGTCGAAGCAGCGAGCTAAACCCGCGGAGGTATTTTTCTGGCCCCATTGCTTAAAGTGGGCCAGGCCCCGGCAGTCTCCAAAAAATGGGACTTTTTTGCCCCAGTCCCTGCTGGGCCCCAGTCCTACTGCAACATTGGCGGGATGCATTATCCCATCGCGGCCGCAGCCGCCGCGACGGGAGATGCGCCTGCAATGAAGTCAGGCAAGCTGACAGAAGTGGCAGCCAGCCACAGCGACGCTGTGCCTGGCTGCCACTTCCGTCAGTCATAGTAACTGCATCTGGTGACCCCTCGCGCGAGAGGTCACCAGAGGCAGTTACTGTCCCTTTGTTTCCCCAGGTCGCTGAGGTGTCTTTAACCCTCGGCGAACCTGGGGACTCCTTGACATATTTCGAGGTTTATAAAAGATGGCTTGAAAAGTACACATTTCAAGCCATCTTTTATAAAGCTTTGCCGACGGACAATTTTGTCCTTAGTGAAAGCTTTATAAAAGATGGATTGAATTGTGTACTTTCAAAGCCATCTTTTATAAACCTGAAATGTTTAAAAAAGATGGCCTGAAAACTAGTCAAACCGTAGGGTAGGCACACAAATATATATAAACGTTATATATCTGTGTGCGTACCTTACTATGGTGTGTGTACTTTGCAAGCAATCTTTTATAAACGTAGAAATATCTTACATGTTTCTATGTTTAGAAAAGATGGCTTGCAAAGTACACAAACCATAGTAAGGTACGCACACAAATATATAACATTTATATATATTGGTGTGTATATCCTACGATTTGCGTACTTTTTAGGCCACGCCCCTCCCACAGGCCACGCCCCCAAATGAGGGCCCCCCTCGATTTCTTACCCCACTTAAAGCCCTGACTGGCCCATAGTTTTGTATTGTGCAGAGAGCCATAGCAAACCCTTTGAAAGTGCCAGGGAAAAGAGAGAGATTAAGGCGGGGAAAGCGTTAAGGACCCAGGTGGAAAGGTAACATGGGAACGATTCCTGCACGCAGAATAAGGTGCACCTGCCAGTTGCCAAAAAAGAAAGTGCCATTGACAGCACTTTACACACAAAAAACATTGGCACTCACCCCAGTAGAGTCCGCCTAGGCAGGGTACACGGAGATGTCCGCTGTGCCTGTTCTTATCGTCAGCAGGTTGTTGCCAAAGCCGAGGTGAAGTGGTGTTCAGAAGGAAGTCACGTGGTCCAGAGTGTCAGTGCAAAACGACCGCCTGTGCTTCTGATTTAGAGTGGAAAGACTACGTCTAGTAAAACCGCCTCTAGGCGCTTGCTAAACTGCCAGATGTTCATTTCTCGAGTTCAGACGTCAGGAGCAACTCTGCTGAGGACGGTCCGAGGTTCCTGGAAGGAGTGTAGGAATGTGCCAAGTTAGTAACGTGTTTGCATGCAGTGCCCCAATGCCACCCATGACACCCATGATCTTGAAGTTCATTCTCAGCCGCTACCTGTTCGCCAGTCAAGATTCCACACCGAAAAAGCTGCGAGGTCAGCCTTTTGCATCCTGCCCCCTCCCATTCCCATTCTGGCAGGTGGGGATAGGAAGGGGCCCCCTCCCCCATAGTCCACTCCAATCAGACGCATAGACACAGCAGGCCTAGCTGGAGGACTACGATGCATTTTTGTTTGTCTAGTTTTTTTAGTATTTCTAAAAGATCCTACCATTCCTGTCATTCGCTAACAAAACACTCACCATCATCGCTCTCGTCATGTCCAGTGTAGACCACGCCAATAGTCTTTATCTGGGCATGCCAGAACAACTCCTAAAAAAACTCCAATGAATACAAAATGCAGAAGCTAGACTGCTCCTCAAATTACTTCGAAGACGACACATCACCCCAGCGCTGAAAACGCTACGCGAGCTGCCAATAAAACAGCAAATCAAGTTCAAATCAATGTGCATAACGCACAGAGCAATCTACGGCCATGGCTTGAAGTTCCCAAGAGAACGATTAAACGTACACCGCCCAACAAGGCCACTTAGATCCAGCAGCGACAACCGTTTGGAAACAAAACCTTACAACAAAAGAAAATTCGGAGGAGCCTCCTTTTCTCACCTCGCCCCAAAAACCTAGAACACACAGTACACAAGAGATCCCCTCCTATTAAGAAAACTCCTCAAATCTTGTCTCTTTGCCCCGTAACTAGGAAGAATGCCAAGGGGTCACTTGTACAGCTAAACAAAGCTTAGAGAGGATACCGACCCACCGTCTCCCTAAACCACCGCCCATCCTTTCAAGTAAGGGCCGACTACT
The DNA here is from genome assembly GCF_040938575.1 of Ambystoma mexicanum. NCBI lineage: Eukaryota > Metazoa > Chordata > Amphibia > Caudata > Ambystomatidae > Ambystoma > Ambystoma mexicanum. The sequence goes on from NC_090932.1 coordinate 1,630,772,667, forward strand.
TACGGCATATCCTAGCAATTAAAATTTAGAAAGCCAGAATTATATCAAAGAACGATCAGGGACAGTTTAGAATCAGATCAGCCGGGAAGGGGAAGGATGATACGTCAACATATCTTGGCTTACAAAGTAAACACAGGCAACTGAAAGATAGAAACTAGAATCATACTAAAGAACGAGCAATGAAAGATCAGGATGGAAGAGAAAAATGATACGTCAAAATATCGTGCCTGCAAAGTAAACACAGGCAGCAATTGATCACTGACAAGGAATAGATAGGAAGTCAACTGGGGACTGTAAATAACCCACTAACCCAATAGCTCGGACCTCTGCATACTTATCTCACCCAAAAAACAATTATATCTTGGCCTGCCAAGTAAAAACAGGCAACGGAAAGATAGAAAGCTAGAATCATGCTGCAGAGTGAGCAAGGAGAGTTCGGGACGGAAGGGGGGATGAGGTGCCAACGATATCCTTGCCTGCGGGGTCAACGCAGGCAGAAATTGGATTGCAGTAATTGGATAGCCGACAGGGAATGGATAGAAAGGTAACCAGGTTTTGTAAATAACCCACTAACCCAAAAGCTCAAACCTTTTCATACTTATCTCACCCAAAGAATCCACACAACCACCCTCTCGCACAGCAAACCACACGGACTTCACCTCATCGTAACAACAATCAACAGAAAAGCCACACCAATAGCGCACAAGGTCTCACATCGATCCGATATTCACACCCAAGCTCGCCGCACGGTGCAAACCGAACTAAAGCTGCCAACAGGACATCACCCTCTCACTTTCCTACTCCCTCTACCCCCGGCTAACCCCCCCCCCACCTTCTTGTTTGCAGATCCGCCTGAGCACCTGGGGTCCCATTACCGTTGGTTATGGTGTGCGGTACAAATACCTTTAACATTTCTGCGACACCATGAAGGGCAGTCGATGTGCCTCCTTTTGGCTCAAAGTCTGACTGATAGTGTATTCTGTGGCTTTGTCCCCAAAAATGCGAAAGTGTTAAGTATCATGCCTTAAGTTTCATCCTGTTGGTCAATTAGATGCATAGATATTGATGGGGGTCGAAAGGGTGGCGGAGGCTGTGTGTATGAAATATGGAGGTTGTATGGGGGCATTCAAAGACAATTGAAAAAAAAACTGTAGAGATTAAACTCGCGTCTTTCAAGTTTGCGGGGATGAAACTACTTAGAACTGAATGATAGTCATCTAGGAGGGTAGGTATTCACTCTTTTTTCTAAGCATTTTTAGCACATATTTTTTAATGTTTTTTGACCATAATGAGGCAATATTTTATGGAGAGAGGTAGAGAGAGTGGGGAAAGGGGATATATGTCGGTCTTCTTCAATGTTTTGCAGAAAAAAGCGGTAAAACATCTGCAGTGAAGCATTGGTCGTTAAAAACACATGGTAGTGGAGAGGGTTGGTTTAACTGTAGTTTTAGTGTTTAAGGATCTTAGCCTATATGGGACCTCTGTTATGAGGCGAAAGTTGGATCGGACTTCGTGTGACTGTCAGCCATTTTGTCTGTTTGGGCACCAATAGCCCGCCATTTTGGCTGGTCGGGTACCAAGTGTCGGCCATTTTGGCCGGTCGGGTACCACCAACTTTCTGTCATTTTGGCCGGTCGGGTACCAACTGTCAGCCAGTTTGGCTGGTTGGGTACCAAGTGTCAGCCATTTTGGCTAGTCAGGTACTAAGTGTCCGCCATTTTGGCCGGTCGGGTACCAACTGTCAGCCAGTTTGGCTGGTTGGGTACCAAGTGTCAGCCATTTTGGCTAGTCAGGTACTAAGTGTCCGCCATTTTGGCCAGTCGGGTGCCAACTGTCAGCCATTTTGATCGGTTGGGTACCACTTCAGTTGACAAGGAAGCGTTGCAGAAGGCGGTCAGAGGCGGGGCTAGCATGATCATGTATGCCTTCACCATGCTCACAGGGCATGGAAGACTATGGCCAGAGGATGCGTTAAAGGTTTCCATTTTTTGTGGTCAGCTCACCCAATGCGATCAGATGGGAGGCGGCAGGGGTGGAAGTCGGGGCGGATGGGGCAGAAGCGGATTTGAGACCTAATTTTGAGCGCAATGTTTTAAATGTAAATTTGTGGAACATGATGGATGTGTCGTCTTCAATGCTTTGGTCGCTGGTATGTTTTTCTCGCCTGTGATTTGAGCAGCGGGGCCTTTGATGGCAATACGTGGCAATGGTGAGAGCACGTGGACATTTTGTGACATAAGCTGATGTGTGAAGTCAATCCCTGTCACAGAATGGATTACGAGCGCATAAAGGCAGGACCAAGGCCTATGATGCTCGAAGCTGGCGACAAAGGCCTGCCGGGCAAATCATTTCAAAATGCCTGCGCAAAAGACAAAACGTCTGGCTTTGGCAATGCTCGTTATTTCACTTTCCTCTGGAAACCCCATTGAAGCTATGCAGTTTTTCATCATTTCCCCCACATACACTAGGCATTGCCAAGCCCCATTGCGAAACATGTCTTATGCTAGTAACAGGTTCAGTGTTCTTTTTACTAAGTATCAGCTTCATTTTCCCAGTGCCTTTTCATATCTCCCCTTTCTTGCATGACTGCCGGTTACATGTATTGAAATATGGTAGGTGTATTATACTTGATAAAGTACCCTCGTATTTTGCATAATGAGAATATGGAACCTGATGAATTAGGAGAAAACTACAAGCCTCAGGTTTATGCATAGTAGAAGGATACACGTTTACAAACATCTGCACAAATACATACAGTAGAAAGGATTTGCTGGTTTCAATGAAGAAAGAAAGCAAAAAACCGCAGGGGTTTTCTAGTGATAGGTGGCCAGGAAACCATAGACCCACTCTGCCAGGCACTGTGCATTACACATCATCACTCAGGACGTCATAAAGGACATTATCAATGACATCACCGATTACACCATCGATGACATGACTGCGCCATACACTAGGGCCAAACTGGCAATCATGCCAGGGTGCAGCTCTCCTTTGGCATCTTCCAGGTTTTGCCATAATGTGCCCAGCTAATCACATTGTTTGCCAAGGATTGGCATTGCCATCTTTTGCTAATGGACATACATTATGGCCCGTATACTGCCCTCATTTGCTAATGTATTTTCATAAATTGCCAGTGATTGCCCTCAATGACCAGCTACTCACACGTTTTGCTTGGCATTGCCATCTTCTGCCAATGTACTTACTGCCCTAATCTGCTGATGTATTTACATCAATTGCCAGTGATTGCCCTCACACGTTTTGCTTGGCATTGCCATCTTTTGCCAATGTACTTACTGCCCTAACCTGCTGCTGTATTTACATCAATTGCCAGTGATTGCCCTCGATTACCAGGTACTCACCCCTTTTACAAGGTATTGCTCTAACACGGTTTTACAATATCTAGGTGCTAGCTCTACGTTTGGGACAGGAAAAGAGTTAGGGGTCGTGCCCACCTGAGTACCAGCTACCATTACCATTCCCAGTGGACCCATACACACCAACCTGCCGAGGAACGTGTATGCAGGGCACAATATGCTCTTGTTTGCACTAGTGCGCTTTCACTTGTCCCATGCACAAGGGCCTTCTAGGCGCTGTGTGACGTGTGGGCAGCTTTCCGTGTAAGCAGCAAGCCCTGAGATGGGCTGGCATTGATGAGTGACGTAATGATCCTGGGGGCAAGTCACTGGGCCTCACCAGACCCGGTAATATCAGTCCATCGGCTGGTTTATTGCTCTTAGCACCCAGCATGCTTTCTGGGGTGCTAATGTTTTTTTTATTTATTTGAGTAACGACACGATTGTTGTTTCTCAACTTTTAAGAAAGTACAAAACAAAACAGATGTCACCATGATGTCACACGCAACAGGCGTGTGTCATCACAATAGCAGGTTCCTCTTCTCTCTGAAGAGAACCTTGCAGACATTAGGGAGAGGATGGGTTTGGTGGTCTGGTAAAGAAGGCCTGTGCATTTATTTATTTATTTTTATTTGTAAAGTGCCTAAGCTCGTGGGTGTCGTGGCGCTGTTGCAAGATCAGCTACACGCATTGTAAAGACAGGGGAAATACTTTAGATTTTAAAACATTTTAAACTGGGCTAGCGATGCATGCTGCCCAGGCTGCTGGCGGCCTCTCAGTCCGGCCGATGCCTGGGGCTTCACTGTGAGCAGTGAGCGAGTTGGAGGCACAGCAGTAACATGCAGCTGTTGCTTCATTTCAAGGTACACAATAAGGGGCTGGTTGCCAACTCCCCAGGCTCTTCTTTTTAGTTGTGGGCAGTACCTCGCAGCCACACGCCCCACTCCAGCTCATTGCTTGAAAGTGGTTAGTTGAGGGGTGGGAGAGCTTCAATAGAGAGTCGAGGTAGCTGCTCTGCTGCAAGGGTCCGACGACGCGCACATGTTCTGCTCTTTGCTGAGTTGGAAGCGAGAGGCAGGCGGTGGCTTTGGGGGTAGTAGAGTGATGCATTTTGGTGGTCTTGCCTGAGAAAGCTCGGCTCCGAGCCCTGGCACCTACGTGAATGCATGCAAGGAGGAAGGGTTTCGTTTGCTGGTTTGTTTTGGCCTTTTTATATAGTGCTAACATGCTGCCTAGCGGCAGTTTCTAGGCACTTTGGGATAGGTCAGCATGATGGAAAGCCCATAAAGGGCCTGTTACTTACAGCTAAATTGAACAAATGAGGGCATCGCGGGAAGTGTGCTGTGGCCCTGTGCGCCAGGCCCTTCACCCCAGGAATCCTGTTCTACATGCCAGGCATATGTGAGGCAGAGAAGATGCTCCCAACCGCGTGCCCTGCCCGGTGCCATCTCAACCATGTTAAGGCCACATCAGTGGAGAAGTTTCAAGTAACGTTTGAGAGGTGATGGCACTGTGAGGAATTCGACCATCCCGCATCCGGAGGGGCGTGCGCTCTCCTGGCCTTTTTGAATTTTTTATTTAAAGTGGAATGATGGTAGACCAACCTCAGGAAAACGTGAGGGGCTAATCCACACACATTTTCCTATGCCCACAGCACAAACTGTTGGCATTGCTAATGCGTGTTGTTTAATGTTGCTTTGGGAATGGTGAGATGGTGGCTCCCAGTTTCTCTGGGTATAATATGAACACTGTACGGTCCAACACCCTCCATGCTTCTGAGTGGGGTTGCCAGATGGCCCCATGTTATCGAGACTCCATTCCATAGTCCTGGGCTGCCACCGCTCCATGAAAAGCCTTCTGGGCGTTGTAGTGTTAGGACAATTCAATTGAATAGAATGGACAGCAGTAAAATCGAAGTAAAGGCAAAGCCCAGGGCTGGAGTAGGTGGTCCCGAGTGACATTAAGTCATCTGGCAGCAGCAGGGCATGGGTCTGCAGCACGTAGCTCTCCGGAGCTTTTGGACTACGACTCCCATGATCCCTCAGGATTGAATATGATGGCTAGAGATGATGGGCATTGTAGTGCACGGGGAGCCAAAGGTTTGCCGACTCCTGCTTCTGGATGTGCAGCGCATTCAGACAGTGGATTTAGGCTCTGATAAAGTGGTTCCCAGCAACTAAATAACGATGTAAAGCACGTCACATGGGCACCCGGCTCTGTGTGATTCTGCAGTCGCAGGTTCAAACCCTGCGAGCCCAGCCCGTGGGTGAGTTCTGTTCCCTTACATTGGGTAATAATAACCAAGTATTATTAAAGTCCTTATAATTCGCCCTGAAGCGTTATTTTTGAATGTGCTATTGTTATTATAATCAAGGCTTATGGCCTGCAGCGGGGGGTCATTATTGTGGAATAATGACCTGCCTGAAGCCGTTTCCCGAGGCTAAGCCGAGGGCAGTGAGTTGGGCAAGGTTCATTATTACAAGTGATAATTACCCCCCATCCCCTCACCCCCATATGTCTAAAAGGCTATTGACACATGGAGTTTTGCAACTAAAAAGTAAAACCTTTTTTTATTGTAGGAGGAAAGAGATAACACCCAGCTGTAACTTGAAATGTCACTGAAATGACACTGCAGCAAGTGGCAAACAACTTTACACGTGTGTTGTTTCATGGCCGTCTGTTAGTTTGATGAATTAAACTGCAGTACCTGCATTACACAGCACATGCTTTGCTGCTTGTTGAGCCGCGGATCCAGCCAGAATGCTTGGAGGATTTTAGGCTGCCTTCCAAGCACCGTGATTGGCTGTGAGAAAACATATTCTAATGTAGCATGTGGACCTTTGCCAGCAGCGTTGCTGATATGTGCATGCCCGTGTTGAAAGTATAAACCACTGGCGACGGTATGCTACGAGGGGAGGGGCATACAAGGACTGATTTAGGCCCAGGTGGGAGAGTTGTGGCGCTGTCGCTCCTTTCTGCCTTTTCCCATTGGATAAAGGGGGTGGGTACATTGCAACATGAGGTCAGAGGGCACTGTGACCATGTGACGTCAGCAGAACACTCAAGGCAACGCCAATGCAGTTCAACACCTTTAGACGTTAAAGTCTGAAAGTTGGAGTTTGGAGAAACACCGAAAGGTTGCCAGGGTCCGAGTTCCGCAAACTCCTGCGCAGGGTCCATCCAATTTGGGCTGGTTCTATAGTGGGTAGGCCGTGGCTAAACGGAAAGCTGATGGGGTCAGTAGTTCTCAGGGGTTTCCCCTGCCTTTCTGGTATAAAGGTTCATTCTTAGGGTAAATTCCCCGTCTATCCTGATCGCGCCTTGAAACACTTGTGTATAGGCGCGTTTCAAATGCCATATCATATCATGTCCTGTGCCTTCGATTTCTTAAGGAGAATGGGGTGGGAGGGATGCCCGAAGGATCCAGAACTCAAAAGGGAAAGGCATAAGGAAGGTGTCCGGGTGGAGAGCTAAGGAGGTAACCGCCAATCCTTGTCCAGGATCCCTAATCTAAACCACATAGTTTCAGGGTTATAGCGCCTAACTCGCTTCTGAACTCAGGTCACAGTCTCAGGAATATAGCACCCAGCGTACTTCTTGGCTTCTCAGTCCCAAGGATATAGCATCTAGCACGCTCAATGGTTTATTACTCTAAGGGATATAGCGCCAAGATCCCTTCTTGACTTCCCAGTCTCTGCGCTATAGTGCCCAGCAGGATTCCCAGTCTCTGCGATATAGTGCCCAGAAGGTTTCCCAGTCTCTGCGATATAGTGCCCAGCAGGATTCCCAGACTCTTAGTTATAATGCCCAGCAGGATTCCTAGTCTCTGCGATATAGTGCCCAGAAGATTTCCCAGTCTCTGGGATATAGAGCCCACCAGGTTTCTAAGTCTCTGGGATATAGCGCCCACCAGGTTTCCCAGTCTCTGGGATATAGTGCCCTCAATGCCTCCCAGACTCTGAGATATAGTGCTCATGAGGCTTCCCAATCTCTGGGATATAGCACCCAGCAGGTTTCCCAGTCTCTGGGTCATAGCGCCCAGCAGGTTTCCCAGTCTCTGAGATATAGCGCCCGGCAGGTGTCCCAGTCTCTGGAATATAGTGCCCAGAAGGTTTCCCAGTCTCTGAGATATAGCCCCCGGCAGGTGTCCCAGTCCCTGGGATATAGTGCCCAGAAGGTTTCCCAGTCTCTGGGATATAGTGCCCAGATGGTTTCCCAGTCTCTGTGATATAGCGTCCAGTGGGTTTCCTAGTGTCTGGGATATAGCACCACTGTGCTTCCCATACTCTTAGATATAGCACCCAGCAGGCTTCTCCGTATCTGGGATATAGCGCCAAGCAGGTGTCCCAGTCTCTGGGATATAGAAACCACCAGGCTTCCCAGTCTCTGGGATATAGCGCCCAGCAGGTGCCCCAGTCCCTGGGTATAGTGCCCAGCAAGTTTCCCAGTCTCTGGGATATAGCGCCCAGCGGGTTTCCTAGTGTCTGGGATATAGCGCCCAGCGGGTTTCCTAGTGTCTGCGATATAGCGCCCAGCGGGTTTCCTAGTGTCTGCGATATAGTGCCCACATGCTTCCCAGACTCTGGGATATAGCACCACTGTGCTTCCCAGACTCTTAGATATAGCACCCAGCAGGTTTCCCAGTCTCTGTGATATAGCGCCCACAATGCCTCACAGTCTCTGGGATATAGCACCCACCATGCTTCCCAGTTTGTGGGATATAGCGCCCATCAAGCTTCCCATCTTTGCAATATAATGCCCAGCAGGCTTCCCAGTCTCTGGGATATTGTTAATGTTAAAGGACATTTGTACCACACACTATCACCACCGGAGTGGTCCCTTGGCACTCTAGCGGCTCTGAAAGAGGGAGGGAAGGTGAGTTAGTGGGAGGAGGCTGGAAAAGTGCAAGAGTGCTGTGATAGGCTGTTGGCAGCCTCAGCCCGGTGGGTCCGTCGGCTGGGCCTGGGTGTATGCAGCCGGTAGTCGTCGTGTACTGATGTGCGTGTCTATGTGTGTTTATTGTTTTGTTGTTTCAGTGTAGTGAAGTTTGTGCGGTTTGTTGTGCTGGAGGTTTGTGGTTGTGTTTGGTTTGGAGTTTGAGAGGTGTATGCCGAGGAGGAAATTGTTAGTGGTATTGGTTAGTTGGCATCTATGTCCTGAATTGACCAGTTGGGCTCGCGTAATCTCACCCGATGGGGTGCTTGGTAGGTCCGCGCCCGTTTTGCATTCAAGGCCCCCTGAACATCTCGCTGCCTCCTCCGCCCGCTCCGTCAACAACCTTGCATGTTCCACACCCCCACCCACATGGCTAGTGCACCTGCCAGTGTCCATACCTCAGTTAGTGTGGTGATTAGTGGTATCTCGCCAGTTCCACCACCCAGTGGTACCTAGTTGTAGCTAAACAGGCAGTCAGGGATGGTAAGGATTGGCTGGGGTTGTTGCCTCCGTCTCCATGGGTCTCGCATGTGAACCACTTTGTCCGGCGTCACCCCTCCTGGTGCCCTGAGTGCATCTCAGTCGGTTCTGGGAGCTTGTCAATGTCCTTTCTCGTTTAGTCATTTTGTCTTACTGTTGTTTTGGTTTTAGTCTCTGGTATTGAAGAGCCAGGTTTTTAGTAATTTTCTGAATTTAAGGTGATCTTTGGTATTCCTTATTTCTTTTGGGATGTTCCAGGTTTTTGCGGCTAAGTGGTAGAAGGCGGTTCCTGTGACTTTTTTCTTGATGTAAGGTTTTAGTTCCAGGCGGATTTCGTTGGTTGACCTGAGGGGTCTCGTTGGCTTGTAGATTGTTATTTTCTTTTGTAGGAATTCTGCTCCTTGTCCGCAGATTGCCCTGTGCTTTATGCACATTGTTTTGAAGGTGATACAGTCTTTTACTGGGAGCCAGTGTTTTAGGGCAGGGGTGATGTGGTCTCTTCTGGATAGTTTGACGAGTAGTCTGGCTGCTGTGGTTTAGATCCGTTGTAGCTTCTTCAGGAGGTATTCCGGTATTCCGAGGTAGAGGCTGTTTGCATAGTCGATTCTTGACATGATGAGTGCGACGATAGTGTCACAACTCAAAGATATATTATCCAAGCTGTTGCAGATAACACACCCACTTTTGGGCGTTTCTTCACTCTTTGAATGCGAAAGTCTCCAACGTGATATGCAAAAGACTTTCCCCCCAAGAGCTCAGCCTGCAGAGACCAATTACACCTGTCAGGCCGGGGGCTTGAGTGAAAAGGCAGGAGCAGAAACAGCAGAGCTAGAGGAACAAAGAACAAAGCAATAGTTCAGAATATGCAGCCATGAAGTGCCGAAAAAACAGCAGACATCACCCACGACTACCCACTCTTACCTGCTCCGTGGAGAAGTATATCAGCAACCTACTAGTATTCAAATGAAGAGATGAGAACGGGATGCGATGAAGGAGGAGTGTACCAATATATATATATATATCAGGAAACCATTCCAAATGTTGAAGCAGCAAAGCGTCCCAAAAAGTGTCCAAAGCAATCCAAATGTTGAAGCAGCAAAGCGTCCCAAAAAGTGCCTGAAGCAATCCAAATGTTGAAGAGAGCAAAGTGTCCCAAAAAGTGCCCAAAACAATCCAAATGTTGAAGCAGCAAAGCGTCCAGAAAAGTGCCCAAATCAATCCAAATGTATAAGCAGCAAAGCGTCCCAAAAAAGTGCCCAAAGCAATCTAAATGTTGAAGCAGCAAAGCGTCCCAAAAGTTTACCCAAAAGGGTAGAACATAACAATCAAAACCCCTAGGAGTTCAGGGAGGAGATCGGAAGGAAAGGGCAATGAGAAGGGAATGAAAGGATGGAAATAAATAAAAAAACAAAGACCGGGGAGGCGAGCGTTAACCTAACGCGAGCGACCTTGAATTACAGAGTTCGAGAAATCAGGGCGTCACAACCGATGGGATCAGGAAATGGAAGTCGAGGTGAGGAAGCCGAGTTCCAGTGTTCCGGGGAATCAGCAGAGGGAGGCAGGCGTCGGGAGACCAAAAGGGGGCAAGGCTATAGCAAGGACTTGATTTGTGCGCCGGGTTTCAGGTTTAGACAAGAACAGAAGTCAGAAAACAGATGCTCGCAACTAACAACAGTTTAGGAGCACCCGATGTTTGAAACAAAAGCATTTAAATACGGCATTCACGGAAAGGACACAGCAACGTAGTACGTGCGTGTCACGTGACTACAAAAAAGAAATGATGGGATTTGCTGTATCAAGTAGCTCTGTGTGCCGAATAGACAGAATGAAACAGACGCCATGGCAGCCTCCAATTGTTACTAGGTACCCCTAGATGCCGCCAGTTGGAAAACAGGGACATGACAGTACCCCTCCGCAAAGGGCGGCTTCCTCTGCGCATGCGCAAGTGTTTCAACCAAAAAGCATGCAACAATCGAGGTGCATTCAAATTAGAGGCCGGTTCCCAGGTCCTGTCCTCTGGACCGTTCCCCTTCCAGTCAATCAGGTAAGACCTAACCCCGCGGCAGAGACGGGTGTCCAAAATGGCACGGACTTCATATTCATCCTCACCTCTGACATTGACCGGGGCTGGAACAACTGGTAACCGCGTACCAGGTACAAAAGGACGAATCAATGAGACATGAAACGCAGGGTGCACCCGCCAATGAGGTGGAATGTCAAGACGAACAGCAAGGGGGTTGAGACAATGTAGAATTGTGTAAGGTCCCACAAAACATGGCAAAAGATCCATTTACCCCGAATAGCCAATTGCTTCGTTGAAAGCCATACGCGGTCACCACGGACATAAGATGGGGCTGGTGAGCCCGCTTGTCGGCTTGCATCTTAGTGCAACGTTGTGCAGCTTGCAGATGTGTTAATACTGATTTACGAACTGTAAGCAGGGAATCTCTCATGTCTTTTGCTGCTGGGATCTGCTTCAAGGAAGGCAGAACAGGCGGGAGGGTCCTCAGATGTAGTCCATACAAGGCATAAAATGGGGAACAGCCAACCGGTGAGTGCCTGGAATTATTGTAGGCGAATTCAGCGGTACCTAGTACCGACAACCAGTTTTATTGATGTTGCAGACACAGGCAGCGGAGAAACTGTTCCATGGTGACATTTGTACGTTCAGTCTGGCCATCCGTTTGAGGATGGTAGGCCAAGGACAAGAGTGCATCAATACCCAAGGAGGAGGTGAGAGCGCGCCAAAAATTCGAAGTAAATTGAGACCCTCTGTCGGAAATTAGGACCGTAGGTAGTCCAAAGAAACGTACCACTTGGTCAAAAATCAAGCTAGCCAATATGGGAGCAGTAGGTATACCCGAGCATGGTATAAACCGAGCCATCATGGTAAAGACATCAACCACCACAAGGATTGTGGACATGCCTCTGATCAAGGGGAGTTCCACCACAAAATCAAGGGTAACCATATGCCACGGATGCAGTGGTAAAGGCATACTCATTAAAAGACCTACGGGTTTGCCCGGCTGTCTCTTGCATTGTGTACATATAACACACTTAGAGACGTATTGTTCAGTATCTTTCTTCATGCCAGGCCACCAGCACCACCGGTGCAGTAGATCATCGGTTTTAGCTTGACTGGGATGGACTGCTAACAGGAGATCGTGGGACCATTCTAAAGCTTTCTGTCTGGTTTGGTTGTCAGGTAGGTACAATAGCCCATAAACATAGGGAAGGCTGGTGATAAGCTCGGCATCCAACTCCTTAAGAACAGAAACATGATCCTTGGCCCATCTCCTTAATCCGTCTATAAGTGACGGAGATACCGAACAAACACACACAACAGCACTTGAGGGCAATACCGGTGGTGTTTGCTTTTTGCTGTCCATGTCAGTACCGATGCTGGATAAAGCATCCGCTTTTCCATGTAATGGACCAGGGCGATACGTCACTATGAAATCAAACATAGTAAAGAATAAATGCCAACGTATCTGCCTGGCGTTGGTACACTTCACATGAGACAGGGCCTGGAGATTTCAATGGTCCGTATACACGGTTATTGGATGTCTTGCACCTAAGAGATGGTGCATCCACTCTTTGAACACCACCTTGATTGCCAGTAGTTCCCTTTCCATGATTGTATAGTTGCGTTCTGCTGATGTAAATTTCCGAGAATGAAAGGCCACTGGATGTAGGCGTTGAGTAGCGGGCCATATCTGTGATAGGATGGCTCCTACCGCAATAGCGGAGGCATCTGCTTCCACGATGAACAGAAGAGATGGGTTGGGGTGCTGCAATACAGGAGCGGTAGTAAAAGCTTCTTTCAGATTCCGAAATGCAGAATGCGCTTTGTCATCCCAAAGGAAAGGAACATTAGGACTGGTCAACCGGGTCAATGGGGCTACAATTTCAGAAAAGGAGGCGATGAAACGCCTATAAAAATTCGAAAAGCCCAAGAAGGATTGAAGAGCTTTCACCGAGATCGGGACAGGCCAGTCCAATACTGCCCGAACCTTGGAGGTGCACATGAGCACTCCCTTCTTGGATATTTGAAACCCCAGGAACTCAACGGACGACGCATGGAACACACACTTCTCCAGTTTTGCATAGAGGTAGTGTTCACACAGACGGAGTAGGACAGAATGCACATGTTGTATGTGTTGAGAAATGGATTCCGAGAATATCAGGATGTTGTCCAAATAGATTACGACATAACAATCCAGCATATCTCTGAAGATGTCATTTACAAAATGCTGGAATGTAGCCGGGGCATTGCGAAGCCCAAAAGGCATTACGCAATATTCATAGAGCCTGAACTTCATCTTAAATGCGATTTTCCATTCATCTCCATTTTGCATCCTCACCAAATTGTATGCTCCCCGCAAGTCCAACTTGGTGAAGACAGTGGAGGAGGTCATTTTATCGAGAAGTTCTGTGATGAGCGGTAACGGATACTGGTTTTTAACCGTGACTTTGTTAATGGCACGATAGTCCACACACGAGCGTAGGTCCCCTTCCTTCTTTGGAACAAAGAATTTTGGGGAGGCTGCAGGAGAGCGAGATGGACGTATGTGTCCCAAACGCAAGGCATTGTTCACATAGTCTCGCAGATGTTCCTCTTCCTTCTGAGTGAGGGAATAAATACGACCATGTGGTATTACTGCTCCGGTTATTAAATTAATGGGGCAGTCATAACACCTTGTGGGGGCAGTTTTTCTGACAATCCTTTGTCGAACACATCAGAAAACTCCTGGTATTCCACAGGGAGTTTAGGGTCTGGACTAGAGGATGTGGCACTAATGGAAGGGAGACTAGCCACCATTGCCAAACACGGAGACAACGCTGCTACATCACGGGACTCAAGACAACTTTGTATGCAAAAAGAGGAAGAGAACCGCACTCTTTGTTCAATCCAGTCAATTACAGGATTGTGTGTTTCCAGCCAAGAGAGACCAAGAATGATGCCGAATTGAGGGGCAGAAATAAGGTCGAAAGTGATGGATTCTGAATGATCTTGTGGGTGGACATCTGTAGCGGACCTGTTTGTTCCGTTACCTGTCCAGATACTAGACAGGAACCACCTACCGCATGTACTTCCTTGGGTCTTGCTTTGGAAACTACAGGTAGTCCGTAACGTTCGGCCAAATTGATGTCCATGTAAGTCCCACTAGCTCCTGATTCAATCATAACGGGGTTGGTAAAGGCTATGATGCCAGGAGCATTGAAGCACATAGCAAGGTAAATGTGCAAAGACGGGAAACAATCACCCGAACCCTGGATCATTTTACTCGTCCGGAAGGCCCGGTTTAAGGAAGAGTCCTGGCATTTCCCACCACCTTGGTGGGTCTTTTAGGATACAAACGAATGTAATGACCTGACTGGCCACAATAAAAACATAGGTTATTCACCATACATCTTTCTCGTTCAGCTTTGGATAATGGGCCCCTGATTGCCCCTATTTGCATGAGTTTGGCCTCTCCATGGAGAGCAGGAGTAGCTCCATCTGGTCGGGACGAGGTGCGAATATCGGGATACCGACGTTCGCCACGTCTTTGCCGAAGTCGAGCATCGACTTGCAAGACTAAGTCCAGTAATTTAGGAAAACCAGATGGAAGAGCGGGTACCACGGATAGAGCATCTTTCAGGTCGTCTGACAGTCCTTTATAGAATACGTCTGCTTTCTTCTGTTCCGGCCATGTGGTTTCAGCCGCTAATTGGTTAAAGCGGGCGAGATAAGTCAAAAGATCCGTCTTGCCTTCACTAATAGCCAGGAACTCCAGATCCGAGGTCTGTGCTTTGTATCACATATCGAAAACACTGTTCATGGCTTGGATTAAAGTATCAAACTGATACAGAGCTGGGTCATTTGCTTCCAGCAATGGATTAGCCCACGCTGCGGCAGTGCCACCCAGGTGGGAAAGAACAAATGCCGCCTTTGTAGTAGCGTCTGGAAACGCCAAGGGACGACAAAGGAAATGCAGGCGGCACTGGTTCACAAAAGTCCGGTATGCTTTGGGATCACCCGAGAAGCGTTCCGGTGGAGTCAAACGGAAAGGCCCAGGAAGGGCAACCGGGGCTGGAGACAGAAGTGGTACTGGGATTACAGGAGGAGGTGCAGCAGCAGCGGCAGCACCAAACTCCTCGTCATGGGGTAATGGCTGCACAAAGTTCTGTAATACATCCATGCGTTGATGTAAAGTCACATGTGCAGATGCCATATAGGTACGTTAAGCAGAAAAGGCCTGCATAAGGGCTGTCATTGGATCAGCTGCAGCCTCCATAACAGATAGGCGTTAATAGGCTCCTAAATCTGTCACAACTCAAAGATATATCATCCAAGCTGTTGCAGATAACACACCCACTTTTGGGCGTTTCTTCACTCTTTGAATCTGAAAGTCTCCAACGTGATATGCAAAAGACTTTTCCTCCAAGAGCTCAGCCTGCAGAGACCAATTACACCTGTCAGGCCGGGGGCTGGAGTGAAAAGGCAGGAGCAGAAACAGCAGAGCTAGAGGAACAAAGAACAAAGCAATAGTTCAGAATATGCAGCCATGAAGTGCCGGAAAAACAGCAGACATCACCCACGACTACCCACTCTTACCTGCTCCGTGGAGAAGTATATCAGCAACCTACTAGTATTCAAATGAAGTGATGAGAACGGGATGTGATGAAGGAGGAGTGTACCAATATATATATATATCAGGAAACCATTCCAAATGTTGAAGCAGCAAAGCGTCCCAAAAAGTGCCCAAAGCAATCCAAATGTTGAAGCAGCAAAGCGTCCCAAAAAGTGTCCAAAGCAATCCAAATGTTGAAGCAGCAAAGCGTCCCAAAAAGTGCCTGAAGCAATCCAAATGTTGAAGCAGCACAATGTCTCAAAAAGTGCCCAAAACAATCCAAATGTTGAAGCAGCAAAGCGTCCCAAAAAAGTGCCCAAAGCAATCCAAATGTTGAAGCAGCAAAGCGTCCCAAAAGTTTACCCAAAAAGGTAGAAAATAACAATCAAAACCCCTAGGAGTTCAGGGAGGAGATCGGAAGGAAAGGGTAATGGGAAGGGAATGAAAGGATGGAAATAAATTAAAAAACAAAGACCGGGGAGGCGAGCGTTAACCTCACGCGAGCTCCCTTGAATTACAGAGTTCAAGAAATCAGGGCATCACAACTGATGGGATCAGGAAATGGAAGTCGAGGTGAGGAAGCCGAGTTCGAGTGTTCCGGTGAAGCAGCAGAGGGAGACAGGCGTCGGGAGACCAAAAGGGGGCAAGGCAATAGCAAGGTCTTGATTCGTGCGCCGGGTTTCAGGTTTATACAAGAACAGAAGTCAGAAAACAGATGCTCGAAACTAACAACAGTTTAGGTGCACCATTTGCTTGAAACAAAAGCATTTAAATACAGCATTCACGGAAAGGACACAGCAATGTAGTACATGCGTGTCACATGACTACAGTAGAGGGAATGATGGGATTTGACGCCGCCAGTTGGAAAACTGGGACATGACAGATAGTGAGTGTTTTGTGTGTGAAGGAGAGGAAAGGTAGTATTTTTCTTGCCGTGTGGAGGAGGAAGAAGCATTTCTTGACTGTTGTGTTTATTTGCGGTTCTAAGGTTAGGGTGTTGTCCATCAGGACTCCCAGATTTTTTACTACCTTAGACGGTGATGGTGCGGTTCTCATTTCCGTTAGCCACAGGATGGCGGTTTCCTTCTCTTGGTCTTTGGATATGATCATGATTTCTGTTTTTCCTGGGTTGATTTTCAGGTTGTTGGCATTCATCCAGTTGAAGACTTCTTTTAGACAGTCGGTTAGGTTTGAATGATCGGCTGGGTGTCTTTGATTTTGTAGATGATTTGAGTATCGTCGGCGTAGTTATAGCATGTGATGTTGTGTTTCTTGAAGATTCTGATAACTGGGGTTTGGTAGATGTTGAAGGACAGTGGTGATAATGAGGATCCTTGTGGCACTCCACAGTCGTTAACTCGTGGGGTGGATTTGAAGGGTTTAATCCAAACGGTTTCTGTTCTGTCTGCTAGGAATGATTTAGTCCAGCTTAGCACTGTGTCTGTTTTGCCTATGTCTTCTAGTCTTTTGGTTAGGGTGTCATGGCTGTGTCGAAGGCTGCGGAGAGGTCGAGCAGAATAAGGGCTGATTTTGTGTTGGAGTCTGTGTTTGTTTTTAGGTCGTCCCAGATGGATAGTAGTGCTGTTTCTGTACCTCTTGTGGGTCTGAAGCCGACTTGAGCTTGGTCTAGCAGGTAGTGTTTTTCAACGTATTCTTGGGTTAGTTTGTATACGTAGGTTTCGAGGAGTTTTGCTGGGTAGGGGATGTTAGAGAGGTCATCTACGTCGCCGCATGTGTTTTTTAGAAGTGGATTGATGTAAGCTGATTTGAAGATCCTAGGTATGGTTCCTGTTGCTAGTGATAGATTTAGAAGGTTTCTGTAGTATTCTGCTGGCGTTACTTGTGCGAGGATTGATTTGTAGATGTCCGGGGGACAGGGATCCATCGGTGAACCTGCTTTCTTGCTGTGTTTTACCAGCATTGTGAATGCCTCTGCTGATATTTCAGGAAAGTTATTGAGTTTGTGTTGCGGTTCTGAGATAGGTTTGTTTGGTTGTATGTTGCTGTTGGTCTGCCTCTGTTGGATGGTTTGTCGGATGTCATTGATTTTTTTTTAAGTGGTCTGCAAGGTCATTGCAGAGTTTCTTCAAGGGGGTTGGGGTGTTGTCAGGGGTTAGGGTGTTGTCACAGCCTGGTGGGTTTCTCATTTCTTTAATGATGTGAAACATTTCTTTTTGTGTGTTGGTGGCATTGGTGATTCTGTCATTATAATGCCTTCTCTTTGCCTTTTGAATTTCCTTCTTGTATGCACGGATTTGCTTCCGGAACAGTGTTTTTTTGTCTTGGTTGTAATCTTTTCTCCATTCAAGTTCCATCGTTTTGTTTTCCTTTTTCATGGTGCTTAATTGTGGGGTAAACCATTTAGCCATTGCTCTCTTTTTTGATGGTGTAAATGGTTTTTCCAGGGCTATCTTGCCAATTTTATCTTCAATCCATTTGTGTAATATCTCTGCTTTCCTGTCTAGATCAGCTAGCTCTAGTTCTGTTGTTGAGGGTTTGGTTAACTCCAGTTGTTCGAATAGGTTGCTTTCTTTGACGTCTTTCCAGTTTCTTTTTGTGGTGGTTGAGAGTTTAGGGGGTTGGATGCAAACCTGCGTAGGCAGAGTGATTACGAATGGGATGATGAGATGGTCGCTCCACAGTCTTTGTATTGGTGGTGCCATGGTGATGAGTTTTTCCTCGGCGAAAATTGCATCCAGAGTGTGTCCTGCCGAGTGTGCTGCCCCTTTTACTAGTTGTTGTAGTTTCATGGTGGTGAGTTGTTCAGTCAGTGAGTTTTGGGAGTTGGCGTGATTGTCTTCGAACCAGATGTTGAAGTCCCCCAGGATGATTAGGTGTTCGTGGTTGATGGCTATGTTGGTGATGGCTTCTATGAAGTTGTCGACGAAGGATGCATCATAAGTTGGAGGTCTGTACACCAGGATGAATGTGATGTTGGTTTTTGGGCTCGCTGTTAGGTGTATGACCATGGATTCGCAGTTGAGGATGTTGAGTGGTTCGTCTGTTCTTATTTTTAGGTGTTCTTTGAATGCTATTGCGATCATTCCTCCTCTTTTGTTTTTCCTGTTTATATGAAGGCATTTGAAGTTTGCTGGAAGGCAGCTTTCGAGCTTGATTTTGTAGTTGTCGTCCAGCCAAGTTTCTGTGATGAATAGGATGTCAATACCATTGTCATCGAGTAGGTCGAAGATCTGTGTAGAATGTTTTGACATGGATCTTGCGTTTATTAGATTGCAATGGAGTTTGGAAGTGTAGTTTAGTTTGGCTTTTCTTGTTAGGGTCGTCCTCTGATCTTGTTGAGGTGTAGGTTTCGGGTTGTCGGCATCCTCGAATAGCTCTTCTAGGTTTTGTCTTGGGTTTTTGTTTTCATCTGGTTCGTCTCCCAGGGCTTGCGGTTGTCGATTGGAGGTTCTTCTAGTTTTGGTGATGTAAGGTGTTATCGCTTCGGTCGTGTGTTTGTTGTTTCTGGTGGTGTTCATCCTTTTTCTTCGTGATTTAGTTAGGTTGTTTAATGTTGTGGTTCTGGCGTTGCGTTGGTTCGGTCTGGTGAGCCGTTCTCAGCGAGGTATGGAGTTAGGTAGGGGGATTTGTCTCTTCTCTGAAAGTTGGTTCGATTTTTGATCCTGTCTGTGGGGGTGTGTTCTGTTGTTGCGGTTCTTAGTTGCAGTTCCGGAGTGTTTGTTCTTTCTTCTCTTCTTTCCCTCAGGGTGGGTCGTTTGTGTGGCATTCTACGATTCCGAGTTGTTTAGTCTTTAAAATTAGTTGATTAAAATGTCCAGTTGGTTATGTTTTTGTCTGGTTGTCTTGTGGTGTAGTACTTGGTGTGGATGCTGTCTTCTACCGGTTTTAGTCTTTGTCTGTAAGTGGTATTTCCAGCTGATGTTGCCTATTCGTTCAGTCGCTGTCTTGGTGGGGGCAAGGGAGGTGGTTAAGGGTTGTATAGTTGGTTGTTAACGGTGGCTCTCTTTAGTCTTTGGGGGTCATTACGACCCTGGCGTTAAGGGTTTAACAGCGCCGTAAAAGCTGTCGGCGCCACTAAACCCTAAACGCCTGATTACGAGGTCCCTTTGCAGGACCCGACCTTAATGGCTGGTTTTACCAGCCGTTAAAGTAGGGTGCCGCAAAGGGACCTCGGTGCTAATTACGGTACCGCAATTTGCTGTACCGTACTTAGCGCCTTCCCCAGTCCCATTGAGCCCTATGGGGCAAAAATGGGAATGGGCAAGGGCCATGGTGAAATGGGGAAATACCGCCCGCCAACCTTAGAATGGGGCGGTATTTCCCCATTCCACCATGGCGGACTCGTTACAACACCAGCACCACCCCAACACCGGGGTGGGGATGAAGAAAGCAAACAGAAAAAAAAAGTTCCTACTAAACATTGAGACATTCTCGTGCAAGTGCTATAACGAGAAAGCAGCGGAGAGGGTGAGGAGGGAGTGTGGGAGAGGGACAGGGGTGAGCAAGACAAACAAAACACATTCCTACTAGGCCACGAGCTATTCAGATCGTGCAAGTTCTGAACATGAAGGCAGGGGAGAGAGGGAGGAGGGGAAGTGCAGGTCGGGGAGGGCGAGGAATGGAAGTGGAGGGGAAGAGAACGGTACATTATGTGCAAGTGAACAGGTTCAGACATAGCGCAAGGCTGGAATGAAGAACAAATGGAGTGGGTGCAGCACATTGGGAAAGCCTCATAACAAGATAACAATGATGGTCCTACAAGGCCTTGTGACATTCCAATCGTGCAATTGCAGTAACAAGAATTGCGAGGGAGAGGGGGGTGAAGGTCTGTGTGAATTGCAAAGTCTCGGGTGAAATGGGAAGGGAAGTGCAGGGTAAAGAGGAGAGAGTGCAGGTGAAAGGGGGCATAGATGAGGGGGGGGGCACAGGGGTTAAGCGAGTGCTAAGGGGAGGCCAGAAGGGCATGTGTCAGGGATTACATGGGGTGCAGGTGGTTGAGGGTCCATATGCAAGTGCAAGGAGGGGGGTGGATTGGGTGTGGGGATCTTGGTGCCCTGTAGAACTCAGAGGGAACCAGGTAGCCAGTCACTGCGGCAGACAGGGGTGTTAGCAGGGGAGAGAGAGAGGGAAGGAAGAAGAGAAAAGGAGGGTGTTGAGGAGCTTCAGGAACTTAAGGCGATCCAGCTCCAGCCTGAGAGGGGCAGAGAGGCCATTCCAGAGGGAGGCTGCTGCGGAGGAGATAGGTCTACCCCGCGCCCCCTGCTTAGAGAAGCGTCTGATCTGCAGAGAATTGGAGCTATAAGACCAAAGGGCTCTAGCAGCGAGGTATTTAGGGAGGGAGAGTTGGATGTCGCGGGGTCCCAGGCCCCAGAAAACCTTGTGTATGATGCAGAGGGTCTTGGACTTGATCCTAGCAACAACCGGGAGCCAGTGGAGAGATTGTAGGGCTGGAGAGATGCTGTCCCTGGATTTTAGGCCAAGGATAAGTCTCATAGTCCTAGTCTGGATTAGATGAAGGGGGTAACGGGAGGATAAAGGAAGATTGACGAAGAGGCTGTTGCAGTAGTCCAGCCTAGAGAGGACCAGAGCTCTAGAGATGCTGGGCCTCATTATGGGACTGGCCGTAACTGTGCTGGTGATACCAGTGGGTGGCTGCCGTTGCTTCCATGACAGTCTGCCTACTGTGGTTGCTGTGCCTGGCAGGTTCAGACCTGTCGGGCACGGCGGTTCCGGCAGGCACACCTGTAATATGCCTGTCTGGAAACAAAGGGGCCGGCTCCCTGGAAAGGCCAAATACCTTCCAAAGGCAGGCAATTAGCTATGAGAGGGGCTGGCTCTTGTGAGCAGCTTCGTAGCTGTAGACAGAATGGCAAGTGTGGCCGCCATTTTAAAGTGGTTGAGGCCTCTAGGGTTAAGCCCGGAAGCCCTGATGGGCTTACCGGTATAGAGGAATAGCCAAGTACCCCCACCTCAATCGACCCACCCCTTTTACCTGTATGCTGGGAACCAAAGTATGTGACGTATGCAGAACAGTTGAACCAACAAAGAGCAGAGCGTGGACTCTGTGCAGTACCCATAAGAGTACCAGTACCTAAGAGAATCTGGGAGCCAAGGTACCCATTGAGAAAACCATATCTTCAAGCAAAGAAATATGATGACCATTGGAATGAAATCCCTGAAGAAGCAAAGCCAATAAATGGCAAGGATGAATGGTAGTGTCGGTAACCATTGCCAGTTCTTGTTACATGGAGCTGAAGATGAACAACATAAAGGAGATGTAGTGACCACAGAGCGTGGATACTCTATAAGGCATTAAGAAAACAATAAGGATAAGTGATATCTTGGGATCAAGGTGAAGAAACTTGTGCCACAGAAACAGATGAAGATATCAAGTCATTTTACACATGTACAGATGCAGAAGAAACGCAAGCAGCAAAGTAATCATGAAGCTAGATCTAAGCTTATAGTAAATAGACTGCGGCAAGAGCCAACGTATAATACATAGGAATGAGAGAATTATGGATGTTTCCACTAAATGTATTATAACAGGTTAGACATGAGCAAAAGCCTCCGTTCAGTGTGTCGCAGTAATAAGCAAATTGAATTACAAGCAGAATATCAGCAAAAGACGAGGCTGAGTGAGCCAAGAAGCCAAGGTCTTATCAAAACTGGAGTGAACTGACTTTGGATACAAAATCGTGTGAAAGATCAAACCTCCTGTTTAAAAGGCATGAACATAACAAGGAAGACGTCAGAAGTCTAGTAGAAAATAATATTAAATACACAAAAAACGGCTCGATTTCATGGTTTCTAGCCACTGAAGTTGGATGAACGAGGTGGTCCCACCTAGACATGGAGGCAGGCTGTGCTTCTCACTCCCTACTTTTCTCAGAGCTAAGAACCCTCTCAAGAATGAATTTCAAAAGCCTAATTGACAGCAGACCACTAAGGTAATGATGGATTGATATGCTAATTGTTGGGAAGCTAAAGTTAAGGCAACTTCCCCAGCACCTGGACGGCCAGCCTGCAGGCTGCTAACGTAGGTGGAAAAGTACCGAAGGAGGATAGAGTGCCAAACCATTTGTAGAGGACCTGCATATGTAGGGGTCCTATAGTGTGTAAACCAATGGGACGTCGTGTAGTTTGTGACGTTCATAGTGGTCATTTTGAAGGGAGGGCTTAGTTGCCCCACCTGATGTTGAGTAACCAATCACATAGTTACACTTTTTTAGACTAGTATGGATCATATACTTAGATATTCGCTCAGAACCAATAGCCCATGCTTATACGTTTTTGTAGTTTACCACGTAGGATGACGTTAGTACACATGTGATTCAGCCGTCATTGATGACACATTTTGTTTATAAAAGTACTGTTCTTTTCTTAAAGTACTTTGAGTCTGAAGATCGAGCGATTGCATTGATGTTCGTTGTGCTCCCTCTTTTAGATAATTGATATTAAAACAGTTTGCATGTTGTCAACTTCCCGAGTCGGCTCCATTATTGATGTATGAGTAAGACCTCCATCCACATCCATTTCGAGGGTAATTGTTGCTCATCAAAGGATCTGGGCTATCCAGTTCACCTTCAGTGCTCCCTCATTGTCTGTATTACAGCTGGGATCATGGTGGGTTGAGGCAGGCACAGTGATGGAAAGGGGTGCCATGGGATCTGGCCCCTCGATGGCGATGGTCATCAGTTTTGAGATGGCTGGGGGTAAAGGAGGGAAACAGGGAAAATAAAGAAGTGTCATCAGCAAAAAAGGTGATAGTGAAAGCCAAAGGGTGATATACGTTTTCCTAGTCCACGGGTGTAGAAGGGGAAAATAAGAGATCCAAAGGGTCAGTGTTTTGCGAGTTCCAAGAGATTTTAAAGGAACAACCTTCCAGGAAGAAGGCAATCCCGGTGAGAACAGATTTGTGAAACCCAAGTTCCCAAAGAGTGAGGGAGAGAGAGAAGTGAATGGCGCTGTTGAAAGTGGCAGAGAGGTCCAAAAGGATGACAATAGCATAGGGTTTGCCAGAGAATGTTGGCGACGTGCTTGAGTCCAGTCTCGGTGGAGTGTTAACTATGGAAGCCTGATTGAAGTGGATCTCCAGGGCCATTATCTTCAATGTGATTAGTGCTCTAGTTGAAGACCACACACTCAGAGACCTTTTAATAATGGGGAAGGAGGAAACTGGGTGACAGTTTAATGAGAAGTTTGAGTCAGCCGAGAGTTTCTTCAAAAGGGGTAGGGTAGCTGAATATTTGAAGGAGGTAGGGTCTAGCAGAGAGAGAGCAAGAGGTGAAATGGCTCTGAGAGGTAAAAACAGGAGATTGGGCCTACGCCTTTCACTGCTTGAGGAGCAAATGGGTCGATAGGAGTGATAAATGGGTTGGCAGTGGAAAAGCAAACTTTGGAGGTTTTAGAGGAAAAGCAGTCAGGAAAGTCATTAGCAGAAAGGGAGGAGGCGAAGGATATTGGCTAGGGAGGTGTGAGCAAAGCGCAGAGGATAGATGAACTTTAGGGTGGACGATTGCAGAGGGTGGAGATTAGGTTGGTGATATGGGAGGATTTGCAGAGTCCAGTCAGTGGAGTGCTGAGCGGAGCAGGGGAATTTGTGTAGGCAAGGAGTGGTGCTGGGTTCCTGATTTATGTCAGAGTCGTGGGTCACAACACATTTGTTTTGAGGTTCTGGATCTCAGGGGGTGTTCCAGGGCTGAGGACAGGGACGAGAAGTTGGGAATGTGCACCCAAGATGGTTTTGCTCAGAGCAAAGGTCAGAAGGATCACTCTCAATTTTCCACAAATGTATTTCATTGGTTTTGCTATTCACGTTTCCACTCCATTTGCACTTGAGGGCAGCTGGAGGTGGTCCACTCCCATGCAATATACTCCATGCAATATACTCCATGCAATATACTCCCATGAAACACTTGTGTACTGGCGCGTTATAAATGACTTATCATATCATATCTTAGCACCCAATATCTTTAATATGCTTGTAAGCGGTTCTCTTCAGCACACAACTGTGTGATCAGCCTGGATCGCTGTCCCATTGGGGTGTAAATGGACCCCCTTCACATTGCAAATGACTGAAGCATACCCTACATTTTCTGCCGCTCCAGGTATGAAATCGGTCTGCGCAGCGCCGGGGGGGTGGTGGGTTATGAAAGCCTCCAGCCCCCTTTCAGTCGGAGGCACTCGCTGCAGCCAGTACAAGGAGCAGAGACCTATGACAATGAGATGAGTCACTGGCCAATGGGCATCTGATGAACTAAAGGAACTGAGAGTATGGCGAGTGTAGCAGATCCTAAAACCTATGGACTCCCTGCAAATCCCTGTGGGACCTCACAGAGACTAGAGTCTACAGTCATTTGCCCGAGTGGGCCCTGCAGACCGGAGGAGCAAAGGAAAAGACTGTCCAACACTGTGCTCTCTCACTACTCTTGAATGACCATACTCCACTTTCCAAGGGAGTGAGATTAGACAATAGGTTTCCCATTCATATACTTTGGTGGCACTCAGACAGGAAGCGCATGTGCTACCACAGTGACTCTATGCAGGAGGCGAGATGCTAGTCCCCTGTTTAGTACAATGGTGTGGTCCACTGTCTCAAAGACAGAGGATTGGTCAAGCATGATTAGCATGCCGGTGGAGCCCCGCCCCTCCCCGCAGGCTCCCGTAGCTGATCCTGTACTGCAACCACGGTTACGGCATGCTTACGGTTCTGTGCCGCGGGTGGATACCAGTCTGTCAGGGGTCCAGTTTGTTGTTGGACTCTGTTGGTGCCTAGAGTGGTGCTGTGATGGTTATCTACAAAGTCTTGGAGTTCAGCAGCAGCCCTGCAGGCAATGTTGGTATCTTTGACATCCAGGGGTTCTTCTTAGGGGTGTGTGATCATGGTGTGTTTGAGGGCTTTGGGTACTTGTCCTGTCTGTACCAGGCTGTTGGTGACTGCAGAGGTGATTTTTATGTGGAGTACGGGTGGGCTTCTTCACACAGTCCTTGGCAGAGGTTACACCACTCCAGGCCTGGTTTGAGCTCCTTTAGAAGTGGTTGTCTGTCAGTAGCATGTCCCTCTGAGAACAGGATGCTATTTACTGTGTTGCCCCCCTGGCTTTGGTTCAATGAGTCGGAACCCTTCTATGTCCTGGCGTTTAATGTCCTAATGATCTGCACATTTTCTGTGAAAAAGGCTAAGTTGTTGCAGGGATCTAGCTGTTGTGGGTGTGGTAAATTGTGGTAAATTGTGGTGAGATGAATATCATCATAATACTGTATTGGCCTCAGAAGTCACTGAGGTGAGAACCTGGTCACTCTAAGCGAGGGGTTTATCCTCTTCTCAAAAGTAATAAACACTGATTTAATAAAAATCAATTAAGGTATAAATTCACTGTTTAGAGAAACTGATAATACAATCAGATACACATTGTTTTAACTAAATAGTTTTATAAATCTATTTATAACACATGGATATCAAGCCAAAACTCAATGAATTACAACATTCAGTCATTTACATTTTCACCTTCTTGATGGGTTTATGCAAAGAAAAACATGTAATTAAAAAAGACAAAATTGTCTTCAGCACAATACAGTAACATTCATGTATTGATCTGTCAACATTTCCATTATACTACACGGCGTGCAACTAGATAAGCACAGTCAGGTGGTCAGTCAAAAGGCCGAAAAAAAAATATCAAATGACAAAAATCTCTAAAAAAAAATCTCGAAAGAAAATGTGAATTTTTTATTTATTTATTTATATGTATTTTTGGGGTCAGGTAAGTAAAAAAAAGGGGTAAAATAAAAAAAAATGAAAAAAGGGGGTTTGGGGGGAACCCCCCATTTCGAAAAAAAAGTGTTGAAAAACAATTTCGATTTTTTTTTTTTCGATATTTTTTGGTTCAACCTTTTTTTTCGATATTTTTTTTTTCGGTCTTTTCACTATAAACCGCACAGTCAATACATCACAATACCCGTTGCGGGGTTCTGTGCCCCCTTCTTCAGGTGTAGATGTTACTGTTATTTCATTACTGTTAAAGAAAAAAGACAAAAAATCACTAAAATGTATTCCTCAAGTTGAACACTTACGCACATGTCAGGGTGATAACATCCTTTTACTGACCTTAATGGACAGAATTGAGTCAACCCTTTGGGATGTTAGCTGCAAGAATTCTGTAAGCAAACGTCCCAGGATCTGAAAAATATGATCCATATTGTCTATGTGATATATTGTTTATAATACAAGTATGGTGAATAATCCTAAAGTAGGACAAAAATAAAAAATAATACCACATACTTGGTCCAAGTGGTAATGCTGTCCACAATATCAGCACCATTTGCTTGTTTATTTTTTAAGGAACTTTATTGTATTTTCAAAGATCCACCCACAAGAGGATCTTAGCAAAGGAACCCGCTCCAGCAAATAACTTGAAGGAATCTAGACTTCCTAGGAAACAACGTGGAAGACCTCAAAGTGGAGCGGAAGAGACAAAGAGGAGCAACAGGAAGAAGGGCTTGTGGGGTAAATGAGGCTGCACCACTTTCAGCAGCTCCCTTGGGCTATTTTTGGCAATTTGTATTCAACCAGAGAAGTGACATTTATTGGCGGTGAAGATGGCAGTGTGGTGCCTTGTTCTTGTGTGTTTGAGTTTGACGATGCACCTGGAGACCCTTGGCTTGCCGCTAGGTCAGTTATAGCTTGCACATACTTTCTTAGGTTGAAGGGTTTCTGAGAACTAGGGCATTTTCTGGAGGTGGCATTTGACCCTCTGCATGGATGTGCAGGATTCCAGAACATGGAATACATTGTATGACTAAGTTGCGCGGTGCGAGTCTGTGACGGAACCCGGGTTGAGTTGTGCTCAGTTATCTTTTGAGGCATCCTTGACTAGGCTAGATAGGAGCGTAGGTTCTGGTGTGTCCTTTCTGGGTCTTAAGGGTTCTAGGTGGTGTAGGTTGCTTAATGGGGAACAGGAGGAAAGTATGGTCCTATCAGATGACAGGAAGTGAGAAGATTGATAATAGTTCCTGCCTGTGTTGGAGTACAGTGTTCAGGCAGTGTCCCTGGTGGTGCCGGTGCCTGGACACAATTGCTGAGTGTTTCATTTTTTGAGAATCTCTTTAGGTGAGCAGGTAGAATTACCCTCTGGGCAGGTATGGATATCTCTAGTGATGAAGAGGGGATTAGAGAGGGTTTCTAGTCAAATGGTCGACAGACAAATGGTCGACACAATTTGGTCGACAGGACAAATGATCGAATTTTTTTTTAGTTATATATATTTTTTAGGTTTTCGTTTAGGGAAAAAAAGGGGTTTTTAGAAAAAAAAAGGGGGTTGGGGGGACCCGACCCCCCCAAAATAAAAAAAAAATGTGAAAAAACAAAAACAAAAAATTCGACCATTTCACCTGTCAACCTTTTGGTGTCGACCATTTGTCCTGTCGACCATTTAGATTCCACCAGTTGACCTACAACCATTAGAGAGGATATGATAAGATCAAGGGTGGAAGATGAGCCTTACTAAAGCTTTAAATGGGCTTCCAGAGCGATGGCAGGTGATGATTTTGTTAATTCTGGGGATGTACCAGTCAGTTCACGACTGGTGATCTGGGGTGTTTGTAGATGGGGAGGTGTAGGGACTTCCCGCGGATGATGGCTACCCCTCCTCGTTGCCCAGTGGATCCGTTGGTGTGGCAAGGGAATAATTGCCAGGGACAATGTTGTCAAAGTTGGTGGTGGAGGTGTCTGTCAGCCATGATTCTGTGATGAGAAATATGGCGGACATGACGTCATAAATTTTTCAGGTGTCTTGAAGGAGTGATCCTGCCTTGATGATGCGGC
Source organism: Ambystoma mexicanum (assembly GCF_040938575.1). NCBI lineage: Eukaryota > Metazoa > Chordata > Amphibia > Caudata > Ambystomatidae > Ambystoma > Ambystoma mexicanum. The sequence continues at coordinate 1,630,800,839 of NC_090932.1, forward strand.
AGGGAATTGCCTTCGCAGCGTCTTCCCACTCTGTGTTTCTTGACGGATCGTTGGGTGGTCTGTTAATGGCAACGGGTCCCGGCGGAAGTGTTGACTGCGGTCCCTTAGGGAGTATTGCCAGTGTGGCGAGGATGGAAATTCTATGCTCGTTGGTGGAGAGCAGTGTCTAGAGGGGGCTGCGGAGTGGCTGCTGTGTGTGGTGGATTGTTGGCGGCATGGTGGACATTTGCGTAAAGTAGGGCAGCGTCATGACCTCTGTCAGAGCGGAACAATCTGAGCAGCTCTAAGAAAGGTTCGCCAATGAAATCGTACTTGTCTTTGTCCAGATTTTGCCATTAAATGTCTGGGATGGGGTGCAATGGGGGTACCTGTAGAAGATGGGAGATGCTGAGTTCGCAGGCCCTTCAATAACCAGTCAGCTGACAAGGAGGGCGGTGCCAGGAGCTGGAGTTTGGGAGGGCGAAAGAGGGTACACATTATTTTTAAATTTCAATGCAAGGAGCCAATCAAAGCCTTACAGAAAACTGTGGAAGCTAGCATTTCCTTTTGAGGTCACATGACCCGTGGGAATCTGTCAGCTGGCAGCAATGGGGCAGGGCCAAGTGCTGCTCAGGATAGAAAAGAGGGGACAACATTATTTTTACATTTCAAGAGTTGGGATCTGCGGATGCTTCTGCTGTTCACGATTAGCTGACTTCCGTTTGGGAGGGCACAGCACCTCGCTCGAGAAACCAATTGGTTGATAGGAGGTGGGCTGTACCAAGAGCTGCTGTGGAGGGAGCTCCTCTTTGCAAAAGGCCCATGGACAATACATTTGAGCACCCATCTCTCACCCCCACCCTCAGTATGCAGCCGATGTTCCCCTTGTCCACAAATAGAATGGTCTTATTGGTGAGGAAGAGAAGTGCCGCCTATGCTAATTACTAATATTATATATATTTTTGTATCTGTGTCTTTCTGTCTGTTTGTCCACTATAGAAATTATGGGGGAATCAGGGTCGGACTGGGACAAGAAATAGGACAAGACACCCAAATAAAAGTGGCCCACCCCTCGCCTCACAACCCTTGACCTTTGATGACATCACCGGAAGTGATGTCATTTGACCCCACCTAAAAGTGACATTCCGGTAAGCGCTGAAATACGACCTTTCACCCCTTGACAAAACAGGAAGTGGCATCAAATAGCATTGTCTAAGTACACTATGATAAATATGGTTATGCTTTCACTAATCTAATATACATTTCATACAAGAATGGATCACCATATGTATCCTTAATATCTGTATGTATAGATCCATATTGCAAGTTGCAGGTTTTAATTTTTTTTTTCCAAAACCGGCCCAGGAGTGGCCAGAAACTGGCCCCCACTCTACAAGGACGATTTTGGTCCAAAGGAGCATAACAGGGGTACCTTTTCATGAGGAATCTAATGGCGTGGTTGAAAGGTGTCGAAGAGGCGTCCCCTATGGACAAAACTGGAACTGTTGCTCGTTTACTTAATGAACGACCGACCGTAGCTATTTTACTAAAGAAACTTCCATGACAAAACATGTCAGTAAACATTTGTTTGATAAACAACCACAATAAAAGCTGCAAATGCAACAAACACAACTCCACGTAATCTGGAAAAATGAATACAAGAAGATCCGGAAAAATAGTTTAATCGACACTGAAGATGTACACATCCCCAGTGACAAAAAGCCTGTAATTCAATCATCAAACAACGCAAAGACGGCCCACATTTTGGAAAGTTGTCTGATGCCCGGTGTAAAGAGGCAGCCAGGGCAGCAGAGACAAGCAGCACAGACAGTTGAACACTGCCATCCAAGACCTCAAGCACTAGCAAGCAGACAGGTAGCACTCAGACAGCAAGACACTGCAGAACCGAGACAAGCAGACAAGATGCAGTTTTATGATGTTTGGTGTAAAGAGGCAGCCAGGGCGGCAGAGACAGTTGAGCAACGCCATCCAAGACTTCAAGCACAAGCAAGCAGACAGGCAGACTCAGACAGCAAGCCACAGCAGAACCGAGACAAGCAGACAAGATGCAGTTGTCTGACGCTCGGTGTAAAGAGGCAGCCAGGGCAGCAGAGACAGATGAACACTGCCATCCAAGACTTCAAGCACAAGTAAGCAGACAGGCAGCACTCAGACAGCAAGACACAGCAGAACCGAGACAAGCAGACACAATGCTGTTGTCTGACGCTCGGTGTAAAGAGGCAGCCAGGGCAGCAGAGACAGTTGAACAACGCCATCCAAGACTTCAAGCACAAGCAAGCAGACAGGCAGCACTCAAACAGCAAGACACAGCAGAACCGAGGCAAGCAGACAAGATGCAGTTGTCTGACGCTCGGTGTAAAGAGGCAGCCAGGGCAGCAGAGACAGTTGAACAACGCCATCCAAGACTTCAAGCACAAGCAAGCAGTCAGGCAGCACTCAGACAGCAAGGCACAGCAGAACCGAGATGAGCAAACAAGATGCAGTTGTCTGACGCTCGGTGTAAAGAGGCAGCCAGGGCAGCAGAGACAGTTTAACACCACCATCCAAGACTTCAAGCACAAATAAGCAGACAGGCAGCACTCAGACAGCAAGCCACAGCAGAACCGAGACAAGCAGACACAATGCTGTTGTCTGACGCTTGGTGTAAAGAGGCAGCCGGGCAGCAGAGACAGTTGAACACCGCCAACCAAGACTTCAAGCACAAGCAAGCAGACAGGTAGCACTCATAAGCAAGCCACAGCAGAACCGAGACAAGCAGACAAGATGCAGTTGTCTGACGCTCGGTGTAAAGAGGCAGCCAGGGCAGCAGAGACAGTTGAACAACGCCATCCAAGACTTCAAGCACAAGCAAGCAGACAGGCAGCACTCAGACAGCAAGACACAGGAGAACCGAGACAAGCAGACAAGATGCAGTTGTCTGACGCTCGGTGTAAAGAGGCAGCCAGGGCAGCAGAGACAGTTGAACAACGCCATTCAAGACTTCAAGCACGAGTAAGCAGACAGGCAGCACTCAGACAGCAAGCCACAGCAGAACCGAGACAAGCAGACAAGATGGAGTTGTTTGACGCTTGATGTAAAGTAGCAGCCAGAACAGCAGTGGAACACCATATTAAAGGTTTGGTCGCTTTGTGGCCTGGCCAACGCCGGGTGTATCCACTAGTAATAAATTAGGGGATTTGCAGGAATGCCAAAAACATCAACCCTATGTGGGCTGATAGTGGGGGTACGGCAACAAAATCCTGAAAACATTTGTAGAGACAAGCCATTATTCTGAGACAAAATTCTCTGTGAAAGGTGCACGTTGCGGCCCCAATGCCTCCAAGTTCCACTGCTATTGGCTGTCCCTGCCTCACCACCAGGCCACATGCCGCAAGCCACAGCGGCAGAAGAGGAACCAGGCATCACTCTTGGACTCAACCTCAAATGTGAGGGAACAACTATGTAGACCGCAAATATGACCCCAAAACAAAGGCGTCACTTCCTCAAAGCCTTCAAGCATGGTGAGACTGGATGAAACAGCTGTCTGACGTCAGCAAGACTGAAGGAAAGCTGAGTCCATATGCCCTCAGGAAGGCCCAAGACCCTCAAAGTGAAAGCAATCCTCTGGGGCCAGGTCCACTGTCAGGGAGGAACCAGTGTCTGTAAGTGGAAATGGCTGAGTCCCCCAGTGATGAAACAAACATCCAGGGAGGAATGAATGGAGCCAGAAATGATGGGGAAAGATTGGTAAGACGGGAACCTAGGGTCTAGGTCATTGAGCGAAAAGGGGAGTGGACAAGGACTTGGAGAAACTAGCGAAATGGTCAGAGAAGGACCAAAAGTGATGCCATGGAGAATAAGGGGCAATGACATTGAACATAACACCCTCAATACACCCTATCACGACTCTCAGTAATGGCGCAGGGAAGCACTTGCGGGAGGAGTTAGACCAGTTGCACAAACCCCAAGAAACAAGCTGTGATCCGGGAGGTCCACTTCTGCTCCGAAGGCCATTTTAGGAGATGTCTTCAATCCATCCCTTGATAAAAGTAGGATCTTGGGGTCCACCGGGTCCTCAAGAACCGTGGAAACAACAGGATCTTGTGACCGAAACAGACATAGACCCTCCTGACCAATATAAACCAGTGTGAAAACCTGAACTCATTTTCACGAATGGCTAAAACTTTGGAGAAAAAAAAAACAAGCCAGGCAACATTGCCCATCAAATATATTCCTTCCTAAACCTCTTGATGAACAAGACGGTGCCTTCAAAATGGAGCCACAGCGAGTCTGGTGGAGGCCATGTCAATAACACAGTGAACGATGATGAAGACTCATCCATAAGGTACAACAACATCATCAAAGAAACATGTCTTTGACTAAGTACTGGATGCCAATCAATTCTGCATAAACAAATGAAAAACCTGATCCGAGATGAAGAAAACCAAATTATATTTTACTTGGACAACCTTTGTCAAGGGAACCAGAAACATAATATGAGGACCTGGTTCCATGGCAAAAATGGACAGGTCATGGTTTGCTTTGTTTTGTTTTATTCATATTTATATAGCGCACAACAGCCTGAGGACATCGTGGCACTTGTTACAGTACAAAGCTTAGTTACTTAGTTTCATGGTCATTAGCAATATATATACAGGTTGAAAAATAGTTACATAGTGAGATCCGAGGATGCACGAATGCAAGCAGTGGTCTAGTGTGAACGACTGCCTAATCAAGTGTCATGGGAAATGTGCACTGCCACATTTGCATCCTCTAACCTGACAAATACATGGAGAACAAATGCTCCAAGGCGAAGGTTGCCACTGAAAATGAGCACAAATGTTTTATTGTCCCTCCTCTCAGCCAAACAGAATGCTGAGAAAGTAGTCAATAATTACTGATATTGACTGCATTCCAGACATTCTGAGTGGGGAGGTATATAGGGAAATAACAGAAAGCAATTAAGCAACTCCTCCCACATGTTTCCTGCCTTTTCTATTTAAATCCCCCCAAAACAAACCAAAGCCTGCAAACCATTAAAACAACCCTCCCTCATTTCCCCACCATCTGGTATTTAATAATTGTAAAATGAATTGAATTTAATTTACCAACATGTTTTGTCTGTTTAATGTAAGCACTAGTAATCCAATGTTTTGCTTCACCAGTCCAAAACCTATATATCTATGAGCCCTTTGTAAAAATAGCCTGTTACTTTTGATTTTTTTATTTTATTGAAAAATATACAGTTTTAACAAACGTAAAAACTTTTGTTTCAATTCCACGAACATAACTCAATAGGCTCTTACAAAACCGATAGCTCTTCACGTCAGAAAAAGAAAGTAAGTGAGCAAAGCAAAGATAAAGCCTGTTATTCCATGGGAAGGGTGGTCATTGTTTGGGATAATAACTCTTCTACTATGTAGGGCTCTTGGCTTTGACCTAAGCCATAACTTGGGGTGTGTCATTATCCCATGATAATGACCTCCCTCAGCCTACACAAGTATATTTCGAGGCAGTCCTGGCAGGACGAGTCTGAGAGTGCAAAAGATAGATAGTCCCAGAGAAAACTATGCCAAGGATGAGGGACATGTTTTCTCCCCAAGCACCCAAAATCTCGTAAACTTTACTCTGCCTCTTTTCCCTTTGCCTTCCCTAAGTATCGCATTTAAGGGCAAAACTGGTTTCAAACCATTGTTTTTGCATAATATTCGAATACACCAGTACTTTTTTCCATTAACCTTGCCCCTAAAACCATTTCATTTTGTATTTAAGCATTCATTTTTGATTGCAATGCTCTTTTGATCTTCAAAATACTTTGGAATCTAAAGGCTTCAGGCCTGAAAGGGACTCAAGAAAAATGTTCAACATGTCAAATGCCTGGTACCCAGTGAAATGATGACATGTGAGCCTGGGGGGCCATTCGATTTCCCACATTGCATGTCTGCCTTTAACTCTCTGCTCTGCAGAAAACCCATGGGTTGGGAAGGGAGAGGATGAGTACCAAGTGCATTAGTGCAGCCACAGTGGGAGAGGAGAAAGGGCGCACTCATCTACTTCATTTCCATTGCTCTGTACTTGTCCCCTACTCTGTGCTCCCCGTGCTTTAAGTGGGCGGGGGCTCGCCAGTGCACAGCCCTGACAACACCCAAAATGTGACCTCCAGCCGGGGCTTTCCCTGCACTAACAGGAATTAAAAGAATTTGAGTGCCAATACTACTCTTCTCCACTAGATGGCACATGCACCCCTTGTTTAGAATCCCATCATCAGTTTCAGACTTTTGGAGATCCATTATTTGTTTTGTGATACTCTGAAGTGTGACAAATTATATAGGGAATGCATTGGTTATTACAGCAGATTATTATTGTATTGAAATGTTGTCATTAGAATGATTTAAGAAACAAATTATGAATGCAATAGACTCATGGATTTGATTGAAAAGATCTGAGGGATTGGAACCTGCATCAACCTATTTTGATTTGATTTCAGTCGATTGTTTGACTGCTGTTAATTATATAACTAACATATGTTTCACGGTAGAATTTGCTACTTTTCATGCGAGGTACGAAGACAGGCCTCACGTCGTACAAGAGTACCTTAGCTACCTGCTATTATAAAACCCTGCCAGACACTTCGAAGGTCTTTCCCCAAAATACTGTTTTGCAACTCGTTAATCCCACCTCAATTTGTCAGCACACTTACAGCCCAGCTGGTAGCAGATGCTCAGAGATGGCCGATCGCTCATTAGGCCATGAGGTACTTAGTATGAGATTTCTCGACCCATTGGTGCCTCTGAGAGGGTGGTAAGGCATGGAAAAGACCGTAAGATTTCAGATGTCGCCAATTGCAATAGCCTCCTCCTGAATCTTCCTTCTTCCACTCTGCGACCCCTCCAGCTAATCCAGAATACGACAGCAAGACTTATCCTTAACCTCAAGTCCAGGGACCGCTCTCTCCTGCCCTAAAAAGTCTTCACTGGCACCCGGTGGCTTCACAGATTAAATTCACATCCCTCTGTATCATCCACAAGGTGGTGTGGGGCCGGGACCAAACTATCTGCAACTCTCTCTTCCTAAATATTCTCCCTCTAGACCTCTGCGTTCCTCTGGCATCAACTCTTTGTGGGGCAAGCATTTCACTAAAAACAGGGTGCAGGAGCTCTATCACTTTCCTCAGCTGCCTCTCTCTTATGCAAGAGACTCCTCCTCCCTCTACGTCTTGAGCAGGACGTCCTTAAATTTCGGAAGGTCCTCAAGACTTTGCTTTTTACCTCCTCCTTCCTCCCTTTCCTCCTCTGTTAATCTCACAGTTGCTCGATTGGTGTCCAGGGCCCTTATGCATCCTCGGGGCCCTGACCTCCCACACCCAATCGACCCCAGCTTCTGTCTTTCCTCAGCACATACCTCAGTACACCATCCATCCTGGAGGCTCACACTTACAAACCTTGCACTTCATCTGTTGCTCACCCACGAGAACCCGCCCTATGAGAACATCCGTGCATGCGAAAGTGTCCAATCAGGGCTTTGCAATGTGTAACTGTGAATAATCACTCCACCCACAAAAAATAGGTTTATATTGATCATTGCATCAGTGCTTGTTAGTGAAATGTTATCCAATTAACAGCAAGAAATGTTGCCACTTTAACCCTTCTGCACTTGCACATTGTGAATACTCACTAGGCATAGTAGGTTCGTCCTTTTATCCCCCTCCTCTGTATTTGATATTTGTATTTATTTTAATGAGTCTTATTCCCATGTCCCCTCCCTGTTGTCCTGTGGGCGCTTTTTAAACAGAATATACTTGCTGTATAAGCACCTAACAAGCAAGCAATCAATAAATAAATAAATAAATATGTAACTAATAGGTGAATTGGGAATTAATCTGGGCTCGCTGACATTGAGAGGCCGGCTGGGCTGGGAAAGAGTCACTCACATAGCAGGTACTATATGCCGTTGCTCAGGCACTGGCCTCATAAGAAGTCTCCTAATTTACACTTGGGTAAGTCTGTCCACTGCCGTAGCGGGGGCCCCTGCCAGAAAATGTCCTGGGAGGGGGCCCCTCAAAAAAATTAGATTTTTACAAATTTCTTTTTTAAAAAAAAATAATTTGTTTCTTTTTGAAGTCACTCTGCCTTCATAAAGAAATTGTTTATATTACAGCGCAACAGAAATAATTTTGTTATGAATGAAGAGTGACTACAAAAATAAAGTATTCATTTTTGAAGTCATAGGGCTCCCCCACCCCATAACATGGAGGCCTACGCTGTAACAGAAATAATCTCTTTATGAAGGCAGACTGCCCTCAAAAAGAAACCATTTCTTTTTTAAGTAATGGGGCTCCCTTCCACCCCATGGCACGGAGGCCTGCATATCCCCTGCAGAGGACGGGAACAAGCATTCCTGGCTACTGCAGGGAGCTGAAGGCCTTGTTCCCTCGACCAACGGATTACCGGTACAAACATTTATTTTCTTTAAATGTGTGTCCAGTGTGTGTGTGTGTATATGTATATAATGTAATGTGCATGAATGAGTGAGTGCATGATGTATGGGTGGCTGCCTGGGTGTGCCTGTGTGAGTGTGTGGTGAAAGGGTGCACACTTAAATGTGTAGGCGGCTGCCTGTGTGAGTGTATGGTGAAAGGATGCACCCTTAAATGTACGGGTTGCTGCCTGGTTGTGCCTGAATGGTGAAAGGGTGCACACTTTAATGTATGGATGGCTTACTGGGTGTGCCTTTTTGTTGAAAGGGTGCTTACATATATGCATGGGTGGCTGCCTGGTTATGCCTGCATGGTGAAAGGGTGCACAAGGTGCATTATATGTAAACACTGGAACAAGGAAGAGGGACATGGAGGTAATTCTGGGCACCGGAGCTAATTTTGGGGGCTGGGGCAGGCGGTGGGAGGGAGAGGGGATGTCTGGGGGAGTTTGGGTGGGTGCGGGGATTATGCTATGAATCCTAATGGTCATCCATGTCCAGGCTAAGCAGGCATGATATGTGGTATTAGTGGCTAGAGAGGAATTTTGGTGCAGCCAGTCTAGTATTTCTTAGTTTGGCTTGACTTCTTTTTAACTGAGCATCTCTGATAAAGCAGTCCTTCTGAGTGTAATTACCTGGCTAGACTGGCATTTGAGTGCTGCCAGTCTAGCCATTTCTTACTGTAGCATTGCATCTTTTTCTGGCATCTGTGAGAAAATAACCATGATAAGTGTTTTTGCTTTAACTGCCATTTTGGTGCAACCAGTCTAGGTATGCCTAAATGCGGCCTGGCATTCTTTACTGTAATATGTTATTACGCGTCTCGAATGGCCTACATTGTGCAGCCAGTTGGACATGTTTTCACTGTGGCATGGCATTTTTAAATAGCAAAGCATTATATTTATTCCTGTGCACTGTTGGTGACTTGCATGTATTTGATTTTTGGATTGGTGTAATCCTAGAAAACAATTGCAAATGTTCTGGTTTTTTAGCCAATTTTTTTCAGAACGTGTGCTGTATAATGCATTAAAACACTTGTTTATATCTTTCTCCTAGAGCTGGGTGTGGCGTACCCGTGCAGAAGCACGTTTGTACGTATTGCTCAAGCGTGGTAATCTAGGACGGCCCTGAATGTGGCACGACTCGTGATTTGTTTCTGAGCTGAGGAGCAGGGGGCCGCCTCAGCATGGCTCGCAGGGGGGCCCCAAATATTGTGCTACGCCACTGAGTCCGCCTCCGGACCTTTCGCAGCCTCAGAGGCTCTTACTTTCGGTATGTGACTCACAGGCGGCATCGCATTTTATTTTTAACCATCCAGGCCTGAGCCTGCCAGAGAAAGGGCTTCCTCTGGCACTGTTCCCACAGTCTCTCCCCCAGCGAGGGACCTCCTTTTCAGTTCTTTCCATTATTAGCCGTCCTCGCCTTCTCGGCTCTCCTTTCATTACAGGGAGGAGGTTTCTTGGCCCGCTGCATTGATTTTGCTCAGCGAGGTGTCTGACACGTTGAGTCTTATTACCCATTCCTTATTGGCAGGTTCAGGGCAGGGGACCCTGATCTGAGGTAGGGAAAGTTTCACAGCGCGCCTCTTCTTCAGGGACTGCAGAAGAGTCTGCTTGATGGGACAGACAGTGGGGGCCAGGCACTGCTTGGGCGAGGGCACTGCAGGGGGAAACAGGGTGTATGCTTGGAGCTTAGTGTTCCTCAGGGAGCAAATCAGTATTTACATGAAAGAAGCTGCTGACTCTGTATTGGCTGACTGCGGGGTCAAATCTGATCTGTTGAGAGTAAATCCGGGACTGGTCAAGAAAAAAAGGCAGGGAGTCTGACTGGTGTCAGACACTAGAGAAAGCGAATTCATACAAACTGTATAGAAGTCTATCGCCCTGCGATAAACCTTTGGGACATCTACCTTTGCATTTGAGGTGGATAGCTTAGGGGCAACGTGCGCGCCTTGGAAGCAAGACGACACGAAGCAACACAGGTTTGATCCCTGGGTCTGCGCTAAGAAACCTCTGGGTGTTTATAAATACGCAACTAAAAAGAAAACAATTCCTGTAATAGCGCCTCGATGCCCACAGGCTGTGTGAGCGCTTTAAAAATGCAAAAGAAAAAAATAAGATTCCCAATTCATGCTGACGTGGTGAATTCATCACATTTAGATTCAATATATTATTAGCTGGTGAGATTCGAGGGATTAGGGAAGGTGGAAGGGGTTAGGGCTAACACTTTTGGCCCTAACAGGGATAGTCAATATCGTGCAGAGTTTAGGCGCCATATCTAAAGCAGTACAGGAAATTGGCATAGGAATGACGGCAAATGTTGATACCTAGGTTGTGCAACACGAGGCTGTACTCGAATTAGAATCGTTTCGGGAATACTGCAGTCCGATACCCGTCTACTGGCATACTTTATTACTGCGTATCTGTACAGAAGGCAGTAAAGACAATTTTCTATGAAATTAAATGTAATCTGGATGGGTGGGGCTGCAATCTTGACTGTTTGTACTGCGTATTTGCACATAAAGGAAGTTTAGAAAGAATTCTGAGAGTAGTTATTTGCATCTTAACCTACGTGAACACTTGCACTTTTGTATTATTGTCTGGAGGGGAGGAGAAATGAGTTGTAAAAGTCCGGAGAAACTTGCGGGGAAGAAGAGCTCGAATCCTTTTGTTGCACATTTGCGTATTTGCACAATTGATTTGAGCACATTTGCACAAATGTGATTCTGGAAAATACACTTGGTATTGAAATCTGAAAATGTTATAGCGTGTAGTTCGCTATATGATTATAGGGCCAGTTGTGTCGTTTTAATATGAAGATTATGCATTGTATGTCTGCTTTGACCGCTCCTTGTTTGAAATGTGTGTGTAATGTTGACTTACACAGATTCACAATAAATTAAATGAATTTACATTAACCCCACATCGCTCTTCCTCATCCCAGTTGACCTACCCTCCCACCTGGAAGACTTGCACTGAAGCAGTGTGCTGGGTTACATCAATGCAGAACTTTGGTAGTGTCTCTGGCGTACTGGAGCAGTGAGAGGATGTAAGAGCGCTTCCGGGCACTGGAGCCAGTAGAGACCTTTGGCAGTGTCTCTGGCGTACTGGAGCAGTGCCAGGATGTAAGAGCGCTTCCGGGCACTGGAGCCAGTAGAGACCTTTGGCAGTGTCTCTGGCGTACTGACCTTTGACAGTGTCTCTGGCATACTGGAGCAGTGCCAGGATGTAGGAGCGATGCTGGGCACTGGAGCCAGTAGAGACCTTTGGCAGTGTCTCTGGCGTACTGGAGCAGTACCAGGATGTCAAAGCGCTTCCCGGCACTGGAGCCAGTAGAGACCTTTGGCAGTGTCTCTGGCGTACTGGAGCAGTGCCAGGATGTAGGAGCGCTGCCGCGCACTGGAACCAGTACAGACCTTTGGCAGTTTCTCTGGCGTACTGGAGCAGTGCCAGGATGTAGGAGCGATGCCGGGCACTGGAGCCAGTAGAGACCTTTGGCAGTATCTCTGGTGTACTGAAGCAGTGAGAGGATGTAAGAGCGCTGCCGCACACTGGAACCAGTACAGACCTTTGGCAGTGTCTCTGGCGTACTGGAGCAGTGCCAGAATGTAGGAGCGCTGCCACGCACTGGAACCAGTGCAGACCTTTGGCAGTGTCTCTGGGGTACTGGAGCAGTGCCAGGATGTAGGAGCGCTGCCACGCACTGGAACCAGTACAGACCTTTGGCAGTGTCTCTGGCATACTGGAGCAGTGCCAGGATGTAGGAGCGATGCCGGGCACTGGAGCCAGTACAGACCTTTGGCAGTGTCTCTGGCGTACTGGAGCAGTGCCAGGATATAGTAGCGATGCCGGGCACTGGAGCCAGTACAGACCTTTGGCAGTGTCTCTGGTGTACTGAAGCAGTGCGAGGATGTAGGAGCGATGCCGCGCACTGGAACCAGTACAGACCTTTGGCAGTGTCTCTGGCATACTGGACCAGTGCCAGGATGTAGGAGCGCTGCCGCGCACTGGAACCAGTACAGACCTTTGGCAGTGTCTCTGGTGTACTGGAGCAGTGCCAGGATGTAGGAGCGCTGCCGCGCACTGGAACCAGTACAGACCTTTGGCAGTGTCTCTGGCGTACTGGAGCAGTGCCAGGATGTAGGAGCGCTGCCGCACACTGGAACCAGTACAGACTTTTGGCAGTGTCTCTGGCGTACTGGAGCAGTGCCAGGATGTAGGAGCGCTGCCGCGCACTGGAACCAGTACAGACCTTTGGCAGTGTCTCTGGCGTACTGGAGCAGTGCCAGGATGTAGGAGCGCTGCTGCGCACTGCAACCAGTACAGACCTTTGGCAGTGTCTCTGGCGTACTGGAGCAGTGCCAGGATGTAGGAGCGCTGCTGCGCACTGCAACCAGTACAGACCTTTGGCAGTGTCTCTGGCGTACTGGAGCAGTGCCAGGATGTAGGAGCGCTGCCGCGCATTGGAACCAGTACAGACCTTTGGCAGTGTCTCTGGTGTACTGGAGCAGTGCCAGGATGTAGGAGTGCTGCCGCGCACTGGAACCAGTACAGACCTTTGGCAGTGTCTCTGGCATACTGGAGCAGTGCCAGGATGTAGGAGCGCTGCGAGCGCTGCCGCGCACTGGAACCAGTACAGACCTTTGGCAGTGTCTCTGGCGTACTGGAGCAGTGCCAGGATGTAGGAGCGCTGCCGCGCACTGCAACCAGTACAGACCTTTGGCAGTGTCTCTGGCATACTGGAGCAGTGCCAGGATGTAGGAGCGCTGCCGCGCACTGGAACCAGTACAGACCTTTGGCAGTGTCTCTAGCATACTGGAGCAGTGCCAGGATGTAGGAGCGCTGCCGCGCACTGGAACCAGTACAGACCTTTGGCAGTGTCTCTGGCATACTGGAGCAGTGCCAGGATGTAGGAGCGCTGCCGTGCACTGGAAACAGTAAAGACCTTTGGCAGTGCCTCTGGCGTACTGGAGCAGTGCCAGGATGTAGGAGCGCTGCCGTGCACTGGAACCAGTACAGACCTTTGGCAGTGTCTCTGGCATACTGGAGCAGTGCCAGGATGTAGGAGCGCTGCCGTGCACTGGAACCAGTACAGACCTTTGGCAGTGTCTCTGGCGTACTGGAGCAGTGCCAGGATGTAGGAGCACTGCTGGGCACTGGAGCCAATAGAGACCTTTGGCAGTGTCTCTGGCGTACTGGAGCAGTGCCAGGATGTAGGAGTGCTCCAGCGCACTGGAACCAGTACAGACCTTTGGCAGTGTCTCTGGCGTACTGGAGCAGTGCCAGGACGTAGGAGCGATGCCGGGCACTGGAGCCAGTAGAGACCTTTGGCAGTGTCTCTGGTGTACTGTAGCAGTGAGAGGATGTAAGAGCGCTGCCGCGCACTGGAACCAGTACAGACCTTTGGCAGTGTCTCTGGCGTACTGGAGCAGTGCCAGGATGTAGGAGCGATGCCGGGCACTGGAGCCAGTAGAGACCTTTTGCAGTGACTCTGGCCTATTGGAGCAGTGCCAGGATGTAGGAGCGCTGCCACGCACTGGAACCAGTACAGACCTTTGGCAGTGTCTCTGGTGTACTGTAGCAGTGAGAGGATGTAAGAGCGCTGCCGTGCACTGGAACCAGTACAGACCTTTGGCAGTGTCTCTGGCGTACTGGAGCAGTGCCAGGATGTCAGAGCGCTTCCGGGCACTGGAGCCAGTAGAGACCTTTGGCAGTATCTCTGGCGCATTGGAGCAGTGCCAGGATGTAGGAGCAAAGCCGTGCACTGGAACCAGTACAGACCTTTGGCAGTGTCTCTGGTGTACTGGAGCAGTGCCAGGATGTAGGAGGGATGCTGGGCACTGGAGCCAGTAGAGACCTTTGGCAGTGTCTCTGGAGTACTGGAGCAGTGAGAGGACGTAAGAGCGCTTCCGGGCACTGGAGCCACTAGAGACCTTTGGCAGTGTCTCTGGTATACTGAGCAGTGCCAGGATGTAGGAGCGATGCCAGGCACATGAGCCAGTACAGACCTTTGGCAGTGTCTCTGGTATACTGTAGCACTGCCAGGATGTAGGAGCGATGCCGGGCACTGGAACCAGTACAGACCTTTGGCAGTGTCTCTGGCGTACTGGAGTAGTGCCAGGATTTAGGAGCGATGCCGGGCACTGGAGCCAGTAGAGACCTTTGGCAGTGTCTCTGGCATACTGGAGCAGTGCCAGGATGTCAGAGCGCTTCCGGGCACTGGAGCCAGTACAGACCTTTGGCAGTGTCTCTGGCGCAGTGCCAGGATGTAGGAGCGATGCCGGGCACTGGAGCCAGTAGAGAGCTTTGGCAATGTCTCTGGTATACTGTAGCAGTGAGAGTATGTAAGAGCGTTGCTGCGCACTGGAACCAGTGCAGACCTTTGGCAGTGTCTCTGGCGTACTGGAGCAGTGCCAGGATGTAGGAGTGCTTCCGGGCACCCAGAGCCAGTAGGTATACTGTAGCAGTGAGAGGATGTAAAAGCGCTGCCGCGCACTGGATCCAGAACTGACCTTTGGCAGTGTCTCTGGCGTACTGGAGCAGTGCCAGGATGTAGGAGCGCTGCCGTGCACTGGAACCAGTACAGACCTTTGGCAGTGTCTCTGGCATACTGGAGCAGTGCCAGGATGTAGGAGCACTGCCGCGCACTGGAACCAGTACAGTGTCTCTGGTGTACTGGAGCAGTGTTAGGATGTAGGAGCGCTGCTGGGCACTGGAGCCAATAGAGACCTTTGGCAGTGTCTCTGGCGTACTGGAGCAGTGCCAGGATGTAGGAGCGCTGCCGCGCACTGGAACCAGTACAGACATTTGGCAGTGTCTCTGGCTTACTGGAACAGTGCCAGGATGTAGGAGCGATGCCGGGCACTGGAGCCAGTAGAGAC
This sequence comes from Ambystoma mexicanum, assembly GCF_040938575.1. Taxonomy (NCBI): domain Eukaryota; kingdom Metazoa; phylum Chordata; class Amphibia; order Caudata; family Ambystomatidae; genus Ambystoma; species Ambystoma mexicanum. The sequence continues at coordinate 1,630,816,173 of NC_090932.1, forward strand.
CTTTGGCAGTGTCTCTGGTGTACTGTAGCAGTGAGAGGATGTAAGAGCGCTGTCGTGCACTGGAACCAATACAGACCTTTGGCAGTGTCTCTGTCGTACTGGAGCAGTGCCAGGATGTAGGAGCGCTGCCACACACTGGAACCAGTACAGACCTTTGGCAGTGTCTCTGGCGTACTGGAGCAGTGCCAGGATGTAGGAGCGCTGCCACGCAATGGAACCAGTATAGACCTTTGGCAGTGTCTCTGGCGTACTGGAGCAGTGCCAGGATGTAGGAGTGATGCCGGGCACTGGAGCCAGTAGAGCCCTTTGGCAGTGTCTCTAGTATACTGGAGCAGTGCCAGGATGTAGGAGCGATGCCGGGCACTGGAGCCAGTAGAGACCTTTGGCAGTGACTCTGGCATACTGGAGCAGTGAGAGGATGTAAGAGCGCTGCCCCGCACTGGAACCAGTACAGACCTTTGACAGTGTCTCTGGCGTATTGGAGCAGTGCCAGGATGTCAGAGCGCTTCCGGGCACTGGAGCCAGTAGAGACCTTTGGCAGTATCTCTGGCATATTGGAGCAGTGCCAGGATGTAGGAGCGCTGCCGTGCACTGGAACCAGTACAGACCTTTGGCAGTGTCTCTGGCGTACTGGAGCAGTGCCAAGATGTAGGAGCGATGCCGCGCACTAGAACCAGTACAGACCTTTGGCAGTGTCTTTGGCGTACTGGAGCAGTGCCAGGATGTCAGAGCGCTTCCGGGCACTAGAGCCAGTACAGACCTTTGGCAGTGTCTCTGGCGTACTGGAGTAGTGCCAGGATTTAGGAGCGCTGCCGTGCACTGGAACCAGTACAGACCTTTGGCAGTGTCTCTGGCGTACTGGAGCAGTGCCAAGATGTAGGAACGATGCCGCGCACTAGAACCAGTACAGACCTTTGGCAGTGTCTCTGGCGTACTGGAGCAGTGCCAGGATGTCAGAGCGCTTCCGGGCACTGGAGCCAGTACAGACCTTTGGCAGTGTCTCTGGCGTACTGGAGTAGTGCCAGGATTTAGGAGCGATGACAGGCACTGGAGCCAGTAGAGACTTTTGGCAGTGTCTCTGGTGTACTGGAGCAGTGCCAGGATGTCAGAGCGCTACCGCTCACTGGAACCAGTACAGACCTTTGGCAGTGTCTCTGGCGTACTGGAGTAGTGCCAGGATTTAGGAGCGATGCCGGGCACTGGAGCCAGTAGAGACCTTTGGCAGTGTCTCTGGCATACTGGAGCAGTGCCAGGATGTCAGAGCGCTTCCGGGCACTGGAGCCAGTACAGACCTTTGGCAGTGTCTCTGGCGCACTGGCGCAGTGCCAGGATGTAGGAGCGATGCCGGGCACTGGAGCCAGTAGAGAGCTTTGGCAGTGTCTCTGGTATACTGTAGCAGTGAGAGTATGTAAGAGCGTTGCCGCGCACTGGAGCCAGTGCAGACCTTTGGCAGTGTCTCTGGCGTACTGGAGCAGTGCCAGGATGTAGGAGTGCTTCCGGGCACCCGGAGCCAGTAGAGACCTTTAGCAGTGTCTCTGGCGTATTGGAGCAGTGCCAGGATGTAGGAGCAATGCCAGGCACTGGAGCCAGTAAAGACCTTTGGCAGTGTCTCTGGTATACTGGAGCAGTGAGAGGATGTAAGAGCGCTTCTGGGCACTGGAACCAGTACAGACCTTTGGCAGTGTCTCTGGCATACTGGAGCAAAAACAAAGAGGTGATGGCTGGAAGGTTTAGACTAAATCTTAACCACTGGCATTGCTCGGGGCAACCCTCCAGACCATCGTTCTTCGCCTGCCAAGCCATTACAGAAGGGGTAAGACCATATGCAAATCAGGCATGGCCCCACCCCAAAAGGGGAAGTCCAGCCCGAACTGCTAGGTCACATCCCTTCTGCACGAGACCACAAGCATCCCCAAACATGTTTCACCCTTGTTGGGGCTCATCAGTGAGGAGTAGCTTGGGTCTCTAGGCCCAGCAGGCACGGGACCCACGTCTGGGCATTCCCGTCCCACTCGGGGTGACAAAGCAAAAACAAAGAGGTGATGGCTGGAAGGTTTAGACTAAATCTTTACCACTGGCATTGCTCGGGGCAACCCTCCAGACCATCGTTCTTCGCCTGCCAAGCCATTACAGAAGGGGTAAGACCATATGCAAATCAGGCATGGCCCCACCCCAAAAGGGGAAGTCCAGCCCGAACTGCTAGGTCACATCCCTTCTGCACGAGACCACAAGCATCCCCAAACATGTTTCACCCTTGTTGGGGCTCATCAGTGAGGAGTAGCTTGGGTCTCTAGGCCCAGCAGGCACGGGACCCACATCTGGGCATACCCGTCCCACTCGGGGTGACAAAGCAAAAACAAAGAGGTGATGGCTGGAAGGTTTAGACTAAATCTTAACCACTGGCATTGCTCGGGGCAACCCTCCAGACCATCGTTCTTCGCCTGCCTAGCCATTACAGAAGGGGTAAGACCATATGCAAATCAGGCATGGCCCCACCCCAAAAGGGGAAGTCCAGCCCGAACTGCTAGGTCACATCCCTTCTGCATGAGACCACAAGCATCCCCAAACATGTTTCACCCTTGTTGGGGCTCATCAGTGAGGAGTAGCTTGGGTCTCTAGGCCCAGCAGGCACGGGACTCACGTCTGGGCATACCCGTCCCACTCGGGGTGACAAAGCAAAAACAAAGAGGTGATGGCTGGAAGGTTTAGACTAAATCTTAACCACTGGCATTGCTCGGGGCAACCCTCCAGACCATCGTTCTTCGCCTGCCAAGCCATTACAGAAGGGGTAAGACCATATGCAAATCAGGCATGGCCCCACCCCAAAAGGGGAAGTCCAGCCCGAACTGCTAGGTCACATCCCTTCTGCACGAGACCACAAGCATCCCCAAACGATGGTCTGGAGGGTTGCCCAGAGCTTTGCCAGTGGTTATGATTTATTCAAAACCTTCCAGCCCTCACCTTTCTGTTTTGCTTCTGGCATACTGGAGCAGTGCCAGGATGTAGGAGTGCTGCAGCGCAGTGGAACCAGTACAGACCTTTGGCAGTGTCTCTGGCGTACTGGAGCAGTGCCAGGATTTAGGAGCGATGCCGGGCACTGGTGCCAGTAGAGACCTTTGGCAGTGTCTCTGACGTACTGGAGCAGTGCCCAGGATGTAGGAGCGCTGCCACACACTGGAACCAGTACAGACCTTTGGCAGTGTCTCTGGCGTACTGGAGCAGTGCCAGGATGTAGAAGCGCTGCCACACACTGGAACCAGTGCAGATCTTTGGCCGTGTCTCTGGTGTACTGGAGCAGTGCCAGGATGTAGAAGCGCTGCAGCGCAGTGGAACCAGTACAGACCTTTGGCAGTGTCTCTGGCGTACTGGAGCAGTGCCAGGATGTAGGAGCGCTTCCGGGCACTGGAGCCAGTAGAGAGCTTCGGCAGTGTCTCTGTTATACTGTAGCAGTGAGAGGATGTACGAGAGGCGATTGGTGCCGGGTCACCTGTTACACAGATGCAGTGTGAAGCTGTATGAATGATGGCTGGCACTAGATGACACCAGCATGGCATTTAAGAAGTGCAACGGCTGCTGGCTTCAAGATGGGTAGGGCTATAGACGTGGCCCTTGTACAATGCAAGGGCGTTGGAGGAGCTTTTGCAGGGAACCTGGTGCATACAGGTGTTCTTACATGCACAGGGTTACATGGGCACAGGTGGTGCTGTGCTCCAGAGCAGGAGACATTGTGAGGCCATAACATTTTTGCAGTGGCTTAAAGTAACATTCATCCAGCACTTGAGAGCCAGTGGTACACTGAGCAGCGCGTGGATGTGAGGACAAAGGGCGCAATGCCATAGAGGGGTGTGGCGTGAGGGGCAGGGCCTGTGTCCAGGGCAGTGTCTGACAGCTGATGAGGTTGCGCATGTGCATGTTTTTCACGTCATGCATAAAAACAAGCTGCGTGTCTGTGTCAAGAAATGACTACAATAGCTTTATCACGGAGGCTCAATGGGGTAGATAGCACTACTCATTACACGGGAACACAAGCTGTCCCTGGCCAGGTATGAAATATTCAACCAATCGTGGCTTTTAGGGTAACATCATCCTGTATTCCGGGCCTTGTGGCCCTGTATTTATAAAACTGTACAGGATTGGTAAATGGCACTTGCTAATAATGTGTCTTACCTAAACCAGGTGAAGTTCACAACTTTTTTCTCTCTCGGGGGGATCAGAACTCAAAAGGAACTACCTCAACAATAGGAAAACATAAACGTGAGTTCCGATTACCCCTTTTTAGACTCAAATAGTTTTTTTAAGTATTGGTGATTTGTTAGAAAGTATGTAATATCATGTGTGTGGCAATTTTTGCCTTTTTTAATGTTATACAACCTGTGATAATAATAAAACTGAAGGTATTTTTGTAAGTACTGTTTGTGCATTGGGTTCATGACTTTGGACAGTAACAAATCCAAATGTTAATTGTTTAGTTTGTAGTTGTTGATCACTTCAGAACACTGGGGCAATGGAAAGAGGACTTGCTAATAATGCCAAGACTCACAGAACATGCTTTGAGAGCTGTGTGCCCGACACTAAACTAAAGTGTGAAAGAAATCGGTGGGTGCCAAAAGTGGATGGGGGTTTGTCTATATTACTCGCTTTCCCTCAGGACTTATTTTGAGTGCAGACTATTGTGTTGCAGAAGAGAAAAACGTCACTTTTGTATGTGTATATGTATTAGGCAGACCCTCCAGTTTATAGCGATTTTGCGGTCCCGCAAAATGCTGCGAAAACGGCCGTTTTGCGCAAAATGTCGCAAAAACGGCCGTTTTGTGCAAAAACAGCATCTTTGAGAAATAAAACACATTTTAAATTTTTTTTAAGTCTTCTGCAAAAATTACTGTTTTAAAAAAAAATAATACTCAAGGTGTCAGGTTCTCAACTTTTTTTTTACACAAGAAATGAAATGCGCTAACACATCTCATCACTTGCGCCCCAAAAAAGTGCAGCCCAATCCACAAGGGACATATGAATGGGCACATTTTATATGCGTGCCCGTTCAGATGGCCTTTTTCACCTCCTTGATCAAATAAAGTGGCGTTTCTGTCAATTTAAAAGCGCATCCCTCATTTCCAAGCAAGATGCACTTTTAAATGTGCAGAAATTGTAGGCAACCCTCCCCGCACGGGATGTGGGCTGCCACTGCATGACAGGGTCTTTCCTGACCCTGTCATGCATATCTTTTAAGGTATGAACCGCTGCTGTGTCACTTGCATTTCTGTTCCTCAAACAGGATAAAAATGCATTTTTCGACTCGCATTTTACAGCGGCAGGCACCTGGAGGGCCTGTCCCTGTGAAAGGCGATGGGAGCTTGCAGAGCACTGTTGGGAGAGTAATTCTATTCAAAGTACTGCCCATTTTGATGACAAACATCTATCAAATGTTACAATTTGACCTATTTCGTCCAGTACTATCGATTTTCATAAATACTAAACATGTGTTGCGGGGGTGTCACCCGCTCCCCATGTTCAGTATTTTTGGTCTAGGGTGGTTGCAGAAGTGTTTTCCCCTTTTTCTTCAAAATTGGAGGCGGGGACAGAAAAAAAGAAAATAATGAAAAAGGGACCCTGCGGAGTGGGATGCGACCCGCGTTAGGGAAGCGGCAGTGACCAAGCAGTTAAGTAGGCGAGGAGGTGGGGTGGTGGTGAAAGGTACATTTTGGGTTGTTTGACTACGGTCAATTCCGCCGCAAATAATTATACTTCGGTCAAACAACCCAGAACACCATTCAAGGCAGCTAGCCAGTGCACAATTTGCGCTACAGCTCAAGCCTGTGGAAATGCGCCGGTCACCTTTTAGAATAAGGTGACCTGCTCATTTCCAAAAATGGGTTGTCTAAAAATAGCATATCCTCTGTTCTTTTTTAAAATGCCCCATTATTTGAGGAACTGGGTCAAAATCTGCATTTAAAAAAAATAAAAAAATGGTTACACTATGAGAGAGAGAGAGAGTGATGGGTGAGATGTGAAGTGATAGGCAAGAAATCAGATGGAGAGCAGTGGGTCAGAGGAGGAAGTGCTGCACAAGAGATCAGAGGAAGCAGTGATGCGGTGTACCAGAAATCTGAGAGCGAGCAGAGGTACAGAAAGTAGAGGGAGCGTGTGGTCAGTGAGCCAGAGAGGAAGCGGTTGACCAGAACGAGGCAGTGAACTGCAGATTGGGAAAAAGGATGATGGAAGAGTGCGATAGAATGGGAGAAAGGATGCAAGATGCAGAAGCAGCACAAAAGAATGATGGACTGTATATTGCGGGAGGAATTGTAGAGTGTAAGGTGTGAGTTGGGAGTATGATTTGGAGTGTGGCAGGGGCTGGGCAGTGCAAATTGTGACTTGACAGTGTGACATAGCATGTGAGCATTTGTATGACAGAGTGAGAGTTTAAGGAATGTAAGTTGTGATGGAGAGTTGGTGAGATGCCAGTTGGTGAGAGAGGTGTGTGGGTGTTTAGGGGATTGGAGAACATAGAAGGGGAATATTTCCAGCATTACAATTGATAATGATCAATTTAGTTAATACTATTAAATAGGCATGAACAATAAACCAGAAATGTAGCCAAATCAAACACTGTTCTGCCAAGCCAGAGACATCTGGGACTCTTCCTATTAAATTAATACAAAAGATACATAATAATGATACCCTGGCTCTCTTGTAGCCTTGCACTCTGCCTATTTTCTGCAATGTGGCAATCTTACATCCTCCAGTTAATAAAAAATGTCTCGCAAAAATGCTGCAATAAATAAAGGTTTGTGCCGCAAAATTTGCCATTTCATGCCGCAAAATGTGCCATTTCATGCCGCAAAATCCTGGAAGGTCTGATTAGGAAAGCTGATAAGATAGCTCAGTGGGTTAAATGCTCGCTGTTGCAGTCTATGTGTGATCTGCGGATCGCAGGTTCAAAACCAACTCAGCCTTTCATCCTTTTGAGGTCGATAAATGAGTACCAACTTCAGTTGGGGTGACGATGATGTGTGTAAATATGTTCTATGTACAACGCTTAGGCGTAAGTGCTATATAAAAGACAAATTATGATATAAAGTGCAAACCTAGCTAACAAGCAGCAGAGCGCTACACAAAAAAGTCAAACATATATGAGAACTCCGAGAGAAGATCTTGGTGGAGCCTGCATGCATATGTTCGAATTCCGAGAGGCTCCTTTCATCCTTTCATCCTTACACAGGGGAATGAGTTCCATTTGCACCCACATTTTTTTTCCAATACGTGAGAATCCAGGGAGGCCCTGTGTCCACTGTTTTGATGCTTTCTTGCCATTTTGTATTGGGTCCACCCCACGGAGCGGGGACCACAGGAGGAAAGGTACCCTATGTGTTGCCCCTCTCAGTGCAGAAAACCCAAACGTGTCCCTGCTGTCATGATCTCTGCTTCCAAAAGATCAGGACTTGCCCGACTCCCTTGGAAGCAGACCCATAACCCCGGTTCCGAGTGCCAGCCAGTCCCAATTGGGACCTTTTGGACCCTGTCCTGGCGCCAGTGGCACCAGGCTCATAAAGATGCCCAGTCCCAGCGCTGGAAGCGCCGGGCTCATAATGCTTGGGTGGACTTACCTGCAGCAGACCATGCTGTTTACTTACCTGCCAGTTGAACCCCTGATCCTCTTCTGTTTGGGACTACTTTTCCTGTTGGGTGGGGCAGGAGCCACTCCCTATGTTCAGAACACTGGAACTCTTCTGGAAAGCAGGAACTCTTTTCTTACCTAGGCGTGGCTGTGGAAGGAGACACCTAAGCACTACAGGAGGCTATTTTAACCACACCCGATGGATGAATCTTGCTTTGTGTTATTCTGCATTCTCTGCAGCAGAACGCTCATCGTGTCTTCTGCTTCTGATCCTGGGCCTAAGGGAACAAAGGCTTACCATCCTGGAATCCAGTCTTCAGCAGAACCTGTAAAGACAAAGAAAGAACAGGTTAGCACTACGGTCTTCAGTGGCAGCGCATCTCTTACCTGGTCCATTGGCTGTCACCAACGCCTCGCGCTGCATTCTGGCATCTGAAAGACAAAGGCTTACCTACTCTTCGCATGCTCCGGAGGTCTTTGCACTGCATTCCGGCATCTGAAAGACAAAAGCTTACCAGCTCTTCGCACGCTCCGGAGGCCTTTGGCGCTGCATCCCGCATCTGAAAGACAAAAGAAGGTGCGTTTAAAGACATTGGGCAACTTTATTACTCACGTGCCATTACTCCTTCCCACGCCGAATCCAGTGGGTATTCCAGCACCCTTCAGCTTCTCTAAAGCTCCGAACTTGTACCTGCAAGATAAAAGGGGCAGTTAGTGCGCATCGTGAAGCAGGCTACAAGCGCTTACTTACGTGCTTCCAGGCGCTTCTATTCCTCACGCGGGTTCGATCCTCAACTCTCATCAGCCCGCCATCCGCCATCGCCTGAACCCTGCAAAACAAGAGATATCATTACAAAAGACTTTTAAGACATTTGAAGTGCCCAGAACTTACCGTTCGTGCAGTTAACGACGGACAGCAGTCCTCTGAGGTCAAGAGGCCTGCACCCTTATCCAGTGAAGAAATTGGTTACAGCACCCTGCCCCGAGGCAGATGGAGAGCTCGGCGTTCACTTACCTAAGACATCTTACTCTTCGAGTCAGACATACAGTGCACAGAGGTCCAGCCCAAAGAGCCAACCGTGTGTTACACATCACCTTTGAAGATACGGCATTCACCCAGTCAAGACCGGCGCCTCTGCGGGAATCAGGTGAGCGTTACACCTGCCCACATCAATGTTCCGATGCAGGCAGAGATGTAGGGATCCGTATCTAAAAGCAGGCAGCATATAGGGTTTTGGGGTAATGGCACTTGCCATGCTTTTTCATTATGGCCACCCAGTTTGTTCATGGCAGCCCCCACACTATTTTCATGGCGATTGCATTATTTTCTTGGTGACCAAAATGTTATTTTCAAGGTGGTCGCCATTTTGTTTTCATAGTGGCTGCCGTGTTTTTTCACAGAGGCTGCCATGTTTTTTCGTGGTGGCTGCCATCTTTTTTTATGGAGGCTGCCATGTTTTTTCATGGTGGCTGCCATATTTTGTCCGTGGCGGCTGCCATGTTTTTTTATGGAGGCTGCCCTATTTTTTCGTGGCGGCTGCCATGTTTTTTTTATGGAGGCTGCCATGTTTTTTTATGGAGACTGCCATGTTCTTTTGTGGCAGCTGCCATGTTTTTTTGTTGGCGGCTGCCAATACCGTCCCCTAAGCGATTTGAACCCATGATGCAGCGTTAAGTACAGGAACTATGGCGGGTTCTTATGCCTAAAGTTGCATCATGCAGTGGATTATCGGAACCCCAGGAAAGAGCCTTCACTGTGAAAGTTGTAATGTTATGTCTGATGGTTTCCACATCTGCATAGTAATGAGGCTGTCAGATAGGCGATGGTAACACCTGGTATTTACATTGCAATGAAGACAGCCTACAACAGCTCCAACTTTGGCCTAGACATGGGAGCCCACAACAGAAAACTCTAGTTAAATACATAAATCTTCATTAGCTATCGGGCCCCTCTGATCTGCCTATCATACGGTGCAGGCCCACCCTGAAATAGAACTCTGGAATCACCACTGTCACACAGTGTTAGCCTGGTGCAGATTGTTATTAGTGCCACTGGGGAGTCGGTAGCAGTGTCGCGGTTTATTGTACGGTCACAATCAAGTCAGGGAGCACCTTCCCCTACAATGAATGTGGCACACAACAAATCACTATGCGTTTTTATTTGGTTCACTGTGGTGAGGCCTCCAAGCCGTCTCTCACACAACCTCAACAAACACCCAGTGCCACAATGGACTAGGAACCAGGCCGGTGTGTTTTAATAAAATATGTATTAATTTATTCATTTAAGCAAATTAAAACCAACAGATTACAGCAGCCACCAATGTTGTGGCAACACAAAGACAAAATCTCCTTTTTAGTAGAGTACCACCACAGAGCTGACATCAGACTATGCAGTTACGATAGCTACCTTTTATGTTACCCCCATCCCCCCCAATAAAAGCAGAGAACAGTTCAAAGCACATCAAGAAAATGAATGCAAACAGACAGGAAAGTGATACTTTTGTCCCAGCAACCTTCACCCTCCAAACATCAATTTGACTTGATTCTTTTGAATGGAAGGCAGTGGCAGGGAGTGGGGAACGCAAAGGAAAAATCGGATTTAGGACTTGTGGGTCACAACACCAATAGGGAAGACAGAGAGGCAGTGGGAAAAATGCATTTTGCTACACCTGATAAAAACATACAGGGCTTAGGTATTATGGTCAGAACAGAATGGGTAAATCGGTATTCAGTTACCTAATACAGGTGCAATGGGAAAGCATAGAAAGAAATGGGAAATTTGCTTTGTTACACCAAAAGGATAAGCAGATCTTTGGGGAATAGCATTTGTCTTGCTTTGCCTCACCATATCACACAAGGCTTTAGGATGATGGTCAGAACAGAATGGAAAAATCAGTTTTGGGTTGGGATGAGAGAGGCAATGGAAAAAGGAAATGCAAATGGAAATTCGTTTTTGCAGAGCACAACAGGATTAATTCTTTTGGCCAACTCTTCATGACCAAATCGGCTCACAATATACTGTGAAAAGATGGTTGGTTTTGAATTTCAACAATGCTGATCCTGTGAAATAAATGGGGGAAATTAAAAGATTTACTTTGATAAATATGCTAAGGATCTGCACAGGCCAAAGGGGATTTTTCAATGGGGAAATGACTAAATACACAGGCAAACAGGGGATTTTTCAATCGGGAAACAGGTAGGACACTAGTGAAAGAATACAGGGCCTACAAACTCTATGGCTTTTGGGGTTTAGTTCTACTTACAGGAGAGGTCTGGGCTGGATATCAGGGAGCGTCAGGGCACTGGTGGTCAGTCAAGGACTCTGCTGAGTCCCCCAAAGTGTCCCAGTTCAGCTTCTTAGTCTCCCGGCTCCTCTGCAAGATTAGGACTCTCTCTGCTGGGATGTTCATGCCAGACTTTGAAGCAGGTCACCTTATGGGATTAGCGGCAAAGGTCCAGCTCTGAGGCAGGTTGGCTTAGTTATAGGACAAATGATATCACTGATGTGTCATGATTCTCGCAAAAGGGATTGGCTAGCCTCCACTACCCCACGCCCCCCTGTGTGCTGAAAGGACAAGGGGATGGAGGAGTGCTTTGGGACAACAGGGGAGGAGAGCACTTCACCATCTCACTTCGACAGGTGGGCTCGGTCATGTTTTTTTAAGTCAAAATCTCGCGACATGACAAGTGCCCTTCATTTTAACATCTTGACAGATATTAATATATTTTTTAAAACTACATTTGACCGTTAATCACATGAAACTAGTCAGAAGTCTGTAGGTCCTTCCTGTGCAAAGATACAGTTTTTCTTCAGAATCATATCAGTGAAAAATTTGCCATTTTACAGGCACCATAGGAATTATGTTTGGCATGTTTTATCAATTTTTCGCATCACCGGTAAAGACAAGGAGGCCCAAACCACATTTTCATTTATAACTTCTGTTGTGTTTCTCCCACCAAAATCGTTTTTATATGTGGAGAAGGGGTTAACTTTCACCTTTAATAAAAGCTTAGAATGAATATTTTGTGATGTACACTGTCCGATTTACACAATAAAACGAAATTGCATAATTTTATTTGATGTTCATGAAAGAAAGGGCTCCAATTCAATGCAACTGCTGAACACAATTCTGACATTCCATTGAGGGTTATGTCGACTGCTGTTTCATAGACGTATAATTTCAGCTCTTCGTGGATTAGTCAAAGTATACTTGTCATGTGTCTTTAGCTTTCTTTGAGAAAGGCAGTTTGCATCTCTCCATATTTTGAAATTTTAGCATCTTTCCTTTCCTTCTGATTTGAAAGTACAGGCCCTTATATCGGACCTTATGTCTGTGCAGGCCTGGTATTTATTCTCACATCCAAGGGCTATTTCTCCCCACAGCAGTTTGAGGTTGTAGGGGGTCTGCATGGTTCAGGGGGGGTACGTCCAAGGAGTGCCTTAGGGTCCCTGTTGACAGGAAGCAGTATGTGGCTACTGAAGCTGTGACTGGCACAGTGTTGCCTGAGCACAGAACTTTAGCAGTGCTACTGGTGCAAAATGGCAGTGTGAGTTTGTTGGAGCTCTGCTTTGCACACGGGACATGGACATGTAATGTTAGCACACTTCTGGATGCACTGAAGCAGTGTGTGGCTGTACCAGCTCTGAAAAACAGGGATCACATGGAAACAGCATTGTAGTGCACTCTTCAAGGTGGATACAGAGGAGTGGCAGCTGTTCTAAGACTGTCCCACACTGTGCTTTCTGAGTACATAATTTAAGCTCCCTCCCTGGTATAGTACTAGGGCAGTGCGTGTCTGCTGGGAGCTCTGCCTGGCACCGGAGTGTATAATTTTAGCACTGCCCTGCTGCTCTGATGCAGTGTGTGCTAGTTGGAGGTCTGCCTGGCAAAGTGTTGCATATGTAGATCACATTATCACTGCCACTAGTGCACTGGAGCAGTGTGTGGCTGTAGAAGCTATTCCTGACTTTGCTGTATTGTCTCGGGAAATCACTGTATTACTGTCATTAGTGCACTGGAGTAGTGGATGGCTGTAGGAGCTATACCTGGCACAGTATTGCCCCGGGACATAATTGCATTACTGTCATTGGTGGAATAGAGCAGTGGATGGCTGTAGGAACCATACCTGGCACAGTATTGCTTTGGGATATCATTGTATTACTGTCAGTGGAGCAGTGGGTGGCTGTCTGAGCTATACCTGGCACAGAATTGCATCAGGACATAATTGTATTACTGTCATTAGAGCGCTGGAGCAGTGGATAGCTGAAGCAGTTATACCGGGTACAGTATTGCATTGGGACATAATTGTATTACTGTCATCAGTCCACTGGAGAAGTGAATGGCTGTAGGAGCTATACCTGGCACAGTATTGCTTTGGTCTATATATAAGAAGAGAGCTAGATAATCCTAACTCATGACAACTCTCTCATAATTGGTAATAGGTGCCTCTAGTCTCTGACTGTTTGTCCTGAAAAAATTGACACAATAACCCTATCAAATTATATAGAAAAATAATGTATTATTGTCAATATCAAATTATTAAAAACCTTAACTACACACCCGTAATAACACAAAGCATCACAGAAATCAATACTAGTTCAAAAAAACAACAAAAAACATTAACAGTGCAACAGACACCTTTTAACAACAATGTTGACTACAACACAAATAAAGTGTCCCTATATCAAATTTCCAACATGTTTCTGTTCATCGCACCACGCTGGTAGAACATTCATCAGGGGATGCCCTTTTGTGTATTATTTTGATTTTTTTCAACACTTTGTGATGGGGTGACTAACAAGAAACAACTGTACAATAAATAATTCTAAAAGAAAGACAAAAAGAGAGAATACTGAATCACCAATCGAGCAATGCGATTAATCCATTCAAAAACACTTTAACCCATGTTAAGATGTTGTTTAATGTGCATAAGCAGCACACCACATTTCAATCTAAATGAAGTACCTGAGAATTTTACTTCTTCCGTCCTGTTGATAGGTTTCCACGAACTCCACGACACTGTATTGACACGGGTTAAGTTGTTTTTGAATGCATTAATAATATTGTCAGATAGGTGATTCAGCATTGTCTCTTTTTGTCTTTCTTTTAGAATTTTTTGTTGTACAGTTGTTTCTCGTAAGTCACCCTCAGCACAAAGTGTTGAAAAAATCATTGTTGTTAAACTGTGTCTGTTGTACTGTTATTGTTTTTTTCATTGTTTTTGTGAACTAGTATTGATTTCTGTGATGCTTTGTGTTATTACGGGTGTGTAGTTAAGGTTTTTAATAATTAGATATTGACAATAATACATTATTTTTCTATATAATTTGATAGGGTTACTGCGTTCATTTTTTCAGGACAAACAGTCAGAGACTAGAGGGACGTATTACCAATTATGAGAGAGTTGTCTTGAATTAGGATTATCTAGCTCTCTTCTTATATATAGAGCCAGGTCTACCCCAGATCGTAGAGATAGATTGACCCTGGTGAGGATTCAATTTATTTTTTGGTGTTGTGTTTTTTACCTGTATTAGGTACAGTATTGCTTTGGGACAGAATTGTATTACTGTCCTTAGTGCACTGGCTCAGTGGATGAATATAAAGAGGCTTTACCTGGCACATTAGTGTTTTAGGACATAATTGTATTACTGTCATTAGTGCACTGGAGCAGTGGATGGCTGGAGGAGCTGTACCTGGCACAGTATAGCATAATGACATAATTGTATTACTGTCATTACTGTCCTGGAGCAGTGGATGGCTGTAGGAGCTGTACCTGGCACAATATTTCATCAGGACATAATTGTATTGCTGTCATTATTGTCTTGGAGCAGTGGATGGCTGTAAGAGCTGTGCCTGGCACAATATTTCATCAGGACATAATTGTATTACTGTCATTAGAGCACTGGAGTAGGGGATGGCTATAGGAGCTATACCTGGCACAGTATTGCTTTGGGACATAATTGAATGACTGTGACTAGAGTGGTGGAAGACTGCAAGGACTATATCTGGCACAGTATTGCTTTGGGACATACTTGTATTACTGTCATTAGTGGACTGGGGCAGGGGGTGGCTGTTGAAGCACAGTATTGCGTGTTGGGGCATCTAACTTCTTTTAGCATTCTAATGAAACTATTCTAGTGCAGCTTCAATGTTACAAGCAGTTAACTCTCTCATTCACTGGGAAATCAGACACCTAGGGACTTTTGTGAGAATGGCGTGTCTCCTGTCCTGCTCTCCAGCACTAAAATCCCTCCACTGGCTCCCCGTGGCTGCAAGGATCAAGTTCAAGACCCTCTGCATAGCCCAAAAGGCTTTCTGAGTCCGGGGCCTGCACTATCTACATCTCTCTCTTTCCCTAAAGACTCTTCTTCTAGAGCCCTCCCCTCGTCCTCCTCCAACTCTCTGCGGGAGAGCTGTTTTTCCAGAGATTTGGGGGAACAGCCTTATCCTCTGCAGGTGCCTCCTTCTGGAACTGCCTCCCTGCCTCTATCCGTCTTGAGCCCGAACTCCTTAAATTCTGGAAACTCCTCAAGAACTTCTTCTTCTCCTCCTCCTTCTCTCCCCCTCTCCCTTGCTAACTTTCTCTCTATTCTTGCCCACTTCCCTCCTCCTTCTCTTCCCTAACTCTGTTCCGTTTTGCTGACTGGTCTCCAGGTGCACCTCCAGGGCCACACAGGTCTCAGGCTCCCCCGCCAGTCTGCGCACTTGCCCACAGGCCTCTGCACTCTGCTCACCACTACTGCACTTCTGGGATTCGTTCCATGAGAAGGGTAACCATTCTGCACTTAACGCAGGGCCCTGGTGGACTGGGCGCACCTGCTTCCTTCCCCCTCCCTTTCACTTCCTGTCTGCGCACTTACATTACCTAGAATGCACTTGGCCTTGTTCGCCAGGCCTAGTACGGTAGCTTTTTGTTTCTGTATGTTCTTCTCCTCCTCTTCCCCTCCCCCCATCACCTCACTCTTTGTCATGCTCTTGCACTATCTGAAGGGTCTTTGGCCTAGTAGGGTAGTTTATGGATTGTGTGTTCTCTCCCTCTCCTTCTCCCTTTCTCGCCCTCCTTCCTGCCATGTACCTCACTATCGGGCATAGCATGCTAGCCACTTTTTGTTAGATCATTCGGAAACTTCAAGGTCTAAGAACGACTCTGTGTTCCCTTCCCGCCATGAAGTGCTTTGAAGCACTTCATTTTTGTATAAGCGCTTTACAAATAAACAATTACAATTAATCTTCCAATCACTCCGGTGACACACACATACTAACAACTCATCATGTGCAGGTGCTAACAATGAAATGCTTGCATTAGTAATTGTCAGGCCGTTGTTACCTGGGCGGTCGCTGGCACTGTTTTTCATCTGTGTCCTGTATTCTCCTGCCACGGCTCTGTAAATCAGCCATGGCAAGTCAACATACCCCAACATTTCAAGGAGGCGTGCTAGAGCCAATTCTGCCCAATGGTCGTTGCGCCACACAGTGGCAGAATGTTGCATGGGCTTATCATATCACTGCCACTAGTGCACTGAAGCCTCTGGTGGCGCTAGGAGCCATACATGGCACACGAGCGTGCAGGTAATTTTAGCCTAGCTATTAGGTTCAATAAACTTCAAGAAATGACACCCACAAAACGCACTTGGAGGAGTTACAAACCTGACAACAGAAAACGTGCAGCGTACAGCCGTGCTCCGGGGAATGCGTGCGCCGTTCGCACCACATGCGCCTCGGCCGTGCCATGCGAGGGTCGGAGGCACGCCTCCTCCTCCTCTCGCCAGCCTCCGTATCGTGGCTCTTAAATGAAACCATATGGAACACGAATTCCTTGGGGAAGCGAAGTGACCTTCGTGCAGAGGTCAGAGGTCACGTCCAGCCGGGAAAGCTCACGGATGGATGTAAAGGTCACCCCTTTTACGCCTCCCCTGACGCTAATTCTTGTCCATCACATTTTACCCACAGGCAATCCGCTTCTGGTTTTCCTCTCCAAGGAACACTTTCCCCGACTTGTAGCACCGCCTGCGATCAGCGCACAGACTGTTGTTAATTTGTATAGCGCCAACTGAAAAAAACAGGTTACTTCGCGGCACCCACTCAAAGCCCACTGGTCTGGCTTGAGGGCTATGCTTCACGTAGAAGAGTTTTGGCACCTTGCAACCGTGTAATGTTTATACCTTACACCACGTTTCCTTTATTTACATCATAACACCCCCCTCCCCTTCCCCACCCTCTCTCTCTCTGGTTCCCTGACACCTTGCGGCTAGAAGCTGCACTTCACCTCGCTGTCGCCTGTGATGTCGGGCATTCATTCATTCAAGCACCCTAGTCCCGTGGAAGATGGGGCAACTATTAAGTGGGATGAGAAATGAATGGGGTGTGGAACATTAAAAAGTCACAAAACAATATTTGGGGAGGGTCTGACAAGTGTCTGAGCGAGGCCTACGTATTCAAAACCCTTAAAAAATGCCTGGCCTTCGTTTCGTTTCGTTGTGTTATGTTACTGGGCGTTATACAGCGCACCGCTGCCTTTTGGACGGCTTCCAGGCGCTCTAGCGGGTCCTAGAGGGGAATGGGTTGGGTTAGTGGAGAGGGCAAATGCTGGGTTGACGAGTGCAGTTTGTAAGTAACCAGGTGCTGTGTGTGGCTCGCTCCCTGTTCCTTTTTTGTTCTGGCTATTGGCCTAACACACACGGTCAAGTTTTAGCACCTGCCACGAAAGGGGGGTCTACTCCATTTAAAAAGATGTGTTAAACGTGATATAATTAAACAGCAGCAAAAACATGTACTCAAACAAAACTTATGAATGTATGAAACGAAATCTAACCAAAATAGGTCAAGGCAGTGTCAAATGCCTGTCGGATAGGTCAACTTGTTAAAATGCTTGATGCAGAGATATGCGTGGACCCTGCAATCCCGAATTTCCCATCCTAGTGAAATAGCTCTGAATGTGACAGTGCTTGCTGCAGTGATATGCGTGGGCCCTGCAATTCCGAATTCCCCATCCTAGGGAGATTGCTCAGAGTGTGACAGTGCTTGCTGCAGAGATATGCGTGGACCCTACAATCCCGAATTTCCCATCCTAGTGAGATAGCTCAGAGTGTGACAGTGCTTGCTGCAGTGATATGCGTGGGCCCTGCAATTCCGAATTCCCTATCCTAGAGAGATAGCTCAGAGTGTGATAGTGCTTGCTGCAGAGATATGCGTGGGCCCTGCAATTCCGAATTTCCCATCCTAGGGAGATAGCTCAGAGTGTCACGGTGCTTGCTGCAGAGATATGCGTGTACCCTGCGATTCCGAACTTCCCAACCTAGTGAGATAGCTCAGAGTGTGACAGTGCTTGCTGCAGTGATATGCGTGGGCCCTGCAATTCCGAATTCCCCATCCTAGAGAGGTAGCTCAGAGTGTGATAGTGCTTGCTGCAGAGATATGCGTGGGCCCTGCAATTCCGAACTTCCCAACCTAGTGAGATAGCTCAGAGTGTCACGGTGCTTGCTGCAGAGATACACCAGTATCAAGCAAGTCAGACTTTCCCATCCTAGTGAGCGATGGAAGGGAGTTATAATGCTTGCGGCAAAGACATCAAGTAAGCCAGTATTTCCCAGCATAATAAAGTAGCGTAAGGTGTTACAGTGGTTGCTGTCGAGACATTCGTGTATCAAGCAAAGCAGTATATGTCATCCTAGTAAGATAGCTCAAAATGTGACTGTGCTTCCTGCACAGACATACATGGATCACACAATTCAGAATGTCCCAATCCTAACAATAGTTCAAGGAGTTATGGTGCTTGTTGCAGAGGTATACTTGTATCGAGCAAATCAGATGTTCCCATTCTAGTAAGATAGGTCAAGAGGTTACAGTGCTTGCTGTAGAGACTTACTTGTATCAAGAAAGTCCTAATTTTCAATTCTGTTATCCTATTCTTTTGTTCTTCTTCCTTTTTATATACTACTATTGGATTCAGAAATGCTATTTGTTGCTAAAAAAAAGTTGTTGATTCCATTTTAAATGCAAATAAATACAAAAATAAATAATTTTCAATTCTACCAAGGTTGCTGAATGCGCTGCAGTGCCTGCTGCAAAGATGTGCGTTTAAAATGCGATGATGATTCCTCTAACAACAGAAGAGCTCTGGGCCTAGTCCCACGGTTCTAGCCCAACCACACTTAACAAAACTGAAACATATATGTACTGCTCATAAAGTCTTTCCTTGGGTGCAGAGCAAGTTTTTAATAAAAGCAACGGTACAACTAGCAGCCCTTTGCAATGCTCAGTGAGCTGTTAATGTATCCAAATGGCTGCCTGTTGTGGTTCCATGACTCTGGACACTGGAGGCTCACCCCTGTTGAGCAGCGGCATCAGGGATATATCCCCGGACCGGAAGCAGGAGGGAAATGTGCTGATGGTTGGGACCCCTCCTGAGGGCCCTGTGGAGGCAGAATACTAGAAGCCCAGAGTACTGCTGCAGTGCTGCAGCACCCAGGGTCTAGATCCCCTGTTTGAAGTAGGCTAAGCAGTACTCAGCAGGTTGCCCTACCTATGGCAGAAGCGGTTATCCGCCCAATACCCAGCTACAAGGGCAGCATTAGTGGCAGCTCTACATGCATAATAACATGATTATTGACACTAAGCAATACACATTGGGTGGTCCAGAAGGGTAAAAAGCATAAAATGACGGGCATGCAGCAAGGAAGCCACAGCCCAGCCTAGGACTTTCTGTCTGCTGCAAACCGAGATCGTCTCAAATGTAAAAAGATATTATACATTGGATTTGCTTAAATATTCCTCCCCATTTGTAAAGTATTTTTATGTGAAGAGGGGGCCTGCGTGGTGTTGAATGCCCACATATTTCCATGGTTGCACTTTGTTGGTCGAACATTGCTACCTTCAATGTACACAATTCTTATAACACCTATTCATACACTCCATTATTGGCCAACTCAGATGTATGTTTTTTCCTGTTAGCTGATTGCAAATGCCCACTGAAAATGTGCCTATTCCCAAAAACATGTATTACTCCCCAAAAAATAATGTAAACCAAAATAATCCACTCAAATGAAACATCTTTCCCAGATAGTTGTCACATGCGAATCACCGAAATGCGAACCTTTGAACACATACCCAAAATTCACATGAGTTCATAAAAGGGATACATTTATCAGGGCGCGCAGCTGTACGAAAGTGCGCTCTCCATCACCAACATGGTTTGCCCATTATCTGGCGCACCTGAAGAAAAATCTAAGTGAGTTAATTCAGACAGTGTCCTTAAGGAGAGATGCATTGCACTTCTGGAGAAAGTCTCTGTTTCATTCTCAGCTTCTATTGATTTCTAATTAGTTTGCATTATGTTATTTGCTATGCTAATCAGTGCTTCAGGAGTTCTAAATTGTAGCCTCTCTCTTCCACATTGAGGGAAAATGATGGCTGCGCGAGGCTCCCGCTCCACTGTGCACACCTAGGTCACACAAATCACGGCGAGCAGAGTCTAAAAATCAATACTCCTGAAGATACTCCTTCCTTTGAAGATGTGCCTATTATGGGATGTGCTGTAGCAGCAGTTTCACCATCCCAAGGATGCTCTTCAGCAGGCAGAACAAGAGCAGCAACAAGGTAGACCTCAACAGGGTGCTCCATAGATGTTTGTCAGCAAATAGAACAGACTCAATAAATGATTCACGCCTGCAATTGATGCCTGTCAGCGGGTATCGCTGGCACACCAGCAGTCCTTGCCATGACAGGATGCTTGCTGAGGCCACACAGGTACACTAACAATTGGTTCCAGCCATGATGTTTATCGGCAAAAAGAATAGTCAAACTGAATGATTCACACTTGATATGCTATGATATGATATGGCATTTATAACGCGCCTATACACAAGTGTTTCACTTATAATAAATACTCTTCCACTAGTGGCACAAAAAGAGGTGGTGCCTCAACACGGTGCACTTCTGTTGAGGGGAGGCGCAACAACCATCTATGCTTGTCACCAGCATCCCTGACGTTAGCACCTCTGATAATGATATCTAAATGCTAAAACAGGGACATGTAGATACAGCTATCAGTCCTCCTGGATGCATACAACATTGACATCCACAAATACTTTGGTGACACACAGCTCTACCTCCAAATAGCCCCCATCTAAGACATCCTCAGGCTCAAGGCCTGCCTCACATTGATGCAGTCCTGAATGTCCAGTGCTTGCCTGAAGCTCAACCCTTTCCAAGGCTGAATTCCTACTGCTAACCAATAACACTGAGCAACCCCCCATCCAGACCTGGCTCTCTGCTATGAACGTCAAGGGCTTCACATGTCAGCTGGCCCCCTGCGCCGAGTCCCCTGGTTTCAAAATCGATGGACAGTTCTCCTTTAAGGTGACACACATGGCTTGGTACCATCTTTCCCTCCTGTGGAAAATAAAGCTCTTCCTCCCAGCAAGCAACTTCAGGTCTGCTGTCCAAGCCTGGGTCCTCTCCCACGTAGATGGGTGCAATGATCCCCTGGAAGGTCTTCCTGCAAACACCCTGGCTCCCCTGAGATGTGCCCATCATGCTGCCGCATGACCCATCAAAGGACTCTGCAAATTTGACAACTTCACCCTACCCTCCTCGAACTGCACTGGTTTCCGCTGCAAGCATATATCACCTTCAAATCCTGCTGCGTGATCTACAGGACTGTTGCCCTCAAGTCCCCAAGATACCTCTCTCAGAAGCTCAGCATTTCTGAAACCCTATATTATCCAACGGAAGTATGGACATGTGCAGTCATGACCAACCCAAGCACAGGAAGGAAAGAACCAGAAGACACATCTATGTCCCCAGACCATGGAACCTCCTTCCAGTCCACAGCAGACTCACCCCCCACGTTCCTACATTTGTGTAAGGAGTTCAAGACCCTAGTTTTCAAGGAACGGTTCTTCCCGAACATCTATGTCCACACACCCTCCACTCCCCACCTAACCTAAGACCGGACGATCTGCCTCCCATGATTCCTCCCCTGGTTGCATACAGATCCCTTGCTGCCAAATTACTCATCCTTCGCCTCCCTGCTCCTTTATTCTGATCCCAATTGGCTCTGCTTCCCTCACTATGGTCTCTCCCCTATGACTTGTAAAGCCCCCTGTTTCTTCCGAAAGCAAGGGTCAGTATACATATAAACACATATAGAAGCTTGCTATAGAGGAAAACATAATGTGGCTAGGACGGCCATGATAGGAACATATACACTGGCTCATGTAAGATTCAGTTCAGCTACCTCAGAAACAGAACAGAGTTGCAGTGTCGAGAGACGTTGGGGAAATGGCTTTGTGTGCAGAATAAAGAGGATTCTTTGTTAGCTGGAGATTAAGGATGCTATTTTAAGGACCATCTGCAGAGCACAAAGGGAGGCATACGGATAAAACCATGTGCATAAGACATATTTCTCCTAGATTAAAAGAGGAGAAAACATCTGCAAGAGCCAAGTATTGGACAATTAACAGTGAATAAGGCTCACACATGATGGAGTGAGCAAGTCAAGAGAAGCAACCACACCCACTATGATTAAATGAAATAGCAGTAAATAAGAGGTCGAAATTGACACATTTGTGGTCTCATCACACACGACTCAGAAGTCGAAAACCAGGGCTATTAATTGGGATTCGGGCGAAGATAGTGATGTGCTCGCTCTCCCTGGAATGTCCTAGAACACAGACCAACTACAGGCAGGAAACTTTGGCTTATGGCTGGACTGATGAGCGATGATGGACTAACGGGGAGAACGGGGAGTAATCTGACGTGACTCAAATACCTAGGTTTCGGTTTCCTTACGTGCTGCTAATGAGCTGGGAGACAAAGGTTGGGTGAGCATGCCAACCAATCAGAGGGTCTATGAGGCAACGTGCTATGCAATGTTGCAAAGACCAATCTACTGCCATATTCTTATCTATAATCCTTCCCCCATACGTATGTAGGGGTAGATCGGGGCATGTCCTAAAGATATTGTGCAGCCAATGATGTACTGACTACTATGTAAGCCATATATAGATGTGTTCCCCTAAGCAATCTCGCCCGTCAATCAGTTTTACACTTTGCCACATAGAATGGCATCATGAGTCACATATACACATTTGGACAGCTTCTGAACAGGGTGTGAGGCTTTCGCTGTTCCTGGATTCAGTCTCGCGTGCAGGAGGGCGCATCATGACTATATCACCAGCAACCTCACACCTGAACATGTTTGTAATTGAATCCCGGAAAGGGATGCACGCGCATTGACCTACCAGCTACCCTTTAATTTCCAGTCATAAATATAACCGGTGTCGCATCGCAAGCCGGTTTCCAGGCAGTGAAAGCAGAGGTTCTCTGGTCATAAGGGACCGGTCAGAGGTGGCTGGGTACTGGTGGTGGGTATTCAGGAGGGGCACCCTCTATGTCTCACCCTGACCAGGTGTAGGGAGTGTATCCGGGAAGTGAGCAACGCTGGCAGCCTTGCCAGAGGCATGGAGATGTGCCCAGGACCTCTACCAGCTGTACCTGTTGCCACCCTGTTGCATGTGTTTATGAGTGAGAAAGGACCTCGACATACATTTGAAGAGATGCATGCTGAAATGCCATTTGTCAGGCCTGTAGGGTTAATCCCTTGTCAACATTAGGAGGGGGAGTGGGGGGACATGACAAGTAAGTCATAAGGAGAGTTGAGCCAGAGCTGAACCCTGGCCCTGGATTGGCTCTAGTATATCAGCCATGCATGGGGGCATGAGACCATAGGAGCATGGGGCTATGGGGGAATGGAAGCATGGGGGCATGGGATCATGAGAGCATGGGAGCATGGGGGAAAAGGGGAATGGGAGCATGGGGGCATGGGAGCATGGGAGCGTTGGAGCATGGGGAATGGGGGAATGGGAGCATGGGGTCATGGGAGCATGGGAGCGTTGGAGCATGGGGAATGGGGGAATGGGAGCATGGGGGCATGGGTTCATGGGAGCATGGGGGAAAAGGGGAATGGGAGCATGGGGGCATGGGAGCATGGGAGCATGGGACCTTTGGAGCATGGGGAATAGGGGATTGGGAGCATGGGGGCATGGGAGCGTTGGAGCATGGGGGATGGGGGATTGGGAGCATGGGGGCATGGGAGCGTTGGAGCATGGGGAATGGGGGAATGGGAGCATGGGGAATGGGAGCATGGGAGCATGGGAGCGTTGGAGCATGGGGAATGGGGGAATGGGAGCATGGGGGCATGGGAGCATGGGAGTGTTGGAGCATGGGGAAAAGGGGAATGGGAGCATGGGGGCATGGGAGCATGGGAGCGTTGGAGCATGGGGAAAAGGGGAATGGGAGCATGGGGGCATGGGAGCATGGGAGCATGGGAGCATGGGAGCGTTGGAGCATGGGGAATGGGGGAATGGGAGCATGGGGGCATGGGGATATGAGAGCATGGCAGCATGGGCACTTGGGCGAAGTGCCGGCCTTAGCGACAGTAGCACCCCAGGCAGAAAAAGAACAATTTGGTGGGCCCCCCCTCCTGATGCGGCCCTGGTCAATTGGTAGAGTCGCCAAATGTTTCTTTTTGTAGTGGGAGAAATGCAAATTAAATGCGCTTGCGGGAGTCGGCGCATTTGACAACAATAGGGTGCTGTGGCACCCTATTAAGATGATTATCGCCCCACTCCTGCTCCGGAGCAGGGTGGTAATTATCTCAATAGGGTGGCAGCACCCTATTGTTGTTAAATGCGCCCGCTAGCCCATTTGATTTCAAAATGACACTTCTCCAACCACGCCAGCTCGGGGTAGCCCTTGAAAGGCTCCCCTGAGCTGGTGCTCTGGGGGACTATGGCGCCCCGGGCGGTCGCCTGGCACGCCCTGCCCTAAGGCCGGCTCTGAATGGGAGCATGTGTAAAGCACGACAGAGACTCAATGCATCCTGTTGCCGCTGAACCTGGACCTGATCCTACCACAGGCCCCGAAGCCTGAGGCCAAGTGCAACTCCCTTCAGACTTCTGGCACAGCTCAGGGCTTTTGCAATCTGCTTGCTGGTTCAGAAATAACACGTACCAGGATAGCTGAAAGATAGGCCCTCTCTCAATTGAAGATGGAGAGATGCTGTAGTTAACCGTTAACTTGCACTAATCCACGTGGAAGTGAATGGTGAAAAGAACACTTTTCAGGTTTTGCTTAAGCATTTTAGTCCACTCTCTTCTCTCTCTGAACAAAAAAAAGGTCATGTATTCCCTTTAATCCGGTTGCTTAGCCTCTTTCTGAGAGGCCCTGCATTTGGCAGGACCAGAGGCACGGTGTGGTAGCGTTGAGTTTCCAAGAGCACACGATTTAGCTCAAGTGACGGGATCAGGATTTGCAATCCAACACTTTCAATTCCAAAGTTGCAACTTTCCAAGACCATAAACCACCCTTTTGTTGTTAGACATTTCTCCCTCTCCCTTTGTCTGCCTTCCTACTTGTTCCTTTCCCTCTTCTCCTTGCTCCTTGCCTACCTTCACACTTGTTCCTTCCTCTCTCTTTCCTACTTGTGAAGGCACGCCCCTGTAAGCTCGTGCCAGAATAAATGCATCCCACTAGGGAAAAAATGGCCAAGAGATAGCTTGCAAAGATAACAGGTTTTAATCGCACAAAGGTCAAAGGTGCAAGCAGAGGGCTCTGCTACTGGAGAACGGTCTTCCAGAATCTGCATGAAGAAAACATTATAAGGGTGTCCCGCGTCATCAACTGCATGATCACATACGGTCGGAAATCGCCAGATTGGTTGGTTAGGCCCTACGCATGGGCCTGGTCCATAGGGGACGGCAGGCTATGATTGGCTGCAACCTCGCCTGCTTGTCTCTTCTCACATGGGGTCAGCTGAGCTCATCTTTCCAAGGACCGAAGGTCAGGCCTTTCACATGTTGCCGTTCTATGGTTCCTTTTACTATGATAACACTACTACGTCATTATGGCATGCACCTGGGAAACCCGGGGACTGGCACGGAGGGAGGGAGTCATGGTCATGCTGACCCACACATATCACACCCTACACACCCAAGGCTCCCACCCTCGTTTTGAGATATAATGTATTCCTCCCTATACCTCGTACTACAAAGGGTGTATTTATGGGATAAGGTGAAATGATCGTGTTCATTTAGATCTTTTATGGCCATAGGTTTTATTGTCTGTGGCTGGAGATCGCCCACTATCATGGAATGCAGGGGTTTTGGACAGGGTCAGTGGTGGGTGCCATTACTCCTTGCGGGCTGGGTGGGGGTCGCAGGTCTGCTGTTGGCCTGGCTTTGATGAATGGGTGCCACAAGGCGCATGGTGCTGTCTCATGGCTTGCAGGGCGCATCCTCTCTGGGATAATAAGTAATTGCAACAGTTAAGGGACAAAGGGAAGTTTCTGTGAGAATTAGCAGTGCAGGTTCATCTGCCTTCAGTGTCGGGGCCTGTTCAAGTTTCTCTACCGGGCCTACGTTTACTGCACAGCCATGCAGGACTGCATGTGTCTACTATAACTATAAAATGGCGTCTCTTTTTTATGCGCTCTCTAAGTCTATGAATCTACGATTCCTATGATATTGTACTCGTGCCAGGTTTATTAGCACGGCCCTTTCCCCCTGGTACATCACACGTCTGGGTATGGGACTCGCCTCACTCTAAAGCACCTACTGGGCAGGGAAAGGCTCATCTCCTTCCCAACACTTCTCTGCCTTCCCACTTGTTCCTTCCCCTCTCCTTCCTCTTTGCCTGTCTTCCCACTTGTTCATTCCTCCTTGCCTGTCTTCCCACTTGTTCCTTCCTCTCTCCTTCTTCCTTGCCTACGACCCCACCTGTATCTTCCAGACTCCTTCTTCATTGCCTGTCTTCTTGCTTGTTCCCTCCTCTCTCCTTCCTCCTTGCCTGTCTCCCCACTTGTTCCTTCCTCTCTCCCCCCTCCTTGCCTGCCTTTCCACGTTTCCATCCTCTCTCCTTTATCCTTGCCTGCCTTCATAACTGTTGCTTCATCTCTCCTCCCTCCTTGCCTGCCTATCTACTTGATCCTCCCTCTCTCCTCCCTCCTTGCTTGCTTTCATACTTGTTCCTTCCTCTCTCTCCGTCATCTCTTTGCTTCTTCATTACCCCACTTTCTTTCTGAGTTGCATCCTCCCACTGCTGTATTGCATTTCTCACCTTTCCTTTATTCCTCTCCCCACCTTCCCTTGTTCTCCTGTTCCTCTTTCCTTGCTCCCCTTACCCTTCAGCACTCTTCATCCTCTCTCACCCATTACCTTTACAACTCTCCATTCTTCCTCTCATCTCCTTTAAATCCATACTCTCCGTTCCTTTACTTCACTTTTCCAATACTCCAACTTGTCTGTCCTTGTACTGCCAATGGCCACCTCCCTGTCGTTCTTCCTCATTTCAAGCCTGATCATTCCTGTTATGTCTGATGCTGGTGTAGCACTTACGCTGCTTGAGGTCACTTCAAAGCGCTGCAATGAAACAGAAAATGGAAGGGACGACATGAGTGGAAAGAGTGGAGCATACTGTTTTACTATGTCCGTTGCTTACGAAATAGAAACCTTGAAATGAAGTGTTTCTGGGCACGACCTTTAGGAGGAGACACTGGGTGAAGGGCGACAATGGGAGAGTGAACCAAGTGTGGCAAAGAAAAGTGAGACGGGGTGAAGAATACTTTAGCAGGAATAAAATAAGTAAAACTATTATGGCATAGTTACATTATGTTGAAAAAGAGGGAAGGCAATTAAAAATAAGCCTTGGCAAAGCCAACAATTATAGCTATTGCGAAGGCTTTGAACAGGAATTTGCCAGACGCTGCCACAATGGTGCTACCTGGGTGCAAGATGGCATCAGCTTGAGAACGGCGCGAGTACCTAGGCGTGTGATGTGTGTGCTTTGCAAATGCCCATCTGTGAAAGCCAAAAATGTTGGCTTTGCCAATGCTTGATTTTAACACGAGTTCAGTGCAAGGAACTGATCTGTAAGGAAACACATGCTGCTTATGAAACAAGTGGATGGAGACGGACTTGGTTAAGGCATTTTGATTACAGATGCAATTATGGGTTGTATGTAAAAATGTCCCCAGGAACATGCAGTCATGTGGAAACGTATTCAGCAGAAAGTCGTTTTCAAAAAGGTATCACTTCCAGATGCCTTTGGGCTTGGAGCGCTATTCAAGCAACAAACATACATAAATAAATGAATACAACCAATGCACAGTGTGAACATGTTGCCAGTAACAAGGTCGCCAACAAAAACTATATTCAAATACACAACAGTTCAATTCTGTAACCCTAACAATGACTCAAATCTCTAATAAAACCTCCCGGGTTATTCTAAATCCATTCCTAACCCTACCCTAATTCTAATTAGAGCCTTCAGTCTATTCTGAACCCTTCCCTAAGACTAATCCTTCAGTGACCTAAAGCATTGTATTTGCATGTGACTCAATTCAAACCACCAAATAAATAGAAAATTAACAGTGAGCCTAACTTCAACCCCATCTCCAGCTCACCAGAACTTCCGCAGCACTTGCCCTAGCCCAAGCCCTTGCTTTAATCCTAACCTTCCCGTACCCTAACTGCAATCCTAACACTCACCCTAAAGTGTACTCCAAGGTTTATCCTAATCCCTATCCTAAGCCAATATCACCAGCCCTTTCAACTTCCCTATCCCTTTCTTTAACACTTTCTCAAACCATTGCTCTGTTGCCCTAGCCTTACCATAGCACCTACCCCAACCCTTACACTGATACAATCTACCCTGACCACTAACCAAACCTCAACATCATCAACCTTCCCATAACCACAACCACGCTCACGCTAACACTTACTCTATGTCTACCCCAAATCTTTACCATAACCCTAACCCCTATCCTAAACCATACAATCACAAGCCTACTAAACCATCTTAAATCCTATCACTTACCCTACAAGCACTGCATTTTGGTCTACTTTTTAGCTGCATTTTTTTTGCTACATTTTGCTTGGTGGCTTGTTCACTGAAGAGGTATTTCTACCACGATTTTTTCAATGACTGCATTTGTGTTGCTAACATTTTCACAGGATACCAACGTATGCCATTATCTCATAGAAGACTGCCTAGAATGAACACTGGCAGGCCCTATATAGCACAGCCTTGGAGGTTGAGGTTGCTTCATGAAAGAGCTAGCTCAGAGAGATCCAAGGAGGGTGTGCCGTGGGTGGGGAGGGTCATAGGGATTAGCATGGACATGATTGGTGAACGAGTATGAAGCCAAACCACACCCACAAGCAGTGTGTGCCACCTTACACCCCTATTCTCCCACCTATGTGTACGCCAATGCAGTAGTTTAATCTTATAGGCTGTGCTAAAGTGCTACCTACAGCTACAACTAAAAAAGGGTGAGTTATCAACTATAATAGGGTGACTGTGTTGCCAGCCCTCCTTCACTGATTCCTTGCCCACCACCCGCACACATGGCTTCTAACATGATCCAGGTGGTGGGGCTCTTGGAGCCCCCTGATTTTCCTAAGGAGGTCTGGGAGCTTAGAGGGTTTAGTGTTCTGTGGGCATACATTATCCAGGATTCTGAAGCAGGTGCTCGACCCCGCCTTTGCTTGGGTTGCAGTGAGCTGATTGGCAGGGAATGTGCCTTTTATCAGGAGTATGCAAGGGGGGCGAGGGGCTGAATTGTTACCCTAGATTCTGCCTCCAATTATTCCGAATTGAAGTTCGCCTCTGTAAGTGCCCACAGGTGGCAGGTGATTGCCATGCGGCCTGAGGTCTTGCTGAGGGGGAGCCGGGGTTGGGGATAGGGCTATAGACCCAGGTCTTTTGGTTGTAGCCAGTGGAGTAACTTTGCTGAAAATGTTGGGGGGGGACATGACTTCTGAAAAAGAAGTGCCCCAGCTAAATGAATGGGGACAAAATCGTGTGCTATGAAAAGTTGGGCGGAACAAACACCCCCGTTCCCCCCTAATATTACGCCCATGAAGCCCCAGATAGAAACTCAGGGGCTACAACCAAAAGGCTAGCTAGCCCTGAGTCCCGACATTAGTGTAGCCCCAGATCTTTTCCAGACCTAGCAACACCCCTGCACGAGGCTGTGAGAGCGAAATCCAAAAGGTCGAAGAGAGGTTAAATCAGCAAGACATGTGCCTTCCGTAGAAGTGGAAGGCCTTCGCTTGGCAAACGACTGTGTTGATGCCCAAAATACCTTGATAATGCACCATACCTAATGTATACATGCCCTGTGGGTAAGTCTTCATATTGACCTCAAACGCACTTCAAAGATTTCATGTGGATTTTAGTGAAGGAGCTCTTAACAAGGCAAAGAGTTACACCATCTCCTATGCTTACTTAAAATCCCCATTTTCCTTGTGAATGGACTCAGTTCACTAAGGGCCTGATTCATGGAATTATTCGCATGCAAATCCGCTTTTGAGGATTCATGGAATCAAATGCGTGGTAAATTTCCTGGACTTGTGTGGAGTTCGCGCAAGCTTGGCATGTCTCTGTGAGCCGTCGAGAGTCTTGCGCGTGACTCCATGCAGAGCGTGGGCATAGATTGCACAGAGGGCTCGGAAGGGGTGGAACACCAGAAATGGGGAAAAAACTTGCATAAAAGTGGGCGTTGCGAGGGATAGCCAGCAGACAGTCCCGTGCATGCCCACAATTGCATGGCATGAGACGTATTCTTGGATTCAATCGCACAATCTCTCGGCCGGGAAATGGCCAGGCTAGTCCATCATGCTATCCACAACTCGAAGGCAGGTGTAAGTACACTTGCACGTAGGATTTACAGAGAGGGGTTGAATGTCAGATTTCAGGGTGCGTTTACTCAACTGGGATTCCGGTCTAATTTAGGGGTGTGCGTACGCAGTTTAGCAGGGTGCAGGAATGGTTTACAGGGGTTTGCACACAGATTTCCTGAGTAATTACTGAGTTACGATTTTTCAAACGCATGTTGTCGCAGTGCAAGATACAGTTATGGGGGACAACGCACAGGGTCCCCAAGATGCAGGCTTTCTTACGGTGGAGCCCACACACTGTTTGAAAGGTGTGTGTATTAGCGTGCAAAGGTAGATGTTCTAGCTGTTTATGCTTTGCATGTGGGTGTGCCGGGGGCGTTCTGTACGCGATTTGCAATTACGGTTACTTTGCTCAGTAAATTCCATGAATATGTGGGGTGCGCATTTTTCATTTATTTATTTTTATTTGTACCGCGCTGGCAGGCACGCCCGGAGGCATAATAGCGCACCACATGAACAAACAAACAGGCAAACAGAAATGTACCGCCCAGAATAGACGGCGCAGAAGATGAGTTCCGAGACAAGAGTACCGTACAGAGTCAGAAAAAATTAGCAGGCATTATTCAAAAAGATGTGTTTTCAATCTGCTGTTAAAAAGTTGCAGATTAGTACATGACCTCACGTCTAGTGGAAGCATGTTCCACAGCCATGGAGCTGCATGTGGAAAAGATCTACACTCCACGTAGGCAAAGTGTCCTCTTGGCGTTTCCAAGAGGCTGCTAGAGTTAGACCTTAGAACGCTACGCGCCGGTAGGTGTCTAATGCGGCTGGCCAGATACTTAGGAGCAAGCCCCGTGAGACAATTATACGTAATACACATCACACGGTAGATGATCCAGCTACGAATAGAAAGCCAGTGTAAAGCCCTCCTGGCTAGTGTAACATGGTCTCTCCTTTGAAGCTCTGCCACAATGCGCACAGTCTTATTTTGGATCACTTGCAGCCAGGTAAGATCCTGCTTGGAAGTGCCCAACAGCAGACTTGAACAGTAATCCATTTTTGCACCTATAATGGCGCGCGCCACTGTGGCACAATTTTATGAAGACCGGAAAGCCCGTAACTGTGCCAGAAGTTTGCGATGATAACATGTGGTGGACCCAAGGGCATTGGCCTGATTTTTCATGTCCAATTCCGGATCCAGGGTCGCACCAAGTGTTTTTACCTTATTCTGGGTATAAGAGAGGGAGGGAAAGGGTCCTTCTTGGGCGCGCGGCCCCTGCGGGATTGCGAAGGACATGTGTGAGAGATGCGCGACACACATCTGTTGTCTAAATTGGCGTTACATGGCTTCTCTGGGCTTTCAAAGTCTCCCTCAGCCACCTTTTGTAACCAACGGCTCCCTTTTTAATCTTTCCTTCACAGTCTCTAAGAAATGCACCTATAGTTCCCTAAATCCACAATTGCCAACGCCAGGGGGCTTGCCCCTCTTAAACGTCCAAACTATATATCTTCTTCTCCTGGTGGAGATTCCCTTTCCCCCTCTCACGATTTGTTGTTTAAGAGGGGGGATATGTAGCGCTTTCTTTTCAGACTGATTTGTTGTCAAAAATATCTTTGATCCCATAACTCTCAAAACAAGGCTTTCAACTTATTGCCTGTGTGATTCAGTCAACGGCACCTGTACCAGGCGCCTTGCAGATTTAAGTATGGCAAAGAGAGCTCTAAACCCATACTTACAACAAGTAGCGCGCACGTAGCGATGCACAGCCAATCGGAGGGCTTGGAAGGGCAGGCATTGTCCACTGGCAATGGACCGCATTCTGAGCACTCCGATTAGCACAGCGTGCCACCCATCTTTCTGCCTCTGCCTTCCTTGCCCCCCTCAGCTTTCCCAAAGCTCCTCGAACCGAACCTGCCCCGCTGCTGACCCAATATACACTTACTTGTGTTGGAAAGATGCAACCTTGCATGCACTCAAATATGCATTGCCCTGTGCTTTTACCTCCAGATAAAGAAATGTGGTTGAATGTGTCCTGGCGTGGCATGTCCGCCCTGGGTACAGCTGAGGGGCATAAGGGGCCCCGCCTCTGAAACCTGAGTGTGGTGTTTCAGAGTGGTGCACTTAGCTGTCCCTGCCTGAAGTACAAGCATGACGACCTGATAAAAGCCTGTGGCCGCAGGAGCAAACAACCTTGCTGCATGGAAACATTGCATATGTTGTGACAGCCTGGAACTGGAGGCAGCCCATTCAGGCACTATGGGCCTCATTACGACCCAGGCGGCAAGTTACCGCCTGGGTCGTACCTTTACCACCATGGCGTAAACTATGTTTACGCCATGGTGGTTGGCGGATTTACGGCCCCATTCCTAGGTTGGCGGGGCGGTAAATCCCCAATCCCCATTTACCCTTCCCCATTTTTGTCCCATAGGGCATAATGGGAGTGGGGAAGGCGTTAATTACGCCACCGTAAATTACGGTGGCGTAATTAACAACAAGGTCCCTTAGCGCCATGGATTTTAACACCTGCTAAAAGCAGGTGTTAAATCCTCCATGGCGCTAAGGGACCTCGGAATCAGGCGGTAAGGGTCGGCGCTGTTTACGCCGCCGTAAACCCCTTACCGCCTGGGTCCTAATGAGGCCCTATGCAAGGGCTTGCTGTGAGAAAGGAAGGCAGAGCTCCTGCCTGGCAGCCTGGCAGCACCTGCTTTCACTATGCACCCTGTGCTCCTCTACTCTCGGCGTCCTGGTCATCTATTGCACTCGGTGTGAGTGAGTGGCGAGGACAGTCCACGGAGTTGAGTGCTGATCCTAAGAAAGGCAGGAAGGTCTTTGGGAGAGTGGGTGCATAGGATGGGGTAAGAGGAGGGGGGAGCGTTGGAGGACCTCCCCAAAAAGATGGGCTGAATTCAGGTCGACCAGAAGTGCACTAACAAAATGCAGACTTTGAAACTCAATTCTTTCAAAAAACATAGAACCCCATATGCCAGGCGATCCTCACAAGAGTAGGTACTGACACCTTATGGCACTGAAGCCTCACATCGCGTGCCAGTTATAGCCTGACATGACAGCCATATCAGCATCATTTGCCGGGTAGACTCTCCCATGCCAAGGTTCTGCCCATCGTTTGCCAAATGCACTTACGTTGTACACTTACAGCCTGACCTGCACCTCAAGCCCCTCTTATCGTAAGAAGTTGGGCTTCAATATCAGGAATTTGAGGGATGAATAATAATTATATTGTATTCTTTTGCAGAGCCTCATGAAAGACCCTTCCCTCTTCTAAGCACTACCATTTCAGGTGTTATTATTGCTCTATTCTTTGTATGGTACTCGATGTATCCACTTGGGAAGGGTGAGGGGCTAAGTTGGCCCCGCTGCGGGATTCGAACTTGCGAAGACAAGCTTGCTCTCCTGTCAGAGGGCACTGCATTGGACCTGCAGAGAAGCATTTGCCCATAGAGTTCCTCAGCCAATCATGGTGGCAAAAAGTTAACATAATCCTGAGAGCTGCTGTAGTGGAATTCTTGTTAATAGTGCTGCGTAACATAGTACTACCATTCCTAAGCGCGGTAATAATAGGTGTCATTGGTGCACAGTTTAACAACATTCAATGTATTGACCGTGGAAGGATGAAGGGCCTATGACTGCAGACTGCACACATGCCTCTGAGGCGAGCGCTTAGCTCATGGAACTAGCGGGCCAACTGATATAGGGAGCTAAAATTCTTCCTCAAAGCACTGTTTTACATGCATTCTTGTACTCATACATATAATGAGCTATTTATAACACGCTTAACACCCAGAGGTTTCTAAGCACAGACCCCGCAACCGAACCTGTGTTGCTCTGCTGCGTCTTGCTTCCAAGGCGAGTGCGATGCCCCTGAGCTATCCTCCCGGCAACAAAGGTGAAGTTTAACAATGTTTTTAAGTGTGTGTTGTTGATCCCTCTGCAAAATGTTGCTCTTTCTTGGTACATGCACACTTTCTAAGTTAAGATTGAAATGTGAGAATGCCAGACTTAACACTTAATAAGTTGTCCCATTTCAGGTAGGACTAGTGCCCGACCGTTATGTTGTAATAATGCTCAGGCTAAAATTCACAGTCCCAGAGATTCAGAGTGCAAAATATTCAAATAGTTTGGTAATATGCATGTCCTTGAAAATCACAGCAATTTAAAGCTAAGCAGCATGTTATCGTATAGCGCCACCTACTATAGGTCATGGTGTTGAAGTGCTTTTGCCTGTCTGAGAGGCAAAAGAGGAGTATAATGGAACTTTCAGTAGTGGTAGGGAGAAGCAAAGGCGGGTAGATAGTTGGGATGAGGGTGAACGATTGATAAGGTGCTCAGGAAAGTCATGAGAAGGAAAAGGTGGAGCAGCTATGTGTACAACTGGACCACATTTATTGTAGAACTCAACTGTGTGCTATGGGGCACAGAGCCAAGAGGAGAGATCTCTGGAGAGGTGTTCGCTGCACCAGGGGGCATGTCTGGAATTTACTGACTGTATGGTGAGCCGGGGCATGTTGAAGCCTTGCCCAAAGAAACACAGATGGCAAAGCCCTTCTACTTACTTCCCTAGGCCCCCAACATGATTTGACAGGGGTTGCATGTAAGAAAACCGAATTTGCCAAGTTTACACAAACTCCCTGAAAAGTGAGCAACACAACTTTATATTTTTGTGGTTGTCCCATGGTTAGCACAAATGTGTGTTTACATTTGACCAAAACCCTAGGCTTGTGCTTCTGGGCAAAGTGCTTAAGGACATAAAGCCTGTCTTTGGCTTAACAGTGGTCCGGTGTTTCATCCTTCCACAGTGTCATGGTGATCATGGGCATGTTGAAGACATGCCCAAAAACCTGAGAGGGCAAATCCCTTTTACTCACTCCCCCGTACCCCCAACAAGGCTTGGGAGGGGTTGTATGTCAGAAATTCGAATTTGCTAAATGTGCTAATCCCTCCTTGAAAAGCGAGCAAAACACATTGTTAAATCTTTTTGTGTTCCTCGTGTATGTTATGTTATCCACTATTATTGCACTGTAACCATCACCGCCATAGTGGTCTTTCGGCACCGGCCCTTGTCCGAAAGGTAGCATATTGTGACCTAGCCAGTCTGTGGCCAGACCTTATTTTATGGAAAGGCAAGGGAGGTCTGGAGAGGAGGTGATACAAAATCGAACTTACACATCAGAATTTCCAAAATCAGAGAAGAAAAACAATTGGGAGGAGTGGGAGGGGCCACGCTTGTCAAAGTAGGGATGAATGTTTCTCACATGTGATATGATAGATTATTTATAACGTGCTTAATACCCATAGGTTTCTAAGCGCAGACCCGGGGATCGAACCTGTTTTGCTCCGTGTCGTCTTGCTTCCAAGGCGAGCACGTTGCCCCTGAGATATCCTCCCGAGACAACGCAATTGTAATTGTTTATTTGCAAAGCACTTATACACAATTGAAGTGCTTCAATGCTCTACAAGGCGGGGAGGGCACAAGGGATAACAGTCGTCATTCTTAGGCCTTGAAGATTCCGAATGATCACACACACAATAACCAGCATACTGGGCCATAGGCCTATGTACTAGGGTGTGTGATACAGAGTGAGGGGAACAGTGGGGAGGGAGAGGGAAAGGAACTTACAGTACAATAAACTACAGTACTAGGGATGGCTAGGGAGGGGAGACAGAGGGAGGACAAAACAGACAGATTTGCTAGTCTTAGTACATTCAAGGTCGTGCAAGTGTGCGGAGACAGGAAGTGCGAGGGGGGGCAGGGTTAAGTGCAGAGTGGTTGCCCCTCTCATGCAGCATAATGCAGTAGTGCTAAGGAAAGTGCAGAGGCCTGGAGGCAACTGCAGGACTGGCAGGGGAGTATGGGACCTGTAGGGCTCTGGAGGTGCACCATGCGACCAGTCAGTGACCTCAGCAGGTTGGGGAAGAGAAAAAAGGAGGAAAAGAAGCGAGGAGAGAGGAGGTTAGCAGGGGAGAGGCAGAGATAAAGAGGAAGAGAAAAGGAAGGCCTTGAGGAGTTTCCGGAACTTAAGAAGGTACGGTTCAAGAGGGAGATAGGCTGGGAGGCTGTTCCAGAGGGAGGTACCTAAAGAGGATATGGATCTACCTCCAAATCTCTGTTTGGAAAAAAGGCTCGCCCGCAGAGAGTTGGAGGAGGCTGAACAGTTGGCTCTAGAAGGAGAGAAGTTGGGAAGAGAGCATTGTGGATAGTAAGGGCCTTGGCGCCAGAAAGCCTTGTGGACTATGCAGAGGGACTTCAACTTGATCCTTGCAGCCACGGGGAGCCAGTGGAGTGATTTCAGCGCTGGAGAGATGCTGTCCATGGGCTTGAGGCCAAGGATAAGTCTTGCGTTTCTGTTCTGGATAAGTTGGGGTCGGAGAGAAGAAGTAGGAAGATTGAGAAAGAGACTGTTGCTGTAGTCCAGTCTGGAGCAGACCAGGGCTCCGGAGACAGTGAGCCTCTAGGGGAAGGTGAGAAAGGTAAAATACCTCTGAGGAGGTGCAGCTGGTAGTGAGATTTTTTGGACATGTCCGAGATGTGGGAAGAGAAGGAGAGCGTAGAGTCGAAGATGATCCCCAGATGTTTTGCCTCACCGGTGGGTGGGGGTGCAGGACCAAGGGAGGCCGGCCAGAGTGAGAGCGGGAAAGTGGGAGCAGGTGTCCCAATGAGGACAATGTGTAATACATTATTGGTAAGCCTGAGTGTAGGACTCAGGAGAGTACAGCTTGGACTCGAGCAGAGTTTTGTGACGGCAATTTCTAGAACTGACAAAGCGTGGGACTAGAGGTAGTTAAATGGTGAGTGGTTGCGTGATCGACTTGAGAGGTGCTCAAGCGGCCACTAGTAGCGTGGACTTTCACCAGATTCGTTTGTAAGTAGCAATCCCTATATCAAGGGAGAACACTGGGTTTGCCAAGCCAGCTGACGTGAGTGTAGGCTCCAAGGGTTGGACGTGTATAGAAGTATGCGTGAGGAGAAGACAGGCTAAGTTATAGGGGAGGGGAAGAGGAGACATGATGGACTTGTGTCCAGTAATATCAGGGTCTGCGGGTATAATTCACTTCAACTTAATAAAATGACAATGACGACAAAATAGCTCAAGTGACCAGCTACTCAAGCTAGGAAGCAGCACTGTTATAGCCACGTGCATGATAGACTCAAACACACCTACACACAAGACAGCGCCATCCTCCAGACCGGACAGAAGCAACCGCCAGGCCCGGTGCCTTCTCATTAATGCTCATTCTGTGTCCAATGACAGCATCATCCATGAACTACTCCTTTAGGGCAGAACATGATCACTCTTTGTTCTACCCGTTGAATTTAGTCAACCTCACCAGTGGAGGAGGAGAGTAAGAATAACCCTCATTGACAATATTGCCTCGACAATGACCTTACCCTCCACAAACATCCCGATCATGTATCCTGCACGCATTTTATGTCATGGTTACCACAAGGATTGTATACTTGACCCTAGGCTTGTGCTTCTGTGCAAAGAGTTTAAGGACACAACGCCTGCCTTTGGCTCTCAGTGGTCAGACCTT
Source organism: Ambystoma mexicanum (assembly GCF_040938575.1). Lineage (NCBI taxonomy): Eukaryota > Metazoa > Chordata > Amphibia > Caudata > Ambystomatidae > Ambystoma > Ambystoma mexicanum. Next base: position 1,630,854,018 of record NC_090932.1, read on the forward strand.
AGAGCCTTACACAGTATGTCACATTAACTTGCATTTGTATAGCGCCTCCTGCCATAGGTTATACGGTCAAAGTGCTTTGCCTGTAAGGGAGGCAAAGGAGGAGTATGATAGAACACGCAGTAGTGGTAGGGAGGGAAAACGTCGGGTAGATAGTTGGGATGAGGACAGAGGTTGGGTAAGATGCCCAGGAAGGCGTGGACATTTGCTGGAGCAATTTGTACGATTGGACTGAATTTTTCATGGGATTTACTGTATTGCTTGGGAGGCAGCACTGAAAGGAGACAGAGAGACGCAGGGAGGTGTTTGCCCCATGTTATTGTATAGCATTGAACATTTCATGCAATGCGTGTGTTGTTTCAATTTTAGAGTAGTGTTTTTTCTCTATATATTGACTCTGGGTGCCACACATTTTTTCCCAATCTCTTTTTATTACACAGTTTCCATTTGCAAATGACAGGGAATATTTAGTTTGGGCTATCTGGTGGTACGCACCACCTACAAGCTGGAACGTTTGGTTTGGAGTACAGGTAGGAGGGAGATGACCTGTGAGGAGGGACACACTTTGTAGGTGTTGTTTGGTTATTTACCCACCCATTGACTGCCCTGGACCATGCTAATACCTATTGACATTTCCACCCACTGCCTGCCTCTCCCCGCCCAAAAAACATCTTCCTGGGATTTGTTTGCGCTTCCTCTATCAAGCAGTAATATCAAACTGTGCCTGTCAGTGTTATTACTAAGCAGTCTGCTTAATTACAGCTGTAAATGACTACTGGTGTACCAAAAATGTCTTAACCAAGTGCGCCTTCCACCACTTGATTTTATCTCGTCTATGCACTGAAATCCTGTTTAAAAACAAGCAACGACAAAGCCAACAGTTTTGGCTTGAGGTATTAGATAAGCATTTGCCAGGTACTGACATCATATGCCCAGGTAATCACACATACTCCAGCTGTTGCAATCTTATGGCCAGGTAGTACCTTTATATCAGTGCCTAACAAATGCCTATCCTGTACCTACACAAGAGGCCCAACTGTTGGCTTTCCCAATGCTTGTTACCAGGGGTAGCAGATGGACTTCCAGGGGTAACAACGAAGTTGTCGGGGCAGCAGCTGCTTCCTATGGCTAGACCCAAATGACGTCCGTGCACTTAGCCATTATGGGGACTATCTTCTCTTTCAAACAAGCAAGAGGCAGGTTTTGATAAAGTTTATTGGAATAACTCAAAATACTATGCAGCACTGGAAAAAAAAGCATTAGCTTTGGAAGTCTCACAGACTTCTTCGTCAGATGGTGCAGCGTGATATGATTCATAAAGCGAAAGCAATAACACAGTTTGTTGTCAAAATTAAGAAAAAACATTTAAAATTTAATTGGCACAAGGAACAGTATGCCTGGAATGTGGGCCTGGAAACGGATTGATTCAAGTAAAAATAAAAACCTACTGTGGTGCTTATTCAGAGTGTGGTGGATTCTGAACCGTGCCAGCTTTCCACCAGCGGACTATTCCGCAGGTTTATATTGAAACACAGCACTCTGCCAGCTTTATATTGAAACATAGCACTCCACCAGCTTTATATTGAAACATAGCACTCCACCAGCTTTACATAGCACTCCACCAGCTTTATATTGAAACATAGCACTCCGCCAGCTTTATATTGAAACATAGCACTCCACCAGCTTTATATTGAAACATAGCACTCCGCCAGCTTTATATTGAAACATAGCACTCCGCCAGCTTTATATTGAAACATAGCACTCCACCAGCTTTACATAGCACTCCACCTGCTTTACACCGGGTTTCCACAGGCGTAAAAGAGGCTATTGAAACATAGCACTCCACAAGCTTTATATTGAAACATAGCACTCCACCAGCTTTATATTGAAACATAGCACTCCACCAGCTTTCTATTGAAACATAGCACTCCACCAGCTTTACACCGGGTTTCCACAGGCATAAAAGAGGCCATTGAAACATAGCACTCCGCCAGCTTTATATTGAAACATAGCACTCCACCAGCTTTACATAGCACTCCACCAGCTTTATATTGAAACATAGCACTCCACCAGCTTTATATTGAAACATAGCACTCCGCCAGCTTTATATTGAAACATAGCACTCCACCAGCTTTCTATTGAAACATAGCACTCCACCAGCTTTCTATTGAAACATAGCACTCCACCAGCTTTACACCGGGTTTCCACAGGCGTAAAAGAGGCCATTGAAACATAGCACTTCACAAGCTTTATATTGAAACATAGCACTCCACCAGCTTTATATTGAAACATCGCGCTCCACCAGCTTTATATTGAAACATAGCACTCCACCAGCTTTATACTGAAACATAGAACTCCACCAGCTTTACACTGGGTTTCCACAGGCGTAAAAGAGACTATTGAAACATAGCACTCCGCAAGCTTTATATTGAAACATAGCACTCCACCAGCTTTACACCGGGTTTCCACAGGCGTAAAAGAGGCTATTGAAACATAGCACTCCACAAGCTTTATATTGAAACATAGCACTCCACCAGCTTTATATTGAAACATAGCACTCCACCAGCTTTATATTGAAACATAGCACTCCACCAGCTTTACACTAGGTTTCCATAGGTGGAAAAGAGGCTATTGAAACATAGCACTCCACAAGCGTTATATTGAAACATAGCACTCCACCAGCTTTATATTGAAACATAGCACTCCACAAGCTTTACATAGCACTCCACCAGCTTTACACCGGGTTTCCACCGGTGGACTGGTGGCTATTGAAACATAGCACTCCACAAGCTTTATATTGACACATCGGCTCCACCAGCTTTATATTGAAACATAGCACTCCACCAGCTTTACACTAGGTTTCCATAGGTGGAAAAGAGGCTATTGAAACATAGCACTCCACAAGCGTTATATTGAAACATAGCACTCCACCAGCTTTATATTGAAACATAGCACTCCACAAGCTTTACATAGCACTCCACCAGCTTTACACCGGGTTTCCACCGGTGGACTGGTGGCTATTGAAACATAGCACTCCACAAGCTTTATATTGACACATCGGCTCCACCAGCTTTATATAGAAACATAGCACTCCACCAGCTTTACACCGGGTTTCTGCTGGCGGAAAGCCGGAGGTACATGTATGCAACTGTAAACGTATGCAAAACGGGTAACACGTACCTGGAATGCCTTAAGCAAGCAGCATAACATGAATGTAACTATAACCTAAGCACTGACAGTAACATGTATGAAACCATCACCTTATGTAATAAGTGTACCATGTGGCAACAGCGCCTTGATACCTAAGGCTTTAGTGCACTATACAAGTGCAAAAATAAATAAATAGTCACAGCTCCAGTCTTCGCTATTAGTCCTAGGCGAAATGTTTAAAGAGTGGCAAAAGTGCTGTGTAGATTTGAACAGGCAAGGTATTTTCTGCCACACACTGCACTACACTGAAATAGTTACATGTTAAAGGTATTTATATAGCGCACCGTCGCTAGGCGCTTTACATGGTTAATTCCTACTTTCAAAATTCCAACTCCAGGTCACTTGGGGGGCGGAGGGGAATGAACGGTCTGTTTTTGCAGGGAGTGAAAGGTTATCTTAGGCCTTGTTCTTAGTGCAGTGAAGGTCAAAGGTCAGGCACTATTGCCCTCACTGTCTATGGAAGGAAAGGAGCTTCCACAGCCTGTGGATTAGTTGTTCTCTGTGAAGGAGAGACCTTATGCTGTAAATCTAGAGCTTAGAAGCATCACCCTCAAGGCGGATGGTTGCAGGTCACCACGTGTTTAAAGGTGCCCAGATAAGACCATCAAAAAGCTGCAAAATAGGAATTAGGCCAAATGCATTTCATATTGGACCAGCATTTCAACACCAGTCATACATTCTTACCTTTTAATGTGGCAGTGATGGCCTTCTGGCATTCAACAGCTGGCATAACCTTTAACCTTCTGCTGAAAGCAAACATTCTGCTCTGCACGGTTTGGCCCATGTGTTAGCTGGTAAAATGGCTCAGTGGGTTAAGCGCTCCTTGCTGTGACCTGTCTTTGATCTGCAGATTGCTGCTTGAAGTCCAATTATGTTCGACCCAGCTTTTCATCTTTCCGAGGTCGATGAAGTGAGTAGCAATTTTGATTGGGTAATAATAATGTATGTAAATATGTGCTACGTAAAGCGCTTTGGATCACAGCGCTATATACATATCAAATCATTATTATTCACATCGCAAGGGCTCCAGGACAGATGCAGTTTGCTGCAGGAATAGCTTCATTCCTTCGTAGAACCGGGAGCATTATGGCAGGGTGGCCCCGTTCATTTGAATACTTTTACAGCTTGGGAGCAACCAGGCCCGTTTCTTGGCCCGGGCGAGGCGGGCCGTTGCCCGGGGTGCAATTGCCCCGGTCCCTGCCCCTGGCTGGAGGGGTTCACATGTCTGGGTTTGTGGCAGCGATTGCCGAGGGCAGAGAGTTTGGCAGCGCCGTAGCAGGTGCTGGCGCTGCCTCTATTGACTGTAATGTCCCGTAGTACATATGTACTACGTGCCATTACGAAAGTCAGAGCAGACTCCCAGCCCACCCCCTCCCTTGATTTTCAGGCCACTTGGGGTGCGGGCATAAAAAGGCACCTTTCCTGATGGCTGCCCACCTTTGCTTCTGGCTGTATCCTGTGCTTGAGACGGCAGAAACATTTATTTGTAGCTAGGATTTGATTGTGTGCACGGTGCACCGCTTCATCAGAAAGACGCTAGGTGCCATGTTTATTTTATTATGCTTTGTTCTTCTAAGTCCTTGACACCTTCGTTTATGTTTTCCCCTTCGGAGCCGTACTATGCATGATTGCTCTTGTGTGCGTGTACTGAGTGTGTGTTTGTGTCAGCGTGAAAGTATGAGAGTGTGTGTTTCACTGGTCCCCTTATCCCACTGTGTGCCCCCACTGTGTCCCAATGTGTGCCCCCACTGTGTCCCAATGTGTTCCCCCACTGGTCCTCTGCCCCACTGGTCCCCTTTTCACACTGTGTGCCCCCACTGTTCCCCGTGTCCCAATGCGTGCCCCCACTGATCCCTGTGTCCCAATGTGTACCCCCACTGGTCCCCATGTCCCAATGTGTGCCCCCACTGGTCCCCGTGTCCCGCTGTGTCCCAGTGTGGGCCCCCACTGGTCCCTGTGTCCCAATGTGTACCCCCACTGGTCCCTGTGCCCCAATGTGTGCCCCCACTGGTCCCTGTGCCCCAATGTGTGCCCCCACTGGTCCCCATGTCCCAATGTTTGCCCCCACCGGTCCCCGTGTCCCAGTGTGGGCCCCCACTGATCCCCATGTCCCAATGTGTGCCCCCACTGGTCCCCGTGTCCCACTGTGTCCCAATGTGTGCCCCCACTGGTCCCTGTGTCCCAATGTGTACCCCCACTGGTCCCTGTGTCCCAATGTGTACCCCCACTGGTCCCTGTGCCCCAATGTGTGCCCCCACTGGTCCCCATGTCCCAATGTTTGCCCCCACCGGTCCCCGTGTCCCAGTGTGGGCCCCAACTGATCCCCATGTCCCAATGTGTGCCCCCACTGGTCCCCGTGTCCCACTGTGTCCCAATGTGTGCCCCCACTGGTCCCTGTGTCCCAATGTGTGCCCCCACTGGTCCCCATGTCCCAATGTGTGCCCCCACTGATCCCCTGCCCCCTCTGTTGTGACTCTTGGTCTTACAAATCTTTTCAGAGGATAGAACATGGTAGGCATATCCAACTGTCCTATTGTAGAGGTTAGTTCTACAAAGTTATTGAATCATGATGTAATAAAACCGATTTCCTTTGTTTAGCAGTGTTACATTGAGTTTGGGAGTGGCGTGCGGTGGGAGTGGCGCGCAGTGGGTGTGGGGCGCGGGGGGGCACATTCCTAGTGCTTCACCCTGGGCACGAAATGGGCTAGAAACTGCCTGGGAGCAACGCAGGGCCTCGGGGCAGCTCGCTCTTAAAGATAAAGCACAGAGTAGTTAGTTGACGCTTCATCTCGCAGCATGAAAGGGCCCTCGCACTGGGATCCCCCTGGTGCTGGGATGCTTGGCTCGGCTCAGGTTTATCTTGCTTTTCCCACATGACTTAGAGCCGAGCCAGGGCCAGAACTTGTAATCATTGGCTTGCACTCTTCTCGCCACAATGCGCGCCACAACGCCGCGCGCATCAACCTGTAGAATATATGCAAAGGACATGTTACTTAAGTCCCCCATGTGGACATGGCACCCCACTGTGAAATCAAGATGCCGGGTTCAAGTCTAAAAGAGCATATGTACCCAGGAGGCAGGCCATGGCATTTGCTGGCAAAAGGAATATCAACGTGGTCCGACACTCATCGGTAGTAACATGCCTGGGGCATGTGTGCATCAAGTGACATGTGCAAGCTCTATTAGAATTAAACAGGATGGCACACCTGCAACTTAAGGTAAGCACGGCAACTCGCAAATCAAACACATGCCCCCTCCGCAAGCCCCTGCCACCAAGGTTAGAGAAGGTACCGATGTGCCCGGGAAGGGGCCTTCCACGCTGCCACCTTAGGAGCCCAGGAAGCTGGTGAGTTAGCTCAGTGAGTTAATTGCTCACTTCTGAGATCTGTGTGTACGGTCGATTACGTCAATTAATACACCTATGATACCTAGACACCTATAATCTACCGCAAGCAAGCCCTGGAAGCTGGGAACGTTGTACCAACACGGCAGGGGCGGGTTTGTTGGCACCCCTTCGTGGTACAGCTCCCAGCTTCCAGGGCTTGCTTGCGGTAGACCACAGACCCTGGCATCTCTTTATGGAATTACTCACTGGCTTTGGCGTGGCCTGTGGTGGCACGTGCTACCCCTGGAATCTGATTGACCACCCCAGATGCCACCCCATTATCCTAAGCTATGATCATTATGTGTGTGCGCTCTCGTACTTCATGCCACCCCTGCATACATCAGTGGCCCACTTGGGCCACTCCAGTCAAAAGAGTCTGGGGCACCAGCGGTCCAGGGGTGAATATCAGTTTCTAAACCATCCATCAGCCCCACACCTCTAGTACACCAGAAGAGATCTGAACAGATTGGAAACACAAGCAAATTGCAAACCTCTTCGTCCAAATTTGGTAACATGGACGGAACGTCAGACTTATCTCGGCAAGGTCGTGGATCGTTGGTTAGTTGCAACACAGTGAAAATACAATTATTACCCAGTGATGAAAGGGACTGTCCAGTGAAGGTTGTATACAAATATCTACTTTATTATTATTACAACAGACAGTTCTAGCAACACTTCAAAATACAACCCACCCTGTAAAGGAACACTGAGGACAGACTGTTTCACAAAGGAAAGGGATGCACTCTGGATACTGACAGGAGGAGAGTCGGAAAAGCAATCAGTCTTAACTGTTCAAGGTTATTTGGTTTCAGCACCAAGGGAGCAAGGGGTCGTAAATGTCTCTAGGGGCCTTTTCGGAGAAGGACCCGTGGGACTAAACCACAATGTACCTGGTGCATGAGATGATCTTGACGCTCGACAGCATTGAGTTGGTTCCAGAATGCTTTAAAGCTCCTGCGACAGAGTTCAATATGGGATACAGCTGTGGGTATCAGGCGGCAGTCAGTTCGGCAAGCAAGGCTGGACGGACGGCTGCAGGCTGGCCAACATGTAGCAAAGGGTCAAGAATCGTTCTCTGTGCTGGTTGGTGGATCTGGAACGTTGGTCAAGGCGTCTCTGACAGCTTGAGTGACTGCAGCGTGACAACAGTCAGTGGTGCAGCCGTTCATGCCTCGAGGGCTTGACTGCCTCGAAAATGTCCTTAAAAGATGGATGCTGGTTGATGCTTGTTGTGGCACTCCTCCTAGCTTCTTCGCATCGATTGTGTCGTCCTTTAATGCAGACGACCCAAAGCTGAGGAGAGTGTTTGTAGGTAACGACTTTGTCCTTTGTTCAGAGTCTCTCTGACACTTCCCACCTAGTAGGCTTGCTGGCAGAACCTAGCAGGGCATGCTGTGTGCTGGCTGGGTACCAGTTCTGGAGCTGCTGGACGGGTCTTCTGAGTCTGGTATCTTCCTCTTGTTCCTGAGTATTCCATTTAGTCAATTCCTGGGATATCGACGGATTATTTCTGATAACCAGACATATACTGAAAAAAACTGTGAATTATCGGATACTTTCCAGAAGAGAGGTTACACTTCTGAGACATTCAAGAAAGCTATACAGAAAGTTAATGAAATTCCATGGACTAAAAGTCTAGTACAAATACAGAAAAGTAAAGCGCTGGCCTCGTAAGCATGTTAGTGAAGCATCCCATACAACAGATGCTACGGGCCAAGAAGTGAGGAAACCCCAGCTGTGCCACAAGCAGTATTGGAGTACTGGATGTTAAAAAAAAAACAAAAAACAAAAAAAAAAAATGTGCCCCATCACGGAAGCGCTGTTATGGCAGATTCGGTAGAAGTGTCTGGGAGTATTAATGCTGTGTGCCCCTGTGAATCGTGAAGGAGTAATAAGGGGGAGCCACAGCAGCGTTAGCGGGTGTCCCTGGAAAGGGATTGCAGAGAAATACTGTATTTGCAGGAAGCTGTCCCAAACATTATAAGTGTAAGCCTGGAAGTAAGAAGGGTAAGAGCAAACTCCTGTAAGAGAAACCCAAGGCAAAAATAAGAGGAGAACCTAGGGGGTGAAAGCCGAGCAGTTTTCAGCTAATTACTATTTTCATCTAATAACTATGAGAAACAACCGTAATGTGGTGCGTAGTACTAGATGTGGCGTTTCAAAGTATTGTACGTTTGAATCCACTGAGTAAGAGAGGCTGGGAAGGCAGCGTTTAGCGTGGCTTTTGCTGCAGGGACGGTTGGAAGCAGGATATGTGAGTGGTGACGTCGCACAAATGCAGCCGGTAATGGCGAAGAATGGAATGCTGTTGAGATGGCCTGTGCCTATGGCCGTTCCTGTCATAACAGTGTAAAGGAAATGATCAAACAGCACCGTGATACGAGATGACCTTCATATGTGTGGCACAACGTCCGTTGGGAGCAGGAGCAAAGGAGGAAGCCGTGGAATGTAGGTGATCAGCAGAAGTAAAGATGATCGCAGTGAGACGAAAGTTCAGAGGAAGCATCGGAAAGGGACGCTGGAATGTGCGTTATAACGTGGAAGCAGTGAACAAGCTGTGGATATTGCTGAGGGAGTAGAAGGACGGCATGTGAAGTTACTGACGGCAGCAACATTCCACTAAGGTTGGACCCACATGGGAAGCAAGTCATTTCGCACAGTGCTGTGTATCCTTTACTGTTTATTAATCTTGTTTGTAGTTTCAAGCGAGTAATGTAACAGGTTAAGAACTGGTGTGCATGGGAGGTGCATGAGAAGCTTGTGTGGACAAAAGTGTAATGGAAGTGAGGTTGGAGAGTTAAAGTGTGTTGGATTTAACACGTTTGAGGCTTTTTAGGTTAAAAGGACTAATTTGGACTTTCTTAATATGCACAGTGTATGAGTCAGTAGCAGGGAGTGAGAGTGTCAGAGTGTCTAGAATTAACTTCTTGAGGAATTCTAGGATTACGTTGCTAATAGCGACATGGACTTATAGGAGTTAATACCTATGCGCTTATGGCTGCAGAAGAGAGTGTATGCGAATGTTGGTCTGAAGATGTGAACTAGCACTAACTCTTTTGAGGCATTTTAGGTTTGTGGTTTGGACTTTTAGGATTGTCTTGCTCCGCAACATGGACATATAGGGCAATGTATATATATATATGTTTATATATATATGTTTACAAAAAGTTGCACTTACGAGAATGTATAAGAGCAAATGTTTTTTTTTAGCATGAAGTAGGTCTGAAACTCCATTGTAGAAAGGTGGGGACAGGCAGGTTATTGGGATACCGCCCCATATGAGAAAGGGATAGCGTCCCATTGTGAGAAGGGATAGCGTCCCATTGTAAATAGGGATAGCGTCCCATTGTAAGTAGGGACAGCGTCCCGTTGTGAATAGGGAAAGCGTCCCATTGTGAGAAGGGATAGCGTCCCATTGTGAATAGGGATAGCGTCCCATTGTAAGTAGGGATAGCATCCCGTTGGAGAAGGGATAGCGTCCCATTGTGAGTAGGGATAGCGTCCCATTGTGAGTAGGGATAGCGTCCCAGTATTAGAAGCGATAGCATCCCACAGTGTGTTGGGTTAGCGTCCCATAGTATGTGGGGATAGCGTCCGATTTTTAGTAGGGATAGCGTCCCGGTGTGAGTAGGGATAGCGTCCCGGTGTGAGTAGGGATAGCGTCTCATTATAAGAAGGGATAGCGTCCCATAGTGTGTTGGGATAGCGTCCCGTAGTAAGTAGGCACCAAAGTGTATGGAGGTAGAGTCTCTGAGTGTGTGGGTGGTGCCACAAGGTGTTAGGAGGTATGTTAGGAGGTAGAGACTCCAAATGTGTAGTGGGCATCACCATGGTGATCAGTGGTGTCGCGCTAAGTGTTTTGAGTTTGCATCATCTCTAAAAGATGCAATTTCTTTGGCATATTTCGGTGTGTGTATGTTGAACATCTCAGGATTGCATTGTCATTAGAAAGGGAGATGTGTTGTGATGTTACTTAATGCTTTACCATGAGATGGCTTGGAAGACTGTGAGAAAGCGTGGAATGTTTGCCTGTGAGCTTCGCTCCAGAGTTCTAATGCTGTCAGTTGAGCCTGGGTGATGGGACCCGGTGGTCTTTCTGCTTCTTCATCCTCGTCGCCAACGTTATAAAGCTGCTTCATAGGCTCCTTGAGTTTCTTGTAAGATCTTTGTTATATGTTACATGAGCTCTTAAGAATAGAAAGACCACCGGGTCCCATCACCCAGGCTCAACTGACAGCATTAGAACTCTGGAGCGAAGCTCATAGGCAAACATTCCACGCTCTCTCAGTCTTCCAAGCCCTCTCATGGTAAAGCATTAAGTAACATCACAACATACCGCAAGTACCAGTCAGCAATAATATTCTTACTTGTACAACTTTTGTGAATATTTGTAATTACACAGGATCATGTGATTGGAGTGGTTCGGCGCTAACACTAGTCACGTGATTTTTATATAAAATGGTGATCGCGGGTAGAGAGGCCACTTGATTGCGGCCTTCCCACCCGTGATTCACTGAGTAAAACTGTGACTTGTGAGATTTAAGCTATGTCAAGACACTGATTTTAAAAGTGACATGTTAGATTTATTATTGGACGTATCTCTAGTACTCCGTTAGTGAATACTACTCTTTCAAGCTACAGGGACTGAGAAAGGACAACCTACCTATACAGACCGTTGGAACTCTTGTGAGTCCATCTAGACCAGAAGTAAATTCCATGTGATATAATAAGAGACAGTGCTCAACTTTAGCACTTTTGAGTTAACTTTGACTGACATGGGTCATAACACCTTTACTCATGTTAGTATGTTACTCTGACAGCAACATTATCACAGAATAACCTACAATTAGCGCTCGATATTGGTTTCATGAACAACCAGGGATATTTCTCCTTCAATCCAAGTGCACCTTCAATCATAAAATCACAAGATTAGTAATAATCTCTGACCAGGCTGCCTAGCACAGATATGTCAATTTATGATTTTTGAGTTAATCAGTTGCCTCCTAAAGGAAACTCTAGTATATTAGGAAGAATGCCCTTTTACTTTTACATATCCATTTGAGTCACTTACACCTGAAGAAGAGTTTTATGCTCGAAACGCGTAGTGTCAGCACAACTTTCAACAGAACCCTGTTGGGTTCAGGACCATCTCTGAAAGAATCTTGCTAAAATTTGACTAAATATATTCTCTTTGACTATGTTACTTATTTGATTTGAATGGTCTGATCTTACTTCATGTTAATAAGACACATTGGTCCTCATTACGACCCTGGCGGAATGGGTTAACGGGTGCTGCTAATGGTGGCGGACCCATTAAACCCATTCTGCTTCATTACGAGGTTCCCTTGTGGGACCCGATGTGGACGCCTGGTTGTATCAGACATCCTTACCGGGTCCCGCGAGGGGACCAGGGAGGTAACAACGGGCCGGTCGTGATCGGTCCGTTGTTAGCTCCCTGCACCCAATTCCCATTTAGCCCTATGGGGGCTCAGATGGGAATGGGGAAGGTCCGGGCCCAGGTTCCCTGTAAGGGGAATTACCAGGCCCTCCAAACTCGGAATGGCCTGCTAATTCCCCATTCAGGGAACCCGGACCCGGTTTTGGTGGCAGTCATGCCCTTAGTAAGCGCATGGCTACCGCCAAAGCCGTAATGAGGCCCATTATGTGATTATAACATAATGTGTATTAAAAGCAGAATCTTTCTTGTATATGAATCAGTACATTTCATTATATTTTCTTGATGAATCTTGAGACTGTTAATTACATTAATTACATGACTTGTTATAAACTGTTCATTGATCATTTTTTTATGGCACAATTATAAATTGTTCTTTGATTATGATCCCTAAAATTCATCGTGGGCACTGCTATTTGTCTGATGATTTTTAGACGAGACACCTTTTTTTGTTACATTGCATTCTATCCCTTCAGCCAGGAAAATATTTAGCAGTCAAACCTTAAATGTTCATTTAATATTGTCCTAAATATATTACATTTTAAATTTCTACTAGAACTCTGAGTGAGTCCCTCCAACCCCTTACTTCATTCCAAGGTTTTTTGCCTCACAGGAAGGTGAAGGAAGATGTTCCAAGGAGGGTGGCCAGAGTGTGGGGGATGAGGGGAAGGAGGGAGCAGGGGTCCCAGTGAGAAGGATCCCTGTCTTACTGGCATTAAGGCAGAGGTACTTGGAGGTGCACCAGTCCTGAATCATGGATAAACAGTCAGGAATGAGTGAGAGAGAAGAGGAGGCTGAGGGGAGCCCAAAAGAGAGCTGAGTGTCAGCTGCATAACACTGAAAGTTAGAGGAGAAGGTAGAGATCAGGTGGGCCAAAGGGGCCAAGTAAACATTGAAGAGCCAGGGTGAGAGGCTAGAGCCCTGGGGAACACCACATGTGGAGAGAGAGAGGTGGTGGAGAGAAAGGACCCAAGTTGGACCTGGGAGGGTCGATCCAGGAAGAAGGAGGTCAACCACTCCAAGGCCTGACCTTTGACGCCCAGGATCTCGCGGAGTTGATTGGTGAGGGTGGCGTGATTGACAGATCTTTTAGATCGACAGCCTTTGAGGGCATGGAAGGGGATCATTTACTCATCACCTTGTCAGCTAGTAATATAAAGGTTACTCAGGATACCATCTGAGGTTGGTACTTTGGAGGACAACGCGTCATCTTGAGCCAAGACAGTTGCAATATCAGGTTTTTATGTAGTGCTTCATGCCAGATTCCTCCCACTTCTGATCAATGCAGTTATTGGTGTTATTATAAATTGTGCAGCTTAATGGTACTCGACCTCGGAAGTCTGCCATGCCAGGATGCGCACTGTTATTCCGCCAGCAAAGCATGACTTTCCCGATCACAGTATCGGACTCAAAGATTAGAAGCCATGCAGGTGTAGCCTAGCTGCATTTAAGAAGAAAGAGGAAGATAATATCACACAGCACTGAACTAAGTGTTAATGTTGGGTGGCAAGTAGTGGGTGGTTAGCAGCTGCAGGAACCAACCAATCCCTGTTACCTATAGTGGTAAAGGCAAATATAATATATAGTGGAAGGGCGCACGACGAGTGTCTGACTATCGTAAAGGAATAGCATATTATTATTCCGGCGAAATCGTCACCCGGAAGTGCTAGGATTCACTACAAACCGAAACTGAATACATCCCCCCCACCCCAGCCCGACCAATCCTAATGTAGCAACAGCTCATGAATTATACATGTCAGAAACTCAAAGTATAAACTGCTGAGTTAATGATACATTAGAAACACAAGTGTCACTTTACTACCATAGTGCACTTTCACAGTCCTAGGATAATTAGTTGAAGATTGAGATAAGATTCAACCAAAGGTGAGTAGACAACACTGTGGACACAGCTGCTCCAGATAGCTGAAGTGATGGTCACACTGGAAAGTACGCAACCTTGCAGTGTGCTGCGATTGTCTGATCTGCACTTCCCTGCTCACCCCTTACTCCTCTGCTTCGGGTACTTGAAACAACATTGTTGTGAGAGGGCACATTATAAAATACAAATCAATAAGTGTAGCACATTCTAGTGTTGTAGGCTGGGCGTGACGGAATATTTGTATGATTATTCATATATTTATTGAGTACCGACCTAGCTTTAGGAAGGAACAGCGCACTTTACAAGGTATAAGAGGAAGGACACAATGATGGAAGCATTGATACAAAGAGCAAAGAGCTAACAATGGGGAAAAGGGAGTGGGCAAGTCTGGTGTTGATGGGGAGGAGGTTCGGGAGTCTGGGGGCATACACAGAGATGGCCTTTCTACTGGTTCTGGCTTTCCTGCACTGGCAGAGTTCATTTCTGCACATGTCTAAAATATGCAAGGAGCTGGCCAATCCTGCTGCAGTCTCTACCTCTCCTGTCCCCTCGCAGGCCCTCTGCACGGCCCTGGCTTCTCATTTTATCTCTAAAACTCAGGACATCCTGTCCTCTCTCTCTTCCTCTGCCCTTACCCCCCTCTAATCCCTTCTCTTCCCCTGGCCCTTCTTCAGCCACCTCTCCTCCCTCCTTCTCTGCCTTTCCCTTGTTCTCCCCAGACAAGGTTTCTAGACAAGTCCGATCTATGAATGTCTCGTTAAAACAGTTTCACCCCTGTTCCTCCAAAGCCATCAAGGACCACATTGACACCTTGGTCCCTGCTCTGGCGTACTTCTGCAACCACTCCTTTGCCACTGGTGTCTTCCCCCTCTCCCTGAAGCACTCCCTTGTGCAGCACTATTGCCCAATCTCCATCACTCCTTTCCTGGGCAAACTCCTGGAAAAGCTGCCCATCTCCGAGCTTAATCTTCACACTGAATCTGTTGGTTCTCCTGAACATCAGTGAAGACCTGCTTTCCAACCTCGATTCTAACACCCCCTGTGTTCTCTTCTTACTTGATCTCTCTTCTGCATTTGACACAGTCAACCATGCAATCCTGCTCAACTGTCTCCGTGATAACCTGGGTATCTGACCTCTTTTCTCTCTGATCGACCCTCCCAGGTCCAACTTGTGTCTTTCCTCTCCATCTCTACCTGTGGTGTTCTCCAGGGGCCTAACCTCTCTCCCTGGCTGTTCAACCAATACCTGCCCACCGCATTGTCACTCTTTGCCCCAACTTTCAGTGCTATGCAGATGACACTCAACTCATTTTCAGGCTCCCTTCCGCCTCTTCTTCTACTTCGCTCATCTCTGACGGTCTGTCCGCTATCCAGGAATGGTGTGCCACCAATAGTTTCTGCCTTAATGCCAGTAAGACCGAGATTTTCCTTATCGGCACACCTGCTCCCTCCTTTTCTGGCCGCCATCTCTTGGCCCTCTTCCTACTCCCACCTGTGAGGCTAAAAACCTCAGGGTCATGTTCGACTCCACGTTCTCCTTCTCTCCGCAAATCTCTGACGTCTCTAAGAAGTCACACTACCAGCTGCACCTCCTCAGAGGTATTCTTCCTTTCCTCTCCTTCCCCCAGAAGCTCTCTGTCTCCAGAGCTCTAGTTCTCTCTAGGCTGGGCTACTACAACAGCCTCTTTCTAAATCTGCTGTTACTAATCTATGGCCTCTGCAACTCATCCAGAACAGGACTGCGAGACTTTTCCTTGGCCTCAAGCCCAGGGATCATCTCTCTTCAGGACTGAAATCTCTGCACTGGCTATCAGTGGCTGTGAGGATTAAGTCCAAAACCCTCTGCATTGTCCACAAAGCCTTCTGGGGCCAGGGGCCTCAATACCTTCAGCTCTCTCTTCCTAAATATCTTCCTTCTCTAGCTCTTCGCTCATTCGCCTCCAACTCCCTCAGGATCAGTCGCTTCTCCAAGCAACGAGTTGGTGGTAGATCTCTTTCTTCGGCTGGGGCCTCCCTCTGGAACATCTTCCTTGCCCACCTTAAACATGAGGAGAACCAGTTCCGGTTCCGGAAGCACCTGAAAACCTTCCTCTTTGCTTCTGCTTTCTCTCCTCCTCTCCTCTTCTCCGCTGCTGAACCCCT
Organism: Ambystoma mexicanum; assembly: GCF_040938575.1. Taxonomy (NCBI): domain Eukaryota; kingdom Metazoa; phylum Chordata; class Amphibia; order Caudata; family Ambystomatidae; genus Ambystoma; species Ambystoma mexicanum. The sequence goes on from NC_090932.1 coordinate 1,630,870,086, forward strand.
GGCTGAAACTGCACTGGTCACCTGGATACACTCTGATTTGGGGCCCAGGTGCCCTCCCCTGCTAGTTGCACCCCTGCACTGCCTCCCTGGCATCCCCCGCACTTGGGGACTGTTTTCTGTATCCCTACAGCCCCCACCAGCACTTGACACCTGATGTCTGCACTTACCCTTGCACTTGCCACCAGCTGGCCGCACTTTCACTTATTGCTTTATTTATTCTATTTCTTTATTTTACTGTTGCTCCCATGTACTGCACAGTCCCGGGAAAGCGCCCTCTATCCCGGGGTCACAGAAGTTTTTTAATTTGATGAATTCCGCCCCGGGTTTGGAAGGGTGGGTGGCTACGGTCCCGGTTTTTGCCAGGACTCGATTTTGAAAATCTCGAAATCGGGCCCGGCAGACTCTTCTTGCGTGTCGATGGGGGCGTGAATGCCTTTCATGCCATTTCCTCCCCCTTCCTCTCCCTGGCTGTTCTCCTCCATTGAGAGGAGTGTGCTGTGAGCACCCCCGCACCCCCGCACCCTGCAAACACACCTGCAACATAGGAGTAGGACCGCAGTGTTATTTGTGTTGACTTTAGTCCCACTTCTATGTCTATGGCATGTCCCCTTTTTTTCTTTTTTTTTAAATCTCGTCACCTTACTGTTAGACCAACTTTCAAGTTCATCTGGGATGCTTTTTCCCAGCCTACCTCTAGGGTCATTGTGTCCAGCTGCCTCCCTGGGGGCATCTGAGTCATTGGTGAAATTGGGGATGGAGTTGGTTTAAGTGCAGTCTGCTGGAGCATTGGGAGCAGAAGGGCGGCAAAGTGTCAATGCTCCAATCAGGACTGGGCGTAGTTGCCACCCGTGTCCACGCATGCTGCAAGACTATCAAACGAGGGCTTGAGTTGGAGTACACTAAAGATGGCTGCCGTTTGTTTTGATTCCAGCTCTAGGATGGCTGACTAACAGGATTACCGTTGCAGTGTTGTGAGCACGCCCACCTCCCCTGATTGGCCAGCTCTTTGTACATAAAAGCCTGGTACAGGAAGAAGGTGGCTCGCAACGCTTCTGCTTCGTAGTGTCATGAATGTGTTTTTCCTCCTTTACATTCTTGGTCCCTTTGCCTCAATAACACATCCCGTGTCCCATCAATGGTAGGGGGCACTGGTTTACGGAACTCTCCCGCCCCCAACCCCTTGTGGTGAAACGTCCCAGGCAGTAGAATGCTTTAATGTAAGCATTTAAGCATTGCTGTGAGCCTCCGGCGTCGTGGATACTGAGGGCAAAGGATAAACTGGAGGCTTAGAAAAACGTATATATCTACATTTTCAATGGCTGTTTTCGTACTTAAAAGCGCACAGTAGTTCACCTGAGAGAGCCTTTGGCTGTGGTGAAGCATTTTGCCTTATGATCACAGGGCTAGACCTGCTGCCTTTGGCAATGCTTGTTATTGGATGTCTGCTGCCTATGTGCCATGAGTCTGCAGTCACTTTGTGTTTCTTCCAGATGCTGGGAAGGTGTTTATTTTTGGGTGTGACTCGTCAACATTATTACCCATCTCTCCCCTTTACGAGCCCTCTGTTGCCTCCTCATTTCTGAAACTCTCCTCAGCGAATCGCACAGTCAGGCTATTTCTAAAGGGCACTGTTTTCTCTCCAATGAAACATGCTAATGACACATTAATGAGATTCCTGCTCTCATAACCAGGGGAAATTACACTCGTGTTTCAGCACCAGAACCCCTGATGGTACTTTTCTCGAACAGAATAGGAATTTACGTCAGAGCTTTTCTTTCATATGTGTGTTATTTTTTGTTTTTTTAGTTCTTGTGTAGTGCCTTGAATTGGAAACATCTAGGCGCTGACATTGAACAGGGCCGCTATATGAACATTGGAGCTTATTATCTGAAAAGGCATGGAGAAGATGTTGGATGGGAGTTTTCTTTTGATTTGCCCTGATTTTGGGGTGCAATCCCGTCTTAAAGGGCTGAACAGGATCTCTGTGGACATGTAGGATGCTTGAGTACGTGAGAGGGGTTGGGTGATACAGACACAGCTCCCACGTTGAATGGTTGACCCTGGTGGGGGAAAGCAATGTGTCGCCCCGAAATGCTCTGTCGTGGTAACTGGAGTACCTGATGTGTCTTTGCAACCTCCGCTGCACGCTTAGATGCGCTCATGTGTGTCATGTGTGTGCAAGCCATGGAGGGCCCACCAGCGATCTGAGTATTAGGATGGATTAACACACGTTGATGCTGCCAGCACCTTTCCCTCTTATGCCATTTTGTCCTGACCTTGAAGTTTAAGGCCTAGCTCCTTTTTCTTGGTACTGGGCACCATTTTGGCACTATAAGTACTCTCTGCTGAAGGGGCCTGCCACATGTGTGCCTGGTTGGAAGTGGGCAAGCTGAGAGTTTCCTCTCCTGCAAAGCCTCTTGGGAAGGCAGCCTTACTCATGTACGTCTTCCTTGGTGAATTGCCATCTTTCTACTAACCCAGTAAGATAGCTCAGCAGGTTGAGTGCTTGCTGCTGCAATCTGTGTGGCAAGGCAAACTCAGCCGTTGATCCTTCTGACGTCTATAAATGAGTACCAACTTTGGTTGGGTAAATATGTTCTCTGTCAAGCGCTTTGGCGAAAGCGCTTTATAAATGACTTATCATTAACCCAGCAGAGGTGACTGTCCTGTGACCTGACCCATAACTGCGCCCAAGTCCCCCGAGCACACCACGTTTCAGTGTTCTGTTCTGTCCATTGGGGTAGGTGTCCACAAGGTATGTGGGTTGGCTGGCATAGGTAGGCTCTCCCCCTGGAGAGGCACATGTTTCTATCAGGGACGTCATTTCACCAAAATGCCTGGGGTAGCGGTAGTGACATCACATGACCCTTGACCCCTAATGACATCACAGGAAGTGTCATTTGACCCCACCCCAAAGTGATATTGCGGGAAGCAATGGAACACGACCTTTCACCCGTTGACAAAACAGGAAGTGGCATCACATAGCATTGTACACTACGAAAAATATAGTTACAATATCACTATAATGTGATGTACATTTCATACAATAATGGATCACCATATGTGTCGTGAATATCAGTGTGTATAGGCCCATATTACCAAATTACTGTGATTGCAAGCAGACGTCCATGGCCAAATGATAATGATGTGTTATTGTATAGCACTTACGCTTAAGCGCTTTACATAGAAGAAATATACACCCAATATCACCCAACCTGTGTTGGTACCCATTTATCGACCTTAGAAGGATGAAAGGCTGAGTTGAGGCGTTTGAGAACAGACTAAATCAGTGACTCGCTCCCTGAAGTGTGCCTGAAATAAACCTTTAATGAGTCTAGCAATTATTGTATAGAATTTCAGAAAGACACATTTTTTGGCATTCCTATGCTTTCTTATTTAGGTTCAGTGCTGAAAGTTTTAGACTTGTGGCCCTCATGTTCCTATTTTTCTTCTTTTTTTAAGGGGCCTGAACAAGAAAGCTAGCCACTCCAGAATTAAAGAGTCACATGGAGCTGGCCACAGCCCAGGAGCTTGCATTGCAAAAAAAACAGAAAAAAATAACTTTTTTCTTTTTTTAGAGGATGCAAGGGAGATCTCAGAGGTAGCACTTGCGATCTCTGGCGACCCCCAAATGACGTCCCTGGTTTCTATCTCTTAACTTAATTCCAAAGGGGTTCGGGGGCAGAAAATTGTTCACCCCACTTAAATATAAGGAAGCCGGGGCCTCAGTTCTGCTGTTCTTGTAAAGTGTGTTTAAAGGCGCAGCGTTATTCTTTAGTAGGCGCTGGGCCAGACTCATACTTAAGTTTACATGACACTGAGCTGGAGCCTCCTGCTCAGTGTCATGTAAACTGGAGGCAAAGCGCCCTTTATTTGATGCACCGGTGGGGGTGGGGGGGTGAAGCGCCCTTGTGCGACCGCACCCCCTGAGCGCACCTTGAGCCGGCGCTGCTGATTGCCCAATTGTGGTGCGTAGACCACTAGCGTGGAATGTTGCTTAATGCTGTCTGAGTGACTATTCTAAGTTCTAACTTCAGAGTGGATATTGGTAGAAACCTTCAATTTCTTTTCTTACATTAATCTCATACATTCCTCTTAGCGATCAAATAGGAGTTAGTTAGTAAGGACCTGATAACGTTGGGGGCCAGCATCATACTCTTCACCCAAAAGATGGGTGCCCCCTAGTGGGAATGTTCACCCCTTTAAACCTTTCTTACTTTTCCCTTTCATCCTTCTTGATAAATAGACAGAAATTAAATTACAGGGCCTTTACATTGTATTACTGATAACATCATGATTTCAATGCCATTCAGTAATTTGTGTGGCAAAGTATAGGGTTGGGTTTGTGATCCTATAGCTAAAGTTAGATAATACTTTACATAGCAACACTTATTTCCTCTAACTGTTGACCTCATTCATGAGTCAAATGGCTTTTTTTAACTTTCACAGTTCAGATACAAAATGTTTAAAAGACTTTTTAAACCCACCTGATCTTTGCTGGTGTTTGCCACACGTGCCCCAACGCCCCGACACAAGGCTGTCAGACTATTTTGCACTGGTGAGCCCTGATAAGGGAGGTGTGCAGTTGTCTGCAGCCTTTAGAGGGGGATATCTTGGGTTCATTAAGCTATGTATAAAGTAGCACCGAGAGACCATTTTCCGGAGTAAGAGGCTTACATTCGGGCTAGTTTGCATACCCAGCAAGGACTATGACGAAATGTGGTCATGCTGTTCAGATAATTCTCTGCCTACTTACAGCAGACTACGCCTCTACACCACTGGCATCAGTATGCAGCGCAGACCTGTGAAGTATTCCAGCACGCTCAACATGTAGCGAGTCTCTAGCACTCATGCCATTTCCTGACTGCTCTCAGCACCCATCCACATGCCTGAACTCATGGGCTGCTCTCTAGTGGAGCCTGGCCAGCACTGCTAAGCCTTATTTGGCCAAATGCACACACGCATTCTAATCATACTCCATGACCTCCATCCAACACTCTGGACTTCGGTCACCGGGGGGTGTTCCCACTGACAGCGCATTGAGACTATAATAATGATAACCGGCGCTATATAAATGACAAGTACAATACAATAATGGTTTGCTCATGCAGCTCTGAACTGAAGGTGAACTTCCAGTGATGGTCACAAGGTGGTGCTGTAGCATGTGCGACTTGGCTGAAATGGGCGAGAGGGAGGATGGGAAGGAAGGGATAAAGTAAGGGTAGAAAAAGGAAAAAAAGAAACAAATGGACGGAAGGGAGGGAGGAGGGGGCAGGTAGTGAGGGATAAAGGAAGGGTAGAAAAGGAAGAAAGAAAGTAATGGATGGAAGGATGGAAGGGAGGGAGGGACAGAAGGAGGGAGGGGAAAGAGAGGGAGAGAGAGAGGGAGGAAGGAAGTGAGGGAGGGAGGGAGGGGGAGATAGGGAGGGAGAGAGGGAGAAAGGAAGAGAGGGAGAGAAGATGGGAAGGAAGCAAGGAAGGAAGGAATGGAGGGATATAGAAAGGGTAGAAAAGGAAGAAAGTAATGGACAGAAGGGAGGGAGGAGGGGGTAGGGAGGGATCAAGGAAGGGTAGAAAAGGAAGAAATAAAGTAATAGATGGAAGGGAGGGAGGAAGGGACAGAAGAAGTGAGGGGCAAAGGGAGGGAGGGAATGAGGGAGAGGGAAGAGCAGGAGGGAGATAGACAGAAAGAGAGGGAGGGAGATAGGGAGGAAGGGAGGGAGGGAGATAGGGAGGAAGGGAGGGAGGAAGGGAGGGAGGATGGGAAGGAAACAAGCAAGGAAGGAAGGAAGGGATAAAGAAAGGGTAGGAAAGAAAATAAGAAAGAATGATACAGAGGGATAAAGGAAGGGTAGGATAGGAAGAAAGAAAGTAATGGATGGAAGGATGGAAGGGAGGGAGGGACAGAAGGAGGGAGGGGAAAGAGAGGGAGAGAGAGAGGGAGGAAGGCAGTGAGGGAGGGAGGGAGGGGGAGATAGGGAGGGAGAGAGAGAAAGGAAGAGAGGGAGAGAAGATGGGAAGGAAGCAAGGAAGGAAGGAATGGAGGGATATAGAAAGGGTAGGAAAGGAAGAAAGTAATGGACAGAAGGGAGGGAGGAGGGGGTAGGGGGGGTCAAGGAAGGGTAGAAAAGGAAGAAATAAAGTAATAGATGGAAGGGAGGGAGGAAGGGACAGAAGTGAGGGGCAAAGGGAGGGAGGGAATGAGGGAGAGGGAAGAGCAGGAGGGAGATAGACAGGAAGAGAGGGAGGGAGATAGGGAGGAAGGGAGGGAGGAAGGGAGGGAGGATGGGAAGGAAGCAAGCAATGAAGGAAGGAAGGGATAAAGAAAGGGTAGGAAAGAAAATAAGAAAGAATGATACAGAGGGATAAAGGAAGGGTAGGAAAGGAAGAAAGAAAGTAATGGATGGAAGGACGGAAGGCAGGGAGAACGATATGGAAGAAGGGAGGTGCGAGGGATGAAAGGAGGGAGAGAGGAAGGAAGTAAGGGAAAGAAAGAAGGAAGGAAGTTAGTTCTGCCAAGAGCTCATTCTTCTTCTCAATTCTCCCAGAAAATGCGTAGACTGGTCAGAGTGACTGACAGTTACTTCCCAGGTACCTCCAGGGCACCGCGCAATACCTGCCTGTCTTCCATGTGTGCTCTTCTCTCTCCCATCCTCAACTCATATGACTTTCACTCATTCTTTGCCGGCTCCACCTCCAACCAGTGCTTAATTTCCACAAAAATACGTGCCACGCCTCAAATATGTTCTAGCACGTCTGTGGCACATGGGGGGCTTGGGGGCTGGGCAGGGGGTGCTTCCTGCCCACTGTTGACGTCACCCATGGTTGCTCCCTACAGTGTCAGTATATTGGGGTTTAAAGCTGCACTTCCCAGCTGCTCATTGAGGGAATGGGATGCAATGACTCCGGCAGATGTGCAATGTACCGACACACATTGGCATAACATATATAAATACTTAAATAATTCATTTAACACATCATTGCTAACATTTTACTCTGATACTATGCAAGTAAAACATGTTGCCCATCCGTACACAGGACACAAGAGCAAGCACGCTTTCCTCTCATGGTAAATTGATGGAGAAATGCAGGCAGAATCACCACTGTACAGATGTACCTGCCTGCCAGTAAGCAGTGAGACTGCTGTCATTTATCCTTGTATATTGGCAGTGGTGACAGGCACTCCTCTTCAACAGCAGCCTTTCACTGACCTTGTCCTTGTGTTGGGGCTGCTGGCTGGTGACTGGCCTGTTATTGTTAACCCACCCTTCTGTGGCAGTGCTTCTGGTTATTACAGTTGTGACGTTGCACCAATGACATGTAAGGTGAATGGGGCAGTGCACACTGTTCTTGCTTTTCACTGACTATGACTGACTGACAGTTAAAACAATAAAGTTGCCGAAACACCACTACACAATCAAACTGAGGCTGATAAAAATAAGTGCCAGGGCTGAGCCCTGGCAAACCCCCACACAGATTAAGCACTGCCTCCGACCTCTTCTGCACTCGCCCCTCCTCCTCCAGCCCCAGCAATGCTTTCTGCCCTTCTGCCCCCTGCACTTTCAGCTCTCTATGCCCATCCATGCCTACATGCACCTACAGTTCTCTATGTACCTACACCTCCCCCTGCACCTTTAGCTCTCTCTCTACCTTTACTGCCTCCTGCACCTTCAGCTGTCTCCCCACTTCCACCTCTACCTGCACCTTCAGCTGTCTCCCCACTTCCACCTCTACCTGCACCTTCAGCTGTCTCCCCACTTCCACCTCTACCTGCACCTTCAGCTGTCTCCCCACTTCCACCTCTACCTGCACCTTCAGCTGTCTCCCCACTTCCACCTCTACCTGCACCTTCAGCTGTCTCCCAACTTCCACCTCTTCCTGCACCTTCAGCTGTCTCCCCACTTCCACCTCTACCTGCACCTTCAGCTGTCTCCCAACTTCCACCTCTTCCTGCACCTTCAGCTGTCTCCCCACTTCCAGGCCTACCTGCGCCTTCAGCTGTCTCCCCACTTCCAGGCCTACCTGCACCCTCAGCTGTCTCCCCACTTCCACCTCTACCTGCACCTTCAGCTGTCTCCCCACTTCCACCTCTACCTGCACCTTCAGCTGTCTCCCCACTTCCACCTCTACCTGCACCTTCAGCTGTCTCCCCACTTCCACCTCTTCCTGCACCTTCAGCTGTCTCCCCACTTCCACCTCTACCTGCACCTTCAGCTGTCTCCCAACTTCCACCTCTTCCTGCACCTTCAGCTGTCTCCCCACTTCCAGGTCTATCTGCACCTTCAGCTGTCTCCCCACTTCCACCTCTTCCTGCACCTTCAGCTGTCTCCCCACTTCCACCTCTTCCTGCACCTTCAGCTGTCTCCCCACTTCCACCTCTACCTGCACCTTCAGCTGTCTCCCAACTTCCACCTCTTCCTGCACCTTCAGCTGTCTCCCCACTTCCAGGCCTACCTGCACCTTCAGCTGTCTCCCCACTTCCAGGCCTACCTGCACCTGCAGCTGTCTCCCCACTTCCAGGCCTACCTGCGCCTTTAGCTGTCTCCCCACTTCCAGGCCTACCTGCACCTGCAGCTGTCTCCCCACTTCCAGGTCTACCTGCACCTTCAGCTGTCTCCCCACTTCCAGGCCTACCTGCACCTTCAGCTGTCTCCCCACTTCCAGGCCTACCTGCACCTTCAGCTGTCTCCCCACTTCCAGGCCTACCTGCACCTTCAGGTGTCTCCCCACTTCCAGACCTACCTGCACCTTCAGCTGTCTCCCCACTTCCAGGCCTACCTGCACCTTCAGCTGTCTCCCCACTTCCAGGCCTACCTGCGCCTTCAGCTGTCTCCCCACTTCCAGGCCTACCTGCACCTGCAGCTGTCTCCCCACTTCCGGGTCTACCTGCACCTTCAGCTGTCTCCCCACTTCCAGGCCTACCTGCACCTTCAGCTGTCTCCCCACTTCCAGGCCTACCTGCACCTTCAGCTGTCTCCCCACTTCCAGGCCTACCTGCACCTTCAGCTGTCTCCCCACTTCCACCTCTTCCTGCACCTTCAGCTGTCTCCCCACTTCCAGGCCTACCTGCACCTTCAGCTGTCTCCCCACTTCCAGGCCTACCTGCACCTTCAGCTGTCTCCCCACTTCCAGGCCTACCTGCACCTGCAGCTGTCTCCCCACTTCCAGGCCTACCTGCACCTTCAGCTGTCTCCCCACTTCCAGGCCTACCTGCACCTTCAGCTGTCTCCCCACTTCCAGGCCTACCTGCACCTTCAGCTGTCTCCCCACTTCCAGGCCTACCTGCACCTTCAGCTGTCTCCCCACTTCCATGTCTACCTGCACCCTCAGCTGTCTCCCCACTTCCAGGCCTACCTGCACCTTCAGCTGTCTCCCCACTTCCAGGCCTACCTGCACCTTCAGCTGTCTCCCCACTTCCACCTCTTCCTGCACCTGCAGCTGTCTCCCCACTTCCAGGCCTACCTGCACCTTCAGCTGTCTCCCCACTTCCACCTCTTCCTGCACCTTCAGCTGTCTCCCCACTTCCAGGCCTACCTGCACCTTCAGCTGTCTCCCCACTTCCAGGCCTACCTGCACCTTCAGCTCTCTCTGCACTTCCACCTCTTCCTGCACCTTCAGCTTTCTCCCCACGTCCACCTCTTCCTGGACCTTCAGCTGTCTCCCCACTTCCTGGCCTACCTGCACCTTCAGCTGTCTCCCCACGTCCACCTCTTCCTGGACCTTCAGCTGTCTCCCCACTTCCAGGTCTACCTGCACCTGCAGCTGTCTCCCCACTTCCATGTCTACCTGCACCTTCAGCTCTCTCTGCACCTCCACGTCTACCTGCACCTTCAGCTCTCTCTGCACTCCCACCTCCTGTCACGCCAGCACGTGCCTCCCGATTCTGTCATTAGAGACCGGGAGGCTGGCGAATGTACATGTGTTGGCGTTTTCCACATTGGCTGGGGACCTAACTATTGTGCGCTGGTTCTCGGGCCAATGGGCTGCGGGCCAGCGGCGTGGGGTCCGCACCAGCTTTCTTGCAGGCACTCCTGGGGTTGAGGCGGTGATGTCGGGCGACCGGTCCCAGGAGCATTGCGGTGAAAGGGAGCCGCCATCTTTTCCCCACTTTGCCGGTCACGTCGTAGATGCACGCTCTTTGTGTGCTACGGAGTACCATTGCTAGGCAACCAGGAACAACAGCCTCGTTTCCACGCCAAGACTTCAATAGGAAGTGAGACAGAGCCCTGGTGCGTCTCCACTCTCTTGTTGTCCTCGCACCCTCTGTTCTCTCCTTCCCTCTGTACACCTGCTTTTGGTGGTTCTTGCCTAGCCCTGTGCTTACTTTCTCTCTCTCTCACTGCCTTCCCTGGTACCCTCCTTGTGCCTGTCTTTGCTCTCTTGGCTCCTCCTCTTGTCCTGTGACCTGCACGGTTCCTGCATCACGTTAATCCAGGTGCACCAACTCATGGCGTGGGAAGACCTCTGCTGTTGCCCACCTCTGAGTGGTTTATCCTCAGTTGGCAGGGGCAGAGTGGGTTTTCAGGCATCTGCATTTATCCCAGATGGCAGTGATTCAACGTGGCGACCCCGGTTCAACGGACTCCTAGCACAGGTGCACGTTCTGATCTGCTTGACAGATTGAGACGCCTGCCTTTCGATTCCGCAGGTATAGAGCCCTTACAGGAGTTAAGAGACGAGGTGATAGCTCTCTGTCAAGAAGTGACGGCTTCTAAGCAAGAAAACCCGGTACTGAAAGATGCCATGTCACAGACTGCAGCAGCACTGCTTGCAGGAAGTACTGTAGCCTCTACTACATCAGTAAAATAAGATGGCGACCCACGGACACTCACAGAATTTTGCAACCTTTGCTGGGTCCATTTTTTGTTTCAACATGTACTCTTTTCTGATGATAGAGCGAATATTGGATACGTTCTGAGTAATGTCACTGGAATCGCGTTGGCAAGCGCCACTCTGTATGTTTCTGCAAGAAGTTTGATTCTGGATTCCTTTCTGGATTTCAAAAAAGCATTTCTAGAGGCCTTGCAATCGCCAACTACCACAGCCATAACCCAAAATCGTTTACTGGTTATAAAACAAGAGACACAAAATGTTATTCTTTATGTGAGCCATTTCCGTCAATTAGCTTATGAGTCTTGATGGCTGGCCGAAACACAGAAAACTCTTTTTATTCTCTTCGAAGTTTGCGTGAAGAATATAAGGACGAACTAGTCCATGCTCCAGAACCTGCGACTATGCAGGAATTGATCAATGTAACTGAACGCCACACAGAACGCTGACGAGGGGATTACAAGATGGTTTCACCAACAACTTCAACCGCCAGGAATCCTCCCTCTGTAGGGGGGTTGGTCAGAACGAATGCAGCTGGGAGTGGTACGTGGACCTCTCTCAGAGGCCAAGAAAAGACAACAAAGGACCAATAACCTGTGCCTCTATTGAGAAGACGGGAATCATATTTTGAGCAGTTTCCTGATCTGCCAGCTAAGCAAGGGGGTAACTAATGGGCTTGTTGTCAGTAGGGAAGGAAATAACTAGCCCAATTCCCCAACCAGGCCTTCTCACCACTGCTGTGCATGCCATGCCACCTCACGTATTGTTCATCCTACAAGTGTCCATATCATGGGAGGCACGTAAACGCACAACTCCTACAATGGCCTCAATTGACTCGGGAGCCTCAGGCAACTTCATGAATGCCAAATTCTGTGCCCGCCACCAGGTATCCTCAGTGCAGAAACCATGTCCAGCAATTGTGGAAGGGATTCGATGGAACCCCATTGGCTTCCGGTCCCGTAACTCAAGAGACAGAACCTACCTTGCTGGCAATCAACCAACAAAAAGAAACGTTAACTTTTGATTTGATCCAAACATCTTCAAACCCAGTGGCATTAGGGTACCATGGCTGGTTCTCCATAATCCCCACATCAACTAGGCTACACAAACCTAGGTTTTTTGTTCCGATGATTGTGCCAGGAAATGTTAGATTTCTCACCTGTCTGTAGGCCATATGAATCTTATCACCTCAACCCCAGTCCAGACTGTTCTTGTTGCCAAAAGAGACCTGTGGAATATGCCCCATTTGACAAAGTGTTTTTCCCCAGGAGACATCCCGTTACCAGCATCTCCTCCTTTCGATTCTGAGATTAAACCGCATCCAGATAACCAATTCCACACGGTCGAGTCTACTCTCTTACAGCACAAGCGCGAGAAGAATTGAAGCGCTATCTCACTGCGTGCCTTGAAAAAGGCTATATCCAGCATTCTCGGTCTCCAGACAGGGCCCGTTATTATTTATTTTGCTTAAAAGGGAAGGAACTCTTCGACTCTGTGTTGATTGCCATCTGTTAAATGACATCACTATTAAGGACAGATAGCCACTGCCCTTAATAAAAGACATACTAGAATCCTTGCATAATGCCCGCATTTTCACTGAGATCGATCTCTGGGGGGCTTATGACCTCATGAGAATCAAACCAGGAGATGAGTGGAAAACGGCTTTCAAGTCACTCCTTGGGCACTATGAATACTGGGCCATGCCGTTTGGCTTGTGTAATGCCCCGGCTGTTTTCCAACGGTTCATGGATTTGCTATTTTCTGAGTTATTCCGCCTGTTCACCAAAGAAGAAAGGTGCGAGTTCCATCGAGAAAGGATCAAATTTCTTGGTTATGTTATTGATGCTCATGGCAATCAGATGGATCCCAGGAAAATCAAAGCTATTCTAGACTGGACAAGTCCATGGGATGTCAAATCCGTGCAATGGTTTTTGGGATATGCACATTTTTATAGACGCATTATTCCTGACTTTGCCTTATAAACTACCCAAATTACCCTTGTGTTGCGAAAGGGTATACTGTTTGGTTGGGATGATCAAGCCAAACAGGGGTTTCAAGCCATCAAGGCTGAATTTATAAAAGCACACATCTTAAGACATCCCAAAGAGGAACTCCCTTTTATTGTCGAAACTGATGCATCTGAAAAAGCAGTAGAATCTGTACTGCTGCAATGGAATCCGGATACCAGACTCGATCATCCCATCGCTTACTCTTCTCATTAACTTCAAGTGAAAGAAAGGATGCCATCATAGAAAAGGAGCTACTTGCAATGAAAGACAGTTTCACCGTCTTGGAGGACAGTTCCCTATGAAAGTATGAACTGATCATAAAAACCTGCAGTACCTGCAGACTATGTCATGTAAAAACAGTCGCCAAGCCCAATGGGCCCTGTTTTTCTCTCAATTCACGTTCACCATCACCCATATACCTAGAACTCAGAATGTGATAGCAGATGCATTATCACGAACATCCATCGACAGCTCCACCAACTACACTGACATTTCTCCTATCCTGCCTGCTCAGTGTTTCCTGATGGCTGTCCAATCATTTCTGGAAAGGTTGAAAGCCACACAAACGTCCTACTCACAGTTTCTATCCTACAGAGATCCCAGCATTTCAGTGTCTGAGAGGCTTTGGGGTTCATTTGTCACAAGTTATATATCCCTACTCCTGAGTTGCAACATCTACTTCTGCATGCGTTTCACGACTCTAAGAGCACTGGACACCGTGGACAAATGGCAACCATGGACCTTATATCACGTCACTTTTGGCGGCCTAACTTGAGGGCACAAATCACATCCTAACATCCTGCCCTATGTGTGCCATGCAAAAGGTTCCTCTTCAACAACCTGTTGACATACTATAGCCCACCGAAATTGCACCTTTCCCTTGGCATATGGTATCTATGGATTTTATAGTGGACTTGCCTATGTCTTTGGGTTTCACGTGTATACTCTTAGTCGTGGATTGCTTCAGCAACATGGGACATTTCATTCCATTCCCCGCCTTGCCCACGGCTTCTTAAACAGCAAAGGCCTTTCTTCATGATTTGTACTGATTACATGGCCTACTGGAAAAGATAATAATAGATCATGGGCCACAATTTGTTTCTCGCTTTTGGTCTGCCCTTTGTCGGGCTCTTGGAATACAGAAAGCTTTAAGTTCTGGGTATCACCTACATTCCAATGGACAAACCGAGCGGACTAACCAAACTCTAGAAGCCTACCTCCGCTGTTATACCAACTCTGTACAAGACAACTGGGCGACAGTGCTGGATACAGCGCAAGTGGCATACAACAACGCTTATCACTCAGCCATTCGCTGTAGCCCTTTTTTCCTTCTGCAGGGATCCATCCTAAACTCCTGCCTATGGCTGCCATTTCTACCACTGCTGTGCCCACGGGGGATGATCTGAACAGAAAACTGCAGGATGCCCATAAAACCATTTCCTGCACACTGGAAAAAACCAAGGTTAGCCAGTAAAGGTTTGCTAACTGATGCAGGACGCCGGCCCCTTCAACTCCGTTGGGGTTAAGGTATGGCTCAGTACTGAATACCTACCATTACGCAACTGTCTTCAAAAGTTTGCTCCACGTTTCATGGGACCTTTTGCCATTACGAAGAAGGTATCCTCAATGGCTTACCGCCTGGATCTTCCATCAACCTGGCGTATCCACCCGGTTTTCCATGTATCTCTTTTCAAGACCTGTACTTTGGATGCTTTTGATCGCCCTAGTTAACGTCCTGCTCCTATCCTGGTTGAGAATGACGTTGAATATGAAGTTGAGGCTATATGTGATGCCCGTCGCTCCAGAGGTCACCTCCAATACCTGATCCATTGGAAGGTTCATCCTCCCCGATTGGTTCGTCTGTTCTACTAGTGATTCCCATGGAAGCTGGGTGCCCCGCATGTCCCGGGAGGGGGGGGGGAGTGTCACACCAGCGCGTGCCTCCCGGTTCCGTCATCAGAGACCGGGAGGCTGTAGAATGTATGCATGTTGGCGATTTCCACACTGGCGGGGCCCTTCCTGTCACGTGCTGGTTCTCGGGTCAATGTGCCCGGGGCCGGCGGCTGTGGTGTCCGTACCAGCTTTCTTGCAGGCACTCCCGGGGTCGTGGTGGCGATGTCGGGCGACCGGTCCCAGGAGCTTTGCAACAAAAGGGAGCCGCCATCTTTTCCCCACTCTGCCGGTCACGTTGTAGATGCACGCTGACTCTGCGTGTGCTACAGAGCTCCTTTGCTATGCAAACAGGAACAACAGCCTCGTTTCCATGCCAGGTCATGAATAGGAAGTGAGACAGAGTCCCGGTGCGTCTCAACTCTCTTGTTGTCCTCATTCCCCTTTTTCTCCCCTTCCCTCCGTACACCTGCTCCTGGTGGTTCTTGCCTAGCCCTGTGCTAAATTTCTCTCTCTCTGCCTTGCCTTGCCTGATACCTTCCCTGTGCATGTCTTTGCTCTCTTGGCTACTTGTCCTGTGACCTGCAACTGTTACCATTCTGGTCCCCATGTCCACTGTTCCTACAACACGTTAATCCAGGGGCACCGACCCGTGGTGTGGGAAGAGTTCTCCTGTTTCCGCCTCTGAGTGCTTTATCCTCAGTTGGCGGGGGCAGGTGGGTTTTTAGGCATCACCTTTTACCCAGACGGACACCTCCTCCTGCACCTTCAGCTCTCTCTGCACTTCCACCACCTCCTGCGCCTTCAGCTCTCTCTGCACTTCCACCACCTCCTGCGCCTTCAGCTCTCTCTGCATCTCCAGCTCCTACACCTTCTGCGCTCTTTGCACCTCCACCTCCTCTTGCACCCTTAGCTCTGTGTCCATCTCCACTGCTTATTGAATCTTCAACTCTTTCTCCACTGCCATCGCTTCCGGACCTCTTTCATATCTGCCTCCGCCTGCATCTTCAGCTCTCTCTGCACCTCCGCCTCCACCTCCTCCTGCATCTTCAGCTCTTTCTACATCTCCACCTCCTCCTGCACCTTCAGCTCTCTCTGTACTTCCACCTCCTTCTGCGCCTTCAGCTCTCTTCACACCACCACCTCCTCCTGCGCCTTCAGCTCTCTCTGCACTTCCACCTCCTTCTGCGCCTTCAGCTCTCTCTCCACTTCCACCTCCTCCTGCACCTTCAGCTCTCTCCACACTTCCACCTCCTCCTGCGCCTTCAGCTCTCTCCACACTTCCACCTCCTCCTGCGCCTTCAGCTCTCTCCACACTTCCACCTCCTCCTGCGCCTTCAGCTCTCTCCACACTTCCACCTCCTCCTGCGCCTTCAGCTCTCTCCACACTTCCACCTCCTCCTGCGTCTTCAGCTCTCTCCACACTTCCACCTCCTCCTGCGCCTTCAGCTCTCTCTGCACTTCCACCTCCTCCTGCGCCTTCAGCTCTCTCTGCACTTCCACCTCCTCCTGCACCTTCAGCTCTCTCCACACCACCACCTCCTCCTGCGCCTTCAGTTCTCTCCACACTTCCACCACCTCCTGCGCCTTAAGCTCTCTCTGCTCTTCCACCTCCTATTGCGCCTTCAGCTCTCTCTGCACTTCCACCTCCTCCTGCGCCTTCAGCTCTCTCTGCACTTCCAGCTCCTCCTGCACCTTCAGCTCTCTCCACACTTCCACCTCCTCCTGCGCCTTCAGCTCTCTCCACACTTCCACCTCCTCCTGCGCCTTCAGCTCTCTCTGCACTTCCACCACCTCCTGCGCCTTCAGCTCTCTCCACACTTCCACCACCTCCTGCGCCTTCAGCTCTCTCTACACTTCCACCTCCTCCTGCGCCTTCAGCTCTCTCTGCACTTCCACCACCTCCTGCGCCTTCAGCTCTCTCCACACTTCCACCTCCTCCTGCGCCTTCAGCTCTCTCCACACTTCCACCTCCTCCTGCGCCTTCAGCTCTCTCCACACTTCCACCACCTCCTGCGCCTTCAGCTCTCTCCACACTTCCACCTCCTCCTGCGCCTTCAGCTCTCTCTGCACTTCCACCTCGCCCTGCGCCTTCAGCTCTCTCTGCACTTCCACCTCTTCCTGCGCCTTCAGCTCTCTCTGCACTTCCACCACCTCCGGCACCTTCAGCTCTCTCTCCACACCACCACCTCCTCCTGTGCCTTCAGCTCTCTCTGCACTTCCACCTCTTCCTGCACCTTCAGCTCTCTCTGCACTTCCACCACCTCCTGCGCCTTCAGCTCTCTCCACACTTCCACCTCCTCCTGCGCCTTCAGCTCTCTCCACACTTCCACCTCCTCCTGTGCCTTCAGCTCTCTCCGCACTTCCACCTCCTCCTGCGCCTTCAGCTCTCTCTGCACTTCCACCTCCTCCTGCGCCTTCAGCTCTCTCCACACTTCCACCTCCTCCTGTGCCTTCAGCTCTCTCCGCACTTCCACCTCCTCCTGCGCCTTCAGCTCTCTCTGCACTTCCACCTCCTCCTGCGCCTTCAGCTCTCTCTGCACTTCCACCTCCTCCTACGCCTTCAGCTCTCTATGCACTTCCACCTCTTCCTGCGCTTTCAGCTCTCTCTGCACTTCCACCTCCTCCTGCGCCTTCAGCTCTCTCTGCACTTCCACCTCCTCCTGCGCCTTCAGCTCTCTCTGCACTTCCACCACCTCCTGCACCTTCAGCTCTCTCCACACTTCCACCACCTCCTGCGCCTTCAGCTCTCTCCACACTTCCACCTCCTCCTGCGCCTTCAGCTCTCTCCACACTTCCACCTCCTCCTGCGCCTTCAGCTCTCTCTGCACTTCCACCACCTCCTGCGCCTTCAGCTCTCTCCGCACTTCCACCTCCTCCTGCGCTTTCAGCTCTCTCTGCACTTCCACCTCCTCCTGCGCCTTCAGCTCTCTCTGCACTTCCACCTCCTCCTGCGCCTTCAGCTCTCTCTGCACTTCAACCTCCTTCTGTGCTTTCAGTTCTCTCCACACTTCCACCTCCTCCTGCGCCTTCAGCTCTCTCCACACTTCCACCTCCTCCTGCGCCTTCAGCTCTCTCCACACTTCCGCCTCAACTTGCGCCTTCAGCTCTCTCTGCACTTCCACCTCCTCCTGCGCCTTCAGCTCTCTCTGCACTTCCACCTCCTCCTGCGCCTTCAGCTCTCTCTGCACTTCCACCTCCTCCTGCCCCTTCAGCTCTCTTTGCACTTCCACCTCCTCCTGCACCTTCAGCTCTCTCCACACTTCCGCCTCAACTTGCGCCTTCAGCTCTCTCTGCACATCCACCTCCTCCTGCGCCTTCAGCTCTCTCTGCACTTCCATCTCCTCCTGCGCCTTCAGCTCTCTCTGCACTTCCACCTCCTCCTGCCCCTTCAGCTCTCTCTGCACTTCCACCTCCTCCTGCGCCTTCAGCTCTCTATGCACTTCCACCTCTTCCTGCCCCTTCAGCTCTCTCTGCACTTCCACCACCTCCTGCGCCTTCAGCTCTCTCCACACGTCCACCTCCTCCTGCGCCTTCAGCTCTCTCTGCACTTCCACCACCTCCTGCGCCTTCAGCTCTCTCCACACTTTCACCTCCTCCTGCGCCTTCAGCTCTCTCCACACTTCCACCACCTCCTGCGCCTTCAGCTCTCTCCGCACTTCCACCTCCTCCTGCGCCTTCAGCTCTCTATGCACTCTCTGCACTTCCACCTACTCCTGCACCTTCAGCTCTCTATGCACTTCCACCTCCTCCTGCGCCTTCAGCTCTCTCCGCACTTCCAACTCCTCCTGCGCCTTCAGCTCTCTCCACACTTCCACCACCTCCTGCGCCTTCAGCTCTCTCTGCACTTCCACCTCCTCCTGCGCCTTCAGCTCTCTCTGCACTTCCACCTACTCCTGCGCCTTCATCTCTCTCCACACCACCACCTCCTCCTGCACCTTCAGCTCTTTCCACACCTCCACCTCCTCCTGCGCCTTCAGCTCTTTCCACACTTCCACCTCCTCCTGCGCCTTCAGCTCTCTCCACACTTCCACCTCTTCCTGCCCCTTCAGCTCTCTCCACACTTCCACCACCTCCTGCGCCTTCAGCTCTCTCTGCACTTCCACCTCCTCCTGCTCCTTCAGCTCTCTCTGCACTTCCACCTCCTCCTGTGCCTTCAGCTCTCTCCACACTTCCATCTCCTCCTGCGCCTTCAGCTCTCTCTGCACTTCCACCTCCTCCTGCGCCTTCAGCTCTCTCTGCACTTCCACCTCCTCCTGCGCCTTCAGCTCTCTCTGCACTTCCACCTCCTCCTGTGCCTTCAGCTCTCTCCACACTTCCATCTCCTCCTGCGCCTTCAGCTCTCTCTGCACTTCCACCTCCTCCTGTGCCTTCAGCTCTCTCCACACTTCCACCTCCTCCTGCGCCTTCAGCTCTCTCTGCACTTCCACCTCCTCCTGCGCCTTCAGCTCTCTCTGCACTTCCACCTCCTCCTGCGCCTTCAACTCTCTCTGCACTTCCATCACCTCCTGCGCCTTCAGCTCTCTCCACACTTCCACCTCTTCCTGCGCCTTCAGCTCTCTCCACACTTCCATCTCCTCCTGCGCCTTCAGCTCTGTCTGCACTTCCACCTGAACTTGCGCCTTCAGCTCTCTCTGCACTTCCATCTCCTCCTGTGCCTTCAGCTCTCTCCACACTTCCATCTCCTCCTGCGCCTTCAGCTCTCTCTGCACTTCCACCTCCTCCTGCGCCTTCAGCTCTCTCTGCACTTGCACCTCCTCCTGCGCCTTCAGCTCTCTCTGCACTTCCACCTTCTCCTGCGCCTTCAGCTCTCTCTGCACTTCCACCTCCTCCTGCCCCTTCAGCTCTCTCTGCACTTCCACCTCCTCCTGCGCCTTCAGCTCTCTCTGCACTTCCACCTCCTCCTGCCCCTTCAGCTCTCTCTGCACTTCCACCTCCTCCTGCCCCTTCAGCTCTCTCTGCACTTCCACCTCCTCCTGCCCCTTCAGCTCTCTCTGCACTTCCACCTCCTCCTGCCCCTTCAGCTCTCTCTGCACTTCCACCTCCTCCGGCGCCTTCAGCTCTCTCTGCACTTCCACCTCCTCCGGCGCCTTCAGCTCTCTCTGCACTTCCACCTCCTCCGGCGCCTTCAGCTCTCTCTCAATCTCCAAGTCTCCATGCCTTGCCGCTGCCCCACGTGGACTGTCCAGGCTTTTTCAGGGTCTGGATCCTGCCCCATGGGTTTGCAGGCTTGTTAGGTAATTGATCCTAGTTTGGAATTGAGTACTTGGTACGAGTTCAGATCTGTTCAATGTTTTCCACACCAGGCGCACCACTCACCCAGCCTTCCATGGGCTGGTTGGCCATCTTGGAACTCTCACATTAGTATCTGTACGTGGAACACATAAGCCGAGTTTACAAAGGAGGAACGGTGGGTGGGTCAGTAACTGCTATGCATTCTGTTCACCGTCTGTATCGTCCCCGGAAGAGAGGGTACAGTAGAACCTCAAGTTGGTGAACCATGCTAGCCCATCACCCATATACAAGTCCTGCAGTTCCACATCTATGTGGGCCATTGCGGTTAACCCTCCCTCCAAGAGGCATCCAATTACATGGGCAGTGAGGAGAATTGATCCAATGTGGTGCCCCCCCCCCCTGTACCAGGCGTCCAATACTCGTCATCCTGCCCAGGGGGCACACATCATCCAGCGAGTGGTGGGGCCAGGCCTAAGGTCACCGACACACATCCCCTAGCAAGAGGCAAGGGACACTGTCACCAGACACAGGGACCCCGAAGCTACACTATAGTGCTGCAATGAACACAGTACCCACGCAACACAAACAGCGTGCCCAGGAGGGTACCCAGCGATAAAGCTGCCCGGGAAAAGGTCACGTTCTAGGACAGGAATGTACAATAGTAAAGAATACATGTCCTAGAATATGTGGGAGAAGGCTTTTCAGAGTGCAGGAAAATATAGTCGTCTACATGGAACATTATCACATGGACCACCCATGAGATTTTGGACCAGACTTTGACTCTTCTGCATTCAATATTTACTAGTCTGAGTCCGTGTGCACTTGGATAGTGGGAAAAGTAAAGGCTTCTGCACTTTTACATTTTGGGTGCACTCTCTAGTGTGTCTAAAAACACATTGAATAGTTATGTGGGACAGTCCTCATAGTGTCCCAGTCCTCTGGCACTATACACACACACACACACACACAGACACACTCTCTCTCTCTCTCTTTCTCTCTCTCTCTCTCTCACCACCATACTATATGGTAGAGATGAATGTACTTGCAGTCTGCATGTGCCAGGCAGATTTCTTGAAGCTAAGGGTACATTTCTCATTCTACATGTATGCAGATTTTTCCTCCTGAATATTAACGAGGGATATCTTGAAAACCCATCAGTATCCTGGCACTCGAGGCCTGGAGCTGGACAGCGCTGCAATCTTTTACCTGACCCTGGATTCAATACATCGGGACAATCACAGGGCTAATCTATTGGAATGCACCACAGGACTCCATATACCGATTCTCTTACAGAGTGAATCCCACCCACAGGAGACATTATTACAAGAGGCAGGTATGCATTCTTCCAATATCGAAAAGATTTACCTTTTGGAAATGGGCTCCAGAAGTAACATGAAAAGTTATCTTTCTAGAACAAAACAATTAGAGTATGAATACACTGGTGACGAGCAAACATTGACATGTAAGGATCTGATGACAGATTTTTGAGAAGAGAGTTACAGGTTTGCAGAGAATTCAAGCCAATGCTTGAAATGTGAACAGAGTAAAACGTGTAACTGTTCTGAAGTAAAGAATTTATCACCCAGAATTTTTGTAAGATATAGAAAAAGATGGGATTTAAAGTACTTTTAGTTATGAGTGCTATGTGTTTGGTTTTATAGAATTTGGTCCCTGAAGATGGTCAACTGACCGAAATGCATTGGACATTGATGATTGCCTGTGACTTTGGACTAAAGCATCATTGGA
The DNA here is from genome assembly GCF_040938575.1 of Ambystoma mexicanum. Classification (NCBI taxonomy): domain Eukaryota; kingdom Metazoa; phylum Chordata; class Amphibia; order Caudata; family Ambystomatidae; genus Ambystoma; species Ambystoma mexicanum. The sequence continues at coordinate 1,630,891,796 of NC_090932.1, forward strand.
GGCCATTAGATCAGAGTTTGGCTTACAATCTTTGCTATCACTCTGGAAACTTCAGTCTGCAAGCTCTGGGTAGATATGAGTTTTGGCAGTGCTGCCAGTGGCGCGGGACGGCACCATTGGGTGGACCATGCTAAGCGTTTTTCTCACAGCACTTGATATCAGGATATGGAGAACCTGGTTAATGCATATTGCCATGCCGTTGACCTCTTTTGTTTAATGGATCAAGAGGCTCCTAATGTTTTAAGAAAATTGGGCCCTAGACCCTGCGTTTACGACTGTGTGTCGTCATTAGCACGATTGGCTGAATAACGCAAATACTTAACAAATTCACAACAGGGGATGTTTTGTGAATGCCCCCGTGAGTATCTGGTGAAAATGCGCCCTCCTGCCTTGATTCTTTGTATTTTGTATTTGCGTTTTAAGATTTTACCGGTATATGCAAACACCGGAGCTTGGACGGGCATCCCTCTGAACGAGCGAAAGTGTCGCTTACGTAACCTGCCAGTGGAAACACCTCGCCACGTACTGATGCACTGCACAGCTCTCAGTATGAATTACGAAAAAGGATGCGCTCATTTTTAGACACGTGTTACAGACCAGTTCTGGAGCATCAAGCCTTGTTCTATCGAGAGAGGGGCGCCCGCTACCTTTGCAACCCACAGTTCTGGAGCATGTTATATGATGCTGAGCCAGTTCAAATTTGAATGAGAGCTAAAGCAAGACTAGAAGCGATGGCTATGGAGAGCATATGCCGGGTTTTGGTGAAATTATAGTCTAAGGTGAACATTGATTTTCATATTAATGTTTTTTTATATCGTACTGACTTTTAAATTCGGTGACAACATGTCTTTAATTAGATGTGACTGAGTGATTTATAAAGCTATCAAATGTTTAAAATGATGATGTAATTGATTGGTATGAAATGTAATTACAGTCTTTTTATAGTGTAAAAGGTTGATTATAATACAACCGTATTCACTTAAAAATAAAAAATATATAATTTTTAAAGGAATCCGCATAGATGCAGTGAAAGTTTGTTCACTCAAGAAGAAATTTGATTATGAACTTTTTTTGCAAAGATGTATATGTTAAATTGTAAATGTGAACGTGTTATGTTAATGTTAAAGGATATTTGTACCGCGCACTATCACGACCGGTGGTGCCCTGGTCCCCTGGTTAACTTGCAACTTGACATGTTTTTTGACACATGTGGCCTAGAACCAGCTTATCAGAGATGAACATACTCTGCACATAAGACAGGGAATGAGTATATCTAGGGTGATATAAAAAAAAAAAACAGCACAGGTCATAGACATAGAAGTAGGACTACTGTAAACACAAACAGGACTCCAGTAAAACTGTGGTCCAACTTCTAAACTGTAGTCCTACTTCTATGTCGCTGGCCTGTTATGGGGTGTGTGTTCCAGGCACACTGCCCTCATTGGAGGAGAGCGACCAGGGAAGGGGACGGAGAGGGAATGGGGGCATGACAAGCCTTCCCGCGCAGGAAGAGGCATGCTGGGCCTCGATTTTAGGATTTCTGAATCAGTTGCCTGCAAAAACCGGGACCTCAGCCATCCGCCCATCCAATCCCGGGACGGGGTTCATGAAATGAAAAAACTTTCAGGACCCCGGGATGGAGGGAGATTTCCTCGGACTGTGCCCGGAAAACCGGGACGTCTGGTCACCCTAGTAGTCTAGCGCCTCGATGCCCGCGGGCTGTGTGAGTGCTTTAAAAATTATATATATATTATTGTTACGTGAGTGTGTGGAACACAAAAGCACGGACACAAACACACCATCACGACACTGGAGGGCCGAGACTAACACACAATGCATTTGCGGCTGACCCATGCACAAATGGACACTGTGCATGAAAGTCAGGAACCCCACTCCTAACGGCGGCATGCACTGCACAGGCACTGCAGACTGAAAACGCAATGCACACCTTTAAAAACCGCTAAGGTTACTAAGTAATAAAACGTAAAGTCCACAAATGTTGGGAACGCCAACGAGAAGCATTCAGTCCAATAGTAACACAAATGCGCGTTGTACAAAGGCTGGAAATGCCAACGCCACTCACTCCAAAGTATTTGCCTTAATTAAGTCCTTGACAATACAAATGAACCTTATCTCACATTACTTCACAACTCCACAGCACTCTTTTTTTAAAATTATTATTATTTAAATATAATAAAGTGCGAAGTAAGGCCCAAAGGCATTTAGGCGCTTTAACAGTAGCATTGCGCCAGAAACCTTCTTTTTAAAGCAATTGGTATCCAGTAGTGGTGTAGCGCCGTGGTGTAGTGTAAGGATTTCATCTGTAGTGTCATGAACTTGGTTGGGCAAAGGGGAAAAACCTCCTTATATATAGTCATCTTAACCCTAACTCATTTTTAAAGACTCAGGGCCTCATTACGAGTATGGAGGCAGCCATGCCCTTAATAAGGGCATGGCTGCCTCCATACCGGGTTCCAGTACCAGGTTCCTCCAATAAGGACTTACCAGGCTATTCCAAGCTAGGAGGACCCGGTAAGTCCTCATTGGAAAAACCCATCCCCATTCCCATTTGAGCCCCCATAGGGCTCAATGGGAATGGGGAGGGAGCTAATAACGGGCCTGTTAATAAGGGGCCCTATTATTAGCTCCCTGGACCCTCGCGGGACCCGCTAAGGACGCCTGGTTTTACCGGGCGCCCTTACTGGGTCCCGCAAAGTGAACCTTGTTATAGGGCGTCCCGTAATGAAGGGTGCCGGACCCGTACCGGCACCCTTCATTACGGTAGCGCCTGCCTCGTAATGAGGCCTTCAGTGTTGCTACCTCAATATAGACCCTCCCAACTTTTTATGTGTGGCTATAACGTGGTGCTTTAGCGCCACCTATAAGCCAAAAGGAATGCATTAACGGACAGTTCGGGCGAAATGGTATATGAGGAGGTACACAATGGTTGTAGGTGTTGTTTGGTTATTTACCCACTCATTGACGGCCCACGGCCATGCTGAACCCTATGGCCATTCCCACCCTCTTTAACACACCCTGCTGACATCTATTTGAGCTACCTTTATCAAGCTTTAAAATCAAACTTTGCACTCGAAGTGCCTTCCAGGGTTTTTTCAAAGCCGTCGTATACAAGCTAATGACTTCATTAATCTGTGAACACACTACCGGTGTAATAAGAATGTCTTCACCAGGTCTGCCTTCAGCCACTTGATTTATAAGCGGTATGCGTGTCCTGCACTGAGGTCCTGTTAAAAGCCAGCATTGACCAACAGTTTTGGTGGTATGTGCACCATTTTCCAGCTGCCACCATTACGGCAATGTCTGGCAAATACGTTTTCCATGTCTACACAAAAGCCCAAACTGTTGGCATTCCCAATGCTTGTTTACAATATGTTAATATTTTGGCTGCGGTCCCAGGCACTAAGAGGTGGCAGAGGAGCACATATCACCCTTTCACCCCAAATGTAGGACCTTTATATTCGTTCTACAGGCAGTTCAAGGGTTAAGATTGCTTATGCGCTACTACCGTGTAGCTACCCATCTAGCCTGCCACGTGGCACAGCATTCTATTCACAATATGGTCGAAATAGAATGTTTACAACACTCCTTATCCTTCACCACTGGTATATTTTCCAAACCAAATAATCAATTTTAACAAATTATTTATCCTATACTAACAAAGTAGAAAGACTCTGCGGCGGGAGACAGGACACTATTGTTGCAATTTCTTTCCTTACACAATGCACGCTGTCAAATGCCTTTTCCTGAAAGACAAACACATATCTTGAATGCAAATGCGATGTTTTGACATTTCAGATTCTCCCAAGAGCAGATCTCGCTTTGAAATGGCGATGATGTTTGCACTCTGAGGGTGGCCTGGGGGCAGCCTGCGCCTGTGACATGCCGTGCCCAGAGCCAATACTAGCTATTATGTCACTGCACTATTCCATCTCTGGGAATAGGCCGCTGTGTTGGCAGTGCAGCAATTAACGCGCCTTGCAAGCTAATCCCTTGAACTCTGAGCGCTAGATGTTAAATCTTCCATCTTTCATCTTGTGCTTGCTTACTTCATTTCACTGCCTACACGCTCTTGCTTGCCTGTTATTGGCAGGAGGGCAGAGTGCACCCATCACTGCCTTGGGGACGTTTGTATAACACGACAAACCATTTCATACACCCCCCTCCCCACCCCCTACAGAGGATGCTGTCATCTGTCTCTTATATATTGTAGTTTAGGCTTTTAAGATAGCTAGGTAATTACAGTAGGAGTCCGTGGGCTTCCACTACCTACCTCTGCCCTAACATCTGTAACACAAAATAGACAGTAGTTACTTAATTAAAAAGTTATTCCTAAATCTCAGTCCCTATTGCTGGCTATTTAGCCCTATGTTGAAGTACCACTTACACCTGGAGTGTGATCCAGCCATCCCTAGATTGCAAATAGTGTGACGCCTACAATCAAGGTGTAGAGGTCCTAACCCTTTTCTCTCTCACTACTTTCCTAAATCTGGATACTCAAGTGAGCACCTATTGGTGGTCGGTTCACTTCTTTAATCTTACCGCTTCCAATATGTGTGTCTTATGATTGCAACTGATTCGACCACTTCGTCGGATACTGATTAAAATACATTTGTATCTGACAGTGGGTTCATTTACTGTTAGATAGAGTTAAAATGATGGTCAATTCATCAAGCCCTTTCATCAAGGTGTGGTGAGTCTCAGAGTTTGGGTAATCAACCCCCAAACTACTTTTATTAGTTAACCGGTTTCAGCGGTTCTAATAACGGGCCGCTTTCTTCAGGACAAGAATTGCCAATACTGCATTCTATATTAAAATAATGATTTCAATGGTATCCACTTCTTGGGTACTCGGGTTTCCAACGGGCCCGGTCCCTATAGGGTCACAATAATGGACAGAAGGGGGTAATCAGTCTTGGAGTGGTAAATGGCTCGATGAATTGACCATCATTTTAACTCTATCTAACAGTAAATGAACCCACTGTCAGATATACATGTATTTTAATCAGTATCCGACCAAGTGGTCGAATCAGTTGCAATTTTAAGATAGCTAACCAGATAAGCGACCGCAACTGAGATCTGTGTGTACTGAAGGCTCTGCCATTCATCCTTGTGAGGTTGATAAAAAGGAGTACCAGCTTCAGTTGATTGATAGTAACTAAATATAAGAACTATTCTCTGAAGAGCGCTTTGGCCGAAGCGCTGTATAAATAACCAAACATTATGATAATATATTAAAGTCTTGCTTTGGCATGTCAATTTTACATTTAGAAAACACCAGAAGGCCCATCAAGGCCATTGCACTGGCTTTCCATACCTAAAGACCATACCTGGTCTCCAGCTTTACACCGGATCTCCCAAATCCTGATGGATGTAATTTGTGAATAGCTAGGGGTACCCATTGCTACCTCTGGCAAATTCCTTTGTACCAATGGCACTCCTTCTGCGACCAGGGGCCAATTTAGAAGTCAAAGAGTGATGTATTTCTCAATGAAAAAACACTGCTTGTCTGAAATATATGACTATGGCCCTCATTACAACGCCGGCATTAACCAATGGCGCTATTAGCGCCACGGTTAACGTCGGTAACTTAACGATTCCGCCATGGTGAAATGGGGAATTACCACCCCATTCCAAGGTTGGCGGGGCGGTAATTCCCCATTTACCATTGGCCCTTCCCCATTCCCATTTTTGCCCCATAGGGCTCAATGGGAAAGGGGAAGGCGGTAATTACGGTACCGCAAATTGCGGTACCGTAATTACCTTCAAGGTCCCTTTGCGGGTCCCTACCTTAACGGCTGGTCCAGGCCAGCCGTTAAGGTCGGGAGGCGCGATGGGACCTCGTAGTAAGGCGTTAAGGGGTTAACGGCGCCGCAACCTTTTACGGCGCCGTTAACCCCTTAACGCCTGGGTCGTAATGACCCCCTGTGTCTTTAATCCCATGAATCTCTTTCATATTATGACTGCTTGTACAGCGGGAATCACCGCCAGCACAGGTAATTCTGGAGGAGGGGTTGCTTTTGCCATTGACATTATGGAGCCAGGCATTTTCCACAATAGCACTTGCTGAGCCATCTTCCCAATTATTGTTGTGTGGGTAGGTGGATGTCTACGGAAACATTTTCTGTGTGTGCACGTGTGAATGTGCCATCTCCATGGTTGTGGTTGGCTTAAGTGTAGTGTGTTCTGTCTGATGCGTGACACTGTTTGCTGCGCAAAGCGGTCATCTCTCTGTACGTTTGTACATTCAGGAAATTAACTTTTCCCCGCCGTACCTTGAGATGGATGGCCTAGATAAGTAAATGAATGATCACTAGTTAGTGAATACCTCCTGCACCCATCATAATAAGTGATCATTGATAAAGCTTTCTTTTACATTTTCAGGATAATTTGGAAAGTGGTTTTGTGCCTCTCATATGCGATTCTTCACTTGATCAACATGTGTGATCCTGGGCAAATCCCTTTACCCCTCAGGGCCTCATTTCCCTTAACTTTTCAAACTGAGGTCACAAAAAAGTGATTCAGTTTAGTTTGCATCATACAAAAACAAACGCGCTGAACCATGTCTCTACTGTATCAGGCTTTCCCGGGCACACAATGGCAGCACTTGGGCAACTGAGGCGGCACTTGGCACTGATCGCAGTAGCTAGGCTTGTGAGGCATTTGCTTACATATAATGTCTAGACGTGACGTATAACGTTTAACCTGGTGCAAGATGGCACTGTAGGATTCACGAGGTTGTACTTCGCATTTTATGGCAGTGTCTAACATGTGAGGTTCTATTTATTTATTTTTGTATTTTTAAAGCGCTCACACAGCCCACGAGCATCAAGGCACTGTTACAGGAATTGTTTGTTTTTTAGTTGCGTAATTGTTTTTGTCTTAGTTGCGTGTTTATAACGCGCTTAAATACCCAGAGGTTTCTAAGTGCGGACCCGAGGTTTGAACCTGTGTTGCTCTGTGTCGTCTTGCTTCCAAGGCGAGCACGTTGCCGCTGAGCTATCCTCCCGGGACGCAGCCCACGATGGTTGCGTCTGGCGTGTGAGGCGGTACTGGCGTAAGAAAGCTGTGTTCCTAGCCCATGATGGTTCTGCTGGTTATGCCCCCAGCATATCATGACTGCACCCATTATGTACTGGAACAACTCTGTAGATAATACATGTTTAAAAAATAAAAATAAAGCCTTTTGGCTGCTTTAGTACTATTTGTTATGTTAAATCATACACTTACCGTAGTTTTTAAACAAGAAAAGTTTATGAGGCCCTTTCCAGTGATGTCACCATGGGAAAAGTTCCCTTGATGTCACTTCCTGTGATGTCATTCGGCACAGGATGTCACTTGCATATCCTTGGGGAATTGATGACCCTGCAGATTCTTAGTGCTTTCTCAAATATTTTTTGAATTCTATTTCTTTTTGGGCATCTTTTTTAAATTCAGCACCTCTTTGACACTGAACAACTCTTTCACACTTCACAATGGGGGGCACATTCCTCTCTGCATAAGCTCTCAACACAGTTCAGAACATGATAAATTCATGACTAAGGCAAGGCACCCATTTCAGGCGGCTTGCCCAGGGAAACAGGCAGTAACCCTTGAGGGCAGCCTCATTCCGAGGGCTTGTCTCGGGAGGATAGCTCAGGCACATGGGCCTCTAGGCAGGAGTATTTGTTGGGTGGAAAGGAGCACTGCCAGGTTAGTTTGACTTTACAAGTTTGGAGATATAGGGTGGTCCAGTGCAATGACATCAAAGCCTCGTGCTTGCCGGCCAGGAGGGTATTAGAGGTGTCTGGTGTGGCCTAAGAATCTCAGGTACTTACAGAACCTTTGCAAGGCCTGCAGCCTATGCAACGGACGCTGTTGAATTTCATACCTGAAGTTAAACCCAAACCCATCCCGATTCCAGAGTGACACCAACCCCATCATTTTAATTTTTTTTAAAGTAAGCCCAAAGCCCACCCCCTCGGCCCTCCCTCAGTCTGCCTTCTCCTGGCCCTGAATGGTGCTGCTGGAAGTTACGTGACCAAGAACAGCACTCTTACTGGACCCACTCAGGGCAGCCTTGCCCAGGCAACCAGTGAAGGGCAGCGAATAAGGTTGATTCCTGTAGGCCTATTAGCCTGATGCCCTGGCCTGCAGCCACCCCTATCCAGAGGACTAAAGACAAGAAGGTAAAGGACATCATAATATAATTTGAACCAATGTGGTTCCCGCTGCTTTTTTATTTAGCCACACTAGAATTGCACTGACTAGATGTTTGCTACTTTTTTAATTGAACCACACTAGAACTGTACCCTGCTGCTTTTGAATTTGGCCACACTAGAACTGTACTGATTCGGTGTCTGCTCCTTTTGAACTAAGCCGCACTAGAAAAGCCCTGATTTAGTTAACGTTGCATTTTTAATTTAACCACACTAGAACTGTCTTGATTTAGTTTCTAGTTTTAGTTTAGACAGGTGTCTCAACAAATCATAAACTTGGACGATAGCAAACACGGAACAATACAGAATGAAGGACTGACACTAAAACTACTCAACACCCAGAGATCACCTGAAACCAACCAACCACCCCCCCTTCTCTTTTACACACCATCACACCTCTCACACACTACATACACCCAGAGGGCAAGTCAAAGAACCCACCAAAAGCACATAAAACGCTAACTACTCTCTAATCACACTACAAACCCAATACCTGCGGACAACAAACAACGCAGACACTGGACGCTACCGTTACAGACACGGCAAGCCCAGTGCACATAAGAAAGCACGCCTAGAAAGCTCACACGCGCATATGCCAGTTTCTCCTGGTTCTGCACACACCAACAGATGAGCACAGCCTCTATCCTAGCCCTCTCTGCCTCACTAAGCAACGCAACCCATTTTTCTTACAGAACCACCTGAGCGCCAGGAGACTATGCAAATGGCAGTGGTCTGCAGTATAAATAAATGTAAAATAACCTAACATTAAAGTTAGTAAAACATTTTTTAAAAGGTGTATTCATATAATTCATCCACAGTCTAAAAATTAACTAAACTAAAAATGTTCAAATATAAAACTGAAATCAAATCAAAATAGGTCCATGCAGGTCCTAATCCCTTAGTTCTGGAGAAAGAAATAAGCTGCTTTGTGTATTCATGAATGTTATGAAATCTTTCTAAAGGTATGACATCAACATAATACCATTTTGCAAAGCTAAACTCAAGCAAGGTATGCCCTATTATAATTTTCCCTTTCAGAGTATCAAAAAACACATAATCTAACTCCAGATGTCTGAAACTGATGATGTCATTCTGAACATGGGTAATAGCGATGGTCCTTGGTTCTCTGTGAGTAACGAGTCCATTTCGAAACCTAACCTGCACCGGGACTCTTGTGCAAGAGTCGCTTCATGCAACACTCTCCCTTCACACTCCTTCATGTCCCCTCACTCCCATTGCTCAGGACACCTCTGAAACCCCCACCCCTTGGGGTACACCAAAAACTCCTTCTCCCTAATATGGGTGACATGCCTGCAGCCCCCAGTCCTCCCACACGATATCCCAGGTCCCCCCCTTAACTCTGCAGTCCACACCCTCCCTTCCTGTCCCCTCAATTCCACGCCTTGTCTTTGCATCCCCCATGCAGCCCCGCTGGCCCAGTCGGGACATCCCCTTGTGCTCTGCAAGCTTTGCGGAAAGGACGATTGACACTGGGTTATGTGCAACATTCTTTTTGCACAATGCACTCTTGGGGACCAATAGTAACACCTACCATGGAAGAGAAGTATTGCCACTAATCATTTTCTCACAGATTTATAGCACAAGGAAACAGGTTGCTGAGTACGGGTTAGCCCCGGCACACTTAAAGCCCAGGTCAAACAGCTCTGGTGGGCTAGCCCATCTCAGCGGATTGCAGTACTGAAGCACTCTGAGAAGACTGTTTTACACAGAGTGTAGAGATCTTGTGAGCCAGGCAGGGGATCTTGAGATTCATCAGTCATGATCCTGCAGTGCTGTGAGTTTGTGGCCTGGGCGATGTGGCCTGAACTTTTCAGCAGATGGTGATGTGTGCGGCATGGTCATGACCACCTTTTAGTTTCAGCACTGCTGTGGCTAGGAGCGCGGCCTAGATTCCGTTGCAGTAATCAAAGCAGGGCAAGACTAGTACTAAGATTGATGCAGTCGTGTGGGCGATCGATAGGGAGTTAGAGTGAATGTGTCCTGCATTGCTCAATGCCCTATAAAACAAAGGTCGCCGGAGTTGAACATCCAGGAGAAATGTGGGCGAAGGGAGTCGGCTACAGGGAAAGCCGAACAGAGCTGCAGCTGCACACAGGTTCAAAGAAAGATGCAACAGTGTCACCCGGATCAGGGGTGTTGCTAGGTCTGGAAAAGATCAGGGGCTAAATTGATGTCGGGAATGGCGGGAATCGGGGCTAGCTATAGCCTTTTGGTTGTAGTCCCTGAGCTTTTATCCAGGGCTACAACCAAGAGACCCAGGGCTATAGCCCACTCAGCCCCCCACCCACCGGCAACGCCTCTGCCCGGGTTAGCTGTGTGACAGGAGGTAACAGGGCTGGCAATATCACTGTAATCATGATGAACCAGTTTCTCCTACTCTCCAAAAGAACAGCTACTTCCTGCCTGGTCAAAGATGGCGCTAGAAAGGTCAGGCACCCAGACAGTACAACTCCGGACATCTGGCGAAAGAGGGGACTGGAAAAGTCAGGCATCCCTCAAGTACTCAGGGCCGGCCTTAGGGCAGGCCAGACCAGATGCCATTAGACCCGCGGGCACCTTTAGCCTGACGCCAGCTCAGGGGAGTCTTTCAAGGTCTCCCCTTAGCTGGCGTATTGGGAGAAGACGCGGCAGGCACCCGCAGCGGCGAGGTTCATTTAATAACAATAGGGTGCTGATGCTTTCCACCAGCACCCTATTCAGATGATTACCTCCTCGCTCCGAGGCGGGAGTGAGGCTGCATTGGAATAGGGCGCTCGTGCATTCCAGTGATTAACTTTCTGCTCAGGCGCCAGAGCGGGGAGATCAAAAAACAATTGGCACCCCCCGACTCCGCCCGCATTTACACATTGAGGGGCGTGCCAAACTCTTCTTCAACCGCCCACGGCGCTGCCGCCGCAAAGGCCGGCACTGCAAGTACTCCCCCAAACGTCTGGCTAAAGAGAGACCCAGCAAGGTCAGACAATGCATCCAAAGACTATTGTACTGAATGACTGCTCAAAGATGGTGCAGGAAAGGTCAGACATCCAGGATATATTCCACTGGATGTCTCGTCAAAGGTGATACAGGCAAGGTCGAGCATCTAGTAATGATTGCACAGAATGTCTTGTCAAAGATGGTACAGGCAAGGTCAAGCATCTAGTAATGATTGCACTGGGTGTCTGCTCAAAGATGGTACAGGCAAGGTCAAGCATCTAGTAATGATTGCACAGGGTGTCTGCTCAAAGATGGTACAGGCAAGGTCAAGCATCTAGTAATGATTGCACAGGGTGTCTGCTCAAAGATGGTACAGGCAAGGTCAAGCATCTAGTAATGATTGCACAGGGTGTCTGCTCAAAGATGGTACAGGCAAGGTCAAGCATCTAGTAATGATTGCACAGGGTGTCTGCTCAAAGATGATACAGGCAAGGGCAAGCATCTAGTAATGATTGCACAGGGTGTCTGCTCAAAGATGGTACAGGCAAGGTCAAGCATCTAGTAATGATTGCACAAACTGTCTGCTCAAAGATGGTACAGGCAAGGTCAAGCATCTAGTAATGATTGCACGGGGTGTCTGCTCAAAATGGTGCAGGAAAGGTCAGGCATTCAAAATATATTCCACGGGATGTCTGTCAAAGATGATACAGGCAAGGTCAAGCATCTAGTAATGACTGCACAGGGTGTCTGCTCAAAGATGATACAGGCAAAGTCAAGCATCTAGTAACCATTGCACAGGGTGTCTGCTCAAAGATGGTACAGGCAAGGTCAAGCATCTAGTAATGATTGCACAGGGTGTCTGCTCAAAGATGGTACAGGCAAGGTCAAGCATCTAGTAATGATTGCACAGAATGTCTGCTCAAAGATGGTACAGGCCAGGTCAAGCATCTAGTAATGATTGCACAGGGTGTCTGCTCAAAGATGATACAGGCAAGGTCAAGCATCTAGTAATGATTGCACAGAATGTCTGCTCAAAGATGGTACAGGCCAGGTCAAGCATCTAGTAATGATTGCACAGGGTGTCTGCTCAAAGATGGTGCAGTAAAGGTCAGGCATCCAGAATACATTCCACTGGATGTCTCGTCAAAGATGATACAGGTAAGGCCAAGCATCTAGTAATGATTTCATAGGGTGTCTGCTCAAAGATGGTGGCGAAAGGTTAGGCATGCAGAGAGTACTCCATTGGACTTCTACTCTAATATGGTGCAGGAAAGAACAGGCAGAGACTACTCCAGAACCATTTAACTACAACTAAAATGGAGAAAAAGATACCTTATTGCAGTCTCACACTAATGGAAACGTATGTCGAGAACATCTGAAATAACTCTTCATCTACTCATGCTGCTCTCTGGTGGCATCAGATCACTGTGCAGAATAACATAACAGGTGCATTTGTAGAGCGCACGCTCACACCCAGAGGGTCATGTTGGCGCTATTGACAGAAAGCAGACGTCTATTGATGCCTAACTTAATGGTGCTCATTTTGTCCACCTCAGAAGAATGAAGGGCTGAGTGGAGCTGCTGGGATTCGAACCTCTGACCATGAGGTCAAACGCAGGCTCCTGTAGTGTATGCATTAGTCCACTGCGCCACAGTCCCGGCATGCACTGAAATGATGACCCCTTCAGAGAGGGCGAGGTGGTTCATCTGCAGTCACAGGAAACTGGCCCCATCCATGGGGCCATGAAAGCTGACATAGGTCCCTGCTCTGCCCATGTTTGTCTGCATGCGTGAAGGGAAGGGTGCATACACCAAGGCTGGGCCGCGCCCTTGTTTGCATGCATGTTTGTAATGATTCGTTTCCACCATGTGCGGAGGTGGAACAGTTTTACATTAAAGAGTCCCAGTGTGTGGGCTCGCAAGTACTCGGGGGCCCTTCCTGTGTGTACATGTTTAAGAATGGATCGGTATCAGACACATTGCATTTGAGCAGGTGGGCTAATACGCATGCAGGTAAACAAAAACACGCAACTCGCTCTGTTGTCGCGCAATGTGAAAGCGGTTAATGCAGCCTGTGCGTCATTGCGGCATCCCTGATTGTTCCACGAGTAGAAAAAGAGGTGTTGGGGCAAAACTAGACGAACTCCTGCAGCCATCTTGAAGCCAGGCGTGTAGCACCATCTTGGCTTGGGATTTAGCATAATGCTGTTGAGCACCGCCGCCATCATAGAATGGGCATAATGTCCACCAGGGGTGCCAACGCTGATGCCAGATGATTCGCAAACACTCCATCATGCATTGCAAGAACGAGGCACACAGACCCTGGAACTATCTTGGCACAAGAGTACCAATCCTTAAAGAACCATCCTACCTTCCACGGGCACCACGGATGGGAATCCGAAGACGGAAAATGGTTTGTGCCAGAATCCTTAGATGGCAGAGATCTCATTAGGAGAGTGAATATCCTTGTAAATCAAGGTATAAATTAGTGTTAAAACACGCCCACTTTAGGAGCCTCTTTCTTTGGGGTGAGGGTGGTCCTGGAACTGTTGGTTCTAAGGATAGGAGAGGGTTGGACCCCACAGACCCATATAGCATTACTTCATGTTTGGAGATGTTTGTGTAGACTCTTGGGGGTCGCTGAGTCCAGATGCCACTCTACAAAGTACAACCATATTTCTTTCTTTAAAAACAAATGTGTCTATACATTTGTAGAGCCCACTCAACCCATGGTCGTCTAGGCACTATAATCGGCAAGCGAAATACAGGGGAGATTAGGGCGAAATCACATGCAGTGTGGAGATGGGCACAGTCTACTCTGAAAACTCTCCCTCTCAACTTCGAATGGTGGGGGGTGTCAGAGTGATGTGGGCATGTCCGACCGGTGGTGCCCCAGACCATATTGAACAATACCTGATTTTAAGGAATAAAATCAAGTGAAAACTGAGCGCCACCTGCAAGAGATTTGCATAAAAGCCAAGAGCATGATGGGAACATAACAATGACACATCATTTTCTAATTGAAATATGTGACGGAAACTCGAGCATTAAAACCTTCTGAGCAAGAAATTCAAATTGAGCTCCCTGCTTTCGTGTGTCACAATACTCACCCTAACAGAAACATGTCTGCAAACCACAAAACATATATTGTTTTTGGGCAGCCTCTGAATGGGTGTGTGGCATTGGATATTTCACAGAGCTCGGAAATTACTGCCTCTCCTTGACAGAGTTCCCTGGAAAACTGCTTCTGGGTGACAGATGGAACCTCAGATCTTGGGAACCGCTTCTAGCCGATCAAGGGGTTTGGGTTCTCGGTGGAACGGCTGTCCCGGCCTAATTCCTTTCCTGACCCTATGTGAGGTAAATCAAGAGTTCATGCAACAGCCATAGCAACCCCAACATGTAAGCACTCTGTCCAAGTACTATGCATGACCGGTCAACTGGACTGCAGAAAGCCCAGCAAGTCCAGGAAGTGGGGGTAGATGTATGAAGTGGGTGGATATCATGAATCCAAGATACACACTCCCCTGGCAGTGCCTTTACGCCTGAAGAGGACAAGAAAGGTTGTGAGACAAGTTATGGGGCCTCATTCCGAGAGTGGAGGTGACCATGGTGCTATTTGCGCCATGGCTGCCTCCTATACCGGGACCGGCACCGGTTTTTTTCAATGGGGACTTACCCATGCAGTCCGACCCTCGTGGGACCGGTAAGTCCCCATTGAACAAACCATTCACATTCCCATTTCAGCCCCCATAGGGCTCAATGGTAATGGGGAGGGCGCTAATAACGGGCTCGCGACTAGCAAGCCTGTTATTAGCGCCCTGGTCCCTTAGCGGGGCCCGTAAGGGATGTGTGGTCAGACCACACATTCCTTACGGTCCCCGCCAAGGGACCTTGGAATAGGGTGGTAAGGGATTACCGGCACCAGTCTTGTTACAGGTGCCCGGTATCCCTAACCGCCCAAGTCCTAATGACCCCCCTGATCACTGAATGAGACAATTATCCTGGATCTCCCATCAAGGTCCTAGAAGTGATGCAGAAGGAAGGCAGTGTACGCGCAGGAGAGTTGTTGTGTTGTTGTGTCATGCTATATCAGAAAGCCAGAGCACACAGTCAAAGTTAGCTAATGGGTTGCAAGTTGGTATACAGATCCGGTGCGCAGAGCTGATGTGAGCTGTTGGGATTCAAGGCTGTATCAAATATCTGTAGCACTCATCTGAAGTAAGTCATTGGACTCCAAGGTTATATCAGGGATCTGTAGAACGCATCTGAAGTAAGTCATTGGACTCCATGGTTATATCAGGGATCTGTAGCACGCATCTGAAGTAAGTAATTGGACTCCAAGTTTATATCAGCGATCTGTAGCACACACGTGAAGTAAGTCATTGGACTCCAAGGTTACATCAGGTATTTGTATCACACATCTGAAGTAAGTCAAACAACTCCAGGGTTATAACAGGGATCTGTAGCACACACCTGAAGTAAGTCAGAGGACTCCAGGGTTATATCAGGGATCTTTAGAACACATCTAAAGTAAGTCATTGGACTCCAAGGTTATATCAGGGATCTATAGCACACATCTGAAGTAAGTCATTGGGCTCCAAGGTTATATCAGGGATCTGTAGCACACATCTGAAGTGAGGTGCTGGACTCTAAGGTTGTATTAGAGATCCAGAGCACACATCTGAAATAAGTTGCTGTTCCAAAGGTTGTACTAGTCCTCCATAGCACACATTGCGGTTCGGCTCCATGTTGTATTGAAGATCCAGAGCACACATCTGAAGTGTGGTATTCGGCTTCAAGACTGTAACAGAGATCTGTAGTACACATCTGAAGCACGCTATTCGGCTCCATGTTGTATTGAAGATCCACAGCACACATGTGAAGTAAGTTGTTGGACTCCACGGTTGTATAAAGGATCTGTAGCACACATCTGAAGAGAGTCGCTGGCCTCCAAGGTTGTATCAGGGATCTGTAGCATACATCTGAAGTGAGTTGCTGGCCTCCAAGGTTTTAACAGAGATCTGTAGCACACATCTGAAGAGACTTGTTGGCCTCCTAGGTTGTATCAGGGGTCTGTGGCACACATCTGAAGTGAAATGTTGCCCTCCAAGGTTGTATCTGGGATCTGTAGCACACATCTAAAGAGAGTCATTGGACTCCAAGGTTATATCAGCGATCTTTAGCAGACATCTTAAGTGAGGTGCTGGACTACAAGGTTTTATCAGAGATCTGTAGCACACATCTGAAGCATGCCATTCAGGTCCATGTTGCATTGAAAATCCACAGCACACATCTGAAGTGAGTCGTTGGCCTCCAAGGTTTGTATCAGGGGTCTGTAGCACACATCTGAAGGGAGTCGTTGGCCTCCAATGTTGTATTTGGGATCTGTAGCACACATCTGAAGTGTGTCGTTGGCCTCAAAGTTTGTATCAGAGATCCAGGCACACATCTGAAGTGAGCTATTGGGCTCCAAGGATGTAACAGAGATCTGGGGCACACATCTGAAGTGAGTCGTTGACCTCCAAGGATTTATCAGAGATCTGTAGCACACATAGGAAGTTAGTTGTTGGCCTCCAAGGTTGTATCAGGGGTCTATAGCACACATCTGAAGTGAGTCGTTGGCCTCCAAGGTTGTATCAAGGGTCTGTAGCACACATCTGAAGTGAGTTGTTGGCCTCCAAGGTTGTATCTGGGATCTGTAGCACACATCTGAGGTAAGTCATTGGCCTCCAAGTTTGTATCAGAGACCAGGGCACACATCTGAAGTGAGCTATTGGGCTCCAATGATGTAACAGAGATCTGGAGAACACATGTGAAGTGAGTCGTTGGCCTCCAAGGTTTTATCAGAGATCTGTAGAACACATCTGAAGTGAGTCGTTGGCCTCCAAGGTTGTATCAGGGGACTGTAGCACATATCTTAAGTGAGCTGTTGGACTCCAAGGTTGTATAAGGGATCTCTAGCACACACCTGAAGTGAGTCGTTGGCCTCCAAGGTTGTATCAGGGGTCTGTAGCACACATCTGAAGTGAGTCGTTGGCCTCCAAGTTTGTATCTGGGATCTGTAGGACACATCTGAAGTGAGCTATTGGGCTCCAAGGATGTAACTGAGATCTGGAGCACACATCTGAAGTGAGTCACTGGCCTCCAAGTTTTTATCAGAGGTGTGTAGCACACATCTGAAGTGACTCGTTGGCCTCCAATGTTGTATGAGGGGTCTGTAGCACACATCTGAAGTGAGTCGTTGGCCTCCAAGTTTGTATCAGAGATCCAGGGCACACATCTGAAGTGAGCTATTGGGCTCCAAGGATGTAACAGAAATCTGGAGTGCACATGTGCAGTGAGTCGTTGACCTCCAAGGTTTTATCTGAGATCTGTAGCACACATCTGAAGTGACTCGTTGGCCTTCAAGGTTGTATGAGGGGTCTGTAGCACACATCTGAAGTGAGTCGCTGGCCTCCAAGGTTTTATCAGAGATGTGTAGCACACATCTGAAGTGACTCGTTGGCCTCCAAGGTTGTATCAGGGGTCTGTGGCACACATCTGAAGTGAGTTGTTGGGCTCCAAGGTTGTATCTGGGATCTGTAGCACACATCTGAAGTAAGCCATTGAACTCCAACTTTATATCAGCGATCTTTAGCAGACATCTGAAGTGAGGTGCTGAACTCCAAGGTTTTATCAGATATCTGTAGCACATATCTGAAGCATGCCATTTGGCTCCATGTTGTATTGAAGATCCACAGCACACATCTGAAGTGAGTTGTTGAACTCCAAGGTTGTATAAGGGATCTGTAGCACACATATGAAGTGAGTGGTTAGCCTCTAAGGTTGTATTTTGGATCTGTAGCACACATCTGAAGTGAGTCGTTGGCCTCCAAGTTTGTAACAGAGATCCAGGGCACACATCTGAAGTGAGCTATTGGGCTCCAAGGATGTAACAGAGAACTGGAGCACACATGTGAAGTGAGTCGTTGACCTCCAAGGTTTTATCAAAGATATATAGCACACATCTGAAGTGAGTTGGTGGCCTCCAAGGTTGTATCAGGGGTCTGTAGCACACAGCTGATGTGAGTTGTTGGCCTCCAAGGTTGTATAAGGGATCTGTAGCACACACCTGAAGTGAGTCATTGGCCTCCAAGGTTGTATCAGGGGTCTGTAGCACACATCTGAAGTAAGTCGTTGGCCTCCAAGGTTGTATCTGGGATCTGGGGCACACATGTGAAGTGAGTCGTTGACCTCCAGGGTTTTCATCAGAGATCTGTAGCATCTGAAGTGAGTCCTTGGCCTCCAGGGCTGTATCAGGGGTCTGTAGCATACATCTGAAGTGAGTTGTTGGCCTCCAAAGTTGTATCAGGTGTCTGTAGCACACATCTAAAGTGAGTCGTTCGCCTCCAAGGTTGTATCTGGGATCTGTAGCACACATCTGACGTGAGTTATTGTCCTCCAGGTTTGTGTCAGAGACCCAGGGCACACATCTGAAGTGAGCTATTGGGCTCCAAGTATGTAACAGAGATCTGGAGCACACATCTGAAGTGATTTGTTGGCCTCCAAGGTTTTATCAGATATCTGTAGCACATATCTAAAGCATGCCATTTGGCTCCATGTTGTATTGTGGATCCACAGCACACATCTGAAGTGAGTTGTTGGACTCTACGGTTGTATAAGGGATCTGTAGCACACATCTGGAGTGAGCCGTTTGCCTCCAAGGTTGTATCACGGGTTCGTAGCACACATCTGAAGCGAGTCATTCGCCTTCAAGGATTTATCAGAGATCTGTAGCACACATCTGAAGTGAGTCGTTGGCTTCCAAGGTTGTATGAGGGGTCTGTAGCAAACATCTGAAGTGAGTCGTTGGCTTCTAGGTTGTATGAGGGGTCTGTAGCACACATCTGAAGCGAGTCGTTCGCCTCCAAGGATTTATCAGAGATCTGTAGCACACATCTGAAGTGAGTCGTTGGCTTCCAAGGTTGTATGAGGGGTCTGTAGCAAACATCTGAAGTGAGTCGTTGGCTTCTAGGTTGTATGAGGGGTCTGTAGCACTCATCTGAAGCGAGTCGTTTGCCTCCAAGGATTTATCGGAGATCTGTAGCACACATCTGAAGTGAGTCGTTGGCTTCCAAGGTTGTATGAGGGGTCTGTAGCACACATCTGAAGAGAGTTGCTGGCCTCCAAGGTTGTATCTGGGATCTGAAGCACACATCTGAAGTGAGTCGTCGGCCTCAAAGTTTGTATCAGAGATCCAGGGCACAGCTGAAGTGAGTCTTTGGGCTCCAAGGATGTAACAGAGGTCTGGGTCACACATGTGAAGTGCGGCACTGTGCTGATGTTGTATCCAAGATCCAGGACACAGAGCTGAAGTGAATCTTTGGGCTCCAAGTGCCATTTTACGCAGAGGACCCTCTAGCCACCAGGCTTGTAACTCACCCCTGGCTGTGTATCAGGCAGTTCGCGAGTGCTAGGCTGCCCGCTGCTCTCCCGCAGATTGAGGTGTAGCCGAGGGCTATCCGTGGACATGTCGTACACCACCTTGTAGCTCCTGGGTGTCTGTGTCTAGACTCTAGGGGCACTGCAGGCATTTAATACATCTCTGATACGTTAAGTCGCAGAGGAACGCAAGATGCAGTGTTATTTATGGAAAACAGGGATGCCAGTTTTTTACTGGTGGGCGCAGTTGGAAGCGAAGGGGGAAAAACGCTCAGAGCGGTGGCCAGGATGCCCATGGACGAATGACTCACCCTAGTAGTTGACACAAAGAGAGAGGATCCATTTGAGTAAATGATGTAACTCCCCCTCCTGGTGAGATTTGCCTCTGCACATTCTATCTGCCAAGAGCTTCGGAATCTGGCATCCGCGACATGCCAACATAAATGCCATGTTCATGCATCCCAAATCTACTACTCTATATTACTGTGCCCACTAGCATTGTAGTGCTCGTACGGCACCAAGGACTGTTCAGGGGAAACCAGACCATGGTTTGTGTGGGAAAATACGAGGGTAAAGTGGTGGCCGGATAGGCTCAGTGGAAGGAGAATAGAAAGTAACCGACAAACAGGTGGAAAGTCACAAGGGGCCGGGAGGAGAGCTCAGGGCACCGCTTTGATCTCCGGGTCCATGCTTATAAACCTCTGGGTATTGAGCAGTGTATAAATAACCAATTACAATTACAAAGGGCTTGAGGGGTATAGTGCCTGATGGTGGTGGTAGATTTGCGACAATCGCAGCTATATAAGAAGTGGATTGTCAGGGGAAGAGAGGTACAGAATTGTCAACTGACGCTCGACATCCAGAGAACCTTATAGTGCTTCATGCCACATTCCTCCCACTTCCCAGAGCTGTAAAGATAGTTATTATTATTAGCCAGTTTAATGGTACTCAGTTTACCAACCTTGTAGGGATGAAATGATGAGTCAGTCTTGCCAGGGCTGGAACCTATACCTGCAAGTAGCACACATCTATCCAGAGTTCTGTGCTTAACCGACTGAGCTATCGGACCATTATTCAACACTGGCTATTATGTAAACAGCACTTTGCATGTTCTGACTTGACCAGGGCTTTAAGTGGTCTTGGGCCCTCAGAAACTCAGCCCAGGCATAATCTAAAAAAGTAATACACAGTAACACACCCTCTTTGCATTTTACATTTATTTTCTGTTGAGTACCATTTCCACGAATGTGCGCTAGTCCCAATTCTTATTACAAAATGATTTATTCATCAATTTGTTCGTACATAAAATTCTATCATTTTCTAAACACATTTCATCTAAATTGTACACATGATCACCATTGATTGCTAAATTGTGAATACAAATGCAAAACCTGGTTAAACTAAAATCACTCAATCAAACCACGCCACTCACTCTCTCTCTACTTCATTCATACTTTACCAAATTTAGAGATCTTAAAAAGTTCAGTAAGTCGGCCTAAAGGGCAAAGTGCTATTACTGCACCATTCCTTTCATGATGGCATGTATCCTTTCAATTTTGATACCAAAATAAGACTCATTCAATTGAAAATACTCTTGCACGTTTGAGTCCAAGAGGAGTTTCAAAATTGTTGACTCGAGTTTCGGCTGGTTAATGTATCTGCATTACATAAACCAGCCCTCTTCAGGACATGCAAATTTGGTCTGCCGGGATGTCTTCCAATCTTCAAAATAAACAACAAACATGTTCACCTTAAAAACTGTATGAAACCATTTTAATTGTTAAATCAATCTAAGACTTTTTCTTTATTGCACATTGCAAACTTGAAGCCATGTGGCATAGCCTCTTCCAAACTCAAATGCCTCTCATCTCCCCATCCAATATCTCGCGTGCTGCCCTTGGTATTGGTGCCTTAAATTGCAGCCTAATTACAGCCTGACGCCAACTGCACCAACCACTGAATTTGTTACCCGATACTGATGTGATTGAAACACCTCTAAAAAGTGGCCAATTTTAATACCTTATTATTTTCCTAGAGTGGTCACTGGCATCTATATTGTAAGGAGAAGTATCACGACATGTAGGGACGTTATCTTCCCTCTCGGTTACTTCAATGTGGCCATGCGGGTACGGACTAATCTTGCAACCAAGCAAAGCCATATTACTAAACCAGATTCTTATAGGTAGATCACTAAGGGTATAACTCCCAGTGAAAGTTCTCATGCAGGACTTCTTTCCTTTCCCAACATGGAAAAGTATCGTAGCTTCAACAAACAGATCAACAAAGCTCTCACTCGCAGCGATCTAGCACCCACTGCATTCACTCAAACAGCTGCAACAACGCTGACCATTATTCAACACTGGCTATTAAGAAACTGCTCTTTGCATGCTCTGACTTAACCAGGGCGTTAAGTGGTCTTGTGCATTCAGAAGCTTAACCCAGGCATAATCTAAAATTTGCTCTTGAGCCTGGCTCTGCTGGCGCTCCCAGAGCCTGAGTTCCCCACGTGCATATCAATGAAAATATAAGTGACAATACTGCTCTTGCCCAGTAGATGTCCCTGTCACCCCATTTTTAGAATCATATCAGCAGTTTCATACATTTTTCGAGGTATAGTTTTTGTTTTCATATCTCTGGAGGGAAAATAATAACATATAGAAGGCATTGTTTTATTTTTGCAACAGATTATATTGAAATCCATCATTAGAACAATTGAACAGCTCACTGATACCGATACTCGAGGGTTTGTGTTCTATAAACGCAAAATATTAATGGAAATTCATAAAATTAATTCATATTTAAGAGTCATGGATTTCCCTCAAAAGAACTGTGGGTTCTGAACCTTCATTTCATTTTTTATATTTGAATATTTTTATTTGAGCCATTTTTTAACTGCTGTTTCATTGTATTATATTTAACACACCTTTTAAAATACATTTTGCTCCCGTTCATGGCAGGTACAAAAAACCTCTGGTGTCTGTTAGACCACATCTCTAGTTGTATAGGCCACACATCCTTTAAAATGTCCTCAGCGAAACTTACGACTCTTACCGCGCCAGACACTTCTTAGGTCCATTACTCTAATATTGCTTCACGACTCATTAGCGTCCCCATCAATTTCCTACACCACTCAAGCACTGATGTTGCAATGCAAAAGTGCTACTCCCTTCTGCACCAGATCGGGACTTTTGTCCTTCTGCTTTCAGCTCCTGCTTTATCTTCACTTTCCCCGGCTACCTCTGCAGAAATCTGTGCTCTTATTAAACAACTTAAAACTTCTGGTCTCTTCCCCAGACACACGTCCCGCTAAAAAACTGAATGTGATTCCTAACTGTATTGCCTATGACCTAAAAACATTGGTAAATGCTTCCACGCACAGGGGCAGAGTGAATATAGAATGGCAGAAAGCTCTTGTTTTCCTTTATTTAGCAACAGATTTCTTTCCCATGTAGACGTGGGATCTGAATGCATTTTTCAGGCACTGCTGTAATGGTTCTAACTGGCCACTTGAGCCTAATATAACAGTATCTGACAAGTGCTTATGTAATGCCTATACACAAGCTAAAACTATTGGCTTTGCAATGTTCATTTTTCACAGGAGTTCAGTGCAAGAAACAACTGCAAGGTCATGCATACTGCTTACAAATCACACACGCCACTGGAGGCACACTTGGCTAAGACAGCTTTATTACATTAGGAGTTCATTTACAACTGGAATTAAGCTATTACCTTTCAGAAGGCTGTTCAGAAAGCACAGAAGTAGCTCACAGAGATCCAAGGTGGTCATTTTTGGACAGGGAGGTGCCGGTAGTGGGTGGGAATTGCAAAGGGACTGGTATGGTCTTGGGCAGTCAATGAATGGGTAAAAAGCCAAACAATACTCACAGCTGTGAGCCCCTCCTTGCATCACATCTTTCTTCTGCCTTCACTTCCCATGACAATAGAATTGGCTTATAAGCAGTTCTTTCAGTGACACCGAATAGCCCAAACTAAAGAACAAATCGAAACACCACAGAACCCATCGTTTCCTCCCCTTTTCCTAATTTCTTCACACTGATACATTCCTGCAACAACTGGTAGTCGTTCCTTTGCAATCCTGCACAGAAAACAGAATCTTCTCCAGCATAAGGGGGCAGGCTTCTTCGCGGGAAGGGGTACGTAGACCATGCGAGTGAGCATTTGTGGGTGATGTACGACAAGCGGACGATGCCGTGGATGAAGCGACTTTGGTTCGACCTTGATCTATCTGCTGCATTTGACAGAATCGACTACCGGCTTCTTGTCTTCAGCCTCTCGCGCATCAGTGTGGGCGGTCTGGCCTTCAGTTGGATTTATAGCCCCGGGTCTTTTGGTTGTAGCCCCGGATAAAAGCTCAGGAGCTACTACCAAAAGGCTATAGCTAGCCCCGAGTCCCGCCAGTCCCGACATTAGCGTAGCCCCTGATCTCTTCCAGACCTAGCAACACCCCTGCTAGTTTCTAACAAACTTTCTCAAGCTGTTTCTATGTCCCCTGACGGGCCAGGCTGATGCCCTCTAGTCTGTGGTGTCCCACAGGGGTCAGTATTACCACCCATAATATTTAACATTTCCCTTCTCACTTTGTGGGCCTTTTTATCGAATCCTTTGGATTATAGTTTTTCGATGTGTGCCGACTGATACTCCGATCCGGTCGATCTTGGACACTTTGTTGCATTGGCTGTTTTGCCGCATTTTTTGTGAATTTTCTTAATTCCCCCCCATATCATCTTCGCATTCCCCGCAAGTCCCACTATCCTAAAGATCCATAGTATACATTCCCTTAGCCCACTCCACTGTAAAAATATGACACGAAAAAGGCAGCAAAAACGGATGATCACCAAATGTGGTGAAACGGGCGCGACGACGTGGTTGGTTTGGATCCTTTTGCGACTGGTTTGGGAACAGCAGTCTAATGCAGTCAAATGTCAAGCTTGCCTCCAGGCACTTGATGCCTGGGTGTGTCATCAGTGCCTTAAGTACCCCATACGCTCAATAGCTCAAAACAGATATTTTGACTCCTTATCATCAACCCGAGCTGCGTATCTTGTCATCACTGCGAACTGGAAATTGGTGAAAACTAAAATGTTGACTTTCCAAATGCACATTTCCCTGCAATGATATGTTGGGGGGGGGGGGGTTAGGTTTATAAAAAACATAATGGGAGTATTGGGGACTACTGGGGCTCTTGATAACAAAACTCTTTTTGACAGTTTCTTTTTTGTCATTAAAGATTTGCAGTGATCACATAGATCCCCAGAGCTGTGCTCCACTGTGTCTCTCCATCCCTTGTCCCAGGTGTGATGGATCCTGGAGTGCAATGAGACTTTGGGCCTCATTACACAGTAGACGATAGGGGATTACCGGCACCGGTAAGGGCACCAGTGCCGGTAATCCCCTACCGCCCTACTATGAGGTCCCTTAGCGGGTCCCTTCCTTAACGCCGGGTTTTACCAGGTTTTACCAGGCGTTAAGGAAGGGACCCGCTAAGGGACCCCAGAGCTAATAACGGTAACACAATTTGCGGTACCGTTATTAGCTCCATCCCCATTCCCATTGAGCCTTATGGGGGCTCAAATGGGAATGGGGACTGGTTCCCGGAATGGGGACTTACCGGTCCCGCAAAGGTCAGAATAGACCGGTAAGTTCCTATTCCGGGAACCCGGACCTGGAATGCGGTAAGGTGGTAGCCATGGCGCTAATAGCGCCTGGGCTACCGCTTACCGTGTAATGAGGCCCTTTGCCTCTCTGACCCTACCTCACCAGATATCACGGCTCTTCATTGGCTGTGGATACAGGGCACTTTCCTATTGTTTAAAGTCTAACATGCCCACTGGCCCTTTTTTGCCATCAAATTTCATTGCTATCATCTCCAGCCTTCCTTAAGCTTGACTTTCAACAATTGTCTCGAGAGCTATTCCTTTCGTCTGGCCCGCCTTGGTGGCCAGGTCTCCTCCGTTCAATCGGCTCTTCCTTTGGATCTCTTTTCCCCCTTCTCTTCGTTTAATTCTGGATCTGCTCCAGATCAGGAAGGAGCGTAAAACATTTCTCCTAATTTATTGAGGTGCTTCTGAGTTACCCACCTGTTGTATGATCCACTCAGCACGGCTCGGCGTATTGAAGCCAGCAACAGTCTTAGCCGCACTATTCAAAATGAATGAAAAAGAAATAGAAATAGTTTTTAATTTTTCATTATAAGCATGGGCCTACAAGTTCCAGCATGCAAAGCCATGCAAGCCTGGCTAGAGAAGGTCCAAAAGATATGGGGCAAGTCTGAAACACAGGGGCAACATTTCAGGTGCATTCAATCAGGCCCCACTTTAGGAACTTTCACACCCTTGATAGGAGTTCCATAGTGACTGCTCTCTGGGTTACTACTTCCTGTTATGTGGCGGTGAATGTTGTGTCTGTTTTCAAGGCTTTGGGCCTCTTTAATTTGAGTTTGGTGAAAGGTCTGCGTGATTTAGACTCACGAGAGCCTTTCAGTTATTCCCCATTTCCAGCCCCATTGGAATGAACACGACTTTTATATCCCAAGATGGGGAATTACCGCAGGTGGTTTTTTTTTAGCTTCCCTTTGACACTCTTCTAAATTTGGTGGTGTGGTAAAGGTGGTTGTAATCGTGTTACCCCCACTCAGGGCAGTGCATGAGGGTCTATGTGTAGGAACCCAAGGCAGCGTCTGCAACCAATTTCCAACGCTCCCTCACTCTCCCTCCGTCTCTCTCATTCTCCCTCTGTCTCTGTCCCTCTCCCCCCCTCTCTCTCATTCTCCCTCTGTCTCTGTCCCTCTCCCTCCCTCTCTCTCATGCTCCCTCTGTCTCTGTCCCTCTCCCTCCCTCTCTCTCATTCTCCCTCTGTCTCTCTCACTCTCCCTCCGTCTCTCTCACTCTCCCTACGTCTCTCTCACTCTCCCCCTGTCTCTCTCACTCTCCCTCTGTCTCTTTCACTCTCCCTCCTTCTCTCTCATTCTCCCTCTGTCTCTCTCCCTCGGCCTCTCCCTCTGTCTCTCTCACTCTCCCCCCATCTCTCTCACTCTCCCTCCGTCTCTCTCACTCTCCCCCTGTCTCTCTCACTCTCCGTCTGTCTCTCTCACTCTCCCCCATCTTTCTCACTCTCCCTCTGTCCCTCTCCCTAGGTCCCCCTCTCTCCCTCTGCCTCTCTCGCTCTCCCTCCCTCTCTCTCACGCTCCCTCTCCCTCTCTATCCCTCTGTTTCTCCCACTCTCACTCTCTCTCCCACTCTCCCTCCGTCTCTCTCACTCTCCCTGTGTCTCTCTCACTCTCCCTATGTCTCTCTCACTCTCCCTCTGTCTCTCTCCGCCTGTCTCTCTCACTCTTCCTCTGTGTGTCTCTCTCTCCCCCGTCTATCTCACTCTTCCTGTGTCTCTCTCACTCTCCCTCTGTCTCTCTCACTCTCCCTGTATCCCTCACTCTCCCTCTGTCTCTTTGTTTCTCTTTGGCTTTCTCTCATGTTTGCCAAGAGACATACTTTGTTTCACTTACTAACACTGTAGGAAGTGAGTGTTATCAACGTGGGTAGTTATGAATATATGGTATTTATAATGCATAACGCCGGCTGGGAAGCAACAGGGCACAGGAAACATGCTGGAGTACCAAAAGCATTCTGGAAAACTTGCACTGGCAGCCAGGGTGCGCTAGAGCGACTTTACGGCCCAGAACAGCACAGAGGACATAACCGGAAGTGATGGATCTCTTGCAAAGGGGCCTCCAGGAGATCCAGAAATTCCGTTTCCTTCACACAAAAACAAAGACCTGTTGAAACAGTGACCTGGAAGGAATAGACCCGTGGCGGAGAAGCTGAGACCAGCAACCTGTTCTGATTTTTTTATTAAACATGTTTGTAAAATGCTTGAGCCACTGAGGGGTTCCTTCAGATGGCGAAAGGTAGGCCTGGAGGGCAGGAGGGTTTGGTGGAAGCAGGGACCGTGAGCCTGGCAGAGACCAAAGTTCAGGTGTCAAAAGGTAATACAAGGCTAGTAGGTCTAGCGTGATCTCCCGAACTACAGGAAAAAAGAGGAAGGTCATCCGAGAGCGAGGAGCCTTCATAATGAATCGGCATCTCCCCTAAACATCTGCATCACATCTGGCCATCATGGTGTGGCCGCTTGGATGGGCTATGCAGGCTTTTTCAGGCAGATTCCAGTTCTTTGGAAAGACCAGTAAGGGTATCATAAACATTGATGTTGATTGACCATGTTCAAGGATGGACCTGTAACCCCCAGAATTGGTATACCCCCTGATAAAGGCACAATAGCCACAAAACCTTGCATAGAATGGGTTTCACTCCCCCCTCTGAGTGTCTTTGCATGGGTGCGTGAGGCATGAGACGGTCCTCCTAGATATCAGCTGATTGGAAATGTTGATGACTTTGTAGGCTCCAAGACACCCAACAAGCAGTCACCTGCCCACCTACCCACCCTGAACTCATTCACGTGACACATGGAAAACACTGAGGGCCTCATCCGGACTATGCTGCGAAACCTTTCATGCCTCACTGGGGATGTGGAGAAGGAAACAATGCTTGCGGTTGGTTCTTTTCTGCCAATTGGAACTTTGAGGAGATCTTAGGCAAAATCAGAGGTTTCCTTCTGGTGCTTACCTTATCCTGATTTAAAATGTTTGTCATCTCAAAGTACTTGTAACTCATTAACCCTCCATGCCAAAGAAAAGGCCAGCAAGAACATGGATTTCCGGGGCACAAGTTTAAAGAGACACACATGTAAGTGGTCAAAGAGCGAGCCAGCAGGAAGTTGAGGACCAAGTTGAGATCCCATTGGCTAGGGTTGCAGAGCCTGAGATGCCTTTGGCTAGGGTTTTAGAGCCTGAGATCCCATTGCCTAGGGCTGTAGAGCCTGCGATCCAATTGGCTAGGGTTGTAGGGGCTGATGGAGGACTGGTTTGTCATGCCTTCAAGGAACCACATGACTAGTGGTGTGGAATCAGAAAAAAATACAATATTACGGCTGTTACACCGAGCAAAGGAAAATACACCGACACGGGCTTGTAAAGATTCCCAGAATCTTTATTACAAAACTGAACAGTTACAAAAACAAAGTACACCAATAGCTATTTGGCCGTCAATACATCACGGAGACCACCAGCAGGGTTCAATGTGAGCAGTGAGCAGAATTTCCTAGCTGGACATCAGAGTATTTATACAATTTGTTATAATGATGTCCAGCCTCTTACAAGTTAATAATACATTGGGCTAGGGTCGCGTCAGGTTCACTTTCCTAATTTGCATATTTCGTGCATGTGGTTTACTTTTGAATACATTTACTAACACACTCTATTATTCTTTAATTAAACGTTACACTCTTTACGTATCGTTTTACTACAGATTAAACAAATGTTTCATATATCGTATTTTGGATAGCATTACTGTTCTTGTAGTTTAACATTTGCTAATTCAAGTAATCCCCTGATCCCGAGGTCAACAAAGGACAAGGTCTACATGACCTGAGCATGTAGCCTAAAGGCAGGTTGGACATTAACCCTCCTACAGCGGTTGAAGAGGTTGAGGCAAGAACAAGAGCACACGAGACGGCCATTTTAGACTACAGGGTGACTTTTACACAGCAAGAGAACCTAAAATGGCGGTTTGATTCAAGATGGCGGCTTACATCAATTTCTAAGGTCAAGACCTTGCCGTAGAGAGTTATTCGTGTACAATTTTAAGCAACTTGGCGTAGGCCAATATACATAGAATCGTTACAATAGGAGGTATAATTTAATATCCAGTTTGACAAACCCTCCTTTTGGCCTATGCCAAGTGCTAACACTACTTCTGATCTCCTTGCAAGTAACTCCATACGTCATCGTCCATACACCCTGAATCATTGTCTGACATATTTATTGCCATTAGATCTGACACCAGAGTTTCTTTTAACACATACTCTTTGGAAACCTTCTCTGGGGCGTATATTGTATGCCCTAGTACACTTGTTGCTTGCGCGCAACATCCCCCTAATACTGAGCATATACCAGGGAGACACTGTATACAACAGCAAAGAAACAGAAAACTTCCCAAGATAATCAGCAGGGCCGAAAACAACTTCCATCCCATGACCGTAGGAGATCCCAAAACCATGCACTAAGTTCCCAGTTTCCCTCAGGAACATGTACTTCTGAACTAAGAACATGTAGATTTTCGATAGCCCTAAAGATCGTCGGAGAGGAGACTGGTACGTAAACGCAGCAAGCGGACCCCACTAATTTACATACTCCTCCACGCTCGGCCAGAATGACATCTAATGCCATCCGATTCTGAAGAGCCACTAACCTTATTGCATTCTGTTCTAACGTCATATTATAGAGTATGTCTGTGGTCCGATTGATGGTTTTCTCCAATACTCTCGCTAGTCCCCTGATATCTTCTGAATTCGTAATTTGCCCAAAAAATGGCACAAAGGATTTCATGATATCTCCTAGAGTTTGCGCTGGAGTATCCCCTTTCACACCTCGTCATGGACGAGTTTTCGAAACATCTGCAGTACTTGCAATAAATACCCCAGGTAGTAGAATCCCTTAATAGCAGGTTCCTTGCCAATCCCTGGGCAACCATGGAAATGCCACATTACCGCAAACAAAATAGACAGGTTCACCTACGTACAGAGGTCTGTTTTCACTAGTCAAATTCGCAAAGTTGGCGCACTTTCTAAAATTACCCATTGACGGTGTTCCATTCCTCTGTATGCAGAAGGATACTGAATCGGGGCTATGATTAACAGAATAAGATGGAGGCGTGG
The DNA here is from genome assembly GCF_040938575.1 of Ambystoma mexicanum. Classification (NCBI taxonomy): domain Eukaryota; kingdom Metazoa; phylum Chordata; class Amphibia; order Caudata; family Ambystomatidae; genus Ambystoma; species Ambystoma mexicanum. Next base: position 1,630,922,155 of record NC_090932.1, read on the forward strand.
CATCCTTATTGCCTATAGGAGCCATTTTGAAAGAGATTAAAGACTGAAAAGGACGAGACAATCTATCAGAGGGCCTAACAGAAGCAACGTTCGGTTTACTTCTATTTGCGAAAAGCGAGAAACCCAGGGGCATCAAAACATGCTTTTCAAAGTTATTTAAATTTGTACCATCAAAGTTCCCTGAGGTGCTGTCATTCCATCGACCAAAAAATAGTGCTCTAAGGGAAGCGTAACAGGCAGTTGTCAAAGGTAAAGGATGAATATACCAACCTAGCCCCTTATCCCCATGTTGCGGTAAATGCGAACAGATCCAACAATTGGTCTTATTAAAAATTGCATGAGTGGCATTCATGATTAACAAAAAGGTATTGTTCTGATAGTTCCGTCTATGCAAAGAATCTCTAGGCGACAAAGTATGCTATTGTATGGAAGGAGTGTGGATAACAGATACATTTTCAATAGGTAAAAAGTCCTCTAACGGATATGCTTCCTCCAGATACCATAACCCAAAACCAACAGTTACTAAAAATCCAGTAATTATCACAAAAAGGCAACAATACATTTTGGGGGTCCCCTTACATGCTTGATCATTGTCTCTGCTAGTCACATGCTTATCTAAAAGTTCGGTACGAGCGGTAGCGGGTGCAGGCATCGTAATCTTCAACCGAAAAGACACCAATTGTTCGTTTGCTGGCGACTCCAGTCGCGCGTATTCTTAATGTCTTTCCCACAACCCTTAGCCAACAGAATCTTCCCGTACAGTCGGGCCAAAAGGCAAGCCCTCAAATGATTTTCTCAATCGCACAGTCAAACCATGCTGTACGTTTACTTCCTTGGACGCAAGTTATATTTTGCAGTTTCTGGTGAGGACAAAGTGTCGTCCCTTCCACCTGGAAGTGGCAAATTAACAGAAATGGGATCAGAAAAGGATTGATCCAGAAGTTCCACTGTTGGGGAGTGCGGAGACAAGATGGCCCTTTTGTCTGGCCTTGCAGATTCTGAAGCGGTCTCCGATTCTCCCTTGTTGGTTGTTGCTGTTTCGGGCACACTAGTTACAGCAGTGGGAAGGGATTCTGTATCTTCTGTATCGTATGGTACGGGCTGTGGGATCCGTTTGGTGTGCGTCGCATGAATCCAGTTCTTATGACCCGCTACCCGCACAGCAGTCTGGGTGACTAGCAGGACTTGGTAGGGACCCCTCCACCGAGGTGCAAGGCAAGACGACCTCTCAAAAACCTTCGTGAGGATCCAGTCCCGCGGTCGTAGACTGTGACCAGGACCCTCGTAGCGTACAGGTAATGCCTCTCGCACCTGGTGATGAATTGAAAACAGATTTTTAGTCAACTGGTTACAGTAATCTGAAAGAAGCACATTTTCTATGTCCCGTAGTGAGCGGCTTTTTGGCAAACCCCAAATATTGGCAGGTCTCCCCATTACCACCTCAAAGGGAGAGAGCCCAGTCTTAGTTTGCGGGGTTGTTCTCATTGATAGTAACACGATCGGTAAGGCGTCCGGCCATTTTAGCTTGGTGCCAGCACACGCCTTAGCGAGCTTGTTCTTTATAATGCCGTTATGCCTTTCCACTAATCCAGCACTTTGGGCATGTCTGGCCGAATGGAACCGTTTGTCAATCTGTAATCCTTTGCAAATTTGTAGGATTACAGTAGCGATAAAGTGTGGCCCATTATCTGACCAGATGACTCTCGGCAGCACGGACCTAGGAAAAAACTCTTTCAACAGAGTTTTTGCCGTGGTTATGGCCGTTGCATCTGTAACCGGGAAAGCCTCAACCCACTTACTTAAGGCACAAATGACAACCAATACATATTTAAGATTGTTACAACATTCCATTTCAATTAAATCAAAGTGGATAACCTCGAACGGGACAGAAGGTGGAGCGAAACTTCCTCTAGGAGTCGAGGTACCTTTTCCTACATTGTGCTGCAAACAGACCATGCAGCTTTGGACAAAACGCTCCGCAATTTTGAAAATCTTATCATTGGCCCATACACTGTGTAGCATTTTAGTCAATTTTTGTGAACAAACATGTGTCGGACCATGGACCATAATAACCATCATTGTAATGTAGGCGTCAGTGAGTAACCATTTTCCTTCAATATTGTCTACCCAACACCCATCGTCATCCAATCTCCCTGCACCCTCAATCCATCTCTTAGTTCCCTCTATGGTAGCATCTGCTTGAATATCTTTTACAGCATCGATACTTTCACCCAAAGTGCAAACGTTTACAATTTCTTTTACAGCATACATTTCCGACCTGAAATCAGTGGCAGTTTGTTTAGCTATCTGATCGGTGAAAGCATTCCCTTTTCCTACATCATCTGTAACCTTTTGATGTGCTGAACATTTTATGATAGCTAACTGAACAGGGAGTGCGAGTGCTGAAAGTAATCGCACTATTAAAGTGCCGTGCTGGATTTTTGTTCCGTGCGAGGTCAAGAAACCTCGTTCTTTCCAAAGTCTACCGAAATTGTGGGCCACCCCAAAAGCATACTGACTATCAGTATATATATTTACTGTAAGCCCTTCAGAAAGTTCACAAGCTCGAGTTAACGCGATAATTTCTGCAGCCTGCGCGGAATTATGCATAATTCTTTTAGTTTCCACAATCGTGTTTAAAGTAGTGATGGCATAAGCAGCCGTGGATGTACCGTCTGGAAGTTTAAAAGAAGAGCCATCACAAAATAGCTCTCCTTGTGAGCTATTCAAAGGCGTGTCTTTCAGATCGATTCTGCCTTTAGTCTCCTGTTCTGTCATATAAAGGCAATCGTGTGACGTATCGTCACCATCAACAGTATCTTGCGAGACAGGTAAAAGTTCAGCCGGATTAAATACACAACACCTCTGAATTTGAATGTGGGGGGCAAACAAGATTAGTTCATATCTTGTCAATCGTGCAGAAGTGAGGTGTTGCGTTTGAGTTCTATTCAATAAAATATCTACAGAGTGAGGTACCATTAGGGTTAATGCATGACCCAGGACCATTCCCTCACTCTGTTTTACAGACGCAGCAGCAGCAGCAACAGCGTGCAAACATCTTGGCAAAGCGCATGCTACAGGATCAAGGGTGGAGGAATAGTAACCGCACAGCCTATTCTTCCCTCCATGCTCCTGCGTTAATACAGCCAAAGCACATCCATCACGTTCATGCACAAACAATACAAAGGCCTTGTCATAATTCGGAGTTCCTAAAACCGGCGCTGAACACAGCGCGGATTTGAGCAAATCAAATGCGGTCTGGTGTTCCAAAGTCCATGGCAATGGCAAAGAAATGCCCTTCTTTGTCAAAGCCAGCATTGGTTTAATCGTTAACGAAAAGTTAGGGATCCACAATCTACAATAGGAAGCCATACCTATCAAGGCTCTAACTTCCTTCTGCGTCTTTGGGACAGACATGCCAGAAATAGTCTTTATTCGTTTGGGTGTCAACCGTCTTCCCTCCTTTGACAGGAAGTAGCCTAAATAGGCAACCTCCTGACAACAATATTGGAATTTTTTAAGCGAAGCTTTGTGGCCATGTTTTGCTAGATGACAAAGCAACAACACGGTGCCTTTTTTACAGGCGCTCTCAGAATCAGCAGCCAAAAGGAGGTCATCTACATACTGTAGTCCTAGGGTAAACACGAACAAATACCTGCTATCCTTGTGTATAGGAATACGAAAAAACGCGTTTTTAAGATCAACAACGCTAAAATGAGTGGCAGAGGCCGGAATCATGGTTAGTATCGTTGTAACATCAGGTGCAATAGGAAATTGAGGAGCCACAATGTTGTTAATAGCACGTGAATCAATTATAAAACGAAAGGGAATCGCATTATCACCTTTTTTGTATACTGGCAAAATGGGGCTATTACATAGGCTACCCGTAATTTCCTCAGTTACTCCACGATGTACAAAATCAGAAACTATACATTTCAAAGACTGTTCGCCTTCAACTGAGATCTTGTATTGCGGGATGTGAGGCAATTTTACTCCATGTTTCAAATAAATTTTAACAGGTTCAATTTGAAGAATGCCCACATCATTATCATCAATTGCCCATAAGCATTCTGGAACATTACTAAATTCTGGCAGTAAAGGTCGAGTCAAAAACTGAGAGGCGAGTGATTGCTGAGGTAAAATTGTTAACCGAACTCCGTCCGGAGAACAATGTATTACTGCATGCAATGCCTTCAACAAATTTAGCCCCAGCAAGTTCTCCCCACAGTTTGTGGTAAGTAGAAATGGACACTGTTCCGTGAAGGGACCCAGTGTTATCGGTACCGGTAAAGAGACCGGACAAACTACAGGTGTGCCTGAAAACCCTACGGAAACTTTGGACTGCCCTGACAGGGGAATATTTGGAACCCGTGAATGGTCAATGAAACATTTATGTGCTCCCGTGTCTACTAAAAATAGATGCTTCCTATTTCCCACTGCCATCTCAACGTAGGGGCCTTTCTGATGAACGGGAATAGGCGTTGGTTCCAAATCCTGCTTCGGGCAATCGTAGCGAAACAGAATATTATCAAAAGGAAGCTCTTCAGAAAGGTACGCGGCAGAAGGGTGATCAAAAATGTTTCTATTATCCACATTTGAAACTTGCTTATCTTGTGAAAGAGGCTGCTGTGATTCTGGTACAAACTGACCTCTACCAGGGCCCCCTGCACCTGGGCGACCTCAGGATCGTCTACCCATTTTCCCAAATGACCTTTGCTGCAAGGTCGGACATTGTGCGCGCCAGTGGCCTTCCTGCCGGCAACAGGCACACTGGTTAATGGTTATCGGAGCCAAGGGCGCACTTCCCTGTGGAAAGTACTGACCTCTAAATTGATTACCCCCTCTGGTGCTTCTAACAATCTGTTGTAATAAAACTTTTGTTTTCAGGTCACCCTTTTTTTTCTCAAGTTTTTCCTTCTCAGTATTTACACGATTTTCATAGTACTGAGCCATATGCAGTACTTCTGATTGAGACTTCGCCTGCCAAGCGCTTTCAGAAGACATAGGTGGTCATTCCGAGTCGGGCGGTAAGGGTTAACGGTCACCGTTAACGAGACCGGTGCTGTTAAACCCTTACCGCCCTACTCCGAGTTCCCTTTGCGGGTTGGTACTTAACACCTGCTTTTTGCAGGCGTTAAAAAACCAACCTGCAAAGGGACCTAGGAGCTAATTACGGCATGTAATTTACGGTGCCATAATTAGCGCCTTCCCCATTCCCATTGAGCCCTATGGGGCAAAAATGGGAATGGGGAAGGGCCCTTGGTGAATGGGGAATTACCGACCCCGCCAACCTTGGAATGGGTCGGTAATTCCGCCATTCACCATGGCGGAGTCGGAAAGATAACGGCGTCAACCAAGGCACTAATAGCGCCTTGGTTAACGCCAGGGTCGGAATGAGGCCCATAATCTGTAACTGGATGCCAGGCAGCAATCCACATACAAATTTGTCGACAAACAGCCTTTTCCCTGACTCTGTGCCTAAATCTTGTCCACTGAAATCTGAGAATACCTGCTCGAACCGATTGAAGAAATCGGTAGCACCCTCAGACTTTCCTTGGACACAGGCCGTAAGCTTGTCCCAAATGATTCTTTTTTCAGGAACCATAGTTTTCAATTTTACAATAATTCTATCAGGCAAGGTTAATATCACTTGAGGCGGTCGTTCGCCAGCTGGTCTTTCCCTATCTAGCCTAACCATGTTATCCCATTTATCTCCCAACCCAGGTATGTCATCTATAGTCCTGATCTGTTTCCATAAATCGACTGGTAGGAGTACGGGAAATAATAGGTCAATATCATTTAAGGTGAATACCGACGACTGTAAGCCCGACTTTATTTCTTTATAGAATCCGGTCGGATCTTTTTCTTATATTGGGAATAGATTGTTTTATGGTGTTCACTTCCTGTCTTGAAAACGGGACTTGAACAAACTGTGATACGTAATGTGCAGGAATTTCTCCCGTGGCTATACCTCGTCTAGCATCGGACGCGATCTCAACTTTCAGGACAAATGTCGGAGGGACCTCTCTCATAGGCAACTGAGAGGTAGGCAGCTCCGAACGCTTACTAAGCAACAGAGCCAAATCAAGCGCTAGGGCAGTCAAAGTAATATCTATCGAAAAAGCTCTCTTATAAACGACAACAAATCTTTCTTTTTACACACTCATCCTGCAGGTACTCTACCATCACCTGTATCACTTTCTTTTGCATTTCTAACGTATACTGACTATATGTGTCATATACTTCATCTGGAGTTATCGACATATCCGACATCCATCTTATTGCATCCTTTATACAAATTCGCGCTTCCTCACCTTTTAATTCACGGCAAGGAGAAAACCGTTTCTGTAAGTACATAATACCTAAACTGCCACCACCTGCTTCCTCATTCTGTAACTCTTCCAACTCCTTCCTATACTCAAAAATCCTCTCAACATTCTCATATACCTTCTCCGTGGTATCTCTAGACAGCGCTAAAGCGTTCAAATCCCGTAACCCTTGTGGGAAATCTACATCATTTAATCTATTCCACATTATACTCAAATGAGTCCCTAATCCTTCAATAAAAACATTTTTCTCGGGAATGCCTTTTAAATTTTCAAGTGTGGAGAAAACATCGGCTTGTTCACCCTTCTCCATACAATGTTTAGCCCAAGCAATCAATTCACTCTTCTTGTCTGGGGTGTAAGAAGATCCAATTAAATACTACAGCTAAATCAATGCCTAGTCTGGGGTACGAAATGGAAACCCTTATTGATATATCTTTATGTCCAGTTCATGAGTTCTGGATGACTACCCCTATATAACACCCCTCTCTTAGAATCCCCCTGACCCCACTGAGCCAAGAAGTAGTTCTGTTTTGCAAGTTTAAAAGGTTTATTTGAAAAAAAATTAACAGTATTTATATATATCACACTTTTATAATGAATTAATAATTAATATCACACTTAAAACATGAGCAGTGATCAACAGTGAATAATGTCCTACTAGTAAACTGATTTGGTTACCCAGGAGTAGTATAAGGATGAGGTAGCACACTTGTGAATAGGAACAGAAGAATAAGGTGGTAGAGAATGCTTTATATAAGTTCAGATGGATGCAATGTTGAATGAAAATGCAGTACAGAAAATACTCAATATGATTTCAACAAAACAATGTAATCATTTTTCTCTGGCAATCCACTCCCCCCTCCCTTATGCAATGTAAGGAAATGAAGAGTAGCACACAGTTCTCAGACATGCAATCAAATGTAATTCAGTTCACCCCAGCAAGCTTAGACTACGGATAGAAGTTGAAACACAGGCACAAAATGCTTTTATATGTGCTGGCAATGAAGTGAGGAATATGCTGAAAATGGTTTTAATTCCCTTTAGGAGGTTCAGGGTGAGTGAAAGATACTTGGGATGAGCTCAGGCTCCCTTTAACAATGCTCTAGGAGTAACTAGCAGGTTAAACGAACTTTTGGCAAAGGAAAGCAAGGAAGCTGCCGCTTTTCACACGTGAGAGAAATCAGCTTAAATCGCAAATTGCGGCAAAATTCGCGAATGCGTGAATCGCGATTACGGCAAAAGTATAAGGAATAGCAAGTCGTTTTGAGATTCGTTGAAAAGCGGAGATTCTAAGCTTTCAGAGGAAAGTTACAGCAAGTTTCTAGCCCAAACGGTTCCCGAGATATGAGCGATTTTGTAAAGGTCGTTTTTCGAAATTAAAGTAACTCAAATTGACAGGTGACAGCTTTTAAAAATGACAGGTCACAGCTATGCGGCTGCAGAATTGACAAGTGACAGTAAGGAGGCAGTTCTACTTAGATTACATAGATTGAATTATATCACTGGAAACTAATAGATTTGGTTTCACACCGTCCTAGCTGTACTCACAATGTATTTGGAAGGTCTAGGTCTCACAGATCGGGTCAAGATGGCTTTGGTTCTGGTTTCGCCCCAGACGGTCTCTGCGCCCAGCGTCTGGTCTCTGCTCTGCTGGTCTGGTCTGACACTGCTCCTGGCCCGGCTCCTGGATCTCTGGGTACAGCGTCTGTGCACAGCTCCTGGATCTTTCTGCACAGCTTTCTCTGGACACAGCGCTGATCTGCACGGCTCCTGGATGCTGCTACCGCTGTTAGGTTTGCTGGATGCTGAGGCCTGCTGAGAAGAGTTCTCAGTTTGTGGGTTTAGGCCCTTGCTTTGAGTTCTGAATCAAGTTCTTTGGAGTTTTAAAGTCTAAGTGTTGGATCTGGTATCTTCTGGATGTTGTGTGGTCCGGCAAAGCGTGTTGCAGCAACTGGATTTGAATCTCCTCTCTAGCTTCCAGTGGCTCTTTTTATGTGATTTGAAAATGGGTGTGTGCCTGGGCCTAACTAAGCCTGCCCCTCTCTACTTGTCATTGGCCCAATTCTCCCCTCTCCCATGATTGGGGGAAGGAAATGTGAGTCAGAGTGATGCTGTAGGTTTTATGGGTCAGAGGATCCTCCCATGGTCAGTTTGCCCACAAATCTATATTTGATTCAAATACATATTGCACAGATACCCAGTTGTTTAAAATTACATGCACCCATCACATATCACATGAGGTATCCTCTGTTCAAACTCTGCTCTTCCTGGGGGCTTGCATTCAGAAATGGCAACATTTTGCACTTTTTAACTGGTTTCGCAATATCGGACATTTACCAAAATTTACACACATGTGCGCAAGGAGTGTGGACATTAATTGATGAAGTGTCAGATTTTTAACATGCAGACATTTGGAGTGAAACCCTATTTTCCGCTAGCAACCCCCCAGATCATACCACCGGGTCTTAAAACCTCTTAAAATGTGGGCAGAAAAATCACAAGAATTATGGTATCATTTAGCTAATTTTGACAAGTCCGCACCATGAGTTATACATCTTTCTTAAAATTATATTCTGGCCAACAGGGGTGTGTCTTTTCAGGTCACATGGTGTAGAAACCAGTTTATCCAGTTTCTGCCAAGCTCAGAGACCCTGCCCCTCCCAGCTTCTGCCAAGAGGAAGCTATTTTACGGCCCCCCCAATAAACCATCTGCCTGAGTCAAGGAAGGGCTTTGTTCAAAAGGAAGCCATTTACTATCCCCCCAATAAACCATCTGCCTGGGCCCAGGACAGGCCTTTGTTCAACTCCCTGTAGCTGCTCCACCCCTAATCTAATCAGAGAGGTGACAACTCCTTTTGGCAAGGGGAAGAGTGGCTGAGCAGGTTTTAACTCCTGTGGGGGTAGATGTCAGGCAGAATTCAGTTTCATTAAGCCAGGTTTCAGCTAAATGTCACTTTTTGTCCCCCAGTTTAAGTCTATTACGATTTTTACATACACATTAAATAATTACTTCCTTCAAGTCATTTCAAAGTATAGTTTTACATTGTATCCACCTCTTAGCAAGTCTTTCCTTGGTCTGGTTTTGTTTCATTTGTTCAGTTTTACACAAAAGTCTGGTGGTTTTAAAACACCGGCTTTCTGATAGTGGTGAGTACTGGTAATGCAACCATTTTTGGGATTTAAGAAAATGAATTCCCCACAGTTCTAGGTTGCTTTTGGCAATCAGCATTGTCATTCCCAATGGTTTCAGGCTACTGTGTGGGTAGCCCAATGGTGGTTTTAGGCATTGCCCTCCTGTGCTCACAACCTAGGCAAAATGGGTGGCAGCCTATTCTTCATGCATTTCCCTGTGCATTTTCTGGGAAGTTCTGGCCATCATGATGTTTTCCATGCCAGTACTGCACAGTTTTCCTATTCTGGCGTACATGTGGGCTTCTTGGCCATCTTGGATTTTCTAAGCCCACAGCACCAAATGTTGCAGCATGATAGCTCAAACGTGGGTCAGGACACCCAACAGGGGACACAGTATTACAAGTCACAACCCTTGGTCTCGCTCCCTGGTCTACTACAAGCGATGCAGAATCACTTGGAAGAAGAAGAGTAGGCACATTCTGAATATCAACAGGTGAAGGCAAGGGGGCAGGCAAAGGAGTGACTACTGGAAGAACAACAGGAGGAACAGCAGGGAGGACAGGAGGAACTATAGGAGGGGGAACAACAACGGGAAGGGGCAAAGCGGCAGGAGGAGGTAGGTACGGGGGTGGCGCGGAGGCATCGGGCCTTTGTTCATGCAAATGTTTATTAATCAATTCATCTGACGTATGAAAATCTTTTGAAGGGTAGATTTTCTGAATGCCTAATTGAAACGCCCTGTCCGTGTTCCTAACTGACTCCAATTGTTTATTTTGGTCATATAACCATGCCTTTTCGACACTTATCATATGTCTACGCATATGTTTCTCTCTGCTCTTCTGTTCCTGCAAAGCCTCTGTTTTCCAACTATGTAACGCGTCAAATGCTGCAGGTCTAGCCTTTTTCTTTACTAATACAGACTCTAAATATTCTATACGAGGGATTTCAAAACTAGCATTGGTTGGCCACCGAAGATTAGAATTATGTCTGGTCTGTCTGTGCCAAATGTCATTAAATGCTATACTACCAAAGCCTTTCTTACAGTACATAGTACATGCCGGCGACCCCTCCTGTGGTGCGGGACGGCTATCTTCCAAAGATTGTCTGTCGCTGCGGAATAATGCCCTAAAGCAGGCAGACAATATCCCAGGCATATCAAAGTTCTGGTGTTACCTGGTTAAATAATTGTGCTCGCGAGTACAATGCTCCAAATACAAATTGTCAGGGTTAAATTAAGAATTGGGACACGATTCACCTGACCAAAGGACTGGGAGGCCCGATCGGGTTACTAAGGACAATGCTAAGGACCCACGTGTCTGGTGATTTTCGGCAAATTTACCCACCTCAAATATATGGACCCTCGTCAAGACGTTGTCTCGGGCTACAGCTCACCGTTCAGGGATCGGATCGTGCAGTTTCGTCGAGGAATTTGCTTCTCGTCTAGAGTGGCCGTTTCTGTTGGCACCGTCCGATCCCGGTCCGATACCGAGCCAACCTTCAACGAGACGAAGTCAATCTTGAGGGTCCCTATTCGGGCGCCATCTGTGGAATCAGAAAGAAATACAATATTACGGCTGTTACACCAAGCAAAGGAAAATACGCCGACACAGGCTTGTAAATATTCCCAGAATCTTTATTACAAAACTGAACAGTAGTCAACAAAGTACACAAATAGCTATTTGGCCGTCAATACATCACAGAGACCACCAGCAGGGTTCAATGTGAGCAGTGAGCAGAATTTCCTAGCTGGACATCAGAGTATTTATACAATTTGTTATAATGATGTCCAGCCTCTTACAAGTTAATAATACATTGGGCTAGGGTCGCGCAGGGTTCACTTTCCTAATTTACATATCTCATGCATGTGGTTTACTTTTGAATACATTTACTAAGACACTCTATTATTCTTTAATTTAACGTTACACTCTTTACATATCGTTTTAAAACAGATTAAACAAATGTTTCGTATATCGTATTTTGGATAGCATTACTGTTCTTGTAGTTTAACATTTGCTAATTCAAGTAATTCCCTGATCCCAAGGTCAACAAAGGACAATGTCTACATGACCTGAACATGTAGCCTGAAGGCAGGTTGGACATTAACCCTCCTACAGAGGTTGAAAAGGTTAGGGCAAGAACAAGAGCACACGAGACGGCCATTTTAGACTACAGGGTGACTTTTACACAGCAAGAGAACCTAAAATGGCGGTTTGATTCAAGATGGCGGCTTACATCAATTTCTAAGGTCAAGACCTTGCCGTAGAGAGTTATTCGTGTACAATTTTAAGCAACTTGGCATAGTCCAATATACATACAATCGTTACAATAGGAGGTATAATTTAATATCCAGTTTGACAGTGGAACCTTAGATTTGAATCATTTTCTCTTGTGCTAATTTGAAAATAGAAATAGAAATAGAAACCTATTAGACCTTAGCGTCTCCAATAATAACAGCCTCTGGCGCTAAAGAGACGACTCCAAAAGTGTTGGTGTGGGGTAAGACACACAGATCCCAACCACTGAACTCACCAAATATACAAAACATTTTGCACCTGCTCAAGAATGCTGTTTTAGTGGATGTCTTTCTAGTTAAAAGAACAGCTCCTAGAATCATGCTGCTACAATCCAAGGAACTATATCTCGAACTGTAAATGTCCAAATCTGTGTTTGTGGGAAATCAAGGTTCCGGGACCTTTGCACCTCCACCTGATACTGGAGATTGTGTCTGAATGTTGACCAGACAGGGGGGAGAAGAAGTGAGCCAGGCGATGTGAGCACCGCCCATTTAAGGTTCATGGGGGCATCCTTACCCACGTCATAACCTAAGGGACGAGGAGAAGAGAAAGGAATGGAAAAAGCAATCAAAAATGCCAGGTGATTCCCGGTGCACGCGCCAAAGACATCTATAAAGACATTCTCCCAATGGAAAATCCAATCGTTCTGGTAATGATGTCTTCATTGCCCATTTCTTTTCAAGATGCTTCTGAATGTGGGTGTCACCTGCACCCATCTGAAAGCACAGCTGGTCATTCTAGATTAGTTGGGTCAACGGGCACATAGAGATGTGAAGCAATAGGGGGAGTGGCTAAGAGCTTTGCGGGACGCCATGGAGGACTGTCTGCAAGGCCATTTGAATTGTCTGACTACGATTACTGAGAGGGAGTGGAATGGTTTCACAATCAGATCCAGAGACACTCATCCCTTCCAATAGTCACAGGGCCTCATTAAGAGTTTCCCAGTATCCCACCGGTAATTCCGGTGGAAAACCGGGAAACTGCTCTTACCATCCCTGCTGCGTAAAATCCCAGTTTTACCAGGATATTATGGGCAGCAGAGTGCCAGTAAGTTCCCATTCAAATGTACTCCATGGAATGGGATTGCCTGAATCACTGGTGCTGGTGATTCAGGAATTTATTTGCCGGTAGGGGCCTGAACTCACGGCAGGTCAGGCTTGCCCGGGAGATCCGTGGCCCCCACTAGCAAACTTGAAGTGTGCCGGTCCGGCAAAAATGCCGGAGCCAGAATTAGCTGAATTTTTTCCGACTGGCACACTCATAATGAGCCCCATAGTCTGCTGTGCCAGAGGGTGCTGATTGGTCAAATAGGGTACAGACTTCCTGGTGACTTTCGTTCATGGTCACTGGATTGTCGACTAGTAAGCTTACCGGTGTGGTTCCCATTCCGCTCGTGGGCATTAAGCCTTATCATTGGCCCTTTAATAGTTTTTTTTCCTACATGATCTGGGAGTTGGGAGTCATTTTCCTCCCTAATATTTCACTTAAGAAGGGAAGATTAGAAATCAGCAAATAGTCCATAGGCGCCTCTCTGCGAGAACGATCTCGGGCCATTTACTTGTTCTATGGGAAGGTACCCACTCAAAAGTCTGCAGCCACACTTCAGCTCACTGTACCTTTCACAGATGGGAAACATCCATTTGCATATCAGTCTTTGTCCCACCCACATGGGCAGTCCAGCACCGAAATGCTATGGCAATTCCTCTGTGAACAAGAGTACCAAAAGCAACCCCATACATGTGTTTTTGCCTTGTTGGGTCTCATCACTGAGGAGGAGCTGTGCTTCTCTGAGCACAGTGAGCAAGGGGTCCATGTCCACTTCTGGATGACCCTAGGAAGCTTAGGGTGACTAAACCTAAGTCCCTTAAAAAAATTAAAAAAATAGTCCATAGGCAGCCCTCTGTGAGAACAAACACGGCGCATTGACCTGTTCTATGGGAAGTGTGGCTGCGGACTCTTGAGCCAGGGTCGGATTGAACCCTTGCCCTTTTGGCCCGTGGCTGGGCCGAAATCGTCCCTGGGGAGTGGGGGGCCAGTTTCTGGCCATGCGTGGGCCGGTTTGGGAGAAAATAAAAATGAAAAGAAAAAGACATTTATTTTTCTTTTTTACTTCAAAAAGCCTTTCATCCTGCTTAGGTCGATAAATGAGTACCACCACAGGTTGGGTGATATTGTATGCACGTTTGTTCTATAAAAAAGAGAGCTTAAGCGTAAGTGCTATACAATAACATATCATCATTTGGCCTTGGACGTGTGCTTGGATTCACAGTAATTTAGTGTACTTAGGAACAATGCTATTTGATGCCACTTCCTGTTTTGTCAAGGGGTGAAAGGTTGTGTTTCATCGCTTCCCGGGATGTCACTTTGGGGTGGAGTCAAATGACATTACTTCCGGTGATGTCATCAAAGGTCAAGGGTTGTGAGGCGAGGGGTGGGCCACTTTTTTTAGGCAAGGGGTGGGCCACTTCTGTTTGGGTGACAGGGCCTATTTCTTGTCCCAGTCCGACCCTGTCTTGAGTGGGTTCCTTCCCAAAGAACAGGTCATTGGCCCTCATTACGACCCTGGCGGAAAGTGACTGACCGGACCGCCACAGCGTAAATAGCGTTTCCGCCATTGCACGATGGAGCAAAGTGCGGCCCATTCCGACCCATCGGGCACGAGCACCACGCCATGGCGGAAGTGCAAAGTCCGCGATGGCGGAAATGACCCCAAAATGGCCCACACCGCCGCCGTACGGCGCCCTAGGTGCAATACCGCCACCCATCACAGCGGACACCGCAGTGACCGCCAACCGGAAAGTACGGTGACCGTAAATATACGGAAACGGAAGTAAAAACATGGGCCCGGAACGGGAAACATCCCGCCGTACACCTATAAAACCACAAAATCCACACAACCACTAAAAACACTACCCTGAGACACAACCCAACCCGTCATCCACCCTAGCGAAACCAAGAAAAATGGGAAAAGTAGCGAAGAAAGCGTGCGACCGCAAGGGGCAGGTCCACTTCTCCCGTGAGGAACTCACCGTGCTAACAGAGACCCTCCAGGAGAATGCTGCCGTCGTCTTCTCCACGCAAATGACCAGGACGGCACCTGCGAACAAGAAGGCCATATGGGCTCTGGTGGCACAGCGTGTAAGTGCGGTGGGGACCGCACCCCGCAACCCACAGCAATGCAGAAAGCGATGGGACGACCTGCGGATACGCGTCCGCAGCATACTTTCTGCCAACCGCAACATTGCCACAGCCACCGGGGGAGGTCCTGAATCACCCATCAAGTTGACCCCCTGGGAAGAAATCTGTGCCTCCACCATCGGAATGGAGAGCATAGAGGGAGTCGGAGGGATGGAGAAAGGAGTGCAGACATCCGAAGATTCAGGTAGGTGGGCCAAATAAAACAATGCTAAATCCACAATGTCCAATCATGTGAAGTACCATGTGTCCACATAGTGCAACAGAAACACATGTCCAGGAGAACGTCCACACACATCGGCCTGATAGCGCACTTTAAAACTCACAATAAATACATAAATAATTAAAAACCCCTAAAACACCCACTACACGTGCAGCAGGCACACCCTAACTGCAGGCTGCCAAACAACTGCACCCTCACTCCACACACAAATGAAAGCACCTCCAAGGCCCCGACCCAAATCACCCTCAGGCACCACCCCAATGCATGTGATACAATGCCATTCCAATACCCACAGACCCATTAATAACCCTCGCCCTCCTTTACTCCACCACAGGGTCCGATCCAAACGACGAGCATCAGGACACCCCTACCAGCACACCTGCAAAGAGGGCCAAGACCAACGGCCAAAGACCCTCTACCTCAGCTGCACGCATCAAGACACGGCAGCAGCACAAATCAGGTGGCAGCACAGAGGAGGGAACATCAACAGGCACCCCAGCAGCCAGCATGCCCACAACACCACCACCACAGGTCCCCCCAATGGATGCCACAGAAGGCACTGCCTCTGGTGGCAGCAGCACCATAGGTGACACCCCATTGATGGCAGCATGCTCCGACACAGAAGACGGGGATGTCGAAGTCAGATCCATCCATGACCTGTCCCAATCCCCCTGTCTGTCCCATCCCGTACAACATGAGGATACCACGCAGGGGCACCCACAAGACGACGACTGGCCATCCCCCACAAGCCCTGTGGCAAGGCAACATGAGGTCAACAGCCCCTCTGTGACACCCCCGCAAATGGCCATGGCCCAGCAGAGGCAACAGTCCCTCGACCAGTTAATCGTGCAACAGCAGCAACTGGCCACGCTCCTCAAGGACCATGCCGATGAATGTGGGGGCACTAAGGCAGACATAGAAACATCAACTGAGACACTTAGGGCAGAAATGGAGAGAAGTACAGAGACACTAAGGGCACAAATGGAGAGTAGCACCGAGAGCCTGAGAGTCCAAATGGAGAGTAGCACCGAGAGCCTGAGAGTCCAAATGGAGAGTGGCACCGAGAGCCTGAGAGTCCAAATGGAGAGAAGCACCGAGAGCCTGAGGGGGGAACTGCATGCGACGTCCAAAGACGTATGTGCCGAACTTGCCGCAGTGCGCCGTGTGCTCACTGAGCTCTCACAAACACTTAGGGACATGCATGGACGTGAGCAGGCAGAGACATCATCCGTTGCAAGTTTCGTCCAGGGCAGCCCCCAACGTAGATCTGGGAGGAACCTGCGCTCCACAGGCAGGGGTGCCCCTGATACCCGCAGAGGGGGCTTGCAATAGCGACAGCCCACTGACAATGAGCATCTTTGGACACTGGTGTTCGGGGGGGAGGTAGGAGGGTGGAGGGGGTGTGTTGGGCTCACTTGGGTGGCGGGTCGATAGGGTGTTCAATATGATATCACATATGCCATAAACAGTGCACGATCAACCAATGAGATGTGTGGACAATGATCTTTGTGTACTAGGCCATCATAGGCGTACAGTCCATATTGTGCATGTACCAGACACACACAGTGCCACGAGTACCGTGTCCATGTATCAGCCACCAGGCGTGAGTGCTAGAAGCATGCATCAATGAGATGCTGACGAATGTCACGGCCCTCCGGTGCCTCGCAGACTCCTTGAGGTGCTGCCACATCCCCACCCTCATCATGACCATCATCAGGTGCTTGCAGTTCTGCGTCAGGGGGCATGGGCACATTTCCACGTACGCACATGTTGTGGAGCATGACACATGCCATCACCATCTTTGCAACCTTCTCATGGCGGTACAGGAGTGCCCCGCCAGACCTGCTGAGGCAGCGGAAACGAGTCTTCAGTAGGCCGAATGCCTGTTCTATGACTACACGGGTACGTGAGTGGGCATGGTTGTAGTCCTCCTCATGCTGGTCCCGTGGGTTCCGGACTGGTGTGAGGAGCCATCTCTTCAGTGGATATCCAGCATCACCTGTATGTGGACGATAAACGTATGATGTGGAATGCCATTGCTACGTATGCACACCCCCCCCCCTTCCTGCCAGGTCATTGCCGAATCACATACCCCACATTATCATGCATGTAATGAGACTCACCGAGTAGCCAGGATCTGTTCCCTGCATGTCGCTCCATGTAGCGTGGTATTGTAGAGTTCCTCAAGACCATAGAATCATGGGTTGATCCAGGGAATCGGGCACAACAATGTGTAATGATCCTGTTGGAGTCACACACCATTTGTACATTCAGGGAATGAAATTGTTTTCGGTTGCGGTACTGGGCCTCCATGGCATGTGGGACGACCAATTCCACATGGGTGCAGTCGATGGCACCAATGCAACCCGGTATGCCGGCAAGTGCATGGAATCCCACTTTTGTGTTGGTAATTTCCTGCTCCGAGCGTGGTAGGGAGATGTAGTCGTCTGCGTGCTGCAGGAGGGCATCGAGCACTTGCAATAGTGTCCGTGAGAACAGTGGCTGAGAAATGCCATGCAATTGTCCGACTGTGTGCTGGTAGGTGCCTGTGGCCAGGAAGTGTAGTACAGACACCACCTTCAGTAGGGGTGGGATGGCGGTTGGGCTATCTATCATGCTGACAAGGTCAGCCTGTGTCATGTCCACAATGGCGGCTATGGTGTCCCGGTCCAAACGGTAGAGGGTGTGGATCTGCTCATCAGTGAGGTTGAACGGATGTGCTCGGAGGCGTGGGATTGCGGGCTGCCTGCGTGGTGGTAGTGGCTGTGCTGGCGGCCCTTGCTGGCCCTGCCTTGGCCTCCTCCTCCTCCTGCGTCCCCTCCGTGCGGCCGGTTGTAGTTGGTGTTCGTCTTCTTCTTGGAGTTGGAGTACTTGCAGTGCTATCAGGTCCCCCAGGGCCAACATCGCGAGTCCTGCCGGTAGCATTTCGGAGTGGGTGTGGTTGTGGGAGGAGACTGGGTGTGCAATGTATGTGTTTTCAGGCTGTATGGCCTCCACCTGTGGTGATTCATTCCACCTGTGCAAGCTGCTCTCCCCTTTGGCCGAGCACGTCCCGCACACGACGCTGCAATTCGAGTAATGGCATCTTGCTATTGCAATCATGTATTTGTACCCGATGGCCGTGTAACATTTGTTGATATGTACATTCGGCTATGGTCCCATTGTTTCACATACAATCTTTGCAGTCGCGAACAGACTTGTGAAGGGTCAGTGGAACGTAGTACTCGAGTAACGGTGGGCCCTCATGCATCACTGTACCGAGTTGCACCGACGGGCGGGGCGTCCCATTTGTGGGTGAAGGCAGTTGCCATTTTCACACACAGCCGCACTAGATGGATTAATTTGTGATTTCAAACGGCCACAGATGCCTTTTCGACGTGATGTTGCAAATGAGGAATTCGAAGGGCGGCGCTTTCGGTTTTCAGCTAGCGGCGAGGAGATGCCCACAGGTCTGACTGCAAATATAACGTTCTATTGTTCAATGTCCTTGAGACAGGGGCCATGGCGAGGATGCAATGATTGATATGAATAGTTTGGGATGCGCAATAGCGACGTGGGCGATGAGGCCGGACGTTCCCAAATACATGTTACTTCACAACACTGGAATTACGGGCTGGGGCACTGTGGATTTTGCAGGCTGCATAACGCACACTCAATGGATATTTCTAATGTTATGTGAGTAAATATTCAGGCGTATTTATACCGGGATGAGGGAATGATGAATGGATGCATGGGCAGATGATTTGACACAGAGTTTGCCATGTACAGGGCTTCTTGGAATCTATCCGCCTCCCCTGCGCTATGTGATGCAGGGCTGCCATAGTGGGACCATCGTCTATCTGGCCTTGTTGAGCCCTCCCTGTCTCGACGCGCCTTCAGACACTTGTGTCCATGCACGTTAACATTCCCATCTGATGGATTCTGTTTTGACAGACGCATGCACAGGTGCACTCGTTTGTGATGGTGTTTACACCTCGATATAGATGGTTATGAGTCGCAAGTGGTTTTGGGGTGGTGATGATCCTTTGGAGTGGGCTAGCATGCATATGGCTGTGGATTTAGTGTGATCATTGAAGTCAGTTGTTCGAATGTAGTTCTGATGGCCATTCTGTTCTTTTTCTTTTCTTTTGGTTGACAGGTATCTCCTCCCCTTTTGCCACTGCCATCTGTATGCCACTCCTGCAGATGGCTTTTACTCCCGACACCTACTGCTTCGTGTTAATCAGTGGAGCAGTATTACGATCTTATGGGACGATCGCCAATGGGCCACATGCCCTTACGCAGTACTAGTGGCTCGGAGCAACATTTCGGCCTTTCAGCTGGACTAGTGCCTCCCCATTGGGACGGCCCTGCGGTTCTGTGCGCTTCCATGTTGCCTTTTCGTATGTGAATGTGGCTCTGTGTACCATGATGGAACAGGGCGTCACACAAGTAGTAGCTGGTCATTTCTTGCGGATGCAGCCCACAATGGTGATATGTGTTTTGGAGTTCATGGCCTAATGGCTGTATGGGCTTGGTGATTTTGTTGTGCATTAAATTTCTATTCTGATATGGGCCGTGTAGCGTTCTTCTTTGCGAGTGATGTGGCATATTCCTATTTGGGGAGCGATGTATTGTGAGGAGATCTGCATTGGGTTCCAGCTTCGGAGTTTAGTTGCGTGGTACTGTGCTGGGCGCGTTTGCCTACGAAGCCCAGTGAGGTCAGGGATGGGGGCTGCCAATATGACTGTTTGAATGTTGTCATGCTCAGGGGCGGGGAATTGGGTTTTGTGTAACAGATGCCGGTCAGCCAGGTGGACTGGTGGAATGATGTGATTTTCGGAATATTGCTGGTCACAGGTGCCTGTGTTTGCGTGCGTTTCGGGAGGGGGGACTGTGGTCATGTCCATTGGAATGGCTTCTGTATTCGTGCCATCTGTGCCCTGCAGCTCCCATTGGCCCCTCTTGTGAATCTTTTGTTCGTTGGCATGCATGGGTGACTTGTACATTTCACTGGTTGCATTGTGACTTCATTGCACCTACGGGGAGTTGTACTTTGTGGGCAGGGAGCGGTGTACAGGCACTCAGTGGGGCCGTTTACGGTTGATTCGCGATGCCGTACTTCTCACCATGGCGGAATGGTACTTTCCGCCATGCTTGATGGCGTTAGGTACATGTCCGCTAGGGTCGGAATTCGCGTACCCTTGCGCCATGGTGGTATTTACGGTTTGGCATGGCGCGCGCGCGCGTACTTGGTGCAGTTAGCGTTGGCGTTCACTACGGTGTCGCTAATGGCTTCGTACTTTGCGGTGACGAGTCATAGTCGCACCGAGCGCTATTCGATGGCGGTATTGCATTTCCGCCATCGTTTTTCGATTTCCGCCAGGGTCGTAATGAGGCCCATTGTGTTTCTTCTCAAAGAGGGGCTCCTATGGACTATTTTCTGAAGGTTAGAAATCAGCTTTAGCCACCAAGATTATTAGGAACAGCTGATGCTTTTTTCAAGTGTGTAGGGACTCCATCCATCCTAAAGGAAGCGTGGAGATCTGGTCTGTGGTGTGAGGTCATGAGTGAGTATGTTGTAAGTGTTGAATGTATTGAATATCGTGTGCGGAGTGTTCCCCTGGTGTCAGTTGGAGTTAGCCTGGGTGGTGGGCAAATGGGGAGGGGGTTCCGCTATGTCCCCATTGAGTCTCCTACTTCTGTACAGCTGACTTATCATACTAGAAGACCTACTTGGAACCCACTATCTCGGTGGGAGTAGATCATCCAGACCTGTGATAGGATTGTCAGTGATCCAAGTGTGTGTCAGTCCCCTCAACAGCCATCCGTATAAGGCAATCATATCACGCGTATACGGGACATGTGTGTTTGTTGAATGTTTATTTGACCTTGATGCGGTGGGTGTTTGCAGGCATTTGTGTGGGAATCCAGAGATGCCCAGCTTGCAAACTCTCTGATCTTTGAGGGGCATCATTAGCTTTGTGCCAGCCTTGCCTGGTAAGTGGTGATCATGGGACTATCTTCTACAGCGTATGAGGGGTTTGGATAGCACCATCGGTGGATCATACTTTTTGCTGTTTATTGCTTGAATTATTTTAAGCCTATCACGCAGTTTTATGAACTTCATCAAATTCCTGTTGCTCCTCAGAGTAATAATTGTGCTATAATCATATGAATCTTTGCAATTCTATCTAGATGTGAAGCATGCTAATCTCCACAATTCTACCTAGATGGGATGCATGCTAATCACCACAATTCTATCTAGATGTGAAGCATGCTAATCTCCACCATTCTATCTAGTTGTGATGCATGCTAATCTCCACAATTCTATCTAGATGTGAAGCATGCTAATCTCCACCATTCTATCTAGTTGTGATGCATGCTAATCTCCACAATTCTACCTAGATGGGATGCATGCTAATCACCACAATTCTCTCTAGATGTGACGCATGCTAATCTCCACAATTCTACCTAGATGTAACGCATGCTAATTTACACAATTCTACCTAGATGTAACGCATGCTAATTTCCACAATTCTAACGCATGCTAATCTCCACAATTCTACCTAGATGTGATGCATGTTAATCTCCACAATTCTACCTAGATGGGATTCATGTAATCACCACAATTCTCTCTAGATGTGACGCATGCTAATCTCCACAATTCTATCTAGATGTGATGCATGCTAATCTCCACAATTCTATTTACATGTGACACATGCTAATCTCCACATTTCTATCCCTTTTAACCTGCCCAAAATGCACAAACTGAGGCTGACTAACACAATTGGCTTAGTGCAAAGTCTGGTCTCCCTACATATCGAGGCCAGATTCAAAAGGCTGCCTTATACAAGTAAGTTGCATGTGGACTATGGCTGATAGGCATAAATAGGCTGAATGCCAGGGGAAGTAGAATACTAGGTAATGAGGTGATGCGAGAGGTGGGGTAGTTAAATGGAATACAGTAATGGCTGTACCTAATAATAATAATAATTTAGCATTTATATAGCGCTACAAACCCTCAGGCATTTGAGAACTGCTTATTATTACCCACGGTGTGGAGTGCTCATTTATTGACCTCGGAAGGATGAAAGGCAGAGTTTGGCCATGACGGGATTTGAACTTGCGTCAGCAGGATCTGCACAGAAGCCAAAGTGAGCACTCTACTCACTGTGCTATTGGACCGGCACACTTCCCTTATCAGTCACTGTTGGTTGACGGCTGCAGGCTTCCCAGGCAAACACGGGCAATTATAGACTAGGGGTGCTTCCTCGGGAGCTGCCCTTTGACTCGAGGCCTTAGCCAAGGGCTGTCTCGGAAAGGCTACCCTGGATAGTCGATATAAATGGCTCACTTAGCTAATCTGGTGGGGTGGGGACTGAAGACTTGGGACAAGCCGCTGAATTTCAGAGAGGCACTATAAAAAGTGAAAAAGGCTTCAAAGAAGGGGTCACGGCAGCACAAAAGGGCTTAATAAATGCACACCTGCAACACACCAGCGAAAGGGGAAGGCGTTCCTGGTTTTTCCTTGATGTAGTGAGTTTGGAGCAGTCAATCAGGTGGTGGTGGGGTGGGGAAGGCGACTGAGGATCGGGACATGCTGCTGAACATGGAATAGGGCAGGGAGGGTCAGGTTAAGAGGTTGGAGAAATGGATTTCAGAGAGGCACTAGAAAACGTTAAACATGCCTTAAAAAGGGGTCTGGGCAGCACAAAAGGGCTTAACAAATGCTCACTTGCAACACATGAGTGGAAATGAGTCTTAAAACGAATTCCAGAGCGGGTGTTGAGCCGGTGGAGGGAGCAAAGAATTGCTGTGACCTGGCACTGTTTACAGGTATTGGCAACCAATCAGGCTGCAGCATTCTGGATTCATTGCAGAAAATGGATATTGTAGAAGCTGATACTCATCCATTTTGTTCCAAGACTTTAGGTCCGTATCCGAGAAAATCTGGTATTCAAGTGTTAGGGGCATCTGAAAGTTATGATATAGATCTGCAATTATGGGTTCTGGAGTAGCCTTTCACTTACACACCTCCTCCTTATGAGGTTAATCTAAGTTTGAGTAGCATTTTAGTGGAACACTGTGGAGAGCCTGTCAGGCTGCCCAGGCTTCCCATGGTAGCCCCTCTACTCTACTCCAACTGTCCTTCATCTTTAGTGCCATCTCCCAGAGACACACTGCCCCCCGCCTTCTGGACAATGGCCTGGAATGCATCCATCATCAGCAGCCTGAAGCCACATGTGATCATGGCCTCTCAAGCCACACGGGATCATGGCCTTTGTAGCCACATGTGATCATGGCTTCTGAAGCCAATGTGATCATGACCTCCTGGTCTCTGAAACCACATGTGATCATGGCCTCTGAAGCCACATGCGATCATGGCCTCTGAAGTCACATATGATCATGGCCTCTGAAGCCACATGTGATCATGGCATCTGAAGCCAATGTAATCATGGTATCTAAGGCCACATGTAATCATGCCCTCTGAGGGCACGTGTGATCATGGTCTCTGAAGCAACATGTGATCAGGGCCTCTGAAGCCACGTGTGATCATGCCCCCTGAAGCAACATGTGACCATGCCCTTTCAAGCCACATGTGAATATGGCCTCTGAAGCATCACGTGATCATGGCCTCTGAAGCCAGATCTGATCATGGTCTCTGAGGGCACACGTGATCATGGTCTCTGAAGCCACATGTGATCATGGTCTCAGAGGTCACATGCGATCTTAGCCTCTGAAGCCACATGTGATCATGTCCTCTGAATGTAACATGTGATCATGGTCTCTGAGGCCACATGCGATCATGGTCTCTGAGACCACATGTGATCACGTCCCCTGAATGTAACATGTGATCATGGTCTCTGAGGCCACATGTGATCATGGTCTCTGAATCAACATGTGATCATCGTCTCGGAGGCCACATGCGATCATGGTCTCTGAGGCCACATGTGATCATGGTATTTGAGGCCATGCATGATCTTAGCCTATGAAGCCACATGTGATCATGGTCTCTGAAGCAACACGTGATCATAGCCTCTGAAGCCAGATCTGATCACGGTCTCTGAGGGCACATGTGATCATGGTCTCTGAAGCCACATTTGGTCATGGTCTCAGAGGTCACATGCAATCTTAGCCTCTGAAGCCACATGTGATCATGTCCTCTGAATGTAACATGTGATCACGGTCTCTGAGGCCACATGTGATCATGGTCTCTGAGGCCACATGTGATCATGGTATTTGAGGCCATGCATGATCTTAGCCTCTGAAGCCACATGTGATCATGGCCTCTGAAGCCACATGTGATCATGGCCTCTGAAGCCACATGTGATCATGGTCTCTGAGTCCACATGTGATCATGGATTCTGAAGGAACATGTGATCGTGCTCTCTGAAGCCCCATGTGATCATTGACTCTGAAGTCAGATCTGATTATGGTCTCTGAGGGCACGTGATCATGGTCTCTAAAGCCACACGCGATCGTGGTCTCTGAATCAACATGTGATCATCGTCTCGGAGGCCACATGTGATCATGGATTCTGAAGCCACATGTGATCATGGCCTCTAAAGTCACATGTTTTCATGGTCTCTGAGGCCACATGTGACCATAGCTTTCATGAATCATTAAAGCGTTCAGAAGCCCGTCCTCATCAGAAGGCACAAGGAGGGGACCATTTAAGAGTTACTTTCATGGTAAGAGTGCCAACTTAGGGGATGGATAAGGAGGCCCGGGAGAAAAACATGGCCGACATGCATGTCAATTTGTTTCATCCTAAACTCCATAAAGGGACTATGTCAGAGTCCCGAGCATTGGCCTTGGACCACCGTGAAGGAAATACCAAAAGCCCAGGGGATTCCTCCTGCACCCTCCTACGCTGATGGCCCCACTGCTCTGGGTTCCAGAGGGAGCAACAGGAGTCAGACCTTGCATGTACTGCACGATTACCCTAAAGGAAAGCGCCTTCCTGGAGGATTCCTTTACTGCCCGTACATGGCACACTTTACCCATGAAGGGTCTCTAGCCAGGTCACTCAGGATAGAATGTTGCTGCAAATCACTGTGAAGAATGGATCAGCATTAGCTCCCTGGTAGGAGTGCTCAGCCAATCAGGTGTGAGAGAATTCTGGCTGTATTCACTGACCCAAGCCTGCGTTCTCTTGCATGCCTATTGTGAACCCCACTAAATCGCCCCACTCGCCAACCACCTTCCGCCAAAGCAAATACTCACTGCTGCCCTGCATCGCTGGCCTCCGCCCTCAGATTGCCAGGCTCTCTTTTCCCTTGCATGCCATCAGGCCACCATAGAAAGTGAAAAGGGGCTCCATACAAAGTGCCTTTCACTTCTCCCATGGCGGCCATCTTACCTGAGGCAATGTTTCCCTTTGATGGGATGCGACGCATGATGCTCTACTTTGCAGCAAAGGCAAACTTTAAAAATAGGCGCCATTAGCACCCGCGTCATGTACTCATGGGTTCTAATCATGATAGAAACTCGGCTGCTGGGCTGACCTTTCCAGTAACGGCCCTGCCGTCCGCATTAAGGGACCTTTACTTCACTTCAGTCCTTAACTTGACAGTGGGCCATTAACAGCGGTGTTGGCCCACCAGCCCGGTTAATATCACACTATCACTCACCGATCTTCAAAGAAGACTATCCACCTCACCTTATGAAAGAGGTTTTGATACTAAAAAATCTGTAGATACTTGGCTTAAACCAGACATGTAAACACTTGAGTAAGCCCTACGGCTCCGGTCAAGACAACAGAACGTTGTGTTTCCTGTGGTTGACGTTATTGTGCCGTCGAATTGGTAACTCCTGGTCCCGTCAACTGTTGAACTATTGAAAGGATGGTTTAGAAGACACAGAAAACCCCAGAAATACAATTATTGCTGCACTGGCCCTTTATGAACTTTTCAAAAGGGTTGTCATCCCCTCACCACCGAACAGCCTCTCGATAGGTTCCTCTTCAACATCTCTGGAAAACCCTGAGGAGCCCGCCTGAGATGGCCTGAGGTGAACATCTCTAGAGCCAGAGACCTACCAATGGAGGCCACACTGTCAAGGGATGTTCCCATAGTCAGATTAGACACCTCAAGGCCATCAAAGACTACAGTCTCGGGAGGATAGCTCAGGGCCAACGTGCTCGCCTTGGAAGCAAGACAACACAGAGCACCATAGGTTCAAACCCCAGGTCCGCGCTTAGAAACCTCTGGGTATTAGGCGCATTATAAATAACATATCACATGATATCATATATGGTTGAAGGAACATTCCTAGAGCTTTGGAACGCTCTACTCCTGAATTCATGTGTTCACCCCCAAAGGTACTTCTTTCGAAAGACACTTACTCACCTACTTCAATTAATCACAAAAGTAATCTTCTTATCACTTTCTTCGCATCCATTTCACGGCTTTCATCAAACGGCGGCCTGTCCGGGAACAGCGCATGTGTTTCCTGTACATAGAGGAAGGGGGCTGATCATGGCAGTGGCACGGCCTGTCAGGCAAGGGTACGGGTGTGTCTATGCATATGTGTGTGTTCGTGGGGGTTGCCTGTCTGTGTGTATGAATGTCAGAAATGGGAAGGCAGGTGGGGGGTGGTGGGAGTAGCAGGGGGGCCGCCCACTGAGCAAACGACTGGGCCTGGTGGGAGGAGGGCGGGGAGGGAAAGGGAGTTGCAGAGTTGTGTCTCCTGCATTGGGAAGGGGGCGGTCGCTGGAAGGGAATGATGTTTCCCCGCAGCGCCGGAACCGGGTTCGGGGAACCGGGTTTCGGTAAACTGTGCCTATGGGTAAACCTCATCGATCCAGTCTCGTTTGCAGTTCCTTTAGTGCCTAGAGGCAAGTTAGTTTGCTATGCTATCCCACCTGCTGCAATAAAAATCACCAAACAAATTAGGAAGGAACTTCTATGCCTTGCCCATCTGTGCCATCTCCCGGGCATCATGGGGGCACCTCACCCAAGTGGGTGTGGATTTGGAGGTCCACATGCTCACACTGAACAGAGAAAAGGGTTCCCTACCAGACAGACCGTCCATGGTTCACACATATTCACGCCTAGTGAGGCGGGGAATTGGGAAAGGCGCTATGATTCGAGGTGTCATTTAAGGCCTGTCTGACTAGTTCTCTGTGGTGGCGGGTCCCTCGAAAACCTTCTAGAGTGAAGGTCTGATCTTTACAGCATATAGGCTACGCGGAACCCCAACTTCCATTTCCATGGCAACCCTGACGCTCCCCCACTGCTGCTGTGAACGAAGCAGTCCCGCCAGATTTTTATTTTCTATTGCTATTTGCATCTGAAGGATTTGCCTCGGGGTGTTAATAGCAATAATCCTGAGTTCTGCAGGCTTCACTGGCCCGGTAACGGCACCCGGGCCCGGCGTTAAGGCCCTCGCCTCACTTGGGGCTGTAACTTGGGCCCCAGGCCTTTACCGGCTGGTGAAGCCCAAAGCACGTGGGATTATTGATTAATGAAAGCATGCGGTGGGACTCAAATGTGAATTCAAGGGATTGCTTGATGGTGTCTTCCATAGTCTCTATTAGCGACAGAATCCCTCTAAGCAGGTGGCGCAATATGGTGAACTGTTATCAGCTAACATGACACAAATTCAACAGGTGTTTTTTGCTCCAAGAACAAAAAGAAATTCTGAAAAATCTATTTAGGCATCTGGATGCTGAGGTGCTCTCTCGAGTCTTCCTCAGCTGCGCGTTAGAGAAAAAATGCGGCAGGACGCGTGGAAGCGAATTTGGCGAATTGGGGCTGGCAGAAGAAACACTTCAACGTATATTTGAAGTTGTGTTGCAATCAACAATCGCGCATTGATGCACATAAATATGTGAACGCCTAGATTAATAATCCTCTATATAATTTGAAATGTCCAAATGGGTGTATATGGTTTAATGTTAAAACACTCTAATGTTAGTGTGAATGTTGTGGCAAATGAAATGAACACTTAGTCCTGTGCACATTATGTACTCAGTGATTTGAGTCATCACAGACATATTTGTCAAATATAGTGATCTGTGGTCATATATATGTTACCAAAAGGCGCTTCAATTTTATGCAAAGCAGCCTGGAACTCTCATTGGTGTCATTTGCCTAATGCCCCTTTCTCATAGGGGTATTTTGAAAGAATAACATGGAAAATAATGTATATGGTTATTCTAGGTTTTGTTAATACGTGTTGGTCAGTGACAGAAGTGTAAAGTTGTTATTTTGACTATAACATATTTTGGAAGTGATTTTAACAAAGGAACATTGCAACATTTTAAAACGAGGCAGTTAAATAATTTAGTAAAATAAAACATTTTCCTTTTTATAGGCTTTTTTCTTTGAGATTACTACCCATTTTGTCTCTCAAAATGTCTTTCTTTCTTGGATTGTCTGTAAAAATAATTGCTTCCTAGAGTAGTGCGCCTATCTTAGATTTCCAATATGAAACACAGTTCAAATAGACATTCTCAAATTGGGTTTAACCAATATATATCCATTGCGCTCAGCCAACACGTGTTTCGACCACTGGTCATCATCGAGGCTTATAATTGCGCCTGATACATGCATACAAGATTTCCTAATCCTTATCTATTCTCAATTACTCCTTGTTCAATATAATAGTTTGCTATCCCCCTTGTTTTCTTGGGGGAAATCCAACATGCTTATGTTGTAAATCTGGGATTCCATTAAAAAAAAGCAGTCTGTGATGGAGTGTCCCGTCACAGAAACCTGACCGGACACCCCATGACAGAATCCTGACCGGAAACCCCATCACAGCATCCTGACCGGACACCCCATCACAGCATCCTGACCGGACACGCCATCACAGAATCCTGACCGGACACCCCATCACAGCATCCTGACCGAACACACATCACAGAATTCTGACCGGACACCCCAACACAGCATCCTGACCGGACACACCCTCAAGGAATCCCGACCGGACATCCCATCATAGAATCCTGACCGTACACCCCTTGACAGCATCCTGACCGTAGACCCCATCACAGCATCCTGACCGGACACGCCATCAAAGAATCCTGACTGGACACCCCATCACAGAATCCTGACCGGACACCCCATCACAGAATCCTGACCGGACACCCTATCACAGCATCCTGACCGAACACACATCTCAGAATCCTGACCGGACACCCCATCACAGCATCCTGACCAAACACACATCACAGAATTCTGACCGGACACCCCAACACAGCATCCTGACCGGACACACCCTCACAGAATCCCGACCGGACATCCCATCATAGAATCCTGACCGTACACCCCATCACAGAATCCCAACCGGACACCCCATCACAGAATCCTGACCGGACACACCATCAGAGAATCCTGACCGGACACTCCATCACAGAATCCTGACCGGACACCCCATAACAGAATCCTGACCAGACACGCCATCACAGAATCCTGGCTGGACACCCCATGACAGCATCCTGACTGGACACCCCATCACAGAATCCTGACCGGACACCCCATCACAGAATCCTGACCGGACACCCCATGATAGCATCCTGACCGGACACGCCATCACAGAATCCTGACTGGACACGCCATCACAGAATCCTGACTGGACACCCCAACACAGCATCCTGACCGGACACGCCATCACAGAATCCTGACTGGACACCCCATCCTAGAATCCTGACCGTACACCCCTTGCCAGCATCCTGACCAGACATGTCATCACAGAATCCTGACCGGACACGCCATCACAGAATCCTGACCGGACACGCCATCACAGAATCCTGACCGGACACCCCATCACAGAATCTTGACCAGACACGCCATCACAGAATCTTGACCAGACACGCCATCACAGAATCCTGACTGGACACCCCATGACAGCATCCTGACTGGACACGCCATCACAGAATCCTGACCGGACAGCCCATGACAGCATCCTGACCGGACACGCCATCACAGAATCCTGACTGGACACCCCATCCTAGAATCCTGACCGTACACCCCTTGCCAGCATCCTGACCAGACATGTCATCACAGAATCCTGACCGGACACGCCATCACAGAATCCTGACCGGACACCCCATCACAGAATCTTGACCAGACACGCCATCACAGAATCTTGACCAGACACGCCATCACAGAATCCTGACTGGACACCCCATGACAGCATCCTGACTGGACACGCCATCACAGAATCCTGACCGGACAGCCCATGACAGCATCCTGACCGGACACGCCATCACAGAATCCTGACCGGACACGCCATCACAGAATCCTGACCGGACACGCCATCACAGAATCCTGACTGGACACCCCATGACAGCATCCTGACTGGACACCCCATGACAGCATCCTGACTGGACACCCCATCACAGAATCCTGACCGGACACCCCATGACAGCATCCTGACCGGACACCCCATCACAGAATCCTAACTGGACACCCCATGACAGCATCCTGACCGGACACCCCATCACAGAATCCTAACTGGACACCCCATGACAGACTGCTTTTTTTTAATGGAATGAATCCTATTTAAAGATGCTGAGAATGTCTAATTGAACTCTGTTACATATTGGAAATCTAAGATAAGTGCAATACTTTAGGCAATTATTTTTACAGTTTAACTTTGACGAGACAGGGGGCTAATTATTTGCAACCAGGAGTTTTCAGCTACCGAGTTGCTATCAATAATACAGTGTATTAAATTGTACATTCTTAAGTGCACCAGCAACCCAGTTACCCATAAGCCTGTCTATGACTTTCCTGGATTGTGTCCCACTCAGATGAAAGCACTGTTTTTCTATGAGCACTAAGGTAATGTTTAATTGACTAATTGAGAGACACACAAAGGGATGAGAATAGGAGAGAGAGAGAAGCACACAGATCAGGAAGGGGAGTGAGAGAATGAGAGGGAAAGGGATAGAGGGAGGGGGAGTGGCAGACATGGAGCGAGGGAAAAGGATTGAAAACCAAACCATACAGACATAGAGAGCAGGTGTGTACCTGACTGCACTGACACCAGGGCTGGACTGCCCCACCAGGACACCGAGACATCCCCCGGAAGGCCTCTGGTCGCAGGGCCTCTTTGGCACAGATGGATAAAGCGTGCTTCGCGTGGGATTCCGCCTGGGTGGTTTGCTTTGAATTGGCTGCCGCCGGCTACCACCACTGACTGAGGCAGGCGTAGCACATTTCTTGACGGGACATCTGTCACAGATACCTACTCTCAATACTGTGCATGCATGCACGGTATTGGTTTATAGTCTTTGCTTTGAAAGAAATGCATAAAAAGACAAATCCATGGAATGGAAACCCATCGAAATGCTATCTTTTCCATGTAAAAGCACATTTCCATCAAAACTTGTCCATCGAAACTAGGGATGGACAGGTTTCAATGGATATGTGCTTTTAAATGTAAAACATAGCATTTTGATGCTTTTATTTCCCACATTAAAACGTTACATGGAGCTGTCCAGTGCTGAAATTTCGGCTCTGGCCAGCTCCTTGTAACGTTTTAATGTTTATTGTATATTGGAGGGTTCCCCCCAACCCCCAAGCCCCACGCCCACCCCTCTTAACCCTAACCCAATCATAACCCTAACTCTAAGCCCCCTAACTCTAACCCTTGCCCAAACTCTAAGCCCAACCCTAACCCTAACCCTAAAGATAACCCTAACTTTAAGCCCCCTAACTCTAAGCCCAACCCTAGCCCTAGCCCTAACACTAACCCTAACCCAACCCCAACCCTAACCCTAACCCTAACCCAACCCTAACCCTAACCCAACCATAACCCTAACTCTAAGCCCAACCCTAGCCCTAACCCTAACCCTGATTACCATCAAAATCCATCGAATTTTATTCAATGAAAATGCATTTCAATGGAATGGATTTTCGATTAATAAAATTCGATGGAAATGACTTCGATGCATTTGTTTTCGATGTAAAGTCTAGATACCCACGGGTTTGCAGTTGCATCTACGGGGCAGCACATTGTGCAGGGCAGGCTGCAGCAGCCGGGCCCGGGCATCTAAGTGCGGGCGAAGAGTTTGGTGTGTGGACGGAGCCACTTCCAGGGCAGGGCGGTGAGGCCTTCGGCTCGCATGTGATGTGACTGTCGAAGGTAAGCAGATTTCATTACTGTGGTGATTGAACGCGAGATGTGAGGAACTTTTGATTTCATTTGAACTGTGTCACTCACTGCTCTTACCCGGATGATCCCGCGAGTGGTGCTCTTTTGGGGGGCACCCTAGTACACGCGTGACAGACAAATAGACACATCTGCATCTTCTAACCACATAACCTGCGAGCTCCCCCAGTGCCGCCCGGCCCTGCGGGGGCCTACACACCTGCACGATGGCTGTTTGAGGGCAGAAGCACCCTCCTCTTGTGGTGGAGTGCTGGCTCCTGGCATCTCAGGCGCTATAAAAGGTAAAGCAGTCATGTGTGATGCTTGGCTCTCTTTATTCCCACTCTCGGCTCCCTTTGCAGTCACCTTACACCATGGCTGTGCTGGAAGGCTGCCTGCTACACACAGGCTGCGCTGGATAACTGCCTGCTACTCCCACAGGCTGCGCTGGATAACTGCCTGCTACTCCCACAGGCTGCGCTGGATAACTGCCTACTACTCCCACAGGCTGCGCTGAATGACTGCCTGCTACTCCCACAGGCGCGCTGGATAGCTGCCTGCTACACACAGGCTATGCTGGATAACTGCTACACACAGGCTGCGCTGGATAACTGCCTGCTACTCCCACAGGCTGCGCTGGATAGCTGCCTGCTACTCCCACAGGCCACGCTGGATAGCTGCCTGCTACACACAGGCTATGCTGGATAACTGCTACACACAGGCTGCGCTGGATAACTGCCTGCTACTCCCACAGGCCGCGCTGGATAGCTGCCTGCTACACACAGGCTGTGCTGGATAACTGCTCCACACAGGCCGTGCTGTATAACTGTCTCCTACTCCCACAGGCTGCGCTGGATAACTGCCTTCTACACATAGGCCGGGCTGGATAACTGCCTGCTACACCCAGGCTCTGCTGGATAACTGTCTGCTCCACACAGTCCGCGCTGGATAACTGTCTGCTACTCCCACAGGCCGTGCTGGATAACTGACTGCTGCACACAGGCTGCACTGGATAACTGCTCCACACAGGCCATGCTGGATAACGGTGTGCTATTCCCACAGGCTTCACTGGATAACTGCCTGCTCCACACAGGCCGCGCTGGGTAACTGCCTGTTCCACACAGGCCGTGCTGGATAACTGCCTGCTAAACACATGCCGCGCTGGATAACTGCCTGCTACACACAGGTTGCGCTGGATAACTGCCTGCTACACACAGGCTGCACTGGATAACTGCCTGCAACACACAGGCTGCGTTAGATAACTGCCTGTTTGACAGATCCTGAGCTGGATAACTGTCTGCTACACACAGGCTGTGCTGGATAACTGCCTGTTACACACAGGCTGCGCTGGATAATTGCCTGCTACACACATGCCGCGCTGGATAACTGCCTGCTACACACAGGCCGTGCTGGATAACTGCCTGCTCCACACAGTTCGTGTTGGACAGTTCTGCCTGTTGCACAGCTCCTGCGACCACACAGCCTGAAGGCGCAGCCCTGCGCTGGATACCTGCCTGCGCTGAGTATAGCTGCCGGCTGCAGCACTGACGTGATGATGGAAGTGAAGGCTCGGACCCTCCTCTCCTGCGCCTGCTCCTCTCTGACCCTGTGGCTGCTGCCGGCTGCTATTCTGCTCGCCCTGACCCCGAGTGCGAGTGCAGAGGGGTCGGATGACCACGGGGGGGGGGGCACAATCCGCATTGCGAGCATCGGGGTGAGCGCTGCCTTTGTGCACCCCTGTTGGTGGTGCGCGGTGCTGTGCCCTTTCTGTCTGCTGCCCTTTCCTCACCTCTCAGATTCGTGTCTAGTCATTTAGACGTTAGTGTTGGACCCTGCCCTGGATAGATCACATTGAACCCAAACAGGTGTTGGCACTGCTTGCATAATACTTAAAAGGCCCCAAGACTGCTGGATGTGTGTAGAGAACCCCCCACACACACACCAGAGACTACTCCTCTCTTCAAACGTACACTACTCACACTCACTTCCTCGCCACTGCTTGGCATGGGAGAAGCAGCTCACTCAAGCACAGGCCATCTGGCTATTTCTGATCATGCTGCACCCATTTATTTAGTGATTGAGTTAACCACTCCTCCGCAAAGAGGTGCGGGGCAGTCCTCCTTTGGATATCTCGAAAGACCTGGTCCTGAAAGCAGGGCGGATATCAAAATTCACTGATCTTTTTCACAATTAATAAACCATTCATCGCCAGTGAGGCTACCATTTGGGACATTTTTTAAGTGGCCATCCAAAGTAAACCGATTCTGTTGGCTGCGGATGGAGGAGGGTGACCTCCTTGACAGAGTTGGGGCTTCAGAAGGAATCAGGCGTGGTCAAGGTGGGGTTTATAGTAAAGACCCCTGGCTAGTGTTAAGGTAACTACGTGCAGTCATGGGATAATTGGCCCTGCTCCATGTGAAAAGAGCCGAGAAAGCACAACTTATTATTTGCACACATTTGCACTCCTGCGGCCAAGCATCCATGCCTGATAGTACACGCCTACGGCTAAGCACATCCGGTCTAGTCCACACATAGCCTCCCAGACGGAAACATCTGACATACCTCAACACCTCTGCCACTAGCATACAGCGACCACCACCCGAAGAGAATTTGGTATAGCTGGCCACACATAGACTCTCTCAACAATAGCAAACTATCTCTAACGCCAACCAGTACCCACCCATGTGCCTGACCTCTCCTGGGCTGCTTGGTCGCGCCTTGCCAGCCACCCAAGTCATAGAATGGCAACATGCATACACGCATCTACTAAACTAAACCCCCTAGAACTTTCCAACCACTCCGACTACGGTCACCTAGGGCATGCAACCGAGGAAAAAAGTACATTGAGGCCACACAAATGGGGAAAGAGCCCTATATAAATATACAATACAATACAAACTAAGTTACATCTAAAGGTGAGGAGGGCTTACGATGAAGACCCCCGCCCAAGAGCATCTGAAATCCTTGTCTTGAAATGAAAGTAAACACTAGGCATTAGTACAGAGGTGCTAGTCACCCCCTTCCCCGTTCGCCGCGCGGCACGCGGCCCAGCCCCCTAAGCTGAGAGCTGCGATGTCATTACATTGAAAATGCTGTTTTTCCCCTACTTCTTCCTCTTCGTTTTTTTCCTCCTCCTGGACCCCGACAAACACTGTTTACTTAACTGACATTCTGGCAACATATGTCGGAAGGAATCCAATTCCATTCTGGAGGATAGCTCAGGGGCAACGTGCTCACCTTGGAAGCAAGAGGATGCGGAACGAAACAGGTCCGATCCCCGGGTCCGTGCTTAGAAACCTCTGGGTATTAAGCGTGTTATAAATAACCATATCATATCATTTTGCTCGTTGCCCTGGGTGACAGTGCAGCGCGGAGGGCCCCACCACTGAGGCTGAGCCCCTCAGCTCTTATCTGCAGCTTGAAGGCAAGACCAGATGCAGTTGCAAAAATGTGTAAACAAAACCTATCGCTGTGAAAAGCAGGCTTCCTACACGCTGGGCACACTACTGTTTTCCAAATGGGCATCTTACACTTTCAGCGAAGAAAAAAAGTCATTTGCAAACTCAAAAGCGCTTCTTACACTTGCATTCACTAGTTTTCCTTTGACATTTATTTCTTTTTGTCGCACTACCACACAAATGCTCTGTACATTTTGTGCCCCTTCCTTTTTTCAAAGGTTATATTTATAAAGATGTTATATGCTTATCAAACTGCTTAATCACAAATGAAGGCTTCTTTTGCACTGACAGCAGTTATTAGGACATTCAACTTGGGGGTTCATGGCAGCCAACTTTTGATTTTCACTACAGGTACAGAAATACCCCCACTTTTGCCATGAATATAATTAAGCGACCAGCCCAACCCACGCCCTGGCCCTAGACATTTTATAGCACTTGTTTTTTTTATATAACGAATTACACTAAGTCATCTCAACCTGCTGAGCTATCCTGGTAGCGTTCTACTGTAGAGCATGTCTATGAATTCCTTAATGTACTAAAACTCACTGCATTAACATACCAACGAGGACTGCTGTCATGGAAGTGATTTAAAGTGCAATTGATGTATAGTGTGGAGTTTGGAAAGAAGCAGCATGAAAGAAATGGCACCATTTTTTAAACTATTATTTTTAACATTTCCTTTGAGCAGAATTCAACTGCCAGCCTCCACCCCAACCCCCATCAGAACTCCGGCCCTCCTCCAAACTCTGCCCCCCCAGCCCTTGTGGGATCCCCCTTTAAATGTTTCGCAATTCCACCACTGCGCGCACATGCAGACTGTCGTTCATTCTCACAAGAGTGAAGTCTGCATCATGAGCAAAAGCGAAAGGCCCGTGGTGCACGGTGCCACTGAGCATGTTTGTAAATAAGCAACAATTGTATTCTGTGCATATGTGATGTGGCTGGGACCACCTTGCTGGCACCCAGGATACTTTCACAATCGCAGACTGCTGAGAATGTACTAGGGGTGCGGGACTAAACTCCAATGCTTTTAGCAATCCTACTCAAGATTCCAAGATCAATACTCAATACTCCAGGTCAATGCTCAAGGTTCCATACTCAAGGTTCCAAGATCAATACTCAAGATTCCAAGATCAATACTCAATACTCAAGATCAATGCTCAAGGTTCCATACTCAAGGTTCCAAGATCAATACCCAAGATTCCAAGATCAATACTCACGCTTCCAAGATCAATACTCAAGGTTCCAAGATCAATACTCAATGTTCCATACTCAAGGTTCCAAGATCAATACTCAAGATTCCAAGATCAATACTCAAGATTCTAAGATAAATACTCAAGGTTCCAAGATCAATACTCAAAGTTCCAAGATCAATACTCAAGATTCTGGGATCAATGGTCAAGGTTCCAAGATCAATACTCAATACTCA
Source organism: Ambystoma mexicanum (assembly GCF_040938575.1). Lineage (NCBI taxonomy): Eukaryota > Metazoa > Chordata > Amphibia > Caudata > Ambystomatidae > Ambystoma > Ambystoma mexicanum. Next base: position 1,630,959,303 of record NC_090932.1, read on the forward strand.
AGGTTCCAAGATCAATACTCAAGGTTCCATACTCAAGGTTCCAAGATCAATACTCAAGATTCCAAGATCAGTACTCAAGATTCTAAGATAAATACTCAAGGTTCCAAGATCAATACTCAAAGTTCCAAGATCAATACTCAAGATTCCGGGATCAATGGTCAAGGTTCCAAGATCAATACTCAATACTCAAGGTTCCAAGATCAATACTCAAGGTTCCATACTCCAGGTTCCAAGATCAATTCTCAAAGTTCCAAGATCAATACTCAAGATTCCAAGATCAATACTCAAGGTTCCAAGATCAATACTCAAGATTCCAAGATAAATACTCAAGATTCCAAGATTAATACTCAAGTTTCCATACTCAAGGTTACAAGATCAATACTCAAGGTTCCAAGATCAATACTCAAGATTCCGGGATCAATGGTCAAGGTTCCAAGATCAATACTCAAGGTTCCATACTCATGGATCCAAGATCAATACTCAAGGTTCCAAGATCAATACTCAAGATTCTGAGATCAATGCTCAAGGTTCCAAGATCAATACTCAAGTTTCCAAGATCAATACTCAAGATTCCGAGATCAATGCTCAAGGTTCAAAGATCAATGCTCAAGGTTCCAAGATCAATACTCAAGGTTCCATACTCATGGTTCCAAGATCAATACTCAAGGTTCCAAGATCAATACTCAAGATTCCGAGATCAAAGCTCAAGGTTCCATACTCATGGTTCCAAGATCACTACTCAAGGTTCCAAGATCAATACTCAAGATTCTGAGATCAATGCTCAAGGTTCCAAGATCAATACTCAAGGTTCCAAGATCAATACTCAAGATTCCGAGATCAATGCTCAAGGTTCCAAGATCAATAATCAAGATTCCAAGATCAATGCTCAAGGTTCAAAGATCAATACTCAAGGTTCCAAGATCAATACTCAAGATTCCAAGATCAATACTCAAGGTTACTTAATAAGAACATTTGTTGCAACCCATGCTTTATTTCCTATGTTTTTTTACTGCTGTTGAGATTGCTGTTGCACTTGTGCTGTCTCCCTCTGTCATTGAAGACCCACTTTGAGAGATCGGAATATTTAAAACATATCACACACACACACACACACACACACACACACACACACACACACACACACACACACACACACACACACACACACACACACACACACACACACACACACACACACACACACACACACACACACACACACACACACACACACACACACACACACACACACACACACACACACACACACACACACACACACACACACACACACACACACACACACACACACACACACACACACACACACACACTCTCTCTCTCTCTCTCTCTCTCTCTCTCTCTCTCTCTCTCTCTCTCTCTCTCACTCTCTCCCCCGAGACAAGGTTCTCCGTGTTTCAGGACCTGTAAACCCCTGCCTAATGGGGGTGATGGCTATTTGCACCCGTAGCTCTCGCTGCCGTATGAATAGTGTAATTCTTTTCCTTGATTGGATGTAGGCTTCACACATAGTGTGCATGCCCAATCTCCCATATTAAATAACAAAAAGGGCCAGAGCCACAGAGAATAGAAAAGGAGTCCGTCCCATTCTCTGACTATGGCAGCGACAGCGCAGATGGTGAGGGAGCACGAATCTGAAGAAGGAAGCACCAGACCAGGAGATAAACCAGCGGGGCTGGGATGGTGCAGGAGTTTGGAGCGGGGGCCAGAGGAAGAAAAATAAAGGTCAGCACCCCAGAAAGGAAAAGACAGCAGCTGTCCACAAACTTGTGGAACCCTCCCGTCCCTCGCACACTCTCTCACTGTTGACAAAGTCAGCTAAAGATTGTTTTCACAAACATTTTACTTTACACTTAAGTTATGAAAAAAAGTTCTGACTCCGATCGTTTATTTAAAGCAATTTTTCTTCCGTTTATACAATAGTAAGAGAATGACAGTTTAAGATTAAACTCAGCTGTGACGTCACAGTGCACGCCGCTTGAGCCAGCACAGAGCAGAATTCCAGCTGTCACTGTAAAGGCTTGACGAGCTTTACAAATTATTTCCTGTAAAATTGCTTTCTGTGACACTTTACAGCCATGAACCTATAAGGAACTGTTTATGGTAGTGTGGTTATTTTGTGCACTGCTGAAGTTTAATACAACACGTGACTGCAAAAATTATTTTAAAGCACAAAACAAAAGGGTTTCAGATACATTTTAATAAACTGTAGTACATTAGAAGCTGATTATTATTAATATTATTTTAATCCAAGTAGATTCTACACTGATTATATGTGTCAGACAATGGAAAGTCTCACAATACATTAAGCGAGAGGCCAGGTATTAAAGGGGGTGAACCTTCATGGCCATGCATTATACGTAATACAATATCTCCTACTGGATTTAAGATCCTAACTGGATCTTGCGCAAAGATTCTCTGTGCCCCCCTCAAACAGACCCATCAGATCCAGCCACACCAACCGACTAACCATTCCTAAAAGCATCAGAGCTAGAGCAGGCGGCTCTAGCTTCCCAGTTCTTGCAGCCACCAACTGGAACCTGTTACCCCCCTCTATCAGAGGCATCAAGTCCCACTCGGTCTTCAGAAAAGCAATAAAAACCATGTTGTTTGTGTAAACCCCACATTGGACCTTTTAACGCATGTGTGTATTACTCATATGTCCGTGCTCGTCTTGCCAACAAGTTTAGCACTCTGCTACAGTAACCATGTACGGACTAATGTAAGGCACTCGACCATAGTAACCATGTACGGACTAATGTAAGGCACTCGACCATAGTAACCATGTACGGACTAATGTAAGGCACTCGACCATAGTAACCTTGTACTGACTATTGTAATCTTGCACCAACCTCACCCCTGTAACTAAGACACTTCCTTGAAACAGCGCCTTGATGCCCCCGGGCTGCTAGGCACTTTACAAATGCAAACATAAAATAAAGAAGAGTATTGTAGGTCACTTTGTAGTTGCATGACCTTATAAAGGAACTCGGCCTTCAGCATCGTGCCTCCGTTTGGTCACAGAACTCCTTGGAAACTTGAAATGTCATTATAACGTCTGGTAGGGGCTATGTCAGCCAATATCATGTTTTGTCAAAATGAACTCTTTATTTTCGTACCAGCCCTCGCCATCAGAGTCAATGATGAAGGGTCATGGGAGTTGTAGTCCAAAACAACAGGAGGAGCTACAAGCGGCAGACCTCTGCTATAGACACCCCAGAGCTTGCCAAAGACTCCATCTGAAGTCCACATTAAAAATGTAAGGATTAAATATATATATATATAGGTATTCGCAGCACCCCTGGGGATATAGCTTGTCGAAAATGCCTTGATAGTTTATTTTAAAAATCCAGGAGGCCTTGGCTAAGAGTCATGAGTGCACTCACCTCGAGTCCTGAAGCTTTCAAAAAGGCAAATAACTTCTCCCGAAAGCCTAAACAATAAATATAAAACATTATAGCTGAAGCTGATATAAAGTCGCCCATGCTGACAATTGTCACGGTGACAATCCTTATAACCTGAACTGGCTTACCATCTACAATGTTTTCATGCGTATAGACTGACAATAGCTGAATCGCTGCTGATATACGACCAACTCTGGCACCCCCATCTGATCCACAGGACATTAGCACATATAACGCGGAGTACGTCATACAGCAACGTAGGCGCAATCGCGCGCGCCGCCACCATGGGTTTCACACTAGCCTTATTCTTGGGCGTAATTCCATGATTTTTTAGGGCCGGGGAACGAACCCTTTCAAATACGCATGCTTGCATTTCATTGTCACGCGCTATTGCCACGCGCTATTTCGTCCCGGGAGGATAGCTCAGCGGCAACGTGCGCGCCTTGGAAGCAAGCGACACGAAGCAACACAGGTTCGATCCCCTTGTCCGAGCTTACAAACCTCCGGGTGTTTAAGCACGTTATAAATACGCAACTAAGAGAAAGGAAAAAAACAATTACGCAACTACAAAGAAAACAATTCCTGTAAGCGCCTCGATGCCTGCGGGCTGCGTGAGCGCTTTAAAAAATGTAAAAATAAATAAAAAATATCAGGTAAGCCATGACATTAACATATACTGACAGCGCACAGCTGCTCGCCACAGTGTGAGTGCGCGCTTATAGGATATCTTTTAAATTGCCTTCTTTATTTACTTTCTAAAACTGTACTGTGCCTCAACGAGGAATGCATGTCATCAATTCACAGTACGGGCACTATGCTAAACAGGACTGTGTTGCGGTCGCCCTTTGTACTCAATGCCAGTCTGACTTGCAGAGGAAGCTGGCATGCCAAGACATTCGCACTGCCTCAGATCGCCGGGCTCTAATCAATGTCTGCTCATCCAATTAATCAGTGTCACGTGACCCGTGTACTCATAATGAAGTGTTTTTATCTCCTCCCTCGCCCCTCGTGATCCTTTCTTGCCCCCTTCCCTTTTCTCTCTGTCTACACATTGAATGTTCAAATGCACAATTTCTGTTCAAATTGTTACTCATTTCTTTTCATGTTGGCATGTTGACTTGTGTTTCTTCTTTTATCTTAATGTGTGCACTATTCTCATATGTTTAGGCCTGTTTTTGAAAAGGGCCCAAGTAGGGCCGAAACACGTGTCAAATGAAAGCAGGCATGTTCTTCCATGTTTGTGATCTGTATTCCCTTCAGTTCTCAACTGACTGTCCATCAGTTGGAGCTAACTAAACACAAGGCGCTACGCGGAGGGTGTCTGCTGCACTTAAGATCATACACTTTTATAGGGAGTTTTTTTTTAAGAGGTATCCTAACCCCAAAAGGGATGTTTTAAGGTACATTGGCCAGTGCCTTTTAGAACATGCTGACACAGTCAAGGGTTGAAAATTGAGAACTGGTTCAGAAATCAGGGACGTCACATCACACGACCCTTGACCTCTGATGACATCACAGGAAGTGATATCATTTGACCCCTGTGACATCACAGAAAGCGATGCAACACAACCCTCCAACCTTTGACAAAACAGGAAGTGGCATCACGTAGCATTGTAGACTACGAAAAATATGGTTACGATATCACTGTAATGTGAAATACAGTTCATACAAGAATGGATCACCATATGTACCATTAATATCAGTGTGTATAGGCCCATATTACCAAATTATTGTGAATGCAAGCAGATGTCCAAGGCCAAACGATAATATTGTGTTATTGTATAGCACTTACGCTGAAGTGCTTTATATAGAACAAATATACATACAATATCACCCAACCTGTGTTGGTACTCATTTATTAACATCAGCAAGATGAAAGGCTGTGCTGACCTTGCCAGGAGTCGGACCTACAACCTGCAGATCACACACACATTGCAGCAGTGAGCGCTCAACCCACTGAGCTATCTTACCCGCTATAGCTATCAGAAAACAAGCCACTCCAGAAATAAAGAGTCACATGCTGCTGGCCACAGCCCAGGATCCTCAATAAAAATTAAAAATAATAAAGATTTTATGCAACCCCAGGCAACCACTAAATGACGTCCCTGTTCAGAATGAAATTACATCCTTGTGATTCTATGCCATCAACACCTGCATCCCTTGACCACCCCACCCCCTCCTGCCTGAACACTCCATCACCCCGGTGCCTGGCTGCATTCCTAGCTGAGCTCTCCTTAAAAGACTGCCTCTCTGTGCTTCACACCAGCGAACGCACTCTGGGGGGCAGAGCAGAAAAGTAGGTTTCATTGTGAGAAATGTGCTCTGGAGTTCAGCCGGTGTAAAGGGCTTACATTTGCTTGTTTGCTTAAGCAGAAGTAGTTGAAGGACTGGCTCTGATTTCTGGACAGGCAAGCACCTACTAAAAAACAGAGGGGATGGGGGCAAATTCACAAATGTTTACTGTGTGCAACTGAATCTGCCCCAGACCCTCAGCACATTTAAACGTGCCTGCTTGCGGAGTATGATATGATAGGTTATTTATAGCGTGCTTAATACCCAGAGGTTTTTAAGTGTGGACCCAGGTATCGAACCTGTGTTGCTTTGTCTTGCTTCCAAGGCGAGCATGTTGCCCCTGAGCTATCCTCCACGTGCTCCTAATAGCCATGGCCAGGCTGTCTCTACAAATTAAGTCTTACCAAAATGCAGCACAGCTGTATTTGACATGTACTTATCAATTGTTTCATTTTCAGCAGCCTTCTTTCAGTTTCCGTTTCCAAATGTGTTTCCAGTGCGGTGGGTGCTGGTTTGATCCAAGTAATGAACAGAGAGAGAGAGATGTGATTTTTAGCTTGAGAAGAGTTTTGTGCTGCATGCCGAACGCATGTGCTACATATAGAGCCTCTCCTAATTTACAGAGAGAGGATGATGTATTACTGAGATAAAGCCAGCAGTTTGCAAATGGGATACTTGCCCGACTTGGCTGCTGGACCGGTGCCCCTCGGAGTCGGCAGAGTGTCTTTAGGAGGATTGCGGCATAGTGCATAAATTGCGAGCTGCGAAACCTGGCTATCGGAGCTCTCATTATGGCTCCTCCACTTAGCCATGTTCCTGGGCCTCCACTGCCCTTATATAACTTGTTCAGATTCCTCCCTAAACCTACTGTGCATTGGACAGCACCATCCAGCCGCAAATCTACCCACTTACTGATTAGTCCATTAATCTTTCTATCCATGCCAATAGGAGTTTTCGGATTCTGTAACCTGGTGTTAGTTTACAGTTGCAAGCAATTCACATACATTGCAAGGCCTGCATTGTGGGACCACCATAATTGTTAGTAATATGCACAGAGCCCACTGCACATGCGCACGTTTAGTGCAATTGGCAATGTACAGGTGTGTTGCTTTGTATGGCAATTTATTGCAAAGTGTTAGCTAGCATTAATGGTCATGGCAAGACAAGGAAAAGCTACAGTGCTCTGTGCATCGAGGCCCCACTGTTCCTTCCTTGTGGAGCCAAACGTGGTCCAAATGTGGGAGTTTGGTGGATCATGTGTTGAGGGGCTTTGTGGTTATTGTTTGCAGCGTGTTCTTTTTTTTTTTTTTTTTTTTTAGTTGAATCTCAACTTTTCAATAAACAACATTTTAAGTAATAAAATAATTTTTACAATATTAAAAGTAATTGTCCTCTTTTCTTAATTACATGAAAAAAATAAAATATAATATAAAAGTAAAAATATAAAAAATAATTTTTATCTTAGTAGTATGTACTAAAATTGAAAGAGAAAGTATACTTCTTTCTAGTTCATATACAAAGATTAAGAAGGCAATGGATTATCATATAAACGTATATAATAATTCAAATTGTCACTAATAACTGATAGCTATCAGCTGCTATTAAAAGAACTAGATGAAGAAGAAAAAAAATTGTGAAAACATTCACCACATTTATGTTATGTCTCAATTCCAATATGGTTAATAAATTTCACAATCGCTATCTGAACCTTAATGAGGCGAGTATGATAAAGCTTTGTCCATAGTTCATTAGATGTCAATGATCTATAATGTTCAAAGTACGGTTTGAAATACAATATCCGTTTCAACGTTAAAGCAGAGCATTCCGTACATAAATGTTCCATAGTCTCTTTCTGGTTTTGAACGCAGCAGAATCGACAATAGTTCTCAACATTTGATATGAGCCTTCTTCGGGCCTGTATTTGTTTGGTGTTAGATAAATTTAGACGAAAGCGTAAATATGTTCGTCTTAGTTTGACGTCAGGGAATTTTAGTAAGTAAGACTCGGTCCTACCCATCTTTTTATATTCAAATGGGATTTCCTTAAATGATGTGTACCGCTTGCACTGTTCTATCGTATTAATCCAATCAGTTTCCCATATCTTAGTCTTTGCTTTAGTAGGGTTAGATACAAGGAGCTCAATTGTGATGCTTGCTGCGTCCATTACATGTTGAACAAATTCTCTCCATGTACTTGGAAAAGAGTGATTCGATAATAGCATATACATGGCTATTTTCTTTATTAGCAACTCTGTATGTGAAGCCATGACCAGCTTTCTGTAAAGGTTTATTACACGCCAAGTATACATTCCAAATAGTGACAGCAGACCTAATTCATGTCGTAATATCGACATAGGCAAGCTATTCGGCAGACCAAGGATACTTTTCCAGTAAAAGCCTTCAATTTTAGACCAAAATTTCTCAGATCTGGGTACTTTAGTATCAGATCCATAGAGTGTAATTGCCGTAGCCTTTTGTAAGTAAAATGTAATAGCAGCAGATAAAGTAAACTTTCCCATTTTCGCTTGTATAATCTTAGCTTGGGCAGCTGCTGTTTTCATCTTTGTTTCTACAGATCTAACATATGGTAGATCTGTGACATTATTGTTAACATTTATGCCCAAATATGTATACTGGTCAACAACCTCAAGTGATTTACCATTAAGGTGCCATTTAAATTTTTGTATTTTAGTCCGAGATTTAGGAAGGCAGCATAAGATCTTAGTTTTTTCAATGTTAATTTCTAAATGATTTTTGGTGGCGTATTCTTGCAGAGTGGTTAGTAGTCTCTGCAATCCAACCGGAGTTTTAGACAATAATAACAAATCATCTGCATAGAAAAGCCACGGAAGTGGAGCAGCACCAAGTTTCGGAGGGTTTGACTGTACAGATGCAAATTCTACTCCCAAATCAGCAATAAAAAAATTGAAGATGGTAGAGGCAAGGACACATCCTTGTTTCAGTCCACGATATGTCGGGACAGGTAGTGACAACTTGCCATCTGTTGTAAGTCTGATCTGTATGGTCGTATCTGTATGTAACTGTGTTATGAAGGAAAGTAAGACATCTGGACATCCGGCAGCTGTTAACTTTTGCAACATTAGAGATTGGCTAATAGAGTCAAAAGCAGACTTGAAGTCGACAAACGCCAAGTATATTGGTTTTTTGATTTAATTATTTGTTGTTGAATTGCTGTTATGGATATGAGATTAATGGAAGTGCCCATTCCTGGGACAAAACCCGTCTGATGTGGGTCAAACAAAGTATGACTGTTAATCCACAGGGTGAGTTGTCTCAATATAATTCGCGAGAATATTTTTGCCGGAATGTCCAATAAAGCAATCGGTCTATAACTAGAGGGTAACTGTCTATTGCCTTTTTTGAAAATAGGCACAATTATAGACTTCCTCCAGTTAGATGGAATTCGATTTGTGTCACAAACTTCGCGATATATTAAGAACAATATTTGTGCCCATATATCAGGGTATGTCTTCAGGGTAACATTGGAAAGACCATCAGGGCCCGGGGCCCTCGAAGAACTCAACTTTGCTATAAAGAATTTTATATCATCTATGTCAAAAACCAACAAATCTTTGGGCAAACTGGTATATATGGACTTTCATCTTTGGCAGCATATAATTCTAAGAAATGATTCATCCATACCAGCTCCGGGACAGCATTTATCTGTAAGGATGATTGAGATGTTAAAGATGTTCTATGCAGCAAGTGCCAGATTGCTTGAGAGTTCTTGGAAGCCACCGCACAAAGAAGCATTTCGCTGTCCTGTTGTAGCAAAAGAGCTTTGTGAGCCCTAATCCAATGTTGGTACTTACTTTTAAGAGTTTTTATTAATGTTAAATGATTATGTGATTTATTAATTGTAAGATTCCTTATTTCTTTTCTTAAAAGAGTTTTTCTTATTCTGACCTCAGGATCATATTGATGTTTGTGACAAAAAACAGGTTTATTGCTTTGTGTTTTCACCTCGACAAATAGATGTAGTATAGATGTATAATCACAGTTTCTCGGTCCGCACCTGTTTTTACCGGACCAGTGTGTTGATAGGTTGTCATAGAAACTTTGTAATTTATCGTGATTCCAAATCAAACGATTTCGTCCACTATTAATATGGATTTGGCCACTCATATTATCTGATGTTGATAAGGTGTGAGGTAGGTTCCAACACCAAGACATAATAAGCTGCTCATGGTCACTTTGATTTTGCTTCCGAATGTTGAAGCTCTTTACGCATGTAAACATGTTATGATCTACATATATATAGTCCAAAATTGCATGTTGGGTTTGCCTTCGCCAAGTTGGCTGAGCGGGTACATCACCCTCTACTGAACCATTGAGCAGTAACATTTGCCTATCTTCCATGAATTCAACCCATCTACGTTCTGTCTTATTATACAAAGACTTTGTGTTAGACAGATCATGTAAGTTGAGATCACCCACAATAATAACAGATGTAATAGACATATCAGCCACAATCATGTCCATAGTTGCATACATTAGTTCAAAAAAAGTATCCTCATTCTTTGCCATATGATTCCAATATATATTCACCAGTGCCATGGTATAAAATGACACCACGATTTTGACCACTTGAATATATGGACTTGGAGTTACCCAATTCGTCAAAGTTAAACCACTAGAATTTTTGACAGCCACAAGTAGGCCCGCCATTGGTCGACCTTTGGCAGGACTTATGGCTGGATTAATAACAATCGAGTGGTTATTCCATACGGGAGGCATGCCTAACCATGTTTCCTGTAATGCAATTATATCAAAATCATCCAACCCACTCGAAGTGTCATTAAACAGATGGCTGTGACCTCGGGTATTCCAAGATAAAAGAGATAAGGGTGTGATGGAATCAGTTCTTAATGGCTATGAGTTCTCAATACATCATTGATGTTGTAGATTCACACGGCTTTGGTAAGCTCTACTTGATGTCTGTAAGTTATCTCTGTTGTTGGAATTTCTGGTCGAAAGTTGCAGGTTCGGTGTCAAAGTTCCTGCGAACTTATCCACTAAGCTGCTATAGTTTGCATAGGATTCATAAGTCAATGTGAAGCCCAAGTTATAGATGTCATCCTTTGCCTGCCATATAAGATTCAGAATAGCTCCTGATCGTATCCATAATCTAGCACTCGTAAGATCATTTTCATGGAGAAAGTCAACCCTGTCTATGTCTGTGGTTGATACATCCTCCAAAGATATGACATCAGTTAGAATGTTCAAGACAGAGGTCCTGTTGAGATCGTATCTCTGGTTTATATCGGATCTGCACTGTATTATTAATGTGTGGGAAGGAGGAGGTTTTGAAAATTGCCAGCTATTTTGAATTGTTTTGATGTTATACTCAGAATGACTTTTAGCGTTCTCACTTATGATGGGTGTAAGTAAATTTCTCTCCGACCCCTTAACATCTTGAGGCTGTGTACCAGATTGCTTTTGTGAACCAGATGTGATTGCATTGTCTTTTGTTTGATTAGCAGTTCCTGGACCAGAGAAAAAGTGCAGCATTAACCTTTCCATGTCAGCAAGCCTTTTTTCCTGCATATTAGACATGTCAATGGCACACTGGTTGAGTGGCACTAGTGATTGATTTGGAGCAAAAGTAGCCCCTTTTTCAGTAAGATCTTTGCTTGTCGGGATCTCATTTGTTTTTATTGCCTCTAGAATTTCATCCAAAGGCTCTCGGGGTGCCAAGTCAGTGACTGGAGGCAAGGTATCATTTTTGGTTTTATTTACTTTTTTCCTACTGATGTTCACATATTTCTTGCTGATGGCAGCACTTACATCTAGAATTTGTTTATTAGGTCGAGTTAAACTTTTAATAAATGATTTGGATGCGGTGCTAGTGGGCAATGAAGGATTCTTGTGATTCTTCGTCTTTTTGACAGGTATTACGTCCTTAATTTGTTTCCGTGATGCGCTAGCAGTTTTAGAAAAAATACCAAAATCCACAACTGTACCTGCTCGATTTAAAGGCGTAAAGGTTGATTCTTTGCTAGTAGACATACTAACACTTGCATTATCATCCGAAGTCAGATTGTCATTTACAGTTTGAGTACAGACACAAATCATTGAAGAGTCCGAGATCTCAACATGGGAGAATCGGGGGCTCTCAGATTTCAGTGAATTCAGCTCTTTTCCTTTCAATTTAGGGCTTACCAAAGTTGCGGGTGTCGATATCAATTTTTGGCTGTCTTCAAAGGTTTTTTGCAATGTCTGACGTTGTGTAAAGAGCTTATGTAGGGTTATGTTAGTCTCTAATTGTTCTTTAGCTATAGTGTGGAGTGTGGCTGTCTGTGAGTGTAACTTCGCATCAATGTGCTCATACAATTTGAACATCGTAGTAAGGGCCAGATTCATGGCCACTAATGTGGGCTGTAATGTAGCTTCCATTACTGACTTTATCACAGGGGATTTTTTTTATCAGAGCCTCTCAGCGGTGAATGTTCGGAAAATGAGATTGACAATGGTGAAGTGATAGGAGCTGTGGCAGAGAATAAAGTAGGAGATTGTGAGAGAGAGGAATAGTGAGATACGTTAATATCCCCAGTCCCTTCTTTAGGTATTCTCGCATTCACTGGGGTGTGGTTAGGGATGGCTTCATTTTGTGATGCTGAAATGTTTTTTATAGGACTGCTAGCCTCACTGTCAGCTAACATAATGGAATTTTTGTTTTGTGCTGAGGAATTATTCTCAGCTGAACAGTTCGTAACCAAATCAATGAGATTTGTAACCGAACTAGTGTTAGCGGTTTTTAGCGGCAGTGCACTAGAACCTAGGCTTGCAGCCATCACCAATTGATCCGGTCGGGTATGAATGAGACTGGGGCTAAGTCTTTCCAACAAAAGGATGGAAGTCACTAATGCCTCCATTGTGGGTGCAGGAGTAACTCCCTTCAATGGACTACTTACATCTGTAGCAGCCACAGTTTCAATATTTGCATCAGCTGTAGGAACTGTTCCTGCGCTCACTGGGTAGAAGGAGCGGATATCTGAGGACACTGCGGTCAAAGCTCCTCCCGCCAAACTTTTCAGTCTGGCACTATTTTGTTTCTCCTTAAGTGGCGTGTACTTTAGCCGCTGTACCAGTCTAAGGGTTTCCAATTTTGACGGCATATTAGACTTTAAAGTATATAGGTGATGCAACATAAAATATTTATTGCGTTAGACACAAGACAATAAGTTAACCCTCCAGTCCCCTCTGCACTTACTTCAAAGAATAAGTCAGTGTTGGAGATATATTACCATGCACACTTTTAGCACTCACGCTAATCGATCTAGGAAGCACTGTTAGTTTTAATACTTTGAATTCAACCCTATGTAAGCATAAGCATAAACTGCGCTACACCACCCAAGCAAGCTTTATCTCAAAAACCTCTTTAAGATGCACTATCTAATTGGAACTAGAATACATGCTCACCGTTCTCCGTTCTCAGTTAACAGCGAACAGCGTACTTTAAAGTACTTAAAGGTGTGCGCGCAGGTGCGCTGCACCCTGGGTATTTGTAGTTGCTGGGAGGGACTGTCAGGGGGCGGGTTCAATAACTCCACACCAATCACTGACTCTCTAGGAATCAAAGAGAAAGAAAGTCCGTGTTAGCACGGCAGCGCACGTTACCAATAAAGTGTGCTAATTCAAGCTAATCAGTGCATTAACACAGCGTGATGGCGTGATGGCATTTTACATTTAAGACAGCTTGAACAGAGCCAAAAGCAATCACCTAAGTCAGGCAACTTGTGTGTCCCAGAAAAGTACGTCCTCCACCAGACAGCAGTCCTCTGCAGCAAGCAATGTCCGTGGAACTTCAAAAAGTCTTCCCAGGAAACAAAACGATTTTCGATTTTCAAACGTGTGCCACAGCGAACAGCGTACTTTAAAGTACAGCGTGTTCATCCCCTGCACTTGACCCCACTTGTGCGATTAAAATGCAGGAGTACAAAGACACTAGTCACAGTTTACACTCCTAGTGGGACAGGCCCCCCCTCCCCCCCCGACGACCACCATTGTCAAGTTATTTATTAAAAATAATACGGCTGGTGGAGTGCCCTCACTCTAAAATAACATGATCCCCTCAGGTGCAGTGTTTATATTTTACATGCTGTTTGTGATGTCATCAAGAGAGAAGGCCACAGTGCTGCAGGATAGCTGTGCACGCCTCTGATTGGCCAATAACTGAGTTCATTGTCTATTGAAGAACGCTGCACTACTCGTGATTGGCTGCTCAGTGCCTCCATCCTCTCCCATTTGACCTTGCAACATCTCTGAATGGCTGACAACGATTCATTGTCTCCTGAATAACTGTGCATTGATCCTGTTGACTATGCATTGCCTCCCGGGAGGCTGATAACAGCCATTGTCCCTGGAATCCCTGGGTAGTGTCTCTGATTGGCTGCTGATTGTCCATTCTCTCCTGGATAACTGTGCGATGTCCAGTGATTGGCTGAGAGCAAGAGCCGAACCCATTCCACGTTTTCTGGCTATCCACATGAAGCACACGTGAATGCAGTGACTGCAAACGGACGCCACGCGCACAGCCAGTGGTTGAGCTGGAATCCTGGCAATGGGTGCAGCTCTCGAGGACCAGAACCAGAGACCCCTGCTATTTCCGCGTAACACCTGCCGGGGGTCCTGATAATGTTTGTAATCATACTCTTATGGACTAACCCCACGCCTCCCTTCTTTGTTTTTGCAGTTGGAGACCCCCTTCTGTTTGCAGTGGCCACCATTCCCTAAGCAGGGGCCTCTCCCTGCAAGCAAAGCAGCCTGGTAAGTCCTTTATGAATATCTACCGTCCTTGCCTGAAAGCTGAAAGTCGGAACTTTGTCATTGGCAAACAGAAGGCCTCCATTTCTCCGTGGGTGTCTCTGATGGCGGGGGGTGGATGGGCAATTGCTCGTGGATGAATCTGTGCTCCAGCCGAGATGTCAATTGGACTTGGCCATGTTTTTGCAATGCATGAGTAGGCCAAGCGGGGTCCCCCCCCCGGAAAGCATGGCCAGTACGGGGGATTGCATGGTAGCAGCAGAAGCACCTGCGGAGCACGCATCCGCGGCAGAGTACTCAGGCGCTACAACCCTAGGGTTTCTCGGCGCTCGACCAACTGAGATCAGAAACAGCGCAGAAAAGAGAAATATAAGGGGTGCTTGAATCAGAACAGTAGTGTTTTTAATCTCTTTCTAAACGCGTATAAAGCCCATTGTATTGTCAGGGCTGGACTGATCTATAGGGAACTCTGGAGATTTCCTGATGCAGGGCTGGACTGGCCTATAGGGAACTCTGGAGACTTCCTGGTAGGTCTCTGCACCCTGGGCCCACGGGTGGACTGGTCTATAGGGAGCTCTGGAGATTTCCTGACAGGCCTCTGCACCCTGGCAAGGCTGGACTGGCCTATAGGGAACTGTGGAGATTTCCTGATAGGCCTCTGCACCCTGGCAGGGCTGGACTGGACTATAGGGAACTATGGATATTTCCTGATAGGCATCTGCACCCTGGCAGGGCTGGACTGGTCTATAGGGAACTCTGGAGACTTCCTGGTAGGCCTCTGCACCCTGGACCCAGGGGTGGACTGGTCTATAAGGAGCCCTGGAGATTTCCTGATAGGCCTCTGCACCCTGGCAGGACTGGACTGGCCTATAGGGAACTCTTGAGATTTCCCGTTAGGCCTCTGCACCTGGCAGGGCTGGACTGGCCTATAGGGAACTCTGGAGATTTTCCGGTAGGCCTCTGCACCCTGGCAGGGCTGGATTGGTCTATAGGGAACTCTGGAGATTTCTCGGTAGGCTTCTGCACCCTGGCAGGGCTGGACTGATCTATAGGGAACTCTGGAGAGTTCCCGGTAGGTCTCTGCTCGCTGGGCCTCTTTCGTGTGGTAACCTGAAGATGTATAATATGGGGGAAACTTTGAAAAATATTTCCAGGGCCTCTTTTGGTTCCCAGTCAGTGCTTTAAGTGGAATTAGAAATCGAGGAGGGGGGGGCTCTGCTTAGGGGGTGTGATCTAAGTACACCCGTACTTAAGCCATGCCTCCTAAGCAACCCCCCCACGCCCTTTCATTCAAGGAGCCCTGTGGTGCAACACTTTAACCACAGGCTCCTTGAATGAAAGGGCTGCCTGCTGCTGATGGCTGTGTACTCAGAAACAGGAGAAGGGCCTGGACTGCCCAGCTCTCCTTTCGTTTTTGAGCAAAGTCATCACGCAGCATGAAGCCAAGGTGCTTCATGCCTCGTGATGACTTTGTACTCAGAAACAAAAGGGGAGCTGGCCAGTCCAGCCCGCCTCCTGTTTCTGAGTACAGAGACATCAAGGAGCCTGTGTAGCCAAAGCGCTGCATGGTAACACAGGCTGCTTGCTGGTGTTAACACTTTGGTTTAGTAAAAAGAAAAGACGATGGGCCTCATTACGACCCTGCCGGTCCGGAAAGAATGGTGGCGATAAAAACGCTGCCACCGTTCTTTCCGGACCGGCTGATTCAGAGTCCAGCAGGTGGGAGTAACGCCACCCGCCTGCAGGCGCAAATGGAAATACCGGCTCCGTCATAGACGGAACCGGTGTTTCCATTGTCCCCATCCCCATGGAGTCCTCTGGGACTCCATGGGAATAACAGAATTCCGCCTCCGGAATTCCCGGGTCACCGGGGTCGTAATTCCCCGGTGATTCCGGGAATCACGGAGGCGGAATGGTAATACGGGTCCGGCGGTAGCCTGCCAGTTTTTCCGGCACGGTTACCGCCAGACTCGTAATGAGGCCCGATGCCTTTTCTTTTTTCTAATCGGAAGTGCTGACAACTGCAGGCAGCCGGTGTAACCGCAGCGCCTCAGGTGTCAGCTTGTCTGGGGCTAGTCGGGGCTGGGCCCCAGCCTACTTAAAGCCTGGTTCCCAGAGTATTATTGGTGGGAAGTTGAAAGTGTGCCGCTGTTTCTCCGGCGCCGACCACTATAATAAAATGGCTGTTGTTGACACGCCTGCAATAACACGGGCAGTTTTCTGTGCCTTCGCCTTATTGATCAGCGCCAATGCTTGCGCGCGGGGCGCTTTCTCATCTGCCTCCAGGGGAGTTGCTAGGTCTGGAAAAGACCCGGGGCTAAGCTGATGTCGGAACTGTTGGGACTGGGGGCTAGCTAGCCTTTTGGCTGTAGCTCCTGGGATTCTATCCGGGGCTACAACCAAAAGATCAGGGGCTATAGCCCCCTTAGCCCCCCCTAGCAACGCCCCTGTCTGTCTCGCCATGTCCTTTTGCGCCTCATCCCGGCCGGAGATTTATATCCCTGCACTAGGACGTTTGGTGGATGAAGCTCCAGCAGCCGCTGCGATTTTACAGGTCCTTCATTTACGATCCAGGATTTTATGTGAAAGCCATTCGTGCAGACATGTATTTCTCCGGCGTGGTCCGCGCTGCTGCGCGTATAATTCACGGGCGAGGCGCGTCGGCGCGGCTAATGGACGTGGCTTTGTCCTTGTCACTGCGCCGGGCTCTGCGGCACAGAATGTGGCTTAGACAGACAGTTCATGATTTAGGAATGATGTACGACATGGTACAATGTGTTCTGAGTTATGGTCAGTGTCCTGTAAACACACCAGGGAAGAGTGATGATGCATTGTGGGAATATCCGGCAAGGGAGAACGAGTGTCCTAAAGAGCGCCATATTTGCAGGCCTTGTAAATGCCGAAAAGTAATGTACAACGTGGCAGAAATTGCTTATGGAAATGGGACTTTCTTGCTTATTAAATAAAGCACCTCTATTTAAGGATTAGATTTTTTTTTATGCCTCACCAGTGAAGGCTCGACCAATTAAAACGTAGGCTGGGCATGATCGGTCATCAGTTAACTCTGGTAGCCTCCAAGCCTCTATAACTATCTGTAGGCAGGCTGGCACTACCAATGCTTCTCCCCGGGTCTGCACAAACACCAAGGGCCTAATTCATGGAGCTTTTAGCACGGTGCAAAGTGGGTTCCCACTGCCAACAAACACCCTGATTCACAGAGCTAAATGGGCAGTGCAAAGAGGACTTTTGCAGTGCAAAGTCACTTTGCTCTGCAAAAGCACACTTTGCACCGCTCTGTGAATCAGGGTGTTTGGTGCCTGTGCAAAGTCACTTTGCACCAGTGCAATAACTCTAGGCCCCAAGTATACTAAGGGCCAGATTTGTGGAATTTTTTGCACGGTTCAATGTGACTTTGCACTGCTGAAAAGTGACTTTGCACGGCCGACACAATCCGTGAGTCATGGAACTGTGCAAAGGGTATGTTTGCAGTGCAAACTCAGCGCAAAGTCAGCGCATAGTCATTTTTGCAGTACAAAATGACTTTGCACTGCAAAAATACACTTTGCACGGTTCCATGAATCAGGGTTTGTGCCGACAGTGCAAAGTACCTTTTCAGCAAAGCCACTTTGAATCGTGATAAAAAAAAAATCCACAAATCGGGCCCTTTGTGTGGGATTAAATTCCCAGGAATGTACTGATGGTGTGCAGAGCATAAAGAAAACCAAAAAGTGACGGATGGAATTCATTCATTCATTGAATTAATCATAACAACTGCAAATGCTATGGAAACCTTCCATACCATCCTACTTTAGCTCAACCTTGCTATCACATGTATGGACCAGCTATATGCAAATTAATCTGCATCCTGCCACCAATAGGAGCAGTTAAACGGCAACTGCTACACTACGTCCACTGTGCATGAGAACGGAAGCAACCCCAGGCAAGTTTCAGCCTTCTTGGGTCAGGGTTCCATCAATTAGATGTGGCTTGGATCTCTGTTTTCTATTCTATTTTATTGTTTAAAGTGTGGACCGAGCACGAGAATAGCGGAGCGCTGTACAGAGTGTGGGTGGCCAACATTACGGCTGTCCTCCTTTAAAGGCAGCGCAGTACTGTGGGGTCAGTGCGTCGGTATGTGCGTCCATTGGAATTAGTCCGTGGTCAGGTGGTGTTTTGAGAGATTTGTGAAATTGGAGAATTGTGGGGCCATTGCGAGCCAACACCGGGATCAAGTTCCAGTGGGTGGGTGCATGACAAGAGAAGGATTTTTTGCGAGTCTTCTCTTTGCGGCCGAGTTGCGATTCAAGCCTGTTAGTCGATTTGATGCGTGAGGAGCGTCTGCCAACAGATATGAGGAGCTTAGCCCCCAGATACTCTAGTGTGCTAATCGTGACTGCTTTGTAGCTGATACAGGCAGTTTTGAACAGTATCCTGGCTTGGAGTGGAAGCCAATGTAGTTTGTATAGGATGGGGTCATTCGATCCCATTTCTGTGCTCCCGTAATAAGGCGTGTAGCAGTGTGTTGGACTGCTTTTAGGGGAGCCAAGTGAGCTGCTGGTAGCCCTGTTAGGGCAGCATTTCCCCCATCGATGTGCAAGACCAAAAGGGCCTGCCCTACTGTCCAGAAATCCTACGGTGGGATGAGGGGTTGGATTTTTCAAAGGGTAGAGATTCTGAGCCAGGCTATTTGGTCCTTCTTAGCTGTGTGTTTCTGGAAGGACAGGCTGCTGTCAATGGTGAACCCGAGGAAGTTTGCTGAGTCTGAGCGTTGTGGAGTAAATCCTTTCTGGTCGCCTATCATTCAGCCATTGTTGGACAAGTTGTTTTTTAGTGAACGGAACAATGAGGATGAATTCAGTCTTGGATGTGATTAGTTTGAGGTAGGCAGTCAACATCCAGGACTGTATGATGGCTAGGTAATCACTAAGACTCGGTTAGAACGCAACAGGTTCATCTAGACGGCCTGGTGTCTGCCTGTGAGGTAGGAGGTCAACCAACTCAAGAGCGAGAGATGGATGGTTTTCCATAGTGTTGAATGCAGCAAAGAGGTCAAGAAATACGAGGAGGCATGAGTCGCCCAAATCCTTGATTTGAAGGGCATCATCCACCACCTGGATTGATCACTGTCTCGATGCAACACTTTGGGCAGAACCCTGACTGATAGTCATTTCGGAGGTGGAGTTGTTTGATTCTGACAATCAGTTGTGTAGCAACTACTTTTCCCAAGATTTTTCCAATAAATGGGAGGTTCGTAATGGCCCAGTAGTTGGCCAGGTCGTCTGGATTTAGGGTTGGTTTTTTCAACAGGGGTCATAGGAGACCAGTATTGAGGGTATTTGGGAATGAGCCTTCTGTGAGGGAGGCTTTGATGATGCTAACGAGTGCATTGAGCACCGAGCCTGTCAATTGTTTAATGATGGAAGCTGGAATTATATCCTCTGAGTAAGAAGTAGGTTTGTGGGAGGCAATCATTTTTTGGAGCTCAGTGGGAAAGAGAGATCATTCAATCTAGAAGGGCTGTGTGCATGCCGGGGTCCAAGGGATGGCAATGATGTAAGAAGTTGATTCCAGGGTCTCTCTGTATTTGTCTATATTTTCAATAAAGGATTTGTGGATTCTCTTGCTTTTTTCCTGAGTTGCTGGTACCTCAGGTTCAGGTGAGGGTGTGGTATAATGCTTTACTACTTGAAGGAGGGCTTTGCTCCAATTAGAGGCTGCCACAATGGTGGTGGAGTAGTAAGGAGTCTTGGCCTCGGTAATCAGAAGTCTACGGTTTGTGCGCAGAGATTTGAAGTCGGTGAGGTCTCCAGACTTATGGTTTTTGCGCCACTGTTTCTCTAGAGCTCCGATTGAGCTTTTGTTGGAGGCTAGCTCAGGGGTGTACCATGGGCCGGATGGTTTGGTCTTTGCCCAGCTGGATTTTAGGGGGGCATGAGTGTCCCCCAGTTTCAGAGCAGAGCTGCTGAATAATTCCAGGAGGCCAGAGGCATACCCTGTGGTGGGGAAGTCTGCAAAGTTTGCTGCCAGCTCGTTGCCCGGGAAGGTTTTGAATGAGCGGTGTTAAGTGAAGGGGTGTCTACCCTGTGAGTCATAGTCAAGTGGGTGACTGATAATGGGATGGCGGCGTGGTCAGACCACTTAAGGGGAAATAGGGTCTGCTCAGGTGATGCAGGGGGAGGATCTGAAGACTAGGTCTAGGGTATTGCCTTTGTTGTGCATCGGGGAGAGCACAATTTGCTTAAGGTTCGTGGAAACGGTCAGTGTGAAAAGCGTGCTTCGAGTGTGGTTCTCAGCCTGTGACTCGGGGACCTTAAAAACACTGAGAAAGACATTATTTGAATGTGCTGATTTGGCAGAGGAGAGTAAGTTGAAGAAATATGCAATGAAAGAGTCAATCCTGTGAGGCGGCCTGTAGATGAGGTGGAAGGTGACGGGTTCCTTGTACAAAGAGAGGGGATGTTTGAGCGTGGCCATTCACTCCTGTGGGTGATTGCCACTCCACCTCCTGCCCTTCCTGGCCGGTCGGCATGTTGGATGCAGTAGCCTTACGGTAGGAGGATGTCAAATACATGTGGGGACGATGGGGTAAACCACATTTCAGTGATGAACAGGGCATCAGGGTTGTCCGAGGTGAGGTCAGCGATCTCAGCAGCGTGAGCGACGGCTGAGCGAGCATTGATCAACGTAAGAGGGCGTGTGAAAGTGGCGAGTGGATGTTGGATGGAGGAAAGGGCAATATTGATGAGGAAATGCTAGGATAGCTTGCTGGGGCTGCCCAGGGAACTTGGCTATTCGAACCCAAGTGATGGTGGAGATGGGCTGTGGACGGAGGAGACACATGGTGATATCTGTTGGCGAGTAGCAGTAGTAGTGATTCGTTTGTAGGTGAAATGCAGGAGAGTAGGTCTTGCCCTTGGCCCTAACAGGCATGAACAGGCACACACAGGTGAGGTCCTTCTCTTCTGACGTCCATTGCTGAGGATGCTGGCAATGAGGATGCCTAAGGAGGACTGAATAAATGGTGGTGGGTGGAGCAAATGAGTGTCAGGGCCTAGTCGCCTGACCAGCAGCCTACTCAATGCTGTCTCTAGGCACTGCAAGCTCCGGGCCCACTTCTGCGCACTCCGTTCCACTTGTGGTGACTAATGCAACACATGGCTTTATAGGCTTAGACTTTCTCAATGTGGGTGGTTCTCTGTTGGCTTCAAAAGCGATCAATGGAAATCTTTACAATATTCATTAAACTCCATTTACCAGCAGTATGTGGGGCTCAATGATGGCCAGGCACTGAACACTGCCTGTACAATTCAAATACCTTGAGTGAAGCTTTGCTGTCTGAGGCCTGAGACTGTAATATCTATCCAGCCTGAGGGATAGCTCTGCTACCTGGGCTCTAAACCTATAAGATCTGTGCAAACGGAGGGATAGCTCTGCTACCTGGGCTCTAAGAGTATAAGATCTGTGCAACCTGAGGGGTAGATCTGCTACCTGGGCTCTAAGCCTATAATATCTATCCAGTCTGAGGGATAGCTCTGCTACCTGGGCTTTAAGAGTATAAGATCTGTGCAACCTGAGGGGTAGCTCTGCTACCTGGTCTCTAAGCCTATAATATCTATCCAGCCTGAGGGATAGCTCTGCTACCTGGGCTCTAAGCCTATAATATCTATCCAGCCTGAGGGATAGCTCTGCTAACTGGGCTCTAAGCCTATAAAATCTGTGCAACCCGAGGGATAGCTCTGCTGTCTGGAGAAAAAGCCTGTAATATCTATCCAGCCTGAGGGATAGCTCTGCTGTCTGGGGAAAAGCCTGTAATAACTATCCAGCCCGAGGGATGGCTCTGCTACCTGGGATCTAAGCCTATAGGATCTGTCTTGGGGAAAAAGCCTTTAGTATATATCCAGTCTGAGGGATAGCTCTGCTGTCTGGGGAAAAAGCCGGTAATATCTATCCAGCCTGAAGGATAGCTCTGCTACCTGGGCTCTAAGCCTATAAGATCTATCCAGCCTGAGGGATAGCTCTGCTGTCTGGAGAAAAAGCCTGTAATATCTATCCAGCCTGAGGGATAGCTCTGCTGTCTGGAGAAAAAGCCAGTAATATCCATCCAGCCTGAAGGATAGCTCTGCTACCTGGTCTCTGAGCCTATAAGATCTATCCAGCCTGAGGCATAGCTCTTCTACCTGGAGAAAAAGCCTGTAATATCTATCCAGCCTGAGGGATAGCTCTGCTGTCTGGGGAAAAAGCCTGTAATATCTATCCAGCCTGAGGGATAGCTCTGCTGTCTGGGGAAAAAGCCTGTAATAACTATCCAGCCCGAGGGATAGCTCTGCTACCTGGGCTCTAAGCCTATAGGATTTGTCTTGGGGAAAAAGCCTGTAGTATCTATCCAGCCTGAGGGATAACTCTGCTACCTGGGCTCTAAACCTATAAGATCTGTGCAAACGGAGGGATAGCTCTGCTACCTGGGCTCTAAGAGTATAAGATCTGTGTAACCTGAGGGGTAGATCTGCTACCTGGGCTCTAAGCCTATAATATATATCCAGCCTGAGGGATAGCTCTGCTGTCTGAGGAAAAAGCCTGTAATATCTATCCAGCCTGAGGCATAGCTGTGCTACCTGGGCTTTAAGAGTATAAGATCTGTGCAACCTGAGGGGTAGCTCTGCTACCTGGGCTCTAAGCCTATAATATCTATCCAGCCTGAGGGATAGCTCTGCTACCTGGGCTCTAAGCCTATAATATCTATCCAGCCTGAGGGATAGCTCTGCTGTCTGGAGAAAAAGCCTGTAATATCTATCCAGCCTGAGGGATAGCTCTGCTGTCTGGGGAAAAGCCTGTAATAACTATCCAGCCCGAGGGATGGCTCTGCTACCTGGGATCTAAGCCTATAGGATCTGTCTTGGGGAAAAAGCCTTTAGTATATATCCAGTCTGAGGGATAGCTCTGCTGTCTGGGGAAAAAGCCGGTAATATCTATCCAGCCTGAAGGATAGCTCTGCTACCTGGGCTCTAAGCCTATAAGATCTATCCAGCCTGAGGGATAGCTCTGCTGTCTGGAGAAAAAGCCTGTAATATCTATCCAGCCTGAGGGATAGCTCTGCTGTCTGGAGAAAAAGCCAGTAATATCCATCCAGCCTGAAGGATAGCTCTGCTACCTGGTCTCTGAGCCTATAAGATCTATCCAGCCTGAGGCATAGCTCTTCTACCTGGAGAAAAAGCCTGTAATATCTATCCAGCCTGAGGGATAGCTCTGCTGTCTGGGGAAAAAGCCTGTAATATCTATCCAGCCTGAGGGATAGCTCTGCTGTCTGGGGAAAAAGCCTGTAATAACTATCCAGCCCGAGGGATAGCTCTGCTACCTGGGCTCTAAGCCTATAGGATTTGTCTTGGGGAAAAAGCCTGTAGTATCTATCCAGCCTGAGGGATAACTCTGCTACCTGGGCTCTAAAACTATAAGATCTGTGCAAACGGAGGGATAGCTCTGCTACCTGGGCTCTAAGAGTATAAGATCTGTGTAACCTGAGGGGTAGATCTGCTACCTGGGCTCTAAGCCTATAATATCTATCCAGCCTGAGGGATAGCTCTGCTGTCTGAGGAAAAAGCCTGTAATATCTATCCAGCCTGAGGCATAGCTGTGCTACCTGGGCTTTAAGAGTATAAGATCTGTGCAACCTGAGGGGTAGCTCTGCTACCTGGGCTCTAAGCCTATAATATCTATCCAGCCTGAGGGATAGCTCTGCTACCTGGGCTCTAAGCCTATAATATCTATCCAGCCTGAGGGATAGCTCTGCTAACTGGGCTCTAAGCCTATAAAATCTGTGCAACCCGAGGGATAGCTCTGCTGTCTGGAGAAAAAGCCTGTAATATCTATCTAGCCTGAGGGATAGCTCTGCTGTCTGGGGAAAAGCCTGTAATAACTATCCAGCCCGAGGGATGGCTCTGCTACCTGGGATCTAAGCCTATAGGATCTGTCTTGGGGAAAAAGCCTTTAGTATATATCCAGTCTGAGGGATAGCTCTGCTGTCTGGGGAAAAAGCCGGTAATAACTATCCAGCCTGAAGGATAGCTCTGCTACCTGGGCTCTAAGCCTATAAGATCTATCCAGCCTGAGGGATAGCTCTGCTGTCTGGAGAAAAAGCCTGTAATATCTATCCAGCCTGAGGGATAGCTCTGCTGTCTGGAGAAAAAGCCAGTAATATCTATCCAGCCTGAAGGATAGCTCTGCTACCTGGTCTCTGAGCCTATAAGATCTATCCAGCCTGAGGCATAGCTCTTCTACCTGGAGAAAAAGCCTGTAATATCTATCCAGCCTGAGGGATAGCTCTGCTGTCTGGGGAAAAAGCCTGTAATATCTATCCAGCCTGAGGGATAGCTCTGCTGTCTGGGGAAAAAGCCTGTAATAACTATCCAGCCCGAGGGATAGCTCTGCTACCTGGGCTCTAAGCCTATAGGATTTGTCTTGGGGAAAAAGCCTGTAGTATCTATCCAGCCTGAAGGATAGCTCTGCTACCTGGGCTCTAAGCCTATAAGATCTGGGCAACCTAAGGGGTAGCTCTGCTACCTGGGCTCTAAGCCTATAAGATCTATCCAGCCTGAGGGATAGCTCTGCCATCTGGGCTCTAAGCCTATAAAATCTGTGCAACCCAAGGGATAGCTCTGCTACCTGGGCTCTAAGCCTATAAGATCTATCCAGCCTGAGGGATAGCTCTGCTACCTGGGCTCTAAGCCTATAAGATCTATCCAGCCTGAGGGATAGCTCTGCCATCTGGGATCTAAGCCTATAAAATCTGTGCAACCCGAGGGATAGCTCTGCTGTCTGGAGAAAAAGCTTGTAATATCTATCCAGTCTGAGGGATAGCTCTGTGGTCTGGGGAAAAAGCCTGTAATATCTATCCAGCCTGAGGGATATCTCTGCTGTCTGGGGGAAAAGCCTGTATTATCTATCCAGCCTGAGGGATAGCACTGCTGTCTGGTGAAAAAGCCTGTAGTATTTATCCAGCCTGAGGTATAGCTTTGCTGTCTGGGGAAAAAGCCTGTAATAGCTATCCAGCCTGGGGGATAGCTCTGCTGTCTGTGGGAGAAGCCTGTATTATCTATCCAGCCTGAGGAATAGCTCTGCTACCTGGGCTCTAAGCCTATCCAATCTGTGCATCCCGAGGGATAGCTCTGCTGTCTGGGGAAAAGCCTGTAATAACTATCTAGCCCGAGGGATAGCTCTGCTACCTGGGATCTAAGCCTATAGGATCTGTCTTGGGGAAAAAGCCTTTAGTATATATCCAGTCTGAGGGATAGCTCTGCTGTCTGGGGAAAAAGCCGATAATATCTATCCAGCCTGAAGGATAGCTCTGCTACCTGGGCTCTAAGCTTATAAGATCTATCCAGCCTGAGGGATAGCTCTGCTACCTGGAGAAAAAGCCTGTAATATCTATCCAGCCTGAGGGATAGCTCTGCTGTCTGGAGAAAAAGCCTGTAATATCTATCCAGCCTGAGGGATAGCTCTGCTGTCTGGAGAAAAAGCCAGTAATATCCATCCAGCCTGAAGGATAGCTCTGCTACCTGGTCTCTGAGCCTATAAGATCTATCCAGCCTGAGGCATAGCTCTTCTACCTGGAGAAAAAAGCCTGTAATATCTATCCAGCCTGAGGGATAGCTCTGCTGTCTGGAGAAAAAGCCTGTAATATCTATCCAGCCTGAGGGATAGCTCTGCTGTCTGGGGAAAAAGCCTGTAATATCTATCCAGCCTGAGGGATAGCTCTGCTGTCTGGGGAAAAAGCCTGTAATAACTATCCAGCCCGAGGGATAGCTCTGCTACCTGGGCTCTAAGCCTATAGGATTTGTCTTGGGGAAAAAGCCTGTAGTATCTATCCAGCCTGAAGGATAGCTCTGCTACCTGGGCTCTAAGCCTATAAGATCTGTGCAACCTAAGGGGTAGCTCTGCTACCTGGGCTCTAAGCCTATAAGATCTATCAAGCCTGAGGGATAGCTCTGCCATCTGGGCTCTAAGCCTATAAAATCTGTGCAACCCGAGGGATAGCTCTGCTACCTGGGCTCTAAGCCTATAAGATCTATCCAGCCTGAGGGATAGCTCTGCCATCTGGGATCTAAGCCTATAAAATCTGTGCAACCCGAGGGATAGCTCTGCTGTCTGGAGAAAAAGCTTGTAATATCTATCCAGTCTGAGGGATAGCTCTGTGGTCTGGGGAAAAAGCCTGTAATATCTATCCAGCCTGAGGGATATCTCTGCTGTCTGGGGGAAAGGCCTGTATTATCTATCCAGCCTGAGGGATAGCACTGCTGTCTGGTGAAAAAGCCTGTAGTATTTATCCAGCCTGAGGTATAGCTTTGCTGTCTGGGGAAAAAGCCTGTAATATCTATCCAGCCTGGGGGATAGCTCTGCTGTCTGTGGGAGAAGCCTGTATTATCTATCCAGCCTGAGGAATAGCTCTGCTACCTGGGCTCTAAGCCTATCCAATCTGTGCATCCCGAGGGATAGCTCTGCTGTCTGGAGAAAAAGACTGTAATATCTATCCAGCCTGAGGGATAGCTCTGCTACCTGGTCTCTAAGCCTATAAGATCTATCCAGCCTAATGGATACCTTTGCTACTTGGGCTCTAAGCCTATACGTTCTGTGCAACCTGAGGGATAGCTCTGCTGTCTGGAGAAAAAGCCTGTAATATCTATCCAGCCTGAGGGATAGCTCTGCTACCTGGTCTCTAAGCCTATAAGATCTATCCAGCCTGATGGATACCTTTGCTACTTGGGCTCTAAGCCTATACGTTCTGTGCAACCTGAGGGATAGCTCTGCTGTCTGGGGAAAAAGCCTGTAGTATCTATCCAGCCTGAGGGATAGGTCTGCTTTCTGGTGGAAAAGCCTGTAATGTCTATCCAGCCTGAGGGATAGCTCTGCTGCCTGGGGAAAAACCTGTAGTATCTATCCAGCCTGAGGGATAGGTCTGCATTCTGGTGGAAAAGCCTGTAATGTCTATCCAGCCTGAGGGATAGCTCGGCTGACTGGGGAAAAAAGCCTGTAATATCTATCCAGCCTGAGGGATAGCTCTGCTGTCTGCGGGAAAAGCCTGTAGTATCTATCCAGCCTGAGGTATAGCTCTGCTGTCTGGGGAAAAAGCCTGTAATATCTATCCAGCCTGAGGGATAGCTCTGCTGTCTGGGGAAAAAGCTTGTAATATCTATCCAGCCTGAGGGATAGCTCTGCTGTCTGGGGGGAAAACCTGTATTATCTATCCAGCCTGAGGGATAGCTCTGTGGTTTAAACTCCAAACGTGTATTACCCTAGCCTACTTCTGTTGCTGAAGGTGTAGGTCTGTGCAATCGTCCATGAGCCCATATGGTCCTCCAAAAACTTTACGAAGTTCACATTTCAAAGAAATGTAGAAAATAAACATGACATGTTCCTCATGAATGGAAATTGACTCTCCCGTCTTGCAAAAATTGAAAACAATAAGCAAAAGGTAATACATTTCTACTGTTTTAATACTTTTTCCTCTGCCTGTGGGGTCTGAAGTCCATTGCATTGAAATCTCGATCATAGCCTGTCGGCACTACTAAATTGTAGTACCGTTTCTATATCTGTGGCCTGTCCCATTCTGGATACCCTGTACCCACCGGAAGCACTATGACAGCTTCTTGTTTCATTGTTTTATCTCATACCCCTATTTTCCCTATTTTCCAGATTTTTCAAGCTTTACAAATCCATTTCTTGTTTCACCTGTTGTCTTCTTTTACTTTGTGCACTAGGACCCCAACCAGCCCATAAAGCTGGGGGTTGCCCAATAGCACTTTAAGATGAGTAGCAGCACAGTGAGATGGATGGGGATGCAGATTAATACTCTAGCATCAAATCAACAATGACAACTGAATGGTTTGGCAAATGGAGTCCGTTTAATGACAAGTACAAAAAACAGCGAGTTCATGAACATCAGCAATCGCTCGATCTTCCTTCTCGCTTCAGCAACTCCAACAAACTTCATAAAAAACACATCTTTTATACTAAAAACTCATCATCACTGATGTGTAATGCTTAAAATGTTGCATGCAATTCTATTGGTTATAGGAAGGTAACTTTAATATATTTACTATATCTGTATATGGTAACGGAGTGAGAGGATTGGACAAACACTGTCAGGTGGGGCATGTAAGCCCTTCCTTCAAAATGGCTACTGTAGACGTCACTAAAAGTACAACATCTCATTGGTTCTACTAACTATAGGACCCTATATTACTTGGTCCATTATGATTAGGTTGGCACTAATCCCACTCATACTTTTCCACTTGCTTAGCAGCGTGCAGAATAGCCGGCCAGGTGCAGGGAGCTTGTCTGCTCCCCCAGCCTTCCTCCAATTATTGCTACAATCACTCATCACCTCAGTGGTCTTGTGTCAATTATTTCTTTGTGCTTGGCCTCGAGACTGCATTTCTGTCTGGAAAAGTTCAGATATCCGTGCATGGCACAAGGCCACGTGTAGGTGTGAAAGTTACATCCCTTTCCGCTTGGCTGGTCACGTGATTCAGACACTGTGAAATCGTCTTATCCTTCATGCAATTCGTGTATTTGATTTAGTTTTGGCCACCACCTGCCTTCTGGGGCTTACCTTGACCTTTCTGAACAGGATACTCTGTTCTTTGCTTCAATAATTATCCACTGTTGGTCTATTTCAGCCGATACAACCTTGGCTTCTTGGCACGATTTACATGCGTCTGGGTTTCTTTCTGTCTTTTGTTTTTGATTTGCTTGCTGAGGGGCTCCTCTCCTGAGACCTTTAGTAACCTTTGCTTGATTCTGCTCTTGTGCATAGTGGAAGTATACTTATATAAAGTCCTCCTTTTGAGGTAGATATGTATACTATCTTTCTACTAAGCATAAGCAAGCCTCCCGATTCTGTGCTTCTTGCGGTTACTTTGCATATGTACAAGTGTAAACTAACTGAATATCTTCATCGTGCATGTGGCATAATTTCTGACATTTTTGACATTGATTATTTCACTTTAGACTCAGGACGTCACTTATTCATGGTGTTTCGTCTCTTTCCATCATTCTCAGATGGTTATATCTTCTATATGTGAGTCAGTCCAGGTTCTTGTGATGTCACCATTCGTCTTCCTTCAGTATCTTTTTTAGCTTCTTCAGGGATTGCATTCTGACACTCTTCATTCTGTCTCATTTGTCGATATGGTTTTCTCAATGGGTACCTTACTGTCCAGGTTTTCTTAGGCGTCGGTCCTTCAACAGGTGCTGTTCTTTTGATAGGTACTGGACAGAGCCCCACTGCGGCTCTCTGCTGGTTTATTTGCTGATCATACGTCACATATTTTGGCCTGAAAGTTCCAGGTACTTCAAAATGAACGGTTGGAGTGCGAGTCATGCTTGGGACCTCCTCTACAACTTGTTTCTCTATAAAGTCACTTTCTGTTTCACAATTTTTCATTGTTTTGACTTTGCCTCTTTTTACTTTCTATGTTTAAGTCTGTTTATCATTTATTTTTATTTTGTGCAGACATTTTTAAAGCACTGATGATTTTATTTTTTCTATACCACACGAGATGCAAGTGGCCGGAGTCCTGCGCCCCTGACTTATTAGGGTTCCTGAGCAGTAGTTTCCTGCCGTTGATGGTGATGCATGGTACTGTAGGGTTGTCTTCCGATTTTGTTGATATGATTGCATTGTTGAACCTGCGCTCAAAGCTGGGCATAGTGTGTCATAAAACCTATATCTATGTGATACCACTTTGTTTTAGGACACGCATCTTCAGGTACTTGATTTCCCTCGTCCTTCTGTGTGTGATATCCAAGAAGCCACCTCTTTAAACCTGAAAGATCCAGCAATGAGTGCCTATCGTATGTAGCGTGTCGACCCACTGGTGTTTCTGTGTTCTATAAGGCGTTACTCTGAAAACGCAGCTTCTGTGAAGCATTCTATGTGGACTACAGTTAATGTACAGCATTATACCAAGAGCCAAGCTTCTGTCCAAAGAAAGGGGGTTCATTAGCGGGGCTGTGGGAGAGGCAGATGTGAAACGCGTGGTCTTGAAGATTGCAGGTTGGAAGTACCTGGTCCCTGTGTTCCAATCTGCTTTCTTTGGGTTTGGAGGATGTACTTGGGAGTATGTTATCCATAGGGAAGAGCCTAAGATCTGATGGACTACAGTGCTTTGCGTCTGGTTATCTGTTGGTGTGGGAGAGTGTGATACGGCAAAGGTTACCCTCTGTCTATCCTCATGGTTACATTGTAGGTCGCTATATTTGTACAAAATGTAACCTAGTCGATACCTTTGAAATTATAGGTGTACAACGGGGCTTGAGCAGGTCCTCCAGAGGCTGTATATTGTGTGGTGATCAAGCATCTTTTGAGGTACTGTAATATCTTGGAAGTTATAAGTCACCCATTTATGAAAGGAAATGTCTTGGGATGAAAGAATTGAACACTTGTGGCTGGATTTTATGGCTGGAAATGATTGCAATCTAATATTTTACATTGTTACGTGTTATGACTTTGTGAGGGGCGTCTTAAATGAATTGGATCATTATTAATGTTTTGTATTTTCTTATTTCTCCTGTTTTTATTGATTGAGTAATTTGTGGTATTATGTTGAAACTGTGATAATTGTACATAAGGTCATGTATATGGCTATATGTAAGCAATGCAAAATAACAAAATAAAAAAAAGATTGGGCTAAAGAGGAGAGCTTAGCCATGGCTTGAATAATGTTGATGTGCTCATCGCTAGGCCTAAGCTGGCCGTCTCTGGGAAGTTTGTATTTGTAGTGGAAGGTAGTAGGATATCTTAGAGGGGAGTCAGTGTGTAGGGTGAAGAGGGGAGTAGGCCTTACAGGGCAAAGCAGCCTGCGACCTGGACTCCTCCCACTGGCCTCTTGTAGACCGGTCCCATTCCACTGACTCACATTACCACTGTGAACCTCCCTCTCTCTGACTGTCTCAAATAGATACATTGTACCCCATATGTAACAAAGCAAGCATCTGGGATTTGGCAGATGGGGAAAGGGGTAGTCTGGAAAATCCACTCATTGCCATGAACTACATGCTCAGGGTTATGGCATGGACCATTGTTTTATTCAGCACAAGTGCTGCTTGCAATTTGAGGACAGCGGGCACTCAGTTCACCTTCCTTAGTGTGCTGGTTGCAAATCTACGAGATGCCTGAGGTTTCATTCTAACATGCTCAGGCAGCGTGCTCCTTGGCCTGCTCAGACCTTTGCCCATCAGATGCACCAAGTGTTAGTCAGGTGGCGTGGGCAGTTCCAGAATCCCTGCCCACTTCTCCCAGAGACCTACGCTGCTGTCTCACACAAACCCAAACTCTTCTCACTCGGGGCACACAGCCCCAGGCCAAAATTAAATTCCCTCGTCCCAAAGGCCACAACTCGCCAGGTGTTGATGCTGCGCCAGGACAACATCGGGTTTCGGAGTGATGCGGCAACACTGCAGGCGATTCTTGACCATGAAATGAGGAGTGGGAAAGATGAAAGGTGGAGAATGGATTACTTAAAGTGCCACTCAACGCTGAGTGTACCACCACCCCCTGCCTTATATGGGTGCGGCGGCTGCGGAAGGTAATGGGAAGCATGTTGGCAGTGAAAGAGAGGGCGCTTGGGTGGCGGTGGGGGGTGGGGGGTGATAGGATGGACAGTCCAGAAACAGTGCATTCTATAGTTCACAGTCTCCAGGCCCCTTGCTAGGTAAGGATCTCTGCCTGAGTTCCTTACAAAGCTGTGTGCCAGAGCTGACTTATGCAACCAGGACACCAACAGGCCGGCTTCATTCACACAGATCTTAAGAGATGTCCTTCCAGTGTCGTGTAGGGGCTGTCAGGGATTATGCACAAGGTCTGAGCTCTTCCCCACAGGGGTTCTCCTGGAGTCAGGAAGGTAGCACCCCACCCTTTAACAGCTATGTACACCACAAAAGAGAGGTGTGGGGAGAGAGGCTGACTTTCTGGGCTAAGGCGGGTTAACTGATGTGTGCTCCAGTATTTGCAGCCAATACACAAAGTGGCATGACTTCTGAGCATGAGTGTCAAAGAAGTGTGTGTGTGTGTGCGTGTGCGTGCGTGCGTGCGTAGCCTTTAAGCTCGATCCAAAAGCTATGAAAAGACATCCCTTTCGGCCGTGTGGGCTTCCTTTTGCTTTCCGTCTCATTTTTCAACGCCTTGTGGTGGGTGGGCACATCATTTGGGTGGATAGCTCTGCTAAATAAAGCTTGAGCATGTAAGGCGCAATACAGGCAAGTTAAGGAAATGGTGCTGCTTTCTAAAGCCTGGCACCGTGCGGTGGAATTTGAGGGAATAGGTATGTTGACCATGTATGGTGCAGTATGTGCGGTTTAGGCGGTTGACAGTGCTGTCGAACGCCCAACCACATAATGTTCAGTCTGTGCAATTCGGCATAGGTAGGCACAGCTCCTGTACAGCATTATGCAGAGAACACACATCCAGCACAGTGTTCAGCATCTATACAGCATTACACTGAAAACACATCCTCTGTGCAGCATTATGCATAGAGCAAATCCTCTGTGTGCTATTGTATTTAGAACACAGGTGTTCTCGATCTAATTCTGAGAGAAGCTGTGTTCTACATATAATGCAGCTCCTGTACAGTCTTCTACGGATAACCGTACTTCTGTGTGAAATTACTGGTGGAACACAGCACCTATGCAGCATGTTACTGTGAACACAGGTCCTGCAGAGCATTATACAGAGAACCCATCATCTGTGGGACATTATAGGAAGAACACAGCTCCTGTACAGCATTATACAGATTACCATGCTTCTATGTGACATTACCGGTGGAACACAGCACCTATGCAGCATTTTACTGTGAGCACAGGTCATGCAGAGCATTATACAGAGAACCCATCACCTGTGTGGCAGTATAGGTAGAACACAGCCCCTGTACTACATTGTACAGATAACCGTAAATCTGTGTGACAGTACTGGTAGAACACAGCACCTATACAGCATTTTACTGGGAACACAGGCCCTGCTGAGCATTATACAGAGAACCCATCACATGTGGGGTATTATCGGTTGAACACAGCTCCAGTACCGCATTATAGAGATAACCATGCTTCTGTGTGACATTACCGGTGTAACACAGCACCTATGCAGCATTTTACTGTGAGCACAGGTCCTGCAGAGCATTATACAGAGAACCCATCCCCTGTGCAGCAGTATAGGTAGAACACAGCTCCTGTTCTGCATTATACAGATAACCATGGTGCTGTGTGACAGTACTGGTATAACACAGCGCCTATGCAACATTTTACAGAGAACATAGGTCCTGCAGAGCATTATACAGAGAACCCATCATCTGTGGGACATTATAGGAAGAACACAGCTCCTGTACAGCATTATACAGATAACCATGCTTCTCTTTGGCATTACTGATATAACACTGCACCTAAGCAGCATTTTACTGAGAACACAGGCCCTGCAGAACATTATACAGATAATCCACCATCTGTTGGGCATTATAGGTAGAACACAGCTCCTGTACAGCATTATACAGTTAACCATGCTTCAGTGTGACATTAATGGTGAAACACAGCACCTATGCAGCGTTTTATTGAGAACACAGGCCCTGCAGAGCATTATACAGAGAACCCATAGTCTGTGGGACATTATAGGTAGAACACAGCTCCTGTACAGCATTATACAGTTAGCCATGCTTCGGTGTGACTTTAATGGTGGAACACAGCACCTATGCAGCGTTTTACTGAGAACAGCCGGTCAAGTGGCACAGCGAGTAGAGCGCTCGCTTTGACATCAGTGCAGAGCCTGCGAATGCATGTGCGAATCCCGGCAGCGCCAAACTCAGCGTTTCATCCTTCCGAGGTCGATAAATGAGCACCACACACTGTGGGTAATAATAAGCAGCGCTCAGATACCTGAGGGTTCGTAGCGCTATATAAATGCCAAATTATTATTATTTTATTTAACACAGGCCCTGCAGAGCATTCTACAGAGAACCCATCATATGGTGGGTATTATAGATAGAACACAGCTCCCTTACAGCATTATACAGATAACAATGCTTCGGATTACATTGCTGGTGGAACACAGCACCAATAAAGCATTGTAATGAGAACACAGGTCCTGCAGAACATTATACAGAGAACCCATCATCTGTGGGACATTACAGGCAGAACACAGCTCATTTGCAGCACTGTACCGAAACCCCACCTTGTGTGCTGCATTATACGTAGAACCCAGCTCCTGTGCAGCACTATACAGAAAACCCAGTTTGTGTGTGACATTATAGGCAGAACACAGTTTACGCCCAACATTATAGGTAGAATACAGGTCGAGTATTATGCAAGTACATCTTTAGTGAGCTTTACAGGCAGAACAAACGTGTTCTCCGTATAAAACTGTACAGACGTTGTGATCTATTTAATCCAGCATCTGGTCAGCATTAAACATGTAACCCAGCTTCTGTGTGAGAGCACACCTGTGTACAGCTTTGTATCACCAATCTCCTATATTGAGAGCACAGCTTCTGCACAGAATTATATGAAAATCCTAGCCTCTGTGCAACATTATAGAGAGAACACAGATTCTGGGTTGAGAATGCAGCTATGTGCAGGGTTACACTGAAAGTGCAGTTTCTCCACTGCAGAATATATATTAAACCCCCTGGAAAAAGCAAGCCTGGGTGCGTGTGGTGTGCAAGACAGGTAACTCTATTTATATTTATTTATTTATTGCATTTGTTATACGCCCAAACCCGGAGGTGTCACGGTGTAGGTTACAGAAGGCTCGAATCTCTGGTTACATTGAAAAATAGAGTTACATTTTCTACAGATTACATAGCAATGCATTTGAGACCACAGCAGGGTTACAGTAGGCTCGAGTCTCTGGTTACATTGAAAAATAGAGTTACATTTTCTACAGATTACATAGCAATGCATTTGAGACCACAGCAGGGTTACAGTAGGCTCGAGTCTCTGGTTACATTGAAAAATAGAGTTACATTTTCTACAGATTACATAGCAATGCATTTGAGATCACAGCAGGGTTACAGAAGGCTCGAATCTCTGGTTACATTGGAAAATAGAGTTACATTTTCTACAGATTACATAGCAATGCATTTGAGACCACAGCAGGGTTACAGTAGGCTCGAGTCTCTGGTTACATTGAAAAATAGAGTTACATTTTCTACAGATTACATAGCAATGCATTTGAGACCACAGCAGGGTTACAGTAGGCTCGAGTCTCTGGTTACATTGAAAAATAGAGTTACATTTTCTACAGATTACATAGCAATGCATTTGAGATCACAGCAGGGTTACAGAAGGCTCGAATCTCTGGTTACATTGAAAAATAGAGTTACATTTTCTACAGATTACATAGCAATGCATTTGAGATCACAGCAGGGTTACAGAAGGCTCGAATCTCTGGTTACATTGGAAAATAGAGTTACATTTACTACAGATTAGATAGCAATGCATTTGAGATCACAGCAGGGTTACAGAAGGCTCGAATCTCTGGTTACATTGGAAAATAGAGTTACATTTTCTACAGATTAGATAGCAATGCATTTGAGATCACAGCAGGGTTACAGAAGGCTCGAATCTCTGGTTACATTGGAAAATAGAGTTACATTTTCTACAGATTAGATAGCAATGCATTTGAGACCACAGCAGGGTTACAGTAGGCTCGAGTCTCTGGTTACATTGAAAAATAGAGTTACATTTTCTACAGATTACATAGCAATGCATTTGAGACCACAGCAGGGTTACAGTAGGTTCGAGTCTCTGGTTACATTGAAAAATAGAGTTACATTTTCTACAGATTAGATAGCAATGCATTTGAGACCACAGCAGGGTTACAGTAGGCTCGAGTCTCTGGTTACATTGAAAAATAGAGTTACATTTTCTACAGATTAGATAGCAATGCATTTGAGACCACAGCAGGGTTACAGTAGGCTCGAGTCTCTGGTTACATTGAAAAATAGAGTTACATTTTCTACAGATTAGATAGCAATGCATTTGAGACCACAGCAGGGTTACAGTAGGCTCGAGTCTCTGGTTACATTGGAAAATAGAGTTACATTTTGTACAGATTAGATAGCAATGCATTTGAGACCACAGCAGGGTTACAGTAGGCTCGAGTCTCTGGTTACATTGAAAAATAGAGTTACATTTTCTACAGATTAGATAGCAATGCATTTGAGACCACAGCAGGGTTACAGAAGGCTCGAGTCTCTGGTTACATTGAAAAATAGAGTTACATTTTCTACAGATTAGATAGCAATGCATTTGAGACCACAGCAGGGTTACAGTAGGCTCGAATCTCTGGTTACATTGAAAAATAGAGTTACATTTTCTACAGATTAGATAGCAATGCATTTGAGACCACAGCAGGGTTACAGTAGGCTCGAGTCTCTGGTTACATTGAAAAATAGAGTTACATTATTTACAGATTAGATAGCAATGCATTTGAGACCACAGCAGGGTTACAGTAGGCTCCAGTCTCTGGTTACATTGAAAAATAGAGTTACATTTTCTACAGATTAGATAGCAATGCATTTGAGACCACATCAGGGTTACAGAAGGCTCGAGTCTCTGGTTACATTGAAAAATAGAGTTACATTTTCTACAGATTAGATAGCAATGCATTTGAGACCACAGCAGGGTTACAGTAGGCTCGAGTCTCTGGTTACATTGAAAAATAGAGTTACATTTTCTACAGATTAGATAGCAATGCATTTGAGACCACAGCAGGGTTACAGTAGGCTCGAATCTCTGGTTACATTGAAAAATAGAGTTACATTTTCTACAGATTAGATAGCAATGCATTTGAGACCACAGCAGGGTTACAGTAGGCTCGAGTCTCT
The DNA here is from genome assembly GCF_040938575.1 of Ambystoma mexicanum. Classification (NCBI taxonomy): domain Eukaryota; kingdom Metazoa; phylum Chordata; class Amphibia; order Caudata; family Ambystomatidae; genus Ambystoma; species Ambystoma mexicanum. Next base: position 1,630,996,668 of record NC_090932.1, read on the forward strand.
GGTTACATTGAAAAATAGAGTTACATTTTCTACAGATTAGATAGCAATGCATTTGAGACCACAGCAGGGTTACAGTAGGCTCGAGTCTCTGGTTACATTGAAAAATAGAGTTACATTATTTACAGATTAGATAGCAATGCATTTGAGACCACAGCAGGGTTACAGTAGGCTCCAGTCTCTGGTTACATTGAAAAATAGAGTTACATTTTCTACAGATTAGATAGCAATGCATTTGAGACCACCTCAGGGTTACAGAAGGCTCGAGTCTCTGGTTACATTGAAAAATAGAGTTACATTTTCTACAGATTAGATAGCAATGCATTTGAGACCACAGCAGGGTTACAGTAGGCTCGAGTCTCTGGTTACATTGAAAAATAGAGTTACATTTTCTACAGATTAGATAGCAATGCATTTGAGACCACAGCAGGGTTACAGTAGGCTCGAGTCTCTGGTTACATTGAAAAATAGAGTTACATTTTCTACAGATTAGATAGCAATGCATTTGAGACCACAGCAGGGTTACAGTAGGCTCGAATCTCTGATTACATTGGAAAATAGAGTTACATTTTCTACAGATTAGATAGCAATGCATTTGAGACCACAGCAGGGTTACAGTAGGCTCGAGTCTCTGGTTACAGTGAGAAAAATAGGAACAGTCCCTACTGATTAGTTAACGTGCATGTAAAACTTTAAGTACGGCTATAGGAGAGTTAAGTCGCAGTGGCAAATGGGGTGAAACTTGCAAGGCCCGGTGTTGTGCAGATGGGCAGATAAAAAGGACCAGTTAATGTTTTAGAATTTGTTGAGCAACCACGTTTTGAACGTCTTCTTGAAGCGCTGGTGGGATGGCTCCTTCCTGTTGTGAGAGGGGAGTTCCAGATTTTAGGAGCTAGAAGTAGAAAGCAACTTCCCTCTGACCTCATACATTTGAACCGTGGGACAAAGAGTTGAGGACTATTGTTCGATCTCAGTATTCTCGTGGCCTTGTTTGGGGGGGTGGTGATAGCATTGTTGAGGTAGGTGGGAGCCTTCTGGAAAGACATTTGTGGGTGACACATAACGTTTTCATGATATTTCTGGCTTTGATGGGAAGCCAATGAGCTACTCGCCTCATATTAGATATGTGGTTGGATCTTTTACACCATGTGCTGCTCGCAGAGGTTTATTTTGCAACAGTTGGAGTTTAGCCATATTTGCATTCGAAGATCCTAGCAGTAGGACGTTGCAATAGTCTAATTTAATAAAATAAGAGCATGTGCAAGAGTTATACAGTTTTGCGGCGGTCAAAACTTTACTGATTAGTGAATTTACTGATAACACTGATAACACTCGGCCACTACTGGGGTGTATCCGCTGCCTTTATTCTTGCTTTCATTAAAGCCTGCTACTTCGAAGGCCGTGTTCAAAAGGTAAAAATGTGTCAGTGATTGCTGTTTCTCGCTGAGTCAACAGTTTTGGGGATGAGGGTAGCCGGACTGAAACAAGGACCATTGCAGAGACGGACATCAGAGCAAAGAGTGGGTGCTTCTCCTTTAAAATACTCACTCATGCACCCAACTTGCTGCACTCTTATTTGGAGGTTACACACCCCAGAAACAGGCTTTCGGTCCATGGTCTGTGGATCACACACTATTCTCAGACAAAATGAGGGAGACATTTGAAAAAGTGGGGCGTCAATCCTCTCAAATACTGACCAATATTACCGGCCCAATAGTTTTTAAAATGCACCTTTTGCCTTTTCTCTCTATCTTCCTTGGGTGTAACGACACAAACCTCTCGTTAATGTATCTATTGAATCTGGTTGTGTTGAGTACATTGTTGCTGGGGCAGTTCCATGTTTTCTACGGTGTGAGTTATGGGGTGTGTTTTTAAGTGAAATAGTCAGGTTTTCAGTCATTTTCTGAAGGTTAGGTGGTTTTCGTTTTTGTTCTTGAGTTCCATAGTTTGGTTATCAAGTGGGAGAATGCGGTTCCTCAGAATTTCCTTTTCTGGTAAGTTTTTCATTTCGCTTTAGATGTCGACGTTCGTTCTTAGGTTTCTTCCTGGTTGGTAGTGGCTCATTTAGGCAAGCACAAATGTGGCTCCTTGTCCATGAAGTAATTTGTGCACGATAAAGAGGGATTTGAAGTTAATGCATACTTTTCTACTGGGAGCCAGTGTAGACTTCTCAGACCTGTGATGATGTGGGCCCTTCTTGTGTTTAGTGTCAGGAGCAGTCTTGCTGCTGTATTTTGGATGTGTTGGCGTTTTTTCGTGAGGCGTTCTGCCATTCCAAAGTAGAGGCTGTTTGCATGGTCTAGTCTCGATAATACCAGGGAGAGGATTGAAAGGGTTTTGTGTGGGGAGGCGAGGTAGGGAAGTGTACCTCTAATTAGTCGCAGGAGGTAGAAGCATTTCTTAGCCGTTGTGTTGACTTGTGGTTCTAGATATAGTCCATTGTCTGTGAGTAATCCTAGGGGTTTTTCATCACGGTGGATTCATTCTATAATGGCTCTGGCTAACACACCCCAAGATGATACTTTACTGATTAAAGAGTCAGACCAGGAGGTTACTTGCACATAACGAGGAAAGGTGACCATGCCATGGAAAGCTTCTGATGGCTATCGGACACTGTTTGTTTCTAACTCATGCACGACAATCATTGTAAGATAGAGTTTTGGGAGTTGGTGATCATTGTGCTTGGGACAATATTGTTGAAGAGTTGGCAAGCTTTGTCTAAATTGCTTCTTGAAAGATATCCATGGCGTTTTCTTGTGTAAAGACAGGGGTAAAACAACTTTATTCTCGAACCCGTTTTTAGATGCATTTGGAATTACATCAAAACATCTTGCTATGAAGCCAATTTGATAGGGTTTTAAGGGTATGGAACTCCTCGCAGTCTCTGAGAGTGTAGTTTCAAATAGTCTGTTCTACCATAGCTTTAGGTGTGTTTGATCTGTTAGAAAAGGGTGTTTAAAGTTTACCTTTCTGACCATAATCAAATTTGATGGGCGATTAGGAGTTCCTGGGTCTCTTCCCTCTGCAAACTCCCTGCTTGGGTGCTCTTTGCAGACTAGCTCCCTATGGCTTCACCATTTCTTAACAGCCATTATCACCCCCTTTCTGTAACCAGAACTTTTGCTTTCATGCAGGTCAGAAGGACAAGCAGTAGAGGCTCGTCCAGCAGCGACCAAGTTGTTCAGCTAGGCTAACGGTCTACCACCAGAACGCAAGATTTTTCTCATTTTTGAAGCCGCAGCGTGGGGGGACAACAAAATGGCACCGTTGAGTTCATGGGTCAAAGACGGCCTTTGAATATTAACATGGAAAATAAAACTGTGCTTGCGGACTTCCAGCTAGGCCTCATTTGAGAGAAGGGAACATGTAGCTCGGCTGAGATAAACGGTTTAGCTTCTTGAACCGCAGGGAATTGAGACACAGAAGGTCTTTGGAAGGTGCAATCGCTAGTCCCGTCTGCGGCAGAGTCATGAAAGATGGTATTGTTGTGCTGGGGAAAGAAGCTGCTCGCTTCGTCGACGTCTACTGCCCTTCCGTTCAATGGAGAGTTTATCATTTCATGACCAAGTCACCTTATTGAAGATGTTTTCAGAATCGAGGTGAACCCCGGCGGGGGCCACACGCTGACCTCTCGCTTCACTGGGGTTCAAGTTAGCCAATAGGGCTGAGGTCAATGGAAGAGTTCCAGAGAGACAATGCGCCTGCCGCGTGGCTGTAAACTCCCTCAGATCTGCTCCCCTTTTCAGAGGACGGTTCATCAGAACATGTTCTAATTTCTGTGTACGCGTGATCACCTCGGAAAATGGCAGCAAATATAGCCGTACTGTGCCCTCGGGGGCACTTGAACAGCCTTTCATGAAAAGTGGGCAAGTATTGCTTTAATGTAACCTGTAGAACAGCAAACAGGGAAATACCCCACAAAAATCCCCTCAGCTCAACAAGACCAAATATACACTGCAATCTGTCTTGGCATATGCCCGAATGCGAGGTCACCCCTTCTAAATCTTGGCCTCTTGGCACTAGTGCTACAGTATGCATGCCCCATCTAAATAGGCCAATGGAAGACCAATTTAGGCGTCAAGTGATATCCCACATCTTTATAGACCTCATGGAGGCCTCACTACCCAACCACACTCAGAGAGAAATCTGTCTGTCAAGTGATATCCCACATCTTTATAGACCTCGTGGAGGCCTCACTACCCAACCACACTCAGAGAGAAATCTGTCTGTCGAGTGATATCCCACATCTTTGAAGACCTCATAGAGGACTCACTTCCCAAACACACTCAAAGAGAAATCTGCCTGTCAAGTGATATCCCACATCTTTATAAACCTCAGACCTCATGGAGGCCTCACTACCCAACCACACTCAGAGAGAAATCTGTCTGTCAAGTGATATTCCATATCTTTAAAGACCTCATAGAGGACTCACTTCCCAAACACACTCAAAGAGAAATCTGCCTGTCAAGTGATATCCCACATCTTTATAAACCTCAGACCTCACGGAGGCCTCACTACCCAACCACACTCAGAGAGAAATCTGTCTGTCAAGTGATATCCCACATCTTTATAGACCTCATTGAGGACTCACTACCCAACCACACTCAAAGAGAAATCCGCCTGTCAAGTGATATCCCACATCTTTATAAACCTCAGACCTCATGGAGGCCTCACTACCCAACCACACTCAGAGAGAAATCTGTCTGTCAAGTGATATCCCACATCTTTATAGACCTCATAGAGGACTCACTACCCAAACACACTCAGAGAGAAATCTGTCTGTCGAGTGATATCCCACATCTTTATAGACCTCACAGAGGCCTCACTACCCAAACACACTCAGAGAGAAATCTGTCTGTCAAGTGATATCCCACATCTTTATAGACCTCACGGAGGCCTCACTACCCAAACACACTCAGAGAGAAATCTGTCTGTCAAGTGATATCCCACATCTTTATAGACCTCATGGAGGCCTCACTACCCAAACACACTCAGAGAGAAATCTGTCTGTCAAGCGATACCCCACATCTTTATAGACCTCATGGAGGCCTCACTACCCAACCACACTCAGAGAGAAATCCGCCTGTCAAGCGATATCCCACATATTTATAGACCTCATGGAGGCCTCTCTACCCAACCACACTCAGAGAGAAATCTGTCTGTCAAGTGATATCCCACATATTTATAGACCTCACGGAGGCCTCACTACCCAAACACACTCAGAGAGAAATCTGCCTGTCAAGTGATATCCCACATCTTTATAGACCTCACGGAGGTCTCACTACCCAACCACACTCAGAGAGAAATCTGTCTGTCAAGTGATATCCCACATATTTATAGACCTCATGGAGGCCTCTCTACCCAACCACATTCAGAGAGAAATCTGTCTGTCAAGTGATATCCCACAGATTTATAGACCTCATGGAGGCCTCTCTACCCAGCCACACTCAGAGAGAAATCTGTCTGTCAAGTGATATCCCACATATTTATAGACCTCATGGAGGCCTCACTACCCAACCACACTCAGAGAGAAATCGGTCTGTCAGGTGATATCCTACATCTTTATAGACCTCATGGAGTCCTCACTACCCAACCACATTCAGATAGAAATCTGTCTGTCAAGTGATATCCCACATCATTAAAGTCCTCACAGATTTCTAACTTACTATGTGCACCCAGAAAGATACCTGGCTGGCAAGCGAGATCACACATCTTTAAAGCCCTCATGGAAGCCTACCTTTCCAACCACACTCAGAGAGACATCTGGCTGTCTGGGATACCCCTCAGTTTGGCCTACCCTGGCTGCTGCAGATTCGTGCTCAAGGTCTGGCCGAACATACTTAGACTCATGTCCTTAACTTTGGAAGCTGAATAGAAGATCCTAATTCATGTATGAATATATTTGTTGTAAATGGAGCATGCTTCTACGAGCAGCTTCGGGCTAAGAATGAAGACACACAGGCAAGAGTAGGGTGGCCAGTGATGTTCTACCATAAGTCATTTCATTGTCCTGAGTGGGCAATAATGACCGTGAATACGGCCTTAAGCGTGACCTCCGGAGCAACGTCCATAAAACATGAATATCCTTACCAAAAGGAGAGCAGTGAGGGTTGCAGGAGGCTACCCAAATAAACAAATACTTACTTTGCAAGGAATGCCATTTGGTTTAAAGGGTCTCAATAGGGCTCCCAGTGAATAAGAGAAAATATAGGTACCTATACTTCAGCCAAACACATCCCAGCCAATGCTGGCAAGTCTTGTATGGAGAGAAAATAGAAAGGTTACGCTCAATTGTGCTTGGTTAGCAATTACAATGACTACATCAAGCTGTATTCTTTATAACAGACCCTTCATACTGACCTAGAAGGACCTGTCCATCCTGAATGTGTCTATACCGTATCACTGCCTATCCTCCTGATGAAGCCTCATCAACAGTGAAACATGTGTCGACGTTTCATATGGATGTATAACTATATATAAGGAATGATATGTGTACATACTCAGATCAATAAAGCTATATTGTTACATTGAGGACTCATAAGGATGCATCATCATTTACAAGCAATATTTAGGGTGCACATGAATGTTAAGTCACATTCAAGAAGGATTGTCTTTTTGGAAAATATAAGAAAGAAACACCATCTTAAAAACTGACTACAGTGTGGTTTATTTATTCTAAGTGGAAACGAAGCGGAAGAGAACCTTTCTTATTAAATGAATGAATATGTAAATAAATGAGAACTTTCAGCTCATGAGAGACTGGACAGGGAAGATGAATTGGGAATGACCTTGTCTACCGTGTGTTGCCCACAAGACTGCACACTCCAGATATACTAAGAAACATTGAGCCATAAACTAAAGTAGCCTTGTGCAAATATAAATGTGCACAAGTGTGCAAAATACAGAAATTGTTTTACCTGCCTCTCAGGACCTGTAAATATGCAGATTCGCAGTTCTCACAAATAACGTGGCCAGCTTATTCGCATGTCTCAACCAATGGGAGGCCACCATATATGTCATTGGTATAGTAGTTGATGTGCGAGAGGACAAATGAAAGACTGCAGCGTTCCGGTTTGGCGTAGCATCATTGCTCTACTGCGCAATGGGCCTCATTCCTAGTCAGCCGCTCTGGTATTAAAGTGCCGGTATTCATGGATACCGGCACTTTACCGGACTGGCTGAGTACAGGTGTGCCAGTGGGGCACCTAAGTTACCTCCAGCTAACAGCTGGAAGTAAGGCAGGCACCCTACCATCAAAAAAAGCCATCATTACTGGCATTGGTATTGCCAGTGCCGGTAATGACGGCAAATCCCCTCATGGAGTCCTATGGGACTCCGTGAATGGGGATTAACACCGGGACACCCGTAATTCTGCGGCAATGCTACTGCACTGAGTGCCGGAAATGGCAATAACATTAGCCAGTATCCTGGCGGCTTCCACCTAGACTCCTCACTCAATCTTAACAAATAAATGCCAGCGATTACACATACAAACTCATCAGTGCTTGCAGAAAATCCTGATGCCCAGTCAGCTGTCTTACTCTAGCCAGAGCCTTAATCCTCAGACACCTCGAGTACTGCAACGCCCTGTATGCCAGGACGAAGACTCAAAATACCAGGACGTTACAGGTCCTGCAAAACAATGCCCTCAGAGCTGCACTCAACATCCCCAGATCAGCACACATCTATGCCATCAGACAACAACAACACTGGCAGCAAGCATCATGTTCAAATCACTAACCCTAACCTAACCCACAAATGTCTCTACCAGACGGCCCCCACCTAACTGTCCAACAGCATCACTCTGACACAACACTCCAGACCTACCCGCACAGCCTATCAGCACCGCCTCGCCACCCCGAGGTTCAAACTCCAAAAGGCAGGTGGTAGCAGCTTCCCCACTTTTGCCAGCAAAATTTGGAACTCACTGCCGCTCCATCTCAGAGCCCAGGACTCGTTCTGGATTTTCAGGAAAGAACTCAAAACGTACCTCTTCACTCAAAGTCTAAGTAACCAAGCATCCCCGCTTAACGATATCCTCTCCACCCCACTCCCTCCCCTAATCTACAATCTCTGTCTGTTATTATGTCATTATGTCACTGCCTTCTACCTGTAATGTCATTATCTTAACTTTGTATGTTGTTCTTGCTTGTGTAACAATTGTAGCTTCTGTACGTTGTAAGAAAGCGCACAGATGCCTATGGGCTGGGAGCGCTATATAAGACTCTAAATAAATAAATAAAAATAATGATGCCCAATGTGGTGACTGGCGAGTGCAGTTTTGGGGCAGGAGAAATGACCATTCGAAGTCAGATTTCATGATAAGATAGCTCAGTGGGTTGAGCGCTCACTGCTGAGCGTGATCTGCAGGTCACAGGTTCGAATCCTGGCAAGGCCAACTCAGCCTTTTATCCTTCCGAGGGCGATAAATGAGTACCAATTTCGGTTGGGTGATATTGTATGTAAATAAGCCGCTCTGTAAAGCACTTTGGATAAAGGCGCTAAATAAATAAGACCTCATTATCATTATGATAGGAAGCCAGTGAAAATCCCCTTGGTCTCCCTGATACCCCATGAAAACCCAACGCTCCCATAATTCCCTGCGGAGTTAGATGTCGGTAAAGAAATAGACGATGATCTTGAAAATAACCTTTCCTTGATTTTTTCCACTCACTGCCATTTCTTCATCACCACTTAATGTGATTATCCAGGCATTCAGCGAGTGATCCTGACCTTTGCCCCTGGGAATTATTTTAAATGGGGGAAAAAGAAAAATCCCATCTGCGATCTGTGCCGAGGAGGACGGCCTGGCGCTCGCCACTAAATTAGCATTTGGAAGTGAATGGGGCTGCGATTACAGAGACAAAGATGTTTAAATGAAATGTGCTCTCGCCGTGGGGACTAACGTCGCGCTCACCTTGACAAGGCCGCTGCAGGCTCGCTCAGCGCTGGCTGGCGGTTAGGTGCGTTTGTCTAATGAGGCAGGTGCCTTCAACCGCAAAACCTCCCAATACATTAATGCAGTGCAGTGATTGGATTGATACCAAATGAATTGCTGTTGTTTCTCAGCCAAATTTGTCACATTACGAGGGTGGTGACATCTCGGCGGTAAATCCACGAGATTCCACCAAAGTGTATTACTGTTACCGCCAGTGGTATTACTGCCAGATTACAAGTGGCAGAGGTGGTGTAAATGCCAATTTATTTTTGTCCATAGGACTCAATGGGGCATTTTCGGTGGAATTACCGCAGCAGTAATGAAATTTGGCAGAATGCTTGTGGATTTACCTCCAGCTCATGGCTTAAGGTGAATACTCCAACTTTACGTCAAACCTATAGTTGGGCGGTGCAGTAATGCGGCTGTCAACGGTAATGCCGCCGCATTTAACCTGCACCACCTAACTTCTAATGAGGCACATTAATTAATTGACTGGGTTTTGCCCCAGGGTGGGCAGTCTGTCCTGATTTGTGCCATTCAAAGACCTGCCTCTTGCAAATACGTTGGGTCACCCAAAGTGTCAAACAAGTCCCTCTTCATGCTTAGGTTATGCATCCCTAGTTGTGCTACTACACCGCATCGATCACCCTTTTGTGGCACTGTGTTCATTCTGCACAGTCTCGGAAAGGAAAATGCTGCCCACGCAAAGGAACCTGTGGAGGGCGAGGTGGGATGCCCGCTCATCAATGAGAATAAAGTGCAAGAGGTGGCATGAGCATGAACCGTGCCACGGCAAGTGTGGGCTGCGGCTTGTGTGCGCATGGAAAGGGCCCTACGCCCCTGCTTGTGCCCTCACATGAGCCTGCATTACCTCCGGGGCAGAAGTTCTAAAAAACAGTGAAGGGACTCATGAACACATGCAATGGGAAGTGACGTCACAGGAAGTGAACAGATGTTAAAGTGAAATATGCACATTTCATTTTATTTGTCTTTCCCGATCGAAGAAAGTGCCCCTGATGGCAAAACAAACATTTGCCTCTTAAAATATTAATCATGAACACCATCAAAATAACCCAAGAGAGGAGGGTATTCTTTAGTGTTGCTCTCAAAGTATAAAAGGTGCACACTTTTTAGAGCTAGAAGGCTGTATTGAAATAATGTTCCCTGAGAGATTTCAGCAGAGCTCCATGGGGACTTGTGTTCTCTATCCCGGCTTTGTCAGCGAGCTGGACACAATGAACCAATTGCAGGGCACCCACTACTTGTTCAATTCCTCAAGCAAGCAGGTGGGACCTCGTCCACTCACCTGTTCCCTTGACATGAACCCTGATTGCCTGCACAATGATGTTACTTGTTTGATTTCCCAGTCTCCACTTCAACAGCCTGAAGGAAAAGTCATGTCGTCTCACCTCCTCGCAGGGACCACTTTGGGATTGTACGATCTGTGGCCCTGGGGTTCTGACCTGACATTAAGGCCTGGGATATATATCAGTGTTCCATTGTTCCCAGTACCTTCCGGCTCATTACAAGTAAGACAGTGCGGTAAAAATGGGTAGTAACGGATTTACCGCTAATTCTACTGCATCGCCATACTACGGATTTGGCAGTGATGAGGAGAACATGCCTCCGGAACATAGCTGAAGGTGTTTCCTGCAATTTAGCACCAACAACTGGAGGACATTCCTCAGCAGAATTACCACCATGGTAATTCCTCCAAAAACACCATGGATTCCTATGTACTCCAACAAACTTGGATTAACGCAGCCACTCTACCACTTGTAATCCCGGTCGCCAAGATCCTACCAATGAAAAGAAGGAAAGCTCTTCCCACCAAACCTTTAAAAATGGTCACTTGAGAGGTCCTGTGCAAGTCCCTTTTTGGTTCTCTTTTCCTGGGGGCATGTGTCAGAATCCAAGGCAGTTGAACCCGAAGTGTAGCCATCGAGTTCTTCCTACCAATGTATCTCTCTGGACACATAAGGTAAAGTACAGAGGGATCAATTAGTCGAAAGATATGGAACACCACACGAAGGACCAGGCACTGCAAAGGAACAAGGGCAAGTTACTTGGAGAGTCAATCTCAAAGTATGCAATAAACAGGTAATAATCACAAGGCACTGACCAGAGGTATTAACAACTCTTCCTATCTGGTCTGGGATAACTTCTGAGTACAAGATTTGGATTGCAGAGGGCACTCTAGGAAGACATAAGGAACGCCATGAAGCAAGGATACGTTTAGAAACAAGGAATGAGAGAAAACAGGTGCAGAGACTTACCAGGATAGGTTTTGAAGCATATCTCTGTACTAACGGAGCACCCAGTGTATTCAGTTCCTCATCTGAAAACCCGACAGCACGAGGATATCTTGGCGATCAAAGGAAATCTCTAGTCCCGGCTCTACCCTGCCGGCAGGAGGACGCCTAACGGCCTAAGCGCAAGCAGTGGACAGTCTCAAGTTCAAGTGCTCAATGGGAATAAACTGGGGTGTCGTTCGTGTCTTGCAGATATGTAGTAGTTGAGAGAGTTGGCCATCCAGGCAATTGGAGAGCAGTGTGTGTTCCTGATAGAGATTAACAATTTTGAGTTCGGGTTACTGATGGAAACGAACCCGAAACAGCAGACAGAAGAGAATTCCAAATAACGTTCCAGGTTCAGTAACGGAAGAATCAGCAGGCAGACGGGAAGTCAGGAGGCAGACAGGAAGTCAGGAGGCAAGCCGGGTTCGGTACACGTGAAAGCAGTCAATTCCGTGCGGCAAACAGAAGAGAAAACAAATAGCAGGCAATGCTCGGTTCACGTGGAGGCAGTCCAATCCATTCGGCATGCAGAGGCATAGTCGGTATAACGGTCCGGGTCTAGGATTAATCACAGGGGTGCAAGGCAAGGAGACAAGAGCAAGGCAGGAAATACAGGAGACAAAAAACAAAGCAAAACAAGCTGCGATTCTTTCGAATCAAAAGCGGTGTTGAGAGCAACCCATAAGTATTTAACGGGTTGCCATGGAACCTAAGACTCCACCCCTTCAGCGTTATGCCCTGTAGTGAACGTGTAGTGGACGCCAGAGTCGCCATGCTAACCCGTGTCCGTTGAGTCTATGGAATCGGGTGCAGTGGAGACAGGGCGGAGCATTGGGTGAGCAAGCACTGATCTGTTATTATGCAAGCATTGTCTTAAGCCCTGAAACCTATTTCTGGCTGATAAGGAACTGGTTGACATAGGGCGAATCCTGACAGCGTGGAGGACTGCTGAGCCTAGAGTTGTCCCTAAGGGGGTAGAGGAGCCGGGTCTTTTGGTTGTTGCCCTGGATAGAAGCTCAGGGGGTACAACCAAAAGGCTAGCTAGCCCGAGTCCTGACAGACATTAGCGTAGCCCTGGAACTTTTCCAGACCTAGCAACACCCCTGGCTGAACCGGAGCAATGCAACAGTGAAGTTGTGCTTTAAACTCGTCCCCTGCTTGTGTTTTTGCAAGAGGGAAATTGTCTTGGATTGAAGCATGTTTTGGAAAAGAATTATTGTTTTCTACTGCCCAATGAGTGTTGTTGTTGATCCAGTCATGCCCTTCAGTGAACTGACGGTAGCTTTGGGATTCTGAACATGGACCTGGTCAGTCATTTTCGACAGCAGCCTGAGGCAGACAGAGCGGTAAACAATCCGTGTAGAAACAGATCAATAAGTACACAAAGGTTTAATATCTTGCCTGTTTTCTTCAAACGTGAGTTTTTGCTTCAAACTTTTGTCTTCTCTCTAAATGAAATATAATTTTTCCACTTTTCGGCTAAATCTGACAGGTGAGATGGCTTAGTTTGTAAGTGTTTTGAACATCCATGTTAGATTTCTGAGCAATATGCAGGTCTGATTACAGCCAAATAAGGACAACTCTGCCTTTCAGCATTCTAAGCACGCGGGTGAGAGTATGCGAAGAAGATATACAGGCATGTACCAATGGCGTACAACTTGTGAGCTGTTTCTTCCTGTATATAGTATTTTGACTAATGAGGCCTTAGGCAAACTTGATGACCCAGAAACTGTGCCAGTGGTCAAAGCCTACAATGATTCCTTAGGGGATTTCAGGTCAAAATTCTCACCCTAAGCACTTAAGGGGTTAATAGGGTTTTAAATTAACAACACAAATCTCAGAAAACAAAAATACTTTTCTTGTCCTGATGAAGACCGTTTTGACTTGGTTAATACCCATTAAACACCGAAACACACTATGTCGACATTCTTTTTGGACATTGCATAGTAGGTGGTAATGGCACTGATTTAACGAGGGCAACATAGCAGATGGCAAAACAAAAGGGTGAGCAAATGTGTACACTTTTGAAACATTGATGTTTATGATCATTGTGAATTGTGGATCTGTGGAGCACCTGCATATAGTGTCATGCGCTTTTTATGTGTTTATTCATTGATGTGAGTGAATTGCTTTGCACTCTGTTGTTCATTATCCCTTATGGTGCTGTGCACACTATAAATTGCGCTTCTGAAATGCATACACGTGAATGATTACTTGTTTTTGAAAATTGAAATTAAATACATGCACGTGTGTGTCTGCGGGTGTGCATGCATATGTTTGTGCTGGATGCTTTATTAAGGTGGTAGGATGTTAAGTTGATAAAACAGCTTTTTCTCAGTGGCTGGGAGACTTGACTATTAAAGGAGATTAAAATGAATAATTGATAACAATGTTATTATTCCTTCTGGATTGTATCATAACTCGAATGAGAATCCACTCTCGGTTCACATGTTGTGTGAGTTGTACCAAGATCTTTAAGTGGGCCTGGGCTAGGTGGGGCTGAGGCCCGGCAGTCTCCCAAAACATGAATCATGCCAGGGCACACACTACCCCAAGAGCCCCCCTTTTTTCTCCATGCTGGGGATTCAAACCCCAGTCCTGCTGGTGACAAGCCAGTGTCACATTGCACTGTGCTATTCCGTAGGTGTTAGATTTTTTTTTTGTTTCATTTAATAGACTGTTTGACACAGAAAGCCTGTTTATTGAAATAAATAAAAGAAATTGAGCACCTGTGAAATAGCACAATGCAAAGCAACACAGGCTTGTCACGACACGGTTCACCAGCACGGGACAATAAAAAAAGTAACCTGACAGCAGGAAAGTCACTTTTCTTTTTTCTTTCTCCCATGCTGGGAATACTTCAGGCCAAGCTCTTCATTTAGGCCACGCCTCCTTATTACAGCCCCACCCCTTCGATTTCTCACCCCACCTAAAGCACTGGTTGTACAAATTGTTTATTACATTCACCCATAACACTGCGGGGAGTGGGGTGGGGGGTGAGAAGCATGTATCTTTTGCAGTTAACTGGTCTTGATAGTGATTCAACGAGGTGCTATGTTATGTCAATTGCATTCATAAAGTGCTGCCTTCACCAACTAGTGCATCATAGCGCTGGGATGTAAGTAGAGCAGGAGCCAGAGAGAAAGTGGCATAGGACCACAGGCAGTGAACAGAAAGGTTTTCAGAGCGCATCGAAACGACATGTGGTCAGTAATCGCACGCAGAAACAGGGGGGAGGAGTTCCATAATCGGGCAGCTGTTACCGAGAAAGAGCGACCACCCACCCGAGAAAGCCTGAATCAGGGAACAAGAATCTGTAGAGCGTTCGAGGAGCGCAGGGAACGAGAGGGAACATAATGAAGGAACTTAGCCTGAAGGTATTCTGGCCCGGTTTAGTAAAAGCCTGGTGAACCAGGCAGAGGGCCTTGAACTTCACCCGTTTGGCCACAGGTAGCCAGTGCAAAGCACCGCAAATGGGAGAGGCAGAGGCATAGCGAGTAGCACCAGCAGCCAGCCTGGCTGCAGAATTCTGAAGGACTTGCAGCCACTGGAGTAAAAAGCCGGCCGGCCCCAAAAAGAGCGAATTACAATAATCCGTGAAGAGACTACCAAGGGGCGGAGGGTAGGAGTAAGGTAAGGAAGAACTTTGTAATGGACGGACTGGCAAATCGAGCTGACCTGTACCCTGAGCTTCATGCCCAAGTTTTTAACTACTGTGGACAGGACAGGTAAGGGGCCAAGTTCGGCAGGCCAGAAAGCTGAAGACCAGCCTGAAGACTCAGGAGTCAACCCAATGATCAGGACCTCCATTTTGTCTCCGTTAAGACAAAGTCAATTTTTACTAATCCAAACATGGACGACAGACAGACACTTAGGCAATGCTCAGCCGTGGCTATAGAAGAAAGATCGAGTCGCAGCAGAACTTGAATGTCACCCGCACCTGAAAAACACCAAAACCCAAAGAGCGAATCGCCATGACAAGAGGCTTGGTGTAGAGATCAAAGAGAAGAGGAGAAAGAGCAGATGCAGGGGTCATTGAGGTACACTCCTCCGAGCACCACAGTCAAGTTGAAGTTGACTGGTGACAGGACAGGGCCGTAGGGGACCCCACACATGACTGGATGGCCCATCGACCAGAGGTTTTCCATTTGGACTAGCTTCTGCCGGTCCGATGGGTAGAAAGTGTAGCAGGTCAGTACAGAATCCATGAAGGACTGTGGTATGTGGGAAGAAGTGCGAGAAGGGTTGCATGATCAACTGTGTCGAATGCAGCTGAGAGATCGGGCGGGATCAAGGTGCATTGGATCCCTCTATCTATGATCTGCAGGGCATTGTTGATGAACGGTATGGTTGCGGTCTCGGCACTACGTCATTATAGCTATCCTTGAATGTGCATGCATAATAGCGAGACAGTCTTTCTCACCGTCTCTATCATGACTCCTGCATTTCCTTCGTCTGCCCTTTACTTCCAAAAGATAAGGGCACATGCATGTGGCACTTGCCACCATACTTATAGATTTGAAACTGTGTTATATTATTTCAATATTCAATTTAATTATTTACCTTTTCACCGAAAGAATTAATTGGCTGTCAAAATGGGTTCTTGATCAGGAATGTCACACTTAGATATCTATTTTAATAGTGGAACAGCCGACACGTGTTTCGCGGTGACGTGCTTTATTTTTACACATTGATCGTGGTCTCCTACATTTCTTGTTTCTGTTTTGCATTATGTTAAACTAGTGCCGAAGCCCGTGTACACCGCCAAAGTGCAGGTTTTCATTAACACAGTAGGACTACTATATATCCTCAGGCAACAGCTCCCTCTAGCGGTGACAACAGGCGACGCTGTGCGAATTGGCATCGTCTCTATATAGCCCAAGGCAACAGCTCCCTCTAGCGGTGACAACAGGCAAAGATATGTGAATTGGTATTGTTTCTCAATATCCTAAGGTAACAGCACCTCTAGTGGTGACAACAGGTGATGCTCTGCGAATTGGCATTGCCTCAATGTATCCTAAGGCAACAGCTCCCTCTCGCGGTGACAACAGGCGAAGCTATGTGAATTGCCATTGTCTCAATGTGTCCTAAGGCAACAGCTCCCCCTAGTGGTGACAACAGGCGAAGCTATGCAAATTGGTATTGTCTCTATGTATCCTAAGGCAACAGCTCCCTCTAGCGGTGAAAACAGGTGAAGCTACTGCAATGAACAAACATATATCTGACCTTTTATTATATTGTTAGAATATAAATAACAGTTAATTTACAATTATAGAGGACACCTAACTTACTTCTGTTCTCCAAATGAGTTTGGGAATCATTCAACTGATTTGTAGGAGAGCGGGCCCCTGCTGATTATTCCACTGCGGTTAACAGCAGAGTTTTGGTCAGAATCCATGAGCTTCACCAAATGCTTTAGCCTATTTTTATTTGTTTAAATAAAGTACACTTTTATCACTGCTAAGATATGCAGATGTTGATAATTCCAAAGCATTTATGGATCAATGACAGCCTACTTAAAACCTATAATTGTATACAGCAGTTGATCTTATCAAACATGTGATGCACATTACTGTATCACCTAGGCAACCAGAGACTTGTATGTAGCACACCTCTTTGTAGATATTTTAGCATCTGTGTTGGTTTGACTTGTAAACAGCCAAATTGCCTCCATCTGAGTTATTAAAGGGCATCCGTGGAAAAGTAATATATTTACCATTAGATCTTTAGAAATATGTAGAAACTCTAGGAGTACAAGGGCCAACAGATCAAAGGTTTGTGGCGAGTATAATGTTTCCCCTTTTGGCCAGGAACATACAAGTCTTTTTGAATGGCTATGTTTTTCAGCTTAACAGAAAGTACGTGTGAGTTGTCGATTTTGATAGAGAATCTTTTGTAAACTATAAGGACCCTGAAGTAGAAGAAAAAGGTTCGAAACACGTGTCTGGCCATTTTGAGATGTCATTAACACCAGCACAAAGTGGGTTATGTGCTCAAAAATCCAAAAGGTACAGTGTGTGGTTAAGAGTTACCTTCTACAGAGACTCTTCCACAAAGTGTAAAATAAAGACCCCAAGAAAACATGACCCGAGACACTGCTCTTTACGGTTGTCCACATCCTGGTCTACAGTGTCTCTACTCCGGGCATTTTCTCTTCTTGGGACTACCCCCAGACTGGTGGTCTTCCAAGGGTCTCTGATGGGCAATTCCTTCATGCATCTTCAGGGATGCTAATTTTCGATCACCTTCCCTTGAAATGGAAGGGTGGTAATTGGGTGGTAGCATGGGTGTAATTTTAGGGGGGACAAGGGTGCTTGTCCCCCTCAACTTTTGTGGAACACCATTTTGGTCCCACTCATTTGGCAGGGGCCCCTTCCATTTGTCAAGCCTACCCACCCCCAGCATTTTCAGCTAAGTTACTCCACTGGAAGTCATAGTCCCCTAGTGTGGTGAACCAAGAGAAAAGAACTCCGTGAATTAAGGGAGATGCTGCACGGGGTTCTGGGCGGGGGGGAGGTGCAGTCACCCTGCCATAGGGAGCGCAACAAAGAGAAGGAGACTTTGCATATCAAGAGAAAGACTGCAATGTGGGAGCTGGTGGAAGAACCCCTTAACATCTGTAACTAAGCGAAAGAGAGTGTGTAACCAAGCAACACGATGCATGCCGGGAGGTAAGTACGCATCCACTCACAATCGCAGTCAAGAGGAGAGAAATGCTGGGCAATGGAGCAAAAACCCACTGCGTTTCACAAGCAAGAGAGCGAGACCCTACAGGCATCCAAAGAAATACTAATCCAAACAACAGACATGTTCCGAAGAAGCTGGGCTATCCAGCGCGTTATTCTGCCCAGTTCTCCAATAACAGGCACCTGCCCTGGCGATGGCAGGTAGCAGCGCTTTAAAGCCCGGATAACAGAGCATTCCAGGTACCAGGTAGAGTGTTGGCCAGGGGTGTTGCTAGGTCTGGAAAAGACCCGGGGCTAGGCTAATGTACGAACTGCCGGGACTGGGGCTAGCTAGCCTTTTGGTTCTAGCTCCTGAGATTCTATCCGGAGCTACAACCAAAAGACCCGGGGCTATAGCCCCCTCAACCCCCCATCAACGCCTCTGGTGTTGGCCAATAGAGGAGATGTCCGGAATACTTAATTATCTGGACGTTGTGCTCTCTTTCCTGGCTCTTTCCCAGACTCCTCTGCCACACTGCAGGTAGTCACTTAAAAGTCAGAGGTGGAGGTATCCGAGGATTACAATGACCCTTCGACTTATCTTGCCAGATTCTATGGACAAGGGCTCTCTCCCAATGAGTGAAACTATGGTGCCAGATTCTATGGACAAGGGCGCTCTGCCAATGTATGAAACCTATCATACCAGATTCTATGGATAAGGACCCAATTCTGGTGTCTGAAATCTATCATGCCAGATTCTATCGCCCATCACTCTCACTATGTCTGAAACCTATTAAGTAAGATTCTATGGACAAGGACACAATTCCGGTGTCTGAAACCTATCATGCCAGATTCTATCGCCCATCACTCTCACTATGTCTGAAACCTATTAAATAAGATTCTATGGACAAGGACACAATTCCGGTGTCTGAAACCTATCATGCCAGATTCTATGGACATGGCCACTGTCCAGGTCTCTAATACCTATCATGCCAGATTCCATGGATAAGGACCCAATTCTGGTGTCTGAAATCTATCATGCCAGATTCTATTGCCCATCACTCTCACTATGTCTGAAACCTATTAAGTAAGATGCTATGGACAAGGACACAATTCCGGTGTCTGAAACCTATCATGCCAGATTCTATGGACATGGGCACTCTCCCAGTGTTGGCAACTATCATGCCAGATTCGATGGATAAGGACACAATCCCGGTGTCTGAAACCTATCATGCCAGATTCTATGGATAAGGAAACAATCCCGTGTCTGAAACCTATCATGCCAGATTCTATGGACATGGGCACTCACCAGGTGTCTAAAACCTATCATGCCAGATTCTTTTGATAATGAAACAATCCGTGTGTCTGAAACCTTTCATGCCAGATTCTGTGGACAAGGGAACTCTCCCAGTGTTGGCAACTATCATGCCATATTCTATGGATAAGGACACAATTCCGGTGTCTAAAACCTTTCATGCCAGATTCTGTGGACAAGGGTACTCTCCCAGTGTTGGCAACTATCATGCCAGATTCTATGGATAAGGACACAATCCCGGTGTCTGAAACCTATCATGCCAGATTCTATGGATAAGGACACAATTCCGGTGTCTGAAACATATCATGCCAGATTCTATGGACATGGGCACTCACCAGGTCTCTAAAACCTATCATGCCAGATTCTCTTGATAATGAAACAATCCGTGTGTCTGAAACCTTTCATGCCAGATTCTGTGGACAAGGGAACTCTCCCAGTGTTGGCAACTATCATGCCAGATTCTATGGATAAGGACACAATTCCGGTGCCTGAAACTATCGTGCCAGATTCTATAGACAAGGGCTCTCTCGCAATGGACCTGACTATTCCTCATTCATAATTGACGGCAACCGCATTAAGGTAGCACAGGAGGTAAAAACACTAGGTTTTTATCTCGACTATACTCTCTCCTTTGCCAAACAGGTTAACTCACTAGCGTCCACTATGGCCTATACGTGTAAACTTATTAGAACCGGTAAGCCATTTCTTTCTAATAGCAACTGCATTATCCTGACCAGAGCCCTCATTCGGTCCCACCTGGACCACTGCAAGGCCCTTTACCTAGGTTCTACCAAATCCACAGTTAGTAGAATCCAAACCCTACAAAATAATGCCCTTAGAGCGGCACTAGGCATCTCCCGAAGAGACCACATTTCCGAGAGCAGTCGACAGAACAACTGGCTCCGAACTACTGACAAAATCCTCTTAAAAACGTTGTCACTCACCCACAAATTCCTTAATAAAGCCGCCCCCATCTCCCTTACTGAGAGATTCCACTAGCAGACCTCCCTAAAACCATCCGGATCAGCAAATAAGGCTCGCCAGTCCCTCCCTAGATTCAAACTCTCTACGATTGGAGGTAACAGCTTCCCTGTGAAAGCGGCCAAATTATGGAACTCCTTGCCTTCTACTCTGAGAATAGACCAATCTTACCAAAACTTTAGAACCAACATTATCCTGCGGCTGTAATCCCATGACCACTAAAGCACGACATAGAATCCTGCAGGGCAACCAGTAATGCCATTCTGTCAACGGTACAGAACGACACATTCTGCCTTGAAATGCATCTTTCTTGGCGACCCACCACCGGCTTCCCACACGATGGTAACCATAACTCTACACACTGCCTGCAATATTTGTAAGTATCTGTTTATCCTGTATTATCTGTAAATACCTGTATATACCCTTTCTGTAAGTAATGACTGTAAGTAAGTGATCTTATACCATGTCCTTGTAACTAAGCTTTGCATATTCTTGTAACTGCTGCGCCCTGATACCCCTGGGTCTGAAGCGCATTATAAATATTAAACAAACAAACAAACAAACAAAAAAACAATGATGGAAACCTATCATACCAGATTCTATGGATAAGCAAACAATCCTGGTTTCTGAAACCTCTCATGCCAGATTCTATTGACCAGCGTGCTCACAGTGTCTGAAACCTATTATGTAAGATGCTATGGACAAGGACACAATCCCACTGTCTGCAACCTGTCATTCCAGATTCTATGGACATGGGCACTCTCCAGGTCTATAAAACCTATCATGCCAGATTCTATGGGTAAGGAAACAATCCCTGTGTCTGAAACCTTTCATGCCAGATTCTGTGGCCAAGGGCACTCTCCTAGTGTTGGAAACTATCATGCCAGATTCTATGGAAAAAGGAACAAAGAGACACAATCTTTGTGCCTGACACCTATCATGCCAGATTCTGTGGACAAGATAACTCTGCCAGTGTCTGAAACCTATAATGCTAGATTCTATGGACACAATTACTCTACTAGTTTCTTTAACCTATCATGCACGATTCTGTGGACAATGACACAATCCCGGTGTCTGAAACCTGTCATGCCAGATTCTATGAACATGGGCACTCTCCAAGTCTCTGAAACCTATCATACAGATTATATGTATGAAAACACAATCCCAGTGTCTGAAACCTATCACGGCGGATGCTTTGGATGTGTGCACTCACTCTCCAGGTGTCTAAACCCATCATGCCAGTTCTAAGGACAAGGGCACTCTCCCAATGTCTGACACCTATCATGCCAGATGCTATCGATAAAGACACAATCCCGGTGTCTGAAACGTTTCATGCCAGATTCTGTGGATAAGAACAAAATCCTGGTGTCTAAAACCTATCATGCCAGATTGTATCGACCAGGGCGCTCTCACAGTATCTAAAACCTATCATGCAAGACTCTATGGACAAGGACACAAGTCCAGTGTCTGAAACCTATCAAGCCAGATTCTATGGATAATGAAACCTATCATGGAGGATGCTTTGGACACGTGCACTCTACAGGTGTCTAAAACGTATTGTGCCAGATTCTATAGATAAGGGTACTCACCCAATGTCTGAAACCCATCATTGCAGCTTCTATGGGCAAGGGCATTCTCCGAGTATCTGAAACATAGCATGGCACATTCTGTGGACAAGGAAATTCTTTGAGTGTCTGGAACTATCATGCCAGATTCTAAGCACAAGGACTCTTTCCCCGTGTCTGAAACTATCATGCCAGATTATCTGGACATGGGCACTCTCCAGCTGTCTACAACCTATCATGCCAGATTCTATGGACAAGGGCGGTCTCCCAATGTCTGAAACTATCATGCCAGATTATATGGGTAAGGGCTTTCCCCCAATGTCTGCAACCCATTATTGCAGATTCTATGGACAAGTGCTCTCTCGCGATGTCTGTAAGCTAGCATGCCAGATTCTTTGGACGATGGCACTCTCCCAGTGCCTGAAACTATTATGCTAGATTCTGTGGATAAGGACACAATACCTGTGTCTTAAAAGATCATGCCATTTTCTGTGGGCAAGGGAACTCTCCCAGTGTCTGAAACCTATCATGCCAGAGTATGCGGACATTGTCACTCTTCCAGTGTCTGAAACCTATCATGCCAGATTCTGTGGACAAGGGAATTTTTTGAGTGTCTGAAACTAGCATGCCAGATTCTATGAAAAAAGAACAATCCCAGTGTCTGAAACCTATCATGGCAGATCATTTGGACAGGGGCACTCTCCATGTGTCTACAACCTATCATGCCAGATTCTGTGGGCAAGGGAACTCTCCCAGTTTCCAAAACCTATAATGCCAGATTATTTGGACACAGGCATTCTCCTAGTATCTGAAATATGTCATGCCAGATTCTGTGGACAAGGGAATTCTTCGAGGGTCTGAACATAGCATGACAGATTATATGGACATGGGCACAATCCTGGTGTCTGAAACCTATCATGCCAGATTCTATGGACAAGTGCTCTCTCCCTTTGTCGCAAACCCTTCATGCCAGATTCAATGGACAAGGGCTCACTTACAATGCCAAAACCTATCATGCTAGATTATATGCCTAAAGACACAAACCTGGTGTCTGAAACCTATCATTCCCGATTCTATCGACCATGGCTCTCTCACAATGTCTAAAACCTATCATACAAGACTCAATGGACAAGGACACACTCAATGGACAGGACATGGGTGTTCCCCAAGTGTCTAAACCTATATTGCCAGATTTCATGGACAAGTGCCTTCTCCCGATGTCCTATATTCATCCTGCTGGATCATATGTGCAAGGGCACTTGACCAGTGTCTGGAAACACTACAAACCACCATTTACTACAGAGAGTAGCAAGTATAGGTACAGAACCACATTAATCCATTATTGTTTTGTGGAGCTTGACGGCCGCCTGTAAACATTATGTTTGGTACTATGTAATGTGTAGAAATGTTATTCTATTAGCGTTTTACAGGCACGTGTTAACTGAAAATATTGAAATTCATGTTTGGTTCTTTCTGTCACTAAATGTCCTCTTCGCCTAGAGAGATTTCTTAAGCAGACTTAATGAGAGCCTCAGTCGCAATGATTACCTCTGGGAAGATGTCACAACACACCCAGCTGTAGGAGGGAAGCCGAGTCATTTTAATTAGACATTAACACCATAATTAAGGCACTTGATGCCGTGCCAAAGATTCGGGGTTTGTTGTGTTTTCTTCGTTTTTCTGCATGACTCCTGCTCCAGCTGCGCGGGACTATGCTGTAGAGCAGCGGTCTCCAGATGTTTTGGACAACGATTCCCATGATGCCTTCCCATTGACTATGCTGGCTGGGGATGATGGGGGTTGTAGTTCAAAACCCCCGGAGAGACAAACGTTCCAGACTCGTTCCAAGCACAGGCCTGGGGCCTAGGGTCTTTTTCTTGTGATCACCCTACATTATAAGTTCCATAAGGAATTTCTGGTGGTCGCAGTACATTTCCAGGTAAAAAGGCTTTTCCTGAAAACTCACTTTGCTACTTTGTTTAAAAAAGTTCCCCAAGACCGAGAGCTTGTGTTATATTGTAATTGGATCTTGCCCTGACGAGGGACTCATAGTCCGAAACACATTGTCTATGATGCAATGTATTTATGGCTTACGGTGCACCCAGTACCTACGAAGATTGCCTGGGTTTTCTGGTTATCATCTCACTGTGACCAACCATTTTGTTCCTCAAGGCATGGAGGCCACTGCACAGGTGTGAACTCTCCACCCACATGTGGCGGCCTAGCTTGTGGCAATGCACACACATACTGATGCTCAGGAATGCAAGTGGCTGGCTCCAACCTGGACCCAGCAAAGCGAATAAAAGGATGCCAAGACGGGTGCCTGCCGGGGCTGTGACCCCCGTGGGAGCAGAGCTCAACTTTGTGCTTCATTATAGTTCCCTGATTTCTTGGCGCTAGCACCCCCAGGCTACTTGAGATCATGCCAGAAGCGAGGGTCTATAACTGCCCACCACAGTCAGAAGAAATGCATGGTGTGGGACGTGGCAGAATTGAGCAGTGAAAATGTGACCGCACTCAAATTATTGGGTTCATTTTAGAAATACCCTGGGCGCATGGTCTAATGCCACACTTCGCAGGGGTTTAGGATATTGTTTGTTTGTCTAAGGTACCCTTTGATTAAATTAATCAATTTCACGGACAGTGGCATTTATTAGGTTCTACGGAATTTGTGGTCATTTCCATTTTACAAAGAACTGGAGACTTTTCATTGTAATTCCAAAACGTATGGTTTCGAACGAAGGCCACTATGACTCCGTTGGTGAGATTGGTTTGTCTTCAGGTAGACTGGGACAATGTAAACGTGTACACGTGAGAAGAACAAGGGGGTAGGGCAGGAGCTTGCAACCTTTGCCTCTCCAGATGTTTTTGACTACAACTCCCATCAGGCCTATCCAGGATAGTCAATGTTTTGGGATCATAGATGGGGAAGAATGGTGTGCAGTGGATTTAAACTGAGGTGGGATTAAGCAATGCCAAATGAAAAATAAAACACAAGAAGATAAAATAGTCTTAATTTTTTAGCAATTCAGAGCAAGTCAACTACTGCCCAAACAGGACAAATCAAGCCTGAGACTGCTGGACATCTCTGAGACACTTTGGGTGACAAAGTCATGCTGAAAATTACTCTGCCATTAGAGTAGGACATTATATTGTATTTTTGTTTGTGATTCTTGAAGATACAAAATGGGCACCACAGTACTAGAACGGAGAAGCGTAAACCTAAATAAAACAAACCATCATTGCAGCCTAACAAATATACTTCCCCAACATGTAAGAGAAAACTGGGGTCTATATAAAAAATCTTTTATAACAAACGCAACTGTTAAAGATTACATTCCTTAAGATCATTTTCTGGTTCCATCCTCCCTGGCAGGAAACCCACGATGTGCAAAAGACAGACACAGATAACGACTAGTATATTGTTTAAATCATCCACTTTACAGGCTGAAAAAAAGGAGATGTCAGCGTTTCTTACATTTTAGACAACACGTATAGTGTGACAAAACACAATACATCATTTCTGTCCTGACATAACATCTATAATTTCATAGCTCAAACTCCAGTTCATGAAATGCATTACATTTTCTCGGTGGGTAAACATATTCTCTAAGATGGAAACCCCCCATCCATTTCCTGGCATTAATATTCCATGCTACAATGACTCATGCTATTTCAGTGAACACAAGACCTTAAAAATGGTAAAAGCAGGTTTTCGAAATGATGCATGCTCCAGACTACTGCCAAGGTTACAGATGAAGTTGTCTAGTTTCTTATTGACTAACCCCCCTTCCTATCTATTTCTGACTCTACGCCAGTTTCATTTTGTGGGCGCCACTGTGCAAAAACATCTATTCTGTATTTGATGCTACCAAATTGTGCACCTGTCTCGCCAAAGTGCCAGCCTGCTCTCAGTCAACGTTGGCTTTGGCTTCTTATCTATGTGACTAGGCTTGACCCAACCCTGTATTTCCTTATTTGTTCAGCACCCTTGAATTCACACAAGACTTAAGGCCTGCATTCTGTTTTATGTATATTGGTGCATCCATTTTGAAAATAATGGATCCTTTTGCCATTGCTATGGGCCTTATTCTGATATATTGTTTTAATGTCTATTGATTATGGGTGTTCTTTCTTAATTCAGAGGAATCTATGTTCTATATTTTGTATGTTGTGCGCAATGTAAGCATTCCTTTGTTTTTATGTTTTCCCAAATAAATGTGTGTCACCTATTTTCTAATGTACCTGCCTACAATAAAGGCAGCCTGGCTGCTTCATTGGACAATGTTTCTAACTTTGACACTGTTTAGACAGGATGGCGGGGCACATGCCCTGAATGACATTTTCCACTATCACCAAAGAGGGGGAGGATTTACTCCTCTTCACACCATTGACTTTTATTTGTGAGTATACTGCTGCACAATTCCTGGGTAAACTTCCCTTTGGCTTAGTTTCATTTATAATGTAACTCCTGATGAATGGTTGATTGTTGAAGGCAGAAACATGTCGGAAGCTTGAGAACAGAGTTTGGGTGCTATATTGAGAAGAGTCAATATACTGTTCCCTTTATGATGATGAAGGAAGAAAGGAATGGGTACAAGTTGTATACGGTTGAGGTAAGACATTTTTTAAGTTAAACATTTAAGGTGAGATATTTAGGATGAAATCAATCACAGGTCCTTCAAGGATGAGGCTATTGCATAGGTATAGAAGTGTGCAACCTTTGGAACTCCAGAGGTTCCGATCTTTAGCTTCCATCTGCCATAGTCGGGATAGTCAACAGCGCGGCATCATGGCAATCCTAGTCATAAGCATCAACAGGTTGCAGACCCCTGAGTTAGTAGATGAGGGGATCGCTAGATAGGTGGCATGTGATTGGTTTCCAAAGGATGGATTGTATTGGGAATAGGGCCGGTTAGTTTGGGTTGATGTTTATATCAGATTTCACCTTTGTAAACCCCATGCTGAGAGGCTTATGATAAAAACAGAAGTCAGTGGGAAGGTACTATATAATTCCCACATTGGTTTCCGAGGTCTGGTTATCAGCTGGTCCACCATGTACACACGTAGTGTGCTTTAGGGGTGCCAGATGACTCTCTGTACTAGGCTTTCACTTCTCCATCAATTGTCTCTAGATGTAATGTTGGGTCATTTTAAATAAATAAAATGGACTGAAGTAGAACTAAGGTAAAAGCAAAGCCTAGGAGTGGACTAGTGTGTCCCTCGTGACATCAGGGACGTCATTTAGGAGTCGCCCTTGCTACCCCTGTTGTCCCTCTTGCTACCCCTGCAAAAACAAAAACTGCCTTTTTCCCCTTTGTTTGCCTTTTTTTATGCAATGTCCTGGGCTGTGGCCAGTGCCATGTGGCTGGCTTTCTTGTTCAAGCCTCTTAAAAAAAAAAAAAGAAACAAAAAAGAACAGTGGTTTCAAAAGTCAAACACTTTCAGCAGTGACCCTAGCTAAGAAAGCATAGGAATACCAAATACGTTTTCTTTCTGGAATTCTATACAATAATTGCTAGACTCATTAACAGTTTATTTGAGGCACACTTCAGGGGGTGAGTCACTGATTTAGTCAGTTCTTAAACACCTCTACTCAGCCTTTATTGCTTCTAAGGTCGATAAATGAGTACCAACACAGGTTGGGTGATATTGTATGTATATGTGTTCTATATAAAGCGCTTAAGCGTAAGTGCTATATAATAACATCATTATCATTTTGGTCATGGATGTCTGCTTGCATTCACAGTAATTTGGTAATATGGGCCTATACACACTGATCTTAACGATACATATGGTGATCCATTCTTGTATGAAATGTATATCACCATATCGTGATATCGTAACCATATTTTTCGTAGGCCACTTCCTGTTTTATCAAGAGGTGAAAGGTTGTGTTCCATTGCTTCCTGTGATATAACTTTGGGGTGGGGTCAAATGACATCACTTCCTGTGATGTCATCAAAGGTTAAGGGCCATGTGATGTTACTTCCGCTACCCCTGGCATTTTGGTGAAATGACGTCCCTGCATCACATGGTGTTATCTGGCAACCCTTGTTTGTATGTACCATCAGCCCGCTTATGAGAAGAGTTCAAAGAAATATCACTGGAACTATATCACTTCCTTTTAAGTGTAATTCTATTCCACACAGCAATACTGCTCTGCATGAATGGTCTTGTTCTCACAATATTACAAAGGAGTGTGGGAGCTCTTCTACTGAGAACGAACATGGGTCAAATACCCTGTTCTATGGAATGTATTACACTCAGGAGGGTCTCAAGCACGTTTTAGCTCACTGCAGCCTTCACAGAGGAGAAATATCCATTTTCATATCAGTCTGGCACCACCCACAAGGGCAGTCGAGCACCGAAAGGCTCACAATATGTCTACTATTTACTGCTTTGTTCTTAGGGTGGTCCCAAGAGGTATATATTTTCCCCACAATAGGCCTGTAATGTAGGTGGCGCTTGTGAGAGGTATCTACTGCAGGGTCCCGTACCCGGTGGGGCGGAGCCACATGGCGCGTGCATGGGTTATCCCCAAGGAGTGGCTGTCTCCCCAACTGTAGTATACCACCTTCTGAGTTATCACGCAGTCAGAGATGCAGCATGCCACAATCCACCTGCACGCAGCGGTGCAGGGACTTCATGCTACTACACACTGAAGTGAATATCACACTGCGATAATGCCTCTTACTTAAGTGTATGTAAAAAAGTACAATTCTACAATAGATTTATGAGAGTGGAAAACATTTTCAATAATTAATTCATGCAGTATATCTAATTGCAAGTAGTGTAATTCAAGAAAAGACTGATTACACTTAAAAATAAATAGCAAATTAAATGTGATGGAATCCTCGTCCTCCGCTCAGCGAGCAGTCTCATGCCTTCTACATCCAGGGCGTCTCTCCGGCAGTCTCTTTCCCACTTAGGCTCAGCATAAGCTTATTTCGGAATATATTTCCAACCTACCAATAATTGGATTTTTATTCACAAAATTAAACAGTGTGTTCATGTGTTTAGAAGTGATGTGTAATTATATATTGTTGTTATAAGCATGTGTAATTAGATGTATTTGCATTAGAACAGTTTCTAATTAGATTTACATGTTCAAATGTGATTGTAATTAGATTTTTGTTTATAACATCAATTTCTCCCTTGCTATAATTGTATTAAAATATTTCCATGATGGTACATTTCTAGTAAAACCCGATCCTATAGCTGTTTGTAATCAGAGATATTTTGATCAGAGCAGCAGTACAGATCTCAAGTATTGTGTGTTAGGTTTTCACTTCATACCAAACACAATGTATGGCATTTATAGAGCAGAAACCTAGCTAGAAAGCCAGAGGGCAGAGGCAGTGAATCCCTGTCAATACCCAGCCTTCCATTGCTCCCCCTAGCTAGTTTCATGCTCAACAAATATGCAAAATAAAATAAAAATAGGGGTCCCTTACTATTTGGGACTGATATAGATTGGACAACAAGGCGAGGGGGCCATTTCCTGGCAGGCAGCCTGGGGCCACACCCTTTTCTGACCCTTTAATTCTGTATTGAAATCCATTGTTGAGGAGATTTTCTGGAATTTGCGATAAATGCCGAGCGTGTATTCTCTGCTGACCACATAGTAGTTTCTCCCATCACTTAATTGTGTTGTTAACACAGTGTCTGTACAGCACTGTGGCAGAGTGTAACCGTTTCAGGAGTATGAGACATGTTGAAATGATGTGTTCATTTGAAATTGGTAAACCGGCAGTGTTTTCTTTCTAGAGTTCATTTCCTCTGGGTGTGAGCCCACTTGTGTTCAGGGGCGTTATAAATAACTCATCATATCATATCATATCACCTACACTATTTCCGCCTGATCTGAGAAGGCTTGTAAATGTAAATGAAATTGGCTATTTATAACACGCTTAATACCCAGAGGTTTCTAAGCGGGGGTCTGAGGATCGAACCTGTGTTGCACTGCCTCGTCTTTGTTCCAAGGCAAGCCCGTTGCTCCTGAGCTATCCTCCCGAGCTTGGTGTGCCATTGGCTCCTTTTTGGTGGTGCAAAGACGCAGGGTCGCAGAGGCGTCACCAAGGGGTGGGCTAGGGGGTTTTAACCCCTGAATCTTTTGGTTAGAGCCCCGGATAGAAGCTCAGTGGCTGCAGCCAAAAGGCTAACTAGCCCCGAGTCCCGACAGTCCCGACATTAGTGGAGCCCCGGAGCATCTACTGCAAGTGCAGTGCTGTGGGGATCTTTCTGTGGGGAACAGAGGACCCCCGTTTGAGATTAGTTGCCAATAATTCCAAGTCAATCCGCCATTGCATTGGTGACCAGGAAGGGAAGCCATTATGTCTGTATTTTAGGAGAAGGGCCAGGTGCACTGAAGCATTTTGCAATCTTTGCAGACAACAATAAGGCTAAGAATAGTAAAAAGTCTTGTGATACCAAGTGCAACCTAATACACATATCATTACAGTTATAATATATGGGATTAAGGACCCCCTAACGTACATTTTCAGGATCTTGCAAGCCACCCCAGAGTTCCGTGACCAAATGGATCAACGGGACCGAAGGACAAGTTCCTTTATAAGGTCACAGAACTCAGAGGTGACTTGCAATATGTTTTTTGCGTATGCTAGGGGTATTTTATTCCTTATAATACATGGCCACACACTTTCATCCCCTTCAATTTACGGCCTCTTGGGTGTATTTTCCACCAGACAAAAGGAGGCGGAAATTAGAGTTTCGGAAATGAAACTCAGAATTTAGCAGCGTGATAAGACAGCCGATACTGATAATTGCTGGGTGTTTTTTCGACAAATGCCAAACTCGTAAGTCATCACAGAGTTTAAACTGGGCATGCTGCTAGACACCCAGCCATACTGATAGAAGCCGTACAGTGACACATGAACACAATCTCATCCGATGCTGATTAGGAATGTCAAAAGCAAAGCTCCTCCCCTCTGCACCTCTCACTTTACATTTTTAACTCGGCCTGGGTGGATAGCTCAGGGGCAACATGTTTGCCTTGGAAGCAAAACAACGCAGAGCAGCACAGGTTCAAGTCCCGGTTCCATGCTATTAAGCGTGCTTTAAAATAATAATCAAATCAGCACTCCACGTGGTCAAAAGTCAGTTTGTACGTTGAGGTCCGCATTCTCACATTGAGGAGGAGTTCAGGAAATAAAACTCCTCATCCAAGGAGATTTTAATCAGAGCAATTGTGATACGTTATTTATATAGCGCTTACACATTAGCACTTTACAGAGAATATATACACATACAATATCACCCAGGTACTCATTTATCTACCGAGTAAGGATGAAGGGTTGAATTGGCCTTGCTAGAATTCGAATCTGCAACCAACAGATCACAGCATCGAGCGTTCAACCCGCTGAACTATCTTACTGGTTCTGCTATATCCCTGGCTCCTTCAACCTTCACCTTGACAACCACCTGGGAAGAAACACGTTCAACCAACTGTCACCATGCCAACTTTCCATTGGTTCCGATGCCTGTCAATCTACATAAACCCTCCCAGGTTGCACAACACTACGGTAAGCAGCATTTACGGAAAAAGATGCCCCAGTGCAGGTGACACAACCCTCCAAATGAGCTCTAGGATGATGTCACTGCAGGTCAGGAGAAAGGAAGAGATTAACCCTCTGTATGCCAGATACTGCACCCTCTGAAGGCTGGAAACACACAAATGAAACATGCATATGCCCCTCCCAGCCCCAATTGAAGCCGGGGGCTAGGCTTCAGTCTGCTGTTTTCCATTCCTATGAAGGGTTGTTTAGTGGCCTAGCGCTTGGCAGGATGAGCTGTGTGTGATGTGTGTGAGTGAAGTGGAGCCTGGAATGTGGTGAGGGGCCTGGAACCTAGGGCTCCCTGAGGTTCCATGAGATGACGGTTGGGGGAGAGGCAGAGAGAGAGCCAGAGGGAGTAGAGGCGTGTTACCTGCTCTCCTCTCTTACCTTCCTCCCTGTAACGGTAACAATAAAGGAAGCTAACCTTTTGTACTTACCTGCCTCTGGAGTGGTTCCTGTGTCCTGCCTGTTGATTTAAGCCACTCCAAGATACTACATGTTGTATATATTTTTTTTGTTGTATTCTTCTATTGTCCAAATGTTTGACTTGGGTGCCTTGTTCCCTTTGATGCGTTCACGCGTGCCTCCCATTGTGGCGATGCACATTTGCTTCCATTTTCTTCTGATAGAACAGGCAGGGAGGTGAAGGCCGCATTATTACAGACTATGAACAATTCTTACTGCGCTTATTAATCGCAAGATGGTTAAACTGAAATGTAAGAGGCAGGAATGTCATTTGGGGGTCACCAGGTCACCTGAGGTCTCCCTTGCTACCCCCGTGGTCTCCCATCCTACCCCTAGAAAAATAAAATTATTATTTTTTTTTAAATATTTTTATTTAAATGTAAGCTCCTAGTGTAACGTGGCTCTTTATTTTTGGAGTAGCTGACTTTCTTCTTCTAGACTCTTCAAAAAAATAGGGGGTTCCACAATTGTAGCACTTTGAGCAGTGACCCTAAATAAGAAAAAATAGGAATGACAAATAATTTGTCTTTCTGAAATTCTATCCAATAATTGCTAGACTCAGGTTTATTTCCAAGCATACTTCAGGGGGTGAGTCACTAATTTAGCTTGTTCTTAAACACCGCACCTCAGCCTTTCACACTTCTGAGGTTGATAAATGAGGACTAACACAGGTAGGGTGATATTGTATATTTGTTCTATATAAAGCACTTAAGTGTAAGTGTTATATAATTCCATATCATTGTAATTTGGTCTTGGGCGTCTGCTTGCATTCACAGTAATTTGGTAATTTGGGCCTAAACACACTGATATTAACGATGCCTATGGTGATCCATTCTTGTATGAAATGTATATAACATTATAGTGATATCGCAATCATATTTTCAAAATTTACTTGGGAACAATATGTGATGTCACTTTCTGTTTTGTCAAGGGGTGAAAGGTTGTATCCCATCGTTTCCTGTGATGTCACTTCGAGGGGGGGTTAAATGACATCACTTCCTGTGATGTCATCAGAGGTCAAAGGTCGCATGGTGTCACTTCCGCTACCCCCAGGCATTTTGAAATGACGTCCCTGATAAGAGGGCGCTGAAAGAGCACAACATATACATTCTAAGAATTTGTGACGGCACCCTGTGGGGCGGCCATTGCAAAATAACACATGCGTCTGGCTAGTTGCAGGTATGATATGATATGGCATTTATGAATTGCCTATACACAAGTGTTTCAAGGCGCACGAGGCAAGGGAGGGGGACAAAGGGAGGACAGAGACAACGATCTTATTAGGCCAAGTGACAATGAGATTGCGCAAGTTCAGGGGAAAGGGAAGGGGGAAAGTACAAGGGGCAGGGGAGGAGGGAAAGTGCTGAACACAGGATCAAAACAACAAGAAGTAGCGCAGCCGGCAGGTGGCAAGTGCAAGAGTAAGTGCAGAGGCAGGTAGGGATGGGGCAAGTGAAAGCTTGTAGAGTGCAGGCAGCGCCGCCCCATCCGATCCTCATTTGTCGAGTTTGTAGCAAGAGCTAAGGACATCATATGTTCAGTGTCGCCCCACCTGTGCAGAACCCAGCAGAGGACAGCCTTTGAGAGTGGAGCTAGCTGAAGTCAGGGTGGCAATAACTGAGTCTGAACACATTACAGTGAGTACATGGATAGATAAAGAGATGGAAGGATAAGTCTGCCTGGTGAGTCCCCAACACTAGCTGGCACTCAGTGAATGGGTGCATGGAAGGATAGCTGCGCCTACATAGATCTCTGTGCTGAACTAACCACATTTAAGCTCAATGTTACTCATTCAAATGAGAAATATCAATGCCCATTAGCACCCTTCTTCTCACGTATTTTGAGTTTTTTCTTGAGAAGGTTTACTTATGTACACCCACAGACATTTGAAAAAAGATTCCTGAAATGTAAAATGTAGTTGAGAGCAAGTCTAGTCTTAGACATGAAACAGGGCGATGGATTTCACCGACCCTTAAGACCCATCACAGACTCTCCCCATGATGGAACACCATGGTAGCGGCAGCGGGGACTAAACACTAATGCCATCTTTGCACCATATACCATGAGCACGGCTGGGGTGTGCACAGTGCCGGAAATGGCCAAAATGTACTGTCAGAACTCCCCCACTCCCCTGTAGCGCATGTGTGTGGGGGGCTTGTCAGTGGTGTGGGTGGGACTGGGGGGCAGAGCTAACTGTCGAATGATGTGCGTTCCCTGAATACTGGATGCTGGCTGCTTTGCATAAAAACAAAGTGCATTTTGAGAACATAAGAATGACCACCATTTCATCAAACATGTCTGTGCTAGTAATTCAAACGTTAATTTCTTCTCGCATGCAATGCACCCTGGGAATGGTGCTCATTTCCTGTGTCAGAATAGTCACCCTGACAAGTGAGACATATATATGGCTTTGGACAGTGTCAGGTGCCCCTGGAAGGTTCCCCTCCAGGCAAGTCTTCCTAAGATGCAGACTGGGGTGATCGCACCACCTCTCTTTCTTTATTCGGGTACAGAGCCAATGCAAAGTCCAAGGAATGCTGGAACCAAAGAGGTGTTGTCAAAACACCTGTTGCGTTGATTCCAACCCCAAAATATAATTCCAGCTGATGGAATGAGGTTGCTGAAGGGAGCTCACAATTTGTGCATGAAATTGTGTAAAAAATGCTGTATTGCTCCACATGCCTGAGACCAGCCTCTAAGCACGGGACGCAGTATCAAACCCGAGCGGCTCAGTCTTGTGTCCAAGAGACCACGTTGCCCCTGAGCT
Source organism: Ambystoma mexicanum (assembly GCF_040938575.1). Classification (NCBI taxonomy): domain Eukaryota; kingdom Metazoa; phylum Chordata; class Amphibia; order Caudata; family Ambystomatidae; genus Ambystoma; species Ambystoma mexicanum. The sequence goes on from NC_090932.1 coordinate 1,631,031,236, forward strand.
ATCCTCCCAGGTGACGGGTTCCCAAACCAGCCCTTTCTCTTTCCGAGGTCAATGCACCGTGCACCATTCAGGAGGTAACTCTCAATGGGCCTCATTACAACTCAGGCGTTAAGGGTTAACGACGTCGTTAACCCTTAACGCCTGATTCCAATTTTACCGGCTGCTTTTAGCAGGCGTTAAATTCCATGGCGCTAAACCGCCTTGGTGCTAATTACGGCACCGTACTTTACGGTGCCGTAATTAGCGCCTTCCCCACTCCCATTATGCCCTATGGGGCAAAAATGGGAATGGGGAAGGGTAAATGGGAAATGGGGATTTACCGCCCCACTCACCTTGCAATGGGGCGGTAAATCCGCCATCCACCATGGTGTAAATGTACCATGGTGGTAAAGTTGGTGTACTTACCGCCTGGGTCGTAATGACCCCAAATGCCTTTTATGTACCCGCCCAAAAGCTCTCTTATCTGTAATAAGCGCTACATAAATGCCCAGCGTCAGCCACATTGCTTGAGAGTGTTTGATCTTGAACAAGCCTCCGCCTAAGGATGAGGAGTCATGAACCTCATGTGCATTTATTTCACTCTGTTTGGATGCAGCCTTTAAGTGCACGATCAGCCAAATGACAATGAAGGTAATATGAGGGGGGCGGCGTTTCTCGATGGCCCCTGCCTTGCATACACGACTTCGCTCTGGTGCAGAATTGCACAGTCAATCTTACTTTATATAAGAAGAGAGGAAAGTGGCGCCAGATTAGAACAGATGTGGTACAGGCCGGCACTATGATAATTGCATAATGAGACTTGGAAAGGATATTGAACTTAAGGGAGAAAAAAGCAAATTCAGTTATCTCTGGCGATGTATCGATCTCGCATTTAAGTGTGTTTGACTGCTTGCTAATGAACATAGAAATGATGGAGCATTAACAGGACAGTTATTGACCGCGTAAACAATAGGCAGGGAATTGAAGTGCAAGCTTTGCTTTATGCATTGTGGAGGCTCTGCTCCTTTCAACTCTTTATGCTGATTTTATGCTAAGATGAAAGAGGAAAAAATAAATAATGATAACTGGCTATACCCGGCATATCACACGCTGATCAAGAGAGATCGCCCTCTTTCTCCCTTGCTCTCTCTCCCTTGCTCTCTCTGACTCTGTCTCTCTCTTGCTCTCCCACACACTCTCTCTTTCTCTCTCTCTTCGTTCCTCCCACTTGCTCTCGCTCCCTCTCTCTCTCTCTCTGTTATGCTATGCTAGGGGCTAGGCAAAGAAAGTTCTAGCCCCGCAGAAAGAAAAGTGAGATCGCACGGCTCAGAATTTAATTAGCGGGGACAAATAAGGTCTTGAGTTGGCGACGAAAGGAAAGATGGTCCTGAAGCTGACGCAAAGAGAGAGGGAGCAGGTTCCATAACTGTGCAGCACAGACCGAGAAGCAGCGACCTCCGAAACGCACACACCGAGTACAGGGGACGGAAATGCAGCAAAAAGAGGCCGAGCGGAGAGAGCGAGAAGGGACATAGCGAGTGATTTTTGCCTGGAGATAGAGGTCCTTTCTCGTAAAAGGTGCGGTGAACAATGCACAGAGGCTTAAAATGAACCCTGCCAGCAAGTGGTAACCAATGGAATGCTTTAATGGCAGCAGAGGCAGAGGAGAACCGAGGGGTCCCCAAAGCCAGACGTGCCGCAGAGTTCTGAAGTGTTTAGGTTGTGCCAGATACAGAGAGTTGCAGTAGTCAAGGGAGCCTGAGATAAGGGAAGAAACAACCGTAGCGTGAAGAGGAACAGGGAGAAAAGGAAGACCCTTACAAAGAACGCAGAGTTTGAAATGTACAGCCTCGCATACTGCACTAACCTGAGGAAGGAGTGAAAGAGAAGAGGAGAGCTTAACCCCCAGGTTTATGACGACACCGGAGGCTGTGGAGAGCGGACCCAACTCCAGAGGCCAGAAGGCCGCGGACCAGAGAGAGGCATCAGGCGGGGGGTCAACCGAGAATACCTCTGTTTTGTCCCCATTAAGACAAAGCCAATAATAAACCATCCAGGAATTAATTGCCAACAGGCAGGACCGACAACAGAGAGCGTTGTCAGATGAGGCCAGGTCCAGCCGCATCAGGATGTGGGTATCATCCGCGTAAGAGTAACAGCGAAAGCTGAAAGCGTGAATCAGCGAAATGAGCGGGCGAATATAGACATTAAAAAGTAAAGGAGAGAGTGTCGAGCCCTGAGGAGCTCCGCAAAGTAGAGGGAGAGCAGAAGAGGTGAAGGGGGAGGGAAGCAAAGATTGAGAGCGGTCCTTAAGAAAGGAAAAAAACCATTGCAAGACTATGCCAGAGATACCTAGTTGAGAGACCCTCTGGATAAGTATTACGCGGTCAATGGTGTCGAACGCTGCAGAAAGGTCCAGGAGGTGGAGGGCCCCCCACCCCATCGGTCACGAATATGGGCAAGGTCATCCACCACCTAGACTAAGACAGATTCAGTGTCCTGACCAGGCCTGAGACCCGACTGAAACAGGTCAAGGCAAGAAGTGTTTTCTTAGAAAGAAGAGCACAGGGGCATAATAAGTGATTCGAGTAGTTTCACAGGGTAGGACAGAAGAGAAATAGGGCGGAAATTATCCAGAAGAGCAGGGTCGAGGCTGGGCTTCTTAGGAAGAGGAATGACCATTGCATGTTTAAGAGAAGCAGGAACATCACCTGAGGAAAAAGAAAGATTCACTGAAGAAGATACCAATCCGGCAATCTGAGCAATAACATCCTTGATGACCCTAAGAGGGATAAGGTCAGCAGTAGATTATGATTGAAGACGCAGCGTAGCTACGGTTATGTCGGCTTCAGAGAACACGGGAAACTGAGACCAAAGAACTGGGAGAGTGGGAGCCTGATCTGCACAGGGGGACAAAGAGGCCGAGCACTGAGCAGCAAGGGTCTTCTGATGGATCCTGATGGATCCTGGAAAAAAGAGGATAAAGAACAGCACAGAGATAGGGAAGGCTGAATCGAATGCCCCAGTCCCCGTGCGGCACAAAGTGCGGCACGATAGAGGGCCTGGGGGGTTAGGCGCGGGGTGGGGGAACCAAACGGCGCGAATAGCAAGGGGAGGGGCAGCCAAGCGGCGCCCCCACCCGCGGCGTAGCCAAGGCAATGCAAACATTCAGGGGAAAAGGTGTGAGAAAAAAACAACAGGGGGGCAGGAGGAAGTCCTGCCCCCAGCAAGCACAACAATAGGCCAACGGGGTATAAGTACCCGTAGGAAAGAAGTACAACTACAAACAGGTAAGGAGCTCACCTACTACAGGTAGGCTCCCAAGGCCTGGAACAGGGGGAGAAGGAAACGTTTTGTCACCCAACCCACCCAGCAAAGGGCAAGGAGAAAGAACAAGGAACAGGAACACCGAGTACTTCCTTCGGTACACGGTTACAGCAAGTCGTAGGCGGTGGCACGTGTCCAGGATCGGATGCCCCGGGTAAATAAGACCAGCCAAGGAGAGGGCGGGGCATCTACACCTCCTGGACACGAAGTGCCCAAAAACGAGTTGGTGTCATTATTGCTTGTTATGTTTATTATTGGTGCTATTTTCTGTAGAAAATAAAATAGCCTACGGCCATAATTTTTCCACCAACAAAAACTGTTTATTACTGCAGTATCAGGGGTACCAGGGTTAGGGAATCAGAGCGAAGGGGAGCACACACTACTCAGCCTATTATCAGGAGGAAGAGTGGAACGGGCAGGCACAGATTTAGAAAGAGTTTTAGGGCCGTTAATGGCCACTTAGATAGAGGAGGTGAGGAAAGCACACTTAGCCTCAAAGATGGCAAGCTGATAGCTAGCAGTAGCCCTGCGGAAGGCAGGCAGGGCAGAGGGAGAATAATCAGTTCTCCCTCTGCGTTAGGCCTGGCACTTAGATAAACGCAGCTCAATGAGGGGAGCCGAGAACCAGGGTTGGGAGGGGCGACCACGAGGCTTAGAAGGGCGAAGAGGGGCCAGAAGATTGGCCGCAGCAGTAAATACCGAGGTCAGAGAGGAGAGATCCAACTGGGCAGATGCAGGGAGATGATCAGAGATACTGCGAACAATAGCGGCCAGCAGACAGTATTCCAGCGAGGAGCAGGAGGACGAGGAACGGGGGCAGTAGGTGCAGGAGGGTCAGGGAGAGCCTTGATAGAAAAAGGAACGACTATGTGATCGGACGTCCGTACTTTCTTACTGTATCTCTCTTTATCTCTCCCACATGCTCTCGCTCCCTCTCTCCGTACTTTCTTTCTCTGTCTATCCCTCTCGCTCTTTCTCTCTCTCCCGCTCTCTCTCGCTCTCCCCTCTCCCTGCCCCTCTCTCTCCCCCTTGCTCTACTTACCTCTCTCTCTGCACTTTCTTTCTCTGTCTGTCTCTCCCTCGCTCTCTTGCTCTCTCCCACTTGCTCTCGCTCCCTATCTGTACTTTCTTTCTCTATCTCTCTCGCTCTTTCTCTCTCCCACTCTCACTCACTTTCCCCTCTCCCTTCCCCTCTCTCTCTCCCCCTTGCTCTACCTCCCTCTCTCTCTGCACTTTCATTCTCTGTCTCTCTCTCTCTCTCCCTCTCTCTCTTGTTCTCTCCCACTTGCTCTCGCTCCCGCCATGTACTTTTTTCTCTGTCTATCTCTGTGGCTCTTTCTCTCTCTCCTGCTCTCATTCGCCCTCCCGCCTCCCTGCCCCTCTCTCTTCCCCTTGCTCATCCTCCCTCTCTCTGTACTTTCTTTCTATGACTGTCTCTCTGATGTTCTCTCCCACATGCTCTCGCTCCCTCTCTCTGTGCTTTGTTCTCTGTCTATCCCCCTCCCTCTCTCGTGTTCTCTCCCACTTGCTCTCGCTCCCTCTCTCTGTCCTTTCTTTGTCTATCTCTCTCACTCTTTCTCTCTCTCCTGCTCTCACTCGCTCTCCCCTCTCCCTGCCCCTCTCTCTCCCCCTTGCTCTACCTCCCTCTCTCTGTACTTTGTTTCTCTGTCTATCCCTCTCGCTCTTTCTCTCTCTCCCGCTGTCACTCGCTCTCCCCTCTCCCTGCCCCTCTCTCTCCCCCTTGCTCTACCTCCCTCTCTCTGTACTTTGTTTCTCTGTCTATCTCTCTCACTCTTTCTCTCTCTCCCGCTCTCACTCGCTCTCCCCTCTCCCTGCCCCTCCGTCTCCCCTTGCTCTACCCCCTCTCCCTGTACTTTGTTTCTCTGTCTATCCCTCTCGCTCTTTCTCTCTCTCCCGCTCTCACTCGCTCTCCCCTCTCCCTGCCCCTCTCTCTCCCCCTTGCTCTACCTCCCTCTCTCTCTCTCTGTACTTTCTTCCTCTCTCTCTCTTGTTCTCTCGCACTTACTCTCGTTCCTTCTCTCTGTACTTTCTTTATCTGTCTATCTCTCTCACTCTTTCTTTCTCTCTCGCTCTCACTCTCTCTCCCCACTCCCTGCCCCTCTGTCTCCCCTTGCTCTACCCCCTCTCCCTGTACGTTGTTTCTCTGTCTATCCCTCTCGCTCTTTCTCTCTCTCCCGCTCTCACTCGCTCTCCCCTCTCCCTGCCCCTCTCTCTTCCCCTTGCTCTACCTCCCGCTCTCTCTGTACTTTCTTCCCCTCTCTCTCTCTCTCTTGTTCTCTCGCACTGCCTCTATTTTTGCCCTTTCTTTCTCTGCCCCACTCTGCCTCTCTCTCTCTGTGGGCACGAATCGTGTCCTCGGACACCCATTGGCTAGGGCCACTCCAGACATTGACGATAGCAACACGACCAGAGCAAAGAACTCACAGCTTGAAGGCGAGGGGCTGAGCCTGTGCAGTGTTTACATGTAGAATGAGACCAATAGGGACAGAGCCATTGCACAGGTGGTAAGCAGCCTGGCATCCTGAAACATGAATTACCATCACATGTGCCCTGCAGGAATGTTGCCATCCCACTGAGGACGCATTTTCCATACAGTGGACGGTATAGGGGATACACTTAAACTCTGCAGCCGGTTCAGGGTATCCAATAGACCTTATAAGCGACCAGAGGGCCCGCAGGATCTACAACTGTGCTTCTTATTTCCCATTCTTTATTAGCTCCCTCGGTGGGTGAATCCACCAATCAGATTGCTCCAAACCTGGGTTGAATCTCCCGATCCAATCACGGCTTCGGAGCAACACGAGCAGTGGATGCACCGGCTGGCTATCTTCCCCCCCTGCTGCGCACCTCTTCCATGCTCTCAATACCCCTTATCCTTGCCAGGCCCCATTCACCTAAATCGGCACCACAGCGGTGCAACGCACCTCACCTGCCACCCATGGCCACGACGGATATGGCAGCCATGTTAGGTGAGGAAGTAGTCGTTTGGGTTTAACACATATACATTACTATTTCCACTCCATGGGTTAGCAATAGTCACCCATTCCACAGACTTTACCAGGTGGTAATGTCCTGGGGCCCTTATTTAAAGACTTTGCTGTGTTTGGGCCTATTAGCTAGGGCCTGGACCATTACCACTCGATGCAGCCTATGCAATGGGTGCGTATTGCTTACTTAATTATCAGTGCATGCGCACACCTTAACAGGTGCTTACATTCAGTGGCACCCCCAAAGTCAGTGACCAGCAAGCAAACATAGACATTTCCTTGGTACTCACAGGCGAAACAGATCATTGGTTTTAAGCACAGATTCACCCTTTCCAAGAAGGGAGGATATTGTGAGGGAAATAATGATGTGAATTCTCAGCAAAATAAGCTATTAAAAGAAGCTACATTATTGTACTAACATTGTAATCTGACACCTGTAAAAATGTTACAATGTTCATTTCTAAAGAACACTTTCAGTAAATGTTGCAGTCATAATAAGAATGTAACACTTGTCTGAGCAAAGCAAATTCTAAAAACCCATAATAACCATATACATTATTTTCTTATAGAAGGTTATCATTTCAAGATGGACAGTCTAGTGCCTCATATTGTACTCGTATAGAATACTCCGATAAGAAAGAGGAAGGAGTCAAATAGCACTAATGAAGATGTCTGGTTGCTTTGGATAATATTAAAGTTATTTTGGGAATATTAGATTGACCACAGGTGATTATATTTGACAAATATATCTGTGAAAAAGAAGTTGTATGCTTGATTGACTAAATACATAATTCTAGATATTTATAGGTCTGAAGGGGCAACTTGATGCCCTAATTCAATACGCTATCCTTAATGTGTAAATGGTCAATGTTGGTAAATCAAACATTTTGATGATAAATTCGAGAAAAGTTACATTTAAATGGTATCTGGATAGTATACCTATGACAGTGGTAAATGAATATCGATATTTGGGTTTTTGTTTCAATGACCAGAGGAAGAACTTGCCCAACATCTATAAATTAAGACAAAAGGCTGAGTATTGGCAGCGCAAGAGTCGATATTGCACAAGAGGTTGAGACAATATTCAATATGCCTGATCGAACTTTTCTCTAAACAGAAAGTGCTGCCAACTTTAGCTTATGGGCCAGTGACTGTCTGGCCACCCAGGTGTGAATTGGCAACTTCTAGAGGCTATATTTTGGAAAAGGACTTCTAGCTATTCCAAAGATCACCCCAATGCCAATAGTTCGATTTGAATTGGGACTCCTTTCTCTCAGTATAATGGAACATTGGAAGAAGCTCACTCTATTTAGAAAGTGTTTAATGGCATATCCAAATTCTGTTTTATCGGATTAAGCAAGCCATGGGGATGCAGCTTGGTGGAACCCTTATAGGATGGAAATAGGAACGATTTCATATTTTTGAGGAAGCCAGCTTTGCTCTTAAAGAACCCCACTGAGGGTAAAGAAAAGTTGTGGATCAGTGATTGGCTGGCTCTGCACTCAATTCTCATGTGAAAAATATAAGATGTTCATTAATTTTAAAGATGAAGTCAAATCTTGTAATGTTCTCCCAAATTATTTAGGAAAATTCCCTAGCACGATATATAGAAATCTATTTTTTGAGAGTAAGATTGAACTTACTACCTACAAAAGAAGTACTGGGAACGTGTATAAACTGGGAAAGAGTGCTCAGAAATGCAGATATTGTAACATCTCTCCGGAATTGGAAACTCTTAAACATTTACAGCTAGATTGTATAAATGTAAAAGGGCTAAGATCTATTCCTTTTAGTAAATATATTAATCGGTACAGACTGTTAATCAATACAGACTCAGAACGCAGTAACATTTTTAGACTGTATTGTTTAGTGGACGATATGTAAACATAACCATTGCGGTAGTGAGCTTTTTAAAATGTTAACATTTATAAAGGCCGCACATTTCCAGCTTAAGTCCTTCATTTATATTATCAAGATACTTAGTTTCATATGTTTTTATGTAGATAGGTTGAATTTACTTTCATGATTTTAAGATGTTTAGGATTAAGAAAGTTTTCCTTTTAGGAACTGTTAATGGTATTAATATCTTTTTAACTGTTGGAAGTAATTGCTTATATTGAATTTGTCTGTTAATGTAATTTGTTGTATTTAATTGGAGAGAATGTATGTACCTTTTTGACTGTGGCAAAGGTTTGATTATTCAAGCTATATGCCTAATAAACTAAAAAGAAAGAAGAAAAATACATAATTCACCATGACGCTCATTTACATTTTCTCAACACTCACCATAACCTTAAAGTGTTTGTAACAATGAACCAAAATATATTGGTTTGCGCAGCAACCGACATATGCCACTCTATGTACTCGTCTGGCCAACAAACACACAGATAATCCAGAGATCAGAGTTTAAACAATGACTATAATGGAAATAGCATTGCTGGCCCTGAATGGCGGGAGCATGACGGGCAGGAAGAGACCACCTAGCATTGCCATTCAAGAAAACCCAGAATTGTCAAATCTGAAACGTCTAGGGATGTGGAATAGTGAATGCCCCATCGTACAAATAACTTGAGGGGGATTCGAGGCTAGTTGCTTTAGTCTGGACATCATTCTTGGAAGGGGTTGACAGCTTATGGTCGAATCAGTAGCCAATCAGGGGCACAGCAGAGTGATTACCGTTGAAGGCACCCGAGCAGGGAAACTAATCGGACTGATCAGTGTGTGCTCCTCCGAAGAAGAATGGAGACTGGAAGTTTTCCAAAACTTCAGGTTGCAGTTTGTCACCTTCAGGACCATCTTGATGGGGGGAGGCGGGTGTATTCAACTATACCATTGAGAAGGATGGACGCACTGGCCCTGGCTCTGCAGGACTGGATGCGATGCCCATGCTGTTGGAGGTGATTGTAGAGGAAGCTTGACTGAGGGATTTTATTAGCGGCAGGGCTGGGGGGTGAATGCCAGGAGCAATTACTGGAGTTGCCCTGATGCCCTGATGGCTCCATCTGCTTCAGAATTGACTCCATCTTCACTTCTCAGATGTTAAAGCCTGAGCAAAACTCCATGGTTACCATCCACTTCACTGACCACAGGGGGAAACTGCACGGAACAGTAAGGAGTATGTAGCCAACCCCACAGAGGCATAAACAAAATGGAGGGGCATGCAAGAATGCTTTCAATGCATGGGGGAGTTGTGGAAGTGGTTGAAGAGCTGGGCCCGGAGCTTCTACCAGAATGCAAGCAGAGCTGCTGTACGGGGAAAGAAGAGAATGTCCAAGCATCTGCAAAACAAACTGCAGAGACTGATCAAACCCGAGCTCTGCGGCTGGGACATGGAGGACGACCTGGAGGAAGCCAAGAAGGAGCTAGAAGACCACTTCCAGGAGAAATGCAGCAACCGCATGTTCCATTCCAGGATCGAGCGCCTTGAGAAGGGTGAGGAATGCAACTCTTCTTCTTCAAGAGGCTCCACTCGACCAGCTCACCCCTGGTGGAACTATAGGATCCAGCGGGTAACCTCAAAGGTGTGAAAGAAGAGGTCCTAAGTTGTCACTGATCTTTATGTCAAGCTCTACTCACCAAAGGAGTTGGGGGAAGCCTAGGAGGAAACGTTCCCGGCTTGAATCTTGAAGACATTGGACCCGGAAGAGAATGAGTGCCCGAACACCACCTACACACTCAGGAAACTACACCAGGCAGTCATATCGTTCAACCAAGGCAAGGACTCAAGCTGTGATGGTCCACCATTCCACCTATACCTCAAACTCTGGGACTTGATCTGACCTAATTTGCTTAAAGTGTACGAAGAGGTGGTGGGGGTAGGTACCATGCCACTATTCCAAAGAGAAGACATGACCGCACTGTTCAACAAGAAGAAAGGACAGAAAGAGCTAGAGAGAGCAACTCTAGTATTAGGTCATCACTGGCCTCCTGAAGGTGGACTAGAAGGTCCTCACAACAGTGATGGCTAACCATCTGCAAAGGGAGATTGGGAAGACAGTTCAGCCAAACCAGTCCTGAAGCATTACCAGTCTCCAGGTTCCTGACAACCTCAACCTGAGCTGATCTGATCAGGACATAATCAAGTACATCAGTGATTGGAAGGTCCAACAGGCTCTGGTCAGCCTTGAGGAGAAGTTGTTAAATGAGTCTTTAGGAAGTTTCTGGGACAGACCTCTGTGGGCACTGATGCTAGGTGACTTTATTTGTGACATGGTGAACTCAATGCATAAAGATATCTTTGGTACTGCTATGGTTAACAGATTGAAAACCATCTCCTTTTCATTGGAGTCAGACAAGGCTGTCCACTCTCAGCTCTTCTGTTTGTCTGTGTCTTTAACACCTGATGGAACACATCAGACAAGAAAGCAACATCAGAGCTATCAAGGTACCAGGAAGTGATGGCCAAGGCGAAGTGAAGTACTCCCTTTACATGGACAACGTCTCAGTTCTCTTCACAGGTAGATGCTCCATGAAGGTCCTGGTGAAGACCTGCAAGGATTTTGGAAAAGCATTAGGAGCTAGGTTCATATGCATAAAGTCATAAACAATGCTTTTCAGTGACTGGAACACTGCTCACGAGCCGCTGTCCTTCCTCTTCAGGCTGGTCTACATGAAGATCCTGGGTGTCTGGTTCGGGTGAAATGAATCTACTGGGGAGATGTGGGATGAATGAGTGGTGAAGGCCAAGCAGAAGGAGGCATTTCTGAACCTGCAGAAGCTGATCATCTCAGAGAAGATGCTCGCATCTGAAAGAAGGGCGTCTGCGAGCAGATTGGCACCTTACCCTCAACAACAGCGGAGCACATGCAGGAAAACATTGCGCTGGACCGACTGACCAAATAACACAAAGGCATCATCACCAGGATGGCCTTCCAGGGAGGCATGCAGATGAGAGCCTTCATGGAGCCTTCATGGAGCCTTCAGCTGCTTCAGGAACTCCCTGAGGGGATGCCCAGCAGATGATACAGAGCACCATCGGAGGCATGCAGATGAGAGCCTTCATGGAGGCCAGAGCCCTCAGCTGCTTCAGGAACTCCCTGAGAGGATGCCCAGCAGATGATACAGAGCACCATAGGAGGGATGCAGATGAGAGACTTCATGGAGGCCAGAGCCCTCAGCTGCTTCAGGAACTCCCTGAGAGGATGCCCAGCAGATGATACAGAGCACCATAGGAGGGATGCAGATGAGAGCCTTCATGGAGGCCAGAGCCCTCAGCTGCTTCAGGAACTCCCTGAGAGGATGCCCAGCAGATGATACAGAGCACCATAACAGGCATGCAGATGAGAGCCTTCATGGAGGCCAGAGCCCTCAGCTGCTTCAGGAACTCCCTGAGAGGATGCCCAGCAGATGATACAGAGCACCATCGCAGGCATGCAGATGAGAGCCTTCATGGAGGCCAGAGCCCTCAGCTGCTTCAGGAACTCCCTGAGAGGATGCCCAGCAGATGAGACAGAGCACCATCGCAGGCATGCAGATGAGAGCCTTCATGGAGGCCAGAGCCCTCAGCTGCTTCAGGAACTCCCTGAGAGGATGCCCAGCAGATGATACAGAGCACCATTGGAGGCATGCAGATGAGAGCCTTCATGGAGGCCAGAGCCCTCAGCTGCTTCAGGAACTCCCTGAGAGGATGCCCAGCAGATGATACAGAGCACCATTGGAGGCATGCAGATGAGAGCCTTTATGGAGCCTTCATGGAGCCCTCAGCTGCTTCAGGAACTCCCTGAGAGGATGCCCAGCAGATGATACAGAGCACAATTGGAGGCATGCAGATGAGAGCCTTCATGGAGGCCAGAGCCCTCAGCTGCTTCAGGAACTCCCTGAGAGGATGCCCAGCAGATGATACAGAGCACCATCGCAGGCATGCAGATGAGAGCCTTCACGCAGGCCAGAGCCCTCAGCTGCTTCATGAACTCCCTGAGAGGATGCCCAGCAGATGATACAGAGCACCATAGGAGGGATGCAGGTGAGAGCCTTCATGGAGGCCAGAGCCCTCAGCTGCTTCAGGAACTCCCTGAGAGGATGCCCAGCAGATGATACAGAGCACCATCGCAGGAATGCAGATGAGAGCCTTCATGGAGGCCAGAGCCCTCAGCTGCTTCAGAAACTCCATGAGAGGATGCCCAGCAGATGATACAGATCACCATCGCAGGAATGCAGATGAGAGCCTTCATGGAGGCCAGAGCCCTCAGCTGCTTCAGGAACTCCCTGAGAGGATTCCCAGCAGATCATACAGAGCACCATTGGAGGCATGCAGATGAGAGCCTTCATGGAGGCCAGAGCCCTCAGCTGCTTCATGAACTCCCTGAGAGGATGTCCAGCATATGATACAGAGCACCATCGGAGGGATGCAGATGAGAGCCTTCATGGAGGCCAGAGCCCTCAGCTGCTTCATGAACTCCCTGAGAGGATGTCCAGCAGATGATACAGAGCACCATCGGAGGGATGCAGATGAGAGCCTTCATGGAGGCCAGAGCCCTCAGCTGCTTCAGGAACTCCCTGAGAGGATGCCCAGCAGATGATACAGAGCACCATCGCAGGCATGCAGATGAGAGCCTTCATGGAGGCCAGAGCCCTCAGCTGCTTCAGGAACTCCCTGAGAGGATACCCAGCAGATGATACAGAGCACCATCGCAGGCATGCAGATGAGAGCCTTCATGGAGGCCAGAGCCCTCAGCTGCTTCAGGAACTCCCTGAGAGGATACCCAGCACATGATACAGAGCACCATCGCAGGCATGCAGATGAGAGCCTTCATGGAGGCCAGAGCCCTCAGGTGCTTCAGGAACTCCCTGAGAGGATGCCCAGCAGATGATACAGAGCACCATCGCAGGCATGCAGATGAGAGCCTTCACGGAGACCAGAGCCCTCAGCTGCTTCAGGAACTCCCTGAGAGGACGCCCAGCAGATGATACATAGCACCATCAGAGGCATGCAGATGAGAGCCTTCACGGAGACCAGAGCCCTCAGCTTCTTCGGGAACTCCCTGAGAGGATGCCCAGCAGATGATACAGAGCACCATTGGAGGCATGCAGATGAGAGCCTTCATGCAGGCCAGAGCTTCCAGATGCTTCCGGAACTCCCTGAGAGGATGCTCAGCAGATGATACAGAGAACCATTGCAGGCATGCAGATGAGAGCCTTCATGGAGGCCAGAGCCCTCAGCTGCTTCAGGAACTCCCTGAGAGGATGCCCAGCAGATGATACAGAGCACCATCGCAGGCATGCAGATGAGAGCCTTCATGGAGGCCAGAGCCCTCAGCTTCTTCAGGAACTCCCTGAGAGGATGCCCAGCAGATGATACAGAGCACCATTGGAGGCATGCAGATGAGAGCCTTCATGCAGGCCAGAGCCTCCAGATGCTTCCGGAACTCCCTGAGAGGATGCCCAGCAGATGATACAGAGCACCATCGCAGGCATGCAGATGAGAGCCTTCATGGAGGCCAGAGCCCTCAGCTGCTTCAGGAACTCCCTGAGAGGATGCCCAGCAGATGATACAGAGCACCATCGCAGGCATGCAGATGAACCTTCATGGAGGCCAGAGCCCTCAGCTGCTTCAGGAACTCCCTGAGAGGATGCCCAGCAGATGATACAGAGCACCATCGCAGGCATGCAGATGAGAGCCTTCATGGAGGCCAGAGCCCTCAGCTGCTTCAGGAACTCCCTGAGAAGATGCCCAGCAGATGATACAGAGCACCATTGGAGGCATGCAGATGAGAGCCTTCATGGAGGCCAGAGCCCTCAGCTGCTTCAGGACCTCCCTGAGAAGATGCCCAGCAGATCATTCAGAGCACCATTGGAGGCATGCAGATGAGAGCCTTCATGGAGGCCAGAGCCCTCAGCTGCTTCAGGAACTCCCTGAAAGTATGCCCAGCAGATGATACAGAGCACCATCGGAGGGATGCATATGAGAGCCTTCATGGAGGCCAGAGCCCTCAGCTGCTTCAGGAACTCCCTGAGAGGATGCCCAGCAGATCTTACAGAGCACCATCGCAGGCATGCAGATGAGAGCCTTCATGGAGGCCAGAGCCCTCAGCTGCTTCAGGAACTCCCTGAGAGGATGCCCAGCAGATGATACAGAGCACCATCGGAGGCATGCAGATGAGAGCCTTCATGGAGCCTTCATGGAGCCCTCAGCTGCTTCATGAACTCCCTGAGAGGATGCCCGGCAGATGATACAGAGCACCATCGGAGGCATGCAGATGAGAGCCTTCATGGAGGCCAGAGCCCTCAGCTGCTTCAGGAACTCCCTGAGAGGATGCCCGGCAGATGATAAGAGCACCATCGGAGGCATGCAGATGAGAGCCTTCATGGAGGCCAGAGCCCTCAGCTGCTTCAGGAACTCCCCGAGAGGATGCCCAGCAGATGATACAGAGCACCATCGGAGGCATGCAGATGAGAGCCTTCACGGAGGCCAGAGCCCTCAGCTGCTTCAGGAACTCCCTGAGAGGAGGCCCGGCAGATGATACAGAGCACCATTGGAGGCAGGCAGATGAGAGCCTTCATGGAGGCCAGAGCCCTCAGCTGCTTCAGGAACTCCCTGAGAGGATGCCCAGCAGATGATACAGAGCACCATCGCAGGCATGCAGATGGGAGCTTTCACGGAGGCCAGAGCCCTCAGCTGCTTCAGGAACTCCCTGAGAGGACGCCCAGCAGATGATACAGAGCACCATCGGAGGCATTCAGATGAGAGCCTTCACGGAGGCCAGAGCCCTCAGCTGCTTCATGATCTCCTTGAGAGGACGCCCAGCAGATGATACAGAGCACCATCGCAGGCATGCAGAAGAGAGCCTTCATGGAGGCCAGAGCCCTCAGCTGCTTCAGGAACTCCCTGAGAGGATGCCCAGCAGATGATACAGAGCACCATCGCAGGCATGCAGATGAGAGCCTTCATGGAGGCCAGAGTCCTCAGCTGCTTCAGGAACTCCCTGAGAGGATGCCCAGCAGATGATACAGAGCACCATCGGAGGGATGCAGATGAGAGCCTTCATGGAGGCCAGAGCCCTCAGCTGCTTCAGGAACTCCCTGAGAGGATGCCCAGCAGATGATACAGAGCACCATCGGAGGGATGCAGATGAGAGCCTTCATGGAGGCCAGAGCCCTCAGCTGCTTCAGGAACTCCCTGAGAGGATGCCCAGCAGATGATACAGAGCACCATCGCAGGCATGCAGATGAGAGCCTTCACGGAGGCCAGAGCCCTCAGCTGCTTCAGGAACTCCCTGAGAGGATGCCCAGCAGATGATACAGAGCACCATCTTTTCTGGGACTGCAACTATGTCAGAGACCTGCTGAAGGACCTGGCCATGAAGCCAGCAAACGTGAGCCTAACAATGGTCATTACTGATGAGTCTGGGTTTTATGGTTCGATTTTAGGGTCTCAGGAACTGGGAGGCATCAAGCCTTCTGGAGAAACCTCTGCTGCTTCAAAGGTGTGCTTCTCCTTTCTTGGACCACCTCATGATGGGGAAGAGAGATTCATCAGTCCTGTCGAAGAGGAATTCAGCGTTTCCTAGGCACAGACCTACTTAGGGAATGATATGGATAACAAGGACATACATCAACAAACTGGTGAGAGTGAGTCAAGGAGCCGGCAACGGACTGAGCAGGGTGGGTGGAAACAGAGGAAATACCAATGCAAATGCGAGTAAAGAAAATTGGGGAGGGAGAATTTCAGATAGGCAAGGAGGGAGGGAAGCAATGTAGAAATGAAGGTGAAAGAGGAGTAAGGAAAGGAGGAAGGATAGGGGAAAAGGAAGGTTAAGAGATATAAAGGATGGAAGATAGGGAGAAAGTAAGGAGGTCCTTGTGTGGGTGTTGGAGAAAAGAAAAATGGGAGAAGCAACACAATTAAGAACTAAGACAACGGATAAAGAAAGGGAGAAAGAAAGGGAGAATTATTGATAGGTGCACTAGTGAAAGGGTAGTGGGGGGAGAAAAGAAGGAAGGCTAATTGGTGCACTAAGGCAAGAGAAGCAGGAGAAAGGAGGAAAGAATGATAGGAAAAGCATAGCAGGCGAAAGAAGGAATGATAGGTGCACTAATGAAAGGGTACAGCGTGGAAGGAAGAAGGATAGACGCACTAATGAAAGGGTAGCAGGAGAAAGGAAGGAAACATCGGTGCACTAAGGAAAAGGTGGAGAGAGAAAGGCATATAGAATGATAGGGGCACTTATGAAAGGGTAGAGAGTGGAAGGAAGGAAGAGGTATCAGTGCACTAAGGAAAAGGGTGGAGAGAGAAAGGAATATAGAATGATAGAGGCACTAATGAAAGGGTAGAGGGTGAATGGAAGGAAGAAGGATTAGTGCAATAATGAAAGGGTAGAGGGTGAAAGGAAGAAAGATTGGTGCACTAAGGAAAAAGGTAGAGAGAGAGAAAGGAAGAAAGGATAGGTGCACTAATAAAGGGTAGAGGGTGGAAGGAAAAGGGATAGGTGTACTAATGAAAGGGTAGAGGGCGGAAGGAAGAAAGAAGTATCAGTGCACTAAGAAAAAGGATAGAGACAGAATAGAAGAAGGAAGGATGGGTGCACTAATGAAAAGAGTGAAGAGAGAAAGGAAGAAGCAAGGATAGGGGCACTGATGAAAGGGTAGCAGGGGAAAGGAGGGTGGACAAACTGAAGAATAGAGGAAGGTGGCAATGGAGCACCAAAAAAAGCGAAGAATGCAGAGAGGAAGGCTTAAGGGAGCGCCAAAAGAACGAAACAACAGGGAAAGCAAAGTAGTACTCGAGCACCAAAAGAACTACATCATGAGGGAAGTAGGGAAGGCACTGAGAAGAGATTTACAAGGGACACATAGGTTGGGCGCTTTCTCTGCGATCAAGCTGACGTCGAGACATTCGAGTTATGCAATCCAGCTGCGAGTCGGCGTTACGTCATTTCGATGTTCATGCTCCCTTTGCGAGTCGGCGTTACGTCATTTCGATGTTCATGCTCCCTTTGCGAGTCGGCGTTACGTCATTTCGATGTTCATGCTCCCTTTGCGAGTCGGCGTTACGTCATTTCGATGTTCATGTTCCCTTTGCGAGTCGGCGTTACGTCATTTTGATGTTCATGCTCCCTTTGCGAGTCGGCGTTACGTCATTTCGATGTTCATGCTCCCTTTGCGAGTCGGCGTTACGTCATTTCGATGTTCATGCTCCCTTTGCGAGTCGGCGTTAGGTCATTTCGATGTTCAGGCTCCTGCTGTGCAGAGTCGGTGTTTGAGATGGATGAGTCGATGGCTTTCAACGACTTGAGACGATGGTCAAATCGTCAGTAAAATGATGTTTCTGCTGGGTCGTGTCAATGGGTCGAGCAGCGGAGTCAGCGTATGAAACAGTTGCCTCCACAAAGTCAAGCCGGTGATCGAGTTGACCAACGCTGTCCGCTGCAATGGGTTGAGCTGGCTTCTAGGATGCTTAAATTCCAGTTAAGCTGTTCAGAGATGCATCGAGGGCCATAAGCAGCACTGTGGGCCCTGCAACAGCTCAAAGTGCATTGGGTGAGGTAGAGCTAGCGCTCTGATATCTTGAGGGAATGAAACAGGGCTCAGCTGCTTCTGTGCTTCTTAGTTGCTGGGAATCAGGGGGTCTAGAGACTAAGGTGATCCCTCAGTTCCGCATACCCAGTCCAGGAAGTTGTCTGGCACCTACTTGGGGTCGTTTACATTCAGTAAACAGGTTCCTGGTTCCAGTGGCATAGAGACCTTTGCCCAACAACAGTGTCACCCTTGCTGATCTCTGGTAATGGTTAGGGGGTAGAGCTCATCTGCTTTGAAATGTTCTGTCTTCACCTCCATGGCAGATGACTTTGGAATAGGCTGTACCCCAACAGAGTTCCTGTTGATTTGTTTTTGTTCTTCTGAGAGCCAGCAAGGAATCAAAGAAGATGGGGTTCCCATGCTTGTGATGTCAAAATGTCAGAGGGGATTGGTCCAAAGCATCACTACTGTAAAGGGTCCAAATCCAGACTCTTGCAATTAGTTCCCTTTGCCTTTTGGCATCATACACAGAGTGCCTTGTCCTGCATGAAATTGCATGGGGGTAGGGGGCAGGATGCTGTGGAGAGCTGTAGCAGACACCAAAATGGTGGATCCCCTCTGTCAGCCTAACTCTCTCTCCTGGCTACTCCAAATCTGCTCCCTTCCCATGTCTGCTGCCTTTAAAGGGACTACAGTGGTCAGTACCCAGGTATGAGCATGACTTTGTGATTTAAGTGCTGTCTTTAAAGCACTGAGGCCCAAGAGATCTCCTGGGGAGGGTCTCTGTGCCCTGGCAGAAAATTGCTCCCTTTCCGGCTGGACAATGAAACAGGCCTCTTCCTGGCTATTTTCCCACACGGCAGTTGTGGTGACATCCAGGCCACATGGCTAATACACAGCAGTCCTGTCATAGATGAATCCTTGCTCACAAAGATGACACTAGCATGATATCAAATTCCTGTGGCTGTTTAATTGTGTGATCCTAGTAACCGCTATGTCACGTCCAGCCATGGCTTATTTTTTACAATTTAACATGCCACCAGGCTGACTAAGTTACACAATTATTGTAATTTGTCTGACCAAATGTTATTAATGAATGTATGAGCATCCATCACGGAACAACGCCAAGATTTAAACTCCAAACAATGTTGAATCATAAACAATACATCTTAAAATAAATAACAATTGCAATACGAGTTTACCAGAGAGAAATAACAAAAGCTTATCTACTATTCTGACCGACTAATCACCTAGAAGTTATCAAGCATATGTCTGTGGTCCAATAACCAGAGAGATGGTATGAACGAAATTCAGAAAGGAAGAAAAATGAGAGATGGCAGGACAGGAAGGAAGAAGAGTCAGAGAGAGTTTAGGAATTATGCACAGAAAGCTTGGACGACTATGTTAAAATAGATATACCTGGAGATATAGACTGCAATCCCACATCCTAAATTAATAGATGGTACTATCATTCGATCAACAGAAGCTGAGCGAGTCCTTCTATGTCCATGGTGTCCCCTATCAGGTACGCATCCCGGCTTCTTGGGCCATGTAGCAATACCTTTTCAATCTGACTACTCATGATATCATGCTTCAGTGTCTAAGTTTGTTCAATCATTATTCTCCCACAGCCCAAAGGCAGACACTTGGCTCGAAGATTTCCTGGAGAACTAAACTTGCATTTGGTGCACACTGGCAACTTGATTCCTCCAAGAAACTGTAGGTAGTTTGGCGAGATCTTTCCAGTTCGACATTATTACCTGGAATGTGGTTGCTATCAAGCTGTCTGCAAGTTTTCTCTGGATGAGGTCAGGAGTAAAGTCAGGACTTGCTCTGTCGCACATGGCTGCCGAGATGGAGAGGGGGCGGGTGATGTAACAGATGTCAGTGAACCAGGGTTGTATGCAATTCCGAAATCAAGTTGAGAAATCGCATGTAAAGAACATATGTTTCAAGGTTGTTCTTTCTAACTGACACGTGCCACAGATGGCACAGAAATCACTTTGAGTCATAGAGACAGTTTAAGGGGTTTTATTTTGAATTTGTGAGGTCTAGGGCCATCCTTCCTATCTTGTCTGGTTCACCCGCCTCTCTAGCCCAGGCGTCGTTACCCCTCGGTTAGTGCTACCAATTCCGTACTATGCTAAAGTTCTAGATTAGCTGCGATGGTGACTCAAAGGGACTGGGCCTTATGTATCCAAACCCCCCAGGGACTACCGACTCTCCCTACTCTGTTCATGGCTTACTGCTCTAAACGGGATAGAGTTTGTGACTTGCAATTGCCCTGTTGTATTCACTCACATTCACTTCTTTCTTTCTGCTCGCACTACTTCACCACTCCTCTTGCTCTTCCCACCAGTCTGTTGTGGCTCTTATGTTTGCCTCCTTCTAGTTCTCGCCTACAACTTCTTACGTTACTTCTCCTCCCGCTCCAATTCACTACTACTCCTACTCCTACTCTTCACTACACTCCCTCCTCCCACTTCTGTTTTTCTCCTCCCACTTCTAATGTACTCCTCCAGCTACTACTTCCCTCCTCCCACTACTACTCTCCTCCTCCCACCAACTACTCAAACACCATACTTTCTCTGTGTACCATCCAAGTCACAGTCACTCCCTATACTATCCTCTCTTGTCACACAAACATGCACACTCACCCTGCAGAACCACTTTAACTGCAAAGCCAATGCCTCAACTACTCCACAAATCTCCTCCACGAGCCGCCGCTCCCACCTTCCTCCTTCTAGTCTCTTGGTCATCCTGCACCTCTACCTATGACCTCCTCTGAAAAACCCACACTTCCGGTTTCCTTTCCCCTGCTTAAATCTGCCTGAATGGTCGCCTTTTCTGGCCCTGTCTTTCCCACCCATGGCGTGCATGTGAGAGGGAACGGCTTGAAAATAGGGTCAAGTCCCGCCCCCTTTCTCCGCACAGACTCACTGCGTATCTAGTTCCATGTCCCAGTTTGTGTTCTGAGCCACCGTTCGATGACACTTCCTGATAAGATCCTTTTGGGAGGGTGGGGGTGCCTGGGCGCCGGCTCACTCCTGTGGCTCCTCTCTCTCTGGGTCACGCAGGGCCGTTCTTCCAGCATTGGTCAGCGACTGCGCTTCAGGCCTAACCAGCAGCTCTCTCTTCTTCCCTGTCTGACATTGTTCTGTCTATCATTTTGCTTTCTCTCCTGCTGGGCTATGCTCTTGACTCCGGAGCCAAGGTTTCTAGAAACAACAGAAAGACACTGGTGAGTATCTGAGCCATGGGGTAAGGCTGGAGAGAAGGGCCTGCAAACAAACATGCATGGGGCAAGGAATGAGGGCCCTTGGAGCTGAACCTCAGAACAAGAGCCTGCTCTAAATTCCTACCTCTTCCCTTTGACAAGGCCAGATCATAAGCTCTGTAACACATCACCAGCAGAGTGATTGAGTGCAGCAGAGTGATTGAGTGCAGTAGAGTGATTGAGTGGAAGCCTGCCCACCCTTCATTCATTTTGAGGGTGTGAAGTGGGCTGTGTTGTATAACATAATAAAAAGGGGTTGGGTGATAGAGGCTGAACCTCCAGATGCTTGGCCAATGAGATGCAAGGTGAGGTTATGCTTGGCCAATGCGATGCAAGATTAGTTTATGCTTGGCCAATGAGATGCAGGATGAGTTTATGATTGGCCAATGCAATGCAAGATGAGTTTCATAGTCCCCCGGCCATTGCTTTTCCGTGCTCTTGCAGGGTGCGGGTGAGTGAAGGTGGACACGATTTTGTAGACAGCAGAGTACATTTAGGGTTCAGCAGATTTGAGGACCTACAACCGTCAGCCTTACGTTCACAATGTGAGAGTTAGCCCTATCTTAAAAACCCATTGGATTGCTGTGGCGACTGGCTCATACGTTGGGTTTCCCATCCACTTCCAAACGATCATTAAACCACACAGGTGGGGAGTGCACTGACTTACCCATCCCTCTGGTGCTATTTTCCCAGCTGCACAAGGTCCTGCTAGTACCCATTATCACATCTAGCCCTTGGAAGGGAGGGTTTGGTTTTCATTTAGGTGGTGTGCCGTGTAGAATACAGGGAAGCAAGGGGCTCTTCCAGTCCTAGCCAAACTGGGGAGAAGAGTGAGTTCCCATCTGCAAGCCACCATAAGCCATGGACAATTACAAACACATTCAGATATCTTTTAAAGTGGGGGATGGGGGAAAGTGTAACCTACTCTTTGAAATCCTAGGCTTATGTACCTAAAGAATGTCCTGGCAGTTGCATATAGGGTATGTATATGGGGTACCTTACCGGGGGGCATACAATCATGTTGATAGTCTCTACCCATCCCCATCAGAACAAAAACAACAGGGACCATTTGCATCGTAGGCTTAACACTTTTTCTGTGATAGCTTCGGTACTTAAGCGTAGAGTGTTTTGCATATGATTGGAAAATTGGATACCAAATTATTTAATTGATATCGTCTGCCCTGAAAATCCAGAAGCCCCAACTTGTGCTTTGGGACGGTATTTATTTAAATGCAATACTTCCATTTTATCTACATTTTTTGTTTATCTCCTTCTTAGACTGAGCGATCCGCCCTCTGCAAGATGTCGGCCATCTTGTGAGGCCAGTAGTGGAAAGAGATGTTGGACTTTTGCTGTGCTGGGCCTTCTAAATTGTGCCGGGTTCGCAGTACCCAAGCCCGCCCGCAGCCCCACCCCTTGTTCTGACCGGGAGACCTAGCCGCTGTCTCTCTTCCTATGGCTCCTTCCTGGAGGTGGCTGGGGTGATTCCTCCTGCAGCTCCTCTGGCATGCCCAGTGCCTATATCTTTCAGCTTCTGAGGTTTGACGGGGCCCCACTCTTGGATCGTCTCTTTCCTCCTAGGCCGCGAGTTATCTCTGCAGCTTTCTTTCAGATCGGCACCGAATCATGAGAATCGGTAAGACTATCAACAGCTGCTCGGAGATCTCCTAATCAGGTAGGTGTAGCATATTAAAACAGCTATAGGCTGATAACACATTTTAAGAGTTTGGCTCGGCACAGAGCCTGGGGCTTAAGCTGCGATCTTGTGAGCTGCCAGCCAACCTGTCCTCCCCCACAATTATTGTAATTTGAATCAGAGGTGCAGACAGTTAAAAATACATCTCTGCCTCCTGTCACTTAGTGTTCCAGCAGCTGTCAGGAATGCACCTGTCACCATTGAACCTGCCCTATGCCACCCCAGTGATGGTGTGTAGGATGTCAGAAGAATCTCACAGCAAAGGTGCATGTTTTCACTATCATTTTGGGATGGAGCATTTATGCAAGGGGGGTCTGATTAGCAGACCCCCCTTTCAGAAACACAATTACTTTATTTGGATCTCTGTTATGGACTTGATGGTCGTGCAGAGTATAAATACCTCCGTCCCCAAGTACCCCACAGACAACACCAGAAATACTGCCTGTGCGGTCTTTGAGGCCACAGGTGGAAGTCCGTCGAGCCGATTTGGGAACAGCCGGAAGAACCCCTTGAACGCTGTAAAGCAAAAGGTTAGGCAGTTATGCACAGAACAGGAAGGACAACTAAAGACACAGGTAAGTCGGTGCTGCTTACCTAGGTGGCCCAGGGATGTGAGGAAGGGCTGAACCCCGGAGCAGGAGTGGCTGGAGGCTAGGAAGGCGGATAGGTAAACACCTAGAGTGGAGGCCGGAGGCCAGGTTACCAAGCAGACAGACGTGATCCGTAGAGTATCCAGAGACGAAGCCGAGGTCGAGTAAACAAGAGGACCAAAGTTCGAACAGGAGGGCGAGGCAGAAGCAGTCTGTGGAGCAAAGCGTGATTCGGTAACTGAAGATCCAAAGTAGAAGGGCAATGCGAGGCAGTCCGTGAAACAAAGCGTGGTCGAGGAAAGAAAACAATCCGTAAGTTCCAAGCGTCACGTGATCCAGGAGGAAAACAGCTGTGAAGCAACGCTCCTTGATTCCGGAAGTCTTTTATCCTTTCAGGGGTCACGTGATACGTGACACGGGAGCGTTGCTGCGTGAAGGGCAATCATGTGATCCGTGCCGCGCGGGTCTCCGTGGGCAACGCTTTGCGTTGTAGCGAGATGTCAATCTCCAGTTCAGTTGCCAAGAACGGGAGGGGCGATAAACGCCGGGTCTGCCATACAGTGTTCTAACAGGATGGTTGAGGGTCGATGGGTTACGTGGACCCAGGTAAGTGTGTGGGGTAGTGGGAGACGTAACAGAGTCCCCCCTCAAAGGCCCACGACCCCGTGGGCAGGCAGGGCAGTCCCTATGAAAACGGGCAACAAGAAGCGGGGCATGGACATCATCGGAGGAAACCCAAGAGCGGTCCTCGGGACCGTAACCCACCCAGTCGACGAGATATTGAAGGCGACCCCTGTAAAAACGGGAACCCAAGATAGCACTGACCTCGAAAACATCCGGAGAGGACACCGAGACAGAGGGTGGCGGAGCAGTGACACGGGTAGGGGCCAGACAAGGCTTGAGGAGAGAGGTATGAAAAACCGGGTGGACTCGCCAAGAAGGAGGGACAGCAAGGCGGAAGGCCACAGGGTTCAAGATCCCAGTGATTTTATAGGGACCCACAAAACGGGGCAACAGTTTGCGACACCCAGGTATACGCAAGTGTCGGGTTGACAACCACACCCGATCCCCTACGCGATAAGCAGGGGCCACCGACCGTCTCCGGTCAGCCTTTGATTTCATCAAGGTTTTGGCCTCACGGAGATGGACAAGTGTTTGAGCATGGACGTCCGCAAGGTCGCGAACACAGGCGTTGGCAGCAGGGGTGTCGGAGGAGAGATCCGGAAGCGGAAGGGTGCGCGGATGTTGACCATACATAGAATAGAAAGGAGAGAAACCAGTAGCTGAGTGTCGTGAGTTGTTATAGGCGAATTCAGCGAGGTGGAGCAGATCGTACCAGGAGTCTTGGTATTGAAGGGTCAGGCACCGCAAGTATTGTTCCATGGCTTGATTTACCCTCTCAGTCTGCCCATCGCTTTCTGGGTGATAGGCAGAGGAGAAACGAGCATCAATTCCCAGTAGCTTGGTAAGGGCACGCCAGAAACAGGAAGTAAACTGCGACCCGCGGTCCGATATGATGACCTGTGGAAGACCAAAGAGACAAAAGACTGTCCTGAAGAACAAGCGGGCTAGCGTTGGGGCCGAAGGTATGCCGGTGCAGGGAATGAAGCGTGCCATCTTAGTGTAGGAGTCCACGATAACCCAGATGGCATCATAACCTTGTCGGCGTGGCAGATCCGTGACAAGGTCCATGGAGATAGTATGCCACGGTCGGAGGGGTATGGGCAATGGATGGAGTAGGCCTAGGGGGCGTCCTCTACGTGACTTGCATTGGGCACATATCGAACAGGTGTTCACGTAGTTCTCTACATCCCTTCTCATGGACGGCCACCAGCACCACCGGTGTAACAGATCCAGGGTGCGTTGCTGCCCGGGGTGACCGTTTATGGCAGCATCGTGAGACCAGGCCAGCGCTTGGTTGCGCATACCGCATGTGGGAAGGAACAACTTGCCCTGAACAAACGGCAACCCCTCTCGTAGTACAATATCCCATTCTGTGAGTGTATGCGGATGTTGGGAGACCCATTGTCTAATAGAGGCAAGCAGTGGCTGGGATGGGGTACACAAACAAACAACATGACCCTTCCCCAACAATGTGTCTGGAAATGAAGACAGTGGTTCCCCCCCAGGTGAACGGGACAGGGCGTCAGCCTTACCATGAACAAGACCTGGCCTGTGCTTAACCACGAAATCAAAAGCAGCGAAGAACAAATGCCAACGCACTTGTCTGCTGTTCACGCATTTAAGAGAGGCCAGATCCTGTAGATTCTTGTGATCTGTGTATACTACGGTTTGGTGTTTCGCCCCCATGAGGTGGTGACGCCATGATTGGAGGGCGTCCTTGATGGCCAACAGCTCTTTCTCGGTCACTGTATAGTGTGACTCGGCTACAGTGAACTTCCGTGAGTGATAAGCGACCGGATGCAAACTACCCGTGGTTGGACATGGTTGTGACAGTATGGCACCCAGAGCAAACGAGGAAGCATCAGCCTCTACTACAAACGCAAGGTCCGGGTCAGGGTGCTGCAAAACGGGGGCAGAAACAAATCTGGATTTAAGTGCCTCAAAAGCCTCCTGGTGTACGGAGGACCAGACGAAAGGGACGAGAGGGCTGGTCAGCGCAGTCAGGGGAGATACAATGGAAGAAAAACCGGCAATGAAACGCCGATAAAAATTAGCAAAGCCGAGAAAAGACTGGAGCTGTTTGAGGCTGACAGGGACTGGCCATTCCGTGACAGCACGGACTTTTGCCTCATTCATAGACAACCCTCCAGGGGTGATGTGAAACCCCAGAAACTCCACCTCCCTTGTATGAAACAGACATTTCTCGGGTTTGGCAAACAGGGCGTTCTTCTTGAGACGGGAGAGTACCTCTCTAACATGAGCAATATGTTCTTTCAAGGAGGATGAATAGATCAAAATGTCATCCAGATAGACCACCACGTACGTATCCAAGATGTCCGAGAATACATCGTTGACGAAACGCTGGAACGTTGCAGGTGCATTACAGAGTCCGAAAGGCATCACTGTATATTCGAATAAACCCTGTCTGGAGCAAAATGCCGTTTTCCATTCGTCCCCACGCCGCATGCGGATTAGGTTGTATGCCCCTCTCAGGTCTAATTTGGTAAACAGGGACGCCTTTGTCAACCTGTCCAGTAGCGTAGAGATGAGCGGAATGGGGTACCTGTTCTTCACGGTGATAGCGTTTAACCGTCTATAGTCCACGCATGGGCGCAGATCACCTTCCTTTTTCGGGACAAAAAAAATAGGGCTGGCAGCTGGAGAACAGGAAGGACGGATATGACCCAAACGCAAGGCTTGCTGAATGTATTCTTTCAAAGCCCGTTCTTCCGACTGTGATAACGAGTAGATCCTACCCCTTGGTATAGGAGCATCCGGGAGAAGATCAATAGGACAGTCATAAGGTCTGTGTGGAGGTAGACCTTCCGCTGTGACTTTGTCAAAGACCATATGATGATCATGGTAGTCCACGGGAATACCTGCCATAACGGCTCCCACCGTGTGTGTTGGCGAGGTGTCAGTGGCTATTACCCTGATACTGGAGGAAGCCAAGGCGCCGAGGATTCTGGCGGGAGAGGAGAGGGATTCTGGTTCTGTTAGGCAGAAGTGCTGGCATTCTTCTGACTCGAACGTTACCTGTCCCGTTCCCCAGTTAATCAAAGGGTTGTGGTGCCTTAACCAGGGGATACCCAAAATAACCCCGAATTGTGGCGTGGTGATGAGGTCAAATGACAGGCTCTCCTTATGAGTGCTCTGTATCACCACTTCCAAAGGAGCAGTTTGGTGCTTAATCGGACCAGAGGCCAAGGACGTGCCATCGACCGCTTGCACTGGTTCCGGGTGTTCTTTTTTGATCAAAGGCAGATTAAGACGATGGGCTAATGTGATGTCTATAAAACAACCCGTGGCCCCGGAGTCGATCACAATCTGAACGGCATGGACGATCTCCTGGGTAGGTTTCAACAGGGCCTGGACCACAACTGGTCTGATAGGACCGAAGGTGGGTTCAGCGGGGGTCGTGGATAGGCTCGCCGGTGCCCCCTGTATCATGGGCGAGGGTTCTGAAAACCTGGTGCCTTGTTCTTTGGTCGTCGGGTGCATTCCCTTACGTAGTGTCCATTTAACCCGCAGTAAAAACAGGCGTTGTCGGTTCTCCGACGTTCCCGTTCAGACTGCGTTATTGGGCTTCGGATCCCACCTATTTGCATGGGTTCAGTACTGGCGGGGGAAGGAACAGGGCTTGACTGGCCAGCAAACGTGGTTTCTGCCTTCCGTTCGAACCTCCGGGCGTCCACCTGTAGTGCAAGGTCTACAAGATCCGTAAATACAGAGGGAAGAGCAGGAACCACTGATAGAGCGTCCTTCAAGGAGTTGCATAACCCACGGTAGAACACGATCGCCTTTTTCTCCTCTGGCCAGGAGGTCTCAGCGGCGAGTTGATTATAACGGGTGATGTACTCGATAAGTGATTGCTTTCCCTGTGAGAGATCTAGTAATTCCAGGTCCCTTGACTGGGCCTTGTAGCGGGTGTCAAACACTTTAGCCATTTCCGTTATGAGGAGCTCAAAGTCATATAAAGCAGGATGGTCGTTTTCTAACATTGGGTTTGCCCAGGTAGCCGCTACACCAGAAAGATGGGACAAAAGGAATGCAGCTTTTGTGATAGAATCGGGGAAGGCATGGGGTCTACACAAGAAGTGGAGTTTGCATTGGTTTATGAAGGTGCGGTATTTCCGCGGGTCACCCTGATAGCGTTCTGGGGCGGCAAGCGGGAAAGAGGTCGGAAGCAAAACAGGTGTGGGTGCGGAGGCCGGGGTCGGGACAGGCAGTACTGGAGGGGCAGGGTCTCCAAACTCGGCGTCTGCAGGCAAAGGATAACGTGTGCTTTGCAAGGCGTCCAAGCGATGGTGAATGGCGGTCGTAGCTGCCGCCATGTCGGTCCTAAGGGCCGCTACGGCCTGCATTAGAGCGGTCACTGGGTCCCCGGCGGAGGGATTCATACTCTGAACGGCCAGGGGCTTCACAGTCTGTTATGGACTTGATGGTCGTGCAGAGTATAAATACCTCCGTCCCCAAGTACCCCACAGACAACACCAGAAATACTGCCTGTGCGGTCTTTGAGGCCACAGGTGGAAGTCCGTCGAGCCGATTTGGGAACAGCCGGAAGAACCCCTTGAACGCTGTAAAGCAAAAGGTTAGGCAGTTATGCACAGAACAGGAAGGACAACTAAAGACACAGGTAAGTCGGTGCTGCTTACCTAGGTGGCCCAGGGATGTGAGGAAGGGCTGAACCCCGGAGCAGGAGTGGCTGGAGGCTAGGAAGGCGGATAGGTAAACACCTAGAGTGGAGGCCGGAGGCCAGGTTACCAAGCAGACAGACGTGATCCGTAGAGTATCCAGAGACGAAGCCGAGGTCGAGTAAACAAGAGGACCAAAGTTCCAACAGGAGGGCGAGGCAGAAGCAGTCCGTGGAGCAAAGCGTGATTCGGTAACTGAAGATCCAAAGTAGAAGGGCAATGCGAGGCAGTCCGTGAAACAAAGCGTGGTCGAGGAAAGAAAACAATCCGTAAGTTCCAAGCGTCACGTGATCCAGGAGGAAAACAGCTGTGAAGCAACGCTCCTTGATTCCGGAAGTCTTTTATCCTTTCAGGGGTCACGTGATACGTGACACGGGAGCGTTGCTGCGTGAAGGGCAATCACGTGATCCGTGCCGCGCGGGTCTCCGTGGGCAACGCTTTGCGTTGTAGCGAGATGTCAATCTCCAGTCCAGTTGCCAAGAACGGGAGGGGCGATAAACGCCGGGTCTGCCATACAGTGTTCTAACAGGATGGTTGAGGGTCGATGGGTTACGTGGACCCAGGTAAGTGTGTGGGGTAGTGGGAGACGTAACAATCTCACAGATGGCAATTCTGTCAAACAACTTTCTGCTTTTTCCCCTCTGTTTGAGCCATTGTCTATGTTGACTTTTAAACCTCATTGTGTCACATTTGTGTCTTTGGATTTGTGACTGATGTATGTAGCTATATGTTGCTTTTTCTATTTCTTTCCTGTCGGTGCAGTATCGAAGACCCCGCTTTCAATTCTGCCCTCTCGACAGAGGCTTCCTCGCCATCTCATTGTCTGAAATGATTCTCGTCTCTCCGAGCAGCCAGAATGCGACCCCTGGGAGACGTAGCCATCATCCAGAGTGCGTCACTCAAAGGAACATTTTCTTTATAATACGAGTCCTCCCGACCCTGCCAGGCTCTGCACGAAAGGGCAGTGGACAGCCTATGAGGGCGAATATGTTTTAAATGGAGGTGCAGACACATGTTATTCCAGGATGAGACATCGCCTGGTCCATCCCCAAGCGAAATGCAGCTGTTATGAGAAAATCAGAACTTGATGGATGGAAAGCCCACTGGGTACCGTTCAACTGTAGCATTCTTCAGCCTCTTACCACTCTTTAAGATGGGTCGTGGGAACCACACCGATCTTTTTTAGCCAGGTTGTCTTGGGTGGATAGCTCAGGGGCAACGTGCTCACCTTGGAAGCAAGACGACACGAGCAACACAGGTTCGATCCCCAGGTCTGCGCTTAGAAACCTCTGGGTATTAAGCGCGTTATGAATAACCTATTATATCATATCTTGAGTGCCTGGAGACTGCCTCTGGGTGGTAGTGGTACGCGGTATAAGTCAACATAACGTAACATAGCATCTGGGGTTAATCGTTGGCATTCCATTTTCCAGGTCCTTCCAAATTACTTAAAGAAATCAGTCTTGCTTTGCATTGATTGGCCAATTGACAAGACTTTTGCCCTTTCCCTCCTTCTCACCCTGTGATATTACAGAAACTTTGCACCGGTGTCAGTGCAATTTTCACTAGGGCGAAGCATGCCTCTAGTGCAAAAAGTATATTCTTCGACAGCATTTTTGCATCAGCGCAAAGGACTGCGATTAGCATAAACCTTGCCTTGCTGCAAAAATGCAGTGAAAGAAAGTGGTCCATTGGATTGGGCGTTACCTTTGACACTGCAGTGCTGAGAACTTTCCAGAAGGGGAACATTCTGACAGGGGCTGGCTTATTAGTGCATGGGACGTTTTTTGATGTGGGTCCTTCGATGTCTTTTCCCCAGTGCATAATACCTCACAATCCACTTTCCGCTATTACAGGTGTGTGAGACGGTATGCCACTGTTAAACCGACCTCGGTTGGTTGACGCACACACTGATTAATTTTGAGTATTTGTAACGCGCACAGGACATACTTAACCTCAAAACCTTTCTCTTTGCTTCTGCGTTTTCTCCTCCTCTGCCCTGCTGACTTTCCTGGCTGAAACTGAAACTGCACTGGTTACCTGGCCACACTCTGATCTCGGGCCCAGGTCCTCTCCCCCACCAGTCACACACCAGCACTGCCTTCCTGGCAACCCCTGCACTTGTGGACTGGTTCTGTATTCCTACAGTCCCACCACCAGCACTTGACACCTGATGTCTGCACTTACCCTTGCACCGGCCACCAGCTGACTGTACTTCTACTTATTGTTATTTGTTCTATTATCCCATGTACTGCACTGTCCCCTCCCAGCACCCCCCGCACTCAACCATCTCCCCCTTCCCATGCACTTGCGCGATCTGAATGACACATGGCCTAGTAGGACAGTTGACTGTCCTCCCTTGTTCCCCCTCCCTTGCCTCGTTGCGCCTTGAAACACTTGTGTATAGGCGCGTTATAAATACCATATCGTATAAAGGTGCATTTAGTACACAATATAGGGCCACCATAAACCATAGACAGAAACAGATTTGATGGCTAGAAAAAGAAGAGGGGATCCCTATCACCCTTACAATAACCACCTGTCCTTTATTTAAAAAGGAAGGTCTTCGGGGCTCGGTGGAAACGATGCAGCGACTCAATGGCTCTAATATCTCTGGTGAGACTGTAGACCATACATCTTCTTTCAGCCCTTGAAACACATGAAGATGGGGGGGGGGGGTACAGTCAGAAACAGCTCATCTCCTGATGGTAGCGACCTTGATGGCTGGTAACGTCTGCTTTTTCCCTCAAATGGCCGCGGCACTTCCGTGTAAAGATTTAGAGATCAGGCAGGCCACCGTAGATCTTATTCTCTCCTCCACGGCCAACCAGTGGAGTGTTCGGCGGGAAGCCGAAACATGAGAGGGCCGACCCAGCCGACAAACCATTCTTACGGCAGCTTTCTAGGTCTTTTGAAGTCAATAAACCTGTTTTTTTCAGAATACCAGCCAGAAGGCTATTGCAGTATCTAAGTGTGCGCTCACTAAGGCGCCCACCACAATCACGTGGTCATCCTCTGGGGTGAACGGGACCTGCCGCAACAACCGCAGTGTGTTAAAATCGCCTGCACCTTGGCGCTGACCTCACATACACTCATATGTATATACATTTATAAGTGAGTATGTTTGGGTTGTGATAGTAAGGAATGGGAGCAAGGGGTGCATTGGTGGGGCAGAGGAGCTGCATGGGGGAGACCCCCGATAAAAGAAAAGGACTGGCATGGTCGACCATGGTAGCTGTACTTTTATTTTTTGTTTCCCTTTCAACACCAGAACTGTCTGGCATATCTTCGCAACGCCCCCCACCCCGCACTCCCCACTTTCACACAAGCCACCACAGCCTGCCATAACAACTCTCCACCCCTGCTTACCAAGCTCACACTTTCGCTGCTTCTCAGCCCTGTGTCTGACTGCTGTCATGGAAAAGGAGAAGGGACTAGGTAGGATTAGTTCCCCTTTCCCTGTCCCATGGTGACCATTTTATTTAAATAGACACTGCACCATTTCACAACTTAAAAAAAAAGCTATTGACACCCAGACAGTGTGCCCTCATGCCAGGCTGCTAATACCCGTAACTCCTTGGGAGAGGGGCTTTAACACTTAGTAATCATCAGGGGGTCAAGTCCTAAAAATTAAAGTGGGGGGACACATCAACAAATGCAATGGGATGTGACGTCACCAGAAATTAGCTTATCAAGGTGACATATGCACATTTCATTACATTTGCTTTGCATAACCACCCACATTGCACAGGGCAAATGTCACTTGTCTTTCATAAAATCAACACACAAACAAAACCAAGAGAGGATATTTTCTTCTAATAGCGTTTTTGAAAACGTTAAAAGGTGTGCATGTTTTAAACTCCAAGAACCAATAAAAGTGTTTTCCCTGGGAATTGCAGTACCGAAATGAGACATTTTACCTTTAATTGTTTGTTATTTTTCATCAGGTTACATAATGCAGTGGTGAAGTGTCCGGCCTACCAACCTAACCACTGTGGTTCGATCCCCGTGGTCGTCTTTAATGCATAAATTCAAAGGGGACATATATATATATATATAGAGGACTCAGGCTACCCCTCCCTTTTGACACTTATAGGTGTTGGTCTTCACACATGTAACAGATATTGGTATTTAATCTGCACATGTATTACAATAGATCACCACAATTGCATTTCACAAACATCTTTATTTTTGAAGTTTTTATAATACAAACCTACAGAAGGTAGTTAGCATATCTAGACATGTAGTGCCAAAGTTAGGCCGCGAGATTTTTTCTGTGCCCACAGTGGTTCATCATGTATTTACAAACATGTCGTGCTAATTTTGATATGGCTAAAACACTGTGAGAGGGTTAGTATTCTGTGACTTAGAGTATAGCATTAATGTCCATACACCTATCTAGTCGACACATTTAGTGTTTCTAGCATGAACAAGGAATAACTACTACTAGTGTAGTTGTTGTTCTGATGCTTTCCTCAGGACTGGTGGAGAGAGAGAGGGCTGTGGTTTGTGCCTTGTATGTTTACCCTCATTACACAGGCCCTCTCTAACAAAAAAGAGGGTCCCAGTACACCCCAACATACACACATAAATTCAAAGAGGACATTTACTGTTTATCATTTTAGCTCGGCTGAAAAAAGCCGATACTGATACCGAAATGATACTGTTTATCATTTTAGCTCGGCTGAAAAAAGTGGGTGGACTCCGTCCCCCCGCGTGTGCCCTCGACTTGATCACTGGTAATCATGCCGGGCCACATATTAAGGTCCAGTCTTCATTTGGGACTACCTATTGGGTCTCCTGCCATTGTAATGCAGTAAATCCCCCTACTGAGGGAGGTTTTGTTGCTTAATTAGAACACCGGAATGTTGGCAGGTCCAGTGCAGACAATGCAGTTGCAGAGGGCAATAATGGATGGGATCGGCCTTCTTCCAAACATTCCAGATAGTCTCCTTTATTTTGCCCAGTTTTAAACCAAACATTAAACCCTCATTGGGTTGAATGTTCAAATAGCATTATAGCCCTTTCGACTCAGACTGTACCGACAGTTAATTCGCTCTCTATCATTACTGCCTTCTCCTTTAGCACAGGCCATTAACTGGTAGGGAAGGCATTAATGGCCAGTATTGCCCTTGATGGCCGGCTAGAATAGCAATGTTATTAATGTGTACTTAATGTAGAGCATGCAATAACGGTTTTGACGATTTAGTGGCAATGAGAATACCGGTTTTACCAACTCTCCAACGCCTTCACGCTCACCGTTAGAGGTGGGGGGTTTATTTATTTATTTAATTTATTTATCCATTTCTAAAGCGCATTAAACCCGAGGGCATCAAGGCACTGAAGGTTGGCCATGAGGTGGTACAGTCGAGGCTGGCATGCTTTGCTGGAGAGTTCTGAGCACTGAAATAGCTTGAAAGCAGTACCCCGGGGCCAGGCTGGAGCCTTCATTTGCCCAGACATTTCATGCACTCCTAAAGGCCTCCATGAAAGATCTGCCAGCCAGGAAGGGAACCTCTCGTCCCTACTTTTGATTGAATTTTCTTCTGGTCAAAACACTGAAAACTATACACTCATCCCATGGATCACTAAACCAAGTCTATTTGCGCAGCCCTCACTGAGAGTGGACACTCCTTCCAAGAGCGGTATACTGAATAATCACATTCACAGTGCTTAGAAGCACTAAAGCCTGTAATATCAAGCACTGCACTAAAACAAGGTTATATTGCGTTGTTTTGCTTTCATCTAATTGTATGCATGCACGTACGGCTAACACCAATTATCTGCCATACAGGGTAGGTCATTCCCAAGTACGTCCCGGCAAGTGGACATTCATTGAATGTATGTTGGACATAGCTGACACATGTGCATCTAATTTGCATCTGTTCTGCATGTAAAGTATAGCAGAGCCCTCAACTGAACACAGTTGCTATTGGGGTTGCTAGAGTGATTTATACTAGCCCCCGTTTCACATTTTGCACTGTGCCCCCTAGAACAGGGTACGTCCCACGAAAAGTTCTGTCCAGCTGTCACTTAGTCGCTGGCACCGCAAACCATGCTGCGCCGGGACACTCCTCGGCTATTATCACTATAATG
The DNA here is from genome assembly GCF_040938575.1 of Ambystoma mexicanum. Classification (NCBI taxonomy): domain Eukaryota; kingdom Metazoa; phylum Chordata; class Amphibia; order Caudata; family Ambystomatidae; genus Ambystoma; species Ambystoma mexicanum. Next base: position 1,631,065,984 of record NC_090932.1, read on the forward strand.
GCACAATGAGCGCTTTGAAACACTTGTCTTGTGTATAGGCGCTATACAAATGAACATTACCACTACACTAATCATCTCTGCTATTTATTGATTAATCTCTTGAAATTATATATAGTATTTGCATAAAATGCAATTCTGTTTTTAGTTAATGTCTTTTCAGATTGTGGTCTGTCAAAGGGATATTCACCCCACAGCGCTTCAAAGCCATAGCAATGGAAGTAAGGCGCTATAAAAGTATCATGTAACCTAACACCTGGGTTCGCTGGAATGCAATGGCCTCTCTTATTGGGCAGAGCACTAAGCAATTCGACCAATCAGAAACCCAGGCGACAGGATCGTCCCAGATTCAGCCCCACCGCCAGAATTGTGGTGTCAGTGAACTCTGTCCGCATCTTGTACTCCAGCTCTGTGGTAGCACTGTTAGTTCGTTTGCCCATCCTTACTCAAAGTGCTTGGACACACTGTGAGGGTGAAGGACCGCTATGTCCGGAGCAGCCTCGTAATGGGTTTGCATCCAATGTATCTGCTGGATTTCTCCATGAGTTGCATTGCCAACAATGACATGGGCTAACACGAGCCTGGCAGAGGCGTGGACAGCCCAGGCCTTCTCACCCTCCGAACCAAGCAAAATGGACTGGCCTAGAAGCGTAACAAGTTCCCAGGACCTCAACATATCAGCGTTTCTCTTCCCTGTGTAGAGCAATGGCAGTGAACTGAAAATGTAGATTTTGGAGTCTCATTGTTGGCTTTTTTACCTTGATTCTGAAAGATAATACGGGCTTTCTCTGGACGCATTTTGTTTCAGTCGGCTTGAATTCCTTCGATTTAGTTGTTTACGGTCGGGACACACAGCTTGCATCCAAGTAAGTATGATATGATGGTGTGGACCCTGGTACTATGAGACATCGCAGATGGTCTCCCACGGCGAAAACATCAGGCCCAGAGGGCCAGCCCACTGGAGCAAGTCAGACTATAAATCACAGCCTCCTAGAGCAAGTCAGGCTATGAGGGCCATCCCACTAGAGCAAGTCAGACTATAAATCCCATCCTCCTAGAGTGAGTCAGGCTATGAGGGCCATCCCACTGGAGCAAGTCAGGCTATACATTCTAGCATCCTAGAGCAAGTCAGGCTATGATGTCCATCCCACTGGAGCAAGTCAGACTATAAATCCCATCCTCCTAGAGTGAGTCAGGCTATGAGGGCAATCCGAATGCAACAAGTCAGGCTATAAATCCTAGCCTCATAGAGCAAGTCAGGCTATGAGGTCCATCTCACTAGAGCAAGTCATACTATAATGCTAGTCCGATAGCACAGAGAGTAGAGCGCTCGCTTTGACATTGGTGCAGAGCCTGCTAACGCAGGTTCGAATCCCGGCAGGGCCAAACTCAGCCTTTCATCCTTCTGAGGTCGATAAATGAGCACCACACACCGTGGCTAATAATAAGCAGCACTCAGATACCTGAGGGTTCGTAGTGCTATATAAATGCTAAATTATTATTATTATTATAAATCCCAGTCTCCTAGAGTAAGTCAGGCTACGAGGGCCATCTCACTGGAGCAAGTCAGACTGGAAATCCTAGCCTCCTAGAATAAGTCAGGCTATGAGGGCAATCCCACTGGAACACGTCAGACTATGAATCCCAGCCTCCTAGAGCAAGTCAGGCTATGGGGGCCATCCCACTGGAACACGTCAGACTATGAATCCCAGGCTCCTAGAGCAAGTCAGGCTATGAGGGCAATCCCACTGGAACAAGTAACGCTATAAATCCCAGCCTCCTAGAGCAAGTCAGGCTATGGGGGCCATCCCACTGGAACACGTCAGACTATGAATCCCAGGCTCCTAGAGCAAGTCAGGCTGTGAGGGCATTCCCACTGGAGCAAGTCCAGCTATACATCCCAGCCTCCTAGAGCTAGTCAGGCTATGCAGCTCATCCCACTGGAAAAAGTCAGGTTATAAATCCCAGCCTCCTAGAGCAAGTCAGGCTATGAGGTCCATCTCACTGCAGCAAGTCAGGCTATACATCCCAGCCTCCTAGAGCGAGTCAGGCTATGAGGGTCGTCCAACTGGAGCAACTCAGGCTATACATCCCAGCCTCCTAGAGTAAGTCAGGCTATGAGGGCCATCCCACTGGAAAAAACCAGGCTATACATTCCCAGCCTCCTAGAGCGAGTCAGGCTATGAGGGCCTTCCCACTGGTGCAAGTCATGCTATAAATTCCAGCCTCCTAGAGCAAGTCTGGCTATGATGTCCATCCCACTGGAGCAAGTCAGACTATAAATTCCCAGCCTCCTAGAGTGAGTCAGGCAACGAGGGCCATCCCACTGGAGCAAGTCAGACTATAAATTCCCAGCCTCCGAGAGCAAGTCAGGCTATGAGGGCCTTCCCACTGGAGCCAGTCAGGCTATAAATCCCAGCCTCCTAGAGCAAGTCAGGCTATGATGTCCATCTCACTGGAGCAAGTCAGGCTATAAATCCTAGCATCCTAGAGCAAGTGAGGCTATGATGTCCATCCCACTGGAGCAAGTCAGACTATAAATCACAGCCTCCTAGAGCGAGTCAGGCTATGAGGGCCATCCCACTGGAGCAAGTCAGACTATAAATTCCCAGCCTCCGAGAGCAAGTCAGGCTATGAGGGCCTTCCCACTGGAGCCAGTCAGGCTATAAATCCCAGCCTCCTAGAGCAAGTCAGGCTATGATGTCCATCTCACTGGAGCAAGTCAGGCTATAAATCCTAGCATCCTAGAGCAAGTGAGGCTATGATGTCCATCCCACTGGAGCAAGTCAGACTATAAATCACAGCCTCCTAGAGCGAGTCAGGCTATGAGGGCCATCCCACTGGAGCAAGTCAGACTATAAATTCCCAGCCTCCGAGAGCAAGTCAGGCTATGAGGCCTTCCCACTGGAGCAAGTCAGGCTATAAATCCCAGCCTCCTAGAGCAAGTCAGGCTATGATGTCCATCTCACTGGAGCAAGTCAGGCTATAAATCCTAGCATCCTAGAGCAAGTGAGGCTATGATGTCCATCCGACTGGAGCAAGTCAGACTATAAATCACATCCTCCTAGAGCGAGTCAGGCTATGAGGGCCATCCCACTGGAGCAAGTCAGACTATAAATTCCCAGCCTCCGAGAGCAAGTCAGGCTATGAGGGCCTTCCCACTGGAGCAGGTCAGGCTATAAATCCCAGCCTCCTAGAGCAAGTCAGGCTATGATGTCCATCTCACTGGAGCAAGTCAGGCTATAAATCCTAGCATCCTAGAGCAAGTGAGGCTATGATGTCCATCCCACTGGAGCAAGTCAGACTATAAATCACAGCCTCCTAGAGTGAGTCAGGCTATGAGGGCCATCCCACTGGAACAAATCAGACTATAAATCCCAGCCTCCTAGAGCGAGTCAGGCTATGAGGGTCGTCCAACTGGAGCAACTCAGGCTATACATCCCAGCCTCCTAGAGTAAGTCAGGCTATGAGGGCCATCCCACTGGAACAAATCAGGCTATACATCCCCAGCCTCCTAGAGTGAGTCAGGCTATGAGGGCCATCCCACTGGAGCAAGTCAGGCTATAAATCCCAGCCTCCTAGAGCAAGTCAGGCTATGATGTCCATCTCACTGGAGCAAGTCAGGCTATAAAGCCTAGCATCCTAGAGCAAGTGAGGCTATGATGTCCATCCCACTGGAGCAAGTCAGACTATAAATCACAGCCTCCTAGAGCAAGTCAGGTTATGAGGGCCATCCGACTGCAGCAAGTCAGGCTATAAATCCCAGCCTCCTAGAGCAAGTCAGGCTATGAGGGCCTTCCCACTAGAACAAATCAGACTATAAATCACAGCCTCCTAGAGCGTGTCAGGCTATGAGGGCCATCCCACTGCAGCAAGTCAGGCTATAAATCCCTGCCTCCTAGAGCGAGTCAGGCTATGAGGGCCATCCCACTGGAGCAAGTCAGGCTATAAATTCCCAGCCTCCGAGAGCAAGTCAGGCTATGAGGGCCTTCCCACTGGAGCCAGTCAGGCTATAAATCCCAGCCTCCTAGAGCAAGTCAGGCTATGATGTCCATCTCACTGGAGCAAGTCAGGCTATAAATCCTAGCATCCTAGAGCAAGTGAGGCTATGATGTCCATCCCACTGGAACAAATCAGACTATAAATCCCAGCCTCCTAGAGCGAGTCAGGCTATGAGGGTCGTCCAACTGGAGCAACTCAGGCTATACATCCCAGCCTCCTAGAGTAAGTCAGGCTATGAGGGCCATCCCACTGGAGCAAGTCAGGCTATAAATCCCAGCCTCCTAGAGCAAGTCAGGCTATGATGTCCATCTCACTGGAGCAAGTCAGGCTATAAAGCCTAGCATCCTAGAGCAAGTGAGGCTATGATGTCCATCCCACTGGAGCAAGTCAGACTATAAATCACAGCCTCCTAGAGCAAGTCAGGTTAGGAGGGCCATCCGACTGCAGCAAGTCAGGCTATAAATCCCAGCCTCCTAGAGCAAGTCAGGCTATGAGGGCCTTCCCACTAGAACAAATCAGACTATAAATCACAGCCTCCTAGAGCGTGTCAGGCTATGAGGGCCATCCCACTGCAGCAAGTCAGGCTATAAATCCCTGCCTCCTAGAGCGAGTCAGGCTATGAGGGCCATCCCACTGGAGCAAGTCAGGCTATAAATCCCAGCCTCATAGAGCAAGTCAGGCTATGAGGGCCATCCCACTGGAGCAAGTCAGACTATAAACCACAGCCTCCTAGAGTAAGTAAGGCTACGAGGGCAATCCGACTGCAGCAGGTCAGGCTAGACATCTCAGCCTCCTAGAGCAAGTCAGGCTATGAGGGCCTTCCCACTGGAGCATGTCAAGCTACACATTCTAGCATCCTAGAGCAAGTCAGGCTATGAGGGCCTTCCCACTGGAGCAAGTCAGGCTATAAATCCTAGCCTCCGAGAGCAAGTCAGGCTATGATGTCCATCTCACTGGAGCAAGTCAGGCTATAAATCCTAGCATCCTAGAGCAAGTGAGACTATGATGTCATCCCACTGGAGCAAGTCAGACTATAAATCACAGCCTCCTAGAGCAAGTCAGGCTATGAGGGCCATCCCACTGGAGCAAGTCAGACTATAAATTCTCAGCCTCCGAGAGCAAGTCAGGCTATGAGGGCCATCCCACTGGAGCAAGTCAGGCTATAAATCCTAGCATCCTAGAGCGAGTCAGGCTATGATGTCCATCTCACTGGAGCAAGTCAGGCTATAAATCTAGCATCCTAGAGCAAGTGAGGCTATGATGTCCATCCCACTGGAGCAAGTCAGACTATAAATCACAGCCTCCTAGAGTGAGTCAGGCTATGAGGGCCATCCCACTGGAACACGTCAGACTATAAATTCCCAGCCTCCGAGAGCAAGTCAGGCTATGATGTCCATCCCACTCGAGCAAGTCAGACTATAAATCAAAGCCTCCTAGAGTGAGTCAGGCTATGAGGGCCATCCCACTGGAACACGTCAGACTATAAATTCCCAGCCTCCGAGAGCAAGTCAGGCTATGATGTCCATCCCACTGGAGCAAGTCAGACTATAAATCCCATCCTCCCAGAGTGAGTCAGGCTATGAGGGCAATCCGAATGCAACAAGTCAGGCTATAAATCCTAGCCTCCTAGAGCAAGTCAGGCTTTGAGGTCCATCTCACTAGAGCAAGTCATACTATAATGCTAGTCCGATAGCACAGAGAGTAGAGCGCTCGCTTTGACATTTGTACAGAATCTGATGACGCAGGTTCGAAACCCGGCAGGGCCAAACTCAGCCTTTCATACTTCCGAGGTCGATAAATGAGCACCACACACCGTGGGTAATAATAAGCAGCGCTCAGATACCTGAGGGTTCATACTGCTATATAAATGCTAAATTATTATTATTATTATAAATCCCAGTCTCCTAGAGTAAGTCAGGCTACGGGGGCCATCCCACTGGAACACGTCAGACTATGAATCCCAGCCTCCTAGAGCAAGTCAGGCTGTAAGAGCATTCACACTGGAGCAAGTCCGGCTATACATCCCAGCCTCCCAGAGCGAGTCAGGCTATGCAGGTCATCCCACTGGAACAAGTCAGGTTATAAATCCCAGCCTCCTAGAGCAAGTCAGGCTAAGAGGTCCATCTCACTGCAGCAAGTCAGGCTATACATCCCAGCCTCCTAGAGCGAGTCAGGCTATGAGGGTCGTCCAACTGGAGCAACTCAGGCTATACATCCCAGCCTCCTAGAGTAAGTCAGGCTATGAGGGCCATCCCACTGGAACAAGTCAGGCTATAAATCCCAGCCTCCTAGAGCAAGTCAGGCTATGGGGGCCATCCCACTGGAACACGTCAGACTATGAATCCCATGCTCCTAGAGCAAGTCAGGCTGTGAGGGCATTCCTACTGGAGCAAGTCCGGCTATACATCCCAGCCTCCCAGAGCCAGTCAGGCTATGCAGGTCATCCCACTGGAACAAGTCAAGTTATAAATCCGAGCCTCCTAGAGTAAGTAAGGCTATGAGGGCCATCCCACTGGAACAAGTCAGGCTATAAATCCCAGCCTCCTAGAGCAAGTCAGGCTATGGGGGCCATCCCACTGGAACACGTCAGACTATGAATCCCAGGCTCCTAGAGCAAGTCAGGCTGTAAGAGCATTCCCACTGGAGCAAGTCCGGCTATACATCCCAGCCTCCCAGAGCGAGTCAGGCTATGCAGGTCATCCCACTGGAACAAGTCAGGTTATAAATCCCAGCCTCCTAGAGCAGGTCAGGCTATGAGGTCCATCTCACTGCAGCAAGTCAGGCTATAAATCCCAGCCTCCTAGAGCGAGTCAGGCTATGAGGGTCGTCCAACTGGGGCAACTCAGGCTATACATCCCAGCCTCCTAGAGCAAGTCAGGATATGAGGGCCATCCCATTGGAGCAAGTCATACTATAATGCCAGTCCGATAGCACAGAGAGTAGAGCGCTTGCTTTGACATTTGTGCAGAGCCTACTGAGCAGGTTCGAAACCCAGCAGGGCCAAACACAGCCTTTCATACTTCGAGGTCGATTAAATGAGCAGTTTCAAACTATTCATGTAATATTTATTAAGCTGAGCATACCTAAAGCGAAATCGGGAAAACAAGGCATGTTTTGGCTCAGTAGTGGAGTAAAAGGCATGATGGGCAAAATGCCTAAAAGGAAGTCAAATGAAAAATAATAAGAACATGAGAACCATTTTGCTCAATGCTGTAAATACCGAAAGTGATAGAGGGCCCTGTTGAGGGGGGTCTTCTTCTCACTCGTTCAAGAAAAGAGAAAAAAGAAAAGAAAAACAACAGGTAAACAGAAGAAAAAGGAAAAAAGGGAAAAATATACAGGAAAAACTCTCCACCTACTTGGCCACTCACTGCCTAATGTGTGTAGTGTTCAAAAGTGGCGGCTTTGAGCTTTTGAAGAATAGAAGCCATTTGTTTTGTTATAATGATATAATAATGCAGGGATTCTGACACCCCCCACCCACCACCCCACCGCCCCACCGCTCCAGAAGCAAGTAACAAGTGTGCCATGTCTTTAAATCCCCGGGCATTATACGTTGACCCTATAACAATGCCCGCCAGTGCCGGTTATTCACCGGGAACTCCAAAGTGCCAGAAGCAGGTTCTCATCTCCGGTACGCCTCCAGATTTTCTCCACAAAGATGGACCCTCCCATTCATCCATGGTAGAGTGCCATTTGAACTGGTACAGCTGAAAAAGCAATAAATGTTTTATACCACAGGGCGTCCTCCTTCCAATAAACAGCGCGACGGCGCATGTGCGTCCCCTTTTATTACGCGACTGACGCTGGTCGCGAAGATGAGTTTAAACAGACTCTGAAAGATTGGAGTACTGGCGAGTCGCCGGCCGGCCTCAAAGACACCCTAGTGTTGGGAGAGGATTTGTACGGCATAGTAGCTGTATCAACTAGGACATTGTACATTAGGTCGCGTTACCATTAACATCTCGCTGGTACAGGGGCTCCGGTGAGACTTGCCACCATTGGTTCCTTGGCAATGAGGATGTTCTCTGCTTCCTTTTTCTTTGCTGCACAAAGGGTCAAGGTATTGTTGGCCGAAACCAATATTGGAAAACCTGACTATGAACACAAAACTAGCTGCGTACCAGGTTTGTAAATTGACAACGGTTCCATATGTTACATTTGGAAGAGAAATATATTTGGGTTGTGCATGGACATTGAGAGTAAGACGGTTGAAGACGGCCCAATGAACTGCAATCCGATACAAAGAGAACAGTCCGTACCAAGCAGATGCGCTCACTCCGTGGGCTTATCCGCATCATTCTGGGCTTAGCTTCGCCACGTAGAAGTAAAGCATGATCATTGGTCAATTTGATGATTTACTACAGGTTTTAACTCTGGTTTGATATTTCTAACAAAACCAAAGTTAATTTTAAACTAAGGAGTTTATAAAGCTTGTATCGATTTAATGAAAATGATATGCGAAGGAATGGAAGAATTCTTATAAGATGATCAATTCCAATTTAAAATATGTTTTCGAGGTTCTATGTCATTTTCAATGATGTGTGTGTGTGTGTTTGATGAATTTTGGTGGGCTGATTAAGTAATACGATGATGAAGATGATGATATAATTCTGGCAAGTAACGCACTGTGCCACTTCCTCTTCATTCCAAATCGAATTGGCATAATATAAAGAATTAATCAATTTTTTGAATGCCAGAGCTACTCTTTCTAAACGCGGTTGAAAGAGACTCTACGAAATCTTTCAGATTTTTAGTAGAGTGTGGAGTCAAAGTGGAAAAGCAATGCGTGGATACAAGTCTACGTGGGAAGTCATCGTCTAGGCCACTGGCCAAACCTTCTTCAGACCTGATCAGCTAGTGTTTCAGTTCTCTCCTAAAGCAACCTAGCTTTCAATGACCAAACAACAGCTTTTTTTTTGGAGTCCTAGGTCCAGTATTTTTCCCTGTCACCTGTTCACTAGGAATGATGCAAAGGGCCGTACGCTAAGGGATAGCTCCATCTTTCGGAGAACCACCCAAACTTGGATTCCATGGAAGGCCTATTACCAAAAAGAACAACATGCATCAACTTGCAACTACTATCTCTATGCCATCAGCTTCTAACTAAACTGGAACTTTATCAAGTTTGAGGTTTTCCTTTTTGACCCGAATACAAAGACCGAAAGGCTTTTCGTTTAGCCTTCATCGGCACTGAACTAATGCACCACACTGACTCTGTTAAAGAAAAACCCTGGCGTAATACGTCATACTAATCCAACTCTTATTTCCATGGTCTGCGCCCTCGTGGACACCTGTTCCTTCCATCATAGACTATTGAGGTGGACATTTTCCTCTCCCATCCATCTCTCACAGAGGACAGATTTGGTAACCCTGCTTTTGCCACCCTTTGATTACCGGAGTGGTCTGAGCCTGTAGAAGCGCTGACATCTCCAGCAAAATGCTGCCAGCCTTCTTGGCTTGTGCTTAAAACATGGAAACCGATTGCCCCGGTCTCAGATCTTCCGGTCAGTTTCCATGGTGAATTGAAAATGGTCTCTGTACGAGCCATTGGACCGCCTTCTACTGTCACAGACCACGCTTCGACCTGGGATCAGACACATACGCATATGATACATTGATGGATTTCTAGGTTACACTCCAACACAGATAGCTCAGGGGCAACACGTATGTCTTGGAAGCAACACGGTTGCGAATCCCGGCCTTGCGCTTAGAAACGGGTCTCTGGTATGAAGCACGTTATAAAAGAACAATTATAGAAAAAAGAGGTACTGTAGACTTTGCCAGACTTTGCTATAAAGGCTTGAACACTCTGACATACCAGACCCGAAATTCTCAGCTGTCTTTCTCTGGGGTTTGTTTTGTACACTCAAGTCACAGGAACAACTTACACGGTAGCCAATAGGGCTACCGGTAGCCTTTCTAAAAATTAATCTATTTGGCTGCAGGGTCAACCCAGTGGGCGTGCCCCCAAAGGAGTCTTACCTCCCAGTGGTGGATGGACACAGCTCCTGGAAGAACGCTAGAGCAGTCCTGTGCCCCAACACTGTCCTGCCCAGGCACAGTCCATGCCTGATATTTCACTGGTTTTCCAATAATCATTCCACTTATACTGTATTTAAATATCACTGAAACTTAAAATAAAAAATTCACTTTTTGTACCAACTTGTGGTTAGACCAAGTTCAGTAGTCTGCAACCTTTGGGTCTCCAGGTGTTTTGGACTACAACTCCCAACAGCCCGACCCTGCATAGTGAATGGTAAGGGATCATGAGAGTCTTAGTCCAAAACATCTGGAAAACCGTAGGTGGCAGACCCCTGGTTTAGCTGAATGCTTCAGTCATACGTTCTGTCCACCCACACCCCTGTCATTTGTTGATGGTCGCCCGCTGTGCTTTTAGTAGGATGAGGGGGCAGAGGAGGTTCGGAGTGAGTCAGAAAGCAATAAATGGCAGTGCGGCCTAAGAGGTTTCTGGTACGGCCTAAGAATCGCAAGTAGCTGAGGAACTTTAAAAGATGTGTGGCCTATGTAATGAAAGGAGTGGCCTAACAGCAGGGGCCATGAGGAACTTTAAAAGATGTGTGGCCTATGTAATGAAAGGAGTGGCCTAACAGCAGGGGCCGTCATTTCACCAAAATTCCAGGGGTAGCAGAAGTGACATCACCCGACCTTTGACCCCCTGATGACATCACAGGAAGTTATGCAATTTGCCCCACCCCGAAGTGATATCACTGGAAGCGATGGTACACAACATTTCACCCCTTGACAAAACAGAAAGTTGCATCACATATCATTGTTCCTAAGCACACTACGGAAAATATGGTTGCGATAGCACTATAATGTGATATACATTTCATACAAGAATGGATCACCTTATGCATCATTAAGATCAGTGTGTATAGGTCCATATTACCAAATTACTGCGAATGCAAGCAGACGTCCATGGCCAAATGATAATGATGTGTTATTATATAGTACTTACGCTTAAGCGCTTTACATAGAAAAAATATACATACAATATCACCCAACCTGTGTTGGTACTCATTTATCGACTTCAGTAGAATTAAATGCTGAGTTGGGGTGTTTAGAAACAGACTAAATCAGTGACTCACCCCCTGAAGTGTGCCTGAAATAAACCTTTAATTATTTTAGCAATTATTGTTTAGAATTCTAGTAAGACAAATTTTAGTTGTTCATATTCTTGTTTATTTAGGGTCACTGCTGAAAGTGATAAACTTGTGGAAGCCCTGTTTTTTTTTTTTTTTTTTTTTTAAGAGGCCTGTACAAGAAAGCCAGCCACTCCAGAAGCAAAGAGCCACATGGTGCTGGCCACAGCCCAGGAGGTTGCATTGAAGAAAAAAAAATCGAGAAAGAAAATGGGGAAAAAAATGGAAAAAAAATCTTTACATTTTTTAGGGGTAGCAAGGGAGACCACAGGGATAGAAAGGGAGAACTCAGGGGTCACCCCTAAATGCCGTCCCTGCCTAACAGTTGCGGCTGAGCTTCCATACCTGTCAGGAAAGGGAATACAATCCTATTTTTAACAGTGTACAATTGTAGTAGTAAAACACATAAATAAAAATATTCAAATAAATGCATGAAAATAAATCAAAATTGCTCAATGCAGGATCAATGCAGGATCCACTCCCTTAGTTTTTATTAAGGGAATTATTGATTTGTATGCATTAATTATTTGTAAGCCATGCTAATGACATCACTTTAATATGCAATGTTGCAAAAAACAAACATTTAATATCTATATGATCTTCCTGCTTCAGACAATTTACACAATACATAACCAATTCCAAATGTCTGTAACGGATGATGTTATTCCAAACATGGGGTGATAGTGGCATCTACTGGCTATAAGCGGTATTGTCATGCATCATCCTTTCAGGGAAGTCAGGTCCAGCAGAGCCCCGGCTTGAGAGCACTTTTTGGATACGGTCTAGTCTGGACTGATCCTGGACTAGCCCCAGCTCACTTAAAGTGCTGGTTGTCCTGGCATCCCCTTCCTTATGATTGTGAGTTTGCGATAGCAGAGCGATTTATGAAAGATCACACACAGCCTGGACAGGAAGCAACATGCTGCTCTGTACCACCAGGGCGCACAGTGCTGGGCACACCTGTGTAGCATACCCTGACATGGGCAATTGCAAATGCTTCCAGTGCTCCTGGAGATATAGTGTGGCCTGTGCAGTACCTGGCACAGTTCATACACATACTAAGCTATAAAGCTCAGGGACTTGTCTGAGCCTACGACCTTGCAATTGGCACTTTGAAATGAGCATTGGCAATGCCAACACTTTTGGCATGGAATGGGCATTTGCCAGGCACTGATATAATAAGATGGAAGCAGCTGAAAAAGAGTGTTAGTATATAGGCATATGGTAGCGGTGCCTGGCGGATCCCTAACTAATACCTATACACAAGCCAAATTGCCTTTGCAGGGCTTATTTTCTTTACTTGACTTAAGTGCAAGGAATAGTTGTGAGAACACACACAATGCATATAAATCAAGTGACTGCACACTTGAGGTATATGTTAAGACATTTTATCATGCAACAACACAGTTATAGGTGCATTTAAGGCATTAACTATCAGAAGCCTGCTTATATATAACACGAGTATGCCATTTACAGCACAACGTTTGATGCTACCGCTTGATCGATATAGCTCAAAGGATATGTAACGGGCGAGAAAGTGGGAAATGGTGGGTATGAATGGCCCTAGGTATTTGCATGGCCATGGGCAGTCAGCATGTGGGTAAAGACCCAAACAACACTCACAAGCTGTGTGTGACTTTTCACATCCCATCTCCCTTTTAGCTGTACTCAAATGCACTAGTTTTGGCTAGGTTTTGGTGCTTAAGCTCTAAATAATTGCCAAAACTGAAACTCCAGTCCCATTGTTCTTTCTACGGATACAAGAGTTGGGATGTGGCTGCCTGCAATCACCTTTTTCACCATTTCACCATTGCACCCAGAGGTCAGATGGGGGACAGCTGCCTGTACAGGTATTGAACCTGGTATCCGGTCATTTTTTCAAAAACACTTTTTCAAAATACAATTATGTCGAAAACATTTTGCCGAATTGTTTTTTTCTAATGTCTTTTTTTTTAGTTTATAGTTTTTTTGTTTGTTTCGTAAGTAAAAAAAAAAGGGTTAAAAAACAACAGGGGTTTAGGGGGGGAACCCCCATTTAAAAAAAAATTATAATAAGACATTTGAAATATTTTTTTTTAGGCGAAATGTTTTCAACATAATGTCATTCGAAATAATGTCATTCGAAAAAATCACTGTAAACCATTGAACCTATGTTGTTTGTTTCGATAGCATCGGGTGCTATCGCCCATGTTGACTGCACGTCCCTCTCTACACATGGAGTAACTCTCGTTGTTTGTTTGTTTGTTTGTTTGTTTGTTTATTATTTATAATGTGCCGAAAAGCCCAAGGGTAACAAGGCGCAGCAGATACAAGAATTTGCAAGACTTAGTTACAGACAGTAAAATATATACAAGTATGAACACAGTAATAATAGCAATAAGCGGTAAATATAAACATATGTACAATTAACAGTTGTGTATCCAGAGTGACCAAGTGAAGGTGGGAGACAAGAGGTCCTAGATGATAGCTGTCTTCAGCCAAGACATCAGCTTTGAGCGGAAGTTTTGGTAGGGTAGGTCCATTCTAAGAGTGGGTGGTAGGGAGTTCCATAGCTTGGCCGCTTTCACTGGGGAGCTATTGCCACCTATAGTTGATCGTTTGTAAGAAGGGACGGAGAGGCAGTCTCTGTATGCTATCCTAGTCGGTCTCATGGATGTTAGTCTATGAAATCTGTTGATCAGATAGGTAGGGGCCACATTGTTAAGGGACTTATGGGTTAGTGAGGCAGTTTTTAAGGAAATTCTGTCTATGATGGGAATCCAATGTTGTTGCTTGCTATGTATTGTAATGTGGTCTCTACTTGAGATGTCCAAGGCCGCTCTGAGTGCGTTGTTCTGGAGAGTTTGTAGCTTGCCAGTGACGGCCTTGGAGGACCCAAGATAGAGGGCGTTACAGTAGTCCAAGCGGGAGAGTATAAGGGCTCTGGCCAGGGTCAGACAACTAGCCTCGGATAGAAAAGGTTTGGCTGTCCGGATCAATTTACAAGTATAGGACGTGGAGGAGGCTAGTGAGTTCACTTGTCTGCTAAAATTGAAATTAGAGTCCAAGTAAAAGCCCAGTGTTTTGACTTCGTGTCCAACCCTGATGGTATTACCATCAATTATAAATGATGAGTGTGCTGGGCTCAGTTTCTTTAGGCTAGCTTTGGTGCCCAGTGTGATGAGTTCCGTTTTATCATCATTCAGGCATAGACCGTGAGTGGCCATCCATGCCTGGATGATGATGTAAACCCTATTCACCAAGGCCAAATCCTTTGCATAATCTCCAGAAAGCGGAAGGAGGATCTGGGTATCATCTGCATAATTAGTGTAGGTGATACCGAGATGATCCAGATCGTCGAAAAGGGGCTTGGTAAATATGTTGTACAGTGTAGGGGAGACACAGGAACCCTGAGGCACACCGCAGGTGATGGGTATGGGGTCTGCCGCGTCTGTCGGCGAAAAGACCCTTATGGTTCTGCCATCAAGGAAGGATCTGATCCATGTAATGGCCTCGGGAGAGAAATGGGCAGCCGTGTGGAGGTGGGTGCAGAGGACAGAGTGATCGACCAAGTCGAATGCTGCGGATAGGTCAAGGAGGAGGAGTAAAGCTGCTTGACCATTGTCTTTGAGCAGATCAATCTGTGTTTTAAGGTCGATGAGAGCTGTCTCAGTCCCATGTTGGGGTCGGAAGCCTGATTGTCTTGCTCCTAGCAAGTGGTGATCCTCCAGGTGCTTCTGTATTTGTACATAGGCGACCTTGTCCAGAATTTTCAGAAGGAATGGTACCGTTGTTATAGGCCTATAGGTAGTAGGTATTGCTGGGTCAAGAGTGTTTCTTTTTTAGTAGGGGTAGTACCCAGGATTGTTTTAAATTAGTTGGGATGGAACCGGTGGAGAAGGAAGCGTTGATTAGCTTAGTGATAAATGGGGAAAGGTCACGGGCAGCATCTTTTATGAGCTGTGCTGGGCATAAGTCTCCCTGGCAGTTAGAAGGCTTTAATGACAGGATGATTTTTTCCACTTCGAGTATGGTCACTTTGGTAAAGTTAAATCGTGAATATTCACTTGTGGTCCGCTTCTCAGGTGGCTTGGACAGGGCAGGATTGTTCAAGGAGGCTTTTTTACAGGATATTTTATTTTGTAACGTGGCGATTTTGTTGGCTAGGGCATTTTGGATGTCGGTACACCAGTTCTTGTCTTTTATGCAGGTGTCTATAGGTGCTATGGGGGTTTCTACTTCTTTTAGAATCGAGAATAGTTCCTTTGTGTTTGAGCTGGCTTGGGAGATGCGAGAGTCAAAGGAGGTACGTTTTGCAAGGAAGATTTCTTTTTTGTACAGGGCCACTAGTTTGGTGAATTTAATTTTGTTGGCTGCTGATGGGTCTTTTTTCCAGATAGATTCGCAGTGTCTTTTTTGTTGTCTTAAGTTTTTAAGGAGAGGTGTGTACCAGTTGTTAAGGTGGGTTTTGGACTTGCTTGGCCTGAGTTTGAGAGGGGCAATTGAGTCCAGGGAGGTAGACATGATTTTATTATATTCCTCAACCAAGGTTTCAGGGTCCAAGTTGTCAGGGAGTGAGTTAAGTGTGGGGAGTAGGTTGGGGATAAGTCTCTGCACTGTGAAACTCTTTTTGTTTCTCGTAAGAGTAGGTGGTGCCCTGCATGGTAATATGGGTGGAGGTCTAGTAGTGGACAACACAAAACGATACCAGGTGGTGGTCAGTCCAGGCTAGGGGTGAGATGTCAGTGACGTTGGCTAGGCAATTGTAGTCGGCTACCCAGTCTAGTATTCTGCCCTTGTCATGGGTAGGTTTTAGGCTTCTTTGAGTAAATCCTAATTCGGTGAGGGTGTTCAGCGTGGTGATGGCGGCTTGGTCTTCAGAGTCATTAAAGCCCATATTGAAGTCTCCGAGGGTGAGCATCTGTGTGGCGTTTTTTAAGTTAGTGGATAGGATAGTGTTAAGATCCTCATCGAAGGTGCCTAAAGGACCTGGGGGGAGATAGATCAAATGGAGGTTAAGGGTTTGAGTATTTGTGATGGGGATTTTAGCTGAAAGTAGTTCGCAGGATGGGGCATTGGTGGGGGTAGCTAATCTTATTGGAAGGCTACATTTGATAATGATGGCAACACCGCCTCCTCTGGAATTGGGTCGGTCTTGTCTCAGGATGGTGTAGTTCTCTGGGATTGCTAGCATCAGCTTAGGTCCTGCTGCCGGGTGGAGCCAGGTCTCTGTGATGGCAAGGAGGTCCAGGTCTTCATTGATAAGTAGGTCTGCGATTTCAGTTGCGTGAGCTACTAGTGATCTGGCGTTAATTAAAGCTCCCTTGATTTGGGGGCTCACTAGAGGTGCAGTAGGGGCTGACCGTTTCTGAGGGGGTTTAGTGTTTTTCTGGATGATGGGAGTAGTAGGGTCTTTAGTGGGATAGCTCAGAGATATTTTGGGTCTGTAGTTGTCAAGGCTAGTGAGGGTGAATTTGGATATTTTATTAGTAGGCATGGAGCGGGCGAGTGGCTCGTAAATTTTGGCTAGTCTAGCTCTGAGTTTTGTGTTCCTGACTACAGTGGGGCACGGGAGGCTGATCATAATTGCTAGAGGGGCCTCAGTTGTTGTTGGTGGTAAATTGATTGAGGAATTGAAATTAGGTGAGGTCGTGTACATGGTAGTAGGGAGTTGAGGTGGCATGTTGGATAGTATAATGGTAATTAAGAAGAATAGGGGGATGGCAAGGTAGTTACTAAGCAGGGGAGGCATGCTAGTTAGCGGCAGGAGTGTGTGAAAGCGACCTTAAGGCACAGCACAATTTTAAATGGTCTGAGAGCGACCTTAAGGCACAACACAATTTACTGTAACTGTATGACAAACTAAAACTGTAACCACAATTGTTTGTGTTCCTATATTGTATTCCAAGCTCACTGTAACCATGAGCTAAGTAACCTTATTGCAACTAAGACAAGTAACCCTGTTGTAACTAAGACAATTTCATGCAACAGTGTCTCCATGCCCTTGGGCTGCTAGTGCGCTTTACAAATATAAATAAATAAATAAATAAATAAAAATTGTCCTGGAAGGTGTGGCTATAGTCCTGGGCGTGTCCCTTAAGAGGTGGGAATGGTGGCTGATTGGAAGGGGGAGGCTGCTTAAAGCTATTTGCTGTGGGGGGGGATGACTGAGAAAGTAATGGGGGTCATTTAAATGCATTTAGCTTTCATTGTGTTTTGGTCAGTTTTAATAGTACCGTTGTAAAGCACAATGGTGTGGGGGACCCAGGTGTGGGGCTTGAATTATTTGGGCTAAGTAAGTGGTTGGTGAGAGCGGGGGGCTGTGAGAAGGGGGTGGGCAGGAGACCCCTGATTACCCTCGGCCTCAGGAGGCTTTGAAAAGCACATGGCACATAGGAAACGGAGACAAGAAAAATGGCCCAGGTCATCAGCTGAGGAGGAAACGAGGCTAATGAAAAGCACCGCGTTAGTCAGGGCCGGATAGATATTCTAGGACATCCGCGGTAGGAGCGTACAGAGACCAAGCGTGAGCTGAAATGAAATGTCGAAGTCGGGTGCCAGGGGCTGTCAGGGCGGCGGGCATCTGGCCCTCAGCCTGTCACTGCCTCGCTGGGCCCTGCTGCATCTCCGAGATAAGTTGCGTCCCAGCAGAGCTGTCGCGCGACGCCGCTCTGCTGCTGAATTAATGAGCAGGAGGCCACCTTGATGTAATTTGTCATTGTATCCTCCCCGGGTACTCCTGGTCCGAGCTGGAAACGAGGGCCTTACTGCACTGAAAACGCCCTCTTCTCACTCTTGCTTTCCGGCCCTGCTTCGTGCTGCTCCTGCGGACATGGTAGCACCCGGGATAACCAGCAACAACAACCACACCACACAGACCCTGAAACAACAGCGCATGACGGACTCAGAACCGAATACACCAGTATGCTCGGTGAACAGTGTTAATCGAACCGAAGCTGCCAACAGTACTCCACAGCTCCCTTGCTCTTCTCCAAACTTTTTCCTACTAACATGCCTTACCCACCCCTCTTTTGTTTCAGATCCGCCAGAGAGCCAGGGGACCACTCCGGTGGGGATAGTGTGCGGTAAAAAATATCCATTAACATTAACCTTAAGATAATGTTCGCCGGCACCCTGCCACATTCTAAGAGTCCTTGTCATATGACCTATAGGCTCCTACATCAAATGGAGTAGCTCACGAGATGCCTGTTGAGCTTTCCCCATGCGCTGTGAGGCCAGCATTATTGGCAGAAAGGCACTATGTAAGAACACCTACCTAACCTTACCTTGCCCCCAAGTCCCCCATTAGAAAGTCAAGACATGTGCCCATTTTTCCCTGGTTGACACCATGTCACCGGGGCATCACTTTTTTAGTCCTGATCTTTCATTTTAGCAGCTCATTTTTTGTGGAATTTGTAGTCTTGCTTCACTTCAATTGAGCACTTTTGACTCAAGCACTTTATTGCAGAAATTTATCCCAGCACTTTATGAGAGTAAGGATCAAGGCTGGAATATTGGTGCCCTGGTGAAATCAGCTGGTCAGTGTAGAACCAGGGTCAGCAGCCTGCGGCTCTCCAGATGTTTTGGACTATGACTCCCATAATCCCTCACCATTGACTGAGCTGGTTAGGGCTGATGGGAGTTGTAGTCCAAAACATCTGGAGAGCCAAATGTTGCAGACCGCTGGCGTAGCACATGCATGTTCTCTGGGGAGAGGCCTTATGCTACTCATGCCATGAAGACCACCCTAAGCCATGCCTGGATTTTTCATGCAATGGGTAGAAGTGCATACATCAGTAAACAGGTCTACTCATAGTTTAAGCAGGATCAGTGGTTGAAACATTAGTGTTTTAAGCAGGAGTAGGATAAAACTGGTGCCCTCAGCCATGTGACGTGCTGCATCAATCCTTCATTCGCAAGAGACCCAAAGGCCTGTCTGCTCTGGGAACCACCCATTCACCACCATTCACCACCAAAACACGCACTCCTTGAACACAATGTTGAGGAGTTTGACTGCAGTGCTTGGTATGCAAAAAAAAGAAGTGCATGCTCTGTAAGGTTCGTTTTGTCATCGCCCTTTTCAGGAAAACGTAACACTTCACCCCCCAACAAGATACGCACAAATCATTATTTTGGAGTCCTTTGCAATTGGTTATCTGGAGGGGAACACGTGAAATCTTAGAGCCAATGCCACGGTAAGGCACCACATATTTCCCTGAGTTAATAATGTTGTTTCATATTGGAAGAAGCTCTTCTGATTTAGTCTTGACTTACACTAGAAAAACATCCTTTACATTTGAAAATAAGTTGATAGACACTTATTTGCCATTTAGCCCTATTTTGATGAATAAGTTAAAAGTAAATCTGAGTTATTACACGTAACTTGTTATTTGTTATGTTTGGTCTTCGATAGGCGGCAGTGTCTTCCACCAGAGGGCACGTCAGGGTGAAAAAACAAGAATACATAATGACAGATAATTGTCCACAGGAAAAAATAAGCAGTACTTGTACAAACAAAACAAATAGATTCCTGGTCATAGCTGCAACGTTTAATAGATATACAGTATAGACAGCAAAATGAATATGCCAGTATTGCCTCTGTAGGAACACACTCATGATTGTTTTGCCCTAACATGCAACTGTTTGTCCCTATAAGAACACACCTGTGATGGCTTTGGCCCAACAGGTCAGTATCTGTCCAGTAAGAACTCATTGGAGATGGCTTGGCCTTAACATGTCAGTATTTGCCTCGGTAAGGGCCCACCAGTGACTGTTTTCTCTAACATGCCAGTGTTTTCCCCTGTACAACTGCTTCTGTGGTGTATTTGCCACAACATGCCAGTATTAGCTCCTGTAAGAATGCCGCTGGGATGGGTTTGCCCTAGAATGGAAGTAATTGCCCTGTAGGAGCACACCTCTGAGGCCTTTGCTCCAAAATTCGAGCATTTGCGTGTGTAAGACCTCACCCGTGATGCATGTACCCAAAATGGCAGTATTTGCATCTGTAAGACCATATTTGTGATGGCTGTGTCCCAAAATGCTAGTATATGTCCCTGTAAGATCGCATCAGTGATGGCTTCACCCCAAAATGCTAGTATTTGCCCGTGCAAGGACACACCTGTGATGGCTTTGCACCAAAATTCCAGCATGTGTCTCTACAAGACTACATCTCTGATGGCTTTGTTCCAAAATGCCAGTATTTTTCCATGTAAGAGAACATCTGCAGTGGTTTGCCCCAAAATGACAATAATTACCAATGTAAGAACACACCAGTGATGGCTTTACCCCAACGTTCCAATAGTTGCCCCTGTAAGACCACATCTGTGATGGCTGTGCTCCACAATGCCATTATTTGCCCCCACAGTACCACAGTAGTAATGGCTTTGCCGTAACAAGTAGTCTTTGTCCCTTTAAGACACCACCAGTGATGGCTTTACCCCAACGTTCCAATAGTTGCCCCTGTAAGACCACATCTGTTAAGGCTTGACAGCAAAATGCCAGTATTTGCCATGTAAGACCATGCGTGACGGCCTTGCTGCCAAATGCCTGTATTTTCCGCTATAAGACCACGTAATTGATGGCTTTGTATTCACCCCTGTATGACAACATCTGGAATGGTTCTTCCTCACAATTCCAGTGCCTGCCCCTATTAGACCACATCTGTGATGACTTTGCTCCAAAAAGGCAATATTTGCCCTCACTAAGACCACATCTGTGATTGCTTTTATTTTGAGCTTGTAAGAACGCTAGAATTGCATTGCCCAAAAATGCAATATTAAGACTGTGAAATTACACGCTGCCCCACCACACACACATGCCGGGCACGTCACCCCACATATGTCTCTTCCCTCCACACCGCACACTCGATGACATCACAGCATGTGACATTGCACGCCCTTTGAACATGTACACATCGCATGGCTTTTGACCCCCGTGACATCACAGGCAGTGACATTGCAGACGTTAAAACAAGACGATTCTAAAGAATAAAACAACACATTGCTGGCAAAAGAGGCAAAAAGATGTTGGTGGCGGGTATGACCTCCTTAACCATTAATAAAAGAAAAAACTTCCTTCCTTCCACCTTCGTGCCCTTCTCACTTAGCGGTCCTGCCCTCTGCCTCAAGCTTGGCTGCCTTGACATTCCAAGGTGCCCCCCCCCCCACCGGCCGGACACACAGTCAGGGGTGGACTGGCCTATAGGGAACTCTGGAGATTTCCCGGTGGGCCTCTGCACCCTGGGCCTCTTTTCTGTGGTATGTCCAAATTTTCTCATAGGAAAAGCATTGGGTTTGCTGAAAATGTGTCATATGGGGCCACTTTGAACTTTATTTCCAGGGCCTCTTTTGGTCCCCTGTAATTGTTTCCAGGGCCTCTTTTAGTTACCAGTCCAGCCCTGCACACAGTCCAGAGTAACGTGTATGTTCTATGAGAGATGTTCACCGAGTGTTAGGATACCAGGCGTGATATCACGATTGATTCACACACCCTTTTTCAAAAGTAATATATTGAACAATGAATTACTCTATTGACAGCGTGGACTATGTATACCCTTTGCCAGTACCTCATAGTTCAACAGAAGGCTCACTTTTAGGGCAGGGCTCGGGCGCTTTCATTTAACCCGTGGTTGCTGCAGCCACCGGAATTGGACTTGGACGCGTCGGATGCGCGCAGCTACGGCAGAAGAGCCGGAGTCTGGAGCTTTGCTAAAACGCCAACGTTTTTTGGCAGTATGGGAATTGCTGTCCCTTGTACCACGCTGCCGAATTCCGGGTACGGAGGTAAGTCCTCCAATTCAGATGCAAATTTACCACATCTGGTAAATTCACCAAAAAGTCCTTATGGAGTGCCGTGGACTCCAAAAATAGGGATTTACACCGCCCTACCACCACTCGTAACCCCCAATGTAATACCACAGGGACGCAGTAACGCTAACAGCAAATGAGTCTGGCAGCAATGCAGCGGTTTTACTGCCGACTTGCCACCAACCTTGTAATGAGGCCCAAATTTGACCCCTGCCAGACAGGCAGAGCCTCCGAAAACAAGGTAGACGGGTCAATTTGTGGATTCCAAAATAAGGCCTGCCCCTCATAATCTCCTGAGAACATATTGTCAGGAACACAGCCGTCAGCCCCACTTCCTGCTCCTCTGCGCTATGACTCGTAGCTCACCTTGGATAGCGTTGGCTGAGCCCTGAGCTGGTGGTTTTCTGCTACGGTTATTTCATTGAATTAAAATTGATTTTCCGGTAGCATCCTACCGGTTGCGCCGGCAGGAAGGCAGCGGTTCGGTTAGCGGGTACATTTAGCCTGACCTGTGCTGTGTTTCGCAGCTGAACCCATCCTGGCAGGTGCACACCACAGTTAGAGCTGCCGTCCTCAGCCCAGTTCGATAGATAATGGGTTTGCGTCAGCTGAAAGGTTAGGCCTTCACCCCCTGAGAATATGCCAGTGGGGAATGAGACGCAATGCCCTCCTCGGTTACTCACTGCCCTCTTCCCGGTAGCCTCCCAGCTCACTCTGGGAGGGGTTTTCTTGTGCTGCCCTTTAGGTTAGAGTCATCCCTGCCTGGCTGAGTCGCCTCTACATGATATGATATGATAAGTCATTTATAACGCGTCTGTACACAAGTGGTTCTAGGCGTGAAGAGGACCAGTCGTGGATAGATGCTAACAGGCAATTGCCCACACCTGTGAAACAGAAGTGTGACAGTATTAACAGGGAATACATTTATCCGAGTATTTCCCAACCATATGTCATTCATGTGACATGGAAGCCTGAATATTCTATAGAAAGCCCTGCACATGATTAGGAATTATAGACTAAGGGAAGGGTCATTATCGTGGGTTAATAGCCGCTTCCAATTTACTGCCTAAGGAGAGGCTGACGTGCCACAGGAGGAGGGGGCGGATTCCAGGTGAAGAGGTGAGAAAAGCAGGGGATGCGGGGAGAGATGAGGCGGGTCCGCATGTAGGTGAATAGGGAGTTTCAGGGGCGGCAGAGGAATTCACTTAAGGGGAAAAGGGCACAGAGGTGGAGAGCAGAGGGTGCAGAGGAGAGAAGGTGCCGTGAGGGGCAGCACAGAAATGCAGGCAAGGGGAGCAAGGGCACAGAGGCATAGAGAAGCGGGTGCAGAGGAGAGAAGGCGGTGTCAGGTGCAACACAGACATTCAGATAAGGGAGCAATGGCACAGACATGGAGAGAAGAGGAGTGCAGAGGAGAGAAGGCGGTGTGAGGTGCAGCACAGACATTCAGATAAGGGGAGCAAGGGCACAGAGGCATGGTGAAGCGGGTGCAGAGGAGAGAAGGCGGTGTCAGGTGCAACACAGACATTCAGATAAGGGGAGCAAGGGCACAGAGGCATAGAGAAGCGGGTGCAGAGGAGAGAAGGCGGTGTCAGGTGCAGCACAGACATTCAGATAAGGGGAGCTAGGGCACAGAGGCATAGAGAAGCGGGTGCAGAGGAGAGAAGGCGGTGTCAGGTGCAGCACAGACATTCAGACAAGGGGAGCAAGGGCACAGAGGCATAGAGAAGCGGGTGCAGAGGAGAGAAGGCGGTGTCAGGTGCAGCACAGACATTCAGACAAGGGGAGCAAGGGCACAGAGGCATAGAGAAGCGGGTGCAGAGGAGAGAAGGCGGTGTCAGGTGCAGCACAGACATTCAGACAAGGGGAGCAAGGGCACAGAGGCATAGAGAAGAGGAGTGCAGAGGAGAGAAGGCGGTGTCAGGTGCAGCACAGACATTCAGACAAGGGGAGCAAGGGCACAGAGGCATAGAGAAGCGGGTGCAGAGGAGAGAAGGCGGTGTCAGGTGCAGCACAGACATTCAGACAAGGGGAGCAAGGGCACAGAGATGGAGACATGCGGGTGCAGAGGTGAGAAGGCGGTGTGAGGTGCACCAAAGAAATTCAGATAAGGGAGCAATGGCACAGACATGGAGAGAAGAGGAGTGCAGAGGAGAGAAGGCGGTGTGAGGTTCAGCACAGACATTCAGATAAGGGGAGCAAGGGCACAGAGGCATAGAGAAGCGGGTGCAGAGGAGAGAAGGCGGTGTCAGGTGCAACACAGACATTCAGATAAGGGGAGCAAGGGCACTGAGGCATGGAGAAGCGGGTGCAGAGGAGAGAAGGTGGTGTCAGGTGCAGCACAGACATTCAGATAAGGGGAGCAAGGGCACAGAGGCATGGAGAAGCGGGTGCAGAGGAGAGAAGGCGGTGTGAGGTGCAGCACAGACATTCAGAGAAGGGGAGCAAGGGCACTGAGGCATGGAGAAGCGGGTGCAGAGGAGAGAAGGCGGTGTCAGGTGCAGCACAGACATTCAGATAAGGGGAGCAAGGGCACAGAGGCATGGAGAAGCGGGTGCAGAGGAGAGAAGGCGGTGTGAGGTGCAGCACAGACATTCAGATAAGGGGAGCAAGGGCACAGAGGCATAGAGAAGCAGGTGCAGAGGAGAGAAGGCGGTGTCAGGTGCAGCACAGACATTCAGATAAGGGGAGCAAGGGCACAGAGGCATAGAGAAGCAGGTGCAGAGGCGAGAAGGCGGTGTCAGGTGCAGCACAGACATTCAGACAAGGGGAGCAAGGGCACAGAGGCATAGAGAAGCGGGTGCAGAGGAGAAAAGGCGATGTCAGGTGCAGCACAGACATTCAGATAAGGGGAGCAAGGGCACAGAGGAATGGAGAAGCGGGTGTAGAGGAGAGAAGGCGGTGTGAGGTGCAGCACAGACATTCAGACAAGGGGAGCAAGGGCACAGAGACATAGAGAAGCGGGTGCAGAGGAGAGAAGGCGGTGTCAGGTGCAGCACAGACATTCAGACAAGGGGAGCAAGGGCACAGAGGCATAGAGAAGCGGGTGCAGAGGAGAGAAGGTGGTGTCAGGGGCAGCACAGACATTCAGACAAGGGGAGCAAGGGCACAGAGGCATGGAGAAGTGGGTGCAGAGGAGAGAAGGCGGTGTCAGGTGCAGCACAGAAATTCAGATAAGGGGAGCAAGGGCACAGAGGCATGGAGAAGCGGGTGCAGAGGAGAGAAGGCGTTGTGAGGTGCAGCACAGACATTCAGATAAGGGGAGCAAGGGTACAGA
This sequence comes from Ambystoma mexicanum, assembly GCF_040938575.1. Classification (NCBI taxonomy): domain Eukaryota; kingdom Metazoa; phylum Chordata; class Amphibia; order Caudata; family Ambystomatidae; genus Ambystoma; species Ambystoma mexicanum. The sequence continues at coordinate 1,631,091,210 of NC_090932.1, forward strand.
GGCATGGAGAAGCGGGTGCAGAGGAGAGGAGGCGGTGTGAGGTGCAGCACAGACATTCAGATAAGGGGAGCAAGGGCACAGAGGCATGGAGAAGCGGGTGCAGAGGAGAGAAGGCGGTGTGAGGTGCAGCACAGACATTCAGATAAGGGGAGCAAGGGCACAGAGGCATGGAGAAGAGGGTGCAGAGGAGAGAAGACAGTGTGAGGTGCAGCACAGACATTCAGATAAGGGGAGCAAGGGCACAGAGGCATGGAGAAGCGGGTGCAGAGGAGAGAAGGCGGTGTCAGGTGTAGCACAGACATTCAGATAAGGAGAGCAAGGGCACAGAGGCATAGAGAAGCGGGTGCAGAGGAGAGAAGGCGGTGTCAGGTGCAGCACAGACATTCAGATAAGGGGAGCAAGGGCACAGACGCATGGAGAAGCGGGTGTAGTGGAGAGAAAGCGGTGTCAGGTGCAGCACAGACATTCAGATAAGGGGAGCAAGGGCACAGAGGCATGGAGAAGCGGGTGCAGAGGAGAGAAGGCGGTGTCAGGTGCAGCACAGACATTCAGATAAGGGGAGCAAGGGCACAGAGGCATGGAGAAGCGGGTGCAGAGGAGAGAGGCGGTGTGAGGTGCAGCACAGACATTCAGATAAGGGGAGCAAGGGCACAGAGGCATAGAGAAGCAGGTGCAGAGGAGAGAAGGCGGTGTCAGGTGCAGCACAGACATTCAGATAAGGGGAGCAAGGGCACAGAGGCATGGAGAAGCTGGTGCAGAGGAGAGAAGGCGGTGTCAGCTGCAGCACAGACATTCAGATAAGGGGAGCAAGGGCACAGAGGCATGGAGAAGCGGGTGCAGAGGAGAGAAGGTGGTGTCAGGTGCAGCACAGACATTCAGATAAGGGCAGCAAGGGCACAGAGGCATGGAGAAGCGGGTGCAGAGGAGAGAAGGCGGTGTCAGTTGCTGCACAGACATTCAGATATGGGCAGCAAGGGCACAGAGGCATGGAGAAGCGGGTGCAGAGGAGAGAAGGCGGTGTGAGGTGCAGCACAGACATTCAGATAAGGGGAGCAAGGGCACAGAGGCATAGAGAAGTGGGTGCAGAGGAGAGAAGAGAAGGCGGTGTCAGGTGCAGCACAGACATTCAGACAAGGGGAGCAAGGGCACAGAGGCCTAGAGAAGAGGAGTGCAGAGGAGAGAAGGTGGTGTCAGGTGCAGCACAGACATTCAGACAAGGGGAGCAAGGGCACAGAGGCATAGAGAAGCGGGTGCAGAGGAGAGAAGGCGGTGTCAGGTGCAGCACAGACATTCAGACAAGGGGAGCAAGGGCACAGAGGCATGGAGAAGCGGGTGCAGAGGAGAGAAGGCGCTGTCAGGTGCAGCACAGAAATTCAGATAAGGGGAGCAAGGGCACAGAGGCATGGAGAAGCGGGTGCAGAGGAGAGAAGGCGGTGTCAGGTGCAGCACAGACATTCAGACAAGGGGAGCAAGGGCACAGAGGCATAGAGAAGCGGGTGCAGAGGAGAGAAGGCGGTGTGAGGTTCAGCACAGACATTCAGATAAGGGGAGCAAGGGCACAGAGGCATAGAGAAGCGGGTGCAGAGGAGAGAAGGCGGTGTCAGGTGCAACACAGACATTCAGATAAGGGGAGCAAGGGCACAGAGGCATAGAGAAGCGGGTGCAGAGGAGAGAAGGCAGTGTCAGGTGCAGCACAGACATTCAGATAAGGGGAGCAAGGGCACAGAGGCATAGAGAAGCGGGTGCAGAGGAGAGAAGGCGGTGCAATATTTACACAGAAATTCAGATAAGGGGTACAAGGGCACAGAGTTAGAGAGAAGAGGAGTGTAGAGCTGAGAAGGTGGTATGAGGTGCAGCACAGAAATTCAGGTAAGGTTGCAAGGGCACAGAGGCGAGAAGGCGGTGTGAGGTGCGACACAGAAAAACAGTAAAGTGGTCGAAGGTATAGTGGCAACGGCTCCCTTCCTTCTTAATTTTCTGAGGCAATATTTCACGCTCTTAGGCTCCTTTTTATGCCCAGTGGCTGCCATGAAATTAGATAATGGGCTCGGTTTCCAGGTCCCTTTTTCAATGTTCTATGGCAGCCATCTTTGTTCGGGATCTTTTTTCTTTAGTATGATGATGCTCTTTTGTGTGCATCTTTTTAACGAAGAAGAACTTTTTAAAGTCAATGATTAGCCCGACATATGGTTTGCCGGGTGCTATGGCTTTCACCGTGCTCACGGCCTTACCTCTGGCTGGTGGGCTGTTACTAGCCAGCGCAACCCACCCCTTGGTGTTGACTGCTAAATTGTAGTTGAGTTGGGATGTAAAAATGCCTTCTCCCAGAGTCAGCGCAAAGTGTGAAATGTAGCTGTCTGAGCACAATATTGTAGCAACCACCATTCCTTAGGGGGCCATATTGGCCAATAACGGCCCTCCAGCGCAGACATAGGCGCGAGGGGTTTGGCAAGGGTTCAGGGACGTTACCTTCAAGGTACACACACCCGAAAAGGGAGTGATAGCTATTCACACTACGGGGTTCCTCCAGGGTGAGAGGGAGTGTTTTTTAATGAAGGGCTCTGTGCATATTGCCCAATTTCCAGTCGAAATAAAAGAAGAACAGGACCACTGACGGTTGATGACAGAACGCAGCCCCATAACGGCAGCAGACAGCTCCATTCAAGCAGGGAAGTGGGTAGGGTGGACGGGGGAAAGGTGCAAGATGCCCAAGGGGGCGTGAAGCGGAATGGTGGTACCCTGGGAAGGGCATGGGGTAGCTGGAACAATGCGGGCTATACACTGTGAGGTCTCCCCTGCATTTCCAGCCACCTGATTGGCTGAGCCCCCTTCCCGGTTGCGAATATTACAAAAACATAGTACCGCCAAGACTAACTTTTCAGATCACTGGGCCTCATTACCGGCACCGTTGTTACCGTACCACCATACTATGAGTTCTGCTCGCGGGTGCCCTTACAGCCACCAGGTTTTACCGGGTGGCCATACTGGCACCAGCGAGCAGAACTTGATGATAGCAACGGTACCGTTAATTACGGTACCATTACTACCACCCTCCCCATTCCCATTGATCCCTCTAGGTCTCAAATGGGAATGGGAATGGGGATATATTTTTTCCGGCGCCCAGAAAAGTTCGTAATAACCCGGTAATTGCCCTTTTCTGGACGCTGGATAAAAATCAATACCAGCGGCAGCGGTGCCTGTATCACAGGCACCGCTACCGCCATACTCGTAATGAGGCCCACTGTCTTGTAAACGTATTCATCTTTGTAAATTCACAGTGATTAATTAGGAGATATTTATGCCAGTAGATGAATTCAGTGCACTTTTGGTGTTATCTGAATTTTACCATTTATTCTAAACCACAAAGTTGAATTCTTTAATGCATTTTTATTAAACCGCTTATTATGCTGAATATTTGTGTTTTGTCCAAACAAATTTTACATTTAGTTGATGTTTCAACAGCTCGTGTATCTCTTCCATTAGAGCAAGCAAGTCATCAATTATTAGAAGTGAGGATAGTATGACCATGTATTAGAAGGAATAAAATACCCCTAACATACCAGCGCCTCGATGCCCGCGGGCTGTGTGAGCGCTTTAAAAATGCAAAATAAATACAGTATCGAGATATTTCAAGTCACCTGGGAGTTCCAGGTTCATATAAAGGTACTCTGACTCCCGGCTTCGTTCCTATTCGCAACTTGCCATATCATAATGGCATACAGTAGTGATTCGGTTGACCCATACGTCGGTCTAGATGTGACATCAGTACTCACCTGTAATAAGAAAGTGACTTCACTACTCAACTGTTATAACTCATTACTGATGAGTTATGACCTCTCAATGGCTGCACCTGGAGCCTGCAAACAGTTTCAAAGTCAGTTTCCTGAGCAGAATGCCAGCCGGCACATCATCGCTTATTAAAGTGATGGCAGGTATTTCGCATTCCTTAATTCTGAACTAACTTTGTCTAACAATTCATTGTCAGTTCTGGTAGTATGTTTATTTAGTGCGCTGCTGGCTTTCAAGACAGCGGGAATGTCTCTCTGCGTTGACACTTAAAAAAAACTAAAGTACAAAGTTGGTATTTAAAGGGACTTTTATTAAATTGCCTAAAAGATCTCCAACACATTTACATTTGTTTTTCAACAGTAGAGTGCACATTTATTATACATGGGATCTGCCGACAAATATCTTGCATCAGAGCAAGCAAGAGCCTAAGAATTAAAAGGGAGATGTGCTCATATATTATAAGGAATTAAATGCCTCCTACCGTGTGTTATAAGGATATTTGAAGTCGCCAAGCAGTCCTGAAACCCAATAAAGGAACGGATGTTGGGCTTCGATCCTCTATTTGGTCACTGAACTCCTTGGTGATCTGTTATAGACTGAGGGCCCGATTGATGGAATTATCTGTGCGGAAAATAGGGTACATGCGCACGCAACTGCGTGCAAACCCGCCTTTGTCGATTCATGGAATCAAATGCGCAGTACTTTTCCTGTACTTGAGTTTGCGCTGGTTTGGCACGTCTGTGCGAGCTGTCGATGGCCTTGCGCGAGACTCCCAGCAGAGCGTGGGCACGGCTTTGTGCAGAGGGCTGGTAAGGGGGCGGAACACCAAAAATTGGGAAGAACTTGCGAAAAAGTGGGCGTTCGGAGGGACACCTTGTAGGTAGTCCCTCGCACACCCATAATTGCGCGGCATGAGATGTATTCATAGATTCGATCGCGCAACCTCTCAGCTGGGAAATGGCCCACGCAAGTCCTTCATACGATCTGCCACCCGAAGGCAGACGGAAGTACACTTGAGCGTAGGTGAGGTTGCATGTCGGCTTTCGGGTTGCGTGTTTGTTTGTTTGTTTGTTTATTTATTTGGTAATGCGCTCCGAGCCCGTGGGCATCTAGGCGCAGCAGTACAAGAGGACTCGAAACTTAGTTACAAAGCCTGACACAGGCTAACACAGCAAAACAGTGGTCACATACATTGGGTGGTACAATGCATATAAAATAACAAGGGTTAAGCACATAAGAGTAACATTTTAGCAGGTTGTGTCGTTTCCGCTAGGGTGAGGGTCATTGCATGTCATTGTTGTGCAGCCATTTGAGAGCGTAGGATCTGAATCTTGTGTAGGGTAAGGGGCATCTAAGGTCAGAAGGGAGTGTGTTCCATGCTTGTGCAGCTCTAACTGGGAAGCTAGCACCGCCCGCTGTGGTAAATTTGAATCTGGGGACTTCCAGTAGGAAGGTGTTGGCAGATCTCGTCAGTCGGTTAGGGGGTCTCCAGTTGATTCTTTCTGCTAGGTAGGAGGGTGCTTGATTGTTGAGGCATTTAGAAGTGAGGGAAATAGTTTTAAGTAGGATTCTGTCCTTTATTTTTAGCCAATGGGCTTCTGTCCGGTGTTTGGAGATATGTTCTCTGCATGGGATGTTCAGTGCTGCTCTAAGAGCGTTATTTTGTAATCTCTGGAGTTTGTCAGTGACCGACTTGTTGGCACCTGAGTACAAGGCGTTGCAGTAGTCCAGTCTGGACATGACAAGGGCATTGGCCAAGGTGAGGCAGCTGGCACTGGACAGGAAGGGTCTAGCGGCCCGGATGAGTTTACACGTGTAGGTGGTTGAGGAGGCAAGGGAGTTCACTTGCTTTTTGAGGGTGAGAGCTGAGTCGAGGTAAAAACCCAGGGTTTTGACCTCGCGCATAACCTTGATAGTGTTGTTATCAATGTTAAATGAGGTATAGTCCGGGGTGAGTTTGGATAATTTGTGGTCTGAACCAAGGAGCAGGATTTCAGTTTTATCGTCGTTCAGGCAGAGGCCATGTGTGGCCATCCATGCTTGAATGAGGATGTAAATTTTATTCACCAGAGCCAAGTCCACTTCATAGTTGCCCGAAAGGGGTATGAGGATCTGGGTGTCATCTGCGTAATTAGTGTAGGTGACGCCCAGTCTGTCCAACTTGTCGAACAATGGCTTGGTGAAGATATTGTACATAGTGGGTGAGACACAGGAGCCCTGTGGGACTCCACATGTGATTTGGATAGGGTCTGCCCACGTGGAAGAGGAGAACACTCTCATAGTCCGGTTAGCTAGAAAGGATTGGACCCATGCTATAGCGTCTCCTGTGAAGTTGGCAGCCAACTTGAGGTGGTTGCATAAGACTGCATGGTCCACTAGATCAAAAGCTGCTGACAAGTCCAGTAGGAGTAGCAACGCTGTTTTCCCATTATCCTTAAATTCCTCCATTTTGGTTTTGAGATCTAGCAGGGCTGCTTCCGTGCCATGGAGGGGGCGGAAGCCCGATTGGCGCGAGCCTAGAAGATGATTGGCTTCTAGGTACTCTTGAATTTCGAGATAGGCTACTCTGTCGATAATTTTTAGTAGGAAGGGTACCGTGGTGATGGGCCTATAATTGGTCGGGATAGATGGATCGAGGGTTTGTTTTTTGAGAAGGGGGAGGACCCAGGATTCTTTTAAATTAGCAGGCACTGTGTTGGATTTGAAGGATGAGTTGATAAGCTTCGAAATGAAAGGGGCTAAGTCTCTGGCAGCGTCCTTTATTATTTGAGCTGGGCAGCTGTCGCCCTTACAGTTAGAGGGCTTCAGTGAGAGGATAACCTTTTCAGTGTCAATGATGGAGATGGGTTTAAAGCTGAAAGGGGGGATAGTGATAGGTTCAGTTACTGGAGGCACTTGTTGATCAGTAGGAGAGAGGGTGTCTTTTATATTCATTATTTTAAGTTGGAGGGTGGAGATTTTGTTAGATAGGGTGTTCTGTATATTAGTGCACCATATCTTGTCCTTTGGGACCGTGTCAGGTGGTTGGATAGGGGATTCCATTTCCCGGAGGATGGCAAATAGTTCCTTGGTATTCGATTTGGCATTGGTAATTCTGTCATTGAATACGTTTTTTTTAGTATTGATAATTTCAGACTTGTAATGTTTTGTAGCTTGGGTTAGCTTGGCTTTGTTGTCGTTAGTGGGCGAATTACGCCAGATAGTTTGAAGTTTTCGTTTCTGTTTTCTAAGGTCCTTAAGCTGGGGGGTGAACCAGGCATTAAGGTGGGCTTCTTGCTTAGCTTTGCGTAGTTTTGCAGGTGCAATGGTGTCTAGTGCGTGAGACATAGCTTTGTTAAAGGTGTCTACTAGTGTGTCTGGGTCGGTGTTGTCCTTCAGGCCGTTAATAGTGGGCAGGAGGAGGGGGATAAGTTTTTCTGTAGTAATATCTTTTTTACTTCTGGTAGGGAGTGGTGGTATCATTTTGATAGTTTTGGGGCTGGGGAGGTCAAGTGTGGCAGTGAAATTTATTAGAAAGTGGTCAGTCCATATTTGAGGGGTGATGGCAGTGATAACTATGTTACAGTTGAGTTCTGAGACCCAATCAAGGGTTCTGCCTTTGGCATGTGTGGGGGAGAGAATTTTTTGGGTAAGGCCTTGGTCATTTAGGATAGCTGTTATAGAAAGGGCATTTTTATTACCTGGCTCATTGAAACCGATATTGAAGTCGCCCATCAGCAGCGTTTGCGAGTGTTTTTGGGTATTGTTCGCTATGAGGGTAGTAAGGTCATCTTCAAAGGTTCCCAGGGGACCTAGGGGCCTGTAGATCAGGAGAATGGCTAGCGTGCGGTTGTTGGAGAGTTGCATTTTTGCTGAGAGTACTTCGCAGGAAGCACAGGGGTGTGAGGTGGTGAGTCGGATCGGCAAGGTGGTTTTCGCGATGATTGCTAAGCCACCGCCTTTGGCATTGGGTCTGTCTACTCTGTGGATCTGGTAGTTGTCAGGTACGGCTAACATCAGTGAGGGTCCTGCTGCCTCATGGAGCCAGGTTTCAGTTACGGCAAGGAAGTCAATGCTACTGTTGTTTAGTATGTCAGCAATTTCAATTGCATGAGCTACCATGGATCTGGCATTGATAAGGGATCCAGTAAGAGTTAGGGTGTTGTTGGGAGGTGGATGACTTGCAAGTGTATCTGTGTGCTTATTTTGACTCCGGCGTTTCTTTTGGGGGTGGTGAATAGGAGTTGGGGTTGGAGTTATAGGTGTCATAGCTAGGGTTTGCTTATCCATGTGTGTCTGTATAGTTGGGAATCTAGCAGTATTGTTTGTACTGTTTCTTTTAGGTTCGTATATGCAGGGTAGCCTTGCCCTGAGTCGCAGGTTTCTATCTGTGGGGGGGCGAGAGCTGAGGGAAGCAAAGGTCATGATTGTAGCTAAGAGGGTCAGGGAGGTCAAGTTTCTGCACATGGTTGTTGGTGTGGTCCGCTGGTGCAATTTACTTCCCTTGTTTCGCTAAGATGTCTGTACTGAATTGGGGGTTGTGTACTCAATTCGGGTTTCGATGTAATTTAGGAGTGTGCGTAATCAGTGTAGCAGGGTGGAGGAACGTTTTACAGGGGTTTGCATGCAGATTTCCCGAGTTAATTTCGAGTTTTGATTTTTTATACGCATGTTGTCGGAGTGCCGGATACAGTTACGGGAGACTCTGAGCAGGGTCTCTGAGTCGCTGGCCTGCCGACAGGGGACCCCACGCACTGTTTGAAGGGTGCAGTGTCCTTCTCGGCGTGCAGCCCTTGCAGGATTTCTGCGCACATTCACATGAATTGGGCCCCCAGAATGCACGGTAGGTGGTACTTTATCCCATATGTCATATATACAACACGTAAATAGCTGCATACAATTTTTTACGTCGTCTTATTACAGTCTAGTTGTGAAATCACAAAGGACTCCCTTTTTCTGTTCTGTTCAAGTCAACCTTGGCTGCCAGTGCACAGCCGTTAGAGGGAGTGATGGAAAGTTCCCATTCCCTCATACACATGGGAATAAAAGGGCGGGTGGTAACAGGGAGCCCGCCCCCACTGGGAATTGTGCGCACGAGAGGAATACCCAGATATCGAAAAATACCAGAAATAGCCATTTGATAGCAAGTCCCAAAAGCTGTGTCCTCCTTTTATGTGTACCGCATGTTTTGGCTAATCTGATTCCTTGAACCCTTGTCTGGAAATGGCCCACCGCTGTTCCATAGCGCTTCTCCTGGAACTCATAGTGACCACGTTTCCTAGTACCATGTGTGACATCGTGAACCTGTTTTGTTTTTTCGATTTCATGCAGGGACTTGTAGGCCCATACTTACAATGGGCATAGTGAAACTCCAAGTCCCAACATGCAATGGGAAAAAAACAGCGGTATTCCGTGTTTGGGCACAGCGCTTTTGGCCGCCGTCTATTTAGGCGAGGCACCTTAGGCGCAGGTTGTCTCTTAAAAGCACTCCGTCGGCCGCGACCAGCTGGGCGCACACACCTGCGCGTACCTGGATAGTGCTATTTGTTTAAATATATTGTCCTGATAAGCACCAAAAAATGCAGTGCTTGGGATGTCATTGTATTACTGCAAACACTAGCAGCGCAGTACATGGAGCTGTACTTTAACTGCACGCTCCGTGCACAAATAGGTTGTTGTGCCCCGCATACATTGTTCGCGGGACAGAGCAACCTATTTGTGCACGGAGCGTGCAGTTAAAATACAGCTCCATGTACGATGCTTCTAGTGTTTGCTTAAATACAATGACATCAAGCGCACCGCTGTCTCAGGAGAATGCCACTTAAGAGCAGTGTATCTCTCAACCTGTTCAAAAAGCAGTTACAAACTTGGCTTTTCGATGAAAGGGTGGAGTAAGCCCCCCATCCCCTTTCTGCCCAGTTGTTTTCTGGTTCTGCAACCTCCTTGCTTATCTCCATCTTTCTGATCATGTCTGTGTTTGTCTGTACCTGTGAGCGCTTTGAGGCCTAAGGGCGGTTTAGCACTATACAAAAATTAGCATAGATAGAACACAGATAGAATGGAAAGGTCTGAGCGATTAATAAGGGCGGAAACTTGGGTGTAAACGGTGAGCTCAAGTAATTTAGAAAGGAATGGAAGAAGAGAAATAGGACGGAATTGAGAAGAAAGAGAGGGGTCAAGCCAGGCCTTTTAAGGATAGGAAGAATGGATGCCTGTTTAAAAGACGAAGGGAAAAATTCCACAAGAGGAGGGTAGACCATTGGAATCAGGGGAGAAGGGGGGGAGTGGCTAGGGGCGGCTGTGGAAGGCACGTGAAGAAGTAATATCAGATTCAGAGAGAATTTGAAAAGAGGACACAACAGCACCCGCAGGCGAAACGGGTGTGTGATAAAGACATGGATCGAGAGGACCAAGAAATGGAAGACCAGTGAACTTAGAGGGAAAGTAGTTCACGAAATCAAGAGCAGAAAGAGAGGAAGAATAGGCAGGGTCGGGAGGAAAGGACGAGAGAACACGCTTTAGATTGAGAAGGGGGCGAGGGGGACGAAGTGAGAGACAATCGAAAGGAGAGTTAAAGTAAAGTTGCTTAGCAGAAGGGAGAAGAAATCAGAGGCAGCCCGGGTCATATACCCGCGTCGCTCGGGCAGCGTGAAGCCCGCCGGGCCGCGCATGATATAATCCTATAAGGGTGCCCTGAATGCGCGCCTTCCCAGATTTTCTAGTGCTCAATACGTTCAGGGAGCCCCAATCTGAATTTGTTAAGGGTTTTAGTTGAGGGATGCAGGTCACCTTGCAGAAAGTTTGCACCCGTGCAAGTGCAATTGTGTACGCTTTAACACCAGGGCAAAAACAATGCTCCTTATCTGAATGGCACAAAGTCAGAAGAGGGCAAGAGGGAGATATGAAAGAGATATTTAAAAAAAACGTGATATGACGTAGAAAGAGAACTTGAAATGCCAGGGGTTGGGGTGTGTCCACAGTGGGGGGAACAGGGCATGGAGCAGCAGAGGTGTGAGTCCACACAGCAAAGGATCATGGGATTAGATTTGTGGGTAGAGTTTTGGCTGCCACTGTATATGTGTGATATCACCTTGCAGCAGGAGGGGCGTGGTGGCGGGGGCGGTCAGTAGCCAGCATCAGAGACAGGGCGTGGCAACTGTTGCATCAGGCAGGTGAAAGGGCAGACATTTTTGCCTGGCATCACCCATGAATATAACCTTGAGATTAAGCTGTTACTAGCGCCACACAGACAGATGCTTATTTCCGCCACCAGGTTCAATCACCCCCCCCCCCCCCCCAGATGCGGCTGGGTTTTGCCTTGAGGTTTGCCTGTGCGTGCAGAGTTTGTGTGGGTGGGCATGAAGGGTGAAGAGACCGCCTGGCTGTGGGGCCTCCGCCACCCAGGGGGCATGGTGGAGCTGGCTGCCAGAGCAGCTGCTGCCAGCCCATTGGTACATTCCAATGACTCATAGGCAAATGCACAGGTCACGTAAGCCGCTTCCGGCGGGTCGGCCCAAAGGGACGTCCGCAGCCATTTTGTAAAGGCCGCCGATGGCGTCGAGTGCGTCGCGCTGGAAATGTACTTGATGAGCGGGAAATTTGCATAACTGAGGAGCTTTAATTGGCCCAGCGCGACGTCTCTGGGGTGCCTTTATCTCATTCGCACACTTGCAGAGTTTTTCCCTCCTTTGAACCGATGCAAGTGCTCCCAAAAGGCATCACACATGTGTATCGCGGGCACAAATTGTGTCCATTAAAGTTGATTATCAGGCAACCAGGGCGTCGCGGCTTATCGCAAAGTTGCTCTCTCGACATCTCTGACAAAGTTCACCACAATACGGCACAATAGTGCTTTATTGGCATGACAAGTTAGGCCTCGTTACTAAAGTGAGTGCATCGATTGCATTGAACACCACCACACAATGGCTCTTTTCATGTGCTGGCTTCAAGTTCTCAGTGCTACTTCTTGGGCAATGATTGATTCTAGGCGCTGTGTGCAGATACATTGGGTAAGTAATTGACCTAGTTAGTGAGCACTTTGCAACTGGGTCAATTGAACCAAGACTCATCAAGACTGATATGCACAACTCTATGATAGCTCAGTGGCAACGCGTTCGCCTTGGAAGTAAGACGACATGGAGCAACATAGGTTTGATTCCCGGGTCCGCGCTTAGAAACCTCTGGGTATTAAGCATAACCGATCATATCAATAAGCAGCAATGGGCCAAATGAATCAGTGGGACTTGTGAAGGCCTTGGGAATTCCCACCAACCAGTTGAATTCCGTTTGTCCATTGGCTTGCATTGACCTTTGAACAGGCCAATAGGAATTCTCAATGCTGATTGACTGGCATCTGCCTTTTGTATTTGCCTTTTACTTTTATTTACTACACACATAGTTAAAGGCCGATGGAGCGCTGAACAAAGGAGGGGCTATCCTACAATTCCGAACAAGGGTGAGGATACGAAACACGCCAATACCGCGTGCATAGTTGGGTAGTGGCTTCAGAGAAAGAGGGGCGGAGAGTGTGGGTGCAGGTGGTGGAGAAGGTCATCCTTAAATATGCGGGTCTTCGGTTCGTTGTGGAAGTGATGGTGCGAATCTGATGTCAGGGTGGAGGTTTTTCCAAAGCCTGTGGGAATAGTTGGAGATGGTTTGTCTTCTGGGTGTCCCCCACATTTAAGCTCTGTGTATCAAATGTAGGTGGCTATGCCTTGACTATTGATGCCATGCTGTCCTTGTGCGATGCCAAGCTTATCTGGCAGATTGGGTGGTGATTTGGGGAAATTACCGCATTGCGTGTGAGGAGGCAGGCTTTCAAGATGATGCTGTTCCGGCCGCCCGGTGGTTGCACTTAAAGTGCTCCGTGGTATGCATCCTCGTCCCCAAAAACACTGGAAGGGTGCTTTTTTGAATTGTAAACAGAGTCCTGCCTCCTTCAAAAACGAACTAAAGTTCTTGTTGTTGTTGCATACTGCAGTTTGGCACTAACCAAGACTTTGAAGTACCGTAATGGTGAAAGCCATCGCTAAGCTGTACAGGCCCCAAGTCATTCCCCAGGTCTGTTTCTTTGTCATATCTATTATTTTAGCGCTGGGGTACAGGCATGTGTGAATTGGTGAGTGCCAATGCCTCCTTTCCCCGAGAAGTCATAGCTCACTGGGAAAGGGCCATTAGCATTCCAAAGCCCCACCTTCTGTGTATTCTCCACAGTAAATGCCTGCACCACATAAGCCTGGAACAGTGTCATGCATGCACACCTGCACATTTTATTCAGAAGATGCTTGTGTGAAACAATTCTGTGATGTGAAAACAAGTCGGGCAAGACACAGAGATGTCTGGCTGTCTTGTGCAGGTAAGAAATGTTCAAACACCAGGGTGTTGTAATTGCTTACGGGCTCCTTGATTTCCGCAATAAGGGGTGCTTCAAATGAGTGTTGAAAACCAGGGGTGTTGCTAGGTCTGAAAAAGATCCGGGGCTACACTAATGTCTGGACTGATGGGACTTGGGGCTAGTTAGCCTTTTGGTTATAGCCTCTGGGATTCTTTCCGGGACTATAACCAAAAGACCTATTATTAGACCTGGGTATAGCACGGGTGGTTGAATGACACTGAGAGATGGCTGTTGGCGGAACTGTTGGGTGACTTTTACTGAGGTGCTATTAACAGGCTGGGGGATCGACCCTGCCGGTAAAAACCTGCAGCCCAGGATAAGGGACTGAACAAAGTGAGGGTCCCCAACCACAAGCAGTCGTGCCATCACAGGCAGGGTCAGACTGCCCGCCCTTAGTTCCCATGTCAGCTACCCAATGGGGCAGCTAGTAGAGGTTGCAAAGGACATCTGGTGGGTCTTGTGGTGGGTGTGGGGGATGCACAGCACTCAGGAATTCTCAAATGCCGGCTTGCACTTGAGAACATGGCCTCAGTTCTGAGCTACCTGATTGGCTAGCGCCCCTCGCCGGGGAGCTAATGGAGAAAACCTGCGTTTGTTCTTCGGCATCGTCTAGGTATGATTGAGAGCAGGCATGATTTAGACCAGGCATGATTGAGACCATGTATGATTGAGACCAGGCATGATTGAAAGCAGGAAGTTCGATGGCGCTGTGGGAGAAATGTGGTTGCAGCCCTGTCTTGAGTAGCGAAGCCTTGGGGAGCGCATGCTACTTTTATAAGAGAAGTCACATGCTGCTAAACCAATTTAGGTGCATGCCACCAGCTGAGCCATGTAGCGCAGCTGCAGTTCCAGACTCTTTTGACTGGGGTGGCCCAAGAGGGGCACTGGCTTATGCAGGGGTGGCATGAAGTAGGAGCACACGCACGCACATAATGATCATGGTGTAGTATAATGGGGTGGCGAATCAGATTCCAGGGGTAGCACGAGCCACCCCAGGCCACTCCTTCAATACGCCAGTGACGTAGCGTTGCATGCACAACCACATCCTCATGCCTTAACTTTGCTGGTCATTTGCATAGTAGTTGCATATTGCCTTCAACTGCAGTGCCACCACAATGGCACTTTTGCCTTTGTGGTGCAAGCAAAGAATGGACAGAGAGAATTATTGGCGCAAAGCGAGGTTATTGCCCTTCAGGACGGGCACGCCCACCCTCCATGTCATTCTCGTGACCTTTGCACGGTAGACTAGCTTGTTATTAATGAGAATCAGACCAGTATTAGGACTTTTCACACCAGCCATACTAACAGAGGGAGTTGATAAAAATGCATGCAGAACGCACAACAAATTGAGGTGGTTACACACTACAATTATTTGGGGGTCGTGAATGACTAGAAACTTAAATGGGCCGGCCAATTGCAGAATGTCTGGTGGTCAGTAAGGCAAAAAGATGCTGCTTCTAGGGATTTTGCGACGCACATCTCTGGCTATTCTACTAAATTGCTCAGACATGTATATAGGCTAGAAATACGCCTGCTATGACCCATGGAGCTGAAACACGTGGTCCAGTGAACTCACTAAACTAGAGGCTACTGTCCTAGAAGCATGGTCGGATTGGCCCCTCGGCCTTTCGGCCTGTGGCCGGGCCGAAATCGCCTCTGGGAAGTGGGGGCCGGTTTCTGGCCATGCCTGGGCCAGTTTGTTTTTTCTTTCAAAAAGCCTTTCATCCTTCTTAGGTCGATAAATGAGTACCAACACAGGTTGGGTGATATTGAATGCAATTTTGTTCTATAAAAAAGAGCTTAAGCGTAAGTGCTATACAATAACATATTATCATTTGGCCTTGGACGTCTGCTTGGATTCACAGTAATTTAGTGTACTTAGGAACAATGCTATTTGATGCCACTTCCTGTTTTGCCAAGGGGTGAAAGGTCATGTTTCATTGCTTCCCGGGATGTTACTTTGGGGTGGGGTCAAATGACATAATTTCCGGTGATGGCATCAGAGGTCAAGGGCCGTGAGGCAAGGGGTGGGCCACTTTATTGAAGCGAGGGGTGGGCCTCTTTTTGAGGGTGACTGGGCCTATTTCTTGTCCCAGTCCGACCCTGGCAGAAGTCTTGCTGAACTTCTACGTACTCTCCCTGTAGAAAGCCTGCAGGATGAACCTGGAAGTGTTTCAGGGGAAATTGAGCAACACACAGTGCAGATTCCAGTGCAGTGGAATCCCACAAGGGCTGCTTTGAGGGTGGAGTTTGGTGGAAGAGGCGGAGTTCCGACCAGGCAGAGCTGGCAGTTGAACTCTGATCAACTAAATGTTCAACATATTAGTTTATAAAGGGTGCAATTGTTTCATTGCTTGAAAAGTACACACACCATAGTGAGGATAAATTACTATGGTTTGTGTACTTTTCAAGCCATCTTCCTGAGTAGAGCATGCCTCAAAAAACTACAAATACCAGCATTGATTTGGGAAAGGCAATGATCACAGAGCCCACAAAGCGGGGGATCGATGATCGTTGCATTTTCCAAATGGATTCGGCTTTGTGTGCACAGTGCACTTTCTACTCTGTCACCAGGTCTTTCAGCTCTTGGCGAACCTGGGGGCTTGCCTCAGTGATCAAATCTGCTCTGTGCGAGCTCCCTAACAGAGCAGATTAGATCACGGAGGCGAGCCCCCAGGTTCGCCAAGGGTCTGCCTTGGTTCCTGTTGTGACATAGGTCATGGGGCAGAGCCCGAAAAGCACTCATGGCGCCAATGTGCTGTGTGCAGCTCCGCCCCCACTCCATACTATAGCGTGGCAAGTACTTTGGTTAGGACTCAAAATAAATAGATAAATAAATAAGCAGAGCGCTCGCTTTGTGATAGGCTATTTGGGGCTCAGGCCTGCCAGATCCCGAGATCAATCTACACATCTGATACCGGATCTCGGATCCGGCGAGAGCCGGCCCATTGGCCAGCGCTGTCTATCATGCAGTAATTGCATTAACATTAATGTGATGTTCGCTTGGGATTCTAGCACAGGGTTGTCCAACTCCAGGCCTCAGGGCCAGATCCATGTCGGGTTTTCAGGATGCCCCTCATTTATATTCAAGAGATGAATTTGCATACAAGGATTCTAAATCTATGCAACTTTCCCCCTATCGGTATTAATGAGGGGTATCCTGAAAACCTGTCAGGATCCCGGCCCTCGAGGCATAAAGTCCTACATTCAAAAAAGCAATTGGAGATGTTGATTAAGCACCTCGCGACTAAATCGCCTTTTAGTGAATATTATTCTTTTGCTCCTGATATAACTGAAATTCCTAGGTACGTGTTAGAATGTCGAAATACAAACATTAGACGTGGCCCCATGAGGAGAAGTTCACTATAGTGCAAATGCAGAAGCTAACCGGGTCATGGCTGATCACGGACAGAGGGAGGGCTTAGGATTTGCCTCTTGTGAGAGCCTAGCATCTGGAGAGGGCTAGACATTTCATCACTGTGTGCCAGCCCTTACGCAAAACGCCTCTGCAAGCGTTTCAGAACTTGACAGTTCACAGCGATAAAATGTGGAGCAGCTACACGGAGAGGAACAAGTTCAATTGCTTCTATCACACGACACGACTGTGAGGGAATAGAGGTGATACCGAGACCTTGTTGGATGGAGGGTAACATTCAATAACCTTTGATCATATTTACTCCCTCTGTAATTTCATATCTTGTTGACAGCTTTGATGAAATTCTTCCTCTTGTTCTTCATTTGAGTGATATATGTTATTGTTCACTCATTTTCTGATGGTATATGTATGTATGTATAAAAGATGTACACGTATGGCTGTATTATCCTAAAAACTAAGACAAATGCCCGTCCCTCAGCCCTGATGCCTGTCTCCGGTGCGCTTTGTGGAGACAGCGATAAGTTACTGTGTGCCTTCCAGGCGCTTCACCACTGCTGGTGTGAGTGTGCACTAAGTGTGAAATGTGAGCACGGCGTAGTAAAATAAGCACTAACAACGTAACGCCCACATATACATGCCTGCCCACTCTAGGGTTTGGCCATCAGAGAAGTGGTTTAATGGCACAGCCCATATTGGAACAGTGCTTTACATCTGAGCACAAGTTTTTCACTATTGTTTAATAAATTGAGAGGGAAGAGGGTCACTGCCCCTAGGGAGCCAGTAGAGAAGAAAGACGATGAGGCAGGTGAGAGGGAAGAGGGTCACTGCCCCAAAGGGAGCCAGTAGAGAAGAAGGACGATGAGGCAGGTGAGAGGCAAGAGGGTCACTACCCCAAATGGAGCCAGTAGAGAAGAAGGACGATGAGGCAGGTGAGAGGCAAGAGGGTCACTACCCCAAAGGGAGCCAGTAGAGAAGAAGGACGATGAGGCAGGTGAGAGGGAAGAGGGTCACTGCCCCAAAGGGAGCCAGTAGAGAAGAAGGACGATGAGGCAGGTGAGAGGCAAGAGGGTCCCTGCCCCTAGGGAGCCAGTAGAGAAGAAGGACGATGAGGCAGGTGAGAGGGAAGAGGGTCATTGCCCCTAGGGAGCCAGTAGAGAAGAAGGACGATGAGGCAGGTGAGAGGGAAGAGGGTCACTGCCCCAAAGGGAGCCAGTAGAGAAGAAGGACGATGAGGCAGGTGAGAGGCAAGAGGGTCACTACCCCAAAGGGAGCCAGTAGAGAAGAAGGACGATGAGGCAGGTGAGAGGCAAGAGGGTCACTACCCCAAAGGGAGCCAGTAGAGAAGAAGGACCATGAGGCAGGTGAGAGGGAAGAGGGTCACTGCCCCTAGGGAGCCAGTAGAGAAGAAGGACAATGAGGCAGGTGTATTTGAAGCGTCATGCATTGCATAATTGTGCTCAGCACCCCAATGAACCCATATATATTATAGGGGCAGTGGATGAAAGCTGACTTGGTCTTGCTGAGATTTGAACCTGCAACCTGCGGATCATGCACAGATCTCAGCAGCGGGTGCTCAACCCGCTCAGATATCTTGCTAGCCGAAATGTAAAAGAAATAGCCTGGAGAAACTCTGCTTGTGCAACTCAAACTGAAAAGGCACAAAACGAATTCCTGTGCCCGTCGAACATAATGGCAGGCAACAGCCAACACCACTGATTTGTTCAAAACCAAACTAAAAAGCCTACCGCCTCGCCTCCGAGTTAACCTATTAACCTACCTCTCATCTGCCTCTGCGCTAACATTTTTCCCTCGCCTCTAACCTGCTTCTGTCCCTCACTTCATCTGCCTCCACTCTAGCACTTCACCCATCATGGTCACAAGATCATCCCGAACATAGATGGATGTACAGCCTACCTGCACTTAAAATGTCCAATGTCAGACGTCCTTAATCTATGCATGAATGTCCACTTATGTGTTGTCCCCGGTGACTGTTCCATTCACTCCCCTCCATAGCCTGGTCAGAATGTCCTTATAAATCACCAGGGTCGGACTGGGACAAGAAATAGGCCCGGTCACCCCGAAAAAGTGGCCCACCCCTCGCCTCAAAAAAGTGGCCCACCCCTCGCCTCACGACCCTTGACCTCTGATGGTATCACCGGAAGTGATGTAATTTGACTCCACCCCAAAGTGACATCCCGGGAAGCGATGAAATGCAACCTTTCACCCCTTGACAAAACAGGAAGTGTCATCAAATAGCATTGTACCTAAGTACACTTAATTACTGTGAATCCAAGCAGACGTCCAAGGCCACATGATAATATGTTATTGTATAGCACTTACGGTTAAACTCTTTTTTATAGAACAAATATGCATACAATATCACCCAACCTGTGTACTCATTTATCGACCTAAGAAGGCTTTTTGAAAGAAAAAAAAAAATTAAACAAATAAATATCTTTTTTTCCAATTCTTTTTTTTCTCCAAACCGGCCCAGGCATAGCCAGAAACTGGCCCCACACCCCATGGACGATTTCGGGCAGAGGGGTCATTCCTACCCTGTAAATCACCCCTTTGTAAGAAGCTCAAAGCTTCCTGTCAAATCTGATTTCTGATCTGTTGTAGGTGCTTTTGTTATCAAAAGAGCATTGTTCCTCCTGTATGTAAATAAATTAAAACAACAAATAAAAATTAAAATGAATAAATGTGATGAGACTTCTTGAAGGTCAACAGACAAGGCTTTCCATTCTTTAGGACAACATGAGGAAATGTGACACCGGCTCGCTGTCGGTAGCTAAAAAGGCATTCAGATGTTGAAGATCAGCAGACATGTTTTGAGGAAGTTCAGAATTCCATGTCGTCAGCACCGGCATTGGCGTCTCTTGGTGCACGATTGTGGCACGTGCACGCCCCCCTGGACTGGGGGTGGTGTTATGTCCCATTAGAATGGGAAATAACGCTGCCTGGCTTGCATCTCATGTTTTAACATTGATTACACAGAAACACCCAGCCATTGAGCATGCAAGGCGGCAGTTAGGAATTTTGGAGCATAAGTTCGCTATCACTTTATGAATAAAAATGGAGAAAGACAGATTTTTACAATTTATGAAAACACTGGACAAACAACATCCGAATTTACAAAATATAAAACAGAAAACCCCTAGAACGGGGCATTTGTTAGTTGAGAGGTTGGGTTTGGGGCACAGAGAGTGGTGTAGTGCTGCTGCAGGGTTCAACAGCGTCTCACAGGAAGTTGAGGGTCGAAACACCAGGGTGTTGTTTAGGACGTGTTGGGTGAAGAATTGTGTAAAAAAGGAAAAGGGTGCCTGCGTCTAAAATTACAGCCTCGCTCTTTTCAGTGTTGACCCTGGTGACAGGGTTGCCACGCACAATGGTTAATGATCATTTACTTATTTACTTTAGGATAGGTTGGTTCTCACTCTCTTTAGGTGAGGTTGGTTGTCACTCACTTTAGGTGAGTTGCTTGTCAAGCATTATAGGTGTGGTTGGTTCTTACTCACATTAGGTTAGATGTTCTCACTCTGTTTAGGGTAGTGTTGTTTTCACTCTCTTTCATTTATGTGGATTCTCACTCACTTTAGGTTAGGTTGGTTCTCACTCTCTTAAGGTTATGCTGGTTCTCACTCACTTCTGGTAGGTTGCTTCTCACTCACTTTAGGTTATGTGGATTCTCACTCTTTTTAGGTTATGTTGGTCCTCACTCACTTTAGGTTAGATGTTTCTCACTCAGTTAGATGGTTCTCACTCTGTTTAGGTTAGGATGGTTTTCACTCACTCTGGTAGGTTGCTTCTCACTCACTTTAGGTTAGGTTGGTTCTCACTCATTTTAGTTTAGATGGTTCTCACTATCTTTATGTTAGGGTTGTTCTCACTCTCTTTAGGTTATGTGGATTCTCACTCTCTTTAGGTTATGTTGGTTCTCACTCACTTCAGGTAGGTTGCTTCTCACTCACTTTAGGTTAAGTTGGTTCTCCTTTCTTTAGGTGAAGTAGGTTCTCACTCACTTTAGGAGACTTGTTTGCCACGCATTTTCGGTTAGGTTGGTGCTTCTCACTTTAGGGTAGGGTGCGTCTCACTTTAGGTTAGCGTGCCACACATTTTAGGTTAGGTTTTTTCTTATCACTTCAGGTAGGTTGGTTCTCACTCTCTTTAGTTTAGGTTGGTTCTCACTAATTTTAGGTTAGGTTGGTTCTCACTCTCTTTAGGTTATGTGGATTCTCAGTCACTTTAGGTTAGGTTGGTTCTCACTCACTTTAGGTTAGGTTGGTTCTTACTCTTTTCAGGTTAGGTTGGTTTGACAAAATGGAATAGCAACCAAAACCTCAACCAGCAATTTTGTGGCACTACACCATATCACAACTCCAAATTGCTTTCCATTATTAAAACAACATAGGTAGAATTT
This sequence comes from Ambystoma mexicanum, assembly GCF_040938575.1. NCBI lineage: Eukaryota > Metazoa > Chordata > Amphibia > Caudata > Ambystomatidae > Ambystoma > Ambystoma mexicanum. The sequence continues at coordinate 1,631,112,168 of NC_090932.1, forward strand.
AGAAATATACAGTCACAACTTGCATCAGATTTAATTGCAAATGAACCAATAGAAAACATTCACAATATAGTGGAACAATCGTCTTTGCTTTATTTTGAGAAAGGCAATGTTTGAGAAAGAAACTCAATGGGAACATCGTTTTGGCTTTATTTTTAGAACCGCAATGTTTGAGAAATAAACTCAATGTTAAAATCGTTTTGCCTTTATTTTTAGAACAGCAATGTTTGAGAAATAAACTAAAAGAGAACATTATTTTGGCTTTATTTTTAGAAAGGCAATGTTTTAGAAAGAAACTAAATGGGAACATCGTTTTGGCTTTATTTTTAGAAAGGCAATGTTTGGAAAAGGAACTCAAATGGAACATTGTTTTGGCTTTATATTTAGAAAGGCAATGTTTGTAAAAGAGACACAATGGGAAAATCGTTTTTCAATGCACATTCAAAGGACATGCAGTGCTTTGGGATTCTGGTTTGGGATTCATAGGAATAAATGGGAACTTTCGTTTTACAACAGACATACAAATGAGATGTAATGCTTGGTAATTGTGGTTTGGGATGCAAGGGAACAAATGGTAAATTTTGTTTTATCCCCTCCCCATTCACTTGTGTTTTAGGATTGCTTCTTTTGGGATTCAGGACCCCTCCTTCGGGACAGGAGTTAGGGGTTTCAGAAGGACATTCATCCAAGTCTTTATTGTCTATACCGGCTCTAAAACACTGGGCATGAACTTTGTTAGTTTTGAACCCTAACAACACTAATCTTGTGATATTCTATATGGGAATTAATTGATTTAACTTCAATTCAATGTGCTAAGGATCTACACAGCTTACCACCTCCACACAATTTAATGGGACAGATTAAGGCAGGCGGTCCCCAACACAATTCAATTTGAATAGACAGGGGATTTTCTATAGTGGAATTAATTTGAATTAGACTTAATTAAATGTGGCAAAGGTCTTCCCAGTACCACCACCCTGTATGATGTAGGCTCAGGCAGGAGTAAAAATACATTATTTCAAAATGACAGGTGGATTTTACCTTTTTGGGTTTTGAAAATCTAACAACATGGCAGCTCTGCTAATTTTTCAGATAACTACATGAATCTATATATTTTTGGATTCTACATTTTATTTCGGCATGCCCTTCCTGGGCTCAGCTATCGTTTTTCGTGATTTAATCCTGAGCCAAAATATTCAAGAATGGAACACTTCCCCATTCAAACATTCATTTTACGATCTTTCACTTCACCAATTGTCCTGTTCCTCAGATTTATGAAAATGGCAGAATCATAATTATTATAATAACTCCATTTGCACCCATCATAAAAAAATTGTTTTTACATGGTCCCAACTGGTTTTTTATCCCCTTTAAAATGAGTCCGGGGTGAGCCCACTGGGACATATGATTCACTTTTAATTAAAGAAAAGGTGGCCCAATGTTAATCATGGGAAGGCATCACATGGGTCCTCCAGTTTCACATTTAGATCAAACCCAAGCAGTTTCATTTTCTCCAAACTACATGACTGGGACATCTGGTTTTTCAGCCCATGTGATTCTGCCCCCCCAATCACCTCTTGAGCTTCAAAGGTCTTTGCTCGGAGCTAATGCACAAATTTATGGGGAGGTTTAAACTTAAGAGTAATTCCTGTTGGTCATGTTATCTGTGTCGCCGCAGTTCAGATCTCTCTCTCATCATTCTTTGTATTTTTAACTGAACCAGGCCCACTTTTGCTGGAGGTCCTCAGCCAAAGGTCGTGAGGTCAAATGTTCAAATGGCACAGACCTTTCAGTTCAGTGGGGAAAACACCAGCTGCAACCATGCTTCAGAAAATACAGCTTTAAATCAACAAGATTTGCTTACATGTAACATTTTAGCATTATATCTAGGCCTGCTATTCATAGAAACAATTTTTCTTTTCTACTATATTAGAACAGAGGTAGATTCCTTATTAATTGAATGCACACAGATAGGCCACAGTTAACATAGGAAACCAGTGTTCGCTTTTACAAAAACGAAATAGGCATTTCTCTTTATAGGCTGTCATTTAATATGGTGGAAATTAAGTCTCTTTATTCCTGATCAATGCAATCTGTCACTTGACTTTATTCTGTAAATGTCAGGCATCATTCCTTGCTTTTCTCTTCCAAATGTGCAGTGTTTCCAATGAGCCTTTTATATCCACGTGCACTGCTGCAGTTTTACGTCATTTCTTTCTATTTCACTAGGCCTTATGTTGAAATCACAGTTTTGTATTGATATTGATATTTTATTTCTATCGTGCTCATACACAAGTGTTTCAGAGCGCGACAAGGCAATGGAGGGGAACAGGGGAAAACAAAACAACAATCTTACTAGGTCCAGTGACATTGAGAATGCGCAAGTGCATCGGAGAGGGGGAGGGGAAAAGTGCATGGAAGGGGGAGAAGTGGAAAGTGCAGTGAAAATGACAACTGGCTTTATATTTCAATGGGACTCCACATTAGCCAGCTTCACTCTCACAATAAGAGCCTAGCATGGCCTCTCCACCTCTGTCACTCTGGGGCTGTCTTTTTACCGCACAGTTGGTTCACACTTTCTTTAGGTTAGGTTGCCCGTCACTCACTTTAGTTTAGGTTGGTTCTCATGCTCTTTAGGTTAAGTTGGTTCTTACTCTTTTTAGGTTAGGTTAGGTCTCACGCTCTTTATGTTAGGTTGGTACTCACTTTCCTTAGGTTAGGATGGTTCTCTCTCACTTTATGTTATATTGTATCGAACTGACTTTAGGTTAGGTTGGTTTTCACTCCCTTAATGTTAGGTTGGTTCTTACTCATTTTAGGTTAGGTTGGTTCTCACTGACTTTAGGTTAGGTTTTTTCTCACTCACTTTAGTTTAGGTTGTTTCTCACTCTCTTTAGATTAGGTTGGTTCTAACTCACTTTAGTTTAGGTTGGTTCTCACTCCCTTTAGGTTAGGTTGGTTCTCACTCACTTTCGGTTAGGTTGGTTCTCACCCTCATTAGGCTAGGTTGGTTCTCACTCTCTTTAGGTTATGTTGGGTCTTACTCTTATTTGGTTAGGTTCGTTCTCAGTGACTTTAGGTTAGGTTGGTTCTAACTCACTTTTGGTTCTCACTCTCTTTAGTTTAGGTTGGTTCTCACTCTCTTAAGGTTAGGGTGGTTCTCACTCTCTTTAGGTTAGGTTGGTTCTCCCTCTCATTAAGTTAGGATGGTTCCTACGCACTTTAGATTACATTGGTTCTCACTGAATTTAGGTTAGGTTGGTTCTCACTCTATTTAGGTTAGGTTTGTTCTCACTCATTTTAGGTTAAGGTGATTCTTACTCAGGTTAGATTGGTTCTTACTGTTTTTCAGTTAGGCTGGTTCTCACTCTCTTTACATTAGGTTGGTTCTCACTCTCTTTAGTTTGGTTGGTTGTCAATCTCGTTAGGGTAGGTTGGGTCTCACTCTCTTTAGTTTAGGTTGGTTCTCACTCACTTTAGGTTAGGCTGGTTTACACTCTCTTTAGGTCAGGTTGGTTAAACTCTGTTTAGGTTTGGTTGGTGCTCACTGACTTTAGGTTAGGTTGGTTCTAACTCTCTTTAGGTGAGGTTATTTCTCACGTTCTTTTCCTCTCCTCCCCCCAGAAGCTCACTGTCTCCAGAGCTCTTGTTCTCTCTTGGCTAGATTACTGCAACAGCCTCTTTCTAAATCTGCCTGCTTCTACTCCCCGCCCTCTGCAACTCATCCAGAACAGGCCTGCAAGGCTTGTCCTTGTCGTCAAGCCCAGGGATCATATCTCTACAGGACTGAAATCTCTGCACTGGCTCCCAGTGGCTGCAAGGATTAAGTCCAAAACCCTTTGCATTGTCCACAAGGACTTCTGGGGCCTCAATACCTTCAACTCTCTTTTCCTAAATATCTTCCTTCTCGAGCTCTTCGTTTATCTGCCTCCAACTCCCTCAGGGTCAGTCGCTTCTCCAAGCAACGAGTTGGTGGTAGATCTCTTTCTTCGGCTGGGGCCTCATTCTGGAACAGTCTCCCTACCTCCCTGAAACTGGAGGAGAACCATCTCCGGTTCTGGAAGCACCTCAATACCTTCCTCTTTGCTTTTGCTTCCTCTCCTCCTCTGTCTTGCTGAACTCCTCACTGAAACTGCACTGGTCGCTTGGCTACTCTCTGATCTCGGGCCAGGCCCCATCCTCCACCAGCTGTACACCTGCACTGCCTCCCAGGAAACCCCTGCACTTGGGGACTGTTTCCGTATCCCTACAGTCCCCACCAGCTCTTGACTTGATGTCAGCACTTACCCTTGCTCTTGCCACTAGCTGGCCGCACTTTTTACTTATTATTTTTTGTATGTATTTATTTATGTATTACTGTTGATCCTATGTACTGCACTTCCCTCTCTCCTGTCCCCCCGCACTTGCCCTTTCCCCCTCCCCCTGCACTTGTGCGATCTCAATGTCACCTGACCTAGTAAGATCATTGCCTCTGTCTTCCCTCTGTTCCCCCCTCTCTTGCCTCGTCGCGCCTTGAAACACTTGTGTATAGGCACTTTATAAATTCCATATCATATCATATTTTTGGGTTAGGTTGGCTCATACTCTCTTTAGGTTAGGTTGGTGCTCAGGCACGTTAGGTTAGGTTGCTCCTCGCTCACTTTAGGTTAGATTGGTTCTTACTCACTTTAGGATAGGTTGGGTCTCACTCGCTTTAGGTTAGTTTGGTTCTTACACTTTTTAGGGTAGGTTGGTGCTCAGTCACTTTAGGTTATGTTGCTCCTCGCTCACTTTAGGTTAGGTTGGTTCTCACTCACTTTAGGTTAGGTTGCTCCTCGCTCACTTTAGGTTAGGTTGGTTCTCACTCACTTTAGGTTAGGTCGGTTCTCACTCACTTTAGGTTAGGTTGGTTCTCACTCACTTCAGGTTAGATTGGTTCTCAATCACTTTAGGTTAGGTTGCTCCTCGCTCAATGTACGCTAGGGTGCTCCTCGATCACTTTAGGTGAGGTTGGCTCTCACACGCTTAAGGTTAGGTTGGTTCTTACTCTTTTTAGGTTAGGTTATTTCTCACTCACTTTAGATTAGGTTGCTCCTTGCTTAATTTAGTTTAGGGTGCTCCTTGCTCACTTTAGATTAGGTTGGCTCACACTCTTTTTTTGGTTAAGTTGGTTCTCACTCTCTTTAAGTCAAGTGGGTTCTCACTCACTTTAGATTAGGTTGGTTCTTATTCTTTTTAGGTTAGGTTGGTGCTCACTTTCTTTAGGTTAGGTTGGTTCTGGTTAGGTTGGTTCTTATTCTTTTTAGGTTAGGTTGGTGCTCAGTCACGTTAGGTTAGGTTGGTTCTTATTCTTTTTAGATTAGGTTGGTGCTCACTTTCTTTAGGTTAGGTTGGTTCTCACTCACTTTAGGTTAGGTTAGTACTTATTCTTTTTAGTTTAAGTTGGTGCTCACTTTCTTTGGTTAGGTTGGTTCTCACTCACTTTATGTTAGGTTGGTTCTTATTCCTTTTAGTTTAGGTTGGTTCTCACTCACTTTAGGTTAGGTTGGTTCTTGTTCTTTTTAGTTTAAGTTGGTGCTCACTTTCTTTGGTTAGGTTGGTTCTCACTCACTTTATGTTAGGTTAGTACTTATTCTTTTTAGTTTAGGTTGGTGCTCACTTTCTTTAGGTTAGGTTGGTTCTCACTCACTTTAGGTTAGGCTGGTTCTTATTCTTTTTAGTTTAAGTTGGTGCTCACTTTCGTTGGTTAGGTTGGTTCTCACTCACTTTATGTTAGGTTGGTTCTTATTCTTTTTAGTTTAGGTTGGTGCTCACTTTCTTTAGGTTAGGTTGGTTCTGGTTAGGTTGTTCTTATTCTTTTTAGGTTAGGTTGGTGCTCAGTCACGTTAGGTTAGGTTGGTTCTTATTCTTTTTAGATTAGGTTGGTGCTCACTTTCTTTAGGTTAGGTTGGTTCTCACTCACTTTAGGTTAGGTTGGTTCTTATTCTTTTTAGTTTAAGTTGGTGCTCACTTTCTTTGGTTAGGTTGGTTCCCACTCACTTTATGTTAGGTTAGTACTTATTCTTTTTAGTTTAGGTTGGTGCTCACTTTCTTTAGGTTAGGTTGGTTCTCACTCACTTTAGGTTAGGCTGGTTCTTATTCTTTTTAGTTTAAGTTGGTGCTCACTTTCTTTGGTTAGGTTGGTTCTCACTCACTTTATGTTAGGTTGGTTCTTATTCTTTTTAGTTTAGGTTGGTGCTCACTTTCTTTAGGTTAGGTTGGTGCTCACTTTCTTTAGGTTAGATTGGTTCTCACTCACTTTAGGTTAGGTTGGTTCTTGTTCTTTTTAGTTTAAGTTGGTGCTCACTTTCTTTGGTTAGGTTGGTTCTCACTCACTTTATGTTAGGTTAGTACTTATTCTTTTTAGTTTAGGTTGGTGCTCACTTTCTTTAGGTTAGGTTGGTTCTCACTCACTTTAGGTTAGGCTGGTTCTTATTCTTTTTAGTTTAAGTTGGTGCTCACTTTCGTTGGTTAGGTTGGTTCTCACTCACTTTATGTTAGGTTGGTTCTTATTCTTTTTAGTTTAGGTTGGTGCTCACTTTCTTTAGGTTAGGTTGGTGCTCACTTTCTTTAGGTTAGGTTAGGTTGGTGCTCACTTTCTTTAGGTTAGGTTGGTGCTCACTTTCTTTAGGTTAGATTGGTGCTCACTCACTTTAGGTTAGGTTGGTTCTCACTCACTTTATGTTAGGTTGGTTCTTATTCTTTTTAGTTTAGGTTGGTGCTCACTTTCTTTAGGTTAGGTTGGTGCTCACTTTCTTTAGGTTAGGTTGGTGCTCACTTTCTTTAGGTTAGATTGGTTCTCACTCACTTTAGGTTAGGTTAGTTCTTACTCTCTTTAGGTTAGGTTGGTTGTCACTCATTTTGGATTAGGTTGGTTTGTGCCTGTACATAGCATAGATATTTCTTGTTTGTAGTGGGAAGATGTATTACATTGGGCCTGTGCTTGAGGATGGGTGCAGTGTGGGTTCAGCAGTGTGATGGGTGCTGGCATGATTCCGATGGGTGTTGCCTGACAGCGTCCACCATGGGTCATTTAGATCGAGTTCTGGGCCACTCTTTTCAAGTTCAAGCATCACAGCTGTGGAACACATGTCCAGAAGAATCTTATTGGAAAGATCACAGACTGACCTTTCGAAAAAAAAAAATACAGCGTAATATACTATTCGTACCTTTCGTCTTGCCTTGCAGCTCCCCGATACCCGTTCAGGGTCGGACTTGGGCATAACATTGTCTCGGGCGCCAATGAGAAAGTGGCCCACAGTTGCAAATGGGAATTCACTCCTTTTATGAGAGAATGTTTAAATATTACCCAAGGAGGAGTTTTTTGATAAAATGTGAGGCAAATTGTGCAATTTAAAGAATATTTATTCAGCAACAATGGTCACAACTACTAGCCGCATAGTGAAGTAACTCATTAAACTGGCACACATTGGTCAAAAAGTGACCCACTTTGATCCAAAAAACTGGACCACACTAGAATTTTGCGTTTTTGGTTTGGGCATTGCTTTATTGCCCTATAGGCCAGTCCGACCCAGTACCGTTGTGTCATTAAGCACTATAGGCGCCATGAAAAATAGAAAAAGCTCTATAAGATGGTGTCTACTCAGCTGGGTCTACAGTCACGTTGTAACAGTATGCAGTCTTTATATCGAATATTTTATAAAGAATGAACATATATCGAATATTTTATAACAACAGTTTGTATAGAGAATGCATTTAGGGGTACGGTAAAGGGTTAAATATTTTAGGGGAAATGGTTGTGATCGGTTTTTTAGCAGTGGCAAATTGGGTTTTTGGGTCCCCCCCAAAAAAAGTGCATCTCTAATACATTTTTCATTATAAAATATTCGATATATGTTCATTCTTTATAAAATATTTCGGTATAAAGACATGCACCTGTTTTAACTCTCTGTACCGCACCAGTGGAGACATATTTTTTCCGTATAAGCAATAAGTAGTTGATCGATCTTGAAAGCTGGGCTCATTCAAAACTCAGAAATTGGCAAAAAGAGCGTAGACTATAGCAGAGTGGACAGATGTGTAAGAACCCCGCCCCCTACCCCTCTCCCACCCGCTCCCTTCCCCCCTCCCCTCCGCCCCCGGCCAGCGTGTTAGAGAATTGTAGCCATACCAGGAAGCATGGAATTGGGAAACAGGATGGCGGGAGAATGGTAAGGGAATGGGAGGATGGATAGAAAAGCATGGATTTCTGGACCCGGATTCGACATCCAGAGAATTCCCCAGGGATGAAGGTTTCAACTGCGAACAGAACCACTCATCAGTGCCGCAATGCCATCGAGCTAATTGGGGTCCACCCCCTCCCTCCCGCGCCCTCAGAAATGTGAGTTGAGAGGCAGGGCTTCCATACTTTCTTTTTGTTATGCAGAGTGGGGAGGGAAGCCTTTCCTGAAACTTGCGGCTTTCAAGCCTTCTCTCACACCATGGCTAAGCAAAAAACAAGCGGGCACACCAGCCCCCTCCCCACGGAGGCGAGCCAACACACACAACGCATGTGCTCTTTCACATCCGAGGAGAGGGGGTGATTGAGCACTTGCTTTTTGTTAAGCAGAGGGGAGGGAAGCATTGTTGTATGTTAGCTCATTGTATAGGTATGCATGTGTGCAAGGAGTGTGAATAGGTATTATGTAATGTGTGTGCGAAGGAGTGCATGAAGAATGGGCGACTGGGCGATCGTACAATGAGCGAGTGTATGGTGAATGAGGCCTCGAGTGAATGGCATGCTTAAATGAGTGAGTAAATGTGTGTCTGTGTGTGTGTGTGTCTGTGTGCGCGCGCGCGCGCATACGCTTATTTGTAATGCTGGGCAGAGGAGCTGATTTTGGCAGGTAGAGGGTAGGAGTTGGGAGGATTGTGGGGGCGAGTGGGAGAGGGGAGGGGGGTACATTGTACTACCGTCTGGTGCCCTGATGGTGGCTTTTGCTTAAAGGGTGATGCCTGATCAGACACCTGGACTTTACATATAAAAATGTTAAGCAACTACATGTGTATGTTATCTTTAAATCCCCTCACTCAGTTAGTCTCACTGGCATATTGCACTTACTTCGGCCCCACGCTGGACAACTTTTGGGATTGAATAGAGGGGGCGGGCCTCCAAGTTTGCCCCAACCAGTTTCTCAAGTGGGCCTTCCCATCCCCAGTTAGCCCCCCTCCGCACCGAAGTGGAGGTTTTGTTTCTCCCCTGCCACTCATGTCCCGTCTGCATAAACCTTTCAGGCGACATGGGCTGTAAACACATTTCAATGTACCTGCATGCAAACACCCTTGGATAGCAAAACTCCCTCCAAACAGAGGCAGGGCTTGGTGTCCCCCTTGTCCGGTCTGAGATGTTAAACCAGCCCCAGTTTTGTAGCACATGTTGATATTAGGTGGCCCCTGTGAATGTACATTTTCCTTTATAAATACAGAGCCACAAACCCACACAAGAGGCCATATTGAAACAGCAAGGGATGACGGGAAAGACACCGGTGCATTTACTGAAAGAGCACATTTTTGGAGCCATCATCGATATGGAGGAGACAAGTAAGACCAAAATACACCAGTGTAGATCTTTTACTGGTTGGGTCCAATCCTTTCACCGCTGAGTCATCCCTGAAAACAAGAGACTTTGTTGAAAGAAGACTAATATTTGATGTGTGTTATGGCTGCACACAATGCTTGACGATTGTGTATTTTTTATGCGATTCTTATGTGCTTATTGTATTAAGATTAGAATGTTTTCGTTAAAGGAGCGCTAAGATCTTGGATGTTTTTACAGTTTCTTTTAATGTTTCATGATGCTTATTTTTGTATTAATTGTTGGACCGCTTCCTGTTTTATTATTCTTATCATGGCTGTTTCCGTGTTTTCGTTTACTGTTTGTTTATGTGGAATCTTTATTTGTTTATGTAGTGTTATTTGTTTAGATGGACTCTTTTATGGTTTGTTTATATGGAAGGGAATGTTTATGGTTGTTTATGAAACATTGTTGTCTGAATAAGCTTTACACAACAATCTTTCACTGCTGCAAAAACTAAACTCACATTAGAGGGAAGGGAGGTATGTCTGGTCTAAACTAGATTCACGGCAACAAAGTGAGCATTCCCCTGATATGGGCTAACAATCCATGGCTAATATAACCCCAGACCATGACCCCCTAAATCTCCTCTCAGTGGTGCTTTCATCCGGGTTGCATGTAGGAAGGCACCCTGGCAAGGACGGCCAAGAATTGTGGTGGCCACTGGCCTGTGCATGCTTGATGCCGATGGCATGGAGGCATCCCACACTCAGAAATGGTAAGTGCTGAGCGCCCCTAAGGCAGGCCTACTTGCGTGTCTCACACCAGTCACAACAGAGAGATCTGCAAATGGTGACAGCTAAACGACTCCAGGCCCCAACAGGGAGTCGGCTACGATATAAGCTGCAAGAAAGGACAAACTGCACCAAAGCAGTGGCAGGCTAACATCACTGGCCGGGCAAGGGTACAGTGCAGGTCCAACTTCACAAGGTCAATAAAGAGCAGCCAGGAAACAGCAACCCAGGAATTGAAAGCAAAGCTAAATGGGCAAAAGGAGAAGCAGCGGATTATAGAAGAGCAGGAAACAGAATCTGCAAATAAATAGAGCAGAGCTCGAGTCAATGAAAAGCAGAACCAACAACCAAGCAGTGGCAGCAGAATAGGTCCAAGTACAGCCATTGAGTGTCCACTCAGCTAAGGGCTCTTACAGTCAATTCTTTCTGCCATGCCTTAGTTGCGGCCTGAGAGAAGCCTCAATAAGGACAGTTTACAGCAGGGGCGTTGCTAGGGGGAGTGGGGGGGGGGGCTAAGGGGGCTATAGCCACTGATCTTTTGGTTGTAGCCCCGGATAGAATCTCAGGAGCTACAGCCAAAAGACTAGCTAGCCCCCAGTCCCATCAATACCAACATCAGAGTAGCCCCTGGTCCTTTCCAGACCTAGCAACTCCCCTGGTTTACAGGTTCACTCCACCAACATGAGAACTACTTTTTTGGTTAATTGTTCTTCTACTGTTATGCTTATGTGTCTGCTTCTTTGGGAGGACTTCTTTAGTGGGGTCACCTTGACCCCCTATACAAAGTCAGCTTTCCTAAAAGCTAGCCTCCCTTCCTCTGCACCTTTACCCGAGGAAGGGTCAAACCGAGGAAGGGTCAAGGTGGCATTGCCTTAGCACCAGAGTATGGTGTGCACCGAGAAGCCATCTTCGAAGATAGATTGAACAAAGGTTGGGCAGAGGATGGAGACATGGGTGCACCAAGGATGTGCATAAGCCTTTAAAGGCCAGAAAGAAGAAATGTTGTAAATAATGCGGCGACTGTACACAGTAGGAAATACAATGTTCAGACTTAGTAGGCGAAGGCTGTGTTTGAAGAAGTAGGACGAAGAGACATGCAAGGACTTGTTTCAGGTGGGTTAGTATCCAGGGAAACTCATTATATAGCCAGGTACCAATTCAGGCACTTGAGACCATTTGATGTGGTCCCTCCTGGCCTCCCCTCTCCTCTGGCTCTGTTGCCATGGGGATGATAAGGGCACTGCCTTCAGAGTTTAGCCCTTGCATGACCTTACTGTCAACTTCAGGATAAGGTCAGGCCATGACCGGTTCTGCAGAGTCAAGGGGTGATAGGTGGGAGAAGCTTCAAGTCCTATAAAGAGGCCATGATAGGGTGCACTTAATATTAATAATAACTAGTTTTTATATAGCACTACAGCCTGCAGCTATCGGAGCACTGCAATAACATGTATTATTATCCCACCGCGTGCTACTCAATGTATCAACCTCAAATGGATGGAAGGCTGATTTGGCTCTGGCGGGATTCGAACCTGCTTCAGCAGGCTACACACAGATATCACGGACGGTGAGCACTCAACTCACTGTGCTATCTGACCAACTGTTTTGAAAGAAACACTGATAAAGCCATATCATTTGGCTTTAAAACTGAACATGTTTTGTTTGTTCACATCACGGTTTGTGATTTAAAAATGCAGCCTTACATGGACAGGTGTTACAATCACAGCCTCGCAATACCCGAGTAATTCCATGCAATGTCAAGTATTGTCTCCTATGTATGGCACAGTCAGCAAACTATATTCTCAGCCCCACATCTCCGGTTAGTTCCACTGTATGCCAGGTGCAGCCTCAACTGTCCACTAACGCCAGTTAATGCCTTATGCAAGGTGGAGTTACCATGAATAAGGCACAGCCATCACATGTTCAGTTGCTGATGTCACTTCTCAAGCCTGGGCTTAAATGTTCTGTTATGTGCCTAGTTTTGCAAAGCGCTATGTGCCCACACGTCACCTCTTGGCCCCGTTGCCTGTGACACCCATGTGTCCAGTTAGTGAGAGATACAACGTGATGTCATGATGTCCCAATTAATGAAAGATTAGAAACTGGGTAGTTACTCTCAAATGCCCCTGGAACATTACCCAATAGCATGCCTCCCGTACACGGTACAGGCACATTTTCCATTCTGTGCCTGATATTAAAATCGTTTTCTAAAAATGCCTTTGTGAAATTCTCCAAGTCCTGTGTTTTCTTTTAATCCCTTCACATATTTTGGTCTGTGTTGCTCTCCCAAGGTGCTGTAAAATGCATAATTTGGGGCAGTTTCTGTGTTTCACAATTATTCCGTGCCGGGACACTCCCAAACCACCCTATGACTTGCTTTTTTCCTCCTTTCATGTCTTACTAATGTTGCTTGCCGAAGGTGATTTAAATTGCACCACTTGGAAGTAGTTTCAGCCAATGTTCCCTCGGGAAGAATTGCCAAACCCTTTCTGATTGGCTCTCATGGCGGCTATGGCAGCCATACAAAGACTGACTATTTCAAGGCCCGCCATATTGCAGGGCGCCGGCGAGTTTATTCCCCCAGAATTATTCTCTCAGAATGGCACAGCCTGCAAGTACCTCTGGAGCATAATGGGGGATAGCACCTTGGACGAGGTGGAGATACACCTGCAAATGTCCCTAATTTAATTAAAATGTGTTTACATTTGCAGAAGGAAAGCACAAAGCGTCCCTTCAGTACAGGATGTATACCTTTTCTTTTAGACATTATAATGGAATATGCCAATAAGTATTGTGCAGGGTGAGCCACAGGTGACAAAGAATCTGAAAGCCCTAAGGTTCCAGTAGAGCATTAAGAACACGTGGTGCCAAATTACATGTATGCTGTAGCACCTGGAGCATGACAAGTGCGGAATGGGATTACCACAATACATGATCTGCGACCCAAATAACCGGACAGACTCATGGAATATGGCAAAATACTGCTCGATTCTCAATTCAATAAAGTCGGGAAACCTGGGGAACAAACAGGTTGCAGCTCACACACTCACAGTGCATTTCAGTTACACAAAAGGTGTTATACCTTGACATACGCCAGTAATGACGTCATTTTACGGGGCTAACAGTTAAAATCTGCTGGGTCGAGGGACTGGTTAAGGGAAACGTATATGCCTATAGTTTGTATGAGTGTTAGTGTCATCATTGGCTGTGCCTTATCTGGTAGGCACGCCTGGAACTACGTCCAAATACGTAAAAAAACTGATAATAGCATACCCGCAGCAGCGCATCAGCTTCTGCAACAATGTATGGTCCACCGTTACATAGGCCTTCATGATTGGTTGGCACTCTCTTTCCAACCTTGAACAATTGACTCGTTACCAGCAAGCAAGCAACAAACCCTGGTGCGAGGGAACAATGTCAGATAACTGCCCTCCTTAGCTAATTAGCCTATCATCTCTCATCATTTGGGCCCTAAACCAAGGCTTCTTCTTTATAGTTGACCTTGCTGACTGTTCTCTTTTCCTGAACTTTAAAGGGATCGAAGGTCCATTGCTATCTTCGTGTGGCGCAATATGAATAGGCCTTGTCTCTCATTCCCGGACCACGTGTGATGAGACCATGATTTTGTCCATTCTGCCCTTCCATTTAATATTATTTGATTCAATTATATTGGGTGTTATTACTCTTCTTGGCCTCTAGAGACTTGGTTGCTTCATTCTGCATGGGCTTTCTGCATCATTAATTGTACAACACCTGGCTCTTGCAACTGTTCCCTACTTTACATGTGCTAAGAGAAATATGTCCTGCGTATGTAGCTTATCCTCTTTGACTCCTTTCAAGTCTTGCAGTTGCTTCTTGCTGCAGCATACTTGATTTTGAGCCAAGCAAATGCCCTTTGATCTTGCATGGATCTGTATTCCAGTGCCTGGCAGTTCTGTGGGCTTGGTCTATCTCCTTTCGAGTCTGCTCGCTTACTATAACAAGATGCCGATGTCCATTTTATTAACATGGTTGCTTTACCCGCATTCTATTCCTGCTCTTGCAAGCTTCTACATTGTCTTATCTACCTTGCGTTTCTTCGTATTTACGTCTACTTCATCTCTTGTCACTTATCTTCTTAGTGTATATGGTTTTCTTTATATTTGCAAATGTTTTCTTTGTCACTTCAGTCATATCTTCATTCTTTAGATATTCATATATTGGTTTCAGTGCATCCTCATATCTTCTCTTCTTCACGACATCACTTCACATCGTCAGACTTTACCTATAGTTCTTCTATGTCCAGTGGTGTCTGCCGGACATGTCGGCATGCTCATGTCTAACGCATCAGTTTCAGGATACATTTGGTACAGTTTTTTGAGCGCATAACATCTCTCATATCTCTGATGTGGTATTGAGATGATACCAGGTGCCATGCACAGTTCTTGCTCGCTATTCTTCCAATATGACGGATGTGAGGGGGTGGGTCCTATAAATGATGTAGGCATCTGCTTCTCTACACATGTGGCACAAATAACTTGTGACATGCTATTCTTTTTCATCTTTGAGTACAGATTAAAAACTATCTCTTAGATCACGTGGACCATTTGAGGAAGTGGTGTGTATATCTTACTGGAACCAGAGCCACAACTAACATGGTTTACTGTGTTAGTAACATGTTATACTATGAAGTTCTAATATCCTCTTATGGTGTTCATGTTAAAATCATCATCTGAATGATATCACTGCTGAATTCAAAGGATGCTTTATTGTGATGGGGAATTACTCTACCACCCTCAGACTAATGGGCAGATTGAAAGACTAACCTGATTCACTTAGGATAACATACTTTTAGATGTTAATGAAAGTCTGCTGTGAAAATCTAAAGTACAAGAAACTCTGTTGGTGCACATAACATGTCTGCACTCAACAACTGGAATGTCTTTATTTATGTTTTTATTGGACATTAGACCCAATACTAAACTTGATTGTTAGACTAAACACTCAAATATTCCACACACCTACTTACAAAGGGGTCCTGCACAATTGTCATGAACGAAACACAATGTTGCACATAGATGAAAGTTAGGGGACCTAGACATCTCCTCTACATTGTTTGGATTTGGGTTAAAGTTAAGAACTTGATTTGTGTTAGTAATTTAAAATCATCAAAACAAACTACCTGTGAAGTCACGACTGAACAGCAGGATATGGGACATGTCTAGATCAACAAAGTGTTAGTATCCAAAACGCAATTTGGAATGTGGATGGCAAAGAGACCATATATGTTAATGACGATGATATGATAAGAAAACTTCAGAGCACCGAAAGAGGTCTAAGGCCAATTCCTACATTCCATTACAGAGGGTTCAGTGACAGACCTTCTCTAAAGTACTAGTGATGCAGGCACTTCGGGGAGCAGCACTGTACACCTCTGCCAAGATTTGAAAATGTCACAACCTCCGATAACTTTTATTTGGCTTATAGAACAACACCAAAGCTGAAAGTGTCCATTACCAAGTGACCCACATTGGTCCCTTGTCCAGATGCCATCCGTTTGCAAAAAGGCCTGTTTAGAGAGACTTATATTATATAATATTAGCTTCTTGGTGCAGTTTAGTGTTTATTAAATCAACTCTCCAGGTGTAGGCGATTCCATCTAAGAATGGGTATGTGTTGTTTTAAAATCTAATTTTCACCATTGTTTTGCTGGTACAATAAGAAATATTGTTAATTGCAAAACACAGATTTAATGGGCAGACAATAGGAGATTTGCTACGTAAAGGGCACCGTTGGTGAGTGAGGCGTGATGGGCGTGTTACTCAAATGATAAGAAGAGATTTGGTGATAGATATGCTGGGAGGATAGCTCTGGGGCAATGTGCTTTTCTTGAAAGCAAGACAACATTGAGCAGCATGTGTTTAGTACCTGGTCCGGCACTTCTTGGCTGGACGCCGGCATGAATTGTGATATAAGAATCACATTTTTTTTAATGCTTCGCTGAAGGAGGGAAATAGATGGATGGCAAGGACTGGGCATAGTCTGTGGCCACTAGAGCTGCGGTTTAATTTATTTTGGGCTTTTCAACAAAAATCTTAACCCATGGGCTAGAGCCATCTGCTCTGGGCTGGAAACATGCGTGCAAAGGAAGGCAGGAAAACATTCAGGCCTCATACTCTGCCATACTACAAGTTTGGCCCTGGAGTGGGGGATTTACCTCCAGCATCATGCTAGTGGTAGATCCTCCTACTTTCCACCGAGCAATAGGCACAATTAGTGGAATTACCACTGTGGTAATTCCAACTGCAGCAATTCCAACGAAATCCCCAATGGAGTCCTATGGACCTCAAATTAATGGGGACTAACACCGCCACCACCACTTGTAATCCGCTGGTAAAACCGGCAGACCAGGTTTTGGTAACAGTAATTCCGTTGGGTGGTGTTTCGATAGATTTACCACCCGAATACCACCCAACTCCCCAACTCGTAATGAGGTCCTTCAAAGACTTTAAAGACAGCCTACTACCCACTGCTCTTCTGCCAACAACGGAGCATCTAGGAAAGCACGGTAGCCAATGATTTGTGATTTAGGATTCACATGTGGCAAGTGATTAAGGGCTACATTAGTGCTTGGCAGTATGTCCTTCAGAAACTCAAAGCCGAAGTCAAATACTGTTACCCCGCGTGGGATGCTCCCACATGATCCAGAGATATGCAGATGCTTCTGTTATTCCCCATTTTGGAGATCATGCTGTAACGTGTGGATATGCCATATTACCGCTTGCAGATGAGGGCATGTGCTAATACCGCAAGCATTAATGCTTTTGTGTGGAGGATAAGTAAACAGACTCCATGACTTTCAATTGTGAAACTTGTAATTTGGCAGAGTAGAAAAGCTTGCAGTATTTGGAAACACTGCACGGTTTATCATTACTGCCAAACTCTTAATGAGTGCCTACATCTTTAACTAAAGTACCTTCCAATAGACCGCATGTGTACCGTCAGAATCCATGCATTCGTGAGGAGCACACTTCATCCTTGACATTCTTTGGAAGTTTAGGGGTGTTGCCAGGTCTGGAAAAAATCCAGGGCTATTCTAATGTCGGGACTGTCAGGACTCATGGCTAGCTAGCATTTTGGTTGCATCCCCTGAGGTTCTATCTGGGGTTACCAAAAAAAGACTTGGGGCTATAGCCCCCTAGACCCCAAGCACTCCCCTAGCGTCGACCCACTCTGATTCTCCTGCTTCATCAGAAATCGCTTCCCTGAGCTTTAGCAACACAAATTCTCCAGGATCCTTTCGACCCACCTCAGAAACAAATTCTCCAA
This sequence comes from Ambystoma mexicanum, assembly GCF_040938575.1. NCBI lineage: Eukaryota > Metazoa > Chordata > Amphibia > Caudata > Ambystomatidae > Ambystoma > Ambystoma mexicanum. The sequence goes on from NC_090932.1 coordinate 1,631,129,796, forward strand.
CGTCCGAAGAAGCCTGGCCTTCTCTGCCGCGTGTCCAAATGCACACCTTGAAACATAACACCACGCTACTCAAATAACTACCCAGCTTCAATTGAGAAGACATACTGTAACACTGATGTGATCTTTAAGAGGTAGGGAACAAGCAGATAATTCCCTTTCTTACTTAATTTTAATGACATCACCACACAAATTTGTCATCCAGGACAAAATATCATCTGGATTAGGTTTGCCTTTGGAACGCTTTTCAATCTGGTTGTTGACCTTTTTTTTCGTGGGAGGGAAACTGTACTCCTACCCGCCTGAGAGGATGTTCTGCCTTCAACTAATAGGGAGCTAGGGGATATCTGTCGCTGATGATTCTCTCGACACATCTGCGGCATTGCATACCGTTAACCATGAGCCGCTGTCGATATGATTATCCCACTCAGCTGGTGTTAATGGAAACGGTGTGTACAACTGGGCCACATCCAATCGTCAATTCTCACAGTCGTATGTGGTGTTGCATTGGTTCTGCGTGGTCCGCCAGCCGTTTAATAATTATTTGCTTCCACTCTTCACAGTACTAGACTCTTTGTGTCTGCAATATTTTTTTTTCCTATGCTGATGACACCCATGTTCTAGAAAGGACCTCTGGCCCTGCCGAGAACTTTTCTAAGCTCACAAATCGCCTTGAACATAGTATGGATGGTGGAAAGCGCCTCGAAGCTTAGTTCTGCTAAAGCAGGTCTCATGTTGCTGGGACTGAGACATCTTTTACACAGTGCTGCAGCTTCTCCCCCACCCCCAATTCTGCTCCTCCACCAGGTCGCCTTTGCCAAGAAAATTCTAAACTTGGGATTCTTATGGGAATTGGAAAGGACCCTCCCATTCATCCCAAGATGTTTGCATCAACTTGTTGTCTGAGGCCTTTTAAATTCCAGGCTGGACTTCGCAAACGCCATATACTTCATGGAGTCCCTACGCCTTATTAACTCACTACAGTCAGTTAAGAAAATCCTGTGCTTCTTTTACTTTACGGGCTGGGAATATTTCCATCTGTATCCTCTTTTGAACCATAACTACATTGGCTTCCAGTTGAGAAACGCATTGTATTCAAATTCTGCCCCTGAATATTTCTCTATAAAACTCATCTTTCATGCTATGACCCATACAATCAGGTCATAGCATGAAAGATCACAGCATCTTCTGGGGGTCCCGGCTTTCACATGTAAATGCTCCACGAGAGGAATAAAGGGGTTTTCTGCGGGTTGTCCCCAGACCTTGAAACTGACTTCTTATTCCCATTTGGGTTGCAGGTTCTTTATTTCATTTTAAGGAGCAACTGAAGACCTTTCTATTGGCTTCAACCCTGAACCAGAATCTTTTTTCTGCGCCCAGCGGCAATTTAATTTGATTGCCAAGTTCATTCAGAGCTCTAGAAATAACCCTAATCAATCAATCAGTACATACATGAATCAGTCAATCAGTCAATAAGTCAATCAATCAATATTCCTGCCCTATCCCATGCGTGAGGCCCATCAAGGCTAGAATGTCTTGCGCTCCTTCACCTCCAAGGCCATTCACGAAAGCTTGATTTGCTGCCTCCCAGGACTTAAAGTACATTAAGTCTCCATGTGGACAGATATGTCCTATGTAACTGAAGTAACACTTCCATAACTGCAACCATCAAGTTGTTTTCCAACCCAAAAGTGCACTGTGCTGCTGCCTTCGCTGCAGGATTCAATCAAGTGCAGGCGGGAAGGGACCCTTGATGAAAGACCTCTTGATTACAGGCGTCTTCAGCATTTTCTCCTCTTCCTGTTGAGAGATGGCCCTTCAGGTAACCGCTAATGTCTTCATCGAATGATTGTCCCCTGTGATGCTTGGAGTCATTCAGAAAAGTGCCTACACCTTTTCCCTGATCTTCCCTGAGATTCTCTGGCATACGGAGTCTGCCTTCCCAATGTGTCCCCTATATGTCTTCTCGGTTTCCATAGTGGCTACTGATACATGTGTTGTGTCATACCTGCTCTTTCCTCTTTCTCCATGCCTTCATCAAGTGGACATGCTCTTTTGGCAATCGGGTTGTTATACTTGATAATTCAGGATACCAATGCGTTTCAGTATCTTGTACGGTCAATGCCTACTGGGCAAATCATGTTTTCCTATGTTTAGGCAACCTCATTATAACTTTTTACATGACCGGGAAAGTACACAGCTGAGCTTTCAAGCCATTTTTCATTTCTCTTCTGCTATCGTCAAGTTCTCTTAGACCAGGTCTTCATGAAAGGCAATGAAACCATCCAGCGAGGATAGCTGAGCGGCAAGGAGTTTACCTTGGAAGCAAGACCACACGAAGCAACACAGGTTCGATCCCCGGGTCTGCGGGTAGAAACCTCTGGGTATTTAAGTGCATTATAAATATGCAAGTAAGACAAAAAAAAAAACTGTTATGCAACTAAAAAAAAACAATTGTTGTGACAGCGCCTTGATGAAAAATGCAAATAAATAATAATTTATAAAAGAAGCCTAATTGTGACAGTGACAGTCTTTTAATGCCTTCTCAACAGGTATTAAGGCCCCCTGTCTGGGCAAGTTCCCAATGCTCGGATTCCCAAGATATCCTTCATTTCCCCGATAACACGTGGCATAAAAGGTGTGCCCTGGTCCATTAGAATTCCACCCCCACCCAATACAAGTGCCATATCAGAAATCTGCAAGCGGTTTTGCATGGTATCAGAAGGCCTCTCATGGCATAGGACACGCTTGAGTACGCTCTTTGTTGCCCCAAGCGAGCCAATGCCATCCTTTCCTTCTCTACACAAAGGAGCATCTATAACACGCAAGGGTTGCAGGTGGGCTACTGGCACTTCTTCATTATTGGACTTTTGGCACTCTTTGCAGGCTTGACAGTATGTACCCAGAGTTTGGGTTATGCCCATGCATGCCGCTGTGAGGTCTGCTTAAGCTCGGTCCGTTGCGGTACAGTGGATGGGTGTGAGATTCAACAAATGCCAGCAGGGCATCCATCTCCCTTTGCATCAGGTTTGACTGTATAAAGTAGTGCTCTTTTCTCATTGGGGGACGCACTTAATGTCCTCATTAATGGCGGTGCTCGGCTCAAAAGAATGTTTCAGGGGGTGGGTTCACGGTGGGCATGATAGGGATATAAGCTCTCTATGTGGTAACCATGGGTTCCATGAAGTTTCTAGGGTCCAGTTTGGTTGGAATCTGGACCTAAACCAGTGAAACCTAAATCCTACATCAATGAAGCCCTCTAAGACAAGGCCTGATCTAGGTGCGATTCTTCCATAACACCCCTCCAGATGGTTAATCTGGAAGTCTGTCTCATTTTGCCACTGAGATTGGGGTCGTATGATGTACTCACATAATCCTGCTGCTGTTCTTGTTGTTTGTGATGGAAGGTAGGCCTGTAGTGTTGATTTGGCTACTTTTAGCACAAGGTCTTTCCGCTGCGGTGCCATTGTGGTTTAGAGCTGCTATACATTTTTTTTTGTGAGTTGGACATCTGATTCAGGTTCTGTAGCATCCCACTTCTTACACCATTTGTGACAGATTGGTTGATAAAGAACCACATGGAATATGCTGAATTTTTATGTTTTAGCCTAGCAGGGGGAGTATCAGGAATGGATGCTACTGACATCGTGCACGTCACATCGCTCTGTTGGATCTTCCATCAAAAGCTTTTGTGTAAAAGTCTCTGGAGAAGTGACATCATTGCAATGTCTACGGTTAGCGTCTTGTTTAAGAAATAAGAAACTTCAGTTCTCAGTGTTCATCATTTTGTGAAGTGTCTCTGGCTCATTGGTTTAAGGAGTATGGGACTCCTGATGACAACATGCAATACTGAGTGTCTCACTTCTTTCTGGCATACATAGACTAGACTCAGCCAAATGCTGGCACCACTTCAATATGGGATGGGACTTGGTATCACACAATACAGCGTTCATACACAAATAGTATTTTCTCATGTTAGTATGGGGCTTAGGGCTCGGTTTCACACTTGCAGCATTGCCACAGATTGAATGTCCCTCATTTGTTTTTTCACATTATGACTCCGTTTTCCAGAATGCAGTACTTTACTCAATGTAGTTTTCTCAGGTTTGTTCTGAGACTTAGGACTAGAATTCCCAGCATGCAGCGTTATGGCTCAATAAATGTCTTTCGTTAATTTTGGGTCTCGGCGACCCTTCACTACGTACCAGTCCTTTTTGAGCTAGAAATCATTTCTAAAATGCTCAAAAGCTTGTACCAATTAACCAAAACATTCTGGTTAAAGGTACTCATGTTGAGGTACTAGACTAGAAAATGGTCTTCCTTGTTATAAATATGGGGTCCTAAGTGAAGAGGTTATTTAAAAATAAAACGACCTCTCAAATAATAGATGGAATGTGTTTTTTTCATCGGCCGAAACAATTCAGTCTTTTTGTTAGACGACCTACAAAAAGCGAACCAATCACACAGAACCAATTATGGCTGTTAGCCATTCTGTAGTTTCAAATGGTTCAGTGGCACTTTAGCACACACTTTTCCTGCCACATTTGGACTCAGTGGCAATTGAATGATCATTTGATACTGATAAGCAAATATTTATTTTTCACCCTAAACAACATCCTATACTTGTACTTCCTTCATTTTAACAACCTGCCGGCCATTGTTGGGATTCAAGACCATGTCAAATGTCCCTGTTTTGAGGGTGCCCAAAACACAGATTTTTGATGGTATGTCACTTACCACTTTCCCCAGTAGTCTGTTTCTGAGTCAAAGAGCTTCATTACAGGTGAGGCGGAATGGGTTAACGGGCTCCGCTAATGATGGCGGGCCCGTTAACACCATTCCACCTCATTACGAGGTCCCCTCGCCGGTAAAACCAGGCGTCGTTACCGGGTCCTGCAAGGGGAAGAGGGAGCTAACAACAGGCCGGTCGTAATCGGCCCGTTGTTAGCTTCCTCTCCCATTCCCATTGAGCCCTATGGGGGCTCAGATGGGAATGGGGAAGGTCCGGGCCCGTGTTCCCAGAGGGAGGAATTACCGGGCCCTCCGAACTCGGAATGGCCCGGTAATTCCCCATTCTGGGAACCCGGTAAAGGAGCCCAGTTTGTCGGCAGCCATGGAGCTAATAGCTCAGAGTGTCTGAGACCCAGAGTGTCTTTTGTGTTTGATTGCATGCCCAGCGAGCCATCAGTCAGAATCCTGGTCATTTCAGTTCAGGGACAGAAAACAAAAGAGCAATGACACTAGAAAGATGGAAACTTTTTGAGTGTCTTGCGATCAAGCAGAAGGGTTGACATCTCAAGGGTCAAGCGCAAAACATGTTTAAATAAACAGTAACTTTCCCTGTTGGGACAGCCTGTGACCTGGTAGGGGAGATGAAAGGAGGGCCTTCTAAAGCCCTGATGATTCCCTGAGTAACCAAGGAACCAACCCTCAAGGCTTGGCTGAAGCCTAGTGGTCTGTCGCATGGTAATACTACGGGCCAGTCCACCAGCGCCTCATACAACAATGTCCCCAGTTCCTATGCAAATGTCAATGGTGGATAGCTCATGAGTTAAGTGCTCACCTCTCACAGGGGAAACCTGCACTCCACAAGTCTGAATCCTGTGACAGGGCTGACTCAGCCTTCAAAACTTACGAGGTTGATATTTCGGGTACTGTTAAATCGGGTAAGAATAGGACCTGGTATTACAGCCCTTAGAATACGGCATCATCGGCATCGAGCGTTATATAAGAAAACACATTAATATTGTTAAGGGGGATAATCCTTTGGGGACACACGGGCACCCTGTGCATCAAGGGAGCAGCAGTCATTGGGTAAGTGCTAGTTTGACCTGCGTTCGCGCGGCTGCTGTGCGGCCACTGTGCGGCTGCTGCGCGGCTGCTGTGTGTACTGACCCCTTAATGTCTTCATGTGAAGAATATTCTCAAATATTACTGGCACACAAAATACATCCATTCAGGTTTCATGGACATATCAGCAAACTCATGGTTTTATCATTTTGTCTGCATGCCACATCCGTCTTAAATAGATTTCTGTGGACAGGAGCACATTCCTGTGCATCCAGAGACTGTTGCGTCGCTTCCCCTGTTTCCAGCTCCCATCACCTCTGTCCCCACTGGTCATGCATATTACTTCTAACGGTGCCGGTGCTTCTGTGAAAACCATGTCTGTAAGGGCCGCTGCTCCCGGCAGGTCAGACCTGCTGGGAGCACAGCCGCCGCAGGCATTCTCGTAGTCTGGCGGTCCGGAAAGGGAGCCGGGACGTTGCTACCAGCACCCTTATTTCCAGATGCCAGACTTGTAATGAGGCTTCTGGGAGTTGGAGGTAAAACATATTGGTACCAAAGGTTGTCCCCCACCGGGGTAGAATCCATATGTCTTAAAAGGTACTTCAGGGTACAGCATATCACACATTTTGTTAAGGGCACGTCTACTCTTTCGAAATGTCACTGTCGGGAAACAGAAATCTACCAATTATTTTCCTATTTCCTGTTTTCCATTAGTTGTACTATAGCAAAAAACACCCGTTCTGAGGGCTGACCTTGGTGGTAACGGTCCAGGGCCTGCGTTAATAGATCTGTTTGAAGCTCTCTTCCATTTCCGTGCTGGCCGGTGGCCAGCAGTAAGGCGAGTTGTGGCACGGTAGCACCGTAACAGTGACTGTAAGTGGGGGCTAGGGAGGGTCGGGGTGGCTGACGGACCAGAAGGAGGGAGGCAGTAGGAAGTGGGAGGGAAAAAGGACAGCGGCTGTGACAAGCACGCAGGTTGCTCCGATCCCGGGCTTGCATCGTGAACTCAAGCACGGGCTTGGAGCACCCTGATTGGCTGACGCTCCTGCAGATTGTGCTAAACTTTGTTATCTGACGTCCAGATGTCGGTCAGATAGCACAGCAAGTAGAGTCCTCGCTTTGACATCTGCCGCTTTGACATCTGCCGACACAGGTTAAAATCCCGGCAGGGCCAAACTCAGCCTTTCATCCTTCTGAGGTCGATAAACGAGCACCACACACCGTGGGTAATAATAAGCAGCGCTCAGATGCCTGAGGGTTCGTAGCGCTTTATAAATGCAAATTCTCATGATTATTTCCTTGACTGTTTTGATTGCTACGTGAATAAACAAAATGTCAGGGTCTTGAACAATTGCAGGTATCACGCTAGGCAAGTGCCGCATGCGCAGCTGCACATGGTCTCGCGCTCCTGGCTCCCCACCACCCCTGTCTCTCCCCGGAGGAAAGAGCCTCAGGGAATTCCCAACGATACGTCTCGTCTCCAGGGACCGTCGCGGCGCCTTGTAGCTGCAGCTCTGTGCTGTCTGTAGTCGGGCTCGCATCGCCTGTGGCAAGGGGATGCTGCAGCGACACGGATGGCAACATTCTAACAGTTTTGCACACGCCCATTTGTCTTGTCCACAGAGTGTTCTGGAAAGTGGTGCTGGCAGCACAGGACTGCCAGTAGAGAAATGACTGCTTTGTTCGTAGTAGCCCCCTGGAGTGCTGCTTTCTTTTGCATATGTTTAGGCATTTGGCAATGACGGGTGGGACTTTTCGATCTGGAAGACCCCTCAGATTGTTACCTAGACAATTGGGTTCCATTCAGTGCCAAACGCCCAATCATATGCAAAGGGTGATGAAGCTCCCTTTGAAGTGACGATGCCTATGACTGACATGCAAAATTAGTTGACACATGTTCTTAACGGTTCCATGTTCTTTCTTCGCCTGAAATTTCATCCCCTGTCATTTCAACGTGAACATTCTAATGAAAACGTTAATTGTTTTATTTTTCGTTCATTTTTTGGGGGGGTTTCCCCCCCGCCACCCTCCCTTCTCCCACCCATTTTTTAGCTATTCCCTACCACACCAACCCCGTATCTACCCTTTCCCACCCACCCCTAAAAAATTCGATGAGCGTTTTCGTTAGAATGTTCACCTTGAAATGGCAGGGGATGAAAGGACGTCGAACTATTCTTAACACCACACACAGCAGCACTCTGGAAGCCTGTGACAGAGGTACCATTCATGCAGTGGCTTTACTACATGTTTCCTGTAAGTCTTAAAGTGATTTAAAGTAGTGTTGGTTCAGGCTTGTATTATGTTGCATTCTGGGACTTCTAGTTTTCCGTGAAGCAGGTGGATTCTGAAGCTAAAACAATATTCTTTTATTCTTTTGGCTGGACATGTTTCTCTAAGAATTTACAGGATCAAGATTAGACTATTGCAATGCACTGTTTCTGGGGACCTCCACCAAAAACAAGGACAAACTACAAATAATACAAAATAAATCTCTGCGTGCAGCCACAGGAATTCCCAAAAAGGAACACATCACAGCCACTAGGATGCAGGCACATTGGCTCCCAGGTAGAGAAAGAGTCCTCTTCAAAGCGCTTGCCCTCACTCATAAGTGTATCCCGCATACTGCTCCACCCTACCTTTCCGAAGGAATTCACCCTTCAGTCTCCACAAGACCGACCAGAACACCTTACGCAAACATGCTCATAGTCCCCAGAGTTCAGAGGGCCCGAGTCGGAGGTGTTAGCTTTCCATACCTATCGGCTCTGGAATGGAACGCCCTACCACTACCCCTGCGAGGCCCTACCACTACCCCTGCGAGGCCCTACCACTACCCCTGCGAGGCCCTACCACTACCCCTGCGAGGCCCTACCACTACCCCTGCAAGGCCCTACCACTACCCCTGCGAGGAGAAGTCTCCCAACTAGCATTCCGCAAAGCTATGAAAACTCTGCTCTTCACTTAAGTCCTGCCCGAGAAAACGTACTAACCGAAAACTGACCAATACCCTACACCTGTGTAGGATGTCAGAATGTATGTATCTTGTTTTCTGTACTAGTATGATCGGACAATGCATTGTATTCCACTGCAATTCTGTAACTAAGCCTGCCACAAGTAACAGCGCCGCGATGGCCGTGGGCTGTATGTGCGCGATATACATGTAAAAATAAATACATATTGTAAGGTTGCCTCCATTTTAGATGTGTATTTTGCAAGTAAACTATGAGATTTCCCAAGTTTCCTGTAGCCACCTCTTTGGATTATGGGACTTGCAGTTTTTTCTTGCCCATTTGACATTTAGGTAAAAAACTAGAAGTCAGAGAATTCCGAGTATAAACAGGTCTAGGTGACGTTCTCCTGCATGGCCATGGGAAACTTGAAAGTGCTGTTCTATAAGACAGTATTATTGTAGATCTTGAAATGCAGAGTGTAAATATTTGAAATACATGGATTTTAGAAGGCATGTCTTCAAGTGCCTGAACTGTAAGGTGTGTTAAAATCCCAGCTTCACTGTTTAACGACAGTGTGTGATCCTGGGCACATAATGTAATCCATTGTAGTCTAGAGGACTGGCATCAGCAGAGCCATCATTAACTTTGGTCGCATTCTGCTACGAGTCACCAAACTGTCATGGGCCATCCACCATCCCGAGTACTGCCCAATAGAGAATGAGTGAAACGTTTTAGGGTGCCGCCTGGTGCTACGTTATTGAATCTTGTATAGCACATAGTCTACGTATTGGGGTAAAGGAGCAGGAAGACGACAAGAAACTACCTTTATACTTATTGTGCCATAAATCAATATGCATGCAGAAATGATAGCCATTGGGTTAATGCGCCTACTGCTGAGATCTATGTTTAAACTGTTGGCCACGGGTTCCAATCCTCTCAGGTTTCATCCTGTCAAGGTCAGGTTTGAATGATGTCACTTCCTGTGATGTCATCATATGCAAATTAAAGAGCCCGCAATTAATTTCCTGCACTTCGCCCCACAATTGCTAGTGCAGGCCATGATCGCGTTGCCTCTGGTGCAACACACAGGCACCTCGCTCACTTCTTGTCCCCGCCGGTAGGGGGAGATATCTAACAGAGGGAGTCCTAAATATTCAGCGATGATCCATGCGTCAAAAAGTCACGTATGAGTCTTATGAGACTGAAAACTACTGGAGACTGAAAAGTTCAGACCTCCGACCATCCCAGGGATCACTAATGCTAACCAGAAGGGTCCCTATACCGCGCAGAAGGCGCTCAGAAGCCACACCTTTCTAATGGAGGAGGCAGGGGGGTGTTTGGCAGGAAACTAAAGCTATTCTTGGAAGCCTATTGATTTTCTGTCCCTCTGCGTTACCTAGAAAAGCGTGTGGTGAGATGCAAAGTCTGCAGCATAAATGGGAACGTAAGACACCAGGCACTGCACATAAGTAAAACCCCATCCCCCGGGGCCCGTCCTGTTCCAAGACCCGGAATGGGAAATGGCGTTGGGCGCGTATGTGCTCAGGGTCTGAAGTAGGCCGCGAGCTGTCAGAGCGCGGGAAAGGTGAAGACGGAGCTTTTAACCAAGAGCAAGTCTTGAGTCAAAGCTCTGGCTTCACCTTTCCCGCGCTGCGACGGCTCGCGGTCTACTTCTAAGCCCGGCTAGATTGTTTGTTAACAATCCTCGTGTAGCAGCAGGGATACATTTTAAAGGGGAAAGACACGACCCCAGTGTACGGGTACTTAGGGGCACGCGCCCACTCCTGTCTTACGTGTTATGTTCAAGGATATTTATACCATGCACTGTCACCACCGGAGTGGTCCCCTGGTGCTCTGGCGGATCTGAAAAGCAAGAGGGTATGGTAGGTTAGTAGGACTGAGCGGGAGAACAGAGCAAGAGAGCTGTGAAGTGCTGTTGGCAGCTTCAGTTCTGTTTACACTGTTGGCTGAACTTAGGTGTTTTTTTCGGTTGGTAGTCTTCATGTGCTGTTGTGCGAGGCTATGTGTAGTGAAGTTTGTGCGGTTTGTGTGCTTTAGAGGCATGGTTGTGTTTAGTTCAGAGTTTGAGAGGTGGAGGAAGAGAGGTGAGGTTTTTTCCATTAGTCGGGTTGGTTAGTGGCATCACTACCTAGATGGGGCCCATGCTGATAGCCACAAAGCCATCTAGATGTGACGCAAGGCTAATCTTCACAATTCTGTCTAGATGAGATTCAAGGTTACTATGAACAATTCTGTCTAGATATGACTCAAGATTAATCTTCACAGTTCTGTCAAGATTTGACTCAAGGCTCCTCCTCACAAGTCTGTCTAGATATGCCTCAAGGCTAATCTTCACAGTTCTGTCTAGATGTGATTCGAGGCCTCAAGACTACTATTCATATTTCTGTCTAGATGTGACTCAAAGCTGCTCTTCACAATTCTGTCTAGATATGACTCAAGGCTAATCTTCACCGTTCTGTCTAGATGTGACTCACGGCTACGCCTTACAATTCTGTCTAGATGTGACGCAAGGCTACTATTCATAATTCTGTCTAGATGTGACACAAGGCTAATCTTCATAGTTCTGTCTAGATGTGACTCAAGGCTACTCCTCACAATTCTGTCTAGCTATGACTCAATGCTAATCTTCACAGTTCTGTCTAGATGTGACTCAAGGCTACTCCTCACAATTCTGTCTAGATGTGATTCAAGACTACTATTCATAGTTCTGTCTAGATGTGACTCAAGGCTACTCTTCACAATTCTGTCTAGATATGACTCAAGGCTAATCTTCACAGTTCTGTCTAGATGTGATTCAAGGCTACTCTTCACAATTCTGTCTAGATGTGACGCAAGGCTAATCTTCATAGTTCTGTCTAGATGTGATTCAACGCTACTTTAAAAGTAAATTAAAAAACTCAAAATGACACGCACATAAAAGAACCAATGTATGGTGACAGTGAAGAATTTCATAACTTCCAAGCACATGGCTGTGGCATGCAACAGCCATGGTTTATCTGACGGTGCTACCATTTTGAATCCAAAGATTCTGCAGTGGAAGCTGCAGGCATTCTATTTATCTATCTATCTTCACAATTCTATCTAGATGTGACTGAAGGCTACTCTTCACAATTCTGTCTAGATGTGACACAAGGCCAATCTTCATAGTTCTGTCTAGATGTGACACAGGTCTAATCTTCATAGTTCTGTCTAGATGTGACTCAAGGCTACTCTTCACAATTCTGTCTAGACATAATCTTCACAGTTCTGTCTAGATGTGACTTAAGGCTACTCCTCACAACTCTTTCTAGATATGACTCAAGGCTACTCTTCACAATTCTGTCTAGATGTAACAAAGGCTACTCTTCCTAATCCTGTCTAAATGTGACACAAGGCCAATCTTCATAGTTCTGTCTAGATGTGACACAGGTCTAATCTTCATAGTTCTGTCTAGATGTGACTCAAGGCTACTCCTCACAACTCTTTCTAGATATGACTCAAGGCTAGTCTTCACAGTTCTGTCTAGATGTGACTCAAAGCTACTCTTCACAATGTTGTCTAGATATGACTCAAGGCTAATCTTCACAGTTCTGTCTAGATGTGACTCAAGGCTACTCCTCACAATTCTGTCTAGATATGACTCAAGGCTAATCGTCACAGTTCTTTCTAGATGTGATTCAATGCTACTCTTCACAATTCTGTCTAGATGTGACGCAAGGCTAATCTTCATAGTTCTGTCTAGATGTGACTCAAGGCTACTCTTCACAATTCTGTCTAGACATAATCTTCACAGTTCTGTCTAGATGTGACTTAAGGCTACTCCTCACAACTCTTTCTAGATATGACTCAAGGCTACTCTTCACAATTCTGTCTAGATGTAACAAAGGCTACTCTTCCTAATCCTGTCTAAATGTGACACAAGGCCAATCTTCATAGTTCTGTCTAGATGTGACACAGGTCTAATCTTCATAGTTCTGTCTAGATGTGACTCAAGGCTACTCCTCACAACTCTTTCTAGATATGACGCAAGGCTAATCTTCATAGTTCTGTCTAGATGTGACTCAAAGCTACTCTTCACAATGTTGTCTAGATATGACTCAAGGCTAATCTTCACAGTTCTGTCTAGATGTGACTCAAGGCTACTCCTCACAATTCTGTCTAGATATGACTCAAGGCTAATCGTCACAGTTCTTTCTAGATGTGATTCAATGCTACTCTTCACAATTCTGTCTAGATGTGACGCAAGGCTAATCTTCATAGTTCTGTATAGATGTGACAAAGGCTACTCTTCCAAATTCTGTCTAGATGTGATACAAGGCTAATCTTCATACTTCTGTCTAGATGTGACTCAAGGCTACTCCTCACAATTCTGTCTAGATATGACTCAAGGCTAATCTTCATAGTTCTGTCTAGATGTGACTCAAGGCTACTCTTCACAATTCTGTCTAGACATAATCTTCACAGTTCTGTCTAGATGTGACTCAAGGCTACTCCTCACAACTCTTTCTAGATATGACTCAAGGCTACTCTTCACAATTCTGTCTAGATGTAACAAAGGCTACTCTTCCTAATTCTGTCTAAATGTGACACAAGGCCAATCTTCATAGTTCTGTCTAGATGTGACACAGGTCTAATCTTCATAGTTCTGTCTAGATGTGACTCAAGGCTACTCTTCACAATTCTGTCTAGATATGACTCAAGGCTAATCTTCACAGTTCTGTCTAGATGTGACTCAAGCCTACTCCTCACAATTCTGTCTAGATATGACTCAAGGCTAATCGTCACAGTTCTTTCTAGATGTGATTCAATGCTACTCTTCACAATTCTGTCTAGATGTGACGCAAGGCTAATCTTCATAGTTCTGTCTAAATGTGACAAAGGCTACTCTTCCAAATTCTGTCTAGATGTGATACAAGGCTAATCTTCATACTTCTGTCTAGATGTGACTCAAGGCTACTCCTCACAATTCTGTCTAGATGTGACACAAGGCTAATCTTCATTGTTCTGTCTAGATGTGACCCAAGGCTACTACTCACAATTCTGTCTAGATATGACTCAAGGCTAATCTTCACAGTTCTATCTAGATGTGATTCAAGGCTACTCTTCACAATTCTGTCTAGATGTGACCCAAGGCCTCAAGACTACTATTCATAATTCTGTCTAAATGTGACGCAAGGCAAATCTTCATAGTTCTGTCTAGATGTGACTCAAAGCTACTCTTCACAATTCTGTCTAGATATGACTCAAGGCTAATCTTCACAGTTCTGTCTAGATGTGACTCAAGGCTACTCCTCACAATTCTGTCTAGATATGACTCAAGGCAAATCTTCACAGTTCTGTCTAGATGTGATTCAAGACTACTATTCATAATTCTGTCTAGATATGACGCAAGGCTAATCTTCATAGTTCTGTCTAGATGTGACTCAAGGCTACTCTTCACAATTCTGTCTAGACGTGACGCAAGTCTAATCTTCATAGTTCTGTCTAGATGTGACTCAAGGCTACTATTGAGAATTCTGTCTAGATGTGACGCAAGGCTAATCTTCATAGTTCTGTCTAGATGTGACTCAAGGCTACTATTTATAATTCTCTCTAGATATAACTCAAGGCTAATCTTCACAGTGCTGTCTAGCTGTGATTCAACGCTACTTTAAAAGTAAATTAAGAAACTCAAAATGACACGCACATAAAAGAACCAATGTATGGTGCCAGTGAAGAATTTCATAACTTTCAAGCACATGGCTGTGGCATGCAACAGCCATGGTTTATCTGACAGTGCTACCATTTTGAATTCAAAGATTCTGCAGTGGAAGCTGCAGGCATTCTATCTATCTATCTATCTATCTATCTATCTATCTATCTATCTATCTATCTATCTTCACAATTCTATCTAGATGTGACTGAAGGCTACTCTTCACAATTCTGTCTAGATGTGACAAAGGCTACTCTTCACAATTCTGTCTAGATGTGACACAAGGCCAATCTTCATAGTTCTGTCTAGATGTGACACAAGGCTAATCTTCATAGTTCTGTCTAGATTTGACTCAAGGCTACTCTTCACAATTCCGTCTAGATATAACTCAAGGCTAATCTTCACAGTTCTTTCTAGATGTGACTCAAGGCTACTCTTCATAATTCTGTCTAGATATGACTCAAGGCTAATCTTCATAGTTCTGTCTAGATGTGACTCAAGGCTACTCTTCACAATTCTGTCTAGACATAATCTTCACAGTTCTGTGTAGATGTGACTCAAGGCTACTCTTCACAATTCCGTCTAGATATAATTTAAGGCTAATCTTCACAGTTCTTTCTAGATGTGACTCAAGGCTACTCTTCATAATTCTGTCTAGATATGACTCAAGGCTAATCTTCATAGTTCTGTCTAAATATGACTCAAGGCTACTCTTCACAATTCTGTCTAGACATAATCTTCACAGTTCTGTGTAGATGTGACTCAAGGCTACTCTTCACAATTCTGTCTAGATGTAATCTTTACAGTTCTGTCTAGATGTGACGCAAGGCTAATATTGACAGTTCTTTCTAGATGTGACACAAGGCTACTATTCATAATTCTGTCTAGATGTGACATAGGCTACTCTTCCAAATTCTGTATAGATGTGACACAAGGCTAATCTTCACATTTCTGTCTATGTCAGTCAAGGCTACTCTTCACACTTCTGTCTAGATATGACTCAAGGCTAATCTTCATAGTTCTGTCTAGATGTGACGCAAGGCTACTCTTCACAATTACGTCTGGATGTGACTCAAGGCTACTCTTCACATTTCTGTCTAAATATGGCTCGAGGCTACTCTTCACACTTCTGTCTAGATATGACTTAAGGCTAATCTTCATAGTTCTGTCTAGATGTGACGCAAGGCTGCTCTTCACAATTACACCTGGATGTGACTCAAGGCTACTCTTCACATTTCTGTCTAAATATGACTCAAGGCTACTCTTCGCAATTCTGTCCACATGTGACAAAAGCTAATATTCACAATTCTGTCTAGATGTGACGCAAGCTAACATTCACAATTCTGTCTGGATGTGGCGGAAGCTAACATTCACAGTTCTGTCTAGATGTGACGCAAGGCTAATATTCAAAATTATGTGTGGGTGTGACGCAATCTAATATTCACAATTCTGTCTGGATGTGACATAGGCTTTACAATAAAAAAACAAAGAAAAATAGAACAAAAACCTCCTAAACAGAACAAAAAAGACAATGAATAAAACATTTTATACAAACAAAAATGGAAAAGAGGAGGCAACAAGTAACATGTCAATGCCCTCCTGTACATTTGGTGATCAGTGTTGCTGGTATATAGGTAACTCCTGTTCTCCAGCATGAGTTCAGAATAATTGATAGATCTGCGTCAATGTATGGACTACGGGACTGTCCTGCAAATTATTGGCTCCCAATGTGCTTTGCGTGTAGGCTCCAGCTAGTGCAGAAGGCTGCTGCTTGTTTACCAGGGATCTACTACATTAGGTTTAGGTTGGCCATGTTGACTTTTAAAGTCTTGCAGGTCACTGGACATTATTCCTGTATGTGGATTCTTGAATGCGGCCCAGCGGTTCGATGCCTACAAGCTTCGGGTCGTCAAATGGTGGACTCCTGCCCAGGCCATACACCATCAGAGCACTCCTGGTCAGGCGCGCAGTGGCAATGGCCCAGAACTTCACTGTAAATGTACGCCAAGATCCCATTCTTTCTGCCCTGCCACAAGACCAGCTTTTAGATTTGGCCTTTTCTTTTGCAAATGCTTTTTGACTATTTTAATGTTTTTATAAACATGTATTATGTGTCTTCCCCAGGGTGGGGTTGGGCATTCATTCTTGAAAAATGAAAACTGTTGACAATTGAAGGCACCTCCAGTAAATACCCCCGTGTCCATCTCGGTTAGTTAGGTTCTGGGGGTCAATTGGCTAGAAATTGAGGCCAGTTGTTGGCCAAGCCCTCTCGCCAGAGAGAAGCGGCTTAACTTCTTGCAGCCCAAAGTGTTCAACTAGGCTTTGCGATTTTAATTCGAGACTACCGCTTTTGGAACTAAAATCTGTCACATTTGACTTTTCTTTGTCCATCTGCCCAAAACTAAGACATCTGAAAGGTTTTAGCTTTTAACTGCTGGGTGATATGTTGGTACTGGCGTGTCACACAATGCTGGAGATCCAGCACATTTAATTCAAACGCAGAACCCCCATACCTCTTGCTAACTTTTCTCAACAGTAAATGGTCCAATTAAGGGTGTCTCACTAGTGTAAATCACAGGGTTTGTTTTCAGAGCTGGCATAGAGTGTTAAAATCATCTCCCTGAGAACAATAGTAACTGCCATTCTGGACCTTAGTTTAAGGACTGACTCACTCTTCAGACTAATGACTGGGGATGAGAAATCAGAATGTTCTCTCATATTAAATAAAAGTGAAGTAAGCTTTTAAGGTGGCCTGCAGTGCATTTATTTTAATTTTATTTATTGGGTAATTATAATGTGACTAGACACAAGGTGTTTCAAGGTGCAACAAGACAGGAGGGGCAGGGATGAAGAAAAACAAATGAAATGGTCCTACTAGGCCTTGTGACATTTGGATCATGTAAGGGCAGTAACAACAAGAGCGGGGTTGAGGGAAGGGGGAAGTGCCGGTCAGTGCGGAGGGCCAGTGGGTTAAGCGAGTGCAAGGGGGAGGCCAGGTGGACAGTACCAGGGAAATGCAGAGAGTGCAGCAGAAAGAAGGTCCATGTGCTAAGTGCGAGCAACAGGGCTGGAAGGGCTCGGGGATGCAGGCCCAGTCAAGCTAGTGCAGGGCGAGGGGCCTGGCAGCCAGTCAAAGAGGCAGACTGGGACATTAGCAGGGGAGGGGTAGAGGGAAGGAGGAAGAGAAAAAGAGGGCCTTGAGAAGCTTCCAGAACTCAAGGAGATCCTGCTCAATTCTGAGAGGGGCTGGGAGGCATTCCAGAGGGAGGCACCTGCGGAGGAGAGAAATCTACCCCCCACTCTCTGCTTGGAAAAGCGTCTGCTCTGCAGAGAGTTGGAACTAGAAGACTGAAGGGCTCCTGCAGGGAAATATTTAGGGAGTGAGAGTTCAATGTATTGGGATCCCAGGCCCCAGAAAGCCTTGTGGATGATGCAGAGGGTCTTGAACTTGATCCTCGCTGCAACCGGGAGCCAGTCGGAAGATTTAAGGGCTGGAGAGATGTGGTCCCTGGGATTGAGGCCAAGGATAAGTCTTGCAGTCCTATTCTGGAGTAGTTGAAGAGGGCGAAGGGAGGAGTTTGGCACATTGAGGAAGAGGCTGTTGCAGTAGTCCAGCCTGAATAGAACCCGAGCTCTGGAGAAATTGAGTTTCTGGGGGAAGGTGAGGAAAGGGCGAATGCCTCTGATGAGGTGCAGCTGAAAGTGGGCCTTCTTGGCAATCTCTGTGGTGTGGGAAGAGAAGGCGAGAGAGAGAGAGGAGTCAAAGATGAAACCAAGGTTTTCTGCCTCACAGGAGGGTGAGAGGCGGGGGCCCCTCGAGGGCAGCCAGAGTGTAGGAGGGAACGAGGGAGCTGGGGTCCCAATGAGAAGGATCTCAGTCTTTCTGGCATTAAGGCAGAGATTGTTAGCAGTGCACCATGCCTGAATTGCAGGAAGACAGTCAGGAGTGAGAGAGGAAGAGGAGGAGGCAGAGGAGGGAAGCTTGAAGGAGAGCTGTTTGCCATCCGCTTAACACTGGAAGTTAGGAGAGAAGGCACAGATCAAATGGGCTAGAGGGGCTAGGTAAATGTTGAAAAGCCTAGGCGAGAGGATAGAGCCCTGAGGGACACCACAGGTGAAGAGTGAGCTGGAGGAAAGAAAAGTGTCCAGTTTTGAACCTGGGAAGGTCAGTCAGAGAGCAAGGAGATCAACCAGTCCAGAGCCAGGCCCTTGATGCCAAGGGTATCACAGAGCCGATTTATAAGGGTGGCATGATTGACTGTATCAAAAGCAGAGGAAAGGTCAAGAAGGATGGGAATGGAGGAAGAGTTGGAATCGAGATTAGAGAGCAAGTCTTCACGGGTGTTCAGGATTGCATTTTCAATGTCTGTGGCAGCTCGGAAGTCCGACTGGTTGTCGTGGAGACAACCAACAGATTCAGTGTGGAGGAAAGCTGGGAAATGGCCAGCTTCTCCAAGAGTTTGCCCAGGAAGGGACTAATCGAGATATGGCGGTAATTAGCTGGACAGGAGGGGTCGGCAGAAGGCTTTTTGAGGAGAGGGTGCACAAGGGAGTGCTTGAGGAGTAACAGGAAGGATCTGGTGGCAAAGGAGTGATTGCAGAAATCAGCCAAGGCTGGAGCAAGGGAGCAAATGTTGTCCTTGATAGTTCTGGAGGTGCAGGGAGCACCTGTTTTGATG
Organism: Ambystoma mexicanum; assembly: GCF_040938575.1. Taxonomy (NCBI): domain Eukaryota; kingdom Metazoa; phylum Chordata; class Amphibia; order Caudata; family Ambystomatidae; genus Ambystoma; species Ambystoma mexicanum. The sequence continues at coordinate 1,631,148,902 of NC_090932.1, forward strand.
AGACTTTCCTATAAATAACCCATCATATAATAGTGCAGACTTGTCTAGAGACCTGATCAGGTGATTTAGGAGAGAAAGTTGAGAGTAGGAGGGAAGGCTCGAAGGGGGACCAAGGAAGACCTGAGAGCGGGTGAGGGAGAAGGCAGTAGAGTAGAAGAGAGTGAAGACTGGATGTCGTGAGTTTTAGTAATGAAATGAGAGGCCAGTGCAGTGCAGAAGGCTAAGGAAGGCAGAGAAGAAATGGTGACTGCAGTAGAATTGGCAAGTTCCTTGCCAATTTTGAAAAGTTCAGCCATGCTATTAGTGGCCCCTGAGATGTGGGCTTGGGTATATTCCCTCTTCTTCGAGCAGATGGAAAGTCTGTATTGCTTTTGGAACAGGCGGCAGACCAATTTGTCAGGGATGTGCTTGAAGCCTGCCACTTCCGCTCAGCAGCTCTGCACTTGTGTTTCAGAGAGGCCAGATCAAAGTGATACCAGGTGTTGCACTGGGAGGCAGGCTTCATGTGGATCCTCATGGCAGGGGCAAGGATGTCCAGAGTGTGGGCGATGGAGAGTTGAAGGTTAGTAAGGGCTGTGTCAGAGTGAGAGTCAGTGGCAGGAGTGGGAGAGGGAATGAAGGTGGCAGCAAAAGCTGCACCTGACACTCGCTTCATCGGTCGAATGACGGAGAAGGAGACTGGCAGTGCGGTGCAGGCTTAACCGGGAGACCCAGGAGGTCCAGGTAAGAGGACAGGAGAGCATGATCAGCCCAGGAGAGAGGAGAAGTGATAGTGTTCGAGAGGGAGATTCCTCGTGAGATTCGAGCATCCAAGGAGTGTCCGGCTGAGTCCGTCGGACCGGACGGAAGAATGGAGAGGGAGAGAGAGTCACAGAGGTTGCAGAAGAGTCCAAATGCTGCATCAGGGGAATCAAGGTGAATACTGAAGTCTCAGAGGAGGAGACACTTGGAGGTGGAGGCCAGGAGAGAAGATGTGAGGTCAGACCACTCTGAGCGGAAGAGGGAGACTGTGGCAGGGGGACTGTCGATGGTGGCCAGAGTCAGTGAGAGGAGAGGAGAGACACTGAGCCTGCAGACGAGGCATTCAAAGGAGGAGTAGGACTGAGTGGCTATGATAGTAGCAGGGACCCATTCAGGGAAGATCAGGGCCACTCCACCCCTGGACTGGTTAGACCTGGGCTTAGAGAGGTTCTTTTAGCCCTCTGGGAATAGAGTGTCAAAACGTGTCACAGAGTGAACCATGTCTCGGTGAGAGCGAGGATGTCAAGGTCTTCAAGGAGGAGACAGATCTCAGAGGAGTGTTTGACAGCAGAGCGAGAGTTGCGGGTAGCTAAATGGTGCTAGTTACCATTTTTGAAGGTCTCCCGGGGAGGCGTACTGGAATGCGGTACACCCGTCGGTGGTGGCAGAGGGGCCAGTGGTGTGGCAGAAGGAGTTGTGGCAGGAGAAGGGAGGAAGTTGATGAGAGACGGAAGACGCCTTTCAAGAAGGAGGAGGTTGGGCTGAGAGCCCTGGACCATGACAGTGCCATTCAGGTAGACATTAATGATGGCCCGAGAGGAAAGGAAGTATGCCAAGAGTACCTTGCAATGGGTGCCACCATTAATGGGGGAGGAAGAGAAAGGGGAGACCACTGAGACCATATGGGGAATCCAAAGGCCCGTACAGGGAACGACAAAGAGCATGTCGGGGACAGTCTGCCTGGAAGAAGCATTGACATTCAACTGTTTATACGTTTAAACGAGATATAGGGGTCAGTCACAGAGAAACCCCCATCATTGGTTACTCTTCCTCTTACGATACAGTGCCAAGAACAAACAGCACACGGACGTACAGAATCATAACCCAACTCTCCGCCGCTTATAAATCAAGTCTCAGGCCATACTTTCCACATTTTACACAGTCTACGTTTGACTCTGCTCCTCTTAGCAGCTACGCTAGGCAGTTCCCTGAGTTATTATTTTCATGCTTAGTTGAGGGTAAGTAAATGCAAGTGCTAAAGAAATGATCCTACACACTCCAGAGATCTGCTTGAGCACATCTCGGAGCCATTGTGCAGCCACACACCGCTTGACCATGATAAGCTCATCCCCTGGAAACTGCCCTCATGAAAACGTGGTTACCAGAACAGACACAAGCCAGCAAACGTCCCTCAATCTGAATCCTACCAATCTACTGGCTGGATTGCTTGCATCCACTGTCATACTGTTGCCTCTCTCCTACTTGTCTTTATCCAAAAAGATATGTCTTCTCAAATCTTTTACCCTCTTCACCCACTGCACCCTTTTCCCAGTTCCATGTCCTCCTGGTATTGGGGTCTGCACTTGCCTGTGCACCACACCACCACTTGGGCAGGTGTCGGCCACCGCTGGTGATTTTGCTCATTATAAAAGCTTCATAACATGACAAAACATAACATAACATTTATTTGAATAGTAAGTTGGTATTAGTTACTTGTGTTTGGTGTTTATTTTACTTATCTCTTTCCCGCGAGACATCCTAAATCGGGGTGGGCGGGCGGGGGGTGAGATGAGCGTCATCAGCTCTTATAAGAAAGCAAGAACAAAAAAGCATTGGCAAAGCCAATAGTTTGCACTTTTGTGTAGGCATTTGCAAGGCACTGCCATCATCATTCTACCTGCCCATAAGATGGTGAATGGCAGGAAATTGGTGTCATTACATAGGTATATTATGGCGGTGCCAGGCAAATGCATATATAATACCTGTACAGAAGAGAACACGGTTGGCTTTTTGTCAATGCTTGTTTTTAACAAGGCTTAAGTGCAAGGAACAGATGTGTATCAAGTGGCTGAAGGCACATTTAGTTAAGACATTTTGATTACTGCAGAATTACAAATGCAACCACAACTAAGTAATTATCTCTCTGAAGAACTGTTAGAAATAACACTGACAGGGAAAGTTTGATGTTACTGCTTGATAGATGGAGCTCAAAGAGATCACAGGAGGATGCGTTTTGGGTGGGTAGGATGCAGTGAACATTACAAAGCCCCATGAAGCATGGCATTGAATTTATTTGGTGCCAACATCATTTCTTATATATTTTTTATTTACATTAAAGTTTTAACATAAGAAAAGGCAACGACTGAAGTATAAAATGAATGCATTGGCCTCTTGCATATCATGTGCAAGTCCAAACATCCGATCACAACAAATTATAAACCAATATCCGGAAAACATGACCGGATCTCATCAAACAATTTCAATGTATGTTTTGCCCCCCAAAAAACTCTTTCAACAATTGAGATCCTCGGAATCGCTTGTGCCCATTCTGGTTTAGTCGACTTCCAGCCACGCACTAGTAACTTTTTGGCTGTCATTGCCGCTCCATATGCCCAACATTTCTGAGAGTATGAGAAATCTTCTAGCTGCGAGTTGGAGCCCAAAATGAAGGACTCAAAGGTCAAGTCATTTTTTGCTGTGAGCACTGTAGTATTCATCACCTCTGTAATCCCTTTCCAAAATGTATTAATGCGACAGCATTCCTAGATCAGGTGTGCAAGTGTTCCCTTCCTGTGTTTGCAACCCCAACACTCTCCTGAAATGCCCGTGCCCCTTCCTTTTCATCCCTGAGGAGACCAGGAAACCTTGTTTGGTGATTGCCTCTGCCTTGCTCTGTCACTTAGGCTATGGGAAGTCTTTGGACAGTATTCCATTGCCTTCGCTAACGTCCTTTCCTAATCCCTCCGACCATTTCGCCAACAGAGCTGCGTTAATCGATCTCACATTCTGTAGTAGTGAATATATGGATGACACTAGGTGACCCCGACTCTCCATTTGCAGCAAAACATCCCCCAGGCCTTCCCCAGTTCTCGATTCTCCACCCAAGTTATAGACTTTCTTAATTACAAGTTTCTGGGTATAGGGAAATGCACTTTTTTGTTGTTTTCTTTTTAAAGGTTTGTATAAACCAATAAAAAATAAAAAATAAAAATAAAAAAAATTACAAGTTTCTATATTTTCAAAATGAGCATCCTTCCTTTTGTAAGGTTTCCGAACGAAATCCCTGGACCATTTTCTATCAAGTCATTCAGATAGCGCACCCCTGATTGATTGCCAATAAATATGTCTGTTGGGTGTTCTAGCCTCCAGGTGGCCTCTAATTTAAATTCCTCCACCATATTTCTGAGGGTCCCGTGACCTGGACTGTTTTCCATGCAAGGGGTGTAAATATCACAACTCGTCATCCTTGTTTCTTGTACTTTAAGCTGTACCACTCGTCCTTCCTTCTCCGTTTTACACGAGGTCACTGATGCAGGGATGTTTTTCTGCACTATCAGTACTCCCCTTGATTGCGAGTTATGTACTGAGGCGAAAACCTGACCAGACCACATTATGCACAGTTTATCAGACCCTTGCCTAGTTAGATGTGTTTCTTGAAACATGGCAACAGCTGTCCTCAGTTTTCCTAAATAACCCCATAAAATGGTGCCTACATGATCTTATATTGCGAGGGTCCAACTTATAGAAAGGAGCCTGCAACCTTTGGCTATGCAGATGTGTTTGACTACAACTCACACGGGCTCTAACCAACATGGTAAATTGTGAGTAATCAAGGGAGTGGTAGTCCATACACATCTGGCGAGCTAGGAAATGGGCTCGAGTATTGCTAGAGTGCCTCCCTGCCTCCATAATGCTATCAGCACAGGAAATGGGCTGGAGTATTTCTAGAGTGCCTCCCTGCCTCCACAATGCTATCAGCACAGGAAATGGGCTGGAGTATTGCTAGAGCGCCTCCCTGCCTCCACAATGCTATCAGCACAGGAAATGGGCTGGAGTATTGCTAGAGCGCCTCCCTGCCTCCATAATGCTATCAGCACAGGAAATGGGCTGGAGTATTGCTAGAGCGCCTCCTTGCCTCCATAATGCTATCAGCACAGGAAATGGGCTGGAGTATTGCTAGAGTGCCTCCCTGCCTCCATAATGCTATCAGCACAGGAAATGGGCTGGAGTATTGCTAGAGCGCCTCCCTGTCCCCAGACCCTGGGGTTGCCCACTCACGTATCTGCTCTAAAATGCGATGGCACAGACCTGTCCCCAGACCCCGGGGCTTGCCCACTCACGGATCTGCTCTAAAATGCGATGGCATAGACCTGTCCCCAGACCCTGGGGCTTGCCCACTCACGAATCTGATCTGCTCTAAAATGCGATGGCACGGACCTGTCCCCAGACCCCGGGGCTTGCCCACTCACGGATCTGCTCTAAAATGCGATTGCACGGACCTGTCCCCAGACCCCGGGGCTTGCCCACTCACGGATCTGCTCTAAAATGCGATGGCACAGACCTGTCCCCAGACCCCGGGCTTGCCCACTCACGGATCTGCTCTAAAATGCGATGGCACAGACCTGTCCCCAGACCCCGGGGCTTGCCCACTCACGGATCTGCTCTAAAATGCGATGGCACAGACCTGTCCCCAGACCCCGGGGCTTGCCCACTCACGGATCTGCTCTAAAATGCGAAGGCAGAGAGGGCTTAAAAACAGAATCCTCGCAGTTTTCAAATACACAGCAACCCATTTTTTAACATAACAAGCAGCAGAAACCGAACACAGAAACAGGCACAACTATACATAGGTTTAGATGCTGTCCAAACTGGTATATATGTCAAACAATGTACAGGCATTTTTCTGTTAGGGTGAGGAGTGTGACCAATCAAAACTGCAGAGCCCAACTTTAATTTTTTTACTCCACAAAGTTTCCTACTGAATCACTTTAGGACCTGTTTCAAATTTTAAATTATGGACATTCTTATGTTCCCATAATGCTCTTCGCTTTTATGCAAATCTACAGGATTGGGTCCTATGAAGAGAAACTGGGCCTCATTACGAGGTGGAGGTATCCCCGCAGTGTTACCGGCGCCGCCAACCCATAACACCAAATCTGGCTCCTGACTACCCGGTGCCACCGGGATTAAAAGTTATTGGCTGCCCGGGACGTCTGACGCCGAATATTGTAAGACCCCATTCTCATATAGTTATAGAAGTGGGGAGACGGAAGCACCGGGACCGTTTCTAACGGTGCCGGTGCTTCTGTGACGACTCTGCCTGCTGGGGCCGATGCGCCCCGTAGGGTCAGACTTGCCCCGGTAGGCAGACTCGTAGTGTTGCGGTCCGGAAAGAAGGGTGCCTGTGAGCTTACCGCTTGTAATGAGGCCCACTGTATTGCGTGACCTGGCTTAGACCACGCCCCTCGGCCCCTGTCCGCTCCTCTCCACACCCTCGCCCCTCTAAGGATGAGAGGGATCCCCCAGTACACTGTTTCCATTTCCAGCACTGCCTGTTATAGACTGTAAGAAAATAGCACCTTGATTCTTATATTGCATTATAAATGACCAATAAATAAACACAATCTTGCTACTGCAGGTGCATGCGCACCCCCCAATATTTGTAGGTGCTTGGGATCGTAATGTCAGCCTCTCCATCTGTCCTCAGAATGTCATGAATCAGACTTTTAAAGACACCATCCTGTCCTTCGCCCCTGGATGCCACCGTGCGCCTAGACGTCTGTCTTGGGAGGGGGAGCGGGTGCGGGGGGTGGGCGGGAAGCGGGTGACGCCGGGAGCCCCTCCCTCTCTGCTTGAACCTTGCTGGGCTGCCTTCTTATCTGGGACATCCGGTCTGCATGCGGTCCGCTATTGATCCCCGAGGTGGGGAAGGAACCGGGTCGATATTTCTTAATTAACCCCTCGTCAGCCCTTTCAGAACGGGACGCTTCCCTGGTGGGGGGCATCGGCTGAGTGAGGCGCTTCCTCTCCAGGCGGCGGGGCGGGGCGCTGCCCCGCGCGGGCTTTAGCAGATACCAAGCACTTGGCCGTCGTCTCCCGTATTTACTAGAGGGATAACCCCAGAAGCGTATTCTCAGATATTGCTAATAGCTGACGGCAGCTTCCGAGCCACTGCTGGAGGGCAGGCTCCTCGGAGGAGTAATTCTGAAACAGGGCGACCTTGCCCCCACACCAAGGCTAGAGCACGTGCCCCCGAGCAGTGACATCCAGCCTCCACTCCGAAGAGGCCAGTCCATGTTATGGCATGCTTTGCTACGCGGTGCTATGCCAGCATTATGGGACCCCATGCTGTGTAATGCTATGCTTTATTATGTTATGTTGTGTCATGCTTTGCTACGCGGTGCTATGCCAGCATTATGGGACCCCATGCTGTGTAATGCTATGCTTTATTATGTTATGTTGTGTCATGCTTTGCTACGCTGTGCTATGCCATCATTGCGGTACCCCCCATGCTGTGTAATGCTATGCTTTATTATGTTATGTTGTGTCATGCTTTGCTACGCTGTGCTATGCTAGAATTATGGGACCCCATGCTGTGTAATGCTATGCTTTATTATGTTATGTTGTGTCATGCTTTGCTACGCTAGAATTATGGGACCCTATGCTGTGTAATGCTATGCTTTATTATGTTATATTGTGTCATGCTTTGCTACGCTGTTCTATGCCCTCATTATGGGACCCCATGCTGTGTAATGCTATGCTTTATTATGTTATATTGTGTCATGCTTTGCTACGCTGTGCTATGCCCTCATTATGGGACCCCATGCTGTGTAATGCTATGCTTTATTATGTTATATTGTGTCATGCTTTGCTACGCTGTGCTATGCCCTCATTATGGGACCCCATGCTGTGTAATGCTATGCTTTATTATGTTATATTGTGTCATGCTTTGCTACGCTGTGCTATGCCCTCATTATGGGACCCCCATGCTGTGTAATGCTATGCTTTATTATGTTATATTGTGTCATGCTTTGCTACGCTGTGCTATGCCCTCATTATGGGACCCCATGCTGTGTAATGCTATGCTTTATTATGTTATGTTGTGTCATGCTTTGCTACGCTGTGCTATGCCCTCATTATGGGACCCCATACTGAGTAATGCTATGCTTTATTATGTTATATTGTGTCATGCTTTGCTACGCGGTGCTATGCCCTCATTATGGGACCCCATGCTGTGTAATGCTATGCTTTATTATGTTATGTTGTGTCATGCTTTGCTACGCTGTGCTATGCTAGAATTATGGGACCCCATGCTGTGCAATGCTATGCTTTATTATGTTATGTTGTGTCATGCTTTGCTACGCTAGAATTATGGGACCCTATGCTGTGTAATGCTATGCTTTATTATGTTATATTGTGTCATGATTTGCTACGCGGTGCTATCCCCTCATTATGGGACCCTATGCTGTGTAATGATATGCTTTATTATGTTATGTTGTGTCATGCTTTGCTACGAGGTGCTATCCCCTCATTATGGGACCCCCATGCTGTGTAATGCTATGCTTTATTATGTTATATTGTGTCATGCTTTGCTACGCTGTGCTATGCCCTCATTATGGGACCCCATGCTGTGTAATGCTATGCTTTATTATGTTATATTGTGTCATGCTTTGCTACGCTGTGCTATGCCCTCATTATGGGACCCCCATGCTGTGTAATGCTATGCTTTATTATGTTATGTTGTGTCATGCTTTGCTACGCTGTGCTATGCTAGAATTATGGGACCCCATGCTGTGTAATGCTATGCTTTATTATGTTATGTTGTGTCATGCTTTGCTACGCTAGAATTTTGGGACCCCATGCTGTGTAATGCTATGCTTTATTATGTTATGTTGTGTCATGCTTTGCTACGCTAGAATTATGGGACCCTATGCTGTGTAATGCTATGCTTTATTATGTTATGTTGTGTCATGCTTTGCTACGCGGTGCTATGCCCTCATTATGGGACCCCCGTGCTGTGTAATGCTATGCTTTATTATGTTATATTGTGTCATGCTTTGCTACGCGGTGCTATCCCCTCATTATGGGACCCCATGCTGTGTAATGCTATGCTTTATTATGTTATATTGTGTCATGCTTTGCTACGCTGTGCTATGCCCTCATTATGGGACCCCCATGCTGTGTAATGCTATGCTTTATTATGTTATGTTGTGTCATGCTTTGCTACGCTGTGCTATGCTAGAATTATGGGACCCCATGCTGTGTAATGCTATGCTTTGTTATGTTATGTTGTATCATGGTTTGCTATATCGTTTGCTTGGCTAGGCTACGATGTGTTATGGTATGCTCTGCAGTCTAGGTTGTGTTATGTTGTTCTATGATTTCCAGTGCTGTGTTATTTTATCCTATTGCATGTGCTTTTAATAATGCTATGCTATGTTATGGTTTGATTTTGTTATATTCTGTATGTTACACTATGTCTGTGTTATGCTTTCCTATGATGTGCTATGCTATGCCATGCAATCCTATGCTACTTTATGCTAGGTTGTATTACGCTATGTTATGTCTGTGTTATGCTGGGGTACGTTTTGTTTGTTATGCTATGTCATGCTATCACATGTTCTGCTTACTGTGCTATGTTATGTTAAACTTTGCTATGCTTTGGTATGCTATGCCGTGCTGTAGCCATTTATGTTATCTTATTGTGATTTATAGCGCCCACCGCTGCCATTTTCATGGTCTCAAGGCGCTCCGGCGGAACTGAAAAGGAAGGAGGGCTCGGGCAGGTTAGTTACTGGGATGGAGACGGAGAGCGCAAGAGATCTGTGCTGTGCGAACTGCCACTCTGCTTCTAAAGTCCCACGGGCCCCTCAATGCTCTGTGAGTGGGTGGAGAACTTGTGATACAGGAGTGATGTTGCAAAATCCAGTTTGGGTTTAACGCCAATACATGTGCTTTACTGGTTTCTGTTGTGTTGTTTTTCTGAGGTTGAAAGCAAGCTGGTGTGTGCTTTTAGTCGGTGGTGGCCGCATTTCTGCACCAGGTTTGCCAGCAGTGTTTGGGCCGAGCATAGCTGGGCCCGGGGTCGCTTCTGTGGTAGTCTTGCTGGCCTTTAAGTGGCCCTTGCGAGCCACGTGATTTCACAGTTCCTGCCCCTTGCTCGGTTTGCTGTTCAGAAATACTCTACAACTCCGTTTCTATGAATATTTCTGCAACATCCATGACACGATCACAAAGGCTTTCAGGCCCCCATTACACGCAGGATGCAGGCAGGGGTGGACTGGGAACCAAGTGAGGCCCTCTAAATCATTTTCAAAGTGGCACTGTATGACACATTTTGTTCTGAACAAGCCCAACCCCTTCCCGCAGGAAAATGTAGACATCAAATTCTAAAGAGGGCCACGATGCAGAGGCCGACCAAGAAACCTCCAGAGTTGCCTATAGGCTAGTCCACCCCCTGACAGGATGCAGAGTCCTACCAGGAAATCTCCAGAGAGCCCTATAGGCCAGTCCACCTGTGAAAACAAAATCAAAATATCGAGGTTGAGTACCCCAAAAGGAAATACACCGAACACGGGTTACAAAGGAACATACAGAGATCTTTAATTTATACTGAACAGTTACAGAGAAAAATAACAGATAGCTATCGGCCCTCAGTACAACACAACGAACTCCAGCGTGGTTCAGTGTGTTCAGTGAGAGACGCTGTACATTAGAATTCGTTGCTCTTTTATACCATTTGCGAACACGATGTCCAACCTTACTTCGGGTTAATATTCCTCTAATACATTACTGATCTAGGGTTCATGCCGAGTTCGCATATCCACATGAAACTAGTTTGCCTTTAATACAAACGTCAACAAGCCTACACGGCAACTGTGTATTTTAGGATTTTTTTCATACAGGTCTTCTCAAACATTAAGACAATGTAGTTAAACAAGTGTTCTTAGTTCAGTATTTGGATACATTGTTCTTAACATATGCTCGCGGATTAGTTTCATTGCACAAGTAATCCTTTACACACAGGTCAACGAAGGACAAGGTCTCACTTCACGACCTCAACAAGTGGCCTGTAGGCAAGTTACATATTAATTACACACAGAGGTCAAGACGGTCATGTTGTATAAAGGAATGACATCGTCCACCATTTTAACTCACAGGGTGACTTTACAGAGAGAAGCTAAAATGGCAGATTGACCTAAAATGGCGGCTTACATTGATTATAAGGTCAGGACCTTGCAACATGGATTTCTTCGCAGGTGGCTTACAAGCAGCTTGGCGTAGGCCAATATACATATATTCGTTGCAATAGGAGGTACAATATCATTTCTCGTTTGACAAACTCTCCTTTTGGCTTATGCCAAGTGCTAAACTACTTCGGATCTCCTTGCAAATAACTCCATGCATCATCGTCCATGCACCCTGAATCACTTTCAGAAATATCTATTGGCATCAGATCATTCGCTAAGATATCCTTTAACACGTCTTCCTTCGAGGTTTTATCCGGGGCATACACTTTATGTCCTATTGTACCTATCGCTTGTGTGCAACATCCCCCTAGCATCGAACATATACTAGGTAGACACTGAATACAACAACAAAGGAACAACAGAATTCCCAAAATGATCAGTAAGACCGAAGGTACCTTCCAACCCCAAGATCGCAAGAAGTCCCAGAACCAAGCGCTAAGATCCCAGTTTCCCTCGGGAACATGCACTTCTGAACTAAGGACCTGCAGATTCTGTATTGCCTTGAAGATAGTTGGGGAGGAATCTGGCACGAAAACCCAGCAAGCGGACCCCACTAATTTACACACTCCACCACGTTCAGCCAGAATGACATCTAATGCCATCCGGTTCTGAAGCGCCACTAATCTTATCGCTTTCTGTTCTAATGTCAAATTATAGAGTATGTCCGTGGTCCGGTTGATGGTTCTCTCCAGTATTCTCGCTAGTCTTCTGATATCTTCGGAATTCGCAATCTGCCCCCAAAATGGCACAACTGATTTTGCTATATCTCCCAAGATTTGTGCTGGAGTGTCACCATTCTCGTCCTGCCATGGACGAGCCTTTGAATCCTTTACTGTACTAGCTATAAATACCCCAGGTAACAGGATCCCTAAATTACAGGTTCCCTGCCAACCCCTGGGCAACCATGGAAATGCTACATTACCACAAACAAAGTAGACAGGTTTTCCTACATACAAAGGTCTGTCTTCCCCAGTCAAATTCGCAATGTTGGCACAACCTCTAAAATCTTCCATTGACTAAGTACCATTCCTCTTTATGCAAAAATAAACTGTATCGGGGCTATGGTCAACAGTGTAGGAAGGAGGCATGGCATCCTTATTGCCTATCGGAGCCATCTTAAAGGAAATCAAAGATTGAAAAGGACGAGACAGTCTATCAGAAGGTCTAATAGAAGCAACGTTGAGCTTACTCCTATTTGCGAAAAGTGAGCATCCCAGGGGAGTCAGAACACGTTTCTCGAAGCTATTCAAATTAGTGCCATCAAAGTTCCCCGAGATGCTATCGTTCCAACGGCCAAAGAACAATGCACTAAGAGAAGCACAACAAGCAGTTGTCAAAGGTAACGGATGAATATACCAACCTAACCCCTTATCCCCGTGTTGCTGTAAATGTGAGCAGACCCAACAGTTGGATTTATAAAAAATGGCATGCGTGGCATTCATGATAAGTAGCAGAGTATTATTGTGGTACCTTTGTCTAGGGAGTCCCTAGGGGGCAGAGTATGCAAATGTACAGTCGGTAACAAGGACTCTAAAGGATGAGTTTCCTCGAGGTACCATAAGCCTAAGACAGTGACTATTATAAAACCAAATATTATTATAAGGACACAGCAATACGTTTCCGGGGCCCAAGTCCTTTGTCCATTATCCCGGTTGGTCACACAATCATTTACAAGTCGCATATGAGCGGTAGCAGTGGCAGGCATTGTAGTCTTCAAACAGAATCCCCCAATGTTCGTTGCTGGCGACCTCCAGGCCGCGCAACTTCTTAGTCATTCCACAACCCTAGCCAACAGAATCCCCTTTCTCAAATTTGGGCAAAAACAAGCCCTCGATGACCCTTTCCTTCTCCGAATGCACAGCTGAACCGTGCCGTGAGTATATCAGATGCACAGCAAAACCGTGCCGTAAGTCTATTTTCTTGGACGCAGATTGTACCTTGCTTTTCCCGGTACTGATTGATCCGGAAACAATGTGTCGTCACTTCCCGTTGGAAGCAACGTATCAGAAACAAGTGAAGATGCCGAATTTGAAACAGCAGTTTCCGGAAGCAAAACTTTTGGAGAGTGTGGTGACAAAATGGCAGGTTTCCCAAGCCTCACGGGCTCAGAAAGATTCTCCGATACACTCTCAGCACTATCTACTGCTTTGGGATTGTTGGTTGCAGCATTAGCGAGGGGTTCTGTTTCTTCTGTATCGTTTGGCACTGGGTGAGGAAGTTTCTTGATGTGCGATGCATGGATCCAATTCTTTCTGAGAGAAACCCACACTGCCGTCTGTGTGACCAACAGGACCTGGAATGGGCCCCACCAGTGAGGTGCAAGGCAAGAAGACCGTTCAAATGCCTTGATGAGCACCCAGCTCCCAGGCCTCTGAGCCATGTGCAGTACTTCTAATGGGGACTTCGCCTGCCAAGTGCTCTCAGAAGACATAATTTGTGACTGGATGTCAGGCAGCAATCCACGCACAAATTTGTCCACAAATAATCTTTTCCCAGACTCTGTGCCTAAGTCTTGTCCGCTGAATTCCGAGAATACCTGTTCAAACCGATTAAAGAACTCGGTAGCACCCTCAGACTTCCCTTGGACACAGGCCGTAAGCTTGTCCCAAATAATTATTTTCTCGGGAATTATGGTTTTCAATTTTGTAATAATTCTATCAGGCAAAGTTATTATCACCTGGGGGGGTCTTTCACCAGCTGGCCTTTCTCCATCGAGACTAGTTATATTAGCCCATGTATCTCCCAACCCTCGTATGTCGTCTATAGTCCTAACTTGTTTCCACAAATCTACGGGCAGGAGTACAGGAAATAACAAATCAATATCACCTAGGGTGAATACTGAGGACTGCAAGACAGACTCTATTTCTTTATAGAATCCTGTCGGATTTTTCCTAATATCAGGGATAGATTGTCTAATAGTATTCACTTCCTGTCTTGAGAACGGGACGTGAACAAACTGTGATACATAATGCGCAGGAATGCTCACAGCAACTGCATTTGTTGCAGGATCAGCCGCAAGCTCAACCTTCGGGACAAATGTCGGAGGAAGCTCTCTCATAGGCAACTGAGACGTAGGCAACTCCGAACGCTTACTAAGCAACAGAGATAAGTCGAGCGCTAAAGCAGTCGAAGAAGTGTCAAGTGAAAAAGCTCTCTTATAAAAACTCAATAACTCTGTGGGACAACACATGTTTCTCTTTATACAATCATCCTGTAGGTACTCTATCATTACCTGTATCACTTTCCTCTGCATTTCTGGCGTATACTGACTATATGTGTCATATACCTCAACTGGAGTTATCGACATATCTGAAATACATCTAAACGCGTCTTTCGTACAAATTCGTGCTTCCTCAGATATCGATTTTCGACAAGCAAGGAACCGTTTCTGTACATACATACTTTCCGCCTCGTCATCCTCATTCTGTAACCTTTCCAACTCCTTTCTATACTCATAAAACCTCTCGACATGCTCATTAACTTTCTCCACAGTGTCTCTTGAAAACGCTAAAGTGTTTAGATCCCTTAACCCTTGCGGGAGATCTGTATTATTTAATTTGCCCCACATTACACATAAATGAATCCCTAAACCTTCAATAAAAACATTTTTCTCAGGAAAATTATCCATATTAAAAAGCGTGGCGGGGGGCGTGTCTAACCGCCATGTAGAGCGGACATGTCTCCTGAGAGCTCCGTGCTGATGTGCCATGATAAGCTTTTTTAAGTGACTTTAAAGTGCTCCGGAACCCCACAAGTTGCACCATTCGCCGCAGATCCTCTTCAGCAACTTTTGTACCGTCTCCCAGGTGGAGAAGAGACGGCTAACACCTCTACCCGGCGTGCGAAAAGTGTCAGTGAGCGGATCCAAAATGGTGGCTCCCACGCCCTGATCCCTCGAAAGACCGGAGTGCACTATCACCACCGACGATGCTGCCCGCCGGTGGGGGAAGAGGATCCTGGGCTACCGACCTGTGCCAGGCCTGGAGGAGGGGGCTGAACAGCTGCACTCATCGATTGAGAGGACCGACCCTGACGCCCCTGCTGGACTGCGCCCTGCCTGCGGTGCGCAACTGGCCTGAGGTGTGCCCTGGATAGTCACGAAGGCCCCCGGCGTACGCGGTGGCCGACCGGTGCCGCGGTGGTTGGCGGGCGTGGCAGAAGACCAGCCCGGAAATCCACATTGGTGGCTGGGTGCGTGGGGCCCGTGGCCGCACATTATTCTACCCCCCTGCGCCTGACTTCGCTGCTGGTGGCAACATAAGAACTTGGGCTTGCCTCCCCGTGGCGCTGAGACCCCGGCTGTCTATTTTCCCCCGCCTGCTTGAACCTTCATTGGGGGGAGGGGTGGGCGAAAACACCTAGCCCCTGCCTACAAACTGACGCCCAGGCGGACCGTGAGGCCCACTCTTAGGGGAGTCCCCGTGCTCCCCCACCACTCCACTCCACAGCCGACAACTGGGGGGGGCCGTCGGGCGCACAGCGCACCCGCTGGAACCAAGATACCCTTTGCTTCCCGAAATCGGCCTGCCGCCCCGCAGCTTCATATCGTTGCCCTGTCGGTCCTGCGGCGGTAACGAGAGTCTCCCCTCCGCAGCTGCTGTTGGCGGCCTCCCGATTGCGCTCCCGGCACTCTCGGTGCGGTGAGGCCCAGCGTTGACGATATGTCCGGCGCGAACGGCAGGCCCAAGCAGCGCCAGACCACGATGGACACCTTCGCAGCCTACGAATCCCCAAATTCCGAGGGCACAAACAAGGCAGCCTCGGACGCTCAATCTAACCCCACGGCAGTTGCGGCTACAGAGCCTAGTAATACCCAGATACTCGAAGCTATCGAGCTTTTCCAGGCAACGATGGAAAACAAAACCAACGCCGTTTGCACAGACTTGGGCCTCCTGCGTCAAGATGTCCGTTCCCTGGCCGGCAGAACCGAGGCACTTGAAACACAAGTCCGGGAAAACACTGAATCCAAAACTCACCTCCTTCGAGACGTCGATGATCTTCAGCAAAGGATCAGAAACTTGGGGGACAGAGCCGAGGAGGCGGAAGGGAGGGCTCGCCGGAACAATATATGTCTCCTCAGGCTGCCAGAGGGTTCCAAAGGCTCCGACCCCACTAACTACATAGAGAACCTCTTGCTACACGAGGTGGGAGCTGGCAAACTCTCCCAGGGCTTCACCATCGAGAGGGCCCACAGATCCCTGGCTAAGAAACCACCGTCGGGGGCCCCACCCAGGCCAGTGATAACGAAAGTTCTCAACTACAGGGATCGAGAAGTTATTCTGGCCTTTTCCCGAGCAGGTGGCCAAATCCAACGGAAGTCTTCTAAAATCGCCATATACCCCGATTACACCTTTCAGGTCCAAATGAACAGAGCGCAGTTCATACACACGAAGGCCAGATTGAAAGCCGCTGGGCTGCGTTATATGCTCCTGTATCCTTCTAGGCTTAAAGTGCTGCATAACAATAAGGCGCACCTGTTCGACACTCCGGCTCAGGCCAGGGACTGGATGGACGGTTTGCAGATCCCTGATATTGGTGAAAGGAAGCGGAGACCGAGATAACGATCCTCCTGTCATCCTGGTTGGAACATAACTTTTGTTTGAACCTCTACACAGCTGAATGGATCCTCCTTGCAGAGAACCAGAGTCCAAGTTCACTCCACGCCCTGAATGTTTCTTCCTTTTGGGTATATACACCCTCCCGTAGGGCACCTGGAGACAAATGCACAGTCCGACGGAGCAGAAACGGGACAGTCATAACGAGGGTAACCTCGCTGGGCCAGTTCTATGTTTGGGGATTTTACAGTTAAGGGGGGGGTGGGAATAGGGGAGTTTTTGCACAAGTTGGGGACATACACTGGGATATACCGAGACCACGGGAACAATTCACATGCAATGCAGGGTGGTCAGTCAAAAGGTTGAAAATAAAATCTCGAATGTCAATAATCTCGAAACAAAAATCTCGAAAAAAAAGGTCAAATTTATTATTTATTTATTTATATGTATTTTTGGGGTCAGGTAAGTAAAACAAAGGGGTAAAATAAAAAAAACATGAAAAATGGGGGATTGAGGGGGGGAAACCCCCCATTTCTAAAAAAAAGTATTGAAAAAAAAAATGTTACTTTTTTTTTTCAAGATTTTTTTTACCTTTTTTTTAGATTTTTTTTCCGATCTTTTCACTATAAACCGCAACGCAGTACCATCAAGACCTCAAGCTCCACCTGTTACATACAATAAACCACACTATGCCTATGGCTGACACAATAAGGGTCATTACCTGGAACGTCAGAGGCCTGAACAGCTTCGTTAAACAACGGCGTGTCCAAACCTACCTGAAAAGATGCAAGGTCGGAATCGCCATGCTGCAAGAGACTCACTTAACTGCCAAGAAACTGGAAGCCCTGGCCAAAACTTGGTGTGGTACCCTAATAAGTTCGGCTTACTCCTCCTACGCCAGAGGGGTTCTGGTCTGGATTGCCCCCACTTTTCCTTTCAAACTCACTAGCACTAAAACAGACAACGAAGGTAGGATGGTGGTGTGCGGCTCCATCAAGGGCAAAGAGGTATGCCTCGTCAGCACTTACGCACCCAACCATGACGCGACTGCCTTCTTCCATTTCCTTTATACGCGACTCTGCCCGTATGTGGACAGAATTATGGGGGGGTGACCACACTGTACTCTTGACCCTCTACTGGACAGATCAGATAATAAACACGATCGCCCCTCCCCTCCGGCCAAAATACTTTCCAAACTAATCCAACAGTTGCAACTCAGTGACCTATGGAGGGTCCAGCACCCGGAGCAACTTGAGTATTCCTTCTACTCCTCACCTCACGCCGTACACACCAGGCTGGACTACATTTTTCTCAGCCTAACACAACAGTCCATATTTGTTGATGCGCGCTACCTGCCTAGGGTGCTGTCTAATCACTCTCCTCCATTGGTAACCTGGGAGGTGTTCCCGCCTAAACCCCCTGTACCCACATGGAGGCTGAGGGCTGAGGCCCTTCTTGACACTGCATTCAAGGGACGTATAAAAGATAGTACTGATGAATATTGGCAAAATAACTTGGATAGCGTTAGATACTTGCGCACAACTTGGGAAGCATACAAGGTGCTCATGAGGGGCGAGATGATCACAGCAGTTGGGGGAGCTCAGAGATCCATTACATCCTTGCTTGAGCACACAGAGAGGGACCTGAGTAGGCTCGAAGGCAGGGCTGACCCATCCCCTGACCAATTACAAAAAATGCCCGATTTTAGACCAACCTGCCTAACTCATTGGGAATCCCTTGGTAAACTGAGTTACGCCAAGCACACAGAGAATCCATGCTCTGGGAGACAAGCCGGGGAAACTCCTAGCTTGGCGCTATAAAAGGGAGACCCCCAAGCCACCCATCTGCCACATACTCACGGCACTGCCATGCATACCCAACAAGAAATCAAGTCGGTTTTTACCGACTTCTACCGTAGTCTGTACTCCGAAGCCCCGCCCCCCTCCGACACCAGGATCGAAGACGCCCTTGACGTCATTGACCTACCCAATATAGACTCGCAAATTGGCTGAGACCCTTGACGAGCCCGTCACCCCCGACGAGGTCAAGGTGGTAATTAGATCGCTACCAGCTGGGAAAATCCCGGGTCCAGATGGTCTCCCGGGGGAATTTAACAAGACCTATGAGGAAACACTCGCCCCAATATTGGCCCAGGTCTTTAATGAGGCCTTCGAGCGTGGTACCCTCCCGGACTCCATGAGTGAGGCCGTGATTATACCCTTACTTGAACCAGGGAGGGACGGGGCAGATTGTGATTCATACAGGCCCCTCTGTATGCTTAACGTAGACTGCAAGATCCTTACTGCCCTGCTTGCGAATAGACTGCGCAGAGTAATCCCTCTGTTGATCCATCAAGACCAAACTGGAAACGTCCCAGGGCGCTCCATCACTGAGAACCTGCGCAGGTTACATCATGTAATTTATAGCACTGAGGGAAGGCCGCAGAAACTTGCAGTGACATCACTAGATGCCACCAAAGCTTTCGATTCCGTGAGGTGGGACTGGTTGTATGCCACCATGGCCAAAATGGGAATAGGCCCTGTATTCCTCAAGTGGACCTAGCTAGTTTATGCTAACCCCACCGCGAGAGTACGCACCAACAAAACCTATTCCGCTAAATGGTCCCTACACAGGGGCACCTGCCAGGGGTGCCCTCTGTCCCCCATGTTATACATTCTTGCTGCGGAACCAGTGGCGGCCTACCTGAGACATGAATATGGGGATGGAGGCCTTAAGATAGACGGGGTGACCCACCTCATCTCTATGTACGCTGACGACACCCTTTTGTACCTTCAAGAACCCGAGTACCTCCTGCCCTACATCTTGGAAACCCTGGACTGCTTCCACAAGCTCACCGGGATCCAGATCAATAGGAGCAAATCTTGCCTTTACCCTCTTGGAGCACTTTACACTGATGAATACAGATCCCTCCCACCTATAGATCTCGAATGGCAGGCAACATCTTTCAAATACTTGGGGATAACCATACACCGCAACCCCGGCACAGAACACATCCTTAATAGCCTAAGGGCCAAAGACTCACTCACGAAATCCATGGAATTCTGGGGTCGGCTCCCTCCCCGCCTACTACATAACTTCACTAACGTCCCCTTCAACATCCCCCCCTTATTCTTCAAAGATCTCAACAAACTCTGTAGGGGCTTCCTCTGGCAGGGAGGTAGGCATAGGGTGGCGTTGGAGACTCTCCAAAGACCATACGAGAGGGGTGGACTTAAGATCCCCAACTCTGAGCTGTACTTCCTTGCCAGCCAGCTGAGACATGTCACGCAATGGATGGCCGATGAGAGCACGACGGACACTCACCTCTTCCAACCGGCCCTCCCCCGGTTGTTACTAAGAGACATACTGTGGGCTGGGGAGGGTGCTACGAGACACTGCCCTTACCTCGCCAAGCTCGGGATCCGGCTTTGGAAAAGGGCCTGCAAGCTGGTTGGGTCGGACGACCCGTTCTCCCCCCAGATCCCCATTGCTGCACTTATGGTTAATCACTCTTGGGGCAACTTGAAACGCGCACACAATGGGAGCCCCTCGGGGTACCCACCCTTGGGGACTTGATTCAAGAACAAGAAATCCTAACATTCTCGGAACTCTGTGAGGCCACGGGCCTTCCGGCAGGACAGTTCCTGTTGCACAGGGTGGTCGTACAGGCCTTGTACAAGAGATGGCCGGTCGCTGCCGACCTGACTGAGGAAAATGAATGCATTGAAACGATACTGAACTCCGCTGAGGGGGCCATGAAACCTCATGAATCTACGAGGCCCTGTTGTGGGGTACGACCAGGTGAGACCTTAAATGCAGGAGTAAGTGGGAAACTGAACTGGGCCTTGTTTTTGAAGACAAAGATTGGGGTGACATAACCCACTACCATAAGAAAGTTTCCAGGAACGCCCGCTTGCAGCTTATCCAGCTGTACATCACCAATAGAGCGTACCTCACACCTGAAGCCATATCAATATTCACCGGTGCTGGAACCCAATTATGCCCCAAATGCAGTGAACCCAGGGCAGGAATGACTCACATGCTCTGGGGCTGCCCAGTAATCAGGGAGTTCCGGTCACAAGTGAAGGACAGAGTGGCTGGCGCAGACATCGAAGTTGAGGTGGACGAGCCTACGGCCTGTATCCTGGGCAGATATAGGCGAAACAGGAAGAACAAACCCCTAACCAAGCTCACAGATCTTATATACATAACAGCCAAAAGACGTATTGCCATGGGGTGGAAAAGCCCCAGAGGTCCACATATGCCCCTATGGTGGGGAGACCTTACGAAGTGGATTATAGCTGAAACCGCTGCGTGGGAAACGGCTATCCATGTGCAAAGACTAGATTCCAGCGAGGAACTACACCGTTGGGTGGCCCTGACGGTGCCCTTGCTCCACCCTGAGGCGGATAATACGGAGCGGAGTGGAGAGAGTTGCCTGGACGCGGGCACGGACTAGAGAGGAACAGTAAACTAACCGTGGTTTTGGGGGGTGAGGGTAGGAGGGGGGTTTTGGGTATTTCCTTGATATGCTCGACCAATCGTTAATGATATTGGTTTGTTTTCTTTTTTACCTCATGTTATTAAACCAATAAACAAATAAAAAAAAAAAAAATGTGTCCGTTTGACAAATATGACTAATCTGACTTTGGGGTCCCCCCGCTGGGCCCTACTTGGCTCTCTGCTTCACTTACTGTCATGTTTGTATATCATGTTTGGTTTGTATTCTCCAAGTCTATCAGCGCTGTGATACTTACGGGTTTGGGCGCTGTCCAAAAATCCAAAAAAAAAGCGTGGCAAACACATTAGCTTGATCATCTCCCTCCATACAATGCTTAGCCCATGAAATCAAATCACGTTTCTTCTCTGGCGGTACAGTATTGCGAGTAACAACCCTTGACCCCGCACCCTGATCGACTACAAGCGGCACAAGACCACTTGGAAGAGGGGGAGCAGGCAAATTCAATGGAGGTACTGCTACTGGTCCAATAGGAAGAGGTGGAGGAACAGTAACTGGAGGAAGAGGAACATTAAGAGGAGCAGGAACAACAGCAGGAAGAGCAGGAATAACAGGAGGAAGAGGCAAAGCAGCAGGAAGAGGGACATACGGAGGTGGCGCAGAGGCACCAGGCCTTCGTTCATTTAACAATTTGTCGATGAATTTGTCGGAAACATGAAGGTCTTTAGAAGGATACATTTTCTGAATTCCAAGTGAGAAAGCCATATCCATATTCCTAGTCGACTCAGAATGTTTATCTTGGTCATACAATAATGCTTTTTCGGAGTTCGTTTTATGACTGCGCGCATGTTTTTCTCTACTCTTAAGTTGCTGCAACGCTTCTTTTTTCCAATTCTGCAAAACATCGAATGCTGTTGGTCTAGCCTTTTTCTTTAATAGAATCGACTCTAAATACTCAATACGAGGGATTTCAAAACTACCATTGATTGGCCACTGAGGTTCGGAGGCATGTCTGCTTTGTCTGTGCCAAATATCATTAAACACTATACTTCCAATGCCATGCTTACAGTACATAGTACACGCCGGCGACCCCTCCTGTGGTGCTGGACGGCTAAATTCCAAAGATTGTCTATCGCTGCGGAATAACGCCCTGAAGCAGGTAGACAATTTCCCAGGCATATCAAATTATTGGTGTTACCTGGTCAATAATTGTGTCTGCAGATACAATACGCCAAAATCAAATTATCAGGATATTTAAGAATCGGGTCAAGACTCACCTGATTAGTCCTAAGGAGGTCCGATCAGATTACAAAGAATCTTACCCAACTAATCTTACCTCGTGTTTGGTGATTTCGGCAAATCTGCTTGCCTCGATAAGTGGACCCTCGTCAAGATGCCGTCTCAGACCACAAGCTAATCATCCAGGGATCAGGTCTGCAGAGCTGTTGAGGTGTTACGTCTTGTTCAGAAGGGGCCCCTTATTTTGTCACACCGTCCGATCCCGGTCCGATAGCGAGGGTCAACCTTCGATAATCCGGCATCAATCTTGAGGGTCCCTATTCGGGCGCCAACTGTGAAAACAAAATCAAAATATCAAGGCTGAGTACCCCAAAAGGAAATACACCGAACACGGGTTACAAAGGAACATACAGAGATCTTTAATTTATACTGAACAGTTACAGAGAAAAATAACAGATAGCTATCGGCCCTCAGTACAACACAACGAACTCCAGCGTGGTTCAGTGTGTTCAATGAGAGACGCTGTACATTAGAATTCATTTCTCTTTTATACCATTTGCGAACACGATGTCCAACCCTACTTCGGGTTAATATTCCTCTAATACATTACTGATCCAGGGATCATGCCGAGTTAGCATATCCACATGCAACTAGTTTGCCTTTAATACATACGTCAACAAACCTACATGGCAACTGTGTATTTTAGGATTTTTTCATACAGGTCTTTTGAAACATTAATACAATGTAGCTAAACAAGTGTTCTTAGTTCAGTATTTGGATACATTGTTCTTAACATATGCTCGCGGATTAGTTTCATTGCACAAGTAATCCTTTACACACAGATCAACGAAGGACAAGGTCTCAGTTCACAAGCTCAACAAGTGACCTGTAGGCAAGTTACATATTAATTACACACAGAGGTCAAGACGGCCATGTTGTATTTCGGAATGACATCGTCCACCATTTTAACTCACAGGGTGACTTTACAGAGAGAACCTAAAATGGCAGATTGACCTAAAATGGCGGCTTACATTGATTCTAAGGTCAGGACCTTGCAAAACGGATTTCTTCGCAGGTGGCTTACAAGCAGCTTGGCATAGGCCAATATATATATATTCGTTGCAATAGGAGGTACAATATAATTTCTCATTTGACACACCCCCTGCCAGAATGCACAGCCCTACCAGGAAATCTCCAGAGAGCCCTATAGGCCAGTCCACCTCGTGCCAGGGTGCAGAGTCCTACCAGGATATCTCCAGAGTTCCCTATAGGCCAGTCCACCTCAGCCATGGTGCAGAGGGCTACCAGGAAATCCCCAGAGCTCCCTATAAGCCAGTCTACCCCCTGCCAGAGTGAGGAGGCCCACCGGGAAATCTCCAGAGTTCCCTACAGGCCAGTCCACCCCCTGACAGGGCGCAGAGTCCTACCAGGAAATATCCAGAGTCCCCTGCAGGGCAGGGGTATACCCCAGCCATGGTGTAGAGTCCTATCGGGAAATTTCCAGAGTTCCCTATAGGCCAGTCCACCACCTGCCAGGGTGCAGAGGCCCACCGGGAAATCTCCACAGTTCCCTATAGACCAGTTCACCCCGGCCAAGGTGCAGAGGCCTACCAGGAAATCTCCAGAGTTCCCTACAGGACAGGCCACCCCTGCCACGGTGTAGAGTAGAGTCCTATCGGGAAATCTCCAGAGTTGCCTATAGGCCAGTCCACCCCCTGCCAGGGTGCAGAGTCCTACCAGGAAATTTCCAGAGTCTCCTATTTGCCAGTCCACCCCAGTCATGGTGTAGAGGGCTACCAGGAAATCTCCAGAGCTCCCTATAAGCCAGTCCACCCCCTACCATGGTGTAGAGTCCTATCGGGAAATCTCCAGGGTTCCCTACAGGCCAGTCCACCCCCTGCCAGGGTGAGGAGTCCTACCAGAAAATCTCCAGAGTCCCCTATAGGCCGGTCCACCCCAGCCATGGTGCAGGGGGCTAAAAGGAAATCTGCAGAGTCCCCTACATGACAGGCCACCCCTGCCACTGTGTCCTACCGGGAAATCTCCAGAGTTCCCTATAGGCCAGTCCACCCCTGCCAGGGTGCAGAGGCCGACCGGGAAATCTCCAGAGTTCCCTATAGGACAGGCCACCGCTGGATATAGGAACACCACCATGACATTATGCCCTCGGGTCTGGGCGCTATATCAAATGAAATAAATAAAAATAAATAAATGAAAGATGCATCGCCCATCACGCAAAGGCCGGTTAGGCTGCGCACTGTCTCTCCGCTGGTCGAACTCCCCCACCAGGGCCACCTCAATGATCAGCTCCCCCAGCAGAGCAGGCGGGCCATATTTACACGGGGCCATCGTACACCAAATGCACTGTAACCCTTCTTGGCACCCACTGGGCTAAAGAAAGGGGCGCCTTTGCCCGGGTTGAGACCAGCCTTAAACTGCTCTTAATCTGTGCAGTGTTTTTACGGCCCTTGTCAGGACTCCACAGCAGCCTTCGTGCTGTGAGTGGTGAGAGGGATCCCAGGGGACGCCGCCCAGCCCCTACATCCCTCGCCATGTGTAATTGGGGGCATACTACCCCCCAACGAGCACTGCCATGTCCAGCCTCCGTGGCAGCGAGAGCAAAGGACACCTATGGGCAGGAGACACAGATCAACCTTGTGTTGTCCTTATGGACCCGGATTTTTCATATGGGTGGAAATAAGTAAACACTGCCCACTCTGAGAGATGAAGTTTATTCTCACATTTGGGCTAAAACACAAATTTGGCCTAAAACGTTGACAGCACGGCAATAAACCTTAAACCACAGAAGTCTGATTTAGGGAAACACACCTTGTGTTTCCCTCCAGGATAGAACTTACTTGAAAACTATGGGCATTAAGTGGCGAACTGCTCAGCCGAAACTATACAAAACATTGGTCGCAAAATCCCTAACCGGGAAGTACAGCCACATTTTGGGAATTTCGTCCTTCATTATTTTCATAGGCTGGTGACACACAGATCTATCTTTGTGTCAATAACACGACACAATCTTTTCATAACATCTTGGACTGGCTGCTCACATACCAAGTGCACCCAAGCACTCTGCGCTACACTACTCCTTCAACTGATCCGGACCACGGTCCCCGAAGGGCGTTCAACCCACAGCGCTTTCAGCTCATACCAATGGTACACAAAGCGCTACACAAATGTACTATAACATAACAACATAACTGTATGCATGAACTGAGTCATCCGATGGTTCTCAATTGACTTCAACTCAATCCATGAAAACCGGAGGTCCTATTATTTGGGCCTGAGCAGATTCTTAATGAATTGCTCACAGCACCATCTCCACCTCCTCTGTTGGGGCTTCCGAGTCACTTCGCCTCCAAAGTAAAGAATCACGGTTGCTATTCGCCATCCCGCAATCCAATGGGGGCTCTGTAGCCCAGGTTGGGGCGATAGTTATATCTCTCTTGTACAGACGTACGGCCCAATTCACGGAATTCTTTGCATGGTCCAAAATAACTTCGTACTGCTGAAAAGTGACTTTGCACTGCCGACACACACCCTGATTCATGGAACTGTGCAAAGTGTATTTCTGCATTGCAAAGTCAGTGCATAGTCATTCTTGCGGTACAAAAGGACTTTGCACTGCAAAAATACATTTTGCACATTTGCATGAATCAGGGTTTGTGCAAAGTCACTTTTCAGCAGTGCAAAGTCACTTTGAACAGTGCAAAACATTCCATGAATCGGGGCCTATGTCTCTTACGAGCTGTTTTGCCTTATAGCCCCTCAACTGATCGTCCATCTGCTGATGGAGCATTGACTAATTCTAACTTGGACTACGCCAATGCGGTCCTTGCCGGAATCCCGCAGTGTCAGCTGCTGCACAAAACGCTGCAGTCAGACTGGTCTTTCATCTGCCCAAACGTGCCTCCTTCTCTCAATTGCACAGACCTGCGCACTGGCTGCTGGCGAAACAGAGGATAGCGTTCAAAATCCTGTGCTTAGTCTTCAAACGCGTGCACGGCCGAGTACCGCCTGACCCTTTGATACTCATCCAATACACTTCGCTGTGCCAAGTACACCCTGCGCGTCGCGAGGAGGCAGGCGATTCTCTGTATCGGACCCTCTCCTGTGGAACGCACAGCCGGGTTCATCTCTGTTCAAGCAAAGCCCTTTTTAACCTTTCCCTAAAACGCATGTTTTTAGTTGATGTCATTACAGTTAATCACTCCTTTCCACTCCTGCTGGTCAGTGAATCACCTGTTGACATCTGCACCCGGGTGCAGTTAACACTGCAAATACAAACACAGTCCTCTGCACTTCCACTCAACGCTTTAGGAACATTTACGAGTCCTGTTAAAAGTGATGTTGTTTCTAAGTGACCGGGGTCCAGTCTATGGGGCATACTGCCAGTGCCGCTTCTTAGCAAATGCATACTCCTCCCCTTGCAGTCTTTCCAACAGCCTGTCACGCCCAGAAGGACATCTGCCTCAAAATGTTATGCCTCGCTCAGACACTATGTATAAAGCGCCTTAAACATAATGTGGATGTCTTCTTGACGCTGGCAGTGGCAGCTGTCTGGAGGGCCGAGTAAATGGCCTGCTGCAGTCGGTTCCCCCTCAGGGTAGTTCTCGAGAGGCAGCTGTGCTGTACCATACCACGTGCCGAATGAGGCCATCCATAGGAAGGATGGCCAAGGCCAGTCCTGCCACCTGTGCTCCCTGGTGCCCGCAGCATCAATGCACCAACCTCCGATGGAGGAGCCATGGTTACAAGCAGTCACGTGCCAGCCATTCGGGGCCGGGGCAGAGGAGTCAATGCCATGTTACACTCTCGCTTTGCACGCCTTCTACAGTCACAGCTCGATGTGCCCTGTTCCTATCTCGCTGTGCCATACGCTTCTAGCGGGCATTGTTCCGATGCCCACAAGGGGGTGCTAGAGGGACAGCCTGCATAGCAGACCACCCCTCAGGCCACCCCCCCCCGATATCTAGCACCTCCCCTCCTCCGGAGGCAGAAGGGGCATCCCTGCACCCGGGCTCTGGGGAGCAGCTATAAGGTGGGGGCTGCTAGGGCTCATTCACTTTTTTGCAGCCCCCCCACCCGAAGTTCCACCCTCTCTCTCCCTTCTTTTGGCACCCAACAGCGGTCTCACGACCAGGTAGGATGGGGAGCAAAGGAATGGAGCTCATCGAGTCGGTTGAAGGAATTGCGTCATTTGTGAGAAATGCAAGAATTTGATGATAACAAATTTCATATTATGAAAAGAATTCATTTTGTAAAGGTTTGTACAAACCAAAAACAATAAAGATAATAATAATAAAAAAAAAAAAAAAAATTTCCTTTTCAACGGACTGCGGAAAGGTGCAAGATAAGGAGCATGTAGGTACATTCAATGGTGTAATTATGGTCCTAACTTTTCTTTGTTGGTCACAGCAGAGTTACGCGGGGGTCCTAGCCGGGGGGAGTTTGACACTGCGGTTTCGGCCGTGGGCGGTTCCTCGGCCGTGGGCGGTTCCTCATGGCCGCTCTTGAGCCAAATTCGGACGACGGGCATGGAGTCCCTTATGGACCGTTGAGACTCCTCGTCAATGAGATTTAGTGGTTCTGGGAAAGTACGGCTTGGCAGTTGCTAACCAGAGGCGGACGTCCGCTACTCTGAAAAGCCGGAAGTGACAAGTGTCACCCGGGACAATAAAACGATTGCAAGCGCGGGTAAAACCCTAAAGGGCCACCTTAGAAGTCTAAGGAGATGGCATCACTTAGTGGCTGAGACTGCACCCCCCCTCCCGCCCCCAAATTGTGTATGACTCCAATAAATGTGATCTTGAGTTTCCAAATTCTATACAAATGGTCTGTGTGATTGCACCTATGTCTTGGACACTGGTGGAGACAGGGCTGGGGGGGGCGTATGGGGGATAAGCCCCGCTAAGCTTCAACTCAGGCTCCTTCCTCCGCTCTCGCCTGATGAGCAGCTGCCGGTTTCAGACACTTCTCTTGACAGAGCAATTATCATCGGGCGCTTCTCAGAACGCAGTCATTAGATTAAAGCAAAGGCGTTGGTGCCCTTTGCCAGTCTGCCCTAATGAAGTACTTTTCTTTTCTATTTAGCGTTTCAGTTCGGGTTTTTTGTGTGTGTGTATTGTTAATGACTTGATGGGCTCATTCGCACTAATTGGAGGGCCTTAATTATGCATTCGCTTTAATCTTGCAACAAGCGGGTTATTATCCCCTCGTAATCACTTCTATGGAGTTGCCTAGGACCCTCTGCCCCACCTGCGGACCCTGAAGCATTATAAACAAAAGCGCCCATAGATGTGTTGAATGGCTCAGGTCTTGGAGAGCTGGGAGCCTACCTGACCAGCTGGATTGCCCTCTCGAGTATGGAACATTGACAGCGGTTACAGTGCCACCGAACCCTCACCCACCTCCACGGGTAGGTGTCATAGTCTTAGTTCCCTGGAGTAGTGGGGAGCTGGCCGCAGCGCTATAATGGTATTGAACGGTCCTGTCTTATTGGGTGATGCTGAACATGCCATACTCATCAAATGGAATTCAGCTTCTGCTAGTCTTTGAATGGCGTTGAGCTTTGGGTGTACAGTCCATGGGTTTGATTTTAAGGTATTTGTTATATATGGTATCTGGGAACAATTCTAGTCACCTGACCTCAACGTGGAAACATGGGTGCAGGGGCTGGTGACAAGGCTCACATATATTGATGTCAGGGGGTTGGAGGCAGGGATGTCATTTCACCAAAATGCCAGGGGAAGCGGAAGTGACATCACACGACCCTTGACCTCTGATGACATCAAAAGAAGTGATGTCATTTGACCCCACCCCACAGTGATATTGCGGAAAGTGATGGAACATGACCTTTAACCCCTTGACGAAACAGGAAGTGACATCATAAAGCATAGTTCCCAAGTACACTAAGAAAAATATCGTTAGGAAATCACTATAATGTGATATACATTTCATACAAGAATGGTTCGCTATATGTATCGTTAAGATCAGTTTGCATAAGCCCATATTAAAAAATTACTGTGAATGCAAGCAGACGCCCAAGACCAAATGATAATGATGTGTTATTATATAGCACTTACGTGCTTAATATAGAAAAATATACATACAATATCAAGCAACCTGTGTTGGTACTCATTTATCGACCGCAGAAGGATGAAAGGCTGAGTTGAGATGTTTAAGAACAGACTAAATCAGTGACTCACCCCCTGAAGTGTGCCTGAAATAAACCTTTAATGAGTCTAGCAATGTTTGTATAGAATTCCAGAAAGACACTTTATTTGTTATTCCTATTCTTTCTTATTTAGGGTCACTGCTCAAAGTGTTAGACTTGTGGAACCCCTGTTCTTTTTTTAAGAGGCCTGAACAAGAAAGCCAGCCACTCCAGAAGCGAAGAGCCACGTGGCGCTGGCCACGGCCCGGGAGCTTGCCTTGCACAATAAGAAAGGCACATGGTTTCATGGTTGGAGAGGGGAATTGGGATCAGCATTGGAAATGTGAACAAGAAAGTGCTTTCAAATTTGGACCCATTGGTTCTATATTCACTTCTAAACAGCTGCAAGGTTGGAAAAGACTATGCTAGCATTGGAAACAATTTGGTCTAAAGAAACATGCTGGTATTCTTGCCTTGACGAGCACAAAACACGCTGAAACTACATTCTGTGTATACATATGCCATACATGTGTTAATTAGGAAGAGTGGACAATATGGAAAGGTGTGTGAACCCTCTGGTATATTTAAGCAATGCATTAATGAATGCCTGAAGAGGGGGGTTATGGGTCTATCTGTTTTCACCAGTAGTGGCTCCTCTATTTTTCGTGTGGGGAAAAAAACGGGAGAACTTCACACCTGGATAAACTATTGTGGGTTAAATTAAATCACAGATACGATGATTACCTGCTTCATTGAAATATGAACTCTTGCATCAGATTGAGAGAAAAAATATTTTCCAATTTGGATTTGGGGGGGATAAAGAATTGTTGGAATCAAAGAGGGAGACATGTAATAGACAGTATTTTAAAAACATAATCGGACATGTTTAATATAACCACTTTACGCCTGCTGGAACCTCCTTCTTCATTGTAACCAGAGATTTTGAGCCTGCTGTAACCTACGCCGTGATACCTATGGGTTTGGGCGTATAACAAATGCAATAAATAAATAAATAAATAAAATCTTAGACCTGCGTTTGATGATCAATTTCAATGGCATTGCATTAATATGAAGTACAATGATTAACATCTAAGAACAATGCTACAGAAAGTACATGGATTTATTACTTATACTAAACTACGAGCATAATTGCTGAGGTGTGTTATCTTTCCAAAAACACTGAGTTAGAATGGTCTAAAATAAACCTGTGGAAGACTACAAACTTCCAATGTCTGTAAGAGAGGTTCCAAACCGGCTACACTCTGACAACATAAAAGTATCCACAATTGAATATTGAAGATTAGTTGCCTTCCTAAATCAACTCACAAGGGAAGACAGGGTGTTTCAATAGAGGCTTGAAAAAGTGGTGGAATTTCAGTTTCTGAAGGAAGCATTCTGTTCAATGACTTACAACAGACTCATTATTCAAATACATTTTATGTGTGTTGGAACTGATGCCTCAAATATTCATTTGTTTAGTGTTTAGTATTGACCCAAAAATAGTCAATGGGCAAGCGTTTTTCTTATGGCATACTTTTCCAGAAGTTATGCCTGAACCAGCCGAATTAGGAACTATTGGGTGAGTGTAACAGGGTCAGGGACTCGACCCCATTAGGGCGGAACAAGGAACCATCCCATGCAAGTGCAGGAGGCCTATCCTATCAGGGATTGTTTTTCCAGAGGCAGGGTGAGGGAGGGAGTTGGGATGGCCCCAGTCTCAGACCCAGCTTCATATGCCCTGATTGCTACCCCTGGTAACATTGTCCATCACCCAGTGCCCTACTGCTTTGATGCTGGCCCAAGTTCTTTTCGTTTTGTTACACAACTTCAAGTACCAGCATGCCTAGCAATTACTGCTTGGACCCTAGAGGAATGCATTCAAGCTCCCTCACAGAAGCACCTGCATTCAATGAGCTGCCCGCTTTTCCAACCCAGCAGTACTCACTATAGTGAATGAAGTCAGCAGCACTGACTGACCACCAAAACACACAGGGGCCAAAGACAAAGTTGGATCCAGAGTAATAGAAGGGGATGGGCCAAAGGGGGCTCATGAAGGCTTGACCTGTAAAGACCCTTCCTCCGGTGAAAGAGCACATACATGTTAGCTGATACTGTCAGGTGGGGCGGCGTCCAATGGAACGGGGCAAGGGACAGGAAGAGAGGAGTATGAACATGGAAGACAGCTGAACGGTGTTCGGGTGAGTTCGAGTGGAGATAGACCAAGCGACCAGGCGATTATGGACGGTGGAACGGAGCACTGAGGAGCTATGTTCTGGTGCAGGAAATTGTTACAGGTGATAGTCTATTCTATTCTATTTCATTTTTATAAAGCGCTAAATCATCCACAGGCCTCAAAGCACTGACATAAACACATAGAATAGACAAGACCGAATCGTAGTGCCGTCAGTGCGTCAGTATGCCAGTACATGCGTATATCCAGTAGGACAGTTGGCACAAAAACAATTTAAGTACCACCGCCGTCAAATAGGCTGGTTTTGATAGCCTTTCTAAATTGAAGATACGATGGCAATGATGGAGATATTGATAGTGGAAGAGAGTGGTTCCAGAGAGTGAGATTTAGGCAGTGAATGAGTGAGCGCCTGCAAGAGCAAGTGTGGCACGGAAGTAAAAAAATGAGTGGATATTGGGAAAAGATCAGAGCGAGAGGAGAGAAAGAGAGGAGAGGGAAGGAGAGGGGACAGTGGAGGAGAGGAAATAGGAGTGGATAGCACAGAGGAGAGAGGGAGGAGGACTTATGGGAGAAGGTAAGAGAAGGAATGAGTGACCATTGGATGGAGGGAAGAGGGTGTGAGAAGGGAGAGCGGAGAAGAGGAGAGTAGAAGAGAGAAGAGTGAGGGAGGAGGATATAGGGGATAAGGGAAGAAGAGGAGATGTGAGGGGGAGAGAGAAGAAGAGGAGATGAGAGGGGCAGAGGGGAGAAGAGGATGGAAAGACAGAGGGAAAGGGAAGAAATTAGAGAGGGAAGAGAGTGTGAGAATGGAGAGCGGAGAAGAGGAGATTAGAGGAGAGAATAGTGGGAGAGGAGGATATAGGGGATAAGGGAAGAAGGGGAGATGAGAGGGGGAGAGGGGAGAAGAGGATGGAAAGACAGAGGGAAAGGGAAGAAATTAGAGAGGGGAGAGAGTGTGAGAATGGAGAGCGGAGAAGAGGAGATTAGAAGAGAGAATAGTGGGGGAGGACGATATAGGGGATAAGCGAAGAAGAGGAGATGAGAGGGGGAGAGGGGAGAAGAGGATGGAAAGACAGAGGGAAAGGGAAGAAATTAGAGAGGGGAGAGAGTGACAGAGACAGTGAGATAGAGATAGAGACAGCGAGGGGGGGTAAGAGAGATTTAGACAGAGACGTGGGAGGGATGAGAGAGAGTGTGCGACTATTAAAGGAAGATAAGAGAGAGGAGAAAGGGCGAGTAAGAACAGCATGGAAAGAGGAGGGAGGAGTGCTTAACAGAAAATCAGGGATAGGAGAGAGCGGGAGCAAGTGAAAGGAACGGGTGTCCCTTGCCATTACTATTGCAACGAGGGAAAGGAACTTTAGAGTTAGGGAGCCCTTGGGATGTCCCAGCTACAGTCTTTAGGCCCTAACCACATGGAGACTGAACAGTGCCTGGTGACACCAATCTCGAGTTTCAGGCCGACCTGGAATGTTAGGAATGTCTGAGCTGCGGACGGAAGGGGGGCCTATGGGGTGTCAAGAGAGGGTTTCCCATTAGGGGGCCCATCAGTGAAACCAATAATTAAAATTCCAAATCATCATCAAAGGCGCTCGTGGCTATAGTTGTGGGTGTGAACCAGTGCCAGGCAGCTCGGAGGCTGCACTTCTCCAGGATTAGGGTTAATTATATGTCGATACATTTCCCCTCTTAACGAAGTATAGTAAGGCGAGGACGTGTCCTGCCCTAACCGTGCGAAGATGCTCTTGAAAATGGCACCGACTCCATAATTCCTCCTTGAGGGGCTCTGTAAACATTTGGGGGAATTAAGCTCTTACACTAAACCAGGAGTAGGCTATGGCATGTAGAAACCAGTGGGCAAGGAACCAGAAGAGCGCCAGGGAGCAGAAACTCAGCCGCGGAAGCACACGCATGGATTGTTGACGACTAAAAGCGTGCACAGAGAAATGTCGAAATGGGAGCTGCAAACTCTGACAGCTGGTTTTCCAGGGAGACGACACCTCTTGCACTCTCTTTCCGCTGGTAAAGATGGTCCAGAATGAACACTGCAGTTGAGGTGTGTGTGCAAGATCGTATGATGTCTGTACACAGGCGAATACACATAACTACGCATCTTGTGGGGTATACTTGCCTTTACCTGAGACAACACAGTTGTGTCGCTGGGGTTCTGAAGGGAGGTCGAGCAATGCCACCAGGGAGGACACATTTTCTGATTAAAAGTAGCTTTATTAAGTACTGGTAGTTCAAGGTATGGGTTCGGCCGATGCCTACAGGAGCTGGGGGAATAACGCGCTGTCTTGGGATGCCTCTTCTGGATAGATGGCAGAAGGTACTCTTGGCCTCCCTACTTCCTCAAGGAGCAGTAAGTCGCGTGCTTGCAAGTCTCCATGGCTTCCCCCTGCCCTTTGATACACCTGGGGTGGTGGGTGTCCGTAAGCCAGCACGGGATTGGTCTTTACCTTCAGTGGCCGATCCCTGGTATTCTGATTGGCCCTTTCTCAATGGGTTGCTTAGCTGGGCAATAATACCATTATTATCATTCCCTTTGAACTGGATAAGAGGTCAGTCATGTTTATGTTTCTAAATGACCAGTTCTGTGGCTTCATGTCTACGCTGAGCCATTGGCGCCACCTCGCGAGTCTGTCTATGTGTGTTTGCCGTTGCACAGATCCAACGTTCTCACCAGACCACAGGATCTGTGGGCAACCTGGAATTTGCCTTCTTCCCCTGGTTCATGCAGATGTTGGTTTTACTGAGCACTACGTGGTAGTGTTTAATTTCGCTCCTTGATCTGTCCTGGTCCGGCAAAGGGGCTGCTGGGACTTGTAGTCTCCTTGCGATGTTTGTGGTTATGGCATGTTCCAAAAGGAGGTGACAATATCATGGTTCGGAGGGGTGACAAGCCCAGGGAGTCCCGCTCCATCCACCATCTGCGAGGCACATCAGTAGCTGGTGGACCTACCCAGTCCCATTTTGCTCTGCCCCGTAGAACAGGATGGAGAGGGCCTCTAACTCACCACAATTCCAAGACCTTTATATCATCCATATTTACCAATGTATTGTGGAAGTGGAAGGCAGGGCAAAATGGGGGCAGCCATGTGGGAGACACCAGTCAGAGCCACAGTATTGGACCAGGGGGTCAACAGACCCAACGGGGGGAGGCACCAACGTCTTTGTTGAAACCAGGAACAGATTTATTGCAGGAAGAGGAGTTAACTCATGGCCAGCAGGATACATTAAACATACTATACTAGCTAGGCACACCGACTGGCATAGAACCCAGGGCCCAGGGAGTACCATTGGATGTGGGGGAAGGGACACCAAGGGAGAAAGGGGAGCACTAGAGAGGGAGTTGGAGGAGGAGCTGCTAGAGAGCGTGAGTGGGGGAAAAGAGAGAACGTTGGGGAGAGAGAAAGAAAGGGAGAGAGAAATAAAGGGAGAGGGAGAAATGGAGCAAAAGAAAGGGTGAGAGCAGGGAGGCATAGAGAGAGACACATGGGGAGAGAGACACAGGGAGAGGGAGACAGGCACAGAGTCACAGGGAGAGGGAGACAGGCATAGAGACACAGGGAGAGGCAGATACACAAAGAGACACTGGGAGAGACAGACACGCACAGAAACACAGGGGGAGACAGACAGGGGGGCAAGGCAAAGAGTGCAGGAGCTGTACTGGTGGAAACATAGAGCAGGTTGAGGAGGAAAGGGAGTGGAAGGATGAAGAGGGAAGAAATGAGTAGCTGCTGAATGGGCCTCCTGAGCTCGGCTGCCTTCCCCCATCAGCACACTGCTGCCACTGACCCAACCGAGAGCACCCAGTCCTCTCTCCACAAGCTTATATAAGACTGTTGCTCCCACCCTCTCCAGGGTCAGCCTCTCACCCAGGAACACAACATGTGTTGCCAGGGACACGTGTTGTGTGGTTATCAGGGGAGATGGGATAACTACAGTGTAGAGGATAAGTGTACTTCTAGAGTCTACCCCCACCCCTTTCCACAGTAAGGGAAACTAGATTCTGTCTGATTCCCAGGTCAGGGGAGTTGAAATTATAGAGTGCAGGGCAGTTGGAGCCCAGAGGGGAGGTTAATTGTCAGGTGTTGGACAAGTGGTTTTCCAGAGCCTCCCCACCCATCATGGACACATAAGTGGAATTGTTTTGCAGGGTTCAGAGAGGCCAGAACAAAGTGGGGATGGATATTACAGGGTAGGACAAGTGGGTAAAAAGATCAAGCCAGATTGTTGGCTCTGAAATTCTGGTCGCTGGACGGGGAACAGGTTCACCTGTTTTCTTTTAGTCCTTTCTCAGGGCTGGAGTGACTCCACAAACCACCCACATACCCCAGGTGCAGGGGACAGAGTGGACTAAACACAATGGCCGAAACCAGCAAGTCAGGGTCACACACACACACTAAAGACACAATGTCAATGATGGGCGATGTCCAGTGTGCCAGAAACAAAATACACACACACGGGAACATGCAAGCACTTGAGCATAAACAGCGCAGAAACTGTAGTCCGGGGCGAATATACACTCATATGCAGTGCAAGGTGTAACATACATTTGGGAAACACGTAAGTTACACATGGACATTTGCACAGTGTGTTTCGATTTTATTTTACATAGTTTGACCACATATGGGGGAATTGTTCTATTGGACAGATAAGGTCCATCCAAGGTGAAGAAATGGGAAAATAATAAAAACCTTTGGGTTTAGCGGGCAGATAGATTTCAAGCAGGGGCATATGAATTCCCAAAGGAATAAATACAGTAGAAGGGGCTGGGTTTGTAGCAAAAGAGGACACAGCATAGTCTATATGAGGGGGTGGTCTGTGAAAACCACATGGAATCCAATCCATTCCCAGAAGAGCGTCCACCAGAGAGATGGACGCCCAAAATGATAACATATTCAGAAGGTTATGAGAAATGTATGCAAATATATGCCCCGTCATTTGTTATGCCATGTCAGACTACAGTCCACCTGAAACCCAGACGTCTGCAACGCTTTGCACTCGGAAAGCCCAGAGTGCTATGAAGCCATATCAATGGAATCGAAGCGCTTTACATGTGCTAGATAACGTAGTGTCAGTGACCGACAGGGACGTGTGTGGACTGGGGCCAGGCGGCATTCAGAGATTCATGTATGATTGTGCAATATGTGTGTAATTTGCTCCAGGTGAGTGGTTAGCAGTCAGACAGGACATTGTGGATCAGAGGGAGCTACTGTAGCATTTTGGGCCTTTTCGCTTCCAGGAAGGGCAATAGGAATTCTTGGTGTCAGATTACAGAAAAATTGCACCGGCATAAGTGCAATTTTGCACTGTATTAGCACTAGGGAAAGTTTGCCCCAGGTGAAAAGACATTAGGGGAACATCAGAACACCATTGCACCATGAAAAGTGCAAATGTTCATGCTATTGGCAGTAGCACAAAACTTCCCCTAGTGCAAAAAAAATCCATTTTTTTTAATGCATTTTTGCACTGGGGCAAATTCTGCCCCAGTGCTAATACAATTCCATAGTCCTCATCACTGCAAACATTATTTCGGCAAAAATGCCATAAAAGTTATGTGCAAACACAGCAAAATGCAACTGGGAGATACACAAGAGAGTGGAGTACACTTTCTTTACAATTTGTACAAATATTAAACACAATTCATGTTGTTCATTAAAAACACTACATTTGCATTCAAATAAAGAATTATTAGATTTAACAACTCAGCTCAGAGTTTCTAGCTTCAAATAACAGATCCCCCTTTATAAGGCAATATTCATATACACTTCTTTTCCACTCCATGCACTTGCTAAATAAGTTGAAACTGCAAAGATGGTGTCTGTTGTTCTTCAACTTTTGCATAGGTTTTCTGAGCAAATTAACATTTGAGTACCCCTGTACATCCTGCAAACTTTCACATTCCTTTTTTACATTTTTTATTTTTGATTGTATTCGGTAAATAAACTTTGCAATATAAATGATAATACAATAGACATGATTAATTAATAAAAACATATACATCCATAATTGATTAATACACATATATACATACAATTATCTATAGTAAAATCCAAAGCGCCTACATAATTATTTCAAATCAGATACTATCAAAATGTAAAGATTTCAAGTAGCCCAAGTCCGCCAATGCTATTGAATTTGAATGTTCCCTCAATAAATATGTCCATAAGATTTCACAATCAACAAAATCTGTTCTATGAATAAAACATCAACAATAAAACAGATGCTTTTTTTTTAAAAAACAAGGACAATACATTATATCCTTTTTTAAAGTTTCAGTAGTAGACAAATCTTTACAAAACC
This sequence comes from Ambystoma mexicanum, assembly GCF_040938575.1. NCBI lineage: Eukaryota > Metazoa > Chordata > Amphibia > Caudata > Ambystomatidae > Ambystoma > Ambystoma mexicanum. Next base: position 1,631,186,811 of record NC_090932.1, read on the forward strand.
TACAGCTGGCCTTTATCGCTAGGCCCCCTAATTAAGATTTCATGTTTAGGACACACGGTTTAGCAAAATCACATGAGGTTGACACAATCTTTCTTATTTGGAAACAGATTTAAAGAGACTGGTAAAATACTACGTTTCTTGTGATTCGTTTTTAAGTGTGCCGAAGATTCCTAGCTATGTATCTTATCCACCGTGAGCCTCCAATCCGCAGCGTAGAGTCTCCTTTTCATATTAATTACATTCACTGGTAGATCATCAACAGGGAATCCCAGAGAACACATTATGTCAGATCAAAACTTCACAAATTCCATGTCCTTATGTCAGCATAGAAGGGACGAAGAAAAGGAAAATGCTGTAGATACTCCCTATCCGTGGTACAACCAGCACACATCGCGCTCTAACCACTGCTAGTGGTAGGTTGCCTAATCGCATCTTCATGAGCAAGGAGCGCTTACACGGATCTTCAACGAGAAACCAGTAATCTTCCAGGACGAAACTTTCTTTACAAAACAAATAATCATAACCTATTGATAGATGTAAACCCTTTTGTGTCATATTCTCCCCAAATCCAATTAGTATAATTATCTCCAACCATGTGTCGAGTGCCTACATTAATGGACTCGGTCTGTTCCACAATTCTTCCAGCTTCAACATATATAGAAACCTCCCTATATGGGCCAACCACTTTAGGGAGCATGCCCTATCATACGTCAAGACATCTAACGGAGCTTCAACGTACTTCGCAAGAGTCTCACTAGACCAAACACGATCCCAGAATAAATGCGGCTTAGCAGCTCTTTGGTCTGTGATACATAATTGGCCTAGTTCCATGTGTAGTGGAATGTTTGGTCTGGTATTTGGGACCCGTAGTAACATTTTCAGAAAGATATTTTCCGTTACTGAAAGAACATTTGACCCTATATTTCTTTGCCATACAGAGCAGCTGCCAAAGCCTATGCCTATATATTTCCAACGCGGGTGCAATGGAGTCATACTTGGCTCTATTCAGAATAGTCATCATTGCTTTGCATTTCCTTCCTAGGCCCACATTGAACTCTGACTCATGTTCTATGCATGAGACATCTGCAGCAGTCCTTATGCCTACATAATCAAAGGGACCTACTTCTTCAATACCGCCCCTTCTGTGCTGATATGGAGTCACGTCCATCGCCCCAGCTTCCTGCCACACTGCACGACTTTAGTTTTATTCGCATTAACTTCCAGGCCCTTAATGCTACAAAAGTGAACACGATGGGCCTCATTACGACCCTGGCGTTAAGGGTTTAACGGCGCCGTAAAAGGTGTCGGCGCCATTAAATCCTTAACGCCTGATTACGAGGTCCCTTTGCGGGACCCGACCTTAACGCCTGCTGTTAGCAGGCGTTAAAGTAGGGTGCTGCAAAGGGACCTTGGTGCTAAGTACGGTGCCGCAATTTGCGGCACCGTACTTAGCGCCTTCCACATTCCAATTGAGCCCTATGGGGCAAAAATGGGAATGGGGAAGGGCCCATGGTGAATGGGGAATTACCGCCCCGCCAACCTTGGAATGGGGCGGTAATTCCGCCATTCACCATGGCGGACCCCGGCATGGACCATGGTGCTAATAGCGTCGGGGTCGTAATGAGGCCCAATGAGTTGTTTGTTTCCTCATCCCTGAAGGCGTGCGAGACAAGATCTAACCCTCGCTGAAGAGTCTGCATAGAGCTCCATAAGTGCTTTCAACAAGGGAGGGCACTCCCTAGACAAATAAAGCCTGCCATAGGGCTGATCCCGTCGGGATGCTTTAAAAATCTGCTCTTAAATCAGCAAAAAGGGGATGGGGGTACCCCCTTTGACAGACACATATTTGTCAATCATTACATTAAATCTAAAAATATGGTCTTGTGTACTCAATCCCCTAAGTAAAGTCTGCTTGCAGGTGGCTCAAGGCCTCCTGCTCCTAAACCCAACCTTCTAGTTTCATTTGGAGGGTTTTGCCAAAGATTCTGCTGCTGGCATCTAATAGGGTGATCGGTCTATAACTGCCAGGTTCTCCTCAATCTTTTAAAAATAGGCACATTTTTCGCCAAATTCCAGGAAGGTCTTGTTTACTTGTATTGCACTAAATAAACCGCATAAGTAGGTTACCCATATCACAGGTTCACTTTTATACAAGTCAACCGGGTTAAGATCAGAGCCCGGGGTTTTCTCTTTAGCTCGCTCCCCGCCATTGCAGCCACCTCTACCAATGTCGCTTCAGGAGGTGGCACGTCAAGACCATTAAACATGAGGTTCTTGCGTACACCGCCATTATTTTAAAAGTCACATCGTGTTTCTCTGTGAAGGCTTGAAAAATGGCCTAACCAACCTTTTTCAGGAATAGCTGCTTGAACAAGGTTTTGACACGAGGCACTTCCCGTTGACGCCATCCTCCAGCATTCTCAAGAATTGTTCTGCAAAAAAGAGTTCTTTAGGGAGCCCCATTGAGCATTGCAATTAGCGTTTTCCTTCCGAGCTATTATTTATTTATTTATTTATTTATTTATTTATTTATTTGTATTTATAAAGTGCACAGCGACCCTGAGGCATCGTGGCGCTGTTACAGCACACTCACTTTAAAAAAAGACTTTTCAGACAATGATAAGGTAGGCAAGTTCCATGGTTACAGGGGAACATCATTCAGATACAGTCTAGTTGAATAATCAACTTTTATTAATTCCTATACATTTGAATTACCTTATATCCTCCTTCCTCTTTGTTTTTGCCAATACCCGCAAGCTTAGGCATAGCCGCCCTACACTCCGGGCGATACCAACTATCTTTTTGCCGGTTTGCAGGCTACCACGTTTCGAGAGAACATTTGCAACGATTGTTGCCGAGCTAAGTATAACACCATAACCCACAGACTTCGAAAGCATCACTGCTTTAAAAACGGGTCATATTTGTTGATAACCGAGTGGCAGATTCGCTTCTAGAGCTGCTCCTCCCATCGTTTCTACGCCTATTGTTGGAAGGGCGTAGTAACTAGCTGAACGGCAGGGCTACACGGGCAGATATATCGGCAGAGAGAGTCAAACATTATAAATTGTGGTCACTCGCACTTCTCATATGAATTTCAAAAGATTTGAATGTATCCCAGGTTGCCAGGTTCATCATAATGTAGTCGATATGACTAATTTTACCACCGCTCGAAAACAGTCACAGACAGAGGAACATTCGGTTGGAGGCGACCATTACACGCCCGCAATCCCAATCTAAAAAACAATTCTACGGTTTGCAGAGAGTTTTTATAGACGGCCTTCTTAAGCGGGGCCGTTAGTTTGTAGGATCTTCCAAAGAGCCTCCTCCTCTTCCATAAATTCAGCTAGGGCATCTCTAGGATCAAAGTGGAGATTCTTATCTGCCAACACTGTCACCCTAAGTTTGCAACTACTCTCGCATCTCCTTCTTCCATTAACCCCTCCAACCTATTAACAATAGCCATCCCTTTTGTGCCGTATGGTCTATATAGACCTTGCAATATCTATATAGATTTTGTAGAATAAGATTTTAGTTCCAAAGTTTAGATCAATAAAGAGGCATTGCAAATGCGGGCAACACGTCTCCATGATTTTAATTTCAGTGTTCAGCCCTGTACTAATCTATAAACGAATCCCACTGCTCGGACGCCCTAGTACTGGGTCAGGCAGCAGGAATCATCATTTTAAAGTATCTCTCCAACGTATATTGCCTGGTGGCCCAGGTTTCTTGGAGACAAAGTATATCAAAGTTTCTCACAAATTCCACCAGGTGCTGATCTTCTGTGTGTCTTAATAAACCCACAATATTCCACGGTCCCGCTGTTATCTCTCTTTGGTCAGCGGCATTCCTGTGCAATTGATTTCTATGTCTGATCCACTAAGTAGGAAGGGAAGAGAATGTCAAGGCGGACTAGAGATCAGCAATGGACCAACTGTTGAATTTACTTGCGTTAAAGCCAGTGTTGGATCCTGCTAAAGTTTGTCCGGCATTGACATGAGATGGCGGTCGACCCCTTAATTCGGTCTGTAAATCAGGCTGATGAAATGTCTTAGCATGTATTGACAACAACTCTGATTTAAGAGGTCCATTGGCCAAGGTAATCTTGAGATAATCTCGGTCACTTTTGTTTTCAGAACGGATGCGACATACGTCAGTAATATCAGGTCGGATCAGCGAAAGGCACCGTTTCCTAAACCTTATCCAGAGTATACATTTCTTTAGGAGGCTATAATTGTCTTCCCAAAAGCCATGCTTTAGTTTTGGCACATGAGTTAGATGAAGTGAATTATCCACCAGCAATCGCATGATATCATCAGGCCGCCTGCTAACATGAATTTGTCTCTCATCGTTTGAGGGCGGCGCTTTGCCATGCGCTACCGGCTGTTGTATTCCTCAGCCGCAAGGTATTATTAGATGGTGCTGGTATGCTAGGTGCACTGAGAGGACTAATCATGTTACCGCGGGGAAAGGGGTGGTCTTTAACCTGGCTCTCAATCGCCTTATTGACTGCTGTAAAATGTGAATTTGGAGGCGGTCGAGTTTACCCATTCTGCCATGTCTGATTGGAAGGAACTGCCTTTGGATCAAGGAACTTCGGCCTCCTTGCCCCCATCTCTGCCTTTAACTCCAGCACTAGTGTTTTCAGTCACTTAATCGACAGAATATATTTTTCGATTGTTTTTTTTTTGCCGAAAATGTTTCAACGCAAGACTCAACTAATAATATGGGGAGGGGGGAGTGGGTAGGGGGATATATGGGGTTAGGAATATATGATATGATATGGCATTTGTAGCGCGCCTATACACGTTTTTTAAGGCGTGACGAGGCAAGGAAGGGGGAACAGAGGGAAGACAGAGACAATGATCTTACTAGACCTAGTGACATTGAGATTGCGCAAGTGCAAGGGGGAGGGGAAAGTGCACTTCTGTAGAAAATATGGAGTATATAATAGGGGACAGCGGCTTGGGGGGAACCCCCAAAATATATATTTTTTAAATGTCCATGAGTTATTTCGGTAAAAAAAGTTTCAGCAAAAAACGAATCGGACAAAAACTGGGGATGAAACAACATAGAACCGTTCTTGTTTTGCCCATTGAGAATCCTGACAGTGGACCCTTCCGCCACCCACCGCGTCGTGCTGCGTCGTGACGTTATACTGACACGCTAGCGGGCTTCCTAGCACTCATCTTTACCATCACTTGCTGAATGAATCATAGGATCTGGCCGCTCAGTAGCAGTATTATTTGTTGGAGGGGTAAAATACGATTAGTGAGGGGGATTGCTTCATTCATAAAGGGCGGCGGTGATGGTACTAGGGAAGGAGTTACAGGTTGCCCAAAAGAGATGTCATCACACCATCTGGGGGAAAACAAAATATCCTTCCCATTTCCCACAGGGAGTGCTTCAATAAGGAGCATATCATTGCCCCCTCCTTTGGTGCTGCCCCTCCCCCTTTGGAAATATTTGGTTTAGTATCCACAAAGGGCAAATTAACTTGTCGCGGCTTCCCTTTTCTTGGCCCCTTCACGTTAGACACTCCCACCCCAGCACTGACCCCTTCTCAAGAAATCTTACTTTCCCCTCAGGTAACTCCTCCCTCCCCCGATTCAGTATCATCCAAAAGTACCCCTATTTCATCAATCAAAATATGGGCTGCTTTCATAGGGGCAGCCGGACGTACACTTCTTTTCGAAGCCGGGATGCGCGACTTCTGGGTCGTTGCTTTTCGTTTTGACATGTTGAGGCTACTTCCGGAATGTATCAACACACCCTCCTTGTGTCACTGCCCAAGTGCCCAACCAGTAGGATGAGCCTGATACATTATACCACTAGGATAGAAAGAGTGCAAAGAGTGCAAAAGAGTGCCACAAATGCAAACACTGCTAAAGTGCAGGTACAATTGCAAACAATACAGCAATACAATCCACTCTCCTTGTATATTACATATTAAACACTACGGGCCTCATTAGGAGTTTGGAGGTAACCGTGCCGCTATTTGCGGCATGGCTGCATCCAAACTCGGGTCCGGGTTCCTTGAATGAGCAATTACCGGGCCATTCCAACCTTGGAGGACCCAGTTATTCCTCATTCAATTTACCCATCCCCATTGAGCCCCGATAGGGCTCAATGGGAAAGGGGAGGAAGCTAACAACGGGCCCGTTAATAACAGGCAAGTTGTTAGCTCCCCGGTTCCCTCGCGGGACCCGGAAAGGACGTCTGGTCTGACCAGACGTCCAGAGCGGGTCATGCGAGGGAACCTCGTAATAGGGTGGAATGGGTTTACCGGCAACGACAACATTACCGACACCGTTACACCCATTTCGCCAGGGTCCTAATGAGGTCCAATGCCTTGAAGAACATAGGAAGCAACAGTTCAGGTTTAAATTCTAAAACGTCCTTAATAGTAGGTTTATAATCACAACATCAGTCCCACTCACTGCTCCCTTCAGACTCCCTCCCAATGTAATTATTAAAACACGCACAAGTACCAGTAAAAAAAAGAATAAAAAAGCATAGGCAAAGGGTCCCAATTACACATTCACTAAAAGAATGCTGGAGGAACGCTCGCCCGGATTTGGGGGCTGCCATAGTCTGATTCCCCCTAGCCCCCATCAGCAGCACCTGAACCGCGCCTAATGGCAATGTTTGGAGTTTACTTTAAGATCCTGCGCTGTGCACCCCAAGACACGGTAGGCCGCACCCTGGCAACAGGCCGCCTCAACCTGATCTCAAAAGCCAGAAAATCCATCAAAAAATCCCCCGCCTGGCTGCACGGCCACCTTTAGTGGCCACCTCTGACCAATAATTCACCAGAACAGGAACCACACAGGCTTTTCTGAGACGCCCCAACTCTCCGATGAATGCCCACATGCGCAATTCCGCCTCAGCACTGGGGAAACGTTAGCCCCAGTGCAAAAATGCATTGAAAGGAGAGGTTTTTGCCCAAGGGCAAGATTTGCCCCAGTGCTAATACCACACAGAATTGCACTTGTAATAGTGCCAAGGTTTTCTAATATGGCCCAAGTGTTTTTTTTGCACTGGCCCAAACATTGCTCTAGTGCTAATCCCGTGCAAACGTGCAACTGCACCAGTGCAAAGTGTCTGCAATCTTGTGCTGCTTGAGCCGCCGTGGTGCCAGACCCACGCAGTAGTCCCTGCTGCAGCACTAAAAAAATCATGAGCGCCTCACAAAAAATCTACAAAATTGCATGTCATTCATTAGCTGCCATTTGTTCAATAAAAAAGATACATTTATATAGCACTCTTCATTCTGGGGTTCTCCCTCAGCTTCTAAGCGCTGTGAATAACGACTACTAATATCCCCCAATTTAATAACTGTGCTCAATGTACTAAGGTCAGAAGGGTGAAGGACAACATTGACAGGGGGAATTCGACGTGTGCAGGTTTGGGACACTGCCTGAGGCTAGCGCTGAACTCTCTGAGCTACACACCGGATTACCTCTAAAGGTTTTAGCGGGGAAACAGGCACGTAGGTTGCTGGCGCATTTTGATTTGGAAGGCATAGTGCCTAGACCAGGGGCCGGCAACCTCCACATCTCTGGATGTTTTGGACTACGACTCCCATGATCAATGGGCATCTACAAGTCTGGCAATGGCTGATGGGAGTAGTAGTCAAAAGCATTGGAGAGCCAAATATTTCAGAACCCTGCCCTAATCTTTGTCAAATGAAGACACCCCCGCTATCCTGCCAGCCCACCTGTTGGGAATTCTCTCGTGTGCGCTGTAGGACCATCTGCCTTCGTCACACTGTGGAGGGTAACATTAATGTATTTATTTTTGGGGGTTTTATAACAGGCTACCCTGGAGCAGTATGAGGTGTTGGGGCGTGGCCCAAAGAAAAGGATATTGCAGTGAAACACTTTACCATAGCACGCATTGTTTGCAGGAGAACTCTACACATACTTACATGTATGTAAATGTCTATCTTTTTAGCGCTTATTCCCACCTTCGGTTAATTTCAAGGCGCTATTGGAAGAGAGGAAAGCGAGGAGAATATTAGGTTTTGGATGAGGGGGAATAAGAACGGCGAGTTTGGGAGAGAAACCCTGGGACAGGGAAAACAGGGAAAAGAAGCAGGGTCTTGCAGCGAGTTTTTCGTCATGTAGCGCTATGAGGCGGGAAGAGGGATGGATTCAGACAAGCAAGCTGTATTTGTTTCACTGTCCTTGCTATGTCCATTAAGGGTTCTAGACAAAAATTAGTATCATTATGAATGATATACATTTTTCGCATTCCCAAAAAACTTAAAGGGAACTGGAGTTAGTGTAGTTTAGTGTAGGTTACAGGGGTGGGAAATTACAGCGACTTGGGAGCATTAAAAGAAGGAAAAACGTAAGTTAAATCAAAACGGTAGACCCTGGAATCGTTGAAATGTATAGGTACCCACACCATAGTTTCTCTCCATCTCCACCCCCAGCCTCCCAGGTTGGCGCTATTAATACCAGATCACAAGTTGCGGTACCGCTGCAAATCCCCATTTTTTTTGAGTCCGTTGGACTCAATGGGGCATTTTCGGCACAAATGCTATGGCGCTAATGGCGGAAAGTCGGCGCATATTCACCCCCAGCTCAGAGCTGACTTTCCCCCAAACTCGGGATTGGGCGCAGCGGTAATGAGGCGGTAATAGCGTGATGAGACCCATTGTCTGCAAAGAGGCCCACCCGTTTCCCTGAATCCCTCCCGAATGGATGCGTTTGCCTAGTAATAATAATTGAATGGATAATAATAATAGGAGAGGAATTATTAGATGTGATACATTGTTACCAAAAATAAAATGAAAAGGATTGTTGTTATTGGTAGTAGTAGTCTTTTCACCCACTTAGTGACTTGAATTCTCTTGTACTTACTTTCGATCTTAATGAAATGAGAGCCTTATTTTTATTTATTTGTTTATTTATTTTATTTTAACATTTACATATCAATAATTGATCAGTATTTGGATAAAAGGCAACCAGGCAGAGCCCTCGCATTAGCTTCGAATGTACATGAAACTGTTGAAATGACCCCAAAGAACCCTGAGAGGTATAACATTAGCTCCTTCTCTTCCTGGTTTTGTGAATGCACCCTTGTATTTTCTGACCTTTACAGAGCCTTTCTGGGGTGGCCAGCCGTAGTCTCCCAGTGCCAGGAGGGTAGAGGTTCCCCTAATGGGGGTGAAATGCCACAGAGTTAGTTTCACAGAGTGAAAGGATAAGACATATAAACTTTACCATAGGTTGTCCAACTCCAGGCCCCGAGGGCTGTATGCATTCCGGGTTTTCAGGATAGCCCTCATTAATAATGAGCCAAATTTGTATACACTGATTCTAAATGTATGCATATAATTCCTCATGAATATGAATGAGGGATATCCTGAAAACCCGTCAGGATTCCCGCCCTCGAGGCCCGGATTTGGACACCATAAACATTTCTAGATGGAAATCACACTCTATGGGCCCCATTACGACCCTTGCAGTCCCGTAATGAAGGGTGCCGGTACGGGACCAGCACCCTTCATTACGGGAGCGTTGATTACGAGGTGCCCTTTGAGGGACCCGGATCAGACGCCTAGTAAAACCAGACGTCCTTTCCGGGTCCCGCGAGGGGAAGAGGCAGGTAATAACGGGCCATTTGTAATGTGTCCGTTATTACCTCCCTCCTCATTCCCATTGAGCCCTATGGGGAATGACCCGGTTATTCCTCATTGAAGGAACCCGGTAATGGAGAGGTTTTGCGAATGGTACTAGAGAAGGTGAGTCATCTTACTTTAAGAAAACTATACAATATGCAAAACTTTCACAACTTAATATAATTTACAAAACAGTTTATTTGTTATAATTGTTAACTTGAGAAGCTCCCTACTTCTGAAGAGGGGTGAGACCCAAAACGCGTGACGGTAATTAGCGGGTCCTCAACCAACACACATATAACTTGTGTTCTAATCATCAAGAAATTGGTTTGGACATGAAATCTTTTTAAAGTTTGATTGATCTAAGTACTGTATTATGATTTCAACTGTTTATAATGTATGGAAGTATATCGTACTGTCATTTGTGTATTAGTTGGATTATATGAACTGGTTGTTGATTATAAAAAGTTGTCTTGTTCAAATGATTTAATTAATCTAAAGCATATGTGTTTTATAATTATTGAAGAATAATGTAATATATATTTTAAATGTTTTATTGGTTCAACACAATTTTCAACCTTTAACATAGATCCGTTCATCTAACACAAGTCTCAAGAGCCCTCCTTACTCTTGATGAGTGCTATGTAATATTGACAATGTGAATTAAAGACTGTTTGCTGCATGTTACATAGTTGTGGTACACGTCTAGAGTGCGACTTCACTCTGAACAGAATAGAAGGCTGGGCCCGAATCTTGCTTGTGGGGTCCCTTGGTGCTCCTCAACGTAGAAGTTGGTGTTTTCTCCATTGTCTCATTCTACTGGGAATGCCGTACTCCCTGGTCATTGCCTGGGACACCCAGGATTCTCTGACAATCCCCGAGGTTGGACTGTCCAGGTCAAGGCTTCTTTGCTTACCTGGAGTAACCACAAGAAAGCACAGTATCGACAAACCGCAAAATACGGAATTTTGGCTTAATCGGCACAAAGCAACGTATAGAGCTCGCTCACCACTAACCCTGCTAAAAACCTTCAACTCTCCTACAAAACCCGCCACTCAAATGCCAAAAACACACACCTACTTCTAGCACAGCACAAACCAGAAATCACACAGCAACCGGCGCACCGCCTATGCAATCTCATTCCACCCAACACACTAAATCTCCAACACTTTGCCACAGGCACACAAAACAATCCCACATAGACCAACACACCAAAAGAGCACCAAACCCACACCATCCAGAGGCAAACCCTACACACACTGACCTGTGTTTCAGAACGGACGCTACCAACAGCACAGCAAAAAGCTCTCTTATGCTGTCCCCCTCCGTCCCACTAACGAACCCTCCCCAACCCTCTGCCCTTTTCAAAACCCCCTGAGCGTCTGGAGACCAGGAAAATGGAAGCGGCGTGCGGTACACATCAATTTACCATAACTTTTGTCTGGCCTGGATAAGTGTCTATCCATAGGACTCGGTTTTTGCCCCTACGCAGTTGGTTTTGGTGAGGGATGCCCTCATCACTCCCCTTAAAGTCCTCGGGGGAGGGGCAGGGTTTCTTGTGACTCTCCATGCTTTGCTTCTGCTCTTCATTCACGGGAGGGGGGGAAGGGAGTCATTCCGGTCTGAGCATGTGCCGGCCCATTCTTTGGATTTCTGGTATACTTCACGAGTAAGTACTGTGGCGAGGAAGAGGGATGTGGCAGTAATGCTCTGATTACTTATCGGTAATCTTCATTACTCAAAGTCCGACTCGTCCTCCTTGCAGTAATCACGCCCTCCTCTCCGTCCCCGGTGGTAAGGTTGCTCCCGTTCCTTCGGTATAGACAGGAAGATGGGGGAACAGGCCAGATTCTTTATACAGTTGGGGGGGGGTGGGGGCATTAAAGAAAAATAAAACAAAGTGTAGACATTTCTGAGCAAGGGTTCTTTTGGAAGGCTGATCAAGTACTGTGATGGGGAAGAGTTGGACTGGAAGTAATAAATATTACTCGTAAGTAATCGAAGCATTAGCAATTATATTTAATGACTTATGCAGTGAAACATGAAACTAAGGGATACTAACACTATCGTTTCTGTCTGGCTAGTCACCGGGTGGACTGCCTCTCTAAACCTGACTTGTTTTCACTCCCGAATTTTCAATTTCTAACTGAGTTTGATCATTCGCCAACTGGCAGGTCGGTCATAAAAAGTACCCCCCTCCTTCAAAACAGATCCTGCTCTCTGATGAAGGATACCTGCACCTCTCAGACTTTTGTTTTTTACTTACCAAAAAAATGAGTAAAAATGCTTGCGATAGGTTGCCAATTAAGAGTGGTCATGTCCACCAACAGTAAACATTAGGGACGCGGAGCCCATTTTCTTAAAAAATCTTTTGTGGTTTTTCCACTTCAGGAAGCCAGAAGGTGTGAACATCATTTGGGACTTACTGGGCCGGTAAAGGACCTGAACCCTCGTAGAGGTCTTTGCTTTACCCGGGTCTACCTTAGGTTTCGGCTGACGGACCATTCCTGGCCCTGTATATGGGTGATGTGTATATTCAGTCTGACCCTGAACCAAGGGCATCAGATCCCGGAACAGAAGGGGAGAATATAGGAAAGACAAAGTTGAAACAACAAGCAACACTTTTAGTTAAGGCCATATATATTGAGGGAAAAGAAACCTTTCCTGCTTCTCTGGAAATGATCAGAGATGGGTGAATGAGCAAGCGACCCGGAATTAAATTTCATAATCTAGGGATGAAGGAAGAGTGTCCACGGTTAAGGGGGTTTAAAGTCCAAGGCTGACTGTTTATGGGAGGAACTACATCATCAAACAAAGAAAGTGCTGGCAAGAAACAGAATCCAGCAAAAGGAGACCCAACCGCTTCATATTGGGTCTTAAAATCAAAGGGGTGGGAGCGTGTAATTTATTTTCCTTGTTTTCCTGTCTTCCCCAACCTTAGGTGGGTCCTGGAAAAGAAAGCACACAAACAGGTAGCGTGTAAAGCACCTAGACCTAGAGGCAGGGGAAATGGTTTATCAAAGAACCTCTCACACTCATGGTGACAGGTGTAGGTTACTGACTGGATCCCCCCCCTCCACCCTCCGGCTGGTGCCAAGGAAGGACTTCAGGTTACGGTCCACGAGCAGTCATTGCTAAACAGGAAACCTTGATAATGCCTGCTGGTGCGCGTGTTTCCACGTTCCCAGTGGCTGCTGGGTAAAACGGTTGCATACATTAGACCCACGTTTAAACCCAAGGTTTGGTGCGTATTTAAGTACATTCTGCTGCGGGCAATGGCTCTACTAGAAACCCACAAGAAAAGGGACACCGGGGGAATTGCTCAGGTGCATTCTGGCCTTGGGAACTTGGACTTCAAAAGAACTAGCCCCGAAGAAGGGCACCTTAGTCAAGGCGAATCACTCTGGGGTTCGCATATATACACTCAATTACTCACTTATGTACACACACATACATAGACACACAAACTCACTTAGGCTACGATACAATAACTGAATACTTGGCTCACTGTCAAGGCCTCACTCACTCAACCATTGACTCAGTAGCTCAGTCATCCACTCAGCTGGGTCTTCACTGTGAATGCCACTCTCTTTAACTTTCACCCCATCACACAATGATTCATGCGATCCCTCACTCACCCGCTCACTCAATCAGTCATGTAACGACACACTCCCACGATCAATCAATCACTCAGTCAAGTTGCAAACATTGTACTCTACTGACTATCCCGATCGCTATGTTCCTCCGATCAATACCTCTTAACTCTTCCTGTCTCTCACTTTGTTCAGAGAGGAGACAGTGGGCCTCATTAGGACCCAGGCGGTAAGGGGTTTACGGCGGCGTAAACAGCGCCGACCCTTACCGCCTGATTCCGAGGTCCCTTAGCGCCATGGCGGATTTAACACCTGCTTTTAGCAGGTGTTAAAATCCATGGCGCTAAGGGACCATGTTGTTAATTACGCCACCGTAATTTACGGTGGCGTAATTAACGCCTTCCCCACTCCCATCATGCCCTATGGGGCAAAAATGGGAATGGGGAAGGGTAAATGGGGATTGGGGACTTACCGCCCCGCCAACCTCGGAATGGGGCGGTAAGTCCGCCAACCACCATGGCGTAAACGTAGTTTACGCCATGGTGGTAAAGGTACGACCCAGGCGGTAACTTACCGCCTGGGTCGTAATGAGGCCCAGTTACTTCTCTGTGTTGGGTCCACGTCTATGGAACTCTCTCCCCATAGATCTTAGATTAGAGAATTCACATGTATCCGTTTGAAAGCATCTAAAACCCCATCTTTTTCAGAAATGTTCTTTCCCGTGCTCTATTCTGCTGCTTACATTAAGACCTGCGCCTCGATGCAGTTCAGTCTGCTGGGATTCCCCTCTTTGGAGGAGAATATGCCCATGACAAAAGAAATGAAAATGAATCTGGAGAAGGTGACGTACGCGCTAAACGGAGAACATCAGCAGTATCTTTTGGATTGGGACCTGGTGTTGCAATTTCTTAAAAGAGATTCAAGGGCAGCATGGTGCCCTCGTAGCATAAAGCTTTTGGGATTGGCCTAATAGGGGACCGGGATTGGGCATGGGGTGGGAGTGGGGGGGGGGGTGTTCTGGAAGGAGGTGAGGGTTCTGGGTGGCCCCTCATGGTGGACTTAGACTGCCAGCAACATGGAACAGGGGTGGCATGAGCCGGGCGAATTAATGACGCTTAACAAAGGACAGAATTTAAGGAAAAAAGCAGAATTGCACCACGACCTGTTGTGGGGAGGGTGGGGGTTGTTTGGGAGAGGGTGGGGGTAGTTGGGGGGTAAGGGTTGGTTTGTTTACTTGTTTATAAATGTCAATAAAAATTTCAATAAAAAATATGTATTCAGTCATTCCCACACTCAGTCACTCACTCAATCGCTCATGCAACCGCTCATTCCCACACTCGGCCAGTCACTCAATTACTCATGCAAGCACTCACTCTTATACTCAGCCACTTACTCAATCACTTATGGAACCGCTGACTCCCTCACTCGCCCACTACCTCAATCACTCATGCAAGCGCTTACACAATCACTTATGCAACCGCTCACTCCCACACTCAGGTACTCACTCAATCACTTATGCAAACGCTCACTCAGCCACTCACTCAATCACTCAGGCAAGCGCTCACTCCTATACTCAGCCACTTACTCAATCACTTATGCAACCACTCACTCCCACACTCAGCCACTCACTCAATCACTCAGGCATGCGCTCACTACTATACTCAGCCACTTACTCAATCACTCATGCAAGCGCTTACTCCCAGACTCAGCCACTAACTCAATCACTTATGCAACCGCTCACACCCACACTCAATTAATAACATGGTCACTTCCTGAACTTCAGTCTCTTGAGTAGAAGAGCGTTTTATAAAGTCATCTCCTTACAAAGGTAGAGGTTAAATACATGTAGAGGCTCTTAGGAAACCCCCTGATGTTATTGTCGTCGATGGCACTCTTAAAAGCACCCCCGCGGGCTCCACAGTCTTGCGCCCCGCAAAGGCCATGAACCACTCAAGCTTAGAGGACTGTCACGACTCCGCCAAATGCCAGTAATCTGATATAAATGTGACCTGTAGTATGCAAATGGACACCCGCTTATGCAAATCCGCCCCGTGGCATGGACATTAGCATAATGCATATGCAAATCGTAAAGTTGTATTTCCGCGAGCCAGTTCCTAGCTGGTGGGGAGCAGAGGTCAGCGCGCCTGACCTCTGGTGTAAACCTATCAGCGCTTTTGCTTTTTGGAATGGGAAAGTCACGCATTAAGCTTCATTTTTTTCGACCTGCCAGGGCGCTGATCTGAAGAGCAGTGCCCGTTACGGCCATTCCATGCCCCATAATGTATGCGCACCTGACAGATTCAATAAATTGCTCGAATAAAAGATGGGATATCATTTTTCCCTGTCCGGGTTTCGAAGCCAGGCCCCGGCGAATGGATTTGCCATTTCTCGTCCATCGCGCGGATGCGGCTCATTTTCACCGGAATTGGATCTCCGGTGATTGACAGCCGCGCCTCGGGTAGACCTCTGAAGGCTGCTCCATCAGGGGGACATTGTGCTCAGGTCGATGAAGGCGGCCCTGGACGGAGACAGGAACAGATAGAACTTCCTGGGCGCCTTCTGCAAACAAGCACCAGTTTCGGCTCCTCTCTAGGCATGGCAAAGGCACATGCCAGGCACTGCCATACTGGTATCAACTGGCCATTGATGGTAGCAGGTGCAAAAGGGTGCGAGCACCTAGGCATCTAATAGCAGTGCCTGGCAAATGCCTAATACTTAAACACAAGACAAAACTGTTTGCTTTGCCAGTACTTGTTTTTAACCGGACTTCAGTGAAAGACGTGCATACTGCTTATACATCGAGTGCTTAAAGGCAGATCTGGTTAAAACATTTGTATCACACCAGCAGCCGGTTTACAGCTTTAATTAAGTTATTAACTCTCAGAAGACAGCTTTGAGAAAATGCTGGCAGGCACTTCCAGTGCAAAGTTTGATGGTAAGACTTGATTAACACGCGCTCAAAGAGATGCCAGGAGGTTGTTTTGGGCAGGGAGGGCAGGAACTCGGTGGGAATGGCTATAGGGATTAGCATGGTCATGGGCAGTCAATGGGTGGGCAAAAGACCGAACAACGCCTACATGCTTTGTGCCCCTCCTCATATGCCATTTCTCCCTATCTGTATCCTACGGCAATATTGTCGGCTCTCAGATGGCGCTAAACCGCCACCAAATAGCCCAAACTCAAAATGGTCCCGTTTTCCATTCGTTTTCAAATACATGAACTCAACCTCAGCTGCAGTCCTCCCATGAGCCCCCAGTGACAGTAAATGTCTTGCAATTTACTCTCATTATAAATCGTCATGCATACGTTTATTTCTGATAAAATCATTAAGCCATGAAAAATCAGTATAAAAATAAGCAATAAGCATGTGAATCTCACAGCCACAATAATACAATTAATTTAAACGATTACCTATAATGCTTAAAACGACAACAAAATACTGTATAGTCACCTTTATATAGTGGTCCAAGTGTACGAAAAGAAGTAATGGAACTATGTCCCCTGCTGGCCTGGCCACACTCTCCCTAAACCCCATTGCCAGGCCCCCTCCCACGCGTCATCAAAACCCCAGACAAAGGCACCTGTTAAGAGAATGTTCAGTGCACTCCACTGAAGTGCAAGATTCAACTTCTTCCTACACTTTTATTTTAAAACAAAACCATTCCGGAACTGTTTCTTTTGAAAATAAAAGTATCAGAAACAAAACTTAATGAAACAAAGTAGAGGAAAAACGCTCCCGCCCACTTCGACCACTGCCTTTATAATCAAACCTTCAACAGAAATTTGTCAAAGCCCCAACAAACTCTCAGGGGCGCCATCTGTAGAAAGGGGTCCAGTTTTACAATGCATGGACTCAACCTTAGCTGCAGTCCCCCCATGGGCCCCCAGCGACAGGTGATCTTTTGCAATTTACCTGCATTTAAAACATGTTAGTGTTCTTTTCCCCACTCCAGCTTATTTATTTATTTATTTATTTTAGTTTAGTTTTATCACCTGCATACCCAACTAATAATTGAGGAGCGTATGAAATTCCAGTTAAATCCATTTCACGTAATGGAGTGTAGCCCTTTCAATAACACATGTTGTGTCCTTTTCACCTCAATCCATCGTATCAGATTTCTGGATTTGTTTTTCTGGGAATCGTACCAAAATGTCGACCTGACAATTGCGATTGCCGAAAAAGCAGACTTTTTTTTTACACCCCTTACACCACATATATATGTGGGTGGTATAGAATATAATATTAATATGTGGGGTTGCGGGATTCCCCCCGCATATATATGTGATGTAAAGGGTTAAAAAAAGAAAAGTCAGCATTTTTTTCGGCCGTCACAATAATCACGTAGATCAGTTTTTCTGCATGTTGCTGTTTTTTAAACAAACCATTCCTCCCTTTTTTATTATAAAACAGAGATATTTCAGTTGATTCCCCCTTTTGCTCCCTCTCACCTTTGACCCCCTTTTATCTTCCCCTTCCTTAATTATTTTTTATTCCATCTTGTTTTCCTTCTTTTGTAATACTTTTCTCCATCTTGCTGATTATTATTAGAATATTTACATTTTAATTTGGCATGCGGTTTTGTACTCTTTGGGGACGATTCATGGAAAAGTGCACATTTGTCCTGCAAAGGCTGCACGCTGAAAACGACACTGCGCGCAGAATAAAAAAAATGCGTTCCCCGCATATTCATAGACTTTCTTGCGCAAAGGAACTGAATACGCAAGTATAGGCCGGAATGCCCCTGACATACCCCCACGCACAGCAAAAACAGCCAGAACAGCTACCTTTGTGTGCTCCCCTGGATGCAAATTCACACACCCTTCAAACATTGTGTTGGGTCCCGTGCAAGTAGTCCTGCATCTCGGGAATGATGAGTGTGTGTGCTTGTGCAGATCTTAAAGGTCTGGAAGCTGTGTGTTGAGTGAAGCACGCTGAGAGGTAGGCCGGTGCCGCATTGTTCTGTGCTTTGTGGCTTTGAACAAGTGATTTAAGGGCGATATGCCATGAAATGGGGAGCCAATGTATGTTGCGTCTGGTGGATGAGATGTGGGCACGCCTGGGTATGTTAAGAGCAGCCCTGATGGCGTTATTCTGGGTTACCTGAAGTTTATCAATGTTTCTTTGGCTCATTCCGAGGTAAAGGGCATTGCAGTAGTCAATGTTAGATAAGATGAGGGTTCTGGTGAGGATCAGGCAGTTGTCCATTGTTAAGAAGGGACGGCAAGCAGTGATTAGTTTACACATATACGCAGATGATGAGACTACGGAGTTGGTTTGTCTGTTGAGCGAGAGGGTGGAGTCTAGGTAAATTCCGAGGGTTTTAGTGACATTGGTGACCTTGATGATATTACCATCAATGTTGAAAGCCTCATATTTATTGTCAAGTTTAGAGAGTTTGGACTGAGAGCCTAGGATGAGTAACTCAGTTTTCTCATCATTTAGGCAGAGACCGTGGTGGGCCATCCACGCCTGGATGACAGTTTAAACTGCGTTGAGAGCTTTGACATCGGTTACATAATCACCAGTGATAGGGATGAGTATCTGGTGTCGTTTGCATAATTTGTGTAGATAACACCCAGATGGTCAAGAATATCAAAGAGTGATTTAGTAAATACGTTATAGAGCGTAGGTGATATGCACGAGTCTTGTGGGACTACCAGGGGACGTGAGCTGGGTCAGCAGCGTCAAGAGGTGAGAAGACCCTCATGGATCTGTTAGCAAGGAATGAGCTTATCCAAAAGGTAGCTGCATCGGAAAAGTGGACGGCAGTTTTGAGGTGCTGGCAAAGGATTTGGTGATCAACCAGATCGAAGGCGGTGGACAGATACAGTAGGAGTAGGAGCGCTTGTTTTCCCTTGTCTTTCAGATCCTCAAGTTAGTGAACTGATTACTTCCGACATTAACCCAGGAGGGTACATGAGGATAAAATCCCACTATTGGGGTATTTCTTGGCAGAATTTCAATTTAAGGGCCGGAAGCGTGCAAGTAAGACGTATGTGCTTGGGTGGAGAGAGATGACGATGTTGGAAAGAAACGCAGCTGAACAGGTGCTGACTGCAGGGGTGGTGCAAGAATGTGGAGAAATAATAAGAGAGTTTCCAGAAGTGTTTAAGGAAAACCTGGTTGTTTGAAGGGGTATGTTAATATTATTAAGCTTAAGAAGGACGTCAACCCTTGTGTGGCCAGAGTGTGAAATGTTCAATTAACCTAAGGAATGATGTCAAAAACTAAATCAAACGGTTGCGTGAGAATAGAACCCGTAGAGAGTGCTGAGTGGGTAAGTCCCCTAGTGGTGGCAAGGAAATCCAATGGGGAGTTGCGTCTGTGTGTAAATTTGAGGGCAGTGAATAGATGTGTGACAGCCGCAAGGCCTCCATTACCAAACATTAGCGAGATGGTGGTTCTGCTGGGAAAGGCCACAGTGTTTTGAACAATTGACCTTGCCTCAGAGTACTATCAGATCAGGCTGCATTACTCGTCTAAAGACATCATCACATCCATTAGTCAAGAGGACCTATTTAGATGTAACTGGATGCCTTTTGTACTGGTATCAGAGGGGCTGTCTAAAGCTGTTTGGTGAGATTGACAAGGTTTTTAATTTTCATGATGACATATTATTTGGGGTTGAAGATGTGGGTGATCATGATAAAACACTGAGGAACGTTTTGAAATACTGCAAGAGAGGGGTTTGACAGTGTGTTTTGATAAATGTACGTTTAAACGTGAGTCCATAGAATACCTGAGACATGAATTAAGCAGGAAGGGAGTAAAACCAAAAGAATAGTTTTGAGTGCCACCAGATATGCTTCCAGGCCGTCCAGTAAAGATGAAGTGCTATCATTTCTAACACGGGTTGAATCTTACCTCATGTTTGTAAGGAACTTCTCGCATTAATGGGAGAAGATGCGTGACTTAACCAAGAGGGTGGTTAAGTTTGAGTGGACGGACTAATGCAAATGATAATTTGTGAGGATACAAGAGATGATTGGCAATGCTGTCTATTTGGCACAATTTGACACCAGTTTGATCTGCATAGGCACCACTGACGCCAGTCACGAAGGGTTTGGTGTGATGTTGTCCAAGAAATGTGGGGAGTCGGTGAAGGTAATCAGCTTTGCCTCTAGGAAGTTGAAGGGACCAGAGTTGAGATACTCTGATATTGAGAAAGGGACATTGGCCTGTGTGTGGTCGGTAGAAAAGCTCATGTCATATGTAGGGGGATCGACATTTGTTTTGAGGAGGGGCCACAAGCCCTTGAAGGCAATCCTGGAAGAAAAGGGTTTGGATACAGTGTCCAGACAGGTAGCTTCTTGGGTTACTCGGTTGCAGCCCCTTAACTTCAGTGTTGAGGTGGTCCAAGGAAGGAGCAATAAGGCTGCTGACTGTCTTGAGTGCAGAGGACCGCTGGGCTGAGCACATTTTTCTGACAACAGATTTATTTCCAAGGCGGACTGGGATACGGAGTGTGCGAGTGATGAGTCCATACAAGGGGCCATTAGAGAAATTTCAGATGGGTGGAGGGGTAAGACGAAGTTGACAGAGTCATTAAAAGACTTTTGTCAGGTGAGAAATGAGTTAAGTGTGAATCGTTAATTTCACATGTTACCAGGATATGCTAATGTTATTTTGCATTTGTTATCTACAGGGGGCAGTGTGTGGTGTTCTGACTTGGCCTTGTTTGTGGTCAATGCAGAATGTTATGGCTGAAGCATTCCAGCATGAAGTTCTGGGATGCTCCAGGGTTCTGGGAGAGTCCATTGGACTAGAGCTGTGGATATGGGAGCAGCCGAGATTTGTTGCACAGCTTGATGAATAAACCTATTTGAAGTCATCATTGCTGTGTGCGAGTATCCTTACACAGCAGTCACCCTCCTGCAAAAGAGTGACCCTGGGCTATTCCACATCTCTCCCCGCATCAGTGCCTAAAAATCTGTAAACACGGGGGGGGGGATTTGCTGAGGAGGCTGTAGACCCAGGTCTTTTGGTTGTAGCCCCGGATAGAAGCTCATAGTCTACAAACAAAATGCTAGCTAGCCCCAAGTTCTGACATTCCCGACATTAGCGCAGCCCCGGATCTTTTCCAGATGTAGCAACACCCCTGATTAGTTGCCCTGCCCTTTAATCACCCTTGAGCAGCCTTGTCTTCCTTTGGAAATGAAGGGTTGTGGACCTGGTGTTGTTCCTGCTCTTTTTCCCTCTCGCTCCCAGGCAAATGTATCCATCAGGGAGAGCGAGCTAAGGATCAGGCGGGCCTGACCACAGACTCCATTGGAGCAGAGGTGCTAGTCTTTGACCCCTCTGTCCCAGTCCCTTGTTCACGGTGCTCCCTAAGTCCTCGCCCACTGGTAGAGATCCTGTTTCTTTTCAATGGTAGCCCATTGCCTGCAGCCCAATCCTCATGTTCACCGTCCTTCCCTTTATCCTCCCCTCCACCTTATTTTGCCTCACAGCGCTTTGAAGTGCCCTGAACGCTGAGTTCAGGCTAAACAAGAAACCTACACACAGAATTGCGAAAGTCTGGCCCACATACCCTGGGTGTAGGTGTCATTCTTCACTGCCGGCACGGTTGGGTTCTCACCATGTCCCAAACAATTTCACTAGAGAAGATGTCCTAAATATTGCCAGTTACACCCCCCACCCCACTCCTTTAATAAGCCTGTGCAGAGCCCGCTAACAGAGTGAGGAACAATCTGGTCCAGGTTTTACACATTTGATTGCGCCCCCTTTTGGCAGAAGAGGGCACTTCTGCATATATTTATGCTTCTCCGGTCCTTCTCAAATAGGATGGACTGTGATTGTGTGTTTGCACTCCATGTTCCCCCCTATATTATTATTATATCTTATAAGTTGATGCATTTTAAGAGCACAATAAATGAATGAATACAGAGAGATGGAGTGAATTGTCCTGGGCCACACAAATGTTCCCACCTGAGAAACCATCATTGACCACCTGCCTTATGGCCAATTTTTGAGAATTCACAGTAATTGCTCAGAAAAGCAGGAATTAGATGTACATGCTGCTAAACTCAAGGTACGGCTGACTCAACGAGGATACCCCAAAAAACTGATTAGGAATAATTTAAAGAGGGCAGCTAACACCCATAGGGATATATGCCTTGTCCCCCGAGAAAGGATCAAAATGACAGATTAGTACGTGTGACTACGTTCAACCCAATTAGCAATTAAATCAAAAAAATCGTCAACAAAAATTGGAACCTGGTGAAAAAAACAGGGAACCTGTCAAAAAAGCCTATGTTTGCCTTTAAAATAAGTGGCAACTTAAGATAGAAATTGATCCACACATATCAAGACACCATGAGAGAACAAACTGTTCTAAACCAATGGGAATAATTGTCTTACTAAAAACGTGATTTACATCATCATGTGTCCGTATCACTTAGTCTATGTACGTAAGACTAGTAGACAAATAATACAAAGGATATCCGAGACAGATTGTGAATCCGGAATACAGTAGCTGATAAACCACTAGTAGAGCATTTTGCACGGTTGAACCATAAAGATACTGATTTGAAATGGTTCATACTGCAGGCCATCAAACCACAGGCACGCGGGGGGGATATGGCCACGACCCTTCACAGGATTGAACAGCGCTGGATTTATACACTGGATACAGTGCGACATGGATTAAATGTTTTAGTTGAATGGAACAAACTGATCAGTAAATAAACATAAAAACAGAGGGTTGCCATATGGTCAGTCGACAACCCTACACCTAACATCTATGTTACAAGAGAAACTATTATGCATAGCAAGTAGTCCAGTGAATTATGTGCCCCATTGCGGGTATTAGTGAGAGTTCCTTGCTTTATGATCTATTAAACACAAGCAGGCTTTGATCAAATGACTTAATAATTAGTATAACGTATTGCATAACCGTAGATGCAACTGACGGACCCATTTTTTGCCATCACAGTATGTCTGCATAGATATGAAATGGATAACTAGCATATATGTCAGTTTGGACAGTTCCGAATTCATCCAGGACGATCTCTCATGGTAGAAAAAGCAACCCGGAATTAAAAAATCACGAGGTAATGACACTCTGCGTTGTTAGTAAACAAACGATGGATATTTCTTCACCACATTTGGACCTTCACCCTCGAAAAAGAAGATTGACATAAAATTGTGAATGTTGGTGTCATCAAACAAATGAGGGACTACATCTCCCATCATATGTGGGTGTTTCGACCCCGGAGGGTCCTTCTCAAGGCAGGCATAGATAAGGTGGTCTTAAGGGAAGTTGGCACAGAGAGTTCAATGGATGCCGTGTGGCAGTGTGTTCTAGTAAATTTACGGTACATGTTCTTTGGCTAATGGCTTCTTGCTTCGTCTGTGAAGCACACCTGAAGCAAGACGGCATTAGCCAAAGAACATGTACTGTACATTTACTAGAACACACTACCACACAGCATCCATTGAACTCTCTGGGGCAACTTCCCTTAAGACCACCTTATCTATACCTGCCTTGAGAAGGACCCTCTGGGGTCGAAACACGTGTTGGCTGACCACTTTTAGACTATGGGCCTCATTACGACCCTGGCGGTATGGGGTTAATGGCGCCGGTAGAGCTGCTGGCGCCGTTAACCCCATGCTACCTCATTACGAGGTCTGCTCGCGGGACCCGCTCAGGACGCCTTGTTTTACCAGACGTCTTTAGCGAGTCCCGCAAGTGGCCCAGAATGCTAACAACGGGCCCGTCATTAACAGGCCCATTGTTAACATGCTCCCCATTCCCATTGAGCTCTATGGCTCAAATGGGAATGAGGATTAATTTTTCCAGGGTCCAAGAAAAGGACAATTATCGGGTCCGCCAAGGTCGGCATGACCCGGTTATTGCCCTTTTCTTGGACCCGGTAAAAAATCATTACCGGCGGCATGGTCGTAATGAGGCCAGGGTCGTAATGAGGCCCTATGTGTCTACACAATTGACAATAAAAGAAACCCACACTAAGACACACCAACCAGCGTGAGATTCCTCTTACCTATAAAGGTTTAACACAAAACCTCCAGTTGCAAGGTAACCAGGACTTTCTGCAATTTTCATACAAGAGGTGCTGGGTTATCCTCTTCCAACCTGTGACCTTGCAGAGTCCAATTGAAAAAAGCAAAACACATACAAAGAGCGCAGCACAGGAGTGTTCAATATCTAGAACCTCTTCTTCTCCACTACTATCCTTTTTATAAATGATGTCTAAAACCCCAAAAAAACAAAAAGAGACGAGGAGGGGCTTAATGGCAAAGGGATTTGTCCCCTAAACTAACTAGCATTCAAGCTTTAAACCTAGGAACCCCACTGCCTTTATGTTATCTCTTCCAATCATGATTAAGAACACCTCCTACCCACAGTCGCTAACCCATTAGAGGACTGCGTAATGAATAACTACAAATTGAAAATATAATTAATTGTATTCATAAACATACATCAATATCATAAAACCACATAGAATCTAGTAAACATTACCCAAAATGTGAGCAAAGTGACAGGTGCAAGTGCAAATCACAACGTGAAAAGTTACATAGAGATAAAAAAACTTTTTTTCTATAATCACAAATTCAAGTAAATCAATTAAAGTGCAATACTCTCAAACTGCGTCGGGTACTAAGCAGAAAACTCCTAATATTGGCAGTTACTATCCTTGTTCTTGTTCATCAATGACTGGGTGAATCCTTCTCACATGGGATAAAAGGTTCTAGCAAAATGTAATATCTTTTTTGCAGGTGCTGTTCATCATTCCAGCGTTACGAGAATCCAACATGTTTCGTTCTTTTATCGTTAACACAACCATTTTAAGAACTTCTTCAGGGGAACTCAACGTATAAGTACGACTGTACGCACTATATTCATCAGAAATTATTTTAAAAATTGTATGCAGGCGTTCTTCCCAAAATCTAGAAAAGACAACACAAATAAACAGCTATCATTAGTGATGTTGTTTACATAAGATGCCATATCAAATAGGAGTATTAATCCCCCAATGTAGGCTAACCATGAACGTGTATCTTTTTAAACATTCAACGGTTCGGTGGGAGTATCTTCACAGTAGATTCCAATCTGTTGGAACAACACACATCATAAGGAAATCAGTGAAACCACGCTCATCCAATCCTTAAGTTTGAAAATACATTAGGCTCCTAATTACACATGCATATATTTGAGAGTGCCTTCTAGCCCATTTACCAACTAAAATCATGTTACTGTCCACATACACAAGGCCACTTGTCACTAGTTCACGTTCTTCTCTTGCCGCTAAACACTGTCAGCCAGTTTGGTGAATACACTGGTATAGTGACTGTTTACATCAATTAGCTTAAATTGCTTGCGCGTCTTATCAAACAGCATACATTCCTATAGACGCGTGGATAGTCACAGCATGCCAATACAAGTCTATCTTTATCACTGTCTCACTAACTACCAAAAATCGATTGAAAAATGGCACAGCACATCAGACACCAAATGGCTATAATCTGCACCCTAACTGATAATGTAACTCGGGTGTCTGTAATAGAAATCGTGGGCTGCCACATTGTTGTCCTGAATACTGCGGTGTTGCATACTCATTCTAAAATGCCTGTAACTTGCAATGCGTTAATCAGAAGAATACTCTTAACTAATTTATGAAATTAATAAAAGGCTCACCTTGTCTCGTGTCGAGCCGTGCAACCAGATGCGTTGTTCTCAGGACTTCACTTTAACCGCATGGACACCGCGGACTGCCGCTTGCAATCGTAGAGAAGTATTTTTATACCTGTCTTAGTTTCAACGTAGCACACGCTGGAAAACTAACAAACGAGACAACTGCATTAACAATATTCTGCTTCTCTGCATTCTATGCATGTTAAACCAGACTAACTCGGCGATACTAATCCATCTGAATTCTTAGGCAACAGTTGTTACAAACTTACTTAGCTCCAAGCCGTATGACACCGCCTCTTCTGAACGTTGCAGTAACACTCTGGGAATCACCTAAACAACTCTACGTTTGAGGGCTACTTGTGTCTATTTAAAGGGCCCCTGCTATTTAGCATGATTAAAGGTATGCTTGCAACCTGCTGCAATGTACTGGCATTTAGCTACAAACAACTCACACAGTAGTTATGATATGATATGATATGATATGGTATTTGTAACGCGCCTATACACAAGTGTTTCAAGGCGCGACGAGGCAGGGAGGGGGGGACAAGGGGAGACAGACAAACGATCCTACTAGGCCAGGTGTCATTCAGATCGCGCAAACTATACAGCTATATTAGTTTTTAATTATTTGCCGTATTGTCACACTACAGCATGTTGTTACAACTTATTATTTTTATAAATGATGTCTCTCAATCCACCCATTTTCTAAGCAAGGCATATCCGACATAGAGCTTCTGTCCTGACGAAGGTTGGATCAACAAAAGGGCTACAGATTTAAAGCCTGATACAGCCAACCGAAACATGTGTCGATGTTTTGTATACCATTTATGGCATATACATATAGACACACTTGGGGTTAAGAAAAGGGTGCAAGAACTTTGTGTTAGTTGTCTTTGTTAGATGGGTATATTAATGAAAATTCCTTGTATTGACTTAGATAGAGAGAGCATAAGTATGATTGTATGAATGTGTATGTGCTGTGGAGTAAATGAATGGGAGATTATCTATATTTGTACTAAAAACATTTTTTATTTTAAACTGTATAATGAAATAAAATCCGTTTTGTGAAGAATTAACAAAAAGAATTCTGGTCTTCCTCGATCTATTGGTCCATATCTTTAATGTGCAATTAGGTTAGCATTCCACCAATGAAGGTCACAATGTTTTTTCAGTGAATTTCAAATGTTTTTATTTGTGCAACTTAATCATAACATCCCATTAACAACATTTTTTCAGTGAATTTCATGGGTTTTTACCAGTATATGCTAATTTCCTACACCTAATATCATACTTACCCGAATATAGCAACATTTTTGTCCAATTTACAAAGTTGCACCTTAAAACTGCCATTTCCCACCTTCTAGCATCATTTTTAACACTTCTACAAACTTTTTGCAACTTTTCCCACTGTTTTTGTGTTTGTCGACGTTCTCGAATGTCTGACGTCATCGCGGACTTTCCGCACAGTGTCACGTGATCACGCATTCGTGCGCCACAAGATGACGTTTTCGCGATCACGTCCGCACTTCGCAATTGGGTCCGTGCTTCACTATATAGTACACATAACAAGTGTACATCTTTCTAGTTACTAATATCATTACCATATGGCACTAGCACTTTATTGCCCACACAATAAGAAAAGGCATTTGTCCAACTCAAGCAAGTGGAGCAGGGGCACGTGATCTGTCCCCCGCCCACCATCCAATCACTGCTAGTCTTTTTCCATTGTTTTATCTGTGTTTACCTTTGTGGTTCTTCAACCAATGCAAGTTGGCCAAGGTCACGTGACCCGTCCTCCATCCAATTTCTGCTCATTTTACCACCCTTTCTGCCTGTTCCCCTTGCAGTCTTAACTCTTAGGACCCTTGGCATCTTTCACTGCAGCATCAGTTTGGTCCTGTGAGGTCTTGGAAAGGGCCAGGAACTTTAGACCCTTCAGCTCGTGCATGCTGTATACCATGTGTTTCAACACACCGATCCACGGGTCATGACCACCATCACCAGTCCAAGCACACACTGCCCATCTTCAATGGTAACGTAGACACTGCACCACAGAACCCTCATCCACATTACCCTCAAACCAAGCCACACATCATTCCCTATAAGAAACCAGAAGCTGAAGCCCATCAACACCTACTCAGAAAGGTCCCACGCAACTGGCATCGTCAGGGCCTGGATGTACGCTTCGTCGATGATGCTTGACTGACGCCCACATCTTGGGTGCCATCACCACCAAAGGCTAGAGCTTGCTTAGATATATTTGACAACATCTCCTCTGACCCGTCACCATTGACTATCCAGGTTACCTGATGGGCTGAACGTTGAAGATCCCTGCCCTATTAGAATCACTCAATAACACCCTGAAACCCAACTTCAACATATATGCCTTGGAACAGGGGTCTGTGCACTTTGGCTCACCAGATGTGTTCGACTCCAACTCCCTTCAGCTCTAGCCAATTACGAGAGATCTACTCAAGTAATGCACACGTTTCAAAAACAGATTGAAATCCATGATCAGATAAAAGGCAAAAATAGTCTTAAGAGTTTCAGGTGGAAGGAAGGGATTGGAGGAAAGAACAAAACAAAGAAAGGGGTGGGGCAGAATGAAGAGAAAAGGGGAGGGCATTGTAGAGTTTGAGAAGGAAACACTAACCCAAAGCAAGATACGAAAGGTAGGAGGAACCTAAACTGGGTACACATTTCAAAACAAGCATTGGCAGTGCCAACAGTTTGGGCTTTTGTATGAGCACGGGAAAGGCATTTGCCAGGTACCGTTGTAATGGTATTAACTTCCCATTGATGACAGCAAGTTCAAAATGGTGCGAGTACCGGAGCATCTAATGTCAGTGCCTGGCAAATGCCTAATACTCATACACAATCCAAAACTGTTGGCTTTGACAATGCTTGTTTTTAACAGGACTTCATTGAAGGACATGCACAGTGCTCATAAATCGAGTGGCTGACGGCCTACCTGGTTAAGATATTTGTATTACACCAGTAGCGTGTTTACGCTCCAATTATTTCATTAAGTCTCAGAAGACTGTGCCTAGTTGTTTGCGCTACATAAATTGTATGTGCTGTTGTTTTGTGCCACTACTCTGTATCTTTTCCAACAGGGATCGTGTTGTAGGCATGAACTGTGAATCACGCTGCTGCCTGGTGCCACTACACTGCATCTTTTCCCACACGGATAGTGCAGTAGGCTTGCATTTCAAAGCATACAGGGACTCTCTGGTATATATAGCACTCCATCTCAATGGAACATAGCTGTATCCTGCCTGGGGCACACCCACTCACCCGCAAACATCAGCAGTAATTCACTACTTGACTTCATAAATCACATGACCACTGCCATTAGAATACACTGCAAAATTCGGTCCAGCTGGGCACATAATTGGTCTTCTTGACTTGCCTACTCTCCTGACAGTCTATAACAGCACCCATCCACGAGCCAGATCGCCATGGGTCGATAGCAGGGACTTAGCCGCCCCTCCCTACCTTCATGAAGGATACTCTCCCGACAGTCTATCACAGCACCCATCCACGAGCCAGATTACCATGGGCCGCTAGCAGGGACTTAGCCGCCCATCCTACCTTCATGATGAATACTCTCCTGACAGTCTATCACAGCACCATCCACGAGCCAGATCTCCATGGGTCGCTAGCAGGGACTTAGCCGCCCCTCCCTACCTTCATGCTGGATACTCTCCCGACAGTCTATCACAGCACCCATCCACGAGCCAGATTACCAGGGGCCTCTAGCAGGGACTTAGCCGCCCATCCTACCTTCATGATGGATACTCTCCTGACAGTCTATCACAGCACCCATCCACGAGCCAGATTACCATGGGCCGCTAGCAGGGACTTAGCCGCCCATCCTACCTTCATGATGAATACTCTCCTGACAGTCTATCACAGCACCATCCACGAGCCAGATCTCCATGGGTCGCTAGCAGGGACTTAGCCGCCCCTCCCTACCTTCATGCTGGATACTCTCCCGACAGTCTATCACAGCACCCATCCACGAGCCAGATCACCATGGGCCGCTAGCAGGGACTTAGCCGCCCCTCCTACCTTCATGCTGGATACTCTCCCGACAGTCTATCACAGCACCATCCACGAGCCAGATCTCCATGGGTCGCTAGCAGGGACTTAGCCGCCCCTCCTACCTTCATGATGGATACTCTCCTGACAGTATATCACAGCACCATCCACGAGCCAGATCTCCATGGGCCACTAGCAGGGACTTAGCCGCCCCTCCCTACCTTCATGATGGATACTCTCCTGACAGTATATCACAGCACCATCCACGGGCCAGATCGCCATGGGTCGCCAGCAGGGACTTAGCCGCCCCTCCCTACCTTCATGATGGATACTCTCCTGACAGTATATCACAGCACCATCCACGAGCCAGATCGCCATGGGCCGCCAGCAGGGACTTAGCCGCCCCTCCCTACCTTCATGATGGATACTCTCCTGACAGTATATCACAGCACCATCCACGAGCCAGATCGCCATGGGCCGACAGCAGGGACTTAGCCGCCCCTCCTACCTTCATGATGGATACTCTCCTGACAGTATATCACAGCACCATCCACGAGTCAGATCTCCATGGGCCGCTAGCAGGGACTTAGCCGCCCCTCCTACCTTCATGATGGATACTCTCCTGACAGTATATCACAGCACCATCCACGAGTCAGATCTCCATGGGTCGCTAGCAGGGACTTAGCCGCCCCTCCCTACCTTCATGATGGATACTTTCCCGACATTCTATCAGAGCACCCATCCACGAGCCAGATCGCCATGGGTCGCCAGCAGGGACCTAACCGCGCCTACATACCTTCATGCGTCCTAAAATGCACACACGCATTCTAAAAACGCTCCTTCAATTCTCATATCTCGGACTTCGGTCCTCCATGGGCGCTCACATCACAGCGCTTTGCGGCCATACAAATGGCATTAGGCGCTATACAAATTCCATATAACCTATATAATGTGCCCAAGGAATTCGGGTGATTACCGCAGGCTGTCATTTTGTGCTTTTCTTTTCTTCCAGGTCACAGGACCAGGTCAGAGCCCAAATGCTGATGCTGCAGAAAGTCCTGGGCAGCAAAATATGAGGGCCCGTGTTCACAAATCCCAAATCATGATTTTTTTAGAATTATTTGGAGTTTTATTTAGGATAGCATTGATTGCGGATAAGTGTGGCTAATTGTGCATTTGAAAGGACATTGGTGCAGTACCATTATTTAAAAATTCTAGCTGCAGGGTGTTCTAAGCAACTGCTATGACCCAGTGACCTGCCCGACCTTTAGACCAATCAGGGGCAGCCTAGGCAGCTGCTAACTGAAGGATGACAGAAGTCTAAGAACTTCAAAGGATTCTAGTAATAACGTTAATTAATGGTCCAAAAAGAAGTGGTTGACTTACATCACACATTCAAAGATGGCTGAGCCGCATTGAGGAGTGTGGACGCAGGCAGTGGCTGGTGGGCTCCACCCATGAGTCCTAGCTTCTGAAATGCCTTTTGGTGGAGGCCAGGCCTCAACCCTACATACACTGTAGGTTGCAAGGTGGAAAGGTTGTTTTAGGCCCCATCAACAAAATGTAATGTTTGACATTTCTAGGGCCTCTTGGCGCTGGGCCAGGAGAAGTTCTGCTCGAGGCTAGATGCTTTCAGGGAGGTTTCTAAGGGAGGGTGGGGAGAGGGGCAGCGTTGCCACTTCACCAACATCCTAGATTGGGTAGGGAAAATGCCCTGTTGGCACAGGGTGTTGAACCACCGTGTGTGTCGGTGTTAGTGAACGTTTGGTAGTTGAGCCTATATTCTCGACTCTGGGAGGCTGGGGAGGGCGGGGGGTATCAGGTCGGAAGTCCCTGCTCGACCCTTGGCTGTCAGTGTTGATGTGTATTTATTTATTTCATTTGTTGGTAGCGCCCAGACCTGGAAGAATCATGGCACTAGTTGCACGGTGTTAATGTGATTAACTTCATTAGTGTATAACTGAACGTGGCTCCTTGAGTGCGGCTTCTTGGCGCAGGCACTCCTCAATGAGCGGGTGCGCGTGTCAGTGTGCTAGAGGAGTGTGGAGTCTTGTCTCAGGCTGTCCTCCGTGATGCGCGTGTGGCATGTGTTGAGGCCTTCAGCGGCATGCATAGGAATGATTGTGGGAGGAGGGAACAGGGGTGTGGTATGCGGGTGATCAGGGTTGGTAGTGAGTGGTGTAGGTCGGTGGTGAAAAGGAGTGGCAGGCTGGGCTACAGCGTGGGTTAACGCATGTTCATCGCTGGCTGAAGTGGCTGAGTTGGGTCTGAGTGCGGGAGTGAGAGGAACTGGTGAATGTGTCAGAGGGAAGGCAGGGCACGGTGTGTGGTTGAGAGGTCGAGGGAAGGGAAGTCAATGTGAAATGGATTAGGGGAGGGATTGAGGATCGGGTTCATGAGCATCAGGAGTGGTGAGTGTACGCAGTGGAGGGTGTAGCAATTACCAAAGGCCGGATATGCAATGTGGTTTGGCATCGAGGTATGTATGCATGGGGGAGCAAGCGAGGATGGTGGATGCGCTATGGTAATGCGGCTGTTGATGGTGATGGGTGACATGGATGTGGTGGCATAGAGTGGGATGGTGATGTAAGAGGCCCTTTGAAAGTGACAGTGCTGTAGATGATGCTGAGGATGTAGATAGTGATGTGTTGATGATGGTGGCATTGATAGATACAACGCTTGGGCTAGTGGTGGTGCCTGGATTCTATGGATGGTGTTGATGATGATGGTGGCATAGATAGAGACACCACTGGGGCTAGTGGTGGTGTCTAGATTGTAATGATGGTGTGTATGATGATGGTGGCTTCGATAGAGACAACGCTGGGGCTAGTGTTGGTGTCTAGATTGTAATGATGGTGTTGATGATGATGGTGGCTTGGATAGAGACGACACTGGGGCTAGTGGTGGTGTCTAGATTGTAATGATGGTGTTGATGATGATGGTTGCTTGGACAGAGACGACGCTGGGGCTAGTGGTGGTGTCTAGATTGTAATGATGGTGTTGATGATGATGGTGGCTTGGATAGAGACGACGCTGGGGCTTGTAGAGGTATCTGGATTCTAATGATGGTGGTGATGATGATGGTGGCTGTAAAGACTGGAGGGGGCTGTCTGTACTTCTGCTCTCTATATGGTAGAGGAGAGGCACAGAGGACCCCAGCCAAGATGCTCTATTCGGTAGCTATGGTCGAGCAATCAAGGCCTAGCTTCTCAGGAGGTGATGCGGGCTGGTTCTTAAGTACAGTGTAGCCCCAAGCATCCACAAAGGAATGTCCGCACATTGTATCGGTTAAAACACAGTCTTTATATAATTAATATTCAAGGTTATGTACAATATCAAAATAACTCACTTTGTACTTGGTTATCTATAATGGCAAATATACAGTTCTACGTGGTACCACAATTACTATTAGATCTCTTTAAAGTGCATCAACTGTACGGTTAAATGGCACACAAATCAGTTCATAATGGAAACCAAAAATAGAGAATAGAGAAAAGCAGTTGGTGAGAAATTGGCAGAATACTGGCCCCCATACCTGGACACAGTTCTGTGTGGAAATCCCCCCACCTGGGCAACCTGTAAAATAAAGATATATCACAAACCCAGTCCATATATTGTTCACAAGAGACTTTTCGAAATTTCTGCAACACCAAAGTACCTGGTGTTGTAGCGTTCCTCTTCGGGGAATCGACGGTCCTTCTTGAGTTCCCTCCCTTTAAGGCAGGAGTCACGGGTCGTCGAACATCAGACGGAGAACAGGGTGAACTACGGCAGTGAAGTGGCAGCTTCTATACTAGCGGTGCTCGTCGATGGGGAAGCGTAAACATCCTGCAAGGAAGAGGCGTGCGGGGCACCTTCGATGACAATAATTCTGTACCGCAAAGAGTATGAAGAACTGTGGCCCAGCAAGGGCGTTGAGTCGTCAGCGTCTCTGTGGTCTTTGGGTAGCAGGAACCCCACTGGCGGATACTCCTCAGCGCGTTGACGGTCTGGCCTTCTCCAGCAGGATCAAGTGGGCTACGATGTGGACGAAAGCATCCTTGAATCAAGAGTTCTTAGGCAAACAGGAGCTCTGCGGCTCCGGTCGGCGATGGCAGTTGTCAACGGTGGTGGACAACAGTCCGGGCGCTTCTCTTTGTGATTCCATGGCGGTCCCCGTCTCGGGTCGGCAGCCTTTCAAAGGTCTGTCTACCATGGAGCTTTGGCAATGATCAGCTGGTGCACGATGTTCCCTCGTAGCTCGGGAAGAGGGCACCTTACCTGGTGCTCTCTGGGTCAGTCCTTGGAGGCACAGCAGCTTTCAGATTGAAGAAGGAGAGCAACAGCAATTCTTCTCTTCCAGCAGGGCTTCAAGGTCAAGCATCAGTTAATCCAGTTACTCGTCGTAGTAGACATCAGCTTCTGAACACGAATTCTAGCAGTGAGAGGCCCCCAGATATACGAGTTGATCTCCCATTCATTCTGCTGGGTCACACCCAGGCAACCAATCGGTCAGAAGGGCATTCATGCAGGCAGGCATCCAATCAGGTGCATAGTGCATTCAGGCCATTCACTCCTCTCCAGATACTCACAACAAGTTATGTGCATTGGGACAAGTACCCAGCCATTCAACACTCCACACAGCACTCATACCAGTTTCGGGCATGGCTGTCTCAGTCATTGTGTCAAACACCAGATACTAGACACCCCCAACACAGAATGCGGATTCGTCACACACTCCATTCACCCAGGTCCCACCCACAGGGTGTACCCACAACATACAGTCACTGGGAGGGCTCCAGCCAGTCTGACCTGGACTTCACAACAACACCATATATGGAACTTCCACCCAACAGCCGGTCAGGGGACTTTGGCAAAACAAGGTAATAGGCAATAGAAAGCAAGAGGCCACAGGGGCCATCTTGTTTCCTATCAGGAATCAACTGATTCCAATGGCAGGGCCTGGGTATCCCAAAATGGAGGATTCTCAGGGCACCTGTCAAATTCAGCATGGAGCTGCCACCAGCCCATACCCTACTCTGTGGGCCACACACAGGTGCCCAAAAACATACACTAGGGGCACAGGGTTGTACTCCCACCCATGGGTGCCATAAGGGTATCCCATGGGTCTGTTCACCAAAACCAAAAGAGAGAGCTGCACTGCCAGAAGTCACACATGAAATCCTGCGCGGAAAACACGACAGAACACACGATAAAAAGCAGTAAAGGACAAGGATACGGAGGCCCTGTCCCTCTGATGCATTTCCAGCATCAAAGTCGCCCCCCCCCAGATTGAGGTTAGGGTGCCTAATCTCCCACGAGATAGACACCCTCATCCAGATGGTCAAAATACCTTCTGGAAAGGCCATATGCATTATCGTGACTCTTCCCTGGTCTGTGCTCTACGGTGAAGTCTAGCCCTTGCAGACTAATGGACCACCTGAGCAGTTTCGGGTTTTCACGCTTCATATTCATAAGCCACTTAAGGGGCTTATGATCTGTTTGGACCTTGAAGGTAGACCCTGTAAGGTAGGGCCTAAAACCCCTAAGGCTCTAAACTATACTGAAACATTCCTTTTCAACAGTAGCCCACCTAAGTTATCTACCCTTGAGTTGTCTACTGATGAATATGAACTTCCTTTGTCATCTAACTGGGACAAGACAGCTCCAATTCCGGTGTCGCAGGCATCCGTCTGGACGATAAAGGGTCAGCTGTGGTCAGGTGCACACAACACAGGTGCCCTACACAGACTTTCTTTCAAGCCATCAAAGGCCCTCTGACAGTCTTCAGTCCAATTAACCTTCCTAGGTTTTTAGGGTGAAGTCAGAGCTGTCAGGGGTGCAGCTACGGTTCCATAGTCTGCCATGAAATTGCGATAGTACCCAGTGAGGCCCAAAAAGGCTCTCACCTGGGTTTGAGTAGTGGGAGTCTCCCAGTCACGTACATCCTGTACCTTACTGGGGAGAGGTTCGATTTGACCCCCTCCTACCTCATGACCAAGATATGTGACTTTCCCCTGAGCTATCTGGCACTGGGTGCCTTGATAGTGAGGTTAGCTCTTTTCAGGGCCTGCAGCACCTTATCCAGATGTGTCAAATGCTCTTCCCAGGTGGAACTGTGGACGGCAATGTCGTCTAGGTAGGCCACACAAAAGGCCTCCAGCCCACTGAGCGCATGATTGGCCAATCTCTGGAAGGTGGCAGGGGCATTCTTCAACCCAAAAGGCATGACCCTAAACTGGTAGAGTCCCTCTGGTGTTGAGAATGCCGTCTTTTCCTTGGCATGGTCCATCAGAGCTATTTGCCAATAGCCTGAGGTAAGGTCAAAGGTGCTCACAAATTTGGCAGCACCTATGGTGTCCATGAGCTCATCAGCCCTGGGCAATGGGTGTGCGTCAGTTTTGGTGGCGGCGTTGACTCCTCTGTAGTCCACATAGAACCTCCAAACCTTGGTACCTGTCTGGGAACTTGCCTTGGGAACAAGGACCACTGGACTGGCCCAGGGACTGGTTGAGGGTTCAATAACACCCAGATCCAACATCTTGGCGACCTCAGCCTGGGTGTGGTTCTTAACTGTATCTGACATACAGTAGCACCTGCTTTTGACAGGCACACTGTCACCAGTGTCAATCTCGTGCCTACACCACGGTGTAAGGCCTGGTGTCAATGAAAACAGATCGGCATACTGCCGGAGCAAAGCCCTGCAGGCCCTCTGCTGCTCTGTCGTCAGATTTGGAGAGAGATGTACTCCCTCCACTGAGCCATCCTGAGGGTTGCTATGCAGCAAATCAGGAAGGGGCTCACTCTCATCCTCTTCTTGCTCTGAAGCTAGCAAGAGACATGGGACTTCTGCACACCTGTGGAAAGGCTTGAGCCTGTTAACATGGAATACCTGAGGGGCTACCGCACAGGCTCCCATGTCAACCAGATAATTGACTTCGCCCATCTTGGAGATTATCCTGAAGGGTCCAGTCCATTTATCTGCCAAAGCTTGAGGCTTGGTAGGCTCCATCACAAGGACCTCCTGTCCCGGAGTCCAATCCACTTGTGACGCTTTAAGGTCATGCCAGTTTTTTTTCAATTCCTGGCTGGCTTTGAGATTCGCTGTTGCCTGACCCATCATCTGTGTCATCCTCTGTCTGAGGCCTAACACATAGTCCCCCACTTGCTTGGCGGGACCTGGAGGGGTGGCTTCCAAATCTTCTCTGATCAATGCAAGGGGCCCCCTCACGCAATGTCCAAAGAGTAACTCAAAGGGGCTGAAACCAACACCCTCTTGAGGTACCTCTCTGTAAGCAAACAGCAGGCATGGCAGGAGGAGATCCCATCTCCTCCTTAGGGGCTCTTCCAAAGTCCTAGCATGCCCTTGAGAGTTCTATTACATCTCTCAACCAGACCATTGGTCTGGGGTGGTAAGAGGTGGAGAACTTATAGGTTACCCCACACTCTTTCCACATGGTTTTCATGTAACTAGACATAAAGTTGGATCCTCTGTCAGATACAACCTCCTTAGGGAATACAACATGGGTGAAAATGCCCAGGAGAGCCCTGGCAACCACTTTGGCAGTAACAGTCCGAAGGGGTATAGCCTCAGGGTACCTGGTGGCATGATGAACCAAGACCAGGATGAACCGATGTCCACCTGAAGTGGGAGGGTCAAGGGGACCGACAATGTCGATGCCCAACCTCTCAAATGGTGTGCCAACCACTGGCAATGCTTGCAGTGGGGCAATGACACTGCCTCCAGTCTTGCCAGACAACTGACAAGTTGGGCAGGTCCTGCAGTGGGACTCCACTTCTACTCCCATCTGAGGCCAGTTGAAATGGGCAGAGAGCCTCTGCTTAGTCTTCTTGGTACCAAGATGACCAGCTAAGGGCACTTCATGTGCCAACTGCAGTAGGAAGGGCCTGTAAACCTGGGGTACCACCAACCTCTTAAGGGCACCAGGTTCAGTCTTAGTGGGCTCACTAACAAGGAGCTCACCCTCCCAATAGATTTGGAATGTCCTAGGCACTTCCCCTTGTGCCTGGGACAGGGCCTGTTTCCTCAGGCTCTCGAGAGAGTGGCACTCTCTCTGTCCCTTACAGAAGTCTGCCCGGGAGGGTCCCCCTTCAGCTAACAAACATTGAAGGTCGGGGTGGTCCTCTGTGTTGAGTACCTCTCCCACAGGAAAGTCTTCTGGCTCTTCTCCCACAGGAGTTGAGACGGGATTCAACACTGGACCCAGCCCGTCTGGAGCATGGATCCCAAAGGGTGCTGTCGAAACAGCAGTAAGAGCAGGGGCTCCCTCCACGGAGGTGGCCTTCTTCCTCTTCCGTTTCCTTTGTGCCTTGTGTTTCCCCGTCAGCGAGGGTACCGGGCTCGCAGCCGGACCCTGTGTGACCTGCAATCGGGTGACCGCCACAGCAGCCATGGCACAGATCATCCCCAACTCGACCAAATTGTTTCCCAACAAAATGTTCGCAGGCACGTTGTCCTGAATCAGGACCGGAAGCTTTGCTGTCTTATCTCCAATCATAATGCTGACTAAGGCTACAGGTGATAATTTGGGAGTCCCACCAGATAACCTGGTGGTTGTCAGAGGAGCACCTACATAGTCCTCTGGCTTGAGCAGGGTCCTGTCCACCACTGTCATGCTGGCTCCAGTGTCTCTCAAACCAGTAGAAGGCTGGCCATTCAAGAGGACACTTCTCAAAAACCTACGAGTGTTCTGTGGGATAGTCACCAGTACTTCTGCGTATTGGTCCCAGGCCCCAAGGGACACTAAGGAAATCTCTACAGGAGCACCGAAGGTGATCCCAGTAGAGGAGGGGAGGACAGTGGCCTCCACCTCAGGTACAGAATAGGGGTAGGTCAGGCTGACAGCCTGGATTCCAAGTGCCTTACCCTTACACTTGGGGTCACCCCTTCGGTGATCCAGAGCCCCAAAATCCCCACAAGTGCCGGGAGTGTGGGGTACGGTACTGGAACCACTGGGACCCTGCTTTGCAGCAGGCGGACCACTACTCTTACTCCCACCCACAAAAGACTTATCCCCACTAGGTTTTTGGGTCTTCAGAGAGGAAGGTTTTGGTTTTCGCGACTGTGCTTGCTTCTGGGACTCCTCAGCTTTCTGAGAGATCCCCTTTTCTTTGTCCTTGTCCTTCCCACTGGAGTCCTTTGGGGACACCCGGGGGGAGACCCACTTGTCAGCCAACCTAGCCAGTTTAAAGGGATCCAAAATGTTCTGGTCAGCAACATACTGTTATGTTATAGTCGAGGTGTCCAGGTTGTAATGGTGGTGTTGATGATGATGGTGGCAAAGATAGAGACAACGCTTGGGCTAGTGGTGGTGCCTGGATTCTATGGATGGTGTTGATGATGATGGTGGCATGGATAGAGACAACGCTGGGGCTTGTGGTGGTGTGTGGATTGTAAGGATGGTGTTGATGATGATGGTGGCATGGATAGAGACGACGATGGGGCTAGTGGTGGTGTGTGGATTGTAAGGATGGTGTTGATGATGATGGTGGCATGGATAGAGACAACGCTGGGGCTTGTGGTGGTGTGTGCTTTGTAATCATGGTGTGGGTAATGCTGATTGTGTGAGTAGTGATGGTGTTGTGGAGTGTTGGTGATGCATATGGTATCGGTGTTGTCGATAATGATGGCGATGTGGCTAGGGGTAGTGAAAGCAGCTGCAAGTTGTTCTAGCCCGGGATCACTTACCTTCAGGCCCTCCACCACTGGGATAGCATGAGAGTAAGAGCATGTCTGTGATGATAGAAGGCTGTCAGGTTGGTGTGTCGGATGCATGTATCATCTGTGATCATGGGAAGGCCTGGTCTGCAGCACAGGAAGTTGCTTGGACCCCTATAAGATCGTCACATCCCTTAATGTGTTGGTTCTGTGGAGGTTGTGTATGCGTGAGACAGCATACACAGAAGGCACTGGGGATGGGTAAAAGCAACCAGTACAGGTTCCCAATTTATTTTCATACATAAAATTGTACAGGTCTTGAGTTATTTAATATGTCCCCATGTGTCACATGTTTTTTATATAGCTGAGCAGGGACGTCATTTAGGAGTCACCAGGGGTCATACCTGCGACCCCTGAGGTCTCCCTTGCTACCCCTTTGGACTCCCTTGCTCCCCCTAAAAAAAATGAAACAACTTTTTTAAATGTTTTATTTTTAATTAATGGATGCTCCTTTGCTGTGGCCAGGAGCATGTGGCTCTTTGTTTCTGGAGTGGCTAGTTTTCTGATAGCTATAGCCGTTAAGATAGCTCAGTGGGTTGAGCGCTCCCTGTTGCAATGTGTATGTGATCTGTAGGTTGCAGATATGACTTTCAGCCTGGTGAGGTTGATAAATGAGTACCAACACAGGTTGGGTAATATATGATTTTTTCTACATGAAGTGCTTACGCGTAAGTGCTGTATAACAACACATCATTATTGTTTGGCCTTGGGCATCTGCTTGCATTCACAGTAATTTGGTACATGGGCCTATACACGATAATATTAATTTACAGTGATATCGTAACCATATCTTTTGTAGTGTACTTAAAAACAATGCTGTGATAACACCTTGCTGTTTTGTCAAGGGGTAAAAGGTAGTGTTCCATCGCTTCCCGTGATGTCACTTTGGGGTGGGGTCGAATGC
Organism: Ambystoma mexicanum; assembly: GCF_040938575.1. NCBI lineage: Eukaryota > Metazoa > Chordata > Amphibia > Caudata > Ambystomatidae > Ambystoma > Ambystoma mexicanum. The sequence goes on from NC_090932.1 coordinate 1,631,227,354, forward strand.
CATCACTTCCTGTGATGTCCTCAGATGTCAAGGGTTGTGTGAGGTCACTTCAGCTACCTCAGGCATTTTGGTGAAATGACTTCCCTGTAGCTGAGCAATAGGATCAGTCATTTTTTCTGTCCCCTCACCCTAGATAAGTGGCACACCACCGACATCTAGAGCAATAGTAGACCTGGAGGGACAGCTCATTAGTTTGGAGGGTCATCTAGTGGTTGTGTATGAGTGCCTATTGGATTTTATATAATTGTGCTTGATGTTTGTGCAGGAAAGGGCTGACATGGCCTATAAGTGTGGGATTGGTGATCTGTGCCATCAGGGTTGGGAGGTCGGTCGCTGTAGACCCTCACCACGTGCCTGCCAGTCCACGGTCCATGGATGTCGTTTAGGGGTGTTTGTGTGATTTCTGATCAGTGCTCCTGTGTGGTGGATGCAGTTTGCTCTGGCATAGGCAGGGCCTGGTGTGGTCTATGCCCAGTGCTTTATGTGGAATAGGAAATCGAGGAGGTAGGGGGTGGGGGTTCTAATGTGCTGTGTTGAAATCTTAGGGGGCGGGGCCTAAAAATGGCCTTGCCCAGCCTCAAATCCCATGTACCCAATAAAGCTTTAAAAGAGGAGTGGCTTGTGTAATTAAAGGAGTGGCCTATGTAATTAAAGGGGTGGCTTAACCGAGCCAATCCAGTTTACATATGTGCAATGAAAGGGCAATCATTCTGGTATAGAAGATGTATTTAAGCATGATTAATGCGTGTAAAAATGTTTACCAAAATAAATACATTCAAATATGAAACAGAACATCAAATCAAAAGGGGTTACGCCTTGCAATCCCGCATGTCTCCTGAAAGAAATCCATTATTCTTGCATACTAATAAAAGGCATTTAATACAATGTGTGACAAAAAATCAAACCATGTATTCTCTTATCATTTTCTTTTCCTGTTTGAATAATACCTATTTTCACATTTCTTTAAATGATGTTGTGATTCTAAACTTTACCGAATCTGACATCTACTTGCAAAGAGCTGTATTACCACTCACATTTTTAAAGACATTTGGAAAAGGAGGTCATTTTGGAGAGCCCCGACAGAGCCCTGGCTGAAGGGCAACATTTGGAGACTGCCAGGACTGAGCCCTGGCTAGCCCTAGCATACTTAAAGCCCCGTTGATGCCTCTGCTGGTGGTGAGATGTGCAGTCTACAGTGGAGGATGGGTGGTATTGAGGAAGACCTTGTAGATCTTTTCTAATTGCAAGCCTTTCTGTTTTGTGTTATGTCTGTGCTGCTGTATGAGTGTGTCTGTGTGATCTCTATTTAGTTCGATGGTGGGCCATGGTCGGTGTGGGTGACTCTTTGAGTTCATCAGCCTTGTTGAGAAAAGGTATGTAGTCCAATCTCAGTCCTGCAAGTAACGAGAGAAGAGAGAAGCCTAAAAAAACTGAAGTCAACTTGCCTCAGGTGCTTTTCACATTACATTCATTTTGCTTGTTTTGGGGGTTTGCAAAGGACAAGCCAGCTCCTTTAGGGAGTCAGAGCGCTGTCCGCCCAGCGTCACTGGCTGTATTGTGGGTTTTGGTGGGACTTGAAGCACAATTTCTGGGGCCAGGCTGAAAGCACACCAGTAGCATACCTGTCAACTTTCAGGAATTAAAATGGGGGTGAAATTAAGAGATGTTCGTTTTGCTGGTGTGCTCTCCATTGACGCCTATTGACGGCAAGAGGAATTGCAGATGAGGGAACTGACTCAGTTATGGGTGTCAACCGCCAAAAGCGGGTGAGTTGACACGTATGAACGGGAGAGCATCGCCCATAACTCACAGTGTTACCAGCAATATCGGGCGTAAAGGCTTTTATAACCCATCTTCAGGACTGGGAGACAAGCTCTCGCCCTCTGGAAGGGGGAAGAGGGGAAAATAAACACCATTGAAATGAAGGTCAGTTGCAGAGTGCGCTGAGTCTGTTTTCAGTGTTTATGATGGCCAGTGCGACTGCCACAGTCATGCAGAGAAAGAGGAAGGGGATCCACTGTCAAACATGATGGGAAGGCTAAGTGAAGGGACATGGAGAGGGAGCGGAAGGCACCCAGACAGGTGCCAGAAATGATGAGAGCCTGCAAGGTCTGTGGAATGTTGGGTAATGCCTGCGATCAATGCTCAGAAGTCCAAATCCTGATTGGCTACTAAGATCTCAGGGTTCCACCTTTGGATGCTAATATGCTCATCACAATTAGGAAACATCAAAAGACTGAAGGTACAAAGCAGAACAACATATCCAGAATATAATGATAGTGCATGTTATGAAACGTTAATGCCCAACACCGGATCTATGTGATAATTGCGGCACCGAAAATCTCCATTCTAAAAATTCCAAATTCGAAAACTGCAGCGCGCACTAAGCACATAGATCACCCTTGACCGCATTCCACCTACCTGCCACCCCCTAAACCCCTATATAAGGTGGGGTGCACTTACCTTTCTTACTTAGCCATGTCCGTTTCCCTGCAGCGTGAGTTCTGCCTCCCCCTTACGGTGCGGGTCTTCTGCGGCAGGGTCAGTTTTAACTTTTTTTTGTACTTTCTTTTTCCCCTGCTTTCCATGTTATGGAATTGGGGGATACTTCCCAGCAACCTCCGAAACTATAGTGCCAAACAAGGAAGATTGTCCTCATCTTGTGTATGTTATTTGAAATTCTTCGGTTTAATGTTTAGTTTTAAATTTCCTCTTTTGTATATGTGTGAAAAGTCACATTTTATTGGCTGTAGCACATTAAATAATAACAAAACAAAAATAATGCCAAAAAAGGGGAGCAGAGGACTCCCCCGCAACCTCTGCTACCCTTTCTGTGCTAATTCCCTTCAACCTTAGAGACCCCCAGCTCTTTTGCTGGATTTAGGACTTTTTAATTTTAACCCTGGAGTGAGTGAGACCTTTTTCTCACTCTCTCATGTGTTATGGGATTCGATTTTATTACCATGGCGAATGCGCAGTAAACGCACATTCAGCCTTTTTTCTGATATTTTCGGGCGAAATGATAAAGAGCTGGACACATCACCCTCAGCATTACCTCTCAGCACAAGGTGTTATGCCTATTAACCCTCAAGGAGCCACAGCAACTGTTTGAAGCAAAAACGATGGGTAAAATGACCTTCATATATGGCCACTAAGCAATAGGTACTTGGCAGTGGGGTGTAGCAAGGGCTCACTCTAACAAGCTGCTGCTCCCACTGCTCACCTCCAGGACTATTTATTTTATGCCAGCAATCAGTCCATTTAAAGCAAGTGAAGAAAGGCAGATGTCTTTGTTGCACTTGTAGATAAGTCCAAGCGTCCCTCACAAAACGAATTGTGGTCCAAATATATTTCTTGGAGGAATGCAAACATTTTAATGTTAGTATAAGTATGCTGAAAAATGAAGAGAACACGAAGCACAGTGTGTATTTTGTGCTTTAAATACTTCCAAGCTTGCATCACTATAACAGGCATATGTATTCAATATAAAAATAATTTGCCAATTTTGCTTTCCCAGAATGCTCTTTGATTTTATGCAAAGCAAGCAGAAACATTCGTTTTGCTTATACTCTTTCCCATAGGAGATTTGTTTACAGAATGAGGGAGTTTTTCTGACTAATTGAATTGTTTATAAACTGAATAAGAGAATATTGTATTGTATAGTCATTAGTGATTTATTTACAAATGAGTGACGCTTATTTACAATATGCAACTGGATGAGAAGACGACAATTCAAGATCATGCTGAGTGACCCCAAACACATGTTTGCAGTGTCGCATGATTTGTTTTGCGAGAGATGCGCGGTTGCGCATAATGTGTCCATATGCTTTGTGACATGGGGCTGCATCATGAAAGCTATTGATAGTGCCAATGATGGCTTATTGTGTTTGTGCAACATCATCCAGTGTGCTATGTTGAGAATTCTGGTATAGATTGTGGCTGGAGCTTCAAGAATGTGGTTTACAGTGACCATTCTGGCATATAGTGTGGCAGCAACTTCCTAAAAGGGATTTACAGTATCCATACTGTTATAGATTGTGGACAGAGCTTAGTGACGGATATTTTCATTCATCATATTGCCACATTTTGTGGACACAGCATTTGCAGTGACCATACTGGCATAGATAGTGGTCACAGCTTCATGAATGTGATTTGCAGTGAGCATACTGGCGTAGATTGGGATAACAGATTTACAAAAGTGATTTTCAGTGACCGTACTAGCATAGATGTTTCTTTTTTTGTGGTTGTAGCTTCATAAAAGTGATTACAGTGACCATAATGGCCTTGATTGAGGCTGCAAAATCAAAGTGGTTTAAACTGGGAATTCTGGCATACATTGTAGACTCCGCTTCATGAAATGATTTACCGTGGCAAGGAAGGTATATAGTATGGGTGCACATTCAAGTGATTACAATGGCAGTGCTCATCAAAGTTCTGGACACAGGCATCAAGAAAATGTTGCCAAATGCTCCTGTGCACTGTTGGTGACATCATATCTACTGGATTTTGCATGTTACCCTAGAGAGACAATGGTAAATTGTATGGCTTTTTAACCCATTTTTCAAAACAAATGGTGCTGTAAAATGCACCATTTCAACAAATAATGTTAAAACTGTTCTCAGGGAGAACAACATGATCTCCCCTGCATTACGTAGGGCTCTCTTGCTATACTTGCTTGTTCTGGCTAGTATGGGAGATGTTAATTCCCCTGCACTAAAGACATTGACCTGCCGCCACCGACATTGAATTATTTACAATGCCAGTGCCCCCTGAGGACCTGCCCAGGCCGCTGCCATCAGAAGCTGCCTCTGCTACTGGCTTGTGCATAATAATGTTTTTGGCCCGAGTAGGGATCGAGGGGGCAGAGCCTGCTTGATGTTGGTTAGAGCCAAGTGCCTGGCTCTGGCTTGGCTCGAGTACCTTTGTGAAAGAAGAGCCCAACTGGAGTTGAGCCAAGTATCACCTCATCCTCCATTACATTCACAGAGTTATTAAAGGTGACACTGCCTCCCAGTGACAGTTCAAAGAATTGCATGCAGTCATTTACTTCTACAGAGTACTTTACCTCTTGCCAAGAATTCCATGTTGGTACATATATAGTTAGGGCAGGGAGGCAGGGCATAAGGTATGGGGTTGTGTTGTGGGAGCAGGCAGAAGGACACCAGGTATTGGGTTGTTGTTCTGCGGGTTGCGAAGGCAGAGTGACAAGTATGAGTCTTGTTCTTGTGGGTGGGAAGACAGAATGCAAGGTAGGCACATTTTTGCTGGCTCAGTTCACGTTTGGCTTCTAGCGCCTAGCCAAGCCCATGGGTCTTCTCTGGTGTGGCTCTGCTAATGAATGATTTGGCTCCCCCACTCCTATGCCTCAGAGAGTGGCGGCTGGAACATTTAGGTGCCATGGTCTAAGCACTGCCCCCCTTGTTTATATGTCAGGTGTAAGATTTATTTTAAAAAGGTACAGTTTTCACCCCTACGGCAGCACAGAGATTGCCTCTTCGCCGGAACAATCATCTTATGTATTACATCTGTGTGGTGGGCCAAGGTGGCCAAGCAGTCTGTGGTCCAATATGTGCTTCTTTGAGGAGCTTGGGGGTGCCCTCTCAGTAGGGCTCGCGGTAGGCAGAGGGCCCCCTCATTTTAAGTTATGCCACTGGTCAGTGGTTAGTGTATATTAGGGTCAGTGGCTGTGCAGGAGGTGCAGATAAGAGTGAGGAGGTGGGCTGGTAGCAAACATGAACAGAAAGGTAGGTGCTTGGACAAGGAAATGGAAACATCCAGCTTCGCGGAACGTTGCTCAACCAAGGCAAATATTGCCTTGCATCACTAGATCCTGATTGGCTGTCAGAATCGCAGGTATACGCTTACATGAGGTACACTCTGCAGGCCTTGTACATCATTCATAATACAGAGAGAAGAATCAGAAATGAGGCATGCGGTACTCGAATTGCACGAAATATCAATAAACGCAGATCAGCGATTCCCGATGAGAAGCAGCTGGCGTGTGAAAAGGCAATAGAGGGAAGTGTTGGTCCATGCGGGACTGTCAGCAGCTATTGAAGCAGGTGGGGGTGGGGCAACATGCATCAGGTAGGGAGTGATAGTGGTAATGGAACCTAGGGGTAGGGGCAGGGATCTACGGGTAGGGGCAGAGTTCTACAGGTAGCGGTAGGGATCTACGGGTATGGGCAGAGTTCTATGGGTAGGGAGAGGGAACTACGGGTAGGGACAGACTTGTACGGGTAGCAGCAGGGATCTACGGGTAGGGGCAGGAATCTATGGGTAGGGGCAGAGTTCTTTGGGTAGGAGCTATGAGAAACCTGAAGGTGTCTCACCCATTAGTCCCCGGGGATCTGTCATCCAGGTGGCCAGAACACGGCCATCGTTTTTGGATCCAGTTTCTGTCAGTGGACCAGTGCGAGAGGATCACCTGAATAAGGGGTCTTCAGGGAATGGGAGTGGAACACCGGTTGGTGAGATGCAGTAACCCCTTCCCTGTAACAACTTTTTTCCATCCTACCAGGTAGGCTACTTAGGAACTCAATCCCCCCACACCCCTCCATTCCCAACACAAATACCTTCTCATGGACAGCTTACCGTGAGAGAAAACAGACTAACACCAGAGCCGTATACCTCACATGTCCCAATACAATGGTCAGGCAAGGTCAGGCAATTACGGATTATTAAACACACCTGACTTCCATCACACTACTCCACACGGATAAAAGGTGGAGTACGAAAGCACACTCTGAGCAAGGCAAGACACAAAAAGAAGCAGCCATTCCAAGATGGCAGGTTAATACGAGGAGAAAGATGGCGAGACAAGAAAGGGTTTCAAGGAGGGACGTGCCCGAGACCTTTTCAGACTGTTACTTTCTTGAACCTTGGAAAACAAGAAGCCTAAGACCTGGGACTAAAGTTGAAGAAACCTACACTGTGTGTTGGAGGTACCCGGGCTCTCCCATGTTGATAACCAAGTTGGGGAGTAGTGGTTGCTGCTGTTGTACTGTCCGTGGCTTCTACAACAAAGCAGCACCAATAAAGACAGCCCGGTCCTGGTTGGCAATTGTGAGAAGGGAATTTTGAGATCGAAGTGGTCCTGCAATGGGTCAAGTTAAACCCTGTGCACATTCGAAAGGCTTCAATAGTTTGATGCAAACTGAAATTGGTCCGAGCCCGGCTGAGGGAGCATAATTGCATAAGAAGAAGGATCTGAGCCCCGCTGAGGGGTTCCAGAGTGAACTTGAGTCACTCAAGAAAGAATATTCTCTGAACATTGTAAAAGGGGGATCTGAGCCCAGAAGAGGGGGATCCACAGTAACAATTGTGATATTATAGGGATCTGAGCCCATCTGAGGGAGTTCCAGGGTGAATCACCTGAATTGAGTACTTATAAGAGGAAAGGAACTTTGTGTTTTGTTTTGATACATGAAGAAGCCAGAGTATGTGCTTTGCTCGAGTGAACCTCCTTGTCCCGTGCTGAAAACGTGGGGAAGGGAGGTCAACGACCTGAACATCCTGTCATATCATTTTGCGAACACTTCTTGCTTTTTCATGAACCCTACCCCACACTATTTGTATTTAGCATTAAGGATTGGCAATCATGCTCGGAACAGGATAATTCCTGCTCCGAGCCACCACATGGCTGAAGGCTGGCATCCTCCCCAGCCGGCGAGTGAGTTAAGTGTTTTCATTCCCCCCCCGCACCCAAACAAACCCCTCCCGCCCACCCCCCCCAACCCCACCTACCTTCTTACAGTCCTTTTCCGGAGAGGATGCGCTGGGAACACTTCTGTCCCCAGCGTATCCACTCCCGATCCACGACAGGCCACCATGTAAAGGAAGAATGGACTATACGTAGTCCCTTCTTCCTTTCCATGGTGGCCATTTTCTTTGTTTACATTTTCCCTATTTTTTAATGGCCGCCATGGAAAGGGAGAAGGGACTCAATTTTCCCTTTCCCGGCGGCCATGTTGTTTACATTTTTTTTTGTTCTGAAAAGCCGCTGTGTTTTGGAACACAAAAAAAAATCTCTTAGTATGAGTAGGGTCAGAGATCTAGTGCCAGGCATCTTCAGGCAGTGGCAGAGATCTACGGGTAGCGGCATGGATCTATGGGTAGGGGCAGGGATCTCCAGTTAGTGGCAGATATCTACGGGCAGGGGCAGAGTTCTGTGGGTAGAGGCCAGGATCTACGGGTAGGGGGAGAGATCTACAGGTAGAGAGAAGAAATTTACGGGTAGGGCCAGGGATCTGGGGGTATGGGCAGAGATCTACAGGTAGGGTCAGATCTATGGGTAGGGGCATAAATCTATGGGTGGGGCCAGATCTATGGGTGGGGGCAGATCTATGGGTATGGGAAGTTATCTACGGGTAGGGGCAGGGATCTTCAGTCAGTGGCAGGGATCTACGGGTAGTGGCAGGAATCTATGTGTAGGCCAGGGATCTACGGGTATGGGCAGAGATCTACCAGTAAGGGCAGAGATCTACAGGTAGAGGGCAGAGATTTACGGGTAGGGCCAGGGATGTAGTGGTAGGGGCAAAGATCTACAGGCAGGGACAGAGATCTGTGTGGAGGGGCAGAGATCTACGGGTAGGGCCAGGATCTACGGGTACAGGCAGAAATATACAGGTAGGGGCAGAGATCTACAGGTAGAAGGCAGAGATTTACAGGTAGGGCCAGGGATATACAGGTGTAGGGGCAGAGATCTACAGGTAGAGGGCAGAGATGTACAGGTAGGGCAAGAAATCTACAGGTAGGGGCAGAGATCTACAGGTAGAGGCCAGAAATTTACGGGTAAGGCCAGGGATCTACGGGCAGAGATCTACAGGTAGGGGCAAGGATTTACAGGTAGGGCCAGGGATCTACTGGTAGAGGGCAGGGATTTATGGGTAGGATCAGGGATTTTTGGATATGGATAGAGATCTACAGATGGATAGCGGAGATTTACAGGTAGAGCCAGTGATCTACGGGTATGGCAGATATATACAGGTAGAGGACAGTGATTTACAGGTAGGGCCAGGGATCTACGGGCAGAGATCTACAGGTAGAGGCAGAGATTTACAGGTAGAGCCAGTGATCTACGGGTACAGGCAGAGATCTACAGGTAGAGGCAGAGATTTACAGGTAGGGCCCGGGATCTACAGGCAGAGATCTCCAGGTAGAGGCAGAGATCTACAGGTAGAGGCAGAGATTTACAGGTAGAGCCAGTGATCTACTGGTACAGACAGAGATCTACAGGTAGAGGCAGAGATTTACAGGTAGGGCCAGGGATCTACAGGCAGAGATTTACAGGTAGAGCCAGTGGTCTACGGGTACGGCAGATATATACGGGTAGAGGACAGTGATTTACAGGTAGGGCCAGGGACCTACGGGCAGAGAACTACAGGTAGAGGCAGAGATTTACAGGTAGAGCCAGTGATCTACGGGTACGGGCAGAGATCTAGGTAGGGGCAGAGATTTACAGGTAGGGCCAGGGATCTACGGGTACGGGCAGAGATCTACAGATAGAGGGCAGTGATTTACAGGTAGAGCCAGTGATCTACGGGTACGGGCATAGATCTACCGGTAGAGGCAGAGATGTACAGGTAGGGCCAGGGATCTACAGGTAGGGGCAGTGATCTACAGGTAGAGGACAGAGATTTACAGGTAGGGCCAGGGGTCTACAGTCAGAGATCTACAGGTAGAGGCAGGGATTTACAGGTAGGTTCAGGGATCTACTGGTAGAGGGCAGGGATTTATGGGTATGGGTATAGATCTACAGATGGAGAGCTGAGATTCACAGGTAGGGCCAGGAATCTATGGGTATAGTCAGAGATCTACAAACAGAGGGCAGGGATTTATGGGTAGGGCCAGGGATTTTTGGGTAGGGGTAGAGATCTACAGGTAGAGCCAGGGATCTACGGTTACGGGCAGCGATCTACAGGTAGAAGGCAGAGATTTTACAGGTAGGGGCAGATCCAATAAACATGTTAGTTAGGGACTTAGTCTTTATGGCTTGGAAGATGGCACGTGGGAGAAATGAGGGTGCAAACGGGACATACCAACATCATTGTGGGCTCGAGGGCTATATGTCATTAAGTCAAGGTGGTGAGCGAAATAAGGAAGTATAACTAATGGTCTAATCATTACTTAAGAAGCAAGAGCAGAGAGAGGGCTTTATTGATTAAAGTTTACTATGTGGGAAACCCCAGTGATATCACGTTTTAGTAATGTGCTCCATGCCAGCAGACCCACTTCTGAGCGGTGTATTAATAGGTGCCCTTGCCACCACCTTTGATGATACCCAGTGTATCAACCACAGAAGCAGAGAGGGCTGAGTTGGTCTTGCCTGCATTTGAACATGTGTCCTGCAGGCTGATCACAGATGTCAGAGGCGAGCACTTAACTCACAGAGCTATCATGCCAGTAACTATCAGAACACATAGGGAACAGTAGATCGCATATGCCAGAATTTGGAACCCATAGAAATCATTTGTAAGTGGTGAACTGCAATTTCCACCAGGGACGTCTATAACGGATGTCAGATACTTGAAATGGATATGCACACTGCGACTGCGTTGTCACACCATTGAGCCTAAGCAACATAATTTCTAATAATAACTCGTTTTTATATAGCGCTACAAAAATCTAAACACTGCAATAAGAGTTGTTATTATTATCCCACTGTGTGGTACTCAATTTATCGACCTCGGAAAGATGAAAGGCTGAGTTGGCCCTGCCGGGATTCGAACCTGCATCAGCAGGCTACTCACACATGTCAGAAATACAGGATGCTTTGCCATACACTAAGGTTTCCAAGTGACCCCATGTGACAGGACACCATGTGCCAGTGTTACATCCCCTCATCTATTGCATGCTGGAAGTTGTAGTTTGGGTCTCTTCAGTTGAATGAAATGGACTAAAGTAAAAGGAAAGGCCAGGCCTGGAATCGGATGTCCCTCGTGACATGGAGTTATCTGATGACCTGGCATGCTCAGACATCTGCGTCCTTTTGACTGGTGGGATTCACATATTTTTAGAAAGGGAAAAGTTGGCAGTACTTTTTCGCTTGGAAGGGAGAACGGCGAACAGCTGCTTCTGCTCAGACATTTAAACGCTGGAATGTAAGCGATTCATTTTCATGCATTATGCAAAATTACGCTTGACTGGCAATCACGCGCAGACTTGTGTTAACATTCTGTCTCTGTGTTTTTTCAGTTTTTTCAACTTTCCTCACTTAAAGTGTAACAAACAACTCGGGAAGCAGCGAGTGATTTTCTCCTGAATGCGGAAGGACCAGCTGCGAGCTGGGGAACGCGGCGTGCTTTCGAAATGCATTTCGTGCTTATCTTTCTGGGGGAGGGGGAAAAAATGGGAAGCTTTGGGGTTTTGAGGACCACCTGCCAATAACTCCTCGTATTTCTGCTGTAAAGTAGCTTTTCATGTTTTTTTTTTATTTATTTTTTTTTTATTTTACCAACAGGGGCCAAGGTTGGGATCACGGTGGGCCTGGCTATAAGTGGGGAGATGTACCCGACAGGGCAGACCTCAGGAAGGTCACTGGGTTTGGGGCGCATACCCAACTCCATCCCTGGCTGGAGTAAAGTAGAAGGATCAAGCGTATAGATGATTTGGACAGCAGAGCTATCAATTAAATAACATAGACCCTGGATACAGGTTCTTTCAGCAGCAGAGCTGTGTCTGTACAGCAGTGATCGAAGTGAGCGGGAACGGTTGGGAGCGGTGTTCCACTACTTTTATTTTTTACGACCGTATTCACCATTCTATATAGAGGATTTGTCCCTTCATGTCCTATGCCAGTGTAAAGTTGTAATAGGAGCATTTGTTACTAATCACTGTTGCAATGCCCCAGCCGCAACGCCATGTCACATGGTGCACTATGCTTCCGCCTACCCTCCCCCGTGCCCAGACCACAGTTCCACTACTTTGTTCTGTGCACTTGTACCACTGCTGTAGCGATATAGGCAGGTACACCCAATCACTGCTCTTCCCGCGTGTTTCACTGGGACGAAAACCTTAGACAGTAGAGCCATCTCCCAGGTTTCACAGATCTTACAGGGGCGGCCTTCAGACTGCAGAGCTATCAACAGTGTCCTGCAGTATACAGGCCTTGAAGCATAGACAGGAAGTCAGCAATCACACAAAGGGTGTCTGCAAACACGGGATGAAGGATGACACGCTCAGCACGGAAACCGACACAGAGAAGAGAATCTGGAAATTCAGTATGGAAGCTGACAAATACAGGTTGGAAGCCGGCAAATACAGGCTAAAAGAAGAAACTGACAAATACAGGATGGAAGCTGATAAATACAGGATGGAAGCTGACAAATACAGGATGGAAGCTGGCAAATACAGGCTAAAAGAAGAAACAAGCTGACAAATACTGGATGGAAGCTGACAAATACAGGATGGAAGCCGGCAAATACAGGCTAAAAGAAGAAACAAGCTGACAAATACAGGATGGAAGCTGGCAAATACAGGATGGAAGCCGGCAAATACAGGCTAAAAGAAGAAACAAGCTGACAAATACAGGATGGAAGCTGACAAATACAGGATGGAAGCTGGCAAATATAGGCTAAAAGAAGAAACAAACTGACAAATACAGGATGGAAGCTGACACATACAGGATGGAAGCTGACAAATACAGGATGGGAGCTGGCAAATACGGGCTAAAAGAAGAAACAAGCTGACAAATACAGGATGGAAGCTGACAAATACAGGATGGAAGCTGGCAAATACAGGCTAAAAGAAGAAACAAGCTGACAAATACAGGATGGAAGCTGACAAATACAGGATGGAAGCTGGCAAATACATGCTAAAAGAAGAAACAAACTGACAAATACAGGATGGAAGCTGACAAATACAGGATGGAAGCTGGCAAATACAGGCTAAAAGAAGAAACAAGCTGACAAATACAGGATGGAAGCTGACAAATACAGGATGGAAGCTGACAAATACAGGATGAAAGCTGGCAAATACAGGCTAAAAGAAGAAACAAGCTGACAAATACAGGATGGAAGCAGACAAATACAGGATGGAAGCCGGCAAATGCAGCATGGAAGCTGTCAAATACATGATGGAAGCTGTCAGGCACAGGAGAGAAGCTGACAAATACAGGCTAAAACAGGAAACAAGCTGACAAATACAAGATGGAAGCTGTCAGACACAGCAGAGAAGCTACAAATACAGGATAAAATAGGATAACAGCTGAAAAATACGGGATGGAAGCTGTCAAATACAGGATGGAAGCGGGCACATACAAGGTGGAAGCTGTCAGACACAGTAGAGAAGCTACAAATACAGGTTAAAATAGGATAACAGCTGAGAAATACAGGATGGAAGCTGCAAAATACAGGATGGAAGCTGATAAACATTGAATGGAAATCGACAAACAGAGGATGTAAGCGGATACATTCAGGATGGCATCTGCAAACAGCATGGACGCTGACAAACACAGGATGAAAGCCTGTAAATACACGGTGGAAGCTGTGAGACACACGAGAGAAGCTGACAAATACAGGATAAAAAAAGGACAAACGTTGACTAATACGAGATGAAAGCTGACAAATAAAGGTGGAAGCTGACAAGCATGTTATGTTAAGTTTTAAAGGATAGAAGCTGATGGAAGCATTTTATGTTACATTTTATATATAGAGCGCACGGTACCCACCAAGGGCATCCTGGCGCTAATTAGGGGAACGCAAGAAGTAGCTGACGAAACATCAGGTGTTGCTTGGTGAAACGTAATGAGAGAAGGATGGAGGACTGAAGCCAAGCAACTGCAACTGAAAAGGAGCGGCCACCAATGTGAGAGGCCCTAAAACAAGGTACAGAAATGATGCAGGCATCCGCAGAGCGCCGGTGTATGGTCGTAGGGGCGGAGTTTAGCCATAGAAAGCACAGTGGTCCAGGCAGACTGATTTAAATTGCACGCGCTTGGCCACTGGATGCCATGGAAGATCACGAAGCACTGGGGATATGTGTGCACGTCTAGGCATGGAGGTGGGCACACACGCTGTAGAGATTTGCAACACCTGCAAACTCTGAAAAGGGTAGGAAGGCTCATCCAAAAGTAGTGCATTGCAGTAATCCATCGTTGATGAAATAAGGGACGATCTAACAGGAGCGTGCAATTGAAGGGGAAGGTGGGGCAGAATCTTGTGCAGGATCTTCATCTCAAAGTATCCTTTCTGAGAGATGGCACTGATCTGGTGGTCGGCTGACAAGGATGATGATTTATTTACAGCAAGGTCCTTTACCGATGCAGCAGGGATAGAATAGGGGCCAAGGCTGGATGGCCAGAAAGCAGAGGAGGACGAGGGTCCCACCAACAATACCTCTGTTAACTCTCCATTGAGTACAAGCCAGTTAGAAGACATTCATTCCCCCGTGGCTTCAAGGCACCCCCGTAATCTGCTTGCAGTGTCCTGAGAAGACAAATCTAAATAACCCAAGATTTGGGTGTCGTCTGCATTCGAATAGCAGCTGAAGCCGTGGGTGAATATGAGCCTGAAAAGCGGTCGGATGTAGGCATTAAACAGAACGGGCAAAAGGGCATAACCCTGAGGGACACGGCAGGAGAGCAAGGGGGGAGAAGAGCGCAAAGGAGGAAGTGATATTGACTCTGATCAGAAAGAAACAAGGCAAACCAAGTGAAAACGGTGCCAGAAAGGCAAGCGCTAGCGAGGCAATTAGGCAGAACTGTGTGGTCCACGGCGTCGAAAGCGGCAGAGAGATCGAGGAGCAACATGGCTCCAACTCCGCTTTGATCATGCAAAGGGGTGAGAACCAGCATCGAGACCAGCACACTTTCTGTGCCCCGAACAGGGCGAAAGTCAGATTGAGATGGATAAAAAACAGAAGCGTTTTCAAGAAAGTAATTTAACAAGGGGCCAGCTAAGGTTTCAAGAAGTTTCACTAGGAAAGGGAGAAGGGAGATGGGGTGATAGTTAGCAGGGGTAGTAGAGTCAAATGAAGGTTTTAGAAGGGCCAGATATCTGCCCAGAAGAAAAGGAGGCATTAACGATGGCTCCAATCAAAGGACAGAAACAGTGCAAGACGTCTTTCAATATAGATAGGAGAATAGGATCAACTGGGGACATGGATTTAAACTTAATGACAGCCGACACGACTTTGGCAGTAGTAAAGACAGGAAACACCGACCACAATGAAGTGTAAGGGGGATTACCATTGGCAGCATTAGGAACTGGGAGATTAGAGCGTGAGGACCCCATGGTTTCTCGGATAATTTCAATCTTTTCACCAAAGTAGGATGACAGAGAAGAACAGTATGAAAGCTGACAAATACATGAGGGAAGCTGACAAACACAGGATGGAAGCTGACAAACACAGGATGGAAGCTGACAAACACAGGATGGAAGCTGACAAATACATGAGGGAAGCTGACAAACACAGGATGGAAGCTGACAAACGGGCCTGCTGTCAGTGACTACAGAGCCACAGACACAAACAGCAGAGAAGAAGAGACTGCCCGCCATAAGAAACTCCACAGCAGACGTTGTGAGAAAACAAGAGTTAAGAGGAAAACCAACAGAAACCGTCATACAGAAACTCTTAAGAAAACAAGAGCCAACTCGGAGAGACTCTCTACATGGACACAACGGATAGTAGACTCATTGTTTCCGCATATAGCCAGAGCAAGGAAGCTGCAAGAGGAACTAAAGAACAAAACTGCATAAAGTGTATTACAAAGCATATATGTCCCAACGAAAGGAACAAGCACCAGTTCCACAATAAAGCCATACACCAGACAAATGCCGGAATGGATACAAACATTTATAACTTGACAGAGAAAGATGTATGAAGAGAGAGAAAGAGCTGCCAGAATTTCATCTACCCAAATGGCACAGATGAGAAGGCCTGCACCACGGGCCAAGATACCTGAGAATCCTCCAGCAAGAACAAGCCATACAGATGCCTTCAGGGATGTAGTTATAGCGAACTACAGGAAAAAACTAAGAATCAAGAGAAGCATGCTTGGAGATGACAATGAACTAAACGACTACCTGGACAGCACAGCACATCTGGGAAACAGCATTTGGTACCAGCACATGAAAGAAGTTGGAAGACGAAGTTCAGAAGAGGAATGCTTTGTTTGTGCACTCCTACCATACAGCATGGGGAAGTCCAAGATCTTCGTAGCTGTAGAAATTGATGTCCAGACAGTACACTGTATGTCACACGCGGCAATGTGCAAAACCAGAGTCCAGTTCATGGGTAGTGATGCCTCTCTGAAATGGGCAGCTGAAGCAACTGATCCAAATGAAGACGATTATGTCCAGGACATAAAGACAAGAAACAATGGAAAGACGAAACACATTGTGATCAGATATGAGAAGCCTGGAGTCAAAGGAGCAGAGATCAGAAGAGAAGCAAATCAGAAGCTCAATGTCCAAGGAAAAACTACAGAAGAAGCTCAAAGATGTCAAATGCAAATTTGGGGAACAGTGCTTTCACCAGACGGATGGGAGAAAGGAGAAGTAATATGCTGAGCATGGATGGTCTTCGGTCATATGAGCTGACCATCAACATAGTGCGAAACGGATGCAAGCCATTATGGCCAAAACTTGCTAAACTACTCTCATGGGTCGAAGACAGAGGAGGACCCCTGCAGATAGTGCCACTAGAAAGCCCAAAGTTCTGTTTCAGAAACAATGGCACAAGGAAGATGGGAGAGAATCAGATCTGTGGGCGAGTTTTTGACGCTCCAGGAATGGTACATGGAACTGCAGTGATTATGGACCATTATTGGGCGTATGGATCCAAAGCATACATCAGACTGCCAAGAGACTGGGGAGGTATATGCACGATAGTGAACGTCCACGTTCCAGCATTGGTGATCTCGAAAAGTGACCTGAATATTGACAGTTTCCCAAAAGCAGAAACTCACCTAAGGAAGAAGAGATCTGTGGAACTGATAACTCGAATGAAGAGAGAGAATTACTTCTCCGCCAAATCAGAAGAAGCCTTTCATGCAATCCCATATGAACATAGGCTGTTCAGCCTCACCTCATCAGTGTTCGCAACAATTTTCATGCCAAGATTCCAGGTTGGAGCAAATACTAAATGGTTGCAGATAACCAGATGGGAGTTACTGCAGACCATCAACACGACAATAAAAGGATTCAATACAATAAAGGAAGAGTTAAGAGCCATCCGACTGATGACTCTCCAGAACAGATATGTCCTTGACATGATCACAGCTATGTATGGAGGAGTTTGTGCAAAAATAGGAGAATCGTGTTGCACGTTCATACCATCACACGATGAGGAGAATGGAACCTTATCTGAAGCCATAGGTATGCTGACAAAATTACAGAACCAAATGATCGACGAAACTGGCGAAGTTGATGATGATGACATTACTAGGATTTTGTGTTATTAAGATAATAATATCACAATGCCAGAAAACTGCGAAGAAAGCGATAGGGATGAAGATCATGATGGATGTCAAGCCAGAATGGAAGCCCAAAGACCTGACTGATGAAGAAATAAGAGGCTTTGTGAAGGCCAGCAAGCATGCGCCAGAAGGTACAAAGTTTCTCTATCCCAATAAGCACAGAAATTATGTGGAAAGATGGGTTTACTGTAGACCAAATGGACAATGTCAACTAATGACATGGAATAAAGACGAACATGTAAGAACAGCAGGAAGCCTGAAAGGAGTAATAAAAATATGGACTCCAAAGAGACACTTCTTCAAACCTTCATGTGTAGATCCAGAAGATGAAGAAGGAATGAACCCAAGAGAAGAAGTGAAGGAGAATACAGAAGAACAGAACAAAATGGATGTAGAGAGGAAGTGAAAGTGGTCGATGAATCGCCCAAAGAGGGGAGTGTAGAGGAGGTCCCAAGTAAGGCCTGCACTCTAATCATCCATTTCGAAGTGCCAGGAACGTTTACACCAAAATATGTTACGTATGATAAACAAATGAATCAGCAGAGAGACACAGTAGGGCTCTGCCCAGTACCCATTAGGAGAGCAACACCTATTGAAGTATCAATAACCAGACAACCATGGGCAGTTAGATATCCATTGAGAAAACCCTACCAACAAATGAGACGAAATGAAGATGTCCTAAGTACCGTCCCGGAAGAAACCAAAAAGGTCTTAATGGAAGACGAATGGTGATGTCATGAGAGCCTGGACAGACTCACAGATAGAAGAAATGACGACCCGAGAATGACACAAAGAGACGAAACGCCATGAATAGAGATATCATGAACAAGGAATGAAGGGACGATGTTAAAATGTAAGAGAGTTAAGCTGTAAGCAAAATGACTACTGTCGATCAGTTTACGCCTTTATATATGCTTGAAACGGAAGAAAGCTAAGAAAACAGTACAGCTTGCTATGCTTAGTAGAAGAATAGCGCGGCAAGCGCCATTGTACATAATCTACCTCAAAACAAAGCACAGTATTATAAGTGCGAGTCCACTTTGCACGAAAAGCAGAATCAACTTAGGTTACTAAATGCCAAGCACAATAAACTTCATATTCTAGCAAAACGAGAATAGGCGGCTGAATCAAAACTCGGCAGATGCAACTCATGCAAAAGGAGCAAAGGTCATACCAATAGAAGGAACAAACAGTAGCTACATCTAATTGAAACTTAAGAACAGAATATCCTGCCTCTGAAAGGTCAAGATAAGGAAGAGTAGGCAGGTGGCAAGCCAAATAAGAATCAAATGCACAAATTGAGAGAAACTAGGCAAATTCACGGTGTCTGCATCATGTGACCGGCTGAGCAAGGAGCAGCACGAGTTCATACCTACGCGTGGCATCTGCCCAGGAGAAGATAGCAGAAATTTCTCAGGCAGAAGATGCAGTTTCGAGGCGAACCACAGTAACATATTTGACACATTGTTGTTGAAGTGATGATTGATTGTAACCTTAATTGGAGAAAGGACAGGTAACTAGGGGGCACCCTGCACCTGGCTGACCATTCTGCGTGCTGCTAAGTAAAGCGGAAATGTATGCATGGGGTTGGTGCCAACCCAATCACAATGGACCAAATAATCTAGGGTCCTATAGTTAGTAGAACCAATGGGACGTCATACTTTTGGTGACGTCCACAGTAGTCATTTTGAAGGAAGGGTTTAGACGCCCACCTGACCGTGTTTTACCCAATCCCTCACTCTGTTATCATATACAGATATAGCACCTATATTAAAGTTACCTTTTCCTAACCAATAGAAATGCTTATTAACTTTTGAGTGTTACACGTCACTTATGACGAATTTACAGTATAAACAACGTGTTTTTTATGAAGTTCATTGGAGTTGAAGCGAGACGGACGATCGCTTCACTGCTGATTTCCATGTTTCCCTGTTTTTTGAACTTGTCGTTAACCTGACTCCCTTTGCCAAACCATTGAGTTGTCCTTATTGATTGGTGTTGGAGTAATGAATCTGCACCCCCATCCATCTCCAAGGTGCAGCTATCTCGTCTTAAAGTACTTCTGAGTAAATCTCGGCTCTATGGGCCGGCCGGGGGTCTCCCCAGTACAGGTGTCTATCACAGGGACTTCTGCACCAGTGTCTATCATAGGAACATCTGCACCAGTGTCTATCACAGGAACTTCTGCACCGGGGTGTATCATAGGAACATCTGCACCAATGTCCATCACAGGGACTTCTTCACTGGTGTCTGTCACAGGACCTTGTGCACCGGTGTCTATCACAGGAACTTCTTCACCGGTGTCTATCATAGGAACTTCTGCACCGGTGACTATCACAGGAACTTCTTCACCGTGTCTATCACTGGGACTTCTGCAATGGTGTCTATCACAGGGATTTCTTCACCGGTGTCTGTCACAGGAACTTGTGCACTGGTGACTATCACAGGAACTTCTGCACCGGTGTCTATCACAGGAACTTCTCCACTGGTGTCTATCACAGGAACGTCTGCACCGGTGTCTATCACAGGAACTTCTGCACCGGTGTCTATCACAGGAACTTCTGCATGGCTCTTCTGTGGAGTGAAGACTGCAGGATGGCAGACTCCCTCCCGAGGCAGGAAACGGGCAAGGTGGGCATTAATCTTGGAAAAGGGATGACAGTGCCTCTCTCCACTCATCAGGTTTTGGACACCCATCTTCTTCCCATGCGCCGTGGTGCAGAGGGTACATCTCAAACTCCATTCTCTCTGGAAGACTCCTCAGGAGATTGTGGTACCTTTAGTGATTTCCCTCCTTCACCTCCCTCCATCTCTCTCTCCATCTCAGGGTGACCTAAGCCAATCAGAGGGTTTGGAAGGAAAGTGCAATACATGGGCTTTTTAGATCACCTGTGAAAAGATCACTCCAACTTGTTGAAATGAGAGACTGATGTCAGAGATCACCTGACATGGCTGACCAACTGGAATGATATCTGTCTTCCCAATCCACAGCATTTTCCATCCCCAGTCTATCTTCACTTTCTATCTCGGGACTGACTAGGTCGAGCGCAGGCAATAGACTCATGTGCCCATTCTGGTGTCGGCATGTCTCAGTGCCCCCATGCCGGAGATGCCTCACACATAACAAAATGGCTTCCGCTCTGTGGTCTGGCGTGGGGATGCATAACACTGTGTATAGGGGTACAGTGTTTACATTATGCCTTGCTCTGGGCTGCGCAAAGCCAGGTGAGGTAAACATTGTGATCAAAGTGGAGTGAGCTGTGATTAAGGAAACTGTGCTGTATTATGTACCTTTAAATTAAAAAATAGCTATTTCATGCTGATAGCTGCCCCCACACGTCTTCCGCTATTTGCCCTATGTAGATATAATCACACCCTTCCATGCCTCCTACCAAGATTTCTGCACGACGCTCTCTGAGGCCACCTCCCCCACCTTGCACAATATGCATAATTTATTTCACTTATTAATAGTCAGTTAACTGTGGCTCACAACTGATGTTGCTGTGCGTGATGCACTATGTAAATAGTCAATATTATCATTATTACATATTATAATTATGTATTGCTTCGCACCCATAGGTCTCAGAGTGCCCAAATAACAGAAGACATTATTATCCCACAGAGTGGTACTCATTTTATCAGCATCGGGAGAATGAAAGGCTGAGTTAACACTGCTGGGATTCGAACCTGCCACAGCAGGCTGCACACATATATCATGGGCGAGCGCTTAGCTCACTGTGCTATCTGACCAATTAAATACGAGGCAGTATTGTGGTCTATTAAACTGTATATGGATGTGTTTTTTTCTGCTCATCTGGCATGAAATAATCACTTCTAAGTACCCCTAATTTTGGTAGCCGTGGGCAGTAAGGCTGAAGTAACGCCTGGCTCGTACTCAGACCTGTGTCCTGCGGAAGTCTACAAGGAGCTCATTCCAGGGCTCTTAGTGAAGGATTGATTATATTAGAGACGCCCTGACTAATTCTTTCAGAGAAGGGAGAGTCCCAGCAGATTTGAACCTGGCAACAGCCACACCACTGCTCAAAAAGCCTACAGACTTTGCCAACTTTCGGCCCAGCTCAAACTTCCCACTCCTGGCTGCATTCCTAGAGAAGGCTAATATGTTACCACTCTAGCCTTTTATCCTTTTATCGGTAAGACGCTTTTCGTATCGGGCTTGTTCGTGAGACGCATGTGTCGTGTGGCCTTGCGCCAGTGTCCTGCCAGCCCTCCTCGTGTCATGTTAGAATGTTGGTGAGTGTGAGTGACTGACTGACAGAATGCTGGAGGGGTGATGGTGTGTGAGGGTTCTGAGACCTTGTTTGGACCTCATCTGGTATCCCTGAGTATGATCAGTCTGTGTGGTCCCTTGCTGGGACAACTTGAGATGTCTGAAGCCTCTTCTCTGAGATACACTTTAAAATGCAATTGCTGTTTGTACTGTTTGAAAGAAGTGTGCGTCAATAAAAACCGAGGCTCCATAAAAATAAAAATAAACTCTTTCTATCCACAATGAATAAATTGTGTCCTAACACAGAGAGGTGTTTTACTATACAAAAACCCACACTTTTGACTTTGGCAATTATTTTTTTCATATTCTGTTCCAGGCTCCTCTCCAAAAGGGAGGCATTTTGCACACGTCCCACACTTTCTGTGAAGAACTTTTACATGTTACATCACTCAGTCACCTTTTTAGCCCCCCCCCAACCCCCCCACTCGGACTCCCCACTCCAACTCCCAACAGGACTTATCTGATGACCGCATTAGGAGCTTCTACTCCTGTGGAAGGTGTCTGGGGGTATGTAAACAGCTTCATCCGACCCCCTCACTCACTCCTTGAACACTTTGCAGACAAAAGCAAACGGTGTGAGCATGCTTTCAACTTGCAGTGCAGACAAAAGCAAACGGTGTGAGCATGCTTTCATCTTGCAATGCAGACAAAAGCAAACGGTGTGAGCATGCTTTCATCTTGCAATGCAGACAAAAGCAAACGGTGTGAGCATGCTTTCATTTTGCATGGAAATGCTCACATCTTTGCTTCCAAACAAAACCTCAAAAAGACTGTCCTCGTGGCCATGGCAAGAAGCGTTGGAACCGTTTTTGCCACACCTGACACGCTTTTTGCACAAAGCTAGGGGGCACGTGTCATGCTGTTAGGGGCAGTTGGGCGGCCCTCTGTGCTTCCAGGTGGGCCGCCTAGAACCCCCTTGCTGGTGCCCGGGCCTTGAGGTTGCCGTGCAAGCGTTTGTCACTTGAAGCCCTGCAACTCCTCAGCCCCCTGCATACTCAATGGCGATGGCTCATGGGAGTTGTAGTCCACGGCTTTTGGTGCTCCACAGCTTGAGGACCACTGTCCTTGTGGAACGTCACTGCACTTGAAAGATGTCTTCACTAAAGACAGCCATGGCATGGCCCAAAGGTGGCCAGGGATTGGCTCCTCGGTGGAGGGCCTTTTCTGCCCTTGCATTAATCTCCCCATGCATATTTAGCCTCGATTGCGTCTCGGCGTCGCATACATATTCATCCGATCTTCAAAATTGATGTCACTTTGAAGCAAGCACCGTCTTGTTCGCTGGCAGATCCTCTCGCGTTCTACGCAAAAAAAGACGTAAAACGCCGTGACCTAGAAATTGCAAGTCGTAAAATGATTGCCGGGAGGTCGGGCGCGGGTGTGCGCGCATCTGGAGGCTGAACTGCGCCCCGCGCAGGTCCCCGCTTTGCTTAGCAAATGACTCCGTCTCATTGTCATGTTGTAATGACTCGGGTGACATTTGAAGGCTTCCCCCGCGCTCGGAGATGTGACATTTGCGAAGGCCATAGCTTCTCCGAGCAGAGAGTTTCTCCAATCCCGCCTCATGCAATATTTATAAACAACTTTGCACTTGTGACCTCTTGGCAGCTGTCTTTGGGTCACAAGGTCACAAGGGGGGGAGGGTGCTGGAAGTTTGTGTCGGGGTGCAGAGGACGGTTAGTCTAACTTCCTCTTAATTTCCGCCTGCGGGTGGAAGTTTATTTGCGGTGGGATCCCAACAATGTGGGGCTGTGGAAGCCCCCCCCCCCCCTCCTCCCCACCCTAAAAATATTCCTCTGGAAGATTAACCCTGAACACCTGGAAAATAACCCAAGACGGGGGGGGGCATTTATTTATTTATTTATTTATTGTGCCTTTGCAAGGCGCTTCTACATCAAGTAAATTGTGTTTCAAAGCGCCCACGTGGCCACAGGGAGGGAACATGGGAATGAAATCAAATATGACAATGAAAGATAGAGCTGGTCCTACCAGGCCTTGTGAGCATTCAGAACGTGCAAGTGCATTTCCAGGCAGCGCATGTATAAAAGGTGCACACCTTTTAAACCTAAAAAGCTGTATTTAAATATGTTCTGTAGAGTGCAATCCTGACAAGTGATTTCGCAGGCCTCCTGATCAGACCTTCAAGTGATCTTGGGTTAACTGGCTGTCCCCTGGTCGTAAGTAGTCCGGTTGGAATCCTGGCCTCCCAACGAAACCAGTTAATCAATTGAAGGCTACAAGTGGATTTTTCTCTGGGCATCGCATCCCGGATACCGCGAGATCTGGCACAAAGTCTGTCACTTATACAATGGGATGAAAACACTGGTATTAGGCAGTGTGAACACAGTGAAAGAACCCAGGTGCAACTCTGAACTGCTCACGCTCTCCTGATTGGCTTGTGTTGAAAATAATCTTTAGGAATTTGGCAGTTTGTAGTTAAAATAGCTCCGATCGATAATTTTTGCTCCTTGAGGCGCTCAGCAGCAAATCATGCTGTGTAGGTGAACCGCAAGTGACAGCATCCTGCCTGCTTGCAGGTAAATGAGAATGAACAGTGCTCGGAATGGCGCTCGGGAGCTTAATGTGTCGGCAGTGCAAAGTCACTACTCAGCCGTGCAAAGTCACTATTCAGCAGTGCAAAGTCACTTTGAACTGTGCAAAATAGTCCTTGAATCGGGCCCGTGTCACTGCAATGGACGCCTTTCTTGTGCATAAAGCTCAACTTAATTTAGCCCCCTCCCCGGCTGTTTTCTAGAAGTTGCTGACTTTCACGCTGCTTTCACGATTCTTCAGAACACATGCCTCTAATTTGAGAGCCCCCTGCAATACCCGCACCTGCTCCGGAGTTGCCTCTTTGAATGAGCCCACCCTCAAACCCACCCCATTGTAAGAAGCTTCCCATCAAATCTGATTTCTTATCTATTGTACGTTCTTTTGTGATCAAAAGAGAATTGTTCCTCCTTTAAATGAATAACTACTGGTAAATAACAATGGACACTCTGTTCTGGGAACACTGTCCTCCACTTTATCAGGTTAATAGCTTACCTGCCCCTTCCCGCCCCGCACCGCAACCCGAGGCTATCGGCTAATCCATTTGAGCCAAGTCACACACACCACGGTACCATCTAGTAACCTAGTAGCCATCACTGGATTTTCACCTCCAGACCAGAGTCACATCAGCAAGGCATTGTGGGTATGCAAATTACCCCACATGCAAGCCTTTTGCTCCAGAAAATTGTCTTAGAGGGCAGTACTACTTTATCAACCAGAAGACAGGCCTTTTCTCTCTACGCCCCAAGACTCTTGCACCTCCACCCCGTCAACATCGCTTCTACAGTTCAGGAAGGAGCTCAAGACCCTCCTCTTCCAGGAATGGCTCCTCCCTAACACCTAGGCCCACACACCCTCCACTCTGCACCCTACCCGAGACTGGGTGGTCTGATGCCCACTGTTTCCTCCTCTGGGTACTTGTAGATCCATTGCTGGCTAATGCCCCCGTCCCCTGTTGTTGTCGCCCCACTTGTTTCTGTGCACTCTAACCTTGGGCTTCCCCCTATCATTGTAAAGCGCTCCGTTGCTTCCCAAAGCAAGGTGCGGACGCATTAAAGACCCTGATAATTAAAATAATAATAACCCAAGACAGACATTTCTCAAGGCTGCAAGAGAGCTACGTACCTGCTTTCACCCTTATTAGGAAGCTCTATGATCGCAGAGTGTGGCACGGATGTACATCGCAAAGATATTTTTTCAATGCAATTACCCGCATGACGAGCACTATGTAATGTTTTAAAAAAGACATTTTCCAAAAAATATGTTGGACATGCAAGAGAGATGTGTTTTGTGAATATATCAGCAAACAATATAACACTAATTTGGAGCAATTATATCCTGGGGGAGAGCCCGCTCAGTGTCTTCGACAAACTGGCCATGCAATAAGAAAAGTGGTTTCCAAGTATATTGAGGAGCGTGCCTTTAAAAAAGTCCCCGGCCCTGATGGTGATGTCCTGTTTACATGTTATGATCTCCCTAGCCAGTGTCAGGACTGAGGACCGGCTAACTCAGATTATGCTTTGGCATTAGGGCGTGTGGGCCAGAAAGTAGAAAGAGAGGAGGGGAGAAAGGAATAGTGTGTCCCTAAAAGTAAAGGGGTGGCGGGGCAGCACACAAGCTCAACATGTTGTTTAATATACTCAAGCAACCTTTGCAGATTTAATTTTTTGCATCATACGATAAGTCCATTTAATCAAGTTGCAAGTCATTTAGACTGAGAATGGTGGCCCAATGGCACTGTTTTTTTTTTAAAGAAATGTATTCAAGAAGACCCTTTAGGAAAGGGGTTCGTTTTTAGCAGCTTCCTGGCATACCAGGGACATTGTTGGAATCTTAAAACACTGGGCCGGGAGCATCAACATGATATTGGGGTTGTAGCCTCCCCCCACCCCTCTAAACCCCTTTGATCTTTTGTCATTCCTTCATTCCTTTGTGGACTTTTCTGGACAGAATCTACCCAGAAGCTCTTGTAGCCTATAAGCGTTGACTATGTGCTCAAGTCCTTTCTTTGTTTCTACAATTGGCAGGACCAAGCTTGATCGGTTCTTCTGTGGAAGGGAAGGTTGGGATGCGGGACATCCCTGCCACTAAAACAGGGCCATTGCTGTGTGTTGGTCAGAGTCAGTGATTGCACAGAGAACAGATTGGGGCAAGGCTTTTGTGCTATGGAAATCAAGTCCAGAGCTGTATTTATTTGTTTTTCTATTTTTTATTTTGAAGGACATGGATGTCAATTTCGATTAGAATTGACTTGCAACACCTTTACAGGTGACGTAGGCCTTCCCACTAAATGCTCCTGTACAATAGAGCAAAGATGAGGACAAGTGGTGAGCCAGTCTATGAGAGTGTAAACAATTGGGACATGTAACAGGGACAATACAGCATGTGTATAAGAAAGCAGGTGACTTACACATGTAACATTAACCCAAGGAAGCAAGTGCTTCAAGCTAAACAGGGGCACTAATTAAGCAGGCAAATGTACATTATTAAGCATCGCGGGAGGCAGTGGTAGGGTCAGGTTGGGAGGATGGCGGAGAGGGAAGAGGGAGCTCCCTCTTTAGCAACTAAGTAAAGTTTAAGCCGAGCTTTTGAGCCTGGTTGCTTCATGAGGGGCTTGAAGTTGGTGGTAAAACGAGGTCGTCTTTCAAGTCCTGTGCATGCTGAGGAGGGGTTCCATGGTGGGAAAATGGTGGGTGTCAGTAAGGACTTGGCAATATGGATTAAGTTCTTTATTGAAGGTCTTTGCTCCCTAGAATCATCTTTAGAGATTACAAGTAATTGAACTGCTACTTTATTTAACAACTGCCGTGGCAGGGAACACACCTGCAGCCTGAACCTATGTGCTATTATTAGGCTGCCCCAGAAAAGCTTGCCTTAAACCTCAGAACCCACAATTGCTGCAACCTCCCGGTAAGGCTTCTTCTAGTAAGTGTGGAATGGAATTTGAGTAGCTTCTCACTTAAGCGAGCAGTTAAATGATGAACGCTTTTATATCAGGGAAATTGATTTGAGTATTATGTTATTAGAGTGGGTGACCCACCGAGCAGGTTCTGTTGCTCGCAAATGAATATTTTATGAGTGGGTTACCCATCGAGCAGGGATTGCAGGTCTGATTTGAATATTATAGCAGTGGGTCACCCTTCAAGCAGGGACTGCAGGTCTGATTTGAACATCATATCTGTGGGTGACCCGTCAAGCAGGCATTGCAGGTCTCATTTGAATATTATATCATTGTGTAACCCATCAAGCAGGGACTGCAGGTCTGAACTGGATATTATATGAGTGGGTCACCTATCAAGCAGGGATTGCAGGTCTAGTTTGAATATGATATGAGTGGGTCAGCCATCAAGCAGGGATTGCAGGTCTGAACTGGATATTATATGAGTGGGTCACCCATCAAGCAGGGATTGCAGGTCTGATTTGAA
Source organism: Ambystoma mexicanum (assembly GCF_040938575.1). NCBI lineage: Eukaryota > Metazoa > Chordata > Amphibia > Caudata > Ambystomatidae > Ambystoma > Ambystoma mexicanum. The sequence goes on from NC_090932.1 coordinate 1,631,255,039, forward strand.
TATGATATCAGTGGGTCAGCCATCAAGCAGGGACTGCAGGTCTGAACTAGATATTATTATATGAGGGGTTAACCCATCAAGTAGGCACTGCAGGTCATAACTGGATATTATATGAGTGGATCACCCATCATGCAGGGATTGCAGGTGTGATTTGAATATAATATGAGTGTTCAACCCATCAAGCAGGGATTGCAGGTCTGATTTGAATATTACATGAGTGGGTCACCCATCAAGCAGGGATTGCAGGTCTGATTTGAATATTACATGAGTGGGTCACCCATCAAGCAGGGATGGCAGGTCTAATTTGAATATTATATCAGTGTGTAACCCATCAAGCAGGGACTGTAGGTCTGAACTGGATATTATATGAGTGGGGCAACTATCAAGCAGGGATTGCAGGTCTAGTTTGAATATGATATGAGTGGGTCACCCATCAAGCAGGGATTGCAGGTCTAATTTGAATATGATATGAGTGGGTCAGCCATCAAGCAGGGATTGCAGGTCTGATTTGAATAGTATATGAGTGTACAACCCATCAAGCAGGGATTGCAGGTCTGATTTGATTATTATATGAGTGGGCCATCCATCAAGCAGGGATTGCAGGTCTGATTTGAATATTATATGAGTGCACAACCCATCAAGCAGGAATTGCAGGTCTAATTTGAATATGATATGAGTGGGTCACCCATCAAGCAGGGATTTCAGGTCTGATTTGAATATTATTTGAGTGTGTAACCCATCAGGCAGGGACTGCAGGTCTGAACTGGATATTTTCAGGGTCGGACTGGGACAAGAAATAGGCCCGGTCACTGAAAAAAAGTGGCCCATCCCTCGCCTCAAAAAAGTGGCCCACCCCTCGCCTCACGTCAATCCGACCCTGGATATTATATAAGTGTTTAACCCATCAAGCAGGCACTTCAGGTCTGAACTGGATATTATATGAGTGGATCCCCCATCAAGCAGGGGTTGCAGGTCTGATTTGATTATTATATGAGTGTGCGACCCATCATGCAGGGATTGCAGGACTGTTGGGAATATTAAATTAGTGGGTCACCCATCAAGCAGGGATTACAGGTCTGATTTGATTATTATATGAGTGTGCGACCCATCATGCAGGGATTGCAGGACTGTTGGGAATAATAAATTAGTGGGTCACCCATCAAGCAGGGATTACAGGTCTGATTTGAATATTACATGAGTGGGACACCCATCAATCAGGGACTGCAGGTCTGATTTCAATATTGTATTAGTGGGTGACCCATCAAGCAGGGACTGCAGGTCTGAATTGAATATGATATGAGTGGGTCACCCATCAAGTAGGGATTGCAGGTCTGATTTGAATATTATATGAGTGTGTAGCCCATCAAGAAGGGATTGCAGGTCTGAACTGGATTTTAAATGAGTGGGCCACCCATTAACCGGGGATTGCAGGTCTGATTTGAATATGATATGAGTGGGTCACCTATCAAGCAGGGAATGCCGGTCGGATTTAAATATGATATTAGTGTGTAACCCATCAAGCAGGGACTGTAGGCCTGAACTGGATATTATATGAGTGGGTGACCCATCAAGCATGGATTACAAGTCGGATTTGAATATGATATGAGTGTGTAACCCATCAAGCAGAGACTGCAGGTCTGAAATGGATATTATATGAGTGGGTGACCCATCAAGCAGGGATTGCAGGTCGGATTTGAATATCATATGAGTGGGTCACCCATCAAGCAGGGATTGCAGGTTTTGGGAAGGGAGCACAGTCTTCCCACACCCCCACGCACTTCAGAATTAGGAAGGTAATGTATGAGAGCGGGGGGATACTGGGTGTCCTTAAAAAAGTTTCTACACAATCCTATTATTGGATGTTTTATAGATGTAGTGCACATGCGGTAACAAATGCCATCTTATATAGCAGCAGCCGTATTTGAAACGTCAGATCTAATCACAGCGCAGCATCCCAGGCATAAGCCGCGAACATGAGGGAAATACCAGGTTGTGTCCCGGGCACTGACGCGAAAGGCCTGAGCCACAGCGATCCATAAACCCTTCATTGTTCTAACAAAGTTGACACCCGTTGTGCTTTGGGAAGAATGTGCCCTGTAAGGCCAGGGGAGGAGGGCTGTGTGTCCCTGTATGATACACGTGTGGAGGAGCAGACATATGCACCATCAGGAGGCCCCACTCCCACACCTCCGACATACTGGAGACATGAGACTGTACCATGCCTTGCACCTTCTATAATGCCAATGCCACAGCAAGTATTTGGAAGACGGTTCCCATTGAGACAGCCATATTGAATGTATTCCCGAGTAGATGAAAGCCTGCAAGAACCAATGCCTGAAAGGATATAAGAAGAAACTAAGTAGGAGGTCCAGTGACGTCATGAGAAGATGTGATATAAAGAAGCACTGACGACGCTGAGGGTGAAACAAGATAACACACTGAAGACGATGGATGGATATTGAAGAAGTGACAAGGAACCCAAAGCAATACAGTAATTACAGATGCAAAGAGAAAGAAGTATATGCAAATAGAAGATAAACGACGAAAAACATAATTATGTACATATGCTGAAACACAAGGTAGGTAAAGTCATTTTTAGAGGCTTGCTAAAGTAAGTAATAAAACGCAGGCAAAGCCGCCATTATAAGGAAAATGGATGTCGGTTTCATGAAAATAGTAAGCAAGAAACCCTGAAGAGAAAAGCAGAGGCTGCAACATTGGAATAACAGATTCATGAGAAGGCCAGGGGATGTTGTCTGGCCGGAGGTCAAAGACTGGCACACCTAGACCGGCTACCTACGCTTCACTGAAGAGACATGCATAGGAAATATTCTCCTAGATTAGGTATAAGAAAGAAAACTATTGATGCCAAGCCTTGAATAATTAAAGACATGGAAAAGGAGTGCAAAATGGATATATTCATGGTCCCTTACCACGTGACTCGAAGGCTGAAAATAGACTCTATTCTTGAACTCCAGACAAGATGGCGAGTACTTTCACTCCCATTGAATTTTGAAGAAGAGAACATTCTGCAAGGCCCAACTACAAAGAGAAACTCTTGGCTTAAGGCACAGGAAATGAGAGAGGTTGAGTTAATTGGGTGGCAAGACAGCTATCTGATGGGTTCTGGCCGCATCTCGTTCCTTAGCTTATGTGCTGCTAACGAACCGAATGTCCTAGGTTGGGTACAAGCGTGCCAAACCAATTAGAGGAGTCTGTATAACAATGGACTGAATAGCTTGAAGGACAATCAGCTACTGTTTAACTGATATTTCTTGTGTTTTGTGTGTTAAGTGGTAGCCTTAGGCTGCCCACATGATAGGAGGCAGCCACTTGCAGGACTAACACTCATATGATTGTATACTTAGATGTACCCCATAACCATTCCCAACCCCTGATAGGTTTTAATATTTGCAACGTACGATGACGTCACAATGATGAACATCAAGAATATATAGGCTGTTCCCAGAAACAAAGATCGTTGAGAATGAACGAGCATCCGTTGATGTCCGTTATATCTCCCTGTTTTAGATCATTGTTAATAAAACAATATTTTGCCATCTTCTTGAGTCTGTCCTGTTATTTGGACTTAGAGTTATTGTATGGTAATCCTACCCACCGCAGAAGTACGCTTCTAAGAACTACTGCTCACAATCCCACGAGAAGGTGGGCTTGCGCCTCTGACCCCTGCCAGTCCCAATTCTAAGTTATAGTACCCAAAGGCCTTAGCCTTGAGTCCCCTGAATTCCAAGGTACTAGCCAGGCCCCAGATGACTGATCATAAAACTGTTAGGCCCCTTGATCGATCGAGAGGGATCAGACAGCAGAGCTCTCTTGCCTTCACTTCTGCGTCATGTGATTTGTGCTGTGAGGTGCAGGGAGGGATGAAATTATAGCTCGGAACGCGTGTGGAAGTCAGTCGCGGCCTGCCTGGGAGTCAGTGAAATGTGCGAGTTAGTATGACCTCGGCTTTCCCCCCGGGATCCTGTCTGCTCATACCAGGTGCACTGCTACATAGATAAAGATGCGTTGTTCAGCTTGCAAATGAATTGCCAATTACCTAGCTTTTGACCGATGACGAAATCAGCTTCACCCACGTGGAAGAAGATGGACGGACGAGCTGGGACCAACGGCCTGGCATCCCCTATGGAGCAGGCGTCCTCTGTATAGAGTCTCACAAACCAGCCGTGTGGGTTTCCACTGTATGCAATGATGTCACTGATGATGCTATGTACCCTTATAACATGCTGCTCATACAGATTTTGGCAGAACGTTCCATGGCAGCAGAGTTCTTTGTTGGTGCTCCCCATTTTTGTGTAGAAATAAACTTTGTTGTCCTTGCAAGAGGTGGTATGATGGGCCTTTTTCCCTAGTGGGTTCTATTTGTTCTGGTGTGAGCGTCTAGGGGGGCTTTCCTACATTTGGTGACTCTGACATGATCCTAGCGACCCCCCCCCGATGACAGAGGTTCACAGGCCGCTTCTCTAAAACAGCCCCGCCCGACTGCAGCGACCAGTCCCAAGTGTGCAAACCGCAGAGGTGTCCAGGAGCCGTTTTTTACAGAATTCCTGTCTTCTCTTTGGAGTGGGGCGCGGCTCCTGGGAGAGTGCAGGCTGTTATTGGGACCCCTTGACACAGGAGCTCGGGTGAACATGCAGACATGAGTACACCCCTTTCGAGGGATAAAACGAGGGGTATGGTGTAAGGGAGTGTTGTATGTCCCTGTATGGAGAAATAGGAGCCCCATATAATTATATAATTAGAGGGCTCGGTGGAAGTGGTCAGTGTTTTAGCTTGTTTATTTGGGGTATTATGAGTTTTGTGCAAGCGGTGGAGGATAGAGGTGGGCCAGTGTTGACAATTTGGTGTGAGAGTGTGTAGTGCAATAGTGTGTGTGTGCACGAGTGGGAAGGGGGGAGGTGGAAGTGCTCACAGGGGCTGGTGGGTTGGCAGTTACTGTTGTGATAAAAGCACGCCTAGCATACATTTGTAAAGTTTTTATTTTTTTTGGGCAGGCAAATTGCAAAGATGAAAGGGGGGGATGCCCTTGGCGTACATGCACAGTGCATTACTATTGTACAGGGACAAAAGAGAGACGTATTACAAACAGTGGCTGGTAGAGACACAAGGGGGGATTCCCCACTCCTGGCCAGAGCAGGGCACCCACAATAGAGGGATAATAGACCACATGAGTACATTTTTAGCTAATAAATATAAGAGTAAACAATTCCAAAAGAGATATTGGATTTATGGAAGATGATACAGGATGTGGAGGACCCTGATGGGGATGGACTCAGAATACTGGAGGGGGATTGAAGGGGCATCCCTAGATGTGATGGCTGTAACATCAAAGGAGAATAGGACTGCACTCCTGCACACAGGGCTTTACCCACTCCCCCAGCCGCGGGGTATACAAACCCAACATGCGTGCCCACCTTGGCGACTGCCAACCTCCCTACATATTGGCACACGTGCTATCCCGCCCCAGGAGAATATGGTTCAGAAGGATCTAGAAGAGGCATTGGAGGCTACACAAGTAGAATTGGCTCGACAGAGAGCGACTCAATAGGGACGGGGGAAAATGGGTGGTGGGTTGGATGACAGGGGAACATGAGACAGTTTCTTTTGGTAAGATAGCATGGCCATAAAGGATGAGCACATTGAGAAGGAGGGAGGTGGTGATGGGCGAGCGGGAAGTACGGGGTAAGGGACAGTGAGGTCTGACCGGGACGCAGATAGAGAGCCAAGGGAAGACGAATGGGGCGCAGTGGGCGAGATTGAGGATGCTGAAGGGGAAGTGCAGCAGGCACCAGAGGTCGCTCCATGACTGGAAAGTTTGTGGGCACCACGGTTAAGGAATATGTTTGGCCAGGTGGCAGTAGCAAAGAAAAAAGGAAGTGCTGGATGCAAAGAGGGGAGGAATACAGGTACCCAGATGCCGGTATTACATAGAGTCCTGGGCAGGATGCACTATGTTCCTTGGGCGCAAATGGATGATTGAATATTATATGAGTGGGTGACCCATCAAGCATGGAGGCTGGGGCACTTGGAATTTTATATGAGCAGATGGCAGTCCATAGAATGCATGGAAATGGGCACCAGGGTAGCAATACATGCTGGGGCAGGGTGATATTTTGAGGCCATGGGCACATTGTGCATATTGGCAATAAATACATTCAGAATAAGAGAAGCGTGTGATCAACGATGGGTGTAGCGGGCATCACCCATATGCCTACTACTGTCTCTGCCCATGCTTGTCATTACGATGACCTCAAGTATGATTTCGGTTAAAATGACCTCAATCCTCCCAGAAAACTCACAAGAAATTCCAAAAAGGTTGATGACTGGACGAGTACACTCCATAGTCGCTCACTCAGCTAGCGTCACTAAATGCTGTCACCCACCCGCTGGTGTCCTGGGCATCAAACTTACCCATGAGCACACTTTCGGTGGCTTGGAGCCGATGGAGGGCAGAAGCTGATCTGCCGGGCTCCGGCCGAGACGCCGCTTCCTGATCCTTTTTCTCCGGTACAAGAGTGGTTGCAGCCAGCGGAAAAGCACGCATCGGTGGGGGAAGTGCTCCCCATTAGGAATTACTCGAGTGTTGGAATTTTCGGAGCCCCCGTGAGGAAGAGCGGGCTCCGGATCCCACCCTCCCCTCCGCCGCGCATTGATCCAAGATGGCGCCTGGCACAGCTTCACGCAGCCCCTGAACCAGCGTCCCCTGACGGAGCGCTTTGGGGATCGGCAACAAGGCCGGGGGGGGCGACCCCTGTCTGACACTGGTTCGGAATCGACACAGGCCCCCAGGCCCCTGACTCCGTTAACCCTGGGCTGGCCCAATTTATGCAACGCGGACTACAACTAGAACCACGTGGATGGCATCACATAAAGAGAAACTCGCCACCTCTGAGAAGCAGCACCCCGCCCCACGGCCATCACCCGAACGACCTGATTCCAGCCGAAGCACTCGGGGACCCTGAAACTCAAGGTGCGTGAGCCTACATAATACCCTTTGGTGGGCCCCTGACCACCACCGCACCCTTGGGCCGCCTGCACTTGGCTCCCCGACTCGGCGATCTACGTCCAGCGGCTTCAAGGTGGCCACCAAGAACAAGAGCAGGGCCGCCACCATGGACTCCTTTGTCTCGACCAAGGCGAAGAACTCCACCCAGTCCAGACCTAGCCTCTCCGAAAACACTCATCCGAACGAAGGGGAGGTCAACGACAATCGCTCTCAGATATTGGATGCCATTGCCTCACTGAGAACCCACATTGACTCCAAGATTGATGAGTTCAAAATAGACATACAACTCATCCGCCAAGATGCCCGCAACTTGACGGAGAGGGTAACGACCGTCGAGAATTCCACGACGGAGCTGTCCGGGGCCACCACAACCCTGAAGTCCGAAGTCTCCGATCTAAAGAGGAGGGTCGCCTTCCTGGAGGAAAGGGCGGAGGAAGCCGAAGGACGGGCCAGACGGGGGAACATCAGGATCCTGGGTATCCCGGAGGGAACAGAGGGCCTAAACACCACATCCTATGTCGAAACCCTTCTGCAACAAGAGATCGGGGCCGGAAAACTAACCCAAGGCTTTGCGGTCGAAAGGGCACATAGATCCCTCCAGAGACGTCCTCCCCCCGGCTCGCATCCACGGCCAATTATAGCCAAAATATTGAATTTTCAAGATAGAGAAACCATCCTACGGCACTCCAGGGAAGCAGGTCCCATTGAAAGGGGGGACTCAAAAATTACTATTTACCCCGACTACACCCATAAAGTGCAGACGGAAAGGAACTCATTCGTCCCGGTCAAGGCGAAGCTTCGCCAACTGGACATTAAATACAGGCTGCTGTACCCCGCGCGCCTGAGAGTTGTTTATAATGGGCGAGCGATATTTCTCGAAAACCCGGAGGCGGCCAATATGTGGCTAGAAGATAATAACCTAGCCGATGGCAAGGATCCTCCTCGGAATGATGATTAAGTCCCGAGTCTCCTCGCACCACCAGTAACCGGACCCCAGCAGGTAATCCAAACAACAGTTTAACTTACGGAAGCGGCCCTCTCACGGCCCTGCCGCCTCGCACCAACCCTACCCCCAGCAGAAAATCCAATTGGGCCAGTTCACCGCCCGACCCAGCTCACGCCCGATTCCCGGATGGGTTCAGACGGCTCGAGAGCACCTGAGCACCGCGACAGTGTTGTAGTCGCTGGGCGCACCAGTTTGTGTTATGTTATTAGTTTAGTTGGTTTTGCAGTCTACGAATCATCAATGTTGGTAAAGTACAAGATGGTGGCAAGTTACGACACAAGACTTCATGAACCAGGGGCCCCCCGCCCGTAGAACGCCACCTGTGGTTCGTTGTGCCACCGGGCCAGCGGGCCAGAACTCCAAGACGAATTCAGAACACCGATCCGATGGCGTCGCAACTTGTTGTGATGACATCGAATGTGAGGGGAATGGCTTCATACCTCAGAAGGAACCGCGTACAGTCCTACCTCAGGAGGAAGAAGGTCTCGATTGCGCTATTACAAGAGACCCACCTTACAGCGGACTCCATGTCTAAGTTAACAGATCGATGGGATGGGACCACGAGGGGGTCTCCTTACTCCAAATATGCGAGAGGCGTACTGATATGGGTGAACCCGAATGTGCCTTTCCAGCTAGAAGGCTGGGATTCTGACAAGGAAGGGAGATATACATCAATGTGGGGCACCATAGAACAAACCCCAGTGTGCTTCATTAACACATACTTTCCGCAGCATGGAATCCCGTCATACTTAAGCACGTTGAGTGCTAGACTGGCACAACACCGAGGCAGGACCTTCGTGTGGGGGGGAGACTTCAACTGCGTCATGGACTTAAGCAAGGACAGATCGCGCCCTCCTCCTCAGCCAAGCAATCCCGCATCCACCTCCTTGACGGAAACACTCGACCAGCTCAACCTGGTAGACATCTGGAGAGTGCAACATCCAGAGGCCAGAATTTACTCACACTACTCAGCTCCACATGGCGTCCACACAAGGATCGACTACTTGTTTGTTGATAAGGAACAATCTCCACTGGCCACATCCACTGAATATTTGGGGAGATCGATCTCCGACCACTCCCCGCTCGCCATGCATTGGCAGCTGCGTGGACCCAAACCTCCAATTCCCATGTGGAGGATGCCTACAGCAGCGTTGGATGATCCAGAGTTCGGAGAGGACCTTGCTGAGAAGCTAGAGGAATATGTCGAAATCAATAAGGGATCGGTGGCTACCTGGTCCACACTGTGGGAGGCCATGAAGGTGGTTACCAGGGGAGAAATCATTTCAAGAGCGAGCGGAACCCGCAGACAACTACAGTCCTCTCTTGAGGCCCAGGAATTAGAGATCGCAAGACTAGAGTCCGCCCCTGACATTTCCCCAGAGTCCGAGAAGATCCTTAAAACAGCCCGTATAAAATGTCAGGAATCATGGGTCAGACTGGAGAAATTTGACTTCGCAACACATACCGCCAGATCCCACAGCGAGTCTGACAAACCCGGCAGATTGCTTGCCTGGCTCTGCAAGCGGGAACACCCTAAACACCTGCCAACGGAGATAAAGGACGAAAAAGGAGTAACACACAAGACGCAGATGGAGATCAACGAGACTTTTGCTAAGTTCTACTCCAAATTGTATGCCCACGAGTCCCAGGTGCCCGCCGCAGAATTAATCGAAACATTGGAGGAGATAGGCCTCCCTCAAATCTCCAGCGAGCAGAGGGAGGAACTGGACTCGGAAATCACTTCCGAAGATGTGACAGCGGCCATCAGATCGCTCGCTAATGGCAAAGCCCCCGGCAGTGATGGTCTCCCGCCCGAATTCTACAAGACCTACAAACCCATTCTCACCCCCATCCTACATGAAGTTTATCAAGAAGCCTACACAAATGGCATCCTGCCCAACACCATGAAAGAGACCATAATTATTCCAATGCTCAAGCCGCACAAGTCACCCACCGATTGTGATTCTTATCGACCTTTGGCCATGCTGAATTACGACAGCAAGATCCTCACTTCTATATTAGCCAACAGACTCGCCAGAGTGGTAGGATCCATAATTCACGAAGATCAAAATGGATTCGTCCCAGGACGCAACACCACGGCCAACCTCAGGAGACTACAACACATCATGGCCGAAACCCACGACCGAGAGGAGGACCTGGCGATACTGTCACTTGATGCCATCAAGGCCTTCGACTCTATCTATTGGGAGTGGCTTGTGGAGGTTTTGAGGGGCTTCGGCTTTGGTGCGGGCTTCATCAGATGGATCCAGGTACTTTATAATTCGCCAATGGCAAGGGTTAAAACAGGCAGAATTGTCTCGGGATCCTGGGCAATACAAAGGGGCACGAGACAGGGGTGCCCACTCTCGCCCATGCTGTATATATTGGGCCTAGAACCAATAGCCATATACTTTCGCCAACAGTTTTTTGATGCGGGCATTAAGGTGGGCAACGTTTACAACATAATTTCATTATACGCGGATGATGTACTTCTCTACTTGAGGAACCCTGAGCTCAACGCACCCACAACGCTAAAAGTTCTCGACAATTATGCAAAGTACTCAGGGATACGATTCAGCAGACACAAATCAACTGCATTCCCCCTAGCTAGCCTGAGGGGCATTGCAGTAGACGACCTCCCGCCTATCGGAATACAGTGGCAACCTGACAAGTTCCGGTACCTGGGAATCAATGTGGGTCACACCCCGCTACTCACACACGAACATAACACTATAGCAGCAGTCACCGGCCTTCGGCGTTCAATCAAATTTTGGTCCAAACTACCACTGTCAATGGTGGGTAGAGCGGCGATTGCCAAAATGATAATCCTTCCTCGATTCCTGTACTTCTTTGCCAATATTTGCCACTACGTTCGCCCGCCTTTCTTCAAGAAACTAGAGGCCATCATCAAGGACTTCTTGTGGGGTCCGCGCAGACACAAGCTCACACTGGCCACGCTGTCTCTCCCACATAAGGAAGGCGGAATAAAACTCCCAGACCTTCACCTTTACTACTTGGCGGCCCAGCTCAGTCACATTACGAAGTGGCTGTCTGATGACACATCGGCCGAACTGGAACTACTCAGGCAATCTTCCACAAACTTAATCCCCAAAGAAACTCTATGGTTTCCCCCTCGGCTACCTCCCGAAACTCCGCTGATTGTCAAGCTGGGCAGGCAGATATGGGCCAGGGCCTGTCACATAAGGCAAGTGAAACATCCGTACTCACCGGATAACCCCATAATGGTGGATGTGTGCAAGTCGGAGGCGGAACTTCCCACTCCCAGGAGATGGGAGGAAGCAGGCATATATACATGGGGAGACATGTTCACTGATGGGGAATTCAGGGACTTCGAGTCGTTACAGAACATTGAAGGACTATCCAAGGGCCAGTTCCTCTGGTACCACAGGATCAAACAGATCGCTAAGAAGCAGTGGAACAGCTGGCCGGAAGAGCCCACCCCAGACCCACTGCTACAGGAAATGCACGACCTCTCAGATGGATGAGACCAGTTTCCAGACTTTACAACAGACTCATAGACAAGCCTAACCCCAAAGGTCAGGCACTGAAGGCGAAATGGGAGGCAGATCTTGAATCACCACTTACTGACAAGGAATGGGAGAGAGCACTGATCTACCCCAAGAAAGTGTCCCGGAATTCCAGATTCGGACAAATACAGCTGAATGTCCTTTACCGGACATATATGACTCCCCACAGGATTGCCTCATTCAACCCGAAAATACCCCCGACGTGCCCATGGTGCGGAAATGACAAGGCAGACATGATCCACATGTTCTGGTCCTGCATCAAAGTGAAATCACTCTGGTTCAAAGCCAAACAATCCTGCGCAGAAGCTGGCATGGTAAGATACGACTGGACGCCCGGAGAGTGCCTACTAGGTATATATCCTAGACCGGGCAAATTTAAACATTTGGTGAAATTAATGGACATCTCATGCATTTTGGTCAAGAGAACAATAGCGATGGCCTGGAAGACTCCAGCGGGCCCCAGCCATGCTCGGTGGCTGAGCGAACTGGCGAGATGGACGACTGCTGAAACCAGGGCCTGGCAAGACGGGATCACAACCAGCGGAGAAGCCACAAGTGGAACCCTGGACTCCTGGAAAGCCCTCCTGAGTGACATGCGCTTCAAGGCAGACTATAAGCCTCCCTGAGGGACTGTAGCGTCCTACAACACCCGATTTTTCATACTGATACAGAGATGGAATTACCCGAATCTGTTCCCCTCGCTTCCTGTAACATCGGAACTATAATTTTTACTTGCCACCAAACATCTCATAATTAACGCTACATGTAGACTGCTGTTGTTTTGGTTGTTCTCACGTTACTTTTTTTTGTTGTATCGTTTCTTTATTACCACACTTGTAAGTTTGTAATGTTTCTCACTTTCTTGAAAAAACCAATAAAATACTTTACAAAAAAAAAAATGAGCACACTTTCAATGCCTTTAAGGCTAACTGACTGGCTTGTCTTCTTCCGACTCCCACCATTGTGAAACGCTGATGCCACACTGGTTTCCTCTGACCACCCTGTTTTTTTTCTTGAGACATGGCGGGGTTGGGCATGTGACTCCTGGGGGCATCATAGCACATGGGTGAATAGCCATTCTGAAGGCAAAAACAAAGTGAATGGGGATACCAGGCCCACTATGTGGCTGTCATCAAGATTTCCAGCCATGGATGTGGCTGGCACGTCCTGATTGACTAAGATATGCCCATTTTTTTGTTTCGGCTTGCATTGGCTTAGTCATTGGATGGCATGCTATTACATATGCATGTGGGCTTGGCGGTGTTAAACGGGATATCATATTATGCCTCCTTTATTGTATATATATATATATATATATTGGCCTAAGCCCAGTCGCTCTGCGAAGAAAACCGCGTTGCAAAGTTCCGATTCTAGATCGACTTCGCTGCCATTTTAGGTCCATCCGCCATTTTGATTTCTATTCTAAAGTGATTCTGTGTTCTAAAATAGTGGACAGTGTTTCCTGCTTGTAACTGAGCCGTCCTGAACCTTGTACGAAAGTTAATGCATAAACTGTCCGCTGGCCGAATGTTTGGGTTGAGTAAAGAGACCTTGTCCCATGCCGGACTTGTAGACAGAGGATTGTCTGCGCCAACAAGTCCGATCCGCGGACATACATCAACTACAATGTTATACAAATACTGAACGTGGACACTAGCTGAACTGCATTGTATGGGACATGTGTTAAGGCTTATTGTTAAATCCGAGAACACATTGTCGCCATTGTAATTGTTTATATGTAAATTAAGGATGATCCATGAGCATATTGTCGATCAAGACAGAAGTGAACTCGGCACGAACTCTGGACCATGGATTATTAACCTGTAGAGGGGCTGGACATTATGATTGGAAATGTATAAAATGCACAACTGTTTAGACGTCCAGTACCTCTCACTTCTCACACCGAAAGGGCTGGTATTCGCTGTGATATACTGAGGGCCAGATAGCTACCTGATACTTTGTTTCTTTGTAACTGTACAGTTTTAGAATAGAGATCTGTGAATCTTTATAAGCCATTGTTTGGTGTATTTCCTTTGGGGTACTCAGCCTCGATATTTCCTTTTGCTTTTACAGATGGCACCCGAATAGGGACCCCCAAGATTGATGCCATCTTGCTGAAGGTTGACGCGGCTATCGGACCGGGATTGGACAGTGAAAAAGGGGGCCCCTTTCTTGGATGAGATGCGATACCTCAGCAGTATACTGCACGACCCGATCCCTGGACGGTGAGCCCGCGGTCCGAGACGGCATCTTGACGAGGGTCCATAAATCGAGGTGGCCAGATTTGCCGAAATCACCAACCACGTAGGACTTTGGTTAGTTCTTTGAAATCCGATCAGACCTCCTCAGGATTGGATCAGGTGAGTTGTGACCCGATTCTTAAGTATCCTGATAATTAGTTTTGGAGTATTACACTTGCAAGTGCAATTATTGACCAGGTAACACCAGTATTCTGATATGCCTGGGAAATTGTCTGCCTGCTTCAGGGCGTCATTCCGCAGTGACAGACAAAATTTGGAATTTGGCCGACTGGTGCCAATGGAGAGGTCGCCGGCAGGTACTATGTACTGTAAGCACGGCATTGGTAGTATAGTGTTTAATGATATTTGGCACAGACAAACTAGACATGCTTCCGAACTTCAGTGGCCAATCAATGGTAGTTTTGAAATTCCTCGTATTGAATACTTAGAATCCATATTATTAAAGAAAAAGGCTAGACCTGCAGCATTCGATGTATTACAGAATTGGAAGAAAGAGGCTACGCAGCAATTTAAGAGTAGGGAAAAACATGCGTCGAAAAAGCGTTGTTATATGACCAGAATAAACAATCTGAGTCAGTTAGGAATATGGATATCGCTTTTTCACTTGTTATCCAGAAAATGTATCTTTCTAAAGACTTTCATGTATCTGATGAGCTGATTGACAAACTTCTGAATGAGCGAAGGCCTGGTGCCACTGCGCCACCTCTGTATGTACCTATTCCTACTGTTATTCCTCCTCCCGTAGCTCCTCCTGCTCCTCCTATTGCTCCTCTTAATGTTCCTCTTCCTCCGGCTGTTGTTCCTCCTCTTGTCGTTGCTCCTCCACCTGCTCCTCCACCTTTGCCTGCTGTTACGGGTCCGGTGATTTTGCCTGCTGCACCAGTGATAGCACCTCTGTTACCGAATGTACAGGATTTGCCTACTCTCCCTCTTCCAAGTGGTTCTGCACCGCTTGTAGTTGATCGGGGAGTGGGATCGAGGGTTGTAACTCATAATACTGTGTCTCCAGAGAGAAAGCATGAATTGACTGCATGGGCTAGACATTGCATGGAGAGGGGTGAACAAGCTGATGTTTTTGCCCCACTCTCTAACTTAGACAATTTTCCTGAGAAAAACGTTTTTATTGAAGGATTGGGAGTTCATTTACGTATGATGTGGAACAGGTTAAATGATATAGACCTCCCACAAGGGTTGAGGGATTTGAATATTTTAGCATTTTCTAGAGATACTCCAGAGAAAGTACATGAGCATGTCGAGAGGGTTTTTGAGTATAGAAGGGAGTTGGAAAGGTTACAGAATGAAGACGTAGATGGTGATAGTTTGGATGCTATGTTGGTACAGAAATGGTTCTTTCCCTGTCGTAAATTGATAAATGAGGAAACACGAATTTGTACAAAAGATGCGATTAGGTGGATTTCAGACATGTTGATAACTCCCGTTGAAGTATATGAGACGTATAGTCAGTATACGCCAGAAATGTAGAGGAAAGTGATACAGGTTATGGTAGAGTACCTGCAGGATGAATGTATAAAAAGCAAGTTTTGTTGTCCCGCAGAGTTATTGAACATTTATAAGAGAGCTTTTTCGTTTGACACTTCTTCAGCTGCTTTAGCGCTCAATCTAGCTCTGTTGCTCAGTAAGCGTTCGGAGTTGCCTACTTCTCAGTTGCCTACGAGAGAGATTCCCCTGATATTTGTCCTAAAAGTTGAGATTCCCGCCAATGTTGCAGCAGGTACACCTGCCCAGGATATCCCTGCACATTATGTGTCACAGTTCGTTCATGTCCCGTTCTCGAGACAGGAAGTGAACACCATTAAACAATCTATTCCCGATATTAGGAAGAATCTGACAGGGTTCTACAAAGAGAATGAGTCTATCTTGCAATCATCAGTATTTGCCAGACACGATATTGATTTGTTATTTCCCGTACTCCTGCCTATTGACTTGTGGAAACAGATTAGGACTGTAGACGATGTACCAGGGTTAGGAGATACATGGGATAATATGTTTAGACTCGATAGAGAAAGGCCAGCTGGCGAGAGACCGCCTCAGGTAATACTAAATTTGCCTGATAGAATAGTTACAAAATTGAAAGCTATAATTCCTGAAAGAAGGATTATTTGGGACAAGCTTACTGCCTGTGTCCAAGGGAAGTCTGATGGTGCTACTGAGATTTTTAATCGGTTCGAACAAGTATTCTCAGATTTCAGTGGACAAGATTTGAGCACAGAGTCTGGGAAATGATTATTTGTGGGCAAATTTGTGCGTGGATTGCTGCCCGACATCCAGTCGCAAATTATGTCCTCAGAGAGCGCTTGGCAGGCGAAGTCTCAGTCAGAGGTACTGCACATGGCTAAGTACTATGAGAATCGTGTCAATAACGAAAAAGAAAGAGTTGAAAAGAGAAAAGGAGACCTAAAAACAAAAGTTGTATTGCAGCAAATTGTTATAGGCCCTAGAGGGGGTAATTTGCAATTTAGGGATCGGTATGTTCCACAGGGAAATGCGCCATTGGGTCCTGTAAACATAAACCAGTGTGCTTATTGCAGACAAGAGGGTCATTGGCGTGCACAATGCCCGCTCCTCCAGCAGAGGTCGAATAACGTATTTGGTAACATGGGTAGATGATCCAGAGGTCGCCCAGGTGTAGGGGGTCCTGTTAGAGGTCAGTTTCCGCAGGATTCACAGCAACCTTTTTCACAGGATAATCAGGCACCAACTGTGGATAATAGAAACATTTTTGATCATCCTTCTGCTGCTTACCTCTCTGAAGAACTTCCTTTTGACGACATTCTGTTTCTCTAGGATTGCCCGAAGCAGGTTTTGGAACCAACGTCTATTCCCGTTAATCAGAAAGGTCCCTAAGTTGAGATGATAGTGGGAAATAGGAAACATCTATTTTTTATAGATACAGGGGCACAGAAGTGTTCCATTGATCATTCACAGGTTCCAAACATTCCACTGTCAGGGCAAACCAATGTTTCTGTAGGGTTTTCTGGCACACCAGTAATCTGTCTGGTTTCTTCACCGGTACCGATTACTTTGGGTCCATTTATGGACCACTGTTCATTCCTCTTGACTACAAATTGCGGAGAGCATTTGTTGGGGTTGAATCTGTTGAAGGAATTAAATGCGGTAATTCATTGTTCTTCTGATGGAGTGAGTTTGACGATTTCACCACAGCAACCTTCTGTCTCTCAATTCTTGACCAGACCTTTGCCGCCGGAATTTAGTGATGTTCCGGAATGTTTGTGGGCAATTGATGATAATGATGTCGGTGTTTTGCAAATTGAGCCCGTTAAGATTATTTTGAAACATGGAGTAAAGTTACCACGTATCCCCCAGTATAAGACCTCGTTCAATGGTGATCAAGCTTTGAAATGCATAGTCTCTGATTTTGTGCATCGTGGGGTGATTGAGGAAATTTCAAGTAGTTTGTGCAGTAGTCCAATTATGCCTGTGTACAAAAAAGGCGATAATGCAATTCCTTTCCATTTAATTATTGATTTACGTACCATCAATAAGATTGTTGCTTCACAATTTCCCATCGTGCCTGATGTGACCACAATATTAACTATGATTCCGGCTTCAGCTACTCATTTTAGTGTGGTGGATCTAAAGAACGCCTTCTTTAGCATTCCTATACACAAAGACAGTAGATACTTGTTCGCGTTCACCTTAGGGGGATGCTTGTTTACCTTCACCCGTGCGCCGCAAGGTTACACAAAGAGTCCTAGCATTTACAGTAGGGCTTTGAAAGAGCAGCTCGACACACTAGAGTTGCCCACCACTTGTACACTGCTTCAGTATGTCGACGATCTACTCTTTGCTGCCGACTCAGAGAGCACCTGTAAGGAGGGCACCGTGTTGTTGCTTATCCACTTAGCACGACATGGACACAAAGCTTCACTTAAAAAGTTTCAGTATTGTTGACAGGAGGTCGCCTATTTAGGCTATCTCCTGTCAAATGAGGGAAGAAGGTTGATGCCAGAGCGGATAAAAATCATTTCTGGCATTTCTGTCCCAAATACACAGAAGGAAGTCAGAGCCTTCATAGGAATGGCTTCTTACTGTAGGCAGTGGATCCCCAATTTTTCCTTAGTGATTAAACCAATATTGGCTTTGACGAAGAAGGGCATTTCTTCGCCATTACTGTGGAACTTGGAACACCAGCAAGCATTTGATCTGCTCAAGACGGCATTGTACTCGGCACCAGTTTTGGGCACACCAAACTATGAAAAGGCCATTGTGTTGTATGTGCATGAACGTGATGGATGTGCTTTGGCTGTATTAACACAGGAACATGGAGGCAAGAATAGGCCGTGCGGCTACTTTTCTTCCGCCCTTGATCATGTTGCATGCACTTTGCCAAAATGTTTGAGAGCTGTCGCTGCTGCGGCGTCCGTAAAACAGAGCGAGGGACTGGTCCTAGGCCATGCTTTAACCCTGATGGTACCTCACTCTGTAGATGTTCTATTAAACAGAACACAAACACAACACCTCACTGCCGCACGATTAACGAGATACGAATTGATCTTGTTTGCACCGCATATATCCAAATAAAGAGGTGTTGTGTCCTTAATGTGGCTGAACTTTTCCCTTTCCCGCAAGGTACTGCTTGCAGTGACGAAGAGTCACATGACTGTCTTTACACTACAGAGCAAGAGACAAAAGGCAGAATCGATCTAAAAGATACTCCTTTGAATAACCCACAAGGGGAGCTGTTTTGTGATGGCTCCTGTTTCAAACTCCCGATGGTACATCCACAGCTGCTTATGCAATCACCACATTGAGCGCGGTCATGGAGACTTAAAGAATTACGCATAACTCCGCGCAGGCCGCATAGATTATAGCATTGACCCGAGCTTGTGAACTTTCCGAAGGGTTTACCGTAAATATATATACTGACAGTCAGTATGCTTTTGGGGTGGTTCACAACTTCGGCAGACTTTGGACAGAATGAGGCTTCTTGACCTCAAATGGCACTAAAATCCAGTATGACTCCTTGATAGTATGGTTACTCTTAGCACTTGCACTCCCTACTCAGCTAGCAATTATGAAATGCGTAGCGCATCAGAAGATCATAGATAATGTAGGAAAAGGGAACACTTTTGCTGATCAGATAGCCAAACAGACTGCCACTGATCTCTCTTTAGAAATGTATACTTCAAGGGAAGCCACGAATGCCTGTACTTTGGACATGCTTCCGAACTTCAGTGGTCAATCAATGGTAGTTTTGAAATTCCTCGTATGGAATACTTAGAATCCATATCATTAAAGAAAAAGGCTAGACCTGCAGCATTTGATGTATTACAGAATTGGAAGAAAGAGGCTATGCAGCAATTTAAGAGTAGGGAAAAACACGTGCGCCGTCATATGACGAATGCCGAAAAACCATTGTTATATGACCAGAATAAACAATCTGAGTCAGTTAGGCATATGGATAGGGCTTTTTCACTTGGCATCCAGAAAATGTATCTTTCTAAAGACTTTCATGTATCTGATGAGCTGATTGACAAACTTCTGAATGAGCGAAGGCCTGGTGCCACTGCGCCACCTCCGTATGTTCCTCTTCCTGCTGTTATTCCTCCTCCCGTAGCTCCTCCTGCTCCTCCTATTGCTCCTCTTAATGTTCCTCTTCCTCCGGCTGTTGTTCCTCCTCTTGTCGTTGCTCCTCCACCTGCTCCTCCACCTTTGCCTGCTGTTACGGGTCCGGTGGGTTTGCCTGCTGCACCAGTGATAGCGCCTCTGTTACCGAATGTACAGGATTTGCCTACTCTCCCTCTTCCAAGTGGTTCTGTGCCGCTTGTAGTTGATTAGGGCGCAGGATCAAGAATTGGAACTTGTAATACTGTGTCCCCAGAGAGAAAGCATGAATTGACTGCATGGGCTAGACATTGCATGGAGAGGGGTGAACAAGCTGATGTTTTTGCCCACTCTCTAACTTAGACAATTTTCCTGAGAAAACGGTTTTATTGAAGGATTGGGAGTTGATTTACGCATAATGTGGAACAGGTTAAATGATATAGACCTCCCACAAGGGTTGAGGGATCTGAATATTTTAGCATTTTCTGCAGAGAAAGTACATGAGCATGTCGAGAGGGTTTTTGAGTATAGAAGGGAGCTGGAAAGGTTACGGAATGAAGACGTAAATAGTGATAGTTTGGACACTATGTTAGTACAGAAACGGTTCTTTCCCTGTCGTAAATCGATAAATGAGGAAACACGAATTTGTACAAAAGATGCGATTAGGTGGATTTCAGACCTGTCGATAACTCCCGTTGAAGTATATGACACGTGTAGTCAGTATACGCCAGAAATGCAGACGAAATTGATACAGGTAATGGTAGAATACCTACAGGATGAGTGTGTAAAAAGAAAGATTTGTTGTCCCGCAGAATTATTGAACATTTATAAGAGAGCTTTTTCGTTTGACACTTCTTCAGTTGCTTTAGCGCTCAATCTAGCTCTGTTGCTCAGTAAGCGTTCGCAGTTGCCTACTTCTCAGTTGCCTATGAGAGAGGTTCCCCCGACATTTGTCCCAAAAGGTGAGATTCCCGTCAGTGTTGCAGCAGGCACACCTGCTCAGGATATTCCTGCACATTATGTGTCGCAGTTTATTCACGTCCCGTTCTTGAGACAGGAAGTGAACACCATTTAACAATCTATTCCCGATATTAGGAAGAATCCGACAGGGTTCTACAAAGAGATTGAGTCTGTCTTGCAATCATCAGTATTTACCTAAAGCAATATTGATTTGTTATTTCCCGTACTCCTGCCTATTGACTTGTAGAAACAGATTAGGACTGTAGACGATGTACCAGGTTTAGGAGATACATGGGATAATATGGTTAGACTCGATAGAGAAAGGCCAGCTGGCGAGAGACCGCCTCAGGTAATACTGACTTTGCCTGATAGAATAGTTACGAAATTGAAAGCTATAATTCCTGAAAGAAGGATTATTTGGGACAAGCTTACTTCCTATGTCCAGGGGAAGTCTGAGGGTGCTGCAGAGTTTTTTAATCGGTTCGAACAAGTATTCTCCGATTTCAGTGGACAGGATTTGAGCACAGAGTCTGGGAAACGATTATTTGTGGACAAATTTGTGTGTGGATTGCTGCCTACTCTCAGCACCTGCACTCCCTACTCAGCTAGCAATTATAAAATGCATAGCGCATCAGAAGATCATAGATAATGTAGGAAAAGGGAACGCTTTTGCTGATCAGATAGTCAAACAGACTGCCACTGATCTCTCTTCAGAAATGTATACTTCAAGGGAAGCCACAAAAGCCTGTACTTTGGATGATGGTATTGAATCTGTGAAAAACATTCAAGCTGATGCCATGTTAGAGGAATCTAAGAAATGGGCTGAAAGTTAGGCAAAATTGGATGATGATGGGTGTTGGGTGGACAAAGTAGAAGGGAAATGGTTACTGCCTGATGCATACATTAAGATGATAGTCGCTATGGCTCAAGGTACCACCCATATTTGTGCATGAAAAGTTACCAGAATGTTGCAAAATGTGTGGGTAAATGATAAAATCTCTAAGGTAGCCGAGCGCTTTGTCCAAGGGTGTATGATTTGTTTGCAGAATAATGTGGGAAAGGGCACATCGACCCCTAGGGGTAGTTTTGGTCCACCTTCTGTCCCCTTCGAGGTTATACATTTTGACTTTATTGAAATGGAGCATTTCAATAACTACAAATATGTACTAGTGGTTATCTGCGCCTTTAGTAAATGGGTTGAAGACTTTCCTGTCAAAGATGCCACAGCCATGACAACTGAGAAGACCATGCTGAAGGAATATTTTCCTAGGTTTGGTTTGCCAAGAGTCATCTGGTCAGACAATGGTCCGCATAGTATCGCTGCTGTAATTCTGCAGATATTCGTGGGATTACAGATCGATAAACGGTTCCATTCAGCCAGACACGCTCAGAGTGCCGGTTTAGTAGAAAGACACAATGGCATCATCAAGAACAAGCTCGCTAAGACTTGTGCCGGCACCAAACTGAAATGGCCGGACGCCTTACCGATCATGTTATTGTCCATGAGAACGACCCCTCAATATAAGACTGGGCTCTCTCCATTTGAGGTGGTCATGGGTAGGCCAGCTAAAATTTGGAATTTGCCAAAGCCCAGTTCGCTACGCGACGTTGAACATGTACTTCTTT
This sequence comes from Ambystoma mexicanum, assembly GCF_040938575.1. Lineage (NCBI taxonomy): Eukaryota > Metazoa > Chordata > Amphibia > Caudata > Ambystomatidae > Ambystoma > Ambystoma mexicanum. The sequence goes on from NC_090932.1 coordinate 1,631,277,053, forward strand.
CTGACTATTGTGGACATTTAACTCAAAATCTGTATTTGATTTACCACCAGGTGCGAGAAGCTTTACCTGTCAGGTACGAGGGCCCAGCCACAACATACGGCTGGGGAACTGGGTCCTCATCAAGTCGTTTGAACGATCTTCTTGCCTTGCACCTCGTCGGCGGGGCCCGCACCAAGTTCTCCTGGGCACAGACAGCGGTGCGAGTGGAGGGCAGGAAGCACTGGATCCACGCGTCCCACATCAAGAGGATTCCTTTCCCTTTGCCACACGATACAGAAGACACAGAACCCCTCACTAATACCATAACCAACGATCACGAAGCATCAAACAGCATCGAGAGTGCGTCAGAGACTCTCCCTGAGCCCGTGGGGCCTGGGGAAACAGCCGCTTTATCTCCACACTCTCCCACAGTTCCTTTTTCAAATTCCATTCGAAACTTGTGTTAAATCCTGCTTTGAATTCACTGCTTCAACCAGGAAGTAACAACACGTTGTTTACAGATCCTTCAGTATCAAGGATCACAAGGTACGATCTGCGTCCAAGGAAGTAGACTTAGTGCACGGTTCAGCTGTGCCATCAAGGAGAATCATCGAAGGGCTTGTCTCTTTGGCCCGATCATTTGAACATAAGGGGATTCTGTTGGCTAGGGTTTGGAAAGACACTCGATCTGGAAATCGCCAGCACATTAACTTTGGTGTATTTGTTTGAAGAGACAATGCCTGCAAACGCTCCCACTCGTACGGAACAGATAAGAGACTGTGTGACCGATCGTAAAAATGAACAATCGAATGCGTGGGCCCCGAAAACGTATTGTTGTCTTGTAATTATGTTAACTGGTTTCACAATAGTCATTGTCTTAGGATTCTGGTATCTGGAAGAAGTACATCCGCTTGAGAATTTGTTACCCACTGAAAATGTACCTACTGTTTCTACACCTTTCGTGCATCTGCACACTTTATCTCCTAGAGACTCTCAGCACAGACAGAGTTACCATAACAATACTCTATTACTCATTATGAATGCCACACATGCCATTCGCAATAAGTCAAATTGTTGGGTCTGCTCGCATTTACCGCAACACGGGGATAAGGGGCTGGTTTGGTATATTCATCCCTTACCTTTGACGACTGCATGCTATGCTTCTCTAAGGGCACTATTCTTTGGCTGATGGAACAATGGCATTTCGGGGAACTTCGATGGAAGTAACTTGAACGATTTTGAGAAAGGTGTTCTAATGCCCCTGGAATGCTCACTCTTTGCGAATAGGAGCAAGCCTAATGTTGCTTTTATTAGGCCTTCTGATAGGCTGTCCCGTCCTTTTCAATCTTTGAATTCTTTCAGGATGGCTCCTATAGGCAATGGGGATGCCATGCCACCTTCTTATACTGTTAACCAGAGCCCCAGTTCAGTTTCTTTCTGCATACAGAGGAATGGTACTCGGTCAATGGATGATTTCAAGGGTTGTGCCAATGTTGCGAATTTGAATAGTGAGGACAGACCTTTGTATGTAGGCGAACCTGTCTACTTTGTTTGTGGTAATGTAGCATGTCCATGGTTACCTAGGGATTGGCAGGGAACCTGTTATTTAGGGATTTTGTTACCCGGTGTATTCATTGCTAGCACTGTAAAAATTTCAAAGGTTCGTCCACGGCGGGATGAGAATGGCGATACTTCAGCACAAGTTCTGGGCGATGTAGCTAAATCCTTCGTGCTATTTTGGGGCAAATACTGATTTCTGAGGATATTAGAAGACAAGCGAGAGTACTGGCGAGGACCATCAACCAGACCACTGACATACTCTATAACATTCAGTACAAAAAAGAAGGTGGGTGAGGCGCGCACTCCCGGATCTAACCCTGTTAATACTGAGTACCTGATTTGCAGCAGAAGGGATCTAACCCTGTGAATATTTGTCCGTTTTGGGATGTGACCCAGCTACTTACTTTTTGCAACAGGTTTAATTGACCAGGACCGGGAGTGCGCACCTCACCCACCTTCTTTTTTGTACTGAATACTCTATAACATGACTTTAGAACAAAAAGCAATAAGGTTAGTGGCACTTCAGGAACGGATGGCATTAGATGTCATCCTGGCTGAGCGTGGTGGGGTATGTAAATTAGTGGGGTCCGCTTGTTGCGTTTTTTTTGTGCCAGATTCCTCCCCAACTATCTTTAGGGCGATACAAAATCTGCACATCCTCAGTTCAGAAGTGCATGTTCCCGAGGGAAACTGGGATCTTAGTGCTTGGTTCTGGGACTTCTTGCGATCTTGTGGATGGAGGCTACTTTCGGTCTTGCTGATTATTTTAGGTGTTCTGTTGTTTTTCTGTTGTCGTATACAATGTCTTCCTGTAATGTGTTTGATGTTAGGAGGATATTGTCCAGAAGCGATGGGTACATTTGGGAACAAGGTATACGCCCCAGAGAAAATATCTTATGAATTTGTGCTGAAGGAAATCTCAGTATCTGACCTCATGGCAATTGATATCTCCGATAGTGATTCAGGATGTATGGACATTGAGACGTGGAGTTATTTGTAAAGGGACTAGAAGTAGTTTAGCACTTGGCTTAGGCCAAAAGGAGGGTTTGTTAAACGGGATATCATAATATGCCTCCTTTATTGTATATATACTGGCCTAAGCCCAGTCGCTCTGCGAAGAAAACCGTGTTGCAAAGTTCCAATTCTAGATCGACTTGGCCGCCATTTTAGGTCCATCCGCCATCTTGATTTCTATTCTAAAGTGATTCTGTGTTCGAAAATGGTGGACAGTGTTTCCCACTTGTAACTAAGCCGTCCTGCACTTTGTACATTAGTTAATGTGTAAACTGTCATGTGTTAAGGCTTATTGTTAAATCCGAGAATACACTGTCGCCATTGTAACTTGTTTATATGTAAATTAAGGACGATCCATGAGCATATTGTCGGACAAGCCAGAAGTGAACTTGGCACGAACTCTAGACCATGGATTATTAACCTGTAGAGGGGCTGGACATTATGATTGGAAATTTATAAAATGTACAACTGTTTAGACGTCCAGTACCTCTCACTTCTCACACCGAAAGGGCTGGTATTCGCTGTGATGTACTGAGGGCCAGATAGCTATCTGATACTTTGTTTCTTTGTAACTGTACAGTTTTAGAATAAAGATCTGTGAATCTTTATAAGCCCGTGTTTGGTGTATTTCCTTTTGGGGTACTCAGCCTCGACATTTCCTTTTGCTTTTACAGCGGAAATGTCTGAGCTCAGCGCCAATTGAGGGAACTCTTTGCTATATTTCTGTCCCTTTGCAGCTGTTCCTCTGCTGGAGTAATGTTTTCTTTGCATTAGACATGCAATAAATTCACCTAGGACACTGCTCTTTAACACAGTCATATTGGGTTAGTTCATAATGCCAGTTATGCCACTGTAGGCAGACTAGTCCATTATAAGCTTTGACATTAAGTGTCAGTATGCCAGCATTGCCACGTAGTAACTTACTCATGTTGGCTTTGCACATATCAGTGATAACCCCATGAACAGACATGACGATGCTTGCTGTGACAATACATGCCAGTGTTGCCACATAGAATGCATCCATGTTGCCTTTGCCCATAATGCACTAATGGCACTTTAAAAAGACTTGTCCATAGTATTGGCTACAAAGTTTGAATGATGGCCGGGGTACAACATTCTCTGCCCTCTTCCCTGCTGTAATCACTTGCCATTGACCAAGCCTCAGCGCCCCGGGCAGCAAAACAAAAATTTGGCACCCTCCACCCCACCCGCCTTGTGCGCCCCAGGTCATGCAGGAGGTGATGGAGGGGAGCGTAATATTTTTCAATAGGCACGGCAGGCGTCCTGTTGTTATTAAATGCGCCACCCGCTCCTGAAAGCGGAGCGTGTTTAATTTCAATAGGGCGTCTGCCGAGCATTCTCCACTGCGCCAGCTCGCGGGAGCCCTTGTAGGAATCCCCCAAGCTGGCGTGGTAGAGGGCTAATTGGAGTGCCCCCCGGGCGGGCGCCTAGTCGGCCCTGCACTAAGAAGGGCCCTGCCCTTCACCCTCCACTGGCCCGCTTGCTGCTCTGTCCCTCGCAGTCATTGCTGGTTGATCACGCTATGTCTGCAGGCCTCTCAATTTAAAAAAAACCTACTCTACCTATGCAGAAATCAACAAAAACGGCGAGCCCCTGCGCACCGCCCCTCCTGTCTCTGGAGCTGCACGGTATCTTTTCACCCAGTGCATAACACGGGGGGTGCGGCACCCATGCACCCCCACGCACCAGCACCGCTGCACCTGGCAGCTGTCAGGAAGGGTATTGAAAACAACGTGGAACTCCAGTGTCCCGGAAACACGATTATCAGCTCGCCGGCGGCCGGGTCCACCTTCAGGGGGGCCGTGCTGCGGCTCAGTGATAGATTTAGAGCTGATGGGTATTAGACATACGGCTCAGCACCCCCCCCCCCACCCCAGCCCCACACTTCCCCACCCCCTGCCGGGAATCTGACGGCTTCCCATCAACACCGGCTGCCTCTAGGCAATCAGAGCACAATGATTGTGTGCTAGCGCCCGCTCCCCCCCCACTCCCCGCAGCACAAGCACATTTATTTAGAAGAAACCATCATTTCCATGCCACAAAACCAGCAGCTGCGTGGCCCTCCCTGCACGTGGCGATGTGCAATAAATAAACAAGTAATGAACACGTGGTTCACACTGGCTTAGGGTTGCTGGATTTAGCGGGCATTTTGGCATTTTAAGGGCTTGTTATGCAGAAAGGCATTGCTTCCTTTGAAGCGCTATACTGCCCTTTGCAGGCACTATAGAAATACATTAAAAGTTATGTTTTACTTGCTAAAGTCTTTCTTTCTCCAGGGGCAGCTGACAGGTCACTGCCTGGGCTTACGCACAGAAGCCTGCCCACCCGATCCCAATGCACTTCTCTGGGGGGCAGAAAAACTTTTATGCCAAAAATGAAAATGGCTCTGGAGTGGAATATAGCATGTCAACATAACATGGCAAGCCACCATCCTGTTCATCCTGAACTCAGCACACTTCTAAGATGGCCACTCCTACTCATGGCCACTCCTACTCTTGGTCCATGATTTATGGTGACCAGACGTCCCGTTTTTGCCTGTACTGTCCGGGTATTTGCACCTCTGTCCCAGGGTCCAGAGACTTTTTTGAGTTAAAAAAAAAACGTGTCCCGGGATTTGGGGATCGAGTGGATACCATCCCGGTTTTTGGCCGGATATCATGATTTTTCCATGGGTTTGCCAAAAATCAGAATGATATCCACCCGATACGCAAATCCTGGATGGGTTTTTTAAACTTACAATAGCCGCGGTACCCCAAGCGCTGCAACATGACACAGGACAGGCCACCCAAATAGAAGTAAGACTACAGTTTCACAGCTGAAGCTGTAGTCCTACTTCTATGTCACAACATCCAGAGAGGTATTCACGTCTTCTCTGTCCCTCTCCAGATCTTTGGATTCCTCATCCAGAGAGGTCTTCAGGGATATCCTCTTCTCTGTCCCCTCTCCAGATCTTTGGATTCCTCATCCAGAGAGGTCTTCAGGGATATCCTCTTCTCTGTCCCCTCTCCAGATCTTTGGATTCCTCATCCAGAGAGGTCTTCTTCTCTGTCCCCTCTCCAGATTTTTGGATTCCTCATCTCCACTCTCTCTCCTTTCACTTCCACTCCCATTAACGGTGGGACCAAGTGGGAAGTCCTCTTGGCTGGCTTCTCATCCTCACGTTGCATCGTTAATGTCTACCACACTGGCACTATCCTGGTTCAGGGTCCTCAACCCAACCTCCTTCTCTTTGACCGGATCTTGCTGTCCCGCATTAACTCCCTTCCTTCTGCTGCCCCCCCGCCCAACACTCTCACTCTCACTGTCCCTCCCCCTCTGACCGGAGTACCATGCCTGTGTACTCCTCCTCAGAAAACCTTCAACGGCAGAGACCGCCTCCACCTGGCAACTCTTAATGCCTGCTCTGCCAACAAAATCTCTGCTGATATCTGCCTCCTTCTTGACGACACTGGCCTCGGCTTTCTCGCTCTCACCGAGACTTGGTTCAATGCCAGCTCAGTCACTGCTTTGGACTCCTACCTCCCTGTCACTTTCAAGATCATTTCCAAGCCTCGACCACACTGCTGGTGGTGGGGTCATCTTAATCTATCCTGAGTGGCTTCCAGCTTCCATCGTACCCACCCAACTCTATACTTCATTCGAGAGTCTGGTCTGCAAGTTGGTGATCTCTCCCTCCTCCACTCTGACTATTGCTACCGTCTACCGGCTTCCAGACACTACCATCCTGTTCTTCTCTGAATTAGCTGATTTCTGCTCCTCCTTACTTTCATCCAGCTACAATCTCCTCCTCTTCGGTGACTTCAACATCCCATTGTAGGCCTCTGCTTCAGCAGCCATCCTTTTTATTGACCTCTGCGCCTCTCTCTCCCGCTAAATCCTTCCCTCCGGTCCTACCCACTCTGCTGGACACACCCTGGATGCCATCATCCACTCTGACCTCTCGCTCGCACTCCCTTTGGTCACCCCTCTCGCCTGGTCAGACCAGCTCTCCTCTTCTCCCACCTGGGTCTCTTCGGCCCTCCTACCGCACCCACAAAAACCCTGCAAACCTCGTTCTCAAACATTCACCCGATGAAACGAGTCTCAGCTGCAGCCTTTGCTTCTACCTTCATACCCCTTTTCCCCCTACCGCAGACTCCACCCCAGACTCTGCTCTCAGCAATCTTCACTCAGCAAACACCAATACTCTTGACATCCTTGTCCAAGTTATGAGGATCTGCCTGAAACCTGCCTCTAAACGTAACACTTATTATGACTCTGAACTTGCAGCTCTGGAACGAAAGTGCAGAGCAGCAGAATGGAAGTGGCAAACCGCAGGTTCACCCTCTGACAAACTGGCCTGCCGCCTGCTCCAAAGGCAATACAGACTCACCATCTGTGCCAAGAAAAGGACCCACATTCAGGTACAGGTATCAGGTGTACCCAATAACACAGCTCAGCTTTTCAAAATCTGCAGGGAGCTAGTCAACCCTTCTGCAGTCTCGTCCTCCCTGCTTCCTTCCCAGGCCCTCTGCAATGCACTGGCGACACACTTTGCCACCACAACATCCTGAACACCTTTATTGCCCACACACAAAACTCATCCCACACCTCCTTGCCTCCCTTGGCCACTCCCCCTCTGCCTTCTCCTCCTTCACACCTGTCACACCTGAAGAAGTTGCCAGAGTTGTCCACTCTATGAAGGCTTCTTCCAAACAGGTTGCCCTCTTCTATTCCAGAACTTTCAAAGACAACCTTGGTTCTCTTGCCTTTGCAGTCGCTGATTTCTGCAGCCACTCATTCACCACTGGCTCTTTCCCCTCCTTCCTCAATCACTCCCTTGTGCACCTACTATTGAAAAACCCATCAGCAGACCCTACCTGTCCATCCAACTACCGCCATATTTCTATCACCCCCTTCCTAGGGAAATTGCTGGAGAAGCTGGCTTTGTCTCAACTCAACTCGCAACCTGAATTTGTTGGTGGTCTCCACGATCATCAATCTGGATTCCGAGTATCCAGAGGCACGGAAACTGCTCTTATGTACACCAGTGAAGGACTGCTAGCTTACCTGGACTCCAACACCCTTTCTGTCCTCATTCTTCTTGATCTCTCTTCTGCCTTTGATATTGTCAACCATTCCATCCTCATACAAAGGCTCCACGATACCCTTGGTATCTCAGAACGGCACTGAAATGGCTGACATCCTTCCTTACTGACCGCTCTTCCAAAGTCATCTTGGGCACCTTCTCCTCTCCTACTTCCTTCTCCACCTGTGGTGTCGCCCAGGGATCTATCCTCTCCCGCTGGCTCTTTGATATTTACCTTGCTCAGCTGGCACGCCTCATCTCCTCCTTCTTCCCCAACTTCCAGTGTTATACAGACTACACTCAACTCTTTTTCAGACTTCCTGCTGACTCACTCAAACCTTCCTTCATCCCTATCTGCCTGTCTGCCATCCAAGCTTGGTGCAATTCCAATGATTTCTGCTTCATTGACGGCAAAACTGAGATTCTTCCGATTGGGACCCCTGCTCCCTCTTCCCCTTCTCTCTGGCCTCCCTCCATGGGATCTCCCCCTGCGCCTTCTTCTGAAGCCATACACCTTGGAGTCATCTATGACTCTTCCCTATCCTTCCTCCCTCACACGCAGGACATTGCCAAGAAGTCCCACTTCCAACTCTTCCTTTTCAAAGGAATTCTCCCATTCCTCACTTTGCCCAGAAGCTCAATGTTTACCGAGCCGGGTTCTCTCTAAGCCTGACTATTGCAACAACCTCCTCCTCAATCTACCGTCTTCCACTCTGTGACCCCCCCTAAGCTAATCCAGTATAGAGTAGCGAGACCTATCCTTGGCCATAAGCCCAGGAACCACATCTCTCCTGCCCTAAAAAACCTCCAGTGGCTCCCGGTTGCTGCACGGATCAACTTCAAATTCCTCTGCATCATCCACAAGGCTGTCTGGGGCCGGTCACCACACTATCTGCACCTGTATCTTACAAATAGTCTCCTTCTAGACGTCTACAGTCCTTTGGCACCCAATCGCTGTGCGTAAAGCGTTTCAGCAAAGAGAGAGCAGGAGGTTGTTCTCTTTCCTCAGCTGGATCCCTCCAATCAAACAGCATCCCCCTCCCTCCGCCTCTTGAGCAGGAGCATCTTAAGTACTGAAAGCACCACAAGTCTCTCCTCTTTTCCTCCTCTTTCCCTCCTTCCTTCCTCTGCTAATCCCACAGCTACTGTGATTGGTGTCTTGGACCCTTATGCATCCTCTGGGCCTCTGACCATTCACACCCAATCTCCCCAGCTTCTGCTTTCCTTCAGTACTTCCCTTGGCCCACCCTCTGCACTGGAGATTCACACTTTCCACCCAATCCGGCTCCTGGCCTCATAGCACTTACCATACCTTGTACTTTATCTGCGACTCACCTTAGAGCACGGACACCACTGCACCCACCCCACTGCCTTCTTCCTTGCTGCACTTGCACGTTCTGAATACTCACAAGGCATAGTAGCTTCGGACATCCCTTGCTCCCCTGTATTTTATTGTTTTGGATCTAATTGTACTGCTATCCCATGTTCCCTCCCTGCTGCCCTCTGGACGCTTTGAAACATAATTTATTTCCTGTATAAGCGCATAACAAGCAAACAATAAATAAATAAATAAATACATATGGTCTTGTATAGGGCATCTCTGCCCTTTTTGGCGGGTTTAGTGGGGCAAAGGAAGTGGCTGGTATGAAACCTGTGGTGTTGACGAGTGCAGGTACTCAAGTCTTAAGTGCTGGAAAGGTTATTTGTGGTTTGTGGACAGGGCAGTTGGGTTCAGCTGGGAAAATTCCGGATCTATTAGATGACAGTGCACGGACTCTGGGAGAGCTGCCGGCCTGGAAGAGTTATGAGGTGGAGAGGATCTGATAGGGCTAGCTAGGGCCAGCTTTAAGCCTGGGCGGCCTGGGTGGTCACCCAGGGCGCCACATTAGCCCCACCACCCCCAGCATGCCAACTCAGGGTAGTCTTTCAAGGGCTCCCCCGAGCTGGTGTGGTGGGTGAAGGTGCCCCATTGAAAGGAAATGCAACCAGCTTTTACACACCAGCACGAGAGTGGGCACATTTCCTCTCTAGAAGGTGCTGATGCTAAACCAGCATGGGGCAGGCTTGCCCCATGCTGATTTAGCATTGGCGCCCTATTGAAGGACATTTCCCCGCTCCAGCACAGAGTGGGACGCATTTCATTACACTAGGGCGCTGATGCTAAACCAGCATGGGGCAGGGTTGCCCCATGCTGGTTTACCATCAGCGCCCTATTGAAGGGATTTACTCCCCAGTCCAGCACAGAGCGGGACGCATTTCATTACAATAGGGCACTGATACTAAACCAGAATTTGGCATGTTTTCAAGGGGTGGGTGAAGGCGCACCATTGAAAGGAAATACGCCCAGCTTTCGCAGCAGCAGCAGGGGGCGCATTTCCTTTCGATAGGGTGCTGATGCTAGGATTGCCCCAGGCTTATTTAGCATTGGCGCCCTATTGAAGGGTTTTACTCCCTGCTCCAGCACAGAGCAGGACGTATTTCATTACAATAGGGTCCTGATGCTGAAACAGCATGGGACAGGGTTGCCGCATGCTGGATTAGCATCGGTGCCCTATTGAAGGGATTAACCACCCGCTCCAGCACAGGAGCTGGGAGTTAATCGCTTAAATATAGCGTTGCTGCTAGGCATCCAGTCCTAGAGCCTTGGGTGGGGGCACATTTATTTTCCTTGCCCCAGGCAGCCAGGTAAAGCCGGCTCTGGGGCTAACGATAATTCACAGAAGTGAAGCAGAACAAAATCCCAATTGATTAAGCTAGATGTGCCGTTAAACTCACACTATGCATTCCCCCTGCGTGCACCCTCCGCGTGTGTTTAGGTGATAAATCTTTCACTTTTGTACTCTGTAGGGGAGGTCCCAAATAAAGCCTGCACTCCAGTCGCCCATTTTAAAGTACCAGGAACGTTCACACCCAAATATATGACGTATGACGAGCAGATAAATCAGCAGAGAGCCGCAGTAGGGCTCTGCCCAGTACCAATCAGAAGAGCAACACCTATTGAAGTACCAATACCAAGAAAACCAAGGACAGTGGGGTATCCATTAAGGAAACCTTACCAGCAAATGAGACGAAATGAAGATTGCCCAAGTACAGTCCCGGAAGAAACCAAGAAGGTCTTAAGGGAAGACGAATGGTGATGACACGAATACCCGGACGGACGTACAAGTAGAAGAAATGACAACCCGAGAATGACACACAGAGACTAAACGCCATGAATAAGGATATCTTGAACCTAAAAGGGGGAGAACCATATTGAAATACAAAGAAGCTTAAGCTGTAAACAGGATGAAGATATTCAACCAGCTAACACCTGTATATATGCGTGGAACCGCAAGACAGCTAAGAAAACGATGTCGCTTGCAATGCTAAGTAGAAGAATAGTGCGACAAGCGCCATTATACATAATCTACCTCAAAACGAAGCACAGTATTATAAGTGTAATTCCACTTTGCAAACAAAGCAGAATCAACCCAGGTTACTAAAGGCCGAATGAGCAGAAATTCATATTCTAGTAAAACGAGAAGAGACGCCTGAATCGAAACTCGGCAGATGCAAGTCATGCCAGGAGAGCCAAGGTCATACCAATAGAAGGAACGAACAGTAGCTACATATAATTGAAACTTAAGCACAGAATATCCTGTCTCTGAAAGGTCAAAATAAGGAGGTGTAGGCAGGTGGCAAGATGAACAAGAATCAAATGCACAAATTGAGAGAAACTAGACAAATTCACGGTGTGGGAAGCACGTGACCATCCGAGCGAAGAGAAGCACGAGTTCACACCTACGCTTGGCATCCGCCCAGGCAGAGATATCAGAACTTTCCCAGATAGAAGATGCAGTTTCGAGGTCAACCACTGTAACATAATTTACACACAGTTGCTGAAGTGATGATTGACTGTAACCTTAATTGGAGAAAGGCCGGGTAACTAAGGGGCACCCTGCACCTGGTTGACCATTCTGCGTGCTGCTAAGCAAGGTGGAAATGTATGCATGGGGTTGGTGCAAACGCAATCACAATGGACCAAATAATCTAGGGTCCTATAGTTAGTAGAACCAATGGTACGTTGTACTTTTAGTGACGTCTACAGTAGTCATCTTTGAAGGAAGGGCTTAGATGCCCACCTGACAGTGTTTACTCAATCCCCTCACTCTGTTACCATATACAGATCTAGTACCTATATTAAAGTTACCTTTTCCTAACCAATAGAATTGCATGTTAACTTTTGAGTGTTACATGTCAATTATGACGTGTTTTCAGTATAAATGCTATGATTTTTATGAAGTTCATTGGAGTTGAAGCGAGAAGGACGATCGCATCACTGATGATTTCCATGACTCCCTGTTTTTTGTACTTGTCATTAAACGGACTCCCTTTGCCAAATCATTGAGTTGTCCTTACTGATTGGTGTTGGAGTAATAAATCTGCACCCCCATCCCTCTCAAGGGTGCAGCTATCTCGTCTTAAAGTACTTTCGAAGCAAACCTCGGCTCTATGGGCCGGCTGCGGCTCTCCGGAGTACAACTCTTTCTTATTTTTCGCTATATAGGTTCATTTTAATTCTCCTCCAGTGGCTGTGGTAGGGTGACCAGCAGTCCCGGGTTTTCCCAGGGCAGTCCTGGGAATTCGCCCTCCGTTCTGGGAAAGCCCATCCCGGGTTTGCAAGTGTGGGTGGCTACGGTCCTGGTTTTTGCCAGGACCCAATTTCGAAATCCTGAAATCGTGCCCGGCACGACTCTTCCTGCACGAATGGGGGCGTGAAAAGGCGGCCTGAATGCTTTTCACACCCCATCTCCTCCCCCTTCCCCACCCGGCCGCTCTGCTCCAATGAGAGGAGTGTGCTTGTGAGCACCCCCCCCATGCAACAGGCCAGCAACATAGAAGTAGGACTACAGTTGTATTTGTGTTTACGTTAGTCCTACTTCTATGTCTATGTCTGTCACAGTTTTAAAAAAAAATCTGGTCACCCTAGGCTGTGGGGCTGTTTTGGGGTTGCAGTTGGTTTCAGAAGACGTGACCTTTGCCTGTAGCACACCCTCCTAATACGATTTGAGAAACTATTATCCTGGTAATATGAAGGCGACAGAGGGTTGTGCTGCAGCCTCTCTGGGCGGCCTACCTGTTTCCTCTGGCTGGGAAAATGTTGTCTATTCCTGAAGACTACATCCATGGAAACAGCGGGAGAGAGAATGCAGCACGCCAAACCCTGGTGGGGGCAAATTATAGAGCTGCTTCAAGATGTGTGCTCACAAATAGACAGCCCTGGACCTTCAGAAATGGGCTATCTTGATCAGTGTACAAAGTGCTTAAGGAACACTTACAGCACGTGTCTGTCCACTGACTCACTAATGGGCGTGATGTGCTGCAGGGCAATTAATCATAGACACCAGTGCAGGTATCAGAAGATTCTGTGTAGGATAGGCTAACCAGATTTGTAAAATAAAAAACTGGGACAGGCCACCGACATAGAAGTAGGACTACAGTTTTGCCACATAGGACTCCAATTAAATTGCAGTCCTACTTCTATGTTGTTGGTCTTTTTCGCACAAAGTACATGAAAGTACATGTTTATTGAAAGCTCAAAACTCTCATTGGGGGAAAGAAGTCCTGGAGGAAGGGGGAGGGGATCAAACGCAAGCAAAACACATGTTTCACGCTCCTCTGCCCGATTTCAGAATTTGTTCGAGGGTCACCGGAAAAAAACAGGACAATAGTCAGCCATTCCCAAAACCCGGGACGGGGTTTCAAAACTCAAAAAAGTCTCGGGACGCCGGGACCAAGGGCAAAATACTTGGACGGTCCCGGTAAAACCGTGACGTCTGGTCACCCTAGTGTAGGATGAGTCTTCATGCGTGCCATCCCTTCATTTTGAATCCACCAGTCAGTCAGGAATCTTTTACAATCCAGTTAAGTTTGCGCACCTCTGTTTACGTATATATTCACGCAGCTGCATGAGTTGAGTGACAACGCAACTCTAACGGACAGAAGCAGCACCGTAGCCATGAGTGGGGCTATGGCGCGCCGGAGAGCCATGCGTAAACACGATTCTATGACAAGACAGGAGGCTCATATTATGCATTACAATCTTTACTCTGAAACCACAGCAGCAAAGAAAATACTTTTACAAACAAAAAAGTTTCCACAACAGAACTAGATAGAGTTCAATGTCAATGTATGGGGAACTCCCCAAACCATCATGGAGGACAGGTCATGCCCTGCAGGGGACCAATGAGCAGGGACCCTCTTCTATATATGTCCATTACTCTAACCCCAACCCCTCTTTCTTTGCTGCTGCAATCCACAGCTAAGTCAACTCCTCCTAGTTCTTTACTTAGTGTGGAATTATGGAGTTTAGAGTGCTATTTATTTATGTTATTAATGTTATATTGATGAGTTTGGGGTTTTATTACACTGTACTGTGGAAATGGTCATGTATTTTTCATGTTCCGTTGGTAACTGGCTGAGTGCCGTGTTCGTGTGCGAACGCTGACCTGCAGGTCACATTCATGCTTTGTAATGCTCCGCTGGGAGCCTTCTGCTTCTGCAGTGTTTGTTTATATTTCTTCAGCCCTGAGAGGAGTTCTAATCAGGCTGCGGCTAAGTGTGAAATTCTTTCCCTCCAGGCAGTGTTATTTTTAGCAGCTGCCCCAGCCCCAGAGCCAGCGCACGTTTCCCACAGGTGGTTTGGGAACGCTTGAAATTCTTGTCACTTGAGAGGAAGTTTTGTTTTTGTTTTTCTACAACTTCATTCTGTAAGCGGCAGTAGGAACCTGCGCGCATTTTTTCCATGACTGTAAAGGCAGCTTCTTTTACTCATTAACTTCCCGCACGTCGCGTGTGTGTGTATTTATGTTAACATGCGCATTGTCATTAGTTGCTTACAGGCTAAGCCTGTCCTGGGGATCCGGCTGGGGGGGGGGGCAGTTTGCTAGGCCCTCCTTTGATGGGAGTAACTTCCATGAGCATTCCTGAAAAGGGCAGCTGTGTCCTCTTTTTAGAGTGAAACGCTTGTATTTCTACATTTAATTTATATGGATCTATGGTGGTGAGGGATGTTTCAGCCCACAAGAGGCATAGCTCAAGGAGAGGTTTGCAGGTTTACCAGGCCGAGGGGCCTCGGTTCGCTGCCCGCCTTTGGCGGTATACACATGTGGATGCGAATGTGTATTTATATATATGTATTCACATTAATGTTTATATTTATTCATATAATATATATATATATTTAAAATGGATATTTTATTTTGTGTTTAAATTGATATTTTCAGTATATATTAACACCAGTTCGCCTACTGAAGGGTGCTTTGCCTTCTTGGTAAGTGCTATAACCTGTTTAGCTTCAGGTTCTGCCTGAATTCTATGGGGAGGTTAACCCCTCGTATACTGCTGGTTTCCACACCCTGCGGGGGTGACCAGTTTCAGGTACTCTGGGGTGCTCTGGAATGGTACCGTCACCTGCTCGGTGGCAGGATTGGCTTGTGTTTCTGCGAGGTGATCCCTCGTATACTGATGGTTCCACACCCTGCTAGGGTGAGCAGTTGAGGTACACTTCATCAGTGTATTCCTCACTTAAAGTTGGCAACTTTGTCGGTGTGCTGCATATGGCGTTGGTGATTACCTTAACAGTTTGTGTGCCATAACCTGTTTGGTTTCAGGTTTCTACCTCAGTTCTAATGCAAGGTTACCCCTCGTGCACTGCTGGTTATCACGCCCTGCTCGGGCAAACAGTTGAAGGCACAATTGCTCAGGGTATTCCTCCCTTAAGGTTAGCAGTCTGTTTAGATGCTGCATATGGCAGATGTCATTATTTCGGTAAGCACACCGTAGCCTGCTTGGTTTCAGGCTTTGCCTGGATTCTGCGGCGAGGGACCCCCTCGTGTACTGCTGGTTGCCACACCCTGCTAGGGTGAGCAGTTAAGGTGCACTTGCCCAGTGCTCTCTTTTGCTAAACATTATGTTTAAGTGATGAATGGAACACATTGGCGTGTTCAGAATTGTCAGTGGCCCGGATAGCTCGGTAAGTAGCAGTTTATAGAAGGGCCAGGGGTTTGGACCCCTGTGAGGGCGTAACCCCTCTTCTTTGGATATTTTATATGTCTATTTTATATAATTTATTAAGTACTTTAAAGAAAAGAGTGTGTGGAGGTTGTGGTAAAACAGACCCATGTGGGGGGTTGTACCTTCCTCTATAGACACTGGTGTTAACCTTCGTCTTTTAGTTAAACTTCTGTCGCCCTTTACCGTAGTTAGTTTCAGGACAACTCAGTCCTTCCTTAGGTCTTGCTTTCCCCGATATCAATTGCTCCACCCAACACCTGTGCTGATTAAGCTGCTATATTTTCTCCCATCATGAGGAAGAAACAGATGATGCGTTATGCCTCTGTTGAGGTCTGCAGGGCTGGAGGCTCTCTATAGTGGGGACGGGGTTTCCCTTACTATTTGTCCCATTGGACATTCTTTTTACTATTGAACTGTTGGTGGAGACAGGGTCAGCTCGAGGGTAACTGTTCAGTTTTGTTGCATGGCAAATTGAGCAACCGTGTTCTACTTGGAGAAAGTGTTTGGGAAACACTTGATGATATCAGATATACGAGTTGCCAAACAATAACTTTAGGGCGCTTGCCCCATGGGTTTTCCTCCCAAATCTTGGCCTGTGGTTCAACTAACCGTCTAACAGTGTGTTGCACTTTCTCCTCTGCTCGAGGAGTTCAGGCAGGCTTTTGTACCCTCAAGAGCGTTGCTTAATCTCTTTTGTTGTGTATATATATATAGACATATACATTTTCTACAGTGCACCGATTAGGGTGCTGGTTTTTTCTCATCCGTGCTGACCCTACTGATACAGGTTCCTAATTTTGGAGAGGTCTAAATAAGTATTTTATCCTGTTGAGATCGATAAGTGAACACTTCACGTCACACACCGTTCGTAATAGTGATATGCACCACTCATATACCTGAGGGTTCGTAGTACTGTATAAGTACTGTTTGCTATGGACAATGTGCTTCATTTTTTCTTTTTTCCCTGATTCCCTTAGTGGCCAGTCAGCCTCACACGAATACAGAGACTCAGATCTCGGGTTGGAGGAGACAGTGGTCCCAGATTCCTTTCACAACCTGTATTTACGAGGCATTGATCATTTTTCCCTGAGATCTTTCCCCCTCATTCCCATGCTCGTCATCCTTGGGGGATATTGTATCATGATATACACCACGTGGAGTATCGCCCGATGGTTTTTCTGGTTTTTCTTTTACAGGAGTTCAGACTCAGGGCCAGTGCAGACTCGCACTAAGCATTTCCCTCCCGTCAGTTACTTTCCTTTGCGCTAATTCCTGGTATTTCAACAGGTTAAGCGGAGCCTGTCCACGGTCAGGGGGTTGGTTAGAGTGTATTTATTTCTCTTAAGGGTGTTAAAAGCGGGGTTGTAATGTGGTCCTCAGGGTAGCCTTCTTCTGGGTTGCAAGGTTTTTTCCCCTTGGTTAAGTGGGGGAGGGTTCTCCTCATTTGTGAAGGCTCAATATCCCTTGGTGAGATAGAGGGGTCTGGGAGTGATACTAATCTCCCTTCCAAGTTATTATGACCCTCTATCACAATGTGTTCCAGCGTCTCTACATTAACTGTCAGAAGGTGTCTGCCAGTACGATTCCCAGAGGGCTGGGATATTTATATTCAGTTAATGACTTGATTCTCCTAGTCACCTGCATGGCAGGTGGACCTTTGGGTTTTCACAAGAGTATGTTTTTACAATAAGGTGCCAGCTCAGGGTGCTGTGAGCTTCAAGGCTCTCCAAATTGACTGAAATAGAGGTTAGACCTCTTCTGGTGTGCAGCTTCAGTTTAACTATTTAGTGATCGCTTCTTTGCAGTTTACAGTCTTGCTAAGACTTAGAATTGGATGTCACTATGATGGTAGCGATTGGATGTAAGATACATTTTTTCTCCTTGCCAGGTTTGGCCTCTTAAGGATCAGGTTTGTAAATATCTGCTTCTTGTCATGGTAGCAGAGTTCTTCTTCAAGTGTTCGGAAGGTCTGACGGTCTCCGGTTGGCGGTTTGACAGGTTTAGCTTCTCAGGTGGGCCCCCTCTCTTCCATTCTGCTTCGGCCTCCAGAGGACATCCCTCCTTAGTATACACATATGTCTGAAGACAATTGTGGGTTAAGTCTATGGCTTTTCAGCTCTGCTCAGGATGGGTCGTCCTGTTGCAAATTTATAAAATGATTTTTACTCCCATTTTACCTTTTTGAAGATTTGTCTTTCCCTCTTGGTTCCCCAGTGTAGTTATGTGACATGCCCTGATCCTAATGCAATATCTTCCTTTAATGCATGGGATGGAACCTAAAAGACTTTCCCCCTTTGGGGTACTTTTTCTTTATCTCCAGGAGAGCTCTGTGCTTATTTTCTTTGGTTTGCTTTCTAGGATCCCAAAGATGATATTAATTTAAATGTTTTAAATGTTTGATTGGACAACAGAGGCGTTTTTTACAGAGGAGTTTTTGTCCTATCCTATTAGTAGGAAAACTTTGTTTAAGGGTTTTTTCCCCTCTTTAACCAGTTGGTTTTGGCGGCCTGTAAGGAACACTGGAATTGGCACAATTTCCTGTTTTCTTGCATTTGACGATGCCTTATAAGACAGTTTTCGGGCAAACTAGTCTTGGTCAATTCTCTTGCGGTCAGCTGATTGATTTAATGAAAGCATAAAAATGTTTTTTCCTTTCCTATTATTTTATTATATTTTATTATATTGGCTCTATTGTATGGATCATGTTGTACTAATGAGATGCAAGGGCTTTGAACTTGCATAATATGAGCCTCCTGTCTTGTCATAGAATAGCTAATCCCCCACACTAACGTGAGATGGGGGTTTAGATTCTATTAAAGACAAGGAGGCGATTATTATCCCACCCACCCACCCTGGTTATGATATGATATGACAATTGTGACACGCATGTACACAGGTGGTTCAAGAGAGAACATTCTTTGGTTTGTTGTTTGTCCCAACCACCCACCCTTCTTGTTTGTTGTTCTTACAGCCACGAGTTGAGGTTCTCATCAGGAGTGTGGCTCGCAGTTACAAGTTGTGGAGTGCGTGATTTTGGATGAGAAGTCCTATCCAGAAGAACTTCGGCATAGATTCAGGCTGCGGGAAGGTGGAGATCTCCAGTTTCGATGGATTCTTTCTCCGCGCTACGCAGTTCAACAGTTTCATTGGACTTCTGGTGCAAGACAGCTGCAGAAAGAGGGGTTGGGGTTAGAGTAATGGACATATATAGAAGAGGTCCCTGCTCATTGGTCCCCTGCAGGGCATGAACTGTCCTCCATGATGGTTTGGGGAGTTCCCCATACATTGACATTGATCTAGTTCTGTTGTGGAAACTTTTTTGTTTGTAAAAGTATTTTCTTTGCTGCTGTGGTTTCAGAGTAAAGATTGTAATGCATAATAATCGCCTCCTTGTCTTTAATAGAATCTAAACCCCCATCTCACGTTAGTGTGGGGGATTAGCTATTGTTTGATAGGAATCGAGAAGCCCATACGGCTTTGCGGTTGTGAAGTTAGTCTTTGCCGGGGGGCCCAGCCACGCCCAGTGACCTGTGACACGCCACACATAAGGGTGAGGTGTACTTGCCTGAGAACTGAAACAGGAGTCACGTGGGTGCTGGTCGCCAGACTAGGACCTTTCACGGATCTACGTTAAAATAATGAATTTATAACAACGAGGCTGAAAATGGCAAATTTGTTTTAATCACATTTTTATTTTTTTATGCACTTTCTTTCGATATTTAATGCGGGTGGAGACCCCCCGCAGCCCTCCACCACATCCCCCATCCTTATTTTATTCCCTTAACCAACCCCCATCTATTTATTGGGGAAAAAAGTGCACACATATCAAAACATTCCATCCACACTAGTCAGCATTATCAGCCTCGTCATCTTGCAATTCGTTTTTTCGAGGCGACGCCCCTAACACACGTGACCGAGGGACCCGCTGCTGGCGTAGACTGTGCCGTGTAGGTAGGTCCAGACCTAGCTAGCACAGTGCTGTCAGCTCGTGCACCTCAAGGTCAGAGGGCGATCAGTTTGGAAGGTCATGGTTAATGTAACTGAGTAAAGGCTCGATTCATAGAATATTTGCACGGTTCAAAGTGACTTTGCACTTCTGAAAAGTGACTTTGCATTGCCGACACAAACCCTGATTCATGGAACAGTACAAAGTGTATTTTTGCCGTGCAAAGTCCGGGCAAAGTCCTTTTGTACTGCAAAAATGACGATGTGCTGACTTTGCACTGCAAAAATACACTCTGCACGGCTCCATGAATCAGGGTTTGTGTCGGCAATGCAAAGTCACTTTTCAGAAGTGCAAATTCACTTTGAACCGTGGCAATTATGTTCCATGAAACGGCTCCTAAATGTACCTCAGTGACTTTCTATAGGAACCTCTGTGTAAAACCCTATGAAACCCTGGGGTGTCTGTGCTCTGGACCCTCTTTCAGGGACGGGGAGACTCTGCTGGCTTCAATGTGCACTGCTGCACCGCTCGATGACAATATACCTGACACGGCTGCCCTGGTTGCCTTCTTGAATTTATTTATTTATTTAAAAGTTGTTTTTATTGGCATTTTCAGATTTAACAAACAATCCCCCTTTATCTTGAATTCATTAGCGGGTTCCTGCCGTGAGTATTGTTTCACTCAGTTTCCTCCCACTAACACAGCTGATAAATAACTGTGAATTCTTCCCCGATTGAGTGTTAACAGAGTATTTATATTGTAAAGCGCCTAGATGTTCAGAACGGTAGACTACGTGTGCTATATGTACAGTTATGGAATAACTAGTTCTGCTTATAAACCCGTTCGATGGTGTCCTTAATTTTCTTATCACTATTTGAAACTACAATTACTATTGCTCTATTGATAGCAGAGGCGTCGCTAGGGGGGGGGGATTCAGGGGGCTACAGCCCTGGGTCTTTTGGTTGTAGCCCCAGATAGAAGCTCAGGGGCTTCAACCAAAAGGCTAGCTAGCCGCCCCCCCCCCCCCCCGAGTCGCGACAGTAGCGTAGGCCCGGATCTTTTCCAAACCTAGCAACACCCCTGCCTGATAGGGTCAGTGGAGGACGATGGCGAGGCACCTGTGGATCTGCTGGCCAAAACTGGCAAAGCAGCTAACGCTGTGCCAGGCCCTCATTTGGCGTATTCTATGAGGGCTGATGCTAAAACATGTTGGCTGGGCTGCAAGCGCAATGTTGGGCGTTGTGTCTCGTCCTGGGGTCTGCAGATGTGAGATGTCGGCTTTTCTGGAGCTCTCAACCAATGAAGTGCTGAATCTGTGGCCAGAGGTCAAAGGGTGCATTAATCCGCCCCTCACACCTGCCCGTCTGTGGCACCTTATGCGATGATAGTTACACAGCACACAGTCACTGCAGGTGGCATTGGGCTTGCCAGATGTTTTAGACTACAACTCCCATCATCCCTAACCAGCACAGTCAATAGCCAGATATTATGGGCATTGAAGTGCGAAACATCTGGAGAGTCAGAGCTGGCAGACCACGGCACCAGGGAGATTATGAGCTCCAAAACGTTAAAGTGTCTTCTTTTTTGGGGGGAGTGTCACAAATTCAGAGCAGAATTTAAAACTTCCCAAAAACAGTGGCACGCGCCTGGACGCTACGAATTCATGCTGAAGTGGTGACCTCCCGCTCCTTCCACTCCTTTTTTGAGTTACATAACCTCCTATTGGGGTTTGAGGGCGAACCTCCTTTTCTTGGGGAGCTTGCGATGAAATAAGGACCCTACAAAAACATCTCCTCGTTCCTGGCTGCAGTTGATTGACCCCTGAACACCCACAATCGCATGCACCTGGCAGCTCCATTGACCCCCCACACCTCTTTTGGTCACCATCTTCCTCAAAGGCCTCCCATCTCCTGCTCTCCCGCCCCCTCCCCCCTACTCCACCCCTCTGACGTAAGCCTGTAGGCCTGGGGGACTTGCAGGGTAGAGGGGGCACCGAACGACCTGGCGCCTGGACCTCCACCCACGGGCGTGTCCAGATTCTTTCGACTGGGGTGGCCCAAGTGGGGCACTGACTTATGCAGGGTTGGCATGAAGTACGAGCGCACGCACACAGAATGATCATGGTTTAGGGTAATGGGGTGGCAGCTGGGGTGGCCAATCAGATTCCAGCGGTAACACGTGCCACCCCAGGCCACTCCCTGGACACGCCTCTGCACAAGTGAGCAGCGCCTGTCCTGGGTGCTCCAGAAAAATGGCACGTTGGCCTCGTGTCAGGTCGAGGCACTTCCAGCGTTAGTCGGGGCGCGCTCTTTGCTTCGCCCTCCCCACCCTATTTCTTTGGCCCTCTAATGTGTATAAAAACAGCCAGTTTACGAGCTATTTCAAACCCAAGTTGTGACCTTCTTTGCCCACGAATCTAATTATTTCTGTGCCCAAACGTGCTTGTTCTGCATGCGTGCTTGGGCCCTGAGGGACGAAGGGCAGCCCATCCTTGGGCACTCCTGGTACACCCCACCGCCTCCCACAAAGTGCCCCGAGGAGACTGATGGGCGGAGTGAAGAGCTATACAGGCTCTCTTCAAATACATTCCGATAAACGCCAGCTCCCCAGTGGGTGGAACGCAGCACACGCCACTCCACTTGTGTGTGCCTGGGGCGTTAGAGACGTCTCAGCCGGCGCTGCATATAAAATACCTGGACAGATACATACATGCATTTGCGACAGTCGTGAGCGTGTTGACGTTCCATGCCACGCGGAGGAGCTGAGGCGTGCTGCGCCTCTAATTGCCTTCTCTAAATGTTAGCGGCGCGTGCGCTGCGCGCAGAGTGCGCGACTGGAGCAATTAGTTCCCAGCCAGGAAGCGGCGCAATTAGAGGCCCTTCTGCTCCCCCTGCCTGCGCGCCCCCCCCCCCCCCCCCCGTCACCCGACAGCGGAGAGATGGCGGATTAATCACGAAGCGATCTCTTGCTGAGGGAGCAGCTGTTGTGATGTGGGGCCCTGAGTGTGGCTCCCGCAGGGCTCCCAGCCCTGGACTGGGAGCCAAGGGGCCCTGGAAGTCATTTTCAAAGGGGCCCCATGTTACACATTTTCAGAAAACACGTTTCCTATGAGAACATGTGGAAATAAAATAGGTTACCGCACAAAAGAGGCCAAGAGTGCAGAGGTCAGAGCTCGCAGTAGGCCAGTCCGTCCCTGGTTACCACGCCTGTTCCAGGCCGCCCCCAGGGGGACGCAGCGTTATTTCTGTGCGTACTTAGTGTATTTTTACTTAGGCGTTTGCTATAGTTCTCCCCAAAATATTTTATAGCAACAAAAACAGAATAGCGGGGTTTGCCACACACTGATTCACTGGCGCTGCCGCACAGGGACACCGCATGCACGCACGCACGCACGCACGCACAGACGCACGGAATCACTTCATGCTACACAAAGGGACCCTTACAATAACAAAGGGAACACACATCTGGTTTGGTGTCCTGCGTGAAATGATATGTTATAATTCCAATTAAACTTGAATTCGACAACCGTATGCTATTGCATACCAAAAATGTGGCTACGAAAACTCTTTAAAAGGAGAGCTTCAGCCAAAAAGCACAAGTCCAAATGAAGCTTTAAGTCCCAGCAACCTGAGAAACAATCATTGGCAAAGCCAATGGTTTTGCTGTTGTGTAGTCATAGGAAGATAGCGCCCCTTTCCAGTTAGTCACACACAAGGTTCAAGTCTTACAAAAAAAGTGTGGGGACCAATTGAATGTGGCGTCACCCGAAATTATCATATCAAGGTGCCCTCTGAAAAAAATTAGGGGACTCCGTCCACCCGCGTGTACCCTCGACTTGAGCCCTGGCACACATCTGCAGTGTGTTGTAAATAGCTTATGTTATGCTGGTGGGGAATTCTACTAAGGTAGAACTCCACACTCCGTGTTCCAAGTTTGTTTACCTACGTTGTGGAGTTCTAGAGGACAGTTGATGGGAGTTTCTGTGGGAGCTGGAGCAACGCTGGCTACAGGTTGATCAAATAAACAAGTTACTGATCCACTCTGCCGTGTACCTCTCGTTATTACACAGTGCTTTTGATAGATCCTTTTGGCTGAATACCCTTTGTTGACTGTACACCTTAATGAAGCCACGTGGTCCATTTCAAGTATTGGTGGCCCTGTCTTCTACCAGGCCGACCTCTGCTCACCAACAAACCACGCTTGGGAGATCATTAACCTATAAAATCTGATTCTAGCTTCCATTAGGGCAGGAAGCTATAACCTTTGGCTCTTCAGATAAGTTGGACCGCAACTCCCATCCGCCCTAATCAGCATAATCAATGGTGAGTTATCATGGGAGTCGTAGTCTAAAACAACTGGAGCGCCGCAGGTTGCCGACTCCTGTATGTATCACTATCAAGAAACTTTGATTTTTGAAAAATGTGCTACATTTTTGATGTTGGAAATGCTGTTTGTTCAAGGGGAGTAGTTGGACGCAACATAGAATACCAAGAAATACTCCCAAGGAGCACCCCATCAACTGCACAATGTGTGCACATGCAAGACCACCAACTATCCCCAATTTGAATGTAACCCACTTCGCAAAATGGCAAAGTAACTCTCATCCCCCCAGTGATGATCCCACAAACCTTGGTGTCTGGAGAACCTGGCAGAGGGGGACAGGTCAGGCTTTTTCTGGCTCCAAAGTGTGGTAAACTCTCCCACTGACCACAAGGAGAGAGCAAAGCCGTTCTACCCTCCCGGAAAATGCACCAAACCTCCCTCTTCCGGTGGACCCCCCCAACCCCGCCCCATCTCTACCCTGAACCAGAGACATGGCCAAAGACTGATGACAATTTACCAAGTACAGATGGTTATAGCCAGGGTCGGACTGGGACAATACGTAGCCAAGGCACCCAAAAAGTACCAACAATTAGCAAAACCACAAGTTCGGCTTTTCACAAGGACCTGCTTGAGTAATAACGGGTGTTCCCATTTTTATTTTAACGTGTTTAGAAAATGGCAAATATTTTAAGGACATTAAGCCAGTAACATTGTTAACTTTCGCTGCATGACTTTTCAAAAGAGCTTACTTATTTAATGTATTTATTTGTAACGCGCAGGAGACCCGAAGGCATCTGGGCACACATGAACACAGCGGACTGAACATATAAACCAGTACTCAATAGAAAGTCGTTCACAGGCAACAGGAGTCAACCGGACAGAAAAGAAGCACTAATTATCTGAAAAGAGTGGTTTTCAGGGACGTCATTTCACCAAAATGCCAGGGGTAGTGGAGTGACATCACACATCCCACCCCTGAGTGACATCACAGGAAATTATGCCGTTTGACCCCACCTCCGAATGACAACACAGGAAGTGATGTCATTTGACCATGCCCCCCCAGTGGCACCACAGGACGTGATATCATTTGTCCCCACCCTCTAGTGACACTGCAGGAAGAGGTGCCATTTGACCCCGCCCGTGACATCACAGGAAGTGGCATCATAAAGCGTTATCCCTCAGTACACTAAGAAAAATATGGTTACGATATTAATGTAATATGACATACATTTCATACAAGGTGGATCATCATATGTAGCAGTGTGTCAAGACTCATGTTACCACGGGAAGTGTATGAACCCAAATCCCCGCTTTATGTGGCTCCGCCCTGTTATGCCAACATGACCCTCTTCAATAGCATAGCGAGTAGAGCGCTCACTTTGACATCTGTGCAGAGCCCGCTGGCATAGGTTCGAATCCTGGCAGGGCCAAACTCCACCTTTCATCCTTCCAAGGTCAATAAATGAGCACCACACACCGTGCGTAATAATAGGCAGCGCTCAGATGCCTGAGGGTTTGTAGCACTATATAAATGCTAAATTATTATTATTAATATGACTACAGAGCAAAATCCTATTCTGGGGGGACAGGGGTGGATAGGCAGGCATAGGGATAGGGGAAAGCCAGGATCGAAGGGGAGAGGAAGAATATTTAATCAGAAAACGTGTTCTTATAGTCAATGGCCTCCACAGTCTTCAATGATGTTGGCCCTTACCCCATTTCCTTCTGATTCGACAAGTTGCCTTCAGTGTTACCTCCCAGTAGGATGTGTTGTGTGGGTTGCAGTTGTTTCATGGACTTAATAATTACTGCACAAATCCGCCAGATGTCTCCGATATTCATCTCCTTCAGAACCTACAGCTAAATTTAAAATGGGTTTGATTAGTGCATTGGTAAATGCTGCCACCTGACCATCTTCTTGCATCCCTTCAAACTGCCTGCACAACTCAAGAGGATCAAAACATTTATTTGTCCACGTGATATGATCGTTTATATAGCGCCTATACACAACGTGTTTCAAAGCGCTTCAAGGCAAGGGAGAGAACAAGGGAAAATGCAATGACATTCTTACAGGCCATGAACAATAAAGATGTGAAATTAACTATCGTACTCGGCCTGACGACATTTCAGATAGTGCAAGAGCTAAGACATAGATAAGGAAGGAGATGGGAACAGACAGGCGACTACCGTACTAGGCCTGATGACATTTCTGGTAAAGCCGGTTTATAACAAGAGGAGAGGGAGAGGGGAGGAGAAAGGAGGGAGAGGAACAAAACGAGCAAATATAGTACTAGGCCTGATGACATTTCAGATAGTGCTGGAGGGGGGGGAGGGAGAACAAGTATGGGAGGGGTCTTTAATTCCAAGTGGGTGGTTGTTAGTGGCCCACATACCCACCCAATGAAATGGGCTCCCACACCCTGTGACTCTGGCAATGAAATCCCCTTTTAAGTGGTCCTTTAGGGTTTCCACTCCCTGCTGGTTACCTTTCATTGTTTAGCTGTGCAGAGGCTGATATACCTTTCCAGGGATAATCTGGAGGTTCTCGGCTGCTCCTGCCAATGCTGTATCTAAAATGTCACCGCATGCACCCAGGCCGAAATGTCGGGGGTAGCTCTAAACCTCAAAATGTTTGGTGAGACACCACTTTCAGAGACTGTGGGAGAGGGGCAAACATTCTTGTGTGGGGGCATCGCAATCTAACTTCTTTACCCATTCAAATGCTACTATTCTAGTGCAGCTCGAATGTTACAAGCTGTTAACAGCCAGAACTTCGAACGTCACTCATATTGGTTGAACAAGAAGCCGTGCTGCCTGCCACTGAGTCCATTGCTCACGACTGCGTCCCTGTGATGTTGCTGGGGAAAAGAAGGCGGGGGAAACAGCATGCACCTCTGGTGCAAACATTTTAATTATTGGAAACACTTGTGAAAAACAACTTCTATCAGTTAATCAACATTTAATGCTGCTGTCAGATGAATAATGTGAATGTGCAGCTAATTTAGACGTCTCAGTGAAACAAAGCCAAAGCACAATGTTGTGTTATCCCACCACGTCAAGCTTCATTTTGACCCATCCCACACCCAGCAGTAGCAACTGACTTTGCTTACCATACAGCACACACACAACCCCAGAAACCGTAATGGCTGCATGACGCCCGATGCACAGATAACATGGATAAACGGTCTAAAGCGCTTCCCTGCAACACAAAACCCCACGCCACTGGCAGAGCGGCACGCAAACTGGTACAGCTGGTTTAGTCGGGAATTCAGTGGTCATGCTGCGAGAGACGAGATAAATGGTCTTGCTCCTAGAGATGACAGACCAAAGTTGCCTCTCTGGCTTGCCTAATGTGAATGCTGGTATACACTTTGTATTGGGCTGCATGTTTTTATACCGGGGAACTGTATACCAAATGCCCATATATCGAATCTTTTATCTTGAAAACCTTTATAGTGAATGCTTTTTTTTGGAGGGGCAGTCTCCCCCAAGCCCTGGTTTCCTACCCCGAGAACCCCATCCCGACCGTTTCCTCAAAAAATGTAACCCTTTACCCGACCCTAAATATATTTGATATAAAGGTTTTCAAGATAAAAGATTAGATACATAGGGGATTCGATATACAGTGGCTACCCATGGCTACCCCCAAATGACGTCCATGGACTGGTCTTCAGAGAGGGTGGAAAGGTTTTGTCATGAGCTGTCTTAGGTTTGTTGGCAAAAGCCAACTGGACATCCTCACAATCCTGATCCATAGGATGAAGAGGTTGGACCAGCGCCTAGGGGATTTCGAGGGGTTTCATGATCTCAAAGAACTTTATTTAGTTATTTTTGGCGCCGGATATTTCTTCATTGGAGAAATTGTTTTGGCTTCAATGATTTTAAGTGTCTAAGTCAATTCCAGGATTTCTATTGTTAGAGGCAGTCGAATGTTTTAACCAGATTTATTCAGTACTCCTTTTCAGTTTTTTCAAGACAGAAAGATCAGGGGTGTACCAGTTGTTATGGTTGGAGTTTTCCCTCACCAACCTTTTCCTAACAGGGGCGACTTTATCCCACATATTAGTCATCCATTGTTATGGCCTCGAAGCGCTTAATGTTGTCTGGGTCCTTGATAGATCGCAGTCTGAACATTGCATGCTAGACCGTGCATAACACGGCCAGTAAGCAGCAATGGCTTTGGCAGCGGTGGCTAGTATAGTGATCGGGAAACTTGAGCCTCCGTGCATAACACGGCCAGTGAGCAACAATGGCTTTGGCAGCGGTGGCTCCTATAGTGATCGGGAAACTTGAGCCTCCGTGCATAAAACGGCCAGTGAGCAACAATGGCTTTGGCAGCGGTGGCTAGTATAGTGATCGGGAAACTTGAGCCTCCGTGCATAACACGGCCAGTAAGCAGCAATGGCTTTGGCAGCGGTGGCTCCTATAGTGATCGGGAAACTTGAGCCTCCGTGCATAACACGGCCAGTAAGCAGCAATGGCTTTGGCAGCGGTGGCTAGTATAGTGATCGGGTAACTTGAGCCTCCGTGCATAACACGGCCAGTAAGCAACAATGGCTTTGGCAGCGGTGGCTCCTATAGTGATCGGGAAACTTGAGCCTCCGTGCATAACACCGCCAGTAAGCAACAATGGCTTTGGCAGCGGTGGCTCGTATAGTGATCGGGAAACTTGAGCCTCCGTGCATAACACGGCCAGTAAGCAACAATGGCTTTGGCAGCTGTGGCTCGTATACTGATCGGGAAACTTGAGCCTCCGTGCATAACTCGGCCAGTAAGCAACAATGGCTTTGGCAACGGTGGCTCGTATAGTGATCGGGAAACTTGAGCCTCCGTGCATAACACGGCCAGTAAGCAACAATGGCTTTGGCAGCGGTGGCTCGTATAGTGATCGGGAAACTTGAGCCTCCGTGCATAACACGGCCAGTAAGCAACAATGGCTTTGGCAGCTGTGGCTCGTATACTGATCGGGAAACTTGAGCCTCCGTGCATAACTCGGCCAGTAAGCAACAATGGCTTTGGCAACGGTGGCTCGTATAGTGATCGGGAAACTTGAGCCTCCGTGCATAACACGGCCAGTAAGCAACAATGGCTTTGGCAGCGGTGGCTCGTATAGTGATCGGGAAACTTGAGCCTCCGTGCATGACACGCCTGATAAGCAGCAATGGCTTTGACAGCGGTGGCTCCTATAGTGATCGGGAAACTTTAGCCTCCTTGCATAACACGGCCAGTAAGCAACAATGGCTTTGGCAGCGGTGGCTCCTATAGTGATCGGGAAACTTGAGCCTCCGTGCATAACACGGCCAGTAAGCAACAATGGCTTTGGCAGCGGTGGCTCCTATAGTGATCGGGAAACGTGAGCCTCCGTGCATAACACGGCCAGTAAGCAACAATGGCTTTGGCAGCGGTGGCTCCTATAGTGATCGGGAAACGTGAGCCTCCGTGCATAACACGGCCAGTAAGCAACAATGGCTTTGGCAGCGGTGGCTCCTATAGTGATCGGGAAACGTGAGCCTCCGTGCATAACACGGCCAGTAAGCAACAATGGCTTTGGCAGCGGTGGCTCGTTTAGTGATCGGGAAACTTGAGCCTCCGTGCATAACACGGCCAGTAAGCAACAATGGCTTTGGCAGCGGTGGCTCGTATAGTGATCAGGAAACTTGAGCCTCCGTGCATAACTCAGCCAGTAAGCAACAATGGCTTTGACAGCGGTGGCTCGTATAGTGACCGGAAACCCCATCTGACACAGTACTGTGAGATTGGCCTCTACACTGGCAAGGATCAGTGCTCTAAGAGCACGATGGTGGTGATGTGCACAGTATAAAAGACTAATAACATAACATTATCTTTAGCAGTTGGTATGTGTTCGACAAAACAACAAGTTGTGTAATGTACTTAAAACCAGCACACAAAATGTTCCCACATCGGCATGTCAGGGGAACTCTTCAGGAATTGCCCCATTGTCTTATGTGCCAGTTCAACAGTTCAAGCTTGGGTATAGTGCTTAGATATCTCACAGTTGTAGTTCTTTATATATGTAAGAAAGCCTAACTGGAAACCACCTATGGCCTGCATACATACTTTCATTGCTTTAAAAATACATATGACGAACATGCATTGTGATTCATACGCCAGGGCCTACGTACACAGGTAGTCACCTTTAAGCTCTACACACCAGGTTCTCTACATCCCAAATCAATTGAGCTCATTTCCTAGCCAATGAATGAAAGGGAGATGTGAATCCTCTCGGGGGGGGGGGGGGGGCGCCCCACAATGCTTTCCTTATTCTATGTCCAGTGCTGGGTATTAGTGGCTCCTGAGGTTGCCTCTTCTTTGATCTGCCTCTGATGCTGCTGGAATCCGGGGATTTTCTGTTCTTTGCGCAATCCCCGGGGGTGCAGCGCGCTCCCTGTTTGCTATTCACCTTGTCTCTCCCTTCGTGCTACTCTCTCAAGGCATCACCAGAGCAAAAAAATGTGAACGTCTTAACAGTAGAGTTAATTAAAGGAAGGGAAGAGAGTGTGATCAGGGGTGCATGGAGCCGGGTAATCTTGGCATGACGGCCCTGTCGATAAGTCACAGCACCGAGAAATCTTTAGGCAGTGCTTCAAGCATGGTAATAAATTGAGGGAGGCACTAACAAGTTGTGAAACAATATTTGGGGGTGTGTCTTAGTGTAAAGACTGGAGGGGGTATCTTTACTCCTGCCCTCTATATGGCAGAGTAGAAGCACAGAGCACCCCAGCCAAGGTTCTCTATAGGGTAGTTATGGACGAGCAACCAAGGCTTAAGCTCTCAGGAGGTGATGCAGGCTGGTTCCTAAGTACAGTGTAGTCCCCAAGCACCCACAAAGGAATGTCCACACACTATGTTAAGTGCTAACACAGGTCTTTATATATAAATAAGGTTCAAGATATATACACAATTAATAACACACTTTGTACTCTGGCAATTCTAATATGGCAAGTATATACAATGTCTATGTGGTACCACACTTAGCTATTGATGCTTTAAAATGCATTAACTGCTGACAGTTTTAAGGGCATACAAATCATACAGCAACGTATATCAGTATAGATCATAGGAAGGAAGGCAAGTTAAGTTAAACAATGGCAGAATGTTTTCCACCTCTACCAAGGCACAATTCTGAGTGAGGAACCTCCCCACCTGTGCAACGTGTAATAAAGAGTATTAACAAACCCTGTCCACTAATGTTTAAATAGTCTTGTTTTCTGGAAAAAATGTTCAACTACTCCAATGTACCTGAGTTAGAAGAGTTTCTTCGATGGTTCGTCGACAGATCCCTCAAGAGTGGACTCCCTTCAAAGCAGGAGCTACAGGACGTCGAGATTCCTCGAAGAAATGTGAACACTTGCGTCGAGACTGCAGCTTCGACCTTTGCGGTGCTCGTCAATGATCGATTGTTGATGTCCTTCGAACATGAGGCACGCGGTGCACCTCGATGAAAAGAGTTTGGTGCCGCAAAGAGGACTCAGTGAAGAATGTAGGCCCGGCAGTGGGTGTCGGGTGTCGGCGTCCGCGTCGACGATCGGGACTCGACCATGGCTGGATTTCGGATCTTCACTTGTCAGCATCTTTATGGACTTCGGGTGGCGAGAAACACACCAGCGGGCTTTCCTCGGTTGTCGACGACCTCGACTTTCTCCGGCGGGCAAAACGGTCGACTATGATGGCAAGGGAGCCCTTCGTTCAATATTCTTAGGCAAGGTGGAGTGTTGCTGCTCCGGGTTTTGAGCAGCACTGCGTCAAGCTGTCCCCGCTTCTAGGCAACACGACTCGACTGGCTTCCAGCAGTTACAGGAATTCGCCAAACCCCAGTCGACGACGATGGACTTCAACAGGCTTGATGTCCTGGTGCTTTACTTTAAGATTTCTCGGCGAACCCCATCTATGGTCGACAGCTTTTCGGGACTGGCTTCCAGGGTGCCTCAATGAAGATCAGCTTCTGCACGATGTTCCCTCATAGCTCGAGGAGAGGTCTCCTAGCCAGGTCCTCTCTGGGATCAGTCCTTGACAGACTCGACAGCTTTTAGATTTTGTCGATGGAAAGCAGCAGCAAACCTTCAGCTTCTGAAAAAATTGGGAAGTGAAGGGTCCCCAGATATGCACATCTGTCCCTCATTCACACTCAGCTCATTCAGCCAGTCAGACAGAAGGGTATTCATGCAGGGAGGCAGCCAATCCGTGCACAGTGCATTTAGGCCATCCACCCAGACACCCATAACAAGGAATGTGAATTGGAGAAAGCACCCAGCCTTTCGGCACACCACACTGCATTCATGTCAGTTTCAGGCAAGGCTGTCTCAGTTGTTGTGTCACACACACAGAAACCATACACCCATAACATGGAATGCATATTGGTCACACACTCCATTCACCCAGGTCCCACCCACAGGGTGTACCCACAACATACAGTTACTGGGAAGGCTCCAGCCAGTCAGGCCTGGACTTCCCCACAATACCCTATGTGGTTCTTTCACCCAACAGAGTCAGGGTTTCCCAAGACTTTGGGACAACAAGGTAACAGGTAATAGAAACCAAGAGGCCACAGGGGCCATCTTGCCTCCTATCAGGAATCCACTGATTCCTACGGCAGGGCCTGGGTATCTCAAAATGGAGGATACCCAGAGCACTTGTCAAATTCAGCATGGAGCTTCCACCAGCCCATACCCTGCTCTGTGGGCCACACAGATGTGCCCAAAAACATACACTAGAGGTACAGGGTTGTACACCACCCATGGGTGCAATAAGGGTATCCCAAGGGTCTCTGTTCACCACAACCAAAAAGAGCAAGAGCTGCACCGCCAGGGGTCCCACATGGACTCCTGTGCAGAAAACAACACAGAACACACATGCTAAGGGAGTAAAGGACAAGGACATTGGAGGCCCTGTCCCTCCAATGCATTTCCAGCATCACACTTAGTACGTATATGACATTCCTAGTGAATCACAAATAGCTAAGGAAAGAGGTCTGGCTTTTGTAACTAAAGGCATGTTCTAACTCACACAATTGAGTTTTCAGACCTGACACTAAAGGGCTTAAAATCAGTTTTAGATGGTATGTTAAATATAAGACGATCAGGAGTCATCAAATTGGGAGAAAAAAAAATATTTAAAAGTAAAAATGAAACCTTACCAAAATAGGTTGATGCAATTAAAAACCCTTCAGTTGTTGGTTCCAACGGTTAATATCCCCTCAAAAATATCGCCGTATTCTTGTGGCAAAATTAAGCCATGGAACCTGCAGGGGACACCCCCAAAACCCCTATCATCTTTTAATGGACTAGGGGTCACCCCCACAGCCCCCAGTCCCAATAACCCCATAAATTATCCCCACTAATAATATCGCCTATGGCCTTTCCCCACAACCATATATATGGCAATATTATTGATGGGGATAATGTTACCCGATACCAGTTTTTTTTAAGGAAATCCAAGATTCTTATGTATTCAATGTAGTAAATCATTCTAATGATAAGACTTCAATGTAATAATACACTGCCAAAATCACACACTGTATTCCCTATATTTTCTAAAGAAATAATCTGAACTCCAAACGTCTGCAACTGATGATGTGATTCTAAACATGGGGTGAGAGTGACATCTTCTGGGGATAAGCAGTATCACCACCACACATCTTTTTATTTAGCACAGGAAAATCAGGCCCCAGTTCCAAGGCAGTTTGTGGACCTTCCCAGGACTGAGTACGCTTAACCTCAGCAAATTGAATGGATGGCTTGCAAGGACTCAACTCTGACCCTAACTCTCTAGAAGAAACAAGATTGTATGACACAGCCGTGTTATGGCTGTGATATGATATGATTGGTTATTTATAACGCGCCTAAGCATGGACCCGGGGATCAAACCTGTGTTGCTCCGTAACGTCTTGCTTCCAAGGCAAGCATGTTGCCCCTGAGCTATCCTCCCGATACTCCCAGTTCTCTTTCTAGGTGGCAGGGTTGGCGCCACGGGTCATCAGTAGTCATGATCAGTCCATAGTTTGTTTGGGTGATATCGGAGCATCAGAGCGTTTTAGCACAGCCAGGAAGCTGCAGCCCTATCCTGCGGTTATTAAGAGGTACTTGGAGTTCTGTCTATTGGAGATTAGCCCTAATAGTGGACAGTGGCTGCAGCAGACACAGGCTTTTGGATGAATCTTGGGCCCAACCAGGCAGTATCTGCCCTTTCAGAGTTACCATGCGAGAGTGCTATGGTTAATGGACTCGTTTAGATGATCCCACAAGTAAGGGTATCCACACACCTTTAAGTGGGCTGGGGCCTGCTGGGGCGCTGCCCTGGCAGACTCCAATACTTTCCTTTGAGGTAGGGCTCTGCTGGAGTTTCCCAAACTGACTTTCCCAACCTGATTTCCAAAAGTGCTAAAATAGAGGAAATGATTATGAATGACAATTCTTCTCATCCTCAGTAGATCAGCCCATGTTTAGAACCACATCCTCAGTTGCAGACATCAGTCGGAGTTACATCATTTGATTTCTAACAATGAGGACAAGTATAATATAGAGAGAGAACGTGGGACTCTTACTCTTCTGCGCCAAACACAAATTGATAGATTAGATATTAGGACAATCCGGGTACTACTCCTTCGGACGGGTGTGGTGTATCGGCATGGACCAAAAGCCCAAAGGCTCAAAATCCTGTATGAGCCTAATGTGCTTTGTCTTGCCAACACGTGTTTCGCCCTCAACAAACTCATGTCTGAACTGGTGGCCTGCATGACGTGCACTCTGGCTTAGTAACTAACTCTCTAGATATTGTTTCGATTTAATCCTGGGTTAAGGCTGAAGACCTTGGTTCAGAGTATCTTGGCAATGCGTCATAACATACACTATAATGTTTACTTTACGCGCCCTGATGTGACCATTAGATACTGAACTTGAGAGGATTGCTATGATATACCATTGTTTAAAAACATGATCGTATCTTTTCCCTCTTTTGTCTGTTCTTCTTTTTGCCCCCCCCCCCCTCCCTAGGTGACACATCGTTGATCCACTTTCAGGTCGATATTATTTTTTATTTATAACCTGAAAAACTATTGTGTTACAATGTTTGCTGGAATCATTTATGATTGTATATCATTTTATGATTTGGACCAGCCCTGACAAAGACCTGAGTTTGTGGAGGTCGAAACACGTGTTGGCAAAACAAAGCACGTTATGAAGATATTATAGTGCATTTAAAATACAGAGCTTGAAAAACGTAGGACTTCGATTCATTGTCTGTATTAGAATTTGAGTGGTAGGCACACTGCATAGACCCCCTTCCTCTATATAATATAGAGAGTTGATGATTTGTTTTTTACAGCATATGTTTAAGTGTTGCCATTCAAATGAAACATTAATTCATAACAATCACAGATTTTCTTCTAAAGAACTGAGGAATTGAAGGTACGTTGACTTATTTGGATTGGGATTTTATATTTAAATGTCTTTATAGTAGTTGATTGTTCTTCTAACTAGGAATTATGTTTCGCACACGTTTCAGTCCTGGTATGAAAGCTCGACCGTGCCCGTTAGACCACTTATAATTATGATAATTGTTCTTTTCTAGCGCGCTTAACACCAGCGAATGGTTTCTGAGCGCGGGATCGAGATTCGGACCTGTGTTGCGCTGCGTCGCCTTGCTTCCAAGACAAACGCTTTGCCCCTGAGCTATCCTTCCTCCCCAGCTGCTTTACTGATGTCTGACCCAGGTCTCTTCCGTGTTCCTTAGCTACATAGGATTCTGAGTCAAGCCAGGCACTTCTTAGGCACCGCCCCAAAACATTGCCCCTCTCGATTTTATATCCTACTTAAAGCACCACCCAACGCTCACTGGTGACATTGGGCACTGGTCACTGATGTGTCTGGCTCCATTGACCGGGTGGGCACTGGTCAGCATCCACAGATCTTGGCCCTTGGCACCATTTCGTTGGGTAACTTGAAAGGCAGACACAGGCTTCAGAGCATGAAAAGGATCGAGTGTCACAATGGATCTCACCCAGAATGTTAATGTTTGGAGATCCAAATGGATCCAACGCAGGGTTCTCCAACTCCGGGCCTCGAGCGCCAGAATCTTGACGGGTTTTCAGGATATCCCTCATATAATTTCTCAATATTCATGAGAAAAATGTGCATACATTTAAAATCATTGCATGCAAATTTATCTCATGAATATTAATGAGTGGTATCCTGAAAACCAGACATGGATCCGGCCCTCGAGGCCTGGAGATGATTCCAACAAGATGCTTAGAAGAAATGGCGACAGGCTCCTGTTCTCATGGGAATCGTGGGGCCGGCGAAATGGGGTTCGCAGCACCAATCTCATTTCTGTATTCCCTCGAAGTCAGAGGTCCTGCCCTGCCTGGTTCAGAGCAGCGCATTAAAACTTCAAGAGCAGACACACAGGCTCTCCTTGGGCCATAGAAACCTGGAGTTTCCAGAGAGTGGTAACCTGCTCCATATGCAGGTATGTTCTGCCTACTGGAGGGAAGTCTTTCTACTGTCTCTAGGCCCTTACGGTCCAGTTCATGGGGATACCAGCATTTTGGGGGTTTCGGTGTAGCATCACCACTCGGGGCAGCCACCGGGGCTGCTGCATACCAGAAACAAGCTGGTACCCTTCCCAGAGGCCGACAGGTGAGAGTACTCACCTGCGATAATCGGGTATTTTCAGTTCCCCCCAACAGTAGAAGACTACATCCTGCAAGCTCTGCATGTAGACTTGCCACCGTGCCAGACCTATAGGTCACCACGCACAGTTACAAAGTGGGCACCCTGGAGAATCGCAAGCCAAAAAAGAAAAATTACCATAAACAAAGAGGTGCTATGGTGAACTACGCCCAGCTTAGGGTTTTTAGTTCCAACATCCCCCTCCCTCCTCCACACCAGCCCCGCCCCCCTGTCTCCCTTGAAGCAGTAGAGCTGATCTTAGAAGCCTGTTGGGTGGTGTGAGTGAGAAGGATTCTTGCAGGCTGTATAAGCAACCCCAAGTAGCATGACCCCGATCAGCCAATACAGCCCCCTACCATATATCAGCTATTGAGGTCGTAGAGCCGGGGGCGGGGGGGCGCCCGCCACACCCACAAACCGCATGAAAAACTCACTCACACATTCACACAGTCGCCCATGTGCTAGCTGACCCATCTGCCATGAGGACCCACTCAGTGCAACCTGTCCGCTCAGTAACTTACAAGGAAACGAACCACGTTGCTTCTCAGCCCTGGGCATAGGCGTGCCCAGGGAGTGGCCTGGGGTGGCACGTGCCACCCCTGGGATCTGATTGGCCACCACAGGTGCCACTCCATTAGCCTAAACCTTGATCATTATCTGCGGGGACTTCCATGTGAACTGTATGACGAGGTCATATGTGCCACCCCTGCATAAGGCAGTGCCCCACTTGCGCCACCGCACTGGTGCTCGTTGCTTGGAGAGGGGGCTCCCAAGGCCTGCTGGGAGATGCCCTTGTGCAATGAGGAGGGGGCCAGGGGGTTATCTACTGCTTGTCCTCTGAAATCTAGATTCTTTATGATCTAATCGCTTCCTGTGGGAGATGTTCAGATGTTTTTTTTTCTTTCACTGGCTGAGTATGACTTAATAACCTCCTTTCGCTTTCTCGCAGACACCGCTAATATCCGGAGCGGAGTCTTATTCGGGATCTGAAAACTCCACCGAGGGACTCCGCTGCCAAGGAGGGACCACTGTAAAACGGTATGGGGGATTCCTTGCATAAAAAGGCACCTCGTGCCCCATTTAAATGCCTTATCTGGCTATATAATGATAATGATGTGTTATTTATATAGCGCCTTAATCCAAAGCGCTTATACACCTTTACATTTCACAGTGCTTAAGCACCATTATGCAACGGATGGGAGGGGCGTGGGGATGTGTGGGGGTCTCTCCCAAGTAGTTATTGGCGGTGGTGTGCTATGTTATGTTACTGGGATTTTTACCATGCACTGTTGCCAGTTTCATGTGGGCGGGGTGGTCCTTATTCTTGGATACCTTGAATTGCCCCCCCGCCCCCCGCAACCTCGTCTGCCAAACCCCTTAAAGAACATTTCTACTGCCAATCACACCCTTTGAATTTAAGGTTGAGTTAAAATATCTCGCAACATTAGAATCTGAATTATTTATTTAACGATTCACATGGGTCTGTGTTTTGTTTGTTTAAATAAAAAAGAGAAGTCACGTTCACCTTTTTTTTTTAGGTTAGGGAGTGTTACTTTGAAAGCTGACACATTGTTCAACAAACTTCTGGAAGTCGCTTGCAAGGTGGTGGATACCGCGTCCAATTAATGTTGTGGGGTTTAAAGGGGGGAGCAGCGTCACAGCGTCTGGAAAATGTGTGATGTTTGTATTATCGATATCTGAGAACTCATCTGCCACTTGATAATGAAATAGGTCTGTCAGAGCAGTTTTTTGCCAACTCTCCTCAGCTTTCTCCTGTGACCGGAGATGGCCTCGTCTCCCAAGTGCAGATTGTGTCATGTCATATTCTGCATTGTGGACGGCAGGCTTTTATCATGAGTTAGTGCCCCCATTTGAAGGCCAGTAAATGCAGTACATGTTCTAAATGACCAGGGCTGGACTGGGAACGAAAGATGGCCCTGGACATGTTTTTCAAAGGGCCCCCATATTAACATGTATTGGAAGCTTTGTAACAAATTCTTTACTGCATCCCACTCAAAAGAAGCCCATGGTGCAGAGGCCCACCAGGAAATCTCCAGAGTTCTCTGTAGGCCAGTCCACCCAAGAGTAACCATACTGAAGAGGCCTATGGTGCAGAGACCCATCAGGAAAACTCCAGACTTCGCTGTAGTCCTGTCCACCCCTGGGTAACCACACAAAAGAGGCCCATGATGCAGAGGCCCAGCAGGAAATCTCAACAGCTCTCTGTAGACCAGTCCACCCCTGGGTAACCACACAGAAGAGGCCCATGATGCAGAGGCCCACAAGGAAATCTCCAGAGTTCTCTGTAGGTCAGTCCACCCTTGGGTAACCACACAGAAGAGGCACATGGTGCAGAGGCCCACCAGGAAATCTCCAGAGTTCTCTGTAGGCCAGTCCACCCCTGATTAATCATACAGAAGAGGCCTATGGTGCAGAGACCCATCAGGAAAACTCCAGACTTCGCTGTAGTCCTGTCCACTCCTGGGTAACCACACAAACGAGGCCCATGATGCAGAGGCCCAGCAGGAAATCTCAACAGCTCTCTGTAGGCCAGTCCACCCCTGGGTAACCACACAGAAGAGGCACATGGTGCAGAGGCCCACAAGGAAATCTCCAGAGTTCTCTGTAGGCCAGTTCACCCTTGGGTAACCACACAGAAGAGGCACATGATGCAGAGGCCCACCAGGAAACTCCAGAGCTCTCTTTAGGCCAGTCCACCCCTGTAAATGACACAACAAATGTTTTTAAAACTTAACATTCAAGCGCTATGAGGCTGCACAGGCGGCAGATGCGTGCTGTACAAATGTCTCTTAATGAAATATTTACTGTGCCCCGGGATCCTTGGGGCACAGAAACGGGAAGGCCAGTCATGAATGGTGTTAGTGAGTAGTTTAATGAAAGACCCTTCAGACCTTGTTGGGAATTTATTTAGGGTTTGATTGTGTGTTCTTCGATTCTCACTCCAGTGATTGGCCGAGGGTGCAATGAGCCAACGATCAACAAATCTGGTCCACGCCAGGTTTTCAAGATACCCAGTGACGAATGAAATAGCTCCCATTGTCAGTCTCAGTATTCTCATCCATTTTGTATGGATAGCCTGAAAACATGGAGTGTATTTGGCATTTATTTGATTTCTTTATATTATTATTTAAAATGCGGACCTAGCTCTAGAACAGGGGAGTGCTGTACAGGGTGTGGGTTGCCAGTGCTTTGGCTGGCATATTTTAATAAAAGTACAGTTAAAAGATGCCAGCTGGTGTTGTTGAAAAAGCCACATTTTGAGAGATTTGCGGAATTGGGGATTTGTGGGCACTTTCCAGTCCGATACAAGCATCGACCTACGGTCAATCCATTTGGTCAATTTGCTGAGCGAGGAGCATGTGCCACCAGATATGTGGATCTTAGCTGGTGTGCTACTCGAGACTGCTTTATAGATGAAGCACGCAGTCTTGTACAGAATCCTGGCCTGGAGAGAAGGCCAACCTAGTGGAGGTGGGGAGCCAAGTAAGCAGCTGCAAGCCCTGTAGGGAGGGCATTTCCCCCATCGATGTGCAAGATCACAAGGGCCTGCACTACAGTCTGGAAGTCCTGTGGCGGGATGAAGGGTTTGATTTTTTGAAGGGTTCAGATTTGGCACCAGACCATTTGGGGCTTCTTGGCTATGTGTTTCTGGAAGTACAGGCTGCTATCAATCGTGAAGCCTATGGACTTTGCTGAATCCGAGAGTTGCTGATCAAATCCTTCAAGGCACATTTCATTGTGCCATTGTTGGATGAGTTGTTGTTTGGCTGGGGAACCGATGAAGATGAGGATGAATTTGGTCTTGGAGTGGGTATGTTTGAGGTAGGCATTTGTCAGGACTGTGGCCGAAGAGCACAGGGCAAAAGCTATATCTCACAGTATGCACTATATATTAGGGTAGATTCCCGAGGCAATGCTAGCAAATAACAGAAACAGGGTACATACCAAGCTGGTCTGAGTTGAGACAGGTAGTCATAGGAACTGCAGGGACAGCAGCTGGCTGTAAGTAAAGAGACAGGGAGAAAGCAAAGACAAGCAAATATACTGAGCAACATGGATTTATCAGAATAAAGGGTGGAATGGAATATGATAATGGGTCTCCGGGGATTAGGGAAAGCCCTTGGGATCGGTACCAGCAGTTTACTCTTAATAATTGTCATACAGCAGCGTCATGAGTTAGGCGTGCCGAGGAGAGTCTTGTACTCAGTGTAAGGGTAAAACTGGAGACCATATACTGAGGCAGGTAAGACTCCAACGGACTAGGTGAAGGCAACAGAAGTCTTTCCCTTATCTTATCTGAACAGAGACCAACCCAGGGGTCACACTGTAAACAGATACAGAGCAGAAGCACAACAGTGGACCACAATGTAATACAATTGGAAAGCAGTGTTGAAATAAGTAACCAGATACAGGACAGGATAGATAAACAAATTACAAAGCATAGACTGGAATATCAGAATGCACAAGGCAAAGGACTCGGGCAAGACAGGTCACTGCCAAAACAACGAATACGAGGGATTCAGGAAACTACTACTTAAGAACAGGTACTAGAGCTATGGACTAACATCTGGTAATATCGCTGGCAAGGAATAAACAGGTAAATCTTAAGAGAGAAAGAGAGAACAGCTGGCAGAAACAGGACAAGTCCGAAGCAGAAATGCTTACAGAAAAAAAGGGTGTTTACAGAAAGTCAGAAAAGATATCAGCAAAGAACTGCATGTCTTTAAGAGCATAACAGGACAAGGTGTCAGAAGTCAAAAGCCGGAAATCAAGGATAAGGTTAAAAAGCAGGCAGACTGCAAAAGCAGCAACAATCAACAGGATTCAGAAGCCAAAATCAGGATATTCAGAAAAGGTTCAAAACCACAAACTCCCAGTGCAAGCAGTTGACTGAACAACTGCTTCTGTTCAAAGTGAGCTTATGAAGACCCTCCCAGCCAACAGCCCCACAGGGTGGAGCTGATTGCAGTCTCAGGCAGCTGTGTTGAATCAAGCCCAGCCCCTGTTTCAGTAGCCTGCAGCAGTGGATTGTCATGTTATGTTAAAGTTTTTTTTCAATTAAAGTCTCTGTAGCTTTCAGGAGCCTAGCCTGCAGTGGCTTGGAAGAGGTCAATGCATTCGGGGCCTCTCCAGCTCCTCTAGTAGCTTACTGCAAACAAATGTACTTAGAATGCCTCCCCCAGCCCTCGGCCTTTTGGACAGCATACATGTGCCAGAATGCATCTTCTGGTTTTACCCAAAACCCGGAATGGAACATGAAATTAGATTGGCCCAAAACTGCAGTGGTAAAACAAGTAAATGAATGCAGAAGCGGTGTGTAGGTTTTAAATCAGCAATTATGCCATAAACAAAGTCCCTGAATCCATGCATGTAGTGGTGCTGGATGGCAGGTGGGCAGGATGCTGACAGCAGTCGACATCTAGGATTGGATGATGGCTAGGTAATCGCCGAGGCTAAAGATGTCCTGTGGGCTTTTTATTCTAAGGTACAGCAGCGTATCGTCCACGTATTTGTGGGTGGCTATATTGTGATTTTTGAGGAGAGCATCCAGAGGCCCCATGTAAAGGTTAAAAGTGATTGGTCAGAGGATGGAGCCTTGGGGGACTCCACAGCAGACCTGGGGTTTGTTTTAAATGCAAGCTCATCTGGACAGCTGTGTGTCTGCCTTAGTGGTAGGAGGTAGAAACCTCCCCTGTTACCGATGAGGAAGAGGATGAGGTGGTTTTCAACAGCTTAGAGATCAAGGAGGACAAGAAGGGATGAGACGGCTTCATAGATGATTTGGATGGCATCATCCACCACCTGGATGGTGTTTTTCTTGATGCCACACTTGGGTTGGATCCCCAACTGATAGTTGCTTAGGAGGTGATATTGTTCGATTCTGGAGAGCAGTTGTGTAGCAACTACTTTTAGCAAAAGTTTGCCATTAAAAAGAAGGTTTGTAATGGGCTGGTAGTTGGCCAGGTCTGGGTCAGTGTTTCCGAAAGAGGTTATATGAGGCCAGTCTTGAGGGTGTCCGGAAATTACTATTCTGTGAGGGAGGCATTAATGATGCTGAGGGGTGCGTTGAGCACTGGGCCCATCAGTTGTTTAATGATGGAGCCCGGATTAAAATCATCCAAGTAGGAAGTAGGTTTGAATGAGGCAATTATTTTCAGGCGGTCTGAGGGAGAGAGAAAGAGAGGAGAGAATTTGGTCTAGAGGGGCAGTGTGCATGCTGAGGTGCAGGGGGGGGGCTTATGCTTTAATGGTTGATTCGATGATTTGTCAGATTTTGCATATTTATTTCAATAAAAAAGTTGTTTATTCTGTCACATTTATTGTGAGCTGCTGTCACTTTGGGATCGGTTGAGGTCCAGACTTTGGAACTCGTTGGTTAGCTTGTAAGGAGGCCCTGGAAAAATATACTCTCTCCACCATATTTTTGATACATGATAAAGTAAATTAGTATGTGGCTCTTTGCCATTTGCACTGAAGTTTAGCACACTCCCCTCGCCCACCCACCCCCGTAAGATTCCAGTTGATACCTATCATGCAAGTGCTCTGGTGATTAATATATGGGTCAAAATAACTCTCTTACTTGCAGGGGAGAGTAAACATCTACATAGCACCTAGCCCCTAGCCCCTAGCCCCTGGAGCCCATTATTGAAGGATTTCACCCAGAATCTACGCACAGAGACAGTAGGCGTGGTTATGCAGATTTTCATTCAAGAAGGCTCTCCTCTGCCTCTAGAGGTTGCAAGCAGTGTTGCACTTCTGTTTATCAGCAGTGAAGACCACTTAGACATTGTTCAAGGCAATGGATTTTATGTGTGGCACAGATTCCAGGACATTACCACTAAAAGGCAACAAAGTAAATGAAATGGAAGAACATTCTAGAATCAACACGCTCAGAAAGGCGCAATAAAAAGAGAAGCGAGAACAGGACAGATATTATGAAAGGTATTATCAAGAAGGGAGTGCTAACATTAAATAAAAACAGCAGGGAAATCGGATTTTGGCATCTCAAAACTAGCAATTCTAACAAACAAGCATGAGGTGGTAATAATGCATAGTATTAGCATTTGTGCTCTGCGTGCGGGGGTAGTTGGGGATGGGCAATGGCAGTCAATAGGTGCCCGAAGCCCAACTTAATGGGCCCAGTGAAACAGGGACTGTCAAGGAGAGCTCAATGCAGGGACGTCATTTCACCAAAATGCCTGGGGTAGCGGAACTGACATCACACGGCCCTTGACCTCTGATGACATCACAGGAAGTGATGTCGTTTGAACCGGCCCAAAGTGACATCATGGGAAGAAATGGAACACAACCTTTCACTCCTTGACAAAACAGGAAGTGGCATCACATAGCATTGTTTCTAACTACATTATGAAAAATATGGTTACGATATCACTGTAAAGTGATATACATTTAATGCAAGAATGGATCACCATATTTATCATTAATATCAGCGCGTGTAGGCCTAAATAACCAAATTACTGCTAATGCAAGCAGACGTCCAAGGCCAAACTATAATGAAGTGTTATTATACAGCACTTACTCTTAAGCGCTTCATATAGAAAAAATGTGCATACAATATTACCCAACCTTTGTTGTTTATTCATCAGCCCCAGCAGGATGAAAGGCTGAGTTGACCTTGCCGGGAATTGAACCTGCAGCCTGCAGATCACACACACATTGCAGCAGCGAGCACTCAACCCACTGAGCAATCTTAACAGCTATAGCTATCAGAAAAGCAGACACTCCAGAAACAAAGAGCCACATGCTGCTGGCCACGGCCCAGGGGCCTCAATAAAAAAATTTTTAAAAAGAAAAACATGTTCTCTTTTTTGTTTTTTTAGGGGTAGCAAGGGAGAGCACAGGGGTAGCAAGGGAGACCTTAGGGGTCGCCAGTGTGACCCCTGGAAACCCCTAAATGACGTCCCTGGCTCAATGTACTTA
This sequence comes from Ambystoma mexicanum, assembly GCF_040938575.1. Lineage (NCBI taxonomy): Eukaryota > Metazoa > Chordata > Amphibia > Caudata > Ambystomatidae > Ambystoma > Ambystoma mexicanum. The sequence goes on from NC_090932.1 coordinate 1,631,321,668, forward strand.
ACGGTAGGTGTTGGCCCCTCCCTGCATGAGGCACTGCTGCTTTAAGCACTTTTTGAGGTACTTCATGGACACCCTCAAAAGACGTGACAGGTGCAGCAACATCATTTGGGGATCTCCAGGGGTCGCACACGCAACCCCTGAGGTCTCCCTTGTTACCTCTGTGGTCTCCCATGCTACACGTAAACGGAAGCTCCTGGGCTGCGGCCAGTACCATGTGGCTCTTTGTTTCTTGTTCAGACCTCTAGGGGTACAACACGTGTAACACTTTGAGCAGTGACCCTAAATAAGAAAGAACAGGAATAACAAATAATGTGTCTTTCTGGAATTCTATACAAACATTGCTAGACTCATTAAGGGTTTATTTCAGGCACACTTCATTGGGTGAGTCACTGATTTAGTCTGTTCTTAAACACCTCAAATTCACAATGCAGAGAAAAACTTCCCAAAAACATTTAGAGTAGAATAAACATCAATTGAACTGAACTGAAACTAGCCACAGCCATTTCCCAGGCTAAAATTATCATGTACAAATACGGTAAATTTTCAATCAAACCAGCATGGCACTTCTGGACCATGAAAACAGTGCCTTGTCTTTTGTATGGTCTTGAAACCTTATCAGTTACCACAAGTTTTCAATTTGATAAATGGGAGGCCAAATATTGGAAGCAAATTTTACACCTTCCTCATTGTATCCCAGGTGCCTGGGTGAGATATGAGCTGCGGCTGGTTTCTCTCCATGCGCTCCATTACTGGCGTTTATTCCTTGTTCAGAAAATGCCTCATGTCACAGACCAAACTGTCATCTTAAAAACACTGTCTAATCACGTATTTTCTGAAAAACATGCTTTGTAACTGCATAGTCAAGAAAAGTGTATCAAATTTTGGCTAATGCAAATGTTTCAATTGATGGATTACTTACTAACCCAGATAAAGCCAAAACGAAGATTTATGAGGTCGACTGGATCAAGACATTGGTATCATGCCTACAGTACCGAGACGTTGACTCGTAGATTCCCCCCCTAAAAAAGTACGCACCATTCCTCCATATTTGGTGAGAACACCGTCAGTGAAATACCGCACTGAGATAGTGCGTTTACGCTTCAACCTGTGGCTCACGAAGGATGTTCAGGTCAAACGAAAACTACGCTTGTCCCATGACAATTATTGTCTCTTTTGCCTGGAACGTGAGGCACGAGAAACTTGATTGCATTTGGTAACAAGTCTAAGGGAGGCACATTTTGCGCGCCGTTGCAATTATCTGGGAGGCCTGGATCCTGCTCATTGTTGGTCGTTGATTCGTTCTTCCTCACATATGTCGATCCAAATTGCCACTATACATTTTTTGACAAATCTGAATCTAGAAGGTGTCAGGAAATGACTGTAATTCTGTTAGTACTATAAGATGTCTAGAATATGACACTTGAATAGTTTACAAATGAATCTAATAGCAAATGGCAAATCAATACGAATATGATCAAATTGTTTTATTTTGTTTACATTTGTAACATTTTATGTATACATTTTGAAAGGTTGATTTACTTCAGCTAATTCAAATAAAAATTATAAATAAATAAATAAATAAACCTCAATTTCGGACTATGGTGCTACCAGAGGGTTGCCAGCAACCTCGTATTACCATGTCCGCCGCCTGACATCCCACAGGCAGTGGTGGCACGGTAAGTTCCCATTCCCATGGACTCTGTGGGAATGGGAACACTGAAGCACCGTTAACGGTGCTGGTGCTTCAGTGAAAAACCTGCCATTAGGGGCCTGAACTACCAGCAGCTCAGGCCTGCTGGTTGTTCAGTGCCCCTACCAGCAGACTCGCAGTGACCCGATCCGGAAAAGGTGATGGTAACAACAACTGGGTCACTTATGAGGCCCTATATGTTTTTTGCTTTTCGCAAGTTGCAGTTATAGCATGTTTTTTTTCTGCCGTTGTCTCTGTTCCTATCATCCCAAGACATTCCATCTCGGTGGCCTCAGTTACTTGACAAAACCCTTGTGCCTAAAAGCTTGTGTAGAGTGTAGAAATGTTTGACCATAGCACATACAGTGGCCCTTGATTTAATTGTGCCACAATTAATGCTTTGTTGCAATGTGTCTATCTTTCCTATCTCGATGGCTTGCTGTTCAGGATGTTTGTTTGCATGTATGAGGTAATGAGTGCCCAGAGTACGGGATGCCATGTGAGTACGCTGCTTGCCTTGCGCTACTCTGAATGCTTTAATACACAGTTTTGAACCCTCCCAATGGTATGCACTTTGCCAAACTCTGAAGCCTGAAAAGTAGATCCACGCAGGCTTGGCATGTGGCCAACTTTGCACCAGACCTGCAGATGAACTGGCCTGCTGTTAAATCTCAGGTACCAGTTTAATGATATCCACTACAGAGTGTAATTTGCTTTCTGACTTTGTGAACATTCAGACATGTAATTGCTCATTTTACTATAGCCGGTAAAATAGCTGTAGCCAGTAAAATAGCTCAGTGGTTTGAGCCCTCACTGCTGCGATGTGTGTGTGTGTGATCTGCAGGGTCGAATCCTGGTAAGGCCTACTCAGCCTTTCATCCTTCTGTGGTTGATAAATGAGGACCAACACAGGTTGGGCGATATTCTGTGTATATTTGTTCTATATAAAGTGCTTAAGCGTAAGTGCTATACAATAACACATCATTATTGTTTGGCCTTGGAAATCTGCTTGCATTCACAGTAATTTGTAATATGTTATGTTATGTTAGTTGCATTTATAGAGTGCTGCCTACACCAGCTAGGGCATCATGTTGCAGAGGGGTAAACTATGCAGGAACCAGTAGAGGAAACAGGGAAACTCAGGCTGAAAACAAAGAAGTTGTCAGTGCACAACGAAAAGCCAGAGGGTCAAACGTCGCGCGTAGGGAAAGTGGGGAGGAGTTCCATAAAAGGGCCGCAACCACAGAAAAGGAATGTCCTCCCACCCATGACAGTTTAAAACAGGGAACAAGAATCCGCAAGTCTGTGGAAGAGGGAAAGGAACGGGCAGGGACATACTGAATACATTACCCCTGCAAATACTCTGGCCCAGTTTTATAAACAGCCCAGTGAATCAGGTAAAGGGCCTTAAACCTCACCTGTGTGGCCACAGGCAGCCAGTGGAAGGCAAGCAAAAGAGGAGATGCAGAGGCAAAGTGAGCCCAAGCCACAGGCTGCATGGCTGCAGAGTTCTGAAGGGCCTGTAACTGCTGGAGTAAAAAACCGGGCTGCCCCAGGAAAAGCAAATTACAATAATCTATAGAGCCAGACGTAAGAGAAGACACAACCAAAGGACGGAGAGAACACGGAAGATAGGGCACGACTTTATGCAAAATGCGCAATTTTCAATGAACTGCCTGACAGATAGCGCTGACCCGGGCCTGCACGGACAATGAAGCGGAAAGCTTCACACCCACCCTTTTTACCACGCTTTTTACCACTGCGGACGTGGTGGGAAGGGGGCCAAGTTCGATAAGCCAAAATGCTGAGGACCACCCAGAGGACTCAGGAGTGGAAACAACAATCAGGACCGCCCTTTTTTCCCTGTTAAGACAAAGCCAGTTTTCGGCCATCCAAAAGTGGACAGCTGTCGGGCCCTTATGACTCCGCTCAGCCGTGGCAAGAAGAGAGAGATCGAGCTGCACCAAGATCTGAGTGTTATCCACCTATGAGAAACACTGAAACCCAAAAGAGTGAAGCCTATACAAGTCTATATATGGGCCTATGCACACTAATATTAACAATACATATGGTGAACCTTTCTTGTATGAAATCTATATCACATTACATTGATATCATAACCATATTTTTCATAGAGCACTTGGGAACAGTGCTATGTAGATGAGCAGGTGGACACATTGGGCCTCATTACGACCCTGGCGCTAATGGGTTAACGGCACCGTAAAAGGCTGCGGTGCCGTTAACCCATTAGCGCCTGATTACGAGGTCCCTTTGCGGGACCCGACCTTAACGGCTGGTCTACACCAGCTGTTAAAGTAGGGACCTGTAAAGGGACCTTGGTGCTAAGTACGGTACCGCAATTTGCGGTACCGTACTTAGCGCCTTCCCCATTCCCATAGAGTTCTATTGGGCGAAAATGGGAATGGGGAAGGGCCATGGTTCAATGGGGGATTACCGCCCTGCCAACCTTGGAATGGGGTGGTAATTCCCCTTTGAACCATGGCGGACTCGTTACAACACCGGCACCAACCATGGTGCTAATAGCGCCATGGTTTAGCGCCGGTGTTGTAATGAGGGCCATTATCCCTCGCTCCCGCGCCCTCACCTCCATCATACAGGAATCGGAGAAGAGCTGTTTATGGGACACCAGGTATCGTCCCAATACTGCATTAAGTGTATGAGGGACGATATGCACTCAGGCAACCATATCGAATGTACTCTCGCACTGAGAAGATGTCTGCACACACCATTGGACATCAAGGAGCTCTACGTAAAATCTGACGAGGGCAGAGTGACGTCATGAAGGAGACATAGGAAGACGCACTGAAACAATATGAAAAGACTCAATCAAAAGATGTAACTGAAGTAACAGGAGAAACATGTACTTAAAGATGAAGAAATCCTACGCACAAAAAAGATAAAGTAATCTGCTGATTAAAAAGTGTATATGCGCAGAAACGCATGGTAGACGAGACATATAGAGGCTTGCTGTAGAGGAAAACATAATGTGGCTGCGATGGCCATAATGGAAAGATGACCTCGGACTCGTACTAAATTCAATCAAGAGACAAACCAGGGTTGCAGAGTCAAGAGACGTTGGAAAAACAACTTTGTGTGCAAAATATAGAGGACTCTATTTGACCTGGGATCAAGGATGCTATTTCAAGGAATAATTGCAAGGAACAAGGGCATTCAAAAGGATCAGCCATGTACGTAAGACATATTTCTCTTAGATTAAGGAAAGAACAAATCATCTGCAAGAGTCATATAATGGACAATTAAAAACGTGTAAAGTCTGCACAAGGTGGAGTGAGCAAATCTCCAGAGGCCAAGTGGAGCAATGACACACAGTATAATTGAATGAAATAGCAGTAGACAAGAGGTCAAAATGGACAGATTTGCGGTCTCCTCACGTGTGATTCAGAAGCCGAAAACAGGGGCTATTCATTAAGCTTCGGATGAAGATAGTGATGTGCTTACACTCCCTTAAAAGTCCCAGGACAGAGAACAGGCTGCAAGGTCAACTACAAACAAGAAACCTTGGCTCATGGCCGGACCGATGATAGAGGATGCACTGAATTGGGAAGGCGGGGAGTCGTCTGAAATTGCTCTAAGCACCTGGGGTCCATTCTGCTTACGTGCTGCTAACGAGCCGAAGGTCCAAGGTTGGGAAAACATGCCAACCAATCATAGGGTTTTTGTGGCAACATTCTATACAATGTTGCGTAAGCAACCCGCTGCCATTTCTCTGCTATGATCAGTATTATTATAGGTGGTTCGAGGAACGCTTAACAGATAAGGGGAAGCCAATGGTGTCATTAACACGTATGTATACTATAGGCAGATATGTTCCCTTAACCAATCCCTCCCTTCAATAGGTTTCATGGTTTGTCACGTAGGGTGATGTCATAGATAACGTCCTTTGGGGTATAAAACCTCTGTATAAGCAAGTTTGTGTGTGTGTGTGGACTACAGCCTGAAGTTCACCAGATTGCCCTAATTTATTCTATGCTGATAATAAAGTAGTAGTTTGCCATATTATTTGAGTCCGTCCGGTTATTTGGGTCTGATTTCTTTATTGGTAATTCCATCTAGCACGAGAGACGCTTCAAGGTGCTACAGCACAGCTATGTGATGCCATTTCATGTTTTGTCAAGGGGTGAAAGGTCATGTTCCATCGCTTCCCTTGATGTCACTTCGGGGTGGGGTCAAATTACTTCACTTCCTATGATATCATCAAAGGTCAAGGTTTGTGTGACGTCACTTCATCTACCCCGGCATTTTGGCGAAATGACGTCCCTTCTAAACTGATTTCACCTGGCATGCCACCACCTCTCAGGCCTCCTATCAGGGGCGTTGCTAGGGGGGGGGCTAAGGGGGCTAAAGCCCCTGATCTTTTGGTTGTAGCCCCGGATAGAATCTCAGGAGCTACAGCCAAAAGACTAGCTAGCCCCCAGTCCCAACAGTTCCGACAGCAGTTTAGCCCCGGGTCTTTTCCAGACCTAGCAACTCCCCTGCCTCCTATCCTCCTACATCTCGCTCCTCTCCATTTCCCCCGAGCTCCATGGAAACGGAAGTGGGCTCTGCTCTGAACATTGTCTGCTATTTCCATGGCAGCCATCTTATTTGTAGTTTTTTTAGCCTCAATTAACTTGGTGTATAGCATCCTGGATATTACCCCAGGTGCTAAGGGGGTCATTATAAGTTTCCTGGTATCCCGCTGCTATTCCCGAAACTGACCTATCGTTTCCGCCACCTGATATCACGGTACAGTTCGGCGGAAAGGGCGGTCATTCCCCATTCCATGGAGTCCCATAGGATTCCATGGAGGGGATTGCTGGAATTACGGACACTGCTATTACCGGTGCTGGTAATTCTGGCCTTTTTTTGCCAGTGGGGGCCTGATTTCCCTCCAGCTCTTGGCTGGAGGTAAATCAGTGACCCCCACCTGCAAATTTGTGTTTTCCTGGTGCGGTAAAAGTGCCGGTAACAGATTTAGCAGCACTTTTACCGCATTGGGCAAACTGTAAGGACCTCCTATGACTTGGTTTATATCAAACCTTACACATTATCATCATTTGTTTATTATTCTTGATGGTTTTATTAATTATTGATACTGTGTTTCTTGAAAGATATTGCATCCGCAAAGGCTGCCGCCTGATGGCCATGCCTGAGTGTAATTACACCTTTGTGCATCGCCTGATGGCCATGCCTGAGTGTAATTACACCTTTGTGCATGCGCCTGATGGCCATGCCTGAGTGTAATTACACCTTTGTGCATCGCCTGATGGCCATGCCTGAGTGTATTTACACCTTTGTGCATGCGCCTGATGGCCATGCCTGAGTGTAATTACACCTTTGTGCATGCGCCTGATGGCCATGCCTGAGTGTAATTATACCTTTGTGCATCGCCTGATGGCCATGCCTGAGTGTAATTACACCTTTGTGCATCGCCTGATGGCCATGCCTGAGTGTAATTACACCTTTGTGCATGCGCCTGATGGCCATGCCTGAGTGTAATTACACCTTTGTGCACGCGCCTTACCTCATGCTTGCTTTGGACTCAACCTCCCCCCTCTTGCCAACATTATAATAATGGGGTAAGCGCATATTTATTCTGGCATCCCACTGCTCGGATCTTATGCACTCAGCACTGATCCCTCGGGTAGCAATTTCAAAGCATGTTTCCTAACAAATGTTTATAGCAGTTAATTGCGACAAACACACTTAAAACAAAGCCTTTAGTGTTTTGTGCTTCTGCTCCTGGGGAGGAGGCGCACCCACTAAGGGGGCAGAGAAAGTTATGCTTATGGGACTGAGGGCTGTGAGACAAATCAACATTAAGATAGCTCAGTGAGTTGAGTACCTGATGCAGAGATATGCCTGCTGGTCGCCGCTTTTCAGCCTTGCGATGTCAATACAATGAAATCATTACACCTATTGGCTGTGTCAGTTACATGAATGGTCAATATTTGTGAAGTGCAGCGAGAGGGGGCAGTAATCTACAGGAGTTGAGAGGGAGTTCCTTTTAGAGAGACAGGCGCGCAATATCAGGCGACTGGTGGGAGCCTGCTTGCTATGTCTGACTGTGCTGTGACTGAACCCCGAGCAGGGACGGTGCTTCATTCGCAGGGATGGACCAAGGGCTCTCCAGGATGTCTTCCCACAGTAACCCATGTTGCGGAGTACTCATAACCACTGGCATGTACTTGGAAAGCTTGGCTCAGGGCAACATCACGCAGGCCAGAGTTGCAGGTGCAAGAGAGACCAAGCACTGGCAGCGGTGCCAGGCGTGCACACCTAATCTGAAAGGTGTGTGGTGCAAGTGGCATTGTTGCAGACCTGTATTGTAAGGATGCCATTGGCCCTAATGCAAACCAATACGCCGGGGGCATGCAAGGCTGGAACTTAAGAGTCTCAGCCAGGCCAGTCCTCCACGATAACCAGTGAGCATGCGCACTCCCCCAATTTACACCCACTGCGCCCAATATCCAATAAATCAGGCACCTAAAAATAGCACACAGAATGCACATTTTTTAGATGGTTGATTTTTGGAAAAGCGCGGGAGTGTATTTACAAAAAATGACTCTGATTTCTGGGGAGCTGTGCTTTGGACAGCCTCCTGTCCGACAGGCTCCAGCTGCCGCTTGGTTGCTTGGAAAGCATTTTATGGCGCCAAATCGTTAAATGGCCTGTCTTGAAAATTGAGGAAAGATATAGAAATCTGTGTTTCTGCTTCTCGAGGGATAGAAATGTCAGCAGGACTCAAGCCGTTCGGTTGCACTTCAAAGAAAGCTGCATGCAAGCATCAGCAATGACCCTCCCGTGTATTTCACACCCCCCTGCACCTGTTCCAAACAGGCGCAAGGGAATGCTTTGGTTTCAGGGCAGTCTGTTTTTAAATTTGGAATGTGTTTTTAATGTGCAAACACTCTTCCTTGAGCCCTCTACTGTTTGGGATGTATTAGGTAGAAGCTGCCTGACTCTGTAATGTGCCCATTCAGATGCCCTTTGCGAATTGGGCAAACTGTTTTGTGCGCAAGTGAAGTAGATGCGATACTGGTTCTGGTTCTGGTATGTATAAAGGCATTTCTGTGGAGAGCATACAAATGTTGCATGAATTTCGTTTTCGGGAGGTTGTTGTCTCTTTGGGGGGATTTTTACACAGCTCTCTGATGATGGGTGAGAAACCATCTATCCCAAGAGTCAGGTTGGCTTCCAAGCAAACGACGCAGCAAGCTCTCTTCATGGGTATTTTGGGCCGAACATTCAGGCTGCTCGCAAGTGAGTTAGGAAGGCTGGGGATACACACAGTAATTCCATATTAGACACCCCAAAAGAATACACTACACAGGTATACTGAAAAATATACACTCTTTATTTAGAACTACACATATAGTAATTAGTAGTTCAAATAGGTACTTTGGGCCAATCATGACCTAATAAAACACAGTGGGCCTCATTACGAGTTTGGCGGTAGCCGTGCCCTTACTAAGGGAAAGGCTACCGCCAAACTCGCTACCGGCACCCGCGAATGGGCGGTTACCGGCCCATTACGAGTTGAATGGGCAGGTAATTGCCCATTCGCGGGTGCCCGTATGGCCATGCTTCCGATCCCCATTCTGCCCCATAGGGCCAATGTGGGTGGAGAGCATGGTTGCACTCTGCCCAGATGTGCAGAGCGGCACCCGCAAGCAGAACTCGCAATGTGGCTGTATGGTAACATTGGCACCGGTAACACTACCGGCGCTGTTTTTGCCTTACCGCCACATTTGTAATGAGGCCCAGTATATGTATAGCAACAGTGACAGGGACAGAGGCGGCCGATTGGCGCTCTTAATAATGATAATTTCTCACATAGCGCTACACACGCATACGTCTCAGAGCGCTGAAATAACAGAAAACATTATCCCACAGAGCGGGGATTCGAACCTGCCAGAGCCGGTACAGATATCAGGGGCGAGCGCTTAGCTGGCTGTGCTATCTGACCGGCTAAGCTAAAGATATGTCTATTACCCAGTAGTAAGCCTGGTTCATGTAAAGCTAAGGGGGAAGTAGGAAGAATGGAACCCTAAAAAAGGAGCATGCATTTTCACAGTCATGATCAGAACGCAGACATGCCAATACTATGATAGTCAGAGCATTCTGCAGAACCTCCAGCACACAGCAAAATCATTAACACACAGGTGGACCATTTACTATAGCAAAACAGAAAGTTGATGGCTGGAAGGTTTTGAATTAATCATAACCACGGGCAAAGCTCTGGGCAACCCTCCAGTCCACCGTTTTTCAGCCTGCCAAGCCATTACAGAAGGGGAAAAACCATATGCAAATCAGGCTTGGTCCTACCCCAAAAGGGGCAGTCCAGCCCAAACTGCTAGGTCACATCCCTTCTGCATGAGACCACAAGCATCCCCAGACATGTTTCAGCCTTGTTGGGCGTCATCAGTGAGGAGTAGCTTGGGTCTCTAGGCTCGGCAGACTCGGGACCCACGTCTGGGCATACCCGTCCCACTCGGGGTGACTTTAGCAAAACAGAAAGTTGATGGCTGGAAGGTTTTGAATTAATCATAACCACGGGCAAAGCTCTGGGCAACCCTCCAGTCCACCGTTTTTCAGCCTGCCAAGCCATTACAGAAGGGGAAAAACCATATGCAAATCAGGCTTGGTCCTACCCCAAAAGGGGCAGTCCAGCCCAAACTGCTAGGTCACATCCCTTCTGCACGAGACCACAAGCATCCCCAGACATGTTTCAGCCTTGTTGGGCGTCATCAGTGAGGAGTAGCTTGGGTCTCTAGGCTCGGCAGACTCGGGACCCACGTCTGGGCATACCCGTCCCACTCGGGGTGACTTTAGCAAAACAGAAAGTTGATGGCTGGAAGGTTTTGAATTAATCATAACCACGGGCAAAGCTCTGGGCAACCCTCCAGTCCACCGTTTTTCAGCCTGCCAAGCCATTACAGAAGGGGAAAAACCATATGCAAATCAGGCTTGGTCCTACCCCAAAAGGGGCAGTCCAGCCCAAACTGCTAGGTCACATCCCTTCTGCACGAGACCACAAGCATCCCCAGACATGTTTCAGCCTTGTTGGGCGTCATCAGTGAGGAGTAGCTTGGGTCTCTAGGCTCGGCAGACTCGGGACCCACGTCTGGGCATACCCGTCCCACTCGGGGTGACTTTAGCAAAACAGAAAGTTGATGGCTGGAAGGTTTTGAATTAATCATAACCACGGGCAAAGCTCTGGGCAACCCTCCAGTCCACCGTTTTTCAGCCTGCCAAGCCATTACAGAAGGGGAAAAACCATATGCAAATCAGGCTTGGTCCTACCCCAAAAGGGGCAGTCCAGCCCAAACTGCTAGGTCACATCCCTTCTGCACGAGACCACAAGCATCCCCAGACATGTTTCAGCCTTGTTGGGCGTCATCAGTGAGGAGTAGCTTGGGTCTCTAGGCTCGGCAGACTCGGGACCCACGTCTGGGCATACCCGTCCCACTCGGGGTGACTTTAGCAAAACAGAAAGTTGATGGCTGGAAGGTTTTGAATTAATCATAACCACGGGCAAAGCTCTGGGCAACCCTCCAGTCCACCGTTTTTCAGCCTGCCAAGCCATTACAGAAGGGGAAAAACCATATGCAAATCAGGCTTGGTCCTACCCCAAAAGGGGCAGTCCAGCCCAAACTGCTAGGTCACATCCCTTCTGCACGAGACCACAAGCATCCCCAGACATGTTTCAGCCTTGTTGGGCGTCATCAGTGAGGAGTAGCTTGGGTCTCTAGGCTCGGCAGACTCGGGACCCACGTCTGGGCATACCCGTCCCACTCGGGGTGACTTTAGCAAAACAGAAAGTTGATGGCTGGAAGGTTTTGAATTAATCATAACCACGGGCAAAGCTCTGGGCAACCCTCCAGTCCACCGTTTTTCAGCCTGCCAAGCCATTACAGAAGGGGAAAAACCATATGCAAATCAGGCTTGGTCCTACCCCAAAAGGGACAGAGGCGGCCGATTGGCGCTCTTAATAATGATAATTTCTCACATAGCGCTACACACGCATACGTCTCAGAGCGCTGAAATAACAGAAAACATTATCCCACAGAGCGGGGATTCGAACCTGCCAGAGCCGGTACAGATATCAGGGGCGAGCGCTTAGCTGGCTGTGCTATCTGACCGGCTAAGCTAAAGATATGTCTATTACCCAGTAGTAAGCCTGGTTCATGTAAAGCTAAGGGGGAAGTAGGAAGAATGGAACCCTAAAAAAGGAGCATGCATTTTCACAGTCATGATCAGAACGCAGACATGCCAATACTATGATAGTCAGAGCATTCTGCAGAACCTCCAGCACACAGCAAAATCATTAACACACAGGTGGACCATTTACTATAAACAGTCCCTGAAAGGTAAGGTAGTGTTAACACGTCCCCAACAATGCCCAGAGGGCCACCAGAAAGTCAGAATAGCCTTTGACATGCGCTACCAGATCAGACTAGACTCACTGCACCCCCAAAAACTGATTGCTAGAATGTGACCACAGATAGAAACAGTAGTACAGCACAGTTCTCTGGCATGAGTGCAGTGCAATTAAATCTGCAGTCGATCCTAGGTACAGAGTGCAGTTATAGACTTCTGGAGAAAAGTCCAGGAACCCAAAGGGGACCCATGAAAAATGCAATGTTCATTTAAGTTCCTTTACAAGCCACGTTAGTGAAGTTTTGAGATTCAGTAAATGTTCCCAGGATGAAATAACTGGACAAGGTCCAAACACAAAGCCACGGCTATAGGATAAAATACGGTAAGTACCTGTTCTACCCCACAAGTGTGAACAAAGGAGCTGCTGACCCCCTTCTAGAGCTCTACAGCCCAATCTGAGACCCACCCAGTGAGAGAGAGAAGGAACAGAGCAGGTGACCGGCAATGGAAGTCAAGGGCAGGCAGCAGTGGAGGGGGGCAGCAATGCCTGGCCAATCCAGGACCCCAGGGAACCCTCATGAGAAATCAAGTGAATATCCCAAGGACCACATGACTTGAAGCAAAGAATCATGGTGCCAGGTGGAGAGGACATGAATCATAAATGGCAAAACTATTGGTTGAATATCCCAGGACCTGAGGCAAAGTAACCACAGTGACAGATGCAGAGGACATGACTAAGAAACAGCAAAACTATTCAGTCAATGCCCCAGGACCTGAGGCAAAGTAACCACAGTGACAGATGCAGAGGACATGACTAAGAAACAGCAAAACTATTGAGTGAATACCCCAGGACCTGAGGCAAAGTAGTCACAGTGCCAGGGGGAGAGGACATGATTCAGAAACATCAAAACTATTCAGTGAATACCCCATGACCTAAGGCCCAGTAATCCCAGTGCCAGATGAAGAGGACATGGCTCAGAAACGGCAAACTATCGAGTGACTAGCCCATGATCTGAGGCAAAGTAACCACAGTGCCAGAAGCAGAGGACATGACTAAGAAACAGCAAAACTACAGAGTGAATATCCCAGGACCTGAGGCAAAGTAGTCACAGTGCCAGGGGGAGAGGACATGACTCAGAAACGACAAAACTATTGGTTGAATATCCCATGACCTGAGGCCAAGTAATCACAGTGCCAGATGTACAGGACATGACCTCAGAAACAGCAAAACTATTCAGTCAATGCCCCAGGACCTGAGGCAAAGTAACCACAGTGCCAGATGCAGAGGACATGGCCTCAGAAACAGCAAAACTATTCAGTCAATGCCCCAGGACCTGGGGAAAGTAACCAGAGTGCCAGATGCAGAGGACATGACTAAGAAACAGCAAAACTATTGAGTGAATACCCCAGGACCTGAGGCAAAGTAGTCACAGTGCCAGGGGGAGAGGACATGACTCAGAAACGTCAAAACTATAGGGTGAATATCCCGTGACCTAAGGCCCAGCAATCACAGTGCCAGATGAAGAGGATGTGGCTCAGAAACGGCAAAACTATTGAGTGACTAGCCCAGGACCTGAGGCCAAGTAATCACAGTGTCAGATGAAGAGGACATGGCTCAGAAACGGCAAAACTATTGAGTGAATACCACAGAACCTGAGGCAAAGTAGTCACAGTGCCAGGGGGAGAGGACATGAATCAGAAACGGCAAAACTATTGAGTGAATACCCCAGGACCGGAGGCCAAGTAATTACAGTGCCAGATGTACAGGACATGACCTCAGAAACAGCAACACTATTCAGTCAATGCCCCAGGACCTGAAGAAAAGTAACCACAGTGCCAGATGCAGAGGACATGACTAAGAAACAGCAAAACTATTCAGTCAATGTCCCAGGACCTGAAGCAAAGTAACCACAGTGCCAGATGTACAGGACATGACCTCAGAAACAGAGAAACTGTTCAGTCAATGCCACAGCCCTGAGGCAAAGTAACCACAGTGCCATATGTAGAGGACATGACTAAGAAACAGCAAAACTATTGAGTGAATACCCCAGGACCTGCGGCCAAGTAATCACAGCGCCAGATGCAGAGGACATGACCTCAGAAACAGGGAAACTGTTCAGTCAATGCCACAGGACCTGAGGCAAAGTAACCACAGTGCCAGATGCAGAGGACATGACTAAGAAACAGCAAAACTATTGAGTGAATACCCCCGGACCTGAGGCAAAGTAGTCACAGTGCCAGGGGGAGAGGACATGACTCAGAAACAGCAAAACTATTCAGTCAATGCCCCAGGACCTGAGGCAAAGTAACCACAGTGCCAGATGCAGAGGACATGACTAAGAAACAGCAAAACTATTGAGTGAATACCTCAGGACCTGAGGCAAAGTAGTCACAGTGCCAGGGGGAGAGGACATGACTCAGAAACCGCAAAACTATAAGGTGAATATCCCATGACCTAACGCCCAGTAATCACAGTGCCAGATGAAGAGGATGTGGCTCAGAAACGGCAAAACTATTGAGTGACTAGCGCAGGACCTGAGGCCAAGTAATCACAGTGCCAGGGGTAGAGGACATGAATCAGAAACAGCAAAACTATTCAGTGAATACCCCAGGACCTGAGGCAAAGTAGTCACAGTGCCAGGGGGAGAGGACATGACTCAGAAACAGAAAAACTATTGGTTGACTATCCCATGACCCGAGGCTGAGTAATAACAGTGCCAGATGAAGAGGACATGGCTCAGAAACGGCAAAACTATTGAGTGAATACCCCAGGACCTGAGGCAAAGTAGTCACAGTGCCAGGGGGAGACGACATGAATCAGAAACGGCAAAACTATTGAGTGAATACCCCAGGACCTGAGGCCAAGTAATCACAGTGCCAAATGTACAGGACATGACCTCAGAAACAGCAAAACTATTCAGTCAATGCCCCAGGACCTGACGCAAAGTAACCACAGTGCCAGATGCAGAGGACATGACTAAGAAACAGCAACACTATTGAGTGAATACCCCAGGACCTGAGGCAAAGTAGTCACAGTGCCAGGGGGAGACAACATGAATCAGAAACGGCAAAACTATTGAGTGAATACCCCAGGACCTGAGGCCAAGCAATCACAGTGCCAGACGTACAGGACATGACCTCAGAAACAGCAAAACTATTCAGTCAATGCCCCAGGACCTGAGGCAAAGTAACCACAGTGCCAGATGCAGAGGACATGACTAAGAAACTGCAAAACTATTGAGTGAATACCCCAGGACCTGAGGCAAAGTAGTCACAGTGAGAGATGAAGAGGACATGGCTCAGAAACGGCAAAACTATTGAGTGACTAGCCCAGGACCTGAGGCCAAGTAGTCACAGTGCCAGGGGTAGAGGACATGAATCAGAAACAGCAAAACTATTGAGTGAATAACCCAGGACCAGAGGCCAAGTAATCCGTGCCAGATGCAGAGGACATGACTAAGAAACAGCAAAACTATTGAGTGAATGCCCCACGACCTGAGGCAAAGTAGTAACAGTGCCAGGGGGAGAGGACATGACTCAGAAACAGCAAAACTATTGGGTGACTATCCCATGACCTGAGGCCGAGTAATCACAGTGCCAGATGAAGAGGACATGGCTCAGAAACGGCAAAACTATTGAGTGAACACCCCAGGACCTGTGGCAAAGTAGTCACAGTGCCAGGGGGAGAGGACATGATTCAGAAACGGCAAAACTATTGAGTGAATACCCCAAGACCCGAGGCCAAGTAATCAGTTCCAGATGCAGAGGACATGACTAAGAAACAGCAAAACTATTGAGTGAATACCACAGGACCTGAGCCAAAGTAGTCACAGTGCCAGGGGGAGAGGGCATGACTCAGAAACAGCAAAACTATTGGGCGAATATCCCATGACCTGAGGCCAAGTAATCACTGTGCAAGATGAAGAGGACATGAATCAGAAACAGCAAAACTATTGAGTGAATACCCCAGGACCTGAGGCCAAGTAGTCACAGTGCCAGGGGGAGAGGACTTGACTCAGAAATAGCAACACTGTTCAGTTAATACCCCAGGACCTGAGGCCAAGTAATCACAGCGGCAGATGGAGAAGACTTGACTCAGAAACGTCAAAACTCTGGGGCGAATACTCCAGGACATGAGGCCAGTTAATCAGAGTGCCAGATGGAGAGGACTTGACTCATAAATGACAAAACGATTGGACGAAAACCCCAGGACATGAGGCCAAGTAATCACAGTGCCAGTTGGAGAGGACTTGACTCAGAATTTGCAAAACTATTTGGTGAAGACCCCAGTGTAGAGGAGAAGCCATGTACCCCGCCCCCATCCAACTGCCCTGCCCTTATTACCTATAGAGTGGGAACCAAAGTATGTGACGTATGCGATACAGTTTAACCAACAAAGAGCAGAGCATGGACTCTGTGCAGTACCCATAAGAATACCCGTACCTAAGAGAATCTGGGAGGCACGGTACTCATTGAGAAAACCGTACCTGCATGCAAGATAATATGATGGCCATTTGAATGAGATTCCTGAAGAAGCAGCGCAGATGAAAGGCAAGGATGAATGGTGATGTCACACAGAAAGAGGTGACGCACACAGAAGAGATGCAGAGACCAGACAATGCATCAACAAAGCAACAAGAATAAGTGAGATTGTGGGCTCAGCGTGAAGACTTTTATGCCACAGAAAAAGATAAAGCTACTAAGCTAGTTTAAACGTGTACAGATGCAACAGAAACACAAACAGCAAAGTAATTGTGAAAGCTAGCCTCAAGCTTTATAGTAAATAGATTGCGGCAAGCGCCAATATATATAATAGAGGCATATGGACCAGTAAAGGATGGATGTTTCCACTACGCATTATAAAGCAGTGCTGAACATTAAGAAGAAGGCCGCACTTCAATGTGTCGCAGTTAAAGCAAATTAAATGAAATCTAAGCAGAAGGAGTTGAATGAGCCAAGAAGTCAAGGGGCCTCATTAGGAGATTTGCGTAATGGGTTAACGGGCTCCGCTAAAGGAGGCGGACTCGTTAATCCAATTACGCAAAATTACGAGGTCCCCTCGCGGTACCCGGTAAGGACGCCTGGTAGGCGTCCTTACCGGGTCCCGCTAGGGGAAGAGGGAGCAAACAACGGGCCGCTAGTAATCGGCCCGTTGTTTGCTCCCCCTCCCATTCCCATTGAGCCCTATGGGGGCTCAGATGGGAATGGGGAAGGTCCGGGCCCGGGTTCCCAGAGGGAGGAATTACCGGGCCTTTCGTACTCAAATGGCCCGGTAATTCCTCATTCTGGGAACCCGGTAAAGGAGCCCGGTTTGGCGACAGCCATGGAGCTAATAGCTCCACGGCTGCCGCCAAACTCGTAATGAGGCCCAAGGTCTTATCAAACAGGAATTGGCTGACATTGGATACAAATTGTGCGAAAGAACAGAGACTCCTGTTCAGAAGGCTTGAGCAAAGCAAAAGACGTCAGGGACTATTAGAAAATAATATTAAATACACGAAAAGGCTCGATTTCATGGTGTCCAGTCACGTGGAAGAAAGAAGTTGGACAATCGAGGTAGTCACACCTACGCACGAGGGCAGGCTGTGCCTACACTCCTTAAAATTCTCAGAGTGCAGTACAAAGTCAAGACCAAACTTCAAAGACTCAGAAATGGCAGAACTATTCAGTGAATGCCCCAGGACCTGAGGCCAAGTAATCACGGTGCAGGTTGGAGAGGACGTGACTCAGAAATGGCAGAACTATTCAGTGAATGCCTCAGGACCTGAGGCCAAGTAATCACAGTGCCAGACAGACGGAGAGGAACTGATTCAGAAATGGCGAAACTATTGAGTGAATACCGAAGGACCTGAGGCCAATTAATCACAGTGCCAGATGAAGAGGACGTGACTCAGAAATGCCAACACTATTGCGTAAAATGCCCAAGGACATTAGGAAAGGCAATCATGGTGCCAGATGGAGAGGACATGACTCAGAAATGGCAAAACTATTCAGTGAATACCCCAGGACCTAAGGACAAGTAACCACAATGCCAGATGGAGAGGACTTGTGTAAGAATTGGCATAACTATTGGGTGAATACCCCAGGAGACCAGGACCTGAGGCCAAGTAATCACGGTGCCAGATGGAGAGGACGTGACTCAGAAATGGCAAAACTATTCAGTCAATACAAGGCTCTTTTAACAGATTGAGCTTCAGATTTCTGATGCCAAGGGGCTTCGAACCATGACCATCGGTGGCCAAGAAGTAGATAAATGATATACTTTTAGAGTGTGCATTTTATGAGATGCATATGACTTTGGTACCGTTTGCCGTGTCTTGCCATTTCCATGCAATATCTCACAGACCAATGTTTGCTCTCATCGGCAGCCCAAGCTCCTGAATGGAACCGCTCCAAACCTTCACGAGGATCTCGCATCTGGTCTGACTCGTGATTCTTTTGTGGTTTGGAGAAAATCCATCCAATAGTTTCTTTTAAATCTGTCCAAAAGGGTCCAACAGCTTGTTTGGGATGAGCTTGCTTACCCTTGGAGACACTTTCATGGCCCTGATTGGCCAGACAAAGTCAGCACATGTTTGTAAAGGGAAACCGTATTGGCTAGTTGAAAAACAGCCAATGGGCCTCATTACGACCCTGGCGGTGCCGGCGCCGTTTACCCCATACCGCCTCATTACGAGGTCCCCTCGCGGGACCCAGGAAGCAACGCCTGGTCAAACCAGGCGTGCTTACCGAGTCCCGCGAGGGGAAGAGGGAGCAAACAACGGGCCAACTCGTAATGGCCCATTGTTTGCTCCCTCTCCCATTCCCATTCAGCCCTATTCGGGCTGAAATGGGAATGGGGAAGGACCGGGTCCGGGTCCTTGAAGGGAGGAATTACCAGGCCTTCCGAACTCGGAATGGCCCGGTTATTCCTCATTCTGAGGACCCAGACCCAGACGCGATTTCGGCGGCAGCCATGCCACCATTAGCGGCATGGCTGCCGCCGAACTCGTAATGAGGGCCAATCTGATTGCTTTGGAGCCCAGAAAATGTTTGCATGGTTGACATTCCTATTCCCAGAATGTTTGCATGGTCGCACAGACCCCGCTCTCCTAAGCCTTTTAAAGAAGGAGTGGTGCAGTCTCCTAGTGTGCCTACAATTGCAGGCAAGCTCAGAGGGGTCGCTGAAGGGTGTAATATGTGCCAAAACCTTGGCAAAGCATATCTGCATTTTCATAGGCTTACGGACTAGGTCTGAGGGTAGCAGCCCTCAGTCACACCATGTCTACTGGGTTGCCTTCACTACACGTCAGTGCCAGAATCAATGCCCAGGGGCCACTTCAAGTGGGTGACTGCATCCGCGGGGCCAGTGGCAGCGCACAAGGCATTTGTGAAGGCCATTCCCTGGGCAAAATAGTCACTGGCCACGGCTGAAAACCATTGGCTGCATCCCATGGATCTGCAATGTGGGCAAAGTGGACATCGGCCCATGCCACCGGCCAGGCCCAGGGGTACATCCAAAGCCATGCCCACTGCCATGGCTAGAGGTCTGTGAACCTGCAATGTGGGCAAAGTGGTCACTGGGCGTTTTCAGTGGTCAGGACCTGTGCCCATGCCCTGTGCCACTTCAAGTTTTTTATGGGGCCAAGGAACTGGCCACAAGCCATATCCTGGGCAAAGTGGGCGCTGGTCATAGCTGTAGACCACGGCTAGCGATCAGTGAACCCACAATGGGTGGCAACAGGGTCTGGCCACATGCCAGGCCCAGTAGTGAGGCCCAGGTGCCAGGCCCATCTGGAGAACCACAGACTGGGGTACTTTTATGCCTGTTGTTTTTCACTTTATGGAGGGGTCTTGCCTTAAGGCCATCTCGCCGAGCTCTGTGTCTGGAACTGAGGCATGCCCCAAGCTGCAAGGGACGTTTGCTTCATTGTCATGCTTCAAGAGGAGTGGGGGAGACCATCAGTACTGATGCAGAAGAAAGCCTCCTCCCTAAGGCCATGAAGACCCCACTGCCCATGGTTGCTTGGTCTTTGGTCTTGCCTGGGAGGTAGGAGAAAGGAACCCTGCAGGCTCTCTTTGAAGATGCGTAGCAGGGAGCGGGTAGCCCAGGCCTTATGTATTTGTGTAGAGCGCCAGTGCGACCAACTGTTCTTCATAGCAGAGCAAAACAATTCCATTGCTGGGAACACATGCAAGAGGCATGGTCCTCATCAATCGTGTTTGGGTATTTATGGATGAAACTCCGCCAGACTCCTTTACCTAGACCAGAACTCACTCCGCCAGACTTACCACTAGATGAAGAGTATGGTAATGACGGTGTTACGCCGCCACGTGCATGGGAAATTTAGAGGAGCAATCACGTGCGGTAATTCCCCCCTCAATAATTCCTCCATTTGTAGGATGAAAAATATATGAATGACTCCAGAAATACGTCGGAGGTTTCACCTTCATTTCAGCGCCAACTTCCAAATTTAGCGGGCATAGAAAGTGGTGTTAAAGTGGCAGTGGTTCTGTTACCACCACTGCACTGGCCGCCCATTCCAGCACGACCAGACGCACAAGTGAATAAATAAATAAAATAACAACAGGTCCCAAAAAATACACCATATAGAACACCACGAATTCAAATGTGTTTGGCATATTGACCTCATATTAAGCATGGACGAATTAACCCCTTAAGGGTCAAGGGCGAGCATGCTCGTGCTTTTAGCACAGTCTTGCATAATAGCCTGGCACTAACTGCTAAATAGATCAAGGGGATCAGTGGAAGCACAGAGTAACATGGCTTATTTGGAGTCTGCCAGGCCTCAACATATTAATCAAAGGGATTCATAAAAGGAACCAAATAGTATGACATGGCATGCTGCCTCCACCTTCAGTTATTTCTGCGACTATGCAGAGGAACAGGGCCCATGGCTCAGCTCCTTTATAGGGTCAGGAAACTCCAGGGTGGCTCGTAATATTCTTTTAATGTATGCTAGGGGGTCTTTTATTCCTTGTAATACATACAATGTCATGTCCTTCAGCACCTGGCCTCTTGCTTAATGTAAGGTGTCCGAGTTGCTGACCAGTGTAGAATCTTTTGGGTGAAAAAACAAATAATATGCAGTTTCTAATGTGTTGCAGAAAAATAGGTGAAATAAAATGCATGCAAAATACGTTTTTGTTTCGTGCTTTAAAATAAACCATATAAAAACAAACCGTTAGGCCTGTAGGGCTAGGTGGGTTACCTCTGCGGTGGCCTAAATGGATCGCGGAGAGAGGAACTTGAGCTTCCATTTAGTGGATCTGGAGACTCGGTAAATGTCCCTGCACAGACCCTAACTTTCCCGGTGTGTCGGTGTTCTGTCCCTGGTCTGTAGTGATGGGCCGCCTATCTAGGTGAAAGAGAGAGGTTATCCCTGTCGGAACTAATTCTAAAAGTATGTCGGGTCCCAACTGGTCTTATTTCATTTTTATTCACAACCGTTGCACCAATGTTCTTAAAACCAAACTAAAAAGAATTAATCAGTGGCAAGGCAGGAAAACAGCAAGTGGCGGAGAGCCTTCACTTGTAAATCTATTATCCCGGTAGTTTAGCCTGGTGCATGCTGGTGCTTCTACCCATCCATGTTTATCATCAACCGGTTTCGGTAGAATAAAAGTAGGTGTTACCACCTTCATCAGGACGGTCAGTTCAAACACCACCTTGACTGTGTGTTCTATATGCCATATCACTGTCCCACAGTGTAATTTCTTTGTGATCTGGACATTGCACACTTTGTAGGGGACAAAGTGAAATAGAGACACGGGTGGTGCTTTATTAGAAAGATCAAAGACCATTTTGAAGGACTACGTACATGATATGATATTTATGACGTGCTTAATACCCAGAAGTTTCTAAGCGCGGACCCAGGGATCGAACCTGTGTTGCTGCATGTTGTCTTGCTTTCAAGGCAAGCACGTTTTCCCTTGAGCTATCCTCCCAAGCTAAATATGATGCAACGTATTTGCATCATGTTACCGCATTCAATTAGCTCAATAGGTGAGCGAATACAAGAGTGGGGTGTGGAGAGGGGGATGGTGACTTGAGATTCAATATCATGCATCCAAAAACAGTGATGTAAGGAGTCAAAAAACAGTTATGAAATTAGGTCCTGGCTTACCAGTGCTGTTTGGTCACTGGTGCTTCATCGTGATACTGGTGTCATTCAGGAGTTCTAGTTTGGTGCCCCTTCTGCTCACTTTCTGTTTATCCAATTAAAGAAATTGACCCAAAAACACACATTTTAAAAGAGGGATCAAGAGAATCCCATGTTGTTCATGGTCTGTGTTGCACTGTAGCGCTAAATACGCATTGCGTAAGCGTCTGACAGCGCTGTGGCTAGGTTTGGATGACATTCCAACTATTGTTACTCAGTAGCACTTGAGAGGCGCTCTCCGAACTGTGCTGCTCTTGCCCTGTGTCCGTGAGCGCTCATCTAGTTCGTCCGATTGGCTGGTCTGCAATGGAGCGCGCCGATCCGGGCGAGAATTATGTGTAACCACGGAAACCGCTAGTCCCGTGGTGCTTGGCGCTTCTGTTTTGCCCTGGTTGGACGGCTGCCATCTTGTAATGAGTAGGGCCGCTATCGGTTTCACTGGTGCAGCAGCCAATGGTCACACTAGTGTCTTTTGCAAAACGTTTTGGCCAATATTTCCTGCAGTATTCTGTTCATATATGATGTAACATAGATGTCACGCCTGTTGTTGTTCATTCTTTCTGCTATATATGCTCCCTGGGAGTCTACTGCCAGAGCAGCTACGCGTGCTTCCCCATCTGCCTTAACTTGACTTCCAGAGCAGATGCTCAGTTTGGGAAGCCATTTCTCAAAAAACATTTTAAACAACATGGAATTAGGACCTTCTGTCCAATATTTGCTCTGCCTTACACCTAGATCGGCGGCCCGTCACCGCAGGGTAGGGTTAGTACCCCGACACACAGGGAAAGTTAGAGCCTGTGCAGGGACATTTACGATAACAAGCAGATTGTTGCTCTAATGTATTAAAATGCAGCAGTTACCTACTACCATAAACAGTGCCTTATCAGTCAATGCCTGTGAAGCGTCACAGCGTTAGTTAAGGGCTGCAGTAGCAGCTGGAATTCTGCTCTGTTCTGACCTAAGCAGCAGGCATTGTGACGTCACAACCAGCATGTAATAACTGATTACAGCTCAGTAGTGATGTCACACTATTCCTTAATAAGAACATTGTTTACAAGCTTTTATACCGGTTTTGCAAGTTGCCATGTACAGTGGTTGACTGTTTCCTTGCTGATCCGATCGCAGTAACATACCCCATGATAGAGTGGTAGGCCTACGGCACTCCCCCTCCCCCATCCTGGACTTAACACATCAAGTTTTCAGCAGGCAAGGACGGGCAGGCGTAAGCCAATACGGCTACATTGGTATTCCCTGCCCAGTACCTTTGAAAAACCACTCCAGCATCCTTCTTGGTTCACCTCCTCTGCAACTCCCAGCAGATCACACTTCCAGTCGACTCCTCGAAAATCTACCCAGGTTCCTCATATCTTCTTCAAAAGCTTGAGCTGAAAAGTGCCTTGTGTCTTCACCTGCACGGGAGACTTTATCACCCAACATCTGAAAGGAGAGCCAGGTGGTAGATTATACCCAATGCAGCACATTAGTCTGTGTTGACTCTACCCCAGCCCCGCAATGAGCCTTTGCATGGGTGTGTATTTCTTTTTGAGTGATTGTTCCCTCTTTTCACATTTCAACACTTCCCTTCGAGCTCGGCACACGCTACCAAAAGGATGCGTCAAGTATGCCGTTTTTGTGGTGTACCTATAAGGGATGCCCCTGGGCAGGTGGCTCTGCAAGCTTAGCCTTAGCAAATGGTTAAAAGCCTTTCCAGGGAATTACCGCACACGCATTTGTTCTGGTTTTAGCCATTTTCAGTTTTGGGTATTGGGTGGGGCTTAAGCCGACCTATAAGCTGAAACGATTGCATTGGAGCACAGCTTGGAGGGAGGGTTGGGGTTGTGAGAAGAGATTCACAGCTTTTGGGTATTGTTTGGTTATTTACCCACTGTGAGAAACCTGAAGGTGCTCTCACATTTACTCCCCAGGGATCTTCTGTTCAGGTGTCCAGGGAAGGGCCATCACTTTTGGATCCCGACCTTTGGGGTGGACTAGCGAGGGAGTATCACATGGCCAGATGGTCCTTGAGGATTGGAGAAAGGGTACCTGAAGGCGAGACACTGCATCCCCACTTTCCTGACATTAACCTATCCAACCCTTCTTCAGTCTTTGTGGGATATTGCTACCTAGGACCTACTTCCCCCCTGAAGTTATCCAAAGTACTGTGAAGAATAAGATGCCCCAAAGAACAGTACAGACTTCCTACAGGAAACACTATTCTAGTACTGGGACAAAGAAGAGGAGTTTTGAAGCCTGTAGGGTGTAAGGTTAGGCATGTCCTGTTAATTGGATCGATTGTGGTCAGGAAATTGAGCCTAGGGCATCACACCTGCAGCCTGTTCGAAGCCCACAAGTGTATAAAAGGTGGAGCTTACAAAAACCAAACAGAGCAAGAAGCCTATACGAAGGGAGAGCAGCAGGAGAGCCACCCCAACCCACGGGAAGCCGGAGGAGAACGGGACGCTGAAGGATAACAGAGTGAGAGAAGCTGTCATTGCGTGGCGAGGGAGCCGTGTCTCCAAGGAGCTGGAGAAGGTGAGAAAAGAGTAACATGGAAGGTACCGGTCCCTATGCTGTGGCCAAGAACTGCTTGTTCCCGTGAATGGCAGCAACTATCCAGGGGTATCTGAGGGGCAGGCGGTGAGACCCTGACCTCAAATCCCAGAAAGCATCTAACCGAGGAAACCGAAAGAAAAGTATGTTGCAGCCGGTGAGTTTCAAGAGAATGCAAGGAAACTCGGTGTGCATATGAAAGTGAAGGAATTGCATTGTAGCTGAATGGTCACGTGAGTTCGGCACGTTCTCGAAACCCTCCGAAAGAAACAAAAGAACGAATTATGATGAATGTAATACTTGACAGAGTGGTCATAATTAAGCAATGCGTGCTCAAAAGTCTCTGACCAACGTAGGACATTGTGAAAGTAGCACAAAATGAGAATACTATGAATCAGAGAGTGAAGGTGATGAGCAACCTGGGGGGAGCCAGTGAAGTGTGAGCAAAACGCCGATCAGGCAAAACAAAGCTGTAACTGTAAGTCAAGCTTGTACATTATAGAAAGGAGAACCAAAGAAGTATCAAAAAAAGGCAAACCCTAAATCTAAGAACTGGTGAAACCCTGTAACTCGCTAAAGTGTTAGGAAACTGGGTAAGGTCATCTGGTTGTGTGACCTGTAATGGGTAGGTTGTGGGGCCTGTTAACTGTGCCTAGACCAAGACGCCCCAACAAGGACAAGTGTGAAAGCAACTTTGAAATACAATTAAGCTTAACATTGGTGTTTGAGAATCAGTATTTGAGTGAAAGCAACTTTGAAATACTAATGCTATTGAACACTGTGAATTTTGTAGAACATTGAGAGCATGTGCATAAAGCTTGGGGAAGGGAACCCTTGAGCTCCTTTGGAACATTGTTGTTCTGGAAATCAATGCTTGATACTTGGGGAAGGGAACCCTTGAGCTCCTTTGGAACATTGTTGTTCTGGAAATCAATGCTTGATACTTGGGTAAGGGGACCCCTGAGCGCCTTTGGAACATTGTTGTTCTGGAAATCAATGCTTGATACTTGGGGAAGGGAACCCCTGAGCTCCTTTGGAACATTGTTGTTCTGGAAATCAATGCTTGATACTTGGGGAAGGGAACCCTTGAGCTCCTTTGGAACATTGTTGTTCTGGAAATCAATGCTTGATACTTGGGTAAGGGGACCCCGGAGCGCCTTTGGAACAATGTTGTTTTGGAAATCAATGCTTGATACTTGGGTAAGGGAACCCTTGAGCTCCTTTGGAACAATGTTGTTCTGGAAATCAATGCTTGATACTTGGGGAAGGGAACCCTTGAGCTCCTTTGGAACATTGTTGTTCTGGAAATCAATGCTTGATACTTGGGGAAGGGAACCCTTGAGCTCCTTTGGAACATTGTTGTTCTGGAAATCAATGCTTGATACTTGGGTAAGGGGACCCCTGAGCGCCTTTGGAACAATGTTGTTTTGGAAATCAATGCTTGACAATTGGGGAACGGGAGCCTAAGCACCTTTGTAAACTTTGTGGTTGGAATTGCATCCTGAACTTGTGAAGGGGGCTAGAGACTGCTCCAGACTTTATGTTGAACACTATTTAAGTTAGAACATCCCAACAATACATTTCTATATTAGACGCGAGAGCAAGCATAGGTTTTGACAGACAGACTTTTGAGTTGACCTTACAGACTTAGATCTTTACTTAGTTTATTGATGTAGGGCTGTTCCCATCCTAGCTGTAGGGCACGTTCAGCATTACACCCATCCTGATATTTTAATGAAGGTTTTCAAAACTGTTACATATTTTGTCTGTGTCATCTCTTGATACCATGCCTGTCTCACACCACCCATGGGCTGCCCAGGCTTTGCTACTTCTTATGGTCATTTCCACCCACTTCCTGCCTGTCCCCACCCAAAAAACATCCTCCTGGGATCCCTTTCAGCTAGCTTTATCAAGCAGAAAGATCAAAGGTGGTTCTGTAAGTGCCTGTTGGTGTAATAATCTCTTCAAGTGCCTTCAGCCACTTGATTTATAAGCAGCACGTCCTTCACTGAAGTCCGGGTAAAAACATGTGTTGTGATAGCAAACAGTTTTGCCTTGTGTATAGGTATTAGATGGGCATTTGCCAGGTACTGCTTTCATATGCCCAGGTACTCACACCATTTTGCTGCTGCCATATTTTGGCCAGGTACTACACTGTATTATTATAGCAGTGTCTGGCAAATGTCTATCCTATGCCCACACAAAAGCCAAAACTGTTGGCTTTCCACTGGTTGGTATCTTAGCATTTTACAAAGTATTTGGCTCCTCCCTCCTTATAGTTTGGTGGATGACTTCCGGGGACGTATGGAACAGGCAGATGACAGTAGTGCAGTCAGTCGGATCCGCAAAGGCTCTTCTGTCACATTTCCTCTCCCTAACCTGCCTCATGGTATAGCACACAACCTTGTCTGGAAAGACGCCAGTGGTGTAACATAGATTAGTCTGTGTATAGTGGACAAAGCTGAGACTTGGCGAGGGTCAAGAGGTTTGCTGTAGCAGGAGTGGCAACAGAGCTAGTCCCATACACATGCATGTGTCGACTCTGATCTTGGGCAGGCATGATTTCTTTAGCCACCTTCTCAATTGTCGACAGCCCTGAGAGCTGTCTGGTTTGGGTTGAAGAAGCTACATTAGCACTGCCCTATAGACAAAGACATTTTTCTGGAGCAACATCTTGACATTTGAGCTAATTTGCATACCCACAATGCATTGCCTATCTAAAGGTGATTTTCCAGTGACGACTACTGTGCTGTGTGTTTCTCCCAGTTAGACACAGTGCTAAAGCTTGCCTATCTGCGTCGTCATAAAGTCTTTCTTCTTTCTATGGTGGAATAGAAGGCAATCACTGCAACATCTGCAGTCCTGTTTCTTTGTTTACGGATCCAAGGTGAATCATTGAGTTAGGTCAGGCAGGAGAATAGCCCCATAAAACAAATCTAAAGCCTGGGCCCAAATTAATATTGTTCGCTTAACCTGGATACAGCCAAGGTGCCATCAGTTCAACAATTTCTAAATTCATGTCAAAGCCCCCCTGGCTTAGATGTTTCCCATGTCAACATATAAAAATAATTTTAGGAATATGTTACTTGGTGTTTATAGGAATATTTTTTCTGGTAAGATAAACAGATGCATAATAGAAATCAAAGGCAGAGAAATGGCTGAGCAGCAGGGATGGGGATCTCCAACGCTGATCCATTTAGTGCCGACCAAAAAGAAAATAGCTCCTTATGGTCTGCGGAACAAATGTTACATGAGTATGACAGAATGCCCTCTGTGAGGGTGTACAATCTAGAACTTTTTAAAATTTGGGTCATGTGCTCGATTTTCTGTCTCTGAAAGTGATTTCTGCTGTGCAGCTCTCACTTTGTAAATGCTGCTTGCTAAAGTGTCTAGTTCAGGCATGCATACTTTGCTGGGCCCTGTCTACAGAAACACTAGCAAAAGCTATGTGATTTGGCAATAGGCAACTACAGAGTGGCATGTGCAATCCCAAGACAGCCTGCTGTAGTCAAATTGTTTCCTACATCAAAATCTGCCTTTAACACTGGGCTCCCATGATTCAAATTATATTGGGAGGATAGCTCAGGGGCAACGCTCTCGCCTTGGAAGCAAGACGACATGGACCAACACAGGTTTGATCCCTGGGTCCGTGCTTAGAAGCCTCTGGGTAATAAGTGCGTTATAAATACCATATCATATATGCATGGCCTGGTGGCAGAATTTTGGTTAAGTATGCATGTAAAGTTATATCTAGTTTGATATAATAGTATATGATTAGATACAGTTAAAACGGCCAAAATCCAATTTGAAGTCATTTTATTATTTCCACTTGCTTTCCAATGACATTCAGCTGCAGGTCCTTTTACGTGTTAGCGTCTGTGCCTGGGGGGATTCACCCCCACCAGGTGCTGGTGCTGGCCCAGTACATTCTTTGTTCTCTGCTGGGAAGGCTTGACACCTCCTCTAGGGGTGGGGTGAAGGCTTGGAGCTTCAGAGGAACCTCTGCAACACAATGGGGGAGTCACACTCGGGAGATAATTACTGGAGTCCTTTTGATCTCGGGCAGACAGGAGAGGGGGAAGTATAGGGTAGTCAGGAAGGGGACATGTGCACAGAAGAAGGATCCAACCATTTTAATAGGCCCTGGTTACACTTCCTTTCTGAGATACCCCAACCTTTCTGCAGGCCAGGAACTGTGGTAGCTAATATGAAAAGGGGAAAGCTTTGTCACAACAGCAAGGATTAGCCCCTTGGATTAGGCTTGGAACGGATGTATCCACTGTGGCAAAATGACTATTTAAGGGGGTGAGCCTCCCCGCTCCTTAGAGGAAGCTTCTTTAAATCATCTTCATAGAACCATATTCTTGAAATATCTTACAAGATTTCATTGGAATCTTTTTGGGGTAAAGACTGCCCAAAATCCCCAGCCATTGGGGTGCAGGCAATCATTTTAAAGAAGTGTGCAAACCATTTTTCTAACCATTTTAGGAGCAACATGTGAATTGACCTGCTGTTGAAAAGGATTGACTGGTGTTTGACACTGGTACCCAGGACTCAGCTGGCTGAAGTGGCACGCGCTTCCAGTGTCCCTGGCAACCTTCCTGGCTCAGAAGGAAAGGAGATGGGCCGCACCTCAAAACCCATAATAATGTGTCTTTCGCTCTCTCTCTGCAATTTTAAGATGATTCGACATGCTGCGCGTGCTCAGAATGCCTTGGAGCCACTGCAAAGTCCCAGTGGCTCCAAGGCATTCCAAGGCAGAGTTGCCTTTGACACTCTGTACTTCAAGCGGCTTTAAGTGCCCTCGAGCCCTGACGTTTTGAACATCGCCAGCCTGTCCCAAGCTTCTTTGAGCCCCGAGTCATTGCTGCTTGTCAAACTGCATCGCGTCGTTGGACCTAGTCAAGCCAGCTCACCGCTGAAGTCAAACGGCTGCTTTCACGCATCGAGGCCAGGGCAAACCTTTCAAACCGCATGGATTGGAGCATCACAGCTTGTCCAAAGTCTCTTCGGGCCTCAAGCTGTTCCTGCTTGTTTGATTGCACCATGTTTCCAATAACCACAGTACAGTTTCTGCTCAAGATCACTGACAAAATAGCATATAGTCAAATTCAAGCCTATCTTGAACAGAACCAACTCCTCGGAGATAGTCAATCTGGATTCAGGCCCAACCATAGTACAGAAACGGCTCTCTGGATCTGAAAATCCAGATAGACTCGATTAGGGACTCAGGTAAACTCTGCATACTACTACCTCTAGACCTTTCTGCAGCGTTCGATTTGGTGGACCATGATAAACTCTGTGCCACGTTAGGCAAGGATTTGTGCTTCTCTAATGACGCCACTCTGTGGGTTAAATCCTTTCTAGCTGAACGCACGTCTAGAGTAAGCATTGGTAAAGAGGCAGCCGATCCCATACCAGTCCCCATTGGGGTACCCCAAAGGTCCTGTCTCTCGGCCACAGTGCGTACACAAAGCTTCTCTTCTTGGCGATGGATTCTATGGGTGTCATCTACACGAACTTCCCAGATGACACCCAGATACTCATCCCGATCTCAAGGAACTATGACCACCTGAAATTCTCACGGTGGGCTCCCAAAACAAAATCAGCACACTCCATTTGGACTACTCGGCCATTAATATTGATGGCTCCCTTACCCTTGTCTCGAAGCTGGTCAAAACCTTAGGAGTTTATCTGGATGCTAATCTCACAATGACTAGACAAATCAGCGTGCGATCGGCATCCACATCTTACACCTCTAAATTGATTGCATTGAGTCGCCAGTATCTCTCGCCATAAACTGCATCACACTAGCAAGAGCGTTAATTCTATCTAAGTTAGACTACTGTAATGTACTCCTAGTAGGGGCGTCCCATGTCAACCTACGGAAACTACAATTAATGCAAAACAAAGCGCTTCGAGCAGCCTTAGGAATCAAGAAGTCGGATCGTATCTCTAACATCAGGAGGGAGACACATTGGTTACCCATTAAAGCAAGAATTATCTTTAAAGCACTGTGTATTACCCACAAGTGCCTCGCCAGTAAAGACCCCATCTACTTCAACAACTCAATAAGTAAAAAACAATCAAAGAGAATGCTTAGATCCAACACGAAACCGCACCTTGCTGTCCCAAGATTCAAAAGCTCCAGAGCAGGAGGCAGCAGCTTCTTAGTCATGGCCCCGAAACTATGGAATGAGCTTCCAGCTAACATTAAAAGTGAAGACTCCTTCCAATGTTTAAATAAATTACTAAAAACCTGGCTCTTTAACCAATATTAGCTATCCCACTAGATCCTTACAGAGGTCTCCCCAGGCTTGGCCAATACTAGAATATTAGGTATCCCACTAGATCCTTACAGAGGTCTCCCCAGGCTTGACCAATACTAGAATATTAGCTATCCCACTAGATCCTTACAGAGGTCTCCCCCGGCTTGACCAATACTAGAATATTAGCTATCCCACTAGATCCTTACAGAGGTCTCCCCAGGCTTGACCAATACTAGAATATTAGCTATCCCACTAGATCCTTACAGAGGTCTCCCCCGGCTTGACCAATACTAGAATATTACCTATCCCACTAGATCCTTACAGAGGTCTCCCCAGGCTTGACCAATACTAGAATATGTAAATATTAAAAATAACCATGCATTGTATATACCTATGTTAATTCTTGTACTAGTATTGTTTTTGTCAATGTAAGACAGCTGATTTTACCATAAAATGTCTAACAACGCCGTGATACCGGAGGGTCTGGGCGTTTAACAAATGCAATATATAAAATAAAAAATACATTTCGAAATAGCTTGACTGACTCAAACCCAATTCGACGCATTGGCAAGTGCCCAGAAACTCAGCTCAATGCTGTCAGGCACCTGAAAGAAGTCAATAAAGAATCTAACAGTGGCTCTGCCTCCTTGTTCTACAGGCGTTAGTGACATTTAAGTCCCCACCCTGTATTTTAAAGACATATTCTTGAACTTCTTGATGTTTCTACAATAATGTTACCTGCAGAACCCTGTTCTCCAATAGCCACAGTGCCTCGTTCTCCCAAAGTATCCATTCAATGTGTAGTTCCTTAAAGGGGGGGTTTGTTAGTGTTTTTTAACCCTTTGTCTGTCCTAAAGTCTTGTTTTCAATCGAACCTTGTCTGGACATTTCAGCTACTTTGGCACTTGTGTTACTGTTGTTGGCTCATGCCCTCTGGAAGAGTGTAGCCTGCTCTGAGCCAAGCCTCCTACCTTAAGGGGTGAAGGAAGACCACCCATGCCGTGCCTCTTTCATCTTTCTGATTGGGACACTGCTGGTTTAGTAGTAGTGTGGAGGTGAGTAGGGGCCTTAGCCACTACTCTATTGGCATCGCAGGATGATGCTGGAGAGGCAGGCACAGATTGCGGTGGGCATACCTCTGCTGGGGTTGCTCCAGGGCTGGAGCACCAAATTTATTCCGGGAGCCAAACAGCCCTGACACCTTAGTCTGCCCAGATTCGACCACCTTCCTTATATGGGGCTTCCATCTGCCCGTTTTGGTAAGTTTTTTCCAAAGTAGGTGTATTTAGCCACCTTCTCCGTTACTTGATTGACACCCTTTATATTTGAGGGTTCTCTGAACTTGGGTTCTTCACTGGGTTTTTCGCTGGGGGTGAGGGGGCAAATAGACCCACCATCTTGCTCCTGCCATCTGAGTCAGTTAGGGAGAGGTTGAGAAGGAGGGGGTGCCAGAGAACGACCATATCTCACTTCTGTTTTCACTGAAGGTTCTCTCTTGTACGCACTTGTAGTGAGGGGGGGGGGTTCTAAGTGCACTTGGCGGGAAGCAGGTGTAGACAGGCGCTATAAACACTTTTCTGACTTGTACCTTGACCCTTAACCCCACACCTTATCTCTCTCTCGCATCCCCACTCGCCCAAAGTTCTGTGATCACCCTGGGTGTGGCTCAATTGGATAAAGAATGAGTTAGGAAAGTTGATAGGTGCAGGAATACTCCAAACACTATTAAAGCGAAACACTAGGTTAACTTAGGTACAACTTAAGTACAATGCAACACAAGAAAGGGCAGCCAAAAGAATGCTGGTCTGCAGTCTCTATAATAACCAGATGTTATGGATATATATGCAGTTATCCCCGATATAGCAGCAGTATTATGTTTTGTGTAAAAAGGGGTAGACACAATATTAACTAATAAAAAAAACCTCTAAGCAGCTGCATGAAAAAAAATAAAAAGGTCTTAAAACTATGTCTAGCCTGTGGAAAGTGCACATTATTTTAAAAATATGTACCATTGCAGTAAGGAAGCTCAAGGGGTGTCTGGTCAAATGTTCGAATGCATTTGATCGAATGACAAAATGCTCGAGTCAATTTGACCGAAAACAAAAAGGTTGAATTTTTTTTTTAAAAAAGTATATATATCTTTTGCTCTAGTATAGGTAAAGAAAGGTGTTTTAACACCACAAACGGGGGATTGGTGGGGAGACCCCCTCCCCCAAAAAAAGACCCTTTTTTTCGGTCAAATTGACATGAGCATATTGTCATTCGATCAAATGCATTCGAGCCTTTGACTTAAAACCAGCTCAAGGGGAAGAGCAGTGGTCTTACTCTCACTTACTCTAGGTAGCGGTTGGATGGGCAGGGCAGAGGTTTGTGTTTGGATGACAGCATTTCTCCAAAAGTGCAGGATCCGCTTTAGAAGGACAGCATTCATGTTGGATGGGTTGAGGTTGAATTGGAAGGGCAGAACATTTGCACGACGGGCAGCATCTCTTTGGAAGAGCATGATCTGCTTTAGAAGAGCAGGGCTCATGTTGGAGGGACAGCATTTCTTTGGAAGGGTGGTTCCTCTTTAGAAGAGCTGCGGTCA
This sequence comes from Ambystoma mexicanum, assembly GCF_040938575.1. Taxonomy (NCBI): domain Eukaryota; kingdom Metazoa; phylum Chordata; class Amphibia; order Caudata; family Ambystomatidae; genus Ambystoma; species Ambystoma mexicanum. The sequence continues at coordinate 1,631,355,331 of NC_090932.1, forward strand.
TGTTGGATGCTAAAGGTTTGCGTCGGATATCAGGAGCTTGTGTTGGAAGTTCAGGGCTCCCATTGGAAAGGTAGGGCTTGTGTTGGATAGGTAGAAGGTGGGTTGAATGGGCAGAGCTAGTTTTGGGAAGGCAGCATTTCTTACTCTTTAGAAGAACATGGATGAAGTTGGATGCTCAAAGCTTGCGTCGGAAGGTCAGGAGCTTTTTTTGGAAGTTCAGGACTCGCATTGGAAGGTCAGAAGCTTGTGTTGGAAGTTCAGGACTCACATTGGAAGGTCAGAAGCTTGTGTTGGAAGTTCAGGACTCACATTGGACGAGCGGGGCGTGTGTTGGGAAGGCAGCATCTCTTACTCTTTAGTAGAACATGGCTGAAGTTGGATGCTCAAAGCTCGCGTCAGAAGGTCAGGAGCTTGTGCAGGAAGTTCATGACTCCCATTGGAAGGTCAGGGATTGTGTCGGTGGAGAATATTTAGAAGTGCAATGCTCTGCAGTAAGTAGAACTCTCTCAGTAGGACATGGTGGATAAGGTAGGGTTCCCTTCAAAATGGAAAACATTCAAAAGGTTGTGGTTGTCTTTATCACGTTTAGATACTCTTCAGTGGACCAGAGCTCTCACCAGAAGGAATGAACTCTATTCAGAAGGTCAGGGCTGTCTTCAGAAGCTCTCTCTCTGGAAGGGAACTCTCACTGGCATAACACAAATTAGCACATGGAGATGATTACTGACCTACTCTCAGCAAATCCGAATCTTTGGAGCCCAGTCAATAACTACTGGTATTGACTGCATTGTGAACATTCTGTCTTCGGAAACAGACAGGAGAAACAACAAAGCAATTTCCAGGCACGATTTGGTTTCAATGGGAAAACATGCTTTTTAAACCACAAAAGAAAAAGAGAAACCGTTGGAAAACGCTTCCACTTTCTTATAGAGGAACTGCTTATTGTTACATGGCACCTAGTGCATGTTCATTTTAAACTAGTTCCAGTTCAAACAAGTTGCAGTTAAAATGATCAACTTATATAGACATGTTATTTAAATACTGCAAACTAAAACCACATTTAATTTATTAACTCAGTTTGTCTCGGGAGGATAGCTCAGGGGCAGCATACTCGCCTTGGAAGCAAGACGACACAGAGCACCACAGGTTCGATCCCCGGGTCCGCGCTTAGAAACCTCTGGGTATTAAGCACGTTATAAATAACCTATCATATCATATCATATTTACTTTACTCACTTTAAAGCACCATTTATTTTAGTTCAACACAAAAACTCCAAAACATGTATTGCTATAGACACCATCATTTGGGATAATACGGCTATAATGACACATGATACAGTGGACTTCCTGCAAATTGTGCTACAGACCCTCAAAATTACCACCATCCAGAGGCTGTATCCTCTCACAGTGGGCTGACTTCTCTTCTTCCCTCCTTGCCTCAACTCTTAACTTCTCCTCCTCTGAGACCTCAACATCCACCTGGATGCTTCTAATCCCTCCTCAGGGCATTTTTGCAACATATGCGACTCTCTCTCCCTTTCCATTCTACCCTCGTGTCCGACACACTCTTCTGAACACACTTTGGATGTTCTCATGTCCTCTGACATCCCCCTCTCTAACCTTCTCGCTACTCCCCTCTCTTGGACGGACCACTTTCTGCTCTCCTCCCACCTGAAACTTCTTGCCCCTCAAGCAAAGCCTACCCAAGCACTGCCACCTACCTTCTCGGTCATGCGGCCCATGAAGCGTGTGTCAGTGGATGCCTTTGCCTCTACTTTCACTGCTCATCCTACTCCTGCAGCTGACTCACACTCTGACATAGCCCTCTCTAATTTGCATCCTTCTATCTCAACACTCTGGACATCCTTTCCCCTGTCATGAGAATCCATCTGAAGCCTACCTCGAAGTGTAACTCTTGGTATGACTCTGACCTCACCGTCCTGAAACGCAAGTGCAGTGTGGCTGAGAGGAAGTGGAGGGCTTCAGGCGTATCATCTGACAAACTGGCCTGCCGCCAGCTCCAAAGGCAATACAGACTCTCTGTCTTCTCCAAGAAGAGGGTGCATATTCAAATCTGTGTCTCTGTGGCCTCTAACAACACAGCCAAACTCTTTAAAATCTGCAAGGAGCTGGCCAATCCTATTGCAGTCTCCACCACTCCTGTTCCCTCCCAATACCTCTATTTGGCTCTGGCCTCTCATTTCACCATTAAGACTCAGGACATCCTGTCCTCACTTTCCTCTTCCTCTCCCTCTACCTCTCCTTTTACTTTTTCCTCTTTCGCTCTGACAACACCTGACAAAGTCTCTAGACAATTCCGATCTATGAAAGTGTCCTGCAAACAGGAGCTCCTCTGCTCCTCCAGAACCATCAAGGACCACACTGACACCCTTGTTCCAGCCCTGACCGATTTCTGCAATTACTCTATTGCCACTGGATCCTTCCCCTCCCCCTCAGGCAACTCCCTTGTGCAGCCCCTCCTAAAAAAGCCTTCAGAAGATCCAACATGTCTGGTAAACCATCACCCGATCTTTATCACTATTTTCCTGGGAAAACCCCTGGAAAAGCTGGCCATCTCCCAGCTTACCCTCCACACTGAATCATTTGGCTTCCTCCATGACCACCAGCCTGACTTCCGAGCAGCCAGAGGCACGGAAACTGATCTCCTGAACACCCGCAAATATCTGCTCTCTAACATTGACTCCAGCTCTCCCTCTGTCCTCATCCTCCCTGACCTTTCCTCTGCTTTCGACACCGTCAATCACGCCACCCTGACCAACCGACTCCATGTGAACCTGGGCATCATGGATCAGGTCCTGGCATGGCTGATCTGCTTCCTCCTGGAACCTCCCTCCCAGGTCCAACTTGGGTCCTTTCTCTCCACCACCTCTCACTACACATGTGGTGTCCCCCGTTGCACTATCCTCTCACCCTGGCTCTTCAATGTCTATCTGGCCCCTTTGGCCCACCTGATCTCCTCCTTCTCTTCGAACTTTCATTGTTATGTGGATGGCACTCAGCTCTCTTTCAGGCTTCCCTCAGCCTCCTCTCCTCCCTCGCTCATTTCTGACTGTCTATCTGCGATTCAGGATTGGTGCACCTCCACCGATCTTTGCCTTAATGCCAGTAAAATGGAGATCCTTCACATTGGGACCCCTGCTCCCGCTTCCAGCTGCACCTCCTCAGAGGTATTCTACCTTTCCTCACTTTCCCAGAGAAGCTCACTGTCTCCAGAGCTCTGGCTCTCTCCAGGCCGAACTACTACAACAGCCTCTTTCTCAATCTGCCCACCTCTACTCTTTGCCCCCTGCAACTAACCCAGAACAGGACTGCAAGACTTTTCCTTGGCCTCAGGACCAGGGACTGTATCTCTCCAGCCCTGAAATCTGTCCAATGGCTCCCGGTGGCTGCAAGGATCAGGTTCGACACCCTCTGCATCATCCACAAGGCTTTCTGGGGCCCGTACTACATCCAACTCTTTCTTCCGAAATACCTTCCTTTTAGAGCCCTTCGCACAGCTACCTTGAACACTCTGAGGGCCAGACCCTACTCCAGGCTGAGAGTGGGGGTTAGATCTCTATCCTCTGCAGGAGCCTCTCTCTGGAACGACCTCCGTGCCCCTCTCAGACTTGAGCTGGACCACCTGAAGTTCCGGAAGCAACTCAAGACCCTCATTTTCTCTTTTGCCTTCTCTTTCCTGCTCCCTTGCTGACTTCCCTGTCTGCTGCGCCAACTGGTTGCTTGGTTCTCTCACAGACTCACTGTGTACCTGGCTCCTCCATGACCAGTCTTCCTTGCACTGCCTCCTGGCCTACCGCGCACTTAGGGGCTGTAACTGTTAGCCTTACAGACCCCCTGCCTCCTAGACTACACAGAACCACGCAGCCCAGGCTGCACTTACTCAGAGCCATGCTGCCCTGCTCACACGTCCCCCATCCTTTCCCTGGCACTTCTCCTTTGCCTTCCCCTTGTACTTCTATTGTCGCACTTGCACAATCCGAATGACACAAGGCATAGTAGGATTGTTTGCCCTGTCCCCTATGTTTTCCCTCCCTTGTCTTGTTGCACCTAGAAACACGTGTACAGGCGCATTATAAATGCCATAACATATCAAATCATGTACAGGCATTTGGCAAATCTGGGGCTGGGGCCTTGAAATGTGTTGGCCTCTTGCTATGCAGGAGGGAAGAAGAGGTGTTCATTAGCCCCCTGGACTCTCTTCTAAAGTGGCATTTGCAACATAATAAAATCAAACTTTGCAGGACTTGCAATGCTGTCACTCTGATAGCCATCTTGCTGAAGACTGCACTTCCAATGATCCCTTATGCTTGGCTGATCGAGCAGCCAATTAGGGGTAAGGAAAGAGCATACCCTTCCTAGCTCTGTGCATGGAACTCAGATGATTCCCATTCTGCTTGCTGAGGAATGGCCCCATTTGCGGCTCTCAAGTTCCTCCGGAACATGGTGGACATGCTGGTGTCTGGAAGACTTCAATCAGCCCCACCTTTGGAACAAACCCTGGTTTTCCTACATCACTGTCAAGATCCATTGTCACGGATGGATCCATGGAAAAGCTAATGCCCTTGCCACCGAAGACCCTCTATGCATGGCTGCTCCTTCTTCCCCACCAATCAAAATCTACTACACCGCCCAGAGCACGCAGCAGCTCAAAAGCCAGGAGACACCACAGTGGGGTATGAGCATTACACCAGTAGCGTTTGCCCATTATGCCAGGCTCATGCGAAAGAGCGACTCTCATTGAGATTTGAATTCCCACTCCAAGCTGCAACAGACATTTTAAAAAGAAATAGTAGTCTTTTTTCAGTTTCTATGAGTGCCAACCAATGTGGAAAAAGAATACATATAAGCCTCCCAATAGAATTTATATTTATTGTACTTCTACAGCTGAGCCTTCCCATGATAGAAATAGGAAAAAATATTTGTACGGTTGACTTACCTCGGGCTAGAAATAGAAAAGTTACTGTTTCAAGCGCCGCCCATTGTGGAAATAGCAAGAACATATTTATAGCTCAGATGGGCTTCCTGATATAAATATAAAAATACTAGCTTAACAATTCGCCCCGCTCCCACATGATAATATTTTTTCTATTTAAAGGAAGATATGAGTGAATCGCTAGAAATAGCGTTTATTCTGTTACGAGTAGCGGTCCTGGGCCTACTCATGCTACACATTTTTATGTTCTATATCCAGTAAAGGCGAGCCTTGCACGAAACATAATTTGGTTTCTATTTCTATTGCGAGGCCTGTTGCTGCCAAAAATATTTTTGATTTGTTTTTAGCATATGGAGCAACTAGAAATTATGTAATGATAATGATGTGTTATTTATATAGCGCATTAATCCAAAGCGCTTTACAGAGCACATATTTACATACAATATCACCCAACCGAAATTGGTACTCATTTATCGATCCTGGAAAGATGGAAGGCTGAGTTGGTCTTGCCAGGATTCCAACCTGCGACCTACAGATCATGCTTAGATCGCAGCAGCGAGTGCTCAACCCACTGAGCTATCTTACCGGCAATGTACCAGTGCCTTACTGGAGCTTGACAATGCCCAAGGGACAGGGTGGCATATTTTGCCGCTGATGCCCCACAGGCCTCTCGTGGTTGAACTTTTTCATCTCACTCATCAACAATTTGATGATTCAGTGAACTTCAAACCTCCTGAAAATCCTAGGAAGCAGAGTTTGCATTAATAGCCCCAATCAGACCTGCCGCCCGCCCTTTATTCTGAGTCAAACCATGCGGCTATCGCAGCTCAAGACAGAGAATGGTACACTTGGAGGGACAGCGTCCACCCACTTTTTTCAGAGGGTGGACGCTGTCCCACTTGTGTGTTTGAGGCTGGGAGTAAAAAAAAAAAGATCTATTTATTTTTTTATTTAATCAGAGTGTTTTTGGTTTAAAACAAATAACAATATTTCACTCATGTCAACATTAAAAGGACAAGCTCAACAAATGACAAGAAAATATTACATCCAATGCTAAAAATGCATTCAAGGGAATTATGTCGGTGAGACCTGCAAAGAGCTGCATGAAAGGATGAACCTACATGGATACACCATCTCAAACCACAAAACAAACACTTTAGACAGTATGTTCATTGCCGCATCTAACTGTGGTCGTTTTAAAAGTTGGTCTCTCAAATACCACACACAGAAGGACATGGGGGGGTCAAGTACCTGAAGATGCTTAACCTAAAAAACAGCGGCATTAACACCGACATTGTATTCATGACACACTATGGCCAACTTTGAGCCCAGGTCCAGCAATGCCATCACATCAGCAAAGTCAGAATACTCCCCTCCAGCCCCATTTCTCACCTACAGCTGCCAGAAACTAATGTTCAGTATCCCTAATGCGTGAGCACCATAGGACAACCAGAACAGAAATCTTGGGCGTCTAAGCTCAAATGTTTAGCACCCATTACCAAGCATGAGATAAGCTGATATAACAGGGGAAACTGCACCGTCCAAAAATCAGTACTTTTTTAAAGTTTTCCTTTTGCCACACTTTATGCAAACCAGGAAACCATTGTGAAGCTTTTGGCATAGTGAGGTAACATTGGAGACTGCATCAGTTAAAACTTTGAGCACATGTTTGTAGTGCCAAGCCGTATACCAGCCAGGAAGCATTAGCTGCTACACTGGAATCACTAAGACACCTAGATGCTGCTTAGAGGCTACAAAACACTTCCCTAGGCTCTGATTAAAATACAAAATTGCCCCATTCCCCAATTATCTGTTTTCAAACCTCTCACTCAAATCCACCTTTTAAAAGAACATCACTAATTTAGGAAGGAGTGCCACCTTAAGACTGCTTGCACCTAACTTGATGGTTACATGCAAAAATCATCAATTTGTTCTCCTTTTTTCTGTTAAATGCAGCTCTCAGAATGTGTACTGTTTTCAACCCCTTGTGTTGCCTCCTTCCAAAAGTGTTTAAGGCCTTTTAGATAAGAAAGCATTTCCAGGCCCACGTTCCATTCATTCTGTTCCTCCAGGCAATTAAATGTTCATTTTTTTCCCTACGTTTCGAGAGTGATCTGTGCTGTGCCTTCCCTTTACAAATCATTTCACTTGGCAACATCTGATGAAGAGGTCTCTGGGACTTGGTAAGCTAATGTTTTCTTCCATCTCTGCATCGATTTCTCAGTTAGTCCAATAAAAGGTATCAAAATGTGCTACTTGTGTGAATAAAACACTCACAATTCACAATCATTAAAATGGATTTCATAATACGCTTCCAATACTCTGCTACCACAACAGTAATAGGACTTGTTTCCCATACATACGCCTTAGCCAAAAAGGATCCATGTATAACAAACTTGCATTGTATACAAATCGAATAAACATGGTACGAGTCTCACTTACGGACATGAATTCCACTTAGAATTTTTTTAAAATTCTGCTTCATCAGATTCAAAACAGAAACTTCTGCCCCGGGTTTACATTTGCTTGGAGGCATCACATGAATACAGGATTTCATATACATTTGTGCAATCCTTCTACAAGGAAAATCATTGCTCTGCCGTTATTTCAATTAATGGAGTAACTTGTTTGAAGTCTAGCGCTAGGATTGAAAAAATTCAAATCCCTCTGCATCATCCATAAGGCTGTCTAGGGCAGGGGACAACGCTATCTGTAACTTGCTCTCACTAAATACTCTCGCTCCAGATCTTAATGTTCCTCCAGCACCAACTCGCTGTGTGTCAAACGTTTGGCTAAACAGCGAGCTGATGGCCGATCTCTTTCCTCGGCTGGCTCCCTCCGATGGTACAGCTTCCCCCTTCCACTTGGTCATGAGTCAGTTCTCTTCAAACTCCGGAAGCTCCTCAAGACCTCCTTTTTCTCCTCCTTCATCCCTTCCTCCCTCCTCTGCTAAACACCACAGCTGCTGAGATTGGTGACCAGGGCCCTTATGTGTCCTCCCGTGCCCTGGCCTCCCACACCCAATCGCTGTCAGACTCGGCCCGTTCTCAGCACTTGCCTTGGCACCCACTGGCCTGTGCCACCACAGGCCTGCAATTATTTATCCATTGGCAGCTGACCACTCTCACCACGGGCACCCAGCAGCTGCTTACTCCCTACCACTTCATCATTTGGTACACCTAGCACTTACCCTCCGCCCCCACTTCCTCATCCCTCTCTCTCTGCATTTGCACGTTCTGATGCTCACAAGGCCTAGTAGGTCTTTCTTTATCCTTCATTGTTATATTTGCATTTCACTCCCATGTTCCCTCTCTTTTGTCTTGTGGGTGCTTTGAAACACAATTTACTTGTATGAGCGCCTTACAAATGCACAATAAATAAATAAAATAAACCTAACTCAAGTTCCCAGGCTGGAAACATGCCCACCAAACCACATGATTTCTGCAAAGGAAATGTTTCAATACAGATTATTGAGTTGAAATGGGCCTGTCTTTTATACTTTATTGCACAATACAAGTCTTACTCATTCACTGACTGACTGCCTGACTGACTCACTCATTCACTGTGCCACGGCTTGTCGATAACGCAGATCGCCACGCAGCCATGCTGCTCACGTATTTCCGAGCACCCCCCCCACCAGTGTCAACCCTGACCCCATGCCTTTTTTTTTCAGACTACGGATTTGGCGAAGTATAAAAGCACTATATCACAACATGACATAAATGAAGCCCAAATCCAGCTTCCAGGCGACTGCTTCGACCCAGAGGCAGATGATGAGGAATTGTCAGGTTGTGCCAGGCAATCAGGCAACAGCTGTCAGCTGAACCCCGGGCTCCCCTGGGAATCAGAGATAAGGCTGTACACATCTGCATATTTAATCTCAGATTTGCTACCCAAGGAACCAACTGCTTAAGATAATGACAGCGGGTAGTCCTTCCTGCCCGCTGTCAGATGCGCACTGATTAACGTTTCCTATCTGTAACTCCTAATTATGTTAAAAAAAAGCAGACACCCATGGCACGGCTGTGCCTTCAAATGATGCAGTCTTGCTGGGCAACCGGGAGGACGGTGGGCATGCTGAGGGCATGCTGAGGGCTAACTGCGCATGCAGAGCGCTGGTGATGACTGGGCAATGCACGGTGTAATTCGCCTGCCAACCCTAAACCAGGCTGGTGGCAGCGGCACCCCCTTGCCAACTTACCTAACCTGATCCGATCCCCACTGTTTCCTCCCTTAGTTGCTTCTAGAGCCCTTGCTGACAGATTGCATGCCCTCTGCCGCCCCTGGTAGATCCCCGCTTCTCTGCTTCCCACACCATGTTGTTCCCCCTATGATTGTAAAGCGCTCTTTTGCTTCCCGAAGCTCAGTCCATGCTCACAAATTACCCTAATAATAACTTTGAGGCTCTGGTGCTTTTTATTTTACCAGGTTCCTCAAAACAAAATGGAAAGAAAAGTTGGGAAATAATTCCCATGCATTCTGTCTTTTTTTACTACGCCGGCTCAAAAGGTCTCCAGCTTTGCACTAGGCCTTTTCACTGTAAAGAAACACTGGAGGCGGGTGTTTGTACTCCTGCTCGCTATATGGCAGAGGAGAGGCACAGAGCACCCCAGCCAAGGCTCTCTGTAATGGTATCGTGGTCGAGCAATCAAGGCTTAGCTCTCAGGAGGTGATACGGGCTGGTTCCTAAGTACAGTGTAGTCCCCAAGCACCCACAAAGGAATGTCCACACACCAGTTAAAACACAGTTATTTATATAATTAAGGTTCAAGGCTATATACACAATCACAATAACTCACTTTGTACTCAGTTAATCTACTATGCCAAACATATACAAAGTTCTACGTGGTACCGCAATTACTATTAGATATCATTAAAGTGCATCAACTGTACTTATTTTAAATGTCACACAAATCAATTGATAAAGGGAACCAACAATAGACATAGGAGGAAATCAGGTTGGTTAAAACAATAGGCAGAATAATGGCCCCGATACCTAGACACAGTTCTGTGTGAGGATCCCCCCACCTGGGCAACCTGTAAATAAAGATATATCGTACAAGCCCAGTCTATATATTGTTCATTAGAGTCTTATCTCCTTCTATAAAAGTTCTACTGCCACAAAGTACCTGGTTTCGTAGAGTTCTTCCGTGAGTCGTCGACAGGCCCTTCTTGAGCGCATTTGAGATTCGGTGAAGAAAGGGGTGAACGTTGTGTTAGAAGGAGCAGCATCGATCTTCGCAGTGCTCGTTGACGAAAGCTTGTGAACGTCCTGTGAAGAAGAGGCATGCGGTGCACCTCGACGACGAGTGTTCGTTGCCGCAGAGAGACAATAAAGGACTTTGGCCCAGCAAGTACGTTGGGCAGTGGTAGAAGTGAACAAAAAGAAGTAGTGGAACTATGATCCCTGCTAGCCCGCACCCGCTCCCCACAAACCTCATCACCACGTCCCTTCCCACACACAATATAAACCCCCAAACACATATACCTGCTGTTTAAGGGAACGTTCAGTGCAGCACACTAAAAGTGCAAGTTTCAACTTCTTCCTACACTGTTATTTAAAAACAAACCCATTCCTGAACAGTTTCTTTTTAAAATAAAAGTATAGGAGCAGTAAAACGTAATTTTAAGAAGTAGAGGAGCACCGCTCCCGACCGCTTCCGCTCACTTCGACCACTGGCATCAGGTCATCGACGTCTGGTGTTGGTGAATGGGACGTGACCACGGCTGGCTTCAGTAGCTTCGTCGGTGTCTCTGAGGTCTTCGGGTGGTGGGAAACCCACTGGCGGATTCTCCTTGGTCATCGGCAGCCTTCATTTTCTCCAGCAGGATGAAAGTGGTCGACGAGGATGAACAAGGGATTCCTTAGATCAAAATGTTCTTAGGCAAAGGGAGTACTGCAGCTCCGGTCGGCGACGGCGGTCGGCGACAGTAGACAGCTGTCCGGTGCTTCTCTTTGTTCTCCTTGGCGGTCCCCTTCTCTAGTCAGCAGCCTTTTCGTAGGTCTGTCTACCAGGGAGCTTTGGCAAAGATCAGCTGGTGCACAATGGTGCCTCATAGCTCGGGAAGAGGTCTCCTAGCTAGGTCCTCTCTTGGATCAGTTCTTGAAGGCACAGCAGCTTTCAGATTGCAACGAATGGAACAGAGGTCCACCTTCTTCTTCTGGCTCGGCTTCGAGAGTAAGCATCAAGTATCAACTTCAGCTTCTGAACGATTTCTAGCAGTGAGACGCCTCCAGATATACTGTTGATCTCCCATTCACTCTGCTAGGTCACATTCAGGCAACCAATCATCCAGAAGGGCATTCAGGCAGTCTGGCAGCCAGTCAGGCTCACAGTGCATTCAGCAACAGAAAAGAGAGGGGCTTCTACCAAGGGGGAGGACACCAAGGCTTATAATTTAGAGCCTGTTATGCTCGCCCCATTCTAATCAAAACATTATCTAATCTCAGGTCTGAGATGCCAAGAAGGAAATACACAGAGGGCCAAATAAATTCAAAAAGTAATTTATAGTATTTGCTCAATGTGGGACATATAATAATTTGGGTACGGACATCAACAAACATTAGTAACTGAGTCAACAAGTGAACATGAAAGCCTGACACAGTTAAAGAGTAATTAAAACAATCTCAAAAAGTACATGTGGAAGTAGTGAAAATAAACATAAGCAAAAGGCAGAAAGAAATATATGAAGTTGTCCACTTGAACACAATTGAGTAATTCAAGATGAGAAATGAAACAGGCAAAAAACAACAAGCAATATCATCAGAGAAAGAAGCATTTCCATTTTCTAATGAAAAGTACTATAACTCTCAGTTCTAATGATTTGTCAAAATGATATAAAAAAAATAATAGCACCTATTAACATTATGTTTCAGTAGATACTATATCAGTTGGTTCATTTAGCCTCCTGTCCATTAATCAAAGAAAATCAGAAGCTAGTACAAGAGTCAGAAAAAAGCGAGTATCTGAACATTTTTCAAGTAAATGAAGTTTATGTCTAACTCGAAGGTTGAAGGCACCTAAAATTTGAATCCCCTGTATGTTACGTCAGGAGCTCAAATGGGAGTCAAACAAGAGAATGTCAGAAAGCTCTTCAAGCAGAGTAAAGGTCACTTCTGACTCATAGACTGTGGACACCTGGAGTTTTAAGCCAACACAGGAGGGGGCAAAAACAGTTAATTGTTAGATCCTGTCTTGAACCATCCACTGGGACAGAGGGAGCTGGTAAATGCCCCTTGGCACTATAGCATTTCGGCAGCAACTCAATGAAAGGTGCAAAATGGCCACCTTCTTCAGGGCTGCAGGAGCAACCCATGTAAAGAAAAAGAAAAATAAAGCAGGCATTAAGAACTGCGTATACCCCTAACAGCATTTCAGAAAAACAAATGAATTGCTAATGAGCATAAAAAGCTAATAGTCATAGAAGATGCTCGCCGTGGGGGGAAGAGAACTTGCCACGGGAGCTTAGCGACCCCTTCTCCTGTCACATGCGCAGCTCCCAATGTCACTGCATTTGTCGCGAAAGTCTTCCCGGTGAGCACAAATCACGGAGAGGGATATCAAGGAACATGCGACTAGTGGTACGCGTAATAGTCTAGGGTATCAATGAAGGGCCGATGGCGTGTGGCGGTATTGGTCCCGATGGGATCAAGTGTCTGGGGACTCCTCACCTAACAACGGAGGACACAAAGGAAAAGGAAGACATAGTCCTGTGCTAGACTGGACTGTACCGGGAAAGGATAAGTGGTGTGCTGGTCTAGACAATTCACTGCCATGTTTTGGTATAGTGAACATACCTTAGTATATGTATCTCCCTCGTTCCTAGGACCAGAGCTGCAAGCTGAATCATACAGACATAGTGCTGAACCCTGCGTCGGCCTGCACGTAGAAATGAATTCAGAGTTCGTCAACCCACACTAGCGGGTGCTTAGTGCTGGAGGCAAAGTCCACGCCGTATTACCCCGTGAACTTGTCCCCAAGGCAACCGTAGTTGCAGTGCGGAGACCGCCATTCACAGTAAAGGGCAAAGGCTGGGGGTGCGCCGTGAGTGTGTACACGTCACAGCCAAACGGAAAGCACCCCTCCCAGACGTGTGCGGGCTGACTGTGCTGGCGCTGCCTGCCTGAGTCGCCGCGTGATTGGCACGGTGCATTCAGGCCATTCTTCTCCATCCAGACACTCACAACACAGAATGTGGATTCGGACATGCACTCTGCCATTCAGCACTACACACTGCATTCATACCAGTTTCGGGCAGGACTGTCTTAGTCATTGTGTCAAATACCAGATACTAGACACACATAACACGGAATGCATATTCGTCACACTCTCGTTCACCCAGGTCCCACCCCATGGGGGTACCCACAACATGCAGTCATTGGGAAGGCTCCAGCCGGTCTGGCCTGGACTTTCTCACAACACCATATATGGAACTTCCACCCAACAGCCAGAAGGGGGGGAAGTGGCAGAGTCAAGGCTTCCCAGGATTTCGGGAAAGGTAATGTAACAGGCGATAGAAAGCAAGAGGCCACAGGGCCATCTTGTTTCCTACCAGGAAACCACTGATTCCAATGACAGGGCTTGGGCATCCCAAAATGGAGGATGCGCAGGGCACCTGTCAATTCAGCACGGAGCTGCCACCAGCACTTACCCTGCTCTGTGGGCCACACACAGGTGACCAAAAACATACACTAGGAGTACAGTGTTGTACTCCCACCCATCGGTGCTATAAGGGTCTGTTCACCAAACCAAATACAGTGAGAGACGCACCGCCGGGAGTCCCACATGAACTCCAGCACAGAAAACAAGACAGAGCACATGATAAAAAGCAATAAAGGACAAGGATTCAGAGGCCCTGTCCCTCCGATGCATTTCCAGCATCATAGTCGGCCCCCCCAGACTGAGGTTAGGGTGTCTAATCTCCCACGAGATTGACGCTCACATCCAGATGGTCAACATACCTTCTGGAAAGGCTACCTGCCTTATCATGACTCTTCCCTGGTCTATGCTCTTTGGTGAAGTCTAGCCCTTGCAGACTAATGGACCACCTGAGCAGTTTCGGGTTTACACCCTTCATCTGCATAAGCCACTTCAGGGGCTTATGGTCTGTTTGGACCTTGAAGGTAGACCCCGTAAGGTAGGGCTAAGGCTCCAAACTATACTGAAACATTCCTTTTCAGCAGTAGCCCACCTAAGTTCTCTACGCTTGAGTTGTCTACTGATGAAGATGATAGGATGTTCCCTCCCTTTGTCATCTAACTGGGACAAGACAGCTCCAATTCCGGTGTCACAGGCATCCGTCTGGACTATAAAGGGCTTGCTGTACTCAGGTGCACACAACACAGGTGCCTTACACAGACTTTCTTTCAAGCCAATAAAGACCCTCTGACAGTCTTCTGTCCAATTAACCTTCCTTGGTTGTTTGAGCGAAGTCAGAGCTGTCAGAGGGGAAGCTATGGTTCCATAGTCCGCCATGAAGTTGCGACAATACCCAGTGAGACCCACCTTACTGGGGAGAGTTTGGATTTAACCCCCTCCTACCTCATGACCAAGATATGTGACTTTCCCCTGAGCTATCTGGCACTTGGTGGCCTTGATAGTGAGGTTAGCCCTCATCAAGGCCTGTAACACTTTATCCAAGTGAGTCAAATGCTCTTCCTAGGTGGAACTATAGACGGCGATGTCGTCTAGGTAGTCCACACAAAAGGCCTCCAGCCCACTGACTGCATGATTGACTAAACGTTGGAAAGTGGCACATGCATTTTTCAACCCAAAAGGCATGACTCTGAACTGGTAGAGCCCCTCAGGTGTTGAGAATGCAGTCTTTTCCTTGGCATGGTCCGTCAGAGCTATTTGCCAATAGCCTGAGGTAAGGTCAAAGGTGTTCACAAATTTGCCAGCATCTATGGTGTCCACAAGCTCATCAGCCCTGGGCAACGGGTGCGTGTCATTTTTGGTGACGGCATTAACTCTTCGGTAGTCCACACAGAACCTCCAAATCCTTGGTCCTGCCTGGGAACTTGCCTTGGCGATAAGGACCACTGGACTGGACCAGTGCAGTGGTCCAGTGGACTGGTTGAGGGTTCAAGAACACCCAGATCCAACATCTTGGCTACCTCAGCCTAGATGTGGTTCTTAACTGTATCTGACATACGGTAGCACCTGTTTTTGACAGACACACTGTCACCAGTGTCAATTATGTGCCTACAACACGGTGCAAGGCCTGGCGTCAGTGAGAACAGAGAGGCATACTGCTGCGCAAAGTCCTGTAGGCTCCATCACAAGGATTTCCTGTCCCGGAGTCCAATCCACTTGCAATGTTTTAAGGTCATGCCAGTACTTGTTCAGTTCCTGGCTGGCCTTGAGATTTACTGTTGCCTGACCCATCATCTGTGTCAACCTCCCTCTGAGGCCTAACACATAGTCCCCCATTTGCTTGGCGGGACCTGGAGGGGTGGCTTCCAAACCTTCTCTGATCGAGGCGAGGGGCCCCCTCACGGGATGTCCAAAGAGTAACTCAAATTGTTATTGTTATTGTTATTGTTATTGTTATTGTTATTGTTATTGTGCTTGTACCGCGACAAAGCCCGTAGGCATCCAGGCGCTGAGAGAACAGAATATAGTGAGCAAAAAGATTACCGCAGAGGTTTGCACTAACACTAATTAAAAAGATATGTTTTTAATTGTTTTCGGAAGGCAAGAAGATCTGTTGTCTTGCGCAGGGATGCCTTAGTTCCATGAGTGTGGAAAGCCCTTCCAGAAGCTCGGGAGCGTTTCACCCGGTGCTGTACCAAAAAATAGCCTTCAGCCGACCTAAGATTCCTTTTAGGCTGGTAGATACCAATGACATCCTTTAGGTAAGCAGGAGCATTTCTAAAGATGCATTTATGACATATTGACATCAGTTTAAATAGAATTCTGCTTTCCACGGGAAGCCAGTGCAATTTTTTCCTGGCCGCAGCAGTGGGTTCAGAACGCCTCATTTGAAAAATGATGCGGTTAGCTTTATTTTGGATTTTTTGTAGATCTTGAATTTGGGCTTTGCCTGCACCGCCTAGAAGGGCATTACAGTAGTCTACCCGTGGTAAGATGACAGCTCTCACAAGTTTAATACGGTTTTCAACCAAGACTACTGGTGCGACCTGCCTGAGCACTTTAAGATGATAGTTGGTGCTAGTGCTAATTGCTGCAACATGTGCTTCACAGTCTAAACTGGTTTCCATGAAAGTGCCCAAGGTTTTAACTTTCTGCACGACGTTAATAAGACTACCATCAATCCTGAAGCCGGTATACTCCTGGCCCAACTTGATTTGTGCCCGACGTGGGCCAAAGACCATGGCCTCGGTTTTTATGGCATTCAGGCACAGCCAATTGGTGGACATCCACTGTTTTATCAGTTGATAAACCGCATTTACTGTGAATTGATCCGTATCATAATCGCCGGTGATGTTGAGGACCAACTGGAAGTCGTCAGCATAGTTACAAAAGAAGGTCTGAAAAAGATCTAATTCGTAGCAGAGTGGATAAATGTAAATATTGAATAACAATGGGGAAAGGCATGCCCCCTGGGGCACTCCACACGATATAGTTTGTGGCCCAGAGGCACTGTCCCCCCAGTGCACCTGTGACCGACGACCCTCCAAAAAGTCTCTCAACCAAACTATGGCATGATCGGAGAGGCCCCCAACAGTCTGCATTCTTTCAAGTAAACTTTTATGATCTAGCAAGTCAAAGGCTGCTGATAAATCCAACAACATCAGCAGCCCTGACTTGCTATCTCTCAGCCTGGAAAGCATATAGGTCTGTAGGTCCAGAAGAGCACTCTCTGTGCCATGGTAACTTCTAAAACCCGACTGCTTGGCATGCTGGATAGTAGCTATCTTATCTATAAGCTTAAGGAAGAACAAGGTGTTGGTGATTGGTCTAAGGTTTGCTGCATCAGTGGGATCAAGGCCCATTTTTTTTAGTAGCGGTGAAACTGCTACGTTCTTTATAGATTGAGGAATGACACCTGTTTGAAAGGAAGCATTGGCAAATCTACAAAGAAAAGGCGCAAAGAGTTCCTTATGTTCCAAAATAAGTTTAGATGGAAGCAGTTCGCCCGGACAATTTGTAGGATGCATAGATTTGAGAATTTTCAAGATGTCAGCAGTAGTAGATGCTTGGAAGGTAAAACCTGCTACAGAACCTGGTAGAGTATCACTACTTGGTATGACAGTTGACTGAGTTTGTAGCGTCTTTATACAAGTATGATGCATCTCCAAGGGTACTGAGAAAGGTGTTAGTATCTGCGACTGGGCTACTAGTGCTTCTAATTTTATTTTATCTTGGGCTTTTGATAGTTTATCTGCGAAGGCCTTCTGTACCCGATCGCAGTCATCATCTGTCGGTTTTATAGGAAGACAACAAGCAGTATGTTTCTCCCAAGATCTAAAAAGGTGAAAAGGTTCCTTGGTCTCATCCCCAGCTGAACTAATTTGATTGTTGTAAAAGGTTTTCTTGGCCTCAACAATTTCTGCTTTATACTGTTTTTCTTTGCATTTCCAAGCTGACAAATTAGCAATAGATCTATCCTTCTGCCAGGTATGTTCGGCCTGCCTTTTGCTAACTCTAAGTTCTGCCAGGGAAGAGGAGAACCATTTGTGGCGACTTGGTAGATCTCTAACTTGTTTATCCTTCATTGGTGCATATTTATCAAGCATTTCAGCAATCTCCTGATTATAATTATTTATGAGTGTCTCCGGATCATCGGAGTCAGTTGTTTTAGTCATCAAGGTTTGCATATACTTAACCAAGATGGGCAAGGTCATATTTTTAAAATTACGGGCTTTGACTGTGTGTGAGGGGACATGCACTCTACGTGCTACAGCGGGAAGGGGCTGAAACCCACACAGCCCCTGTGAAACCAACACCCTCTTGAGGTACCTCTCTGTATGCAAACAGCAGGCATGGCAGGAGGAGATCCCATTTCCTCCTTAGGGGCTCTTCCAAAGCGCCTAGCATGCCCTTGAGAGTTTTATTAAATCTCTCGACCAGACCATTGGTCTGGGGATGGTAAGAGGTGGAGAACTTGTAGGTTAGCCTGGACTCTTTCCACATGGTTTTCATGTAACGCAACATGAAGTTGGATCCTCTGTCAGAGACAACCTCCTTAGGGAATCCAACCCAGCGGGAAATTCCCAGGAGAGCCCTGGCAACCACCTTGGCAGTAACAGTCCAAAGGGGTATAGCCTCAGGGTACCTGGTGGCATGATCAACCAAGACCAGGAGGAACCTATGTCCACCTGAAGTGGGAGGGTCAAGGGGATCGGCAATGTCGATGCCCGCCCTCTCAAATGATGTGCCAACCACTGGCAGTGGCTGCAGTGGGGCAATGACACTGCCCCCAGTCTTGCCTAACAACTGACAAGTTGGGCAGGTCCTGCAGTGGGACTCCACTTCTACTCCCATCTGGGGGCAGTAGAAATGGGCAGAGAGCCTTTGCTTTGTCTTCTTGGTACTAAGATGATCAGCCAAGGGCACCTCATGTGCCAACTGCAGCTGGAAGGGCCCTTAAACCTGGCGTACCAACAACCTCTTGAGGGCACCAGGTTCAGGCTTAGTGGGCTCAATAACAAGGAGCAAACCCTCTCAATAGATCCGGAACGTCCTAGGCACTTCTCCCTGTAAATCGGACAGGGCCTATGTCCTCAGACCCTCGAGAGAGTGGCACTCTCTCTGACCCTTACAGGAGTCCGCCCAGGAGGGTCCCCCTTCAACCAGTAGGCATTGAAGGTCGGGGTGGTCCTTCGGATTGAGCACCTCTCCCGCAGGAGGGTCTTCTGCCTCGTCTATTTCAGGAGTTGAGTTTGGGTTTACCACTGGATCCAGCACGTCCGGAGCATGAATCCTAGTGGGTGCTGCAGGAGCAGCAGGAAGAGAAGGGGTCCCGTTCGCAGACGCGGCCTTCTTGCTCTTCCTTTTCGTTCCTTGGGTTTCCCCATCAGCGAGGGTACCAGACTCGCAGCCGGACCTGGTGTGACCTGTGATCGGGTGACTGCCGCAGCACCCATCGGTAGGCCATCTGAGATCATCCCCATTTCCACCAAATTATTTCTTAACAAAATGTTAGCAGGTACATTGTCCTGAACCAGGACAAGAAGCTTTGCTGTCTTTTCTCCAATGGTAATGTTGGCTAAGGCTACAGGCGATAATTTGGGAGGCCCACCAGCTAACCTGGTAGTTCTCAGAGAAGCACCTAAATAGTCCTCTGGCTTGAGCAGGGTCCTGTCCACCACTGTCATGCTTGCCCCAGTGTCTCTCAAGCCAGTAGAAGGCTGGCCATTCAAGAGGACACTTCTCAAAAACCTACGCGTGTTCTGTGGGATTGTTGCCAGTACTTCTGCGTACTGGTCCCAGGCCCCAAGGGACACTAGGGAAATCTCTACAGGAGCACCGAAGGTGATTCCTGTAGAGAAGGGGAGGACAGTGGCCTCCACCTCAGGCATGGGATAAGGGTAGGTCAGGCTGACAGCCTGGACTCCAAGTGCCTTAGCGTTACACTTGGGGTCACCCTTCTTGTGGTCCAGAGCCCCACAGTCCCAACAAGTGCCAGGAGTGTGGGGTACGGTACTGGAGCCACTGGGACGCTGCTTTGCAGCAGGCAGACCACTATTCTTACTCCCACCCCGATAGGACTTATCCCCACTAAACCTTTGGGTTTTAGGAGAGGAAGGTTTTGGTTTACTCAACTGTGACTGTTTTTGGGACTCCTCTGACCTCTGAGAGGCCCCCTTTTCTTTGTCCTTGTCCTTCCCACTGGAGTCCTTAGGGGACACTCGGTGGGAGACCCACTTGTCAGCCAGCCTGGACAGCTTAAAGGGATCTAAAATGTTCTGGTCAGCAACATACTGACACAGCTCTCGTGAACAGGCTTCAGAAAAATGCTCAAAAAACAAAAGGTGCGATAATTCAACAAACGTTTTCACTTTATAACCATCAATCCACCCCATCACGTTCATATGTGCAACGCTCACCCAGTCACCCAGGACACATTCTCTCTTTTCTTAAATTCCCTGAACCTTTCAAGGTATTGGATAGGTGTCTTTCCAAACTTGGCAATGAAAGCAGACTCCCTGCACTCATACTGACCTCTTTCTTCCACACTCAGTTTCAGAATACAGTCATATCCAGTCTGAGGCACTCTGCTTAACAAACACTTTGACAATCTCTTTTATCAACATCATGGATTCCACAAGCAATCTCAAACGCTTCAATCCATTGGAGGATATCAGAACCCTATGCATACACACCAACCAAATCTTTCATAAAATTGGTGGCAGGGGACCTGACACTCTCAACTGGTTTCGCTGAAGTCACCACTCTAGCTTTCTCTAGCTGGATTTTCTGACATTCAGTGTCCTTGTTTTTGAGTTCAAGAACCTTATCTTTGAGTATCACTTGCTGTGCCAACTCCTCTTTCTTTAAGTCAGCTTCAGTTTCCAACTTTCTATATTCAAAGGCCGATTTCATCCTTAATAATTCAAGTTCCAAGGCATTCCCTGAAGAAACATTGCTGGAGGTCGGAACAGAGGCAGCAGGAATGGTGGCGTTCTCAGAATCAGATTCAACAACACCCCCAGGAGTAGGGCCCTCATTGGTTACATCCCTCCCTTCAAGAGCTTCACAATCTGTCTGGTAGTCCACCAGGGCAGCTATCAGCTCAGCCCTAGACTTATCCTCAAAGTCTAACTCCCTGGCTTCACAAGCACTCTTGAGAGCCTCTAAGCTCATCCTAGTCAATTTAGCATTTGCAATAGATTCCATTGTTTGTAATGTAGTTATCTTGTACACAACTAAACCTCAATTTAGCAAAGAGTAGATATTTTGTAAGGGGCAAGGTTACACACTGATTGTTAAAACCATAAGCATCCCACCGCTGCCACCAATGTAAAGAAACACCAGAGGGGGTGTCTGTACTCCTGCTCTCTATATGGCAGAAGAGAGGCACAGAGGAAAGAAGCCAAGATTCTTCATTTCGGTAGCTATGGTCGACTGTACCTAGTTGAAATGTCACACAAATCAATTGATAAAGGGAACCAACAATAGACATAGGAGGAAAGCAGGTTGGTTAAAACAATATGCAGAATAATCCCCCCAATACATAGACACAGTTCTCTGTGAGGATCCCCCCACCTGGGCAACCTGTAAATAAAGATATATCGTACAAGCCCAGTCCATATATTGTTCATTAGAGTCTTATCTCCTTCTATAAAAGTTCTACTGCCCCAAAGTACCTGGTTTTGTAGAGTTCTTCGATGAGTCATCAACAGGCCCTTCTTGAGAACACTCCCTTTAAAGCAGGAGCCGCGGGTCATCGAGATTCGGTGAAGAAAGGAGTGAATGTTGTCGTAGAGGGAGCAGCTTCGATCTTCACTGTGCTCTTTGAAGAAAGCTTGTGAACGTCCTGTGAAGAAGAGGCATGCGGTGCACCTCGACGACGAGTGTTCGTTGCCGCAAAGAGTCAATGAAGAACTTTGGCCTAGCAAGGGCGTTGGGTTGTCGGCATCTGGCGTTGGCGAATGGGACGTGACCACAGCTGGCTTCAGTAGCTTCGTCTGTGTCTCTGAGGTGTTCGGGTGGCGGGAAACCCACCGGCAGATTCTCCTCGGTCGTCGGTCAGTCATTGGGAAGGCACCAGCCATTCTAGCCTGGACTTTCCCACAACACCATAAATGGAACTTCCACCCAACAGCCAGTCAGGGGGAAGGGATTGAGTCAGGGACTTTGTGAAAAGTAAGGTAACAGGTGATAGAAAGCAAGAGGCCACAGGGGCAATCTTCTTTCCTATCAGGAATCCACTGATTCGAATGACAGGGCCTGAGCATCCCAAAATGGAGGATGCACAGGGCACCTATCAATTCAGCACGCGGCTGCCACCAGCCCGTACCTTGCTCTGTGGGCCACACATAGGTGACCTAAAACATACACTAGGAGTACAGGGTCGTACTCCCACCCTTGGGTGCCATAAGGGTATCCCAAGGGTCTGTTCACCAAACCAAATACAGGAAGAGCCGCACCGCCAGGAGTCCCACATGAACTCCTGTGCGGAAAACAAAGTAGGACACATGATAAAAGCAATAAAGGACAAGGATTCAGAGGCCCTGCACCTCTGATACATTTCCAGCATCACATTCACATCCTTGAATTGTCTGGTCTCCTCCACGTCTGCTAAGGGGTGTTTAGTGCTTTCACAGCCCTTACAAAATAAACATTTGTTTCTATGGTGCCCAATGCCACCCTCCCACCCCTTCCCCAAGTCTCTTATTAGGTGAGAATCTTATGATGACAAATGGAGCCTGGTGTACTTAATCAATTATCTTTACAGAAGGGGACATATCTGTCTTAACGCCAGCTCCCTTCGATCTTGAACTAGTAACATGCTTTTAATATTCATCTTATGCCTTAACATTCAACTTGACCCGCCTCTTACCTGTCTTCAAACCCTGCTTACCTGTGCTCGAGAAATAGCCCCGGTGAGCCCTGCTGTAATGTGGAGAAGGGATGGAAAGGCAAAGGTTCGGGCAGGATGGATTTCCCCCAAATACCTCTAAGGAGACAGACACTGGTTTAAAATAATTGGCACACAAAAGGAGAGGTGGACAAAGGAATGCCGGTGTTGGGTTCTTTTAGTTCTTGTTTGCTTTGCTTATGCTTGTTCTTCTGGTACACCAGCAGGGATTTGTACTTGTTCTTCTATAAAAAGGGGAAAATACAATACACTATATAAAAACACTATTTACCGAAAGCTAAGGAGCTGCATATATAAAAGAAAACTTTCAAGACTATAAGAAAAAAGAGTCCTTGAAAAACAATTCTTTAAAATTATTAAAAAAAAGCCTAAAAAGAATATATATATATATATATATATATACAGTCCATACATTGCACTCTAAAAATACTATATATATGTGTGTTTCCTTACTTGGGAGGCAGCCTGGCTAGGGCTGTCTCAGGGTCCTCAGTGCTCTTTCTTGAGCTTCTTCTGTTGGAGTGATGGCTCTCTGGCAAGCAGTTCTCATGTCCAGGTAGGCAGCAGCAGTGTGTGCAGGCTCCCAAGCATTGGCTTTCTCATTGGTGCAAATCAGCAATCAGATGCAGCGTGGGGCGGTCCCGTAACTCTCCTTGACCTGGGCCACGTCTGACTGGTGTGGCCCAGGGAGTCCTGGTGGGCCACTAGTTATAGGCGGCCCCATTAATTAAAGTACATGGCCCAGGAGGCTTTGTTAATGTTGGGTGGTCCTCGCTGTGAGGAGCGCCGTTAATCCTAGTGCCCGGGGCTGGTATGAAGAAGAGGCCACCTGGGCGGTGGCAGTTGTAAGCATGGGCATTCCGCGCTGTGGGGAGCGCCTTTCTAGAGGCCTGGGCAGCAGCAGTGAATCCTGTGCGGAACGCATAACAACCCTCTTGGGCGAGGGTTGAAACTGTTATGCCAAAGGCGCTCTGCTTGCATCTAGTAACAGTATTGCTTTCTTTTTAATTAGAGGAAAGGATCCCTCGTGTGATCATGTGAGAGGGTCCTTTAATCTAACTTTTTTTTTCTTTCGGTTTCAAGGATCCCCAACGCGGCTTGACGTGCCGGGGATCCTTTTCTCCTCCCCCCTTTTTTTGTATATATCCTGCAAGTGAGTTACAAAACATTGCTACATGTTTGTCCCCTATTATGCCCCAGCCCAGCTTATTTTATGTTGGTTATTAACTGAGCACAAGCCTAGCTTTGGGAAGTACACCAGTAGGGCGTATAGGCATACATTAGATCAGCTGTGTGCTAACTGTGGCCCTCCAGATGCTTTGGCCTAGAACACCCATGATGCCTGCCATTGACTATGTTGACATGGGTTGATGGGAGCTGTAGGTCCAAAGATCTGGAGGTCCAAAGGTTGCACACCACTGCATTAGATGGTTCCATGGAAAAACAGTTAATGGTGGCTGAAGCTTCCGCTGATGGTGGTGTTGGTCTCTTTGGTGCTCTAAAAGAGGTGTATTGTTAAGTTTGAGTTATACGTTGGCGAGTACACAGGATAGAAAGTGGGAACACCCACCAGACCCTTCCCAACCTTCCAACTTTCACCCCACAATGCCACATTTAGTACCCATTCTACCTCACACACTGACTCGGATGGTGCCCCTCCAAATCATTTGGACTACATCTCCCATTAGCCCTAACCAGCATAGTCAATGGCAAAGGATCTTGGGAGTTGTAGTCCAAAACATCTGGAGTGCCACGAATTCAGTACCTATACATAAACCAACATTCGCACCCGGGGAAGGCAGTTTATCCAATGAGAAACTTCTTTCCCGGCCACAAATCAATGATCACTGCCTGCTCTCATGGCAACACATTCCAAACTTGAATGAGGAGAGGGAACAGGGAGTCTCTCCCTGCTGCCTTCCCACCCCTTCAGAACAATCCACAACCCTTCCCCCCCTCCTCCCTCCCTCTCTTACCTGCTGGACCAAAGCTTTGTGCCACGGTTCCGGCGCTTCTCCCGTCTCCCAGCCGCAACAGAAATGGAAAAGAGACTTAGTCCCTTTACCCTATGGCTTTGGCCATCTTTTTTTACTTGCGCAGCCAATCTCCTTAGGAAAAAAAGCATTTGCATCTCGGATAAACCCCGGGTGTGAATGGTTTTCACCCCCACAGTGGGTGGGGGGTCAAGGCCTTTAAACGACCCACAGCCCTCACTGAGGCCCTCAATTCGCTCGGGCCTACCTAGGCTGGGGCGCTGTCGGGCCGTTAAAGGGCATGTCTGCCCCCCACCGCGGCCTGAACGCTATATTGTACACTCACCCATTGGCATGACGTCACAGACAGTCAACGTCGCAACAACTCATGAAGACCAGACAAGCAAAAAACAACACAATCCTCACAACATAGCAGTTACTACCAGCACACCATTACCCTTTTTCCAGAGAATTGTAGAGGAAGCTGGCACGCCAGATTGTTTGAAGGGCGGTATCATAATTTGTCTTCATGAAAAAGGTAATCTGATTGGTCCATGAAAAAGGTAATCTGATTGGTCCATGAGAAAGGTCATCTGTTTGGTCCACCTGATTATAGGGTCATTGCGTTGTTGGATGTATCCAGGCCGTTGTTGTCACACGCTGTATTAATAGTACGTTCAGAGAGAAACAATGAGTACCCATGAGCCAGGCAGGCTTTTGATGAGAGGTTTGCCCTCTGGCTAATTGTGTCACCCTGACCTTGCTGGCAAAGCCTTTCATAAGGTAAAGTTTGCCAATTGGGCAAGCGGTGCCAGCCTATTGTGGCACCCTCAGGCACTCTACCAGGGGCGGGGGTATTATGACCTGTGTTGGGGGGATGCAGGGGTGTGTGCTGGCCCCCATTCTTTTCAATGTATGGACACCAGATCTGCCAAAGTCCTGGGGGAAACCCCGCACTCCCAGCCACCCCTGAATTCATATATAAACATTGGCATATGCTACGAGGCTATGTTGATAGACAGCACCTATTTGGGCTTGCAAACCCCTTTCAAGTGGCAGAAAACTAAACGAAGATGTATTGGGTAAAAACAAAACAAATGTGTGTTGCTAAAAACAGGAACACAGAAAAGGGTTTGATGTATTGGGAAGCAGTTCACTTGGCTGGATAACGAGTGTACCATGGAGTAGGACCACGGCCCCCACTGATTGGGAGAGTCGAGCCAGAGGGGTCCCTTGGTTGGGTGCTGTGGCGTGACTCTCCCCTGGACTCTCTAGGATTACGAAAGCTGCCTCTGCTTCATGCTTTACTAACAAAAAAATTGGAAATTCCAACAAGCAGACTTTTGAAAATGGCATAGAGTGCTGACCCGTGTTTGGCAGTGTTACGGAGACCCGTGCCTTACAGAGTTCCGCAGACCCAGGTCTGGCAGTGTTCCGCAGATCCAGGTCTGGCAGTGTTCCGCAGACCCGTGCCTGGCAGTGTTCCATAAACCCGTGCCCGCCAGTGTTCCGCAGACCCATGCCTTGCAGTGTTCCGTACCCGTGCCTTGCAATGTTCTGCAGACCCACACCTGGCAGTGTTCCGCAGAGCCAGGCCTGCCAGTGTTCCACAGACCCGCGCCTGGCAGTGTTCTGCAGATCCAGGTCTGGCAGTGTTCCGCAGAACCATGCCTTGCAGTGTTCCGTACCCGTGCCTTGAAGTGTTCAGCAGATCCAGGTCTGGCAGTGTTCCGCAGTCCCGTGCCTGCCAATGTTCTGCAGACCCAGGCCTGCCAGTGTTCTGCAGACCCGCGCCTGGCAGTGTTCCACTGACCCGCGCCTGGCAGTGTTCCACAGATCCGTGCCTGCCAGTGTTCTGCAGACCCAGGCCTGCCAGTGTTCGGCAGACCCGCGCCTGGCAGTGTTCCACAGATCCGTGCCTGCCAGTGTTCCGCAGACCCGTGCCTGCCAGTGTTCCGCAGGCCTGTGCTGGCCAGTGGTCCGCAGATCCAGGTCTGGCAGTGTTCCGCAGTCCAATGCACTGCAGTGTTCTGCGGACCCGTGTCTCACAGTGTTCCGGGGAACTGTGTCTGGCAGTGTTCAGGAGTACAGTGTCTGGCAGTGTTCCGCAGTCCCATGCACTGCAGTGTTCTGCGGACCCGTGTCTCACAGTGTTCCGGAGAACTGTGTCTGGCAGTGTTCAGGAGTACAGTGTCTGGCAGTGTTCCCCAGATCCAGGTCTAGCAGTATTCCGCAGACCCGTGCCTGGCAGTGTTCCATAGACCCATGCCTTGCAGTGTTCCACAGACCCAGGCCTGGCAGTGTTCCGCAGACCCATGCCTTGCAGTGTTCCGTACCCGTGCCTTGCAGTGTTCCGCAGGTCAAGATCCGGCAGTGTTCCGCAGATCCCAGCCTGCCAGTGTTCCACAGATCCAGGTCTGGCAGTGTTCTGCAGACCCGCACCTGGCAGTGTTCCATAGACCCGTGCCTGCCAGTGTTCTGCAGACCCATGCCTGCCAGTGTTCTGCAGACCCAGGCCTGCCAGTGTTCTGCAGACCCGTGCCTGGCAGAGTTCCTGAGATCCAGGTCTGGCAGTGTTCCGCAGACCCGTGCCTGGCAGTGTTCCACAGATCCGCGCCTGCCAGTGTTCTGCAGACCCAGGCCTGCCAGTGTTCTGCAGACCCGTGCCTGGCAGTGTTCCTCAGATCCAGGTCTGGCAGTGTTCCGCAGACCCAGGCCTGCCAGTGTTCTGCAGACCCGTGCCTGGCAGTGTTCCTGAGATCCAGGTCTGGCAGTGTTCCGCAGACCCAGGCCTGGCAGTGTTCTGCAGACCAAGGTCTAACAATATTCTGTAGACCCGTACCTGGCAGTGTTCCGTAGACCCGTGTCTGGGAGTGTTCCGCAGACCCGTGCCTTGCAATGTTTCGCAGACCCATACATGGCAGTGTTCTGCTGAACTGTGTCTCACAGTGTTCCGGAGAACCGTGTCGGGCAGTGTTCCGGAGACCCATGCCTGCCAGTGTTTCGCATACCCGTTCCTTGCAGTGTTCCTCAGATCCAGGCCTGCCAGTGTTCCGCAGACCCAGGCCTGCCAGTGTTCCGCAGACCCAGGCCTGGCAGTTTTCCGCAGACCAGGGCCTGCCAGTGTTCCACAGACCCAGGTCTGGCAGTGTTCCGCAGTCCCATGCACTGCAGTGTTCTGCGGACCCGTGTCTCACAGTGTTCCGGAGAACTGTGTCTGGCAGTGTTCAGGAGTACAGTGTCTGGCAGTGTTCCTCAGATCCAGGTCTAGCAGTGTTCCGCAGACCCGTGCCTGGCAGTGTTCCATAGACCCATGCCTTGCAGTGTTCCGCAGACCCATGCCTTGCGGTGTTCCGTACCCGTGCCTTGCAGTGTTCCGCAGGTCAAGATCCGGCAGTGTTCCGCAGATCCCAGCCTGCCAGTGTTCCACAGATCCAGGTCTGGCAGTGTTCTGCAGACCCGCACCTGGCAGTGTTCCATAGACCCGTGCCTGCCAGTGTTCTGCAGACCCAGGCTTGCCAGTGTTCTGCAGACCCGTGCCTGGCAGTGTTCCTGAGATCCAGGTCTGGCAGTGTTCCGCAGACCCAGGCCTGGCAGTGTTCTGCAGACCAAGGTCTAACAGTATTCTGTAGACCCGTACCTGGCAGTGTTCCGTAGACCCGTGTCTGGGAGTGTTCCGCAGACCCGTGCCTTGCAGTGTTTCGCAGACCCATACATGGCAGTGTTCTGCTGAACTGTGTCTCACAGTGTTCCGGAGAACCGTGTCGGGCAGTGTTCCGGAAACCCGTGTTTGCAGTGTTCCTCAGATCCAGGTCTGGCAGTGTTCTGCAGACCCATGCCTGCCAGTGTTTCGCATACCCGTTCCTTGCAGTGTTCCACAGAGCCAGGCCTGCCAGTGTTCTGCAGATCCAGGTCTGGCAGAGTTCTGCAGACCCGCACCTGGCAGTGTTCCATAGACCCGTGCCTGCCAGTGTTCTGCAGACCCGTGTTAGAGTGTTCCTCAGATCCAGGTCTGGCAGTGTTCTGCAGACCCATGCCTGCCAGTGTTTCGCATACCCGTTCCTTGCAGTGTTCCACAGAGCCAGGCCTGCCAGTGTTCTGCAGATCCAGGTCTGGCAGTGTTCCACTGACCCGCGCCTGGCAGTGTTCCACAGATCCGTGCCTGTCAGTGTTCCGCAGACCCAGGCCTGCCAGTGGTCCGCAGATCCAGGTCTGGCAATGTTCCGCAGTCCCATGCACTGCAGTGTTCTGCGGACCCGTGTCTCACAGTGTTCCGGAGAACTGTGTCTGGCAGTGTTCAGGAGTACAGTGTCTGACAGTGTTCCTCAGATCCAGGTCTAGCAGTGTTCCGCAGACCCGTGCCTGGCAGTGTTCCATAGACCCCTGCCTGCCAGTGTTCCGTACCCGTGCCTTGCAGTGTTCCACAGACCAGCGCCTGGCAGTGTTCCGCAGACCCAGGCCTGCCAGTGTTCCGCAGACCCGTGCCTGGCAATGTTCGATAGACCCGTGCCTGTCAGTGTTCCGCAGACCCATGCCTTGCAGTGTTCCGTACCCGTGCCTTGCAGTGTTCCGCAGGTCAAGATCCGGCAGTGTTCCGCAGATCCCAGCCTGCCAGTGTTCCGCAGACCCAGGCCTGCCAGTGTTCTGCAGACCCGTGCCTGGCAGTGTTCCTCAGATCCAGGTCTGCCAGTGTTCCGCAGACCCGTGCCTGGCAGTGTTCCTCAGATCCAGGCCTGCCAGTGTTCTGCAGACCCAGGCCTGCCAGTGTTCTGCAGACCCGTGCCTGGCAGTGTTCCTGAGATCCAGGTCTGGCAGTGTTCCGCAGACCCAGGCCTGGCAGTGTTCCGCAGACCCAGGTCTAACAGTATTCTGTAGACCCGTACCTGGCAGTGTTCCGTAGACCCGTGTCTGGGAGTGTTCCGCAGACCCGTGCCTTGCAGTGTTTCGTAGACGCATACATGGCAGTGTTCTGCTGAACTGTGTCTCACAGTGTTCCGGAGAACTGTGTCGGGCAGTGTTCCGAAGACCCGTGTTTGCAGTGTTCCACAGACCCAGGCCTGCCAGTGTTCTGCAGATGCAGGTCTGGCAGTGTTCTGCAGAACCGCACCTGGCAGTGTTCCATAGACCCGTGCCTGCCAGTGTTCCACAGACCCAGGCCTGCCAGTGTTCTGCAGACCCAGGCCTGCCAGTGTTCCAGGTCTAGCAGTGTTCCGCAGACCCAGGCCTGGCAGTGTTCCGCAGACCCAGGCCTGGCAGTGTTCCGCAGACCCAGGCCTGCAGTGATCTGCAGACCCAGGTCTAACAGTATTCTGTAGACCCGTACCTGGCAGTGTTCCGCAGACCCGTGTCTGGGAGTGTTCCGCAGACCCGTGCCTTGCAGTGTTTCGCAGGCCCATACATGACAGTGTTCTGCAGACCCATGCCTGCCAGTGTTTCGCATACCCGTTCCTTGCAGTGTTCCACAGACCCAGGCCTGCCAGTGTTCCTCAGATCCAGGCCTGCCAGTGTTCCGCAGACCCAGGCCTGCCAGTGTTCTGCAGATCCAGGTCTGGCAGAGTTCTGCAGACCCGCACCTGGCAGTGTTCCATAGACCCGTGCCTGCCAGTGTTCTGCAGACCCATGCCTGCCAGTGTTCTGCAGATCCAGGTCTGGCAGTGTTCTGCAGACCCGCACCTGGCAGTGTTCCATACACCCATGTCTGGCAGTGTTCCGCAGACCCGTGTCTTGGAGTGTTCCGCAGACCCGTGCCTTGCAGTGTTCCGCAGACCCGTGCCTTGCAGTGTTCCGCAGACCCAGGCCTGGCAGTGTTCCGCAGACCCGTGCCTCGCAGTGTTCCATATACCTGTTTCTTGCAGTGTTTCACAGACCCAGGCCTGCCAGTGTTCTGCAGATCCAGGTCTGGCAGTGTTCTGCAGACCCGCACCTGGCAGTGTTCCATACACCCATGTCTGGCAGTGTTCCGCAGACCCGTGTCTTGGAGTGTTCCGCAGACCCGTGCCTTGCAGTGTTCCGCAGACCCGTGCCTTGCAGTGTTCCGCAGACCCAGGCCTGGCAGTGTTCCGCAGACCCGTGCCTCGCAGTGTTCCATATACCCGTTTCTTGCAGTGTTTCACAGACCCATACATGGCAGTGGTCTGCTGAACTGTGTCTCGCAGTGTTCCGTAGAACCGTGTCTGCCAGTGTTCCGGAGACCCGTGTTTGGTAGTGTTCCTCAGATCCAGGTCTGGCAGTGTTCTGCAGACCCATGCCTGCAAGTGTTTCGCATACCCGTTCCTTGCAGTGTTCCACAGACCCATGCCTGCCAGTGTTCCTCAGATCCAGGTCTGGCAGTGTTCTGCAGATCCAGGTCTGGCAGTGTTCTGCAGACCCGCACCTGGCAGTGTTCCGTAGACCCGTGTCTGGCAGTGTTCCACAGACCCGTGCCTTGCAGTGTTCCACAGTCCCAGGCCTGGCAGTGTTCTGCAGATCCATGTCTCGCAGTGTTCCACAAACCCGTGCCTTGCAGTGTTCCATAGACCTGTGTCTGGCAGTGTTCTGTAGATCAAGGTCTGGCAGTGTTCCACAAACCCATGCATGGCAGTGTTCGATAGACCCATGCCTGGCAGTGTTCCGTAGCTCCTGGTCTGTCCCATGCCTTGCAGTGTTCCGCAGACCCATGCATGGCAGTGTTCTGCAGACCCATGCCTGGCAGCCTTCTGCAGACCCTTACATGGCAGCAACCACCGACCCGTGCCTGGCAGTGTTCCGCATACCCATGCCTTGCAGTGTTCCGCAGACCTGCGCTTGCCAGTGTTCCATAGACCTTTGCCGTCAGTGTTCCGCAGACCCATGCCTGGTAGCGTTCCACTGACCCATGCCTGGCAGTGTTCTGCAGACCTGTGCATAGCAGTGTCACACAGATCCAGGTCTGGCAGTGTTCCACTTACTCATGCCTGCTAGCGTTCCACTGACCCCTCCATTGCAGCCATTGGCTGGTCCATGCCCTGCGGCGTTTACACAGACCAGTGTCGGCCAGCATTCCGCAGACCCATGCCTGGCAGGGTTCCACTGACCCATGCCTGGCAGTGTTCCGCTGACCCATGCCTGGCAGTGTTCCGCTGACCCATGCCTGGCAGTGTTCCGCTGAGCTGTACTGGCAATATTCTGCGGATCTATGCCTGGCACTGTTCTGCTGGCCCGTGCCTGGCAGTGTTCGGTTGACAGGTGCCTGGCAGTGTTCTGCTGGCCCGTGCCTGGCAGTGTTCGGTTGACAGGTGCCTGGCAGTGTTCTGCTGGTCCGTGCCTGGCAGAGTTCTGCTGATCCGTGGCCAGGGGCACCACCAATGGGTTACCAAGTGGGGCCGTGGCCATCCTTATAAAAACTATGCCCCCCCCCACCGGCCCATTCAGTTATGTGTGTTTGTTTTGGTGTGCCACCCCAAGATTTCCAGTGTGGCCACCCCTATGAAAAATGTTTGGGTGCGCCACTGCTCGTGGCTGGCAGTGTTCCGCTGACCCGTGTCTGGCAGTGTTTTCCACAGACCCGTGCCTGGCTGTGTTCTGCTGACCCGTGCCTGACTGCGTTCCACTGACCCGTGCCTGGCTGTGTTCTGCTGACCCGTGCCTGACTGCGTTCCACTGACCCGTGCCTGGTAGTGTTTGGTCGACAGGTGCATAGAAATGTTTCGCAGGATAGGTTTGGGCTATTTTTTTTTCTTGCAGAATTTATATTTTGATTATGTGTAGGTAGCTGGAGGCTCAGGTGACCCTCTGACAGAGCAGGGATAGAGAAGGCAGCACCGCTTCACGCAACTTCGCCCACACTTAGATTCATGGACAGGGAAGATGAAAGGTTGTGCGGTGGTGTGCCGCCAATGATCTCTGCCTTAATGCCAGTAAGACTGAGATTCTCCTCATCGTCACACCTGTGCCCTCCTTTCCTGTCACTCTCTGGCTGGCCTCTCTTGGCCGTCTTCCTGCTCCCACTTGTGAGGCTAAAAACCTTGGGGTCATCTTCGACTCCACACTCTCCTTCTCTCCTCACATCTCTGACGTCTCTAAGAAGTCTCACTACCAGCTCCACCTCCTCAGAGGTATTCTTCCTTTCCTCTCCTTCCCCGGACACTCACTGTCTCCAGAGCTCTGGTTCTCTCTAGGCTGAACTGCTGCAACAGCCTCTTTCTAAATCTGCCTGCCTCCACTCTCTGCCCCCTCTGCAACTCATCCAGAACAGGACTGCGAGACTTGTCCTTGGCCTCAAGCCCAGGGATCGTATCTCTCCAGGACTGAGATCTCTGCACGGGCTCCCTGTGGCTGAGAGGATTAAGTTCAAAACCCTCTGCATTGTCTACACGTCCTTCTGGGACCTGGGGCCTCAATACCTTCAACTCTCTCTTCCTAAATATCTTCCTTCTGGAGCTCTTCGCTCATTCCCCTCCAACTCCCTCAGGGTCAGTCGCTTCTCAAAGCAACGAGTTGGTGATAGATCTCTTTCTTCGGCTGGGGCCTCCCTGAAACTTGAGGCGAATCATCTCCGGTTCCGGAAGCACCTCAAAACCTTTCTCTTTGCTTCTGCTTTTTCTCCTCCTCTCCGCTGCTGATTTCCTGGCTGAAACTGACTCTGCACTGGTTACCTGGTCAACTTCTGATCTCTGGCCCAGGTCCCTTCTCCCATCAGTCGCACCCTTGCACTGCCTTCCTGGCAACCCCCGCACTTAAGGACTGTTTTCTGTATCCCTAACAGTCCCACTACCACCTGATGTCTGCACTTATCCTTGCCACCAGCGGGCCGTATTTTTACTTATTGTCATTTCTTGTTTTCCCATGTATTGCGCTTCCCCCCCCCCTTCCCTTGAACTTGCGTGATCTCAATGTCACCTGGCCTAGTAGGATCGTTGTCTCTGCCCTCTCTCTGTTCCCCCTCCCTTGCCTCGTCGCACCTTGCGCGTTATAAATGCCATATCATACCATAGCATACCATAGCATACAAGGCACTTTATCAGCAAGAGAAGTTAGACAGATATTACCAAAGTAGATACATGGGAAACATACATGTTGTATTCTCTTCAGTAATCATCATTTTGGCTTTCAACTTTATTTACTTAAAGACCAAGCTTAAATGATGACCCCATACCTGCCCCTCCTCACAACTGTCAAGGCCCCCCAGGTCCCCTTTGAACTCCCACTATGTTTCCACATTGAATGGCAGAGAGACAGCGCTGCGCCAGGGAGGGAATCGGCACTGACACAAGACGAAACAAAAGTGTCCACTTTCTCGTGAACTAAATGCCAAAGCGTCCAGGAGTCCCACGCCGAGCTGGACTGGCTGAGGAGGAAGTTGGGAAGTTCAGAGAGTCCATGACAGGTGATAGTAGGCCCGGGAAATAGTGAAATGGGAAATGGCGTGCAATTCCTGACATGTGGCTGACTTTTCCCCAGCCCTGCCGGCCCTTCTGCCCACTGCACGCTAATAAAAGTCATCAAACTGCCCATCGGTACCAGCTTCTCACACTGCCCTACTTTCCTATGCCGCAGCCTGACACTGCCCAACAGCATGTGACTGACTCTACCCCAGGCCTATTCGCTTTTGTAAAACGAGCTAGCGAGGGAGCTCACTATGTGACTGTCGGTGGGCCACTTGTTTAGTCACACAGGCCAGGGAAGCTACCCTACTGTTCCAACTGAGGAGGTCAATGCGCCTGCTGATGAAAGCCGGGTATAACCTGCGGGGCATGGGTGCTTGTGCTTGCAGGGTTGGCTCTGCCTTTATTGCTTCCCTTGATGGAGTTTGTACATCTTTATTGGCATTTATTTATTTATTTATTTATTTAAATGTTTCTATCACGTCACACACCCGTAGATCTCAGGGTGCGCAGAGAACACAAGACAGACAAACAAAAAATCCAAGAGCAGGCAGAGGCAGTGTCAAGATCAACGATTTAAGGAATTTGGCAAAAGAGGTGGGTCTTAACCCTCTTCTTAAACTGACTCAGAGTTTTGATCTTTCTTAGGTCAGGGGGTAAAGCGTTCCAGCCTAAAGGAGCCTCGACATCAAACATGGTGCCACCAAATCCGGCCATCTTGAATTTCGGTTGACAGAATCTCACCTGATCATGAGACTTGAGCAGGCGCCTGGGTTGGCACACCTTGCGCCTCATGATTCCAACACTTGTGGCTCAGGGTTAAGAGTAGTATGATGTTTCACGGACAGCCAATGGAGCTCCCTCCTGGCCTTGGCAATATAATTCCATCCTTCGTGGAATACCATGGATTGCACGCACTGCCCCCTTCCGAGTCACCTGCAATACTGTGATGTTTGCTTGAGGCGTACCAAGCAGCAGACTGTTGCAGTAATCCAGACGCACATTTACCAGGGCAGAGGCCAGCAAAGGTATGTTCTTGGACTAAATGAATGGGCGAATGTGGCCAAGAAGTTTGTTAATATAGCCACAAGAGGCCCTGATTTGTGTGACATGATTCTTCATAGTTAACTCAGCGTCCACCATGACACCAAGGGTCTTAACACTCTTAGCCGCAGTGATGACAGTGTCAGCAATGATGAAGCTACGATAATCCGTAGCAAGATTTCTTAACCTTGGCCCTGAGGCAACGATCAGGAGCTCGGTCTTGTGGGTATTCAGCGCCAAAGAGTTAGCTGCCATCCAATCCTGAATTGAATCATGAATGGTGTGGATGGTTGCAGAATCCTGCGTATAAACACCCAAAAACTTCAAGACAACCTGGGTGTCGTCAGCATAGTTTGTATATTGGACACCCAAGCTGTCAAGGAGCGTCAGGAATGGCAGGATGTAGATGTTAAAAAGGGTGGCGAGATGCAGGACCCCTGGGGAACACCACAGTAGATGGCCACTGCAATGGCCTCTACTTCAACTGCATCCCTTGCGTTGCGGGGCCCCAGAAAGGATGCTACCTACTGGGGAGCAATTCCTGAACAGCCCACCAAGACCAGACAGGATAGCTCAGGGGCAACGTGCTTGCCTTGGAAGCAATGCGACACACAGCAACACAGGTTCAATTCCTGGGTCCGCGCTTTGAAACCTCTGGGTATTAAACGCGTTATAAATAACCAATTACAATTACAACTTGTTCACCAGAAGTGAGTGGCTGACCAGGTGAAAGGCTGCAGAGAGGTCAAGCAGCATCAAAAGAGCCGGATGACCTTTATCGACAATACCGGATAGGTTAGATTTTAAATCCAGCAATGGAGTTTCAATGCCATGTCTGGTTCTAAAACCCGACTGTCGTGGAGCAAGAATGTTGATCTCGATAAATCTCCACGCGGTCAAGAATGTGTAGCAAAAAAGGTACATTGGTGAAATGGCGATAGTTCTTTTCCAAGAAAGGGCCGAGGTCGTTCGTTTTCAAAAGGGGGTTAATCCATGCTTTTAGGTACTGAGGGACATGGCCTTCGGCGAAAGAGAGGTTGACTAGTTTCGTCACCCATGGCACTAGGATGTCCAGACAGCCCTTAAAGTTACTAGAGGGACAATTATCCCCCTGACACGTTGTGGGTTTTATGGTGGGTATGATCGTAAGCATTTCTGCCTCTGTAAATGGGGTAAAATGTAATTCTCTCCGAGTAGGAGGAGGGAAGAGTGAGTTCCCGATGACGACATGTTCAAGAATGGATAACTGATGTTTTGTAATTCTGGAGTTAAACTCATCATGAATCCCTTGACACCAGGCTGAGTCGTTACCGGGTATTGTCCGGGAACTATCGGCCCATAACTAATGTTCCATTTTTGTTAAAGATCATCGATAGAGTGGCCCACTTGCACTTGCAAAGTTTTATAGAGGCTAATGAGAACTGGCCATGCGACAGTCTGGCTTTAGAACGCACCCTGGCACCGAAACACCACTGTTGGACCTTAAGTCTAATATTTCTAACATTGTTGAAAAGAGCCACCCAGCGCTTTTGCATGCTGTTCGACCTCTCTGCAGCGGTTGATCTTAAAGATCACTGCCTCCTCCGGGCGAGGATGGTCAGCCTTGCTAACTGCTCAGAGAAAGCAGCCTCATGGATCGCCTCCTTCTTGGGTCCAAGGTTATCCAGGGTTGCTATGGGTAAGGCTGAAGCCCTTCCCGTTAGTCAGTCATGCAGAGTGCCATGGGGCTCCTGCCTGTCACCTTCCCTCTTTAATATCTATATTAAACCATTCCTGGATATGCGGGACGCCCTGGGTGTTTCCTATGCCAACTATGCAGATAACACCCAGGTGCTCGTTGAGCTGACCGGCTGCTATAATGAGGATGCTAGGACCATTGACCACATCTATACCAAAATTCAATCCTGATGGCTCATAATGACCTAGCTTTGAATAACAATAATACTGAGCTACTCATAATTGCTTCTGGCCCTCGGCTGAAGTCCATCAACCCCAGAAATTCTCATTTTCCTTTCTGGGAGAGGTGATTCTGGTGAGTCCTAAGGTCAAAACGTTGGGTGTAGTTTTTGACTCTGAAATGTCCATGAAACCCCATGTTTCTAGCATTCGCTCTTCCTGTGCCTATGTTACTAGGCTCCTCCATCAGATTAGATAGTTCCATACATTAAAAAAACGGATCCCTCCAAGCTACTGTTCTGGTCAATTCTCGACTGGATTAGTGTAATAGCCAGCTTGCTGGTACTACTCAAGGTAACCTGACCCGTCTGCAATCCTCTCAAAATGATGCCGTAAGGGCTGTTTACGGATTGGCCAGAACGGACTATGTATCTGACTTTCGAAGGGAACTCCATTGGTTGCCTGTAAAACAAAGAATTAAACGCAAGATTCTTGCTTTGACCTTCAATTGTTTGAATTCTGCTGCCCCTAAATACTTTAGGGATAGGATTTCCCCCCCAACACCCATCGAGAGTACTTGCTCCAACAACACAAATGTCCTATACCACCCCTCGGTTTAAACTGAAGAAATTCAGAGGGGCATGTTTTGAAATCCAGGCCCCCTGGAATGGATTGGTATTCACTTTCCACTCAGATCCTCTACCTCTCTGGTTAAAATCGGGACAGAGGTGAAAACCTTATTGTTCTACTCTCCTTGCTGATCTATGGCTACTCCCCGCTGATTTCTCTGTGTTCATTTGTTTGTTTATTTGTGCGCTCTGAGGCCTAAGGGCGTGTGTCGCTTTATAACGATTTAAAATAAATAAATAGATAGATGTCTTGCCTTCAAACTACCTTAGGATCGCGAAAATCTCACTGGAACTGGATTTTGCCTGAGCAATCCAATTGTTGAAACTAGAGGTCCCAGCCTCAACAATGGCTGCCTTAAAATCCCTCACTGTTTGTTTGTAGTGCACAAGTGATCATGGAGAAGGATGTTTACGCCATTCTCTTCTGGCTGCCCTTTTGATGTGTCTAAGAGCGAGAATGGCATAACTAAACCACGTGTTCTTATTAGGTCCTGGTGTAATAGATCTATTTTTAGATGGAACTAAGAAGTCAATGGCTTCATTTAGCGTGGCCGCAGAATGTATAGCTAAGTCAGTAGTATTGTTAAATTCACCCAAACAGTTCAGTCTCAGTTTGAGGGCAGTGAATAATTTAAGTGGGGTAACATTTTTAAGATTTCTCAATTTAAGCACCTGTCAACCAAAATGGTCATTTCACAGTTCTAAGATGATCATATAAGATGACAAAGTACCCTATAGCCCAGTGATCCCCAACGTGTAGCTCGAGAGCAAAATGTTGTTCACAGCACCTGAAAATGTTGCTCACCCGTTGCTATGGGCCATGACGTGGAGGCCTAGAATGAGGTGCTGAAGAGATGAGAGCTCAGCGGCAGCATAGCCAGGAAAGAGCCCTGGATTGAGCAGGAATGTTGGCCAATGA
Organism: Ambystoma mexicanum; assembly: GCF_040938575.1. Lineage (NCBI taxonomy): Eukaryota > Metazoa > Chordata > Amphibia > Caudata > Ambystomatidae > Ambystoma > Ambystoma mexicanum. Next base: position 1,631,393,598 of record NC_090932.1, read on the forward strand.
GCCTGCTGTAGAAGCAAGATTTGAGTCTGTTGCCAACATGCAAATTCGTTTTAAAAGAATGTCCTAATTTATCATTGCAGTGTCATTGTTAAAAACGTGTCCTCTTCAAAACTTTGCCCAGCAGTAAAATGTATTAATGATTAAAATAACTGAACGATGTGCCCATCTTTGGGCCCTGGAGAAAATGGTCATCCCAGTTTATTTTGTACACATACTAGGTGCATAATGGACAGATAGGTGGCATAAACTTCCTGTTTATTGGACAATTTGCATGCGCTGCTGTTTGTACAAGTGAGGTTTGTGTTTAATGCCACAATGCAAATAATTAGAACCCTAGTAGAACCATTTCCATCATTTGATACTCTGCCCATCTGGAACGTGGATGATGGGCATATATGGCAAATGTATGCTACATTGTCTCTAATTAATTAGCCCTTTATTCAAATTCAATTAAATTACTCATAATTCATTTAAATTAGCAAGCCAATTAAGTGATCCAAATACCTAGTTAACACCACCACACCAGTCTATGAAGTAGTCTTCAAATGCTCAATATGTTCACCAATATTTGCTAAGGTTTGTGTAAAATTCATTTTGGGTGGAGAAAAGAGGCCCCCAAATGATTAATTAAAATGTTATTTGTATTCCTAACCACGTTTTCGCCAATGTAACAGGGCCCAGGTGCTTTCAAATGCACTATTTGCCATTACATAGCAAAATCATTCTTAAGAGGTAACCTCCAAAGCCCCTGTGCCGTGATCTGAAAGGCTTACCATGTTCTGACCAGCATTACTCAATCAATATTTATTTCATACATATTTCTCCATTAAGAGTAAGCAACATTTAAAAACATGTATCATATTTCATAAAATTCACATAGAACATGCCCACGCTAAAAGAGCAGCTTTAACATATTCAAACAAGCTATATATGTATAGAAATCTGATGGTTACAATTAATTATATAGTACATAACTTCCATGCATGTCCTAATATGATTGAACAAAAAATAGAGTCTTACCCAACGCTTATGCAAAACAGTGAAACAGCGACAAATTAACAGAAAATGAACCAAATCTTCATCGACTCCCATTTTGAAGGTACACTTTGTGCTTCCTCCTGCACACCTCAATTTTTTGAGGGTTGGCTACATTTAACTTACCATTAGCATCAGCCCCCAATGTTCTGGGGCTCTTAATTATCGCACAGATGTCTACTGGCCATTGTATATGTATACGCAAGCCTTCATATAAAGCTAAAAACGGGGCTGCTGTTGTATTATCTGGGCATTTGCCTCTCTCCACATCAGACAAACTCTTTCTTGAAGAGACATTTTGAGTTCATTTATTTTGGCACATTTATGTGTACCCTACTCCACTATACAAACGGGCAGTGCCTTCATAGCTCCCCATACCACAAGTGTTTTTCTTTATATGTGAAGGCTGCAATCACACTGACATTCACTTTATGAATACCAGTCGTGCTTTTAAAAATCATTACTGGGCCAGCACCTTCAAACTCAACACCCCCATTTCAACTCATAAGCTGCTACTCGGTACCTGGAGGGAGATCTGCTATTTGGCACAGGAATTTGTTTTGCAACCCCTGCAGCACATGACTTTGAGAAAAAAAAAGATATGTTTCACAGCCACAAAAAAAGCATGCAACAGACCTTTGCCTTATATACCTCCAGGCACTTCTCCAATCTGCATACCACAAACTTGTAATAACATCTTTAAAAGCCCTTTAATCCTTCAAGATGCCCTTTCACCTGTCTCTCAAAATGATTGACCCCAGCACCTCCGTTTGAGAAGAGTAGGCTCAAATAAAAACAAGTCTACCTCCTCATCTCTACATTCATTTAAAAACCAGCTACAAGGTTTCACTGCTTTCCCCAAACACCATAATTTGTGTTTTTATCATATTTTATTTCAAACTATAGTTATCAAAATAGTCATTTGTGTGTAGCAGGTCCTGTTGGAGACCTGATGGGAAACGTCCAAAAAAGACTTGTCATCGGCATAAAGAAGTGCACTATAAAATGTGGCCTTCAGGTAGGGCGGATTAACTTTCCTAAAATAAATATGAATGGATTAAACTAGGGCCAAGAGGCATTCTTGCTTTTCACCTTTATGGGTGGGGAAAAACAATATATAGTTCCCCGATCTTGTATTTCGGCCAGATGCTGAGGTGCCTGTGTTTCACAGTTGGATAAGATTTTTATAAACTATTAGAAACCCCAATAAAATGTGAAACGTGCCAAAAGATGTTTCCATCAATCAAATCAAATACTTTCTCCAAATCTGAAAAAAGCCAATCTCCCTCCCTTAACTTTACTGTATTCCTCCACGATGGTGCTCAGAGTGAAGTAGTGGTTCACTGTACTAAGCCCTCTCCTGAAACCTGCTTTGGAGTCTGTCAAGTTATTGTTAGTTTCAGCGCACTCTTCCAGTCTGACCAATAAACATTTGGAGAATATCTTGGAAATTGGCCTATAGCCATAGGGCTGGTGGTCCAAAGAATACTTGTCTAAGGGGATGGCATAATATCTGCCTCGACAATTGCATTAAATATAAAACAGTTTGGTGTCTTTCAAAAATGTGACCCTCTCTAAAAGCTCAAAATTTTTCAATGAATTCTGTTTGTCTTTTATCAATGTTTCTATGCCCTTGTGACACTATAAATGTGGCCAGCCATGCACACATCCCTCATAAAATCATGGTTGACTTTTCCTTTTGAAATTTCTATATTTTGCATCGAAACATGGGGCGTCCATGTTTTTAACCTGAACTTCCTAAAGTGGGGATTGCCCTTTTCCAATAGCTATGTAATGGGTAGTTTGAACCAAAGACTCAAACTGACGCTTTCCTTTGTGGCCTTAGAACTGTATAAACGTTTTAAGAGAATATCTTTTATTTATAGTTTCAAAAGGGTATATAAAAATTACCAAAGGAGAAAACAGAGAATTGAGAAACAATAGGGGCTTTTAGAGAGGGCCGTGTTTTCGATTTACACCAGACCCCCACCCTTTGGTACTTGATCCCGGCGTTGGCTCAGAATGCCTCCACAATTCTCAATTTTGCAAATCTCTGAAAACATAGCTTTTTCAACAACACCTGACCAAGGGCTAATTCCAATGGACGCCAATACCTAAATTCACCGTACCGCGCTACTGTTAAAAGATGCCAGCCCAAATGCTGGCTACCCTCACTCTGTACAGCACTCTGCTGCTCTCGAGCTAGGTGCGTGCTTCAAACAATAAAATAAAAAATACAATCTTTTCATTTCTTGTGAATTAGTAAATCTTTCCAATGCCTCCCTGTCAAGCTGAGGCATCGTCAACCTGTTCCCTCTGGCTGTCAGACATCATCGCTGTTGTGCCTACCCTAAGCCTTTGGAAAATTAACTCAAGGGGATAGTGATCGCTCTGTTCAAAAAGATATGCAAACATTCATAACATTCCTGAAGAGAAAACAGTCCAGTACAGTAATCAACAATGATTGCAGAACAGCATTACTGCTCTTGTATGCTTAGGAAGGTATCATTTGCCACTAAAGTTCCCAGAAATTCCTCCGGTGGAACTCCAAAGTAAACCTAAAAACTAGTGTTCCATTTGTCACAAACGTTACTGTCCAAACATTTGCACTAATGTCCTTTAATGTCCTACCATAGCTTTGAACAACTTGACTGGCAGCATCTGCCTAACAATGTCCTACTGACCACTCAATTTCTTCACAATTTACTGTAAACAACCACTTAATTTCAAATGAAATTAAACACCATTTCAAATTTCCTTTGCTATAATTGTACCTGGTCTAGAATTGTTAAGTACTTCAAATTAAAATATTCTGTTAGCAGTCTTAAGGGTATTACTTTTTTATTTTGTGTTTCAATAATGTTTCCAACTGAGTGCTGATATGTTCGGCTGACTAGATGTTGCTCACAATTTCATTTGATATGCACACTTTGCTCTTTGTGCCCAAATGGTTGGGGACCTCTGCTCTAGCTCAGGCAGTTGGACCTTTGACTCTCCAGATGTTTTGGACTACTACCCCTTTATTGAGAGAGCGAGAAACCCCTGACCAGTCCATAGAGTCAGAGGTTGCTCTCTAGTACTTTAAGACGAGATAGCTGCACCTTGAGGTGGATGGGGGTGCAGGTTCTCTTACTCCAGCACCAATCAATAAGGACAACTCAATGGTATGGCAAAGGGAAGTCCGTTTAATGACAAGTACAAAAAAATGGGAAAACATGGAAATCAACAGTGATGCGATAGCCCGTCTCGCTTCAACTCCCAATGACTTCATGCAAACAGTAACAGTTATAACCAAAATTCGTCATCATTGACGTGTAACACTCAAAAGTTTGTCATGCAATTCTATTGGTTGGAAAAGGTAACCTAAATATAGGTGCTATATCTGTATATGCTAACGGAGTGTGAGGATTGGATAAACATCATTAGGTGGGTGTCTAAGCCCTTCCTTCAAAAATGACGTCACTAAAAGTATGACGTCCCATTGGTTCTACTATCTATAGGACCCCAAGATTATTTGGTCCATCGTGATTGGGTTGGCTTCAACCCATGCATAAATCTCCCCTTTAATTAGCAGCACGCAGAATGGTCAACCAGATGCAGGATGCCCCAAGATTCAACCAGCCTCCCTTCCATCAATCCGTACTTTAGCGCTATGTGTAAATTAGTTGGCTGTGGTCGACCTCGAAACTGTAGCCTCTTGTCAGAAAACGTTATGGCATCTTCTGTTTGGGAGACGGCCAGCCATATGTGTTAAACTGTGCCTCTTCTCGCTCGGCTGGTCACATGCTAGCACACCGTGAATCTGCTTGGTTTTTCTTCTATATGTGCATTTCATTCTTTATTCGGCTTGCCACCTGCCTGAGCCTCCCTTATCTCGACCTTCACGGGCAGGCTGCTTAGTTCTTAGGTTTCTATTCTCCGAAACTACTGTCCGCCTCCCTCTCTTGATATGACCTTGACTTCCCTGGCACGAGCTGCTCTTGCTGAGTTTCGATTCCGCTCTCTCTTTTCGCTTTAGCTGGAGTACGAATCCTGTGCTGTTTGACCTCTAGTAACCAGAGTTAATTCTGCTTTTGTGTAAAGTTTGCTCACACTTATATAGTGTGCTTTGTTGATGTAGATATATAGGTGACGCTCACTGCTCTATTAATCTACTAAGCATAGCAAGCTGCACTATTTTCTTAGCTTATTGCAGTTATATGCATATATACAGGCGTTAGCTGGTTGAATAGCTTCATCCTGCTTACATCTTAAGTTTCTTTATATTTCAACATCGTCTCTCCTTCTAGGTTTACGCTATCCTTGCTCATGGCGTTTAGTCTCTGTGTGTCATCCTTTGGTTGTCATTTCTTTAATTTGTGAGTCTTTCCGGACCATTGTGTCGTCACCATTCGTCTGCAATTAAGGCCTTTTGAGTTTCTTCTGGGACAGTGTTTAAGCAGTCTTCATTTCGTGCCATTTGCTGGTAGGGTTTTCTCAATGGATACCTTACTGTCCATGGTTGTCTGGTTACTGGTACTTCACTAGGCATTGTTCTTCTGATAGGCACTGGGCAGAGCCCTAATACGGCTCTCCTCTGGTTTATTTGCTCATCATACGTCACATAACTAGACGTGAACATTCTTGGAATTTCAAAATGGACGATTGGGGTGCAGGCTTTCTTTGGGACCTCCTCTACACTCCCCCCTCTGGTCGGTTCATCGACCACTTCCGCTTCCTCTTTTGGATTCATCTTACTTGGTTCTTCTGCATCCATTTCTTCTTCATCTTCTGGGCTTGTACATGATGGTTTGAAGGAGTGTCTTTTTGGAGTCGATATTTTTATCACTCCTTTCAGGCTTCCTGCTGTCTTTACATGTTTGTCTTTGTTCCATGTCATTAGCTGACATTGTCCATTTGGGCTGCAATAAATCTATTTTGCTTCATAGTTTCTGTGTTTCCTGCAAGATGAAATACTGAGCCTTATGAATTATGCAGTAGAAGAAGGTTGGATAGATCTTGAAGAAAAATATTTTTTTATCAATTCCCATCCAACTACCCCAGCTCTCTATATACTCCCGAAAATTCATAAAGATGACAAATGTCCACCTGGTAGACCAATTGTGGCCGCGATTAATTCTCTTTTAGAGCCTTTATCTGTATACTCTGATTGGTTTTTGAGACCATTTGTACCCCAAATGTTATCATATGTAAAAGATACTACTAGTATGATAAAAACAATTGGAAAACATCTGTTTGAATCCTCTAGATATTCCGGTCACCTTAGATGTGGTAAGCTTGTACACCAGCATTCCCCAGGGTGATTGCCTTAGAGTGATGGCCAGATACTTAGATAGCCGTGCCACCACACTACATCGAGTTCCAACAGCATTCATTTTAGAATGCATTAGGCTAGCCCTAACTGAAAACATTTTTCTGTACAAAGACCGGTATTACAACCAGTTAAAAGGAGTATGGGAGCTACTTTTGCCCCAGACTTAGCGAACCTCTATACGGATGACATAGAACAACAATTCATATATAGTCCGCTTAACCCCTATGCTGACCTCATCAAAAAGTGGCTACGGTATATAGATGATATCTGCTTTATATGGAGTGGTACTCTCGATCAGTTAACGGATTTCCACATTTGGTTGAACCTTCAAAATCCGCACATCCAATTCACGATGCACACTGATCAGAACAAAATTCCTTTTCTAGATTTAGAAATACAGAAAACCAGAAGTGGTGACATAGAAACTGTGCTCTACAGAAAACCCACTGATAGAAACACCCTCTTGAACTACAATAGTTTTCATCCTTTGTCTCAAGGAAGGCCTTCCACATGGTCAATTCCTCCGCATTCGGAGAAATTGTACAGATGTTGAAATGTACAAACAGCATGGGATTAATTTGAAAAGTCGATTAAAAGAGAGAGGCTACCCAAAAACTACAATACATAGGGCATACAAATGAGTGCTACACATGAACCGGGCTCTTTCTTTAGAACCAACGCAGCGTCATCAAGATGATGATATAATTACATATGTAAGCACATACAGTCCAATCAGCAATAACCTAAGGAAAGTTATTCGTAAGAATTGGAAAATGCTATATACTGAAGACTTTACCCCATCAATTCCCAGATTTGCTTTTAAACGACAGCACAATATCAAAGACAATTTAGTACACACTTACCAGCAAAACAAACAGGCCAAGAACCTACAGCCATCTCTTTGGGGGCTCCCCCCTGTAGTCGGTCACCATCGATGTGGACACTGCTCTGTCTGTGCACAAACAGCAACCATGAAAGAAATTACTTTGGGCGATACGGTCATTCATTTAAAAGACTTTACCAACTGTCTCACTCCATGGGTAGTATACGCAATCAAGTGTCCATGTAACTTGGTTTATATTGGTAAAACCATTAGACCTGTACGCCAACAAATTAGCAAGCACAAATCTTGCATTCGCAACCAAGTTGAAAATAAACCCCTTGTAGCCCATTTTTCGCAGAAAAAACACAAGTGCACCGACTTAGTATGGTGTGTCATTCAAGTCATCAAACCATCACCTAGAAAAGGGAACCGAGATCAAACATTGACAAGATGCGATAGAAAAGGGAACCGAGATCAAACATTGACAAGATGCGAGCAAAAATGGATATACAATCTTAAAACAGTGAAATATGGGCTGAATATAGCCGTAGAATGGAGTTCATTCCTTTAAAGATAAGCACTCCATTTCACAATCTTAAATCTAGTCGTTGTTTTTGGACTCTTACCCCGCCCTGTCACCATGATTCATCAGTCATTTCGGGTCGTTCTCCGTCTGATTTATAGAGATTCTACACAGATCAATAACTTTCCATTTGCAATAATGGAGTTGTATTAATTTTAGAATCAAGACAACATATCTGTATGTCATCTTTTTCTCGATTACGTCCGAGAATATTGATGCAACACAAAAAATGTGCTTTATATGTGATATTTGTCACAATACAAATTGGCATTAACTAAGACTTAGAAGCGTCAATGTAAGCTTCGACATGACTGTCTTAAAAACATCACCGATCTAAGCAAAATGTGCATTTGTATTAAACGCTCCCAGTAAAGATCATCAGTACTCTGAGATTGCTGGAGGGAGGGCGCCATTTGAGTGGACATGAGTCTGGCTGCTCTTTCCTGGTCCTCATGCATCTTTTCTCTGCTGCGTGCAAGTGCCCATGCTAGCCAGCCTGACACTTGTCTGGTATACGGCTGCATTGGAGGTCTGGTACTTGTCCCTTGTGTTGGAATACGTGTGCTGGGTAATATAGCCTCTGTCGTTTTGTCCTTCAGTTCCTCTTGTCGTTTTCTCGCTCTGGTTATGTGAGGGAACAGAACGTTTACTAACAGATGTGTCCTTGCGTAGAGTTTTTCGGCGGCAGCTTCTGTTTTCTTAAGGGCTTCTGACACGACTGCTTCTGTCGGCCTTTCTCTTAATTCTTCTCATTTTTTCTCACTATCTCCTGCAAAGGTTTTATCGGTAGGCAGTCTCATCTTCTCTGCTGCTTTCGTTTGTGGTTCTTTGGTTATTGACGCTAGGCCTGGTTCATGTGCATTCGGTTTGTGTGTGCGTGTAGTGTCAGTGTTTTGCTTTCATTCATTTCATGCCGACCCTGTCTCCGGCTTTCCTGCTCATTTGTTGCCATAACTGTGTGTATATCACTATTAATCACATTCATTTCAAGTTCATTTACTCTACCAACAGATTTTCTAGGGACTGGTACGACTATATGCAATGAAATCGGAACGCTTTGAGCACCAATAAAAAATGCAGTTCTGATCGTTAATGACAGTACAATAATGATATATACAATGCATAAGTACATTATGGTTCGATATGTGAGACGACAACATTTTCTTCCAGAGACGCAGAGGTGCCTCTCTGCTTATGGGAGGACCAGGTTACTGCTCTGGGCCCCCATCTCGATGATTCGCCAAATGTCAATGTTATTGTTTCCCCACCCACTATCGTTCTTCAAGTTCTGTGTCAAAAATGTCAGGTCCTTCACAAGTGTCCCCACTCTTGCGAGTGATGATTGTCTCTTCATACAGGATACAGTTCCTTTGCTAGACTATGGGAAAAATAGATTAAAATAATACTTCGATGAGTCGCCTTTACTGTGCATGTTCAAAGCACGTAAGTTCCCAGTCCACTCCTCGAATCTGCTTCAGTCCTGAGGACATGTTGGACACTGGTTAGTACGAAAAAATAAGGAAAAAATGACAACAACTACAACAAATAAGGTTCTCGACTCTGCTCCCTCGATCTGTCCCTCGGCGGAAAGTCTCTTCAAAATCTCCTCAGGATTCAATGAAAATTGGAATTTCTAATTTGGGCTACAATGGCATGCAAGAGCATGTTTAGCTGAGGACCTTTTACTGGATCTCTGAGAAATGTAAGTACATCAACATTGGTTGGTCTTCCCACTAGCTCTGGAATGTTCTCAATGAGGTGGAAGAAGACATGGTATGCATATCTGCTGTCTTCTGGTGATAGGGACATTTGTCCAGTCTTTGTTGAGATTAAGGATTATATGTTCTTTCCTTGATGTAAACAATGTCTGCACTGTCCGGTTGCGTGGGGTGTGACCAAAATGATTACTTTATTCAAAAGATTTCTCAAATGTTCAGTGTTTGCTGGATCTTGAAGGAATGTTAACGTATCAGTTGTTCTCCCGACAATAGATGGACAGTCTTCGATAATGCGAAAGAAAAGTGTATTGATGAGTTCATCTATTTCCGCCTGTGGTGGAAGTATTTGTTTCCTTCTCACTGTACTCAGGGAGTACGATAAATTGTTCAGCAATGACAGTAAGCAGTGTCTTATTATTTTTTCATTTTCAGGATCTTGGAGAAAGTCTGTGACACTGGTGAGCCGCCCTACCAGTGTCGGGAATGATCTTAACACTAGGTTGAGATATATGACCACGTCCTTTGTGATGTCTCTACTGTGGGACACCATAAGTGCTTCCAAACAAAGTCTCGGTTTTGGATGAATCGGGATACTGTATCTGTTTCCAACGTAGATATTCTTGGTCAAAACTTGTCATAGTCTTTTTCTCAGCACGGCTTAAGAGTGCCTTTGTTCAAATGTTCAAATCAAGAAAACATGTTGTGGCTTATATGCGCAATTGTCTTCTTCACCCTTAGCTGAGTCTGGTGTAGTGTCTCTTTCTGTGTTCTGCGCTGCACTGCACCCTGTTCGTCGTCGCTGCAGCTGGTCTAAAATTACAGTAAGGCAAGATGTCATGCAGTTCAGATAATTTTGCATTTCAGATCCTAGAACCTCTCCTGTTGGCTGGGCTTCACATCTAGCTCTATCTGGGTGTGAGGGCAGTCCTCATTCTTCTTCCTGTGGCTATCTCGTGTGGCGTAAAATCAGGGTCGGAGCCAGGTTGGTTACAAAGAGCAAACAATGCCAGAGGAAGGCAGTGCAACCATCCCCTCTTTAGAGTAAGCTTCAACTTGGTTATCCTTTCATTTAACAAGCCGTTGAGCCTCTCACAGATCCCATTACCTTCTGGATGATACGACGAGAACTTGTGCTTTATACCAAGCAGCAAGATAATCTGCTCAAAGACTGCATTTACAAAATGAGCCGCATTATCTGATCTCATTACTTCACACACCCCCCACCTGGGGAACACTTCCCTTACTAAAAATGTGGCCGCACAGGTAGAGTTTGGGTGTGTACATGGACCTGCTTCTATCCATCTAGAGAATGGATACTTGAATCATGATAACGTAATCGACATGCAAGTGCTGAAAAGGCCCATTTGGCCGGGGGATGACTCCTCTCATTACCTTTAATGGGTGCCCAGTGGTGAATTGTTGGCAGATTATGCAGTTCACCTTAAAAAATGCAACATGCAACATGCTCAGCTAAATTCGGTATGAACCAGTCTTCTGCGAGCGTTGCTGCTAGATTCTCTTTCGACATATGAGCCGGGTAATACAACTGCTCCAGCGCTATTTTTAGTAGGGCTACAGGCATTACTGGTTTACCAGTGCTGTCTTGTTGCCATAAGATTTCAGAAGGGTTTAAAGAACACCCTCGATGTTTCCAGAAGTTTTTCTCTTCCTGTGGTGCCTCCCCTTGGAGCTCCATTAGTTGTGTTTGCCCAAGATCATTATAGGCTTCCGGTGTGGTTCGTGCAACCATCATTCTTTCATGGGTGCATGCCACTTCCACTTCCATAATCATCTCACTTTTGGATGCCATACGCTTGGCTTCTGTGTCTGCTGCAAAAATCTACAAAATCTGTCCCTTTCGTGTGGGCGGCGCATTTTATGACCGCTATGCCCACTGGGGACTGTAGTGACCTCATCAGCCTGTCCAATAAGGCTGCGTGCTGTACTGGCGTGCGGCCGCTCAGAGGTAGCCCCTCCTTTTCCAGCGCGCTAAGCCTGCGTGCACTGTTGACATCACAAAGGCAGAATCACTATACACTGTTACTTCTTGGTCTGCGTGATTCTCAATGGCGAGTATCAAAGCCAATAATTCTGCAGCCTGTGCTGAGTAATGAGATGGTATTTGCGCACTAACAAGTACTCGAAATTCTCCATTTGCTGTGTGTTTCATCTGTGGGTGCGATTTCTCGCCGTCGCCAAAACCAGTACAAAAGGGACCCTATGAAAACTCAAACAGAAAAGAGTTGAGTAAACATTGCTTTATTAACACACAAGCATTCGCGAATGGGCCACAAGTTCAACCGTCTCGCAAAGCAAGTCGTCAAAGTGCCGCGCTTTGCCCTGCACATCGTGGTCCTTTTATACCCATCTGTTTTACATTGTCATACATTGCTGCACATAGATTATGTCCACCACAAGGCGGTTCCTCCCAGTCATGACTTTGCATCAAGGTCAACAGTTCAACATCTGCTATTGTGGTTTCCTGTTATCTGTTATTCGCTCTCTCTCGTGCCCCTCTGTGTATCTCTGTGCACGAGGCTGTGCTTACTCATTCCTTCCCCACCCGTAATCTGCAGATAGTTTTAGCAGGCTCAACATGCTTCGACATACAGTGACCAAACACAATTCTTCTGTTAAAAACAAGTTCTTGCCAGGTCAGCAGGTCTTAAATGTCGCTGTATAAAGAGAAGGCCTCTTCTTTTAACAAAGGGTACATTCTTTTAACACATATGGTGATTAGTACAAACTCCAAGTGTGAGCACAACATTACATATGTATGCGTACCTTCAATCCACCCTTTGCTCACACTTGAGCATCAATCTAAACAGTCCTAGCATAAGCAGATGGCAGGAAAGCAACATCATCACATACTGTATGTACCATAATCTTCTCCAGGCCTCCCATGTCAAAAAATTCCTGTTGTACATGGCTTTTATCCATTGGATTTAGGCGCGTTATGCTGGAAGAACACATGGAAACACAGCACGACACACATACCGGGAAACATTGGATGCAGAGACAAATTCCTACAACTATTGCCGCTAGAACCAGTATAGGCGTAAGAAGTTGCCATCCAATTTCTTTCAGGAGCTTCATCCACCAGCTATCTCCTGACCCTTCCTCCTGGTGGATGCTATCCGCCACTTTATGCAGTTTGTTTACTCCATCCAGGATTCCTGTACTCCCTTCTGGTATGTAAACACAGCATTGGGATCCCACCAAAAAACAGACTCCGCCCCTTTCTGCAGTGAGTATGTCTAAGACATACCTATTTTGGAGAGCCACTAGCCGAATTGCTTTCATTTCATAAGTAATGTTTTCCATTAGGTCTGCAGATTCTTCGATTACGAACTCAAGGGCCCTGTTTAGCTTTTGGATTTCTTGACTGTTCATAAAGATGCCCGCTGGAGGAACCAGGACCCCCATCAGATCTATAAACGTTTCCCATCCTGTAGGTTGATACGTAGGAATTTTTGGGTTTACTGCTCGTTTATTTCTGCTGTGTATTTCTTTATGCAGAGTAGACGGGGCATATACCATCACAGCCGGCATTATTCTGGCTATGTAACATACCCCAACAAAATCTTTGGCTAACCACAAATAAGCCCTCTTGTTACAGACGTAGGCATGTCCTTCAATCTGTAACAATCCCTTTGTGTAGTTATTTAGATTCACCATTTGACTGCACCCCGAGATCATTCTTTGATTACCTCTTGCGCTCCTCTTAAAACATATATTCTTTGGCCTAAACTCTTGTGTGATGGTGATAGGGGGAGGAGGTTCTCTTACTATCTGTACCATAGCAGGTGCAAGCCCGATTCCCTCAGTTTTGATTTTATAGCGTATCTTTTCCTTTAGAAGGGTTTTGTTCTCTCCTCTAACATAACAAGCGGTATTCGGTATCATGTATTGCTGTGCTGACACTATTCTCATGTAAATTAATGTACACCCCGCATCCTCAGTAACTGGCGATGCGTACACTGGGATGCCTTCACTGCTATGTCGGGGCATGTGGGTGCAGATCCAGCAATCAGTTTTATTCACTACCCCATATGTTGTGTTTATTATCTTCACGTATTCATTTTTAGCATAGTCTTCCGGGTCGTGTTGGTCATAGGCATCTCGATTCCTGCTCTTGACCCAATCTGTTCTCCCTGTTTCATTTGACTCGGGCAACAGGTTCTTTAATTCATATCTAGATGGATGTTCCAGATACCAGAATATTATGGCAAATGCTATTAGTACTACTATCGTGCATACAGAAAACAAAATTTTGCCTCTTGTGGTACAAACTGGTATTTTCCTCTTACCTTCTGTGTTTGAGGAGCATACACTTATCCGTTCAGGGACTAAACCAGCATACACGGGTGTAGACATAGTTCAGTATATGGCTCAGTATACAGCGTATGTCAGTTGCAACCTAGCGATATAGCAATATCCCCTATTTAAAGCACCAGTGTCCTTATTACTCTAATAGTGGTAGGTCTCACTGAAAACCTTCATCCGATCTGTCCCACGTCTCGCAGTGCCTGTCCCAGGAGGGGAACGCCGAAGGCCCTTCAGGCTACAAGCCCGTCGTCTTCAGTAAGGCACAATTCTGCTAAAACCAACAAGAGAGTCCAAATGTTCATCTCCCTAATGATCAAAGTTCAAAACAGTGTCCTTACACGTTGCTTGGCACATACACGTCCCGGGATCGGAGACGATGGGCACACCTACTAATGGCGTCTGGCAGTACTGTTGCAACCTGGGGTTGGTTGGTTCCCTTTTCTGGATTCACGTGGTACCAGTGCGATTTGCCATCAACTTTTACCGCAGTTTGTGTTGCGAGGAGAACCTGAAACGGGCCCCTCCATCTGGGTTGCAGTCCGCTGGTGCGATCGAAGGCTTTTATAACAACCCAGTCACCGGGCTGCACGTCGTGACCTTCTCCTATGAGAGGAGATGGAGCTACTGCGTTCACCTGTGCATTAATAGAAATCAGTCTATTAGTTAACCCAATACAGTACTGTTGTAATGCAGGCCATGCTTGCTCAGACAATCTCTTAGGTGATATGGGGGTCTCAATACTTGGTGGGCGCCCCATAACAATTTCGAAAGGAGATAAACCATGTGTACGCTTAGGCATAGTACGCATACTCAATAATGCAATAGACAATGCATCCGGCCATTTCAGTCAAGGGCATCCAGTGTTTCAATATGCATTGTGCTGTGGAGGTGGCACTATTGTCCCGCAGGGGATATGCTTCCACCCATCCTGAGAACCCACATTTCATCACCAAACAGTAGGAATGTTTATTTACAGGCTCCAGCTGTATAAAGTCCATATACACCACCTCAAAAGGGCAGGTGGGTAACTTACTGTGGCCCGCCGGGGCCGGTACACCTTTCCCCACATTATATAAAACACATATTTCACATTGTTTTGCCCATTGGCGACAATACATTCCCAATCTTTTGTTGTACCACACAGTACTTAAAACTTCTTCCATAGTTCTTGCGTTAACGTGGGTTGGACCATGAGCCACGCTCACTATCACAGGTAAGTATGCGTCAGGTAGTACCCAGGTGTTCGTTTTGGTATGTGCCCATAGCCCATCTACCGTCTCCTCATATTGATCATCCTTGTGCCAAGATAGTCTTTCTTCAATGGTTGCATCTGCTTGGATTTCCTTTACGCGCTCCTTCGTCCCTTCCATAGTCACATCCCTCCCCACTATGAGCTGTCGGGCTTCCCACCGAGTGTCCCTTGTGGCAGCTAGTTTAGCCATCTGGTCAGCCAAAGAATTTCCCTGCGTGACATAATCCAGTGTTTTTTTATGCGCTGAGCACTTCACTACGGCCACCATTTTGGGCAGCGTAAGGGCTTGCAATAATTCAGCAATCAATCGGGCATGTTTAATAGTATCACCTTGGGAGGTTAAAAACCCACGCGCTCCCCAGAGTTTACCAAAACTGGAAACCACCCCATGAGCGTAGGCTGAATCAGTATAAATTGTCACTTTCATACCGCTGCTTAACACTAATGCTCTCGTTAGCGCAATCAATTCTGCTGCCTGGGCCGATTTTTCACACACTTTCCCACTCTCAATCAACCGTTCCCCTGTAGTTACTGCATACCCTGCTGTTGTCTCCCCATTTGGCAGTTTGAAACAGGAACCATCACAGAATAATATACCCTCATTATCAACCAGCGGGGTGTCTTGCAGGTCTGCTCTACCCTTAGTGTGTTCTTCCATTTGAATCACACAATCATGCCTAATGTCATCAGGTGAGGTGGGCAAAGGAAGCAGTGTCGCTGGATTCAAAGTGTTACACCGTTCAATTTTTACATTACTGGCAAACAGGATCATCTCATACTGTGTGAGTCTAGCTGTAGTCAAATGCTGTGTATGCACTCTATTCAGAAGAACATCTACCGTATGTGGAACTTTTACTGTTACTTCACTCCCTAGGATGATACCTGCACTTTGTTTTAGGGCTGTCGCTGCTGCAGCTACTGCTCTCATGCATGGGGGTAGGCCTCGAGCTACTGAGTCCAGAGTGCTAGAAAAATATGCACATGGTCTCTGTTTACCCCCTTGTTCCTGTGTCAAGACTGACACAGCGCAACCTTCCTGTTCATCAACAAAAAGGCAAAATCTCTTAGTATAATCAGGTGTGCCTGTTTCCAGCTCCCGTGTCTACCAGACATCTCAAGTTTCGGTGGGGGCCGATCCTAATAGAGGCATAAGGCCCCCTTTGGTCTATAGGAACCTGCACCACTCCCGCTATCTCATTCCGGCATCCTCAGGACATATCGCTTGTGTTATCCTGAAAATCATTGTTATAGTATACCCCTTCTCCACATTCTTCACCCTGGCATACACCTTGTACTTGTGTCGTTTGTTGTGGCTGATACAGTAGATTGGGGGGAGGCGGGGCCGGCCAGGGAACATCCCCTCTTGCTTGCCCGTCAAAGGCATTGGGTTGAGGGGGTTTAAACATTCTATTGTCTTGGTTGCCGTACCCACCAGTCCTATTTCCTGGGGCAAATGTTGTCTGTGAAGGGGGCCGTACGCCCCTTCCTCTCCCACCACTCTGGGGACACTGGGATTTCCAGTGTCCGGGTCTCTTGCAGAAGGCACATACATCTTGGGGTAGCCCATCACTCCTCCCATATAGCGCACCTCCTTGCACTGTACCTCTTCCTGTCCCTTGGCCCCCTATCATGTTGCTGCTATAGCCCTGTGACGGGCCGTTATTATTGTAGTTATACCTGCCTTGGGGCCCTTGATGCAACTGTTGCATCAACACTTTGGTTTTTAAATCCTTCTCTTGTCGTGCCTTTTGTTGTCCCTTTACTCTTTCCCCTCTTTCATAATACCTGGCCATTTCGAGGAGATCCCGGGGGTTCCTAGTCATCCATGTACTTTCTGCCCTCCTAATGTTCTCCTGAATTGGCCCGTGGAGCCCCTCTACAAAGTTTGTGGCAAAGTACCGTTGGCCCGTTTCAGACCCTATCTCTAGCCCACTGTGCGCTTTGAATGCTGCTTCATAACGCAGAAAGTACTGTGCTACCTCCTCACTTGCACCCTGTATCACAGCGGACAGTTTCTCCACATTCACATCAAATGGGGGTAACACCTTTTCTAGAGCCCTCAGGACTGCCATGCCATGCCCCCTTAGGGGTTCAGGATATTCCTCATGCAGTTTTCTATTTTTGCTCGCATCCATTACATCTTTCCATTTTATTGTTTCATTGTCTTTGGCACGAAAGGGGGTCCATATTTCTTCTGGGACAATGGCTAACAATATGTTATCTACATCCTCTACGGTAAATAACCCTGGTCTGAATAACTTTCCTACTTCCTTGTAGAATCCTGCCGGGTCTATACGGGGGTCGGGGATGGACTTGGTGATATGCATTAATTCAATTCGGGATAAAGGGACATACACATAGGTGCGCATCATGTTACCAGTGGCTGCCTCTATGGTGGGTTGGCACTCTCTCATTGGCATTAATAGTGACTTTTCTGTATTTGTTTGTTCACTCACAAGGGCCTGCACTGGTGATGAAGCAGAGGACTGGTGACTAAGAGTTTTCTCTTTTATTTTTTTATAATCTTTTAATAGTTTCTCCACCTTAGCCATCCTCCATTCTTCCGCCCCTGAATCATCCACTCTTATATTAGATAGCAGTTTCTTATCCAATTCCGTCCTAATCCTATTCCACTGGGACACATATCTAGGCTCCTTTTCCTCTTCTATATCATCCACCCTAATAAGAAGATATTTAATTACGTTTACTTGTATAGGCCAGCCAAGGCCCTCCATCAGACTCACCAGGGTGGACATGGACTGCGAGTGTATGGATGCTATCATACGATTAGCTACATTTTGGCCCGCCTGGTCTGCATCTTTGAGTTTAGCCTCTCTTTCCCTCACCTCTCTTTCCCATGCCCTCTTTTCCTTCTCCCATTCAACACCGCCCCTTATGACTTCCGCTATTATGTCGGACATACATCCCCATAACTGAACACTGGACGCAGTCACTGGTAGTAACGCGACAGCGTCCTGATATGCTGAGGGCAGATCCGCAGTACTCTGTCCTCTCAATTTACAGTTACCCTCATGAAAGGTATATAGTTTAGTGGCCACTGTCCTAAATTCCAAAGGTGTCAAACGCCCCAATTGGTCCCGTAGGCTGTCATTGAGGGGTGTGCCATACAGCCCGGTCATAAGGATTTGCAAGTCTCCATCTCTATCCTTTTCTACAGTAGTCGTTCTCCTATGGTCTATCAACCTATCTGGGTCTCCATACTTCATTGGGAATTCCACCCTTTCACCCTCACTGTCTGCCGGTGGAGCTGTAGCTCCTGGAAACAATAATTCAGTCGTTGTTTGTTCTGCTTCTAGCCCTATCACATCTTCATATCGAGGCACCGGCACGGCAGGATACATACCCCCACTGTTCTTAATCATCATATGTCTATCCAACTGATCTAGCCTCTCACCCTTCTCTTTTATCTCTAGATCATGTAATTTTTGATTTACCGTTCTCTTCTGCTCCTTTGCTTTTTGTTTATTCTGAGCATTGCGCCTGCGCATTGCTTCTACCCTCCATAGTCGTATAGCCTCAAACTGTGCGGGTCTAACCCGTCTTTTTACTAATTCTATTTCTACTTTGGATATGCGGTCCACATCAAAGGACCCGGTGTCTGGCCATTTATGCTCAATCAAATCTTTTGTGTATTCGGACCATTCTTTTAAGAACAATGTTGAATTCAATCCATGTTTAATCAACATATCAAATGCAGGGGTTCCTTCAAGAGGGGCATAGTGTCTCTTGCCTATACCACTCTTGCTGGAAGCCGCTTGACCCATTTTGTTGGTATACCACAATTGCCTAAAACACTCACCTTTCCCAAATATGCACCTATTGGCTAACAATAATAATACATCCTCCTGGCGTATCTAACATATCATATCATCATTTCAACATTACTTCTTCATAGACGGACTTACCACCGTCCTCTTCACAAACCCTGAATCATTATTTCCTTATTCCATCATGCATCCGTCCATACCACTTATCTTAAGGGTCCCGCCAGAGTGTTCCGGACCCGAAGGGCGACAGCCTGCTGTTCCACCGCCAACGGAGCCGGAAAAACAAGGATGACGCGTTGGTTGCAATCAAAGGTGCGGATTCAGTTGTTGGGGCCCCGTGATCAATTCCTTCTCCGGTTCCGCCGCGGCGTTCCTCACCCAGTGACGGACTGTCGCTCCTTCGCGTCCCACTTCTGACACCAAAATTGTGGGTGCGATTTCTCGCCGTCGCCAAAACCAGTACAAAAGGGACCCTATGAAAACTCAAACAGAAAAGAGTTGAGTAAACATTGCTTTATTAACACACAAGCATTCGCGAATGGGCCACAAGTTCAACCGTCTCGCAAAGCAAGTCGTCAAAGTGCCGCGCTTTGCCCTGCACATCGTGGTCCTTTTATACCCATCTGTTTTACATTGTCATACATTGCTGCACATAGATTATGTCCACCACAAGGCGGTTCCTCCCAGTCATGACTTTGCATCAAGGTCAACAGTTCAACATCTGCTATTGTGGTTTCCTGTTATCTGTTATTCGCTCTCTCTCGTGCCCCTCTGTGTATCTCTGTGCACGAGGCTGTGCTTACTCATTCCTTCCCCACCCGTAATCTGCAGATAGTTTTAGCAGGCTCAACATGCTTCGACATACAGTGACCAAACACAATTCTTCTGTTAAAAACAAGTTCTTGCCAGGTCAGCAGGTCTTAAATGTCGCTGTATAAAGAGAAGGCCTCTTCTTTTAACAAAGGGTACATTCTTTTAACACATATGGTGATTAGTACAAACTCCAAGTGTGAGCACAACATTACATATGTATGCGTACCTTCACATCACAGCAACGCCTGTGTATCTTTGCCCATCACTTTGGTCGATCCTCGAAGACCCGTCAATAAAGACGATCTCTCCTCCTGCCAAGGCATTTTCTTTTACTCTGGGGATTTCATTATAAAATTTTTTCATAATTCGTGCAGTCATGCATCGGCTCTCCTTCAGTGACTGGGTCTGCTATAAACATAGCTGGGTTCACTATCTTACATCAGACTATTTTAATCGATGGGTTTGATATGATCACTTCATAGGTAGAAGCTCTCTGAGATGTATAATAAATATGAAATAATGAGTGCTTGACGTATAACGTCATAGAACATCCCATTACAATGGTTGTCACTTTCTCTATGGCGAATGCCGCGGCAGCTAAACTTAGTTCGCATGAGAAGTGGCCTTTCATTACTGGGTCCAGGTTCCCACTGTAATATGCTAAGGGCTTGTACCCCTGCAAGGTTATTTGAGCGAGCACTGCCGTCATAACGCTGCCATCTGTGTGCGAAACAGGTAAAATTCCTCTGCATAATTGGGAATTCCGAGAACTGGGGCTGTACAAATCGCTATCTTGAGTTCAGTAAACCCTTTCTCCATTATCTCAGACCATTCAATCTTTTCCTTTGTCACTTGGGCCTTCTTTAGAGCCTGAAGTAAAGGCTTAGTATAGGAGCTGTAATCGAAAACCCATGCCCTAACATAGTTGCACAGGCCTAGAAAGCTCTGCATTTGCTTCATCGTATGTGGCTTAGTCGTGTTCAATATGGCTTCAGCCCTTTATGGGGTCACCTTCTTGCCTTTATGTGAGATTAGCTGGCCTATGTACAGCACTTCCTGTTGACAATATTGTAACTTTTCCTTGTCAACCTTATAACCCTTCTCAGCCAGTATAGTCAGTAGCTGAACAGAATCGTGCCTGCATTGTTCTTCTATGGTGCTGCAGATTAGGATGTCATCCACATACTGCAAGATGATACTTTCTGATGCAATATTGCTATCCTGTAGTCCATACTGAGACAGGCACTTTAGTTAAATCATCATCAAAATACTTCGGACGCTTTAGCGCCAACATCATTCTCTGAGGCACTTCTCTTTTTATCATCTTTACCCAAAATATGAGACTTACTTCTACCGTTGTTTCTCCCGTGTCTGATTATTCTTCAAACAGATCGTCATCGGTGACGTCAGTCACTCGATACTCTTCCTCGATGGCGATAATCGCACACCATTGTCTGCCTTCATCATCGTTCCCATCAACCAATGCTACTTTACATCGCACTGCTGCTGTGTGTATCATCAAGGGAAATACTTGTCCCTCCTCCTCATGCATAGGTATCTGTGGTCTAAATAAGAACTCATCAGGTGTTCTCATGGTTCTGTCTGCAAGGCCTGACAATCCTACCATGAGCACACACATGCCATATGCGAATATTTCTTGCTCCAATGGTATGGCCCTCATGGCTATGTGTCCTGAATATGCTCTAATCATTTTGCATACATTTGAATAGTGCATTCCTGGAGTGGAGCATACTATGCCCTCCTCCGTGAATGAAATTGTCATGTTCAACTTTGTCATTAAGTCTCGACCCAAAATGTTTACTGGGGTCAGACGTGAATATAATAAGGGTACATTCATTTTGCACTGTCCTATGGAGACTGGGAGTGCGTCTGTAAAGGGAACTCGACTATGGGCTCCTGTAAAACTCTGAGTATCTATGGCCTCACCGGACAAGGAAAACTTGCCTTCACGTATGCACGAGCGTGTTACACCCATGTCCACTAGGAAGGAATATTCTTTACCCCCTATGTGGACATCCACCCTAGGTTCCCTATGAGGGTCTGGTGTCACTGATAGTATAGAGCAAATCAGGGTTCCCAGTGAGCTGTCCTAGTTTATAAATAAGTTTGGCCCACTGTGCACTTGTGGAATTTCCCCATTCCTAATGTTGCTTCCCCTTCTAGGGTTCTGGGTCTGTGGTAGTTGCAGTGGTGCCTGTTGGGATTGTCCTTGTGGAAAATTGCCCATGCTTTGTGGTTGCACGCCTTGTTGCGGTCCTGGCACTTGTTGCTGCACCATGTTATTCTGTGCAACGCCCTGCTGTAAAACTGCAGGTGGATTCGCTGTGCCTTCTCCTATTCCTTGGCCGTTGCGTATCATGCCTTGAGTTCGACACGTGCGCGCCAAATGCCCTGTCATTCCACACAGCCAACATACTGGCGGTGGTCAGATGATTTGTCCGTTTGACATATTCGGTTTACCATTTTGCACATTTAGAAAGCCTCCTTTATTATTTTGGAAACCTGCCTGATTGCTCTGCCATCCTCTACCTCTAAATCCTCTTCCCTGTGGGTAAAACCCTACGTTATCCTGGTTATTTTGTTGTGGATTAGCCACCTGCTGCACGTTTTGTTCAGCTGCGTTAGTTAGCATAGCTTCTTCAAGAGCATACTTTGATCATTTCTTTTGCACCAGCTTCTCTTCCTCACCCTTTCGAGTTGCCTCCTTTTTGCGATTCTTTTCTTGCAACAGTCTACAGTAATGTGCGATTGTCAACTGTATTTCAGCCCAAAGCATAGCCTCCACTCCTACCAATTTCTTGAGTTGTTTCGGAACTGGTTCTGGCAACCCTTGGCACAATATATGGTAAAACATAGGTATTGATTTCGTCCAGGATTCATGCGTTTCTAGCACCCACGCATCTTGGAAATTCTGTATATAAATTAACGGATCTTCCGACTCCTTCATTTTTCGAGTCATTATAGCTCCCACATCGGAAGTGTCTGGGTAAAGCACTCGTAGTGCTTTCCATACTGCTGCTCTGCAGTTGTTAAATGGCGCTCCGTCATGCGCGGTGTTGATTGTGGTTACACCAGGGTACCCTGCCCGTGTCCACACATCGTCTGCTCTCTCCCCAAGTATGGCGATCAGGAGACCTTTAATGTCCCCTATAGCTAGCGTGTTTCCTCCTGTCATTTTTTCGAACTCATGTATCCACTTTCTGGCTCCCGATGTCAGCATTGGAAGCTTGTTTTTCAAATTTTCTCGATCCATGTGTGGCCATGGAATATATTGTGGTCTTGCTCCCCCTTTTCTAGTAGCGGCAATTGGAATGCGCAGCCCTCTTTCTCTTCTCTCATAGTTCTCCTGTCTATCGCAGGGGTAATATCCCTGCATCGCCGTCTACCTGGCAGTGTTCTTAGTCTCTCTAAATAGGGTGGTGACGACACCCCCTCTGACCATGAGGTACTCCTTCATGTCAGTCAGACTGTGCGGCTGACTCTGATGCCCTTGGTGCGGACTCGCTAGTTTCTGACCATCGTATGATATGATATGATATGGCATTTGTAACATGCGTATACACAAGGGTTTCAAGTGTTTCAAGGCGTATCCCTCTTTCCCTAGGGAGTCGTCTTTCAGGCCGTCTCCCTTCCTCGTTTGCCTCGTGCTCCTCCCCTCCAGAGTCGGACATTGTTTGTCCCCAATTCACGCAACCTCTTGTGTCTTCATAGTTTCAAATAATTTCTAATCTGTCCAGGGACAGTTTCCTATTCCCACTACTTCGAGTGACATCCTCAGTGTCATACAGCTGAGTGCTTTCCAAGCGCTCATCCTCCCCCTCTCCTTGGGGTATTTGTTCTAGCCCCATTTCATCATATACTTTACTGATCGTTTCCCCGATGCTTCGGGTGTCGAAGTCATCTTCAATGTTCACCCTAGACGTGCCTGGTACTGAATCGTACGCAGGAAAGAATTCTTCAATGTCTTCCCAGGCTACAACTGGATCAGGTTTTTTAACTTCCCTCTCCAAATATTCGAGATCACGTGCCCTCTGTCTCTGCTTACGTTCGATATCATCAAATTCTTTGCGCTTCCTCGCCTCTTGTCTGACCCTATCTTCTTCCCTTCTCTTTTCATTTCTACATTCATCTGCCCTTCAAATTTCCTCATCTCTTCATCTCCTTATCCTTTTTTCACGCACTCTTTGCTCTTCTTCTAACCTTTGCTGTTTCTGTCTGTCTTGATCATAGGCTGCTCTTGGTTTGCGATCAAGCTGTTTTTCTTGTCGCGATATAGCTGTTCCCGCCTTAGTCTATCTTTCCTTCTTATCCTTTCGTCTCTTAACTCCTTCTCTTTCTCCTTTCTCTGTGCCTCATCTAACCTCTCCATTGGTCTCACGTCGTCACTTCCTTTCCCATCGAGTTTTAATAAGATTTGTCCTCCCATCCACTGGTCTTTCGCGAATGTTATCTCATCAGTTCTGTCTTCACTTCCTTTCCATTTCTTTCCCTCTCTCTCCTTGTTGAGAAGTGCACTTGTCTGCGCCTGATCCTTTCTTTCATCATTGCGTCTCTCCTTGTCTCTTGGGACTGCGCAGCAAAGATTCTTGTCCTTATCCTACCCTTGATTTTCGTCACTACTATATGTAGGTGACTCATATGTGGGGTTGCTGTACCCCGTGGCTGCTTTAAGCTCCCTTAACGGGTATAATGCGTCGTCCTTACTTTTTCGGTTTTCGTTTTAGGCACGGCAGGTGGCGTGGTCCAATCTGCTGGCGGCTCTTCCTTCTTTGTTTGATCATACATCTTCCAAAGTTCTAGAACAGCAAGGCTTTTTTCTAGCTTCTTGCCTGTATATGTGGCATGCAAATATGTCATCATATGTTGTAAGATGGCTTTAGATAAAGACTCGTTTTGTGGCCATGGCATAAACATCTTGTGGGCAGTCCCTTTAACCCACTCGGTGCTATACTTCTTTAGATTGGGTGCATGTTTTGGCAACTGCTTGCATAAGTGTGCTAATGGGGTTATGTCTTCCATGCTTAAATCTGTTCCCCTTCCTCTTATATAATACTTGTTAATACTTTTGTGTGGTTTAAACATCATGTGAGAATATGAGCGGTCACCAAACACCGCAAGCTCCACTCCAAATTTTGCACAAAAACTTTTATATTACCAATTTGCTCAAAAACATCAATTCATGTGCGATTCTGTTTCAGCTATCGAATCGCGCACATTTTATTTATCAGTTCTCTTAACAAAAATGTCATATATGATGTCACAAAAAAACATGTAAGACAGACACTTAACAGACTAGACGGACACCAGCTGGACCCAGATATCTCTGCCTCTAATCATTACCCCTTCCTGGGGTCTAAACGAACCCCTTTCATGACGTCTTTAAACGTGGTGGAAGCCTAATTGTTCCCCATTGTGTGGGACTCTGGGTACACATTTCTTCTGGCCGCTATATTAAAGCGCAGGAATAAGGCGAATCCTTTCACTTCTCAGGTGCCCGCCCTGGTAACCTCTCTTCTCGGATGTCTCCCCCGGTAACCTCTATGTATTCAATTGTTCTCGAGTCATTATCCCTATATATATATATATATATATATATATATACAGTCTCCTCCACTTCTGACTATTTTATTTTTCCTCCTGCCTCCGTTACCTTTTTCCTTTACTTGTTCTTAAGGTGTACACTGTTTGCCAAACACTCAATTTTTTGCTTCACTCACCGTTCTCATTGTTCATCTCTGGACCCTCGGGATCACCGCCTTCATTACCGCCTCCTTCAGATTTTCGCCCGATCAGGGATGTGTTGGGAGAACGGGTCCCTTCAGGCCCCGACTGCAGTCCTGCTTTACACTATAATTGTCTACGGGAAGATTCAGCCGAATGGCAGAGGACTCGTGATATTGCTGAAGACCTAGAGTTACTTTATGTCGACGGTCAATAGGGTTCTTTTTTTAATCAATAATCGATGGTCACCATCCATCCTCTGCCACCAAGTGTACTGCGAGAGCGATAAACCCCTGACCTGCCGATAGAGTCAGAGCTTGCACTGTAATAATTTAAGACGAGATAGCTGCACCTTGAGGTGGATGGGGGTGCAGGTTCTCTTACTCCAGCACCAATCAATAAGGACAACTCAATGGTTTGGCAAAAAGGAGTCCGTTTAATGACAAGTACAAAAAACGGGGAAACAGAAATCAACAGTGATGCGATAGCCCGTCTCGCTTCAACTCCCAACGACTTCATGCAAACAGTAACAGTTATACCCAAAATTCATCATCATTGCCGTGTAACACTCGAAAGTTTATCATGCAATTCTATTGGTTGGAAACCAATATAGGTGCTATATCTGTATATGGTAACAGAGTGTGAGGATTGGATAAACATCATTAGGTGGGCGTCTAAGCCCTTCCTTCAAAAATGACTATGGTGGACGTCACTAAAAGTACAACATCCCATTGGATCTACTATCTATAGGACCCCAAGATTATTTGGTCCATTGTGATTAGGTTAGCTTCAACCCCATGCATAAATCTCCACTTTAATTAGCAGCATGCAGAATGATCAACCAGGTACAGGTTGCCCCAAGAGTCACCCGGCCTCCCTACCATCAATCAGTACTTTAATGCTATGTGTCAATTAGTTGGCTGTGGTCGACCTCGAAACTGTAGCCTCTTGTCAGAATACGTTATGGAATCTTCTGTTTGGGAGACAGCCAGGCATAGGTGTGAAACTGTGCCTCTTCTCGCTCGGCTGGTCACATGCTAGCACACCGTGAATCTGCTTGGTTTTTCTTCTATTTGTCCATTTAATTCTTTATTCGGCTTGCCACCTGCCTGGGCCTCCCTTATCTCGACTTTCACGGGGCAGGCTGCTCTGTTCTTGAGTTTCGATTCTCCGAAGCTACTGTCCACCTCCCTCTCTTGATCTGACATCGACTTCCCAGGCACAAGCTGCTCTTGCTGAGTCCGATTCCGCTGTCTCTTTTCGCTTTAGCTGGAGTACGAATCCTGTCCTGTTTGACCTCTAGTAACCTGAGTTAATTCTGCTTTTGTGTAAAGCGGACTCGCACTTATATACTGTGCTTTGTTCAGGTAGATCAGTGGTCTTCAAACTGTGGGGGGCGCCAGAGCCCAGCATGAAATATAAAAAAAAAATTTAAAAAAACATACTTTTTTTTTTTAGATTGGAGGAAATGGGACGGGGCAGCTCACATGGTCAGACTGGGCCATAAAACGGTCTTAGGCACCAATGAAAAAATGGCCAGCAGTTGCACATGGATATTCAGTGTTTAGTCACAGACTGTTTGAATAGTACCCAAGGGGTTGTTTTTTGTTCAAATGTAAACAAATGGTGATATTTAAAGAATATTTATTCAGCAACAATGGTGAAAACTACTAGCTGCGTAGTGAAATAACTCCTCAAACTGGCCCACATTGGCCAAAAAAGTGGCCCATTTTTACTGGCCTACACTAGCATATTGCATTTTTGGTACAGTCATCGCCCTATTGCCCTATAGGCCAGTCCAAGCCTGCCGGCTCATCCATAATGGGTAAGGGGACGTCCACCAACTAGCCACCTCACCCATTACGGAGGAGCAGAGGAGCCAGCCCAGTGAAACACTGAGCACTCCCTCAGCTGCTTTTTCCAGCTGAGGGAGTGCTCCTGGGATGGCTGAACTGTCAAAGGGAAACGCTGTTTGCCTTTGACTGTTTTTTTCCCCAGCCGCACATGATCACTGAGCCATGCAACGCTGAGGGTGTTTTGCTTCGCCAGCCTTGCATAGCTCATTGGAAATGCTGGCTGGGGCACTGCATGTATGTATGTGCGAGGGAGTGCTCCTGCGCCTCCTTGCACATACGGGCAGAGCAACCTGCAACGGGGCATTTCAGCAACCACGCGAGGTACGTTTATGGCGATTTATTTTTTATTTACATTTGTATGGATGTGTGTATGCTTGTGTTATGGGACTGTGGTGGGAGCAGAATAGGCGGCAGCACTGGGATGGTGGTGGGAGTAGGGTGGGGAGAGCCCAGGGTCTGTACTGGGAGTAGGTTGCGGTGACGGCACGCAAACGTTCATAGTGATTTCTACATACTGTCCATCTGGCACTTTTAGGAGGGCCCGGCCTGCCCAAACTTTGCTCAGGGGGGGGGGGTCAGGCCAAAAAAGTTTGAAGACCACTGAGGTAGATATATAGGTGGCGCTTGCCGGTCTATTCGTCTACTAAGCATAGCAAGCCGCACTGTTTTCTTAGCTTCTTGTGGTTACAAGCATATATACAGGCGTTAGCTGGTTGAATAGCTTCATCCTACTTACGGCTTAAGTTTCTTTATATTTCAACATCGTCTCTCCTTCTAAGTTCACGCTATCCTTGCTCATGGCGTTTCGTCTCTGTGTGTAATCCTTTGGTTGTCGCTTCTCTCATTTGTGAGTCTGTCCGGGCCCTTGTGTCGTCACTATTCATCTTCAATTAAGGCCTTTTGAGTTTCTTCTGGGACAGTGTTTAAGCAGTCTTCATTTCGTGTCATTTGCTGGTAGGGTTTTCTCAATGGATACCTTACTGTCCATGGTTGTCTGGTTACTGGTAATTCACTAGGCATTGTTCTTCGAATAGGCGCTGAGCAGAACCCTAATGCGGCTCTCTGCTAGTTTATTTGCTCATCATACGTCACATATCTCAGCGTGAACGTTCTTGGAACATCAAAATGGACGATTGGAGTGCAGGCTTTGTTTGGGACCTCCTCTACACCCCCATTAGCCCTAGGCAGCAAACCCATTGGTGACAGGTCATGTGTGTTGGTATTCCAAAACATCTGGAGAGCCACAGGTTGCCGATCCCTCCTATCCATTGAATTGCTTGGACACAACTAACCAATATTCAAGTATAAATGGAAATTCCAACACTATATGGCACTAATCAGGATCACCCTGCCCGCACCTACAGCAGGGGTTAGGGAGCCGTTGGTGGTCTGGGGTTCATATTGCACAACACAAACATTAATTAGAGGCATAAGGGATGCCATCCCGCCACTAGTGATGGCTCAAAGAGGTTATTCAACCTTGAACAACATACAAACAACACCAGGGGTCAAGCCAATCTGTTGTTCACGAAATATACATCACCAAATGCTGGTTTAAAAAACCACTATCTTGACCAACTCACAAGACATATTTCAAATTTATCATAATTTTTATTATTTTCAAAAATGCTAAAAAAATACGATTTAAAACAATTCAGACAAAGCAAATGAACAGTAAATTGTAGCAGGTCATATAAACAGTACAAGCTATAACAAACAGGTTTTCATTTCTAATTCAAGCTGTAACAAACAAGTTTTCATTTCTAATACAGATCTTCCTACCAGTCCGGCTTCCAGCCACCACTTTCTCCCTCCGCACTGATGGCCTTGTCTAGGCCCCCAAGATTTCTTAGCTCCACAGTGCACTAGCTGCCTCGCATGGCCTATTTCATAATTTCATAATATACCCATAATATATCTCTCGTGGGTCCCAGCTCTCCACCTCCTGTTCCCGGGATCTCAGCATGCGCCTTGTTGTGTTTATGCAGTTTATTACCTTTATGGCAGTGTGTCTCCGGTCACCCTTCACACTCCTTCCGTATTGCAGCCCTTGAAATTATGGCACCATGTCTCTTCCCCTGGCGTTGTTTCTCCTTTCCATGTGTCTTAAACCAATAACCTACTTCCTTGGTCTGTCTAACGGTTATGCCATGCAATCAGTCTGTGTACTTGTTTTGAGCATCTCCTCCTTATTCACTGCTCCTAGCACGCTCTGTGGCCTTGCTGCCCCTGCTTGCGGGCGACTTTCGGTCTGTTTATAGGCTCTGTTTGCTTCATTGTTTTTGCGCGTGATGTCTCGATGCAGCGCTGACCCGGGCAATCGTATTATTGATGAAGGGCCAACAGGGGTGGTGCAAGGGTCTAATCCGCTCTTCGTTCCACCACATTCTTGTACTCAGGAGAACTTCGGCCGGCCCATAGAGCCAAGGTTTGCTCTGAGAGTACTTTAAGACGAGATAGCTGCACCTTGAGATGGATGGGGGTGCAGATGTATTACTCCAACACCAATCAATAAGGACAACTCAATGGTTTGGCAAAGGGAGTCCGTTTTAATGACAAGTACAAAAAACGGGGAGTCATGGAAATCAGCAGTGATGCGATCGTCCTTCTCGCTTCAACTCCAACAAACTTCATAAAAAAACACATCATTTATACCGAAAATTTATCATAAGTGACGTGTAACACTCAAAAGTTAATAAGCATTTCTATTGGTTCGGAAAAGGTAACTTTAACATAGGTGCTATATCTGTATATGGTAACGGAGTGAGGGGATTGGGTAAATATTGTCAGGTGGGCCTCTAAGCCCTTCCTTCAAAATGACTACTGTAGATGTCACTAAAAGCATGATGTCCCATTGGTTCTACTAACTATAGGACCCTAGATTAGTTGGTCCATTGTGATTGAGTTGGCACCAACCCCATGCATAAATTTCCACTTTGCTTGGCAGCACGCAGAATGGTCAGCTACCCGGCCTTCCTCCAATTAAGGTTACAATCAATCATCACTTCAACAACTATGTGTCAATTATGTTACTGTGGTTGGCCTCGAAACTGCATCTTCTGTCTGGGAAAGTTCTGATATCTCTTCCTGGGCTGATGCCAAGCGTAGGTGTGAACTCGTGCTCCTTCTCGCTCTGATGGTCATGTGATACAGACACCGTGAATTTGCCTAGTTTCTCTCGATTTGTGCTTTTAATTCTTATTCGGTTTGCCACCTGCCTACGCTTCTTTATCTTTGAACTTTCAAAGACAGGATATTCTGTTCTTAAGTTTCAATTAGATGTAGCTACTGTTTGTTCCCTCTATTGGTGGAGTTGCATCTGCTGAGTTTCGATTCAGCCGTCTCTTCTCATTTTGCTAGAATATGAATCTTGTCTTGTTTGTCCTCTAGTAATCTGAGTTGATTCTGCTTTTCGTGCAAAGTGGAATCGCACTTACAATACTGTGCTTCGTTTTGAGGTAGATTATGTATAATGGCGCTTGCCGCGCTATTCTTCTACTTAGCATAGCAAGCCGCACAGTTTTCTTAGGTTTCTTACAGTTTCAAGCATATGTACAGGCGTAAACTGATCGACTGTATTAATTTAGCTTACAGCTTAACTCTCTTACGCTTTGATAGCTTTCTATCACTATAAACTTACAATCTCTTTTCCCAGGGTATTTCGTCTCCTTGTGTCATTCTTGGTTTGTCATTTGTTCCATCTGTGAGTCCGTCCGGGCTCTCGTGACGTCACCATTCGTCTTCCATTGAGGCCTTTTTGGTTTCTTCTGGAACGGTACTTAGGGAATCTTCATTTCGTCTCATTTGTTGGTAGGGTTTTCTCAATGGATACCTTATTGTCCATGGTTGTCTGGGTATTGGTACTTCAATAGGTGTTGCTCTTCCGATGGGTACTGGGCAGAGCCCTACTGCGGCTCTCTGCTGGTTTATTTGCTCATCATACGTCACATATTTTGGTGTAAATGTTCCTTGTACTTCAAAATGGGCGATGGGAGTGCAGGCTTCATTTGGGCCCTCCTCTACATCCTGATTACTTTCTCAATGCTTCTGCAACTTCCCAATCCCTGCAGCACCGTACGTGATATTGAGTCCTGGGCCGATGTCCCTTCTTGGCTATGCTCACGCGCTTGGATTCCCACCGTGCTTAATTTAAACATGGTTCACTCCGTGACTCGAGCCGCGTTGTCTCACGGGTGCATCCGGTTTCCCCCCTGCTGCAGTCCGTTTGTCCTGCAGTTATAGCACAGCTGCCATGCTTGCTAAGCACACTCCGTACATCCTCCAGCCCTCTCCCCACAAGGTTCCACTGCACCCGGTCTTCTAGTGGGGCCGTTGCATAGGGTGCTGCTG
The DNA here is from genome assembly GCF_040938575.1 of Ambystoma mexicanum. Lineage (NCBI taxonomy): Eukaryota > Metazoa > Chordata > Amphibia > Caudata > Ambystomatidae > Ambystoma > Ambystoma mexicanum. Next base: position 1,631,425,201 of record NC_090932.1, read on the forward strand.
CATTGAATCCCGAGGGCACATTAGTTTCCCTTGGTGCTCACCACCACAGTGGATCAGGCATTGAGGGTTTGACTCTTGGGTAGTCTCTTTGTTCTGTGCTGTTCACCATTTTGGGGTCGCCACACTCGATCCACCTCAAACCTTCTTCTGCTGATTCCTCATAAACAGCGTTGGCAATCTGCACAGAAATGTTACCAGCTGTGCCACAGCATTTCACAGGTTTATTCTCATTGTTTACTCGACCAAGGATCTTTCTGTGCTAGTCTCTTCACAGGATTACTGCAGGATCATCAGGAGCTTGTTCGGATGCACGTCTTGTTAAATGGCTGCTTAGCCACACCCCCCAACATTGCCCTACTTAGGGTTTGTAAACAATGAAGTGAATACGGGACAATGATCATTCCTGACCATCTATTGTCACGTCTTGTGCTAATGTGCAAATTGGCCATGGCTGTTTATGTTGCAGATGGAAACGGATCCCAGCCCAATATAAGACTATGGTGTTGCAGATGGCTCAAGAAAAATGTAGTCTCCTAGACCATTCAAGGCTTTGTTTCATCTTTCAGGTCCTCGGGCCTGTCATTCTCTCCCTCTCAAAAGCCCTAATCCTCCCTAGTCCAGGCGTCCCTACTCCCTAGGTTTGTATATAGCGCAGGCTTCTCCCCACAGTTTAAGTTTTGACTTTTGGTCAGAGTGAGGTTATATCTAAACTCCCTCTGGGATTTCCTAAAATTTCTCTACACTCTCCAGTGTGTCTACAAAGATATCTTTGATTGTGACTTCTAGACACACCTTTCTATCAAATCCATGTGCTAGTCACACTTCTGGATATTCCCTTCTTGCTACGCCTCTGACTTCAACTCCACGTGCCTTCTCTCTTCCTGGCATCTTCCTCTTCTGTCCCTCCGAAGGCTCACTCCTTCAATTTCCTGACACCACCCTTTGATGTTGCTACTTGCTACTCCACTCTACTACTTCCACTGCCACCCACTGGCACCCCTTTCCACCCTACGGCATTCCTACACCCTACTACTTCTCCACCCCACCTTTCAATCGGACGTTCTCTTTCACCTACACAAGCACTTCATATTCACCCCTAAACACTTTCCACCCTTTCATGCACTCCAAATACTGCACCACTTGCGCTCATTAACCGTGCTTCAAAAGTCGCCTTCACAATCACATAATTCATACGTTTCCTATGCACATATGTTGGCACACCGCCGCCAACGATTCACTATATGGCCAGCCTTAAAAGAATACTTTGTCTACTTTCGTTGCTGCGAATGTACAATTGTAAAACGACTTAATATCTTCTTCATTATTTCTGTAGCACGAGCATCTTCATCTCGAGCCCGAAATGTGGCTCATCTATAACACTTCTTGGGTGCCCATAGAATATTTATGTTCTCTCGTCTCTGCATCCCTTCTGGGTGTTATGGGTCTTGGCTTTGTGTCATCTCCAAAACATGGTAGATCTACTGGGGCTTAAAGAATGAACTAGCTACAAAGGCAGAGCCTTGTGAGTCACGCACACGGCTTTGAAAGAAATCCTGTGTGAATAGGGAAGGCGTGACGCCATGATCCAAAGACAGGCGAGGGCAATATTATGTTAATCACATATTGGGTGTAAAGGTGGAGCCAAGTACGCTGTCCCAAAGCTCCTCCCCATGTTGCCTAACAGTTCTTCAGCCTTCTCCTGCCTTTCCAGGTCAGGAAATACCATATATGGCATGCCCTTCCCTGGGGGAAGCTGCTGCTGTTTTCAAGGGCAAAGGGTTAGTTTGTGTGCGAGCCTGGAGGCAGAGGGCTGGGAATGTCTGATCCCAATTCACATCCTGACTACTGAATATTTGTTGCAGGGAAGATGTGATGGTCAGTGACTATCCAGGATTGCAGGAGAATAAACAAGCAAGAGCATTGTAATTGCCCCACGCAAAGGCATCATTACAACCAGCTGAGAGAATGAACCACCTAGTGAGGAGCCGAAGCTATTATGCGGTTGTTTGCAGAGCTGCACACCCCCTGCAAGCCTCAGAACTCCCTGGAAGGAGACTGGTGCTGGACCTCTAAATAAAATAAAGAAAACACCACATGAAAAGAAGACTTACCTTAGGGGCGTCCAGGTCATACTAACACAAAATGGGACATTGCAGAAGACTGTGTGGAAAAGGGGTGGAGTTTAAGGGACAATAAAAAACATCTTGGTGGGGAAGACAGGGCTAATCAGGCCAACCAGGCAACGGGGTTGAAAGAGACCTCAGGAAGTTGTGGGTGCTCGGGTGAGGTCAGAGGACAGTGCCAGTGCTGTCTGGTGGCAGAACTGTTCCATGGCAGTCATTTGCCAGTACTGCCTGATGCCATATACATTGCCTCAGAACAATTCCATGCCTCAGTGATTTGCCAGTGCTGCCTGATATCATATTCATTGCCTCAGAACTGTTCCATGGCACATCGATTTGCCAGTGCCGTATAATGCCATATACATTGCCTCAGAACTTTATGAAGCATCATTTTCACCTTGAGGCTTCTCAGAGCCATCGAAAGGTGACAACCATTTCCTGAACATTCTAGCTTTCGTTTCATTCATGAAAACAAGTAGATTTTTCAGCATTCACAGACTCAGAGGTACTCAGTTCCAATTAACTGCTGCCTGATAAGAGAAGGATGCACATGGAACATGAACTGATCTAACACTTGTAAACGAGTGCGATTAACCCCTGATTGGCCCATAGAATCAGAGCTCACTCTCGAATACTTTAAGACGAGATAGCTGCACCTTGAGGTGGATGGGGGTGCAGGTTTTTTACTCCAACACCAATCAATAAGGACAACTCAATGGTTTGGCAAAGGGGAGTCCGTTTAATGACAAGTACAAGAAACGGGTAAACATGGAGATCAACTATGATGCGATGGTCTGTCTCGCTTCAACTCCCACAATCTTCATACAAGTTGTAACATTTATACTCAAAACTCGTCATCATTGACGTATAACACTCAAAGGTTTGTCGTGCAATTCTATTGGTTGGAAAAGGTGACTTATGTATAGGTGCTATATCTGTATATGGTAATGGAGTGTGAGGATTGGATAACTCTTATCGGGTGGGCGTCTATGACCTTCCTTCTAACATCACTCATGTAAAACGTCACTGCAAGTACGACGTCCCATTGGTTCTACTATCTATAGGACCTGAGATTATTTGGCCCATTGTGATTGGGCTGGCTACAACCCTAAGCATAAATCTCCACTTTAATTAGCAGCATGCAGAGTGGACACCCAGGTGCAGGATGCCCCAAGATTCACTCTGCCTCCCTTCCATCAATCAGTACTTTAGGGCTATGTGTCAATTAGTTGGCTGAGATTGGCCTCAAAACTGTATCTTCTTGTCAGGAAAAGTTATGGTATCTCCTGTTTTGGGTGACATCAGACGTTGGTACCTCTTCGCGCTTGGCTGGTCACGCATTAACACACTGTGAATAAGCTTCATTTTCCTTCTATTTGTGCATTTAATTTTTACTTTCGGCCATCACCTGCCTGGGCCTCCTTATCTCGACCTTCACAGAGCAGGCTGCTCTGCTCTTAAGTTTCGATTCTCCGAAATTACTGCCCGCCTCCCTCTCTTGGGTTGACCTCGATTTCCCAGAGTGGCCTGCTCATTGCTGAGTTTTGATTCCGCCATCTCGCTTCCTGTTTTAGCTGGAATAAGAATCCTGGACTGTTTGATCCTTAGTAACCTGGGTTAATTCTGCTTTTGTATAAAGTGGACTGCACTTATATAATGTGCTTCATTGAGGTAGATATATAGTTGGCGCTTGTCGCTCTATTCTTCTACTAAGCATTGCAAGCTGTACTGTTTTCTTAGCTTCTTGCGTTACAAGCCTATGTACAGGCGTCAACTGGTTGAATACTTTCATTCTGCTTTACAGTTACGTTTCTTTATATTTCAACATTGTCTCTCCTTCTAAGTTCATGCTGTCCTTATTCACAACGTTTCATCTCTGTGTGCCATCATTGATTGTCGGTTCTTTCATTTGTGAGTCTGTCCGGGCCCTTGTGACATCACCATTCGTCTTCAATTAAGGCCTCTTTGAGTTTCTTCTGGGACAGTGTTTAAACAATCCTCATTTCGTGTCATTTGCTGGTAGGGTTGCCTTAATGGATACCTTACTGTCCATGGCTGTTGGGTTATTGGCATTTAAATGGGTATTGCTCTTCTGACGGGACATGGACAGATCCCTATCGCGGCTCTCTGTTGGTTTATTTGATCCTCATACATCACATATCTTGGTGTGAACGTTCCTGACACTTCAAAATGGGTGGCTGGAGTGCAGGCCATATTTGGGACCTCCTCTACACACTGTTTGAGACTACACAAGCCTTGTACCCTTGGTATTAGGTAACCCACCTTTTGGCATAGGCCTGTACTACAAAAGTTGGTAGTGTGACTGAAGAAATCAGGAACATAAGGATATGAAAACATTCATACAGTTTGCTTAGTACGGGGCAATAGTGAATTAGTATTATTACAAGTGAGTGAGGCAAGCTGTATATAACCACAGGCAATAACAATATTCAAATATTTGATTGATTTTCAAACCACATTCACTATTATGTGGTTCATTGGAAAATATGAAAAATATAAAAATAGTGCTGATAAAAACATAACAATATAGAAAATGTGGAAAATAGAAATAGTCCGAATAAAGAATTAGAAAATAAAAAAGTTGGAAAAACAGTCCGTTGTAGATGTATGCTCTTGTGTAAAATAGTATACAAAATAGTCCCATTAAAATGTAGAGATAGGAAAATAGAGAAAATTATTCTGTTATAGATGATAGTCCTCAGCCGCAGAAATGCTAGGCGGGTGATGTATTCAAAAAGTCCTCAGCATACTGTCGCCTAGATGTGGCTTGCCGCTTTGTTCAACTTACAGCACAAATTCCTTCCTTATTGTTGCAGTGAAAGTTCAGCCTCAGTGTTTCTCAAGTGGTGCAATGTCATTTATATCCTCTTTACTCTCAGGTTCCTTATCCCTTTTATCTTCTTTCTCAGAATGCACTTGAACTCTTGTCCTGGGTCTGGTTTCATTCTCTTCTCCCTCAGGATCCTGGTAGCTGAGCAGGGAGGCGGCACTCTTTTATCGACTTTATGTTGGTTATGTTGACCCAAAGAACAAAGGAAAATATTGACAACTGCAGTAGTATTTATTTCTATTTCGTCCTTTTCTGTGCCTTTTGCGATACCTCCCCACCGTTCCATTCCTGTTAAGAACCAAAAGAGAGAGTCGTGGACATCAACAAGTCCTGTAACATATTTACAAACAGTCGCAGTGCTTTGGAAATCTGTCTTCGTGCGCATGGGCAAGGTAATGGCCACATGCATCCTACAACCTGTCTCCAACTCATAAGGAGTCAGGTGCAATCTTGCTAATCTTGTAACCCTCGATGCCTGAGAGTTTTGTGCTTTTTATAAATGTAAAATAAATAAATAAGTAAATCTCCATGGCCCTCCCTGAGAACCTTTCACTATATATGTACAGCAATGTTGCAAGGAGATTCTGATGGCACTATCACTCCCTACTTAATGAGCAAATGTATTGTTGCATACATTACCCTCATCTGCTTCCTTGGACATTTGGGTAATGCTTTACTGAGGTGAAATTGCCCCTTTCTTTAATTTTATTTTTACTGCTTCAATTCCCTTTAACAGCCCCACAGCATATGTACTGGTCATCCATAGTGTGCCGGGTATCCTTGCCAAATCTTTTCCCATACTTGATGGTACCTTTTTAGCTAACATTATTTGTTGTGGTACCTCTGTATACTGTATTCTTTTGTTCTCAAATGCCAACGTTCTTCAGTGTCTTGAATATAGGCAGCAGGGTCCTTACTAGGCCCCATCTTCCTAGTCATTATGGCACTCCATACATAATCTCTGCAATTATTAAATGGTGACCCGTCATACCCCAGCTGTCTCTCGATCTAGCTTGCAGATCAATGGCCCGCTCCTGCTGTCAGTGATGGCAGCTTATCGATCACGTTATTTTTGTCTGTCTGATCCCATGGAGTATAGTGGGTTTGCCCTAATCCCGTGTGGAGCAGTGGGAATTGTGTTATTCCTTTCTTGCTCAAAGGTGATGCTGCACAAGTTTTCCTTTTCAATGTCTCAGCTACATGGTGTCGCTGGCGTTCTGGCAAGTTTCTTAAGAAATATGGTGATTTATGGTCTTCATTTATGGGCAGTACTGATGTGAGGGGTGGATACAGGCTTAGATTTGACCCCAGTAAATCTGCTATCTCTTCTATGCCTGGTCCTGTGGGATCCATTTGTGGGGCTTGCACTGCCTCTTCTCCCCCCTCTTCACCATCCATGTCCATCCAATCTGTCTCCCTGTCACTTTCTCCGCTCTCGTCATCCTCAAATATGCGATCAAAACTCACTCCCTTAACAGGCTCCCTTACATATGTCCCACTCATTATCTCTGGGAACACACCTCTGCCCCTGATCTCTGGGGTTATTATCCCACTCCCTTTTCCCCACATCTCTGGCATCATATTTCTGCTAATCTTTTGGCTCATCTCCTTCCTCAGTTTTTCAATTTCTTCCTTTTCTCTTGCCATTCTCCTGTTCTACTCATTTAGCCTCTTTACATACTCATCCCTTTCTCCTACCTCCCTCTTCCTTCTTTGTCTTTCCTGTTCCTGTCACTGCATCGTCTCTGCTGCTTCTCTCATTCCCACCCTTCCTCCCTTTGTGCATTGTGATCTATCTCTTCCTGTGTCTCCCTCCTGACTTCCTCCCTGGCTGCTTCCTTCATTTCATCATACTCCACCACCTTCACATAACTATTTTCAGTGCCTTTCCCAACGAGTTTCAACAAGATTTTTCCCCTACCCATTTCTCTGGTTTCAGCATGGCCTCTCCACTATCCACATTACATATGGGTACACTTCTTGCCCTGTGGCCATCCATCTGTATGCCTCTCACCCTCCAGAGCTCTTCCTTAGCTGATCGTAGATGCTTTTCTTAGCTATGTAGCCCTCAATACTCTTCCTCATCACTTAACTGTGTCTTTGAGCTGCGCCATGCTTCATTCTCCATTTGCACTAATGGCGCCTGCCTTTTTACCACCTTCTCCCTTCTCATATTATAATCACTTTCCTCATCAGGGGATTCATACCTGGGATTACTATACCCTACAGCTTCTGCTTGCACCGGATATATTCCTGCAATGGTCGAGGCTGGCGTGCACTCCTCATATGGAGGTGGTACTGTGAATTGTGCGTGGCTGCCTGCCTCAGCTGGTGGTGGTTTGAGCTGTTGGCTGTGTGTAAGCGCTTTCCTCAGATGGAGGAGGTGGAGGCACTGTATGCTGCTCGCGCTCCCCCTCACACATATTAAGAACTCATTCCTTCCTAGGCTCCTCTGTTTCTTCCTCAAAGGCCTTCCAGAGTTCTAATACTCCTAGCCTGTTCTTGAGCTTCCTGCCATTGTGTGTGGCATGTAAGTATGTGCACATGTGTTGGAGTACATTTTTACAGTGAGTGCCCTCTTGTGGTCACGGCAGGTACATCCTCCCAGCAGTCCCTTTCACCCATTCAGCATGATATTTAGTAATGTTGGCACTATATCTAGGGAATGCTTTGCATAGGTGAATAATTGGGGTATCTGACATGGTGACAACTTTTAACCAGTGCACAGCTTGGCACTTACATAGAATAAACAATGCAAAATAGTGGTTAGCTTACCAAAAATTTAGAAGCAGAAATAGTTTTTGACAGTTTTCTCACACTTTCCCCTTAGGGCCGAGCCCCAAAATCCAAATCCTACCTCTGGATCACAACAACACAATCTGCTCACAATCTAAATGTTCATACTTACCCCATCAACCTCAATCAAACAATACTATCTGCTACTCTCACAACACACAGAGAAAAATCACCTCTACAGGACCTGTCTCACAACACAATACAATGCCAGCAAACAACAATTTAATCAACAAGACCATAATACAACACAATAAAATACAGCTGTCTCCCAGTTCTCCCCGGATATCCTTATCTCTCTGTCTCTTTAATTCTACCCTCAAAAGAAGGTTGGGCCCTCAGTGGCGTACTGCGCAGCCTTCCAAGAACTTGTCTTGAGCTATCCTTAATCAACTTCAGTTTCTTAAATATCATACAGTAAACCCCCGAATTGTTACCATGCACATAGCACACTCACGTTTTTCAGTGGACCTTTGAGGGTTCTGGGCTTCTGGTGTACCCTCATTGGCCAGCTCCTCCTGTTGCTTCCAGTGGGCGGTGGTAGACCAGGCACAGTTCCGCTCCAAAGTTGGCCATGCTGTCCTTCCTGTTGAGTTGTGCACATAAGAAATCTGCTCCCCTGAAAGATGTATGGTGTTGATATCGGTCTACTTTCAGGGCTGGCAAAGTGATCGTCTACTGGAGAGCTCTGTATGGTCTTGATATCGGTCTACTTTCAGGGTTGGCAAAGTGATCGTCTACTGGAGAGCTCTGTATGGTCTTGATATTGGTCTACTTTCAGGGTTAGCAAAGTGATTGTCTACTGGAGAGCTCTGTATGGTGTTGATGTCTGACTTTCCTCTAGGGGTAGCAGGGGGATCATCTCACTGGGCACTCTATAGAGTGTCAATATGGGTCTACCTTTTAGAGTGACAAGTTGATCGTCTACTGGAGTGCTCTGTATGGTGTCGATTTCGGTCTACTTTCAGGGATGGTAAAGTGATTGTGTACTGGAGACCTCTGTATGGTGTCAATGTCTGGCTTTCCTTTAGGGGTTACAGGGTGATCATCTCTTTGAGCGCTCTATGCAGTTTCAATATGGGCCTACCTTTTAGGGTGACATGGTGATCATCTAGCGGAGCACTCTGTATGGTGTCGATATCGGTTTCCTTTCAGGGGAGGCAAAGTGATCATCTACTGGAGAGCTCTATATGGTGTCGATTGTCAGTCTTCTGAAACCAGAGGTCAAAAGCCAAATAGACCTCTAACTGCTATTTGTCAAAAAAGAAATAAGACAGAATGACCGTGGTATGTCAAATGCAAGGTAACCAGTTTATTGCAATAGACTGGGGAAAAAGCATGATAAAAGTCAAGCTCTCACTCCAACATTCGCCAACGTTTGAACAGAAAGCAGGAGTTTGTATAGTACAAATGAGTCATTGTGATGTCACAGTTATGAAAACCTATTCCTCCTGGTAATTGGCTCCCTCCACTAGGCTACATATGGAATCCTATATATGTACACCTATGGATTTGACAATCATTATCTAAAATCCCACCCATGGACCTTACCCTGAAGAGTGCTACCTCATCATATCTGGAAATTAATTGATAGGCCCTAAATTACTTCTGCAGTGAAAAAAGACATGTGCTTCATCGGGTACAATGCGGTCACACTATCCATGAACTGACTGCATGATGACACATTTATGTAGGTGAGAGAGCGAGAGAGACAAGTGCATCGCCTTATTTTAATTAAATCAAATAGCCCATTTTACCTCCCATGCCATGAGTCGCTGATGCTCAGGCCTTGTTCGCAATCTGTAATCGCCATCCTGCTCTTGACAGATTTATGAATATTTATTTTGTGAGTCATCCTGCTCTTACCCTGATAAGATTTCATCACAGCATTTAGTTTTTTTTTTCTTTAGCCGCTTCTTGCATCTTCCCGTCATGCCTAGCTGACTGCTGAATACATTAATCTACCAACTCCTTCTGATTTTCCTGGGATGCCCAGTTCATCCCATAAACTTGAAACAGTTTGCCATGTCTTTGCAACTTGCTTTATCTGAAAGTTGACCGCTCACAATTATATCTTATCTTATTCTGCCATGTACACTCCCTGCAAAGCCTTGGCCTAGACATTACTTTGGGTAGCCACCATCTAGCCAGCTGCAGCATTTTCCCTGATTTGTTCAAACATGCTCAACAAGGCTTTTCTTAAAGTTGCAAAGCTGAATTCTCTGCTGGTGCAAGAATGGCAACTGCTTATCATGTTTTCTGTTCCTCTGCAGGACACATTTGCTCTGCATTTATTTACTAGCTACCGAGTCTGGTGCATGCCTGGCACATATCATTTCTGCCTATAGGTAGGCTGCAACCTCATCCCTACCTGTAGAAATATTGCCCTAATAGTGTTGTGAGTCCCTCATCCTTGGTACATGCTTACCTGCCACCTAGTCTATTCTATTTAAAAAGACAAACTAATTGTGAAAGCTAATGCCTCCTCTGTCCCTACCTGTGCAGCGAAACTAACCATTCTTTGTGCCAGCTGCATTTCCAGGAGGATTTAAAGTGCAGTTTCAAATGTGTTCTTTCTGATTTTGTAATTCCGTGTTTCCTGGGGAAGGCAGGGGGGGGCACCTGCTCGCTAGCCAACAATTTCTCCACTACACTTCCTTTTAGGGGTGACAAAGTGATCACCTACTGGAGCGCTCTATATGGTGTCGATGTCGGGCTTCCTTTTAGGGGTGACAAAGTGATCACCTACTGGAGCGCTCTATATGGTGTTGATGTCGGGCTTCCTTTTAGGGGTGACAAAGTGATCACCTACTGGAGCGCTCTATATGGTGTCGATGTCGGGCTTCCTTTTAGGGGTGACAAAGTGATCACCTACTGGAGCGCTCTATATGGTGTCGATGTCGGGATTCTTTTTAGGGGTGACAAAGTGGTCACCTACTGATGCGCTCTATATGGTGTCGATGTCGGGCTTCCTGGTCGCAGTGTAATCGTCTGCTGATTTTAGGGGCGTGAAGGTGATCCGGATCGCTCTATATGGTGTCGATGTTGGGGTTCCTTTTAGGGGTCGCAGTGTAATCGTCTGCTGATTTTAGGGGCGTGAAGGTGATCTGGAGCACTCTATGTGGTGTCTATAGCAGTCTACCCTTTAGGGGTGTGCAGGTGATCGTCTACGGGAGTGCTCTATATGGTGTCAATGTCGGGCTTCCTTTTTTGGGTGGCAAAATGATTGTCTACTGGAGCGCTCTATAGGGTGTCGATATCGGTCTACCTTTCAGAGATGACAAAGTGATCATCTACTGTAGGGCTCTTTATGGTGTCGATATCTGTCTACCTTTTAGGGGTGTGAAGGTGATCGCTGATTGGAGTGCTTTAAATGGTCTCACTATCGGTCTTCCTTTTAGGGGTGTGAAGGTGATCGCCGACTGAAGCACTCTATTTAGTGTCGATATCACTCTACCTTTTAGGAGTGACAGTGTGATCGCCGACTGGAGCATTCTATATGGTGTTGATATCGGTCTATCTTTTAGGGGTGTGAAGGTGATCGCCGACTGGAGCGCCTTATATGGTGTCAATACCGCTCTACCTTTATGGGGTGGGAAGGTGATTGCCGACTGGAGCCCTCTATACAATGTCGATATCTGTCTGGAAAAAATGAAGGAGGACCTTATTTTATGTACTGTAGGGTCTGTCAAACGTACATCTTATAACGTCCAAAAGGGACGGACCTATCTACATATCATTCAATTATTACACAGAATTAACTCAATCGTAACTCCTAAAATGGACCAAGACACTCAATCCCCAGAGAGGGACTGGACAATAAGGGACAGAACACACGTCTATCTGTTCCTTAACCTGCACCCCTGTCCCTAGGGGGCAGTGGTGGGGCCCTTATCTATGAAAGGATAGAATACGAAAGCCAGAGTCATTTGCTGTGGACAGAGCCACAGAGGTGGTTAACAATTCTTAGTCCAAAGAGAGTAAATCACACATTCCTACAAGTCAGGGTGTAGTTTATTATATATCCACCTTGGCCCTATATCAAGGCCATAGGACAAACAACCATGTATTTTTAAAAAAAACAGAGAAAGGTGGTGTGCAGATGTTTCAGGGACAGTATTCAAAGGTTAACTCCTCCTGAATCATAACACACTATTCATTTAAATGAATGTGCCAACCAACGTGTATTAGATTCAAGGCACAGTATCTATGAAGACAGAGTGAAATCAGACAGATCTCTCTCTCTCTGTAGAGGCCTTCTGGTTTGTGTTACTAGGAGACCGATTCCCCGGACTGTGATTGTTGACCGGTTTCAATGGCCTATCAGCATAATGGCCATCTTCATCAGGACCGTCTTCTAAGCTACTAGTGTTGCCATATCACTTGGGGCAAGTCCAAGCATGTTTACTAAATAATGTGGTACTTGCACGTCGCCGTCTTCATGAAAGTGGACGAGGCGGTGGGTGTTTCCTACACAGGGGGCAACTACTGTCTGGACCCGTATCCGTATGCGAGTGGGATGTTGCTCATCACAGGAATGTGCGCAGCTCAATGCCTTGTCCACCGGCAACCTCGATATCGGTCTACCTTTTAGGGGTGTGAAGGTGATCGCCGCCTCTATATGGTGTTGATGTTGGGCTTCCTTTTAGCGGTGACAGGGTGATCACTCTATCTGGTGTCGGCATCAGTCTACTGCCCTCACAAGGGACTAAGAATGAGTCGTTCCATGGTTGGAAGGCCCTCTATCTAGAGCTGCCCCTAGCTTTGACTTAGGTCCTGGAGCCTGGGCAGAAGGTGAATGTTCACCCAGTCCCTCACTTCGGATCCTGCACTCCCAACCAGTGCATTGCTCACTGGGTCCTGGGGTCCCCAGAGAATTAGTGATGGATCTGGGTTTGAGTGTAGCTAGAATGGTGAAATACATGCGATGGGATGATCAGTGAATTCTGGAGCAGGGTTGGGGTGGGGGAAACTGTAACCAGAGGGAGAGACGTGTCTCATGACAAATGTCACATGAACATACGTCTGGACACAGATGGTGAGGGGCAATTATCTGATGATAATGCCCCATAGAATGCTCATTAAAACTGCTATCATGTTCTCAGTGGCGCATCAAGAGTTTCAGAATCCCTCTGTGAGGCTTTGCTCTTTCTTTAAAAAAGAAAATATAATTGCTGCATTTCTTTTGCATTATTTAATTAAATTAATATTCTGTGTTAGTTTATAGGTTGTGTCGTGTGACATCATAGAATGAGTACCTTGAGTGCAGCTGAGCATGAGTCTGATTTTCTAGTGGATCATTATTGTAAAACATTATTTTTATAAGGAATGGAAGGTCAGCTATAATGTACCAAGGACTGGCTATAATGTAACAAGGGTTGGCTATAATGGAAAGAGGACATTATATAAAGAATTGAAGGCTCACTATAATCAATGGAGCAGAAGCTATAAGGAATGGAGGGCCAGCTGTAATGAACAGAAGACTGGCTATGTTGAAATTGGATTTGGCTATGATAAAATGAGAACTGCTTATAATTAACATAGGGTCAGCTTTTAAGAAATGTAGTCAGCCTAAAATGAATGGAGGGCCTGCTGTTATAACCCGAGGGCTAGCTATAATCAACAGATGGTGAGCGGCAACTTTCCGAATGGCTGGCTATAATGAAAGGATGGCCGACAATAAGGAAGAGATGGTTGGTTGTAAAGAACTGAAGGCTGGGTTATTTAAAAGAGGAATGGCTATGATGAAAGGTGGGGTAGCTTTAATTAATGGAGGACTGTCTATAATGAACATAGAGCCGCCTTTCTAGAAGGAGGTGCCAACTATAATGAACTGGCTATAATGCTGGCATTTATAAACAGAATATGAACCTGTCTGCTCGAATGAATCCTTTGCATGCCTGCCTGCCCCACTAACCTGTCCCCTTCTCTTTCATCTTCCTTTGCAGCTCTCTCCTGTCCTGCTGGAAGCCTTTTCTAGACCCTCCTGCCCCCGGCGGGCGATGCCACGTCAGCCATAAGAGCCTTCTTCTTGCAGTCTAGGTGTGTATACCTTCGCCTTCTGCCTTCTTCGCATGAGTGCATGATTTCTAAAGTGGAACGATGGGTGGCACTCGCTCTAAAGCTGAATGTTCCAGAACATTCCCAGTGGTAAGGCGGTGGGCGACAGGCCTGCAAAGGCGACGCGGGCTCCTTGTGCTGCCAACCTGAGGACGTATCTGACGTGGAGGAGCTGCCACCCCGGCGTGTGTTCAATGTTGTGGCACTTCGGGTCCGAGGTCCCTCCTTTATCCCCCCCCCCCACCAGTTTCCTGTGAAATTTTAGATTTAATTCCATGTGATGTATTCTGTTCCTTAAAGCAAAGTGTGTGTGTGCGTTTGTGAGAGAGAGAGAGAGAGAGAGAGAGAGGGGGCGAGGAAAAGGGGGCGAGAGAGAGGGGGGCAGAAGGAGAGAGGCAGAGAGAAAGAGAGAGGGGGAGAATGAGAGAGAGGTCGAGAGAGAGTGAGAGGGGAGAGGAGGGGAGAGAGAGAAAGGAGCAGAGAGAGGGGCAGAGAGATATAAAAAGAGAGAGGCAGAGGGAGAGAGAGAGAAAGAGAGAGAGAGAGAGAAAGAGGGGAGGGAGAGAGAGAGGGGGCCGGAGGGGGAAGAGGAAGAGAGAGAGAGAGAGGAGCTGAGAGAGAGATAGAGAGAAAGAGAGAGGCAGAGGGAGAGAGAGAAAGAGAGAGGGAGAGGGAAAATGGGAGAGAGAGAGAGAGTGGGGGGAGAGAGAGAAAGAGAGAGCGAGAGAGAAAGGGCGAGAGGCAGAGAGAGAGAGAGAAAGAAAGAGAGGGGGGAGAGCCAAGAGAGAGAGGCAGAGAGAGAGAGAGAGAAAGAGAGAGGCAGAGGGAGAGAGAAAGAGAGAAGGGGAGGGAAAATGGTAGGGAGAGAGAAAGAGAGAGTGAGAGAGAGAGAGAGAGAGGGGGAGAGAGAGAGAGAGGGGCAGAGAGAGAGGGGCAGAGAGAGGCAGCGAGAGAGAGAGAGAGAGAGAGAGAGAGAGAGAGAGAGAGAGAGAAAGGCTTGACTTATGATGCAGTCCAATAGAAGTTTATTTTACAGCACACCATGGAAATCAGAACGCAAACAAGTAAAAACAGGAACACAAAAGTAATGTCTCTATAGTTTGGTTGTGATGCAGTCTCACCTCCCAACTTAGTCGTGAGTTTACAGGGGTTCACAAACCATTCTTCTTCCAGTCCAAGACCTGGGATTTTGGATTCCCCGCACCCTTCTGCTTCTCAATTGTCCATTATGGGTTTGAAGCAGTGTCTGGCCGCTTGGGCATCTCCCCTCTGCATTGACACTAAAGGGCATGCCTTCAATTGCCTTGACAAGGTACTGGTACATGAGCAGTACCTCTGCAGTTTCTCGCTGGAGCCAAGACCTTCCTGCTCGCTCCTCCCGAAGGCCTCTGGAAGATGCTAGGCCACCTTCACCACCCGGGATACTGGCATCTCCCCCTCCCGACCCCTATCTACGCCTGAGATAGGGATTGGCTCTTGATCCCTGCACTTTGGCATGGCTTATAGGCCTGATGGGGGATTTGGGATTGACCTGTCCCTTACCCTTGGCTAATCCTTTCTCTTCCCGCTCCACCATCCCTGTACCTTGCATCCTCTCTCTCGTGAAAGGGGACTCAGATGTGCTACTTCAGGTAGCTGGTGTAAGGATTGGCCAGTGACCCCCACCCTTGAGGGTGGCTTTCCGCTCTTATGTGGAGGCTGGCTAGTCCCTCCTCTTATGCGGCCCTCTCTCTGGTTGTCACACCGTGACCACGCTCGAGGTGAAATCCCTTGGCCTATCTGTTCTTAGCTGTAACTTAAGAGAGTGGAGGTCTCGTGGAGGTCTTGTGGGGGTCTACTGGAGGTTTTGTGGGGTCTAGTGCAATGGCTGACTGTCTGTCCCTTAATCACCGAACATGTCAGATTGATTGACATCCCATGGTTGGTGAACACGATAACCAGTCAGAGACATGCGTGGCAGTAGTTCCTGGTAATCAATTTTAACAGCTGCAAAATATGATGATTACGGGAAAAACATTGGGAAGTAATTTAGGATAGTGTTGCTGAATTCCTCTGTTCGAAATGTATTCTTTATAGACCTGCTAGATCTCTCCGATCGTCCTTGTACACCGCGCCATTCATGATACTGGTGCTGAATGGCTCTGTTCTAAATGTATTCTTTATAGGTCTGATAGATCTCTCTGATCGTCCTTGTACACCGCGCCATTCATGATACTGGTGCTGAATGCCTCTGTTTTAAACATATTCTTTATAGGTCTGATAGATCTCTCTGATCGTCCTTGTACACCACGCCATTCATGATACTGGTGCTGAATGCCTCTGTTCGAAACGTATTCGTTATAGGCCTTCTAGATCTCTCCGATCGTCCTTGTACACCGCGCCATTCATGATACTGGTGCTCAATGCCTCTGTTCGAAATGTATTCTTTATAGACCTGCTAGATCTCTCCGATCGTCCTTGTACACCGTGCCATTCATGATACTGGTGCTGAGTGCCTCTGTTCTAAACGTATTCTTTATAGGTCTGATATATCTCTCCGATCGTCTTTGTACACCGTGCCATTCATGATACTATTGCTGAATGCCTCTGTTCTAAACGTATTCTTTATAGGTCTGATAGATCTCTCTGATCATCCTTGTACACCACGCCATTCATGATACTGGTGTTGAATTCCTCTGTTTGAAATGTATTCGTTAAAGGCCTGCTAGATCTCTCTGATCGTCCTTGTACACTGTGCCATTCATGATGCTGGTGTTGAATTCCTCTGTTCAAAATGTATTCTTTATAGGCCTGCTAGATCTCTCCGATCGTCCTTGTACACCGTGCCATTCATGATACTGATGCTGAATGCCTCTGTTCGAAATGTATTCTTTATAGACCTGCTAGATCTCTCTGATCGGCCTTGTACACTGCGCCATTCATGATACTGTTGCTGAATTCCTCCGTTCGATAGAAGATTCGTTATAGGCCTCCTAGATCTCTCTGATCATCCTCTCAGGTTCTGCTGAGAGTTCCTCGATTCTGCAGGGACTGGGCTGAGGGCCCTCTTTTTCAGTTCTGGTCCCCATTTTGTGGAATTCTCTGCCAGTGTCCATTTGAGATATTGATGACTATCTGCTATTTCGAAGAACGTTGAAAAATGTATCTTTTCTAAATTTGTGGGTTCGCTGGTCATTTCCCTCACTTCTATCTGTGCCCTCTCAGCGCCTAGATGCCTTCTGGTCATAGCTAGTGCTTTACAAGTCCACCTACAATACAATACAATATGATATATCCCCTGGATCCTATACGCTGTTGATTTGGTCATTATTGATCAAACCCAAATAGGGTTGCAGCAAAGGCTAAATAATGTTTGACCTACATAACTGAGAACGATCTGAGAGTGAATGCTAAAAATTCTAAATTCCTACTTTTGTCAGCTGCACAAAGTAAATCTAAAGGTGGGTATAAGTGGGTGGTAGGAAGAGAGAGACTACCACCTGTAGACTCGCTCACATACCTGGGGGTGGTGATTAATTGGAGTATAAATAAAAAGCCAAGGTACACGACCCTCAGATTGAAAGTCAAGAGGTTGGCGGCTCAAGGGGTGCCCAAACGGTTTGGTAAATACACAACTATCCCGATTCTGACCTTCTACAACCAAAAGGTTGTTCCGGCTTTAATTTACGGAGCAGAAACAATGTTGAGTCTTGCTTGGCAAACATGGTAGGATCCTGGATGGATGCCTCTATCAGAAATTAACTGGGGCTGCAGTCTATTGTCGTATGGAAATCTATTTCCCTGCTCAGGAAGTGTGTTATGACAGATCGCCTTCCTCCTTTTGAGATCGTAAGGAACGCAAACAATGTTAAACCAGAGTGGTTGCTGGAAACCTGGACATAGGGATGTAGCGACTTCTTAGAATCTGTTAAAACCACAATTGACTTGCTTATAGGCAATCGGGGGATGTCAAGTGCAAATTGCAAGTCCAGGACTGGATAGACACACAGAAATTAAGAAGTAAATGTAAACTCTCGTTAAACCATGACCATGAAAGGAGAGCAATTGACCAACTACTAGTGTACTTGTCCATGTTTCCCTCTGCTCCTTCGCGTGATCTATTTTTGAGATTACGGTTCAACATTCTCCCAACCACGAAGGTATTGACGTCTCGTAAACAGATCCCGCAGACTCAGAGGAATTGTGGATATTGTGGAGCAACTGGTGGCACAGAATCTCTATACCCTTTGGTGGTGGTCTGTAGGAATGTAACAGCAGAATGCGCCGGGCAGCCCGCAGGCATCAGGATATCGGGAGCATTGTACTAATGAGGTTATGACATTATCGGCGCAGGCGCGGTGGGATATGTTTGTAATTGGCGGGAAGGCAAGCTTGATTATTGCAGTCGCTACATTTTTTGAACATACTTCAAATGTTGATTGAGAGGGAAGCTGACTATGATAAATCGGCTTTGCTTTCTAAACCAATGCATTGCAAGTGATGAAAGGCATTATTCTGTATTTGATTTCGTTTTATGGAATGTTGGAAATGTAAAAGGTTTATAATAAACCAGTCATAATTAAAAAAAATGTAAAAAAGAATACGTGGCATTGAAAGGTCTTCCAATACTAAACGCAAGAGCCCAAACACTGGCTTGCCCATCCACGGCACACGTAAACGCAGGTGGGGGCCTGCACGTGGACTCTTTCCAAATTAAGGAGTTCTGCAGCATTGGTCTTAGATTGAATACCGAGATGTTGCCGTCAAATTAGCCTTGCTCCATAAATGTTATGCTGATTTTTACTCTAGAATGCACAGCTCCCAAGTTTCCCAGTTCCATGAATGACACCTGGAGCCAATCCTGATTTTTCATTTTGCATACTGGAACTTGTTGTTTTGTTTTCCGTATTGTAGTACGGGCCGACAAGTCCCAGGATGCAACGGAACAAAACCAAGACTGACTCGGATCTTTGTGCCGCCCGAAAATGTCGACTTTTCCACCCCATAAATATGCGGGTGGAGACCCCCTGCAGCTCCCCAACATGCATCATGTACTATACCCATCCCCCCACATACAGATGGGGTGTAACAGGAGTCGAAGTAAAGTCGACATTTTCGGGAGCCTCAGTAAACACGGCGCAGTAATTGTATAATCCCGACTGGCTCCAGGTGTCAGACATGGAACTGGAAAACTCAGTAGCTTCTGAGCGCTTTGAAACACTTGCCTGTGTGTAGGCGCTATATAAATAAACAATGCCGTAGCTAAGAGAAGCATAAGTGGCACCAAATTCTGATTCAGAAGTCATGCCAGCTGGAGGTAGGGGCTGCTCCTATTATGTGACTACAGCAAAGATACGTAAAGGATAATTCAGAGTAAATTGCAATTCTAATGTACATCACAGCAAACCAGCAAAGTTAATATATACCATGAAGCCCACCT
Source organism: Ambystoma mexicanum (assembly GCF_040938575.1). Lineage (NCBI taxonomy): Eukaryota > Metazoa > Chordata > Amphibia > Caudata > Ambystomatidae > Ambystoma > Ambystoma mexicanum. The sequence continues at coordinate 1,631,444,447 of NC_090932.1, forward strand.
ACGTGCCAAACTGGGGCCTTTGGCAGGCACTCCTTCCGTTTAGCTTGTAGTTATTTAGTCTGATTGATGCAATCTATGACGTAGAGTAACTTTACTCCAGTTCCCCACAGATGATCGCATGGTTAGTTATAGATTTCATAGAATTCTGGAGTAAAACACAAGGAAAATCACTGGGCTTTTCCTTACGTCATTCTATTTTTTTTTAAACATCTTGAAAATGTGGAGCCATGTCAGTTGAGTAGTAATGACGCCCCTTGTCCAATGTTATCCCAGTTGTACATTATGTTGCATACTAGATAAGGGGCGGGAGTGATCTGCTTTGCCTGCCCCTCATTCTTTGACCTCGCTCTATTCCCATAATCCTTTCCTTTGCCCCGGTCAGGTGCCAGGCCGCGACCCCCTTGAGAACGCGCCATGGAAGACTATGATATCAGGTCTGCCGCCAGCATTCTGGCATCGGTCAAGGAGCAGGAGGCCCGCTTCGAGCGGCTGACCCGCGCGCTGGAGGAGGAACGCCGCAACGTCTCCCTGCAGCTGGAGCGAGCCAACATGCCCTCTGAGCGGATGAGCATGTGCAGTATCGGCAACGGGCAGCCGCTGGCCACCGCGTGGCAGCAGCTGGTCCTGCAGGTAAGGGGCTCGGCCAGGCGTCACCTGTGGTGTCTGCGTTACTGTATTCCACTCTTCCCAAAATACCGGGAGATGCCTATTCTCACCATGTCATCAGTGGCAGAGCCAGGTTTTGATCCCTGGGGCAAAGTGCTCCTCGGGGGGCACCGCACCGGTTAGGTCAGAGAGGGGCCGGCTCACTACCATTTCCTTACTTTCTGCAGGTATAACTGGGAACTCTGGATGGGGGAGAAGGTGTCCAGTCAATTGGTCGACAGCAAACTGGTCTACTGCAATTTGGTCGACACCATTTGGTCGAATGCCAAATGGTCGAATTTTTTTTTTTTTATATATATATATATGTGTTTTGTGGGTTTTCGTGTGGGGAAAAAAAAAAAGAAAAAAAAGAGGGTTGGGGGGGACCCCCCCCAAAAAAACCAAAAAAGGGGTAAAAAAAAAAAAAAAAAATTCGACCATTTGGCATTCGACCAAATGGTGTCGACCAGTTGTCCTGTCGACCAAATGTTTTCGACCAATTGACTGGTAACCGATGGGGAAGTATACTTTTCCGTGCATTGTGTCTGTATGTTGCAGCATTTATTTGGTGTTCAATTATAAATTAAAGCGATTACTATAATTTGTATGTTTCAGCATTGTTGACTTATTGGGATGCTTAATATTCAAGGCAAAACCGGCAGGGCTACTTGATATATATGTCATGTGTACAACCTTACACTACAAGCCGCATCTATCATCAGTTACACGCCACACATTTGTTATGGAGGGAACGTCCAATTAAAATGCTATTTGAATTCGACCATGAAATCTATTACGTCATGCCCTGCTACACCCACACCTGCAAAGCAGATTTGGCCTACCCACCCCCTCCAAAGAAAGGTCAGGTGGTCCATTAATGAGGCTCCCTTCTAATTTTGACATGAGCCCCAGTTGCTAATTTTGCAAGATGCATGCTAAAACGTCACCAAGCAGAAACCCTGCCACAACCAGTGATTTAGATGAGCATTGCAGGGAGAAGGAGTGCACCTATGCCCTCTGCCCACATATACCCCGTGCCCATGCATATAGTAATGAGTCCCTCCATACCCCTACGTTTTATTTATTTTTAGACTTGAGCCGTGTAAGCATTTAGTGAAGACATGAAAAATGTTTACTTCCCTGCCTCAAAACCTGCCCGGCACTATAAGGCAATCCAGCAGCAGACACGACCTTCCCCGACTGCCCCAGGGCCAACCCCATGCCATGACATCCTTGGAACTTGCTCAGAGTTTAAATAACATTATCTGTAGTTTCCGAAATAAAAGCACATTTCTAGTTTGGACAATATGGTTAAATATATCCACAGTGAAAGGCAGTGAGAAACTTCTGAAAATACAGCAGCAACTCGCTTCAATTAGCAAAACACAATTGCCATATGTTTCCGATGCCTGCCACACTCAGAATGGTGTTTGCAAACAAAATTTTCTAAAATACCTTTTACAAACAATATTTCTAGCAATTACACCTGGGAAGAGATGTGTTCAAGCTCCTGGATCACAGACTGGTCTCCAATCCCGGCTTCTAGCCCACTTAAGCAAAGTGTGTGTTCCTGGCCTTATTCTTTTACCCATATCTCACTCCCCCTTCTCTGCCAAAGTCTATTTAAGGTGCAGCTGTGTTTCTAACACATACATGTCTGTGTGTGCGTCAATGGGGCAGCAATGGCAATGCATTTGATGTGTTGGAACTATATGAGTTTGCCAAAAGAAATGCCTGCAAATGCTGCCCTTGCACTGCACTTGATGTATAGGGGCCCCCAGCCCCATGTGTGTTCTCTATTCTTGAACACTACCACATAGGAGGCAAACATGGAACTTGCCATGATGAGCATGTGCCCAGCTCAGTGCCAGGCTCCCTACAGGCAACCGCTAGAAGACATTTTCCATTTTACTAAATGTGGAAACATGCTCCTTGTCATGTATTTGTTGTATAGCACCGTGACCACAACAACATTACAAAACTAAGCATGGATTAATAATTTAACGGTAATTTAGACACAATAATTACGTCAAAATCGTGGGGTCTTAATTAATACGCTAACTTGTCCTCTGCCCTTTATCGGAGGCGGCGGCTGTACAGAGAGGTCACTGCTGCACTGTCCCTTCACCTGTTTTACAGGACACATGCTATGGCACGAGGTGGGTGTGGGGAGCCCGCCTGCTGCGTGCGCCCAGGGGGGGCATTGCGAAGAAGGCCCCACCCAAAGTATAAAGCGGATGACCGACTCGAAGTCTGATGTCCTGCAGGGCAGGTTAGGGTGGCCGGCATGGCACGCGCGCAGTCGCACACAGGACAGGCAGACCGGGCAGCAGAGTCGTAGGCAGGGTGGTGCCTGAGGGGCAAGGCCCACCCAAAATCTGTACATGCCCACTCAGCAGCCCTGTGTGGGCATTTACAGATATTTTTGTCAGTGCAGTGGGCCCAACTACATTAGCTTCGGCGCCCTTTTGCTAGACAATCCTGGCTACGCCTCTGCCGGGCAGTCAGGGAGGGTCGGACGCTGTCACCTTCAGGTGGATTGTGACTGTCTCGGGAGGGCAGTGCAGGAAGTGGGACGCACGGCCAGGCAGGCTGGCTGCGCGTGGGGCTCCGCGCGCACGGCCAGACCAGTCGTGTCTTCATTACTATCCGGGAGACCATGATTACTGGCAATATCTGTGTGCTGTTGGTGTGATTACTGGCACAATAACTTTAGATGCTGGATGATTAGAGCGGCCAGGAAATGTCTGATAAAGTGGGATTACTGCAGATTATCTAACTGGACATGCCAATGTATTATTTATTTATGTTTTACATTTATAAAGCGCACTGGTAGCCCGGGGGCATCGAGGCGCTGTTTCAAGAATGTGGGCCTCATTACGACCCAGGCAGTAAGTTACCGCCTGGGTCGTACCTTTACCACCATGGCGTAAACTATGTTTACGCCATGGTGGTTGGCGGACTTACCGCCCCATTCCGAGGTGAGTTGGGCGGTAAGTCCCCATTAACCCATTTACCCTTCCCCATTCCCATTTTTGCCCCATAGGGCATAATGGGAGTGGGGAAGGCGTTAATTACGCCACCGTAAATTACGGTGGCGTAATTAACAACAAGGTCCCTTAGCGCCATGGATTTTAACACCTGCTAAAAGCAGGTGTTAAAACCTCCATGGCGCTAAGGGACCTTGGAATCAGGCGGTAAGGGTCGGCGCTGTTTACGCCGCCGTAAACCCCTTACCGCCTGGGTCCTAATGAGGCCCTGTGTCTTAGTTACGCGGTGCATCATTTGGTCACAGGTTGCAGTCAGTGTATCAAAGATAGGATGCATGGGTGCAGCGTAAGGTACTTGCAGGTGGTTTAGGTACACTGGCAGTTGCAGGCAGAGCATTGAATTACACTGGGAGGGAGACCCGTAAAGTAAGGGAGGTAGGATCAGACTAACATCCTAGTTTTGATTGCTTTGCGGAAGTGTCTATTCTCCAGTTGTTCCATGAAGTACCTTTAAGCAGGCAGCGCATATGTACCTTTACATTTTACATTTCAGTATTTAAATGAATGCCAACAACACAGGGGCAGTTGATTAAACACATCGGTCTTTGTGGGGCAAATATTGTATAATTCTGTATTTTACAGTATTGGCCTGAATGGTTCCTTTTTTTAAATCTGCATTTACTCAACAACCGTTCTGCGCCATTCTGGAATCGTGTAGACTGTGCACATGTAGTCACAGTCACATCTGAAAGTTGGGCATGGCATTGGTGCCTGCAAGCGCCTACCTGTGTCTATGTCGAAAAGGAACGCGCGCATGCCCTGACGAGTTTGTCGTAGTGCTGAGAGGCGTCCTCACTGCTCTGAGCCATGGACGCTGTGATCACGAGAGCTAACTATTCTCGCTGCCTGTCTCGTGGAGCGAGGTGAATTGCGCCTGCCTGTCTGTCTGTCAGGGTCTTTCTTCTCCGCCCCCACTCTTCGCAGTCTGTCTCGGCCCTCTCCTCTGGCAGCCACTCTTTCTCACACTACCTGGACTACTGGTCCCAACAGGCAGGCCACTTGTTTTTCGGATGGGCGGCGGGCTGCGCCTGCGCGGTAAATGCAATAATGTAGCAAATGTGTCCGGCTTCCCTGCCCTGGGGCCTGCCTGCCCGTATCATGGCTCCGGATAGGCTGGGCCTGGGCCGGGTGAGCCTGGGGGAAATGGAGGAAACTAGCAAGTCTGCCATGTCATTCGCAGCATAGTTCAATTGTATTGATTTCTTTATTTATTCCATTTGTATAGTGCGCACACGCCCTCAGGCATCAGGGGGCACTGGTGAGAACGGTTACAAGAGGCCCTTAGGCAGAATAGGCGGTAGACATAGCTACAGTGTTGCATACAGTCATATAAGTATATATGTTACATTCACAGTTACAAGAGGCTCTTAGGCACAATGGGCGGTAGACATAGTTACAGTGTTGCATACAGTCATATAGGTATATACGTTACATTTACGGTTACAAGAGGCTCTTAGGCACAATGGGCGGTAGACATAGTTACAGTGTTGCATACAGTCATATAAGTATATACGTTACATTCACGGTTACAAGAGGCCCTTAGGCAGAATGGGTGGTAGACATAGTTACAGTGTTGCATACAGTCATATAAGTATATACGTTACATTCACGGTTACAAGAGGCTCTTAGGCACAATGGGCGGTAGACATAGTTACAGTGTTGCATACAGTCATATAAGTATATATATTACATTCACGGTTACAAGAGGCCCTTAGGCAGAATGGGCGGTAGACATAGCTACAGTGTTGCATACAGTCATATAAGTATATATGTTACATTCACGGTTACAAGAGGCTCTTAGGCACAATGGGCAGTAGACATAGTTACAGTGTTGCATACAGTCATATAGGTATATATGTTACATTCACGGTTACAATAGGCTCTTAGGCAGAATGGGCGGTAGGCATAGTTACAGTGTTGCATACAGTCATTTGAGTACATACGTTACATTCACGGTTAAAAGAGGCCCTTAGGTACAATGGGTGGTAGGCATAGTTACAGTGTTGCATACAGTCATATAAGTATATACGTTACATTTACGGTTACAAGAGGCTCTTAGGCACAATGGGCGGTAGACATAGTTACAGTGTTGCATACAGTCATATAAGTATATACGTTACATTCACAGTTAACAAGAGGCCCTCAGGCAGAATGGGCGGTAGACATAGTTACAGTGTTGCATACAGTCATATAAGTATATACGTTACATTCACGGTTACAAGAGGCTCTTAGGCACAATGGGCGGTAGACATAGTTACAGTGTTGCATACAGTCATATAAGTATATATGTTACATTCACGGTTACAAGAGGCCCTTAGGCAGAATGGGCGGTAGACATAGCTACAGTGTTGCATACAGTCATATAAGTGTATACGTTACATTCACAGTAACAAGAGGCCCTTAGGCAGAATGGGCGGTAGACATAGCTACAGTGTTGCATACAGTCATATAAGTATATACGTTACATTCGGGGCGTGGCTACGAGAGCCATGTAGGAGGACGCGTCCTGGAGGAGCTCCCGAGATCCTGCAACGATCCGGGCAAATATGTGCGGTACGACGGATCGCTGACCACCGACGATACACATGATGGTGTGTGAAGGTATTGGCCACGCATTGTGAACTTTTGGAGAGAATCGGATTAACAGCGACGGAGAACGGTGGCTATGAGTTAAAAGACTCCGCGAACAAAGGGCGACTCAAAATGGCCGACCGGGGCCCGGGACTGGAATAGAGGCGAGTTGTGCGGTGGCCTGGCTGTGACGGTGCACTGTACACAAACTTGCTACTTTAGCAACCGATCGATTTACTGAGCCATGTCGAACAGGCCGGTGCGGCCGAAGGTGAAACAGCCTACCTTAGATGATTTCACTAGAACTCCCCCGAGCCAGGACACTACCAAAAGTAAGGAAGCGCTGGCTGGGAGTGGCACGACGTCTTCGTGCACCAACCAAGAAATCCTGGCGGCGATTGTGGAGCTGAGGGCGGCCTGGGAATCCAAGTTGGAACTGGCCGTTACTGAACTGAAGATTGCACTGGATCGCAAGGTTGAAGAGGTCCAAGAGGACGTTAATCTGCTACGACAAGATGTCAGGACCCTGGCGGAGCGCACGGAGGCCCTCGAAAAAGAAGTTGGCCCGAACACAGCAGATTGCGCCATTCATAAGGCCGACTTGCATGCCCTGACACAAAGGATGGGCAACCTGCAGAGCAGAGCGGAGGAGGCTGAGGGACGAGCCCGCCGCAATAACATCCGCATCGTGGGCCTACCGGAGGGGATGGAGGGCCGTGACCCTACGGATTTCATCGAATCCATGCTCTTACAGGAGATATCTGGAGGGGCCCTATCTCAAGGATTTGCGGTAGAAAGAGCACATAGAGCCCTAACTAGGAGGCCACCTCCGGGGAACCCGCCTAGGCCGGTGATCGCCAAAATCCTTAATTACCGCGACCGGGAGAGGATACTGGAATACTTCCGCAAAGGAGGGACGATCACGAGAGGAGCGGCAAACATCACGGCTTATCCAGATTATACTCTGACTGTACAGCGTAGTCGCATGAACTTTGGGTCTGTAAAGCGGAGGCTGAGAGAAGCGGGCCACAAATATATGTTACTCTATCCTGCAAAATTGAAGGTCTTCCATGCACATAAAACCTTGTTTTTTGAAACTCCGGAGGATGCTATGGGATGGCTCGATGCGCATGGATGCCCCCAGGAATCAGAAGTTCGGCCCAGAAAGGGCTCGGAAGAGACATGGGAATCATAACATGGCGTCGCAAGATGGCGTGGCTCGTGGGACTTGAATATAGTCGGTGTGACACTTTCGGTAAAGAAGGTCAGATGATTGCACTATTTGTCAGGACATTGTGAATTTTTATTTGATCGGGAGCCTCACGGGGCGACACTCTCTACCCCACAATAGTCTTAGTTGGGTGGCCATTAGGGTGACCTCACCCTACTGGGCTCCGTTCGCCGATCGGTGTTTGCGGAGCTAGATGTGGGGGTGCCTGAGCTCTGAAGCTGGAGCTGGGCAGCAGTTGGGGTGTGTGATGTTGGGGAAGGCACGGGTGGGGGGAGGGGAGGGGAGTTGGGGTTTGGTTGTGTATATAGTTGAAGGGAGTTTGAGCTTATATGAGGAGTTACTGGACCAAAACGCTATCTGTGTCATGGGGGCGGTTGGGGGTCGCTACATGGGAGGCAGGGGGGAACGAGCTTGCCATGGGAGACCTTAAGATTGTCACCTGGAATGTCAGGGGACTTAATAGTTATTTAAAAAGGAATAAAGTTATGTTGTACCTCAAAAGGCAGAGGATTGACATTGCACTATTGCAAGAAACACACCTGAACCGATACAAGTTAGAACTGGTTGAGAAAAAGTGGAGTGGCATGGTGGTGGGCTCCCCGTACTCTGCCTATGCCAGGGGAGTGCTAATCTGGGTAGCACCACACGTTCCGTTCAGAGTCACGTGGCAGGAGGTGGACACGGAGGGCAGGTTGGTTATGCTCAGAGCCCTGGTGGAGGATAGAGAGGTTTGCATTATTAACACATATGCCCCCAATCAGAATGCTGCTGCATACTTCAGGACCCTATGCACCCGTCTGGGCACATGTGTGGGGGGAGCGATCATTTGGGGAGGGGATTTTAACTGTGTTCTCGACCCAAGGGCTGATAGGTCCGATGACAGGATTGATCGGCCCACCCCGGCGGCCAGAGTACTACAGACGTTACTGGGCGACTTTGGGCTGGCGGATGTTTGGCGATTGAAATACCCTGATACCTCGCAGTATTCTCACTATTCTGCCCCACAGCGCTTACACACGAGATTGGATTATTTTTTTGCCACATCAGAAGTGGTGTTGGCGACCACTCAAATTGAATATAAAGCGAGGGTCCTATCGGACCACTCGCCCTTAGTGCTGACCTGGCAGTATGGCCGCCCTCGTGCACGAATACCTACATGGCGCCTCCGTGCGGAGGCGCTTAGGGACACGGTTTTTAGGGAGGACATCAGGGAGGCGATCCAGCGGTACTTTGAGATTAACACGGGCAGTGTAGATTCGGCGGGTACACTTTGGGAGGCATTCAAGGTTGTGTTACGGGGGGACGCTATTTCCAAGTCGAAGGGCCTGCAGGGTGGGGTTCTGATGGAGTTAGAGAAGGCGGAGAGACAACTGGAGCGTGAATGTAGCAAGGCAGGAGGGGATGCAGACCTAGTACTTGAGCTGCAGCAGCAGTGTTCGGAGCTTTGGGAGAGGCTCTGTAACCTTAACTATAGAAAATATGTTGAGAGGCAGCATGCGGGTGGAGACAAAACTGGCCGCCTACTGGCATGGCTATATAAGAGAGAAACCCCTAGGCCCCCGATCAGGATGATAGTTAGAGAGGACGGAGAGGAGGTAGACACCCAAGAAGGAGTTAATGCAGCCTTCCTTGATTACTATAAAGCACTGTATGAGGACATAGGGGGAGAAAATCAGGCAGAGATCAGAACCACACTGGAAGACATAGAGCTGCCCAGGATTAGTGATGAAGAAAGAGAGGAGCTGGACGCGCCTATTACACTAGAGGAACTGGAGGAGGTAGTGAAGGGATTGCCCACTTGTAAGACCCCGGGCACGGACGGACTCCCTAGTGAGTTTTATAAAGTGTATGGAGCAGAGATACTCCCCCCGATGCTAGAAATGTTCAATGAATCTTTCGAGAAGGGTCGGTTACCGGAAACGCTCAGAGAAGCGCTGATAGTGCCGCTCCCCAAACCTAATAAACCCCGACAAAGCTGTGGATCGTATAGGCCGCTGTCGATGTTGAACCAGGACAGCAAGATCCTTACGGCGGTCCTGGCCAACAGGCTACGTAGGGTCATCAGTAAACTGATACACCCGGATCAGACGGGCTATGTCCCCAACAGGAACATAACTCATAATCACAGGCGACTTCACCGGGTGATTGAAGAGGGGAATAGAAGTGATGAAGAGATGGTGGTGGTGTCCCTAGATGCAGTTAAGGCATTTGATTCAGTGAGGTGGCCGTGGTTGCTGGCGGCCTTGGAGAGGTACGGGTTTGGGCCTGGCTATGTGAGGTGGGCGAAACTGCTGTACAGCGAGCCACTGGCCAGGGTGCGCACGGGATCTGTGATATCCAAAAGGTGGCGACTTAGCAGAGGCACCAGACAGGGATGCCCCTGGTCCCCGATGCTGTACATATTGGCCCTGGAGTCCCTGGCGGTGTACCTCAGACAACAATATGACCTGGTTGGCATCGAGGTGGGAGGAGAGAACCATTTGATATCCCTATATGCTGACGACCTGTTGTTGTACCTGAGGTGTCCGGAGGAAAACCTCCAGTACATTTTAGAGGTCATGGAAAAGTATGCGGAGTTGTCCGGCATAGCGGTTAATCCCAGCAAATCAAGCATGTTTCCGCTGGGGAGCTTTGCTGGGGTCCCTCTGGAACGGTTGCCGGTGTTGCCCGTGCCCTGGGCGACTGAGTCTTTCCGCTACCTCGGAATTGATGTATATCATGCTGTGAAGGAAGAACACTTGCACAATGCCGAGGCGGCGGTAAAAAAAATCTGTGAGAGTATGCGGTTTTGGGTGAAGCTGCCGCTGGCAATGGTGGGCCGGGGGGCGATGCTTAAAATGGTGGTCCTGCCCAGGCTTTTGCACTTTTTCAGTAATACACCATATTTCATACCCAGGAAGTTCTTTGTCAAACTTGATAGTGTATGCAGGGACTTCCTGTGGCACGGCATCCGCAACAGGGTAGCCTTGTGGAAACTTCAAAATTTCCACGATAGGGGAGGCATCAAGCTGCCGAACTTAGAGGCCTATTATGTGGCCAGCCAACTGCAATACGTGACCAGATGGCTCTCTGATGAGGAAACTCCTGAGTCTAGGCTGGTTGGGAGGGACTGCGCCCCGTTTTATCTAAAAGAGGTTGTCTGGGTCCCTAGGTCGGACTTGCAAGGATGCCCATGTATGTTGCTGCTGGGGTGGAGAATTTGGCGTAGAATGTGCCAGCTGATTGAGAGCCCGCACCCGTGTTCCCCGCATGTGCCATTGGTCGCCCTAACTATGGGGGACAGCCAGCTCAGGAAAATTATCAGGACATATTGGGAAACGGTTGGACTGGCCACACTGGGAGACATATGGCAGGATGGGGCCATTAGAGAATTCGTAGACCTGGGTGAAGAAACAGGGTTGCACGGGGGCCAATATGTTACATATCTAAGGCTGGTACAGATCATCCGCAAGACTTGGCCGGAGACGGCGCTGGCGGAAGATCCAGATGCACTGATCGGAACGATATATGATATATCAGAGGGTGGGCATGAGATCTCTAGATTATATGAGGTGGTGATGACCCGGGTGGGGAAGGACTTGATGGATTTGAGGCTTGATTGGGAAGCGGAAGTGGGGGCACAGATGACTGATGGGATGTGGGAACGGGCCATGGGATACCATAAGAAAGTGTCCAGGAATGCTAGATTGCAGCAAATACAGCTGTACATCACGCACAGAGCATATATGACCCCGAAGAGAATAGCTAAGTTTGCGAACGCAGGCAGACAAGCATGCCCGAAATGCGATGAAGAAGACGCAGGTATGACACATATGTTCTGGTCCTGCCCAGTGATCGAAGGCTTCTGGGGGGAAGTGGCACAGAAATTAGCAGATAAGGGGGTTCTGCTACGGATTGACACGGCCTGGGCCTGCCTTCTGGGAGGGTTCCCTAGACCACGGAACACCAAACATCTCGGGAAACTGAGAGACCTGGCGTATGTACTTGCTAAGAGAAGGATAGCTATGAGTTGGAAGCAACGCCATGGGCCAAGAATAGAGATATGGTGGCAGGACCTGCAGAAGTGGGCGGAGGCTGAAACGGGGGTATGGCAGGAAGCGTGTGGTAATTGTGGGGAGGAAGAAATGGGCAACCTGGCAGCTTGGAGAATGTTAATTACGGGACTCTTTGGCGCGGAAATGGACCCTGCTGCTTCTGGTAGGGGCGGCGCCCGGCCGCACCAAGCGTACACAGAACTGTAAGGTTGATAAGCTCTCAGGGGAGGGGGGGGGTTTTAAGTGCAGTAATAAGGTATTAATTGATGTTTACAGTTTGTAATGTATAATGCTGCAAGTTTGGTTTGTATTGTGTTATTTTGAAAATAAAAATTATTTAAAAAAAAAAGAAAGTATATACGTTACATTCACGGTTACAAGAGGCCCTTAGGCAGAATGGGCGGTAGACATAGCTACACTGTTGCATACAGTCATATAAGTATATACTTTACATTCACAGTTACAAGAGGTCCTTAGGCAGAATGGCCGGTAGACATAGTTACAGTGTTGCATACAGTCATATAAGTATATACGTTACATTCACGGTTACAAGAGGCTCTTAGGCACAATGGGCGGTAGGCATAGTTACAGTGTTGCATACAGTCATATAAGTATATACGTTACGTTCATGGTTAAAAGAGGCCCTTAGGCACAATGGGCGGTAGGCATAGTTACAGTGTTGCATATAGTCATATAAGTATATACGTTACGTTCACGGTTACAAGAGGCCCTTAGGCACAATGGGCGGTAGACATAGTTACAGTGTTGCATACAGTCATATAAGTATATACGTTACATTCACGGTTACAAGAGGCTCTTAGGCAGAATGGGCGGTAGACATAGTTACAGTGTTGCATACAGTCATATAAGTATATACGTTACATTCACGGTTACAAGAGGCTCTTAGGCACAATGGGCGGTAGACATAGTTACCGTGTTGCATAAGTCATATAAGTATATACGTTACATTCACGGTTACAAGAGGCCCTTAGGCAGAATGGGCGGTAAACATAGTTACAATGTTGCATACAGTCATATAAGAATATAAGTTACATTCATGGTTACAAGAGGCCCTTAGGCACAATGGGTGGTAGACATAGTTACACTGTTGCATGCAGTTATAGAAGTATATACGTTACATTACAAGAGAGCATACATGAGGCTACAGAGGTCTGGAAGCAGTCGGAGGCATGAATTAGGAGGGTTAATTGAAGAGCCAGGTTTTGAGGGCTTTGCGAAAAACCCAGTAGGAACCTTCTGATCTTTTTCATCACACTATTTTCAACACCCAGGCTGCCACCGGCCCGGCACTGCCCTGGATGATCAGGATGATCCCGTCCCTTTTGCCAAATGAGATCATCATCCCACTCCCAGCTGCAGGCAAAGAAGCAAAGGAGTGAAGAGGGCGGAAGGGTAGCTGCCTGCAGACGCTGTGCACGCAGCCGTGTTTTAATCAATTCAAATGAATCGGGGACGCTCTGATTGGAGTACCCCATTGGTGGCCAACAGGGGTGGTGCACCGGGCACCAAGGAGAAGCCGGGGGGGGCAAGCGCTACCACCCCGAACCCCCCCTGCCCGGCTCCGCCACTGCATGTCATAGCCATCTGTGTCATCCCTATCGTCACCCCTCCCCATCTTGTCCATTTCGCTCATGAAAAGGAAACGTGCTTGGCTTAGTCTTACATGCGGTGAAGTTTACTGGAAACCAAAGCCAGTACATGGTTGAGAGTGCGGTTTACCAGCTGCCCAAGGATTCAGCCAACTTCCCCAATCATGCTACTGAGTTGGGGACACAGGAAGTTGGTCTCAATCAAGCCAGTTGCCCATTCAAGCAATCAATTCCTGCACTCCACAGAAGCATGCATTCACAGAGCTTGAATTGAATATCAGGTGGGCAGGAGGGAGGTAGAATGGCCAATGTGGATTAGGCAGGAGCCCCAACGCCTCCAAAGCACTTGATGAGCCTTGCCCGACCTTGTGATGGACATCCATTGGGTGGGCAGAATCAAAGTATACAAGAGCTTTTGATGGAAAGCCATTGCGTGGGTCAACCCATAGCTATACAAGAGCTTGGGAGGGAAAACAATTGGTTGGGTGGAACGGTAGTTATGCAAGAACTTGTAATGGAAAGCCATTGGTTCGACAGATCGTAGTTATGCAAGAGCTTGTGATAGAAAGCCATTGGTTGAGCAGATCGGTAGTTATGCAAGAACTTGTAATGGAAAGCCATTGGTTGGACAGATCGTAGTTATGCAAGAGCTTGTGATGGAAAGCCATTGGTTGGGTGGAATGGTAGTTATGCAAGAGATTGTTATGGAAAGCCTTTGGTTGGGCAGATCAGTAGTTATGCAAGAGCTTGTGATGGAAAGTTATTGGTTGGGTGGATCAGTAGTTATGCAAGAGCTTGTTATGGAAAGCAATTGGTTGGTTGGAACGGTAGTTATGCAAGAGCTTGTGATGGAAAGCCATTGGTTTGGCGGATCGCTAGTTATACAAGAATGTGTGATGGAAAGCCATTGGTTGGGCAGATCCTAGTTATGCAAGAGCCTGTGATGGAAAGCCATTGGTTGGGTGTATCGGTATTTATGCAAGAGCTTGTAATGGAAAGCCATTAGTTGGACAGATCGTAGACATACAAGAGCTTGTGATGGAAAGGCATTGGTTGGGTGGAACGGTAGTTATGCAAGAGCTTGTTATGGAAAGCCATTGGTTGTGCGGATCAGTAGTTATGCAAGAGCTTGTTATGGAAAGCAATTGGTTGTGTGGAACGGTAGTTATGCAAGAGCTTGTGATGGAAAGCCATTGGTTTGGTGGATCGGTAGTTATAAAAAGAATGTGTGATGGAAAGCCATTGGTTGGGTGGATCAGTAGTTATGCAAGACCTTGTGATGGAAAGCCATTGGCTAGGTGTATCGGTAGTTAGGCAAGAGTTTGTGATATAAAACCATTGTTTGGGCAGATCGGTAGTTATGCAAGAGCTTGTAATGGAAAGCCATTCGTTGGACAGATCATAGTTATGCAAGAGCTTGTAATGGACAGCCATTGGTTGGGTGGAATGGTAGTTATGCAGGAGCATGTCATGGAAAGCCATTGGTTGGGTGGATCAGTAGTTATGCAAGAGCTTGTTATGGAAAGCAATTTGTTGGGTGGAACTATAGTTATGCAAGAGCTTGTGATGGAAAGCCATTGGTTGGGCAGATCGGTAGTTATGCAACACCGTGGGATGGAAAGCCATTGGCTGGGCAGATCGTAATTATGCAAGAGCCTGTGATGGAAAGCCATTGGTTGGGTTGATTGGTAGTTATGCAAGACCTTGTGATGGAAAGCCAATGGCTGGAAGTATCGATAGTTATGCAAGGGCTTGTGATAGAAAGCCATTGGTTGGGTTGATCGCTAGTTATGCAGGAGCTTGTAATGGAAAGCCATTGATTGGGAAGATTGTAGTTAAGCAAGAGCTTGTGATGGGAAGCCATTGGTTGGGTGGAATGGTAGTTATGCAAAAGCTTGTGATGGAAAGTCATTGGTTGGGTGGATCAGTAGTTATGCAAGAGCTTGTTATGGAAAGCCATTAGTTGGGCGGATCAGTAGTTATGCAAGAGCTTGTAATGGAAAGCCATTAGTTCGACAGATCGTAGTTATGCAAGAGCTTGTGATAGAAAGCCATTGGTTGAGCAGATCGGTAGTTATGCAAGAACTTGTAATGGAAAGCCATTAGTTGGACAGATCGTAGTTATGCAAGAGCTTGTGATGGAAAACCATTGGTTGGGTGGATCGGTAGTTATGCAAGACCTTGTGATGGAAAGCCATTGGCTGGAAGTATTGGTAGTTATGCAAGGACTTGTGATAGAAAGCCATTGGTTGGGCAGATCGGTAGTTATGCCGAGCTTGTAATGGAAAGCCATTGGTTGAGCAGATCGTAGTTATGCAAGAGCTTGTAATGGAAAGCCATTGGTTGGACAGATCGTAGTTATGCAACAGCTTGTGATGGAAAGCCATTGGTTGGGTGGAACGGTAGGTATGCAAGAGCTTGTTATGGAAAGCCATTGGTTGGGCGGATCATTAGTTATGCAAGAGCTTGTAATGGAAAGCCATTAGTTGGACAGATCGTAGTTATACAAGAGCTTGCGATGGACAGCAATTGGTTGGGTGGAATAGTAGTTATGCAAGAGCTTGTGATGGGAAGCCATTGGTTGGGTGGATCGGTAGCTATTCAAGAGCTTGTGAAGGAAAGCCATTGGTTTTACAGATCAGTAGTTATACAATAATGTGTGTTGGAAAGCCATTGGTTGGGCAGATTGTAGTTATGCAAAGCCTGTGATGGAAAGCCATTGGTTGGGTGGATCTGTAGTTATGCAAGCCCTTGTGATGGAAAGCCATTGGCTAGGTCTATCAGTGGTTATGCAAGAACTTGTGATAGAAAGCCATTGGTTGGGCAGATCAGTAGCTATGCAAGAGCTTGTAATGGAAAGCCATTGGTTCGACAGATCGTAGTTATGCAAGAGCTTGTGATAGAAAGCCATTGGTTGAGCAGATTGGTAGTTATGCAAGAACTTGTAATGGAAAGCCATTAGTTGGACAGATCGTAGTTATGCAAGAGCTTGTGATGGAAAACCATTGGTTGGGTGGAACGGTAGTTATGCAAGAGCTTGTTATGGAAAGCCATTGTTTGGGTGGATCAGTAGTTATGCAAGAGCTTGTTATGGAAAGCAATTGGTTGGGTGGAACGGTAGTTATGCAAGAATGTGTGATGGAAAGCCATTGGTTGGGCAGATCGTAGTTATGCAAGAGCCTGTGATGGAAAGCCATTGGTTGGGTGGATCGGTATTTATGCAAGAGCTTGTAATGGAAAGGCATTGGTTGGACAGATCGTAGTTATGCAAGAGCTTGTTATGGAAAGCCATTGGTTGGGTGGAACGGAAGTTATGTAAGAGCTTGTTATGGAAAGCAATTGGTTGGGTGGAACGGTAGTTATGCAAGAGCTTGTGATGGAAAGCCATTGGTTTGGTGGATCGGTAGCTATTCAAGAGCTTGTGATGGAAAGCCATTGGTTTTACAGATCAGTAGTTATACAATAATGTGTGTTGGAAAGCCATTGGTTGGGCAGATTGTAGTTATGCAAAGCCTGTGATGGAAAGCCATTGGTTGGGTGGATCTGTAGTTATGCAAGCCCTTGTGATGGAAAGCCATTGGCTAGGTCTATCAGTGGTTATGCAAGAACTTGTGATAGAAAGCCATTGGTTGGGCAGATCAGTAGCTATGCAAGAGCTTGTAATGGAAAGCCATTGGTTGGGCAGATCGTAGTTATGCAACAGCCTGTGAGGGAAAGCCATTGGTTGGGTGGATCAGTCGTTATGCAAGAACTTGTGATGGAAAGCCATTGGCTAGGTGTATCGGTAGTTAGGCAAGAGCTTGTGATAGAAAACCATTGGTAGTTATGCAAGAGCTTGTTATGGAAAGCAATTGTTTGGGTGGAACGGTAGTTATGCAAGAATGTGTGATGGAAAGCCATTGGTTGGGCAGATCGTAGTTATGCAAGAGCCTGTGATGGAAAGCCATTGGTTGGGTGGATCGGTATTTATGCAAGAGCTTGTAATGGAAAGGCATTGGTTGGACAGATCGTATTATGCAAGAGATTGTAATGGAAAGCCATTGGTTGAGTGGAATGATAGTTATGCAAGAGCTTGTTATGGAAAACCATTGGTTGGGTGGATCAGTAGTTATGCAAGAGCTTGTTATGGAAAGTAATTGGTTGGGTGGAACGGTAGTTATGCAAGAATGTGTGATGGAAAGCCCTTGGTTGGGCAGATCGTAGTTATGCAAGAGCCTGTGATGGAAAGCCATTGGTTGGGTGGATCGGTATTTGTGCAAGAGCTTGTAATGGAAAGGCATTGGTTGGACAGATCGTAGTTATGCAAGAGCTTGTGATGGAAAGCCATTGGTTGGGTGGAACGGTAGTTATGCAAGAATGTGTGATGGAAAGCCATTGGTTGGGCAGATCGTAGTTATGCAAGAGCTTGTGATGGAAAGCCATTGGTTAGGTGGATCGGTATTTATGCAAGAGCTTGTAATGGAAAGCCATTGGTTGAGTGGAATGATAGTTATGCAAGAGCTTGTTATGGAAAGCAATTGGTTGGGTGGAACGGTAGTTATGCAAGAGCTTGTGATGGAAAGCCATTGGTTGAGCGGATCGGTAGTTATGTTTGTTTGTTTATTGCATGTATAAGGCGCACCAGACCCGGGAGTAGCAGGGTGCAGCAAGGATATGCAAAGCTTACAAAAGTTACATAATGTACATGTAAGAGCTTGTTATGGAAAGCCGTGGGTAGGTCCAACCATAACTTCAGCAGAGTTTGTGCAGTGCCCTGTATAGTGGAAGAAATCAAATTTAGCCTTTTTTTGTTTATTTATTTGATGTGATGTTTACAAGTGCCATACACAAAATCAAGTTACCTTAAGGTACATGCACGGAAAGATAGAAAGAAAGGGAAGGAGATCGAGGCCGAGTGAAAAGGGAAATACAATGGACCTTTTGCACTGATTGTTATATCCCATTCCTGGGAATCGTTTAAATAGCTAATTGTTTGAAATTAAGACATTAGGACGGTGGAAACCCGCCGGTGCTAACAGCGGGTTGCAGCCGATCTCGTAACACCGTTTCTGCCGCATGATATCCTGGTGCCATCGGGATATTACAAGTCCCGGCGGCCTGGGATGGCACCAGGCGGGAACTGTAAGTCCCCATTCCTGTGGAGTCGCATAGGACTCCACAGGAATGGCGACACGGAAGCACCATTGCTAACTGTGCTGGGGCTTCTGTGAAAACCATGCCTGCAGGGGACGCTGCTCCCGGCAGGTTAGACCTTCAGGCACTCTCGTAGTCTGGTGGTCCGGTTAGGGTGCGGTAAGTCCGCCAGACTTGGAATGAGGCCCAGTGTGTATTTAGGCTCCAAAAAACAGTCCATAGTGGATACTAGTAGGTCGATTTTTACTCAAGCGAAAAAAGTCCATTTGAAAATCTCTTTTTTTCAGATCTCTTTTGAATCTTCTAAAGTTTTGCTGTTCATTCAGTTGTGGGGGCTCTGGCTCCATAGTTGAGGGTCTTACGAAGCAAGCAACTGCCCTTGTGTTTTTTACTCTGAGAATTTCATTTTTTTGTGCTGGGTGGTACAGAGGTTCTTGTTGGTTGTGAGTGCGATAGTCGATTGGATGTGTCGTTGCTTTATTTCTGCCAGTACAATGTATGGGTGCTGTGCAGTGTTTTGAAATGATTTGTTCTAATGGCAAACGTTTAAGGGATTTCAATGTTGATGAGTTGCGATCATACTGGCCCCCGTGTTTTGAACCAGCTGTTGGTACTTGATAAGCTACTTCGAAAACCAATGTACAGTTTATTACATGAATGTTGTTCAGGCAAGTCCCTGTGCTAATTCTCTTTTCATTCTAAGCAAAGGAGCGACTTTTTTAAAAAAAAATACATTTGATAGTGTGCTGTCATGACCCGAAGTTGGCTTCTGAGGGACTCGGCCACCAACCACTTCCTTCCCAAAGCACAGCACGAGCCTCTGGACAAATGCCACGTGATGGAGTCTCACTGCACAGGTTAAGGAAAGTGGTCAGAACAAGGGAAGGTCAGGAGCTGGCTCTTCACAGAATCTCTAGTGAGGGTAAAGGAACACCTGGCAGTTATTGACATAAATCGACAAGGCCAACAATCGAGAAAGTGAACTATAAGACTTGCCTAGTAGAGGGCGGGTGGGCCGGGTGCCCGACCAATTCCCACCTGACCCCCACTTTCCCTGTACTCAGTCCAGTGGCAGCAAAAAACCCTGGAGGACAAGGGGAAACTTCTGGAGAAATACTCTGCACTGCAAGATGGAGCACAGGCATGTCAGAAAGAAGCAAAGGGTGGGATGTGGGGTAGCCAACATAAGGCAAGCACAGTGTGCACGAGTAGAGACCAGCAGTGCTGCAGTTAAGACATGCTTCCCGGGAGTGGCAGCGCAGCCACAGAATGTGCTGCTGTGGCGGTGTGGCATGAAGCAAAACCACAGAGGAAATCAGAAATCATGCAACGCAGTTCAGGGAGAAAATAGGCAAGGAGCGGGGGACACGGGGGGCAGAGCGAAGGACGGAAGCCTGGGGTAGAGTGAAAGTCAAGCGGGGAAAAGCAGGGAGCAACAGTAAAGCAGCAGAACGAGCCTCGCACCCGGTGGAGGGACAGTCAGCAATGGGGCATCCTTCGCAGGGCTGCAACTCACGCTGGACCACAACCTTAACCCACTTGTTTATCTGGATACACAAGTACTTGCCTACGACAGGGAATCAAAATGAAGATTGAATAAGCAGGAGCTACAAGCAGCTCATGGGGGGAAGTTGGTATGTTTTGTTGCAGCTGTGTGCTGGCCGGTGAGGATAGGCTTCTTGCTTTCTCTGTCTTTCCTTGATGGTGCTATATTCATTGGTCCAATCATTGGCTCTGTTTGGTGCCTGGAGCCACACTTTTTAATTGCAATTGGGGTTCCTCTGCCTAGTTGGGTGTGGGGTCAGTTGGCCAGAAGATCCAGCAGACGGGGAAAGCTTTATCATCAAAGGTGTTCAGTAGTTCAGCCCCGCTTCTCCCATGAGAGTTACATGGTTGTATGCATCAAGCTTGATTTGGGCGGGTGCTAGAATGCAGGTCATGATTGCCATTCTTTGGCCACCTTGTATTGGGCAGCTCAGCTTCTCGTGGGATGTTTAGGCATGGATTTCCACTTTCCCTGGGGATTGTGGTGGGAAGACATGGGTTGGGAGGAATCCTAACTTTCATGTGTTTACAGAGGTTTGAGTTGGTCATCCATGGCGTGAAAGGGCCTTGCCTCACTGAAGGCTGATCGGCAGCATTAGAACATGTTCCTCAATGTCACCATGACTTGGACAAACCATGTTTTCACTGGAATATTTTCCGGCAGCTACAGAGCAACAATAACCAGGATTTCATAAAGCTAGGTCTGGGTGCCTGTGTATTAGAGAAAACAAAGGCATGTGTGTGTCCTGAATGGCCGTAGTTGGAGGGATTGATGACTGCACTAAAATATTGATTCATCCATGAGGGCTAAAACCAAGCACCATCAGAGTGGTCAAATCACCCAACACCAGGTAGCATGACCCAACTGGAGCATGTGCTGGATAGCCGTGGGGCAGTAACAGAGGCAGCTTTTGGTCCCGTGGGGCAGATAATAGGCACCAGCGAGAAGCCTGGGGGTCCACCAGGGGGATGAAGGGGGGCCCAAGGTCCACCCTTGCTCCCCCCTTGCTTCGCCACTGCCGTGGGGTATACAGGTGGCACACTTCTACTAGAGCTTGTATTGTGCAGCTACTGGGGTATGGAGAATTGCAACCTATAAACCATTATTGCTAGTGTCTCACGACTTCATAAGAGATTGTGTTCCAGTTACATAGAGAGCGATTCACACACCACCTGGCCTCGCAACAGAGCATCTTTTGGAATCTGAGCTCACTTCCGTGCTTACATCCTGTGCAGGACAAGCGTTGCAGGTGGCACCTTTTACATATCTGGCACTGCAAGCTTGTCCATTAAGGTGTCTAAATAATTTCTGTCACTTTAGAATATGATACTGGAGAGGTGTCGTAATTTTGTAATTTTTACATTTCTCAAATGTTTCTTATTTTCTATCCTTAATTGTTGGAATAGTTGCAGCCAGATTCAGAATTAATGTTTGTACTGTGCATGCATTTCGAGATTGGGGTTAGTATCAGAACTGCCCCTTTTCAATTTGCTCTGTCCCTCCCCGGTAGATTGGTTTCCCCTTTCCTTTCTCCCTGGGGGGCTATTGCACTTTGCACTTTGTATTCATCCTGCATTGCAGGGAGCTTAGGTGGTTGTCATGCACTGTATCTGTATATATTCCTTATTGATTGTCTGTTTTTATGCTGTTTTATGATGGATTCAGTACCATATGTTATGTGATTTGCTATGTAAACAATAAAGATTAATTGATTTTATTATCCTTGAACTGGCCTATCCCCTCATTTGGGCTCCCATACAATGGTTACTTATTTTGCTTGAGTGTCTCAGCAACTCGTCCCGCGTTACCCACCTCTCCTTGTTTATTAGCTCTAGTTACTCCCCAGGGTTTACGCGGTAGGGGATGCCTATCCTTGATCCAATACATCCTGTGCGGGAGCAATCACATGCACTTCTTCACAAGTCAGGCTTCCATCTTCTTTTTGGGTAGAGGAACTCCAGGTCCATCAGTGAGCATTCATCCAACTTTATCAGAGTGATTTATCTGGCTGATCTAAGATCCAGGATAGGCGTCCCCAAACACGTGGGCCCGGGAGAGTAACAGAACAAGTAGTACAGGAAAGAAAGGAATGATGCTTGATTCATACTTTTAACGTAGTCTGCCACTAAAGGACAATGGAATATCCTTGGATGCGCCTAGTGCATTTGGTTAGTATGCTGTGTGTTCAAACATCTGTATCGAGCCTCATGCGGGAGGTCATATTTGTGTCCACAATGGTTTTAGTTGCAATGTGCGTAGCGCTTTTAATACATTGAAGGTTGTATTAAAAGCGATACGCACATTGCAACTAAAACCATTGTGGACTTTACAGGATTTTACAGGGAGTTGGTGTCACAGACATTTACCCCTGCTTTGTTGTCCCCTCCTTAATATATATTTTTTTCATTTCTTTTTTTTATTTTTTATTTTGGTTAGATTTTTGCTGTCCTAATTCGCTTTGACGGTGGTTTTCCTTTGGTGTACTTTGTTCAATATTTGTCTCAGCACTGTGCACTTTACATCCTGCATTGCAGGTTGTTTATTAGATAACTGCGCACTTTATTGATATGTATCTAATATTGACTATGTGTTTTTATGCTGTATTACCATGGATTCAGCTCTATGTATGATTTAAATGTATATGTGAAGAATAAAGTTTAATTGATTTGATATTATCCTTAGCCTGGCCCATTCCCTCATAGGGTTCCTTACCTGAGAGTCATTGATTTCCCTTGATTGTTTCCCGCGACCCCTTTCTTTCCTGTACTACTTTATCTGGCTGATCTGTCATGGGGTCTTTGTTTTGGCCTTTGGGTAAGCGATCTGGACAGTGTAAGACAGAAAAATGTTGCACGTATGTGATGTGAAATGTATTCATCTATTTATTTTTAAAGCGCTTGAGCCCGTGGCGATCAAAGCGCTACACATGTGACACACAACAAAAAGAGGAACCAGACAGAAGGAAGGCAGCCAGTCATGCACGGTCAGTGCAGAGATTAATATAAGAAATTAAGTAAAGTGCTCTTAAAAAAGAAATGTTTTGAATGAAACCAAGCTAGCCTTGAAACCTTGAAGAAATGTATTAATTTGTGTCGGAATGAAAATAGGAATTGCTGTGATTGCACAAAGGTATGCGGGAATGCAAATATATTTTGTTCAGGTCCATTGGGCCACAGATGCAGTTCCCTGTTCTGTTACTAGAGGTGAGTCGTGAATCTCTCAGACTTCAAAGCAAAGAGCTCCCAATGCACAGTAACTGCACTTGTGTGACATATATTATCAAATATACTGCATTGGCATTATTGAGGTTTGCAGAATTTTTTTTCTTTTTTCTTTTTTTCTTAAATACCATCTTTATGTACAGCCCAGAGTCACGCATGCGCTTTTGACATAAAACAAAATTCGTTTTTTATAGATTAACAAAAACTGTTTTTTGTATTTTGCTATTGGTGGTTTTTACAACAAGGCATGTCGGCTGCAGCGGCTTCAGTGCACTATGCCTGATGGGGGAAGTTTGATGGAAAAGCAAACAGAAAATCTAGGAAAAGTCCACCTGTGTAGAGCACATAGAGTGGCTGAGGGGAGTCGGGTGGCGTAGACGCACGGGTGTTTATCAGACAGCGCCAGGCCTACCAATGAAGAGGCGGCTTCCGGGCAGTGCCCAGGTCCCTCCCAGGTTTGGTGGCTTATGATTTGAAGACCTGAAGACAGAGGAAGGTTTTCATTTTCTTACAAAATGTGAAGTGCTCTTGTTGCAGTCTCAGGGTGCTGCAGGGTATGTGGCCCTTGAAGGGAACGCTTTGGTGCCTAACATTTTAGGCTGGCGATAGCCGGGCAGTTTTTCCCCCCGTCGCCCTTCTTAAGTTATACGGTGTAGTGTTGGCAGCGTCTTCTGGTCCTTAGAGCCAGAACACAGAAGCACTAAGTGGGCGTGTGTAGTATTTTGGTTGCAATCCTTAATTCCATTAGGATTTAAGCACAGCAGTGACACAGTGCTGCCTGCCTTTATAATCCAGACAGTAGCATAGCCGTTTGGTTTGTCACATTAAGGTGTTTTTCTTGCAGAGTGTTGTAAAATGAAGACTGAAACTCAGAGTGGGTTACACTGAACTGTGGTTTATTTGCACAGGGAACTATTTACAAGGAGCAGTTATCCTCACTACTCGTGATAGTCACTCAATAGGAGTTTTTACTATGCGGCGCGAGTCTACGTAATGTTCTCTCATGGAGGAGCACCGGAAAGCCACTCCTGTTCCGGCTCTGCTCCCCGCTCGTCTCCCCGCCCCTTTCATCGCAGCGCGCGCTTCTCGCGCTGAGTCTCGCGACACCCCGCTGGATGCGGGCCTTCGCGAGCTCTCACCAGACAGAGCTTTGTACATGTATAAAATATCCAAAGTTCTTAGAAAACTCGACAGGCTTCTGGTGCCGCCTGTCACCTGGCCATCTGTGAAATGACCATGGGCAAAGTTTTTTTATGTCAGGTCTGGACATGCGACCACTGCTTTTAAATATTTAAAAAGCCCTGTTGAGTACCTCGCCTAACACCAGCTTGAGAATAACTCATTTCTGCGTATCATGTTCAATACTTATTATCATTAATTTTGGCAGAAGCCTTTGCCCTTCGACCCTTCCCTGTACCTTGTTAATGTCCAAACCTAAGACCTGTTTTTCACTTTTGGGCACCCCTTTTATAGAACTACATGAAAGTAAACGAAAGATTAATGGTATGCTATTTAAATAGCAGGAAAGAGCCCACGAGCTATATTTCAGCCTTCATTTCGTACAAGCATCAAATAACTACGCTCTGTGGGCCTGATTCATAGAGCGTTTTCCAATGGGATTGCGCCTTTATAAAATGCTTCTGTGAATCAGGCCATGAATGTTATATGCACAAACGCATTCTTAACTCCTCTGATCAATTTTCCCAAACCTTGAACTACTGTCCCCTGAGGGCGTTCACCCACAGCACTTTGAGGCCATACCAATGGGATAAAGGCGCTATACAATTACATTGTGTGAGACCCATCTCTGGCACTTCAAGGGTTTCCGCTCACTGTTGAGGAAAAGGGTTTTGTTGGAGCACAAATGTGGCTCGAAGGGCCTTAAGGCGCTTTTGCAGATATTGGGCCTCATTACGACCCAGGCGGTAAGTTACCGCCTGGGCCGTGACTTTACCACCATGGCGTAAACTATGTTTACGCCATGGTGGTTGGCGGACTTACCGCCCCATTCCGACCTTGGCGGGGCGGTAAGTCCCCAATCCCCATTTACCCTTCCCCATTCCCATTTTTGCCCCATAGGGCATAATGGGAGTGGGGAAGGCGTTAATTACGCCACCGTTACGGTGGCGTAATTAACATCAAGGTCCCTTAGCGCCATGGATTTTAACACCTGCTAAAAGCAGGTGTTAAAAGCGCCATGGCGCTAAGGGACCTCGTACTCAGGCGGTAATGGTCGGCGCTGTTAACGCTGCCGTTAACCCCTTACCGCCTGGGTCGTAATGAGGCCCATAGTGCTGCTGCAAGGTGGCAGAACGATGAGACCGAAGCCCTCAAAGGAATGGCAGTGACTGTATGCACTATAAATGCAGAATTAATCAATGTATAGATTTAACATAATGGATGCAGTAAGAACATGTGGGTCTAAAGAACACCCAACCCAGCCAGCAAACCTCACCCACATACCCGGCCAGTTGCCTGCCGTAGCACCACCCATCTACTCATAGCGTTGTCCACCACCCCAGTCGTGAATGGCTGGAGCCATTTCTTTCCATAACCAACACTGGAGGGGTCTTTGAGGCACCTATGGGGTACATGTTGGCACAACACATTACTGGAGCCTGCCTGTAGTGTACAGGAAATGAAACGTCACTATCAAGGCAGCCGTGAGCTACAATGAATTGAATTTATGCTAATACAGTACAGCCCACAAGCAGTGGTCGAAGTGAGCGGGAACGGTCAGGAGCGGTGTTCCACTACTTTCATTTTTTACTGTCAACAGTTGCAGTACTTTTTTCGCACTTCTCCACTTTAACACGCGATGGCAGTTTCAGTTAAAATTAGATCGGTTTCACCTCAATTAGCTGTCAACCCGCATGGCTGCAACCCTTGAAAAATGTGTTGCACGTTGCTCCCTTCCTGCCTACTCTGTCCCCTGCCAGGGTCATGGCCGCACTACTTTTTTGATACCCTTCTACCACTGGCCAAAAGGATGTGCGCAGTGAAGGGTTAATAGAATTGTGGTGGTACAATAGGACATTTAAAGCCTCTGCACATTTCGAGGGTAACTTTGCCTGTCTGAGCTGATTGTGTATCTCCTTAAAGTGTGTAGAGGTCATTCTTGGCTGCCAAGTAGTCCCATCCATGAGTGACACGTCGAGCTAGTCTGACTATTCACTTTGCACGCTGGGCCCCGTGGCCCCATGCTTATGTTTTTAGACTTTTATGTATCATGCATCAAACCGTGGTGGTCTCAGAGTGCCGAGCGTTGTACTGGAGAGTCACATTGTGAACCTCAGCCAGGGTGGCCATCAGACTGCTGTCTGAAAAGGGAACACGGCCAAGGAGAGCGGGAGAGGGGAAGAGTGGGAAAAGTCAGGGAGTCAAAAAGTTACACAGTTAACTCACAGCATGCACCGAAATGAAAACAAAAGGGGGAAATGAAACTACAAGTTCCAGAATGCAACGGGAAACGGCAGAACTGGTTCAGGGTGCCACCGAAGATATTGCTGGAGCGAGGCTAATCGGGGGGTCAAGACAGAGGTGGCTTACAGAGTGTTCCGTAAGTGCCTGTGTTGGGCTCTCACTAAAGCAAGTGACAGGACTGAGAGGCTGAGTTCTTTCCTTGCAGTGCCCCCATGCCAAAGCAATGGCAACGCCTTCTTTGCCGAGCCCTGTGCTCAGCCTCCCTGGATCTGTTGAAGGCCCCGAGATTCCCTAAAGCACGCGTGGGGGGCTCCCTGTTCCTTTTCGAAAGATCACGGATCACCTAGGCTTTCGAAGAGCCCTCAAGACGTTTATGTCTTGCCTCTTTTTGTGACTCTTGTTACTGTTGCTGCCAGCGCGCTGATACCAATTGGCCTTGGTTCCCGCTTCCTAAATATAATTCCATTCCATTCCAAGCATGACTGCTTCCCATCCAAGCTGGAGAAAGTGCCCAGCAATGCTTGGATGGAACCCACAGCCCACGGTCAGACTTAGCAATGTGACTTTTTCTGACTCTGAATAAGCCCGTAGGCGTCTACTAACTGGGGGCCCAAGAGGGCCACTGCCCCCTCTGCTCTTTAGCAATGTGGGCAGTAACATCACATTGGTCCCCTGCCCCAGGGGATGTTTATAGTGACCCCTTTCTGACTGCTTATCTCCCACGAGGCTATGCCCAGGGCATGCTGGCTTTAGGAGGCCCTGCCCTGGCGGATGCACGGATAGTAATCAGCATTCTTGGAAGCGTTTGCCATGGGTCACGAAGCTGGAAAGGTAGCTCAGCAGGTTGAGGGACTGTTGCTCATGTCTGTATTCAACATGCATAGCCCTCAATCTGAAACCTTGTGGGCCGGACTTGACCCCTTTCTCTATCGGAAGTGAATTCTGCTCGTTTTCGCACACCTGTTTCTGTTAAGATGTGTATACAATATCAGGTTGATTTGTCAAAAGTAGCTGGTTTGTTACTAAACAAACAAACAAACAAAATCCAATGCTAAAAAAATTATTTAAAAAAAAAAGTTGCTGGTTTGTTGCTAAACAAACAAAAAAAATCCAGTGCTAAAAAATAAAATAAAAAATAAAAAAAGTTGCTGGTTTGCAAGTCCGTTTTTTTCCGGGCACTCATTTGTCCCATTCAAATCATCGAAGGAAAATAAAAAAAGATAATGTGTGATGACTCCAGGGCATTCATCCCTTCTCCCAGGGAGGAGCCCCCACCATTGAGGCTAGGGAGGTGAGCTCCCGCTGCAAGACCCTCCCAAGGGGGGTTGGCAAACAGGACCTCACTCAGAGTGACTCCACCTTTGGGGATGAGGACTCCTGAGGAAGGATAAAAAAACAGGGCAATCTGTACTCTCCGCCCATATGGGAGGTGGGCCCAAAAGTTAGAAATGTGTTAAGGCCCCTACTGAACCCTCCTCAGACCAGACATCTTTTAATCAGAAGCCTGTTACCTCTCATTACCGAGACGACTACAGAACTACTGAAGTCCTCACCTAGAGGAGGTGACTCCCCGACACAGAGCTGGAGCGGAAGTAGAGGAGAGGCTCAGAGCTGACGTAGCCGCTGGAGCGCGCAGCAGAGACCGGGGAGGTGAACGCGGCTGACATAGACATCACCCACCCTCCCTGGTGGAAGCACCGTGAGAAAGCAGGCAGACAGGATGCCCATCAAGCAAAGAAGTGGGCAGTTGATCATTGTGAGAAGGGAACCCAAACCGCTAACACTTTTCCTGCAAAGGAGGCCGGAAACAGTTTGGACCGGAGAGTCCCGAGTGAGAGAAAACAAGATAAGAGTGTGGAAAGTACAGGAACACGGATTGCCAAGTCCCAAGAGGAGGAAGGGGTGCAACCTCTGATAGAAAGCAACGAGAGACGCCCAGGGGCTAAAACGCCCACGCAAGGCTCACAACAGAACCAACGGGTCCTGAGGGACACAAGAACTGATAATACTGAGAATTAAGAATATTGAAGTTGCGAAGCGTATTATGCAGACGAAAATCTCGAGGGAGCGAAGTGGGCTTCAGCACAAGAGGTTGTTGGAGGGGGATTAGTCGAATACCCCATTGGATAAATGAAATTAAAGCTTTGATACATTTAAGGATCAAAGAGTGAGTGCCTTTGCGTTTTTTGTGTTCGAGGAACTGAAAAAGGTTTGGATTTTCTTTGGAAGAAGCTGTTGCAGTGACCCAGGCGAGGAGACGTAGCCTGGGAGGAAAATTTATTTTGAAGATGTCTGGAGCAGAGGGGGTCAACTAGGCAGTGTTCACAAAGCCCCAGGGAGAAAGCCAGTTTCTTTGCGTTATTTGTTTTCATCTAGTGGTAGGGCAAGATAGTGGGACAGGTTAGGACGGGGGACTGCTTTTTGGTTATTTGGACATTCTGATGAGCACCTTTGTTTTAATTTCCTAGGAAGAGAATTCCTAATGCCCTCTGGTCCTTCTGGTTCGTCACAGTTTGTTCGAGAATTGAGGGTGGAAGAGGAGAAGATGCGGATTAATGCTAAAATGAGTGGTCAGTGTTGGAGTACCCAGCGCCCACCTAACTGTTATCTGCATCCGTGTTCCTGCAGGGGAAACTTCTGACTATTATCGATTATTCACGATCAGCTGCTACCAGGGAGAGATCCGTCACACCTAAATCAGCCTTAAGAATTTGTAAGAACAACACCCCCCCCCCATGCCCTTAGTGCACACAGATAAGTTTGCGAAAATCTAATGCTCCACAGGGGCCTCATTACACGGAAGGAGGTAATGGTTAACGGCCACCGTTAATGGTAACGGTGACCGTTAACCATTACCGCCTTACTACGAGGTCCCTTAGCGGGTTGGTGCTTTAACGCCTGCTTTTTGCAGGCGTTAAAAACCAACCCGCTAAGGGACCTCGGAGCTAATTACGGCACAGCAAAATTGCGGTGCCGTAATTAGCGCCTTCCCCATTCCCATAGAGCCCTATGGGGCAGAAATGGGAATGGGGAAGGGCAATGGCGGAAGGGGGATTTACCGCCCCTCCAACCTTGGAATGGGGCGGTAAATCCCCTTTTCGCCAAGGCGGTGCCAGTATTTTACCGGCATGAGCCATGGCGCTAATAGCGCCATGGCTCACCGCCTTCCGTGTAATGAGGCCCTTATGGAAAATGGTATTTTAATCCTACATATGTCCCTGGTCTCTTAAACACCTGTTTGTCAACATTTACCCATCGGTGGACTTGCCAATGTTTCGCCAGTCTACGGGTTTGTGGATGGACTCAAACATATGAACTCTAAACTGTGCAACAAGGAAACCAGGTTTAAAGTCATGACTTCCCACTTGACAAGTTGGCCCCAAATCTAACAATGTATTTTCCCCCAAATTAATGGTATATGCTCGTGCAACCCCTTTCATTGTGCCCATAAGTACTCACACTCACATGACCTTTGCCTGCCTCTGCACAATTGGGTACATTCTCAATCGGAATGCACTTTGAAATGCACAGAACATAAAAAACTGGTTCAAACTGGTGCAGGGGTCTGGGCAATGCACGAGAGGGTCATTTCTGACCCGTTCATGATTTCTTTTTTTAAGTGAGCCAGCAGCAGTATGGGCCGCCTTGTCGCGTGCATTTCTGTACTTCACACTTTGCACTACCAGCACTCATGTGAGTGCAATCTTACATTAGTGTGTGGCACACACTAATTAATGCAAGTGGACTGACCAGCCCACCATTTACAATAAAGCACAAGTTCTGCTAGGTGATTCGCTTGTGTGATTTTTAGTGAATCGGTGCCATTATACATTTGTGAGTGACTCACTTCAGCTCACTGTGCCGTGTTCTCCTTAACTACCGGAACGAAGATCAAACAGCAAAGAGTTAGTTCCATGTGGGCTGTGGAAACAGTTTAAATCATGATTGTGTTAGTAGCCTACAGTGGCCCCTTTATATCATATGAACCATTTATATATTTATTTACATTTATATAGCGCGCAAACAGTCCTTGGGCATCGAGGCTGGAAGTGCACCCTGTAAGGTGAGATGTCTCTTTGCACACTTAATGTAACATTACTTCTGAGTCGTTTCTCCCCCCCTTCGACACCCCTGTTTCTCCCCCCCTTTGACTCCCTCCCTCCGGAAAGTGAAACAATTCCTATATTGGACTGGTTAATGGCACGTCTATGCCCAAGGGCTCCTGAATGCTGATAGATGGGCATGCATTCTACCATGTGGCGTCAAGCCCCTTATCAATGCCTTTCACAGACAAGCCGCACTAGGATGTGTGACATATCAAGTGTATGTGTGCCTTCTCCCCCGGGGGAGCCTCCCCCTTTGGGGCTAGGGAGGTGAGCCCGCTGTGCAAGACCT
The DNA here is from genome assembly GCF_040938575.1 of Ambystoma mexicanum. Taxonomy (NCBI): domain Eukaryota; kingdom Metazoa; phylum Chordata; class Amphibia; order Caudata; family Ambystomatidae; genus Ambystoma; species Ambystoma mexicanum. Next base: position 1,631,475,306 of record NC_090932.1, read on the forward strand.
CTGAGCGTGCAGGCCTTTCTGCTGCTGACCCCAACCCATTCCCCACGCCCCCTTCCATCTCCTTCCCCTCGTGGCACCTCAGGATCTGCCTTTGATGACAGTGATGACACTTTAACAACTTCTCCATCATCAGTTCTCTGCAGCCTGGAAGACAATAAACACACATTCTTCTAAAAGGATCAGCCTGGGCCTAAGGGCCTTCAGCAGAGTCCTGAGCAATGATTTCCAAGGCAAGATATGTGTATTGGTGCCAACAATCCCCACCTTATATTTTTTCTAAACATTTTGCTCAAAGTATATTTACTAATAAATGCCACGAGTAATATTTCACCATGTTTTGCAGAGTTCTATACATTGAAATTATAATACAAATGAAATTCCTCTGGTTTACATATAGCCATTATTGTGAGGAATTCGACCATCCGCACGGGGAGAGTGCACTCATCTGGAATTTTTGATTTTTTAATAATGAGAAAAAATGATGGGAGATCAACCTCCGAGGACTGTGTGAGGCCATTCCGCACACAGTCCATCTGCTTCCCACACAAAATGCATAGTCACATGTACTCCGGGAAGACACAGCCTACAGGCGCCGTCTTCCCCTGTCATATTCAGCTGGAATGTGACAGCCTCGATCAAAGCATCTCCAGAAGGGGGAAGGAACACCGTCCTCCAGTCATGAGTAGCCTAATTTAAATATCAAAGGCTCCATGGATCTCCTTTCCTTTGTCCTCTGGGTGGTGGCAGTGCATACTAATAAGAGATAATTGAAGCAAGCCTGAAGGGGCTTGGTTGCGGAGGAGACAACAGGAAAAGCGGGGCTAACACCCCTTTGGTATGCAATGTGTCAACTTAAAGCTAGTTCCCACCCCTCTGTATGAAAGGCAGTGAAATGCATGTCTGGGTCCACCATTTACCTTAGGCAAAGCCCTGCAGAGCCAACCATTTTCAGATGGGAGAAGTATATGGTTTGGGGGAGACAGGAAGTCTGCTCCCAACACAAACCTCAGGGGAAACCCTGCACTTTAATCAAGAGTCACAGAGGGCTCAGATAGCCAGAGACACACTTTGATCTACAACAGACAGGGAGATGGGTGGGACTTAGGTATATGTTGTCATGCTCTTGTCTGTCCTGTTGCAGAGCACTCTGGTCCTGACCTCATGCATAACAGAAGATTGTTGATGGGGACCCAGGCTTGGTTCATTAAGGTGGGTTTAGCCTGCACCAATCACTGGGCCCATTTGGCGTTAAAAAAGTGGGCTGAACCCCTCACTTAGCAGATCATCCGACGACTTCGAAAGGAGTAAGAAGAAGTACTCATTTGGACCTGAGCTGATGGTACAGACTACTTTACAAATTTCCGCCAGTGAAGGAAGGCCAGGAGTTCCAAGAGGGAAGCAAGATCCCTCCCCTAAACATCTCCCAGGGAACAGAGGGAGATATCGGACTCAGAGGAACCATCTAGCAGCTCCAGAACTGGTACCCAGCTAGCACACAGCATGCCCTGCTAGTGTCTGCCAGCAAGCTTCCTAGGTGGGAACTGCCAGAGAGTCTCTGGACAAAGGACAATGCTGTTGCCTGTCAACACCCTCCTGAGCTTTGGGCTGTCCACCTTGAAATGACATGAGCCCCGCAAAGAAGCTAGGAGGAGTGCCACACATGCATCATCCAGCGTCCATCTTTTAAGGACTTTTTTCAGACAGTTGAGTCCTCAAACTGCCTCCGCCTTCACCGCTGACTGTTGTCACGTCGCAGTCACAAAAGCCGTCTGAGCCGCCTCGATCAGCATTCCAGATCTGCCAACCAGCACAGACACAACGATTCTTGGCTTAGAGCCCCCGTGCCAGACAGCCTGCAGACATCCGTCCAGCCTCGCTTGCCGAACTGCCTGCTGAATGGTACCCACAGCTGTCTCCCACCACTAACTCTGTCTCAAGGGCTGCGAAGTGCCCTGGAACTGCCTCAATGCTGTCTAGCACCAAGAACTTCTTCAGCACCATGTACATTGTGGTTCTGCCCCCCTGGTCCTTCTCTGAAGGCCACTAGCAACCGTTAGGACCCTGTGCCCCCTTGGTGCTGGAAACGAATAACCTTGAACTGCAAGACTGATTACTTTACCAACTACCCTCCTGTCAGTATCCATAGTGCATCCCTTTCCTTCGTGAAACTGCCTGTCCTCTATGTTCCTTTACAGGGTGGGTTGTATTTTGTAGTGTGCTAGAACTGTCTGTTGTAGTAATAATAAAGTAGATATGTTTATACAACCTTGAGTGGCCAGTCCCTTTCATCATTGGGTAATAATTGTATTTTCTCTGGGTTGCAACTGACCAACGATCCACGACCTTGCAGAGATAAGCCTGCTGTTCTGTCCCCATTATGAACATTGGACAAGGAGGTCTTATAATTCACTTGTATTCCAATCTGTTTTGGATCTCTTCTGGTGTACTAGGTGTGTGGGGCTGATTAATGGTTTAGAAACAGATATTCGTCCCTGGACCACTGGTACCCCGGAAGTTGATTTGTCACAATTACTGGGAGATTTTTGGTGTGCCAGATAAATTGCTTTGTATATGCTTTGTTGTGAAATGTGTACAGTCTCCGTGTGTGCTCTATTGCTTTAAATAGGAAAAGGCAGCTAAGAGTCCACAACTGTTTTGTATACAGGTGCATCCTAGTTTGGATAACTGAATGATAAAAAGTGGAAAACTGGGAGCACACATTGCAAAATACAATAATGGGGTGGGAGTTTGAAGAGTACCGAAATGAATGAAGGGAGTACATTGTGACTACTGTATGTGACAGAGCAGGCACTAGCAAGGCCTATATTGGGACTACTATGTGGTAGCCCAGTAGCACAACATCATATGGTGCTAGTTTGCAGAGGACATAATGCATGAAGGGAGCACTGCAGAGGCCCGTGCTGTGGCTATTCTAGATGAGGGAGCAGGCGCCACCGGGGCCCATATTGTGACTGTTATATGTACTGGTCTCGGAGCAGAACATGATGTGGGGAGATTGGCAGGGCACCTGGATGCTTGAAGGGAGCACTGCAGACGCCCGTGCTGTGGCTATTCTAGATGAGGGAGCAGGCGCCACCGAGGCCCATATTGTGACTGTTATATGTACTAGTCTCGGAGCAGAACATGATGTGGGGAGATTTGCATATGAACTAGATGCATGAAGGGAGCACTGCAGAGGCCCATGCTGTGTCTATTCTAGATGAGTGAGCAGGGGCTACCAAGGCCCATATTGTGACTATTATAGATGGTAGTCTGGGAGCACAACATGATGTGGGGAGATTGGCAGGGCACCTGGATGCATGAAGGGAGCACTGCAGAGGCCCATGCTATGACTACTATAGATGAGGGAGCAGGCGCCACCGAGGCTCATATTGAGACTAATATAGATGGTAGTCTGGGAGCACAACATGATGTGGGGAGATTGGCAGGGCACCTGGATGCATGAAGGGAGCACTGCAGAGGCCAATACTGTGACTACCCTAGATGAGGGAGCAGGCACCACCGAGGCTCATATTGTGACTATTATAGATGGTAGTCTGGGAGCACAACATGATGTGGGGAGATTGGCAGGGCACCTGGATGCATGAAGGGAGCACTGCAGAGGCCCGTGCTCTGGCTATTCTAGATGAGGGAGCAGGCGCTACCGAGGCTCATATTGTGACTAATATAGATGGTAGTCTGGGAGCACAACATGATGTGGGGAGATTGGCAGGGCACCTGGATGCATGAAGGGAGCACTGCAGAGGCCCATGCTGTGACTACCCTAGATGAGGGAGCAGGCACCACTGAGGCTCATATTGTGACTATTATAGATGGTAGTCTGGGAGCACAACATGATGTGGGGAGATTGGCAGGGCACCTGGATGCATGAAGGGAGCACTGCAGAGGCCCATACTGTGACTACTCTAGATGAGGGAGCAGGCACCACCGAGGCTCATATTGTGACTATTATAGATGGTAGTCTGGGAGCACAACATGATGTGGGGAGATTGGCAGGGCACCTGGATACATGAAGGGAGCACTGCAGAGGCCCGTGCTGTGACTACTCTAGATGAGGGAGCAGGCGCCACCGAGGCTCATATTGTGACTATTATAGATGGTAGTCTGGGAGCACAACATGATGTGGGGAGATTGGCAGGGCACCTGGATGCATGAAGGGAGCACTGCAGAGGCCCGTGCTGTGACTACTCTAGATGAGGGAGCAGGCGCCACCGAGGCTCATACTGTGACTATTATAGATGGTAGTCTGGGAGCACAACATGATGTGGGGAGATTGGCAGGGCACCTGGATGCATGAAGGGAGCACTGCAGAGGCCCATGCTGTGACTGGTGTACGCGAGGGGAGCAAAAAGGCCCATACGGTGATGATTATATGTGGGGTGAGATTGCACTGCCGAGTCACATGCGGCCCCTGTTTTACTTGCGGGGAGCTTACATTTGGGACACACCTGCTACTTTAGATAAGGGCAGCTTGAACTCCTGAGGCCATTCCTATGACGTTCCTTTGTGAGCGTAGTTTGAACTGCTAAAGGCAATGTTGCACCCATGCTCTCTGATGGAAGCTTGCACTGCCGAGTCCGATGCTGTACCTATTGTTTATGATGGAAGCTTGCACTGCCGAGTCCGATGCTGTGCCTATTGTTTATGATGGAAGCTTGCACTGCCGAGTCCGATGCTGTACCTATTGTTTATGATGGAAGCTTGCACTGCCGAGTCCGATGCTGTGCCTATTGTTTATGATGGAAGCTTGCACTGCCGAGTCCGATGCTGTACCTATTGTTTATGATGGAAGCTTGCACTGCCGAGTCCGATGCTGTGCCTATTGTTTATGATGGAAGCTTGCACTGCCGAGTCCGATGCTGTACCTATTGTTTATGATGGAAGCTTGCACTGCCGAGTCCGATGCTGTGCCTATTGTTTATGATGGAAGCTTGCACTGCCGAGTCCGATGCTGTACCTATTGTTTATGATGGAAGCTTGCACTGCCGAGTTCGATGCTGTGCCTATTGTTTATGATGGAAGCTTGCACTGCCGAGTCCGATGCTGTACCTATTGTTTATGATGGAAGCTTGCACTGCCGAGTCCGATGCTGTGCCTATTGTTTATGATGGAAGCTTGCACTGCCGAGTCCGATGCTGTACATATTGTTTATGATGGAAGCTTGCACTGCCGAGTCCGATGCTGTGCCTATTCTTTATGGTGGAAGCTTGCACTGCCGAGTCCAATGCTGTGCCTATTGTTTATGATAGAAGCGTGCACTGCCGAGTCCGATGCTGTACCTATTGTTTATGATGAAAGCTTTCACTGCCGAGTCCGATGCTGTACCTATTGTTTATGATGAAAGGTTGCACTGCCGAGTCCAATGCTGTATCTATTGTTTATGATGGAAGCTTGCACTGCCGAGTCCGATACTGTGCCTATTGTTTATGATAGAAGCGTGCACTGCCGAGTCCGATGCTGTACCTATTGTTTATGATGAAAGCTTGCACTGCCGAGTCCGATGCTGCACCTATTGTTTATGATGGAAGCTTCCACTGCCGAGTCCGATGCTGTACCTATTGTTTACGATGGAAGCTTGCACTGCCGAGTCCGATGCTGTACCTATTGTTTATGATGGAAGCTTGCACAGCCGAGTCCGATGCTGTGCCTATTGTTTATGATGAAAGCTTGCACTACTGAGTCCGATGCAGTACCTATTGTTTATGATGGAAGCTTGCACTGCCGAGTTCGATGCTGTGCCTATTGTTTATGATGGAAGCTTGCACTGCCGAGTCCGATGCTGTGCGTATTGTTTATGATGGAAGCTTGCACTGCCGAGTCCGATGCTGTGCCTATTGTTTATGATGGAAGCTTGCACTGCCGAGTCCGATGCTGTACATATTGTTTATGATGGAAGCTTGCACTGCCGAGTCCGATGCTGTGCCTATTCTTTATGGTGGAAGCTTGCACTGCCGAGTCCAATGCTGTGCCTATTGTTTATGATAGAAGCGTGCACTGCCGAGTCCGATGCTGTACCTATTGTTTATGATGAAAGCTTTCACTGCCGAGTCCGATGCTGTACCTATTGTTTATGATGAAAGGTTGCACTGCCGAGTCCGATGCTGTATCTATTGTTTATGATGGAAGCTTGCACTGCCGAGTCCGATACTGTGCCTATTGTTTATGATAGAAGCGTGCACTGCCGAGTCCGATGCTGTACCTATTGTTTATGATGAAAGCTTGCACTGCCGAGTCCGATGCTGCACCTATTGTTTATGATGGAAGCTTCCACTGCCGAGTCCGATGCTGTACCTATTGTTTACGATGGAAGCTTGCACTGCCGAGTCCGATGCTGTACCTATTGTTTATGATGGAAGCTTGCACAGCCGAGTCCGATGCTGTGCCTATTGTTTATGATGAAAGCTTGCACTACTGAGTCCGATGCAGTACCTATTGTTTATGATGGAAGCTAGCACTGCCCAGTCCGATGCTGTAACTATTGTTTATGATGGAAGCTAGCACTGCCCAGTCTGATGCTGTACCTATTGTTTATGATGGAAGCTTGCACTGCCGAGTCCGATGCTGTGCGTATTGTTTATGATGGAAGCTTGCACTGCCGAGACCGATGCTGTGTCTATTGTTTATGATGGAAGCTTGCACTGCCGAGTCCGATGCTGTGCCTATTGTTTATGATGGAAGCTTGCACTGCCGAGTACGATGCTGTGCCTATTGTTTACGATGGAAGCTTGCACTGCCAAGTCCGATGCTGTGCCTCTTGTTTATGATGGAAGCTTGCACTGCCGAGTCCGATGCTGTGCCTATTGTTTATGATGGAAGCTTGCACTGCCGAGTCCGATGCTGTACCTATTGTTTATGATGGAAGCTTGCACTGCCGAGTCCGATGCTGTGCGTATTGTTTATGATGGAAGCTTGCACTGCCGAGACCGATGCTGTGCCTATTGTTTATGATGGAAGCTTGCACTGCCGAGTCCGATGCTGTGCCTATTGTTTATGATGGAAGCTTGCACTGCCGAGTCCGATGCTGTGCCTATTGTTTATGATGGAAGCTTGCACTGCCGAGTCCGATGCTGTGCCTATTGTTTATGATGGAAGCTTGCACTGCCGAGTCCGATGCTGTGCCTATTGTTTATGATGGAAGCTTGCACTGCCGAGTCCGATGCTGTACCTATTGTTTATGATGGAAGCTTGCACTGCCGATTCCGATGCTGTGCCTATTGTTTATGATGGAAGCTTGCACTGCCGAGTCCGATGCTGTACCTATTGTTTATGATGGAAGCTTGCACTGCCGAGTCCGATGCTGTGCCTATTGTTTATGATGGAAGCTTGCACTGCCGAGTCCGATGCTGTACCTATTGTTTATGATGGAAGCTTGCATTGCCGAGTCCGATGCTGTACCTATTGTTTAGGATGAAAGCTTGCACTGCCGAGTCCGATGCTGTACCTATTGTTTATGATGAAAGGTTGCACTGCCGAGTCCGATGCTGTATCTATTGTTTATGATGGAAGCTTGCACTGCCGAGTCCGATACTGTGCCTATTGTTTATGATAGAAGCGTGCACTGCCGAGTCTGATGCTGTACCTATTGTTTATGATGGAAGCTTGCACTGCCGAGTCCGATGCTGTACATATTGTTTATGATGGAAGCTTGCACTGCCGAGTCCGATGCTGTGCCTATTCTTTATGGTGGAAGCTTGCACTGCCGAGTCCAATGCTGTGCCTATTGTTTATGATAGAAGCGTGCACTGCCGAGTCCGATGCTGTACCTATTGTTTATGATGAAAGCTTTCACTGCCGAGTCCGATGCTGTACCTATTGTTTATGATGAAAGGTTGCACTGCCGAGTCCGATGCTGTATCTATTGTTTATGATGGAAGCTTGCACTGCCGAGTCCGATACTGTGCCTATTGTTTATGATAGAAGCGTGCACTGCCGAGTCCGATGCTGTACCTATTGTTTATGATGAAAGCTTGCACTGCCGAGTCCGATGCTGCACCTATTGTTTATGATGGAAGCTTCCACTGCCGAGTCCGATGCTGTACCTATTGTTTACGATGGAAGCTTGCACTGCCGAGTCCGATGCTGTACCTATTGTTTATGATGGAAGCTTGCACAGCCGAGTCCGATGCTGTGCCTATTGTTTATGATGAAAGCTTGCACTACTGAGTCCGATGCAGTACCTATTGTTTATGATGGAAGCTTGCACTGCCGAGTTCGATGCTGTGACTATTGTTTATGATGGAAGCTTGCACTGCCGAGTCCGATGCTGTACCTATTGTTTATGATGGAAGCTTGCACTGCCGAGTCCGATGCTGTGCCTATTGTTTATGATGGAAGCTTGCACTGCCGAGTCCGATGCTGTACATATTGTTTATGATGGAAGCTTGCACTGCCGAGTCCGATGCTGTGCCTATTCTTTATGGTGGAAGCTTGCACTGCCGAGTCCAATGCTGTGCCTATTGTTTATGATAGAAGCGTGCACTGCCGAGTCCGATGCTGTACCTATTGTTTATGATGAAAGCTTTCACTGCTGAGTCCGATGCTGTACCTATTGTTTATGATGAAAGGTTGCACTGCCGAGTCCGATGCTGTATCTATTGTTTATGATGGAAGCTTGCACTGCCGAGTCCGATACTGTGCCTATTGTTTATGATAGAAGCGTGCACTGCCGAGTCCGATGCTGTACCTATTGTTTATGATGAAAGCTTGCACTGCCGAGTCCGATGCTGCACCTATTGTTTATGATGGAAGCTTCCACTGCCGAGTCCGATGCTGTACCTATTGTTTACGATGGAAGCTTGCACTGCCGAGTCCGATGCTGTACCTATTGTTTATGATGGAAGCTTGCACTACTGAGTCCGATGCAGTACCTATTGTTTATGATGGAAGCTAGCACTGCCCAGTCCGATGCTGTAACTATTGTTTATGATGGAAGCTAGCACTGCCCAGTCCGATGCTGTACCTATTGTTTATGATGGAAGCTTGCACTGCCGAGTCCGATGCTGTGCGTATTGTTTATGATGGAAGCTTGCACTGCCGAGACCGATGCTGTGCCTATTGTTTATGATGGAAGCTTGCACTGCCGAGTCCGATGCTGTGCCTATTGTTTATGATGGAAGCTTGCACTGCCGAGTCCGATGCTGTGCCTATTGTTTATGATGGAAGCTTGCACTGCCGAGTCCGATGCTGTGCCTATTGTTTATGATGGAAGCTTGCACTGCCGAGTCCGATGCTGTGCCTATTGTTTATGATGGAAGCTTGCACTGCCGAGTCCGATGCTGTACCTATTGTTTATGATGGAAGCTTGCACTGCCGAGTCCGATGCTGTGCGTATTGTTTATGATGGAAGCTTGCACTGCCGAGACCGATGCTGTGCCTATTGTTTATGATGGAAGCTTGCACTGCCGAGTCCGATGCTGTGCCTATTGTTTATGATGGAAGCTTGCACTGCCGAGTCCGATGCTGTGCCTATTGTTTATGATGGAAGCTTGCACTGCCGAGTCCGATGCTGTGCCTATTGTTTATGATGGAAGCTTGCACTGCCGAGTCCGATGCTGTGCCTATTGTTTATGATGGAAGCTTGCACTGCCGAGTCCGATGCTGTACCTATTGTTTATGATGGAAGCTTGCACTGCCGATTCCGATGCTGTGCCTATTGTTTATGATGGAAGCTTGCACTGCCGAGTCCGATGCTGTACCTATTGTTTATGATGGAAGCTTGCACTGCCGAGTCCGATGCTGTGCCTATTGTTTATGATGGAAGCTTGCACTGCCGAGTCCGATGCTGTACCTATTGTTTATGATGGAAGCTTGCATTGCCGAGTCCGATGCTGTACCTATTGTTTATGATGAAAGCTTGCACTGCCGAGTCCGATGCTGTACCTATTGTTTATGATGAAAGGTTGCACTGCCGAGTCCGATGCTGTATCTATTGTTTATGATGGAAGCTTGCACTGCCGAGTCCGATACTGTGCCTATTGTTTATGATAGAAGCGTGCACTGCCGAGTCTGATGCTGTACCTATTGTTTATGATGAAAGCTTGCACTGCCGAGTCCGATGCTGCACCGATTGTTTATGATGGAAGCTTCCACTGCCGAGTCCGATGCTGTACCTATTGTTTACGATGGAAGCTTGCACTGCCGAGTCCGATGCTGTACCTATTGTTTATGATGGAAGCTTGCACAGCCGAGTCCGATGCTGTGCCTATTGTTTATGATGAAAGCTTGCACTACTGGGTCCGATGCAGTACCTATTGTTTATGATGGAAGCTAGCACTGCCCAGTCCGATGCTGTACCTATTGTTTATGATGGAAGCTAGCACTGCCCAGTCCGATGCTGTACCTATTGTTTATGATGGAAGCTTGCACTGCCGAGTCCGATGCTGTGCCTATTGTTTATGATGGAAGCTTGCACTGCCGAGTCCGATGCTGTGCCTATTGTTTATGATGGAAGCTTGCACTGCCGAGTCTGATGCTGTACCTATTGTTTATGATGGAAGCTTGCACTGCCGAGTCCGATGCTGTGCCTATTGTTTATGATGGAAGCTTGCACTGCCGAGTCCGATGCTGTACCTATTGTTTATGATGGAAGCTTGCATTGCCGAGTCCGATGCTGTACCTATTGTTTATGATGAAAGCTTGCACTGCCGAGTCCGATGCTGTACCTATTGTTTATGATGAAAGGTTGCACTGCCGAGTCCGATGCTGTATCTATTGTTTATGATGGAAGCTTGCACTGCCGAGTCCGATACTGTGCCTATTGTTTATGATAGAAGCGTGCACTGCCGAGTCTGATGCTGTACCTATTGTTTATGATGAAAGCTTGCACTGCCGAGTCCGATGCTGCACCGATTGTTTATGATGGAAGCTTCCACTGCCGAGTCCGATGCTGTACCTATTGTTTACGATGGAAGCTTGCACTGCCGAGTCCGATGCTGTACCTATTGTTTATGATGGAAGCTTGCACAGCCGAGTCCGATGCTGTGCCTATTGTTTATGATGAAAGCTTGCACTACTGGGTCCGATGCAGTACCTATTGTTTATGATGGAAGCTAGCACTGCCCAGTCCGATGCTGTACCTATTGTTTATGATGGAAGCTAGCACTGCCCAGTCCGATGCTGTACCTATTGTTTATGATGGAAGCTTGCACTGCCGAGTCCGATGCTGTGCCTATTGTTTATGATGGAAGCTTGCACTGCCGAGTCCGATGCTGTGCCTATTGTTTATGATGGAAGCTTGCACTGCCGAGTCTGATGCTGTACCTATTGTTTATGATGGAAGCTTGCACTGCCGAGTCCGATGCTGTGCCTATTGTTTATGATGGAAGCTTGCACTGCCGAGAGTCCAATGCTGTGCCTATTGTTTATGATGGAAGCTTGCACTGCCGAGTCCGATGCTGTGCCTATTGTTTATGATGGAAGCTTGCACTGCAGAGTCCGATGCTGTGCCTATTGTTTATGATGGAAGCTTGCACTGCCGAGTCCGATGCTGTACCTATTGTTTATGATGGAAGCTTGCACTGCCGAGTCCGATGCTGTGCCTATTGTTATGATGGAAGCTTGCACTGCCGAGTCCGATGCTGTACCTATTGTTTATGATGGAAGCTTGCACTGCCGAGTCCGATGCTGTGCCTATTGTTTATGATGGGAGCTTGCACTGCCGAGTCCGATGCTGTACCTATTGTTTATGATGGAAGCTTGCACTGCCGAGTCCGATGCTGTGCCTATTGTTTATGATGGAAGCTTGCACTGCCGAGTCCGATGCTGTACCTATTGTTTATGATGGAAGCTTGCACTGCCGAGTCCGATGCTGTGCCTATTGTTTATGATGGATGCTTGCACTGCCGAGTCCGATGCTGTACCTATTGTTTATGATGGAAGCTTGCACTGCCGAGTCCGATGCTATGCCTTATGCTATTGTTTATGGTGGAAGCTTGCACTGCCGAGTCCGATGCTCTACCTATTGTTTATGGTGGAAGCTTGCACTGCCGAGTCCGATGCTGTACCTATTGTTTATGATGGAAGCTTGCACTGCCGAGTCCGATGCTGTGCCTATTCTTTATGGTGGAAGCTTGCACTGCGGAGTCCAATGCTGTGCCTATTGTTTATGATAGAAGCGTGCACTGCCGAGTCCGATGCTGTACCTATTGTTTATGATGAAAGCTTGCACTGCCGAGTCCGATACTGTGCCTATTGTTTATGATAGAAGCGTGCACTGCCGAGTCCAATGCTGTACCTATTGTTTATGATGAAAGCTTGCACTGCCGAGTCCGATGCTGCACCTATTGTTTATGATGGAAGCTTCCACTGCCGAGTCCGATGCTGTACCTATTGTTTACAATGGAAGCTTGCACTGCCGAGTGCGATGCTGTACCTATTGTTTATTATGGAAGCTTGCACAGCCGAGTCCGATGCTGTGCCTATTGTTTATGATGAAAGCTTGCACTACCGAGTCCGATGCAGTACCTATTGTTTATGATGGAAGCTAGCACTGCCCAGTCCGATGCTGTACCTATTGTTTATTATGGAAGCTAGCACTGCCCAGTCCGATGCTGTACCTATTGGTTATGATGGAAGCTTGCACTGCCGAGTCCGATGCTGTGCCTATTGTTTATGATGGAAGCTTGCACTTCCGAGTCCGATGCTGTACCTATTGTTTATGATGGAAGCTTGCACTGCCGAGTCCAATGCTGTACCTATTGTTTATGATGGAAGCTTGCACTGCAGAGTCTGACGCTGTACCTATTGTTTATGATGGAAACTAGCTTGCACTGCTGCTTTCTGGTCTGTGTTGGAGAAAGGTTACCTTGCACCAGTGCAGCCCGCAAGGCACTTTTCTATTTGAGGGAAGGATTCACTGCTGAGGCTGATGTTGATTTCTTCCGTGCAAGAGAAGCTTGCACTAGTGAAGTTCATGGTGATTTGTTTGTGAGGGAAACACTCACTTCTGCGGCTCATGTTGACATACTCCATTTGAAATAACATGCACTGCTGAGGCCCGTTCTGTGCCTGATCTGTTTGAAGAAATAAGGTTTTTTATTTAGGTCTAGTAAGATCGTTTGTCTTGCCCTCCCCATGTCTCCTCTCCCTTGTCTTGTCGTGCCCAGAAACACTTGTGTACAGGAGCGTTATAAATGACATATATCAAGTGTTTTGGAGCGCCACATGCTATGTTAGTATCTCTTCTATAGCACGCTCATTTGCCAGTGGAGGGGCTTCTTGGCACTCAAGAAATGCTGCAGATGGACCTAGGACATCCTACTCTGAACAGGGCGGTAATTTATTTTGGGATGCTGAGTCGTCTAGGATCCTCCCGATTGCTTCAGGGAGGGATTTCCAGAGTGTTGGGCCCAGTGCAGAAGAGGCACCTGGGACGTCCGAACCTCGGCAGAGAGAGTTATTAGAGGAGCGGGTCTCTTAATCTTGGACGTTAAACCCAAAGGTCCACCAGTGTGGGTAGCTGGATGCCCCATGCTGAGGCTCTTGGAATCTACTCTTTTGGCGATCAGCGGCCATTGTAGAGATCGGCCGATAAGGGAAGTAAGCTCCGTCTTTCAGCCGTAGCAGAGTTCCCACTGCAGAATTCTTCAATCATTGACTGATATCTAGGTAGGCCGAAGAGATACTGTTAGAATAATCAGAATGTGACAAAACTAAGGTGGCCCCTGATTGGACCCTACCTGGAAAAGCCACAAAGGGGAAAATATTCTCTTTAATAACTTCACATTGTAAAAACCTTTCTGAACTATGCTGACCACCTAGGAACTAGTGTTAGTTTCCCGCTCTTTACTGTTCTCACTGGTTCAGGACAAAGACCCAGTCGATCCGATGGCCTGGGAGCTGCAGTCCACAGACATATGTGCGACTCTAGAAAGAGAACCTCTGTTCAGCTCATCCATCTGTTCTAGGCACAGGGAAAAGACCTCACATTCAGCCGAACTTCCTAGAGAGGACAGAGGTGTTTTAAGATGAAGACACGCTTGGTGTTGTCCGCATAGTGTAAGACCTTTTACTTGAGAGATTGAGTAAGATCTATTAATGGAGTGATATAAATGTTTAACAATAACTTAGGCAGCACAGGGCATCTGCAACTTGGCAAGCTTCCGCCAAAGGCAGGATATGGACCGGTGGGCATCTATTAGACACGAAAGACATAAACCAGTTAAGAACTGTCCATTTCACTCCTTCGTCTGGAAAGGAGAATTGAGAGGCTCTCGGATTCCTAAAGAGGCTGATACATCCAAAACAATCAGGGCCCGGACACCTCCACTTGCGTCAACCTCGACACCACCTGCACCAACCATCAATCGTAAGACCTCCAAGATGGCGGTGACTAACGGATTCTGTCCCATGAGGGGATGAGACCCTCATTCTGCAACATTTGAGAGTTCCAAGGATTAAACATACTATTGCAGATGTTTAACGGCTGTACTCATGAGCAGTTTGGCTGTACACAGAATATTTGAGATAGTCCTAAATATCGCAGGATTGCGTGGATCCGCCTGCGGCTTTCTCAGAATAGATGTGACAACAGGAAGTTTAAACTCCTCTGGTGTCATTCCAGAAGGCCGTAATACGTTGGGAATTGGTCTAATGGTGCCCAGAAAGGGAGAAAGGGGTGCTAGATGTTTGGAAATGTTAAGGGGGACAAATGCCAACTGCAGATCGAGAACATGTCCCCTACTCTAACATGCACTCCTTGCTGATGAGGTCATCCGCTCCCTTCATATTGATTAGCCGCCGTGATTGTCTAAGCAGCCACTGGGATAATTCATCTGGACTTTGAAGGCGAGCGACCAGTGGTGTGTTCTCTAGTTGGTAGGGTCCGGCCACTCTCCTGAGGGTTGGCTGGACCCCGTCATCCGTGCACTAGTGAAAATACTACATTTGGTTACGCTCCCTGCAAAACATTGGAACACTTGGAGGAGATGGACATTTGAACAGAGACAGAATTTGGGAGCTCCGCTAACTTTGCTGCGCTTTCGAAGGAACCTCAAGCCAACTCGACAGTAAGACATGGAGCTGTGCTGGGCTCTGACTTGTCCCAGAAGGGAGTTGGGGAAACACCGCCCTACTCAACTCCAAGTCTGCAAACGGGCAAGAGCGTCCAGGTTCTAAATGCTGAAGTTGGGTGGAATCCGCGGCCCCCCTTAAATGAGGGTGCACTTCGGTCTCTGGATCCTCTGAAAGAGCTGCCCTGGACCTGGCTGCCTGAAATCTAGAGCAGCAACACGCATTCTGATTGGTTCACCAGGGCTTTTCTTGATTTTAATGAGGAGATATCAGAGATGTAACTTTGCCTGCAAGAAACAGCCCTCCTAAAATGCCAATATCAAACACAAAATACCTTTAAGAGTGTACCATATTGCCATTTTTCAAGCTACACAGTATTTCCTAGGACAGATTATCAATATTGTAAACAATTCAACAATAGAACTGATCAATGTTTTGAGCGAAACTCATGAATTACTTACACACCAGCTATTATGCAAACTTAGTGTTAAAGTCTTCGATGTTATTTAAGTTCCAAGATTCTAATACGCCGCCTTTGGAGACTTTTTATTATAACAATGCCTCAGATCACTCAAGACCCACCCAACCCTCCAAGAATTCCCAAAATTCTGTCCCTGTTATATTTTCAACACAGCTCTCCTGCTCTTTTTCCTGCTCAATCCTACTAACGTACCCGCCGCCCTCCTTGCATTACAGATCCGCCAGAGCACCAAGAGACCACTAGAGTGGCAACAGTGCGTGGGTATAAGAACCTTTTTTTTTAAAAAAAAAAAAACGTTTTATTGGTATCGTCAACTCAAAACATTTTTTAACATAACATAACATTGTCTCTCAAATTCACTTCAACAATCGACTGTGGAGCACCAGAGCTGCAGCTTCTTTTAACATAATTCAAGACAGGAAGTCTCATAATGAAATATTCAGACAGGCCAGTGCGTCTGAAGGGCTGCTAGGGCTGGAAAAGAGCTTCATGCATGATAAGCTAGTGGTATTCCTACTGTACTCCGCTGCCATGTGCATAGTCTCCAGGCACTCTGCTGGATCTGAAAGAAAGGGGATGGGTGAGATCAGTGGGGAAAGAATGGCGAATGCACGGTTGCTTTGCTGTTGTGTTGATGCATGCAGACTCAAGGTGCCCTGAGAGCTCTGTGAGGTGCCTGTTGTAGGCATTGTAAAGACTGGAGGGGGTATCTGTACTCCTGCTCTCTATATGGCAGAGAAGAGGCACAGAGCACCCCAGCCAAGATTCTCTATTTGGTACCGTTGGATGAGCAATCAAGGCTTAAGTCTCAGGAAATAATGCAGGCTCGTTCTTAAGTACAGTGTAGTCCCCAAACATCCACAAAGGAATGTCCACACACTATGTTAGTGAAAACACAGTTCTTTATGTAAATAAGGCTCAAGTTATGTACACAATCACAGCAACACACTTTCTGTTCAAGTACATCTAAAATGATAAATACATACAGTTTCTATGTGGTACCACAATTACTTTTTTGATTCCATTAGGATACATCAACTGTAGGCAGTTCAAATGTCATACAAATCAATTAATAAAAGTTATCTACAATAGACAAAGGAGGAAAACAAGTGGTTAAACAATTGGCAGAATACTGGGCCCTTACCACTAGGCACAGTTCTGTATGAGGATCCCCCCACCTGGGCAACCTGTAAAATAGATATAACACAAGTCCAGTCGATATATTACTTATAAGATTCTTATTTCCTTCTATAACTACCACCCCAATGTACCTGGATTAGCAGAGTTCGATGTCGGGTCGCCGACTGATACTTCTTGAGTGACTCCCTTTAAGGAAGGAGCCACGGATCGTCGAGATCCCTCGAAAGAAAAGGTGAACAACGGCAGCGAGGCAGCAGCTTCGGTACTGGCGGTGATCATCGACAATCGGTCATGGACGTCCTGCGAAGATGAGGCACGCAGTACACCTCGACGCCGATAGTTCGGTGCCACAAAGAGTCAATGGCCCTCATTACGACCCTTGCGGAAATCGAAAAACGATGGCGGAAATGCAATACCGCCATCGAATAGCGCTCGGTGCGACTATGACCCGTCACCGCAAAGTACGAAGCCATTAGCGACACCGTAGTGAACGCCAACGCTAACTGCACCAAGCACGCGCGCGCGCGCCATGCCAAACCGCAAACACCACCATGGCGCAAGGGTACGCCAATTCCGACCCTAGCGGACATGCACCTAACGCCATCAGGCATGGCGGAATGTACCATTCCGCCATGGCGAGAAGTACGGCATCGCGAATCAACCGTAAACGGCCCCACTGAGTGCCTGTACACCGCTCCCTGCCCACAAAGTACAACTCCCCGTAGGTGCAATGAAGCCACAATGCAACCATTGAAACGTTCAAGTCACCCATGCATGGCAACGAACAAAAGAAACACAAGAGGGGCCAATGGGAGCTGCAGGGCACAGATGGCACGAATACAGAAGCCATCCCAATGGACATGACCACAGTCCCCCACCAAGAAACGCACGCAAACACAGGCACCTGTGACCAGCAATATTCCGAAAATCACATCATTCCACCAGTCCACCTGGCTGACCGGCATCTGTTACACAAAACACAATCCCCCGCCCCTGAGCATGACAACATTCAAACTGTCATATTGGCAGCCCCCATCCCTGACCTCACTGGGCTTCGTAGGCAAACGCGCCCAGCACAGTACCACGCAACTAAACCCCGAAGCTGGAACCCAATGCAGATCTCCTCACAAAACATCGCCCCCCAAATAGGCATATGCCACATCACCTGCAAAGAAAAACGCTACACGGGCCAAATCAGAATAGAAAGTTTATGCACATCAAAGTCACCAAGCCCATACAGCCATCAGGCCATGAACTCCAAAACACTGATCACCATTGTGGGCTGCTTCTGCAAGACATGACCAGCCACTACCTGTGTGTCGCCCTGTTCCCCCATGGTACACAGAGCCACATTCACGTACGAAAAGGCAACATGGAAGCGCACAGAACCGCAGGGCCGTCCCAATGGGGAGGCACTAGTCCAGCTGAAAGGCCGAAATGTTGCTCCGAGCCACCAGTACTGCGTAAGGGCATGTGGCCCATTGGCGATCGTCCCATAAGATCGTAATGCTGCTCCACTGATTAACACGAAGCAGCAGGTGTCGGGAGTAAAACCCATCTGCAGGAGTGGCATACAGATGGCAGTGGCAAAAGGGGAGGAGATACCTGTCAACCAAAAGAAAAGAAAGAGAACAGAATGGCCATCAGAACTACATTCGAACAACTCATTTCAATGATCACACCAAATCCACAGCCATATGCATGCTAGCCCACTCCAAAGGATCATCACCACCCCAAAACCACTTGCGACTCATAACCATCTATATCGAGGTGCAAACACCATCACAAACGAGTGTACCTGTGCATGCGTCTGTCAAAACAGATTCCATCAGATGGGAATGTTAACGTGCATGGACACAAGTGTCTGAGGGCGCCTCGAGACAGGGAGGGCTCAACAAGGCCAGATAGACGATGGTCCCACTATGGCAGCCCTGCATCACATAGCGTAGGGGAGGCGGATAGATCCCAAGAAGCCCTGTACATGGCAAACTCTGTATCAAATCACCTGCCCATGCATCCATTCATCATTCCCTCATCCCGGGATCAAAACGCCTGAATAATTACTCACATAACATTAGAAACATCCATTGAGTCTGTGCGTAATGCAGCCTGCTAAATCCACAGTGCCCCAGCACGTAATTCCAGTGTTGTGAAGTAACATGAATTTGGGAACGGACGGCCTCATCGCCCACGTAGCTATTGCGCATCCCAAACTATTCATATCAATCATTGCTCCCTCGCCATGGGCCCTGTCTCAAGGACATAGAACAATAGAACGTTATATTTGCAGTCAGACCTGTGGGCATCTCCTCGCCGCTAGCTGGAAACCGAAAGCGCCGCCCTTCGAATTCCTCATTTGCAACATCACGTCGAAAAGGCATCTGTGGCCGTTTGAAATCACTAATTATTCCATCGAGTGCGGCTGTGTGTGAAAATGGCAACTGCCTTCACCCACAAATGGGACGCCCCGCCCGTCGTTGCAACTCGGTACAGTGATGCATGAGGGCCCACCGTTACTCGAGTACTACGTTCCACTGACCCTTCACAAGTCTGTTCGCGACTGCACAGATAGTATGGGAAACAATGGGACCACAGCAGAATGAACATATCAACCAATCTTACACGGCCATCGGGTACAAATACATGATTGCAATAGCAAGATACAATTCCCCGAATTGCAGCGTTGTGCGCGGGACGTGCTCGGCCAAAGGGGAGAGCAGTTTGCACAGGTGGAATCAATCACCACAGGTGGAGGCCATACAGCCTGAAAACACATAAATTGCACAGCCAGTCTCCTCCCACAACCACACCGAAATGCTACCGGCAGGACTCGCGATGTTGGCCCTGGGGGACCTGATAGCACTGCAAGTGCTCCGACTCCAAGAAGAAGACGAACACCAACTACAACCAGCCGCACGGAGGAGACGCAGGAGGAGGAGGAGGGCAAGGCAGGGCCAGCAAGGGCCGCCAGCACAGCCACTACCACCACGGAGGCAGCCCGCAATCCCACGCCTCCGAGCACATCCGTTCAACCTCACTGATGAGCAGATCCACACCCTCTACCGTTTGGACCGGGACACCATAACCGCCATTGTGGACATGACACAGGCTGACCTTGTCAGCATGATAGATAGCCCAACCGCCATCCCACCCCTACTGAAGGTGGTGTCTGTACTACACTTCCTGGCCACAGGCACCTACCAGCACACAGTCGGACAGTTGCATGGCATTTCTCAGCCACTGTTCTCACGGACACTATTGCAAGTGCTCGATGCCCTCCTGCTGCACGCAGACGACTACATCTCTCTACCACGTTCGGAGCAGGAAATTACCAACACAAAAGTGGGATTCCATGCACTTGCCGGCATACCGGGTTGCATTGGTGCCATCGACTGCACCCATGTGGAATTGGTCGTCCCACATGCCATGGAGGCCCAGTACCGCAACCGAAAACAATTTCATTCTCTGAATGTACAAATGGTGTGTGACTCCAACAGGATCATTACACATTGTTGTGCCCGATTCCCTGGATCAACCCATGATTCTATGGTCTTGAGGAACTCTACAATACCACGCTACATGGAGCGACACGCAGGGAACAGATCCTGGCTACTCGGTGAGTCTCATTACATGCATGATGATGTGGGGTATGTGAATTGGCAATGACCTTGCAGGAAGGGGGGGGGGGGTGTGCGTACGTATCAATGGCATTCCACATCATACGTTTCTCGTCCACATACAGGTGATGCTGGATATCCACTGAAGAGATGGCTCCTCACACCAGTCCGGAACCCACGGGACCAGCATGAGGAGGACTACAACCATGCCCACTCACGTACCCGTGTAGTCATAGAACAGGCATTCGGCCTACTGAAGGGCCGTTTCCGCTGCCTCAGCAGGTCTGGCGGGGCACTCCTGTACCGCCATGAGAAGGTTGCAAAGATGGTCATGGCATGTGTCATGCTCCACAACATGTGCGTACGTAGAAATGTGCCCATGCCCCCTGACGCAGAACTGCAAGCACCTGATGATGGTCATGATGAGGGTGGGGATGTGGCAGCACCTCATGGAGTCTGCGAGGCACCGGAGGCCCGTGACATTCGTCAGCATCTCATCGATGTATGCTTCTAGCACTCACGCCTGGTGGCTGATACATGGACACGGGACTCGTGGCACTGCGTGTGTCTGGGACATGCACAATATGGACTGTACGCCTATGATGGCCTAGTACACAAAGATCAATGTCCACACTTCTCATTGGTTGATCGTGCACTTTTTATGGCATAGGTGATATAATGTTGAACACCCTATCGACCCGCCACCCAAGTGAGCCCAACACACCCCCTCCACCCTCCTACCTCCCCCCCGAACACCAGTGTCCAAAGATGCTCATTGTCAGTGGGCTGTCGCTATTGCATGCCCCCTCTGCGGGTATCAGGGGCACCCCTGCCTGTGGAGCGCCGGTTCCTTCCAGATCTACGTTGGGGGCTGCCCTGGACGGAACTTGCAACGGATGATGTGTCTGCCTGCTCACGTCCATGCATGTCCCTAAGGGTTTGCGAGAGCTCAGTGAGCACACGGCGCACTGCGGCAAGTTCGGCACATACGTCTTTGGACGTCGCATGCAGTTCCCCCCTCAGGCTCTCGGTGCCACTCTCCATTTGGACTCTCAGGCTCTCGGTGCTACTCTCCATTTGTGCCCTTAGTGTCTCTGTACCTCTCTCCATTTCTGCCCTAAGTGTCTCAGTTGATGTTTCTATGTCTGCCTTAGTGCCCCCACATTCATCGGCATGGTCCTTGAGGAGTGTGGCCAGTTGCTGCTGTTGTTCGATCAACTGGTCGAGGGACTGTTGCCTCTGCTGGGCCATGGCCATTTGCGGGGGTGTCACAGAGGGGCTGTTGTCCTCATGTTGCCTTGCCACAGGGCTTGTGGGGGATGGCCAGTCGTCGTCTTGTGGGTGCCCCTGCGTGGTATCCTCATGTTGTACGGGATGGGACAGACAGGGGGATTGGGACAGGTCATGGATGGATCTGACTTCGGCATCCCCGTTTTCTGTGTCGGAGCATGCTGCCATCAATGGGGTGTCACCTATGGTGCTGCTGCCACCAGAGGCAGTGCCTTCTGTGGCATCCATTGGGGGGACCTGTGGTGGTGGTGTTGTGGGCATGCTGGCTGCTGGGGTGCCTGTTGATGTTCCCTCCTGTGTGCTGCCACCTGATTTGTGCTGCTGCCGTGTCTTGATGCGTGCAGCTGAGGTGGAGGGTCTTTGGCCGTTGGTCTTGGCCCTCTTTGCAGGTGTGCTGGTAGGGGTGTCCTGTAGCTCGTCGTTTGGATCGGACCCTGTGGTGGAGTAAAGGAGGGCGAGGGTTATTAATGGGTCTGTGGGAATTGGAATGGCATTGTATCACATGCATTGGGGTGGTACCTGAGGGTGATTTGGGTCGGGGCCTTGGAGGTGCTTTCATTTGTGTGTGGAGCCTGCAGTTAGGGTGTGCCTGCTGCACGTGTAGTGCGTGTTTTAGGGGTTTTTAATTATTTATGTATTTATTGTGGGTTTTAACGTGCGCTATCAGGCCGATGTGTGTGGACGTTCTCCTGGACATGTGTTTCTGTTGCACTATGTGGACGCATGGTACTTCACATGGATGGACTGTGTGGATTTGGCATTGTTTTATCTGGCCCACCTACCTGAATCTTCGGATGTCTGCACTCCTTTCTCCATCCCTCCGACTCCCTCTATGCTCTCCATTCCGATGGTGGAGGCACAGATTTCTTCCCAGGGGGTCAACTTGATGGGTGAATCAGGACCTCCCCCGGTGGCTGTGGCAATGTTGCGGTTGGCAGAGAGTATGCTGCGGACGCGTATCCGCAGGTCGTCCCATCGCTTGCGGCATTGCTGTGGGGTGCGGGGTGCGGTCCCCACCGCACTTACCCGCTGTGCCACCAGAGCCCATATGGCCTTCTTGTTTGCAAGTGCCGTCCTGGTCATTTGCGTGCAGAAGACGACGGCAGCATTCTCCTGGAGGGTCTCTGTTAGCACGGTGAGTTCCTCACGGGAGAAGTGGACCTGCCGCTTGCGGTCGCACGCTTTCTTCGCTACTTTTCCCATTTTTCTTGGTTTCGCTAGGGTGGATGACGGGTTGGGGTGTGTCTCAGGGTAGTGTTTTTAGTGGTAGTGTGGTTTTAGTGGTTTTATAGGTGTACGGCGGGATGTTTCCCGTTCCGGGCCCGTGTTTTAACTTCCGTTTCCGTATATTTCCGGTCACCGTACTTTGCGGTAGGCGCACACTGCGGTGACCGCTAAGAGGGGTGGCGGTATTGCACCTAGGGCGCCGTACGGCGGCGGTGTGGGCCGTTTTGGGGTCATTTCCGCCATCGCGGACTTTGCACTTCCGCCGTGGCGTGGTGCTCGTGCCCGATGGGTCGGAATGGGCCGCACTTTGCTCCTTCGTGCATTGGCGGAAACGCTATTTACGCTGTGGCGCTCCGGTCAGTCACTTTCCGCCAGGGTCGTAATGAGGGCCAATGTGTGGAATCAGAAAAAATACAATATTACGGCTATTACACCGAGCAAAGGAAAATACACCGACACAGGCTTATAAAGATTCCCAGAATCGTTACTACAAAAACTGAACAGTATTCAACAAAGTACACAAATAGCTATTTGGCCGTCAATACATCATGGAGACCACCAGCAGGGTTCAATGTGAGGAGTGAGAGAATTTCCTAGCTGGACATCGACGCATTTATACAATTTGAAAAATGATGTCCAGCCCCCTTACAGGTTAATCACGCGCTGGGCTAGGGTCGCGCCAGGTTCACTTTCCTAATTTACATATCTCATGCATGCGATTTACTTTTCAATACATTTACTAACACACTCCATTATTCTTCAATTTAACATTTACACTCTTTACATATTGTTTTAATACAGACCAAACAATGTTTCGCATATTATATTCGGATAGCATTACTGTTCTTGTATACTTGTAGTTTAACATTGCTAATTCAAGTAATCCCCTGCTCCCGAGGTCAACATAGGACAAGGCCTACATGACCCTAACATGTAGCCTGAGGGCAGGTTGGACATTAACTCCCCTACAGAGGTTGGAGAGGTTAAGGCAAGAACAAGGACACACGAGACGGCCATTTTAGATTACAAGGTGACTTTGTATGAAACCCCAAAATGGCGGTTTCTAACCTAAAATGGAGGCTTGATTCAAGATGGCGGCTTACATCAATTTCTAAGGTCAAGACCTTGCCGCAGAGAGTTATTCGCGTACAATTTTAAGCAACTTGGCGTAGGCCAATATACATACAAATCGTTTGTAATAAGAGTCATAATTTAATATCCGGTTTGACAAACCCTCCTTTTGGCCTATGCCAAGTGCTAATACTACTTCTGATTTGCTTGCTAGTAACTCCATGCGTCATCGTCCATACACCCCGAATCATTGTCGGACATATCTATTGCCATTAGGTCTGATACCAGAGTTTCCTTCAACACATACTCTTTGGAGAGCTCCTTTGGGGCGTATATTTTATTCCCTAATACACTTGTTGCTTGCGCGCAACATCCCCCTAATACTGAGCATATACCAGGGAGACACTGTATACAACAACAAAGAAACAAAAAACCTCCCAAGATAATCAGTAGGGCAGAGAACAACTTCCATCCCCATGTCCGTAGGAGGTCCCAAAACTAGATTGTTGGAGAGGAGTCTGGAATGCAGAAGCAGCAAGCGGACCCCACTAATATACATACTCTTCCTCGCTCTGCCAGGATGACATCTAATGCGCTCCGGTTCTGAAGAGCCACTAATCTTATTGCTCTCTGCTCTAACGTCATATTATAGAGTATGTCAGTGGTCCGATTGATGGTTCTCTCCAATACTCTCGCTAGTCCCCTAATATCTTCCGAATTCGTAATTTGCCCAAAAAATGGCACAAAAGATTTCATAATATCTCCTAAAGTTTGCACTGGAGTATCCCCTTTTACACCTCGTCGTGGACGAGTCTTTGAAATTTCTCTAGGACTGGCAATAAATACCCCAGGTAATAGAATCCCTAAATAACAGGTTTCTTGCCAATCTCTGGGCAACCACGGAAATGCCACATTACCGCAAACAAAATAGACAGGTACAGAGGTCTGTTTTCACTAGTCAAATTCGCAATGTTGGCGCACTTTCTAAAATTACCCATTGACCGTGTTCCATTCCTCTGTATGCAGAAGGATACTGAATCGGGGCTATGGTTAACAGAATAAGATGGAGGCGTGGCATCCTTATTGCCTATAGGAGCCATTTTGAAAGAGATTAAAGACTGAAAAGGACGAGACAATCTATCAGAGGGCCTAACAGAAGCAACGTTTGGCTTACTTCTATTTGCAAAAAGCGAGCATCCAAGGGGCATCAAAACATTCTTTTCAAAACTATTTAAATTTGTACCATCAAAGTTCCCTGAGATGCTGTCATTCCATCGACCAAAAAATAGTGCTCTAAGAGAAGCGTAACAGGCAGTTGTCAGAGGCAAAGGGTAAATATACCAACCTAGCCCCTTAACCCCATGTTGCGGTAGATGTGTACAGATCCAGCAATTGGTCTTATTAAAAATTGCATGAGTGGCATTCATTATTAACAAAAGGGTATTATTCTGATAATTCCGTCTATCCAAAGAATCTCTAGGCGACAAAGTATGCAATTGCACAGAAGGAGTGGGAATCACAGATACATTTTTAATAGGTAAAAAGTCCTCTAACAGATATGCTTCTTCCAGATACCATAACCCAAACCCAAAAGTCATTACAAATCCAGTAATTAGTACGAGAAGGTAACAATACACTTTGGGGGTCCCCTTACATACTTGATCATTGTCTCTGCTTGTCACATTTTTATCTAAAAGTTCAGTACGAGCGGTAGCGGGTGCAGGCATTGTAGTCTTCAATCGAAAAACACCAATTGTTCGTTTGCTGGCGACTCCAGTCGCGCGTCTTCTTAATGTCTTTCCCACAACCCTTAGCCAACAGAATCTTTCCGTACAATCGGGCCAAAACGACAAGCCCTTAGATGATTTTTTTTTTCCCAGTCGCACAGTCAGACCATGCTGTACATTTATTTCCTTGGGCGCAAATTATATTTTGCAGTTTCTGGTGAGAACAAAGTGTCGTCACTTCCTCCTGGAAGTGGCGAACGGACGGAAATGGGATCAAGAAAGGATTGATCCAGAAGTTCCACTGTTGGGGAGTGCGGAGACAAGATGGCCGTTTTGTCCGGCCCTTCGGTTTCTGAAGCGGTCTCCGATTCTCCCTTGTTGGTTGTTGCTGTTTCAGGCACGCTAGTTACAGCAGTAGGAAGAGATTCTGTGTCTTCTGTATCGTATAGCACAGGCTGTGGGATCCGTTTGGTGTGCGTCGCATGGATCCAGTGTTTACGATCCGCTACCCGCACGGCAGTCTGGGTGACTAGCAGGACTTGGTAGGGACCCCTCCACCGAGGTGCAAGGCAAGATGACCTCTCAAAAACCTTCGTGAGGATCCAGTCCCCCGGTCGTAGACTGTGACCGGGGCCCTCTTAGTGCACAGGTAATGCCTCTCGTACCTGGTGATAAATTGAAAACAGATTTTTAGTCAACTGGTTACAGTAGTCTGAAAGAAGCAGATTTTCTATATCCCGTAATGAGCGACTTTTTGGCATACCCCAAATATTAGCAGGTCTCCCCATTACCACCTCAAAGGGAGAGAGCCCGGTCTTAGTTTGAGGGGTCGTTCTCATCGATAGTAACACGATCGGTAAGGCGTCCGGCCATTTTAGCTTGGTGCCAGCACACGTCTTAGCGAGTTTGTTCTTTAAAATGCCGTTGTGCCTTTCCACTAATCCGGCACTCTGGGCATGTCTAGCTGAATGGAACCACTTGTCAA
This sequence comes from Ambystoma mexicanum, assembly GCF_040938575.1. Taxonomy (NCBI): domain Eukaryota; kingdom Metazoa; phylum Chordata; class Amphibia; order Caudata; family Ambystomatidae; genus Ambystoma; species Ambystoma mexicanum. The sequence goes on from NC_090932.1 coordinate 1,631,501,874, forward strand.
TCTGTAATCCTTTGCAAGTTTGCATGATTACAGTGGCAATAAAGTGTGGCCCTTTATCAAACCAGATGACTCTCGGCAGCCCGAACCTAGGAAAAAACTCTTTCAACAGAGTTTTTGCCGTGGTTATGGCCGTTGCATCTCTAACCGGGAAGGCCTCAACCCACTTACTAAAGGTGCAAATAACAACCAATACATATTTAAGATTGTTACACCGTTCCATTTCAATAAAATCAAAGTGAATAACCTCAAACGGGACAGAAGGTGGAGCAAAACTTCCTCTAGGAGTCGAGGTACCTTTTCCTACATTGTGCTGCAAGCAAACCATGCAGTTCTGGACAAAACGCTCTGCTGTTTTGAAAATCTTATCATTGCCCCATACACCGTGTAGCATATTTGTTAACTTTCGCGCACACCCATGTGTCGGACCATGAGCCATAATAACCATCATTGTAATGTAGGCGTCAGGGAGTAACCATTTCCCTTCAACATTGTCTACCCAACACCCATCATCATCCAATCTTCCTGCACCCTCGATCCATCTCTTAGTTTCCTCTATAGTAGCATCTGCTTGAATATCTTTTACAACATCGATACTTTCTCCCAAAGGGCAAACATTTACAACTTCTTTTACAGCGTACATTTCTGAAGTGAAATCAGTGGCAGTCTGTTTAGCTATCTGATCGGCGAAGGCATTCCCTTTTCCTACATCATCTGTAACTTTTTGATGTCCTGAACATTTTATGATAGCTAACGGAACAGGGAGTGCAAGTGCTGAAAGCAATCGCACTATTAAAGTGCTGTGCTGGATTTTCGTTCCGTGCGAGGTCAAGAAACCTCGTTCTTTCCAAAGTCTACCAAAATTGTGGGCCACCCCAAAGGCATACTGACTGTCAGTATATATATTCACTGTACGCCCTTCAGAAAGCTCGAGTTAACGCTATAATTTCTGCGGCCTGCGCAGAGTTATGCATAATTCTTTTAGTTTCCACAACCGTGCTTAAAGTAGTGACAGCATAAGCAGCCGTGGATGTACCGTCTGGAAGTTTAAAACAAGAGCCATCACAAAATAGCTCTCCTTGAGGGCTATTCAAAGGCGTGTCTTTCAAATCGATCCTGCCTTTAGTCTCTTGTTCTGTCATATAAAGGCAATCGTGTGACGTGTGAAAGGAAGCGCCCCCAAGTTAGCACGATCCTCCCCGCAATGGGAGACAATAATGGACACTCCCGTAATGGGAATAAGGCCAAGACAGAGTGCGGGTGAGCGTAAGTGGGAGTTTATCAAAAGAATATGGCATGCAAAGAACTCTGCAACCTCCAAGAGCGCTCTGTCTGACAATAGCAAAGACAGGCGTATTTCTAGTACAAAAAACGTCATCAGAACCTACACACTATAGGGGGCACAAGTTAATTGGGATTGGGTGGCGTCGACTAACTATAGGTGTTGCTGCAGCTTGGTTGGTCCGGGTGGGAGGACGTCACTGGTCAGCCTCGTGGGTAGGGTTGGGCCTGGCAGGCCGGCTTGAGGTCATCCGGGCGGTGTTGGTTCGCTGGGGCAGCCTGTGACAAAGATGAATACCTTTCCTGACTCGTTTGCCCTAGGCCATGCACACTGCAGTTATTCAAGAAACGACATTTAAGTTCATCAATAAATCGCTCAGCAGTTTATCTTATAAAATAAATGCAACACATGAGGAATGCACCTCGTGAGAGGTCTGGTAGTTGTCGGTTGGGGTGAGATTTACCTGCGTCCTATTGACCGGTATTTTAGGTCGAGGGGCTGGGCTCTGGGGCCTGGGCCGAATGATACATGTTTGTCTGCTGATTATGTAAATGGGTCTCTGTGTCCTGTCCCAGCTTTGCACGGGGTCATGATTCTTGGGGTGGTCTAGGGGGGTTATGGGATTTACGAGAGGGTGCTGGTAGATCTGTGGATTCAAACGTGGGTTTATTACTGTGCTGTAAATAACACAGGTGGCGGGCTGTGGCCTTGGGTGCGGTACCGGGGCCTCTGACTCTCTGAAGCGGCTCCAGCTTGGTTGGGGGAGGTGAGGGAGCGCGGCACATGCCTTAGCTTCTTTATCTGGCAGGCTTCGTAGGGTGGGAGGGAGAATGGCCTTGCATATATTCACAAAGGCTTTTTCCTCGTGCGTTGCTGACTTTTGAATGCAGAACTTTTATAATGTTTTGCCTCATTTTGATCTTATTTAAACACACATCTATATTTCGACTTCGTTACACATTTCTTTAATACAGTCGATTCGAGTACCTTTTCATTACATGGTATTATATGTACTGCAGTGTTTAAGTATCTATATACATTCGACGGTACATGAGGTAGAACTATATTATGGACCACAGAGATTGACGGTTGCCACTATGGGTGACTTAAGACGATATATAGGGGTTCATGTGTCTACATATAACTTAAAGACACTCTCTCTGTGATCTAGCAGCATTAGTACAGTCACAATATGAAGTCATATAAACATTTCACTTTTATGGCTAATTCATAGTTGGCAGATTCTGTTTAAGAAGAGCAGTTCACTAGTATCACTACTTGAATTCATTTCTGCGTCGCCCTGGCCTCGCGGACCAGGTCACACGGGATGCAGTATTACATTGTGAACGACGAAATGTTACAGTGTTAGCATCTCGGGTTAGCTCATACCCGGCTTTCTCATGGGAACGCGCTCGCAGCGGATCTACCATGGTGCTGCGGCGGCAGGGATGCTTGGAAAGCCCTCCAAAGGTGGGGGGGGCGCACTACAGTGTGCTAAACTCACGCCATCTTTGCTAGACAAGATGGCTTCTAGGCCTAACTAAATTTTTGTATATGCAGGGAACGGATACGTGTGGGCAATGTCGTCGGCGGGTGAACCCTCCTCCACCTGGGCCCGGGTGGCATGAGGGGATGCCCATCGAGTCATGGTCCTCACCTGGGGAGAAGGCTGTAGGTGAGGAGGGCCTCGCGGCCAGTCCTCCCCTACATTTCCCCCCTTTCGTTACTAAAGTAACGAATTCTTTAGCTCTTCCAATCTTCTACATTCTTGTTCCTCTATCACTGCGTCATCCCATGCAGGTGTTCCTTTTCTAGGCATCCATGCCCTACATACTCCCCTCAAGCTCTCACCTCTTCTCGCATACTCGTCTGGTGTACATGTTAAATATATACAGTCACCACTTCCTTCCAAGTCTACCCAGACCTCCTCATACCATTCCAGTTCCACATCTCGGGGTTCTTTGATAGTGGTGTGCCATAGTTTGTCTACTATGTACTTATCACGGTACATAGGCACTAACTGGTACCTGGGAGTGTTATCTGTTCCTGTCTGTACATGCACTTCTTGTGTCGCCTTAATTGTACCACCAGAGTTGCCCATTGTCACCATCATCATTGCGCCGTTAGGGACCGCACTTGCACAACATCGGAGGCCCACCTGGCACAGGCAGAACGCTACGAGGAGAAACACCGCAGCTGGTACCAGAAATTTCATTGTCATTCCAAGCCAAGAGGGAACCCAGGAGAAGATATTGTCGAACCACGTGCTGGCTTCTGCTCCACCTTCCATCTTCATCTTCTTTCCCAGATTGTGTACTGCTTCGATCACGTGGGATAAGGACCCATTCTCCGCGTCTTCAGAAGGTACGAAAGTGCAGCAGGCACTTCCTATTTTTCGGCAAACACCTCCGTCCATCGCAGTCAACAGGTCCAGAACATACCTGTTCTGCATGGTCATCAGACGTAGAGCTCGCAGTTCTACTTTTATTATGTTGAACCCTTCTTCAGTGTCATTGGCTAACTGAATTAGTTCCCACCGTGTTATCTGGAGCCATTTTGCATTTGCCCTTGCTTGGACACTTGAGATCAGCGAGGCAAAGAATGTTTCTACAGAGCTGAACAGTCGGTACCTGTCTGGGATCTGTGCCAATAAATCGGATGAAGCTTGGGATATGTAATTTGATGCCCGTCTGTTCCGTGATAGCTCTTCTCCCTTCCCTCCGGAGGACAGGACATAGAGGTGTGATTCTGCAGTAGGAGGAACCACACCCTGGGGCATGTTCTCTGGCGTCCTTTTATTTTCATCAACGTGGCTTTCGGGAATCACCATTAGGGCCGAGTGCAGTGTGGCCATCGAGCAGCTGCCGCTCCATGCCTGGGGAAGGTGCAAGTAGGCCTGGTTCCCACATACCCAGTATGTGTCCATTAATGCGGCTGTTCCTTTTCTCATGTCTGGGATGGTGAGAGTCTTGTTGCAGCTTTTATTCGTCCCTATTGCCACTTTTCCTTCTCCCTTAAAACATAGTTCGTTCTTGATCTCACTTTGTAGTTTGAAGGGTTTCTCCAGTGCTGTTACCCATGTCAGTTTGGAAATGTGCTCCTTCCATACTGGTGTGCATGTTTCTTCTATCCATCGCATCCTGGCTGGTTGGACACCTCTCAGTGCTTCCGCTTTGCACAGTACTTCTTCATCTTTCCATTTGTTTTCAGAAAATAGTGTCCCTTGTATCGCAAAAAATGGTTCTTTGAGACATACCACTCCAGCTGCTTTTGGATAGCACGTTTTTTCCGTCTGTATAATCTTGAAAGTGACGCTGTGTGCCTGGAAGGTGTTTTTTATTCGGCATAGCGTGAGATGAAGGAGACACTGGGCATCTACAATGGGCAATTCTCTGGGCAACAACACTTTAGGTGTGCCTGATGCATGGGGAATAAGCGAGCAGACATAACAGCTCTCATTTGTCGTTTGTTTTGCTGTGGCACTCATATCAGCATACCATTTATTTGCTTGGTGGGGGAGCCGGGGGTCTTCCATTTTGTCTAAACCTAACCCATAGTACTCATCATACCCCCTCCTGTTTGTCTCTCTTTTCCGCCTACTATCCTTGCTTCTCCTACGTCTGCTTTTGGTAAATGAAAAAATGGGCCCCCCTTCCTCCTCCCCACCCCCCTTGTCAAACTTTTGATATGTTTCCTTAGGTTCTGTCATAGTTATAACACTCCCATCTTCCTCAATAAACAACAAATCACTTTCTTCTAATGGGGTGGGGAGGGTAGTGGGGCTGCTATACATTTCAGGTGTGGACATTGTGTTGCTTTCCATCTCTGTTTGTATACCTCTTGAGTTTGACAGGGCGACAGTTGGTGGTTCAGTGTAGTAACCCCATACAAAGTGTGCTCCATTCCATAGTAAAAAATCACCTTCTTTTATATTTACACTTGTAGTTGTATTGCTCCCCAGAGCTCGGGTGATGTTACTCCCCCCTCCCCCCTCGGTCATCTCGATAGAGATGAACGCTATAAACCAATACGTCCCCAGGCAAAACATTGATAGGAAAAATATAATAACACAAATTGACAATCCGCATTCGTATGAATATGTAAGTCTATCTATCAACACTTCTCTAATCCTAACAAATCTATTAGTTGCAGGCTGCCCATTAGATGCCATGGTAATTCCTGTTTGAGATACAAAAGTGCATTAAGTACAGACATGTAAACATTTCCCGGACGTTATAAATTTTTTTTTTTTTTTTTTTCATAAAGCATGGGCGTGGGTAGGGGAAGGGTTTGTTTTCACAGACAAGGGTATTTGCAATCAATACGTTTAGATCATTGTACAATATATATAAAATCTTCTTCAAAAGAAAGAAAAATTTCAAGAAATGAGAGACCAAAGTTTTTCTTTTTTCGTACGAATGCCATGTGATCATTTGCATTCATTGTCAATCGCTGCACATACACAAAATCGCCCTTACTCATTCTCCATAACACCACTGTCTGCTGTTGCCTGTGCCTCGTCCTGCACCTCACCTTCCACGGCGCTATAAGCTCTGCGTACGTCTGTCAAATGCACCCAGTATCTTAGGCCCTTTACCTTTACTGCTGTGGGCGTGCAAAACACTACCTCATAAGGGCCATGGAACCGTGGCGCATTCCACCTTCGTACAAAACTTCTGACATATATAAAGTCACCTGGCATTAGCTGTAATTGTTTGTCAGGCAGTGGTACCCGTTCTGTTGTATTCCCCTCCTCTCTTGTAGAGGGGGGGGCGAGTTGTTTCGCTATAATGCGTGCTGCCCGTGTTAGTTTTTTCAAGTACTCTGTGAACTCCTCTCCCAATATTGCTGCGCTTCTGTGTGCATCAGAACGTTCACGGAGAGGCGAGTGCGCTGTGTGCATTCTCCTTCCCGTGACGATTTCATGCGGGGACAAATGGTGGTCTTTGCTTGGCTGATTGCGCAATTCGAACAGGGCCAAGGGTAGGCAGTACATCCAGGTCTTTTTAAGGGAAAAACACAGTTTTGACAATCTACTTTTTAGCAGGCCGTTCATCTTTTCCACTACGCCATTACTTTGAGGATGATAAATCGAGCATAATTTGTGCTTTATTCCCAATAACGTAGTCACTTCTTTGAACAGTTCATTAACAAAATGTGTGCCATTGTCTGAGCGAATAACTTCACAAATTCCCCAGCGCGGGAACACTTCCCGTACTAGGAACTTTGCGGCGCCCTTCGCATCAGGCCGCGCACAAGGACCTGCCTCCACCCACCTTGAAAATGGACATACAACCACAATCATGTAGCGGGCCCCATTACATCTTTCTCCCATGTCTACATAATCGATGTGGAGCTCTCTGAATGGGCCATTTGGTTTTGGTATCGTACCCCTTAGTGTGCGCAATGTCATACCTGAGTTATAAATTTGACATGTCGTGCATTCCAATGCCAGTCGTGTGATGTGTTCCTGGAGGCAAGGTGCAAACCAATCTTCTTGTATCTCCGCCATTATGTGTTGTTTTGCGTTATGTGCGGGGAAGTGTAGTTGTTGAAATGCTATTTCTAACAATGTGACTGGCATCACGGCTTTTCCTGAGCTTTCTTGTCGCCACAATAAATCTGTCGGCGATTTGCTGCATCCCCTTTTAGTCCACAGCAATTTTTCTTCTGCACTAGCTCCCTCTTGCAGCTCTATTATTTCCTGTGTGGGCATCATGTTGTATCCTGTGGGGACCTCTTGGCTTGTTGTGTGGTGTAACATGTACTCTCCTACCTCACCTTTCTGGAAATATGAAGCTTCTTTGGCGGCGGCGTCTGCTGCCGCGTTCCCCAAAGATATAAGATCTGTATTTGTAGTGTGGGCTTGGCATTTCACGATGGCCACTGCCGTTGGTTCTTGCAGGGCCTCAATCAGTTCTTTCGATAATTCTGCATGCTGAACCGGTGTTCCATCTGCTCGTCGGAACCCTCTCCGCCCCCACCGTGCCAGCCCTCCGTGTACTGTTGTTGTCATGTATGCTGAGTCTGTATATATTGTCACTGCGCATCCCTTAGCTGCATGCAATGCTTCTATTAGTGCTATTAATTCTGCTGCTTGGGCTGAATAGTGTGATGGGAGGCGGTGTTGCACTAGTGTCTCGTATTCACCTTCCTCTAATCGTACCACTGCCATACCCACATGTTTCTCTCCTGTCTCCATGTCTATTGAGGCTGACCCGTCCACGAAATACACCTCTCCTTCGTTGAGGGCATTCTCAAAAATCACCTGGTCCTGACCTTCGTCACCTGTGTATGTTGCACAGTTGTGGTTCTGCATGTCTTCTATGGTGCACGCCTCTGTGATGAATGTGGCTGGGTTCACTGTTTTGCATCTTACTATATGTATGTTTGCACTGGACAATATTATTTCATATGCTGTGGCGCGCTGTGTTGTCAATGTGCTCTTTGATCGCTCTAATATTGCAAAGAGTGAGTGTTCCACAAATAGTGTCACAGGACAGCCCATTACTATTGTGGCACTTTTTTCAATGGCGAACGCGGCTGCAGCTAGTGATTGCTCGCACGCGAAATGACCTTGCATTACTGCATCTAGGGTGCCACTATAGTAAGCCAGTGGCTTGTGCCCTAACGATGTCTTTTGTGTCAGCACTGCTGTCATTAGTGTTCCTTTGCAGTGCGAGAATAGGAAGAATTCGCGCCCATAATCTGGATTTGCCAGTACTGGAGCGCTTGATATCAGCTCTTTCAGTGAGTTAAATGATGTGTTCATTTCTTCTGTCCATTCTATGTGTTTGTTCTCCTGCTGTGCTTCTTTGAGTGCCTGTAATAAGGGCCTTGTGTATGCTGCATAATCCAATATCCATGCTCGGCAGTAGTTGCACATACCCAGAAATTTCTGCATCTCTTTTACTGTTTTGGGCTCCCCAACTGCTCTAATTGCCTGTGCTCTGTCTGGTATAATCCGCTTGCCATCCTTTGATATCAGCTGTCCCAAATATAGGACCTCTGTCAGGCAGTATTGTAACTTGCCCTTGTCCACTTTGTACCCTTTATTGGCCAATAATATCAGGAGTGTTATTGAATCCTTTCTACACTCTTCCTCAGTTCGTGCACAAACCAACAAATCATCAACGTACTGAATCACCGTGCTTTCTACAGACAAGTTCCCCAGATCTTCATGTAGTATCCTGTTGAATATGCTTGGGCTCTCGCAATATCCTTGTCGTCATCATCAATAGTATTTTGTGAGACAGGTAAAAGTTCAGCAGGATTTAATACGCAACACCTCTGAATTTGAATGTGGGGAGCAAACAAGATCAGTTCATATCTTGTCAATCGTGCAGAAGTGAGGTGTTGCGTTTGAGTTCTATTCAATAGAATATCTACAGAGTGAGGTACCATTAGGGTTAACGCATGACCCAGGACCATTCTCTCACTCTGTTTTACAGACGCAGCAGCAGCAGCAACAGCGCGCAAACATCTTGGCAAAGCGCATGCTACAGGATCAAGGGCGGAGGAATAGTAGCCGCACGGCCTATTCTTCCCTCAATGTTCCTGCGTTAACACAGCCAAAGCACATCCATCACGTTCATGCACAAACAATACAAAGGCCTTATCATAATTCGGAGTTCCTAAAACCGGCGCCGAACACAGTGCAGATTTGAGCAAATCGAATGCTGTCTGGTGTTCCAAGGTCCATGGCAATGGCAAAGAAATGCCGTTCTTTGTCAAAGCCAACATTGGTTTAATCGTTAACGAAAAATTCGGGATCCACAATCTACAATAAGAAGCCATACCTATTAAGGCTCCAACTTCCTTTTGCATATTTGGGACAAGCATACCAGAAAGGGTCTTTATTCGTTCAGGTGTCAACCGTCTTCCCTCCTTTGACAGGAGATAGCCTAAATAGGCGACCTCCTGGCAACAATATTGGAATTTCTTAAGTGAAGCTTTGTGGCCATGTTTTGCTAGATGACAAAGCAACAACACGGTGCCTTCTTAACAGGCACTCTCAGACTCAGCAGCCAAGAGGAGGTAATCTACGTACTGCAGTAACGTGCAAGTAGTAGGCAACTCAAGGGTATCAAGCTGCTCTTTCAATGGCCTACTATAAATACTTGGACTCTCAGTTTACCCTTGTGGTGCACGAGTGAATGTAAACGTGCGTCCACCTAGGGAAAACGCAAACAAATACCTACTATCCTTGTGTATAGGAATACTGAAAAACGCGTTTTTAAGATCAACAATGCTAAAGTGAGTGGCAGAAGCCGGAATCATGGTTAATATCGTTGTAACATCAGGTACAATAGGAAATTGAGGAGCCACAATTTTGTTAATAGCGCGTAAATCAATTATAAAATGAAAGGGAATCACATTATCACCTTTTTTGTATACTGGCAAAATGGGGACATTACATATGCTACCCGTAATCTCCTCAATTACTCCACGATGTACAAAATCAGAAACTATACATTTCAAAGCCTGTTCGCCTTCAACTGAGATCTTATATTGCGGGATGCGAGGCAATTTTACTCCATGTTTCAAAATAATTTTAACAGGTTCAATTTGGAGAATGCCCACATCATTATCATCAATTGCCCATAAGCATTCTGGAACATTACTAAATTCTGGCGGTAAAGGTCGAGTCAAAAACTGAGAGGCGAGTGATTGCTGAGGTGAAATTGTTAGCCGAATTCCATCCGGAGAACAATGAATTACTGCGTGTAATGCCTTCAACAAATTTAGCCCCAGCAAGTTCTCCCCACAGTTTGTGGTAAGTAGAAATGGACACTGTTCCGTGAAGGGACCCAGTGTTATCGGTACCGGCAAAGAGACCGGACAAACTACAGGTGTGCCTGAAAACCCTACGGAAACGTTGGATTGCCCTGACAGGGGAATATTTGGAACCCGTGAATGATCAATGGAACATTTCTGTGCTCCCGTATCTACGAAAAAGGGATGCTTCCTATTTCCCACTGCCATCTCAACGAAGGGGCCTTTCTGATGAACGGGAATAGGCGTAGGTTCCAAATCCTGTTTTGGGCAATCCTAGAGGAACAAAATATTATCAAAAGGAAGCTCTTCGGAGAGGTACGCGGCAGAAGGGTGATCAAAAATCTTTCTATTATCCACATTCGAAACTTGCTTATCTTGTGAAGGAGGTTGCTGTGATTCTGGTGCAAACTGACCTCTGCCAGGGCCCCCTGCACCTGGGCGACCTCTGGATCGTCTACCCATGTTCCCAAATGACCTTTGCTGTAAGGTCGGAAATTGTGCGCGCCAGTGGCCTTCCTGCTGGCAATAGGCACACTGGTTAATGGTTACCAGAGCCAAGGGCGCACTTCCCTGTGGAATGTACTGACCTCTAAATTGATTACCCCCTCTAGGGTTTCTAACAATCTGCTGCAATAAAACTTTCGTTTTCAAGTCACCCTTTTTTTTCTCAAGTTTCTCTTTTTCAGTATTTACACGATTTTCATAATACTGAGCCATATGCAATACTTCTGATTGGGACTTCGCCTGCCAAGCACTTTCAGAGGACATAATCTGTAACTGGATGTCAGGCAGCAATCCACGTACAAATTTGTCGACAAACAACCTTTTCCCTGACTCTGTGCCCAAGTCTTGTCCACTGAAATCCGAGAATACCTGCTCGAACTGATAGAAAAAATCGGTAGCACCCTCAGACTTTCCTTGGACACAGGCCTTAAGCTTGTCCCAAATGATTCTTTTTTCTGGAACCATAGTTTTTAATTTTACTATAATTCTATCAGGCAAGGTTAATATCACTTGAGGTGGTCGTTCGCCAGCTGGTCTTTCTCTGTCCAGCCTAGTCATGTTATCCTATGTATCTCCCAACCCAGGTATGTCATCTATAGTCCTAATCTGCTTCCACAAATCAACAAATCAGGAGTACGGGAAATAATAGGTCAATATCACTTAAAGTGAATACCGATGACTTTAAGACCGACTCTATTTCTTTATAGAATCCAGTCGGATTTTTTCGTATATCAGGAATAGATTGCTTTATGGTGTTCACTTCCTGTCTTGAAAACGGGACGTGAACAAACTGTGAAACGTAATGTGCAGGAATTTCTCCGGCTACTATACCTCGTGCAGCATCAGCCGCAATCTCAACTTTTGGGACAAATGTCGGAGGGACCTCTTTCATAGGCAACTGAGAAGTAGGCAGCTCCAAACGCTTACTAAGCAACAGAGCCAAATCAAGCGCTAAGGCAGTCGTAGGAGTATCAATCGAAAAAGCTCTCTTATAAACACTCAACAATTCTGCGGGACAACAAATCTTTCTTCTTACACACTCATTCTGCAGGTGCTCTACCATCACCTGTATCACTTTCTTTTGCAGTTCTAACGTGTCATATACTTTATCTGGAGTTATCGACATATCCGAAATCCATCTTATCGCGTCCTTTGTACAAATTCGTGCTTCCTCATCTTTTAATTCTCGACAAGGAGAAAACCGTTTCTGTAAATACATAATACCTAAACTATCACCATCTACTTCCTCGTTCTGTAACTCTTCCAACTCCTTCCTATACTCAAAAATCCTCTCAACATGCTCATATACCTTCTGCGCAGTATCTCTGGACAACGCTAAGGCGTTCAAATCCCGTAACCCTTGTGGGAAATCTACATCATTTAGTCAATTCCACATTATACTTAAATGAGTCTCTAATCCTTCGATAAAAACATTTTTCTCAGGAATATCTTTTAAATTTTTGTGTGTGTAAAAAACATCAGCTTGTTCACCCTTCTCCATACAATGTTTAGCCCAAGCAGTCAAGTCACTCCTCTTGTCTGGGGACACAGTATTACGAGTCACAACCCTTGGTCTTGCTCCCTGGTCTACTACAAGTGATGCAGGATCACTTGGAAGAGGAAGAGTAGGCACATTCTGAATAACAGGTGAAGGCAAGGGGGCAGGCAAAGGGGCGACGGCTGGAAAAACAACAGGAAGAACAACAGGGAGGACCGGAGGAACTATAGGAGGGGGAACTACAACAGGAAGAGGCAAAGCGCCAGGAGGAGGGACATATGGAGGTGGCGCGGAGGCATCGGGCCTTCGCTCATGCAAAAGTTTATTAATCAATTTGTCTGACGTATGAAAATCTTTTGAAGGGTTGATTTTCTGAATGCCTAATTGAAATGCCCTGTCCGTGTTCCTAACTGACTCCAATTGTTTATTTTGATCATATAACCGTGCCTTTTGGACACTTATATGTCGACGCATATGTTTCTCTCTACTCTTTTGTTGCTGCAAAGCTTCTATTTTCCAGCTGTGCAACGTGTCAAATGCTGCAGGCCTAGCCTTTTTCTTTACTAATACAGACTCTAAATATTCTATACGAGGGATTTCAAAACTACCATTGGTTGGCCACCGAAGATTAGAATTATGTCTGGTATGTCTGTGCCAAATATCATTAAATGCTATACTACCAAAGCCTTTCTTACAGTACATAGTACATGCCGGCGACCCCTCCTGTGGTGCGGGATGGCTATCTTCCAAAGATTGTCTGTCACTGTGGAAAAATGCCCTAAAGCAGGCAGACAATTTCCCAGGCATATCAAAGTTCTGGTGTTACCTGGTTAAATAATTGTGCTCGCGAGTACAATACTCCAAATTCAAATTTGTCAGGGTTAAATTAAGAATCGGGACACGATTCACTTGACCAAAGGACTGGGAGGCCCGATCGGGTTACTAAGGACAATGGAAAGGACCCACGTGTCTGGTGATTTTCGGCAAATTTACCCACCTCAAATATATGGACCCTTGTCAAGACGTCGTCTCGGGCTACAGCTCACTGTCCAGGGATCGGGGATCGGATCGTGCAGTTTCGTCGAGGAATTCACTTCTCGTCTTATAGTGGCCGGTTCTGTTGGCACCGTCCGATCCCGGTCCGATAGCCGAGCCAACCTTCAACGAGACGAAGTCAATCTTGAGGGTCCCTATTCGGGCGCCATCTGTGGAATCGGAAAAAATACAATATTACAGCTGTTACACCGAGCAAAGGAAAATACACCGACACAGGCTTATAAAGATTCCCAGAATCTTTATTACAAAAACTGAAAAGTATTCAACAAGGTACACAAATAGCTATTTGGCCGTCAATACATCACAGAGACCACCAGCAGGGTTCAATGTGAGGAGTGAGAGAATTTCCTAGCTGGACATCGACGCATTTATACAATTTGAAAAATGATGTCCAGCCCCTTTACAGGTCAATCATGCACTGGGCTAGGGTCGCGGCAGGTTCACTTTCGTAATTTACATATCTCGTGCATGCGGTTTACTTTTCAATACATTTACTAACACACTCCATTATTCTTCAATTTAACATTTACACTCTTTACATATTGTTTTAATACAGACCAAACAATGTTTTGCATATTATATTCGGATAGCATTACTGTTCTTGTATACTTGTAGTTTAACATTGCTAATTCAAGTAATCCCCTGCTCCCGAGGTCAACAAAGGACAAGGGGCCTCATTACAACCTTGGTGCTAAGTGCACCAACTTTACCACCATGGTGTAAACTCCATTTACACCATGGTGGATGGCGGATTTACCACCCCATTCCAAGGTGAGTGGGGCGGTAAATCCCCATTTCCCATTTTCCCTTCCCCATTCCCATTTTTGCCCCATAGGGCATAATGGGAGTGGGGAAGGCGCTAATTACGCCGCCGTAAATTACGGCGGCGTAATTAGCACCATGGCAGGTTAGCGCCATGGATTTTAACGCCTGCTAAAAGCAGGCGTTAAAATCAGAATCAGGCGTTAAGGGTTAACGGTGGCGTTAACCCTTAACGCCTGAGTTGTAATGAGGCCCAAGGTCTACATGACCCCAACATGTAGCCTGAGGGCAGGTTGGACATTAACTCCCCTACAGAGGTTGAAGAGGTTAAGGCAAGAACAAGGACACACGAGACGGCCATTTTAGATTACAGGGTGACTTTGTATGAAACCCCAAGATGGCGGTTTCTAACCTAAAATGGAGGCTTGATTCAAGATGGCGGCTTACATCAATTTCTAAGGTCAAGACCTTGCCGCAGAGAGTTATTCGCGTACAATTCTAAGCAACTTGGCGTGGGCCAATATACATACAAATCGTTTGTAAAAAGAGTCATAATTTAATATCCGGTTTGACAAATGAAGAACTTTGGCCCAGCAAGGGCGTCGGGTCGTTGGCGTCTTTGTCGTCTAAGGGCGACGCGAAACCCACCAGCGGATTCTCCTCGGTCGTCGACGACCTTTACTTTCTCCGGCAAGACGAAAGCGGTTGACAGTGATGAGCAAGGGAGTCCTTGATTCAAAGTGTTTTAGGCAATGGAGCGTGCGGCTCCGGTCGACGATGATCGTCATCGATGGTGATGGACTTCAATGTCTGGGTGCTTGTCTAAGTGATTCTGTGGTGATCCCCGTCTCCGGTCGGCCGCCTTTCGAAGATTGAAGTCCAGGGAGCCTTGGCGAAGGTTATCTGGTGCAGGATGGTCCCTCGTAGCTCGAGTAGAGGTCTCCTAGCCAGGCCCTCTTTTGGATCAGTTTCTTGAAAACACTGCAGCTTTCAGATTGCATCAAAGGGAACAGCGGTTCACCTTCTTCTTCCGGCTCAGCTTCGAGAGTTAGTATCAAGTACCGACTTCAGCTTCTGAACGATTTCCATCAGTGAGAGGACCCCAGTTATACTGTTGGTCTCTCATTCACTCTGCTGAGTCACACACAGACAACCAATCACAATCATTCAGAAGCGCATTCAGGCAGGCAGGCAGCCAATCAGGCTCACAGTGCATTCAGGCCCTTCTCCTCCCTCCAGACACTCACAACAAGGAATGTGTATTGGGACAAGTACCCAGCCATTCAGCACTCCACACTGCATTCATACCAGTTTCGGGCAGAGCTATCTCATTAATTGTGTTACATAACAGAAACCAGACACCCTTAACATGAAGTGCATAATGGTCACACACTCCATTCACCCAGGTCCCACCCCAAGGGTGGACCCATAACATACACTCACTGGGAAGGCTCCAGCCAGTATTGCCTGGACCTCCCCACAATACCATATATGAAACTTCCACCCAACAGCCAATCAGGGGGAAGGGACAGGGTCAGGGCTTCCCAGGACTTTGGGAAAACAAGGTAACAGGTTATAAAAAGCAAGAGGCCACAGGGGCCATCTTGTCTCCTATCAGGAATCAACTGATTCCAGTTGCAGGGTCTGGGTATCCCAAAATGGAGGATACTCAGAGCACCTGTTAAATTCAGCATGGAGCTGCCACCAGCCCATACCCTGCTCTGTGAGCCACACACAGGTGCAGAAAAACAGGAGCTGTACTGCCAGGAGTCCCACGTGGACTCCTGTGCAGAAAATAGCATATAACACACATGATTCAAGCACTACAGGAGAAGGACATGGAAGCCCTGTCCCTCCAATGTATTTCCAGCATCACAGTCACCTCCCCCAGACTGAGGTTAGGATGGTCTAATCTCCCACAAGACTGACACCCTTATCCAGACGGTCAACATACCTTCTGGAAAGGCCATCCACTTTATCATGACTCTTCCCTGGCCTAGGCTCTATGGTGAAGTCCAGCCCTTGCAGGCTAATGGACCACCTGAGTAGTTCTGGGTATTCACCCTTCATCTGCATAAGCCACTTCAGGGGCTTATGGTCTGTTTGGACCTTGAAGGTAGACCCCGTAAGGTAGGGCCTAAAACGCTTAATTCTCCAAACTATACTGAAACATTCCTTTTCAACAGTAGCCCACCTAAGTTCTCTACCCTTGAGTTGTCTACTGATGAATATGATGGGATGTTCCCTCCCTTTGTCATCTAACTGGGACAGGACAGCTCCAATTCCGGTGTTGCAGGATCCGTTTGGAAGATAAAGGGTTTCCTGAAATCAGGCGCACACAACACAGGTGTCCTACACAGACTTTCCTTCAAGCCTACAAAGTCCTTCTGTCAGTCTACTGTCCAATTAACCTTCCTCGGTTTTTTGGGTGAAGTCAATGCTGTCAGAGGGGTGGCTATGGTTCCATAGCCCACCATGATGTTGCGATAGTACCCAGTGAGGCCCAAGAAGGCTCCCACCTGGGTTTGAGTAGTGGGAGTCTCCCAGTCAAGTACATCCTGCATCTTACTGGGGAGAGGTTGGATTCGACCCCCTCCTACCTTAAGACCAAGATACATGACTTTCCCTTGAGCTATCTGGCACTTGGTGGCCTTGATAGTGAGGTTAGCCCTTTTCAAGGCCTGGCAACACCTTATCCAGGTGAGTCAAATGCTCTTACCAGGTGGAACTGTAGACAGCAATGTCCTCTAGGTAGGCCACACAAAAGGCCTCCATTCCACTGAGCGCATGATTGACCAATCTCTGGAAGGTAGCTGATTCATTTTTCAACTCAAAAGGCATGACTCTAAACTGGTAGAGCCCCTCGGGTGTTGAGAATGCAGTCCTTTCCTTGGCATGGTCCGTCAGAACTATTTGCCAATAGCCTGAGGTAAGGTCAAAGGTGCTCACAAATTTGGCAGCACCTATGGTGTCCACAAGCTCATCATCCCTTGGCAATGGGTGCGTGTCAGTTTTGGTGATGGCATTGACTGCTCTGTAGTCCACACAGAACTGCAAATCATTGGTACCTGCCTGGGAACTTGCTTTGGGGACAAGGACCATGGGACTGGACCAGGGACTGGTTGAGAGTTCATTTACACACAGATCCACCATCTTGGCGACCTCAGCCTGGATGTGGTTCTTCACAGTGTCTGACATCCTGTAGCATCTGCTTTTGAAAGGTACGCTCTCAGCAGTGTCAATTTCGTGCCTACGCCATGGAGTGAGGGCTGGTGTCAACGAGAACAGAGGGGCATACTGCTGGAGCAAAGCCCTGCAGGCCCTCTGCTGCTCTGGTGTCAGATCTGGAGAGAGATGCACTCCTTTCACTGAGCCATCCTGAGGGTTGCTATGCAGCAAATCAGGAAGGGGCTCACTCTCATCCTCTTCTTGCTCTGAAGCCAGCAAGAGACATGAGACTTCTGCTCACCTATAGAAGGTCTTGAGCCTGTTGACGTGGAATACCTGAGGGGCTGCCCCAGGGACTCCCATGTCAACCAGATAATTGACTTTGCCCATCTTGGAGATGATCCTGAAGGGTCCAGTCCACTTATCTGCCAAACCTCGATGCTTGGTAGGCTCCATCACAAGGATCTCCTGTCCTGGAGTCCAATCCACTTTTCATGCTTTAAGGTCATGCTAGTATTTGTTCTATTCCTGACTTGCCTTCAGGTTCGCTGTCGCCTGACCCATCATCTGTGTCATCCTCCCTCTGAGCCCTAACACATAGTCCCCCACTTGCTTGGCAGGATCTGAAGGGGTGGCTTCCAAACCTTCTCTGATCAAGGCAAGGGACCCCCTCATGGGCTGTCCAAAGAGTAACACCCTCTTGAGGTACCTCTCTGTAAGCGAACAGTAGGCATGGCAGGAGGAGATCCCATTTCCTCCTTAGGGCCTCTTCTAAAGCACCCAGCATGCCCTTGAGAGTTTTGTTAAATCTCTCAACCAGACCATTGGTCTGGGGATGGTAGGAGGCAGAGAACTTGTAGGTTACTCTGCACTCTTTCCCCATAGATTTCATGTAACTCGACATGAAGTTGGATCCTCAGTCATGGACAAATCCTTAGGGAATCCAAACCTGGTAAAATAAAAATGCCCAGGTGCGCCCTGGCAACCCCCATGGCAGTAACAGTGTGAAGTGGTATAGCCTCAGGGTACCTGGTAGCATGATCTACCAAGACCAGGATGAACCGATGTCCGCCTAATGTGGGAGGGTTAAGGGGACCGACAATGTTGATACCCACCCTCTCAAATGGTGTGCCAACCACGGTCAACGGCTGCAGTGGGGCAATGACACTGCCTCCAGTCTTGCCAGACAACTGACAAGTGGGGCAGGTCCTGCAGTGGGACTCCACTTCTACTCCCATCCAGGGCCAGTAGAAATGGGCAGAGAGCCTTTGCTTTGTCTTCTTGGTCCCAAGATGACCAGCCAAGGGCACCTCATGCGCCAACTTCAGTAGGAAGGGCTTGTAAAACTGGGGTACCACCAACCTCTTGAGGGCACCAGGTTACAGGCTAAGTGGGCTCACTACAAAGGAGCTCAGCCTACCAATAAATCCAGAAAGACCTAAGCACTTTTCCTTGTGCCTGGGCCAGGGCCTGTTTCTTCAGACCCTCGAGAGAGTGGCAATCTCTCTGAACCCCAACAGAAGTCTCACCTAGAGGGCCCCCCTTCAGCCAGCAGGCATTGAAGGTTGGGGTGAGCACCTCTCCCGCAGGAGGGTCTTCTGCCTCTAATCCCTCAGGAGTGGAGTTTGGGTTCGCCACTGGACCCAGCTCGTCTGGAGCATGAATCCCAGTGGGTGCTGCTGGAGCAGCGGGAAGAGAAGGGATCCCCTTCGCAGAGGTGGCCTTCTTGCTCTTCCGTCTTCTTGCCTTAGGCCTCACCTTTGCCTCGGGTACCTGACTCACATCCAGACTCTGTGTCACCTGTGACCTAGTGACTGCAGCAGCAGCACGGGTAGACCATCAGAAATCAACCCCAACTCTACTAGATCATTGCCTAACAAAATGTTAGCAGGTACATTGTCCTGACCAGGACAGGAAGCTTTGCTGTCTTGTCCCCAATCATAATATTGACCAAGGCTACAGGCGATAATTTGGGAGGCCCACCAGCTAAGCTGGTAGTTCTCAGAGAAACACCTACATAGTCCTCTGGCTTGAGCAGGGTCCTGTCCACCACTGTCATGCTTTCCCTAGTGTCTCTCAAACTAGTGGAAGGCTGGCCATTCAGGAGGACACTTCTCAAAAACCTACGGGTGTTCTGTGGGATTGTCGCCAGTACTTCTGCGTACTGGTCCCAGGCCCCAAGGGACACTAAGGAAATCTCTACAGGAGCACCGAATGTGATCCCTGTAGAGGAGGGGAGGACAGTGGCCTCCACCTCAAACATGGGGTAAGGGTAGGTCAGGCTGACAGCCTGGATCCAGGTGCCTTACCTTTACACTTGGGGTCACCCTTCTTGTGATCCAGTGCCCCACATTCCCAACAAGGGCCGGGAGTGCGGGGTACGATACTGGAACCAGTGGGAGCCTGCTTTGCAGCAGGTGGACCACTACTCTTATTCCCACCCACAGATGACTTATCCCCACTAGATTTTTGGGTCTTAGGACAGGAGGGTTTAGGTTTACCCGACTGTGACTGCTTTTGGGACTCCTCAGCCTTCTGAGAGGTCCCCTTTTCTTTGTCCTTGTCCTTCCCACTGGAGTCCTTAGGGGACACCCAGTGGGAGACCCACTTGTCAGCCAGCCCGGCCAACTTAAAGGGGTCCAAAATGTTCTGGTCAGCAACATACTGACGCTGCTCTGGTGAACAGGCTTCAGAAAAATGCTCAAAAAACAAAAGGTGGGACAATTTAACAGATGTTTTCACTTTGTATTTATCAATCCACCCCATCATGTTCATGTGCGCAACACTCACCCAGTGAACCCAAGACACATTCTCTCTTTTCTTAAATTCCCTGAACCTTTTAAGGTATTGAGTTGGTGTCTTGCCAAACTTGGCATTCAAAGCATAATACTTCATCATGCTGACTTCTTCCACACTCAGTTTCAGAATACAGTCATATCTAGTCTGAGGCACTCTGTTTAACAAACACTTAGCCGAATCTCTTTTATCAACATCATGGATTCAACAAGCCATTGCAAACGCTTCGATCCACTGGAGGATTTCAGAACCCTCCACATACACACCAATCACATTTTTCATAAACTGGTTGCTGGGGACCTGACACTCTCAACTAGTTTAGCTGAAGTCTCCACTCTAGCTTTCTCTAGCTGGATTTTCTGACATTCAGTGTCCTTGTTTTTGAGTTAGATCTCTCAACCAGACCATTGCTCTGGGGATGGTAGGAGGCGGAGAACTTGTAGGTTACTCTGCACTCTTTCCACATAGTTTTCATGTAACTCGACATGAAGTTGGATCCTCAGTCAGACACAACCCCTTAGGGAATCCAACCCTGGTAAAATAAATGCCCAGGAGCGCCCTGGCAACCACCATGGCAGTAACAGTGCAAAGTGGTATAGCCTCAGGGTACCTGGTGGCATGATCTACCAAGACCAGGATGAACCGATGTCCACCTAACTTGGGAGGGTCAAGGGGACCGACAATGTTGATACCCACCCTCTCAAATGGTGTGCCAACCACTGGCAACAGCTGCAGTGGGGCAATGACACTTCCTCCAGTCTTGCCAGACAACTGACAAGTGGGGCAGGTCCTGCAGTGGGACTCCACTTCTACTCCCATCCAGGGCCAGTAGAAATGGGCAGAGAGCCTTTGCTTTGTCTTCTTGGTCCAAAGATGACCAGCCAAGGGCACCTCATGCACCAACTTCAGTAGGAAGGGCCTGTAAAACTGGGGTACCACCAACCTCTTGAGGGCACCAGGTTACAGGCTTAGTGGGCTCACTACAAAGGAGCTCACCCTCCCAATAAATCCGGAAAGACCTAAGCACTTTTCCTTGTGCCTGGGCCAGGGCCTGTTTCCTCAGACCCTCGAGAGAGTGGCACTCTCTCTGACACCTACATAAGTCTCACCTAGAGGGCCCCCCTTCAGCCAGCAGGCATTGAAGGTTGGGGTGAGCACCTCTCCCACAGGAGGTTCTTCTGCCTCTTCTCCCTCAAAAAACACTTAGCCCAATCTCTTTTATCAACATCATGGATTCTACAAGCCATTGCAAACGCTTCAATCCACTGGAGGATTTCAGAACCCTCCACATACACTCCAATCACATTTTTCATAAACTGGTTGCTGGGGACCTGACACTCTCAACTGTTTAGCTGAAGTCTCGACTCTAGCTTTCTCTAGCTGGATTTTCTGACATTCAGTGTCCTTGTTTTTAGGTTCAAGATCCTTATCTTTGAGTATCACTACCTTATAGACCAAACTATAAGGGAACATTTTGCTTTGCTTATAGAACTGTCTTTATTTGCATAGAACCCACCCATTGTAGCTAAAATAAGGATTTGCCATCAATTTAGCCTGTCCCTACAGCATTAGGGCCAGCTGCATGGGAAGGCATTACAAGGTGGGAGCTTAGAGTGCAAGGAGAGGAAGGCACCAGGGGTGACTATATCGACCCTTCCAGAAGCTAAGTAGACTCATTCACCAATGAAGGGGTTGGCAAAACGTCCTTGTCTGGGATGGTGTGTTAAGGACAATGGATAAGACCCAACTTAATAAAAGTCTATAGATATCGATGGCTGACAAGGACATCAAGGTGAATGCTGTCCAGCAGGTTAGCTGCTCAGAGCACATTTAAGGTTTTACCCAGGACAACCTGGCTGCAATGGCCTGCACATTAGTGCATGACCCACAGATCCCGCAAGGGAATGGGCAGGGATGTAGTGCTGATGGTTATCAGAGAGAAAGTTATTGAGCTATATGCTATGTAATGTGGATTTTTACCGTTCACAGCTGTCATTTTCATAGTGTCCAGGTTATCCGGCAGTTCTGAAAGAGGGGGTGGTATGTTAGTGGGGCGAAAGGGAAAATGCAAGATAACTTTGCTGTTGTGTTGAGGCGTTCAGACCGGAAGTACCCCCCGCTCTGTCTGCGGGATTGCTCCTAGGTGTTACTGTGTCACGAGCACAGAGGCATTTGGGTCCAGAGGGGAGCATTGTGTGCCTGTGGTGCTAGGATGCCTTGGCAGGGACTGTGATGTGTTACGCGACTGCAGCGGTGTAGCATTCTGCTGCTTGATGTCTCTTGGGAGGGTTATTCAGTTGCCATGTGCAAGTTCTTTGGTATAAGTGTAGTGGGTCTGAGCAGATTCCAGAAAGGTCAGAATCCTGGTGGGATACCTAGGAACAATTCAGCATGCTATGAAGTCAAGGTGTGATATCTAGGAGCCAGTGAGGTCAAGGTGTGATTTCCTGGAGACAGTGAGGTCAAGGTGTGAAATCTAGGAGCCAGTGAGGTCAAGGTGTGATATGTAGGAGCTATTGGGGGCAAGGTGTAATATCTAGGAGCCAGCAAGGTCAAGGTGTGATATCTTGTAGCCAGTGAGGTCAAGGTGTGATATCTTGGAGCCAGCGAGGTCAAGGTGTGATATCGAGCAGCCAGCGAGGTCAAGGTGTGATATCTATGAGCCAGTGAGGTCAAGGTGTGATATCTAGGAGCCAGTCACGTAAATTATGTTGGGCATCTGAGAGCAAAGCCACAGTGGAACACCAGTGAGCAAATCCTCAAAGGTACAAAGCCACAGTGGGACACATGGGAGCAGAACCTCAAAGGTACAGAGCAACAGTGGGACACATGGGAGCAGAACCTCAAAGGTACAAAGACACAGTGGAACACCAGGGAGCAGAATCTTAAAGGTACAAAAATACAATGGGACACATGAGAGCAAAACCCAGCAGGGGGATCCCGTGTCCAGCTGGGGGGGCGGGGGGACAGTATAAGGTAGCAAGTCGAATATTAAGCAGGTTAGCGAGGGGCGTAAGCAATCAAGCCACTTATATCAAGGCACAACATAGCTTAGGATGGCATAACAAGGGCATGACAAGGCATAGCAGAACATTTGAAGCTGTAGCAAAGCATGAGAAAAGCTAGCAAGGGGAAACAGCCTGGTCTCCTCCCCGCACCCCTGCCTGCTGCCCCTAGCAGATGCAGACAGCTACCATTCCCCGTTTCTCGCTCTGCCACTGCCGGTCTCTGGCAGTGTGTCACTGCACGGTGGGGGGTGCAGTGAGAGGTGCATCAGCCCTTCAGTTTGATGTAATACTCTGCAGGAATCCACTGTAATCCCCAAAGCTTTGGTGAAATGGGATTTCCTCTCACATGCTCATTACTGGCACGCGCTGTGCCCTGAATAAGAAAGAAGTATTTTACATGGAAAAGCCTGCACTCCCCAAGTGCAGGGGGTTGCCTGCCCCCCCACCCCAAGTGCATGAGGCTGACATCCCCGTGTGCAAGTGGCTTCTGTTCCCAAGTACAGGGGCCTGCCGTCCCCAAGTGCAGGGGGGCGCCATCCCCAAGTGCAGGAGGCCAGCATCCCTGAGTGCAAGGCACCGCCATCCCCGAGTGCAGGGGCCTGACATCCCCGAGTGCAGGGGCCTGCCGTCCCTGAGTGTAGAGGGCTGCCATCCCCAAGTGCAGCGGTCGCCATCCCCAAGTGCAAAGGGGCTGCCATCCCCAAGTACAGGAGGCCAGCACCCCTGAGCGCAAGGCACTGCCATCCCCGAGTGCAGGGGCCTGAAGTCACTGAGTGTAGAGGGCCGCCATCCCCAAGTGCAAGGGGCCGCCATCCCCAAGTGCAAGGGGCCGCCCGCCATCCCCAAGATCAAGGGGCTGCCATCACCAAGTGCACTGGGCCGCTATCCCCAAGTGCATGAGGCTGACATCCCCGTGTGCAAGTGGCATCTGTTCCCAAGTGCAGGGTGCCACCATCCCCAAGTACAGGAGGCCAGCATCCCTGAGTGCAAGGCACTGCCATCCCCGAGTGCAGGGGCCTGCCGTCCCTGAGTGAAGAGGCCACCATCCCCAAGTGCAAGGGGCTGCCATCCCGAAGTGCAGGGGTCGTCATTCCCCAAGTGCAGGGGGCTGCCATCCCCAAGTACAGGAGGCAAGCATCCCTGAGCGCAAGGCACTGCCATCCCCGAGTGCAGGGGCCTGCCGCCCCTGAGTGTAAAGGGCCGCCAGCCCCAAGAGCAAGGGGCCGCCATCACCAAGTGCACTGGGCCGCTATCCCCAAGTGCAGGGGTCGCCATCCCAAAGTGCAGGGGGGTGCCCTCCCCAAGTGCATGAGGCTGACATCCCCATGTGCAAGGGGCCTCTATCCCCAAGTGCAGCGCTCTGCCATCCCCAAGTGCAGGGGGCCACCATCCCCAAGTGCAGGAGGCTGGCATCCCCGAATGCAGGGCACTGCCATCCCTGAGTGCCGGGTCCTGCCTTCCCCAAGTGCATGAGGCTGACATCCCTGTGTGCAAGGGGCTTCTATCCCCAAGTGCAGGGGTGCACCATCCCCAAGTGCAGAGCTGCCATCCCTGAGTGCAAGGCACTGCCACCCCCGAGTGCAGGGGCCTACCGTACTCAAGTGCAAGTGGCTGCCATCCCCCAAGTGCAGGGGGCCCCCATCCACAAGTGCAGGAGGCCACCATCCCCAAGTGCAGGAGGCCACCATCCCCAAGTGCAGGAGGCCAGCATCCTTGAGTGTAAGGCACTGCCATCCCCAAGTGCAGGGCAGCTGCCGTCCCAAATTACAAGGTGCCGCCATCCCAAAGTGCAAGGCAGCTGCCATCCCAAAGTGCAAGGCAGCTGCTGTCCCAAATTACAAGGGGCCGCCATCCCAAAGTGCAAGGGGCCACTGTCCCCAAATGCAAGGGCCACGGTCCCCAAGTGCAAGGGGCCGCCGTCCCCAAGTGCAAGGGGCCGCCGTCCACAAGTGCACGGGGCTGATGTCCCCAAGTGCAAGAGGCCAACGTCCACAAGTGCAGGGAGCCGACATCCACAAGTGCAAGGAGCTGCCGTCCGCAAGTACAGGGGAATGCCATCCTAAAGTGCAGGAAACTGCTGTCCCAAAGTGCATGGGGGACAACATCCCCAAGTGCAGAGGGCCGACATCCCCAAGTGCAGAGGGCCAACATCCCCAAGTGCAGGGGCTGACATCCCCAAGTGCAGGGGGCCGACAAGCGGCCAACATCCCTGAGTGCAAGGCACTGCCATCCCTGAGTGCAGGAGGCTGCCTGCCCTGAGTGCAGGGTTATTCCATCTCCGAGTGCAGGGGGCTTCCATCCCCGAGTGCAGGGGCCTGACATCCCCAAGTGCAGGGACCTGACGTCCCCAAGTGCAGGGGGCCAAAATCGACAAGTGCAGGGGCTGACATCCACAAGTGCAAGGGACTGCTGTCCAAAGTGCAGGTGCCTACCATTCCCAAGTGCAGTGGGCTGCCATCCCCGAGTGCAGGGGGCTGGCATCCCCGAGCGCAGGGGGCATCCATCTTTGAGTGCCGGGGGCTGACATCCCCAAGTCCAAGGCATTGCCATCCCAAAGTGCAGGGGCGTGCCATCGCAAATGCAGGGTAGCGGATGTGCCCAAGTGCAGGGGTTTGCCACACCTAAGTGCAGGGAGCTGCTCTCCCCCAGGTTCAGGGTGAAATCATCCCCAATAGCAGGGGTTGCTGTGCCTAATTGCAAGGGGCTGCTCTCCCCAAGTGCAGGGGTTGCCATCACCCACGTGCCGTGTGAAGCTATGCCCAAGGGCAGCCCAAGTGCAGAGTGCTGCCATCCCCAGGTGCAGGAGGCTGACATCCCAGAGTACAGTGGGTTGCCCTCCCCAAGTGCAGGCAGCTGCCATACACAGTTCCATGTGTTCCTACCCTGTTTTTTCACCCCCAAATGTTTCATTTTTGAATTATCACAATTTTTTTTAGATCATAGCAGCAGCAAAATGCAATCCCTCATTAACCCCACCCTTACCCACCCAAAATAGCTCCCCTTTCCCAAACGTACTATCTGTGCATTTTTTATTTATTGTATGTGAATTTCTTAGCAATGAATCTTCTGCACTGAAACACGTGTGCAGTGAGTGTTCTGCGATGAAATCAGTGGGTATTCCAGACTCGAGTTGGAAGGAGCTTCTGGCTGTGACCACTAGCCTCTTATTAAACAGAAAATGCACAAGCTTACATTTATTGAAGCAAGGACTGAAATGGGTACAAGCCTGGGCTATGGGCAGGTGGCCGGGGCGCCCTGGGAAGAAGGTATTCAATACATCCACACATTCTCTGACACGAGCCCGTTACATCAGGCCCCAAGCCAGATTGCCACAGCTTGTTGATGCCAGCAACGCCATCCACTCGGCAGAGAACTGTGGCCATCGAGTTATGTATGCCCGCCAGATGCCACTTGAATGGAATGCAGTCATGGTCCGAGCCGGTTCCTGAGCTATATTTCTGCGTCTTGCCTTTTGCCCGGGTAGAGATCTCTCACCGATCTCCACTCTATGCCCTAAAGGAGAACCTAAGGCAGAGTTCTGCAAGTTTAGGCTTGTTACAAGTTTTGAACTACAGATACCATCAGCCCTAGCCAGCATAGTCAATGGTTAGGAATCATGGGAGTTGTAGTCAGAAACATCTGGGGATAAGCCGGTTGCAGAACCCTGACTTAATAAAGAATGTTTGAATACATACCATCAAGTGTTGCGTCGCGGGTGCGATAACAGGAGCAATGCGCCATAGAGCCACTGATGGTTTAACCTTTTCGATAAATAATACGGGCCATCTTAGTTCTGCGCTCTTCTGATTAGGGCTCTAGGACATCAGCGTATGTTTGGGATCCAAGAGTTGGCCCCCATTTGCACCCTAAAGATTGTCCACAGCTTTTCAGAAACCTAGTGTGGACTAGTAACTTCTCGGAGCAGAGCCAGATGAGTTCAAACTCCAGAACATTCTGCAATTTGAACCATGCGCAATAACATCTAGAGCATCCTATCTTATTCCCGAAGGGTGCCTGTGCCTTGGAGACTGGGCAAGCCCACAGTGCTCTTTATCTTAAGACCTGGGGCCCCTCCCAGCCCCATCATTGCTAAAAGGCTGCCAGCAATGCAACAAATGGACTAACACATGTCATTATCCCCACATCCAAAACCTGAGGCTGTTTGAATGAGTCCATATGTTTCATGATTACAAACACTGTAATGTTAGGATGAGTTTTGTGAAAAAAGAAATGAGCACCAAACCCAGTGTGCATTTTGCACTAAGTGATTCACGCATGTAAACATCTTATCATGGCCATATTTCTCAAATTTAAAAATCTGTGGTAATTCTAACATGCTAGGAATGATCTCTGTTTTTATGTAAAACAGCCAGGAACTCTCATTGGTGCTATTTGTCCCCTCTCCTTTCTCATAAGTATGTTTTGAAAGAAAACAATAGGAGTGTGCCAGACTCTCCATCATGGAATGAAATCTTTTGATCCGAAAATAATTGAAATGATCATTCTATGTTTTGATAATAGGCTTTATTCCCGAACACAAATGTAACATTTATATTTTGACTACAATATACACCGGAAGTGATCATTAGACATGTACATTGTAAAATGTTACAAATATGGTAGTTTACGCTGCTAGTACAATTACAGATTTGATTTGGTTGGTATTGCTGCTGGACCCAGGCAATTGTTACAGTATGCACAAACAGCAATAGCAAAAGCATTGGTAGGACCTGCAGCCTGGTCCTTTGCTCTCTTACAGGTCTTTCAGAACCCCAGCACACCCTGCAGAGCCTCCCTTTTCTCTCCTCACCTCCCCCTGTATGGACACTGGGGCCTAAGCCATGTTATTTAGTTATTTATTTAGCCGTTTGTATAGCACATCAAGCCTAAAGACATCTACGTTACTGTGCTGTTTCTTTACTGTGCTGAATTTATCACCTTAGTAGTTTAAAAAGCATCGATCTATGCCCGTGGCATATTGTGCCACTGCGGTCTATGTCCGTGGCATATTGTGGCACTGCGGTCTATGTCCGTGGCATATTGTGGCATCGCGGTCTATGTCCGTGGCATATTGTGCCATCGCGATCTATGTCCGTGGCATATTGTGCCACCGCGGTCTATGTCCGTGGCATATTGTGGCAGTGCTGTCTATGTCTGTGGCATATTGTGCCACCGCAGTCTATGTCTGTGGCATATTGTGCCACCACGATCTATGTCCGTGGCATATTGTGCCACTGCGGTCTATGTCCGTGGTATATTGTGCACTGCGGTCTATGTCTGTGGCATATTGTGCCACCGCGGTCTATGTCCGTGGCATATTGTGCCACTGCGGTCTATGTCCGTGGTATATTGTGCCACTGCGGTCTATGTCTGTGGCATATTGTGCCATTGCGGTCTATGTCCGTGGCATATTGTGCTATCGCGATCTATGTCCGTGGCATATTGTGCCACCGTGGTCTATGTCCGTGGCATATTGTGGCACTGCTGTCTATGTCTGTGGCATATTGTGCCACCGCAGTTTATGTCTGTGGCATATTGTGCCATCGCGATCTATGTCCGTGGCATATTATGCCACTGCGGTCTATGTCTGTGGCATATTGTGCCACCGCAGTCTATGTCTGTGGCATATTGTGCCACCGCGATCTATGTCCGTGGCATATTGTGCCACTGCGGTCTATGTCCGTGGTATATTGTGGCACTGCGGTCTATGTCTGTGGCATATTGTGCCACCGCAGTCTATGTCTGTGGCATATTGTGCCACCGCGATCTATGTCCGTGGCATATTGTGCCACTGCGGTCTATGTCCGTGGTATATTGTGCCACTGCAGTCTATGTCCGTGGTATATTGTGCCACCGCAGTCTATGTCCATGGTATATTGTGCCACTGCGGTCTATGTCCGTGGTATTTTTGTGGCACTGCGGTCTATGTTTGTGGTATATTGGGCCACAGTGGTCTACGTCTGTGGCATATTGTGCCACCGCGATCTATGTCCATGGCATATTGTGCCACCGCGATCTATGTCCGTGGCATATTGTGCCACTGCGGTCTATGTCCGTGGTATATTGTGGCACTGCGGTCTATGTCTGTGGCATATTGTGCCACCGCAGTCTATGTCTGTGGCATATTGTGCCACAGCCCGATGAAACCAAACCCTTTTCTGCTGGGAAGGAGAGCAGGCAGAAGAGTAAAGTGAGAGGGAGTGTGAGTGGGGAAATAGGTTGCAGACCAGGGAGGGAGGTGGGCAGGGTAATTGCTGAGTGCTGCTGTGGATGCATACAAGCCCATCACATGTGGATTTTCTTCTACATATATGCAACATAGAATAACATGCTGTGTTTAAAACAAAACCAAAGGATTTCCAAGCAATTTGGGAAGAATCATAGGTTAGTGCTTGAGTAGTGTGGGGCGAGTGAGGGGGCTTCGGAGCGTGCTTGGAAGATATGTTAACTTAAAATACATGCAGTGTCTAATTATGGTACCACAAGCAAATTCCCGAATAGCAATTCTGCGACTGCGAAGCAGACTCTAGTATGTGGGCGCGTCCAAAATGAGGACGTGTGAGACGGTGAATGTTGCTCATAAGAGAAGGCATGGGAGTGGGATGGACTGGATTGGTGACATAAAATGCAATTACGCGTGGCCCCTTGATGTAAGGTTAGTGTTTTTGTTTTCCTGGTTTTACTGGGTTGCCTTATGAGGCAATGCCTTAATACCGAGGGTCAGATGTCAATGTATGCCCCCAAATACCAGGCCAGCCCCCACCTCCAGGGAGTGCCTCTGCTGCTCTCATTCTATTTTTAACTATAAAAACACAGCACCCCCTCGCTCCCACTGCTTCAAACTATGTTTGTTGTTCCTCTGGCCACGCTACTCTCAGCAACGGCTGGGGTGACTCTAACACGTGCACACAATGCGACTCTTGCCCACAGAGAAAGAGACAAGAGTGAAATAGAGGGAGACATAGGCGTGGAGTGGTGCAGAGAGAGAGAGAGGGAGATAGACATAGGGAGAAGCTGAGAGGGGGAGAGAGAGATAGAAAGAGGGAGAGAGAGAGAGAGAGAGAGATCAGTGCATGATATGCCGAGTACAGCTAGTTTTTAAAGAAAAGACATGCAAAATAAAGCAGAATAAGAGACAGACTTGAACATTTCCCTTTCCGTCCTCCATCGAGACAACCCCTGCTATGAGTAACAGTAGAAAAAAAATAGGGCTACAAAACCCTCGAGCCCTGCCTTCCCTGTGGCCACAATGACTACATGGTTCCTCAGGTAAGGCATGCTGAAATCCTCTGCTTTCATCAGCAAATTGTCGCCTCCTCCTTCGAAGAGCGAACTGTGCCCATTTCAGAAAAACCCTCTCTATTCCCACCCTGGCTTTGACAGGAACCTCACCAAATGACCACCAGGTTCTGCACACCGTCTCCCTCTAAGGCAGTGGTCTTCAAACTTTTCTGGCCTGGACCCCCCTGAGCAAAACGTGGGCAAACCGGGCCCCCCAAAAATGCCAATTGGACACTAAGTCCAAATGGCTATGAACTATCGTGCGCTGGCATAGCACCCTCCTCCCAGTATAGTCCATGGGCTCCCCCACCTGCCACCATCACACTTTTTGGGCTCCCTCATCCCACTCCTACCCAGTCCCCGGCCTCTCCCCACCCTATCATAAATCTCCAGTAAAAAGTAATACCATCCCTGTCCGCTGGGTCCCACAGCGCCTAACACGCTCACACAATCAGCGTGATTATGTGTTTATGCAAGGGCTGGGGGCCCTAGGGGGAAAGCATGTATTTTTGACTGGACATCTATGGTGGATGGCCAGTAAAAAGTAATACCATCCCTGTCCCCTGGGCTCCACAGTGACTCAGAAGGAGAGCTGATTTTGGCAGGTGGGTAGGGGGATTGTGCAATGCCTTTGTTGTACAACCCTACTTCTCCCCTATCTCCCCACTCGCAAAAATCAGCTCAACGGACCAACACAAACACACACAGATTCACACAGCAAGCCCTCTATCATTCACACGAGCTCCCATCACCATACGCGCCCCACAGTTTGATGACCTGTGCTCTAAGGTGATTCAGGAATGAGTCTATTTATTGGGGAGCTGTAAAGTGACAACATGCAGAAGAACTGGCAACGTGGCTGCATTGACTCTGAAAGGGGATTATTGCCTTCATCATTTTACTCTATCCATCTACATGTACCTTTTCGCCTTCCACCCCCTTTCTTCCGCTGCTCAGGTTATGCCATGAAGCACTATCTTACCACCCAAGGCGCTCTGGAATCCCCAAATAAATAAATATAAGTCACTTTGGGATGCACTGAGGGGAGTAATGGTAGGGTAAGGGTAGAAACTGACTTAACGAGAAGGGTGTGTGTGTGTAGGGGGGTTACAGGAGGCATAAGGCCACTTGAGGCGAGGAAGGATAGCTCAAGTGCAATGCGTTTGTCTTGGAAGCAAGGCAACGCACTGCAACACAGGTTCGAATCCCGATGCTGCGCCTAGAAACCACTCAGTGGTATTAGGCGTGTTATGGGAGAACAATTATATAAAAGAACAATTACATTCATGGCTCTCAAATTTTGATTTTCTTTCAGGGGGGCAGACATCACATCCTGAATATAAGCAAGCCATTTAGAGGTGAAGCCCTATTGACCCCTTACCACAGGATTCCGGGGGTGGGGGTCGACAAGAATGTATTTTAAAAAGTGGGTGGAAATGGTGCAGCTTCCAGAACATTTTCCAGACAAAACGGCAGAAAGAAAATATAGGTTTTACAGGCAGTTCTGAACATGTATCATGTGTTTTCTTCATTTTATTGTTGTTTTGTATAGTGCCTTATTTCCAGGATATGTGACTTCAATGGGGACCAATCCATGGCTTCAGAGCCCAGGTGTTGCAGTGAAGTTGCTGAGCAGAGTAAAGAAAAGGAAATGTAATCTGTGGCGGGTCGGCAGAAGGAGTGGGGGACGTTTAGGAGATCCTAACTTGTTATTAATTGCAATTAAATGAATAAGGCCTGTCTTTCCCCACTGCTAGAGCGATTTCCCTGTCTATCTAAAGGAACTAAAGGTGCTTGGCAGTCTTCAAGAAGTCCGAAAGTAAAATGTCCTCAGCCCAAACCTAACTCCACCTGACCCTACAACTAATATAACCAACTCAAGCAAGGCCAAGCCAGTATCTTTCTTCCCCTGATGTTCTCTCACAGTGTGGTCGACACTTGTAGACCTTTTGCAGTCTTTTAACCCAGGATTTCCTGGCTTGGGGTGAACTTGAATCAATTTGATAGTTCCCCTTTCCTGGGTTCTCGCTCTATAAACGTCTTTCTTTATCATGTTCACTTGGTAGTTTTATTTGACACCCCTCATTATAGAATTACAGGCTTTCTCCACTTTACACCTTTAAACCCATAGGGTAATTTCCCTTCTTTCTGTGTTATTCGTTTACAGTCCTTAACTATTGTCCATACGGGTTTTCTCAGTATTTTATGCATCGGCTTTCCACACTGCAATTTAAACAGTTTGTTAGTGAATATCCTGCCCTTATGACTGGGATGAGCTTCTCTCTTCATATAATCTTGACCCGGCATCCTCCCGCTTTTCCTATTCTCCCCGGTACCTCCAAAGATGCAGGGGAACGTTGCAGGGCACAGCACTCGCTCGGTCAATCCTCTTTGGTCTCTGGTTTCTCCTGCGTCGGGTTTGTCGGCTTACCATTCTCAGCTTCCCTTCTGCCGGCTGCCGTATACAGGTGTTGGTGATAAGGATCTGCACGCGCTCCCCCCCTGTGATCGTCTCTACGTACTTCGCCAGGCGTCCTGCCCACCACAATCTGGTCGTGGCCCGGCCACCACCTGGTACAGTATCCCTACTTTTCACAGCGGTCTCCCCGTTGTTGTATACACCAGGCCTTCGGCGTCTCTTGCTGACATTCTTCTCCTCCTTGATAGTCACGGACTCCGCGGCTCGGCTCTGCTCCGCCTCTCCCAGGCATGATCACGTCAGGGGGCTACCCCTGCGTACGACACTCTCTCTCGTTACTCCACTCGCCTCAGTTAATTGTCTGTTCTCTTCAAAGGGACATCTTTTCCTTTTGTAAATTGGTTTGTTTCAGCATTGCCTTCAGCCAAATATATATAGGTTCTACACAGCAGGTAGCACCATATATATGCTGCTATGGTGTGTGGCCTAGGGAGATCCTCACAGGAGCGGGAGTCCTTGTCCCCTCATATAGGACGAAGCCGGGCCATAGATGAAGGAATTCATACAATATTGGACGAGGGATTATTTGGGTGATTTCGGGACAGTGTACCAAGCAGCAACATTCTGAAGGAAATGTTGGACTCTCCAGCTGAGAGTTCAACCAGGGGGCACTGTGTCCTGGTGGATAAAGCACCTGCTCTGTGGCCTGTGTGTACTCCCCAATGCCAAAACGAGGACAGACCTGCTTTCTTTTACGTTTACGCTTCTTTTTGCATTTTCTTTCTCCTCTTTGTTTTGTGGAGCCAGGTTTGTAAATTAGGCGGACGAGACACTGAGACACAACGATATGCAAACAATCCTTTTGGAACGCGACCAGCGGCTTCTAATGAGATTTTAATCGCTGGCAAAGCGGCGCTGTGCTTTCCTGTTGGGTGCCCTCACCTGGTCCTCCCCCATGGGTTACATTGACACATTTACTGGAGAACGTGCCCGAGAGATCCAGGGGCGGCCTGCCAATACCTCACGGTTGGCAAGACTGAGTGGCAGCGGTCCAAGGAAGGGGGCCCCACTGGGCCGCTTGCTTTCCTCTCGCAGCCCAGAAGTGACACGGGAGGCACTTCCGAGCACCCCAGTGTTGCATATAACGCACCACTCTGCTTTCCCTAGCGTTCTACTCTCCCACTGAAGCATCCCGCAGTTTCACCGGGAGAGCGGCCGTCGCCCGTCGAACTTTCTAGGCCCCTGCTGCCCAGGGTATGTTTTAACGCCAAAGGTGCGAAGCTGCGAGACTGTGAACCAGGCCTTCCCTACAATTTTAGCGCTACGGCAACGCGTATGTGATTGTTGAGCGCCTATGAGGAATGTCTGATAAATGCTCAGTTCAAACTACTCAGCTTTTATATATTAATTTATTTAGGCCTATTTTTCATGCATGCCAGCATTATCCCCTTCATTCGGAAGATGCTAGTGCAGTTCTGATTTTAACTTTGCATTCTGGGACTTGTAGGTCTGGAATTCTCCATTATAAGTCTGGGACTACAATTCCCATAATGCACAATTAACACCAGGACTGGACTTGAGACTCCAGAATGGGAGAGGTCGATTATGTTGGCCTGTATGTCTTTATGGCGGTACCTGTCACCCTGCGGCCTCTTCATATCAGTTGTGCAGCTTTTGTCTGGTGCAAAAGTGGAAGCGCAGGTCTTGTTAGTTGCTGCAAAGCACCGATGTACTATTTCCTCAGGAGCTAAAGATGGGATTGTCACAGATTTAAAGACACAACACACTCTAGACCAGGACTCTTTCCACTAGCCAGGGATGAGGCACACAATAAATACACTTTAAATGTTATTAACTTCGGATTCTGCTTTGAGAAGGCACCCAACCCGTCTCACACCCCCCTGGCCAAACACCCTGCGTCGTAATGGACCATGAACTAGGCCGGTGTGTAATAATACAATATTTATTTATTTTTAAATTCAAAATCAAACAAATCAAATATTGGGCAACAATCACCAGTGGGGTGATAAAATACAGCAAAATGATATGATACAATTAATTTAACTTTCTAACCTCATATACAGAAATTTAAAATGGATAGGGAAGCAAAGCCACTTTTTTGTCAAACTTATAGATGGCACAACTGTTAAGCAAGCCCCCTGCAACACTGCCCCAAACACCTGCTAAGTTGTGAGTGGGTAGAAAAGAGTGTCAAAGAGTCACAAATTTGAGGGAAAAATCAGATTGTAATTTCAACCTACCACCCTAGAATGGGAGGCCAAAAACGAAATGAAAAACCCTTGAAAAATTAGCAAAATGGCACTCGGAAATCACTGGATAATTAGAGGTCAGTTTACATGTGTAGTAGAATAGATAGGAATGGAATTCGTGCGGCTGTGCTAAAGAGGCAAGAAAGCTTTCAAGCTGCCAGGTACTAAACAACATGAATACAGGTAAAGAAATAGACTTTGGGAAGGAAAGCAGTGCAGCAAAATCACACGTGGCAGAATTGCAATTTCTTCTTTTTTTCACGGATTTAAACAAGCAAACAGCTAAGGAAATGAGCTAAACAGTCAAATTGAAAATCGTTTTTATCTGATGGGGTACCAAGGCACATGATATACAAAATGGAGGGAATCCCAATAGTACTAATCGAATAGTTGCTCTACCTTTTATCGGGGAAATAATACTTTTTTAAACAATAGAAGTAGATAGCAAATACCATCAGTTTACAGTAATCATTAGATCTATGCTGTATTCAATACTTGGTTCATGAAATATTTTATTAATAACATTAGTTATACAAAAACACAATTCACAATTCATTCTATAAAAAAACAAGAGTACACTTACTTCCGTTAAACAGTAGTGAAAGATAAAAGACTGTCTACAACCCGACAATATAGTCGTGACATATGGGCCTAAATGGGTTTAGGTAGCATGTTATTAAAAGACATTCAACAGATAATAGGAGTGGTATAGGGGCATTAGCCAACTTTAACCTCTCTTAGCTCTTATTTTTAGAGTACATTAGTCATCTAGTGGTCACTTGTCTAGAGATGGGAACTCGACATGTTTCAGTTCTCATATATTGGTATAGGAACTTTCATCAGGAGGTATGTCACTGTGATTTCAAATAATCCAGTAAAGACAGAGAATTTTTAAAAAAAGGTAGTTGATGTCAATAGTTGTTCTTGTTTGAAGTTTCTAGCATCAGACTTTTCATATTCAGGTCAGCTATAATTGCTTAAATTCTTCTTATAATCTTACTTTATATCAAAAGGGGCTGGGCAAGATAATTACCTAGTCCAATGAATTTGAGCGTGTCCAAAGGGATCTGTCCTGAATAGAGCAGGGTTTTGTCCTTATGGTCAGTGAGTGACTCTGAATTCAGTCATATAGGACCTGCAATTTAAATTTACACAATTTAGAAAGACTGCTGTGGGAATGACTGGCCTATATCACTCTGGATGACCATGGTGACAAGTTCAGTATTTTGATGGCTTACCTGATACATAGGTGCCTTTTTAGCGATCGATGGTTATCAAAGTCGTAATCTTCTGGTCAGCTATTTACGTTTTTAATTATATATCCCATTTATTATACATCCAGATGGCAAAAAAAAGCTTGCATATTTGGTATATGCTAAAGGGCTTACCTTGTGTAAAAACATTCATATCTCGTGTGTTAGATAATTAATATCACATCGATGTCGAAATATCAAGGTATTTCAAATTCGCCACTTTTTAGATACCGGTTGGTATATGGCCAGATTGACGTTTGATCTGTAAAAGTGTATAATATAAAATGTAAAATATGCATAAACTCTGATGACCAGTTAGTTGTTATACAGGTCCGTTTATATTTTTATGCAGTAGTAACCATGGAGAGCTAAATATAGCTTATAAGAATGGATTAGCGTGACATGCAAGCTCGATTTCAGTCACGTAAGGCTTGGTTACCTTACCTGTACCTAAAGAAGAAACATTATGTTGAAACCAAGTATCCTTTGAACTACTGTGATTAATTTATTTTACCAACTACCCTCCTGTCAGTATCCAGAGTGCATCAATTTACTTTCTTGAACTTACACAGTGGGTTGTATTTTGTAGTGGGCTAGAACTGTATGTTGTAATGATAATATAGTATATACTTTTATACAACCCTGACTGGACAGTCCCTTTTATCTTTGGGTAATTGTATTTTCGCTGAGTTCAATGATCCACAACCATGCAGAGATAAGCCTGCCATTCTGTCCACTTTACAAAAATTGGAATAAGGTGATTTATAATTTGCTTGTGTTTCCAATCTGTTTGGATCCCTTCTGGTGTGCTAGAGGTGTGGGGCTGATTGATGGTTTAGAAAGTGATATTCATCCCTGGATCACTGGTGCCCTGGAAGTTGATCCATCCCTCCTATCTTTAGAGGTTCAAAATAACATGAAAAAATAATCAAAACGCATAGCCGGGGATCTTTCTACGACACTGTCCACACATGCCAAATATATATTACTCTTGCTCTCCAATCTATGTAGGGCTACTGCTAATGTACTCTTAACCATTGATGACTTTTCAACAGTCTCCAGCTGCAAGCTGAATGTTGACGAATCCGAAATCCTCCCATTAAGGTGCTCCTCACAATCACATGCTAATACCCACTATATGACTTGCTGCACTGCTTGAATTCAATATCTTGGTATGACCTCGACTAAGGTCTTAGATACAACTATTAAACATAATACCAGTTTGATCTTCCAAAGGCACACACATTCTACATCCAAATGGTCTACTCTTTTCCGATCCCGGTAGGATCGACTTGACTCAATTGAAATGATGTGAATCCCTATTATTCTCAAACCACTCTCTGTAACCATCTACTAATCACGATTATTCTCAAGCCACTCCCTATCACTATCTACTAATCCCTATTATTCTCAAACCACTCTCTGTAACCATCTTCTGATACCCAGTATTCTCAAGCCACTCTCTATCACTATCTACTGATGTCCATTATTCTCAAACCACTCTCTATTACTATCTACTAATCCCCATTATTCTCAAACCACTCTCTGTAACCATCTACTAATCCCCATTATTCTCCAGCCACTTTCTATCACTATCTACTGATGTCCATTATTCTTAAAACACTCTCTATAACCATCTACCAATCCCCATTATTCTCAAACCACTCTCTGTAACAATCTACTAATCCCCATTATTCTCAAACCACTCTCTATTACTATCTACTAATCTCCATTATTCTCAAGCCACTCTCTATAACCATCTACTAATCCCCATTATTCTCAAACCACTCTCTGTAACAATCTACTAATCCCCATTATTCTCAAACCACTCTCTAATACTATCTACTAATCTTCATTATTCTCAAGCCACTCTCTATCACTATCTACCAATCTCCATTATTCTTAAACCACTCTCTATAACCATCTACTAATCCCCATTATTCTCAAACCACTCTCTATTACTATCTACTAATCTTCATTATTCTCAAGCCACTCTCTATAGGCATCTACTAACCCCCATTATTCTCAAACCACTCTCTATATCCATCTACTAACCCCCATTATTTTCAAACCACTCTCTATATCCATCTACTAATCCCCATTATTCTCAAACCACTCTCTGTAACCATCTATTGATCCCCAATATTCTCATCTCGAACCACTCTCTGTAACCATCTACTAATCCCCATTATTCTCAAACCACTCCCTGTAGCCATCTACTAATCCCCAGTATTCTCAACACTCTCTCTATCTCTATCTACTAGTCATCATTATTCTCAAGCCACTCTCTATCACTATCTACTAATCCCCATTATTCTCAAACCACTCTCTGTAACCATCTACTAAACCCTATTATTCTCAAACCACTCTCTATTACTATCTACTAATCTTCATTATTCTCAAGCCACTCTCTATAGGCATCTACTAACCCCCATTATTCTCAAACCACTCTCTATATCCATCTACTAACCCCCATTATTTTCAAACCACTCTCTATATCCATCTACTAATCCCCATTATTCTCAAACCACTCTCTGTAACCATCTATTGATCCCCAATATTCTCATCTCGAACCACTCTCTGTAACCATCTACTAATCCCCATTATTCTCAAACCACTCCCTGTAGCCATCTACTAATCCCCAGTATTCTCAACACTCTCTCTATCTCTATCTACTAGTCATCATTATTCTCAAGCCACTCTCTATCACTATCTACTAATCCCCATTATTCTCAAACCACTCTCTGTAACCATCTACTAAACCCTATTATTCTCAAACCACTCTCTGTAACCATCTACTAAACCCTATTATTCTCAAACCACTCCCTGTAGCCATCTACTAAACCCTATTATTCTCAAACCACTCTCTGTAACCATCTACTAAACCCTATTATTCTCAAACCACTCTCTGTAACCATCTACTAAACCCTATTATTCTCAAACCACTCCCTGTAGCCATGTACTAATCCCGAGTATTCTCAAGACTCTCTCTATCTTTATTTATTAATCCCCATTATTCACAAGCCACTCTCTATCACTATCTACTAATCTCCATTATTCTCAAGCCATTCTCTGTAACCATCTATGAATCCCCATTATTCTCAAACCACTCTCTGTCACTCTCTACTGATGTCCATTATTCTCAAGCCACTCTCTATCATTATCTATTAATCCCCATGATTTTCAAGCAACTCTCTCTCACTATCTACTAATCCCCATTATTCGCAAGCCACTCTCTATAACCATCTGCTAACCTCCATTTTTCTCAAACCACTCTCTATCACTATCTACTAATCCCCATTATTCTCAAGCCACTCTCTGTAACCATCTACTAATCCCCATTATTCTCAAGCCACTCTCTACCAATATCTACACTCTCTATCACTATCTACTAATTTCCATGGTTCTCAAGTCATTCTATACACTACCACTTCCCTTTCCGCCTTCATTCTTAAAGAAGCAGGCTAGCCTTCTCAGAATGTTCTTACTGAGTAACAAAGTTTAGAGAACTGCTATTAAGAAAGTTAGGTATCTTAAATAAAAGGAGAAGCACAATGTCCTGACTTCCTAAATTATCACAAGGCTTTTGCTTTAAGTCAACTAGTGCAGTGTATAAAGGATACGAAAACCAGATGTAGGAAGGCATACGTGTTGCAGAAATGAATCCCTCAGATTTTCGTCCACCTTTCTTGAGTCTAACACCAAAAGCAATAATGTTTGAAAAAAGGGTTCTATCTGAATTGAAACTACTTGAAAAGAATAACATCAACACCCATTTCTTTCAAAACTTAATACGGGACGAATGTAAAGCTTTGAAATAACTAAAAAGCAATGAACAAATTATAATAAGAAAGGCAGACAAAGGAGGGGCAATTGTGCTACTCAACCGTGACTTCTACATCTCGGAATGTACTAGACAGTTAGATGATAATACATCATTTTACAAGAAAATACAGGAAGACCTGACACCGCGTTTAAGAATAATAATTGAAGAAAAAACAAGGAATGCTCTGGGAAGAGGTTGGATCTGCAAACAGGAGTATGATTTCTTAATAGCAAAAAAAACGTCCACACCCAAATTCTGCATCCTGCCGAAGATCCACAAATCATTACTTGACCCTCCAGGCCGTCCGATCGTGTCAGGTGTAGGTTCACTGTTAGAACCGCTTTCAAAATTTGCGGACAAATACTTAAAACCGTTTGTACTAGAGATGTACTCATATTTACAAGATACTACAGAAGTCATAACCTTAATCGAGAACTACCCTTTTGATAACAATCAGCAAATACTAGTAAGTCTCGATATAGTATCTCTTTACACGTGCATTCTGCAGGATCTCACACTTAAAGTCTTAGAAGAAGTGCTCCTTGTGAAGAGAATGAAAGGAGATTGCCCTTACAGCTTTATACTCTGGTGTGCATCAATGTCCCTAAAAGAAAACTTTTTTAGTTTCAATCAGCAACTTTTCCAACAAGTGCACAGAACGGCGATGGGCTCATCAGTAGCCCCCTCTGCAGCCAACCTGTTTGTAGAGTCATTTGAAAAAAGCATGATATATAGCCCCTCCAATCCTTTTTTAAACCATCTTCAGATTTGGAGCCGCTATATAGATGACATTCTAATTATATGGGACGGTGATACAATCACGTTCGATAGTTTCAAGGAATGGCTAAATGGACAGAATCCATTCCTAAAATTCACGGCAACTACCAGCACATTCGTAATCAACTTCCTTGACATTAGGATTTGGGCAGACAACAGTGACAACACACTTAAAGTGAAACCGTATCATAAACCAACCGATCGGAATTCCCTTTTACAGTATGACAGTTGTCATCCTAGCCACATCAGGAAGAATTTGCAAGTGGGCCAATTCCTACGTCTAAAGAGAAACAGCTCCAGTACTGCAGCCTTTGAGGAAGAAGCAGCAACCTAAAGTCTAAAGTTGCGAACAATAGGATATCCTAATAAGATTGTTAAGAGAGCTCATAAATGAGCACTCTTGGAATACCGCAACAAACCACATGACAATGACCAAATTGTGTTCGTCAGCACTTTTAACACACTTTCGAATAAAGTGAATGTCATTATTAAGCAGAACTGTCACATTTTAGACTCTGGGGGATGTCCCATTAAAAAAACCCTATGTGTGTTCAAGAGAGGTCCGAATATTAAAGACCAGATTACTAGAAATGACATTTCAGTACAATGACCCCAGCTGACCTTGACTGAGTCCTGGGGTTTGCCAAAACCTACCGGACATACACCTTGTGGCCATTGCAGTTGCTGTTCTAGCACAAAGCGTACGAAGGAAGTCGATTTAGGTTTAAAAAAAACCCTGGCAACATAGACAGTTTACTAACTGTAACTCACAGATGGTAGTTTATGTGATTTGGTGTCCCTGCCCTAAAATGTATATTGGGATGACAGAAAGGAAAATCAAAACAAGGATCTCAGAACATAAAAGCTGTATCAGAAATAAGAACATAACAGCTCCCATGGTGGGACATTTTTTGTACATGGATCATACTCCTGAATCCTTTACATGGAGTGTTCTGTCACAAATGAATCACAAGGAAGCCACAGTGTCAAACAAGAAAAGATTATTCGATACAGAACAAAGACTAATATATCTTTGCAACTCTGTGGAGACAGGTCTCAACGAATCAATAGATTGGAATAGACTGTGAAGGGCAACCAGTGCAGCGCCCTGCAGTTATATACTCTATCGGGTATGTTATAGGTGCGGACCTTCATAGAACTAGAATTGTCCACCTTTTAAGTTTATATTTTTTAGTGTAACAGTACGACTTCCTTGTTATTTTCCAGTACAAATCATTTTCCATGTACAAAATTCCTACCGTAATAACGGAGCTTTCAGTTATTAAGGAAGAAATTAGTACATTTTAATAAATACGTTTTTATCATTACAACAAGTCCCACTAGGACTGAGGTGGTTGAAGGAAATAGATACTAACTCACTGGTGGTACAGAAGCATGACGATGGTTTTTCCGCTTCACGGATAGGACCGTAAGAAGAACATAGTTGACATTCGACTCCATCTAAAATGGCTCCCGAAAAACAAACTCACGGGCACTGGAGCTGTTCCTCCGTTTTCAGTTTCCATGTCCCGTCCGTACTAGCATAATAAATCGGACGCGTCACGACGTCAAGCAGTCACATGGTCTTGATGCAAACGCATGACTGAGAGGAGATCGGGAGAGCGAGGAAACACAGCGAAGCAACCACGCTGTAAGTACGCAAATAAATATACACGAGCGTCATTGAACGTCCGGAACCACAATATACATGTAGATCTCGAGGCCGCCTTAGTTAAAATCCATGTCAGTAAGAGCCCTTTCTTTCTTCTGTGTTATTTCATCAGGTGGAGTGAAGGACGTACATGTAAACGACATGGTGAATCAGAACCATTTCTGTGCACGCTGTTACAGTGACGGCTGCTTGCAAAACCCAGGCATGAGCCATTTTGTAAACACAAAGGACTTTAATAAGAGGTTAGCACCCTTTTTGCATACCAGACTTTACCTGCAGCCACAGTGTAAATGACAAGTGGTTGTCCTTTGTATTTCACCGATTAGTTTATAAAAACTGCAAACAACATAATTGGACTTGTTTTTGGGTCCACTGTTTTGCTACAATTGTGTTTTACCATACCACAACCATGGCTTTTAAAAAACCTAAATATAAATGAGAGAGCGCACTATCAAAAGCTCAATGCACTCTTTATATAGTACTTTTTACTTCAGAAATAAGTAGAACATAGAAGGTTCACTTTCTGACTTGCTGTTCACACTTTGCTAAATAAACTCTAAATTGCAGCCGTGTTCTAGACAAAATGCATTTAGTTATCCCCCAACCACCACTAATCAGGTCTCCTGTTGCCTCATTTCTTTCCAGAGAGCAAAACTCCTTTTCAAGTTGACTTTGCGATTACCCCTGCTACTACTCATAAGTTGGCAGCGAGGTAAGCCTTTAATTAGTAAATAGTTTCAAAGGCAATCTAACCAATATTTGTAGTGTTTTGCTCCGAAGATACACAAATGATCCGTCCTGTTGTCTTCCCTTCTATCCCTTAGGTTGGAACTTCACAGTAAAAGAAGTCACCCTAAATGAGCTACCCTCACTCCTTTGCATCAAGTTCCACAGAATGTATACGGAATTTCTCTAGCAATTGACATGCTAATTGATGTTTGTAAAATCACCCCCTGAAGAATTTACCGTTACTTACCCTTTCTAAGGTTAATGGGAATGAAACATGTCGGGCTAATGTTTTTGTGAGAATGTTGTCACAAGTATAATAAGGCACTAATAGCTGCTGCGTATTTAGAACTACTGAAAGTGTCTCAGTATTTAAAAAGAGATTCCAGATTAGACATCAGATGTATGTTTTACCTTAGATGCTAATGTTATATTGCTTTCATGCCATGTGTTTTTGTTCGGTATACAATTGTTTGTTTTGTCTTGTTATTCTGACAGCAACCCCAGAGAGTAGCACTTTTTGTTTGTAGGAATTGGTTTTCTGGTTTCTTATTTATTCATGGGGTAGGTTTCCACTTCACAAGTATACAGAATCTTCTGGGTCCTACCTTAGGACTTTCTTCCAAAATAATGTTTCTACTGATTTTGTACTTCCACTTGTTGTCCAGCACATTAGGATTTGTGATGGTTGATAATCTGTCTTTTTAAAAAAAAGAATGTTTTAAAAATGTTTTCATCCGAATGCAATAATAAAATAAAAAGAGATATATATCTTTTTTCAATCAGGATTGTGAGTGTTATTTGTTGCAATCGAGGAGGTTAGCTCATAATGTCTCCCCATAGATGAGTTCAGATCTTTAAGGGAGAGCCTCTGAGAGGAGTTAAGACCCTTTGTTTGTAAATTAAACAGTTTGTGTTGGGCACTGTCTTAAGCCTCTGTTTCCAAAAAAAACCCTAGTCCTCTGTATGTTTTAGAGCAGAAATGAAGGTACTCTTATTTCATGATTCCATGTATATGCCTTCATTGTAATGACATGGCCACATTTTAAACTATTTCTGGTCTTGCAGTTTTTAATATCACACAGGATGCTATCTTAGAGCAGTCCCATAAAACTACTTCCAACAATAATTACTTTTTGGGGCGCAACAAAATGATCTCTATCAAATATCACCTGATTTGCCATATCCGCTGGTTCAATAAAGGCATTTTTCTTGTTTGTTGCCTCTTTAATGGATGCGTGCTTATTGCATCATTACATTTGCTTGACGATACTGATTAGGATTTTTACCTCAAGATCACACAGGCCATCTCTCGTGTTTTATCCTCCCTTCTTTGCAGGGAGCTGTAAAGGGGGACCCTCTGCATCCCCTCTAGCCCTCTGGCATCTGTGGACTCTGGCACTGGAGACAAGAATAAAGGAGCGGAGTCCCTGGCACAAGTTCACAGTCAACTTTAATACAGGTTCAAAGGACACTGGAGGCAGCACGCAGAGCTCCTACAATCCGCTTGCCTATTTAGGCTTTTTCCCAATCTCATAATGCTGGGCATCTCCATCAATGAGTAGCTCCCTTATCGTGCAGCCCCGTCACTAGGCAGCTCCATCAATGAGTAACTCCATTACAATGCAGCCCCATCACTGGGCAGCTCCATCAACGAGTAGCTCCATTATCATGCAGCCCCATCACTGAGCAGCTCCATCAATGAGTAGCTCCATGTTCATGCAGCTATGTCGCTGGACAGCTCCATCAATAAGTAGCTCATTACAATGCAGCCCCGTCACTGAGCAGCTCCATCAATGAGTAGCTCCATTATCGGGCAGCTCCATCAATGAGTAGCTCCACTATCATGCAGCTCTGTCTCTGGACAGCTCCATCAACGAGTAGCTCCATTATAATGCAGCCCCGTCACT
This sequence comes from Ambystoma mexicanum, assembly GCF_040938575.1. Lineage (NCBI taxonomy): Eukaryota > Metazoa > Chordata > Amphibia > Caudata > Ambystomatidae > Ambystoma > Ambystoma mexicanum. Next base: position 1,631,546,857 of record NC_090932.1, read on the forward strand.
GAGCAGCTCCATCAATGAGTAGCCCCATTACAATGCAGTCCTATCAATGGACAGCTCCATCAATGAGTAGCTCCACTATCATGCAGCCCCGTCACTGAGCAGCCCCGTCACTGGGCAGCTCCATCAACAAGTAGCTCCGTTATCATGCAGCCCCGTCACTAGGCAGCTCCATCAACAAGTAGCTTGATTACAATGCAGCCCCATCACTGGGCAGCTCCATCAACGAGTAGCTCTGTTATCGGGCAGCTCCATCAACGAGTAGCTCTGTTATCGGGCAGCTCCATCAATGAGTAGCTCCACTATCATGCAGCCCCGTCACTGGGCAGCTCCATCAACGAGTAGCTCCGTTATCATGCAGCCCCGTCACTAGGCAGCTCCATCAACAAGTAGCTCCATTACAATGCAGCCCCATCACTGGGCAGCTCCATCAACGAGTAGCTCTGTTATCGGGCAGCTCCATCAACGAGTAGCTCTGTTATCGGGCAGCTCCATCAATGAGTAGCTCCACTATCATGCAGCCCCGTCACTGAGCAGCCCCGTCACTGGGCAGCTCCATCCACGAGTCGCTCCGTTATCATGCAGCCCCGTCACTAGGCAGCTCCATCAACAAGTAGCTCCATTACAATGCAGCCCCATCACTGGGCAGCTCCATCAACGAGTAGCTCTGTTATCGGGCAGCTCCATCAACGAGTAGCTCTGTTATCGGGCAGCTCCATAAATGAGTAGCTCCACTATCATGCAGCCCCGTCACTGAGCAGCCCCGTCACTGGGCAGCTCCATCAATGAGTAGCTCTGTTATCGGGCAGCTCAATCAATGAGGAGCTCCATTATCATACAGCCCAGTCACTGGGCAGCTCCATCACCAAGTAGCCCCGAAACTAAATATCTACACGATTATGCAGCACTGTCACAGAGTTGCTCCATTCATCACTGAGTAGCTACATTGCCATGTAACTCTGTTACCGAGTCGCTCTGTCTCTGAGTATCTTCATTGCTGTGCTGTTCCTTCACTTGCTTCACTGAGTAGCTCCATTTCTGAGTAGCTCCATCACTGAACGGCTTCCTTACCGAGTAGTTCCATTAAAGAGTAGCTCCAATATTGGGGAGCTCTTTCAGTGAGTAGCTACGTGCAGCCCCGTCACTGAGTGGTTCCATGACTGAGCAGAGCAGCTCTGTTGCAGAGTAGTTCCACCGCTGAGTGCCTCTCTCATGAGTAGCTACACCATGGAGTACCTCTCCCCTGGGTACCTCTGTCACCGAGTCTACTATTGCTTTGTGTACTGCGAGTTCCTCTCACCTCTTCCTCTCCTTCTAAAGAGTAGACAAAGCCCCGCGGTTTGGGAAAGTTGAACCAAGAAATACTACTGCGGTCTTTCGCCCTGAAGCTCTCACTTCGAGGCGCTAGGTTTACTAGTGAGGCTTTTTTCTACCCGATCCTTGAATCCCTTTGAGCTGAGAATGAGATAAAGAGGGCCTTTGAATCGAAATGATCTCGCTTAAGCGCGCTGGGGCATCTCCTGCAGTTGGGAGAGTTTTTATATTGGTAATTTTGCTAAAAGCTTTTTACCCGCAGTGTTTTTTCTTGTATTGACCGCAGAGGTAATTTTCCGCGGGGGAAAAAGCATCGGGTTTAGGCTTGGCTGTTTCCAGGCGAGCACTTAGTGGGGCCCCGAGGCGGCGTCTGGGGTCAGCGCGGTGACGTCTCGCTCATCACTCGGCATTTCATCCCAGAGTCTCGCTCACCTCTGACCCGAGGGTTTTCTGCTCCAGGCCCAGACCCTCAGGGGGAGCTCTGCTGGGCTCTGGTAAGCTATATGCTTATTTGGGTCGGGCTAGAGGATAAAGGAGCTCTTCAGACCGTCTAATGCTAAGGTTAAACAAGCTTTGACAAAGCCAGCAGTCTTGGCTTTTGTGCCCAGCGTGACATAGGCATTTGCCCGGCGCTGCCATAATAGTTCTACTTGGCCCATGAAATGGCAACAGCTGGAAAAGTGTGTGATTTCCTGGTCAAGTGATAGCCGTGCCTTGCAAATGGCTACACAAGCCAAAACGGTTGCCTTTGGCAATGCTTGTTTTTTGGAGGACTACATTGCAGTGCAGAGCTGCAAATGGAGTGCCTAGGGGCACAGGTCGGACGTCTTAGAATGAACACTGGCAGGCTGAGGGTAAATGTTACTGGATAATGGAGGCAGTACAAAGAGAACACAGGGGGGGGGGTGTTTTGTGCAGGGAGGGACAGGCAGTGGGTGGGAAGTGCCATAGGAGTTCGAATGGCCATGGGCAGTCGGTGGATGGCTAAATAGCCAACAAACACCCACCAGCTGTGTGACCCTCCTCACATGCTGTCTCCCTCCCAGCTCTACTGCGATGCAATGTTTAGGCAATAGTTTTGGCTTACACGTGGCACCGCGGCACCACCGAATAGCCACAACTAAACAAAGTGTGTTGTGTCATTTTAAAAGTCTTGTGACGTGTTAATACATATGGGATGTCCGGAGCACGAGGATCAGTGCATCCGGACCCCCGAGCAATCACCAGGTGTCCGTGTGAGTTCTTGCATAGGGGGGAGGACGGACCCCATCTAGATACGGCCTCACCCCCCCCCCCACAACATTGGCGATGAGGCGATTTTCCACTGCGGGTCGTCTCCCATGTGGTTGTGAACCGGCTGACTTGCCTGTGTGATGGTAGCGGGCACCACTGGGTTCTCTCACCGCGGGATGCCCGGGCCAGCGGTGGTGACTCATTCAAGTACTCCCTGCAGCCGCAGTGCCACCCGCCGCACAGGGTGGCTCATGCTTCATCCGACGGCTCCAAGGCCCATACGGAGTGGAGAGGGGCATCCTCCCTGGCGTGTACAGGCCTGGCTTGGAGCGCAATGAATGCGCGTAGGCCCATGACAGCATCCCTGCATTAACCCCCACAGTGACAGAACTAGACTGCTGGTTTAAAGGGCCTCCTACTGGGAATACAGTACACACGCTGCCAGTTGGCTGTCCAAAGGCACCAGTGTGGACCAGTGCAGGCATAGGAGCTGCAGCTGCCTCTAGGAGTGCTTGTGTGCCCCGCCCTCAATACACCTCACACAACAGAACAATGGCAGCGACTCAAATTGATTGGCCATTCCAATACCTCTGTCTGGGTCACAGCTCCTGCCAGGAGTGCTTGTGCGCCCAGATGCGGCCCCAGCTGGGCACCCGCGTCACATAGGGTGGCCAACTTTTTGATATGCTTTTGCGGGACACTTGCCCTCAAGGCAGTGATGACGTCATAGCATCATTCACGTTTGGCCCGCCTCATTTTGGCTCTTAACACCTGGCTTAATTGACTGCAAACATTGCCATCACGACCCCAGGAACAACGCTTTAGCATTGGAATGAAACCAGATGTCAGAGCGTTAGAAGCTCCACCTGCAGGCTGGAAAGAAAGCAGCAGGTGGCAGCGCCGTGGTGTGTAGATGGCCACTTCAGTTTGCAGCGTGGCTGTGCTGGAGGCAGGATGTCCTGACTTGGAGCTGTTTCTGGCAGCATGAGGGGAGGAGGACGAGGATAAAAAGAAATCGATGCTTTATTCGGCTGGCCCTGCTGTCAGCAACATTTTACAGACTCTACGGCCTGCAGACATGTTGCTCAATGCGGCCAAGACTGCCCTCCAAGATCACTTTGCGCCCATGGCGAATCTTGACTATGCGAAGTTCCTCATGAGGAATGCTATGCAGAAAGAGGGAGAATCCCTTGATGCCGATCTCCGCAGGCTACGGTCGATGGCCATGCCTTGTGCCGAAGAACACGAGATCCGTTGACAGATCATTCAGGTCTGTTCCTCCGTCAAACTGAGACAACAGATACTGCGTGAACTGGGCATTTCTCTAGTACGTATTCTGGAACTGGGGCGGATGTCAGAGCAGACAGTATGTGTGCCGCCATGAAGTCAACAAAGCTTGCGGACGCTTGCGCTGTAGGTCATCAACAATTCCGGAGGGCGGACAAACGCACTTCATGGAACAAGAAGGAAGGGCGGGGCACGGAGATAACACTGTGTCCAAACTCTGAATACAACCTACCTCACTCCAGTGACTGCCCAGCAAAAGGGCACACATGTGGGAGATGTGGTGTGACCAACCATTTTGCACAAGTGTGCCGTGCACCCGCACCCTCTACCCACCTGCGGGGACAAGCAGGCTCAAGACAACAATATGAAAGACAGTTGCGGAAAGTTGTGCTGGTGGAATAGTCACCTCCTGAGAATTCCTTTGAGGAAGTACAGAGGATAGACTGACAAAGAAGATGTATTCCTCATTTCAAGCATGACCAAATTGAAGACCTTGAAATGGCGCCCACCCAAATGTACAGTCAACATTTGCAACTCACAGGTTCCATTGATGATCGATACGGGGATGTCCGTAAGTGTTATGGCTGACAAGCATTATCGTGGACTGACAGACGCTCCACCTTTGAGGGAGACGCAAGTACAAATTGACACGTTTGGGGCAAAAGTCCCAATGCACAGGAGGGTGGCTTTGTCACACCGGTTCGCTTTGAGGGCACCACTATCAGAGCAAAATTCTTTGTCACGAAAGTGAGCAAAGTTACCCTGCTAGGATGTTAAGTGGCGGAGGCCCTGCATATTGTGAATTTTGCATTCAGATTGTATGTACAAGATGTTCGACCCTTATTGATGAAATATGCAAATGTGTTTACAGGGATAGGGAAGTTCACAGGAGAGCCAGTCTGCCTGCACATTGACCCAACGTTACAGCCAACTGCACTAAAACACAGGCAGGTGCCATTTCACCTGAGGGTGATGGTTGAGACGTTACTCAAAAACCTAGTGCGCATGGACATTATTGAAGAGTTGGACGGTTCGACCCCATGGGTTTCTCCGATTCTCATCACTAACAAACCAAAACAACCAGACTCAATTCGGACGTGTGTGAACATGCGGCTCCCGAATAGAACCATCAAAAGGGAAAGGCATATCACCCTGCTTCCTGATACATTACGACATTTACTACTTATAGGGGGGTTGTGTCTGCAAAAGCGTCTTTACTTCGGTATCTCTTCTGCCGTGGAAGTGTTTTAAAACACAATCCGCTGTGCACTGACTGGACTGAAAGGAGCAATCAACATCAGCAATGATATCATGGTCTACTCCAGCTCGGAACAGGAACATCTGGACCGCCTAGGGTGCGTCCTTGCATGCATGCATGCATTCAGCAGCTGGGACGTGCGCTGCATGAGGACAAGTGTGCGTTTATGCAAAGGAAGATCAAGCTCTTTGGCTTCGTGTTCCAAGAAGACGGGATCTCCCCAGACCCTGCAAAAGTAAGCGACATCCAGGTGGCAGGTCCCCTTCCAGTGCCTCAGAAGTACATTGTTTTCTTGGCATGGTTCCTTACTGCACAAGGTTCATATGCAACCTGGCCACATTTTCTGAGCCCCTCCACAATCTTACGCAAAAGGACTACGCCTGGAGGTGGACCACCCCCGAGCAGAGCGCATTCAAAGAGATTAAAAATGCACTTACGGCTGAAGACATAATAGCGTTCTTAGACACAAACAAGAAGGCAGAGATCATTGTAGATGCCAGCCTGTTTGGCCTGGGGGCAGTGCCGACCCAACCTGACAATTAAGGGAATGACCGGCCGGTGGCATTTGCGAGCAGATCCCTGTTGGCTATGGAACAGAGGTACTCGCAAATAGAATGTGAAGCTCTAGCCATGCTCTGGGGCTGTAAACATTTTCACTTGCACGTGTACAAAGTCTGTGATGGTGGTCACTGACCACAAGCCACTTCTCCTAATCATGGTGGGCTCGTCTACCAAACCCCTGGCTCGGATCCAGCGGTGGTTACTTGCTCTGCAGGAGTATGACCTGGAACTTGTGTACCGCCTGGAGAGCCCCAACTCTGCCTATTTCCTTTCTCAACACGCAGCGATAGCGGAAGAAGTGGGGAATGACAACCAGGAAAGGGAGATGGAAGAATTCCTATTTACCCTACTGTCGGCAGCTACGCCCGTATCAATGTCTCTTGAGGAAATACAAGAGGCATCAGCGAACAACGACTGTTTCCAAGTGCTCAATTCAGCAGGGCGAGGCAAGTGGAAACGAGTTCTGGAGAATCTAAACAAGCTAACTCATGATGCAAGGACAACCCTGTAGCTGATGTGGCGGTGCGATCTGAACTGACGTTCATGTACAGTGAAACGATCCTCAGGGGAGCGAAAATGGTCAACCCCTCCAGCCAGGTGCCACAGGTGCTAGAATTGGCTCACAAGGGACATCAGGGAGTTGCCAAGACCAAAGCCCAGCTCCAGATGAAAGTCTGGATTCCAGGCCTGGAAAAAGAAGTGGAAGAATTTGACCGAGCCTGTGTGCGGTGTCAGGCAGCGTTGCCACGTAAAAGGGAGCCTAACATTGAATACATGGACTGGAGCAACGTTTCCTGGGGAACAGTGTATATGGATTATGGGTTCACCTGCCGGGACAATCATTTCATGGTGCACGTTGATCAATAGTCACATTATCCAGAGGTCAAGTTTGTAGAATCCACCTCGATTGAGGATGTAATACCAGGTCTCGAGAAGATCTTTGCTACCCATGCGCTCCCCGACGAGGTGTGCACAGACAATGGACCGCCTTTTCAGAGCAGCGGGTTCTCTGAGTATCTCCAAAGATTAGGGATCCGGCATTGCAATTCACCCAGTGTAGCCAAGAGCAAACGGGGAAGTGGAGAGAATGATGAGGACCCTAAATAAAGGGTTTAGGTCGAAATTACCAAAAAAATATTGTTGTAAAAATGCTACCACCAAAGGTTCGAACACCAAAAGTTTGAACCTTTGGTGGTAGCATTGAAAAAACAAATGGGGGCTGCTGGGGTGTCCCCCGCATCGCCCCGCTCACTATACTTTATGGTTACAAAAAAAAAAAAAGAAAAGAAAAGGACCCTGCAGCGCCAGTTCCCGATCACGGAAGTGAAAGGGAACTGGCGCTGCAGGAACCAGCGTGAAGATGAAGGTAAGTGGGGTTTGTTTATGTTGGGGGTGTGGGTGGGGGTGTTCTGAGGGTGTGGGTTGGGGGGGTGTCATGGGTGTGTTGTGTGTGTGCGAGAATGTATGTGTGTTTGCATGAGAAAGGTGCAAACTTTTGGTAGTTCGCACCTTTCTCATGCGAACAATTTGCCCGCTGTACTTTCAGCCGTGGGCAAATTACTTAGATTCTAAATAAAGTATTTTGCATTGCCCATGGACAAGGAGAGTGCGGGTGACGAGCTATATACCAGTTCTTGTCGGAGTACCGCACCACACTGAACTGCTCGACTGGGGTACCACCAGCTGAGGCCTTGTTCCAGCAATGCCCAAGCACACTGTTACCAGATCACTCAATCCGTAGCCCGGGTGTGATAGATGATGGCATGGTGTGGGAAAGAAGAACAAGGACAATTGAACGAGAAAATGTCAGGAGAGGGTTACGAGAACACCATTTGGACGTGGTTGTCAAGGTTACTTATACGGTCGATATATCCAAGAGGGAAAATGTATTTACCCCATAAGCCTACACCCATGGAAGTAGTGATGACCAAGGATACAATGGTCACTGCCTCGGATGGCCGAACAGAAGTAACAAGAAACTCCAGCTTCTTTCTTAAAATTGCAACAAAACCCGGGGAAAGGGCGGAGAAAACCCTACCAGTTGGAGAAGAGCGAGTCCCTCGTGGTGGCCAGGCTTCGGGAGTGATGAATCCGACATGGGGGGGCCAGACTCCAGTGATGGAGAGGGGGAACCCATAGATCAAGGTGGGGGTGCGACTCTGAGGGAGGATAGTCCTGAGGGAGAGAGAAGATACGCGATGAGAGAGCGTCACCAGCAACCCGACCACCTCATGGACTCTGAAGTTGATATGCCTCGAGGCAAACCTTGTGTGCCTCTGCAAAACTGTCCCTCGCGGAGAACACAGCTTTATAAACTTTGTGGTGTCAACTGTTGTGACTGTTGTGAAGCTGTCCGTGTGAGTTCTTGCAGTGGGTGTTGGGGGAGGGGGGCATCTAGATGCGGCCTCAACCCCCCACAACACAAGGGACTCACACGACAGGAAGGCAAGCAAAGGATTGGGTGTTTCTCTTTCCTTTCCATGCTCACTGCACAGCAACCATTAGATAGATAGTACAGTGGGGTGAGTGTCTGCCTGCACTAAGTGCATGGAGCAAACAGTGCAGTGTGTACAATCTATGTTCATCTATACATGGGTGTCATTTTAGGGGGGGACAAGGGTGTTTGCCCCCCCAACTTTCGTGGCACACCATTTTGTCCCCCTTATTTGACAGGGTGGCTTCCATTTAGATGTCATGCCCCTCCCACCCCCCACATGTTCAGCTAAGCTACTCCACTGCATCTATGTTAAGCACATGTTAAAAATATTGTTTTTAAAAAATGTAAGATTTAAGGCCAGGTGAATTCCTTATCAGAAGGGGTATGTGTCAGATAGCTGGAGCAGGGACATAGTCAGGGACGTCATTTAGGGGTCGCCAGAGGTCGCAACTGCGACCTCTGTGGTCTCCCTTGCAATCTCTAAAAAAAAAAAAAAGTTTTTTTTTCTTTTTTGGAATGCAAGCTCCTGGGCTGTGGCCAGCACCATGTGGCTCTTTACCTCTGGAGTGGCTGGCTTTCTTGTTCAGGCCCCTTAAAAAGAAAAATAAGAACAGGAGTGTCACAAGTCTAACACTTTCAGCAGTGACCCTAAATAAGAAAGAATAGGAATACCAAATAATGTGTCTTTCTGGAATTCTATACGATAATTGCTAGACTCATTAAAGGTTTATTTCAGTCACACTTCAGGGGGTGAGTCACTGATTTAGTCTGTTCTTAAACGTCTCAACTCAGTCTTTCATCCTTCTGAGGTCGATAAATGAGTACCAACACAGGTTGGGTGATATTAGGTGTATATTTTTTCTATATAAATCGCTTAAGCGTAAGTGATATATAATAACACATCATTATCATTTGGCCATGGACGATTGCTTGCATTCACAGTAATTTGGTAATATGGGCCTATACACACTGATCTTAACAATATATATGGCGATCTATTCTTGTATGAAATGTACATCAAATTATAGTGATATCGTAACCATATTTTTCGTAGTGTACAATGCTATGTGATGCCACTTCCTGTTTTGTCAACAGGTGAAAGGTCGTGTTCCATCGCTTCCCGCAATATCACTTTGGGGTGGGGTCAAATGACATCACTTCCTGTAATGTCATCAGGGGTCAAGGGTCGTGTGATGTCACTTCCGCTGTCCCAGGCATTTTGGTGAAATGACGTCCCTGGACATAGTCAGTCTCATGCCAGCTGAGCCTGCCAGGTGCTTGACTCTGCTATGCCCCGTGCTTTAAGTGGGCCAGGGCCTGCCGGGGCTTCTCCCTGTTGCCCTGAAGCCCAGGGGGAGCAGATTCTATTCAGTGCATCACTTTACCGCCTAAAAACACTGTTCCCTAGTAAATAGCAAATTCCAGAGTAGTCTGGATTCGTTGCCTCCTTTGAGATGGTGCTAAAACATAACCCCATAGACGCCACTGCCCTGGTCAAAAGGAAAGGCATTTCTGAAGCACTCACTAAGCAGGAAAACTGCAGCCAAAATGCTTTATTTAATCATGTATTAAGCTTCACACAGGCTAGCAGAACGCAATACAATTTTAAACGTGCTAATTATACGGCCAGTGTACATTTTGTAACCCGTTTATTCAATGCTTAGAGAATAAATGAACACTTCTTTCGAACTGCTAATTAAACATTCAAACTGCTTGATAAGTGCTTGAGAAATGCAAAGAAAGCCTTTGCCTTTGTTTACTGTGCTTTCTGCCAGGGGAGAGGTAAAGAGTGGCCGAGGGTTCGAGCTGACAAAGGATCTTTCACTCCGAGCCAGTCAGCCACTGTTCACTTTTCCTCACTCGGTACTAAATGGACTACATGCGCCCGCTTGGGAGCGCCATCTTGTTTCACTCTCGGCGGGGCCATGGGAGCGCAAGGACAGCACAAGCGATTTCAGGCAGACATGACGGGGCACGAGTGACGTCACCTCGCGACCACACCCATCAAACAAAGGCATATTCTGGAAGTTACATGGGGCGTATGTAGACTGCAAGTGTGATATCATTCACCAAAGGTGCTAATTCCTAACGTAAGGGCTAGGGGCCTCATTACAAGTGAGGCGGAACGGGTTAACGGGACCCGCTAAAGGAGGCGGACCCGTTAAACCCGTTCTGCCTAATTACAAGCTCGTAATTGGCCCGTTGTTTGCTCCCTCCCCCATTCCCATGGGCATGGGGAAGGTCTGGGCCCGGGTTCCTGGAGGGAGGAATTACCGGGCTCTCCGAACTCGGAATGGCCCGATTATTCCCCATTCTGGGAACCCGGACCTGATTTTGGCGGCAGCCACGCCGCCAATAGCGGCATGGCTACCGCCAAAATCGTAATGAGGCCCTATGTGTGTACAGCGCTGGTCATTGGGCTGCACTTTGCTGCATCACAGATCTGGGAAGGTTCAAGTTGTTTTAACGTTTTGTTGTTTTTGATCTGCTTTTGGTGCCAAAGCCAGTATTTTAACCGAGGGCCTTAAATATGATATATGATAGATTATAGTTTATTTATATAGTGCCTATACACTATGGGGGTCAATACGAGTTTGGAGGCAGCCATGGTGCTAATAGCAACATGGCTGCCTCCAAACCTGTGTCCGGGTCCGTGGTGTCGGAATTGAGACTTACCGGGACATTCCGACCGTGGCGGACCCAGTAAGTCCCCATTCTGAATACCATTCCCCATTCCCATTCGAGCCCCCATAGGGCTCAATGGGAATGGGGAAGCAGCTAATAACGGGCCTGTTATTAGCTCCTTGGTCAGAATGCGGCAGTAGGGGGTTAACGGCACCAGCATCCTTACCGGTGTCGTTAACCCCTTACCGCTGCACTCGGAATGAAGCCCAAAGTTTAAAGTCGAGAGATTTACCAACTAGTCCACTGGAAAATTTGTGAAATGCTTGTTAGGATTTTACTCTGCAGAAAATACCTACGTGCAGCTTTGTAGGTTTAAAAGGTGCAGCCCTTTTTTATACGTTGCTTGCAACATCATAAGAAGCACTCCTACTTTCTAGGCTTATTTGCCAGTTGTTAATAATGTACTAATTCATCTCCTAAATCCCGCCCCCCTCCAGTGGGGGTGCGACCCCACGTTTCATCATTTACATTTCCAGCCCTGGTTATATGTGCCTGGCTGTAATTTAAGCAATGCTGCACCATCCTTAACTAGTCGCCAGTGCTGGAATGTATGTAGTGTTGCTCCAGTATAGCGCCTAAGGGTACATTCAGGTAGGTGCTCTTAAAATGTACACCAACGCGCGTAGAGGACTCACCTTTCCCCGGCATAATTGCCAGTCTCACTTAAAACCTTACATTCCACATACATACACACGTGACGTGACGTGCCGACGTCACTACGTGGTACACTACACAGGTGGACAGAATGGACCAGGGCAAGAGAACACAATGGGGGACATGTCACAACCTGTATGTACAGGGTTTCATATAGTGAGAACCGAGCTGGAAAGCCTTGAATAAGCGGGTAACAGACACATTTCTTCAACATGCGCTCAACCCACAAAGCTATCCGACAGGTTCTTTTATTCGTTAGCCTGAAGGGGGCGAGGTCAAGCGGCAGGGGCGACTGGGGTCAGATATCTGTATTGGTGCCAGGCTCTGGACACTAGGCGGGCAGCAGAGGGGGTGACATGACTCCAGGGACCTGGATACAGGGTCTGCAACACCTCCAGTAACCGGACATGAAAATGTGCTATCACATTACAACCTCAGACGGGAACATCACTTCAGGCCTTGCCGTCTTACTGTGGCATCCCTTCAGGACTTCACGTATAGCTGGCATCACTAAAGGAAGGTGGCAGCACGGTGGGAACCTAACATTACAGAGTGCCATCAATGCACGGACCTGACTGTGTGATGTCACTCCACGCGTCTGACATCACCCAGTGCCATTGCAACAGTAAGCAGATATTAAACTGTGACATCCCGCTGTAGCTCTACACTGAGTCTGACATCAGAGTGTGACATCACTCTAGTACCCTAACATCATGCTGTGGCTTTAATCTAGGAGTCTAATATCAGGCTGTGAAATCTCCCTAGGAACCTGCCTTCATGCTGTTGCATCTCTCCATGAGCCTGCCCTCAGAGAGTGACATTACTTCTGGAACCTGACATCACACTGGGTCTTCACTCTATGGCCCTGATAGACTGTGCCATCAGTCTGTAAGAACCTGCCAACAGACGGTAGCGGTAGCTTTACGGCTGGAACCTGCCATCAGACGGTAGCTTTAGGGCTGGACCTGCCATCAGACGGTAGCTTTACGGGAGGAACCTGCCATCAGACGGTAGCTTTACGGGAGGAACCTGCCATCAGACGGTAGCTTTACGGGAGGAACCTGCCATCAGACGGTAGCTTTACCGCTGGAACCGGCCATCAGACGGTAGCTTTACTGCTGGAACCTGCCATCAGGTGGTAGGTTTACGGCTGGAACCTGCCATCATGAGGTAGCTTTACGGCTGGAACCTGCCATCAGACGGTAGCTTTACGGGAGGAACCAGCCATCAGACGGTAGCTTTACTGCTGGAACCTGCCATCAGACGGTAGCTTTACCGCTGGAACCGGCCATCAGACGGTAGCTTTACTGCTGGAACCTGCCATCAGGTGGTAGGTTTACGGCTGGAACCTGCCATCATGAGGTAGCTTTACGGCTGGAACCTGCCATCAGACGGTAGCTTTACAGCTGGAACCACTCATCAGACGGTAGCTTTACAGCTGGAACCACTCATCAGACGGTGGCTTTACTGCTGGATCCTGCCATCAGACGGTAGCTTTACTGCTGGAACCTGCCATCAGATGGTAGCTTTACTGCTGGAACATGACATCAGATGGTAGCTTTACTGCTGGAACATGACATCAGATGGTAGCTTTTCTGCTGGAACCTGCCATCAGACGATACCGGTAGCTTTACTGCTGGAACCTGCCATAAGACGGTAGCGGTAGCTTTACTGCTGGAACCTGACATCAGACGGTAGCTTTACGGGAGGAACCTGCCATCAGACGGTAGCTTTACTGCTGGAACCTGCAATCAGACGGTAGCTTTACAGCTGGAACCTGCCATCAGACAGTAGCTTTAGGTCTGGACATGCCATCAGACGGTAGCTTTACTGCTGGAACCTGCCATCAGACGGTAGCTTTAGGGCTGGAACCTGCCATCAGACGGTAGCTTTAGGGCTGGACCTGCCATCAGACGGTAGCTTTACTGCTGGAACCTGCCATCAGATGGTAGCTTTACTGCTGAAACCTGCCATCAGACGGTAGCTTTACAGCTGGAACCACTCATCGGACGGTAGCTTTACAGCTGGAACCACTCATCAGACGGTAGCTTTACGGCTGGAATCTGCCATCAGATGGTAGTTTTATGGCTGGAACCTGACATCAGACGGTAGCTTTACTGCTGGAACCTGCCATCAGACGGTAGCTTTACTGCTGGAACCTGCCATCAGATGGTAGCCTTACTGCTGGAACCTGCCATCAGACAGTAGCTTTACTGCCGGAAACTGCCATCAGATGGTAGCTTTACTACTGGAACATAACATTAGACGGTAGCTTTATTGCTGGAACCTGCCATCAGACGGTAGCTTTACTGCTGTAACATGACATCAGACGGTAGCTTTACTGTTGGAACCTGCCATCAGACGGTAGCTTTACTGCTGTAACATGACATCAGACGGTAGCTTTACTGCTGGAACCTGCCATCAGATGGTAGCTTTACGGCTGGTACCTGACATCAGACGGTAGCTTTACGGTTGGACCTGCCATCAGACGGTAGATTTACTGCTGGAACTTGTCATCAGACGGTAGCTTTACGGCTGGAACCTGCCATCAGACAGTAGCTTTACGGCTGGAACCTGCCAATAGATGGTAGCTTTAAGGCTGGAACCTGCCATCAGACTGTAGCTTTACGGCTGGAACCTGCCATCAGACTGTAGGTTTACGGCTGCAACCTGCCATCAAACTGTAGCTTTACGGCTTGAACCTGCCATCTGCAGAAGCTTTACGGCTGGTACCTGCCATCAGACGGTAGCGTTCTGCTAGGACCTGCCATCAGACGGTAGCTTTGCAGCTGGAACATGCCATCAGATGGTAGCTTTAAGGCTGGAACCTGCCATCAGACGGTAGCTTTTCGGCTGGAACCTGCCATCAGACTGTAGGTTTACGGCTGGAACCTGCCATCAGACAGAAGCTTTACTGCTGGAACCTGACATCAGACGGTAGCTTTACGGCTGGAACCTGCCATGAAACTGTAGCTTTACGGCTTGAACCTGCCATCTGCAGAAGCTTTACCGCTGGAACCTGCCATCAGACAGTAGCGTTCTGCTAGAACCTTCCATCAGACGGTAGCTTTATGACTGGAACCTGCCATCAGATGGTAGCTTTACTGCTGAAACCTGCCATCGGACAGTAGCTCTACTGCTGGAACCTGCCATCAGACGGTAGCTTTATGGCTGGAACCTGCCATCAGACGGTAGCTTTACTGCTGGAACCTGCCATCAGACGGTAGCTTTACGGCTGGAACCTGCCATCAGACGGTAGCTTTACTGCTGGAACCTGCCATCAGATGGTAGCTTTACTGCTGGAACCTGACATCAAATGGTAGCTTTACGGCAGGAACCAGCCATCAGACGGTAGCTTTACTGCTGGAACCTGCCATCAGGCGGTTGCTTTACTGCTGGAACCTGCCATCAGACGGTAGCTTTACTGCTGGAACCTGCCATCAGACGGTAGCTTTACTTCTGGAACCTGCCATCAGATGGTAGCTTTACTGCTGGAACCTGCTATCAGAAGGTAGCTTTACTGCTGGAACCTGCCATCAGATGGTAGCTTTACGGCTGGAACCTGCCATCAGACGGTAGTTTTACAGCGGGAACCTGCCATCAGACGGTAGCTTTACTTCTGGAACCTGCCATCAGACGGTAGCAATACTGCTGGAACCTGCAATCAGATGGTTGCTTTACTGCTGGAACCTGACATCAGAAGGTAGCTTTACTGCTGGAACCTGCCATTAGACGGTAGCTTTACTGCTGGAACCTGACATCACACGGCGACATTCCTGCAGGAACCCGCTTTCAGGTGGCGACATGCCTGCAGGGTACTGGCATGAGTAGGTGGCATCACTATTGGAACCTAACATTAGACATTGACTTCACTACAGGAATCTGACGTCAGTCTGTGATGTCACTTCGCTAGTCTAACAACACACTGTGGCATCACTGGAGGAGACAGATATGAAACTGTGACATCACTTCAGGAAGCTGATATCAAATGGTGACATTACTGAGGAAGCTTGACTCTAGGCAGTGACTTCACTATCGGACCATGACTTCAATTTGTGATGTCACTTCGCGAATCTAACATCACACTCTGACATCACTGCAAGAACTGGATATGAAACTGTGACATCACTCTCAGAACCTGACATCTTGCTGTTGTATAACTTCATGAGCCCGATTGATTGATTGATTGAGGTATGTGTATTGCACTACTGTGACAAACCAAATCTTATCTAGGTGCAGCTGTTATTATCTAAATCAGCAATGGGTCATGGACTTTACCATATGGTCCTTGATCATGTATTCTCAACCTTATTTGAACAGATATGTTTATAATCGTTTTAGAAACGCAGACAGAGTTTCTGATTTCCTGATCTCAAGTGGAAACGGTTCCATAATTTTGGTCCAAACAGTGAGAATCTACATGGCCTCTAGACACACAGCGAGATGAAGGGATAGTCAAAAGGAACGTATCCTTTGATCTTAGGAGCTGTGTTGGTGGATAGTTGTTTAGCGTGTCTACCTGGTACATGGAGGCTAGGTTATTCAAGCTTTTAAATACAGTTCATCCAATGTTGAACTTAACCTTGTTCTCCACAGCTTGCCAATGGACAGATCGGCAAAGCCCTGAGATGGGTGTCGAGTTTGTAACTCCAAACACTAATTTAACAGCTGCATTTTGTGCTTTCTGCAGCTGATATATTTGTTTGGCAGGAGCCCCGGCCAATAGTCCAATTTGGAATTCACGACTGCTGCATGATCCTTCTGAGGTACATATGGAAGGTCCTGTCGTAGTAGTCGCATATTGTAAAAGACGGCCTGCACTTTGGCTCCAATTTGACCTTAACAGCCCAGGTCACTTTGCCACATGCGGCCCAGATGTTTGATCCTGTTAGCATTCTTCAATTCTGATCCCAGAAGGAAGGGGACAGGGACACCTATTCTGACCTAACAGGTGCTTCGGGCCAAACAGAATGACCTCTGTCTTGTTTGGATTAAGTTGGAGCCAATTAGTGGACATCCAACCGCTAATTTCCTTCACACAACTGTTCATCCATGAGAAAGACTGCCCTACATTGTGTAGCCTAAGGAACGCCTGAGTATCGTCTGCGTATGACTGGGAGCAGCCCTTATGTCTTTGCAGGATGTCCATTAAGGGGCGTAGCTATAGATTAAATAGTAGCGGTAAGAAGAAGGACCCCTGGGGAACTCTACAATGCTGCAGGAGCCCATCTAAAAGGAATCCCCCTCCCGAGTTCACTCGTTGGTGCCGCCCTGATGAGAAGGGAGTGAACCATTCAATAGCACTGACTGAAACATTCTCTATTGTCTTCAATTGCTCATTGGGAATGTTGTGGTCCACTGTATCAAACGCCGTGGAGAGGTCTGACTTTACGAGGAGAGAAAGTGCCACTTCATCTCCCACTCGCAATAGTTTAACCCAGACCACAACCAATGCTGTTTTCGTTCAAAATTTTGGGGGCGGAATCCTGATTGCAGCAAGTCCAATAGACATTCTTTCTCACCATGTTCCTGAAGCTGCATCATAACCACTTTCTCTAAAATTGTATCAGGCCAAGGAAGGCCTGCAACTGATTTGTAGTTGTGCAGATTATCAGTGTCTAGGTTTGGTTTTTTTCAACAGTAGCAAAATTATGGACAGCTTTAATTCATTCAGAACTAGTATTTGGGCTATTCCCTCCCTCCATATAAATACCCATATCAGAATAGCTATATGCCTCCCTTACCTTTGCTTCCCTCACATGCGTTATATCTTCCTGGATTGTCTGAGTGACATCCTTGCATGAACCTGATTTTAGGCTGTAGGAAGCCGCTTCAATGCAGTCAGCAATGGCCTGACTGCAGACTTTGACATCACTGCAGTGTCGCACGTGGACCTTCATCTGATTCACAGCTCCTGCATGCCTCTTTGAGATTACAGCGGTTTTGTGTTTCCAAATGGGGCACAACTACATCTTTGTGGCCGAAATGAAGGTTACCTTGGAAATTATCAATAAAGGCACGTCTCCAGTGTTTACGTGAGACGCTGACGGCTCTTGAGAATGAACGCTCGTGCTCAAAGCCCACCCCGGCATACAGCATAAAGTCACTGAATGTCTGAAGATCAGGGCTTCTAATTAGCGTTACGGTACCTTGCTTTCAGCGTGTTACTGATTTTGCTGCGGTTGACAAATTAGCTTTCGTCATTCACCTTGAGGCTATTCCTTCTTGATTCCTGGTTTTTTGAGTACGGACTGTTTACCCACTCTGCCTCGCCTGCCGATTCCACTACAGCGCTACTTCCTGGTTATTAATTATGGACTGTTTACCCACGCTGCCTTGCCTGCCAATTCCAATACAGCGCTGACTCGTGGCTGTTAACGGACTTCTTTACGTTTGCTTTCTGGCGTTACTTCCTGAATCCATCTCCGGATCAACTTACGACTCCGCCTGCCTCCTGGAGGTCCGTAAGGTTTTTGTTTCTTTGGAGTTTCACATAGTACTGTTGCATTCTAGCACTTAACCTTATCCAATAGCTACAACTGTTTCCTGCCTTTGAACCATCCCTCATTCTGCAGTATTCCATTTGGAGATTCACCTGAAACGTGCACGTACGAACGCTCTGCAGCCCAGTCCACCAACCCGTTACCAGCGCGTCCCTTGTGCCGCCCAGGATAGTCTTCCCTTACTAACCTTCTTTTTTATTATTTTCACCTGTCGTTGCTTGTGGTACTTTCTTGACTCAAAACTCTCTTCTTGGTGGTAAGAACAACTGTTGTGTTTAGGAGGTCAGTTGCACAATGGTTAAACCCAGTATCACTCACTCTTTGTCCTTTCTTTGCAGCATTGCCACAAGCGGTGCATGTGTTCTCGCTCTTTTGTGGGATCAACCCTTCTGCCTGTCCTTCTAGAAGAGCAGAGGGGTGTATTGTAAAAAAGCGTTCCCTCAAGTGGAGGAGGCCTGATTTTTGGGCGGACGTAGTGAAATCGGACTCGCTGCCAAGTCAACCGGTTCTGCTCATTGGTTCGCCACGCTGTTCTTAGGACCTCTTTACAACGTCCCTGGCTGCATAGGAGCGGTGAATAACAGAATTAGAAGACATAATGACAACAGAGCCTATGGATCTCTTGGTACAAATAGTTCAAATGGTTACGGATTTAAGGACTGACATGATGAATGCGCAGGAGGCACTTAGGCAGCGCATTGATGCCATTCAGTCTCTGGTTTCCACTCCCGCCGCACACGGAGTAGATTCGGCAGAGGCCACAGCCTCTGGATCTGGTTTTCCTGCTCGTAGACAGGAACTGGCACCCATGGATTTATCCACACAGTTCCCCCTGGCACCACCAGAATGGCTCTTGGGCGAACAAAAGCATTATAGAACATTTATTAACCAATGTTGACTGCATTTCCTTTGCCTTCCAGCCTCAGTTCCCACATCCACCACTAAGGCAGCATTTGTTTTATCCCACCTTGGGGGTACTGCTGCCCGCTTGGGCCAACCGATTGCTAGAGGCAAATGGCCATGTGTTGTACAATTTTGACGTTCTTCTGGCCATGATGAGCAAGGTATTTGGTCTACGTTAAACCACGCAAGCTTCAGATTTACAACTACTGAAACATAAACAAGGCAGCAAATCGCTCTTCACATATTTAGCCCGATTCAACCGGTTGGCTGCTGAAACTGATTGGCCTGAGGAAAAGAGGCTGCTGTATTCTAACAAGGATTATCCAAAGAACTCAAGGATACCCTATCCACAGTACCAATAGTCCCCACCGTTTTTGAGGAACTGCTCAATGTTTTACTACAGATAGATGCACGCAGGGCTGAAAGACGGGGAGAAAAGAAACCTGCCCTCCTTCCTATCACCTCTGAGCCAGCAACATCCTCAGCCCTTGCTCCAGAACCTATGCAGATAGGTGCAGTTAGAGGTCCGTTGACTCCAACCCAGAAGGAGTATCATAGATCTCATGATCTCTGTATGTATTGTGGCACCTCCGATCATTTGTTACCCAAATGTACCCAAAAACCCAAGAGGAAGGCGGGAAACGACAAATCCCGACATTTGACAGAGACCCTATTTCGGGAAGTGTTTTGATGACTCACCTCTTGATGGTCCTTTTGTGCTTTTCCATCTTCCTGTTACCTTTACCACTGCTACAGGGGTTTCCTTTAAGGCCATGGACTCCGGTGCAACAGGTAATTACATTGATCAACATTATGCTTCCTTATTTAGGATCACTTTAGTACCCAAAAAACATCCAGAGACTGTCAATGCTGTAGACAGTTCTACGCTTGTCTCCGGACTGGTTACCCATCAAGCTGAGTGCCTGGTCATGTGTACTGATGAAGGCCATTCTGAGGAGATAAGCTTTGATATCATTAAAGCACCAGCTTATAAGGTCATTGTGGGAATCCAGTGGCTCCAATACCACAATCCTGTCATTGATTGGGCCTTTCGTTCCTTCCAGTTTCCTTCCATGATGTGTAATGAACAATGTATGAAATCACATGGCATCACCCCAGAAATCCCTTGTACCGCTCTAGCTGCCTCTTCTTCTCACATAGGGGCAGTCTCTAGTACTCTAGAGGTCCATGTGCCTTCTGAGTATACTGACTTTCTGGAAGTCTTCGATAAGAGCAAGGCTGAGACCCTAGCTACCCATCGCATTTATGATTGCCTAATTGATCTCATTCCAGGAGCTAAGGTCCCAACAGGAAGGGTGTATTCTCTAACCATGAAGGAAGATGCTGTTCTAAAAGAATGCATTGCCAAGGCATTGGACATGGGGTTTATATACATTCCTCCAAATCATCAGCCACTTCCCCCTATTCTTTGTTCCTAAGAAAGAGGGTGACCTTAGGCCATGCATAGATTATCGGGCCCTTAACGCAATAACTGTAAAAAAAACAGTCCCCTCTTCCCTTGATTTCAGTCTTTCTTGATCAGCTGGGTTCTTCACAGGTGTTTACCAAGCGGGACCTATGGGGGCGTACAATCCTGTACGTATAAGAGAGGGGTATTAATGGAAAACCATGTTCAAGACATGCTATGGTCTTTACGAGTATTTGGTAATGCCTTTCGGTCTCTGCAACGCCCTCGCTACTTTTCAGGCTTTCATGAATGACTTATTTCACAACGTCTTAGACCAGTATGTTGTGGTCTATTTAGATGACATACTAATCTACTCCCTGTCATTACAAGAGCATATCCAGCATGTCAGTACCGTGTTGCAACGTTTACGGGAAAACAGCCTTTTACGTAAAAGCAGAAAAATGTGTATTCCATGCCTCAGAGGTGGAGTTCCTTGGCTACAACCTCACCAAACAAGGCATCCAAACAAGGCATCCGTATGAGCACTACCAAAGTAAAAGCAGTCCTGGATTGGCCAGCACCGAATTCGGTCAAGGTTTTGCAGTCCTTTTTAGGATTTGCAAATGTATACAGACGCTTCAATCATGGTTTTTCTTCTATTTCAGCACCTTTGATGGCTCTGACCAGCTCCAAAGTGCCTTTTGTCTGGACATCGGATGCGCAGATTACGTTTTAAAAACTGAAAACAGCTTTCACCACAGCTCCTGTTCTGAAACACCCAGATCCAGAGGGGTTGTTTTATGTGGAAGCTGATGCTTCTCGTTTCGCTGTGGGGGGCTGTCGTCTTGCAGGTATGCCTGCAATCAGGGGAGTCCCATCTGATAGCTTACTATTCCCGAAAACTGTCTCCTTATGAGAAGAACTATACTATAATGGAAAGAGAACTTTTAGCCATCAGAGACGCCTTGACCGAGTGGAGACATCAGGCCTCATTGCGCAGTAGGAGATATCCATGGCACTATAAGCGCCATGGTTACCCCCTTACCGCATTCTGGGTCCGTGTTCCCGGAATAGGGACTTACCGGGTCATTCCGACCTTGGAGGACCCGGTAAGTTCCCATTCCGGGAACCATTCCCCATTCCCATTCGAGCCCCCATAGGGCTCAATGGGAATGGGGATGGAGATAGCGGGCCCGTTATTAGCTTTGAAGTCCCTTAACGGACCAGGCGTTGAGGAAGGGACCCGCTAAGGGACCTCGGAATAGGGTGGTAAGGGATTACCAGCACCGGTGCCCTTACCGGTGCCGGTAATCCCTTACCACCTGTCAAACCAGATATTAAATTATGCCTCTTATTACAAACGATTTGTATGTATATTGGCCTACGCCAAGTTGCTTAAAATTGTACGCGAATAACTCTCTGCGGCAAGGTCTTGACCTTAGAAATTGATGTAAGCCGCCATCTTGATTCAAGCCTCCATTTTAGGTTAGAAACCGCCATCTTGGGGTTTTATACAAAGTCACCCTGTAATCTAAAATGGCCGTCTCGTTTGTCCTTGTTCTTGCCTTAACCTCTCCAACCTCTGTATGGGAGTTAATGTCCAACCTGCCCTCAGGCTACATGTTAGGGTCATGTAGACCTTGTCCTTTGTTGAACTTGGGAGCAGGGGATTACTTGAATTAGCAATGTTAAACTACAAGTATACAAGAACAGTAATGCTATCCGAATATGATATGCGAAACATTGTTTGGTCTGTATTAAAACAATATGTAAAGAGTGTAAATGTTAAATTAAAGAATAATGGAGTGTGTTAGTAAATGTATTGAAAAGTAAACCGCATGCACGAGATATGTAAATTAGGAAAGTGAACCTGGCGCGACCCTAGACCAGTGCATGATTAACCTGTAAGGGGGCTGGACATCATTTCTCAAATTGTATAAATGCGTCGATGTCCAGCTAGGAAATTCTCTCACTCCTCACATTGAACCCTGCTGGTGGTCTCTGTGATGTATTGATGGCCAAATAGCTATTTGTGTACTTTGTTGAAGACTGTTCAGTTTTGTAATAAAGATTCTGGGAATCTGTATAAGCCTGCGTCGGTGTATTTTCCTTTGCTCGGTGTAACAGCCGTAATATTGTATTTTTTTCTGATTCCACAGATGGCGCCCAAATAGGGACCTTCAAGATTGACTTTGTCTCGTTGAAGGTTAGCTCGGCTATCGGACCGGGATCGGACAGTGCCAACAGAACCGGCCATTCTAAAACGAGAAGCAAATTCCTCGATGAAACTGCACGATCCGATCCCTGGACGGTGAGCTGTAGCCCGAGATGGCGTCTTGACGAGGGTCCATATATTTGAAGTGGGTAAATTTGCCGAAAATCACCAGACACGTGGGTCCTTTGCATTGTCCTTAGTAACCCGATCGGGACTCCCAGTCCTTTAGTCAGGTGAATCGTGTCCCGATTCTTAATTTAACCCTGACAAATTTGAATTTGGAGTATTGTACTCGCGAGCACAATTATTTAACCAGGTAACACCAGAACTTTGATATGCCTGGGAAATTGTCTGCCTGCTTTAGGGCATTTTTCCGCATTGACAGACAATCTTTGGAAGATAGCCATCCCGCACCACAGGAGGGGTCGCCGGCATGTACTATGTACTGTAAGAAAGGCTTTGGTAGTGTAGCATTTAATGACATTTGGCACAGACAAACCAGACATAATTCTAATCTTCGGTGGCCAACCAATGGTAGTTTTGAAATCCCTCGTATAGAATATTTAGAGTCTCTATTAGTAAAGAAAAAGGCTAGGCCTGCAGGATTTGACGCGTTGCACAGCTGGAAAATAGAAGCTTTGCAGCAACGGAAGAGGAGAGAGAAACATATGCGTCGACATATGACGAGTGTCGAAAAGGCACGGTTATATGATCAAAATAAACAATTGGAGTCAGTTAGGAACACGGACAGGGCATTTCAATTAGGCATTCAGAAAATCTACCCTTCAAAAGATTTTCATACGTCAGATGAATTGATTAATAAACTTTTGCATGAACGAAGGCCCGATGCCTCTGCGCCACCTCCATATGTCCCTCCTCCTGGCGCTTTGCCTCTTCCTGTTGTAGTTCCCCCTCCTATAGTTCCTCCGGTCCTCCCTGTTGTTTTTCCTGTTGTTTTTCCAGCCGTCGCAAGTTTGCCTGCCCCCTTGACTTCACCTGTTGTTATTCAGAATGTGCCTACTTTTCCTCTTCCAAGTGATCCTGCATCGCTTGTAGTAGACCAGGGAGCAAGACCAAGGGTTGTGACTCGTAATACTGTGTCCCCAGACAAGAGGAGTGAATTGACAGCTTGAGCTAAACATTGTATGGAGAAGGGTGAACAAGCTGATGTTTTTTCCACACTCGAAAATTTAAAAGATATGCCTGAGAAAAATGTTTTTATCGAAGGATTAGGGATTAATTTAAGTATAATGTGGAATAGACTAAATGATGTAGATTTCCCGCAAGGGTTACGGGATTTGAACGCCTTAGCGTTGACCAGAGATACTGCGGAGAAGGTATAGGAGCATGTTGAGAGGATTTTTGAGTATAGGAAGGAGTTGGATGAGTTACAGAACGAGGAAGTAGATGGTGATAGTTTAGGTATTATGTACTTACAGAAACGGTTTTCTCCTCGTCGAGAATTAAAAGGTGAGGAAGCACAAATTTGTACAAAGGACGCGATAAGATGGATTTTGGATATGTCGATAACTCCAGATGAAGTATATGAAACATATAGTCAATATACGTTAGAAATGCAAAAGAAAGTGATACAGGTGATGGTAGAACACCTGCAGAATGAGTGTGTAAGAAGAAAGATTTGTTGTCCCGCAGAATTGTTGAGTGTTTATAAGAGAGCTTTTTCGATTGCTACTTCTTTGACTGCCTTAGCGCTTGACTTGGCTCTGCTGCTTAGTAAGCGTTCGGAGCTGCCTACTTCTCAGTTGCCTATGAGAGAGGTCCCTCCGACATTTGTCCCAAAAGTTGAGATTGCGGCTGATGCTGCACGAGGTATAGTAGCAGGAGAAATTCCTGCACATTACGTTTCACAGTTTGTTCACGTCCCGTTTTCAAGACAGGAAGTGAACACTATAAAGCAATCTATTCCTGATATACGAAAAAATCCGACCGGATTCTATAAAGAAATAGAGTCGGTCTTACAGTCGTCGGTATTCACTCTAAGTGATATTGACCTATTATTTGCCGTACTCCTGCCAGTTGATTTATGGAAGCAGATTAGGACTATAGATTACATACCTGGTTTGGGAGATACATGGGATAACATGACTAGGATGGACAGAGAAAGACCAGATGGCGAACAACCACCTCAAGGGATATTAACCTTGCCTGATAGAATTATAGTAAAAATAAAAACTATGGTTCCCGAAAAAAGAATCATTTGGGACAAGCTTACGGCCTGTGTCCAAGGAAAGTCTGAGGGTGCTACCGATTTTTTCAATCGGTTCGAGCAGGTATTCTCGGATTTCAGTGGACAAGACTTGGGCACAGAGTCAGGGAAAAGGTTGTTTGTCGACAAATTTGTACGTGGATTGCTGCCTGACATCCAGTTACAGATTATGTCCTCTGAAAGCACTTGGCAGGCGAAGTCCCAATCAGAAGTATAGCATATGGCTCAGTATTATGAAAATCGTGTAAATACTGAAAAAGAGAAACTTGAGAAAAAAAAGGGTGACTTGAAAACTAAAGTTTTATTGCAGCAGATTGTTAGAAACCCTAGAGGGGGTAATCAATTTAGAGGTCAGTACATTCCACAGGGAAGTGCGCCCTTGGCTCCGGTAACCATTAAGCAGTGTGCCTATTGCCGACAGGAAGGCCACTGGCGCGCACAATGTCCGACCTTACAGCAAAGGTCATTTGGGAACATGGGTAGATGATCCAGAGGTCGCCCAAGTGCAGGGGGCCCTGGCAGAGGTCAGTTGGCACCAGAATCACAGCAACCTCCTTCACAAGATAAGCAAGTTTTGAATATGAATAATAGAAACATTTTTGATCACCCTTCTGCGCGTACCTCTCCGAAGAACTTCCTTTTGATAATATTTTGTTCCGCTAGGATTGCCCGAAGCAGGATTTTGAACCTACGCCTATTCCCATTCATCAGAAAGGCCCCTACGTTGAGATGGCGGTGGGAAATAGGAAGCATCTATTTTTAGTAGATACGGGAGCACAGAAATGTTCCATTGATCATTCACGGGTTCCAAATATTCCCCTGTCAGGGCAATCCAACGTTTCCGTAGGGTTTTCAGGCACACCTGTAGTTTGTCCGGTCTCTTTGCCGGTACCGATAACACTGGGTCCCTTCACGGAACAGTGTCCATTTCTACTTACCACAAACTGTGGGGAGAACTTGCTGGGGCTAAATTTGTTGAAGGCATTACACGCAGTAATTCATTGTTCTCCGGATGGAATTCGGCTAACAATTTCACCTCAGCAATCACTCGCCTCTCAGTTTTTGACTTGACCTTTACCGCCAGAATTTAGTAATGTTCCAGAATGCTTATGGGCAATTGATGATAATGATGTGGGCATTCTCCAAATTGAACCTGTTAAAATTATTTTGAAACATGGAGTAAAATTGCCTTGCATCCCGCAATATAAGATCTCAGTTGAAGGCGAACAGGCTTTGAATGTATAGTTTCTGATTTTGTACATCGTGGAGTAATTGAGGAGATTACGGGTAGCATACGTAACAGCCCCATTTTGCCAGTATACAAAAAAGGTGATAATGCGATTCCCTTTCGTTTTATAATTGATTTACGCGCTATTAACAAAATTGTGGCTCCTCAATTTCCTATTGTACCTGATGTTACAACGATATTAACCATGATTCTGGCTTCTGCCACTCACTTTAGCGTTGTTGATCTTAAAAACGCGTTTTTTCAGTATTCTTATACACAAGGATAGTAGGTATTTGTTTGCGTTTACCCTAGGTGGACGCTCGTTTACATTCACACGTGCACCACAAGGGTACACTGAGAGTCCAAGTATTTATAGTAGGGCATTGTAAGAGCAGCTTGATACCCTCGAGGTGCCTACTACTTGCACGTTACTGCAGTACGTAGATGACCTCCTCTTGGCTGCTGATTCTGAGAGTGCCTGTAAAGAAGGCACCGTGTTGTTGCTTTGTCACCTAGCAAAACATGGCCACAAAGCTTCACTTAAGAAATTCCAATATTGTTGCCAGGAGGTCGCCTATTTAGGCTATCTCCTGTCAAAGGAGGGAAGACGGTTGACACCTGAACGAATAAAGACCATTTCTGGTATGCCTGTCCCAAATACGCAAAAGGAAGTTAGAGCCTTAATAGGTATGGCTTCTTATTGTAGATTGTGGATCCCAAATTTTTCGTTAACGATTAAACCAATGTTGGCTTTGACAAAGAAGGGCATTTCTTTGCCATTGCCATAGACCTTGGAACACCAGACAGCATTCGATTTGCTCAAATCCGCGCTGTGTTCGGTGCCGGTTTTAGGAACTCCGAATTATGATAAGGCTTTTGTATTGTTTGTGCATGAACGTGATGGATGTGCTTTGGCTGTGTTAACGCAGGAACATGGAGGGAAGAATAGGCCGTGCGGCTACTATTCCTCCGCCCTTGATCTTGTAGCATGCGCTTTGCCAAGATGTTTGCGCGCTGTTGCTGCTGCTGCTGCGTCTGTAAAACAGAGTGAGGGAATGGTCCTGGGTCATGCGTTAACCCTAATGGTACCTCACTCTGTAGATATTTTATTGAATAGAACTCAAACGCAACACCTCACTTCTGCACGATTGACAAGATATGAACTGATCTTGTTTGCTCCCCACATTCAAATTCAGAGGTGTTGCGTATTAAATCTGGCTGAACTTTTACCTGTCTCACAAAATACTGTTGATGATGACGATACGTCACACGATTGCCTTTATATGACAGAACAAGAGACTAAAGGCAGAATCGATTTGAAAGACACACCTTTGAATAGCCCTCAAGGAGAGCTATTTTGTGATGGCTCTTGTTTTAAACTTCCAGACGGTACATCCACGGCTGCTTATGCTGTCACTACTTTAAGCACGGTTGTGGAAACTAAAAGAATTATGCATAACTCTGCGCAGGCCGCAGAAATTATAGCGTTAACTCGAGCTTGTGAGCTTTCTGAAGGGCGTACAGTGAATATATATACTGACAGTCAATATGCCTTTGGGGTGGCCCACAATTTCGGTAGACTTTGGAAAGAACAAGGTTTCTTGACCTCGCACGGAACGAAAATCCAGCACAGCACTTTAATAGTGCGATTGCTTTCAGCACTTGCACTCCCTGTTCAGTTAGCTATCATAAAATGTTCAGCACATCAAAAAGTTACAGATGATGTAGGAAAAGGGAATGCCTTTGCCGATCAGATAGCTAAACAGACTGCCACTGATTTCAGTTCAGAAATGTACGCTGTAAAAGAAGTTGTAAATGTTTGCACTTTGGGAGAAAGTATCGATGTTGTAAAAGATATTCAAGCAGATGCTACCATAGAGGAAACTAAGAGATGGATCGAGAGTGCAAGAAGATTGGATGATGATGGGTGTTTGGTAGACAATGTTGAAGAGAAATGGTTACTCCCTGACGCCTACATTACAATGATGGTTATTATGGCTCATGGTCCGACACATGTGTGTGCGCGGAAACTAACAAAAATGCTACACAGCGTATGGGCCAATGATAAGATTTTCAAAATTGCAGAGCGTTTTGTCCAGAACTGCATGGTTTGCTTGCAGCACAATGTAGGAAAAGGCACCTCGACTCCTAGAGGAAGTTTCGCTCCACCTTCTGTCCCGTTTGAGGTTATTCACTTTGATTTTATCGAAATGGAACGGTGTAACAATCTTAAATATGTATTGGTTGTTATTTGCACCTTTAGTAAGTGGGTTGAGGCCTTCCCGGTTAGAGATGCAACGGCCATAACCACAGCAAAAACTCTGTTGAAAGAGTTTTTTCCTAGGTCCGGGCTGCCGAGAGTCATCTGGTCTGATAATGGGCCACACTTTATTGCCACTGTAATCCTGCAAATTTGCAAAGGATTACAGATTGACAAGCAGTTCTATTCAGCTAGACATGCCCAGAGTGCCGGATTAGTGGAAAAGCACAATGGCATTATAAAGAACAAACTCGCTAAAACGTGTGCTGGCACCAAGCTAAAATGGCCAGACATCTTACGGATCGTGTTACTATCGATGAGAACGTCCCCTCAAACTAAGACTGGGTTCACTCCCTTTGAGGTGGTAATGGGTAGACCTGCTAATATTTGGGGTATGCCAAAAAGTCGCTCATTATGGGATATAGAAAATGTGCTTCTTTCAGACTACTGTAACCAGTTGACTAAAAATCCGTTTTCAATTTATCACCAGGTGCGAGAGGCATTACCTGCACACTACGAGGTCCCCAGTCACAGTATACGACCGGGGGATTGGATCCTCACAAAGGTTTTTGAGAGGTCGTCTTGCCTTGCACCTGGGTGGAGGGGTCCCTACCAAATCCTGCTGGTCACTCAGACTGTCGTGCGGGTAGCGGGTCGTAAACACTGGATCCATGCGACACACACCAAACAGATCCCACAGCCCCTGCCTTACGAAACAGAAGACACAGAAACGCTTCCCATTGCTGTAACTAGCGTGCCTGAAACAGCAACAACAACAAGGGAGAATCGAAGACCACTTCAGAATCCGCAGGGCCGTACAAAAGGGCCATCTTGTCTCCGCACTCCCCAACAGTGGAACTTCCGGATTCATTCTTTCTTGATCCCATTTCCGTCCGTTCGCCACTTCCAGGAGGAAGTGACGACACTTTGTTCTTACCAGAAACTGCAAAATATAATTTGCGCCCAAGGAAATAAATGTACAGCATGGTCTGACTGTGCGACTGAAAAAAAATTATTTGAGGGCTTGTCTTTTTGGCCCGATTGTACGGAAAGATTCTGTTGGCTAAGGGATGTGGGAAAGACATTAAGAAGACGCGTGACTGGAGTCGCCAGCAAACGAACAATTGGTGTTTTTCGATTGAAGACTACGATGCCTGCACCCTCTACCGCTCGTACTGAACTTTTAGATAAAAATGTGACTAGCAGAGACAATGATCAAGTATGTAAGGGGACCCCCAAAGTGTATTGTTGCCTTCTCGTACTAATTACTGGATTTGTAATGACTTTTGGGTTTGGGTTATGGTATCTGGAAGAAGCATATCCATTAGAGGACTTTTTACCTATTGAAAATGTATCTGTGATTCCCACTCCTTCTGTGCAATTGCATACTTTGTCGCCTAGAGATTCTTTGCATAGACGGAATTATCAGAATAATACCCTTTTGTTAATAATGAATGCCACTCATGCAATTTTTAATAACACCAATTGCTGGATCTGTACATATCTACTGCAACATGGGGATAAGGGGCTAGGTTTGTATATTTACCCTTTGCCTCTGACAACTGCCTGTTACGCTTCTCTTAGAGCACTATTTTTTGGTCGATGGAATGACAGCATCTCAGGGAACTTTGATGGTACAAAATTAAATAGTTTTGAAAAGAATGTTTTGATGCCCCTGGGATGCTCGCTTTTTGCAAATAGTAGTAAGCCAAACGTTGCTTCTGTTAGGCCCTCTGATAGATTGTCTCGTCCTTTTCAGTCTTTAATCTCTTTCAAAATGGCTCCTATAGGCAATAAGGATGCCACGCCTCCATCTTATTCTGTTAATTATAGCCCCGATTCAGCATCCTTCTGCATACAGAGGAATGGAACACGGTCAATGGGTAATTTTAGAAAGTGCGCCAAAGTTGTGAATTTGACTAGTGAAAACAGACCTCTGTACGTAGGCGAACCTGTCTATTTTGTTTGCGGTAATGTGGCATTTCCGTGGTTGCCCAGGGATTGGCAAGGAACCTGTTATTTAAGGATTCTATTACCTGGGGTATTTATTGCCAGTACTACAGAAATTTCAAAGACTCGTCCACGACGAGGTGTAAAAGGGGATACTCCAGCGCAAACTTTAGGAGATATTATGAAATCTTTTGTGCCATTTTTTGGGCAGATTACAAATTCAGAAGATATTAGGGGACTAGCGAGAGTATTGGAGAGAACCATCAATCGGACCACTGACATACTCTATAATATGACGTTAGAGCAGAGAGCGATAAGATTAGTGGCTCTTCAGAACCGGATGGCATTAGATGTCATCCTGGCAGAGCGAGGAGGAGTATGTAAATTAGTGGGGTCCGCTTGCTGCGTTTACGTTCCAGACTCCTCTCCAATGATCTTTAGGGCGATGCAAAATCTACATGTTCTTAGTTCAGAAGTATATGTTCCTGAGGGAAATTGGGATCTTGGTACATGGTTTTGGGACCTCCTACGGACATGGGGATGGAAGTTGTTCTCGGCCCTACTGATTATCTTGGGAAGTTTTTTGTTTCTTTGTTGTTGTAGACAGTGTCTCCCTGGTATATGCTCAGTATTAGGGGTATGTTGCGCGCAAGCAACAAGTGTATTAGGGAATAAAATATACGCCCCAAAGGAGCTCTCCAAAGAGTATGAGTTGAAAGAAACTCTGGTATCAGACCTAATGGCAATAGACATGTCCGACAATGATTTGGGGTGTATGGACGATGACGCATGGAGTTACTTGCAAGCAAATCAGAAGTAGTATTAGCACTTGGCATAGGCCAAAAGGAGGGTTTGTCAAACCAGATATTAAATTATGGCTCTTATTACAAACGATTTGTATGTATATTGGCCTACGCCAAGTTGCTTAAAATTGTACGCGAATAACTCTCTGCGGCAAGGTCTTGACCTTAGAAATTGATGTAAGCCGCCGTCTTGAATCAAGCCTCCATTTTAGGTTAGAAACCGCCATCTTGGGGTTTTATACAAAGTCACCCTGTAATCTACAATGGCCGTCTCGTGTGTCCTTGTTCTTGCCTTTACCTCTCCAACCTCTGTATGGGAGTTAATGTCCAACCTGCCCTCAGGCTACATGTTAGGGTCATGTAGACCTTGTCCTTTGTTGACCTCGGGAGCAGGGGATTACTTGAATTAGCAATGTTAAACTACAAGTATACAAGAACAGTAATGCTATCCGAATATAATATGCGAAACATTGTTTGGTCTGTATTAAAACAATATGTAAAGAGTGTAAATGTTAAATTAAAGAATAATGGAGTGTGTTAGTAAATGTATTGAAAAGTAAACCGCATGCACAAGATATGTAAATTAGGAAAGTGAACCTGGCGCGACCCTAGCCCAGTGCATGATTAACCTGTAAGGGGGCTGGACATCATTTTTCAAATTGTATAAATGCGTCGATGTCCAGCTAGGAAATTCTGTCACTCCTCACATTGAACCCTGCTGGTTGTCTCTGTGATGTATTGACGGCCAAATAGCTATTTGTGTACTTTGTTGAATACTGTTCAGTTTTGTAATAAAGATTCTGAGAAACTTTATAAGCCTGTGTCGGTGTATTTTCCTTTGCTCGGTGTAACAGACGTAATATTGTATTTCTTTTGGATTCCACACACCTACCGCGTAATGAGGCCCATCATCTGTTGGGTGCACCACCTCCTGTCACGGTTTACTCGGACCATTGCAGTTTGTTGGCCTTCCAGTCAATGAAGTGTCTCACTGCCAAACAGGCTAGATGGCATCTTTTTTTCTCACAATACCATTTCTTCATCACTTATCGTCCTGCCAAATCCCAGATTTAGGCTAACGCGCTGTCGCTCCTCCATACAGAGGATGACCACGCCCTGACAAAACCAATCTGTCTTTTGCCCACTAATGTGATTTGTGGTTGTTCGGTCCAGCCTCGGGTGCAAACCGTTATAGCGAAATGGGTTTCTTCACATCCTGAGGAGGTGGCAGAGTCCAATCTTGACATGATAGACTACCTTCCTTTTATCCAAGTCCGGGTGTTCATTCCACCAGGGCAAGCACGTACTTGGGCCCTTCGGTGAGCTCATGATTTGGTGATCGCAGCTCATCCGGGTCAGCAAAAGACTTTGGAAGTTTTACGCCATTGGTCCTGGTGGCCCACAATGACACGTGATGTCATGGAACATATTGCAACATGTGCAATCTGTGCACAATGTAAGTCTTCAAGAGCTAAACCTATGGGTATACTTCAGCCAATCCCTGTACCTTACAAACCTTGGCCAATGGTGTCTATGGACTTTATAGTGGAGCTCCCTGAGGTCAAGGGTCTTAACACAATCTGGGTGGTGGTAGAGTATTTTATAAAATATGCAGTTATTGTGCCCTGTGCAGGTCGACCGTCTGCTCCAAGACTGGCTGAATTGTTCCTTGTTAACCTCTTCCAGCGTTTTGGGTTACTGTTTATCATCATTTCAGATCGTGGTACTCAGTTTACCTCCCGCTTCTGGGAAGCTCTCACGGAATCCCTGGGCATAGATGACAGATATTCTTCTTCCCATTATCCTCAGACTGACGGTCAAACTGAGAGGGCCAACGCCACACTGTAACAATACCTTAGATGTCTGTGTCTTCAATTCCAGCAAACTTGGGTGTCGGCCTTGTTGCAAGCTGAATTTGCATACAATAATTCTTTGCACTCTTCTACGGGGTCCTCGACATTTTTACGATGTACGATTTCCATCCACGGTCACTTACGTTGGATCCCACCTTACCCTTGGACAATCCCGCAGCCCTTGCTTGTGTGCGGGACATGGACCAAGTTCATTGTGACATTAGATTCCATCTGCTGTGGGCACAGGTTTGTGCGAAGAAATATGCCGATGCACGCCGGTCGCCTGCCCTGACCTATCAGGTGGGCATGAAGGTTTGGCTATCATCTCGCCATCTACATATCACTGGTAGACGGGCTTTGTTGCCCTGGTTTGTGGGTCCTTATGTCATCGACTCCATCGTGAACCCTATGGCAGTCAAACTGGTTTTTCCTGTATCATGGTGCATTCAACTTGTGTTCCATGTGTCCCTTATCAAACCATGCCTACTTGACACTCGGTTGTCTTCACGTCCTGCTCCGGTTCTGGTTCATGGTGAGGAGGAGTATGAAGTCTCCTGCATCTTAGATTGTCGGTTCTCCCAAGGCAAGTTCTATTATTTGGTGGATTGGAAAGGATTTGGTCCTGAATAAAGGACTTGGGAGCATTCTTCTCATATTCATGCTATGCGGCTCTTGCATGCTTTTCATGCTTCCAGGGGGTTGCCGGTGTCTTTGGGGGCGGATGCTTTCACACGTGGACCTTCATCTGATGTACAGTGCCTGCGTGCCTCTTTGAGATTACAGTGGTTTTGTGTTTCCAAATGGGGCATGACTACGTCTTTGTGGCAGAAATGGAAGTTACCTTGGAACTTATCAACAAGGGCACATCTCCCGTGTCACATGAGACGCTGACAGCTCTTGCGTATGCACGCTCCCGCTCAAGCCCCACCCGGCATACAGCATAAAGTCACTGCATGTCTGCAGATCGGGCATTCTAATTAGAGTTACGGTACCCTGCTTTCAGCGTGTTACTGATTCTGCTACGGTTGACGGACTAGCTTTCGTCATCCACCTTGAGGCTATTCCTTCTTGATTCCTGTTTTTTTTAGTACGGACTGTATACCCACTCTGCCTCGCCTGCCGATTCCACTACAGCGCTACTTCGTGCCTGATTATTAATCACGGACTGTTTACCCACACTGCCTTGCCTTCCGATTCCAATACAGCCCTAACTCCTGTCTGTTAACCGACTTCTTTCCGTTCGCTTTCTGGTGTTACTTCAGCGTTACTTCCTGAATCCAACTCCGGATCAACTTACGACTCCGCCTGCCTCCTGGAGTTCCGTAAGGTTTTTGTTTCTTTGGGGTTTCACATGTTGCATTCTAGCACTCGACTTTATCCAATCGCTACAACTGTTTCCTGCCTTTGAACCATCCCTCATTCTGCAGTATTCCATTTGGAGATTCACCTGAAACGTACACGTACGAACGCTCTGCATCCCAGTGCACCAACCCGTTACCAGAGGGTCCCTCATGCCGCCCGGGGTAGTCTTTCCTTACTACCCTTCCTTTTTATTATTTTCACCCGTCGTTCCTTGTGGTACTTTCTTGACTCAAAACTCTATTCTTGGTGGTAAGAACAACTGTTGTGTTTAGGAGGGGAATTGTCTGGGGTTATGATTATAGGCGATTAAGACTTGTTTTAGGGGTCTTATTGTCGGTACAGACTCACTCTCTTAGCAGGATAACTTTACAGGTATTTTAGAACCTCAGTTGTGAGATTTTTGCACAGTGGTTAAACCCAGTATCACTCACTCTTAATCCTTTCTTTGCAGCATTGGTACAAGCGGTGCATGTGTTCGCCGCTCTTTTGTGGGATCAACCCCTCTGCCTGTCTTTCTAGAACAGCAGACGGGTGTATTGTAAAAAAGAGTTCCCTCAAATTGAGGAGGCCTGATTTCTGGGAGGACGTAGTGAAATCGGGCTCGCTGCCAAGTCAATTGGTTCTGCCCCTTGGTTCGCCACACTGTTCTCGGGACGTCTTTACAACGCCCCCGGCTGCATAGGAATGGTGAGTAACATGCAGGGACATGGCATCAGTCAGTGATGTCACTCTCTGATTCTGACATAAAACTATGACATCACTGCTTTGACCTTTGGTCAGATTGTGCCATTACTGCAGGGACCTGACTTCAGAGGTTTACATCACTGCTGGAACATGACATCAGTCAGTGACATAACTCTGTGATTCTGACAAAAAACGGTGACATCACTGCTATTACCTTTGGTTAGGTTGCGTCATTACAGCAGAGGCCTAACTTCAGACTTTGACATCACTATATGGACATGACATCAGTCAGTGACATCACTCTCTGATTCTGACATGAAACCGTGACATCACTTCTTTGACCTTTGGTTAGATTGTGTCATTAACACAAGGGCCTGACTTCAGATTTTGACATCATTGCAGGGACACGGCATCGGTCAGTGACATCACTCTCTGATTCTGACATGAAACTGTGACATCACTGCTTTGACCTTTGGGCAGATTGTGTCATTACTGCAAAGGCCTGACTTCAGACTTTGACATCTTTGCAGGGACATGACATCAGTCAGTGACATCACTCTCTGATTCTGACATGAAACTGTGACATCGCTGCTTTGACCTTTGGTCAGATTGCGTCATTTCTGGAGGACCCTGAGATCAGGCTGTGGCATCAGTAATGGGCCTGACATCAGTCAGTGACATCACTCTTTGATTCTGACATGGATCTTTGACATTGCTGCTTTGACTTGTGGTCATATTGTGTCATTTCTGCAGGGACCTGAGATCAGGTTGTGGCATCAGTAATGGCCTGACATCAGTCAGTGACATCACAGTAGGGACCTGAGTGCGGACGGTGACATCACTGTCAGGACGTATCTGCAGAGGGTGACATCACTCTAGCAACCTGACTTGAGACTGAGACACAGCCAGCGAGTTATCAACATTAAAACATTACCTTAAACAACTTCCTGATGATTGCAGTACACACATATTTAGTAAACACGACACATGCAAGGGTGCGAAAAATATCCAAGTGCACACGTCAAACTGAAACTAAGCCAGAAATGTGTATTAATAGACTATTCTTAGAGTCTGGTCACGACATCTCTGTGAAATTCTCTTCCGCCGGTTCAGACGGGCAGAAGAGCACACGATGAACACACGGCGTGTTTTTGTCTGCGCCGAAACACCAGCGGCTTTGTCTGTGCATTGCGCACGAGAGGATGCGCGCTTCTTTCGTTTGTTGGCGCAAGCCGTGCCAAGAATGACACCCCCGCCTAAAACAAAGCAAAAAAAAAATGCAAACGATGGCAGGAACCAAAACAGCCATTTTGGCGGGAATCCAAAACACACAGACAAAAAATGTTGTTGTACTCCCAGAGTGTTCACGCCCCCCCCGGCTGGCAGGAGCGCTGCTGACTGCGCATCCCTCGGGCGGACGAGGGGCAGCCAGTGCGCACGTGCCACGGGCGATGGAGAGGCGGCGGCGGGGGAGGGGGGGGGGAGCGGCTGTGCTTTGGGAGGCAATGTTGTGTTCTGTGCATAGGCTGCCAACGAGTGGCGAATGTATATTTATCACCGTGGCATGACGTGGAGGGGGCCTGTGCCCAATGGGACAGGCTGGTCCAGGCCGCATTTACCCATGCTGACTTAAGCGCCTCGTGCATACTCTAGTCTAGGGAGTCCTGCTAATAGTGTTTAACCATCACCAGTGGGTCCTAGAGTTGGCCCTGCGCTTCCTAGCTCTGCTTAAGATGTTTTAGGAGCTCCACTATGGTTAGCGCCTAGAGACAGTGTGATTTGTTTTGACGCTATATACACATGCCAATCACCCTCCAAGCCCTTCTCCCACTCCTTTTTAACACTCCCCCAGGTCCCGCTCTCTCCGCTAATGGGGGGGTGTCGCCCCCATTCGCAGGGGGATGCGGTGCAGCTGTCAATGTGGGCGGGAACTAAAGGGTACAATGTTCCCTTAAGTTTTGGGGAAATCAGTGATCGTTCCCTTACTTTATTTAACCCGGTGCACCGTTCCAGCACGGCAGTGATGGGCACCTTTAATTATGTATTTAGTGACCTAGGTTTTGAGGGTAACACTCCAGTGGCACAACGTGCTGAGCTATCTTGCAGGTGCAGGTTTGCTGTTGTTTTTTTGGATCGACTGCCTGGGATATAATGCTCATTGCAATGCAGTCACAAAGCCTGGCGTGGCACTGATTTGTGCCTTCTAAAATTGATCATGGATCGCTGCAGACACAGTATCTGTACAGGTAATGGCCAGGGGTGTGTGGCTAGAGCCCCAGGCGTGTCCCTTAAGAGGTGGGAAGGGTGGGTGATTGGAAGGGGGAGGCTGCTTAAAGCTGCATGTTGTGGGGGTCAATGACCGACTAATGGTTGTTATTTAAATGCTGAATTGTCTTTTGTTGTGTTCTAGTCCATCTTAATAGTACTGTTGTGAACACAGCAGTGTGTGGTGCAGTGGAGAAAAGGAAGGTATGGTGTTTGCATTGTGGGAAGGTTGAATATGAGAAAAAGCAAAAATAAGCGGACACCACCTTTCTTAGGAAAATACCTGTGTGTGTTTTTAAGCACTTGCTGGAAAAAGTCACTCAATAATGATAGGCAAAATTAAATAAATGCTCACAGGAGCTGGCTGTAAAAGTCTGGAGACACCCTGACTCGTAGAACAGTGAAGCAAAGAGACTAGATAGAAAACTTAGTCATACAGCCGCTCTCCGTATGGACCCAAAATGGGTCTTGCAGTTCAAAGCAGGTTGTTTGGTAGCAGTAAACAATCTCTTTTTCAATTGTGTCGGTTCAATAAAGATACCAATGAATTCGAAGTTTTGGTAAAAAAAATATATTTATCCAAAATGGATTTCAATGCCTGAGCGAGGCTCATGCTGGCGAGCCGTTCCTGCCCATGTCCGCTACCCCCTCAACGCAGCGGTGATTGCCATATTCTTCCATTCTACTTACTCCCTCCCAACCATGCACTCAATGGGGGCCTTCACCCCCATACCCTCCACCAGAACCCAGACAGCCCAATGCTCCCTAACTCCACTCCTCGACCCTTCCACTCCCTGAGCACCTTACCTGTTTGTCCTCACCACTTCACGCTCCAGTTCATGGCTTAGCACAGCAAACACTGGACATAGAAAGCAGGCAACACTATCAGCAGCCCTCTGTCCGCTGCAGAGGGCAGTTGGTGCTCTGAGGGTTTGGGGTGATGGGCTTGGTGAATCTATCTTCGCTGAACAAGGATAAAACCATGCCAAAATGCCCCATTCCATTTAGGAAATGATAGCCAAGTCCAGGTTTTAACTTTGCATTGTTAGGGGTGGGCCCCCTGGTCCGGCCGAGCCGCTCTGGGAGCCCGCGGGTGCGAGCCTGTGGAAGGCCTAACTCCTTCCCTCTGCCCAAATCAAGAAAGCCTGGTCCACACAAGAGTCAAGCAATTACTGCAGTTTATTATAGCCAAAGCACCACAGGGATCACATACATAGAAGAACGTCCACGCATCTCTCAACGGACGCTGGCTCGCAGGCCAGTTTTGATGGCATCTGACATCACCATTAGCGTCATTCTCGGGAAGTGTCTCAAAAACCTATCTTCACTCAGGCTAGGTTGCTGAGTAGTAGGTCCCATATAGAAACATATGGTTGTGGTGTGTTATTGGACAATGTAGTGTCAGGCGATACGCTTAGCCATTCCCAATAAGATGTATCTTGAAATTTGTTACAGCGAGTAAGCCCCGTGATTGGTCAGTGACCCCCACGTTCCACTCCTAGGGTCCTTTGCTATGATTGGATGAGCCACTAGCCCCCCGAGCCTGGGATTAACTCTGTTCCCAGCCACGGAAAACCTGTGAATGGGAATGGTGCCTTGTGTAATTATGCATTTGCAAGATGCAACTATGTGCATGACAGTGTGTAGCCCATAGCTGTAATGAGCGCGCTCCAGTTCCCAACGCAGAACTGTAGCGTGACTATAACAACTTTGTTGCAGCTATGGTCTGGGCGGCGGAACAGGTTGCTCTTCTCAGGCCTCAATCTTGGCAGCCCATAAGCTCGGCCAGATCATGTGCTTGAAGACCACATCTGTGAGCCCAGGACCTCCAAATTATTCTGTATTTTGTCGGCGATCTCACCTCTCCTGCAGCTGGTGTTACTTAGGTTTAGAGTGAGGAATGTCATTTGCAACATTGCAACTTTGGCGGCGACTTTGCTCCTCCCACAGTAGTTCTGCTTGCACATAATTCTGTGAGGTTTGGCGTCCCCTTTCTAAGCCGATCGCAGCCTGCTAGATTTCCTAAGCCGTAGTCTGGCTTCTACTGTACACGTCTTCTTATAGTGTGTAGGTTAGTTGCCCGTATGGCTGTCAGGTCTCTTGAGTGCTCCTGCCATACCATGGGGTTATCTGCATGTAAGCGTCTGCAAGCATTTACACAAACTCTTCTTGCTTCTTGCGTTACTTCGGTGCTGTAGCAAGCCTAATGGCTAAATACCAAACATGCAGACAGTATGTATATGTCACTGTCCTCTAACTACAGAGCTGGATACCTGTGTTCTTCGTGTAATTGAGTATGTGTGTGTGTTCAGGGTGTGCAGATAGCACGTGTGCTTCATGTCTAACGTAGCTAAGTCATCATGGTGTCTCTACCGACAAGTGGTTTGGTTTCTTGATGCTTAGTCGAGTCTGTCCATGTAACCGTCTCCAGCTTAGTCTTGCGTCTCCTCGTTCACTCTGGGTAAGATATGCACTACTGCAGGATTGTAGGGTCTGCTGGGAGGGTATTTCTCATGAAAATTATCCATCGAGGGAGCAGTAGGAATGGGTGCAAGTTCGTATGAACGACGGCCATATTGTCGCTGATTATTCTTCCTGTTGAAGGGTCTTCCGGGACGGATGGCACATTCTGATTCTCCCTCTTCAGTATTCTGGACTTGTAGTCCTGTTTTCCCCCAGTATAAATCCAGGATTACAAGTCCTAGGATGCAAAGTTAAAACTAGGACTAGAAACCCATCCCCCAAATGGAATATGTTGGCATTGATGGCTACTCTTTGAATACCTTCTCGCCAGTCACTGATCCCTCCCCTAAACCCTACTTCTCCCCCTTTGGAGCTCCCCATCCACTTCACTTATGCTCCCTGCCCATCCCTGGTGCCCTACTTGTAACCTGGTGGGTGTGTCCTATGTGTACAGTGCAGTTCTTCCTTGGTTCCCACATACATGTATGCATGTATGTCATAATCCTCACCAGCATTTCCTGTGGCCTTGTTCAAGAACTCGGAGGCCTTCCTTCTGCATGAAAGGTCCACCATGACCCTTTCAGGCATACAGCATCCATCGGTTTAAGTGTTTGATTTTTTAGCTGTAAAGCATCCATATTTCTTATTATATTCATGGTGGAGTGTTTTTATTTTATTGGCCGATTCAGACATCGAGGCTCACACAGTGAAAATAATTCTGCAAAAATGAGCAATACTGAAAATGGAGTGGAACAATATCACTAAAATATTGAAGTTAAAAATGCTGAACTAAAACATATCCAAACTTTAATATTGAATTAAATAAACAAAAGGCAGATAAAAAAAACAAACAAAAAAACAGTTTCGGACAGAAATTGTTTGGAATCTGCGAGATGCAGGAATGACGATTGTTAGGATGCTTGTGATGTGCGGGGCTGATGGGTCCCTGATTTAAGAAAGCATACGCCGGTCCGATAGCACAGCGAGTAGAGTGCTCACTTTGACATCTGTGCAGAGCCTGTTGACGCAAGTTTGAATCCCAACAGGGCCAAACTCAGCCTTTCATCCTTCCGAGGTCGATAAATGAGCACCACACACCGTGGGTAATAAGCAGTGCTCAGATACCTGAGGGTTCTTAGCGCTATATAAATTCTAATTATACCTTCTCACATGAAAATAGCGAAATGCACATGAATGGGTGATGGGTTTTCAAGGGCCGGGGCTAGGAAGAATCCAATCGAACATGTTTGAAAATATACACATATATGTGGGTAAAGTATGGAAACAAAACCAGTCATATAAAAGTAGATTTTTCAGTTTAATTTAAAATGTTTTTGTTTCTACTGTTTACATGGCTATCAATGTAAAATGTAAAATTATTACCCTTTCATTGTTAAAGTTTCACTTTAACTCTAGGTTATTCCTGAAATACAGTACCACAGAACCATATGTACCAACCATATATCCGAGTGGTTTATCATTGGTCGATTCAGATACTAAGCCTCTATCCTCCTGTTTAAGTGGTTTACTGAAGACGGAGGTCCAAGTATGGCCCTCATTACCCCCACACAGCTCTCAGCCCGAAGACTGAGACACGACAGATGCACCTCACTCTTAGGTCCTTCACTGCCATCGTTGATGTATCACAGATGTGAGAAACGTTACTCTATCAGGCAGCCTTTCAGGCCATACACAGTCGATCATCTGGAGGAGAGGGAAATGTCATCAATCGAAAAAGTTGACTGACAGCACATCAAGAAATCAATGACATCATCACTGACATCATGACGCAGCCGCACTGAGACATGAAGAACATAGCCATCCATTCACATTCATCCATTGCATATTGACAAGGACCACATGCTTATGACTCGCGCAGGTAGATGACAGACAGCCATACATATCTGTATATATAGTCACACTCTTCGCCAAAGCTGAACCGCAAGACGCCAAAGTATACGTATACCAGGCTTGCATATGCTTGACTGCCACTAACATGGAAAGGCCATAAGGACAAATATGGAAGCCACAGGCCCATTAGAATGAATGAGGAAGGGGAGACAAGCTTCAAGTACATGGAAGGGTTTGCATGATCGCTGCAGCCACAGGCAAGTAGGGAACGATGCACCCAGCCAAGGACGAGTGGAGATGGAAAATTCCTGGTTACCAAGACGATAAGCCACTTGCGAGAAATTCAGACTAAAATCCTCATAATTACAGGCACGAGAGCTCCATTTCGAGGTCTCAACACACGTGAACCAGCAACAAAACAATGCCCATTCGATCGAGGTGGACATAGAGAAGCTGTATCCACCAAATCAGAGGTGGAAAGATACAAGTGTTGCTCACAAACTGCCAAAACTGAATCAGGGTGCAACGAAACCTACATTCAGGGGAGCTAAGTGGTGATGGGAAGGGTGACTTCAGAAAATAGGCGGGGAAAACTTGAAGGCTCCGCCGCCACTGTTCTACCCCCCCCCCCCATGCTCTGGTGTGAGTAAATTTTTCTGAACAAACTCTGTAAAACATGAACACCACCAGTTTCGGGGAAAGGCTTCCCTCACCTCTCTGCCTAACAAAATGCAAGTGCGCAAATCCAGGGGTGCACCTAGGCTAAACTTTAGAATGGGGGCTTCCCCTTCAAATGTTGGGAGAGGCGCTAACTTCAGAGATGGTGGAGGAGTGGCAAACTTACTTGTGTAGGGGCATCTACCGTCTTTACTCATTGTAATGAGACTATTCTAGTGCAGCTTCAATGTTACAATCAGTTAACTCTCTGCTTTAAGTCTGAAAAGACCCACTTCTTGCAGATCCTGAAGGTCCTAGAAAGTGATAAAATGGCAGATGGTGTGCAATGAAAGACTCAGTATCATAGCATAACAGGACATAGCAGAGTGTGGGGCAGTACTCTGGACGGCCCAAGCAATTTCAGTGGCTGGGAGCAACAGGGGAGAAAATGTAATGTTGGTTCTACCACAGTTAGTCTGCTATACTAGAGTCTCTGGTGCACTGACTGGCTGGTGAGACTATGTCTGCCTGTCAAATCAAGTGATACGCGACTGGGGGAGGGCCAGTGCAGCAATAATGCAATTCTATTTCGCAGTATTGGAGCCCCTAGCAGAGGAGCACCAGGGTACACCAATGTGTCCCTACACTTATTTAAACTGTCCTGTTGTAAGAGTGTAAATGTAATCACTAATATGCACTCCAATTGTTGCCGTTGAAGTTAGGGTGAGATTACATTATTTGACTGGGATCACACACTTATGCTAAACAGCGAAGCAGGGATTTTAACCCACTCTGCAATTAGGTCACGGCCACCTTCTTCAACACTTTACTTGGAACAAATATTTAAGTTTTGGATGTCAATACCTACAACAATACTGCACTACAGAGGTTACTTGCAAATACACAAATTGCATAGGAAAGCATCATGACAACATGTAAATCCTTATAGTAGCATGCTGGGCCAAAATAATATCAGTGTACCTGTGTTTTCAACATTCGGAATGGAAATCTATAAAATGCAAAAGGCAAAATATCTATTTACCCACTTTATTTTCAATCCTTCAAGACACAAAATAAAATAAGTTGTGTCATAAACTCACTTAGGTTTGGAGATTCGTCACAAACCTCCAGCGTCTTGTTATGCATGGTTTTAAGAGAACATTCAAGTAAGGACATCAAAGCAAACTTTACTTTTTAGCAAAGTAAGCTATTAAACGTTATGGGTATAAACATATTTTCAAAGGGTGCTTTATTGTGTTTGCTCGCTCTTTACTGTCACAATTTGCAAGGTGACTGGTGGTCTTTCAGTTGGAAATTCACCATCATGCATAAGAAAAGCTATGCTGCTGATGACAAAAGAAACATCTTGTCGAGTTCATTACGGCACTGGCTGTAGCGCCTGGGACGCAGCCTGTGTGTCTCAGAGAGGCTGTGACTTGGGAAAACAGGCAGTGCTTGATCATCTGAGCGGAGCAGATAGTAGATTTGCCTGGGAAGAAACAAAATGCGCCCAGAAGCATGTTCCTAATCCTTTGAACTAGTAAAGGCATGGAAGATCCGCCCCTCAGATAACATTTCGGGGTGGGGGGGCTTCAACCCGGTCAGCTCAATGATTTTGCACGCCTGAACTAAATGCACCCTCCCAAGCTTGGGTGATCAGAGATGGCAACATTAGGGAGCACACAGCCCCTCCATGTTCATTCTCATTGCCTTGAGAAGGTACACTCAGCCTGGGAATTGTCCAGGGTCCCAGGGCTGGGAGCCCACTCTACCCAATCCAAAGTCACCTTTCACTTGAACATATAATATGATGCAGGAGCCAGTGGTCTTCCTGCGTCCCTGCAACACTGTAGATTAAAACATGTAGCTGTGGACCCAGGAGGAGCCACCAGATATGGCTATCCAATAGTAGAATTAACCCCTATAGGACACATACATAGTTTGCCTAAATTGACCAATGTGAATGCCCGATAGGTTTTGGGGACAGAGCTTGGTTTTATGACGTCACACCTGGATAAAACAAGGTGACCCACGCTCAGAAGACGAGATCCCTGGAGAATCTTTCTAGTGTGATCCCTGTCATTTATTAGATAATAAAGTCAGTAAACTTTGCCCCATGGCTGAGTCTTCCGTTCTTGTGGCGGGGAGTTCTTTATAGGCCCAAGCGTCTTTCTGCTGGTAATTGGGGAAACTGCTATAGAGCCTCTGCTGCTCTCCAACATTACTATTGGTGATTCAGATACTAATCCTTTCTTATTCTGTGTTAGTGCATTACTATTGGTCAATTCAGATACTAAGCATCTATACATCTGTGTAAGTGGTTTACTATTGGTCGACTCAGATACTACGC
This sequence comes from Ambystoma mexicanum, assembly GCF_040938575.1. Lineage (NCBI taxonomy): Eukaryota > Metazoa > Chordata > Amphibia > Caudata > Ambystomatidae > Ambystoma > Ambystoma mexicanum. The sequence goes on from NC_090932.1 coordinate 1,631,591,265, forward strand.
ATCTATATGTTTGTGTAAGTGGTTTACTATTGGTCGATTTAGGTACTAATCCTTTATACTTCTGTTTAAGAGCTTTACTATTGGTCGATTCAGATACTAAGTATATATACTTCTGTGTAAGTTGTTTACTATTGGTTGATTCAGATACTATGACCCTATACTTCTGTTTAAGTGGTTTACTATTGGTCGATTCAGATACTAATGCTTTCTACTTCTGTGTAATTTGTTTACTATTGGTCGATTCAGACACTAAGTATCTATACTTCGATTTTATGTGGATTATTACTGACCAGTTCAGATACATACATTTTATGCTTAAGTGTAATTGGTTTACTATTGGGCAATTGAGCTACAAATCCTCTGTCATTCTGTTTAAGTGGTTTACTATTTGTTGATTCAGATACTAAGGATCTGTACTTCAGTTTTATGTCGATTACTATTGACCAGTTCAGATACGTATACTTTACACTTATGTTTAAGTGGTTTTCTATTGGGAAATTTAGATACAAATCCATTATATTTAAGTTTAAGTGGTTTACTATTGGTCGATTCAAATACTAAGCATATATTCTTCTGTTTATGTGGCTTACTATTGACCAATTCAGATAGTAATCCATTATACTAAAGTGTAATTGATTAATAATGTGAAATTGAGCTACAAATCCTCTATCCTTCTGTTTAAGTGGTTTACAATTCATCTATTCAGATACTAAGCAGCTATCCTCCTGTGTAAGCGGTTTACTACTGGCTGATTTGCTTACTAATCCATGATATTTCTGTTTAAGTGGTTTACCACTGACCGATTCAAATACTAATCCTCTATGCTTCTCTCTAAGTCATTTTCTATTGGTCGATACAGAAACCAAACATCTATACATCTGTTTCAGTGGTTGAATATTGGTCCACTAAGATACTAAGCCTCTATACTTCTGTTTAAGTGGTTTACTATTGGTCAATTCAGAAACTAATCTTCTATCCTTCTGTTTAAGTGGTCTACTATAGGTTGATACAGATATTAAGCATCTATAGCCCAGGGATTGTATGTCTCCAGCCCTGAAATCTCACTGGCGCCGGTGGATGCAAGGATCAAGTTCAAGACCATCTGCATTGTCCACAGGGCTTTCTGGGGCCAGGGCCCACACTACATTCAACACTCTCATCCTAAATACCTTCCTTCTCAAGCCCTTCACTCTGCTGCCTCCAACTCTCTGAGGGTCAGACACTTCTCCAGGCAGAGAGTAGGGGGCAGATCACTTTCCTCTGCAGGTGCCTCCCTGTGGAGCGGCCTCCCTGTCCCTCTCAAACTTTAGCCAGACCACCTGAAGTTCTGGAAGCATCTCAAAACTTTCCATTTCTTCTCTGCTTTCTCTCCCTCCCCTGCTGACCTCCCTGACTGCTGTGCCGACTGGTTGCTTGGTTACACTCAAAGTCTCACTGGGTACCTGGCTCCTCTTGACCGGACTCCCCCGCACTGCCTCTGGGCCTGTCGTGCACTAGAGGCTGTAAGTGTAACCTATACAGTCCCCCGCCTCCTTAAACTCACCCAGAGCCGCTCTGTCCTGGCTGCACTTACTCAAGGTAATGCTCCCCTGATTACACTTTCCCCTTCCGCCCCCTCATGCTTCCCCCGGACCCGTCCCTGAACTTTGCGTCAGCGCACTTGCACGATCTGACACAAGGCCGAGTAAAATCGTTGTCTTGTCCTCCCCCGTACCATCCCTTGTCTTGACGCACCTAGAAACACGTGTACAGGCATGTTATAAATGACTTATCATATCATACGCTTCTGTTTAAATTGTTTACTATTGGCTGGGTCAGGTAATTAAGCCCCTTCCTTAGTGTAAATCATTTACTTTTGGGAGATTCAGGTATACATGTCCTTACATTTTCTTCTTAAGGATAAGTTTGAAGTGCCAGGCCTGGTTCCATGGATGGTGGGCAGATGTTGCCCCCCATTTCCTGAACCCCTCACCACGGTGACCACCCTAAAGCAAAGTTTAATCCCAAAACCCCAAGAAGTTAAAGCGGAGTGCTCGCCTCTTCTAAATTAGTGAAGGGGCGCTCATTTCTTGGGCTGAGCTGAAGAAGTTTTGAGATAACAGGCAGCATCTCCTGAGTGAGGACTGGAGTGGTTGACTTTCCTGCATGAGGCTTCTATCAAAAACCTCTGGAAAGACTCTCCCCTAGCGTGTCCTGCCACCATTGGCAGCTGTAGTGGGTGTCTCCATGGAGGAAGTGCTGTCTGCCCGGAGCCTGTCTGAAGTGGTTGTCTTCTCCAAGTAGAGTATTGTCATTAGAAGGGTCAAGACCAGAGTCTGTGCTCCCTCTGAAACATGCATACGTTTATGTTTCCTCGAAGGGTTAAAGGCTGGTGAGGGTCGTTTCTCTGAGCCATGAACACCTCCTCCAATCAAATGGATGAAGTAGTTGTCTCCTCTTAATGGAGAGGTGTACCCAAACCGGGCGGCACTTGGGTAGTTGTCTTACAGACGTAGTGTTTCCATGTCTACAAAAAGCCACTCTGCACTCTCTAGTTGACTGCTTAAAATGCCCCAATACTGCCCTGATGGAATGCTGCAGTAACCTGGGCGTGCATGGTGCACCCCTATGGTTTTGCAGCACAGGGCTGGCTCATAATGCAGGTTTATGGAGCTCTGGGCGTGCCTTCTTTGCCACTGACTCTATTTCAGGAAGCCGAGATGTGTGCAACTGTGATTATGTGGTCTGTTAAATATTCCATAGATGGTTTGGTGCACAGCTGGACCTCCCTTCTGGAAAAGTGTTCATTTTCCATCTGGACAGAGTGTATAAAAAGCTAGAACGTACTGGGGGACTGACGCCACCCCGGCTTGACTGACCTTCAAGGCGCAGGCCGATCCGGAAATCTACCAATGGGACGGCCTTTGGTTTATTGTGCTTGGCCTGTCCGTCTCCCCACTGCACTCCGAATGAAAACAGCTCTATCCTTTAATACAGCACCAGGATTGCAGTCTGAAATAAAACCCAACCTGAAATCCATGCGCAGTCGTAAAGTCCCATCGTAATTGCTGACCACTGTCTTTGGAGGCGCACAGCAAGCTTTTCTGGTGGTGGGAAATTACATTTTGGAATCCAACAATTCTTTTACCCCACTGTGGGGGACTGAGGTGCAGAGCTCATGCCTGTGTATGAAGTAGCAAAATCTGATCTGTAAAGACATACTCAGAGAGCGGATTCTTGCCATCACATAATTCCTGTAACATTTTGAAAAAAACCTTTTGTTGTGATCACAGATCACCCTAAAGCACCTTGCCAAAGTCTTTAGTCTTGGGCTAAGCGCATCTTCTTTGAGATGTATCGACCAAGTGCAGATCAAATATCCATTGGTTTAAGGCCAGACGCGCTGTTGCCTCCCAGTGCCGCGCATTCGAAGCTCGGAATAATGTTAATGTTATTTGATCTCCTGTACACAAATAATGGCTTCCATCCAAGAATGCTTTGCAATAAAGTGTCTCCCGGCCAAGTATTGCAGAGCTAAAAACACATTTTATTTGCAGTGATTCACAAAACTGCTTCGCAATAAAGACTGATTTGTATTGTCCTTTTCAGGGACTGGGCGGCTGTTCGTATGGCTAGACTTGGCTCACGGATCGACTTCATCAAAATCAATAGGAATGGTGTAAGACTGCTCAATTAGCCAGGCCTTCATTTCATGCCTCTTGTGTCCTCAAATTTGCACCGTGCTATGTGGACTTCTAGTTGTCGCAGAATGATTAGTGCCCCCACCCCCATGATAACAGTCTAATGATGCAAAGCATCAATTTTCCGCCCAAAAATGAAAATAGTATAATCCATATGAGGCAAGTCACACATGCCACAGCGCCACCTAGTAACCATCGCTGGAACTTCACCTCCAGTTCACAGCCACATCAGCAAGGCATTGTTGGTAGGCACATTAGCCCAAATACAAGCCTTTTGCTCTAGAAAATTGTCTCTGATTACGGGCAGTGCTACTTTATACATACCTCTATCAACCCAAGACAGACAATTTTCTGGAGCAAAAGGCTTGCATGTGGGCTAATTTGCATACCCACAATTCCTTGCTGATCTGGCTCTGAACTACATGTGAATTTCCAGCAGTCGTTACTGGGCGGGATTGTGGCATATGTGATCTGGTACAAATGGACAATCCTAATTGACACATTTCAGATAAAAGGGCTTTTTTTTCCAAGCCTTGTCATACCCACCATAATTTTACCTGTGTTTTCCAAAAGTGATATCAAAGACAATTGATCACCAAGTCACTTTAAAAAAAAATATGGTTTGCAAGTCTGATCAACAATGGAAGTTCACAACTTGGCCGTCTGATGTCTTATATAGTAACGGAGAAGATATATTTAAACAAACAAGCCTTGATGTTCTTGGCAGGAGACACATCATAAAAGAGCTGCCCTCAGGAATGATTGAATTGTAGTGTCAGTCTGAAAACAGACACCTGGGCCCAGATTACAGAAACTTTGCACCCGTGCAAGTGCAATGGTGCCCGGCATTAGCATTAGGGCAAAATGTGCCCTGTATCTAAAAACACAGGGCATATAAAAAAACAGTTTCACCATGGCGAGTGCAGTTTGGCATGGAATAAGCACGAGGGCAAAATTTGCCCTTGTGCTAATACCATTTTGTATGAGCACTAGGGGAACACTTGCCCTGTTGCAGTAATGCAGTGAAAATGTATCTTTTTTGCCCCCGAGGGAAATTTTTGCCCTCGTGCTAATACCATTTCGTATGAGCACTACGTCAGCACTTGCCCTGTTGCATTAATGCAATGAAAATGTATTTCTTTGCCCCGAGGGCAATTTTTGCCCTGGTGCGAATACCATTTCGTATGAGCACTAGGTCAGCACTTGCCCTGTTGCAGTAATGCAGTGAAAATGTATCTTTTTTGCCCCCAAGGGCAATTTTTGCCCGGGTGCTTATACCATGCCAACCTTCACTTGTCATTGTGTAATAGTTTTCTAATATGCCCCAGTGTTTTTAAAAACAGGGCAAGCTTTTCCCAGCCTAGTGCTAACACCGTGCAACTTTGCACTTCCACCGCTGCAAAGCTTCTGTTATCTGGCCCCTGGGTTGGACAATCGCCTTCGTTGGAGCAGGAGTCTTGTGACATGCTACCCTCAGATCACAGCAAATAGAATCCAGTACCTTGACATCTTGCTTCAATCAGCGTGCACAGCGAGAGCGTGAGCCACATTCCTTCTTGCATGCCACGACCACCAGACGATGGGGCTGGACCCTCAAAGCGCAGATTGAGAACATACCTCTTTGTGCCGGTGTAAAAACATGTTTTAAGCTCCTCCAAATAAAATAAAGATATTAAGTTGGGGCACTGGGGAATAAAGCTGTTTTCCTGGGATCACTCAGTTTGTTCAAGTGTGAATGCCAGGGATGAAGCTCAGGTCTCTGGGCTCGACTACAAGGGAGATAGGTCAGTGGCAACGCGCTCGCCTTGGAAGCAAGTGGACATGAAGCAACACAGGTTCGATCCCTGGGTCCGTGATTTGAAACCTCTGGGTGTTAAGCGTGTTATAAATATGCAACTAAGATACATATTCCTGTAACAGCGCCTCAATGACCCTGGGCTGTGTGAGCGCTATAAAATAAATATTCTGCATGACCGATGACAACTTTTCTGCCGCTTCTTTGGGGCGATTGCTCGGGGACTAGTGAACATCTCGGACCAGAAGCATGTTATATACCGACTCGCTGTTGCCTTTTGTACAATTCTGGATATACTATACCCATTAGTATAGTCTTTGCAGGGCCTCTGGAATGGGTCAAGAAAGGCACGTGCTTGCAGAATGTGTTCTTATTTGATTTTCTGTTGCTGCCATGGTGGTGAGACAATACCAGCAATGCTTTAGGCTCCAGGCAAACCACGCTGTGAGTAGAAGCCTACCACGCTTTCATACCACGCTGTAGTCGCAGGGCTGTCCAACTTCAGGCCTCGAGGGCCGGATCCATGTGTTTTTTTTTCTTTTTGTTTTTCTTTTACCTCTCAATATTTGTGCGATGAATTTGCATACAATGATTCTAAATGCATGGATATTTTTCCTCATAAATATTAATGAGGGATATCCTAAACACCTGTCAGGATCCAGCATGTTCATGAACCCTTGCATTGCAAACTAATCCACTAGCCGCCTCCTCCCTTCTTTGATTGGCCCCAGAGACCCTGAGAGGTTTGTTTTATCCAAGCTCGTGCGGGTCTTAGATCTTCCAGCCTTTGGGAGAGCGGGGTTACGTTGAAATACTTCATGCCTGCATATCACTCAGGACCTCATGCTCCCGCTCCCAGGCTTTCCTTTCAAAGGCCATTTTAATTCAGTAGTTTAGGCCAATTCAACAAGAGTAAACTACATTGCCCAGAATGCATTAGTTTGGTAAAGGAGAAGACAGCACTAAAATCTTGGTTTCTCTGGTGACGTGAAACTATAGTGGCAGTGAGGCAGTCTATGAAACTTTGAGAGTTTGCTCGTGGCGATTGATAAGGGAGGGGAGAGGCAATTTCATCTTAACAATTGGGGTCGGCATTAAGCTCTTTAATCTAAACATAGACACACTAAAATGACTTTAAAAATGTGAACTAGAACACAAGCCGTTTATAGTATTTTCTACTATTCAAAAGATGTGCCATCTTGTTGGAAGCCTTAAACATCAACAAATGTGCACACATCGTACTCCGTTTTTATGCCCCCCTCACCTCCACCCAAAAGCGTCTAATAGGGGCACGTGGTATATGCATTGCTGTATTACCCTTACTTGACATATTAGCTCAAAAGAACTCTCAAGTTAGCTCTTGCCTTGCATGAGCAGGCATCAATCCGTGTTTAATACTTGGCATTCTGGGACTTGTAGGTTTAATATTCACATTATAAATTCAAGGTCGGGTCTGCAGGGCCTACAATGCATAGGACAAACTACAGGATTGGCTGACCTACTCGATCATGACGTGAATAGTTGCCGACATGAACCATTCCAATCTGTAGGTGCTTATCCAGTCCTGGTTTTCTCTTTGCGTTCTGGGAATTGTAGTCCGAATTGTACAATGGGGAAAGTGGAGCTACACGTCCCACAATGCAAAGAACAAACCTAGGACCAGATAAGCACTGACAGATTGGAATGGGTCGCGCTTAAAACTATGTAACATGGGACATTTTAAGAGCACTTGGTTAGGGTACTGTGGTGGGTGAGGGGTGGCCTGGGATCAGGGGAGCCGGATCAGAGAAAATGTGGTACGATGGCACATTACTCTTGTGCTGATGTGCATGGAATTGATGTGGAACTGTGGAAGTGTGCCCCCCTGGGTGGTGTGGGCATTTGGCATGCATGTCAACATGCCCCCGCCATCTAGTCTCCGTTTTAACCTTGCAGTTTTACTTTTCCCACCATGATGCCATGACTACAAGTCCCAGAATGCAAAAAAAAGGTCGGGAATGGATGAGCATCTCCTAATGAATGGAGCCGCAGGTAGGTTTGGACTGAATAGTTTAACAGTCACCCAGTTTGATATTTCATTAGGAATTTGCACCAAAAGGTGTCCTACGGACTCGTGTTGTGAAAGGGAGGAGGGAGGGGCAAGTGTGTCCATCACTCCAAGCCCCTGAACAGAAGGCGCCAATACAGACTTCTCCAAGTTTGGTCCATGAGAGGCACATCCGCACCATGTTTGCAGGATAACCACTGACTATGTAAACGACTCTCATTTAGATCCACTGTATACAAATGTAGTTTGTGTGGATATCCAGAAACCATGGAGTGGAGCCGTCCAAACCTATGAAGTGGAATAGAAGCACCTGTGTCCGTGAGTGAAGATATAGCAGGGTCAAGTCCTAAAAATGAAAGTGGGGGGACTCATCAAAAAACGCAATGGGATGTGAAGTTGCCAGAAATTAGCATATCAAGTTGAAATATGCAGGTTTCATTAAATTGGCTTTGCATAAACACCCAAATTTCACAGGACGAATGGCATTTGCCTTTCATGAAATCAACACACACACAAAACCAAGAGAGGATATTTTCTTATAATAGCGTTTTTGAAAACGTTAAAAGGTGTGCATGTTTTAAACTCCAAGAACCAATACAAATGTTTTCCCTCGAACTTACAGTAACGAAATGGGACGTTTTACCTTTAGTTGTTTGTTAGTTTTCACCAGGTTATATAGTGCAGTGGTAAACTGTCAGCCAGTAACGATTTTGAATGTGGTTCGATCCCTGAGGTCGGCTTTAATTCATAAATTCAAAGAGGACATTCAATGTTTCTCATTTTAGCTGGGGGGGCCTGAGTCCACCCTCTGAAAAAAGTGGATGGGCTACGTCCACCCGCGTGTACCCTTGACTTGAGCCCTGAGACTTGCGACGATTGCAAGACCACTACTCCACTTACAAGGTTTATGACTACTTCCACCACAGCTAGGGTGACCAGATTTTTTTTAGGGAAAAACCTGTAATGGGTCATGGAAATAGAAATAGGACTAAAGTAAATACACATACAACTTTAGGCCTACTTCTATGTCGCTGGCCCGTTGCGGGGGTGGGGGGCCGAGAGGGTGTGTGCTAACAGGCACACGCCTCATTGGAGGAGAGCACCAGGGAGGGGGAGGAAATAGGGGTGTGAAAAGCATTTCACGCACCCATTCATGCAAAAAGAGCAGCGCCGGGACCCGATTTCGAAATCTGGTCCCGGAAAAAAAGGAAACCGTAAGCGAAACCCCGGATGGGGTTTATAAAATAAAAAAGCTCCCGGGACCCCTGGACGTCAGGTAATTTCACCGGACTGTCCTGGGAAAACTCAGACGTCTGGTCAACCTAACCACACAACACCCTACTTGGTTTCCAGTGAAACCCCCCCTTTTCTTCACTTTGTAGCAGTTTAAAAAAAAATATTCCGCCCTTCGGTTTGGGAGATTTTTTCCACACAGCATTCTGAAAAAGGTCAAACCCCTTTCATTGGTTGGTATGGGATTAACAAATACATATTTTAGACAAATGGGAAACGCCAAGGCACTGTCATAAGTGGATCCTTGAGCGGGGACCACAGCAGGTGAACATTTGCCACCAGAGGCGCTGCTGGGGGTTGGGAGGCCGAGGGAGGGGGCGGAGGGGTATAGCCCTGGGACTTTTGGGATAGAAGCTCAGGGGCTACAAGCAAAAGGCTCGCCCAGATCTTTTCCAGACCTAGCAATACCCCTGTTGGCCACTGCCATTAGATTTCGGGAGGAATGTCTTGTTGTTGGAGCCAGGAGATGAGACCTCTACTCTTGGCTTCCCACCTCGCCAAATTGTGTGATTCTCGGCAACTGACTGTGAGTATGGTTCCCTTATCTGGCAAAGTTTGTTGGTGTTTAGATATTATGTGAAAGGCATTAGAAAGTGATATATAAAAAAAAATAAAGTCACTCGCTCATAGCAGATATAACCATGCCAATACAGGACATAGGCGCTCAAAAAATAGCATAGTTCATTGAAAACTGTTTCTTAATGCACTGAATTCCCTGCCATTCGGTGGCGAGGTAACATGTTAGGGTATAAGGCAAAGGTTGAACTGACCAGGAGAGAAACCGTCCAGAGTTACCCTTCTTTTTGGCAAAATCAGCCATAATTGCTCATTTTTGTTGATTGGCAGCCGTTCCTGTACAGCAGGCGAATGGCGCGTTTGTGTTTTGCTGCCCGCCTACTCGGCCATTGAACCTGGGCTTCTGGGACGGTTGTAGTGTCCCATGTTGCTGAGCTATCTTGAAGCCACTGGATTTCTGTTTGTTTCAGTAGCCTGCTTCGGATATAAAGCCCATTGCTGAGGTCCCTTATAGCCGTGCTCCCGCTCTGATCAGCATTTGTCGTCTGCATTCAAGCATCCGATTAATGTGACATTGCTGCAGGCACATCTGTGTGTGTGTAATTGACTTTAATCTTTGGCATGACCCCCAAGAGGTGTGAATGATGGGAGATTAGAAAGGGGGTGGGGGCTGCATCATTCTGCTTGCTGTGGAGGACAATAACTGAACTTGATAGTGGTCGTTTAAGATGAATTTTCTTTCAAGTGTTTCAGTCTTTGTAGTAGAGTTTTAAAGCGCAGTGGTGGGGTGGAGGGAAGTCAGGACACAGGTAAGGGCGGGCAGGAGCAGGGCTAGGATGACGTTGGGGAGCGGGGGCGCAGGGTTTGGGCCAGCAGGGAACATAGTTCCATAGTTGATTGTATCACGTTTTGTATTCATATCCACTAGGGTGTGACTTGTCTTCGTTTTTAGTTTTTATCTATCTAGTATTTTTATCCCAAAAAATAAAAAAGGGAAAAACAAGTGTTTTGATGTATAAATGTAAAATAATTGCGTTTTATTATATAATTGTAAAAGTTTGTCAAACTACATACAATAAACAAAAAGTTCCACTGCTTTTTTGTACACGTTGACCCGTGTTATAAGGCATTGCCTGGTCACCATACACACAGCCTCTGGAAGCTTAAAGCTGGAATACAGGGAATGAAAATGCTTTCCTAAGACTTACCGTCACCCCAAACGGTTTGTATCATGACGGGGGGGTGGTGGTTTGGTTGGGGGGGGGGGCGTGTGTGTCTGTGTGTGTATTTATTATATATATATATATATAATGTGCAGCGAAGTATTTGCATCTGGCTTGAATGGGAGCAACATTGTTTTTAAAGAGTGTGTTAAATTAACATAATTAAAGAAACCGTAAAATGTAATAATCAAATAGGCCAATACAGGTCTCAACTCTTCAGTACTTTAGAAGTACATCCATGATTGTGAAGTAGTAATTAAATGTATTCATTCATTCAAGACTTCACTTTAATAATCTGTTCCTAAAATCAAACCATTGTATCCTCTATATTAACAGGGTTGTGCAACTCCAGGCCTTGAGGGCCGGATGGGTCCATGTCAGGTTTTCAGGATACCTCTCATTAATATTGATGAGATAAATTTGCATGCAGTGATTCTAAAAGTATGCACATTTTTCCTCATGAATATTAATGAGGGATATCCCGATAGCCGGTCAGGATTCCAATCCTCGAGGCCTGGAGTTGGCCAACCCTGCTTTATATATCTATATTGTGTTTTCCCTGCAGCGTATTATGCTATGTTATTTGTCACTCATACCGTGCAAATCACCACTGTAGTGGTGTTGAAGCACCAAGCCTTGTCGGTAAAGAGGGGAATGGAGACACATCCCCGTTCACGGTGGCATATTGTGGTTTGTGGGCTTATGTTATGTTATTTGTCAAGTGTTGTGAGGATTAACACCCTTTGGAAGGGTTCTATGTTCATTCATCGACAGTGATTTTTTTTGATGGGTTTTTGGCGTAGATAGGTATAGCCATTAAATGGCTACCCTTCCATTGGAGCATAGAAAAAAGGCAGGACATGATAAATCATTGATTTCAGTCATTATTAAGTTTACAATTAATGTTGATATTATGGCTCTGTCATTATACAGAAAAATCTAGTCTCGACATGTTTCAGTTCCAGACAGTCTTATATACAGAACTTTCATCAGGAGAAAGTAATGTACATCAAATTCCTATTCTGCTTCCAGCTTGAGTGAAGGTAGACATACGCAGATAACCACGACCTGTCCAGGTTAAAAGAAAGAAATTCTGTAAGCTAATGCTGCTAAAGTCAGTCTCTATGGGTTCATTAAATGAACTAGGAACCACTAGCTTAAGGTAAACAAATGACCTCTTAAGGGTTATTGTGGGGGTGTGCAATCCTTCTATTGAATTGTGGTAGGAACCAGTAGTGTTCCTATTTTGGCTGCAAAAACAAACAATGGTTTGGTAAGCCATACTCTCACCAAGTGCGTGGCTCTCTTAAAACAAACATTGTGTGGGTACGCAAAGTTTAGAGGGCACCCTCCTGTAGTGGAAGCTTGCTAGTCTTGCTGTGTGGCAGTGCGGAATAGCCAACCAGTTTGTCAGGAGATGTAAAGTAGTAATCTTTGGGACGGGCTGCCTGTCTTCACAGCACCGTCACGTTGGTGTAGTTAGGCACTGTGATCGCCTATAATCAAGAGCACAATGTAATCGGCATTAGCGGGCAAGCTGTGAGAGCTAACTGGGAGAAATATAACTGCGCCCGGACCCGGAATAAAATATTCCCTAGGCGCCTCGCAAATCCGAGACCAATGCCACAACACTTAGTGATACAAACGGCACCAGCGGAGGTGAAAAGGGTCAATGTGCATAAATTAAGTGGACACGTACCTTTGGGCACGTCTTGTGCAGGATTGTAGAGTTTGTCACCAGTTTGCTGTGTGGAACCTGGTGTAGGTAGTAACTGTGCCGAACAATCCTCCTGTCAAAAATCGACATAGAGGAACCAAGGCGTATTCACATAATGGCCATGGGGAGACAGGCATAACAATGCACGCGTTCCTGCAGTCCGTGCTTCTAGGATTTACTAAGAAAGGGGATCCGCTTACCTATAAATCGTCGGTGTGGTGGATAGATAGAGGTCTGTCGGGGGGGAAGTTCTCCCGAGGTCGGCTGGGCCGCCGCGGACCTCCGGGCAGGGAGGCCCCAACTCCTCCCACGTATCCCAAAAATGAGTATGAGGCACACGCAAGAAGCAAGGTGGTTCTGCTGTTTATTAAAAAACGGCAGGGATGGGTCAAGGATCGTACGCGTCCGTCCTGACACTCTCTCTCCCTTCGTGGGCTCGCAGGCCCTTTTTACCTCAGTATGACGCGCTACTTGTGTCACCTGGGAAAGTTAGCAAAAAACCTATCGCCACTCTGGATTGGTTCCTCGAGTGGTAGGGTTAGTATAGCATACGTATAGAGAGCGCTGTTAGTGGTTGCGGGTCAGTCAGGTGGTATACTTGGGTTGTCCCTTCAATTAGATACATGAAAATTGTTACATGAAGACCCCTGAGGATTGGCTAATGTTAATGGCGTCAGTGATAAGTGCCCCATGTTCTGATTGGTCCACTCGCGAGCCCCCCAGTCTGGGACCATCGCTGTTCCCAGCTCGCGGTGCACCTGTCATTTGCAACAATGTATAACTATGGGTATGTGCAGACAATGTGAGGATTTGTTCATATGCTGGAGGGCAGACTACTCCCACTGCCGCAGATGTCCATTGAGTCGCTTAATTGTTGCTGCTTGTGTCTCAAAACGTGGGATCCAGGCGCCTCCTTCCTCCTGGGCCTGGCACCCTGTCAGGTTCAGCTTGGTCACGTGAGGAGAGACCGTGGTTGAGGCAGAATTCTGCACATTTAATATTGCATTTTCCACTGTGTGTCTGGCTTAGTTTGCAGGTTTGACCTTGGCTTCGGCTTGTGGCATGCGAGTTTGCAACATTGTGCCCTTGACTGTCTGTTCTCGCCGGGCTCATTCTGCAGGGTCAGCAATTGTACTCTTGCTCGTTCAATGTTCATGGAGGCTCTTGCTTGCGGCCTACTTGGGCCTGGTGCATAGGTGGGGATGTTTGATGCACGGCGCTTTTGGTTATGGTATCATATTACTTTAGCCCCAGTATCATGTCTTTGTTATATTTCTCATTGCAATGCATGGGTTTAGGAGAAGCGTCAGCAAGCATTTTAGATGAGTTCGTTGTGCGTCTTGCGTTTCTGCATTTTGAAAAACCTATGTGAAAAATAATAAAGATGCGCGTCAGTGGGTGTGTCCGTCACCTACGTCATAGCACTGAATATGTTCTTTGTGTGGATTGGTGTGGGAGTGTCCAGTGTGCATGTTTGCACGGGTGTGCTGACCGTTGGCTAGGTCGTCATGGCATCTCTAACGATGTGTTCATTTACTGTTGAATGGTAAAGTCGAGTTCATCCATGCCGCAGGTGTCGGCATGGACAGGGCAGGCTGGTGGGCAGGCTGGTGGGCACATCCGTATGTTCCTGTACCAGGGTATTTGGTCGTCTGGTAGATAGGCAAACTCCTCTCGTGGCAGGTGTCTGGGCCACGATCCTCTAGGCCAGGGGTGTGAGGGGATTGGTGGGAGCCTTTTGTTCCATTCTCCCACTTCAGTCCCCCTCTGGTCGACTTGTCAACCACAAACATATCTTTTTCCTTATCTCCTCTTACTCTCCATATTTTAGTCACTCCTCCCAAATGTCCATAGTGGTTGACATGGTCTTCAAAAGACCAATACATATATACACAGGTTCCTCCAGGTGTGCAGTATACCCATTCCCCTATGTAGCTCCTTGGGTTTCTTGGGTTTTCGAGCTTCACAGATGGTGGGTCCAGGTGGTTGGTGATCTGTTTGCGCAGTTTTTCTCTTTTATTATTGTGCCTGTGTGCTGGCCATCATCTGCCGGCATCAAGGGGTGCATACCAACCATTTCGATCATTTCGTCTGTAGTGCGTGCCTTCCGGGCCTTCCAAAATCTTATTATGATCAGTGCAGCTCCAGCCAGTATTATGCATCCAACTATAATCTTCAGTCCGTCCGACCGCCAAGATGGCATCCATGACCATAACATTGAAAACCAGCTGTCATCCTTCTTCACTCCTTTACTTTCTTCCATCATTTTGGAGTGCATCTGGGCCAGTTGTGATATTGCTTCTGTCAGTGTACCATTGTCAGCATTGTTAGCAGGAATGAATGTGCAGCATGATTGTCCTATCTTTGCGCAAACTCCTCCTTCCATTGCTGTAAGGAGATCTAATACATATCTGTTCTGTAGTGCTACCATCCTCACTGCTCGCAGTTCCTCTTTTATTGCATTGAATCCATTTACTGTAGAATTAATTGTCATCATCAGCTCCCATCGAGTTATCTGGAGCCATTTTGCGTTAGCGTAAGCTTGTAGTCCTGGATGTATTATTGATGAGAAGAACATTGCTGCTCTGCTGAATAGTCTGTGTTTTGGTGGGATTGAAGTGAGTGCTGTTTCCAACCTTCCCCATAGGTAATTTCCTGTCAGAGGTTCTCCTTGTCTCTTCTTTCTATTCAGGACATTGTTGTTGTTGTTGTTTTCGTTCTCTGACCCCTTCTGAGGTTTTACATATCTCTTCTTCCTCTTGTTTCCTTCATCCATTTTAGGGAAATTCGCCATGTTCACATGTTTCTGGGGCACCACTAGTGATGGTACATTAACGTGTACCATTGTGCATATACCATTCCACAGAGGGGGCAGTGTGTTGTATGCCTTGGTTCCGCAGGCCCAGTAATGGTCCATTAATACTGCTGTTCCTGCTCCCCCCTCAGGTAACTCCATCACGCTTGCACAGTTGGTGTTGTATCCCACGTCCACTTCTCCTCTATGTTGGTAGCATATCTTAGGTGCAGACAGCTGCAGTATGCTTATTGGGTCTTCATCCTTCTCTATCCACGTGAGCATGGGTACGTACTTGACCCAAATCGTCCAACATCTGTTATTGTGTTCCTCAATAGTTGTAATATTTTCTCTTGTTACCATGTTGCTGCCAATCACTCCTATGTCCCATTTGTTGTCCATGTACACCTTCCCTGTTATTGTTACCAGTGGTCTTTCCCAACATCCTTGTTTACCAGGAACTTCAGTGGCGTACCAGTCACATGGTAGGTATTGTAGTGTTACTTTCTTCGTTTCTCCCTTTTCAGGACCACTTGTCATGTATCTGAATGCTTCAGCATGCAAACTGCTCTTGTGGTAACTCAAATAAGTCTTGAGGAAGTTGTTTTCGTATGGATATGTGTCTCGCGTTTTCCACACCAAATTCACCACCGTCCCTTGAAATCTCCCTTTTGTTTGGAACAGTGCCAGGTATATTATACATCGTGCTGTCTTTTCATCTATTTCCGTGGCAACGAATGTTCGAGAAGCGCTCATGGCGTATGGGATCAATGAGCAGACGTAGCAGCTGTCTTCTGTTGTCTGCTTACCTATTTGGGTCATGTGTTGGTACCACATGTTGTTCGAGACGTGTGCTGAATCTGTTATGTAATTATCAATACCTTTATTATCTGAGTATGTGCTGCGTTTAACTCTATTTCCCTTATGTGGAATCTTGCTAGTACCACCTGACGTAACACCTGTTGCAGCCGTGGGTGGGGGTACATTAGGTTTGGGTACAGCCAAAATATTGATAGCATAACTTTTCTGCCTTACAGAGGCAGCCAAAAACCCGGTGATCATCAAAATCCCTATAATTTTTATTACAGAAGCTACTCTCACCGGCATTTTGCTCTTACCTTGCTGCAGTCCGGCAGCTTTTTCTTGCAACGTTAAAGTTGCCCGCCTGAAAATTCTCAATTGGCTTGTTATTAGTGTTAGTTGTTGTTTTCAAGCTCTCCCTATCAAGTAGTCGTTCAGTGCCCAGGCGAAGAGCTGTTCCCACGCCAATCTAAGTGATCTATCTCTTAGGGCAGGCAAGTGTTGGTGAAGATGGGGCATTGATTGTTCTATGGCCAAGATAAATGCTGTGTAGTAGACACGTACCCTCCTTCTTTTTAGGTACTTTGGCCTTTTTATGTGATAGACAAATTGGTGTGATAGGGCTTCAGGGTAGTTATCGTCTGAGGGTAGCATCTACTCCTGGGCAATGAACTTTGTTAGTTATCTGTTTTCTTAGCAATACAATAATACCCGGTACCTGCATGTGCGAGAAAGAAAAAAGAGAACATTCAAGTGTTTACATGTGTATATGTGCAAGACAATGTCCTTCAATTGGGTGGTTACTGTAGTGGGTAGGAGGTCGATGGGCAGGGGGTTTGGGGTTCAACTGGCGGAAGTCTCTTTACTCTTTGATCGTGTGACCATGGGGTGGGCGGTATGGGAATTACCAGTTTCTATTTCAGTAGTTGTCTCTGGGGAATCTGGGGGGTGGCAGGGTATGGACACACTTAGGTCGTCAGCTCTGGTATAAGTCGCTTCCTCCGTGGGTGACGCTGTTGCTGTTCTTCCAATGGCCCGGTCGGTGACGCTAGGGCGGGTCTGGAGTTGGCAGATCTTTACGTCGTGTAGGTGATTCCAAGCACGCTTATCCTGCAACTTTACTGCTCTGGTAGATACCTCCTCTACAAGGTGGGGACCAGTGAAGCGTGGGCTGTTCCACTTTCTATTGAAATTGCGGAGTAGCACATGGTCACCTTTAGCAATTTTGCACAGTTTTTCCTTTTCCGATCCTTGGTCCTCGTCTTCTTGTTGGTAACTCTTAGACCCGCCCCGCGTGCGCTCGAGCTGTTGAGACACAAACACTACACTAGTAATCAAAGAAGACACATATTGGTACATTTCATCACCAAGAACAGTTGCAGTGTTTTTATAGTCTGTGAATGCCCTTGATGTTGGCGTTAGGGGAAGGCGCATTTGACGTCTGGTCACCACCTCATGAGGAGTGAGGTGGTGGTCGGAGCCTGGTCTATTCCTCAGCTCAAATAGAGCTAGCGGAAGGCAATACAACCAATTCTTCTTTGTTGTTTGCTGTATCTTTGCAATTGCCTCCTTCAGTAGGCCATTCAGGCGTTCGCATAATCCGTTGGCCTGCGGGTGATATGCACATGCAAATTTATGCTTGATGTTCAGTAAGGATGTGATGTGCTGGAGCATTTCATTAGCGAAATGTGGGCCGTTATCCGACCGCAGTACCTCGCACACTCCCCACCTGGGGAAAATCTCGCTCACTAGAAATTTAGCTGCTCTAAATGCATCTGGATGTGAGCAGGGTCCTGCCTCAATCCACCTGGAGAATGGGCATACCACTACAATCATATGGTGGTCAGTCAAAAGGCCGAAAAAATAATACCGAATGACAAAAATTTCGAAAAAAAAAATATCGAATTATTTATTTATTTATTTATATGTGTTTTTGGGGTCAGGTAAGCCAAAAAAAAAACCATTTCGAAAAAAAAGTCATAAAAAAAATTGGATATTTTTTTTTCAGCCTTTTTTTTCAAGATTTTTTTTTTTCGAGATTTTAAAGTTCGGTATTATCACTATAAACCCAATCATATACCTATTTCCTTGACATACGTTGATCATATCAACGTAGTCAATATGGATGTGCAGGAAGGGTCCCTCTGGCCGGGGTATAGTACCTTTTATCACTTTCAGTGTGTGACCGGCCGTAAACTGTAGACATGTGAGACAATTGCTGATAAAATTTGCCACATGGGAATTTAACTCGGGACAGAACCAATCTTCCCTAATTCGTGCTGCAATAACTTCCTTGCATGTGTGGGCTGGGTGGTGGATTTGGCTCAGGGCGGTGTTCAATAGTGCCAATGGCATTACCATCTTACCAGTGTTACCCTGGCGCCTTAGTGCGTCAGTTGGCGACATTGTACATCCTCTTTTTACCCAAATTTCTTTTTCTGCCATTGGTGCAGCCGCTTGTAACTCCATTATCTGTGTGGCTGGGAGATGGGTGTACCCTTCTCTTATCAACATCACTCTAGCTATCCCCCTCCCTCTCCCTCTCTCTGACTCCGGGGGGTTCCATATCTCACCAAAATATGCAGCATACTTCGCATGTGCGTCTGCTGCTGCATTTCCTTTTGAGATATGATCTTCTCCATTCGTGTGTGCGGTACATTTGACCAAAGCTAATTCTTGGGGGTCATTTATAACTTCAGTTAGCTCAGCTGACAAGAGGGCATGTTGCACTGGGGTGCCGTCAGCTCTCCTAAACCCTCTTCTCCTCCATTTGGACAATCCTGAGTGGACAGTAGACGTGACATATGTGCTGTCAGAATATATAGTCACTCTTTTGTCAAAGCTTTCCTTCAACGCCAAGATCAGTGCAACCAATTCTGCTGCTTGAGCAGAGTAATGTTGTGGTAATTGTACGCATTTCACCGCCACACACACCAATTTCTCTGTCATTTTTACCACTGCTGCCCCAGTTCTCCTTATCCCATCACTTTGGTCTATTGTTGATGACCCATCAATGAACAAGAGCTCTCCTCCATTTAGTGCGTCCTCTTCAACTTTTCTAGTACATGAGTACATTTCGGTAGTCTGCGTACAATCATGTGCATAGTCTCCTTCCTCAATTACTTCCGCTATAAACCTTGCAGGATTAACTGTGCTGCATCTAATAATTGATAATTCTGGCCTAGATAAGATGATCTCATAACCTGACGCCCTCTGCGTGGTTAGTGTGGACTTAGGCTTGTTCAATATTGCAAATAGTGCATGTTCCACAAATAGTGTGGTTGCGCGACCCATTTTAATTGATGATGCTTTCTCTACCGCGAAGGCAGCTGCGGCGAGACCTTGTTCGCAAGGGAAATGTCCTAACATCACAGGATCCAAGTGACCACTGTATAATGCTACTGGTTTGTAACCCATGCTTGTTTTTTGAGCCAACACTGCTTTCATTACTGCTGAGTCGCAATGTGAAAATATAAAGAATTGTCGTTCATAATCTGGGGTGGCCAGTACCGGAGCAGTTGATATTGCATCTTTCAGTTCATCAAAAGCATCTTTCATTTCCATTGTCCACCCCAATTTTTTCTCCCCTTTGTTAGCTTCTCTTAATGCTTCAAGGAGGGTCTGAAATCAAATACCCAGGCTCTACAGTAGTTGCACAGTCCCAGGAACTGCTGCAGTTCCCTCACTGTTTGTGGCAATGGCGTTTTTGATATTGCCTGTGCTCTTTGTGGTGCAATCATTCTTCCGTATTGGGATATGAGCTGACCAATGTATAGTACCTGTTCCTGACAGTACTGTAACTTTTCTTTGTCTACCTTGTAACTCTTTTCAGCCAATATTGTCAGCATCTTCAATGAGTCCTCTCTGCATCTTTTTTTGCTTGTGCTGCAAATTATTATGTCATCAACATACTGCAACACTGTGCTTTCCAATTCAATGTTTCCCAAGTCCATCTGTATTACTCTGTTGAAAATTGAGGGTGACTCGCAGTACCCTTGTGGCAATCTGGTGTGTTTCCATTTTGTGTTTCTGTACGTGAAGCTTGTTAGATCTTGTGAGTCTGGATGCAGGGGTATTGAGAAAAAGGCATTTTTGAGATCAATCACTGTAAATCGTGATGCCTCTGCTGGAATGCCACACAATATTGTGGCCGGGTTTGCTGCTATGGGGTATTCTGCTTCCACTATGTTGTTCAAGGGCCTGAGGTCCTGGATGAAACGCCAAGACCCTCCTTTAGCTTTGCGCACTGGGTTTACGGCTGTGTTACATGGTGATTCTGATGGTACCAATATGCCATTATTTATAAGGGCCGTTATTGTTTCATATATGCCCTCATCTGCCTCTTTTGATAGTGGGTATTGCTTCACTCTAGGGAGTATTGCACCTTTTTTCAATTTTATTGTTACTCCCCCTATACTCTTTATGCACCCCACGTCATAGGGACTAGTAGTCCATAATGATGTTGGGACTTTTGCCATATCCTCCTCAAAGAAGGGAACTGGGGTGGATGTGGGTGTTTCAAGTGCCATTGCAATTTTTTGTGCCACTTGTCTGTATGTCACTCTTAACCATATTTCTACACTCATCATGAATACCATTTCACCTTCTTCCGTTTCTTCTGAAAAGAGCTCCTCGTCTGACACCTGGGTGAGCCTGCATCCCTCAGCTAGGGCTATCACTGCCCTCCATGCTCTTCCTTCTCTGTCTTGGGCATGTACTGTGATATAATCAGCAGTTGCTATAATGCTCTCCATGCTCACTGAAATCACCTTTCCTTCTGGTTCATTGGCTGGTGTTTCTGGTCTAAACAAATAGGCTGTTGGCCTCCTCCAGATCTTTCCTTCTATTCCTGGCATCCATTCGAATGCCATGTCTGTTCCGTACTGGAACAGTTTGCCATCTACTGGCTCAGCCCTAATCACTGTCTGTCCACAGTATGCTTGCATAATTTGTCGTGCAATGAGCATGTTTATTCCTGGAGTGGAGCAAATTATGCCGTCCTCCTTAAAGGAGATCGTCATATTCAACCTGCTCATTATGTCTCTCCCCAGTATGTTTACTGGTGAGGCCCTAGAATATAAAAGCGGTACGGACATGTCATAATCCCCTATTGATAAGGGAATGTTATCAGTAAAGGGAACCAACCCCCTAGCCCCAGAGAATCCTTGGGTATTCATGGCTTCACCTGACATCTTAAATTTACCTTCCCTTATGCAAGACCGGGTCACCCCGGTGTCAACAAGGAATGATCATTTTTTGTCACCTATCGTTACCTCTATGCGTGGTTCCTCCGCACTATTAGGTGTTACCGACAGGATGGGACACACCAAGGCCGTCTGTGGGCTGTCCTATTGTGGGTATAATGATTAACCACTTCCTGTGGAAGGGTTGTGTCCCAGGACCGTCACCCTTCCCAGTTGTGTTTGCTATAGTTGTGTATTGGTAGAGGTTATGTTATGGTCTTGAATTTGGGCAGGTTGCTGTACTTCCTGCACTTGACGTTGTTGTGTTATCGCTACCTGTTGTTGGGTTAGTAAATAAGTCTGTGGCTGTTGTTGTGTTACTAGTTGTTGCTGCACATTTCCCGGTTGCAGTGCCTGCTGTTGTTGGACGTTCCCTTGTAGGCCCTTGTTGTCCCTGTTCTCCCCATGATGGTGTGCCTGGTCTCATTCTACATGTGCGTGACATGTGCCCTAGTAATCCACAAATCCAACATACCGGTGGTTCCCTGTTCTGCCATGGAAAGCTCCCTGAATTGTCCTGGTATACTGGTTGCCCGGTGGGGTAGAAATTTCTGAATCCTACCCCTTGCTGTTGTGTGTTATAGCCGTATCCCCTCCCCCTCATAATTCCTCCCCTTCCCCTGTTATAATTATAATATCTAGCTCCTGGCGTTGAGTATCCTCCTCCCATGTTAGTCGTGTATGGTTGGGGTGGTGGCAGCTGTTGTGTTACAATCTGTGATGGTTGTATTTGAGAGGGATCTTGTGCAGCCACTACTTGTGTGGGGTTTTGAGTCATTGTTGTAGGTGTAGTTATTAGTGCACCTTCCATTATGTATTTAGTAAGTTTTTGCTGTACCAATTTAGCCTCTTCCGCTTTTCTATCCTCTTCCTTTTGTTTCATCTTTTCTTGCCATGTCCTACAATGATGTACTATCGTCAGTTGTATTTCTGGCCATGCTTTTGCTTCCATTCCCACTACCTTCTTCAGTTGTTTCTGAACTGCTTCTGGGAGCCCTTGTATTAGTATATGATAGAATATTGCTGGTGTTTTGTCCCATTGTTCTCTAGTTTCCATACGCCACTTCTCTTGAATTTCCTCGATATAATCAACAGGATCTTCGTTCTCATGCATCTTGCGTGAGGTAATTGCTCCTATGTCTGATGTGTCTGGGTACTGTACCCTCAGCGCTTGCCATAATGCATGTCTGCAGTTTGCGAATGGTGCCCCATCGTGTGTTGTGTTTGTTATTGTGACCCCGGGGAAGCCTGCTCTCTTCCAGATGTCATCTGCTGCATCCCCCAATATTGATATCAGAAGGCCCTTTACATCCCCCACTGCCAGTTTCTGTCCTGCGGTGTGTTTTTCCATTTCATATATCCATTTTCCCGCACCTCCACTTAATGATGGGAGCCTGCACTTTATATTTTCCTTGTCTGCATGCTTCCAAGGGACGTTTTGTGGTCTAACCCCTCCCCTCTCCAGAAGTGGCATTAAGTTGTGTCCTGTTTGACCCCCTGGGTTCCACAAAATCGAGTCCGTGCACCCCTCCTCTTCTTCCGTGTCTTCTACATCGTCAATTGCGTCCATATTTCCCCTGCTCGTAACTGTTTCTCCTCCATCTCTTCCCCTTCTTTTATCATTTCCTTTATTTATGTGGGCGTGTGTATTCGTTCTCCCTGCCTGCGTCCAGGGAGGTCTCTAAGCCTGCCTGCATAGGGTCTCAGTTCGTGAGGGGTGGGTGAGGGTGGAGGTGGGCATGTTGCACGGGATGATTGTGGGGTGGTAGAGCACGTTGGACGGGCAGATGAGGGTGTAGCTGCACGTGTCTGCCTTCCCGCCATTCCTCGCTCTTCCCCCTCACTTCCCTCCAGTTCTTCCATTCTCCTGCAGGTCCATGGTGATTCTCTATTTGTCCTGGTGATGTATAATTTATCTAAGCGTTCCCTTTCACTATTCCTTCCTTCCTTCTCCATTCCTTCTTCTTCCTCACTACAAAAGCCATTCAGCAGTGACAACCCCAATCTGTCTTTTTCCCCCCGATCGTTACTTTTTTTAAGTCTATTAGATCCGTTCCTCCCGTTTCTTCTCTGCCAATTGCTCCCCTTTGTGCTGATGTTGTTGCTACTTCTGTGTCTCTGCGTACATACCTCCTTACTTAACTCTCCCCTCTCCTATCTTCTCTTTCCCCTTCTTTTTTCTCCTCTATTTCTCTGCCAATTTCCTCTCTTCTCTTTATTAATTCCTCCATTACTTCACTACTCGTCTGTTCCAATATCCTTTCTTCTTCTCTCTTCCTTTCCCATCTCGTTCTTTCCCGCTCTAATATACTCTCTATCATCCTCCCTTCTTCGTATTTCTTTGTCGTTTCTGATAGTAATCTCCTCTTCCATATTTCCATTTCTTTTTCTTTCTCTTCTTCCTCTCTTTTCTTGTCACGCTGTGCTGCTCTGGATTCCCTTTCTGCTACTGCCTTTACCCTTTCGGCTTCTCTCTTTTGCTCCTCAGTTCGTTCCCTCATTTTTTCCAACTCATTCTTACTTTCTTTCCTTTCCTGTGCTCTCTCTCTTTCCTCTCTCTCAAGCTGCTTGATCAGTGCATTCTGCTCATCCCTTAATTCAGCTAATCGTTCCTCCAATATCTCTTCCTTTTGTCGTAACAGCTCTTCCTTCTTTCTTTTCCCCTCTTCCCCTTTCGTTTCGCTCTTTCTGGTATTATCCTCGTCCATTTTCCTTACTACCTCCTTCTCTTCTCCTGTTAATGAACCTCGTAATTTTAATAATACCTGCGCAGCTACCCACTCATCATGTCCTATTCCCGCGATCTGTTCTTCTCCAGTCCTCCCCTCCCCTGCGGGCATCTTCGTACGGGCTGATCCCGTCATACTAGTCTGTTCCCCTCCCGTGTGGCCACCTGTAGCTGTGTATGGTGGCGGGCTGTATGCCGGGTTTGAGTACCCCTCAGCCGCCCTTAATTGTTCTCTTACCATTTCTCGTAGTTCTGTTAAAGGATATAACCCCCCTTCCTCCTTTTTTCACTACCTTCACTAGGGGCATATCGTCGCCCTGTTCCTTTTTTATTTCTTTTTCGTTGAGGTCGTTACTTTTTTCTCCTCCCTCTTGTCCGTTCCCCGTGTTCTGTGTTCCTTCACTCTCTTTTTCCCCATTCTCTCCTTCCTCCTTAATCTTCTTCTCTTCCGTTGTTTCCCCCATAATGAACATTCCGTTTGGTCCTGGTCGGCACCCTTGGAACATCCTCCATAAGTTAAGCACACCTCTACGTGGTGTGTCAACTTCTTCCCCTTGTATGTGTTATGCAGATGGGTTAATAGTGAGTGTTGGGTATATGGATCGAAACTGCCATTAGGCAGCCATGGTATCGTCATTTTGTTGTCCGTCCCCTGTGTCCATTCTATGCTATATTTGATCAGTTTCTCCCTATGGGGTGACAGTGTTGTACATATGTGCTGTAGCGGGGTAGTGAGGGTGTTCCCCCACCCTCCTGATCCTTTCCCGTATGACATAGTAGCACTTCACTTGTTATCCTACCCCTGTCTGGTAGCGGTTATCTTGCTAACAGTGTACGCTATACAATCTTAGATCTTTACCTGGCCCCGTAATTTTGGGGACTTGCGATTGTCCGCTAAGGTAAAATATAGCATTTGCATTTGTGTACTCTTTTCTTTCTTTTCTTCCTTTACCGAACACCTGCACGGCCCCCTGCGGCCGAGGCGCACGTAGCCCCCTGCGGCTGCGTGCCCCGTGTGACGTTCTTATACAGCCATCCCACTTTCTTTTACCCCTCCTCCTCTTTCTTCACTTGCCGTGGCCGGCGTTCTCCGTGCGCAGCCACGTCCCCCTTTTCACCTTGCCCCGATCTACTCGTTACCGTTTATCTCCGTCTCCACTCCCTTACCATTAGTCTCTTCCCCACCACTCTCCGAAAAATGCCTTGTGTTCGCGATATCCTATGAAAGCCCTACTGGTGACGTCACCGATCTCCTCCAAAACTACTGGTAAGTTCTTTACATGTTTTTAAAAGTTCAAAATATGCTTGCAATCTACCCCCGTTAACCCCACAGCTGTCTTCCTGTCACGCCTGGAACAAGGTAATCAACAATATAATCGGACTGCGCACTCTGCGTCGCCTCACGTGTGATACGCCCCTCGACAGGAGGGCTTAACCAGCCAATTATCTTCCGTATTAGGCAACCAGCTAGCTACCGCCTACAGGGAAATGTCATCTATCTATCGAGTTTCCTGCTCGATCAATAGGGATCCTCATCTACTCATTGATCAATAATCACCAAGTCGTAAGAAACCGCGCACACACACACCCTTACACGTGGTCGCGACCTAGGCCAATCAGTGTCTGCGAGCGGCTGCACGTGATGTTTTCGTGCTCCGCCCCCTCCTCTTCCGTAACTTAGCGGACTGCTCTCGCACTTGTCCAGCTACCATTCACTTCACCGCCAACACTAATTTATCAAACCTTTGCCGCGCACCTGTGTAACACCTCCCGCCTCCCGTATTCTATTCCTCCCCCCTCCCTCACAATTTCACATTGCTTGTTGGGCGTGGCATATTCACCAAGTCCTCTTGATGCGGGGCCGCTCGACTGCGTGCACCCCTCCAAGCGGCTCGCCACCTCCCCTCGTCTGGACCACGTCTGGACACTCACCAACCGCGGGCGGGATACTTCTCAACCGGCTCCCGAAGGCCAATATCCGGATTGCGCTGTCCGGTCTTCTCGCAGTTCCGTGATGGTCCTGTAGTCCTCAAAAGGGGGCAGCGGCAGAGGGGGCCGCGCCGCCGGGCCTCCTCGCAACGGGAGCACTCAGAAAAATAAAATAAAAGCAGATCTTAAACAGATCTCAGCAGTGCCTCCAACTTGTCGGGGGGGGGGGGAGTTCTCCCGGGGTCGGCTGGGCTGTCCGCGGACCTCCGGGCAGGGAGGCCCCAACTCCTCCCGCGTATCCCAAAAATGAGTATGAGGCACACGCAAGAAGCAAGGTGGTTCTGCTGTTTATTAAAAAACGGCAGGGATGGGTCAAGGATCGTACGCGTCCGTCCTGACACTCTCTCTCCCTTCGTGGGGCTCGCAGGCCCTTTTTACCTCAGTATGACGCGCTACTTGCGTCACCTGGGAAAGTTAGCAAAAAACCTATCGCCACTCTGGATTGGTTCCTCGAGTGGTAGGGTTAGTATAGCATACGTATAGAGAGCGGTGTTAGTGGTTGAGGGTCAGTCAGGTGGTATACTTGGGTTGTCCCTTCAATTAGATACATGAAAATTGTTACGTGAAGACCCCTGAGGATTGGCTAATGTTAATGGCGTCAGTGATAAGTGCCCCATTTTCTGATTGGTCCACTCGCGAGCCCCCCAGTCTGGGACCATCGCTGTTCCCAGCTCGCGGTGCACCTGTTATTTGCAACAATGTATAACTATGGGAATGTGCAGACAATGCGAGGATTTGTTCATATGCTGGAGGGCAGACTACTCCCACCGCCGCAGATGTCCATTGAGTCGCTTAATTGTTGCTGCCTGTGTCTCAAAACGTGGGATCCAGGCGCCTCCTTCCTCCTGGGCCTGGCACCCTGTCAGGTTCGGCTTGGTCACGTGAGGAGAGACCGTGGTTGAGGCAGAATTCTGGGTTGCCAGTCAATTCGTCGAAAAAAATTGGTCGACCAGACAAATGGTCGAAGCGAATTGGTCGAAAACCATTTCGTCGAATTTTTTTTTTTCTATTTTAACCCTTTTATTTATTTTTTTTTTTTTTTGGGGGATCCCCCCACCCCCCTTTTTTGCCTTAAAAAACCTTTTTTTGCCTAAACCAACACCCAAAAAAATATATATAATTTAAAAAAAAAATTCGACGAAATTGCGTCGACCAAATGTCATTCGACCAATTTGAGGTCGACGAATTGACTGGACACCAGAATTCTGCACATTTAATATTGCATTTTCCACTGTGTGTCTGGCTTAGTTTGCAGGTGTGACCTTGGCTTCGGCTTGTGGCATGCGAGTTTGCAACATTGTGCCCTTGACTGTCTGTTCTCGCCGGGCTCATTCTGCAGGGTCAGCAATTGTACTCTTGCTCGTTCAATGTTCATGGAGGCTCTTGCTTGCGGCCTACTTGGGCCTGGTGCATAGGTGGGGATGTTTGATGCACGGCGCTTTAGGTTATGGTATCATATTGCTTTATCCCCAGTATCATGTCTTCGTTATATTTCTCATTGCAATGCATGGGTTAGGAGAAGCGTCAGCAAGCATTTTAGATGGGTTCGTTGTGCGTCTTGCGTTTCTGCATTTTGAAAAACCTATGTGAAAAATAATAAAGATGCGCGTCAGTGGGTGTGTCCGTCACCTACGTCATAGCACTGAATATGTTCTTCGTGTGGATTGGTGTGGGAGTGTCCAGTGTGCATGTTTGCACGGGTGTGCTGACCGTTGGCTAGGTCGTCATGGCATCTCTAACGATGTGTTCATTTACTGTTGAATGGTTCAGTCGAGTTCATCCATGCCGCAGGTGTTGGCATGGGCAGGGCAGGCTGGTGGGCAGGCTGGTGGGCACATCCGTATGTTCCTGTACCAGGGTATTGGCTTGTCTGGTAGATAGGCAAACTCCTCTTGTGGCGGGTGTCTGGGCCGCAATCCTCTAGGCCAGGGGTGTGAGGGGATTGGTGGGAGCCTTTTGTTCCATTCTCCTACTTCAGGTCCTTTAACGCCACTGCTGTAGTCCTCTCGAGTGTTTGTCTCGATTGCGGGTATCTCGTAACTCTGAGTAAAAGTACTGCAGAGGAGGCGTGGGGTAACTATGGTTACCCGGTGTCAGACAAGTCTTACCTCTCTGCTAGCAGGCAAACCTATAACCTACCCATGGTGGCGCTGTCATGGGCGCCATGTTGGCATGGGGCCTGGTGACGAGTTAGGTCATGTGAAGAAAACACTCTCAGTGCGCGGCAGTGTACCTCTTTCTTACAGAATCTCTTTCTTTTAACCTGGACAGGTCGTGGTTATCTGTGTAAGTCTACCTTCACTCAAGCTGGATGCAGAATAGGAATTTGATGTACATTACTTTCTCCTGGTGAAAGTTCTGTATATAAGACTGTCTGAAACTGAAACATGTTGAGACTAGATGTTTCTGTATAATGACAGAGCCATAATATCAACATTAATTGTAAAAATACGAATGACTGCAATCAATGATTTATCATTTCCTGTCTTTTTTCTACACTCCAATTGAAGGTTAGCCATTTAATACCCATATGTCACAAAACTTCTTTTTGATGACATATGTTTTGAACTGATGTTTAATGATTTAATACTTGTTTTATGAATATCTTAAGTAATTAAAAATAATTTTTTTCACCTTTGACCTGTCCTTTTAAGTTCTATTTTTCAATTCCTAAAGTCTATTCCTCCCCGGAACAGATAGAACTGACACTATTTGCAGGTGCTTACACAGTGTCGACTGGGTCTCCTTCCATATCTTTATATGTAGCTAGGTATAGACAATGACGAGCAACAAAGTGGCAACCCAAATTAGGAGCACATTTCAGGTAACATACAAATGTGGCAATATCTAAACTGTGGCCAGACTTACAATGGCAATCTAAATCAAGAGCCCTATTGCAAGGATGGCAAAATATACACCGTGGTTATCATTATTGTAGCAGTCTGAATTAGGCGTCGATAGTGAGGCAGAATGCAAGTCTAGCCAAGCATAAGCGGTGGCACGATTCAGAGGGACAGTCAAACTAGGGGGTAGAGTGGGAAGCGTCAGTGAGGCAGAAACGTGCAGACTTAACTCGCAACATGCAGGCGAGAACACGTACAGGGGTGTGATAGTGACATTTGGGATCAATGTGTCGTTTCCAGTGTTTTGACCATGAGAAAATGTAATCAGAAGAAGGGACGAACATTTCACTTCCATGGAGGCCATTTCTAGTCTGTTGGTGGTATTACCTTAAGTCATCTTATGGATGCGTGATGGTATTGAGGTGTTCTCCTAAATTCCCTGCAGTTGTGGAGGGTGCTAACCATATAGTCCTATGTTCTGTGGAGTTTACAGGGCTAATAACCAGTTAATCAAATTGGGTCCCCACTTGCTGATGGCTGGAGGGGACTCTGATAAAGGTGAGCTCCCTGATGGAGGCATCAGAGCCCGGACTTGGCAGTGTGCAGAATGAGTGCTGGGGGACAGTGAGGAATTCGACCATGCACACGGTGGGTGTGCGCTCACGTGTTTTTGTTGTTTTTTTAATTTTAAATTAAATTGAATGATGGTAGATCAACCTCCGGAAAATGTATGGGGCTAATCCGCACATAGGTTTCTTTGCTCACCGCACGACAGGCGCATAGACCTGTGTAATCTGGGTCAACAAAGCCTACAGGGGCAGGTCCCCATGTCATATTTAGTTGGCATATGACAGCCAGGTTTACACCATATAATCTCAGACGGGATGGGAAAAACCTTCCCCCTTTCATGGCCAGCCTAATTAACCTTCAAAGTCATCCCTGCAGGGGGATGCCATTCAGAACGTACAAGTATGTGGATTGATGGCAACAGAAAGTCTGTTCCCTGTGCAGCTACAAGGGAGACCTGCGGCTTTAATCAGGAACCATAGAGAACTCAATTAACCAGAAAGACCCTTTCATCCACACCAGATAGGAAGATGGGCGGGACTTAGTATTACATGTTTTCACTCCTTTACCTTTTCTGTTGCAAAGCACTCTGGTTATGACCTCATGCCTAGAGGAGATTGTTGGTGGGGACCCAGGATTGGTCCATTAGGGTAGGCTTACCCTACACTAATCACTGAGGCCCAGTTGGCTTTAAAAAAGGGCTCAGTCCCTCTTTCGGTAGATCATCCGAAGAGTTTGCTAGGAGTAAATTGAATATCTCAGCATTGGACCCAGGCTGAAGGTACAGTCTGTCTTATATCTTCCACCACTGAAGGAAAGTTAGGACATCCAAGAGGGAAGCAAGATCCCTCCCCTAAACATCTCCCAGGGAACAGAGGGAGATACCAAATCCATAGGACCCTCCAGCCACTCCATAACCAGTACCCAGCCAGCACACAGCGTGCCCTGCTAGGCTCTGCAGCAAGCTTCCTAGGTGGGACGTGCCAGAGAGTCTCTGAATCAAACGAAGGACAAGGCAGCTGCCTGCAACATTCTTCTCAGCTTTGGACCGTCCACCTAAAGGACAACACAAGCCCAGTGAAGAAGCGAGGAGGGGTGCATCGCCAAGCATCTAATGACGTCCGCCTTAAAGGACATTTTCGAGTTAGTCAAACCACTTGAGCTGCAAACGACTGCACCGCTGACTGTCACAAATGCTGTTATAGACACCTCGACCAGTGCAAATGCTGTTATAGACATCTCGACCAGTGCTTCAGAACCACGACCCCTGACCCAGAGCCGCCATGTAGGCCAGCCTGCAGTCGTCCGTCCAGCCTTGCTCGCTGACCTGCCTGCCGCTTGATACCTGCAGCTGCCTCCCCTCTTGAACTCTGTGTCAGAAGCTGCAAAGCACCCTGAAACCGACTCACCCTGTTGAGCACCAAGAAATCCAACAGCGCAAGGTACATTGTGGTTCTGTCCCCCTGGCCCTTCTCAGAAGGTCCCTAGTGATATTTGATGACTCATTGCTCCCTTTGTGTTGAAACCAAATATCCTTGAACTATTATGATTAATTACTATACAGACTACCCTCCTGTCAGTATCCAGCGTGCATCCCTTTTCCTTCTTAAAACTGTCTGTCCTCTCCATACCTTTACAGGATGGGTTGTATTTTGTAGTGTGTCAGAACTGTCTGTTGTGATAATAATAAAGTAGATATGTTTATACAATCTTGACTGGACAGTCCCTTTTATCATTGGGTAATAATTGTATTTTCGCTGTGTTGCAACTAACCAATAATCCACGACCTTTTGGAGATGAGCCTGCTGTTCCATCCACGTTACCATAATTGGACAAGGAGGTTCATAATTGTGTTTCCAATCTGTTTGGATCCCTTCTGGTGTACTAGAGGTGTAGGGCTGATTGATGGTTTAGAAACCGATATTCATCCCTGGACCAGTGTTGCCCTGGAAGTTGATTTGTCACAAGGACACATCATTAATTAATTTAGCTTTTATACTGTGCCAAATTGCCACCGTAGTTGTCTCAAAGTGCCTATCCTTGTTCGATATTTTAGGGTGTGTTGTGCCCCAACCAGGGATCGCCAGCCCTTCATCTGCCGGAGTAAAATGAAAACACAGGATTAGAGATGGATGAGGTATGGAAAGGAGGATATGAAGAATGCAAGGGAGCTCGAACTGAGCATGAGTGAGCGAAGAGATGAAAGAAATGGGATTGTAAATGTATAGTCTGGATGCATGAGGGGCTTCAGATGTGCTTGACCCATCCTAAGTATAGGGAAGGAAGGATTGACCGGGTCACTGCTGGGATAGACCATGCCTTTTAAAGCTCTAGAGAAGTTGGCTGCCAAGGCCTACAAAGTCCATTATATATGTGTTGCTTATGTATAATAACATTTAGAAAGATAAAATGACTAGAGGGTAGAGGTGGGACGAGAAGATAAAGGAAGACGAGGTTCCAGGATTTAACTCAATGCTGTAGAAACACTTTAAAGATACAGGTAATACAGAGAGAGGCATGTAACGAGCTGTCCTTCATAGAGTGAAAGCTATAAACATATCATAAGGTATCACAAAAGACACAATGACTCGAGTCTGCAGGCAAAGTAAACTTTAAGGCGCCCATCCCCACCGGCGTGGTCCCACACCGCCCAACCCTGTCTGAAAAGAGGCACACTGTGACCCCCCCAAAACTCCCCAGCATGTCTCCGGACCTTAGGTAATAAGGAAGTCAGGCAGCGCTCTGCGGCGCAGAGCTGTGGGGCTGGCCAATCATGTTGCCCCTGGCTACAATTGAAAATAAGCTCTTGAAGAATTTGCTGGGCCTACCAATGTGTGCACCAAACCTCCCTGTTGGACTGGTGTTAGATTTTTGGTCAATTGCAAATGTTTGCATGGCTAGACCAATATTTTACTGGGCCAGGCTCTGGACTAGTGATTGCCTAGTGAGGAGCAGGCTGGCTCTGGGCGAGTGATTGCCCAGTGAAGTACAGGCTGGCTCTGGACTAGTGTTTACCTAGTGAAGTATAGGCTGGCTCTGGACTAGTGATTACCTAGTGAAGTACAGGCTGGCTCTGGACTAGTGATTGCCCAGTGAAGTACAGGCTGGCTCTGGACTAGTGATTGCCCAGTGAGGTACAGGCTGGCTCTGGACTAGTGATTGCCTAGTGAAGTACAGGCTGGATCTGGAGAAGTGATTGCCTAGTGAAGTATAGGCTAGCTCTGGACTAGTGTTTACCTAGTGAAGTATAGGCTGGCTCTGGACTAGTGATTACCTAGTGAAGTATAGGCTTGCTCTGGACTAGTGATTACCTAGTGAAGTATAGGCTTGCTCTTGTGGGCCAGGCTCTGGACTAGTGATTACCCAGTGAAGTATAGGCTGGCTCTTGTGGGCCAGGCTCTGGACTAGTGATTGCCTAGTGAAGTATAGGCTGGCTCTTGTGGGCCAGGCTCTGGACTAGTGATTACCCAGTGAAGTATAGGCTGGCTCTTGTCGATGTGCTCTCCCAGGAAGGTGACACATCTTCACCATAGTGTTTGTTCCTGTAGAATGAACTTCAGGCCTTTGGTCTAACGAGTATTGGACTTGCTCCGGGGCTATTAACAGGGACTTCAAAACCTCCATTACCAATGCCCAATCAGTGCGAGGTTGGTGACATTGAATCAGTTTACTGGATACTGATCATTAAAGTTTCCCCTTGGGTATGGGGACTATTTGGACCAAATGCAACCCAAGCAGATGCAAACATTGTTCATCAAGGCTTGCATGGGCATCCTGCCCCTGGTTGCTATCCCGGCATGGCCAGTATTCTTGGAGGCAATTGAGGATATGGCCCACTTTGTCCTGCTCTGCCCATACTATGGTGACCCGAGGCGAGGATCCCTAAAGCGTCTCCTGATTGCATAGAGGGATCCGTACAGTGGCAGAGGTTTTGCCGCTATGCTTAGCCGCAACCTTTGCTATGGGCTGGTACGTGCCAAGGGCCTGGCACAGAAGAACCAAACATATTGGTTAACCTGGGGAGGCTCTTTTCGGTCCCACTTCTATCCGTCGGACCTTTGATGCGGCACATTCTATTTCTTGGTGCAAACCAGATATAATACCAGAGAGGGTCCAATGTTTGATGGAATCTGACTGGCCGTGTGGTGGAACCTAGACCCCCGGACTGCTTATCAACTGACATAAGTCTTCGTATATTTGAATCTGGCCCCAATCTTTTCAAATGGTCACACTGTATATTTTAAATTTCGATCTGTTTTACCCTATTTTATTGTGCATTTGTATTGCTCATCAGTGGACCTTATCAATGACTTGATGCCTGATCGTGCTTGGACTGATCTATAGTGTAGTTATTGACGTTAATGGTATTCTTACCGAAATAACGTAGAAACCAAGGAAATAAGGAAGCGGGTGAGGGGAGGTAGATAAGGGCTAGACTGGCCTACTTCTTAGTCCCATTTCATTCTCCTCCAGACCAAGCAATCTCTTTCTGTGGTCAATAGCATGAGTGTAGTGAGAGTAGGTAAAAGATGCAAGGAGTGCCCAGGAGTTTCGGGGGTGCTCCATCCCGACAGCCAACTAGGAGTACCCAGTTAACTCTTTATAACCTATAACGGGGGCGCATATAGATAAGGGGATGCCCAACGTGAGTAGGCCCGGGGCAGCAATCCCAAATTGGGTTAATGGCCCGAGTGGGCAGTTCCTTAATTCCTGTAGACGCTAGAACGCCAATGTGCCGCTGTGGGCTCTCTGGCTGTTGTGCGGTGTGGATTGTTCTCCGTGGAAGGTGAAGACACAGCTTGACAGGGCTCTGAGACTACATGTTACTCTTGTTCTCTGAGTATGCGTTGCGTGGTAATATCATGGTGAAACACCTCCTTCCTTGGCAGGGCCGGCCTTAGGGCGGGGCCACCCGGGCGATCGCTCAGGGCACCATTAGTCGCCCGCCACAGCAGATCAGGGAAGTCTTTCAAGATCTCCACCGATCAGTCACCCTATTGATAGGAAATGTGCACCGCTCTCTGCAGTGGGTCGCATTTAATAACAACAGGGTGCTGATGCTTTCGCATTGGCGCCTATTGAAAGATGACGCCCTCCCCCCCCCCTGCATGACCAGGGGTACGTGGGTTTGAGGGAGCGCGGGCACCACATTTTGTTTTGTTGCCCCGGGCGCTGCCGCTGCTAAGGCCGGCCCTGTTCCTTGGGATATGAAGGTCGTAGAGTGCTCGGCCATCTGGATATCGCGAAAGAAAAGCAAAACAAGTTCTGAAACTTGTGGTTTCATGCGGGCAATAGAGGTTAAGACGAGAACTGGGATGCTGGTGGCTTCCAGCGGGTGAAGAAGAGAGGGGGGAAGCCGCCCCTGTAAGTTATGCTATGTTATGGTAGTTGACACTTGTATAGCGCCTACTGCCATTGTCATGGCCTTAAAGCGCAATGGGGTGAATGGCCCTTCGGAAATGGTAGTCTGAATAATATGGAAATAAAAGAGCATTACTTTGCTTGAGAACATACTTTACCATTTAGGTGACTTTTCAATTACTAGCAGAGATCACTTAAGCATTGTAGGGACGATGCCAGGGCTGGGTCAGGGCCCACTTAAAGCCCTGCTGCTCATCTGGTTGAGCAGGAAGACTTTGACGAGGTAGGTTTGTGCTGGGCTGTGATATGCTCTGTATATTCGCCAGTAGCGAGTGCAGGGACTCCGTGTCCGGGTGACAAGGCCCGACCACGTCAGAACGAAGATGAGCTTGGCATCAAAATTCTGTACTCCTTTTAGGATGAGCAATGTTTTAGCAAGGTGTCACCATGGACTCCATAAATGGAGCCATTAAGCTAGGAACCTTGCTTGGCCCATGGTTATGGAGCGAGCAGGGAGTGGGCAAGTCGTCCTTCTCGTCTTTCACAGTGAATGTTACTACACTTTGCTCTAATCCTTTCCACAGTTCATCTCACAGAGGCTGGCACTGCCTCACTTTATCTCCCTATTTAATAACTGCACCAGCCTCCTATCCGCAAGTTCTATAATTGCACTGATTCTTATCGCAAACAGGGCCGACCGAAGGACCCCAGGCCTGAAGAATTAAGATCATGTTGCCCACCTTTAACATCTTTCCAGTGACTCCCAATTAAACAAAGTGCGGCTTTCACTCTATGTATCGAACTGTCTTCATACTAGAACTATTTTCAAAATGTGTTGAAATGGCGCATTTTACAGAACAATGTTTGAGAAAAATGGGAAAATGGGTTAAAAAGACATGCAATTTACAGATCTAAAAGCAGTCAGGTCTTTAACAGTACAAAGGAGCGTTTTATAACCTGCGAATTGAAGTGGGAGAATGGAAGACCAGGCTCCCGTCCTTCACCTCTCGCGCTTGGCCTAGAGGATCACGGCCCAGACACCCGCCGCGAGAAGAGTTTGTCCATTTACCAGACGACCAGGTACCCTGGTACAGGAATATACGGATGTGTCCATCTGCCTGCCCAACAGCCCGCACTGGCCATGCCGACACCTGCGGTTCGGATCAGCTAGACTAAAATCCACACGTCGTTAGAGATGCCATGACGACCTAGACAACGGGAAGCACTTCTGTACAAATATACACACTGAACATTTCCACACCAATCTACACGAAGAACATACTCAGTGCTCTGACGTAGGCGACGGGCATATTCACGGACGTGCATCTTTATTATTTTTACATAGGCTTTCAGAATGCAGAAACGCAAGATGCATCATGAGCTCATTTATAACGCTTGCTCACGCTTCTCTTGAAACCCATTACCACCATAGAGGTATAATGGAAACACGATACTGGTCATGGAAATATATGCTATTATAACCTAAAAGCACCTATGCACCAAACGGACTAATTATGCACCAGGCCCAAGTAGGCCTCAACCAAGAGCTCCTGTGGACATTAACAAAGCACGAGTCAGGTTGCTGATCCTGCAGAAAGAACCCAGTGGAGCAACCAGCCAAGGTCGTAATGTTGCAAACTCACATTCCAAGAACAAATCATCAAAGGCACGATGTTGCAACCTCGCACTCCGCGCACCAACGTTAAAGTCACGCCAGCAAATTAAACCAGACGCGCAGTAGAAAAAGCAATATTAATTGTGCAGAATTCTGCCTCTTTCACGGTCCCTCCCCACGTGACCAAGCCGAACCTGACGAGATGCCAAAGCCCAGGAGAAAAAAGGCGTCTGGGTCCCTCGCTACGAGACACAGGCCAATACACTTGAAAGGCTCAATGGACATCTGCTACAGTGGGAGCGGTCAGCCTTCCACCTATGAATAAATCCTCACATTGTCTGCACGTACCCATATTGAAACATTGTTGCAATCACAGGTACACCGAGAGCTGGGAACAACGGTGGTCCCAGGCTGGGAAGCTCACGGGTGCACCAATCAGAACATGGGGCTCTTATCTCAGACGTCAGTAACATTAGCCAATCCTCAGGAGTCTTCATGTAACAATTCTTATGTATCTAATTGTAGGGACAACCCAGATATACCACCTGACTACACCTTGTCCACTAATATCATTCTCTATATGTGTACTATACTAACCCTACCACTCGAGCAACCAATTAAGAGTGGCGATAGGTTTTTTGTTAACTTTTTGAAGTGACGCAAGTAGCGCGTCATAATGCAGTAAAAAGGGCCTGCGAGCCCCACGATTGTGTGTGTGTCAGGACGAACGCGTACGCTCCTTGACCCATCCCTGCCGTTTTGTATAAATAAACAGCAGAGTCACCTTGCTCCTTGTGTGTGTCTCATACTCTATCTCATCTGGGATATACGGGAGGAGTTGGGGCCTCCCTGCCCGGAGGTCTGCGGACGGCCCGGCCGACCCCGGCAGAATTTCCCCCCGACAAGTTGGAGGCACTGCTGAGATCTGTTTAAGATCGACTTTTATTTTTAATTTTTCCAGGCACTCCCGTTGCGAGGAGGCCCGGCGGCGCGGCCCCCTCTGCCGTTGCCCCCTTCTGAGGACTACAGGACCATCGCGGAGCTGCGAGAGGACCGGACAGCGCAATCCGGATATTGGCCCTCGGGAGCCGGTTGAGAAGTATCCCGCCCGCGGTCGGCGAGTGTCCAGACGTGGTCCAGACGAGGGGAGGTGGCGAGCCGCTTGGAGGGGTGCACGCAGTCGAGCGGCCCTGCATCGAGAGAACTGGTGAGCATGACACGCACAACAAGCAATGCGAAATTGTGAGGGAGGGGGAGGAAGTAAATAAGGGAGGAGGGAGGTGTTGTACAGATGCGCGGCGAAGGTTTAAACAACTTAGTGTTGCTAATGGAATGAATGGTAGCGAAACGAGTGCGAGAGCAATAGGCTACGTCACGAGAAAGAGGGGGGCGGAGCACGAAAACATCACATGCGACCGCTCGTAAGACACTGATTGGCCTAAGTCGCGACTACGTGTGAGGGTGGGTGTGTGTGGTTTCCTGCGATTTGACATTTATTGATCAATGAGTAGATGAGGTTCCCTATTGTTCGAGCAAGAAACTCGATAGGTAGATGACGTTTCCCTGTGGGCGGTAGCTAGTTACATAGTTGCCCAAAACGGAAGATAATTGGCTGGTTAAGCCCTCCTGTTGAGGGGCGTATCACACGCGAGGCGACGCAGCGTGCGCAGTCCGGTTATATTATTGATGAGATTACCTTGTTCCAGGAGAGACAGGAAGACAGCTGTAGGGTTAGCGGGGTAGATTGCAAGTGTATTTTGAACTTAAAGAACATAACAAGAATGTACCAGTAGCTCGAAGAAATCGGTGACGTCACCAGTAGGGATTTAATAGGATATCGCGAGCACAAGGAATTTTGGGTTTGAGAGTGGTGGAGAAGAGAAGCATGATAAAGGAGCTGATACGGAGATAAACTATAAACCAGTGGATCGAAAGAGAAGAAGGGGAAAGGGGCGTGGCTGCGCATGGAGAACGCCGGCCACGGCAAGTGTAAAAGGGGGAGGAGAACGGAGAAACAGGACGACTGTATAAGATCATCCTAAGGGGTACGCAGCCGCAGGGGGCTGCGTGCGCTTCGGCCGCAGGGGGCCGTAGGGGAAGGAATATAATATAACATCATATTTATTATTATTGCATAATTTGTCAAGGGATTGTCGTAAGTCCCCACACTTGCGGGGCGAGGTAAGCAATACAAGGTTGTATATTGTAAACTACTAGTAAGGGGAAGAGTAACAAGGGGAGTGCAA
Source organism: Ambystoma mexicanum (assembly GCF_040938575.1). NCBI lineage: Eukaryota > Metazoa > Chordata > Amphibia > Caudata > Ambystomatidae > Ambystoma > Ambystoma mexicanum. The sequence continues at coordinate 1,631,629,723 of NC_090932.1, forward strand.
CTATGTCATACGGGAGAGGGTCGGGAGGGTGGGGGAACACCCTCACTACCCCACTACAACACATATGCACCACACTGCCACCACATAGGGAGAAGTTAATTAAGTACAGCATAGAGTGGACCCAGGGGACAGACAACAAAATGTTAACACCATGGCCACCTAATGGTAGTTTCGATCCATATGCCCAACATTCACTACTAAACCATCTGCACAATACATACAAGGGGAAGAAGTTGGCAAACCATGTGGAGGTGTTTAACTTATGGAGGATGTTCCAGGGGTCTCGACCAGGACCAAATGGAATGTTCACTATGGGGGAAACACCGGAAGAAAAGGAGATTAAGAAAGAAGGAACGGATGGGGAAAAGGAGTGCGAAAGCACAAAGAATACGGGGAACGAAAGACAGGGAGGAGAAAAGATTGATAAATCAGACGACATAAAAAAGGAACCGAGCAATGAGATACCCATAACACCGGGAGTGAAAACAGAGGGAGGAGGGTTGTACCCTTTAAGAGAATTAGGAGAAATAGAAGGACAGTTAAGGGCGGCTGAAGGATACTCAAACCCGGCATACAGCCCTCCACCATATGTGGCTCATGGGAAGATACCAATGGGGGACGGGAGGATTAGAGAAGAGCAGACTGTAGAGATAGGAAACGATGAGTGGGTAGCTGCACAGATATTGTTGAAATTACGAGGCTCACTAACTGGAGAAGAAAGGGAGGCGGTAAAGAGAACAAACGAGGATAGTGCCAGAGAGAGTGAAATGAGGGGAGAGGAGCTACTACGGCAGAAGGAAGAGATTTTGGAGGAAAGATTAGCAAAACTAAGGGATGAGCAGAATGAACTGATCAAACAACTTGAGAGGGAGGAAAGAGAGAGAGTGAGGAAAAGGAAAGAAGGTAAGGACGAATTGGAAAAATTAAGGGAACGAAGTGAGGAGCAAAAGAGAGAAGCTGAAAGGGTAAAAGCAGCAGCAGATAGGGTATCAAGAGTAGTGCTGAGAGAGAAGAAGAAGGAAGAAGAAGAAAAGGAAAAAGAAATGGAAATATGGAGGAGGAGGATAATATCAGAGACAGCTAAGAAATATGAAGAGGGGAAGGTAATAGAGAGTATAGTAGAAAGAGAAAGGGTGAAATGGGAAAGGAAGAAAGAGGATGAAAGGATATTGGAACAGATGAGCAACGAAGTAATGGAGGAATTGAAAAGGAAAAGGGAGGAAAATAGTAGGGAAATGGAGGAGAGAAGTGAAGGAGGAAGAGAAGGGAGGGGTAGGGAGAGTGAAAGGTGGGGAGATGTATATAAAAGTAGAGAGGTAGCAACAACATCAGCACTAGGGGGAACAGTTGGTAACAACGGAAAGGGAGAAAGAGACCTAATAGACTTAAAAACAGTAACAATAAAAGGAAAAAAGGCAGAGTGGGGGGTGCCATTTATGAATGATTTTTGCAGTGAGGAGGAAGGAGGAGTGGAGAAGGATGGAAGAAAGAGTGAAAGGGAAAGCTTAGATAAACTATACCTCACTAGAACAAACATAGATTCGCCCTGGATGAGTAGAAGATGGGAGGAGCTGGAGAGAAGTAAGGAGGAAGTGAAAAGAATAGGGGAAACACAAACCAATGAAACCACGCCACCCACATCCCCATCACGCCCTCCCACGTCACACCCTACATGTTCAACCACCGCACGCTCTCTGCACAGAATAAAGCTCGCGCCCTTCATGAACGAACTTACACCTTATGCATGTCGGCTTAGGGACCTCCCTAGTCGCAGGCAAGACAGACAAATAAACATACCCATATTGAACACAGGAAATGATGAAAAAAGGGGAAAGGAAGAAGAGGGAGGTAGGAGCAGAGGTAGTAAGGAAGAATTTGAAGTAGTAAAAGAAATAGGGGAAGAGGAGGGGTGTGAAGACTCAATATTATGGAGCGTAAAGGGTGACACAAGACAGAATTTAATGCCACTGCTGGAGAGAGGAGGGGTTAGACCACAGTATGTACCTTGGAAACACACGGATAAGGAAAATATAAAATGTAGGCTCCCATCACTAAGTGGAGGTGCGGGTAAGTGGATATATGAAATGGAAAAACACACCGCAGGACAGAAACTAGCAGTAGGAGATGTGAAGGGCCTGTTAATATCAATATTAGGGGATAGAGCGGATGACATTTGGAAAAGAGCGGGATTCCATGGGGTAACAATAACAAACACATCGCATGATGGGGCACCATTTGCAAACTGCAGACATGCGCTATGGCAGGCACTGAGAGTGCAGTACCCAGACACATCAGACATAGGAGCCATTACTTCCCGTAAGATGGGTGAAAATGAGGATCCTGTTGATTATATCCAGGATATTCAAGAGAAGTGGCGCATGGAAACTAGAGAACAATGGGACAAAACACCAGCCATATTTTATCATATACTAGTACAAGGGCTCCCAGAAGGAGTTCAGAAACAACTAAAGAAAGTAGTGGGGATGGAAGCAAAACCATGGCCTGAAATACAACTGACTATAGTACATCACTGCAGGACATGGCAAGGAAAAATGAAACAAAAGGAGGAGGACAGGAAAACAGAAGAGGCCAAATTAGTACAGAAAAAACTTACTAAATACACAATGGAAGGGGCACTAATAACTACGCCCACACCAATGGCCCAAAGCCCAACGCAAGTAGTGGCTGCACAAGATCCCGCTCAAATAGCGCCTCCACAAGGTGCAATACTGCAAGTACCGCCTCTGCAATTACACGCACCAAACATGGGAGGAGGGTACCCAATGCAAGGAACTGGGTATTATAGTTATAACAGAGGGAGAGGAGGGTTTATGAGAGGGAGAGGATATGGATATAATACCCAACAACAGGCTGGGGGACTCAGAAATTATTACCCCACAGGGCAACCCGTATACCAGGACAACACAGGGAGCTTCCCATGGCAAAACAGGGAACCACCCGTGTGTTGGAGCTGCGGACTATTAGGACACATGTCACGTACATGTAGGGTCAGGCCAGGAACACCAGCATGGAATGAACAAGCACAACCTAGGACCTCACAAGAACAGCAGGGCATACAACAACAGCAGATGTCACAACAAGGGAGTGACCAACAACAACAAACACAACAGCCACAAACCTATTCACTGCCACAACAACAAATAACACAGCAACTGACGACGCCACAACAACAAGTGGCGTTAATACAACCACCACCCCAAACTCAACGAACACAATTGGGTGGGGTGACGGTGTTGGGACACAACCCTTATACAGGGAACGGCCAATCATTGTACCCCCAATAGGACAGCCCACAGACGGCCTTGGTGTGTCCCATCCTGTCAGTAACACCTAATAGTGCGGAGGAGCCACGCATAGAGGTAACGATAGGTGACAAAAAATTATCATTCCTTGTTGACACCGGGGCAACCCGGTCTTGCATAAGGGAAGGTAAATTTAAGATGTCAGGCGAAGCCATGAACACCCAAGGATTTTCTGGGGCTAAAGGGTTGGTTCCATTTACTGATAACGTTCCCTTATCTATTGGAGATTATGATCTGTCAGTCCCACTTTTGTATTATAGTGCCTCACCAGTAAATATACTGGGGAGAGACATAATGAACAGGTTGAATATGACGATCTCCTTTACAGAGGATGGCATAATTTGCTCTACTCCAGGGATTAACATGTTCGCAGCACGACAGATTTTGCAAGCATACTGTGGACAGATAGCGATTAGGGCAGAGCCAGTAGATGGCGAGCTATTCCAGTATGGCACAGACATGGCATTTGCATGGATGCCAGGGATAGGAGGGAAAATATGGAGGAGGCCAGCAGCCTATCTGTTCCGACCAGAAACACCAGTTAATGAACTGGAAGGGAAGGTGTTTGTAATGGACATTGAGAGCATTATTTCAACAGCTGATTATGTTGCTGTGCACGCCCAAGATAAAGAAGGGAGAGCATGGAGGGCAGTGATAGCACTAGCAGAAGGATGTAGGCTGACCCAGGTGTCAGATGAAGAGCTGTTTTCAGAAGAAAAGGAGGAAGGTGAAATGGTGTTCATGATGAGTGTAGAAATATGGCTAAGAGTGGCTCACAAACAAGTAGCACAGAAAATTGCAATGGCACTTGAGGCACCCGCAGGCACCCCAGTCCCATTTTTTAAGGAAGATATGTCAAAGGTGCCCAAATCATTATGGACTATTAGCCCTTATGACGTGGGATGCATAAAAAGCATAGGGGGTGTAAGGATAAAATTGAAAAAAGGTGCCATACTACCAAGAGTGAAACAGTACCCATTGTCAAAAGAGGCAGATGAGGGCATATATGAAACCATAACGGCCCTTATAAACAATGGCATATTGGTCCCCTCAGAATCACCATGTAACACAGCTGTGTACCCGGTGCGCAAGGCTAAAGGGGGGTCTTGGCGCTTCATACAGGACCTCAGACCCTTGAACAACATAGTAGAAGCAGAGTATCCAGTAACAGCAAACCCGGCCACAATATTGTGTGGCATTCCAGCAGAAGCATCACGATTTACAGTGATTGACCTTAAAAATGCTTTTTTCTCAATACCATTACACCCAGACTCACAAGATTTGACAAGCTTCACTTACCGAAATACAAAGTGGAAACATACCAGATTACCACAGGGGTATTGTGAATCACCCTCAATTTTCAATAGAGTAATACAGATGGATTTGGGTAACGTTGAGGTGGAAAGCACAGTGTTACAGTATGTGGATGACATAATAATTTGCAGTACAAACGAAAGTAAATGTAGAGAGGACTCCTTAAAAATGTTGACAATATTGGCTGAAAAGGGGTATAAGGTAGACATGGAAAAGATACAATACTGTCAGGAACAGGTACTTTACATTGGCCAACTGATATCCCAACATGGAAGAAGGATTGCACCACAAAGAGCACAGGCCATCTCAAGCACTCCCGTGCCACAGACTGTGAGAGAACTGCAGCAATTTCTGGGGCTGTGCAACTACTGTAGAGCATGGGTATTTGATTACAGCTCATACATAGGACCCCTGCTTGAGGGTTTGAAGGAAGCAAATAAAGGGGAGAAAAAGTTGGGGTGGACTATGGAAATGAGGGAGGCATTTGACGAATTAAAAGACGCGATATCAACTGCTCCAGTACTGGCATCCCCAGACTATGAGCGGCGCTTTTTTATATTTTCACATTGCGACTCAGCAGTGATGAAAGCAGTGTTGGCCCAAAAAACTAGCATGGGCTATAAACCAGTAGCATTTTACAGCGGTCACTTAGACCCTATAATGTTAGGCCACTTCTCTTGTGAACAAGGTCTTGCTGCAGCTGCTTTTGCAGTAGAAAAAGCATCAGCAATAACTATGGGGTGTCCAACTACACTATTTGTGGAACATGCACTATTTGCGATATTGAATAAACCTAAGTCCACACTAACGACACAGAGGGCATCAGGTTATGAGATTATTTTGTCTAAAGCTGAACTAGCAATTGTTAGATGTAGCACGGTTAACCCTGCAAGGTTCCTAGCAGAAGTAATTGAAGAGGGAGATTACGCCCACGACTGCACCCAAGTAACTGAAATGTACTCATGTACTAGGAAAGTTGAAGAAAACGCACTAGAGGGAGGTGAGCTTTTGTTTATTGATGGGTCATCAACTATTGATCAAGGAGATGGGATACGAAGGACTGGGGCAGCAGTAGTAAAAATGATGGAGGCGCCGGTGTGTGTGGCTATGAAGTGTGTACAATTACCACAGCATTACTCTGCTCAAGCCGCGGAACTCGTTGCACTAATATTGGCATTAAAGGAAAGTTTTAATAAAAGAGTAACTATATATTCCGACAGTGCATATGTTACATCCACTGTCCACTCAGGGCTATCAAAATGGAGAAGAAGAGGGTTTAGGAGAGCTGATGGCACTCCAGTACAACATGCCCTCTTGTTGGCTGAACTAATTGAAGTAATAAACGACCCCCAAGAACTAGCCCTAGTCAAATGCACCGCACACACCAATGGAGAAGACTACGTCTCAAAAGGAAATGCAGCAGCAGACGCACATGCGAAATATGCTGCATATTTTGGTGAGATATGGAACCCCACAGACTCACAGAGAGGGAGAGGGAGGGGAATAGCTAGGGAGATGTTAATAAGAGAAGGGTACACCCATCTCCCAGCCACACAGATTATGGAGCTAAAAGCGGCTGCACCAATGGCCGAAAAAGAAGTATGGGTGAAAAGAGGATGCACAATGTCACCAACCGACGCACTATGGCGCCAGGGTGGCACTGGGAAAGTTGTAATACCGTTGGCACTGTTAAATACCGCCCTGAGCCAATTACATCACCCTGCCCATACAGGCAAGGAAATAATTGCAGCACGAATTAGAGAAGATTGGTTTTGTCCCGAGTTAACCTCACATGTGTCAAATTTTATCAGCAATTGCCTCACATGTCAACAGTTTACGGCCGGTCATACTCTAAAAGTGATAAGAGGTACCATACCCCGGCCAGAAGGACCTTTTCGGCACCTTCACATTGACTATGTTGATATGATCAACATATGTCAAGGTAATAGGTATATGATTGTAGTAGTATGCCCATTTTCTAGGTGGATTGAAGCAGGGCCCTGTTCACACCCTGATGCGTTTAGAGCAGCCAAATTCATAGTAAGGGATGTCTTCCCCAGGTGGGGAGTGTGGTGCGAGGTGTTAAGATCAGACAACGGCCCCCATTTCGCAAATGAAATGTTCCAGCATATCACATCCCTGCTGAACATTAAACACAAATTTGCATGTGCATACCACCCACAGGCTAATGGTGTATGTGAACGCCTGAATGGCTTATTGAAGGAGGCAATTGCTAAAATACAACAAACAACAAAGAAAAGTTGGTTGTATTGCCTTCCGTTAGCATTGTTTGAACTTAGAAATAGGCCAGGGTCCGACCACCACCTCACCCCTCACGAAGTGGTTACTGGACGTCAAATGCGCCTTCCCCTAACACCAACGTCAAGGGCATTCACCGACCACGAAAGTTCAGCGAATGTGTTAGGTGATGAAATGTATCAATATGTGTCTTCTTTGATTACTAGTGTCGTGTTTGTGTCTCAACAGCTCGAGCGCACACGGGGCGGGTCTACCAGCAATCAAGAAAAAGACGAAAGTACAGAATTGGGAAAGGAGAACTCGTGCACACTTGCCAAAGGTGACCACGTACTACTTCGCAATTTCAATAGAAAGTGGAACGAGAAGAGGTTCACTGGCCCCCATCTGGTGGAGGACGTATCAACAAGAGCAGTAAAACTAAAGGATAAGCATGCCTGGAACCACCTACATGACGTAAAGATCTACAAACTGCAGACCCGCCCCAGCACCAACGACAGGTCCATTGGAAGGACAGTAACAACACCCCCGACAGCGGAAGAAAGTTTCATCACAGACAACGACCCAATTGTTCCCTTAGAGACGATAACTGACGAAGAAAGGGGTGATCCCCATACTGCCCACCCTATGGTCACACGCTCAAAGAGTAAAAATACTCCCGCCATTTGAGCGAAAACCCCCCCCCATTGACTGCTAAGTACAATTGTAATTAAAACTGAAGGACATTGCTTGCACCAATACACATGTAAACACGTGAATGTTCTCTTTTTTCTCTCGCACATACAGGAACTGCGTAATATTGTATTGTTAAGAAAAGCTAATTAACAAGTTCAGTGTGCAGGCGTAGATGGTGCTGCCAGACGATAACTACCCAGAAGAATTGTCACACCAATTTGTATACGAAATAAAAAGGCCAACATACTTAAAAAGGAGAAGGGTACGTGTCTACTACACAGCCTTCATCCTGGCCATAGAAAATTACATGCCCCACCTCCGCCCATACTTGCCGGTCCTAAGAGACCGATCACTTAGAGTAGCGTGGGAGCAGCTCTTCACCTGGGCACTGAATGACTACTTGATAGGGAGAGCTTAAGGAAACAAAACTAACATTTAATAACGAGCACTTTTGAGAATTTTTAGGCGGGCAACTTTAACGTCACAAGAATACGCTGCCAGGACTGCAGCAAGGTAAGGGCAAAATGCCGGTGAGATTAGCATATGTAATAAAAATAATAGGGATTTTTATGATCACCGGGTTCTTGGCTGCCTCTGTCTGGCAGTACAGCTATGCTATCAGTTTTATTGCTGCACCCAAACCTAATATACCCCCGTTCCCTGCTGCAACAGGTGTTATGTCAGGTGGTAATAGTAACATTGCACCCAAGCAAAACAGAGTTAAACGCAGCACATACTCAGACAATAAAGGTATTGATAATTATATACAAGATTCAGCACACGTCACAAACAATATATGGTACCAGCACATGACCCGCATTGGTAAGCAGACAACTGAGGACAGCTGTTACGTTTGCTCATTAATACCATACGCCATGAGCGCTTCACGAACATTTTTTGCCACTGAAATAGATGAAAAGACAGCACAGTGCATAATATATTTGGCCCTGTTCCAAACGAAAGGAAGATTTCAAGGAACAGTAGTGCACATGACATGGAAAACACGAGACTCATACCCATATGAAAACAACTTCCTCAAGACCTATCTGAGTTACCACAAGACCAGTTTACATGCTGAAGCATTCAAATACATAACAAGTGGCCCTGCAAAAGGAGAAACAAAGAAGGTAACACTGCAGTATCTACCATGTGATTGGTACGCCACTGAAGTTCCGGGTAAACAAGGATGCTGGGAGAGGCCGCTACTGACGATAACAGGAAAGGTGTATCTGGACAACAGCTGGGAGATAGGAGTAATTGGCAGCAACATGGTAACAAAAGAAACTATCTCAACCATCGAGACACACAATCATCGATGTTGGACGACGTGGATCAAGTACGTACCAATGCTCACGTGGGTAGAAGAAGATGAAGACCCAATAACAATACTACCATTGACTGCGCCCAAAGTATGCTACCAGCATAAAGGAGAGGTGGACGTAGGATATAACACTAATTGTGCAAGCGTGATGGAGTTACCTGAGGGGGGAGCGGGAACAGCAGTAATAATGGACCATTATTGGGCCTGTGGAGAAAAGGCATATCATACACTGCCTCCCCTGTGGAATGGTGTGTGCACAATGGTACACGTCAATGTACCATCACTAGTGGTACCTAAGAAGCATGTCAATGTGGCGAAATTTCCTAAAATGGATGAAGGGGATAAGAGAAGAAAGAGATCTGCACCACTTCAGAAGGAGCAAGAGAACAAGACCAACAGCGAGGATACTGTCCTAAATAGGAAAAAACGACAAGGAGAGCCACTGACAGGAAATTACCTGTGGGGAAGGTCGGAAACGGAACTAACGTCAATACCGCCAGAACACAGATTATTCAGCAGAGCAGCAATGTTTTTCTCCTCAATAATACATCCGGGACTGCAGGCATACGCAAACGCAAAATGGCTCCAAATAACCAGATGGGAACTAATGATGACCATCAATTCAACAGTAAATGGGTTCAACGCAATTAAAGAGGAGCTGCGAGCTGTAAGGATGGTAGCACTCCAGAACAGATATGTATTGGACCTTCTCACAGCAATGGAAGGAGGAGTTTGTGCAAAGATAGGACAATCTTGCTGCACGTTCATACCTGCCAACGATGCTGACAATGGTACACTGACAGAAGCAGTATCACAATTGGCCCAGATGCACTCCAAAATGATGGATGAAAGTAACGGTGTAGACAAGGATAAGAGCTGGTTTTCACTATTATGGTCATGGATGCCATCTTGGCTGTCAGATGGACTGAAAATAATAGTGGGGTGTACTATTTTGGCTGGAGCTACTCTGATCATAATTAGATTTTGGAAGGCCCGGAAGGCACGCACGACTGACGAGTTGCTGGAAATGGTGGGAATGCACCCCTTGATGCCAGCAGATGATGGCCAGCATACAGGGGTGATAATACAAGAGAGGGAGAAGTTGCGCACCCAAATCATCACCAACCATCTAGACCCACCATCAGTGAAGATCGAGAACCCAAGGAACCCCAGGAGCTACATAGGAAGATGGGTATACTGTACTCCTGGACGAACATGTGAATATATGTATTGGTCATTTGAAGATCATGTAAACCATTATGGACATCTCGGAGGGATAACTAAGATATGGAGGGTAAGAGGAGATAACGAGAAGGATATGTTTGTGGTCGACAAGTCGACCAGAGGGGGGACTGAAGTGGGAGAATGGAAGACCAGGCTCCCGTCCTTCACCTCTCGCGCTTGGCCTAGAGGATCACGGCCCAGACACCCGCCGCGAGAAGAGTTTGTCCATTTACCAGACGACCAGGTACCCTGGTACAGGAACATACGGATGTGTCCATCTGCCTGCCCAACAGCCCGCACTGGCCATGCCGACACCTGCGGTTCGGATCAGCTAGACTAAAATCCACACGTCGTTAGAGATGCCATGACGACCTAGACAACGGGAAGCACTTCTGTACAAATATACACACTGAACATTTCCACACCAATCTACACGAAGAACATACTCAGTGCTCTGACGTAGGTGACAGGCATATTCACGGACGTGCATCTTTATTATTTTTACATAGGCTTTCAGAATGCAGAAACGCAAGATGCATCATGAGCTCATTTATAACGCTTGCTCACGCTTCTCTTGAAACCCATTACCACCATAGAGGTATAATGGAAACACGATACTGGTCATGGAAATATATGCTATTATAACCTAAAAGCACCTATGCACCAAACGGACTAATTATGCACCAGGCCCAAGTAGGCCTCAACCAAGAGCTCCTGTGGACATTAACAAAGCACGAGTCAGGTTGCTGATCCTGCAGAAAGAACCCAGTGGAGCAACCAGCCAAGGTCGTAATGTTGCAAACTCACATTCCAAGAACAAATCATCAAAGGCACGATGTTGCAACCTCGCACTCCGCGCACCAACGTTAAAGTCACGCCGGCAAATTAAACCAGACGCGCAGTAGAAAAAGCAATATTAATTGTGCAGAATTCTGCCTCTTTCACGGTCCCTCCCCACGTGACCAAGCCGAACCTGACGAGATGCCAAAGCCCAGGAGAAAAAAGGCGTCTGGGTCCCTCGCTACGAGACACAGGCCAATACACTTGAAAGGCTCAATGGACATCTGCTACAGTGGGAGCGGTCAGCCTTCCACCTATGAATAAATCCTCACATTGTCTGCACGTACCCATATTGAAACATTGTTGCAATCACAGGTACACCGAGAGCTGGGAACAACGGTGGTCCCAGGCTGGGAAGCTCACGGGTGCACCAATCAGAACATGGGGCTCTTATCTCAGACGTCAGTAACATTAGCCAATCCTCAGGAGTCTTCATGTAACAATTCTTATGTATCTAATTGTAGGGACAACCCAGATATACCACCTGACTACACCTTGTCCACTAATATCATTCTCTATATGTGTACTATACTAACCCTACCACTCGAGCAACCAATTAAGAGTGGCGATAGGTTTTTTGTTAACTTTTTGAAGTGACGCAAGTAGCGCGTCATAATGCAGTAAAAAGGGCCTGCGAGCCCCACGATTGTGTGTGTGTCAGGACGAACGCGTACGCTCCTTGACCCATCCCTGCCGTTTTGTATAAATAAACAGCAGAGTCACCTTGCTCCTTGTGTGTGTCTCATACTCTATCTCATCTGGGATATACGGGAGGAGTTGGGGCCTCCCTGCCCGGAGGTCTGCGGACGGCCCGGCCGACCCCGGCAGAATTTCCCCCCGACAGAATGATGACTCGGTTCAGAATATATGCTGGCATTGCCACTATAAATCACGTTGAAGTGGAGCTACAATGTATGCTAGTATTGCCACTGTAAAACACATTCATGACGTTGTGCAGTGTATGCCAGCATTGCCAGTGTATATCACGTTCATGATTCTGCACCCAGAATGTATGCCAGGGTTCATAATGTAAATCACTTTGATGTCACACCCACAAGACATGCTGGTATCGCCACTGTAAATCCCTTACATAATATTCAAACACACATACACACACACACACACAGTTCTTTTTAAACGTATCATACATTAGGTGAACTTCTCTCTACCTACGCGGGACAGCACCACAGAAGTATTTAGCAGTGCCGTGGAAAGAATGAGTAGGGTGCCCAGCTGGAACCATTGTCTTGATTGCCAAACAACCTCTGGGCTCCAGTGAGCAACATTTGTATGCCGCCGTGCCACTCAGTTCTGCCTCCTTTCTATTAAAAAGGAGGTGCTCAACCAAGTGGCAGCTCAGTGGAAAGCTAAGGGGTGCAGACAAACAAACAGGGGGAGTCCAAGGGAGGCAGCTGCGTACCCCTGCCCCTGACTCTGCCAATGATCGCCTCACCCTCTGGTCTTGATCGTTTATGTAATGATTGTGACCTTCCAAGATCGCTCAAGGGCGAGTAAGAACTTACTTCCAGTTTACGCTGCCTTGCTCACTTCAATGTTACCGAAGTCCACTTTTACAGCACTTAATTGCATATATTTCATTTCCATTTTTGATTTTTAGCTTTTAATTTAGCGCCTTACTCACTTCAGCCTCAAAGCACTCAACCTTGTTTATTGTATGCCCCTGGCTACTGGAACACGAAAAAACTTTTGCTGTAAAAGGAACGAATATATACAATACAAATTCAGGAAAAAAGAGTTCTACTCATGTAATGTAGCCCAAAAGCCACTTGGTTCCCGGCTACTGCGGCTGGTCTCTCACACAGTGTGACTGTCAGCAAGCGCTGTTGTAACCCTGACTTAAATGGCTACCAAATGATGTAAGGGACTCAGGAAAGCTTTCATATTTACTGCCACCACAGTGAAGGCTGTCATTTCATCTTGCTTGGATTATGGCATTGACCTATACTTAGACAGACCTAAACACATATTCTACCTATTTTAGGGCGTATCCAAAATGTGTCTGCCCACGTGCTCTGTGGTACTGGGAGGCGGAACACCTCTCCCCAGGGGATTCTGATCCCAGATTCCCCAAGCACATAGTGCTGAAAAATCTATGTGCTCTCCCCTAGAGCCTGAATTCCAGAGGGCGCAGTTGCTACTGTGAGAAACCAGTCTAGGAGGGTGGACGGAGAAGAGTGGCTGGAGGCTACGTTGAATTTAGCTAAGCTCCCCAAAAGTCCTACTGGTGGGTGCACCAAACTACAGCAACTCAAATAGTCCCTTGAAGTTGCCTTGGCTGCTGAGCATTTGGTAGCGCAGGCCGAGCTTAAAAGCTTAACGGCAAAGGGCTGAGCAAGTTCAGAGTTCACCTCAATCACTGGTGTGGGACATGGAGATACTGGTTCAAATCCTGGCAGGGGCCACATCCCTTTGAAGGTCGATGAATTACGTACAAATCACACCAATTATTGCAATTCTTAAAAGTAGGAGGAATCTGATATGTAGGATTATATATTAAATGTGATGTTGTTATTAACTCCGCTGGTAGGCACAGGAATCAATGGGCCCAGTTCACTGCACAGGTCAGGACTAAAAGATCACAGCAGAATTATTAAGAAAACAATATAGGATTGAATTCACTGAACCACTATTTATTGGAATGGGGAGGACTGTGTCAAACAAGATGCAGGGTGTTGGAGGTCTAGCCATTCGCTACCAAGAGGAGGGCAAGTCACGTAGTGCCCCGCTGAAGAAGGGGTGGGGAAATGGGGGGGGCAATTGCAGAAATGTGGGTATGTGTGCTCCAATATGTGCGAGCGTGCAGCTCGCGCCAGGGTCAGTAATTTGGGAGGTGTGGGGGTGCTAGAATATGTCCACTCATTCAACTGGACTCCGGGACAACCACCCTCCCCATTTCTAAACACTTTCTGGCCAATTTCTCTTCAGAAGGTGTCTGAAGCCGTATTTGTTCCGATTGGATGACGCGCAGTGATGTGTTGGTTGTCTCACCTAAGCGCCTGGAAGCTTACCAGTTTACCCACAGAATAAGTGAGCTGTAACATAGCAAGTGAGGCCACATAGCCCACATCAAAGCAGGTTCTGTAGCAGAAGTCTCCTCAGAGGAGAGTTGCCTGGCATTTCGGAGCTGGACGGCCCCTCTCGGTTTGACCACTGCGGACTCATATGCAAAGGAGTCTTTCTCCTCTGTGAAAGGTACAGTGAGCCAAAACGCGACTGTAGACCCTTCAGAGTGGGAACCTACCCAGAGAACAGGTTATGTGGCCGTGCTCGTTTTAAATATGCAGTGGTCGAAGTGACCGGGAACGGTCGGGAGCAGTGTTCCGCTATATTAATTGTTTTACTGTTACCAGCACCACTCGTTTCAGCAAGCATTTAGACCATTCAGGAACTATTGTTTGTGAAGTTAAAGCACACTTCTGTACTTTACCAGCAGATATTAGTTACAGCTAAACTGAAATCTATTTCAACTGAATTGGCTGGGAACCAGCATGACCGCACCCCTTGAAACATGTGTTGCACTTTGCTCGCTTCCTTCTTATGCTGTCCCCCGCCGGAGTCACAGTTCCACTACTGTTTTGGTTCACTGCTATCACTGCAATAGAGAAGGCTATCAGATTTTTGACACGTCTCCAAAATGTGTGGCAAGCCTCGGTAAGAGGGTTCGGTAAGGGGGAGATCGGGGAGGGTGGGTGGGGGGGCCGCAGGGAGAAAGGTTCCTTCAAAAACAAAATCGCAGTCTGCTTTTAATAGAAAATGTCAGCATTCCTTTCCCTTTAGGCGCAGGGGGAAATAAGACCCCCACCCCCGACTTGAGTGTTTGAGTTTTTTTGATACTTAAGGGCACTCAGCATAACACGTTTGGAGCCCAGTACTCCATTGTGTCATGGCAGTACTTGCGATATCCTAGGTCAGGGGTCACACACGCTTCCTTTCTCGGGATCACAAGCAAGGTTTCCAACTCTCCCCCCCCCCCCTTTTGTTTCATTCTGAACACTCTCTCTCCAGCACTCCTTGAAGCAGGGGGCTGTGGAAGAAATGTCAGACGAGAGCGCTCCTAATCTTGGAACTAAGGTGAAAAACAGGTTTGCTTCAGAAACAAAGAGACAGGCGGAGGGTGTTATGAATACTAACTAACTTAACTAAGGGAACTAACGCATAGTATTGGTTGCCTTTGGCATTGGGATATAGATAACACGGCTCTTGTAGCCGTGGACCAGGTAGCGCTCTTGGTAAAGCAATGAGGGGGGTGGTCGGTGAGTAGCGGTGGACTAGGTAGCGGTCTTGGTAAAGCAATGAGTGGGGTGTTTGGTGAGTAGCAGTGGACCAGGTAGCGGTCTTGGTAAAGCAATGAGTGGGGTGTTCGGTGAGTAGCCTTGGACCAGGTAGTGCTCTTGGTAAAGCAATGAGTGGGGTGTTCAGTGAGTAGCCATGGACCAGTTAGCGCTCTTGGTAAAGCAATGAGTGGGGTGTTTGGTGAGTAGCCGTGGACCAGTTAGCGCTCTTGGTAAAGCAATGAGTGGGGTGTTCGGTGAGTAGCGGTGGACCAGGTAGCACTCATTTGTTAAAGCAATGAGGGGGGTGTTCTATGAGTAGCCGTGGACCAGGTACCAAGCAATGAGGGGGGTGTTCGGTGTGTAGCAGTGGACCAGGGTAGCGCCTGTCTTCCCTCTGGCTTCCTCCAGCCTGGCCTAGGCTTGTGGTTTGTGTTTTCTGGGGTCAGGATGATGGTTGGAGGGACCATTGTGTGTGCAGGGTCCTGAGGGCAATCCGGTTCTCTTGACGAGGCTGGAGTCTGCCAAGTCACTCAGAGTTCCGGGGAGTTCCTACACACTTCTTTGTCTTGTCCTGGTCTTTGGCAACCAAGCCTGCCCTCACGCCTCCTGGAGGAAGTGCTGGACAGGGCTCTGCATTGTCCCTTCTCTGCCTGGGGGTTCCTCACCATGCTAATGGGTGAGGATTCTCACCCACCTCCCGGGCATCTCTGGGGAGGGTGGTTGTCATTCATCTGGGTTCTTGAGGGGTTGCAAGCATTTTAGTTGGGCTGGTGGCCTTTTAGCGACCCCTGCTGGCAATTCTCTGCATTGCCTTCAAACCCTGAGACTTGCCACGCTCTTCTAGGCGCTAGTTCTCTGCAGGCTCTTTAGCCTAGGATCCCCCGCTTGGTCGGCGCGGTCTAGCCACAGTTGGCCCAGTTGGTTTAGCCCGCTCCTATTCTGGCACGCAATGGTCTAGTGATCCCATTGGTTTATCCATCAAACTAATAAACTGAGCGCCGGAAGTGACAACACTGAATGCTCGTGTCTTCATGAGATGTTGCTGGACGTCTGAAAATGGCAAATGTCATGTGTCATTAAAGTGAGCACAACACCACCATGCGATGAAGGCTCTAAATGGCGACTTGCGAGCTCCCATTATGTAAGAGATGCTTCTCGGCGCTAATTTACCGCTCACTGGATGGTGATTGACAGAGCAGCCTACCTACAAATACAGGCTTATCTAGAAGCCAACAATCTCCTAGGGCTCAGGCAATCAGGCTTCCGACCAAGACACGGTACGGAAACTGCTCTTATTGACCTTACTACCCAGATCCAAACCTTGAAAGACCATGGCTAACTTGCACTCCTTTTATTGCTTGACCTGTCAGCAGCGTTTGATTTGGTTAACCATCAAACACTTTGCCAACACCTGAAATCTGCAGCTCACTTCTCAGATGCAGCCACGGCTTGGATCAGCTCCTTCCTGGCGAACAGAACCATGAGGGTCTTCTCTCCCTCAGATTCCGCCGAGCCAGCCCCAGTACCTTGTGGTGTCCCGCAAGGCTCATGCGTGTCCCCGACACTCTATAATATATTCACGAAACCCCTCTTCGATATCCTAGACTATCTGGGTGTCACGTATACCAACTACGCGGACGACACCCAGATACTCTTTCCTATCACGGGTGACTACGAAATAGACAGCACGACCCTCAATGAAATTTACTCCGTTATACAAGCATGGATGGCACACCATGGCTTGTGTCTTAATGACGATAAAACCGAGCTGATTATCTTGGGCACTCATGCCAAACTTAAAAATCTCAATCCTTCATTCAAAGCATTTACCATCGATGGCAATCTCATCTCAGTCTCTAATAACACTAAAACTCTTGGTATTTACATCGATGCTACCTTATCCCTCTCTAAACAAACTAACGCAGTAGCGTCATCAGCTGCCTACACCTGCAAGCTTATCACTGCATGCAGACCATTCATCTCCGCACCCAACTGTATCACTCTAGCGAGAGCTCTAGTCCTTTCCAAGGTAGACTACTGCAACGCCCTTTACTTGGGCACCAGCCATAAAAATATGAATAAACTACAAGTAGTCCAAAACAATGCAATCAGAGCTGCCCTGAACATCCCCAAAAAAGCACACATATCTGAGACCAGACGTAACCTACGCTGGCTCCCTGTCAAGCACAGAATATCACTGAAAACGCTTGCCCTCACACACAAAGTCAGGGCTAACCTTGCTCCAGCATACCTCACTAACCACTTCACACCACACTCCGCCTTGAGACCTCTTAGAGCAGCCCAAACTAACACCTTGACCATACCAAGATTTAAACTCCTCAACTCGGGTGGAGCTAGCTTCCCAGTACAAGCATCCAAACTATGGAACACCATCCCCCCACATCTACGCGCAGAACCTTCATTCAACCGGTTCAAACATAGCACGAAGTGTTGGCTCCTTAACACGGACTCCTGACAGCTTAACTTCTGCGCATGCACTTGCTTATTATGCCAGTTCCTACCTGTAACCATTTTGGAACCTGGCCGACCGTATTGTTTTGATTGCACACTTATGTAACTGTAACCTTCCTGTAACTGTAACGTAACTCTGTTTAACTGCTCCCCTGTAACCAGCTCTACCTTACGCGCCCATATGCCCCAGGGCCTGGCTGCGCTTTATAAATAAACTAAATACAAATAAATACAAATTATGCAAACCTGGTAACAATATTGAGTTACCACCATGCACTAGATCACAGAATGAATATGTCAACCAGTAAGCATCTGCCAACCATGGAAGTTGTATGGTTGAGGCGCACCGGCCAGGGAGGTTGAATGGTATAGGCCCATCAGCCAGGGAGGTTGGATGGCATAGGCCCATCAGCCAGGGAGGTTGTATGGTGTAGGACCATCAGCCAGGCAGGTTAAATCACCTAGGCCCATGAGCCAGGGAGGTTGTATGGTGTGGGACCATCAACCAGACAGGTTAAATGACCTAGGCCCATGAGCCAGGGAGGTTGTATGGTGTGGGACCATCAGACAGGGAGGTTGTATGGTGTAGGACCATCAGCCAGGGAGGTTGTATGGTGTAGGACCATCAACCAGACAGGTTAAATGACCTAGGCCCATGAGCCAGGGAGGTTGTATGGTGTGGGACCATCAACCAGACAGGTTAAATGACCTAGGCCCATGAGCCAGGGAGGTTGTATGGTGTGGGACCATCAGACAGGGAGGTTGTATGGTGTAGGACCATCAGCCAGGCAGGTTAAATCACCTAGGCCCATGAGCCAGGGAGGTTGTATGGTGGAGGCGCACCGGCCAGGGAGGTTGAATGGTATAGGCCCATCAGCCAGGGAGGTTGTATGGTGTAGGACCATCAACCAGACAGGTTAAATGACCTAGGCCCATGAGCCAGGGAGGTTGTATGGTGTGGGACCATCAGACAGGGAGGTTGTATGGTGTAGGACCATCAGCCAGGCAGGTTAAATCACCTAGGCCCATGAGCCAGGGAGGTTGTATGGTGGAGGCGCACCGGCCAGGGAGGTTGAATGGTATAGGCCCATCAGCCAGGGAGGTTGTATGGTGTAGGACCATCAACCAGACAGGTTAAATGACCTAGGCCCATGAGCCAGGGAGGTTGTATGGTGTGGGACCATCAGCCAGGCAGGTTAGATGACCAGGTCCATGGGCCAGGGAGGTTGTACATTGGAGGCGCCCCGCCAGGGAGGTTGAATGGTATAGGCCCATCAGCCAGGCAGGTTAGATGACCAGGTCCATGGGCCAGGGAGGTTGTACGTTGGAGGCGCCCCGCCAGGGAGGTTGTATGGTGTAGGACCATCAGCCAGGCAAGTTAAATGACCTGGGCCCGTGAGCCAGGGAGGTTGTTTTGTGTAGGACCATCAGCCAGGGAGGTTAAATGACCTAGGCCCATGAGCCAGGGAGGTTGTATGGTGTGGGACCATCAGCCAGGCAGGTTAGATGACCAGGCCCATGAGCCATGGAGGTTGTATGGTGGAGGCGCACCGGCCAGGGAGGTTGAATGGTATAGGTACATCAGCCAGGGAGGTTGTATGGCGTAGAACCATCAGCCAGGCAGGTTAAATGACCTAGGCCCATGAGCCAGGGAGGTTGTATGGTGTAGGACCATCAGCCAGGCAGGTTAGATGACCAGGTCCATGGGCCAGGGAGGTTGTACGTTGGAGGCGCCCCGCCAGGGAGGTTGTATGGTGTAGGACCATCAGCCAGGCAAGTTAAATGACCTGGGCCCGTGAGCCAGGGAGGTTGTTTTGTGTAGGACCATCAGCCAGGGAGGTTAAATGACCTAGGCCCATGAGCCAGGGAGGTTGTATGGTGTGGGACCATCAGCCAGGCAGGTTAGATGACCAGGCCCATGAGCCATGGAGGTTGTATGGTGGAGGCGCACCGGCCAGGGAGGTTGAATGGTATAGGTACATCAGCCAGGGAGGTTGTATGGCGTAGAACCATCAGCCAGGCAGGTTAAATGACCTAGGCCCATGAGCCAGGGAGGTTGTATGGTGTAGGACCATCAGCCAGGCAAGTTAAATGACCTAGGCCCGTGAGCCAGGGAGGTTGTTTTGTGTAGGACCATCAGCCAGGGAGGTTAAATGACCTAGGCCCATGAGCCAGGGAGGTTGTATGGTGTGGGACCATCAGCCAGGCAGGTTAGATGATCAGGCCCATGAGCCAGGGAGGTTATATGGTGGAGGCGCACCGACCAGGGAGGTTAAATGGTATAGGCCCATCAGCCAGGGAGGTTGTATGGTGTAGGACCATGAGCCAGGCAGGTTAAATGACCTACGCCCATGAGCCAGAGAGGTTGTATGTTGTGGGACCAACAGCCAGGCAGGTTAAATGACCAGGCCCATGAGTCAGGGAGGTTGTATGGTGGAGGCACACCGGCCAGGGAGGCTGAATGGTATAGGCCGATCAGCCAGGGAGGTTGTATGGTGTAGGACCATCAGCCAGGCAGGTTAAATGAACTAGGCCCGTGAGCCAGGGAGGTTGTATGGTGGAGGCGGACCAGCCAGGGAGGTTGAATGGTTTGGGCCCATGAGCCAGGGAGGTTGTATGGTGTAGGACCATCAGCCAGGGAGGTTGAATGGTATAGGCCCATCAGCCAGGGAGGATGTATAGCATGGGCTCAGGGAGGCTGCTTGGCGTAGGCCCATCATCCAGAGAGGGTGAATGTCATGGACACATCATCCAGGGAGGTTGTATGGCATAGGCCAATCAGCCAGGGAGGTTCAATGGCATAGGCCCATCAGCCAGGGATGTTATATTGGGTAGGCCCATCTGCCATGGAGGTTTTATGGTACAGACCCATCATCCAGGGACGGTGTATGTATGGCATGGGCCCATCAGCCAGGGAGGTTCAATGGCATAGGCCCATCAGCCAGGGTGGTTGTATGGCATAGGCCCATCTGCCAGGGAGGTTGAATGGCATAGGCCAATCAGCCAGGGAGGTTGAATGGCATAGGCCCATCAGCCAGGGAGGTTGTATGGCATAGGCCCATCAGCCAGGGAGGTTGTATGGCGGAGGCCCATCTGCCAGGGAGGTTGAATGGCATAGGCCCATCAGCCAGGGAGGTTGTAGGGCATAGGCCCATCTGCCAGGGAGGTTGAATGGCATAGGCCAATCAGCCAGGGAGGTTGTATGGTGGAGGCGCACCGGCCAGGGAGGTTGAATGGTTTGGTTGTATGGGGTAGGACCATCAGCCAGGGAGGTTGAATGGTATAGGCCAATCAGCCAGGGAGGTTGTATGGTGGAGGCGCACCGGCCAGGGAGGTTGAATGGTATAGGCCCATCAGCCAGGGAGGTTGCATGGCAAAGGCATTATTTTATGGAATAGGCCGAAGGAAGCTGTAGAAAACTCCTCTTATGACAATCACTGTACAGGAAACAACAACATTGAACACATTAAAATTACTTTAAATGTAGTGTATTGCTTTACAAAGCCAGTGAGGGGCCATCATACAGCACAATAAAACTACCATACCACCATACAATCACAGGACATTGTTCTCAGACCATTCACACTACAGACATACCATATAAGTCAAAACAAGACATGTTCAAAGAAGAGGATTTTGCATGGAAAGACATACATCTGGTAAAGGAGTGGAGCTGAATGTAAGCTAGCAGCCAAGTGACAATTAAAAAGGTACACTGCAAAATATATTAGAGAAATAATGTTCGCTTAATGGCCATCGTCAGTCATCATAACTATGCAGGCGTTGACTCAAGAACCTCCGTTTCGGCTAGTGGAAATCTAGATTTAAGATGGTACAGCCTTCATCAGGACAAAAAAGCATTTGATTGTAGATGGTATTACTTGCATAAGCAAGAAGGTTTAGTTACCCTCCTCTGGCAAGTGGGCGTTCCAACACAGAGACTGTAACTTATTTTTGTATCTTATTTAGATGTTGTCATAAAGGCCATTCAAATCGACTCCACCTGAGGACCGTGAATATGGCATCCATTTGATTGCGTTTTTTACCTTTACCACAAATTTGACAGAGGAATTATCCCAATAAATGAATTGCTTGTTGAGCCCCAACTTTGAGATTATTGGAATTTCACTGGGTTCCTCTGGGATTAAGCTGGTCTAATACATGTTTATTAATGTCCCTCTCTGTATGGTATGTTGTGTTAAAAAGCTTTTATAATGCACCCATCACCACCGTTGAGGTTTTACAGTGCCAGTATTTGCCGGGATAGTGGTCCATTTTGACCCCATTCGGTGTGAACCCTTCTGTGGTCTGGGGTGTAAAGGAAATGGGGGGAAAAAGGGAGAGGCAAAGAGAGTGGGAGCAAGACAGACAAAGGATTAAAGGGGTGGGTGGGCGCTTGTGGAGCAATGGGAAAAGGGGTGCAGAGGGCAATGGACATTTCCCTAGCTTAGATAATATGCATAGCCACCCCCAGTATTGTGTAATCTGGGATTTTGCCATAGAATGAAGGCACCAGCGGTGGCTGGGCAACAGCAAATTCAATACAAAAAGAGCCATGCATGTGAGATTCACTGTTTCCAGGCAGAAGTCCAGAAATTGACATAAACTATGTGCTGTGCACACATTAAGGGCCTGATTCCTGGGAATGTTTTATAATGGCTCAATCCCATAGGAAAACGTTCTGTGAATCAGGCCCTCAGTATGAATTACGAGGAACACAACAAATACTTTTCTAATAATTCTTCCCTAATACCTTTGACATTGATTGTGGGTTCAGAAATGTGCACCGAAGATACAAAACTACACTAACGGAATCTGCTTATGCCCAAAAAAACATATTTACCAAGCTTTACAGATGAAAAATTGTTTTGTTGCTCAGGGACATTTACAAACTTGCTGGTGTGGAAAGAGCCTCCACATTTCAAGGGTCCCCTTGAGCACATCTCGAGTGCATCACACAACCAGGCACTGACGAATTCTAGTACTATGAAATCATTGTATTGTAGTTGTCACTTATATAAATGAAATGAAATGATATTTTTTATTTTGGTTTAATTGTAATACAGTTTTACAATTTTTACAAAAAAAATTCCTCTCTCCAGTTTAAATTAAGTTATTCATTTATGATATTTTATTTATATCGCGCTCGTACACAAGCGCGAAATATATAGCGCCTTTTACCATTATTATAGTCACGATCCACTGGTGGTGGGAACGCTCTCGGAGGACCGAAGTCCAGAGGGATGGAGGTCACGGAGTAAGATTAGATTGTGTGTGTGCATTTTGGCCACGATAAGGCTTAGCAGGGCTGGCCATGCTGCGGTAGAGAGCAACCCAGGCGGTCAGGCATATGGATGGGTGCTGAGAGGGGTCAGGAGATGGTGCCAGAGCCTCGCTATGTGTCCAGCTGGTCCGAATTTGTCATAGGTCTTTGCTGCATACTGAGGTCAGAGGTGTTGAGGCGTAATGTGGTATGATAAGTAGGAGGAAAATGATGTGACCAGCATGACCCAATTTCCCACAGTCGTTGCTGTAGTCTGACGTGTGCGGGTAGCCGTGCCTGAGACCAGTGTCCACCGCAGTGGTGCATTATACCTACCTAGCAGACTCAGTCGGGATTTGTTGCATGTGCGCCTGATCAGGAAGTGGCTTCCTCTGGCGGTTCTTGCGGCTGCGATAACACACGTTGACCTCGAAACTCAACGTTGCCAGCAGAGCGGGCAGGTTGCACTCCCTTTCTTTCTGATCACCACTCATTCAATCCACTAGCATTGAGTACACATGCCCCCCACCCCCCACTGCCGCAAGCACTTACCCCCTGATCCCTCTGTACATTTCCATTTGTTTGTCGGTTCGTCTCCACCCTCCTACTCTCGCTTCCCTTATTCTCTCACCTGTTTCCCATTTCTTTTCCATTACAGAGCACAGTTTGAGCTACTGCCCACCTGTGGGTACACTACGTCACTCTCCAGGCAAGCCTCAGCGCTGTGAGACCAGTGCGGTGGTGATCGGCGCAATATAAAAGCGTTTTAACATAACATACCGTAACATATTACAACATACCTGGGCCACTTTTACCAGGGAAGGGGCCGGAACATGCATCATTTTAAAATTGGCCCCTATGCATCTTCCGATGGTCAAAGGGACAAGTGCTGCGCAACAATCCCAAAACGAGGGCGGATTCGGAGCACCCATGCGGTCTGTGATCCGCGAACCTCCCGGACCGCGCACGCCCCAGAGAAACCGAGCGGAAGTGCAAAACGTTCTGCCTACGGGTGACTTCTCTGAAAGAAAATAGGCATGCAAAAAAAAAAAAAATACAGACTGAGCGTTAATACAGTGCCAGGCTGGCCTGAAGAGCAATTGGTAGATGTACGGCCGTGCCCGTTATTTTCTTTATTTAATTATTTTATTTTCAGAATTGGTTTAGCGGGAGGCCCAGCTCTGGGAAGCAGTGGCCCGCTGCGCATAACATGTTAATAGGATTACACATTAGGGGGGGGCGGAGTTACTGCGGGCCCGTGTTATATTACCTTAAAGTAATAGGAGCTGTGATTAGGGGTGAGGTGGGGTCAGAGGGGTTTTCAGCTCCTTTCTGAGTTGCTTGAGGGTGGGTGCCAGTCAAATTTTAACGGGCAAAGCCTGGGGGCGTAGATCAAGAATGCCTTTTTCCTGTTTTTTTTTTTCTTCCTTTTTGCAGCTCTAATCTGACCAGGTTATGGACACCAGCAGAGGTCAAAGTGAGTGGGAACTAAAGGGCATGGTGTTCCTGTGCTGCCTGGGAAAATCCACCATGTTCTTTTACTTTTTGTCAACTGCATTGGGTGACCAGACGTACAAGTTTTCCCCGGACAGTCCTGGGAAATCGTCCTCCGTCCCGGGGTCCCGGGAGTTTTTTTTAATTTTATAAACACTGTCCTGGGATTGGAAGGTTGCGTGGCTACGTTCACCGTTTTTGCCGGGACCCGATTTTGAAATCCCACAATGGGGCCAGGCGTGTCTCTTCCTGCACGTGAATGGGGGTGTGAATGCTTTTCATGCCGCCATTTCCTCCCCGGCCGCTCTCCTCCAATGAGAGGAGTGTGTCTGTGAGAATCCCCATGCCCCCTAACCCTGCAACGGGCCAGCGACATAGATGTAGGACTACAGTTTTATTTGTGTTTACTTCAGTCCTACTTTTATGTCTATGGCCTGTCCTGTTTTTGTTTATCTGATCACCCTAAGCGCGGGGGGGGGGGCACATTTGGTTTTTGCTCCTCCCCCTACTGGGGATTTGAACCTAGACTCCACTGGGAATGCTCTCCGACCACATCTTACTGAGCTATCTTGCAGGGGTCGTTTGCATCTGTTTATTTCTAAAGCCTGCGTGGGACATAACCTCTATTCCCGAGCTGCCTTAGAGCCCTGCCCCGCAGCGATCAGATGCTGTCTTATGTGTGAAGGTAGTGGGTGGAGGCTGGCTATGTTCCTGGGCAAGTCTCATTAAAGGTGCGACTGGTGGGTGATTGAAAAGGGGTGGGTGCATACAACTGCATGCTGTGGGGATAATTACTGATGCACTGTGTTTCTTTCAATCTTGGTGGCACAATTGAAAAACCGAGTGTGGGAGGTGGAGTGGGGGGAAGCAGGATCTGCATTTGGGGTTTGTAATGGGGAGGGAAAGTGAAGGTGGGACCGTGGGGATGGGCTTTTTGCAGAGCCGCTGGGGTCAGGGCAAAAGGGAGCCGACGTCTGCTTCTTTTTGTGTATACTGTGACCCCTGGCCCCCAGAGATGGTGACTTTCTCGACCAGGTAGGAGGGAGTGTGCCAAGTGGCAGCCTTATGCATGATGCAGCTGGTCTTGAAGACAGTGTGTGCTTGAAGGGGCAGCCAATGTAGTTTAACGAGTGCAGGCGTAATGTGGTGTGCAGGCCTTTGAGGTGGCAGGCTGTGGTGTGGAGGATGCTTGTCATTGGTAGATGCGGAAGGGACGTGCATCAAGTGTATTGTCTTTAAGGTAGGGCTAGATGTTCCACTGGAGCACTGATCTGCAACATTTGGCTCTCCAAATGTCTTGGACTACAACTCCCATCAGCCTTAGCCAGTATAGCCAATGGGGAGGGATTGTGGGATGTGTAGTCTAAAACATCTGGAGAGGCCTAGTTGATACCAAGCTGTCTGGGGTTTTTGGGCTACCGTCTGTTTGAAGGGGAAATGACTCATCCTTAAGGGACAAAAGTGTAAAACGCGGTATGTTGCTGTTTTCTAAATATAATGATGACGTGTTGCTGGACATCTGACAAGGATACATTATACATGTCATATTGAACACCAAAGCGCTATCTGATGAAGGGTCATGTGGATTTGAAAGCCCCTTTACCCCCTGCTGACATGACCTCTCCACTGAATGTTCATTTTGTCGGTATTATTAAATGCCCAATCTTTGTAAAGAGCTCAGGTGCCCTTTACCACTCACATTAATATCACAGCCAGTGATGACATATTTTTAAAACATTTGTATCAGCTGACCAAATACCACTGGGGTAAACATTTCCTGCAGGTGGTATATAATTCCATGGCATTGGTATATTAAATGTCAGGTGCAGTGATCGGGTCTATGCTCCACAAACCCCTAACGCATAATGGTTGTTTATTCATATAGCGCTTATCATAGAACATATTTACATACATGAACCATCCCAACCCAAGTTGGTACTCATTTATCAACCTCGCAAGGATGAAAGGCTGAGTTAACCTTGCGGTATTCACATTTGTGCTATGATATGGCATTTATAACGCACCTATACACATGTGTTTCAAGGCGCGACGAGGCAAGGGGGGGAACAGAGGAAAGACAGACAACAATCTTACTGGGCCAGGTGTCATTCAGATCGCGCAAGTGCAAGGGAAGGGGGAAAGGGAAAAAGTGCGGGGGGTTAGGGGAGAGTGCAGTACATGAGATAAAAAAATTAAAAAACGGCCAGCTGGTGGCAAGTGCACGGTGAGCGCAGACATAAGTGCTGGTGGGGGCGGGGGGGCTGTAGGGATACAGAAAAACAGTCCCCAAGTGCAGGGGTTGTCAGGGAGGCAGTGCAGGCGTGCAACAGGCAGGACTTGGGCCCGAGAACAGAAGGGTGGCCAGGTAACCAGTGCAGTCTCCGTATCAGCCAGGAATTCAGCAGGGGAGAGGGGGAGAGAAAGCAGAAGCAAAGAGGAAGGTTGTAAGGTGCTTCTGGAACCGAAGATGGTTCTCCTCAAATTTCAGGGAGGCAGGGAGGCTGTTCCAGAGGGAGGCCCCAGTCGAGGAGAGAGATCTCCCCCCAACTCGTTGCTTGGAGAAGCGACTGACCCTGAGGGAGTTGAAGGCGGATGAGCGAAGAGCTCGAGAAGGAAGATATTTAGGAAGAGAGAGTTGAAGGTGTTGAGGCCCCAAAAGGCCTTGTGGATGATGCAGAGGGTTTTTAACTTAATCCTCACAGCCACTGGGTGCCAGTGCAGAGATTTCAGTCCTGGAGCGATACGATCCCTGGGCTTGAGGCCAAGGACAAGTCTCGCAGTCCTGTTCTGGATGAGCTGCAGAGCGCAGAGAGAGAAAGCAGGCAGATTTAGAAAGAGGCAGTTGCAGTAGTCTAGCCTAGAGAGAACCAGAGCTCTGGAGACAGTGAGCTTCTGGGGGAAGGAGAGGAAAGGAAGAATACCTCTGAGGAGGCGCAGCTGGTAGTGAGACTTCTTAGAGACGCCAGAGATGTGAGGAGAGAAGGTGAATGTGGAGTCGACGATGACCCCAAGGTTTTTAGCCTCACAGGTGGGAGCAGGAAGAGGGCCAAGAGAGGCCAGCCAGAGAGAGACAGGAAAGGAGGGAGCGGGTGTGCCGATGAGTAGAATCTCAGTCTTACTGGCATTAAGGCAGAGGTCGTAGGCGACACACCACTCCTGGATAGCAAACAGACAGTCAGAGATGAGGGAAGGAGAAGAGGTGGCAGAAGGGAGCCTGAAAATGAGTTGAGTGTCGTCCGCATAGCACTGAACGTTGGGGCAGAGAGCGGCAATGCGGTGGGCAAGGAGTGCCAGGTACTGGTTGAACAGCCAGGGAGAGAGTTTAGACCCCTGGGGGACACCACAGGTAGAGAAAAAGATAGCGGAGAGGAAGGACCCAAGTTGGACCTGGGAGGGTCAGTCAGAGAGGAAGAAAGTCGGCCATGCCAGGGCCTGACCGGTGATGGCCAGGTTATCACAGAGACAATTTGGCAGAATGGCATGGTTGACAGTGTCAAAGGCAGAAGAAAGATCAAGTAAGATGATGACACAGGGGGTGTTAGAGTAAAGGTTGGAGAGCAAGTATTCACGGATGTTCAGGAGAGCAGTTTCCGTGCTTCTGCCAGCTCTGAAGCCAGACTGATGGTCATGAAGACAATCAACAGATTCAGTGTGAAGATTAAGCTGGAGATGGCCAGCTTTTCTAGGAGTTTGCCCAGGAAAGGAGTGATGGAGATTGGGCGATAGTTAGCCGGGCAGGAGGGATCGGCAGAGGGTTTCTTCAGAAGAGGGTGCACATGGGAGTGCTTCAGGAGGGAAGACTCCAGTGGCAAAGGAGTTGTTACAGAAGTCGGCCAGGGCAGAGGCTAGGGTGTCAATGTGGTCCTTGGTGGTTTTGGAGGAACAGGGGTGAACCTGTTTTGACGAGACTTTCATAGATCAGACTTGACTAGAAACATTGTCAGCAGAGAACAGGGGAAAGGCAGAGAAGGAGGGAGGAAAGGTGACTACAGAAGGGCCAGGGGAAGAGCAAGGAGTAGAGGGAGGGAGGGGAGAGGAGGCGAGTGAGGATAGTATGTCCTGAGTTTTAGACATGAAGTGAGAAGCCAGTGCCGTGCAGAGGGCCTGGGAGGGGACAGGAGAGGTAGAGACTGCGGCAGGGTTGGCCAGCTCCTTGCAGATTTTAAAGAGTTCAGCTGAGTTGTTGGATGCCGCAGAGACGCAGGCTTGGATAAGAGCTCTCTTCTTGGTGAGGATAGAGCGTCGGTATTGCCTTTGGAGCAGGTGGCAGGCCAGTTTGTTAGAGGATGTACAGGAAGCACGCCACTTGTGTTTAAGGGTGATGAGGTCTGAGTCGGCACTTGGCTTTGGGCTTCAGGCGAATTCTCGTGACAGGGGCAAGGATATCAAGAGTATCAGATATAGCAGAGTGGAGCGTGGAGAGGGCTGTGTCAGGGTGTGAGTCAGCCAAAGGGAGAAGGGGGGGTGAGAAAGTGGCGGCGAAAGCCTCAACTGACACGCGCTTCATGGGTCGGATGACCGAGAATGTGGGTGGCAGTGATGGAAGTGGCTTGGCCTGTGGGGTAGAGAGGGAGAGATGGGAGGAAAGGAGAAAGTGATCACTCCAGGAGAGAGTAGTGGTGAGAGGGACAGAAAGGGGAAGGCCTGAGGAGATCAGAACATCCAGAGTCTGCCCTGCAGATCACACATAGATCGCAACAGCTGGCGCTCAACCCGCTGAGCTATCTTGCCAGGTTTGAGAGGGTATCATCACAATACTCTTTATATTTCTTTCCACGTAGCATAGCACACACCTCACTGAAACAGCAAGCTTTGGGGGGTCACACTTTTTGAGGCTAGCTTACACCTGCTCTTTTTTTTAAGGTGTAATTTGAACCATTAACCGGCAGCGTTTTGTTCCATAATGCGTATGGGAGGTGGTAATACAATTACCGCAGGCAGCCATGTATTTTGCGCTAGGGGTTATTATATGATCAGAGGCAAGGCAGCAGACTGGATATTAACCACCTGGCATATGTCTCCTTTCTGTGAGGGGTGGTATTTTACCATTATTAGCACCACTTCTGCGTCTCACCAACATAACCCCATTAGGGTTAAAGACCTTTTGGGGGTCTTGTGGAGGGCGTTGGTGTCATGCTGGAGGAGAGGCTGCGCCACCGCTGGGGACCCTGGCGCTCCCTTCAAAGATGGCCGCCGCCATCCGTGCATTGCTCGCATATCCACCAGACACATGCCTCGTGGCCCCCTGGAATGTCACAGCTCGCTTCTGATACCAGAGTAAGGCGTGGAGCCCCCCCCCCCACTCTCCTCCCGCCGCCATGTGACAGGTGGAGAAGTGGGGGCGCAGAATTCTGCAGCACCACTGCCCCGCCCCGAGGCAGCCGTGCTTTCAAGTTCCTACAGCCCGAGCCGTATTAGCCCTTGCACCGTGCGCCAGGCGGTGCTCTGGCATATATGAAGGCGCCACTTGTGTTATGCAGCAGCGGGGTGGCGTGTGTGCCTGCATGCACGGGTTATTTTGTGAGTGTTACGCGTGTTAGGATTTCACTTCTCGTGTGGGCCTGGTTTCCTTGAGAGGAGTGTTAGAATGGCGCGATTTCTTGAAGGTTGAGTAGGTCCAAGGGAGGTGGGTTGGGCGGTCAGGGTTTGGACTGAGAAGGACCTGGGTACGCATCGGGGGCCTGTAACCAAGGCACTGCTGTGTACCTTTAGTTCTGTGCGTGTCCATGCTATATCAATACAATAGCACCGTCTCCCCACGAAGCCTACAGCGCCAAAAGGCCACAGCTCTGAGAAATAGGGGCTGTGCAAAGTCTAATAACACAAAATAAGAACCCCACCACAGATGTATGCCTAACATACATCATGGAGAGAGATAGGTGCCTTGAGGCCCATAGCACTTCCAACCTATATCATGCAGAGAGGTGCATGTCCCTTGTGTTATATAGGTGCATTGAGGCAGAGCACCTCCGACATATATAATGCATAGAGGTGCATATCCCTTGTATTATATAGGTGCATTGAGGCCTGTGCACTTCTACATATATCATTCAGAGAAATACACTTCCCTGTGTTATATAGGGGCCTTGAGGCCCATAGCACTTCCAACATATATAGTTCAGAGAGATAGACACCCCTTGTGTTAAATAGGTGCCACAAGGCCTGTGCACATCCAACATATATCATGCAGAGAGATGCACACCCCTTGTGTTATATAGGTACCTTGAGGCCTAGGGCACTTCCAACATATATCATGCAGAGAGAGGCATAACCCTTGTGTCATATTGATGCACTGTGGCCTATGCACTTCTAACTTATAGCATGCAGAGAGATACACACCCCTTCTCTTATATAGGTGCCACAATGCCTGTGCACTTCTAACTTATAGCATGCAGAGAGATACACACCCCTTCTCTTATATAGGTGCCACAATGCCTGTGCACTTCTAACTCATAGCATGCAGAGAGATACACACCCCTTCTCTTATATAGGTGCCACAATGCCTGTGCACTTCTAACTTATAGCATGCAGAGAGATACACACCCCTTCTCTTATATAGGTGCCACAATGCCTGTGCACTTCTAACTTATAGCATGCAGAGAGATACACACCACTTGTGTCATACAGGTGCCACAAGGCCTGTGCACTTCTAACGTATGTCATGCAGAAAGATACACACCCCTTGTGTTATATAGGTGCCATGAGGCAGGACACCTAGATGTCATCATCATTAATTCATGGAGATTGATTTGTGTCTCTGATGTTATGGAGGTGTCACTTGCCCGGGTACTTCTGAATGATGCCTATGTCCTGTTATATAATGTAACATAACATGGTCTTGTATAGTGTTCTGATGCCATCGTTGGCGTTGCTGCACGTGGCTGTGCCGGGAAAGGAGGTGGGTGTGTGCGTTGTTAGTGGGAGGGGCCGCCGTGAACTGTGCGCTGTGGATGGCTTCAGGTCCGAGTCCCGAGCGCTTCTCTGCTTCTATGCGCTTGCTGGTGACACCTAGGCATATGCCCCCAGGATCTGGTAGGCTACAGAGCTTTGGGTCTAGTTAGCCGCTGATGTGGGTGTGTGTGATAGGGCGAGAGAGGAGAGCTGTGGCCTGGTTTGATTAGCGTTGATGTCCTAAATAGCTGGGCCTTCGGGCAGAACTGTGTGTTGTGGAGATGTGTGTGTGTGTGTGTGTGTGTGTGGTTATGGCTGCTGGGAGGTTTTACAGGGAGAGCTGGTTAGCCGGGCAGGAAAGGGGGGATAGATAACCGAGGGGTACATTTAAATGGGCAGAAGCTTTGTGCTTGATTTGGGGTGAAGGTGATTGTTGACTTCCAGGGCGATGGTCACAGCGCTATGATGGAGGCTGGTGTGTTCCTTTAAGTCTCTTTGAGTTTCCTGGCAACTGACCCAAGAGGAGTTCGTTTTCAATAGCCTTGGTTAGTGAGGTGGGTGGGTTCTTAAAGCTCAAGGAGCTCCATGGACACTGCTGCAGGGAGAAGCGAGGTGGGACACGGTTTCAATGCCGCTCTCGTCCCGGTGTCCATTGAGTAGATTGTGTCGTTCGTACCATGCAGATGCTGCTTTGATGGCCAGTCAGTTAGTGTTTAGTTTCAGCTGTAAGGTGGTGCTTCAGGGTGTGCAGTTATAATGTCGACTGCAAAGAGTCGAAAACAAAAATGTTGAAAAAAAAATTGAATGTGTTTCTTTTTATTTGTATGTTTTTTTGGGTTTAGCTATAAAAAATAAACGGCGGTTGGTGGGAACCCCCCCCCCCATTTCATTTAAAAAAAAAAAAACATTCAACATTTATTTTTTTCAACATTCTTTTTTTCGACATTTTTGTTTTCGACATTTTTACTATAAACCGTGCTTCAGCGCTACCTGTGAGCCAAAATGAATGGATTGGAGTCTAGTTAGGGGGAGAGGGCATATGAGGAGGGGCGCGGTGCTTGTAGGTGTTGTTTGGTTATTTAACCACCTGTTGACTGCCCTTTGCCATGCCGATCCCTGAGGCCATTCCTGCCCACTTCTTGCCACACCCTGCCCTAAACACCCCCTTCTGGGATCTCTTTGGGATAACTTTCTCGAGACCTAAAAAAAAATTTTTCACTCTAAGTGCCTGCCAGGGTTTTTTCAAAGCAGTCTTCGTGTACTAATGGTTTAATTGGTGCTGTATTTTCTACAAAAAGATGTATTATAAGGTGTCTGAACCCAAAGGTAAATAACAAATGGTATATCTCATAACCAAATTTCATACATACAGAAATACAATTTTTATTAAACAGAATTTTGGTATTCATAAAATGATTACATTACATAAAGCTAAGTAAAAAACAAACATATAAAACATGTGTACCACAAAACACAAGGAATACAGAAATGTGGGTTGATTTTTGTAATGTCTATATCAAAAAGCTGTGTGATACTTATGAGTGACCATTCTGCATCCTGAGAATACGTGTTTAGGATGTGGCCGTAAGGAGTTTTTTACTCATTTGAGAAAACCTTGCGCATTTGAGGCCTATGTTTTGACCCTCATTTTGAGATCTGGATACAAGTTTCAGTGAACACTCTTGAAGGTCTCCTCAGAGAGCCACACCAATACCTTTTTCCTGTTAACCAAGTGTGGATAAACATCCCCTATAATTCCTACAGAATAGAATAAAGTTTTGGGGTGATCTTCCCTACGAAAAGGAAATCTCCTTTACAACCATTTGTGGTACATATTAGACTGTGGATATTTTTCTCCCAGTCCGTAAGGGTCTGCGTTATTGAATACGTGTGGCAGACAAGATGTGAAAACAGAGAAGATTTATTACCAATTTAAACACAAGAAACACTACACCCCTGATGAATGTCCTACATTTGTCTGTGTTCTAGGGACAGAAACCTGTGCAAGTTGGGATTTGGAGAATAATAACCACATTCTCGAAAAAAGAAAAATAATTCCAGTGTGAAGCATCACACGGTTTTTTGATATAGACATTAGAAAAATCCACCCACATTGCTGTATTCCTTGTATTTTGTGGTACACATGTTTTAAATGTTTTTTACTTAGTTTTATGTAATGTGATCATTTTATGAATGGCAAAATTCTAATTGTTTAATAAAAATAATATTTTTTATGTATGAAATTTGGTTATGAGATATACCATTTGTTATTTACCTTTGGGCTCAGACACCTTATAATATGTCTTCTTTTTGTAGAAAATATATCTTATCCATGTGGTAAGAAGTGTATGATCCCCATAGCGTGGTACATGCCGTTTGAGAATAGTGTTAATTGGTGCTGTAAACACGCCACAGGCGTAATATATCTGTCTTAACCAGATCTGCCTGTAGCCACTTGATTTACAAGCACTATGCGTGTCCTTCACTGAAGTCCTGCATAAAACAAGGATTAGGAAAGCCAACAGTTTTGGCTTGTGTATAGGTATTAGTTAGGCATTTGCCAGGCACTCTTACCTTATACCCAGGTACTGCACACTATTTAAGCGGCTACCAGTAATGGCAAGTTAGTACTATTAGGCCAGTGCCTGGCAAATATTTTTCCCATATCTACCCAAAAGCCAAAACTGTCGGCAATGCCAGTGCTGGTTTCTGATTGTCAGGCATCCTTCTTCAGTGTGCTGGTGTCTGGGCACAGGGCCCCTTCCTGTGGTTGGCCACTACAAGAGACAAGGAAGAGCTTTAGTGCCGCTTCTCTGTGAGTCTAGGCACGATTACTGGTGCATCACTGATGCTGAAATGTTCTCGATGGGAGGCAGCGTGGGCATTTCCTTGTGATGGATTGTGGAGCCCAGCGGTGGAAGGCACCATGAGCAATGCATAGAGTACTGAAGTGAAATGTTTCTGTGATTGGGAGCCAGTGGAGGTTGCGGAGTGCTGAAGTGATGCGTTCATACCTTTTCAGCCTTAGGAGCAACCTGGCCGCCACGTTTTGGACTCTGTACCCTGTTGAGTAGATATTCCACGCACTCAAAGATAAAGGATGTTGGCGTAGTCGAGTCCTGGTAATACAAATGTGAACATGGCCACGGTCCTGTGCCTCAAAGTCGGACAGGTACCGATGAGCTGAAGAGTATGGAGTTATTTATTTTTTATTTATTTTATTCTTCATATATAACACACTTAATACCAGGAGTGTTTTCTAAGCTCGGGATCAAGATTTCAACCTGTGTTGGATCGCACTGCCTTGCTTCCAAGACAAACGCGTTGCCCTTGAGCTATCCTTACCCGCCAAGTTAGAAGAGGTGGTTCCTTAGGATGGCTAAAATCTAGGATTTTGTTGTGGGCAAGTGCCCATTATAAAACTTGCTAGGGGATAGATGTGGGGTTTGGTGATTTACAATTGCAGATCATATAGTCTGATGTGGTTGGGTTGAGCTTAAGTATGTTGAAGTCCTCCAAGAGTCCATGTGTGCGAGGCACATGTTGAGGTCCAGGGTGCTGGTTTTTGAATCATTTGTTATTTTTGAAGACAGTTTTTGTGTCATTTAATTGAGGCCAGAGTTGTTATAAAGATCCAGTAGCAAGGACATCTATGAAGGGAAGATGCAAGAGGCTGGGTCCTTGGGGTACTTCAGATGCCAGGTGCGAGACCACGACCTAAAAGGGGCTATGAGTGTTGTTTCCGTTCTCTCGGTTAGGAAAGAGATGATCCAGAGTAAGGTGATTCCCTCTACTTCAATGGCCTGGATTCCTATAAGTAGTCTCCCTTGATTGATGGCATTGAACATAGTCAAAACATTGGATAGGATGAGTGCCATGGATACGTCTGTGACTGTGTTCTTCCCTTTGATGTCCCATATAGCGGTGTATGGATTCTGTTCTTCTTGTTGGTCTGAATCTGTTTTGTAGCAGGTGGATAGGTGGAAGTGGTCTTCCATGTATCCTCATCACTGGTGGTCGATTGTAGGGATTTGCAGGCTTTCTTGGCCCTATGCTTTCCAGGGTGTTTTTTATCCTGTTGTGGACATCATGGAGAAGGTCACCAAATGTCCTAGTCATGACTATGGTTATGACAAATCAACTTCCGGGACACCAGTGATCCAGGAATGAATATCGTTTTTTAAACCATCAATCAACCCCACACCTCTAGTACACCAGAAGGGATCTGAACAAATTGGGACACAAGTCACTTATAAACCTCCTTGCCCAATTTTGGTAACATGGACAGGACGGCAGGCTTATCTCCGCAAGGTCATGGATCGTTGGTTAGTTGTAACACAGCGAAAATACAATTATTACCCAATGATAAAAGGGACAGTCAGCGGTGCAGCCGGATGCGGTTCATGGACTCGACTGTCTCGAAATTGTCCTTAAAAAGATAGATGCTGGATGATGCTTGTGTGGCACTCCTCCTAGCTTCTTGACATGGCTTATGTCCTTTCAAGGCAGACCACCCAAAGCTCAGAAGGGTTTTAGCAGGCAGCAGCCTTGTCCTTTGTCCAGAGACTCTCTGGCACTTGCCACCTAGGAAACTTGCTGTCAGAGCCTAACAGGGTACTCTGTGTGCTGGCTGGGTACCGGTTCTTGAGCTGCTGGATGGGTCCTCCGAGTCCAGTATCTGCCCCTGATCCTTGGGAGATGTTTAGGGGAGGGATTTTGCTTCACTCTTGGAAATCCTGGCCTTTCTTCACTAATGGAAGATGTAAAGTAGACTGTACCTTCAGCTTAGGTCCAAATGAGTCCTTCTTCTTACTCCTTGCGAAATCCTCAGATTATCTGATCAGTGAGGGGCTCAGCCCTCTTTCAAAGCAAAACGGGCTCCAGTGGTTGGTGAAGGCTAATGCCACCTTAATGAACCAATCCTGGGTCCCCAGCAACAATCTTCAGTGATGCTTCAGATCAGAATCAGAGCACTTGGCAACAGACAGGGGAAGGATGACAACAAATACTTCTAAGTCCCACCCATCTTCCTGTCTGCTGTACATCAAAGTGTCTCCCTAACTAACTGAGCCCTATGTGGCACTTGGTCACAACATGGGCCTCCTTTGGAGTAGGGGGTTGCAGGCAGACTTTCGTCTCCTACAATTCACATATTTCCCTGCTCTGAAAGGAGTGGTTACAGACAGGACATTCACTGCCCTTTCATACCAAGAAGGGGTGTTAGTACCAAGTTGACACATTGCATTACAAAGAGGTGTGGGTCTCTGGTCTCCATTGTCACTTCCTGCACCCAGGCCTTCCCTGAGGCCTGCTAATTAACATTCTTCAGTATTCGCCGCCACCAACAGGGTGTAACAATGAAGCTGCAAATTCACAGGGCCTTGAAATGCTAATCAGGCTGCCCTCGGCCAGAGGCTTTTGATGTACCCACAGCTGTCAGCTGTCGGCTATACATGACATGACATGGCAGGGTGGTGCTGGTGAGCTGTGTCATCCCAGAGTACATGACTATTTTTCTGCTGTGCGGTGAGCATGGAAAATATGTGCGGGAATAGCCCCCCATATTTTCTGGAGGTTGATCTCCCATCATTCATTTTTTTTAGATAAACAAAAAATCAATTAGCCCAGGCGAGTGCACTCTCCCTGTGTGGATGGTTGAATTCCTCACAATGGTTGTTCGATGGGGTTTGGACACTTCAGGTTTTTCCAGGAGGAAGTACAGTTGTAGCTCTTTGAATAGTGTGGTTAACATTGGGGGATTATTAGAGCACTGGTGCGTCAGTGAAGATGGTGAATGCGATGTATAGATGGTTTCCACAGGGAAAGCAGATTTGCAAGGAAATGGTCATGAGGAGATGTCATCTAAGGTGTGTCCGCTTTCATGGGTGGGTTCTTTTGCAGGATTTATAAGGTGCCGTGAAGCAGGGTTTGTGGAGAGAGGCGTTGCAGCCTTCTTCACAATCCAGATGTTGAAGTCTGAGTATGGTGAGGTGTTAGTGGTCTATGGGAAGATTAGCGATCACGCCCGCCACCTTGTCTGAGATTGAAGGTGCGTAAGAGAGTCGTCTCTAGATAAGAAGGAAGGTGTGATGTCCAGCACATGAAGACAAGTGGTTTAGATTCCTAATGTTGTCAGAGAACATTGATGAAGTCTCTGTGTACAAGAGCAGGTCCTCCTTTCTTGGCTCTGCATTGTCAATCTTAGCCTCTGGGGATGGTTTAGTGTGAGACTCTTGAGTGGTCCTCTGTGAGACAGGTTTCTGTGATGAAGAGCATGTCTATGTTACCCTTGCACAGGACATTACAGATGTCAGATGAATGTTTGGGTACAGAACAGGCATTGATAAGGATCCATGTGGTTTAAAGTGTTTCTTAATGGCTCCTTGGTGTAGAGGGAACCGTATCGAAGTGTTAATTTTTCAGGAAAGGAAGGCTCTGTGTTGCTGCATTCACCCTCAAACGAATGGAGTACGTTCTTTTTGGAATAAGGTTGGCCGTCATTGCTCCAGCGTGGGAAGGTGGTATGGTGTGTCATGATGTAAGGTTTTTACAAAGTGGACTCCTGCAATGAGGTGCTTTAGGGGGTAGATCTGTGTGGCAGTGTGGGTCAAACGATTGGAGAGGCGGTCTTTGAAGTGTGGTGTGGTTGATTGTGTTTGTTGTGGGTTTCCCTCTATTGTGGTGGAATCGTCAAGCGACACGTGATCATGTTTCCGATGCAGGCAGCCATCAAGGGTCTTTTGGGAGAGATGATCGGACTGACACTAATGTTGACTGGTTTTATCGGTGTTGTAAAAGCAGACTCCTTTGCTTTGCTGCTTCTCTCTTCCGCCTCAATCCTGCCATTTTTACATCTTCTGGGAATGATGAAGTCCTGCTGTGTGGTGAGCTGGTGGCGACCCTTGAATTCTCTAGGGCAAGTTGTAGTAAGGTTCCCCAGAAAGGCCTGTGCACTTTCCTCTGGGATTGTTCTGACTGGGGAAAGAGCTAATTTGGGGCAGCCAAATGGGTTGTTTTAGCAATCTACCAAACTAATCTTGCGTTGTGACAGTTCGATTAGTGTCGTGCAGGTAGTCTATGTGGATGTCAGAGAGAGAGCAGTGGGACAAGATTAATAAGTCGAGAGACACTTAATGAGGTGTCTCAGGAGTGGAGACCGCCTTGCACTGGCCAGCTAATGAGGCAGTGTGCCCACTCTTTCAGATGAAGAAGCAATTAATCTATTATGCAATCCAGGAGCCGGTATGAGGTGACTGAGGTTAGTCCAGCTATGGACAAGCAATCTAGCGCGAAGTCTATGAATGCAAAACAATTAACGCTATGCAATTAGGGATCACAGTTTAGTTTGGTGACAAGTAGTGACGCAGTGTGAATCATCTCAACAGTGTAACAGTCAGTCAGACACTGAGGAACCACCAATAGCAGGCAGCGATGTACAATAGGAGACACTCTCACCCTGCAATGTCAGAGATAGGGATTGGGCGACCAGGGACGAGGGCAAGCAAAGTCAAATTTAGTATTAGTCAATCAACGAACAGTTCAGTTGGGTGTGGAATTATTCCAACTGGAAGAGTCCATCTAGCCATGAAACACATGTAATATTACGTTATCTTGGCAATAACCAATCAATGCAGAGTCAGTCCAGCAGTGTAGTCATTGATCTAGTGGTGGCGAGCACACAGCATGATGCCATCTATCTATTGTATCTATCTATTCTGGTTTTTATATAGCGCCCTACCGCCCATAGATGTCAGAGCACTCACAACAGAGACAGAAACAACGTACAACACAAGACTAAAAAGAGAACGAGGTAGAGATTCTATTAGACTTCTCCTTCGTCTAACAGATATGTCTTAAGCAGTTTCTTAAAGATGGTAAGAGACGTTCTGTTTTTTTTATGGGAGATGGCATCATCAAGAAGCCAAGTGCAGAAGGGCGATACATAATTTCATTGGAGTTAGATTCTGTCTGTACTATAATAAATCAGACTATGCAACAATATATGTGTGAACAAATGAATCTGGTTATGCAACCATGAATCTGGCTATGCAACCATTAATCTGGCTATGCAACAAGGAATCTAGAGGTGTGAAAAAAAATGTCTCCAGCTACGGAAACATGAATCTGGGTATCCAACAAGAAATCTAGAGGTTTGACAACAATGTAGCTGGCTGTGCAAACATTGTCGCGGCTATGCAGCAATACATCTAGAGGTGTGAAAAAATGCAACCACTCATCTGGCTATGCACCAAGACATTTAGAGGCGTGAACAAAGTGTATCTAGCTAGCTATGGATCTATTATTGTAGCTATGCAACAAAAAAGTCATTGGTGTGAACAATTAATCTAGCCACGAGATGGCAGATCAAGTGGTGAGTAATTGATCTGGCTATGCAATAATTATAAAGTTGGCTCAGGTCCTGTGCATGTCCTTGTGTAATACCGATAGACTGATAATGAGCACCTGACCCTGAAGACACACAGGCAGCTCTGTGCCCCCTATGCTGCTGGAAACGGTTGCAGTCCCTGGCTAACATCCAAACAAAACAACCGTGTTTGTAATGATGAGTCTTTCATATTGATTACACGCCCTTGTTTATGCCGCGCCTCCTCTTACAGGGAGGACCCAGCTGTGTGTGCGGCCCTTTCTGTAATGCACAATTACACGGCTGCTAACTGCATTGTCAATGGGGCTGTGCCTTCATTTGCACGAGGTGTTCCCCAGACAGTTGACGGAATCTCCTTTGCGGGTCCGTTGGCTTCGCCATAGATGCAGGCAGCCCTACAAAGAAGCCCCAGTAGAAGTGGTAAGTGTCTGCCACATGGGCAGACCCACCCTGGAAGGAAGACTCACCACTCCATGCCCAGTACCAAAAAATAAGATGCCAACGTTTGCAAATCTCAGTTCATTACTTTTCCTAGTACACCCACTGTAAACTCCTCTGACGAATTTCCCATACCTGGACTTCGGTGCCCAGAGGGCGTTCACCTACAGCACTTTGAGACCACACCAATGGTGTAGTGGGCTGTACAAATGACAATTATATTACATGGGCACAGGGTGCATTTTTAGGGAAACACTGTGCACCAAGTCATATCAAAATGACTGACATTGGCCTACAGAACCAGTCCACACCTGCCAGTGTTGCTGGCTCTTTGTGCAGTGCCCTACTGCTGTGTAGGCCAGTCCAGGCACGCCACTTCCTAAGGAGATTGCAACCAGTGGTGATGGCAGGATGTGGTGCGAGAGGGGGTGCTTATCGCCACAAGGTGCACCAGTGAATAACGTTTAACTACTTTGCGGCAAAGGGGTGGGGAGAGGGGCAGTGGCGTCGCTAGGTGGCCCCCCCTGTGAAACCCTGTGCCCCCCCTACTCTTGTCTTTGGCCCCCTCTATGCCCCTCCTAAATTTTATTCCTGGTGACGACACTGGAGAGGGGCGGTGTGCTAAGAACGGCGTCTGGGGTGGGCGTCAATGCTGTACCCAGACACTCTCCTAGCTCCGCCAATGTCTGCACCCTAGTAGCTGGGCGACCCTCCTTCCACAGGAGGATAGGGGCCCAAAGAAGGAAGTGCCATGATGGTTTATGTAGAAGAGTGCTGGGATGGGTCATACAGAAGAGTGGCCGGGGGTCTCTGCCATGGAAATATTGGGTTTCGCCAACACCCCTAATACAGGCCAGCCCCGAAGGCAAAGGGCTCCATGAACGTTTGCAGCCAATCTGTCGCCTAATGCATTTTTTGCCAAATCGTGCACTTGTTTGTGGCAAAATATGATGCGAGACCCCTGCATCCCCTCCTGTCTATCCCCACCCCTATATATACATTACCCCACACTTATGTGCATTTTGCAGCAAAAAAAGTGCAAAATAACAGCGAAAAATGCATTTGGCAAAAATGCATTCCGCGAAAGTGGGCGCGACCAGATATAGGGCCCGCCCGCTCTGCGTTTCCGCTAGGGACGGATGTGTGTCACAGACGGCTCAAGAAACACTCCAGCGCTCATGGACAGTCCGAGGGTCTTTATTGAACTTTCTGTTGGTCCTATGGCCTCCCTCCGCCTGTCACTGGAAAGTATCTTCTCCCTACACCCCGCGCCCGTAGACCCGGTTAGTAGGTAGTGATTGTTTCACCCTCAGTACACTATTGGGGTGAAGCAGCTGCAGTGGCAACCTAAAGGCCCGCGGCCTGATCTCACTAACCTCCTCTCCCCACTTCGCCTACACTGCCGAGTTGCAAGTGTTCTAAAGGGCTACGGGATTGTGCCTTGCAGACATCCTGCGGGATGCAGTCTTTTTCTATCACACGCTCTCTTTACTCTCCCTCTTGCCAACCTATATCTACACTTCCTTTCCTCCCTTCTTCTACTCTGTCCCTCCGATGTCTCCCGTACTTTCTAGGCCCACCCTTTGATGTTGCTCCTCCTTACTACTGCTTCCTCCTCCCGACACCCCCCTTTCATGCAGTCCCACACACTTCACATCCACCCTTTATGGTATGATATGATATTATAGATTATTTATAACGTGCTTAATACCCAGAGGTTTCTAAGCGCGGACCCGGGGATCGAACCTGTGGTGCTCTGTATCGTCTTGCTGCCAAGGCGAGCACGTTGCTCCTGAGCTATCCACCCGAGACTTTACACTAATTTACCTAACCACACTTGCCACACTATCACACACACTGAGGTTCCACTTGCACTCCCTCACCTTCTCCAGAAATCACCTCCACAATCTGTCGCTCCATCTTTCCTTCCGCTGATCTCTTGGTTCCCCACCTCTTACACCTCCTCCAACCTCACCAGAACATCCCACAACTTCCTGCTTCCTGTTCTTCTAGTTTTGCCGCCCTTCCTCCTGCCAATGGTGTTCTTTACCTCTCTACTCTACCCTTGTCTTCCTGGGGTCTTCCGGGGGTGGCAGAATTAGCAAAGCTGTTAAATAGCGGGATAAGCCCCACCCCTTTTTTCCACGCAGCCCTGGCGCAGCAGCATGACGCCCGCCCGCAAAGTCCAATGTCCATGTTCATGTTAGGGGGCTTGGTTCTGGGCAGCCCTTTGGTATGTACAGTATCTTTGAGGGTTAAGACCCCATTGTATGGTCCCCGGTGGTCTATGTAAGGAACTGCAGGCTGCGGTGCTTTGCTGCCAGCACTGCGGAGTATCGTGCAGCTCCTCCGCAGCCTCGGTATTGCTGGCCTGCCGCCTCTCTCTCTCCCTCTCCCCGCTGGTTCCCTCCTTGCGGCAGCAAGACGTCGGAGGAACTGGCAATTGGAGGGATCTATTAACGGATTCGGGTCCTGGACTCTAATGATAGGTCTTGAATGCCTTGGGACCCGGAAAGGCTGTTTTACCTTTGATGCTGTTGGTTTGACCTCATCTCCTGTTCATTGGCTCTATAAGAGAAGGGAAGAGGCTGGCAAGCACCTTGCATAGGAGGCGTGTGTGAGACAAATGAGTCCTGCATATCAGCATGCTGGCACAAGGGTGGGGGGGACTGGGGCCAGCTCAGCTGCCACCATCATCCTCAGGGAAGGGCTGACTCTGGATTGCTCCCTGGTAGGACTCGCACCCCCCGGCTGAGAGGGATACCCATCCCCTCCTGGCAAGGCCACGGCAATGGCACACAAGGAATAAAGCTTATGCAAACTAAGGATTTATAAATAGCTAAACAAGAAACCCTTCCTGGATTTGAACAGAAACCAGTGTCAGGGTGGAACATACATTACAGTGTCGAGGGTTTCCTTGTCATGGGCCGACTGGTCTCCTCAGGATTCCTAAAGCACAACAAAGTCTTGAGACTATAGGGCCCAAACTCTTCCTGGCCTCTGCTGGCTCTCCTGCGCCCACTCCTGTCTCTCTGCTCCTGGTCTCTGCTGGCTCTCCTGCTCCCACTCCTGTCTCTCTGCTCCTGGTTTCTGCTGGCTCTCCTGCTCCCACTCCTGTCTCTCTGCTCCTGGTCTCTGCTGGCTCTCCTGCTCCCACTCCTGTCTCTCTGCTCCTGGTTTCTGCTGGCTCTCCTGCTCCCACTCCTGTCTCTCTGCTCCTGGTCTCTGCCGGCTCTCCTGCTCCCACTCCTGTCTCTCTGCTCCTGGTCTCTGCTGGATCTCCTCCTCCCACTCCAGTCTCTCTGCTCCTGGTCTCTGCTGGGTCTCCTCCTCCCACTCCTGTCTCTCTGCTCCTGGTCTCTGCCGGCTCTCCTGCCCCCACTCCTGTCTCTCTGCTCCTGGTCTCTGCCGGCTCTCCTGCTCCCACTCCTGTCTCTGTGCTCCTGGTCTCTGCTGGCTCTCCTGCTCCGACTCCAGTCTCTCTGCTCCTGGTCTCTGCCGGCTCTCCTGCTCCCACTCCTGTCTCTGTGCTCCTGGTCTCTGCCGGCTCTCCTGCTCCCACTCCTGTCTCTCTGCTCCTGGTCTCTGCTGGCTCTCCTGCTCCCACTCCTGTCTCTGCTCCTGGTTTCTGCTGGCTCTCCTGCTCCCACTCCTGTCTCTCTGCTCCTGGTCTCTGCTGGCTCTCCTGCTCCCACTCCTGTCTCTCTGCTCCTGGTTTCTGCTGGCTCTCCTGCTCCCACTCCTGTCTCTCTGCTCCTGGTCTCTGCCGGCTCTCCTGCTCCCACTCCTGTCTCTCTGCTCCTGGTCTCTGCTGGATCTCCTCCTCCCACTCCAGTCTCTCTGCTCCTGGTCTCTGCTGGGTCTCCTCCTCCCACTCCTGTCTCTCTGCTCCTGGTCTCTGCCGGCTCTCCTGC
The DNA here is from genome assembly GCF_040938575.1 of Ambystoma mexicanum. Taxonomy (NCBI): domain Eukaryota; kingdom Metazoa; phylum Chordata; class Amphibia; order Caudata; family Ambystomatidae; genus Ambystoma; species Ambystoma mexicanum. The sequence continues at coordinate 1,631,673,829 of NC_090932.1, forward strand.
CCCCACTCCTGTCTCTCTGCTCCTGGTCTCTGCTGGCTCTCCTGCTCCCACTCCTGTCTCTGTTCTCCTGGTCTCTGCCGGCTCTCCTGCTCCGACTCCAGTCTCTCTGCTCCTGGTCTCTGCTGGCTCTCCTGCTCCCACTCCTGTCTCTGTGCTCCTGGTCTCTGCTGGCTCTCCTGCTCCCACTCCTGTCTCTGTGCTCCTGGTCTCTGCTGGCTCTCCTGCTCCCACTCCTGTCTCTGCTCCTGGTTTCTGCTGGCTCTCCTGCTCCCACTCCTGTCTCTCTGCTCCTGGTCTCTGCCGGCTCTCCTGCTCCCACTCCTGTCTCTCTGCTCCTTGTCTCTGCTGGATCTCCTCCTCCCACTCCAGTCTCTCTGCTCCTGGTCTCTGCTGGGTCTCCTCCTCCCACTCCTGTCTCTCTGCTCCTGGTCTCTGCCGGCTCTCCTGCCCCCACTCCTGTCTCTCTGCTCCTGGTCTCTGCTGGCTCTCCTGCTCCCACTCCTGTCTCTCTGCTCCTGGTTTCTGCTGGCTCTCCTGCTCCCACTCCTGTCTCTCTGCTCCTGGTCTCTGCCGGCTCTCCTGCTCCCACTCCTGTCTCTCTGCTCCTGGTCTCTGCTGGATCTCCTCCTCCCACTCCAGTCTCTCTGCTCCTGGTCTCTGCTGGGTCTCCTCCTCCCACTCCTGTCTCTCTGCTCCTGGTCTCTGCCGGCTCTCCTGCCCCCACTCCTGTCTCTCTGCTCCTGGTCTCTGCTGGCTCTCCTGCTCCCACTCCTGTCTCTGTGCTCCTGGTCTCTGCTGGCTCTCCTGCTCCCACTCCTGTCTCTCTGCTCCTGGTCTCTGCCGGCTCTCCTGCTCCCACTCCTGTCTCTGTGCTCCTGGTCTCTGCTGGCTCTCCTGCTCCGACTCCAGTCTCTCTGCTTTTGGTCTCTGCTGGCTCTCCTGCTCCCACTCCTGTCTCTCTGCTCCTGGTCTCTGCTGGCTCTCCTGCTCCCACTCCTGTGTCTCTGATCCTGGTCTCTGCTGGCTCTCCTGCTCCCCCTCTTGTCTATCTGCTCCTGGTCCCTGCTGGCTCTCCAGCTCTCTTTCTTGTCTCTCTGCTCCTCAGCGCCCCCATACTCAGAGGCTACCTCCAGCAACTACATAATAGCTCTGTTTGGAGACATGATAGGGCCTCATAATGAGTTGGGCAGTGCGGAAAAAATACAGCGGTAATACCGTTCCGCCCAAATATGAGTTTGGTGTAAAGTTGGAGGATTCAAATATAAACTGGAGGTAAATCGGCCACTTTTTGGCAGATTACGGTGGAATTACCGGCAGTGGTAATTCCATCAAAATGCCACATGGAACTCCTGTGGACTCCAATGAAATGGGGACTAACACCGCCACTAGCACTTGTAGTCCGGCAATAATACCGCCTGATCAAGTGACGGTGATGGTATTACAGTTCAGTGGTATCTTGACAGACTTACAACGGGATACCACCAAACTCGTAATGAGATCCAGTAAATAAATAAATAAGCATGGACTCGGAAATAAGCAAAAAACTACAGTGTAAGGAATTTTATAGATCAATTATTTATTTGTGCACTTGTAAAGCGCCTTAGGCCCATGGGCAAACGTGCGCTGAGAAACAAATATTCATCCTATGTGTTCCAAAGTAGCTTGTATTGGATTGTGCTCTGTTGACACCCCAAGAAGTAAATGAAGCAAGACTCTATGTGGGACCCCCCATCAACGGGAGGGTGCTGATGTACCTCTGGACAGAGGTGTTAAGTCTCACGGAAGCAATGGTGGCGACACCCCCACAGGTAGCAGGAGTTTTCCCCCCTGATAGAACAGTGGAAAGTTTTCGAAAACCCATGTACCCAAAGGTCAGGTGAAAAGGCGTGTGGGGAGTGCCACAATGCTCTTCCCCAGGCTTTAGGGATGCATGAACATGGTTTATAGTGATGGCATCGAATGACTAATCATCTAAGACAAAGCAACGAAAAAAAAAGCATTGAATGTATTTTTTTTTCTTTTTTGGGGGGGTCCCCCGTGTTCTGTACCCCTTAAAACCCATTACAATTACAGGAAGTCCAACATACAATACAGGTCAGAGAGAAGTGCTCCTGGAATTGGGGGCAGGCGGTTGAGACGCAAGGGCAGGTCCTTTCCTTCCGCGGTTGCGTCGGAGCACGCCATGCGAGGCGTGTCTCCGCTAGGTGTCTGCGTGACTTCCTTACATCATCGCGGCCCACATGTGGCGGGATACGTGCTCCCCAGAAACACTGACCGCCCTACAGCCACCACCTTTGCTCCAAAGAGTGAGAGTGCCACAGTCTGTGGGACCACCCAAGAGTAACAAGAGGACTTCTCCTCTCCTAGCTGACCACCCCCACTCTGAATTCTTAGTAAAGGCCATGGGACATCCTACTGGGCCAATGGCCTTCAAACTACGCATTTGCCGCTAGCCTCACCCTCTATCCAGGAAGGAAATGAGGGTTGGGGATGCTCTAACGAGAACATGTTGAAGTTCCAGTATTTGTGGGGACCAGTGCTGGTCATTGGGCCGGCTCTCGGCAGATCCGAGATCTGGCACCAGATGTGTAGCCGGATCTCGGGATCTGGCCAGAGTCAGCCGCCCAAGCCCATGAACCACGCTGTAAAAAAGAAAAAGAAAAAAAAACGCCCGCGACGGCAGTATTGCTGTTTACCGCAGGCTTTGGCACTGGTGTGTAATGCACAATGCTCGTTACATGTACAACTGAAAGGAATCAGTTGTACGTGTAGCGAGCATTGTGCATTACACCAAAGCTGGCGGTAAACGGCAATGCTGCTGTCGCGGGCGTTTTTTTTCTTTTTCTTTTTTTGGCACTACAAAATGAGCTAGGACTCATCAAGTGGGCGTGTCCTAACTGCAAGGGTCCTGCGGGGCCGTTAGGCCACTCTCCCCTGAAGAGCCCGGCTCAATGGGCCACTGGCACCCCTGCCAGGCATCCTTTTCTAGTGATCAACACCCTCTCCCCATAGGGGAGAGGGTGTTGATCACTGCATTTATATTCTATAGGCTTGCCTGGCAGGGGACAGGGCCTCGCCTATTCAGCCTTAATGGTGGTGCTGCCCCTTGCCTGCTGGGTAGGGGCAGCGTCACCATTAAGGCTGAAAGGGTGAGGCCTCTGGAAGCTGAGGCCGTTTTCCTGAAGACTGAAACTCCCGCGAGTTTCAGTCTTCAGGAAAACTGCTCGAGCTTCCAGCGGCCTCACGTTTTCTCCATAATGGTGGCGCCGGCCCACGGGTATCTCCTGCTTAAAGGGATGCCTCGCAGGTGCAGCGCCACCATTATGGCTGAAAGGCAATTTTTTCTGGAGCCTGAAGCTTTGGCACACAAGCGAGAGCTTCAGGCTTCAGAAAAAAATCCTTTTTGTGTAGTGGCCGGGGCTGGCAGGGGAGATTAGTGGGCCCCGCAGGAACCCGCCTCAAAACGAAATTTCGGAGCCTGACGGGCTGAGCCCCGGCAGGCTCCGGCCCACTTAAAGCCCTGGTAAAAGGCAATGTTGCCGTTGTGGGCGTTTTTTTTTTCTTTCTTTTTTTAAGTATTTATCTGATAGGATGGCCACTACCAACCCTGCCCCCTCTAGACCACTCCCCCTCTGCCCCCCCAACTCTTACCGCACCCCGGCACTTGTGGGATCCCCCACCACATTTTTTCATTTCCACTGGTGGGGACGGACCAACAGTGTTTTGTGTTTTTTTTTGTACACAAAGGGGCGTGGGTTCAACATAAAAGTTGTAGGGACCAATGAACTATACGTGCAAGTGGGCAGTGATGGTGCAAGACCAGGGGCGTGAGGAAGAACCCGCCACGGTACCGGCGAACGCATGGTGTCTTGAGCCCCCCACTCTCCCGCTCCCCAACGCCAATTAACTGCACCGTCCGCACGCCTTTCTAACGCCGAGCGGAAGCTGCTAGAATACACCGCTGTGGTGGATTTGTTTTTTTTGCGCCGATACATAAAATGATATCATTATTTGCTCCCCACTGGTTTATTGATGTGGAGTGGATTATTCTCGCATCGCGGGAGGGGGGGGGGGTTGCAGGCCTGCACACATGCTGCTGGGTGTTTTCTGAAACACAATTCAGATGTGTTTTCGTGGCTCCGTTTCATGCAGTTGGTGTGAGCCCAAGGCTTCCCGATTCCAAGGTCTCTGAAAGCATGAGAGTTTTACTTGCGGCAAAGTTAGTGGGGGTTTGACTGTTCAGATCGCATTGAGTAAACAGTGTGTACAATCAAAAGCCGGGCTGGAGAACCAGGGGACCCCACAGAGAGAAAAGGAAAAAACTCTTTGCGGCTGGGGGCCCTTATCTGGCGTCAGTGCCCCCCCCCTGACCCCCCAGCTTAATAGAGCGAGCTTCAGTTTGCTCACTCACAGTTAACTTGCAAAGTTATCCTTAGAGTTCTGCCGAACCCCAATCACCCGACTACGGTGAAACGCTAGGTGATTCGGGCGAATTCAATTGGCCAGGCTCATGTATACACTCTACCATATCTACTGCTAATTCCTTACTCATAAAGTTTACTTTGCCTGCAGACCCGAGTCATTGTGTGTTTTGTGATACCTTATGATATGTTTATAGCTTCCACTCTATGAAGGACAGCTCGTTACATGCCTCTCTCTGTATCACCTGTTTCTTTAAAGTGCTTCTGCAGCACTGCGTTAAATCCTGGAACCTCGGCTTCCTTTATCGTCTCGTCCCACCTCTACCCTCTACTCCTTGTATTTTTCTAAATGTCCTTATACATAAGCAACACATATATAATGGACTTTGTTGACCTTGGCAGCCAACTTCTCTAGAGCTTTAAAAGGCGCGGGCGATCCCAGCGGTGACTCGGTCAATCCTGCCTTCTCTATACTTAGGATGGCCCGAGCACATCTCAAGTCCCTCATGCAATCCCATTATTTTTCATCTCTTCTCTCACTCGCTTGCTCAGTTCAGGCTCCCTTGCATTCTTCCTATCCTCCTTTCCATACCTCATCCATCTCTAATTCCCTGTTTTAATTTTTCTCCTGCAGACCAAGGTCTGGCTGTCAAGGAGTACCCCCCTTCTCACCTGGGTCCGATGCTTGCCGGTGTCTTCGACCGCTGCCTTCTTGCGAAAGCTCCTGGTCTTGAACAGCGCTGCTCGAGTCTTGTCTGGTTCCAGGTTGCGTTTAGTTCCGGTAACGCGGAGTCCAGGAATCCGGGAGTCTTGGAAAAGCTAGTACTGCTTGGAATCAGGAAAGGGGAAGGGTCAGGAGCGGGTAATTGCACTGGGACAAAGGAAACAATACCGCAAGCTACGAACACACGTCTGAGGCTACTCTGCAATAGCATTGAGACGCGCAGAGCCGCGGAAGGCGTGGTCTAAACCATACCTATCCGAGATGAAAGAAGAGATGAGGTCAAACCAGATACGGTGATTTACCTAAGCAGGATGCAACAACGGATGTGGGCAAAAGTGGCCTTCTAAACCAGGACACACAAATGGATGAGGGAAAACCTGGTATAGGGAGCTACCTATCCAGGATGCCAGAATGGATGAGGGTAAACCAAATATTCTGACCTACCAGTCAAGCATACAACAATGGATGAGGTCGAAACTGGCCTCCCAATCCAGTATACAAGAATGAATGAGAGCAAACCTGCCCTACCAATTCGGGATGCAAGAATAGAAGAAGGCAAAACATGCATGGTGGCCTGACAAGCCAGGATGCAAGAACTGAAAAGGATGAACCAGGTATGGTCCCTATCAATCCAGAATACAAGAATGGAGTATGGGGAAACCTGACCTACCAATCCAGGATGCAAGAGTGGATATTGGGGAAACCTGACACCCCAATCCAGGCTACAAGAGTGGATTATGGGGAAACCTGACCTGCCAATCCAGGATGCAAGAGTGGATTATGGGGAAACCTGACCTACCAATCCAGGATGAAAGAGTGGATTATGGGGAAACCTGACCTACCAATCCAGGATGCAAGAGTGGATTATGGGGAAACCTGACACCCCAATCCAGGCTACAAGAGTGGATTATGGGGAAACCTGACCTACCAATCCAGGATGCAAGAGTGGATTATGGGGAAACCTGACCTACCAATCCAGGATGCAAGAGTGGATTATGGGGAAACCTGACCTACCAATCCAGGATGCAAGAGTGGATTATGGGGAAACCTGACCTACCAATCCAGGATGCAAGAGTGGATGAAAAAACGGGCATGCTGGCCTACCTATCCAGGACACAAGCATGAATGGAGGCAAAGAAACTTGAAGTCACCATTCTGGAAGTCCTACTATCCAGAGGAATCTGCCCAAGTAACCTACCAAGCTGGAAATTTGGGGTGGGGCTCATCGTCCACACTTTTGGTAAACTTCAACCCACAAGTGAAAGAGGCGATGAAATGTGCTCGCCTCCCTCTTCACCTGCTCAAGAAAGTCTTAGCCTTGCATTTCTTAACCCGCAAAGATGGTCTGGTTCAGTGGTGGTGCTTGGCATACCTCAGCCACGTATTCATAGGTCTGCCCAATAAATCGTAAAACAATTACGAGGGGTCCAAGATGAAATCGTACAACTAGTCCTGAGCCTAAAAAGACAAGACCGCATGTCAGCAGCACTAAAAAAACATCCAGTGGCCCTCGACTGGATCACTTTCACAACGTTGTACTTCTGCCAGGCAGTGGAATGGTCATCATATAGAAATTGACACAGTAGATACACGACAACAAGCACGCCCATAACCTGCGCTCTCCGATAGAACCGCCTTCAGGTCCGGAAGGAATTGCAAACTTTGCCAGACCACAAGACCAACCCGGAGTAACCAAGCACTACAGGAACCCAGGAACGTCCAATTACTGCAATTCTAAGGAAATTGGCCAACTATGGATGAATCGGCTCAAATCTGATTTTAAACAAGGAGAATATAAATCACTTTGGATATTTCCAAACGTTTGTAGTGGATCTCAAAGCTGCTAAAAGATTTCATACTAATTGGCAAACGTACTTCATGGCTTTATTGATTTTAGAGCTTGTTTTCAGGTGTTGTTATTCTCATATTGAGCCTGATTTGGGTGAAGTCACTTCAAGTCAGGTTCAGACTAGCAACTTCCTAAAGTCTGAACTGACTAGAATCAGTTCAGGGTACAAACCAGGCAAATCAGGTGTTTTAAAGCTCAGCGCAACTTCCCACCTGAGGCAGCTCTGTGTTGGGGGTCAAGTCACCCAAACTGATTTCCCACATTCTTCCAATGATTCCAACCTTGATTCGAATTGAGGATGTTGAAGAGCGACCACCCTGAAAATGAACCCCACTGTTCCCGGGACTACCTCTTTCTGGAGGTCTCCCGCAACTCAAAACACATATAAAATAAAGGAAACGGGGCATTACGGTTCCATGTCATAATGTCCCCTCAAAAATATCGGCATGCAAACAATTGCTGAAAATTGGCTGTTTTTTGAGGGGACATTGTTACATTGAACATGCTGGGGACACCCCTGCACTCCCCAAAACCTTTTTTTTCTTCCAAGGGGAGAAGGGGACACCCCCGCAACCTCCGTGCTGCCTGTCCCTATATATATATGGTCACCTATATAATATCGCCACAACCATATGTATAGGGATATTACTGCCTGATACCGGCATTACATGTCGAATGGTGCCCTGTGAATACGTCTATATTTAAGAAGATATCCATGCACTTTAGGTGCTACTAAGCGCAGTAGTGTGAAATCGGCGCTGTCAGAAAAAGCCCCACCCCCCAGAATCAGAGCTACTCACTCATAATTGATACAGGACCAGAAAGGAAACCCTGCACCACAAGGAGGGAAAATGCAAAGAGGACATGGATCCGGCACTGTGCAGGATGTCAAAGGCCCCTTCTGCACTTTACAGCACTTTTTGCAAAGGACCTCGCATTGCCTGCAAAGTGAGGCCTAACGCATAGGCGGCCATTTCTAACACTGGTACTGTTGGCAACCTAATAATAGTCCAAAGCAATGGTGCCAGCGTCATAATGTCCCCTCTTTCAGCGCTAGTAATTTACCGACCCACGGAATATCAGCACGAGTTTGAGAGACGATGGTGCCCTCATCTGTGCCAGTGTGCCCGAGGCCGAGAGGTAATCTAGACCCCTGGTGTCAGTCTTTGCATCCCAGTGCTGAGTGAGTGCCAGTGTCACAGTGCTACAGAGTGACTGAAATCCCATGGGGTCAGTGCCAATGTCACAGTGCTACAGAGTGAATGATATCCCATGGGGTCAGTGCCAATGTCACAGTGCTACAGAGTGAATGATATCCCATGGGTTCAGTGCCAATGTCACAGTGCTAGAGAGTACACGCATCCTCGAATATCAGTGCCAGAGAGCAGTGATCGAAGTGAGTGGGAACGATCTGGAACCGAGTTCCACTACTTTTATTTTGTACTGTGAACCCTTACATTACTTTTTACTATATTGTTCACCATTCCGGAACTGTACTTTTTGAGGTTAACCCATATCTCTTCACTTTACCTTCTTATAGCAACTGCAGCGAAACTGAAATCTGACCGCACATTTATGACCTAAAAGATTATGTGGGGTGCAGCTGGAACTCAGGATTGAAGCTACATCCAGGCCGTGAGAAGCTCTCCTCGAAGCGCTTCAAAGACCCACCCAGTCTGGGGAAGGTTCAAGAGAGAGGTTCCATAGATGGAAGGTGTGGAGGCTCGGCGCTCATGCAGGGGGTTCCACGGCACAGTGCTTCAAGGGTCACAGTTATTTTGGAAGGTAGGGGGCGCCTCAGGGCAGGGTAGCATCTCCCAGTAGAAGGGAAGTAGTTGCCACAGATTCTGAACTGCGGCTTCAAAAGTGCACACATGACTATGCAGAGCCCTTGCTGCATGGACTGGAATCTGAAAATACTGAAGGCAGTGCCGGCACTGTGTCCCTCCCATATGACATTATAACACATGAGGAAATCCAGTTTTCAGAGCATCTGGTGTCATTTGTGAGTAGACCGCCTTGTCCAAGAGAGCAGAACTGATCACCAATCGATAATTCATGTTCTGTCATTCCATGGGCCCCCAAGAAGTCTAACCCCTGCCTGCTCCAAGCAGAGCACAATAGTTGCACTTGGCTTGTGATAGTGATTTATTGAAACAACAAGCGTGATTATGTAAGTTGTTTTAGTGAGACATGTGATCATAGCATTTGGAGGCTTTGAACCTTTGTTAAAAAATACCCCAAGCAAAACAGGTTGAAACATGCTCTTATGCATAATTTGAAGCATTAGTAACTGCCCTTTGTATGATAAAGTGTGGTTTTTTTTTCGTATTTGTATTAGTATTCATTGGTGACATCATCAATAACTTTGCTACCAGGACTCTCTTTGAACTCCCCCACTTGACACCTACTTCCTTGTACCGTCATCAAGATGGATGCCTGACGATGCAAAACAGGGCCATATATAAATGTATTTTCCTGGTTCACAAATCTATCCACGGGAAGGCACCACTGTATCTATCCTCCTCTATCCAACTCTACAAGCCTTCTCGTAATCTCTTCTCTGCCTCCTTAACTACCCTTATGGCTCCTCGCCCTCCCTGTGCTTCCTCTCGCTTCAGCTCTTTCTCTCTTCTTGCTCCACTCGCATGGAATTCTCTTCCCCCGGACATCCGAGAAACAGTCCACATGGATTTGTTCGAAACCAAACTAAAAGCCTACCTCCTCGCCTCAGTTACCCTCTTAACCTACCTCTCATCTGCCTGCTAGCTAACATGTTTCCCCTCCCCTCTAACCTCCCTCACTTCCTCTGCTTCCACTCTAGCACTTCACCCATCATGATCACGTCCCGAGCACAGCTGGCCGCACAGCCTATCCACACTTATACAGGTCCAATATTGGCTGTCCTTAATCTATGTATGTCCACTTATGTATTGTCCCCGGTGACTGTTCCATTTACTTCCCACCACAACCATGTCAGAATGTCCCTTAAACTCACCCCATTGTAAGAAGCTCACTGCTTCCTGTCAAATCTGATTTCTGATCAAAAGAGCATTGTTCCTCCGGTACATAAGTAAATAAATATGACATTGTGCTCTGAGAAGAAGCATTGTGCAGAAGGTCACACGGTTGCTGGTGCAATCCCATTGCCGGTGCTTTACAGTATATGTGCAATGTACATATTGGACGGCACATGTGCCTGTGCGGTGGAGGGACGTCACGCTCCTGATCATCTACCAGGTCGTTTTGGACCTCCATGGAAATTCCCTGACGTGTCCAAGGTAGCCCAGGACCAACAAAGAATACGCATGTGTACAACCTGAGAGTGCAAGACAAGCGGGCGTGGCAGAGTAAAGAGCGTTGGCTGAGAAGATGAAGGGTGGAGCCCTGCAGTGAACACGGGTTCAGCCACACCTGTTGTCCGTATCATTTATGTCCAAAAATGAGCATCTGCTTTCCTGTATGGATTGGAATCCTCACTAAGTGATTGGACTATTTTGGCAGACAAAGCCGAAGGCCTGATATGGCGTCGGATCTTGGGTTTAAGTAACTATACACCAGTGGAGGCCATCAGGCTTGAGATGGGACATAGTTCGCTTGCTACCCTGATCGAGCTTAATAGAGCGAAATTATATTTTAAGATTCTGTTTTGAACCCCTAATTCCTTTCTATCCATACTCTGCTGTTCAATGGGAAAGGGCTTGTGCGTAGCTTTGGAAAGATTTAAGTCCTTGAATGAGGATTTCTTTGAAAGGCTATGCTGGAGACCGAAGTGGGAATATGGAGAGGGGGCGGTATTGAAATCCTTGATAATCTCTGCTAAGCTATTCGACTGGGTAAAGTCTACTGGTAGAGTGGCAACCATGACATCTCTAGCTACCTTTGCCAGAACGCCCTGTAAATTGGGGGAATCTCAAGAATATCTCAAGATAATCCCGTCGTTTAGGACCCGAAGAATCTCTATGAACATTAGACTAAATAGGCCTGATGTTCTTGAAGTGAGCGGAGCCTGGGCAGGGATTCCTGAATCCTGAACGAATTTGTAGGATCTGTTGTGACGGTCAGGAAATGGAATCAGTGAGGCATGTTTTAACTAGATGTAAAGGTATGACCTCAGTGTATAAAAGTTATTACTCTGACTTTGTAGAAGATGCAGATGTAATAGCTGGTGAAGCGTTTTGGCTAAGAAGTTTAACAGGTATGAGTCGGAGAAAAATAATTGCAATAACCCAGGTGTGGAAAATTGCTGATGGAACAATTGAGGAAGTGTGAGGCAGATACTAAATTATTGGAGGATTAGTGTAAAAATTTAGAAACACCTTAGCTCCTCCTGAAAGGTAATGAGGTTGTCTTTTGACCACATCCTGCTTCTTTCCCCCTCCTGATTAATGCTCATTTATTCTCCCTTTTTCATTTTTTTTCATCTACTTTCTACTTTCTCTTCTTAAATATGACTCAGTGTGCTTATCGGTATTCCTTTCTTATTTTGTTTATTTCTCTAAAAATATCTTTTAAACTGAACTACAGTAAAGTAGATATAATATATGTTATTTTAATATTTGTACTCTGGAAATTTGTGTAAAAGTTTTGTTTTGCCAAACTGTATACACAATAAAAAATAAATTGTCAAATTAAAGACAATGCACACGTTGCAGGGCGAAAGCTCACGGGAGCAGAAAACTGGTTACAGAAAAGCAGCACATTTAGAGAGCAGCGGAAGTGTGACCAGGAGCCAGGATCATCCAGGAGGACTAGAGGAGAACAAATAGGGGGCGTGAAGGGAGTGGTCTCAGAGAGGCCTAGTGTGAACTGTAGTACATCTAGAGCAGGGGTCTGAGACCGTTGGCTCTCCAGATGTTTTGGACTACACATCCCATGATCCCTCACCACTAGCTATGCTGGCTAGGACTGATTGGAAGTGTAGTCAAAACATCTGGTGAGCCAAAGGTTGCAGACCCCTAATCTAGAGAGATTCTACATTTACAAGAAAGTGCATTGAGCTAGATACGTTTACTCCGGCTATCCCAAGTTTCTCCAGAAGTGTCTTGGGAGTCATAGTTGCCAACAGGTCATAGTTACCCTCCCGCCCCCTCGCACTTCCTCTTCTATGTACCTGCAGGATCTGAATGTACCACACCTAGTAAGATCATTTGTCTTGTCTTTCCCTCCCATGACAAACAAGAAAGAAAAGACAAAGATAGGGAGGAACGATTGAAAGATGAAGGAGCTAAAAGAAAAGATAGACAAAGACAAGAACAGTTATATCAAGAGGAGCAAGCTAAAAAACAGGAAAGAGCAGAAGAGCAAAGAAAATGTGACAATAGAAAAAGGATAGAAGATGATGAACAGGAAAGGATAAGAGAGAAAAGAATACAGAGATCTAGGGATGAGGAAATACGAAGGGCATATGAATGAAGGGATATGAAAAAGAAAGAGGAAGATGGAGTAAGAGAAGAAGCTAGAAAGCGCGGAGAAGTCGATGACATGGAACGCAGAAGAAGACAGAGAGCACGCGATCTTGAGTATTCGGAAAGAGAAGTAAGAGATCCCAATCCACAGGTAGCATGGGAAGACATAGAGGAATTTACAAGGCACGTCTAGAGTAAATCTAGAAGACGAGTTTGACTCGTGGAGTATTGGGGAAACGATCGATAAAGTATACCACAAAATGCAAGCCCAGAAAGAATCACTAGGGAAGGGAAAGCAGAAAATGATCATCTCGAGAGCTCTCAGTTGTATGACACAGAGGAAGCCTTATGTAGTGCGAGACATAAGGAGCTGTCTTTAGACAGACTAACATTAAATAGAGATGATGTTGAGAGAAGTTGCACGAGTTGGGCACAAGAAGTATCAGACGAAGAAAGGGAAACCTTCCCGAGGGAAGAGAGAAGTGATGTATGTGATCCAGAGGGATATTCGCCTTTGGATAAAGGAGTAAGATGGTCAGATTTAGAAATACTGATGTCTATGGCATCAGAGCCACTGACACAGTCAGACCGACATAAGGGGCAACTCAACGGTCCGGGGGGAGAGACCCTGCCTTATGTAAGCAGACTAAGAACATTACCAGGTAGACAGTGATGTGGGAATATTACACCGGCAGTAGATAGACAAATGATGAGAGATGAGAATGAGTTTAGAGCGACACAGTTCCCCTTGTTAGAAAAGGGAGGGGCCAGGCCGCAGTTTATACCGTGGCCCCAGATGGACAGGGATAATTTAAAATGTAAACTCCTGAGTTTAACTTCCGGCGCTGGAAAATGGATACATGAGTTTGAAAAAATGACAGGAGGGAATACATTAGCTATTGGGGATATTAAAGGTCTTCTAATTGCCATACTTGGTGAGAGAGCTGATAAGGTATGGACACGGGCAGGTTACCCTGGTGTGACTACATTCAACACCGTGCATGATGGAGCACCATTTAATAATTGTAGAGCAGAGATTTGAAAAACGCTACAAGTAATATATCCGGACACGTCCGATATGGGAGCTATAATGACAAGAAAGATGAAAGAAGGAGAGGACCCGTTGCTTTACATTCAGAGTTTTCAAGATGCCTGGATGCTCGAGACTTGCGGGGCTTGGGGGAAATCTATACCTGTATTTTACCATATATTATGTCATGGGCTGGCATAGCAAGTAGAGAAGCAGCTCAAGAAATTAGTGGGGATTGAAGCCAAACCGTGGTCGGAAATCCAGTTAACCATTGCACATTATTGCAGAATCACAAAAAAGACGATACGAAAAAAGGCGAGGAAGCAAAATTGGTTCTGAAAAAACTGTCGAAGTATGCCATTGAAGGAGCAATGTTAACTAGCGTTGGTGGGCCAAATTTGCAGCAGGCATTGAACATACCACAGATAAATAAACAAAGACAGTTTGATCAGACAAATAATGGATATGCTCCACGAGGAAGGGGATATCGAGGAAGAGGTTGGCAAGGTAATCAAGAGAATTGGCAGAATAATCAGGGAGGTTTTCAGAATATGCAAAACAGTAACCAGAACATGCAATATGGGCAGATGCGGAGACCGCCACCCATATTTTGGACATGTGGAATGACAGGGCACATGGCTCAAATGTGTAGCAGCCAAGGGATGGTGCAGAATGATCCGTTTCCTATACAGAGAATGACAAATCCACCTGCATATTCGCAGCAGCGGATTTGCGCAAGATCAAACAGTGCAGCAGCAAGTGCCGAGAGTACAGCAAGGCTTGCAATCACAGTAAATGGCAGATAATCAACCGCAGGGACAATTGCAGCAATCTCCTATGCAACTTCAGCAGAACACAAACACAGAACCGCCTATGATGGGTAGAATAGGAGGTGTCACTGTTGATGGACGAAATCCATTCACGAGTGATGGAGTGAGACTGTACCCGCAATAGGACAGCTCACTGGGAGACCGGATGTGTTCAGTGCTATCTATAATGCCGAATCCTTATGCGGAACCGAGGATAGACATAAATATAGGCGGAAAAGGTTTTACGTTCTTAATGGACACGGGTGCAACGCGCTTTGTGTATACATGAGGGCACATTTTTAATGTCTGGCAAGGCGATGAATACTCAGGGCTTTACAGGAGCAACAAGTCGAGTTCCTTTCACAGAAGAATGATCAGTCTCCATAGGAGAATGCGACTGCTTTATTCGAGGCAAACACCTGTCAACATATTAGGACGAGGTTTAATGACAAAAATGAATATGAACATTTAGTTTACAGACCAAGGCATTATATGCTCAACACCGGTAATGCATTATTCAAACATGTGCGAAATGATCATGGCATTCGCAGGGCAAATAGCGCCTAGAGCGATACCGCTTGAACCCGAGGTGTTCCATTATGGGATACATATTATGTTAACATGACCACCAGGTCTAGTAGGCAGACCATGAGAATACCATACGAGTTTCTGTTTAGGCCTCAGATACCCATGGACGAAGAGGAAGGGCACATTTTTCCCTTAGAAATAGAAGCAGCTATAGTCCGAGGAAACGTGGCTTTACTTGATGCAACTGATGATAAGGGTAGATGATGGAGCACAATAATTGCCATCGAAGAAGGCTGCAGAGTGACAGATGTCACTGATGAAGAGTTGTTTGGAGATTATTTATCTGATGATTTTGTGATATTTGAAATGTGCATTACTTATTGGGTAAAAGCGATCAAGAGAGAAGTTTCGTAGACAATGATTCTAGCAAAGAAACGTCCTGAATATTTTGATGAAGATATGGCAAAAGTGCCAGTTTCATTATGGACCACTGGCCCATATGACGTAGGCTTACTGAAAGGGGTTGGGGAGGTGAAGATTAAATTGAAACCTGGAGCAATTTCACCTTGAGCATGACAATATCCTATGACTCGAGAAGCAGATGAAGGCATTTTCAAGACTATTTCCGCCATGATGGACCAAGGTATTTTAGTGACATCAGAGTCACCGTGTAATATGTCATTGTACCCTGTGAAAGAAAGTAAAGAGAGACTAATACAAGACCTTCGCCCAATGAACTAAATTGTCGAGGCAAAGTTCCCATTTAGTCCCAAACCCGTCTACAATTCTATGTAATGTACCTATTGATGCACAATATTTCACGGGGATTGTCTTGAAAAATGCGGTTTTCTCAATCGCATTGCACAAAGACTCACAAGTTTTGACATTGTTTACTTTTAGACAAGTGCGATTAAAAAGCACAAGCCCTCCCCAGGGGTACTGTGAGTCCCCATCAATTTTCAACCGAGTCCTCCAGATGGACTTGAGCAATATTGCTTTAGAAATCGTGTTGCTGCAATACGTAGATGACCTTTTAGTTTGCAGCACCACAGAGGAAGAGTGCAGACACGATTCTGTTCAGCTGATGATTATGCTTGCTGACAAAGGATATAAGGTTGACAAAGAAAAGTTACAATCTTGTCAACAAGAAGTGTTGTACATAGGCCAATTAATTTCACATGATGGAAAGAAGGTCACCCCTGAAAGAGGTGAAGCTATTTTAAAAACAACTAAGCCACACATGATAAAACAAATGCACTGTTTTCTAGGATTATGCAATTATGTCAGGGCATGGGTCTTTGACTACAGCTCCTATACACGGCCTCTCTTACAGGCCTTGAAGAAAGCACAGGCAACGCAAGGAAAAAATTGTGTGACTGATGTAATGGAAGAAGTTTTTGATGAATTGAAAAAAAGCAATCTGCAAAGCCCCAGTTCTAGGGATCCCCAATTATGCAAAGGAATCATTTTTATTCTCACATACAGATGGTACTTTTATGACAGCGGTCCTCACACAGAGAACCACATTGGGGTACAAGCCCCTTGCATATTACAGTATAGGTCACTTTCAATGCGAACAAAGTTTGGCAGCCACCGCGTTCGCCATAGAGAAAGCCACAAGCATAGTGATGGGATGTTCTATGACGGTTTTTGTTGAACACGCACTATTTGCCATTTTGGAAAAACCGAAAGGCACGTTGACTTCTCAAAGGGCTTCTGCCTATGAGGTAGTCATATAAAATCCAGTGATTAAAATAGTTCAATGTAAAATAGTGAACCCAGCTATGTTTATAGCTGAGCCAATCACAGAAGGAGAGCCCATACACGATTGCACAAACTGTGAAGAGTTCTGTGATGAGCGCCCTAGAGTAAAGGAGAATGCATTTGCATGGGTAGAGATTGTTTTCATTGACGGGTCTTTGAGAATCGATCAAAATGAGGGACAAAGATACACAGGTGCTGCAGTAGTGAAACATTTGGCAAATTGAGAATTTCGAGTGCTCGTGAGTACTCGATTGCCATCTCATTATTCAGCGCAAGCTGCAAAATTATTGGCATTGATACTCGCGATTGAGAATCGCGCAGACCAGGAAGTAACAGTGTACAGCGACTCCGCCTATGTGACGTTGACGGTGCACACAGGATTAGCGCGCTAGAAAAGGAGGGGCTACCTCCGAGCGGACGACATGCCAGCGCAGCACGCAGCCTTATTGGACAGGCTCATTAAGGCACAACAACTCCAAGTGGGCATAGCAGTCGTTAAATGCACAGCTCACAAGAAAGTGACAGATTTTATCTCACAGGGAAATCAAGCAGTAGATGCTGAGGCCAAGTGCATAGCAAATACAGAAACAGGGATGATGAATATTGAAACCATTGATGTAAAATTAGAGGATGAATGTGATGATGATTGTGGGTGAGGGATATAATCATATGGCTAAAAAAAATGTAGTGGAGCTCCAAGGAGAGGCACCGCAAGAGGAAAATAATTTGTGGAAGCGAAGAGGGTGTTCTTTAAACCCCTCTTAAGCATTGTGGTGACAAGACAGCACTGATGCCTACATCCTTATTAAGGGTGGTGCTAGAACAGTTACACTACCCAGCGCATACAACTAGGGAGAATCTTGCTGTAACCATTTCTGAGGACTGGTTAATACCGAATCTAATGGAACATGTTGCATTTTTTATGGTAAATTGTATTGTTTGCCAACAATTCGCAGCTGTGCATACACTGCGCATAGTGAGGGGAGTCATCCCAAGACCTAATGGCCCTTTTCACTTGCATATTGACTATTGACTATGTTGACATGATACAAGGATGCAATGGATATAGATACCGGCTTTTTGTAGTGTGTCCTTTTCTAGATGGATAGAGGCAGGTCCATGAACACACCCAGACTCTACCTGTGCAGCTAAGTTCTTAGTACGAGAACTGTTTCCTAGATGGGGAGTGTGCGAGGTAATGAGATTGGATAATGGACTTCATGTTAATACAGTTTTCAAGCAGATCAGCTCGTTGCTTGATATAAGACACAAGTTTTCTTCGGCTTATCAACCAAAAGGAAATGGGATCTGTGAAAAGCTCAACAGCCTGTTAAAAGAATGAATAGCCAAGTTTAAGCTTAGTCTGAAAAAAGGATGGTTGCATTACCTACCACTGGCATTATATGCAATAAGGAACCAACCAGGTTCTGACCACCATCTTATGTCACATGAAATCATGACAGGAAGGTGAATGAGAACACCCTTAATGCCTCCATCCGAGTTAGAAGTGATGCTCAGCCAACGTCAGAAGTTTTAGTACTAGAATTGCAAAACTATTTGAACTGTTCTTATAATCACTGTGATCGGATGGGGTACTCACGGCTCTTCGGACGATGACAGATATGAGGAGGTAGGAGGCGTCCCCCCAGAGGTCCAGAGGCCAGATAATCTGTGCTCTGTGCTCCCAGGGGGCCGCCCCCTGGGAAACCCTCTTGGGGAAGAAAACCCAGATCCTGCAGTTCTTGCGTAGGATGGAACTCCAAGTTCGTCGCGGCTGGTAGAAGGAAGGAGAAACACAGATCCTGCAGTTCTTGCGTAGGATGGAACTCCCAGTTCGTCGCGGCTGGTAGAAGGAGGGAGAAATCCTGACTGCGGCCAACAGAAGGAAGGAGCGCTGAATAAACACGAAGGTAATAGGGAAGAATCTGAGAGTAAGGAAGAGAGGAGACGAAAGCGGATAAGGAGAGAAAGGGCAGAGGGCCGCTGGAACAGCGGAAAGGTAAGTAAAGTCAAGAACGAGTGATAAAGAAAGTGAAGCAGAGCTGCGGGCGACTGCAAGTAACAGAAGCTGCCGGCCTCGGAAGCTCGGGCCGAAGGAAAGAAAAGGCCGAGGACGGCAAGGGTGGAAGCGGAGAAAAACCCGCTAGCGGCAAAGAATAATAATGCCGAGGCAGCGGAAAAAGAAGGAGGGAGCGAGGAGTGCTCCGGAGGGGAAGAAAAACTGGCGAAGGTAAGTTTCACAAGCGATCCGCTACCGGCTGAAGAGCAGAGTAGCAACGCAGTTCCCTGCAAGTTCGCGGTGTACAAGTACGAACAAAGGCGGAAAGAGAGAAAGGACTAAGGTGGAAGAAAAGACTAGACCTGACGGTTTAGTTTGTAGAAACATGATCAAGGAGCCGCCATCTGGGATTCCACTGAGTGTATCGTGGTTGATGCAGCTTCCATTTTCTCCAGGGATTTCTAAGCGTTCTTGTAACAGTATGCCCTCCCCGTGGGGGGAACGGTCCAGGTTTCCAGGGATGGCATCGATGGTATCTTCTCACCAATGCCGGTGCATGTACTGCAGATGCCGGTTCCCAAGTTCTATCAGATGGGCTATACCCCTTCCAATCAACTAAGTATTGTAGGGTTCCTCGGTGATACCTGGAGTCAGCTATGGCGGAAACCTCATATTCAGGACCTTCTGGTGTGTCAATAGGTGGAGGTGATGTCTCTCCTTGTCTGCAGAACCTGTCAGATACATGTGTCTTTAACTGGGAGACATGGAACACATTGTGTATCCGTGACCATGAAGGCGGTAGCTGTACCCGATATGACACCTTTCCAATTTCCTTGAGCACCTGAAAAGGACCAAAGAATTTTGGAGAAAGTTTGGAAGGTATCAATCTTTTGGGGAGATAGCGGGATGAGAGCCAAACTAAATCCCCTGGTTTATAGGTGGGTTCTTGAGATCTTCGTTTATCAGCTTGGAATTTGGTTCTTTGTTGAGTGTCTTTTAGGATGGCACGGGCTACGTTATGTCCTGATTGAACGTGTGCCACCCACTCCTCTACTGAAGGGGAGTTAGTTATTCGAGTGGCTGTAATGGGTAGTATTTCAGGATGAAAGCCATAGTTACAGTAGAAAGGTGACATCTTGATGGCGGAATGTTGAGCATTATTGTAAGCCATTTCGGCATATGGTAACATCTCGGTCCAATTATCCTGTGTAGCGGAAACAAAACATCTGAGGTATTGTTCCAATGTTTGATTCAATCTTTCGGTTTGGCCATTGGCCTGTGGATGGTAACCTGAGGTAAGATTCCGTTGTATGCCTAAGACTAGGCATAGATTCTTCCAAAAGGTTGAAATGTATTGTGGCCCTCTGTCAGAGACAATGTTCTTAGGTAATCCATGTAAGCGGAAAATTGTATGTAGGAAACATGAAGCCATTTGAGATGCTGTAGGAAGCTTCACCATGGGTATGAAATGTGCCATCTTGGTTAAAGAATCAATAGTCACCATAATCGTGGTGTTGCGTTTGGAAGGAGGTAACTCCACTATAAAATCGGTCGAAATCCTTTCCCAAGGTTGATTAGGAAGGGGAGGTTGAACTAACTTTCCAATTGGTAGTCTTCTTGGCACCTTTTCCTGAAGACAAACAGGGCATGCAGTGACATAGTCTCTGACATCCGAAGCAACAGATGGCCACCAGAAGTGGCGGTTGATCAATTCGAGGGTGTTGGCAATTCCCCTATGTCCTGCAGTCTTATGATCGTGACACATGTACAATACTTGTTTCCTGAGATATTCGGTAGGTACATAGATCTCTGTATTGTGGTAGAACAACCCTTGTTCTTCCTGGAGTTGGTATTCTTTAATGTCTATTTCTTTTACTCCAGAGAACTGTTTGCGAATGTCCTGAAGAAAAGTGGATATCAAAAAGATGAAGGTAGCTTGAGGCAATATCTTCTGTGGAATACAAGGTTCTTCTGTCTGTAAACTTCGGGATAAGGCGTCCGCCAATTGATTGTTAGTTCCAGGTATGTGAGTGATTCTGAAGTCAAAGGAAGAAAAGAAATAGGCCCAGCGTGCTTGACGACTGTTTTGACATTCATAATTTTTGAGTACTTTCAGGTTGCTATGGTCGGTTCGAATGGTGATGGGATGCCTTGTTCCTATCAGCAAATGTCTCCATTCTTGGCATGCTTTCTTTATGGCGAGTAATTCCTTCTCAAGGACAGTATAGTTTAGTTCCGAAGGAAGTAATGTCTTGGACATGTAGGCTATGGGGTGTTCGACACCAGACAGGGATGCTTGTTTTAACACTCCTCCAATTGCTGAGTGCGAGGCATCAGTTTCGAGAATGAAAGGTCTTGTTTGATCTGGTAATCTAAGGATAGGTGCTGTGGAAAAGGCAGTCTTGAGCTTGTCAAAGGCTTGTTGAGCTTCGGTGGTCCATGCATACCTTCTACCTTTTTGAAGAAGAGATGTCAAAGGTTTGATGGTCTTTGAGAAGTTAGGGATGTATCTTCGATAAAAATTAGAGAATCCCAAAAACCTTTGGACCTCTTTTACCCCTTGAGGAGCCTTCCATTGCTGTATGGCTGCTACTTTTCGTGGATCCATGGAAGCCCCTTCGGCAGAAAGGATAAAGCCCAAATATGGGATATTCGTTTGGTGAAAAGAGCATTTCTCCAGTTTAGCAAATAAGTGATTGTCTTGGAGACGGTGGAGGACTTCGGAAACATGAACCATGTGTTCTTGTAGATTCTTTGAGAATATCAAGATGTCGTCTAAATAGACGATTAATGAATGGAGGAGTAGATCTGAGAACAAATGATCAATGAACCTCTGAAAGACAGAAGGAGCATTAGCCAATCCAAATGGCATCACCCGATACTCGTAGTGACCGAATGGCGTGCGGAAAGCGGTTTTCCACTCGTCTCCGCTCTTTATCCGAATCAAATGGTATGCACCACGTAAATCTAGTTTTGAAAAGATAGAGGCTCCTCTGACTGCTTCTAGAATGTCTTGAATAAGAGGCAGGGGGTATCTGTCTCTATAGGTAACTTTGTTTAATCCCCTGTAGTCAATACAGGGTCGGAGCTCTTTACAATCCTTCTTAGGTATAAAGAATAATGACGCTCCCGCTGGGCTCTTGGATTCGGTAATCAAGCCATTACGTAGATTGGTCTGTAAATATTCTCGTAAGGCATCCTTCTCAGGGTTAGAAAGTGTGTACATTCTTCCAAAAGGGATCTGTGCTTCTGGCAATAGATCAATGGTGCAGTCGTCTCTTCTGTGGGGAGGCAGCTCCTTGTATTCCTCGTTAGAAAACACTCGATGGTACTCATGATAGACTTCCGGAAGCAGGTTTAGGTTTAATATGAAAGAAGAGGGAGTCTGGAGTGGTAGTTGAGTACGGGAGATGTGTACTCCATCTTCAGAGTTAGGTAAGCACGTAGCTGTGCAGTATTCCGATCCTAAGAACATAGTTCCGGCCTTCCAGTTTATGTAGGGGTTATGTTTAGACAACCAAGGCATTCCTAGGATAATAGGATAGTGCGCAGCTTTAATAAGGTCAAAAATCACCTCTTCTTTATGTGTATTTATTTTCATGGTAAGGACCGATGTGTTTTCTTTGATGAAGCCAGAGGATAATGGTTCTCCATCCACTCCTTCGACCGGTATAGCGGTGGTCTTAGATAGATGAGGGATCTTATGTCGGTGGGCCCAATCAATGTCCATAAAAAGACCCGCTGCTCCACAGTCCACTAGAGCCGGTACCCTTTCGATAACAGAATCTTGAAATTGAATGGTTAATGGTACCACTACCATTTGAATGGTGTTTGAAACGCAGTTGAGGGAACTTTTCAAAATGGACCCATTCACAGTTCCCTTTATGAACGGGTGGCGGCGTTTCCCGATCGCCGTGGAGGTATTAAATTACAGTCCTTAAGCACATGTTTGTTGGAACCACAGTACATGCATAATCCCAGAGTTCGTCTCCTGTTCCTTTCCTCAATGGTAAGAGGGCCTCTGGTGGTACCTACTTGCATAGGTGGTTCTTCGGTTACACGGGATGTCTTAATTGCTTCACTTCTAAAGGAAGTTGGTCTCCCTCTTTCCCTTCCTTTCCTCTTTTCCCAATTTCGTTCTTGGATGCGATAATCCATTTGGAGGACAAGGGTGATCATTTCAGCAAGATTATGTGGACGGGGAACACGAGATAATTCGTCCTTCAATTCCTCATTGACATTCCTTCTGAATATGGTCAAAAGGGCATCATCGGACCATGCTGTCTCATTGGCCAAGTGTTTAAATTGTGTTATAAAAGACATTAACTCCATGGTTCCTTGCTTCAAATCAAGCAGGTTCTCCTGGGCTGTAACCACTAACTCTCTGCGACCAAACATGGCCTGTAGGCTATTAAGGAACCCAGCCAAAGAGTCTAGGAGTTGGTTATTAGTGGTCACTAATGGAGTAGCCCAAGCCAGAGCGCTGCCCGAGAGGTTAGATATGATGAATCCAACCTTGGACCGTTCAGTAGGGAAAAACACTGGTTTGAGCGTAAACTGTACAATACAAGAATCCATGAATTCTTTAAGCTTCCTGGGGTTACCTTCGTATTTCCCCATAGGTAATGGTCCGGGCGGTAATTCAGTCCTGGAGTGCACCATTTGGCGAAGCAGGGTGTTTTCGTTTCGTAATCCCTGTACCTCAGTATTCAAGGTCTGTACGGCATCCATCAGCTGCTGAATTTGTTGATCCATTCTTCCTATCTTTTGAAGAAGGCGTTGCTATCTCTTATAATCACTGTGATCGGATGGGGTACTCACGGCTCTTCGGACAATGACAGATATGAGGAGGTAGGAGGCGTCCCCCCAGAGGTCCAGAGGCCAGATAATCTGTGCTCTGTGCTCCCAGGGGGGCGCCCCCTGGGAAACCCTCTTGGGGAAGAAAACCCAGATCCTGCAGTTCTTGCGTAGGATGGAACTCCAAGTTCGTCGCGGCTGGTAGAAGGAAGGAGAAACCCAGATCCTGCAGTTCTTGCGTAGGATGGAACTCCCAGTTCGTCGCGGCTGGTAGAAGGAGGGAGAAATCCTGACTGCGGCCAACAGAAGGAAGGAGCGCTGAATAAACACGAAGGTAATAGGGAAGAATATGAGAGTAAGGAAGAGAGGAGACGAAAGCGGATAAGGAGAGAAAGGGCAGAGGGCCGCTGGAACAGCGGAAAGGTAAGTAAAGTCAAGAACGAGTGATAAAGAAAGTGAAGCAGAGCTGCGGGCGACTGCAAGTAACAGAAGCTGCCGGCCTCGGAAGCTCGGGCCGAAGGAAAGAAAAGGCCGAGGACGGCAAGGGTGGAAGCGGAGAAAAACCCGCTAGCGGCAAAGAATAATAATGCCGAGGCAGCGGAAAAAGAAGGAGGGAGCGAGGAGTGCTCCGGAGGGGAAGAAAAACTGGCGAAGGTAAGTTTCACAAGCGATCCGCTACCGGCTGAAGAGCAGAGTAGCAACGCAGTTCCCTGCAAGTTCGCGGTGTACAAGTACGAACAAAGGCGGAAAGAGAGAAAGGACTAAGGTGGAAGAAAAGACTAGACCTGACGGTTTAGTTTGTAGAAACATGATCAAGGAGCCGCCATCTGGGATTCCACTGAGTGTATCGTGGTTGATGCAGCTTCCATTTTCTCCAGGGATTTCTAAGCGTTCTTGTAACAACTGTATAACTTCCCGTTTTTCTGTAATTTCAAGACAGTTGCCGAGACGAGGGTGTAGGGCAGTACAGCACACAGAAGGAGATGTTTCACCAACCCAACCTCCTGAATTTCAACTTCCCAAATTATACCCCAGAGATGCGGTCCTAGTTTGTAACCACACAAGGAAAAAGTGGGACGAGCCCAGATTCAACTGTCCTTTTGTCGTTGAGGATGTAACGCCATCTGCTGTCAAATTGCACGGTAGGTGCGCTTGGGTCTTCCTGGGGGATGTCAAAATCTACTCTGGAGAAACTCCTTTGCCTACACCCCTCCGCGAAGAAGCTACAATCATCGGGGAAGAACCACAGCACGTGCAGACGAGATCTACAACGAAGAAGAAGGATGCTTAACCTGGCAAGTGGAAAGCGTGAAGAATTCTTTAGTGGACTGTGAATTGATTTTGGATGCTCCCTTTTGAGCTATAAATAAAAGGGTAAAAGGACACATTTGAACACTCTGTGCATCTTAGTTGCAGAGTAAAGGAAGATCTGCATGTTTAAAAGCCACAGTAGCTTATTGACTTTGGACTGAGGCATACTTAAGCCTTGATAAGAATAAGGATATGCCAGATTCTGATTGTGGACATAGCAATTGGAAGGCGGTACAATACCCCGATTCCTTCTACACAGAGTTCTTGTTTGGTTCTACTCATGGTGTTGCCCAGTGATGACCTTTCTAGGCACGTACTTACACATTTTGAGTTGGTGTTACACTCTTATCCATCACTGGTGGGGAGAACTTGCCACATTCCAGTTTTTATTGAAGATCCTGACAATGAAAAGTTCATAAGATTGCTTATAATCATCACTGAAGAATGTTTGAAGTTGCCTGAGTACAGTGAAGGAAACACAAATGCCCTTATCAAATGACGCAGCACATAGACTGGTCAGTGTGGTGTTCTTTCGTCTAATTGCAGAATAACCGCATCTCATTAGAAGACACACGGATGTGGTAACTTTTCTGAGAGATCCAAGAAAAACTGCAAGCTTGAATGTAATCCGCTGGAAGGAACAATAATCCAGATGACCATCTATTCGGAAAGAATTTACAGAGCGGTGTAGAAACTTTCCTCCGAGGGACATATCGAGGAAGTGACTACAAGACAAAACTTTTTGTTCATGCTGACAGGGAAGCAACATGTCATCTGGACTGAAGCAGATTTGAGGCATCGATTGGGAACTGATAAATGAAGCAGAGCTTGTGGAGGCTTACAGAGGACATTTCTCTTCACGGTAAAGGAACATTTACATCCCAACTGGTGAAAAAACTGGTTCCAGAGAGAAAGGTAAGGTCATTTCTAGCATCCAGAAAGCAGATGGTGGTCGAGGACGAATGCTGTATGAAGACAACAGCTTCCAGAAAGCAATAAAAAATGCAGAGCCATTAAAGTTTGTTTTTCCTTCCTTAGCATCAAATGATCGAGATGGGGAACTTTAACAGCAATGTTGTGTTGTCCCATGAGAACAGATGCACATTGTCCAAGAAGTAGATGCTGCAAGCTCACGTACCACTGCATCATCTACACATGCATTATATTCATACTCGCATTGCTTCCACTGACCGTGGGAACTGCATTTTATATAGGAGCACATGGGGCAAATGTGTATGTTTCTGAGCAGAAGGAAGAAGTGAGCGTGGACACTACAAGGCAGCCTAGACCCTGCATAGTTATTCCTGTCCCAGGAAAAGATGGGAAGACACCTGAGCTTGAAATGGATGTTGTTAGTAATCAATCACACACAGCACTTGGTTCAGAAACTGCTTTTAAACGCCGGAGGCAGGGTCGGCGGATCAGGCAAGGGGTTAATAAAGGTTGGGCCTACACAGATAATGCATGCAGACACACCTGGTCCAGTGACAGGTGCCCAAGCAAGAGTCCCAAGGAAAGGTTACGCGCAGGGATTATAGCAGAATCTTTATGGCAGTTTTTTGCTGTTGCTAGAGAAAGACAGATGGATAAAGACAGAATTGCTGAACTTTCATCTACGCATGGAACCCGGGCGGATGTTACTGCAAACAAAGCAGCCAGAAGAAGCTATGTTTATGCATTTAGAGACGTAGTTTCAGGATTAGTCAGGCGAGTACAAAGGCAGCGAATATGGCAAGGGAAATGTGCACTAAATCACACAGTGAATAGCTTCGAATTAAACTACGTGCGCACAGGAACAACGACTCATGTATGCTAGAACCCAGGAGTGCAAATAGAGTGTGACAGCAAAACCAATATATGAAAAGGGATGTGGGGTAAGCACCTGACCGCGAGGAAAGTCGGCAAGCGCCTTACCCCCAATTGCTGTTACAGGTACTGACAGCGCTAAACCCACGTGGAGGGCAAGCAATGACAGGATCTGTGAACTAACACTCGTGATGGTATTAAATAAGGGAACTAAAGAACTGTACTCATGAGGACGAGATAAACCTCTTGAATGTCAGCTAGCCCACGAATCCTGTTGATGAAACTGGGACCCAGAAAGGCTAGAACAGCAATGGGAGGAAAACTAAATACCTAAGTTGGAATAGTGATTACAAATTAGTGAGGAAAACATAAGCATTCACACAGGAGCTAGCTACAACCGCACACCCCACCTAATAATCAAATGGGAAATAAATGCAGAAGTGCAATGGAAAACATGGAATGGATCCCAATAGAAAGTAAGGATCAGGAGCAGGGAAAAACGAAATAACCAATGCAAGGAAAAGACAGGAAGCTAATCTAAGAGGAAGGCTAAGGCATACGGGTTTACAGCAGCAAAGGACAGAGTCAAAGAAATATAGAACACAGACAAACTGGGCTGCATCTAAAAGGGGAAAGCACTGAGAAATGCTGCCTGCAAACAGAGGAAGACAAAAAGGGAATCAAGGGAGCAGAAATCAATTAGCGCATGAATCCGAGATTCAGGGCGGAGGAACAAGAAAACAGGAACTAGGAACTAGGTACAAAGGCAAGGAACAAGGAACAAGGGACTAGTCACAACAGGAACACTGCAAACGATGACCAGCGCTGGACTGAAGTAAGACTGAGGCTTTTAAAGCTGCTTAACGAGCACACGCCTCAGGTGTGCTGATTGCTGCACCTGCAGCCACAGCTGTTCCCTATCCTCCACCCAACCTTGTCCTGCAAGGGTGGAGGTGGAGCAGTGGGCCAGGCATTCTGGGAAGCATAGTCATTTGGTTAAAGAAGCATGCTGGCTGCCAAAAACCTGGAATGGATCCGGAAGGGAAGTAGCTTGGAAAATAGGGATTTAGCGCTCCCAATTCATCACAGCACTGTAGCATAAGGTTCGGAAGAAAGGTCCAGTAGGGAATAAACCCCAAATCATGCCCCCAAGTGGTGGGAACGGGAGCGAAGGGAGCGAGTCGTGACACGTAGTCATAGGAAACTACATGAAGAGGTTGAGAACCAAAATAAGCACCCAAGAAGATAATTATGACTGGAATGAGTACCTGGACAGGACAGCACACCTGGGAAATAACATATGGTACCAACACATGAAAGAAGTTGGAAGAAGAAAGTCAGATGAAGAATGCTTTGTATGTGCACTCCTGCCATACAGCATGGGGAAGTCAGAGATCTTCATAGCTCTTGAAATAGATGTCTTAACTCCATAGTGCACCTATCTTACTGTTGTACAAGAGGCCAGTTCATGGGTCGAACAGCCTCTCTCAAATGGGCAACTGAATGGACAGATCCAAATGAAGATGACTATGTTCAAGATATAAAGACAAGAAACAATGCCAAGACAAAGAATATTGTGATCAGATATGACAAGCCTGGAGTAAAAGGAACTGGAATAAGAAGAGAATTAAATAAAAATCTGAAAGTTCGAGGACAATCTACAGAAGACCTCCGTAGATGGAAAAACAGAGGCCAGATGCAGATTTGGGGAACAGTCTTATCACAAGATGGCTGGGAAGAAGGAGCAATAATCTGCAGAGACTGGGTAATAATGGGTCACTAACAACCAACCATTGAGAATGCACAAATGTTCTATAAACCATTATGGCCCAAACTTGCTAAACTACTGACATGGGTCGAAGACAGAGGAGGACCCCTGTAGATAGCACCAATGGAAAGTTCTAAATTATGCTTCAGGAACAATGGTACAAGAAAAATGGGGGAGAATCAGAACTATGAACAAATCTTGGATGCACCAGGAATGAATATCGGAACAGCAGTAATCATGGATCATTAATGGGATTGTGGATCCAAGACCTACATCAGACTGCCTAAAGATTGGGGAGGAATCTGCACATTGGTGAATGTCCATGTTCCTGCGTTGGTGATTCCTAAAAGTGACCTGAACATTGATAGTTTCCCGAAAGCAGATGCTTATCTAAGTAAGAAGAGATCTGATGAGCTGATAAATCGAATGAAGAGAGAGAATTCTTTTCAGCCAAATCAATGGAAGCTTTTGACTCTATTCCGTATGAACATAGACTGTTCAGCCAGACTTCTTCAGTGTCCATGTTGATCTTCATGCCAAGGATCCAGGTTGGAGCAAATACAAAGTGGCTTCAGATAACCAGATGGGAATTGCTGCAGATGATTAATACCACCATAAATGGATTCAATACAATCAGAGAAGAATTGAGAGCTGTAAGATTGATGACCCTCCAGAACAGATACATCTTGGGCATGATCACAGCAATGGATGGAGGTGTGTGTGTCAAAATCGGAGAATCATGTTGCACATTTATACCTTCTCATGATGACGAGAACGGAACATTGACAGAGGTCATAAACATGCTGAGGAAGGTTGAAGACATTGCTGATGACAGCTGGTTTGGATCACTTTTCTCATGGGTTCCACAATGGGTGGCAGATATGTTCAAATTTCTTGGAGCTTTGTTATTGTTAGTGATGCTTGGATTCTGTGTGATCAAGATAATAATCTCACATTGCAAGAAAACAGCAAAGAAAGCCATAGGGATGAAGATCATGACCGATGTTGAACCAGGATGGAAGCCTAAAGATCTGACTGATGAAGAAATCAGAGACTTTGTGAAGGCCAGTATCAATGCACCAGCGGGAACAAAGTTCCTGTATCCAAAGAGAAGTGCCAGAAAGTCGATGCCAAGACGAAAGGAGGTTCCGAAATAGGAGGACGACGAGGCTGCATGAAGAAACATCCTCAGGGAAAAGTAACAACAGAAAGAAAGGACAGCGAGGACGCGTGGTCTATGGACAAAGAGGAGTACTGTTCAGAACCTTGGGAAAAATGTGCAGGAGCGGTAATCATTACGTGACATGCACCAACTAAGAAGTTCCTTGGGAACCGCAGGAATAGCACGCTGGTGCAGAGACCCGGAACCGCGGAAGACCGCGTGGATGGAAGTGAAGATTAACCTGCACCATCGACAGAGGGTATCTAATACTGAAACTTAGCTGCACCCGGCTGTGTTATCAACAAACTACCTGTTTAAGGCCAATAAAAGAGACCCTGACCGATAATCTCTAGAAGAGGAACAGATATCCATCTTTTTGGTTCAAAGGTCGCGAAACTCACAAAACAGGAGATACGTTGAATGAGGGAAGTGAATATTCAACGCTGGACCCAGAATAATCATACAGAGGCGAGTAATCAATATAGCTGGAATAGAATCAACAGCCAATCAAAATGGGAAGATTATCCCCCTCACAGATTGTCATCCAGAAATTGACCTAGAGCTATAACCACAAGGGATAAGAAAGGAAACTTAGAAGCCCCGTGAAATTCAAGAATAAGGAACAATTCAAATATAAAGAATGTTTTCTATCTAGTGTGTGTTTTTCTTCCCCTGAAGAATTTCCTGTTAGTATGTTAGTTGATAATGAGGAATGAAACATGTCGGGTATGTTTGTTTGAGGAATGAAAGAATGGATGATTGATGAACCATCAGTGCAAAATAGGGTTACTAATAGACGGTACTCTACAACAACAAAAACCGTGATTGAGTGTCCCAACGTGTGATTAAAAGCAATAACACATTAGATCTTAAATTAATTGCCTTGGTGAGATGTATTATTGAAAATGTTTGCCGAATTAGAAAGTTAATTACTCATATATGTAACAGTTTACAAAATAATGAGGAAAAATTGGAGAAAAAAAAATGTTTGTCTTAAAGCACAATGAAATATGTGATTTTTTTATAAGTGAAGTGAAGCTGCTATATATATTTTTTATATGAAAATAAAATTGTGATATCTTTTTTGATACAAAACCCTTTGTAGTATGTCGAAATTTAATTGAAAAAAGACATGCGCTTGTGGTCAATAGCTGGTTGAGTAGTGGAAAACAAGGGACCTTCTGCACATTGAATACTATATTGTGGGCAGTGTTTCGAAGAGGGCTGTTGCATGAAAGTCCAAGACAAAAATATAAGTCAAAAACCTCTAGTCTCCTAAATGTTTGTGCCTGTATCCAAAGGCCCATAAAAAATGTGTGGGGAGATGGATCTATTGCAGTCCAAGTGGACAGTGCATGCTCATGACATAGAACAAGGATGAGCATGTGAAAACATCTGGATGCTTGAGGGAGTCATTAAAAATGTGGATCCCTAAGAAGCATTTCTTCAGACCAGGATGTCTGGATGTAGAAGATGATGTGAGAGTGGTTGATAAATCGCCCAGAGGGGGGAGTGTAGAGGAGGAGCCAAGTACCCCCAGTGCAACTGCCCCGCCTACATTACCTGAAAGTATGAACCAAAGTATGTGACGTATACTGAACAGTTAAACCAGCAAAGAGGAGAGCGTGGACTCTGTGCAGTACCCATACGAATACCCATACCTAAGAGAATATGGGAGGTAAAGTACCCATAGAGGAAACCCTACCTACATCCAAGACAATATGATGGCCATTTGAACAAGATACCTGAAGAAACAAAGAAACTAAATGACAAGGATGAATGGTGACGTCATACAAAGTTGAATCAACACCCATATAGAAAGATAACCAGACCAGGGAGGCAGACGATTTATAAAGAACAAAGAAGTACCAAGAATAAGTGACATCTTGGGATCAAGATGAAGAGACTTATGCCACAGACCTGATGAAGATACTTAGTTTAAACTTGTACAGATGCAATGAAACGCAAGTAGCAAAGCAATCATGAATCTAGCCAAATGATTTTAAATAGATTAGACCATGGCAAGCGCCAACATATACATATATACCTCTATAGAAACATATGGACAAGTAAAGGATGAATGTTTCCACAACATATATAAGCAGTACTGAACGAAGCAAGAAGGCCTCATTTTAGTGTTGCAGTTGAGAAAAGCAATTGAATTAAAAGGAATAAAATTTCAGCTAAGAAGTTCACTAAGCCAAGAAAGCCAAGGTCTTATCAAACTGGAATTGGCTGACATTGGATACAATTAACGTGAAAGAACAGAAGCTTCTGTTCAGAGAGGTCAAGCAAAATCAAAGACGTCAGAGGATTATTGGAGAATAAAATCAAATACACGAAAAGGCTCAATTTCGGGGTATCCAGTCATGTAATAGAGGGAAGATGGACGAGCAAGATGATCACACCTATGCACGGAAGCCGGCTAGTCCCCACACTCCTTAAAAATTCTCAGACAACAGTACAAACTCAAGGCCAACTTCAAAGCATTTATTGACACTGGACCATTGAGGTGATGATGGATAGTATTTGAATTGGAGGGAAGCTGTTGCAAAGACGATCCCACCTGCACCTGGCTGTTCAGTCTGTGTGCTGCTAATGTAGATGGAAAAGTACTGATGGGGGTTATAAGCCAACCAAATGTAGGGTACCACGTAGTTGGGGGTCCTATAGTGTGAGTAGCCAATGGGATGTCATACATTTAGTGACGTGCATAGTGGCCATTTTGAAGGGAGGGTTTAGTTGCCCCACCTGATGTTAACTATCCAATTACCTCTTTCCGTTACTCTATACAGATATAGAACCTATTCTTAGTTACTCACTTAGAACCAATCCCACTCACCATTAGGTTTTTGTAGTTTTCCACGTAGGATGACGTTGGTAATGATGCAGGTTAAAACGTTGATGATGACCAGTTATAGATATAAGAACCCTATTTTTGATGAAGTAAGCAGAGTCAGAGTATCGAGCGCTTGCTTATTTTCGTTGTACTCCCCCGTTTTAGATGCTTGACATTAAAACAGACAAACTTTTGCCAAACTATTTGTGTCGTCTTAATTATTGATGCATGAATAAAATCTGCATCCCCAGCTATCTCCAGGGTACCGCTACTCATCTTAAAGGACTGGACGGAGCCTCCAGTTCATATGTGTTTATGGAAACAAGTTTAATGAATTGGAAATGTGTGTTAAGGTTTATATGTTAAACCTTATAACGCAATAAACAAAACAGAACTTGTGGAGAATGGGACAAGGGGCTAAGTACGTATTTATTTGTGTATTTGTTTATTTATATAGCACACCTAACCCAGAGGTATCTGGGCGCAAAACACTTATCTAGCGAGGGCTATGCTGGAAGCTGACTCTATAGAGTAAAGATTGCATAAGGACTGTCTACATTAAGGATGTTGTCATTTGGGGAGAGCGGGGTAGTAGTGTTGCAGTATAGAGAGAATATGTCTTCTATATGGGACTGGATGGATAAGGTGAGTACAGTATATGGGTTGGGTGA
Source organism: Ambystoma mexicanum (assembly GCF_040938575.1). Taxonomy (NCBI): domain Eukaryota; kingdom Metazoa; phylum Chordata; class Amphibia; order Caudata; family Ambystomatidae; genus Ambystoma; species Ambystoma mexicanum. The sequence continues at coordinate 1,631,706,715 of NC_090932.1, forward strand.
ACAGAGCAAGGATTCTATATGGGGCTGGCGGCATCGAGGAAGCTGGCATTGGAGGGTAATCGTAGGTGAATATGTATGGGGCTGGCATTATAGAGGTGGGGCCTATAGGGGGTTAGGACGTAACGCTTGGAACCTGTTTTACTCTGGAATATAAAGGAGGCTGGCCGAGACTGTAGGAACGTGGTGTGGGTGAGAGTGCTATAGCAACCGGTCGTATAGGGGGCGCCATGCCCAGGAGAAGGGTGCATAAGAAATTAAATGCACAGGTGTCTTGTTTCTTTATGAGGTGTATATGTCCCGGTTGTTTAGGAGTGCAGTCTGAGGAGCGGGCTGTATATGGGGTGTATTTACGGGGCAAGTTGTGCAGGGGCAGATCTGTGGGAATGGGGGTGTAAAATGCGGGCTCTGACGTTCACAGGAGTACGGGCAGCCCGGACAGGAGAGCCGGGCGTTATGGATAAGTAGCTGCCCGGATCCCCTTGTGAGGAGAGGTGCCTGGAGCGGCGTGTATAAGGGACTGGCTTCTTGAGGGACAGGCAGTATGGGGCTGCAGCAGACAGTGCGGGCGTTATGGATAGGTATTTGCCCGGATCCCCTTGTGGGGAGAGGTGCATGGAGCGGCGTGCATGAGGGACTGGCTCCTTGGAGGACAGGCCAGTAAGGGGCTGCAAGCAGCAGACAGTGCGCGCGTTATGGATAAGTAGCTGCCCGGATCGCCTTGTGGGGAGAGGTGCATGGAGCGGCGTGCGTGAGGGACTGGGCTGCAGGCAGCAGACAGTGCGGGCGTTATGGATAAGTAGCTGCCCGGATCGCCTTGTGGGGAGAGGTGCATGGAGCGGCGTGCATGAGGGACTGGGCTGCAGGCAGCAGACAGTGCGGGCGTTATGGATAGATATTTGCCCAGATCCCCTTGTGGGGAGAGGTGCATGGAGCGGCGTGCATGAGGGACTGGCTCCTTGGAGGACAGGCCAGTAAGGGGCTGCAAGCAGCAGACAGTGCGCGCGTTATGGATAAGTAGCTGCCCGGATCGCCTTGTGGGGAGAGGTGCATGGAGCGGCGTGCATGAGGGACTGGGCTGCAGGCAGCAGACAGTGCGGGCGTTATGGATAGATATTTGCACGGATCACCATGTGGGGAGAGGTGCATGGAGCGGCGTGCATGAGGGACTGGGCTGCAGGCAGCAGACAGTGCGGGCGTTATGGATAGATATTTGCCCAGATCCCCTTGTGGGGAGAGGTGCATGGAGCGGCGTGCATGAGGGACTGGCTCCTTGGAGGACAGGCCAGTAAGGGGCTGCAAGCAGCAGACAGTGCGCGCGTTATGGATAAGTAGCTGCCCGGATCGCCTTGTGGGGAGAGGTGCATGGAGCGGCGTGCATGAGGGACTGGGCTGCAGGCAGCAGACAGTGCGGGCGTTATGGATAGATATTTGCACGGATCACCATGTGGGGAGAGGTGCATGGAGCGGCGTGCATGAGGGACTGGGCTGCAGGCAGCAGACAGTGCGGGCGTTATGGATAGATATTTGCCCAGATCCCCTTGTGGGGAGAGGTGCATGGAGCGGCGTGCATGAGGGACTGGCTCCTTGGAGGACAGGCCAGTAAGGGGCTGCAAGCAGCAGACAGTGCGCGCGTTATGGATAAGTAGCTGCCCGGATCGCCTTGTGGGGAGAGGTGCATGGAGCGGCGTGCATGAGGGACTGGGCTGCAGGCAGCAGACAGTGCGGGCGTTATGCATAGGTATTTGCCCGGATCACCATGTGGGGAGAGGTGCATGGAGCGGCGTGCACGAGGGACTGGGCTGCAGGCAGCAGACAGTGCGGGCGTTATGGATAGATATTTGCTCGGATCACCATGTGGGGAGAGGTGCATGGAGCGGCGTGCATGAGGGACTGGGCTGCAGGCAGCAGACAGTGCGGGCGTTATGGATAGATATTTGCCCAGATGCCCTTGTGCGGAGCGCTGCTGACAGGAACGGTCCCGCAGAGGCCGAGTGCGCCAGGATCAGCTCCACACACACGGGGCGGGCTGCATCCAGGGCCGCTCCATAGGGGCGGGCTCCGAGCGCTCCGGCCCCTCCCTCATCTCTCCCCGCCGCCGTCGCACAGGAGCCGCTGTCTGTCTCGGAGCCGCAGCCTTGGATTACCGAGCAGGGGGCACAGGAGCCCCGGATTATCGAGGAGGGGGAAACAGGGGGAGCTCCACGGGAGTAGCCGCAGTTCCGGGGGGCAGCAGGGAGCCCCGGACCCTCGGGGTCGGAGGAGTCCCGGACCAATGCCGGCCGAGCAGCTGCTGCAGGTCAGTGCTGGGCGGTGGGGCTGGAGCTGCGGACCGCTATTTGCACTGGGGGGCCCCTGTGCTCCTGACGCCCAAGCACTCCAAGCTAACCTCTGCCTCTCTGCCCACTGTTGCCCCCCGCCCCTTTCCCTGCGTCTCGTTTCTCACGGATCCCATCTCTATCTGCCGTGCCCCCCTCTCACTGCTTGAAGCCAACAGGGCCCCCTCTTTTACTTTCTTCTGTCTTCTCTCCACCACTTCGACATTTTTCTCCACCGGGTGCCACCCTCTCCTTGCCACCTTCTCTTTCCCCCTGCCACCTTCTCACTCTCTCTCCCATCTTCTCACTCTCTCTCTCTCCATGCCTCCCTCTCCCTGACACCATCTCTCTCTCGCTGGCACCTTTCTTTCTTACTCTCTGTCACCTTATATTTCTCTCTGCCTCCTCTCTCGGACACATTTTTCTCCCTCTCTGTGCCACCTCCTTTCCCTCTCTGTGCCACCTCCTTTCCCTCTCTGTGCCACCTCCTCTCTCTCTCTGTGGCTCCTTCAGTCTCTGGCATCTTTTTCTCTCCCACTCTCTGCCACCTTATATCTCTCTGCCTCCTTCTCTCACAGGCACATTTCTCTCACTATCTGTGCCACCCTCTCTCTATGCCACTTTTTCTCTCTCTCCCGCCTTCTCTCTCTCTGGCACATTTCTCTCGCTCTCTCTGCCACATTCTCTGGCTCTCTATGCCACCTTCTTTCTCTCTCTCTGGCACCTTATCTCTCCCTCTATCTTCTCTCTCTGCCGCCTTGTCACTCTCTCTGCTGCCTTCTCTTACTCTCTCTGCCGCCTTCTCTTACTCTCTCTGCCGCCTTCTCTCGTTCTCTCTGTCACCTTATCTCTCGCTCCTATCTTCTCTCTCTGCCACCTTCTCTCTTTCTCTGCTGCCTTCTCTCAAACTCTCTACGGCCACCTTCTCTCGTTTTCTCTGCCACTTTCTTTCTCTCTCTGCCGCCTTTGCTCTCCTCTCTCTCTCTGCCGCCTTTGCTCTCCTCTCTCTTTCTACCACCTACTCTTCTCTCTGCCGCCTTTGCTCTCTCTCGCTCTCTCGCCTTCGCGCGCGCTCTCTCTCTCTCTCTCTCTCTGCAGCCCCCTCTCTCTCTCTCTCTGCCGCCTTCTCTCTCGCTGCAACCTTCTCTCTCTCTCTCTCTCTGCCGCCTTCTCTCTCTGCCGCCTTGGTTCTCTCTCTCTGCCACCCTTTCTCTCCGTCTCCTCCCGTCTTTGCCTGTCCCGGTTCCTTTCTTTGCCCCCTACTTTTCTTTGTCTCCCACTTTGCTGTCGCCTTCCTTTCTGTCTGCCGGTTTCCCATCAAGTCTGTTTGCCTCTCTCAAACTCCCTCCTTCGCCCCCCTCGCCCCTCTGGTGCCAGACAAAGCTCTAGGGTTCCTGGAATACCAGCCCCCACCCACGCCATGCTTGAGGTCGGTATTTTCGGGAGATTCGGAAGTGGCGAGACTGTAGTAAAGCAGAACAGCCCTCTGCTTTTCGCTGGCTCGCTTGAACCCCCTTCACTCCCAACTTAAACTCCCACTTACTGATGGCTTGGCTGGCTGCCGGATTACCCTAACCTCACGGACGCAATGCCACCCCTCCTCCGAGAACTGACTGGATATGCTCGCCCCCCACCGCCCCCGTTGCCTGCCCCAGCCTCACTTCGTGCCCAATTGACGCAATTCCCTGTTCTTGGGGTCTTGTTGTGATGCGGCTGGGGGGGGGGGGGGCGGGGGGGGGGGGGGTTGCTGGCTCCCACTGCCTTGCGATTGTGGGTTTCTGTGATTGTCAAGAAATATGTTGGCTGTGTGTCTTGGGAGGTGTTCTGCTGTGTACTCAATTCGTCTGGCTGCCAGGGGCCTGTCTGTTGGGGGCTTGCTATCTTTTTTTTTGGGGGGGGGGCAGGCTCTCTTCAGGCTGGTCCTGCTTTTCGTGGTGCCCTGAGGTTCTGAACTTGGCGTTGTCGTGGTAATGGGAGGTTTGAAGCGGCAGTTTCCATGGGTGACATTTTAGATGGGGGGGGGCAGGGTGTTTTTGCCCCACCCCACACTTTAGTGGCACACCATTTTGTCCCCCTCATTTGTAGGGGCCCCTTTACTTCAGGTGCCACCCCCCCCCAACATTTTTAGCAAATGTACTCCACTATGTGTGCCGGATCCTTGCTGTGGGTCGTCTTTGTGTGTTCTTGAAAGGGTTCTGTGTCCCTGGAAGGGTTGTGGGGTTCTTGAAAGACGGTGGTTGCAGGCCACCTGTTGCAGGTTTGCTTTGATTAGAACAGATCTTTCTGGTGGTTGTGTTGGGGTGCATCCTATGCTCTCTTGGAGAGGTGTGTATCTATCTGACACTCGTTTTTTTCTTGTTTTCCTGTCCATGCTGAGTTGGAGTTTCCTTGGGGCTCAAGGGGGTGCTTACCTCCCCCCTTCTTCCTGGCATCTCCTTAGATGATGTGTCCATGTAAGTTTTGTGGGGTTGTGGAAAGACAGTGGTTGCAGGCCAACTGTTGCAGATTTGCTTTGGATTAGAAAAGGTGGTTTTGGTGGTTGTTTTGACATAGGGAGGATGTTGTGCTCTCTTGGAGATGTGTTTCTGACACTCTTTTTCTTGCTGTTTTCCTGTCCTTGCTGAGTGGCTGTTTCATCTTTGATTGGTGGAGTGTTTTAGAGTTTCTGCTGTCTTGTGTTGTTGGCAGGATGCTTTGCTCTTTGGAGATGTGCAGTTCTTGCTCTGTTCCCCCTTTTGTCTTATTGATGCTGTTGGGTTTTTGAGGTCCTAATGGGTATTTTTTCTTTCCTCATGGAGAGGTGGGTATGATATGATATGATATGATATATTTTATTTATATCGCGCTCATACACAGGTGTTTAAGAGCGCGACCAAGCATCGGGTGGGGAACAGGGGTGGTAGCTGCCAACTCCCTGTCTTTGCTCCTTCCCTCTTCTAGCTAGCTGCTGTTTACCAGTCTTTTCCGCTCCCATGTTGCAGTTGTGGGGTGTCGTTTGAGGAGTTTGTTTTTTCTTGAATGCTTGTTGTGTTATTGGTAGAGTAATGGTTGCTGACCGCCCTTTTGCTTCCTGTTTTGCTAACTTTGCAGAGGTTTTGGGCTTGTGATGGGTTGTTGCGTTCTTGCGAAGGGTCGGTTGGCCAATGGGGGTTAGGGGGAGGCTGCAGGTTGTCTTGCTAAATAGTTCTGTACTTGGGGAATGGATGAAATGTCACTATGTTCTTAAGGTGTCTGTCTCATGCTCCTACGTCACAGAACCAAATCCGGTGCACTGGATGGGTGGTTGCGTGCATGCACCTGAGAATGGGCACACTAGTGACACACCTGTTGCTTCTTGACTAGAGGTATAATTGTCACTGCTTGCACAGTAGCCACTGAGAGATGGTGTGAATGGATTTTTCTTGGTTTTGGCCTGAACACAGTGGTCGAGGTGAGCGGGAACGGTCGGGAGCAGAGTTTCGCAACTTTTTTTGTTTTTGTTGTTGCTTTGAACAGTTCTACTACTGTTTGCAACAACTTCCACCATTCCAGAACTGTTCTTTGTGAAGTTAAAGCACACTTCTCCACGTTACCGCCGGATGGCGGTTACAGCTAAACTGAATTTTGTTTCAACTGAATTGGCTGTCAACCAGCATGTTTGCAACCCTTGAAAAATTGTTGCGTAGTGCTGCCGGCCGGCCCGGGTCACAGTTCCGCTACTGTTCTTTGTACACTTCTACCAGTGCCCGAACATCGCACTTGTGTCGTTATAAAACTACAAAGTGTAGAGGTGCACTTAGGTTTGTGTTATTTCACCACTGGTGTGTTGGTTGTAAAAAGAATTTGTTGCGAGGCTCAAATATTTACTAACACGCCCTTGACGCGTCAGGATGGACACTCGCCTAGTGTTGCCACCACCCACGGCTGCTCCCCATGCTGTCAACATATATGGGGGTTAAAGCTGCAACTCCCACTATCTTATCGTGGTTGATGGTTGTACTCAGTATGGCAAATGCGTGATTTACAAATACCAATTTAAATGTATTCATTCATTTGTAAAGCGCCTGAACCTGAGGCACCAGAGCACTGTTTAATCCAGTCACATGACACATGAGATTCATGGGCGCTTTGAAATCCCTCCATAGACATGCAGACAATGACAGAAATGTGGGTTATTATGGCAACAGGTAATTATGCACAGCAGGGCCAAGGGGAGGACCGCTAGGCAAATAGCCAGGTTTTCAGGGCCTTGTGGAAGGACCAGTAGGAGTCCTCTGCACTTAGATCAGGGGGGAGGGTGTTCCAGTGATTCACCACTAACGTAGGGAAGTTGCCCCCCCCCCTTAGCTCTTTTCACTTTTGGATGGGCCAGACGATGTGTATGGAAGGACCTTACCGGCCTGTTAGACTTCGATATTTGAATTTTCTGGGCAAGGTATTGCGGGACGGTGCTGCTCAGGCATCTCGTAATGGACAATGCTTTGAAGATAATCTTTTCCCGAATAAGGAGAAAATGTGCCTTTTTTCTGGCAGCTGAGATGTAGTCTCCAATCAATTTACACATAAAATAACGGACTCGTTGTGTCTTGGCATGAGGCAAATCCGTAAGTGTGTCTTTAAACACAATCATCATTTGCATGTTGCTATGATTCTACAGGTGTTGATTATGTGACTGGCAGTTATAATAAAGCTGCCAAAACACCGCCTCATAATCTAACTGAGTCTGAGCCAGTAAGGTGCCGGGGCTCAGAAATAAGTGCCAGGGCTGAGCCCCGGCAAACACCCCCACAAATTAAGCCCTGTCCCAATCGCTAAATTGTACCACTCTAACCCTGAGCTATTTGGTTCCACTCCCCACTTGTATGCATGTATTTTCTCTCAGAGCTAGTGTAGGATTTTCCTGGACAGCTAAACCCCCGTGTGTATTAATAACACGGTGGGTGGACACCAGCCCGCCATCTGGCTCTCCTGGGCCCCCCACCCTCCCCGGATCTCTTTCAGTTCTGCCCGATTATCCGTGGCCGCCGCACGGGCTGACCTTGCTCCAGATTTATAGGAAGAATTCGGGCCACGTGCAGGCGGCTTCGGCCTTTGAGGGCCCCGCCATCGGCAGCCCTTGATGGGCCGCGAGGGTCCATTTCGTGTATTGTCATTTTCATGTCGTTCGGAGGGCATTTTATTTGGATATCCATCACAGCTCTCGGGTTTACCATGGACAGGCAGGAGAAGGCCATCTGCTGTGTTGCGACTTGTAGTTTTCCTAAAATTCAAATGGGAAAGAAAGAAACCAGTCCCAGAATCCCAAGCCGTAAAGATGTGTGCTGGTGAGCGCTTTTAAGTCATGCAGCTCCACGGTGGGTGATGTTACTCATAAGTCATGCAGGTTAACGGTATGTGATATGACTCCATGGGCTGCTGCTTCCAAGGTCTGCAGGAATGTCCGTGAAGTAATACAATGAGGTTCGCTTAAAGCGCTTGATGCCGGATGCTGTTGCTTTTAGGCGCTGTATTCATCAGGTATTATAAATTATGTGTCTAGGCCCCAGGGGGTGGACTGGGAAACCAAAAGATGCCGTGTAAATGATTTTTAAAGTGGCCACAAATTACACATCGTCAGCAAGCCCAACCTTTTTCCTATGAGAAAACGTGGAAATAACAGACAAAAAGAGGTCCAGGGTGCAGAGGCCCACCGGCAAATCTCCAGAGTTGCCTATAGGCCAGTCCACCCCTGATGGGCCCAGGGTGCATAGGCCCACCGGCAAATCTCCAGAGTTGCCTATAGGCCAGTCCACCCCTGATGGGCCCAGGGTGCAGAGGCCCACCGGCAAATCTCCAGAGTTGCCTATAGGCCAGTCCACCCCTGATGGGCCTAGGGTGCAGAGGCCCACCGGCAAATCTCCAGAGTTGCCTATAGGCCAGTCCACCCCTGATGGTCCCAGGGTGCACAGGCCCACCGGCAAATCTCCAGAGTTGCCTATAGGCCAGTCCACCCCTGATGGGCCTAGGGTGCCGAGGCCCACCGGCAAATCTCCAGAGTTGCCTTTAGGCCAGTCCACCCCTGATGGGCCTAGGGTGCAGAGGCCCACCGGCAAATCTCCAGAGTTGCCTATAGGCCAGTCCACCCCTGATGGGCCATATCGAGTAATCTTAAAATGCCTTTATGTGCCAATTTGTCATTCTCTTGGAGACCCCTGGCACGGTTTCTTCGGTTCCGCTGCGTTCCCTACACTTGCGTATGTGTTAGGCTGTTTCCGGGGGGTGCTGGTACATATCTGTGGTTGCTGTGTTCATTTTCTTCCACTTTGTGAGCCGAAGTCCTAGGTTTGTGGCACCAGCTTTTGCTTCAGCGTGGCACATGTGCTTTTGCCCAAGATCACACAAGTGTTGTTCAGGAGGTGAGCAGAACCTACATCCCTAGCGTTCTGCGTGCAGAGTGAATGCCATGATCACCGGGCACTTGACTCACTCACTGACCCAAAGCAGTGTGTCCTGTCAGTGTCTGATTAGGCCGCCAGCCAGGGCGGAGCAGGAAATAGCCAGTGAATGCTATCAAATAAACAGATGCAAATAAACTGTGTGTTCTGAGGCCCACGGGCGTGTGGCGCATTACAAAAATTGAAATAAATGTAAACATTTTAAAAATAAAATTGGGGAAAAAAGCGCAGACTACACCACTTATTATTGCACACGGCATTTTTAACACAAAAACCTCACATTCAGTCAGTGCTGTACACCCGGTCTGGTCCTATCTCAGAGAGGTGGTGTTCACAAAGATGTGTTGCCCTATTATTGTGTAAGCTTACTGGCCCTTTCTGTCCATACTGCTCTGAAATGAGTCTTTCCTAATTGAGCTTTTGGTTTCCTTCTTGCCCTTGTGTCAGTAAAATGCTACTTTAAGCTGGTGGGATTTGAACCTGCGCCTTGGACGGAAATAGAACCATTATTGATGTCTTAAATAACGGTTATATGTGATGTTACCAACCACAATTACAGAGTAGTACATTTAATCGAGGACAAAACGCGGAATGTTTTTTTTTTTTAAAAATGTATTTGGGGTAGCCCCCCCCACCAAGGCCCTCTTGTTTTTTACCCCTATAACACCACTCCAACCCGACCCATTTTAACCCGTTTACCACACTGCCCGTCCACTCTGAAAGGCACTCTGTAATGTTTTAGATGTATTGGCTGGATACCTTAAACCGCAGCTTCTACAATGATGACCGCAGAAGGTTTCGAAACAAAGTAATATTGGTGCATCCCAGCGGCTTCTTAATGAGCTTTTGCAAACGGTAGGTGTACCTGCCAAGTTTCCTTGCTTGAAGCCTCCTAATGTGCTGGCCAAGCTCCCTCTCTTGCAGTTGAGGGATAAGTTAGTCAAGCTCCCGCCCTGGGCAGCCTTTGCCAAGCTCTGTCCTTTGCTGCTGGTGCTTGCGTTGGCCAAGCGCCCTCCTATGCATTGCTCGGTGTACAGCCCACATGTGCTTTGTGTGGCTTATTAGCTGAGCATCCGCCCTTGCTATGGCAGGGATTGAAATTGGGATTTGTTGACCAGGAGCAAAAAGCAGCTCCTGGGTATCGGGTATAACCACAGAAGAAAAAGTATCCAGAGTGTCGGATACTCCTGTCCCAGGCACACCTTTTTGCTGAAAACTTCAGCCAGAGATTCAATTAAATTTTGTTTCCATTATATCCTTGAATAATTCCAAAATAATTAATTTCAGTCCCAACCCAGTTCAATTAAAAGATGTCTTTATATTCGTTGATATCAGCACAAGGCCTTTCGAGATTATCACCCCTTAATCGGGTGCAAATTCACAGTTCTACAAAGTAAATAACAATCCATCAATACCGTATGTGGATATTTTCCTACATTTCACAAATCCAAAATATATGTCATAATAAGTATTATTTCTTTACAATAGTGAATAAACTGCTCAATTCCTTAAATGCCTGGAAACACATGCCTACGAAATTGATCAACAGAGAAGGAGGACCACTAACGACGAGTGTGTCGGCATCACCTATCACTGCAACTGGACCTTTCCCAACACAGGAGGTACCTTTATTAGATCCAAAAAGCAGACTCGAAGAGGGAAAAAGAGCTCTAAGATTAAAGCAAAAATGAATGATGAAAACAGCCCAGTAGTAAATATTTCTACTAAACAGCTGAGCAAACAACTACTGAGATTGCTCAAAATGGGTTTATCCTTTCTTCCAACATTTAACACAACTTTATTCACTACAACCCCCCCCACGCCCCGTTGAAAATGCATCACTTTCGTTTGATCTACTAGAACTCGGCCCGGAGAGCAATTTCGATACATCATTTAACAATATAGCTCTCAACGTGTTTGAGAATCAAGTTATCAAGGAGATGAGTAAAGTCAATTACAAGAAAAAGTTTCCTTGCAACATCAGAAATAACCAGCCTTAACTGATTGAGAGCCTTGCTAAAGATGAACGTCGTATCATTAAACCTGCAGATAAAGGGGGAGCCATCGTAGTTATGCACCTCGAGTTCTATTATGCCAACTGACCAAATCGTTTACCGGACGAAGATGTCTACCTTAAACTAGACCAAGATCCTGTAACTGAGTTTGTATATCTAATCCAGAACACATTAGCAAAAGCTGAGGAAAATGGTTGGATCACATCGAAAATCAAAGAATTTCTCCAAATTATTTTCCGATAACCGTGCGTTTTAACTCCCTACCCAAAATTCACAAACATGCTACGAAACCACCATTTAGATCCATCGATGTATACGAATATACAGGCACGTCTTTTCATTGAACTGGATTGTGACTGCATTTAATTATTTTGGAATTTTTGGATGATATGATGTTAAAAAAAAAAACTTGTCATTGAATTTCTGGCTGAAGTTTTCATCAAAAGGGTGTGTAGGGGACGGGAGTATCCAACACTCAGAAAAAGGTGTGATGGGGACGGGTGTATCCGACACTCTGGATACTTTTTCTTCTGTGACTTGTTTTTCCAACCTCGTGTCAAGGTTGTGTTACTTTCTCTGCACCCAAATAATCTTTACATTCACGACCATTCGCTGACAATCACCTGAAAAAAGGTGTGCACACTGCCTGCTATATATATCGGGCATAACCAGTCAGACAGGAGCTACCTCTGGGGAACCAGGGGCTGGTACAGACTGCGCAGCAAATCGGACTTCGTGCAAGATGCAAACTCTAGCTTTGTGTCTATTTCATGTTGTCCAATATGCACTAAATGTCCCTTAAGTGTGTTCTTTATCGTCCTTTATATACATTCCCAAAAATACATAATTAAAATCACATAGCTAGATTTTTATGGCACCTCTTTCCCCAAGAGTCAAAAGTAGCTCCTGGTAGGTTTTGGTTTCAAGCCAATCAGGCTCCCCATGGATAGAACCAGGAGCTAAATAGCTCCCAGTAATTTTCGAGCCCTGCTATAGTGCTTGCAAAGTTAACTCTTGCCATTGGGCAATGTACAGGCCGAGTAGCTTTGTTTTCACCCAGTAGGCATGCTGTCATGCTTCCCCTTTGTAGTAAAAGGATGTTTTTGTCAATCGTTTACTTTTGCAGTCGGTGGATGGCTTGTCCCAGCTCCCTCCCTCTCTTGCAGCCAGTGGCAGGTTTGTCCCAGGAACCTCCCTCTCTTGCAGCTGGTGGAGGGGTTGTTCCAGCACCCTCCCTCTCTTGCAGCCTGTGGAGGGGTTGGCCCAGCCACCTCCCTCCATTGCAGCCAGTGGCGGGATTGTGTCAGCCCTTTCCATCTCTTGCAGCCAGTGGAAGTATTGTGACAGCACCCTCCCTCACTTGCAGCCAGTGGAGGAGTTGTCCCAGTGCCCTCCCTCTCTTACAGCCAATGGAGGGGTTGTACCAGCCCCTCCATCTCCTGCAGCCAGTGGAGGTGTTGTACCAGCAGCCACCCTCTTTTGCAGCCAGTGGAGGGGTTGTACCAGCCCCTCCCTCTCTTGCAGCCAGTGGAGGGGTTGTCCAAGCACCCTCCCTCTCTTGCAGCCAGTAGAGGTTTTGTCCCAGACCCCTCCCTCTCTTGCTGCGAATGGTTGTGCTGTCCAGCACCGCCCTTTTTTTTCAGCCAGTGGGGGTGTTGTCCGAGCACCTTCCCTTGCTGCCATTGGAGGGGTTGCCCTCGCTCCTGGTGCTGCAGGTGGCTGCCATTGCCCTCATGTCCTCTGGTTCTGCCATTGCCCTCATGCCCTCTGGTGCAGCCCTTGACCTCGCCCCCTTTGCTACAGCCCTTGGCCTGGCTCCCGCTCCCTCTGGTTGTAATGGTTTATTGAGAAGACACCCTCAACAAAGGGATTTCCTTCTTCCCCACTTAAGGTCCGATAGCACAGAGAGTAGAGCGCTCACTTTGACATCTGTGCAGAGCTTGCTGATGCAGGTTTGAACCCCGGCAAACTCAGCCTTTCATCATTCCGGGGTCGATAAATGAGCACCACACACCGTGGGTAATAATAAGCAGTGCTCATATACCTGAGGGCTCGTAGCGCTATATAAATGCTAAATTATTATTATTATTAAGGTGTGGTGCAACAAACTGTTTAACAGATTATTTTCTTCAGTCCTACTTCAGACACATATCACGTGCCTTGAATCCCTCTCCCCCTGAGCTAACAATGAGCCAGGAACCAGGCTGGTGTAAGGGAAATATAGTGGTATTTATTTAAATAGAAGTAATCGACATTAGCACGAAAATGTCAAATACCACTTTATCAGTGGCACAACACAATCAACTTCTCTCAGCATAAATAAATCACAAAGGTGAGTTGACAAGAACACAATCGCAATTGTTCACTTTCTGCAAATTTCACGTCAAGAAATAATTACATTTATCAATAGTGAAAGGGATTATCATGTAGTGTTGTGCGATTTTGATTTTCCTGTGGGCATAAAAGGATAGCAGTAGGATTTCAAGATTGGTACAAATACATATGGCAATTATGATTTCGGCCCACACTTTTGGTTTAAAATAAACACAGGGTGATTTAGTGGTTTGTTTTTAGACCCACCCTACTTTGGTCTGTGTTGGGGAAGTCTGACAGGAACATTTGAATGATTTGAAGAAGTTTGGATTTCAGACCCCTCTCCACTGAAAGGCCCGGGGTCAGCAGGACAAACGGGATTACCCAATTAAATTATAGGCTATAGTTTTCAGCACACACTGGGAAGTGAGCTTTGTTAATTTCAAATTTTAACAAAATTCACCCCTTAGTGTTTTGCCAAATGGTGAATTAATTAAATGACTATGTTTAGTTATATAGGCTAAGGATCTATACATTCCATTTCAACCCCCCGCCCACCATAAAGCGAAAGGATTCAAGGCAAGCAGACTTCCCCCACCTTTTTGTTTCCCAGGGTTCAGTTCTACTTACATAGAAAGCCTCTGTTTAAAGTTCAGAAAAGACAGCTGCATCTCAGGACACTCTCAAAGTAAGCTTTGAGTCCTTCCTACAAATAGACAGCTCCACACAGATGAACTCTCAGCAATCTCCTCTGGTGTTTCCTTTCAGCTGTCAGATGGTAAGTTTCAGCAGCCTTCCTGATGGTCTGTCTCTTGTCTGTTTGTCTCTGTCCTGGTGCAGTTCCCCTTATATAGCAGCAATGACACCACCAATTTTACAATCTTGGGGAAGTACCCTGCAATAATTCCCGCAACTAGCATTGGACAGTTACCCTTCTCTCTCCTCCCAAAACCAGCCTCCAAGTCAGGATTGCTTTAGGGGTCTGGAGCAACATATAGCAATTCCCACTTGTAATCGCCATTCGTTCTCCTTTCAAATTTTTGGCAAAAACTAGTTATGTATCACAGCTTCATAATTTTACTATCAACTGCCATAATATACATATTTTTTGATTCAGCTAATCGTGGGGAATTACATAAGCCGACCACCAAGTCCGTACCATGTAGCACAGCCATGTGGCACCTTTCCGCCGTTTCCATGGAAAGCATAACAGTTATGAATATGTAAGCTATTATTCATATCCCTCATTTTATTCTCCACCCGCTCACCATCTCTCACATCTGGAACATGTTCAGATCATCCAGAAACACATCTTCGATAGCCATTACAGTTCCCGGAGTCGCCGGTGGATGCATTTTATATCTCCTTAATCACCTGGAAATTACCTAAAAAATCGCACATAAATGAAGACAATCTGCCTTAAGATTGCTGTGAAAAAGGCCTAAATGATAATAGTCCTTTTAAATTAATTGAGAATCTTCATGTGGGACAAATGGCCATTTTCCTGCCTTCCGGCCATTTGTTTTCACTAGGCCAGTCTGTACCCAGAGTTTTTTTATCGGTCTGTTTGTGTTGGAAGCTTGCTCTTTGAAGTTATTGTCCCCATGTTCACACATATTGGTCATGCTCCAGCCAAGGGGAACTTTCTCCTGCAGTCAATGCCTTCAGAGTCAGCAGCTAGGACACCTTATTGCAGTTGATAATTAGATGGGCGATGTAACATCCAGACTGGCAGTGGGAGATGTCCTTGTGAAGTTTCCCACAGCCAGCAAAAGGGTTTGTCTTGAGCTGACATTTTTCCATGAAAACAAAGTGGGGTGAAACATGATATACAATGTTTTTGTCAACCCACACATTATGTTTTTTCCTGGCATTTTTTTGTTAGCAGCGATACATTTTCACATTGAAACTGATTTTATTTGCACACACCTGTGCAAGCCATTTTTATGTCCCTGTTTAAAAATTCTGTTTTCCATGTGAAACAGATCTTTTATTCCTCCTTCTTTTGTAAATGAAAATGTTGCTTTTCCTTTGGTAATGAAAGGTAGGCCCGCTTTCCGCATGGTTCTTCAATTTTACTTGGAAAAAAAAAACAAAAAAAAACAAAGGCCAAGCTGTTTTTGTTTGTGTTTAAAATCCTGCTGTTCATGTGAAAGGGACTTCTGTTTGGGGCCTTTGAATGCACCCCACATGGTGCAGCGGGCTTCCATTGCCCCCGCTCCTTCTGGCGCAGCCCTTGCACCCGCTCCGTCTGGGGAGTCATTTCACCCTATCCAGACACCTGCAAATGTCCACGCTCTGGAGATCAGACCTCTTGGCTCACATCACTCGCTCTGGCTCCTCTAGTCTTTGTGTGATGTTTGCACGTCTACTGCACCAGGCTTGCCCCCGGTTGGCGGTGTGCCCGGAGTGGGGCAACTTTATACCGCTTGCGGCGAGAAGGCGAATGCGAGAAGGCGAATGCCCGCTATGTTTGGGAAGACACTTGTGTGCCGAGAATGGCCTTTGCGCCGTAGATCGGAATTCAGCCTCTGCCGGCCTCACTGCTGAGCTACAGCCCGTGCCTCCTGTGACGTCACTTCTGCTTACTACCCCCGTGCTGTCCTGTTGGGTAGCTTTTTTTGGCATGAACTCTGCAGGGCAGCCATTTGGGGATTATTTCAATGCAGTAAGGGAAGTCTTTGTGAGAGATGCTCTTTTCACTTTGGAGGTGAGTGCAGTCGATGGTCAATGTCAGGGTGCAGTCGATGGTCAATGTCAGGGTGCATCGATGGTCAATGTCAGGTTGCAGTCGATGGTCAATTTTCAGCTGGCCCAGCCCTTTTCCTATGGGAACATGTGAAAATAAAATGGGTTACCACAGAAAGGAGGCCCAGGGTGCATAGACCCACCGGGAAATCTCCAGAGTTCTCTATAGGCCAGTCCACCCCTTAAAACACTCAACCTCACAACCCAAAACATCCCCCCAACCTGCTGCATCTGTGTCTTTTTTTTTTTTCCCCTCCAAATTTCTGGCTGGACCAGAGAAAGCTGTGCATTCTTTTTAGAAACTTCTGAACACGTGGGTTCTGGCCTTTTCTGCCCCACTGTGTTGTCTTTGTGCAACTCCAGTCACCGTGTTATATCGATACCAGCTGTGCCCGGCTGCCATCCGTCCGTATTTACTGCCATGGAAGCGTTGCCACGTGCATGTTTTCGGGAAAGTAGCTGTTTATGAGCCCGCCCTGGCCAGCTTTTGTGCCTGTGAACTCCGCCGTTCACATAAACGGCTCCAGCTCGTTAGCACGTCTGTTGCGGGTCCCTCGGGCGCCATTACAGTTCTGCCTGCTTTAAGCCTTGTTTTTCCTGGGCCTCCTCAAATATTAATTTGTGTGCTGGGGGGTGGGTCGCTTCCCCACTGCTCCCTCTCTATCTGATGGTTTAAGCAGCTCTGTAGCTGCGTGTGCATTTTTACAAGCATTCTTCTTAGGTGGCATGTCCAGGCTCGGGTGGCCCAAGCGGGGCACTGACTTTTGCAGGGGTGGCATGAAGTACGAGTGCACACACACACACACACACACACACACATAATGATCATAGTTTAGGCTAGTGGGGTGCCCAATCAGATTGCAGGGTGGCCACTCCCTGGATACACCACTGCTTGGCACTAGTTCAATTTGCAGCCTCTTCCAACTCGCCTTCAAGTGCCAGTTTACCCTGGACCTTCTTTGCTCTTTGCTTGATTTTTCGTTGAGCACCTCATGCCGCTTTGCGCCATCGCCAGAGCTCTTGTCACGCAACGCATATGAGCATTGTTGTTCTGATTGGTCATTTGTGATTTTTTTCTTGTTGGATGATTGGTCCATCAGCAGTGGAGCGGCCAACAAAGCGTTTTCCCATTGGTGGGGCATGTTCTGTCAACATCAGGTAGGGTAGACCCGGTATGATAATATAGGGGGTCAGTAGCGATTCCCAAGTCCCCCCCCCCCACATCTGAGAAAATTGGAACCCCTTTGTTGTAGGTTTTTGAAAATATAAATTTGCGACAAGCAAGAATGGGCATCGTGACTTCGGGTACGAGGCGGGTTGATTGCGAAGGGTGCATATCTCGCTCAGTCCGGAGCTTTGTCAAACTTTCCAGGGTTCATATGGCTCGGTGACGGAAATCACCGGGAGGCCCATGCCAGCGCATTTCTTGGCGTATAGCAGCACCTAGAGCTGATACTTGGTCTCCAGCTTTATCCTGCTCCCCCATACTTCTTGCTCTTGTTTTCTGTCACATACTTTTTAAAATTCGTATTCTTTGGGCCTCGCCACGTTTCCATATCCCACATTTTCCCCTTCTACGTTACTTCGCCTGCATTTTACCTCTGGGCCCTTGACAACAAAAGGGGTTGCGGATCAAAGTCTAAAATATATTCTACAGAAGGGAAACATTTGTTGAAGGAACCCTGATATTTGTAGGGCTGTGATGGAGCCGGGGTCACGCTGTCCTTGTCTAAAAAATTGACAACGCTTGACGCACACAAATTGTTACAGAACTGGTACACTGTACGCATGCTGGGGTCAGGCTATCCTCTTTCTTAGAAATAACCGCACTCTATATCGCTCACTTTACACAATCATGAGAGATTAGGGTACCCAGAGGCATTCCTGAGGAGGCTATAGCCCCGGGTCTTTTGGTTGTAGCCCTGTATAGAAGCTCAGGGTCTACAACCAAAAGGCTAGCTAGGACCCGACAGCCCTGACATTAGCCTAGCCCCAGATCTTTTACAAACCTAGCAACACCCCTGAGGGTACTACCCATCTGACCATTAAAGTCTGCCCTCGATCCTGGGCAGAAGCCATCGGGTTCTGCTTGTTGCAGTCTGATCCTCTATGCAGCAGTCCTCTGTCGCTTTCCATGGTGTCGTGGGAGCTTAATCAAAGGCCAGTCTGACACTGAATAGCCCTTCTTTCAGCCGCATTTTGAAGAGTACATCTTTAAGACCTGGCTTCAGAGAATTCCAACACTTGGGTCCATGGGCTCCCAGCGACCAGCGGCTATGATGTTGAAACTGGACAGTGGGCATCATTACGAGGCTGGCGGTAGCCGTGTCTGTAATACATGCACTGCTGCCGCCGTAATTTTTTTTGTTTTTCGGTGCCCAGGAGTGGCCAATTACTGGGTCATTACGGCCTTGCTGGACCCGGTAATTGCCCATTCTTGGGCACCGGAAAATATTCTTCCCCATTCCCATTTGGGAATGGGAACGCCGGATTCACTGGCACCGTTATCAACGGTGCCGGTGCATCCGACATGCTCTGCTCACAGGGGCCGGTACGTCGCAATGGCACCCGCGAGCAGAACTCGTAGTTTGCAGGTCCAGGAACTATGGTACCTACATGCTTACCAGTACCGTAGTTCCCAGACTGGCAAACTTATAATGAGGCCCAGTGTGTTGATGGTTCAGATGAGCGGTGGTCGAGTGAAGGGTCCTGATCCGAGTATAGTGGGTTTGGGGTCCATATCTGCAGGTATCTTGGGCATGTGTTCTACTCTGCATGTTGTCTGAAGCAGATGGTATGAATTTGAACACCATGGTGTGCTTGTGGGTGGGAGCCGGCTGCCTTCTGTATCCTGTAGGTGGTTACAATTGTAGTGGTTGACCTTCACCAAGTGACTGTAGGTCTAGAGCTTCTCAATGTGCACTTTGAAGGGTGGAGAGCGTTTTCCTGGCCAAAGATTTATTTTATTCATTTTACTTATTGCATTTGTAGAGCGCTCCTACAGCCCAGAGGCATCGTGGCGCTTGTTACAAGAATTTTTACAAGCAGTTTCAATAGGCCAGGTTACATGTGACCGCGGGGTTAGTCTTCATACATTATTCATTAAAAGATTTACATTACTAATACAGTTTATGTATCACAGGAGAAACAGCTGATTAGTTAGATGAATAGTTGTGTTTTGAGTGCTTTACGGAAGGCTGTATGGGATTGAATCATTCGTAGATTCGGTGGGAGGGCATTCCATTGTGTGGCTGCAATCGCGGGGAAGCTGGATCCTCCTGCACGAGCCTTTTTGGTTTTGGGCACAAGGATAAGGTTGGCGTAGCCTTCCCTAAGAGGTCTTGTGGCAGTGTGTTTGACAATCCTCTGTACAAGGTACGGAGGGACACCATCATGGAGGCATTTGTGTGCCACGGAGAGAGTTGTAAAAATGATTCTCTGTTTAACCGGGAGTCAGTGGACCTGTCTCCTGATATCGGAGATATGCTCTTTCCTAGAGGTCCCCGTGGCTGCTCTCAGGGCATTATTTTGCGCTAGTTGTAGTTTTGAGAGGTTCTTGTATGACGTCCCGCGTAGTAGGGCGTTGCAATAGTCTAGTCTGGAGCCTATAATGGCTCTGGCTATGGTGAGACAGTTCTGTTGGGAGAGCAATGGTCTAGGAGCATTAATGATTTTGGCGTAGTAGGCTGAGGAGGTGGAGATAGCATTCACTTGTCTGCCCATGGTGAGGTTCGAGTCCAGGTATACGCCAAGTGTTTTGACATAGTTAGATACCTTGATGGGTGTGTTGTCGATAGTGAAGGAGGAGTATTCCTGACTGAGGTTACCCAGAGTGGTGGGTGAACCGATAAGTAGGAGTTCTGTTTTTTCACTGTTTAAGCAAAGCCAGTTGTCAGCCATCCAGGATTGGATGGTTGAGTAAATGGCAGTGAGTTTAGACACGTCAGTTTTGTAGTCACCTGTGAGTGGGATTAACACCTGCGTATCATACGCATAATTGGTGTAGGAGATGCCCAAGGAATCCAGGAGGCTAAACAGTAGCCTGGTGAAGAGGTTATAAAGTGTTGGTGCAATGCAGGGTCCTTGTGGGACTCCACATTTGAGGATGTTCGGGGTGGCGGAGGCTAATTCAGAAAATACTTTCATAGCCCTGTCTTGTAGAAAGGAGGTAATCCAGTCACATGCTTTAGGGGAGAAGTTAGCTGCAGAGGCAAGGCGATGGCACAGGATGTTGTGGTCAACCAGGTCGAAAGCTACTGATAGGTCAAGGAGCAGGAGGAGTGCAGGTTTGCCTACATCTCATGTCATCCATTTGGTTCTTTAAATCGAGGAGGGCTGATTCAGTGCCATGTCGTGGGCGGGAGCCTGATTGCCGTAGGCTTAAGAGTTGGTTTTCTTCCAGGTACTTTTGTACTTGCACATATACAGCCTTGTCAAGAATTTTCAACAGGAATGGGACTGTGGTGATGGGCCTATAGTACCCGGGGATGGCAGGGTCGAGTGATGGCTTTTTTATTAATGGGCGTAACCAGGCTTCTTTGAGATCTTTGGGAACAAGACCTGTCCTGAAGGAGGCGTTAATAAAGGCAGTGAGAAAAGGAGCCAATGTAGGCGCAGAGTCTTTGATGAGTTGGGTTGGACAGGCATCACCTTTGCAGTTGGAGGGTTTAATGGATTTGAGCAGGGTGATGACTCCGATTCTGTGATGTCTTTGAATTCGAAAGGGGGGGGGGGATTCTGCGCAGGTGGTGTGGGCGATTCGCTGTGTTGGCTAGCTATTAGCTTTTCAAGCACTTTTTGGTGGCCAGTGATTTTGGATTGAAGTGTGTTGAGCTTGTCTAGCATAGCTGACTGGACTGAATGCTGTTGCACCAGTCTGCATCCTTAATGAGTGTGGGGGGGGGGGTGGAGGGTTGTTCCAATTCTCTGAAGATACTGAATATTTCTTAGGAGTTGGATTTGGCGTCATTAATCCTAGAGTTAAATGAGAGTGCCTTGGCTTTGATGACATTGTTTTTGTATGACTTGGAGATGGTTTTGAAGGCCTCTCTGTTAGAATCTGAGGGGTTAGCTTTCCAGGTAGAGAGGGCGGAGCGTTTTTCTGAGCGTTGTTTGAGCAGCTCATTGGAGAACCAAGTGTTGGAGTGCTTGATTTTCTTGGCTTTCTTGAGGGTCAGGCTAGCAATGGTGTCTATAGCATTGGTGATAACGTTTTTGAAGGTGCTAGCGAGGATGTCAGGATTGCTATAGGTGGGGGTCTAGAAATGGCGCCAGGTTTTCTACTGTAAGTTTACGTGAGCTCCTGGCGAATGCCGCTGGGCAAGGGGTGTTGGGGACGGTGTGCTTTTGCTTAGCGGTGAGGTTGAACTGGATATAGTAGTGGTCGGACCATGGGATGGGGGTATTGTCAGTAACAAGGATGGAGCAATTGTGCTGGTTGATCCAATCCAGGGTACGTCCTTTGATGTGCGTAGGTTCAGAGATGGTGGGTGCAAAGCCATGGGTAGTAAGGGCTTTAAGGGCTTCGGCATGAGGATCTTTAGGGTCGTTTAGGCCCCAGTTGAGATCGCCCAGGAGGATGTTTTGGGAGGTTATTTTGATATTGTCTGATAAGGCATGGATGAGAGAGTCTTGGAAGTCAGCTCAGGGGCCGGGAGGTCGGTATACAATGTGCATACTGATGAAGCAAGTGTGAGACAGGTTAATTTTAAGTGGGAGGTGGTCACAATTGAGTCCTAGTTGTCCCTGTTTAGGTGATTCCCTGATGCTAAGGGAGTTCTTGGCTATGAGGGCAACACCACTACCTCTTTGGTTGGTGCGGTCTTTCCTGTAGATAGCGTAGTCTGTTGGGATAGTTAAAGAGAGTGCAGGTCCTGAGCTGTCGTTCAGCCAAGTTTCAGTAATTACGAGTATGTCAAGATTGTCTTTAGTTATAAGATCATGAATGTCGAGAGGATGCGCAGGAATAGAACGTGCATTAATTAGTGCGCGTTTTAGGGTACGTTCAGGGTGCTGTAAGGTGATTTAAGAAGGGGGTTGAGGTGTGGTGCAGGGTGGCAGAGCGGTATGGAGTGACTCAGGGGGGGACGTGGTTATTACAAGGTGGGAGGTTGGAGGTGTATGGAGTGCCAGGCATTGGGGATGCAGTGGCAGGAGAGGGCAAACAAGCAGCAACAACATGATTGGGAGCAGGCATCACAATGGGCATGGGTAATGCAGCAACAACATGATTGGGCGCAGGCATCACAATGGGCATGGGTAATGCAGAAACAACATGATTGGGCGCAGGCATCACAATGGCATGGGCCGTGCAGCAGCAGGAACAGGAGAGGGTGCAGGCAATACAGGCAGTGCAGTATCAACATGAGAGGGTGCAGGCAATACAGGCAGTGCACTATCAACATGAGAAGGTGCAGGCAATACAGGCAGTGCACTATCAACATGAGAAGGTGCAGGCAATACAGTGCAGTACAGGGCAGTGCAGCAGCACAGTTACCTGTGGGGTAACGTGCGAGCGATTTATCCTCAGCGCCTGGGCACTGCGTGAGACTCAAGGTTCCTTTAGAGAGTGTTTTAGTGACGTTGCGGCAGGCATTGGGCACATAAAAATAGTTGAAGGTTCCCTCCCTTAGCCACAGCATTAATTCAGGGTGCCTATGATTAGTCTGTATCAAATATGTTTCTCGTATGTTTGTGTGGAGGAGTTATGTTGGGGTTGAGGGAGTCCCCAATCTAGAAAATAGTCCCCAATGTAGACCCATTGCTGACAGCTGCCTTCCCTTCCCTTACCTGTTGGATCCCCACTCCCTCTGCTACCCTCACTGTGTTCTTCCCCCTATGATTGTAAAGCGCGCCGTTGCTTCCCGAAGCTCGGTCCACACTCAATAAATCCCCCAGTGATGAATACATCATTACACAGAGAGCCAGACAATGGGTTTGTGTTTAAGGTTCTGTTCCTGACCCCAACACTAACCTGTTGGCTCCATCGGGGCAGATGCTTCTCTTTTCTTCCAGTGCAGTGTGCGCTCTACTCATTTAGGGATAGAAGTTCGGATGTTTGGACGTTCTCCATCCCCTTTTCAATGTGAGGGACTGCTGCTGTAATGTGGCAATGTACCCCCACTACTGCTCCACAGACTTTGCCACTGGGTGCACACGGAGAGGGAGAGTTTGCCGCTGACCCAACGTCCTACCTGTGGATGACTGCGTCACTCCCACGCACTCTTCCTGGCCATGGCTGAAGAGCAAGGCCATGATCCATTCTAAGGCAGCTCTGGTCACCCCATATCGGGTCCATCTTCTGTGGTGTGGGGCCAGGATCATCGCCAAGGACTGAGTGGTCATCTCTGATGTCCTGCAGGTTGCTTTCGGCTCCTCTCATGGGCCTGCAGTCTGTTGCAGGCGAGTACCACTCCATGTTCTGTAGTCTTGCAACCATCTGCTATTGCTGACATGCACTGGCAAATGGAACTTTGGAGATCAGCCAGTGATTGGCCAGTACCTGTGAAGGGGAGGGTGTGACTGCATCTTTCAAGGGGATTTTAAATTTAAGATCCTCATCATCACCCACCGCTGGCTTGACAACACCGCCCGGGCTGGCTTTCCGATAGACTAGGCAAACCAGCCACGGTCAGGCCCACTCGGACTGCTTACGCTAACCACTTCTGTACTCCTAGATTCAAGCGGGACAAAGCTGGAGGCTCCATTTTCCCTGTCTCCCATGCCCTTCCCCCTGCCTTGAGGTCGGGGCCTTCCTACACTGTGCTCTGAAAGAGACTGAAATCCTATATATTACATTAGCAGCCCATATCAAGCTATCTGTCTGCAGCATACTAAGCTGCAACCAGCGCCTAGACGCCCAAGGGTTAAGTGCGCTATACCAATGTACAAATAAATAAATGCGGGGCACGCCTGTTTAATCGGATCGCTTTTTGTGAGAGCAGCTGGTTTCCATTCTGAGTGACCAGAGTTTGAACTGGGGCTCACTCACAATGGGAACGAGCTGTTTGGCTCGAGGGCGGTAAAGGTCACCAGTCTACTATACATGGAAGTGTTCATAGAATGCCTATTGGCTGAGCCCTCTTAAACCGCCCATTATCACTTCCCTGTAGCCGGGCCACTCTGTCCTCTTCTTCACTGCGCTGAGCGCCCAGAGTGCGCCCTAAAGGTGGGCGGTGTGAGTCGCCTGCGGGTGCAAAGCCTGGAACTCTGATGTACTGGTTGGGTTAGCGCTCTGTGCTGTGATGAGGTGCTGTGTCTAGTAGCTGTTACGGCTCAGTGCTTCATCAGGACTGCTCTATGAAATGGGTCTGTTTCCATCGCAATAAAACAGACCTTTCAAGCTGTTGTCTTGTGGATGTCGCCCTGCGTGTAAAGTGGTTCTGAAAGTGCAGTCCAGATGTTATTCTGGTACTGGCCTCGGGCCTGCTCTGGCTCTGTATTTGTGAATGCAACCTTGCAGGGTGTGTAGTGACTGCCTGCCAGTCTTGATAGGCTGGAGGACTGGACTGCACCATCTGGTGCTGTGCTCTCCAGGCAGCATAATCTGATCCGATTACGGGGGCACACGGGGCCTCCGCGTGGGGGCATGGCAGTCTGCGCACTCTACCTGTGTACAATACTCCTCCCCCTACTTGCTAGAGGATGTCAGAGGTTCCACTACTCGCAGGGTACAGTAGCTCTCATTGACTGGCTTTTGAACAATATATGTCCCGCATATTGTCTATAGGTGCCTGTCCTGTCCCTTCCCTTCCCTTCACGACCGTGTATAGTACTCGTCCCCCATCGTTCAGAGGATGTCTGCCTACAGCCGGGGTGTTGCTAGGTCTGGAAAAGACCCGGGGCTAAGCTAATGTCGGAACTGTTGGGACTGGGGGCTAGCTAGGCTTTTACTTGTAGCTCCTGAGATTCTATCCGGGGCTACAACCAAAAGACCAGGGGCTATAGCCCCCTTGGCCCCCCACCTAGCAACGCCTCTGGCCTACAGTGTACCCTCGTCGTGTCGGCCTGAGCGTCTGTGCATACCTCGTTCCGGCCTGAGAATCTGTGGAGTGTGGATTCCTCGCACTTGGACAAAGTAAGGGGAGAAGGAGGGCGGGAAATATGTGGGTATAGTCAACAAGGAAGTGGTGGGAGAACCCAAACGGTGCCGTGATGTTGCCAATGGCCGCAGTGAATAATAAGGTAACCAAGGAGAGAGGCTTGGGAGAACTCTCGGGGAGAGTAGATGATGAACTGATGAATAGGGGAGAGTAGGTAACCAAGGAGAGAGGCTTGGAAGGACTCTCATGGAGAGTAGATGAGGAACAGGGGAGAGTAGGTAACCAAGGACAGAGGCTTGGGAGGACTCTCATGGAGAGTAGATGAGGAACAGGGGAGAGTAGATAACCAAGGACAGAAGGTTGGGAGGACTCTTGTGGAGAGTAGATGATGAATAGGGGAGAGTAGGTAACCAAGGAGAGAGGCTTGGAAGGACTCTCGTGGAGAGTAGATGATGAATAGGGAAGAGTAGATAAACAAGGACAGAAGGTTGGGAGGACTCTTGTGGAGAGTAGATGATGAATAGGGGAGAGTAGGTAACAAACGACGCTTGGGAGGACTCTCTTTGAGAGTTGATGAGTAACACGGGAGAGTAGGTAACCAAGGACAGAGGCTTGGGAGGACTCTCTTTGAGAGTAGATGATGCATAAGGGAGAGTGCGTAACAAAGGATGCTTGGGAGGACTCTCTTTGAGAGTAGATGAGGAACACGGGAGAGTAGGTAACCAAGGATCGAGGCTTGAGAGGACTCTCGGGGAGAGTAGATGATGAATAGGGGAGAGTAGATAACCAAGGACAGAAGTTTGGGAGGACTCTCGGGGAGAGTAGATGATGAATAGGGGAAAGTAGATAACCAAGGACAGAAGGTTGGGAGGACTCTCTTTGAGAGTAGATGGTGCATAAGGGAGAGCACTGTGCCATATTAACTTCCGGGGGAACCAGTGGTCCAGGTATGAATATCAGTTTCTAAACCACCAATCAGCCCACACCACTAGTACACCAGAAGGGATGCAAACAGATTGGAATAACAAGTACATTATAAACCTCCTTGTACAATTTTGGTAACATGGACGGAACAGCAGGCTTATCTGAGCAAGGTCGTGGATCGTTGGTTAGTTGAAACACAGCAAAAATACAATTATTACTCCATGATAAATGGGACTGTCCAGACAAGGTTGTATACAAATATCTACTTATTATCACAACAGACAGTTCTATCAACACTACGAAATACAACCCACTTTGAAAAGAAATGCACAGGACAGGCAGTTTCAAAGAAGGAAGAGGGATGCACTCTGGATACTGACAGGAGAGTAGTTGGTATGGAAAATAATCACAACAGTTCAAGGATACTTGGCTTCAGCACCAGGGGAACAATGGGTCTTAAAGAGATTTATCTAGGGGCCTTTGGAGAATGACCTGGGGGGACAGAACAACAATGTACCTTGTGCTTGTAGGTGGGGTCAACGTCAGAAAGCCCAGCGAGCGGTCCATGAGGAAGGGACCAGGTAGATGTGGAGTGCTGGTTTGAAGAAGCTAAAAACACAAACCCTGATTTTCTACCCTAGAGGTCAGTTTGTGGACCCCTGTTTGGAGGAAATGAAGCAGTTGAGCAAGGATTGAGGCAAAGTCTGTAACGGACATTCCCTCCAACAACTTGAAAGGAAGGATGGGATGGCCTCCAGTGAGGGTTCACAAGGTCTAATGTGATTTTTAGTAATGGCCGCAATCGTGGAGAGAGAGACGATAATATTAAATAGACTGGCATTGAGGTCACAGACTTCTCCCTAAGGTCACCATTCTGCTCATACGGATGATACATTTTGTGGGCATCTACTACCTTGAAATGATATGATAGGTTATTTATAACGCGCTTAATACCCAGAGGTTTCTAAGCGCGGACCCGGGGATCGAACATGTTTTGCTCAGTGACGTCTTGCTTCCAAGGCGAGCATGTTGCCCCTGAGCTATCCTCTCTTGCGGCACCGTAGCTGCTGGTGGTTAACGTACTGACCAGCGCTGTTGTCGGCTAGGCCTCAACCTCCAGGCTAGTCTTCAACTCTTCTCCGCGCACCTAGAGCTCCGGGACTGCAGCCCACAGGTGCGCTGTATTGTTGACTTCCCCACCGTGGTAGTTGTGTTATGTTAAAGGCTCTTATACCGCACACTGTTGCCAACTGTGTGGTCTCTTGGCACTCTGGCGGGTCTGTAAGGCAAAGAGGGTGGCGGGTTTGTTAGTGAGGCTGAGCGGGGGGGGGGGAAAGAGCAAGCAAGTTGCGATGTGAGAGAAAACATTCACTGAGCGCAGATGTGTTTTTCGATTGATTGCTATGTGGTGTTGGGTGAGATTATGTGTGGTTTGTTTTGTTGTCGTGGTGCTGTAGAGGTATGGTTGTGTTTAGTTCTTTGTTTGAGAAGGTGGGGTGAGTTTTTAGTACGGTTAGTTACTGGGAGTACACGTGCTGCCCCCGATGTCCTGACTAGGTGCTACCCATAGCCCTTCCCTGTCGATTCTTTCTAGTGTGTAGTCATTACCGCCCCCACGAGTTCCTCCCTCCATTCTTGCCTTCCCGCTTTCACACCATCGTTAACCCACCCTTCACCCCTCCCCGGTGCTCTAGAGCAGTTTGCTATGCACACAGCACCACACACCAAACAAATAAAACAAGTACAGTCAGGGAGGGGATTTTTGATATGTGGGGCCAGGTGTGCTAGGCTGCATTTAACCTCTACTGTGTTCTCCCCACACTTTGTTTTTCATTTTAGTAATGTGGATTTAAATACAAGGGCGCTGCTTTTTCAGACCATTCCCAATTTTCCTGATGACACTTGATGTGAGGGCTGCGTGTAGCACGTCACGAATACTGATGAGATTTATATAAAATATGTATTCGCTCAGGAGTGTAAATCACGCCTTGCCAGACCCTTCCGATGTGCTGGATGACACTTCACAACATATGACTGCTTAATCCTCGGGCAAAAAGAGAACACGCTTGGACAGCGGTTTGCACTTGTAGTTCATTTCATTTTGAGCATGCCAAGTAACCCCCTGCTAGCCATTTAAATGTTTTGTTCTTCAAATAAACAAGTGAAGATTGATACTTTTCCAAATGAATTTCCACAATTTCAAATTTACCAAAAGATGATAGATATATCTTGGCTCCCGCAGCAGAGGCCTTCAGACCTGATTAAAACTATATCTTGTTCCGATGACCGCTGCTTTGACCCTTTGTTTGGAAACCACACCTATTATTTGATAACGGCCTCTTCTGTAAAGCCTGCATGACCTATGCTGGCTGCACAGGGGGAAACGCGCCTCCCCTTTGGGAAATTCCCTTGGATGATGTAATGTTGGCTGCACAGGGGGAAACGCGCCTTCCCTTTGGGAAATTCCCTTGGATGATGTAATGTTGGCTGCACAGGGGGAAACGCGCCTCCCCTTTGGGAAATTCCCTTGGATGATGTAATGTTGGCTGCACAGGGGGAAACGCGCCTCCCCTTTGGGAAATTCCCTTGGATGATGTAATGTTGGCTGCATGGGGGAAACGCACCTCCACTTTGGGAAATTCCCTTGAATGATGTAATGTTGGCTGCATGGGGGAAACATGCCTCCCCTTTGGGAAATTCCCTTGGATGATGTAATGTTGGCTGCACAGGGGGAAACGCGCCTCCCCTTTGGGAAATTCCCTTGGATGATGTAATGTTGGCTGCACAGGGGGAAACGCGCCTCCCCTTTGGGAAATTCCCTTGAATGATGTAATGTTGGCTGCATGGGGGAAACACGCCTCCACTTTGGGAAATTCCCTTGAATGATGTAATGTTGGCTGCATGGGGGAAACAATCCTCCCCTTTGGGAAATTCCCTTGGATGATGTAATGTTGGCTGCATAGGGGGGAAACGCGCCTCCCCTTTGGGAAATTCCCTTGGATGATGTAATGTTGGCTGCATAGGGGGAAACGCGCCTCCCCTTTGGGAAATTCCCTTGGATGATGCAATGTTGGCTGCATGGGGGAAACGCGCCTCCACTTTGGGAAATTCCCTTGGATGATGTAATGTTGGCTGCATGGGGGAAACATGCCTCCCCTTTGGGAAATTCCCTTGGATGATGTAATGTTGGCTGCACAGGGGGAAACGCGCCTCCCCTTTGGGAAATTCCCTTGGATGATGTAATGTTGGCTGCATGGGGGAAACGCGCCTCCCCTTTGGGAAATTCCCTTGTATATTGTAATGTTGGCTGCACGGGGGAAACGCGCCTCCCCTTTGGGAAATTCCCTTGGATGATGTAATGTTGGCTGCATAGGGGAAACCCGCCTCCACTTTGGGAAATTCCCTTGCATGATGTAATGTTGGCTGCACAGGGGGAAACGCGCCTCCCCTTTGGGAAATTCCCTTGGATGATGTAATGTTGGCTGCATGGGGGAAACGCGCCTCCACTTTGGGAAATTCCCTTGGATGATGTAATGTTGGCTGCATAGGGGAAACACGCCTCCCCTTTGGGAAATTCCCTTGGATCATGTAATGTTGGCTGCACAGGGGGAAACGCGCCTCCCCTTTGGGAAATTCCCTTGGATGATGTAATGTTGGCTGCATGGGGGAAACCCGCCTCCACTTTGGGAAATTCCCTTGGATGATGTAATGTTGGCTGCATAGGGGAAACGTGCCTCCCCTTTGGGAAATTCCCTTGGATGATGTAATTTTGGCTGCATGGGGGAAACGCGCCTCCCCTTTGGGAAATTCCCTTGGATGATGTAATGTTGGCTGCATAGGGGGAAATGCGCCTCCACTTTGGGAAATTCCCTTGGATGATGTAATGTTGGCTGCATAGGGGAAACGCGCCTCCCCTTTGGGAAATTCCCTTGGATGATGTAATGTTGGCTGCATATGGGGAAATGCGCCTCCACTTTGGGAAATTCCCTTGGATGATGTAATGTTTGCTGCATAGGGGGAAACGCGCCTCCCCTTTGGGAAATTCCCTTGGATGATGTAATGTTGGCTGCATAAGGGGAAACGCACCTCCCCTTTGGGAAATTCCCTTGGATGATGTAATGTTGGCTGCATAGGGGGAAACATGCCTCCGTTTTGGGAAATTCCCTTGAATGATGTAATGTTGGCTGCATAGGGGAAATTCCCTTGGATGATGTAATGTTGGCTGCATAGGGGGAAACGCACCTCCCCTTTGGGAAATTCCCTTGGATGATGTCATGTTGGCTGCATAGGGGGAAACATGCCTCCGTTTTGGGAAATTCCCTTGAATGATGTAATGTTGGCTGCATAGGGGGAAATGTGCCTCCGTTTTGGGAAATTCCCTTGAATGATGTAATGTTGGCTGCATAGGGGGAAATGTGCCTCCCCTTTGGGAAATTAACTTGGATGATGTAATGTTTACTGCATAGAGGAAACCCGCCTCCCCTTTAGGAAATTCCCTTGGATGATGTAATGTTGGCTGCACAGTGGGAAAACTGCCTCCACTTTGGGAAATTCCCTTGGATGATGTAATGTTGGCTGCATAGGGGGAAACGCACCTCCCCTTTGGGTAATTCCCTTGGATGATGTAATGTTGGCTGCATGGGGGAAACACGCCTCCCCTTTGGGAAATTCCCTTGGATGATGTAATGTTGGCTGCATAGGGGGAAACGCGCCTCCACTTTGGGAAATTCCCTTGGATGATGTGATGCGCCTCCCCTTTGGGAAATTCCCTTGGATGATGTAATGTTGGCTGCATAGGGGGAAACGCACCTCCCCTTTGGGTAATTCCCTTGGATGATGTAATGTTGGCTGCATGGGGGAAACACGCCTCCCCTTTGGGAAATTCCCTTGGATGATGTAATGTTGGCTGCATAGGGGGAAACGCGCCTCCACTTTGGGAAATTCCCTTGGATGATGTGATGCGCCTCCCCTTTGGGAAATTCCCTTGGATGATGTAATGTTGGCTGCACAAGGGGAAATGCGCCTCTACTTTGGGAAATTCCCTTGGATGATGTAATGTTGGCTGCATGGGGGAAACGCGCCTCCACTTTGGGAAATTCCCTTGAATGATGTAATGTTGGCTGCATGGGGGAAACATGCCTCCCCTTTGGGAAATTCCCTTGGATGATGTAATGTTGGCTGCATAGGGGAAAACACGCCTTCCCTTTTGGAAATTCCCTTGGAGGATGGCTGCATAGGGGTGGGGGACACCCCTCCCCTTTGGAACAGATGGGTAAAGCAATGACAATTTGTGACCCAATGATTCACAGCGAGCTGATTGGGCTCTTTGATGTTTTTATGGCTGTATTTCCAGTAGCTGGCGTTTCTCGGGGGTGAGGCTTGCGTTCACAGGTCATGCTGAGCGGGTGTCCAGAAATCGTTATGTCTCTAGTCTCCCCGGGACACTGTGATGCCCCCGGTGCCATCTAGTGCTTAGTTCTGCAGACCTTTAGTACTATGGAAAAATACACAGGTTTGCAGGAAACTAGATATGTATATTCCAGTATCTTTTACAGTAAATTTACGGAAGTTGTGCCCAAGTTGGGGCATCGAATTCTGGTGCCGGCTTCCATGCGTGTATCTTCACCACCTGGAGAGTGCTACAGTTCCCACATCCCTCAAATGGGCAGCTGAGGCAGGACTCTGACACTCAATCGTTGCCGCCAGGCAGGATGACCAGCTCACCTGAATCTCAGTGGAATCCAGGCCTGTTAAAATAAGCAAAACCCCAGACTCCATGGAAATTAGCTGAGTGCCATTGCAGACAGTGGTTGACTTCCTTGGCATCACGCCGTGAGGGGAAAGCGGGTAGGGAGGCCTTAAACACCATCCACGAACTAGTGGAGGGGCTGATAGGTAGAATGTGGGACAGAGGCTGGGTGCAGGAGTTTCTCCCCTTCCATCCGCCAGACGGAGCGGCTGGGAGCGTGAATGTGAGTTGCTGAGGGGGGCTGGTGAGGCAGAAAGAAGAATAGGCTGTATGCCAGAGACCCCACCCCCTGAAGAGATGGCAATTTCTGGGGCGCAAAGTAAGAGCAACATGAAATAGGCAGGGGGAGTAAAGTGGTAGCCATGATGAGAGGGCGGAGGCGGGAGGTGGAAATCTGTGGCGCAGGGCACTAGGGCGAGCGGAATGGTGGAAAATGATACAACGGGGGGGGAATGGAGAGGCGTCAGCCTTTTGGGGGACACATTTGGGGGGTGTTCAGCACGGCAGAAGGAGTCATGTGGTTAAGGTGTGTGGTGAGCGAAGGGCACTAAACTAGGTGAGATGCACTAGATCCATACTTTTTTTGTATGTGGGCTGTTGGACAGTGCCCTGTGCTAGTGGCAAATCCAGTCGGTCGGGGAAAATGAAAAGGTTCTGGGGAAGCTGTAGGTTTGCAGCTCGGGGTTAGTGAGTTCTTGTGGAGAAATCGGTACAGCTTAATGCTCAGATGCGAGCTGCCTTCTAGGAAATGACGAAACATAGGTGAGAAAGGCAGAGTGGGCTGGAGCAGAGTCGGTTTCAGGTCTGAAATCTGACTCGTACCCGACTCTTGCCCAGCCCTTCAGAGTCTCTGATCTGGAATTTGCTCCCAAGGAAGGGGGCTCAGCCAATCAGGTGTCTGAAACAGCCGGCGAGAATACACAATCCCCAGGTGTCGCCACTTTTTATTTTTATAATGTGAGGAGTCACCAGGGATCTTCTCCCTGTTGCCTCCCCAATTCCCCCCCAAAACCCCCAAACCAAACCCAAACCTCTTTGCCACCCCTGCTTCCCTCCCTCCCCACTTACCTGCAGGACTGGAACTTTATGCTGTGGTCCAGCGCACCTCCCGCTCCCGCTCCCACTCCGGC
Source organism: Ambystoma mexicanum (assembly GCF_040938575.1). NCBI lineage: Eukaryota > Metazoa > Chordata > Amphibia > Caudata > Ambystomatidae > Ambystoma > Ambystoma mexicanum. The sequence goes on from NC_090932.1 coordinate 1,631,739,363, forward strand.
TGCCGCCATAGAAATGGAAATGGCAGCGCCATCTTGGTTTCTTAATTTTTTTCTGAGATTGGCGTTGCTTAGAGTAGCCAATCTCTGGAGGGGAAAAAAGAAAACCATTTGCACATCGGATGAACCCTAGGGAGCAAGCAGCGTTCACACCCCGGTGGGGGGCTTTACATAGCCGGTAATGGCCCACAGCCCTCGCTGAGGCCCTCCCTGAGGCCCTCGATGGCTCGGACTGGCAGGGTGTTACCACCCATGCCTCCCCCCCCCCCCGCCGCCCCCTGCCGGTGCGTGAAAGCCAATCTGAGCATTCCACAAACACATACGAGTGTACAGGTTACACGTACCACGTTTTATTTTATTCACAGTTCACACGTATTTAACCCAGTGTGTTGTACTTGTTAATTTTCCCATGTTCGTCGGTGAAATGTTGAATTGACACCCGATGTGTCGGCCAGTTAGTTCTAAACGCCTGCCTCTGACATGTGCTGCGCAGGGGTGTTGCTAGGTCTGGAAAAGATCTGGGCCTACGCTAATGTCGGGACTCTGGGCTAGCTAGCCTTTTGCTTGTAAGCACTGAGCTTCTATGGGACCTCCAACCAAAACACCCAGGGCTACAGCCCCCTCGTCCCCCCCTCTGGGTTGAGGCCTGTGCCCTCAATGACACCCTGTGCATCTTGGCTGGGACCTCTAACACAGCCAAAAAATGTGCTGACCTTGGCGTCCCCTGGGTATGTGGCTTGAAGGCTGCTTTGCTGAATAGCACAGCATGTTGCTGCCCACCCCCCAATTGGCATTTGCCGTAATGGCACACATTGTCTTGGGCGATTGAACGTTTCCTGTCCGGTTAGCCGTGTGGTGATTGGATACCCACCTTGATGATGTCTTTACACTATAATGTAGTCACTTTTGTTGTTGAGTTTTACTTATTTCATTGCTTATAACACAAACCTAACTCGAGCACAGTGGCACGCTTTACAATGGGTGGGTGCCAGCATTGGGCTTGGTATTTTATAGACTAGCGCAGTACTGTTGGTGGGCGGAGGCAGGATTTTTATTCGTCCGGCAGGTATTGTTGGAAGTGCCACATTTTTAGTGTTTTTCAGAATTGGAAGATTGGGGGGGGGGGCCATTTTGAGCCTCTGCCGGGAGTTGCAGATGCTCTGGGCGTGGCTGTAGGAGACCCTCTTGGGGGTCTTCTCTGTATGGAAATGGATTAGACACCCGGCTTTTGCTAGTTTTGCTACCTGGGGGTGACGGCCTCCAGACGTGTGGAGTTTAGCCACCAAGTGTGTTGGTGCTCCCTTCGAATCTGCTTTCTAGTTCGCGCGTAGAAGCACTTGTGTACAGGCGCATTATAAATGTCATATCATATCGTACGTGATCCTGGCTGAGCGGGTATCCAGTGAAGCTTGCGCAGTCGAGGAGAGATATGGCTGAATTTGCGGGTGCCTGTAATGATGTGGCGGGATCCATTTGCCTGTCCCTGCACGCGCGGTGTAGGCTTTGTTTCGGCCCACTTTTGGACGATACAAAGCAGGCTCTCAAGGAGAGAATCTAAAACTGAACTTGAGTGCCATAATACCTTTTGCTCTCCATCTTGGCTAGCGACTACCACAAATGTGTTGTTGGTTGGAATCCTCCAGCGAAGAAATTAACGGTTGCTGTTGCTTCTGCGAAATGCTGGCGTCTGATTCTCATGTGCGTTGAGTTACAAACCTATTGTTACTATTGCTTTGAGAGCGTTTAGCAGTTTTTTGTAAGTTTTTCAAAAAAGTATTCAATCAATAAAAAGTTGGTGTTTTCCAGTAAACTGTGATAATCCTGTTTATTAACATTATCGATGAGCTATGAGGGACAGCCTGAACGTTCAAACTCTCTGTCCCAATTGCTCCAGGCCAGGGATCTGCACTCTTTGGCATCCCAGCTGTTTTTGTCTACATCTCCTCCTAGCCCTAGCCTGCATTGTCAGTGGTGGGGGATCATGGGAGTTGCAGTGGGAGAGCCAAAGGTTTCAGACCCCTTATCTAGGCTCTCTTCTAAACCCTTGTTTGCTGGGACAGCACTGGAGAGATTAGAAGGGACACTCTCTGGACCCCCATAACCTCCCCGACGGTTACAGGCTAATTCCTGCTCTGAAGCAGGGGGCAAATGGAGTGTGAATGTCTTAGCCGCAGCTTTGGGAATAGTCGATGGGGGTGTTGCCAATCCACTGGTGGGAAATTGGTGAAATGTTATGCGCCTTTTGTATGGCATCAACTGCCATTGGTATGGCCTTGAAGCGCTGTGGTGGTGAATACCCTTAGTAGGACCGTGATACAAGATGTGAAGTTAGGTGCGTGTGGGTGATTTTTGGCCAGCACGAAGGTAGGTCACGAATGGCTAGGTCCCAATATTATAAAATGCATGTGTGCATTTGTTAGCCAGCCCGAGTCAATCGGGGAGGGGCTAGGTCCATACTAGCAGCACATAGAACTAGGAGGAGAGGATGGGTGCCATGACGGAGTGTCGTGCAGTGGGAGAGCCAAGCAGAATGATAACGTGCACAACCGGACCGCATTTTCACTGTGGGACTCCGCTGTATTCTATTGGAAGTAGTGATGTGTGTTGGGTGAGTGAAGTCTAACAGTGTTTGCTGCAGATGTATGGGGGTGAGTGGCCGGACCACGGCAGGGGTACAGCTAAGTTACATTGTGATGGAGTGCAAGACCTGGTAGAGGAGCTGGGTTGAGACTTAGTTGGAGCGATGCCAAGCCGGGGTTCTCGTGGTGCCTGACTGAGAAGTCCCTACATGAAGACCTGTTGATAGGAGCGTTTGAGTCTGGCCTAGTGCAGCCGCAGTGTTCCAATTACAATGGGCAGCAGAAGAGTGCATACAGGATTCCAAATTGCTTTTCCCATACTTATTCAGGTGCCGATGATCAGGGCCGGCCTTAAGGGCAGCAGTGCCCTGGGCGAAATAGCGCTTCCCACCGCCCACCGCGTGCCCCTGGTTAAAAGGGGGCAGGGCCAGGATGGGCAATGTTTATTTATTTGTATTTTTTTCATTTTAATTTTTTTTTTTTTTTTTTACGTCCTCGCCTCGGAGGTTAAATAGGGTGGGTTAGCACCCCATTGTCATTGAATGAGCCCGCCACTGCGGGTGCATTCAATGGCAATGAGGCGCCTGCCACTACGACAGCTCGGGGACCCTTTGAAAGACTCCCCCGAGCTGGCGTGGTAGGGGGCTAATGGTGCTTTTTCTTATGAAAAGTGCCCGCGGCGGAGGGGCCCATATAAATGCACCCGCTGCCGCGTGCACGTTTTACAGTAAAAGGCTGCCTGCCACGTCTTCTCCCACAACTCCAGCTCGGGGGAGCCCTTGAAAGACTCCCCCGAGCTGGATTGTCGGGAGGCTAATGGCGCCCTGGATGGCGTGGCGCCCCGGGTGGTCACCCGGCTCGCCCCCTTGAGGCCGGCTCTTCCGATGACGGACAAATCGTGGTGATTTCAGTGTGGAAATCACCGGTGAAGTCACCTGGGGAAGAGTATCATTTGGGTAGAGGTGAAAAATGGGGGTGGAAGTTGAGAAGAGATGATCTTGGCCAATTGATTAAAAGAAAGGTGGCCAAAGTATATGCGTTTGTGTGGTGTGTGCTTAGTGGTATGGGTCGGTGGGCATATACTAAAGGCTCGGGAGAGGGGCCCTGGGCGTTGCGGTGTCCGAGTGTGGAGCAACCGAGGAGGGGACGGCTGGTTGAGGGGATGATGGTGGAGGCTTCCAAGTGGGTTAGGCCAAAATAGTAAGAGAAACTCTGGGCTAAACTTCCACTTTGATGTTGTAGGGCATGGTGTGGCCCAGTGCACAACATGGAGTGCTCTGCGGATGTCGGTGCGAAATTTGGGATGTGGTTTGTGGGTCGTGATTTGAAGTTTTGGCGTGCCCAGAGTTTATGTTTGCATGTAGTTTCTGAAGTGGCACGCAACTGTAAAACGTATTGCTGATTGGCACTCGTCAATGCATCCTATGGTGACACACACGGCCTAGAAGGTCAGGAAGTGGGGAAAGTAGTCCAGCAATAGAAACAGAGAAAGGCCGGGAGGATGCCTCAGGGGCAACTCGCTTGTCTTGGAAGAAAGAGCAATGCTCTACAGCATGGTTTTGAAACCTAGTCTCGAGCTTAGTGGCTGGACTCCGGCATGAAGTGTGATATAAGATTTTCTTTTTGAAGGGAGAGAAGAAAGTCTAAGGAATTAGAAGAGTAGGGCTAGAAAGAACAGGAGGGGTGAGTGTGCCTAGAAGACTAAAAATGTTCAGTCTACTGAATGCAGGTGGGAAAGGCAGAGAGGAAAATGGTGGCTGACTTTATCATCCAGGTGTTCAACCATTTTTAAGTGAACCAGGGCCACTGGCAGATGTGTCTGGCATCTTCGATCTCTACCACTCTAGTTTCTGGCGCGGGGAACCCTGTGCAGAAGCAGGTCAGCAGTCTGCTGGTCTTTGGAGGGGGTGGCCCCCCGAGATGGGGTGGGCATCTGGCACTCCAGATGTTTTGGACTACGGCACCCATGAATCCCTCACTATTGACTATGTTGACTAGGGGAGACAGGAGTTTGGAGTCCAAAACTTTACAGACTCTATTAACATTTGAATTTGCTTAGTCTTTATTTCTGACCATGAGAGGAGCTTTCTGAGCCCAGCGATGGGCATTTTGCACCTTTTACGGCCTTGTCGATTGGTGTGCCACAAGCGTGGCGACATGGGGGCATTGGTGTGATCCAGCTGTGCTGAGACTACATATCCTATCCAAGCAGGCTGCTTCTCATTAGGATAGAAAATGTGCTTTTTGTGGGCCTTTTAGCTAGACATTTTCCCACCTGCAACACTAATGAGTTAATGCTCATGTCGGCAGCCCAAATCCCTTCGTTTGCTGGAGATTAGGATTGGAGAGCCGGAAAATGAGGAATGTGTATGTTTAGCGGGTGCTTGGGCCCAAGAAGCATTAGATGGTAGAAGTGTAGTGTGAAGTAAGAGGGCGGAGGAGTGATGTGCCCCAACAGGGATCAAGAAGATGTTGGCGTAGAGCTGGGCAGAGTTTTGCGGAAGACAGGCCACCCTCTCCCACTTTTCCTGCAGGGCTACGGGTACCTGAATGAAAGCAGCTAAGTGGGTATGGGTGCTTGCTGCAGAGCCAATCAGTTGGATGGACCCAACTTTCAAATAGTGCAATGGTTGGGACTCTAGGCCATTGCCAATTAAATTAAATGCATTGATAATGTAGGTGGCCTATCATGACCGATTTTTGGGGATTCAGACATGTCTGCTGGAGCACGTGATATTAATACACACTTGCCTTCCATGTTCCCACACCCCCACTGAGATGTGAGACTTTCTCTCCTACAAGGCATACATTAGTTTCCAAAATTTGATTAGCAGAGTTTGCTAATTAAAATGTTCTTGATTAGCAAACAACCTATTTGATTAGCAATGTTGTACTAATATGTGTAATGTCACAAGATTTTATTTGTACCCAAGGCTAGAAATGAGCAACAATCCAGCATTGTTGTTTACGCCTGAAGTAAGACATTAGTGAGATGAGTGTCTGTAAAATGTAAAGGCATGAATGGATACTGGTTTGCAATTATTAGAAAAATAAAATGTTTCTTGCCTGGCACTCCCACACAGATCTTTGGCACTTTTAAAAGTGGAGGAGATAATTACTGCTGCACTCTCTCTCCATTAGCCTCTTTGAAATTGCATATCAGAGGAAAGAGGGTGGAAAGAGCCCTGTGGGCAAGAAAGGAATGCAGGGTCTGCTGTGCTTTCATCGGAGAAGGTAATTTAAATAGCTAGCTGTGCTACACAAGTATCAATGATATGATATGTTATGATTGTTTATTTATATAGCGCCTATACACAATGTGTTTCAAAGCGCTTCAAGGCAAGGGAGGGAACAAGGGAAAATACAACCACATTCTTACAGGCCATGAACAGTAAGAATGTGAAATTAACTATCGTACTCGGCCTGATGACATTTCAGATAGTGCAAGAGCTAAGACATGGATAAGGAAGGGAGGGGGAGAGTGGGAAGGAAATGGAAACAGACAGGCAACTACCGTACTAGACCTGACAACATTTCTGGTAGAGCCGGAGAAAAACAAAAGGTGAGGGAGAGGGGTGCCGAAAGGGAGGGGAGGAACAAAACAAGCGACTATCATACTAGGCCTGACGACATTTCAGATAGTGCTGGAGGCGTGGTGGGGAAGAAAAAAACAGTAATGGGAGGGTGGAGGAAACAGACGAGGTTGTTATCATATTAGGTGCAGGATGTATAAACCGTGGGCCGAAAAGGAACAAATAACACAACCCATGAAATTCAACGAAATAAAACTTTAGTTGCAGGGACATTAAGGTAAGAACTTAACAAAAGACCCCTGAAATTCAGCTAAGGCCACCTTAACTTCACACACCCTGTTGCGCAGCCTATAACCACAATGACATTACAGAGGACATCACTGATGAGATCATCTCTGCCATCTCTGATGGTATCACTGATGACATTCATAATAACATCATACATGACATCAATGATTATTTAACTAATGGCATCAGACTTAAGATCACTCTAGGTATTTGCCCATATTTAGACCACCCTTACGTTTCCTCATATGTGATAATCATTTTAGAATAATTCATAGCAATAAATATGCTGCTGTACAGCTACACAGGCATCACATCCCTACTTGTGAAGCTTTCCTTTGTAGTACTTTGGCAAAAGAGGATACCTGAATTATAAATAGTGCACTGCTTAGAATGTGCCCGTTTGTGGTCATTACATCTAAGATATGTTCACTATAATATAATCCGAATATGCATTGACAAAAAAATTGTAGAAATAAATAGGAGATACATGTTGAGCCCTATTTACTACATTTTAAAATAAACATATGTAAATGCTCAATTGTTTAGAATCGATATCATTAGCAAACCTTCAGAATTGCATAGCAAATTGCTATGCAACACTGCTTATTTTATGCCCTGCTCCATGATGCAGATTTTCTTTTGCACATGCATTTCCTAGTGTAAACTGTTCAGGTCTGTCTTGGGGTCTTTTTGTCTTTTTTCTTTTATTTACATTTTTGTTTTATTGGCGTCATTGGGTATTTGAAGGGGTCATGTGATGTGCAATAATAATCCCTTTCATGTGCACGGCACTGTCTGTGAGCAACCAGGATTGCCGTTAAGCACAAAATGAGCTAAGGAATACGGTGGTATGATGCTCTGCTCGGACATCTGCTGGTTTAGGTTCTAATTGTGCAAGTAAGATAGCTCAGTAGGTTGAGTGCCCGCTGCAGAGATCAGTGCTTTATATTTATTTAGTACGGTAGGATTGTTGTAAAATAGGGCATACACCTCCCCTTTCCCCTGGCACTTTTCCCCTCCCACTGCCCTGCACTTGCGCGATCTGAATGTCACCTGTCGTAGTACTACCGTTTTCTCTGTCCTCCGTTTCCCCCTCCCTTGCCTCGTCGCGCCTTGAAACACTTGTGTATAGGCGCGTTATAAATGCCATATCATATCATACCACCTCTGGTTTGGAGCAGCCTGCTCCCTGATTGGGGTACTTTGGTCATGATGACGCAGCCTTTCATCCTTCCAAGGTCGATTTTAAGCAGCACGAAGATGGTGAATAAAAGCATTGATCGTGCAGCCAGACATAGGTTCATAGGATTCTGTATATCTGATGGTTGTTAATCTTCTAATGAGTGTTTATGGTTGTCTGCGTGGAATATGGCCAACAGCAGCGTGTTGGGTGCTGTGCGCGCGTGACACATCAAGGGTTCTTCTGGGACCCTAAGCTGCGCTCTTTTAAAGTAAGAAATAATTAGTCCTTGTGCTCTATAGTAAGGCAGACGTGGACCCTCTGCCCCTGGAGTGGCTGCTGCCCCTCACTGATGAAGCCCAATCGGTGGTCGAGGTGTACGAAAAGAAGTAGTGGAACTGTGTTCCCTGCTGGCCGCCCAGCTCCCCACAAACCCCATCGCCACGCCCCCTCCCACGCGCAATCCAGACCCCCAAACAAACACACCTGCTGTTTAAGTGAACGCTCAGTGCATTGCACTGAAGTGCACGTTTCAAAACAGTTCAGGAACAGTTTTTTTTTCCTTAAAATAAAAGTATAGGAACAGTAAAACATTAGATAAAGTAGAGGAGCTCCATCGACTACTGAGCCCAGAGAGGCAGAAACACAAATCCGGGCCTGCTTCTGGTTCTCTTTCTCAGAGACGTGACTCTCGTGCAGAAGGGGTGTGATTCCGCAGTTTGGGCTGCACGTCCCCTTTTGGTGTGGGGTTCCATCTGGATTTTGATATACTCCACCCTCCCACCCCCCTTTTGTAATGGCGCAAAGATTGAAAAATTGGGATTTTGACATGTGTTCTGAGCAATGCTAGTGGTTATGATTCATTCTAAAGCTCCCTCGCCCTTTAGCTTTGCAAAAAAAATCGCCCTTAAAATGCACAACTAGATACTACTTTTTGTCATAGAAAGTGATGCATTGTGGTTTGCAAATATGAGTCATGTGGCCACGCTTTTTTGGTACAAGGTCTTATTTTTCCTGCCAGTTAGACCCTGCGTGGAGTGTCCAGAGGGCGACCAGACGTCCTGGTTTTGCCGGGACTGTCCCGATTTTTGCTGCTCTGTCCCCCTTTCTCAAGATTATGTTCCCATTGGAAACTGCAGTGGTCCCGGTTTTTGGTAGTAGGTCTTCATGGCTGACCGGCAGGAATGCACAATCTCACACAGAAGAAATGCTGCATTTTACAACTTAAGATAGTGTTAGTTTGTGATAAATTAATTAGAATGTGTGTTTCTTTGAACACTAACACTTAAACCCCCTTCTCCTCCAAACGCTACGGAAGCGTAGTGCCTTGACAGCCACTTTCAAGAGTTAGTCCTACCTTTATGTTAGTTGTCCTGTCCCGTTTTTTTACTTTTTAAATCTGGTCACCCTAAGTGTCCAGTGCTTGGACATGCACTGGCGCTTCTTCACCCAGGATAAACTAGCGCATTGGGGTGCAAGTAATCGGGGTGGGGCGCAACTTTAGCATATTCATTGTTCGCTCTGAACGAAGAGGGCGTGTCGGGGCCTGTAAGGTACTCTGGTTATCGCCTGCCAGTTGCGGCCGAAGGCAGCAGCTTCTGGGAGCTAGTTCTTCAGTAGAGCAGCAGTTCCGCCCTCGGGTTTCTCTGGCATCGCTTGTTTGCTCCGAGTTGTCCGGTCCCGTAGGGCAACCAGATATCCCCTTCTTGCTGAGACAGTCCCGGAGTTGAGCCCTCTGTCCCCTTGTCCCGAGAGTTTTTTTTTTAAATTTAAAAAACGGTGCCGGAGAAAGGGAGACTGACAGTCCAGTTTTTTTTTTTTTTGTTAACGGTTATAAACGAAATGAACATTAAGTGTTAGTGAATTTTTTTCATCCAAGGATGGGCTCGAAACGCCAACCTTCCAGGTAACGGCTGTATGCATTAACTGCTTGCACCACAGAGACGGGCAATTACCTAGCAGGGCACGTAATGCCAAACAGAGCAACAGCCCCCTTGATGTTTACGTGCTAAGTGTGCTATTGTTGAGATGCTCAACTTTTCGCACTAAATACCAAGAACAGTCAAGTTCATTGCATCCCTCTGTGAGCGCCCCGAGGCCGAGTTGGCACTATACAACATTTTTTTAGATAGATAGATCAATAGTCAAAACCGAACAATTTTTAAGCAGTTGCAGTGGCAGGGAGGGAGGAGTGAACGGAAGGTCGTCGGGATAAGGCGGGGAGAGTGGAAGTGGGCTAGTCCTTTCTTTATGTTGTTGGCCGTCTGGATTTTCTATCTTGAAAATCTGATCCGCCTGCTGGGACAGGGAGATGCTCCTTCTGTCCTCCAGCACACACGTGTGTGTTCACACATCGCGACACACTGAGGTTAAGGGAAGCCAGCCGCTTTCATTTTACTAGTTCATTTTACTAGAATGACTGCATTTGGAGCCGGGGGCACCCAAGGTACAGGACAGGAGCATGACGTTGTCTACGAAAGTACCCACATTTTATATCCTAATGCCAGCCTCTGATGTATGTAATCTTACGAGCACCCTAAGTAGGGTGACCCGACGTCCCGATTTTCTCAGGACAGTCCCGGAAATTCGCCCTCCGTCCCGGGGTCCCTGGAGTGTTTTAATTTTATAAACCCCATCCCGGGTTTGCAAGGGTGGCTGGCTATGGTGCTGGTTTTTGCCAAGACCCGATTTTTGACAGAAACCAATTTCGAAATCCCGAAATCATGTCCCAGCGCGACTCTTCCTGTGTGAAGGGGGGCGTGAACTGTTTTTCACGCCCCCATTTTCTCTCCTTCCCCTCACCAGTGCTTTCCTCCAATGAGAGGAGTTTCCCTGTGAGCACACCGCCTCCCCGAACCCCACAACAGGCCAGTGACATAGAAGTAGGACTACAGTTTTCTATTTACATTAGTCCTACTTTTATGTCTATGGCCTGTCCCTTTTTGTTTTTATCTGGTCACCCTAACCCTAAGCATCCAGAAAGGCGATACAAAGTTGGCCGTTGCCTTCGGTTCATGAGGTGTGGCTGGCACAGCCTTCGCCTCCCATGATCCTTCAGCACTCACTATGCTGGCTGGGGCTGATGGGAGTTGCAGTCCAACACATCTGGGGAGCCAAGCAATGAGTAACTATGTAGGCAGGGAAAGTACAAAGTGTTGGTGACTCAGCACGGTCTCTTTTTCTCCTGATATTTGGTGATGTGGGACAGCTGTCCACCTTCACGCTGCCCACGAGGCGGGCAAGTGCTCTGTGTTTGGAGCTGGGCATGGGAAAAGAGATCGAGCTAGAATAGAATGAGCTGTCCAGACTCCCCTGACTCTGCCCCGGCCCTGCCAGCCTGTCCGAAAGGCTCCCTATTATGCGAGAGCCTTGGTGTGCCAGTAGAGACCTTGCTGGCACTCTAGGCGGTGCCACCCACCCCATGGTATGAGAAGAATAGGCAACACGAGTGACGTCTGCGCGATTGGCCATTTCCACGCCAGGCTCAGGGGGGCAGGCTGTTCTGCAAACTCTATTTGCTACAGATTATTCCAGGTGCCAGCTGGCAGCGAGCATTGCCAACAAGTGTGCTGGTTACAGGTAGCCAATATCGTTCTGCTCTCCCCTTCAGTCTATTTCTGTTTTGACTTCAGATGTGTATTCTATTAGTAATAAAACCATCCAATCAAATATGCGTGTTATTCATATTATGCTATAAAGCTACAGAAATACGGCGGGTGGGTGGAGGGGGGGGGGGGTTTAGGGGATGCTAAATGGCAGAGTAAAAAACGAAGCTTGGTAAATCGTGTTGGAATTAAAGAAAGGCACTAACTACCTAAACGGTCGGAGGTTATTCTCGTTCCATCTGTTCTGTACTCGTTTATTTTGTGGTGGTCCTCATTGACCTGCGGTGAGTTGGCACGAGCTCAGTTAAACTGTTAGCTCTAGAAGGCCGCCTGTGGCAGGTGCTGGGTGGGGGCACGCGTCCTCTTGACTTCTGTGTGTCTTGAGTGACTGGCCGGCCTGTTATGACCTCTAGCACAGCCGAAGATGCCCCCGACCTCGGTGCCCCGAGGCAGGAGGCTGAGCCACCGTACTATGCCAAGTTCCTAAAGGATCGAGCAGGTGTCCGGTCCTAAGCATTCGTATCGTACCCACAGTCGCCCTAGAAGTATAGCTGGGTGAGCCTGGGGAGGCTTAGGGCGGCCTGGGCCATAACAGTGACTCTAGCACGACCCTTATTTTGGGTCAATGCTTGCCCAAACCAGGTGCACACCCATGAGCCCTGTGATTCTGTCCACATGCTGGTGCCCAGAAAAGTGAAGGGATGCTGCCTGACATGGTAGGGGTGCTTGCTGCCTGACTTCGTGTCCCGCCCCTCTGCCTCTCACACACAACTCATTGATTGGCTGGGGCAGGGGAGGAAGTGACCATTGAGGCATGGGGCATGGTGGCCACCAGTAGCCAGATAGAGCAGCTGCTGTACTATCCACCCTAATTCCAGCCCCCTCCAGCTTATCCCCTTTTCACCATTTGGGCCCAGGCCTAGAGCATCCTCGCCCTCCACCTCCTTTCCATGCATGGCCTCCCAGTGCCGCCATCCACACACCGGTGCTCATACCTTTGCAGTTCCACCGTCCGGTGCCCCGCACCAGTGCGGTTTGTACCACTCCCCGCGCAGTAAGTACCACCTCTGCTTCTCCCGCCCCACCCACGCTGCCATTCAAATACTGGCACTGTCCGGCAGTCCCACCCTCTAAGGTCACTCATCTCCCACCCACATGCCGGGGGTGTGTATGTATCCTCAATTGGGGGGCATAGAAGAAGACGCCAGGAGTAACACAAGAGGCAGATCACGTTGCGGTGGGCAATATGAGAATGGTCACTGTTGTATATGGTCCTTGCAACATTATATTCTAGTGTAACGGTTTTTGAGAAGTCACTCTCAACACTGGGAGTTCCTTCCCTCCCCACTCAAGGTGAGACACAACAAACTGGTTAACAGATTCTTTTCTTCAGCCCTACGTGCCCTTTGGATCCGTCGCCCTGAGCTACCAATGAGCCAGGAACCAGGCCGGTGTACGGGAAAAATATTTGTATTTATATAAATTAAAAGTAATAGAAATCATACTGAACTACACGCACCACCTTCTTTGTGGTTCAACATTAACTTCTTGTTACTCAAATCAATTGCACAAATTAGTTTAAAAAAAAACACAAATCACAATTCTTTACTTTCTACAAATTTCACTTCACGAAATAATTAATCTTATCAATAACCAAAACGATTATAAATGTGGTGTTGTGCAATTTTGCTATTCCTGCAGGCTTAAAAGGCTAGCAGTAGGGATTCTAGATTGGTTCAAATGCAGATGGCAATTATGATTTCGCCAACACTTTTGGTTTAAAATAAATACAGGGTGATGTAGCGGTTTGTTTTTCCGCCCCCCCCCCTTCTTTGGCCTGTGTTGGGGAAGTCGGACATAATGATGCGAATGATTTGGGGAATTTTGGATTTCAGACCCCCTCCTCTGAAAGGCCTGTTTTGGGGGAAAGTTGGACAAAAAGATTGGACTGATTTTAAGAACAAAGCTACCCCTCTTCCTGAAAGAATTCGGGGACAACAGGGCAAAAAGGATTACCCAATTGATAGTTTTTCAGTGCACACCGAGCTTTGTTAATTTCGAATTGTAACAATAATCACCCTGTAGTGTTCCACCAAGTGGGGAATTAATTAAATTTATATTTTTAGTTAAATAGGCTAAGGATCTGCACAGTTTTACCCGCCCCCCACCCCCACTCACTATAAAGGCAAAGGATTTAAGGCAAGCAGACTCCCCGCCTTTTTGCTTTCCCATGGCTCAGTTCTACTTACTTAGATATCCTCTGTTTATAGTTCAGGAAAGCCAGGTGCATGTCAGGACCCTCTGGAAAGATAGGGCAGGGTTCTGGTCACTCTACTCTCAGGGATGACCTCCTGCTCTCCAACATAGTACCCAGTCACTGTTTAGGTCTTCCTAGAATATACAGCTCCACCCAGATGCACTCTCAGCAATCTCCTCTGGTGTTTCCTTGCAGCTATCCGATAAGTTTCATAAGCCTTCCTGATGGTCTGTCTCTTGTCTGTGTGTCTCTGTCCTAGTGCAGTCCCCCTTATATATCGGTGGTAAAATGACCCCATCAATTTTACAGTCTTGGGGGACTACCCTGCAAGAGGTCACACAACTATGATCAGACCGTTACCCTTCTCTCTCCTCCAAACCCAGCCTCCCAGGCATGATTGGTTTAGGGGCCTGGAGCAGACATATGGCAGCTTAATTTAGAAGCCCCATTTGTTCTCATGTCAATTCTGTGCAAAAATCTAGTTATGTGGCAAAACTTCACAAATGTACTAATAACTGCCATAATATTCATATTTTCTGATTTCATTAATCATGGGGAATTAAATAAGATGTTAGCCAGGTCTGACATTTTTGCACGGCCGTGTGGCGCTTTTCTGCCCATTTCACAAAAAGAATAACAGTTATGAATATGTACCTTATGTGTAAAGCGCTATGTAAACAAAAATAAATACAAATACCTTATTACCCATGATACTAATTGTATCCTCCATCAGTTCACCAACTCTCACATTTGGGACATTTTCGGATCAGTCAGAAACCTAGTCTAACTCACCATTACAGTTACCGCACTCCGGGGGCATGAATTGTAGATCTCCAAAATCAAATTCGAAATTATCTAAAAACTGGTACATAAATGAAGAAAGTCCATCTTATGGTTTCTGGGAAAAAGACCTAAGTTATATTAGTCCTTTGAAATTAATTGTAAATCTGTATGTTCAGCAAATGGGAGTTATTCTTCATCCAGCACAGCCACCTGTCTCCCTGGGCCAGCCTGTGACCAGAGGTTTTTTATAAGTCTGTCTGCAGTTGGTAGTTTGCTCCTAGAAGTTGCATCCCCCAGTCTTCTCACCTTTTTAGTCGTGCTCCAGCCAAGGGGAACTTGTCCTGCAGTAACTGCCTTCAGAGCTAGCAAGTCTGGGGAACACTGGGCTTTCCACACCTTTAGCAGGACACACTTTAGTGAAGTTGTAATTAGTTGGGGGATGTCACTTTCCAGTGGGGGAGTTTGTGATGACATGTGTCCAACAGACAGCAAAATGGTTTGCCTAGAGACACTTTTTCATGAAAACAAAGTGGCTTTTCAAATGTCACTGGTATTTTGTATGTGAAACATAATGTACATCACTTTTTGAGAACCCACACCGTGTTTTTTTTTCCCCTGACATTTTCCTGTTAGTGGTATATTCTTACATTTAAGCTGCAGATACACATGTCAAGCCATTTTTTGGGGTCAGTGTTTAAAAATCCTGCTTTTCAGAAAAAGGGACTTCTGTTTGGGGCCTTTGAATGCACCCCACACTAGTAAATAAGCAATGCTTATTTTTAATAGCTTGAACAGCAAACTGAATCACTTCAAGGGACTCTGAGTTTTGGAAGATAGAATAGTGAGATTACTTGATTTGCCCAGGAAAAACACACTTTGGTTAAATGATAAACCCTGGCTTTGGGCACAGTGTGAAATTTAGGATTTTTATCTCACTTTTTCTCAGCACTAGTTCTAGTTTGTGCACATATTTGTCTGATTGTCAAAGCATTGTATTCCTTGTTTCACCCTGCCATTTTCCTAGCTCAGCTTGTGTTTGGCTTGCAGAGGCAAGCCTGACCCGTGGCTGTCATCCTTGTGTATTTCCTGGCTCCCTCACAGTACCTAACATATTTCTTATGAAGAATCTTGGTTTCCTGCAGTATCTCCTGGGCCCTTCCTGGCTGCGGTGGGATCGTTTTTCACGGCTGACATTTAAAAATTGGATGGTTTAGAAATTGCTTAGCCCCCCCCTTCTGTGATTCCGAGTTTGGCAGCCATGCCCACAAATTCATGTTCACCTCGGTTTGATGGATGGTGCCTCTGGACTGGCAACATTGCCTCTTCCGGTCACAACACCTGCAGGAGCCGTTCCATGAGGCTCGCTTTAACTCATGTTCACATTGTTGTTGTGTTGTACACTCTCCTTTCTCGTCCTACCACGCGTGCGCAGTTAAGTAGCCGTGCGAACGCAAGGTCCTCCATGCAACTGATTTCTTTGCCACTGGGCGGCCGCTTCAAGATTGTAACAGCTCAACCGGGAGCCTTCATTTATTTTTATAGAACGTCAACATTCTTTTTTTCCAAGAATGTCAACGTAAGCTCATGCTTGGTTGGACTAAGCCCTTCCTACAGAAGATGGTAGGACTGGCACCTCTTAGAATAATATAATTGTCGATAAACAAAACCCTTCAATTGAACGCCTTTGTGGCCTCAAAACCTGCTCTGACCACACTCCCCTTTCAGGCCTGATGTCGGAGTGTCTGATCTGCCAGGCAATGGTGATGTGTTAGGAAGGAGGCAGGGAAGTTAATCCACTACAGCCCAGGATGGGGTGTGGTGTGTGTGCGCCATCAGACGACGCATCCAGACCTATTCAGATCCATTGTTATCTGTATTTATAGAAAGGAGCAGGTGATGCCACTCAAGGGTATTACAACCCTAACCTTATCACAAATGTGGAACTGCGCACCACTGCCATTGTCATGGTCTCCAGGCGCTCTGGTGGATCTGAAAAGCAAAGAAAGAGGGCTGCGAGGGCTTTGTGGGATTGAGAGGGAAAAGCGCAAGAGAGCTTTGATGTGCTGTTGGTAGCTTCAGTTCGGAAAAACCGGTCACTGTGTGATGGTTTGTTTTTAGTTGGTAGGCTTTGTGTGGTGTTTGGTGCATGTGTGTGCATGGGGTGATTTGTGTGTAATTGGTTTAATTTCATGTTGGGTGTTGTGGAGTGTGTGAAATTTGTGGTGGTTGTATGGTTTGTTTTCTCGGCCGCAATGGTGCGAGGGTGATTTGTTCAGTGTTTGAGGATGAGGCAGTGGTACAAGTGTGCTTTGTTCAATGTTTGAGGATGAGTCTGCATAGTATTCAAGAATTTTTAGTATGGTTAGTGGGCAGTCATTTGAGTCCTTTTGTGTGAGGTTATTTTGATCTGTTGAGTTAATGTTATTCTGTGGTGGTTTGCGGTAGATTCTTTATTTCTTTGGGTGACTTTGCTTTGGTTCATCAGGTTTTAGTTGTTTTTATGGTGATGTGCTGGCGGTTTCCCTTCGATGATGGAAATAGGTAAAGTGATATGATATGATAAGTTATTTATAATGCGCTTAATACCCAGAGGCTTCTAAGCGCGGTCCCAGGGATCAAACCTGTGTTGCTCCGTGTCGTCTTGCTTCCAAGGCAAGCACGTTGCCGCTGAGCTATCCTTTCGAGACCTGGGCTCCATCTCAAGTGTAGAGAAGATCTTGTTAGAGTAAGGTTTCTGCTTTCCTTTGAAATCTATAGACTTCCTTCATCAAACGCACATATAGCGGTTAAGAGTTCCATAGTTTACCAGCAATAACTGTGCAGGATTTTCCCAAAGCTCGAGATCTCTGAAATATATCTGGCAGCCAAGCTCTGAATTCCCATACAATTCGAAGCCCACCTCTTCAATTTGCAGTCATTTGTATACCTTGATTTCCAGGGATCCAGGGATGATACTGGTTATCCTGTTATTGTGCTGGATACCCTATGCTTTAATGGTCATCAGTAGGTGTTCGGAAAGCAACACCTGACCACTGAGATCCCTAAATCTGCTCTTTATTGGAAATTGCTCTCTGCTAGCAAGGTTTTGTGGCTATTTGTATGTGCATAATTCAGTGTGCATAAATATTTGGGTAGTTCGTTGGAAAGAAAGACATTCTGTAAATTTGATAGTGGGGGGGTAGTAAATTAAGCCGAGTGGTATTTGTTTTAGAAACAGATTGATTAGTAGGTGATGTAGAATTGGAGAGCAAAAGCTTCCAGCTGTTAAGAATCCTCATCGGAGCATGCAGTCTTTGCTTGCGGGATTCTTGGATGACTTTGGGCCAATCCAGAGTCATTCGCTGGAGGGTGGATAGTCAAGACCCTTCTTTCCACATCTTCTGAAGATCCATTGTTGTGGAAAAAAGCCCTGGATTTTCTGGGGGCAACGATTCGGGAAATAATGTATGCGTTTAGGAAAGGAGCGTGGCCGATGCAGATTTAATCTTAGACAGAGAGTATTGTCTGCCATCAGTTAGGATGCCAGAGGTGGATCTGCCGTAGTTCCGTCCCCTGGCTTCCAGAATGGACTACTCGGGCTCCATGTAATTTAAAGGAATCACCAAATGGGCCCTGGGCTGCGATTGATCGGCCACAAGACGTGGGTTTAAACATCGGTTATTGGGTGATGTTGGATGTCTTATTGGGGATACATTGAAATTCTTTTTTTTTTTTGCTTTTTATTTTTGATACTGAGGAGTTTTACAAATGGAATCAAATTTATATTTTTGATTTCCACTCCCAAGGATAATACTTCCCAGTGCGTAGTGTCCAATTCCTGCTAATTCAAAGTTATGGTATTACCCCTCCCCCACACCCCACAGTATTCCATGTAAGGAGGCTGTTTTCAAAGAGAATTTATAAGGCAGCCAAGGAATTAACTAGGTTCTATGGGACCATCTGTGCCCAGAGTTAAGGTGTTAGGAGTTGTCCCTTAGCTGGAATAGATTTTGCTGCAGGGGAGCCAACGTATGGATTTCCCGAGGGTTGCCGCTGCCCTGATTTTAGGATATTAACATTGTTCGAGATTGAGGTTTCCAAAGGGGTGCCCGTGCCACGTAGCACCCCTGTGCCTGGCTCCCTCATTTCAGCCTGGTAAAACCCACAGTAGACAGTCTCCAGGAATTTCACCAGGGTTGAGCTTTTTAGCAGGACCTTAGGTTAAGATGGGACAGAAATGCATCTTTTTGTGTTCCTCGCCCTCCTTGGTTTGAGAGCATCTCTCCACCCGTGGAATGTTATGAATATCATTTTCTTCAAGTCGTTGCTGCTCTTCTGTCCCATTCTTATTTGGGTTTTTGGTCCTTTTCAGCAGCGTTTTGTGGCATGTGGCTGTAATGACTGAGGACAGTCTCGTAGCTGAACAAGTGTTGGGAATGACATTGGCATTTTCGCATCTAGAAACACGTGTGTACAGGCGCCTTACAAATGACGTTTCATACCATTGGTGATCTTCAATCTACGGTGTAAGAATCGTTTGGCTAGTCTTCGGAAGTATTGAAGCCAGTATTGGGATGCGCTACTATTAAAGTAATGAGCCTGTTATTAGTAACGAAACCGCACAAGCTGCACACATACTCGGTGCTCACACGCACCTTTTGACTCTCTCTACTGACCTGAACTTGGGTTCCCAAGGGCGTTCAACCTACCAGCGCCTTCAGACCATACCAATGGTATATAAGGCGCTATGTAAATGCAAAGTAACAATAACAATAGCAATGACCTTTGAAAGGGCCAGTAGTCATGGTGGCTCTTCTGTTTACCGTGGTTGGCATTTGAATTGTAAAAGGACTTCTCTTGTGGACTCTCTTATTGGTGAATGTAACTGCCTGCTGTTTGTGGATCAGCTGGATTGCTGTGGGCTGCACAGGACGGGGAAATGGCCACACATCTGGAATGTCTTTTGTTGAGTTTCGTCCTGGGATTTCTTCATGGGTAGGGCTTCACCAAGGCTGCCGTTGTTTTTCTGGGATCCCTGATGTCACGGCTACCACGCTGGTTTCTTTTTTCTGGAAGACATGGGGTATCGGGTCTTCCGAGCATTTTGTTTTTCAAAGGGCTCAGAATTCTTGTATCTGGGTGGGATAGAGGATGGCACGATGTCTCTAGGCAGGGGTCTGCCCCCTATAGCTCTCCAGATGTTTTGGGCTCCCTGGTTGCCACGGCAGATGGTTGCGGAGCACTCATAACGTCCACATGTCATAGAAAGCGGCAAGAAAAATCTTCCCGGCCTCACCTTATCTGGCAAGCAAATGGGGAGCCAAGGTATTTCTGAAACTCTTCCCATTAAAGTGAACCCACAATTGTGGGTCAGGTGTTCTGGGATGAATTTGAGGAGTGGGGTGGACCCCCGACCATTGTTAAATAACCTCTCCCCACATGTTGCAGCACCCGAAGATCCTTCCGAGTGTCGTCGTTCTGCAGGGCCCCTGGGCCACTCTTACTACTTGCAAGACACGGAAGCAGATTCCTCCAAAGGAGACCCGCTGCAAGTATGGCTACATGTATCTACATCCGGTTCATCCATCGGAGGAAGATGTGTCGAGGTATTACAGGAAGCAAAGTCCCCCCCTTCCCATCCCCCCCAAGCTGGTTACTTGCCGTGAGAGTGTGGAAGCGCTTCGGCATTCGTGTCGAATGCTCGGAAAAATCCCAGGCGAGCTATAAAAAATGAAAATGCCCACAAGGAACGAGAGGAGGAACAGCTGAGGAACATAATTTTTCTGCCAAAAGACTTATGTTTGCTGCATGCACGTTTTTGGTAACATATTCAAATCCGGGCGCGATTGTATTTGGTGTCTGTCCCTCCAGGGCAGTTGCATTGTATCAGGGTAATTTCCGCGTCACTTACGTAGACTCAGTCTGCAGGATTCAAATAAATATGTACTTTCCTTGCGCGGGCATTTTAGTTTCATTATTATTGTAGCATATGTTCATAGCGCAAACATAAGTCGTAAGCAACGGAGCGCTGTACAGGCCCCGGGGCAAAACTCTGGTGGCGAGAATTGAACAAGTCAAGTAAACATTAGTAATAATTATGACAATACAATGTACAGAGGGGGGTGGTATGAGATGATAGGTTATTTATAATGCGCTTAATACCCAGAGGTTTCTTAGCGCAAACCCCGGGATCGGTGTCATCTTGCTTCCATGGCGAACACGTTTCCGCTGAGCTATCCTCTCGAGACAAGGTGCACACAAGATGGCTGGATTCCTAAACTGAAGGAAGGGGATTACCATGAAATAATTGAATGGCGAAATTACTGTCTTTTTTTTAAAATAATGCAGAGTGAGACCCCTCACTCTCCCTCCTCTAAGAATGACCTTTACCCATACCCCATCCTATACCTATTTTTTAGTAAAATGTCCCCACATTTCGAAAAGAAATGAGTGTAAAAATTCGGTCATTTCTCCATTCGATATTTTAAATTCAATAATTTCTACGGATTCCGAAGGAAGGCGGGAGCAGCCTGGATTGCATCTGGGATAGCTTTCCAGAGGGCCGGAGCATTCTCCTTGTGAGCCAGGCTAGTGTCCAGTCTGGTAATGCGGCACCATCGGGTCGCGCCCAAGTGTTCTCCAAGGACTATACTCTCTTAACCTCTTTAAAAGTATCAAGAGCGGAAGTATTGGATGTCTCTACTGATTATTCGTAGACTATTCAATTCAACCTGCAGCTGCATCGGGAACCAGAGTGGCGGAGCCGGGCGGGGACAGGAGTGGGTCTGAAGGAAGTGTGGTGGTTTTTTATCATGTTATTGGGACTTGCACTGCTCACCGCTTTCGTGGTTCTTGGGTTTAGTCCAAACCTAGGATGCTGGGTTCCACTCTTGCGTTTCTAATTGTATACTGATGATGTGGGAGTGATCTTGCGGGACACGGTCTAAGAACCTTCTCGCGAGTAATAGCAGGAATCCCATTCTTCTTAAAGGGAAAGACTGCGGCTTGAGGCCATTTGACTGGAAGACCATTTTTATTTTGTTTATTTGTATTGTGCACCCTGCCCACGGGCATCAGGGCGCATGTTTGGAAAAGGTAGTTACAGATAAGTGTTACATAGATAGGTACAACTTACATTGTATAGACATATTTACATCAAGAATAAAAACATGGATATGCTGTATTACACGCAATGGTAGAAGGTTGGATATACAGTACATACAGTGAGTGGCCTGTTTGCGGGTGACCGCTGCATGAGTTACAGAGCTGAGGCCAGTGCATCCTGTTCGTGAAGCCACCGTTTAGTTCTATTTTTGAAGGATTGGATGGCTGGCACATTCCTAAGATCATTGGGTAGGGAGTTTGAAAGTTTAGCAGCCGGGACTGGGAAACTCGTGCCTCTAAATGTCTTAAGCTTGAAACTGGGAATAGTTAGTGTGCGCGCCTTTGCAGATCTCAGGGGTCTGGAGGCTGTATGTTGTGTGAAGCGCGTGGACAGGTAAGCAGGTGCAGCATTATTTTGTGCCTTGTAGGTTAGAACAAGTTTTTTGAGGGAGATGCGAAGTGTAATGGGTACCCAGTGTAGGTTGCGCCTGGTAGAGGAGATGTGGCTGCACCTGGGGATGTTGAGAGCAGCCCTAATGGCATTGTTCTGGGTGACCTGAAGTTTATCAAGGTTTCTTTGACTAGTCCCTAGGTAAAGGGCGTTGCAATAGTCAATTTTGGTCATGATGAGGGTTCTGGCGAGGATCAGGCAGTTGTCCGTTGTCAGGAAGGGGCGACATGCTGTGATGAGTATGGTGTATACGATGATGCTGAGACTACTGAGTTGGTTTGTCTATTGAGAGAGTGAGTGGAGTCTAGGTAAATTCCAAGTGTTTTCGTGACGTTGGTGACTTTAATGAAATTTCCATCAATAATGAAGGAGTTGTATTTGGGGTCAAGTTTCGTGAGTTTGGGCTGAGAGCTCAGGAGGAATAACTCAGTTTTCTCATCATTAAGGCAGAGCCCATGGTGTGCCATCCAGGCCTGGATGACCGAGTAGACGGAGTTGAGTGCGTTGACATCGGTTATATAGTCGCCAGAGATAGGGATGAGTATCTGGGTGTCGTCTGCATAATTCATGTAGGAGACACCCAGGTAGTCAAGAATATCAAAGAGCGGTTTAGTGAACACGTTCTACAACGTGGGCGATACACAGGAACCTTGTGGGACTTCGCAAGGGACATGTGCTGGGTCAGCAGCGGCTAAGGGAGAGAAGACCCTCATGGATCTGTTTGCCTGGAAGTAGCTGCGTCAGAGAAGTGAGCGGCTATCTTAAGGTGATGGCAGAGGATTTGGTGATCAATCAAATCAAATGCAGCAGAGAGGTCGAGGAGGAGCAGGAGAGCTTGTTTGACCTTGTCTTTCAGGTCCTCGATTTGGGTTTTCAAGTCATCCAGGCCTGTCTCCATACCGTGTCTTGGACGGAAACCAGATTGTCTAAGCCCTAATAGGTTTTAGTATCAAGGTAGTCCTGGATTTGGAGATGGGCTGCACGATCCAGAATTTTGAGTAGGTAAGGCACCGTGGTGATGGGCCTGTAGTTGGTGGGATTGCTAGCGTCAAGGTTAGGTTTTTTAATTAGAGGGATGACCAACGCATCCTTGAGGTTGTCGGGTACTGTGCCCGTTTTGAATGATGAATTGATAAAGGAGGTAATGAATGGGGCAAGGTCATGAGCCGCTTCCTTTACGACCGGCGCAGGGCAGGCGTCGCCTTGGCAATTGGAAGGCTTAAGCTTCATGATGATGTTTTCAACTTCCTTAATGGTAAGGGGTGAGAAGCTGAAAGGTTTGAATAGATGCTTCGGAGCGGGGGTATTGTAAGACTGCGGGTTGCCCGCTGAGTCTGAGAGGTGGCATTTTTTTAATATTAATTTTGGCTTGGAGCAAGGCAATTTTGTTTAGTAGAGCTTTTTGTATTTTGGAACACCAATCAGCGTCCGGGGTGCATGTATCCAGTGGAGCGACTGGGGACTCTAGTTCCTTAAGGATTTTAAAGAGTTCCTTGGTGTCGGATTGTGCTTGTGTGATCCTAATGTTGTACACTTCTTTTTTGGCCGCTAGGATAGATTCTTTGTATGTGAAGGAGGCGGTTGTAAGGTTATTTCTATTGACTAATGTAGGTGAACTTTTCCAATGTGACTCGGCTTTTCTTTTTGCTTTACGCAGTTCACGTGAGGGGTGAACCATGAGTTAAGATGGTTGCAAGGTTTTTGTTTGCGCAGTTTGAGTGAGGCAATAGTGTTGAGAGCTTTTAACATGACGCGGTTCTAGGTGTCCACTAGGGCAGTAGGGTCCGAGCAAGTGGATGAAGCCGAGTTCGGTAACGGAAGGATAAGGGGGAGTAGTTTCTCAACCGTAATATCCTTCTTGTTTCGTGTATAGGTGGGCAGGGCAAGGTTGGGTTTGTCAGTGGGTGGGCTAGAATTAATAGAAAATATTATTTTATGGTGATCAGACCACGCACATGGTGTCACAGAGGTTACCTTTAGTGCACAGTTCATGTCTGAGACCCAGTCAAGGGTGCGACCCTTGATATGGGTGGGTTCATTAACTTGTTGGGTGAGGCCGAAGTCGGGCAGAACACTAGCTACGTCACTGGCTTTGGCATCATTCGTATCCTGGTATCCCAAGTTGAGGTCACCAAGTATGACGATTTGAGATTTAGGCTTGGTGTTAGATGCAAGGATGGATGAGATGTCCTCTACAAATGTGGAGGTAGGGCCGGGTGGGCCTGTACATGAGATGCACTGAAGCGGTCTGATTGGGTGAGATCGGTAGTTTAATAGAGAGTAGTTCAGCTGATGGCAGCTGTAGGGTGTTGGCAGCTCTAAGATTAAGCAAACTCTTAAATAAAATGCTAATCCACCCCCCCCCTTAGTTTTCTTAGTGTCCCTATCGCATCTGATAATGGAGTAGTTATCAGGGATGGCTAGGGTCAGGGCAGGACTCTAAGACGCATGCAACCAGGTTTCCGTGATAGCAAGAAAGTCAAGGTTTTCTGTCACTATGAAATCTGCAATGTCTAAGGCGTGAGCTAGGACAGAGCGTGCGTTAATAAGTGCACCTTTGAGTTTGGTCACAGTGTTGGAATGATTGGCGGTGGGGGTCGCGATAATTATCGGTGACACAGGGGCAGTGGTGGTTTCTGTTTTTGCCATACAAAGGATGTTCATGTGATAGGACCAGTGGTGACATCTGGATGCTAATCTTTGGTTTCTAACTGATGTGTCACATGGCTGACTTGGGAGGTTGGGCCATGTCAATCTAGTCAGGGGAGACAGTGTGGGTTTATACGTGCCATATGCCTGTATCAGACAAAGTGTGGTGACAGGCAGTTGAGGTGATGCTATTGTACAGGCGAGAGCCAAGCCTGGCATTCCTGATGCTAGTAGGGCAGGGTTGGTTGGGGCTAGGTTTGGTGGTGAAATGTTGTAACCAGAGGGCTGGTGCATTTAGGTACGGATTGAGCGATGTTGTGTTGCATGGGGAAGGTGCGCAAGGTAGTTTTGTATCCATTGTAGGATGCACTGTTGTGAGCATTGTAGGGGAAGTTGGTGTGTGGTGTTGGGCAGTAGTGAGATTGACCTGTAGGCCAAATATGACCAAAATGGTGAGCAATACGTAGAGGGAGAGATGTAGGCTAGGCGGATGTGCGAGCTTTAAGGTAGTAGCGTGCGAGGCTGAGTAATGCGGGTGTGTTCTAGGGGCACAATACATTTTCTTAGATGAAGTCGGCTAAGAACTTCGATAGACTAACTGGGAAATGGTGAGGCAGATAACGCCTGCCAACCTAAAGTGGCACAATGTGTCTGCCACTGCCTGGCAATGACTAAATGTGCCAGACATATAGTGACCTGAGCAGGCACAATGAGTACAAATGCCTAGCAGTGACTAAATGTACCAGACATATAGTGACCTGAGCAGGCACAATGAGTACAAATGCCTAGCAATGACTAAATGTACCAGACATATAGTGACCTGAGCAGGCACAATGAGTACAAATGCCTAATAGTGACCATATGAGTCCGAGACAGGTGAACTGGGGGGCACATTAAGTACAGGTACCTTGCAATGGCCAGAGTAACAGGTGGGTAATGAGCTACGGAGGCATTGGGCGATTACAGCGATTAGGCATTGCAATACAGAAGACTGGCACACTGAAAGGTGCTCTGGGGATGTACGGTGGATGGCCGGTGCAGGTTCATAGATAGGAGCTGCAGCACAGTGTGCAAGAGGCACGATCAGAGTCCTATGCATGCAATGTGCTAGTGGGCCATTTTATCAGCAGTACAAACATCTTAAGAAAAACGTTTTACAAGTAGTGCAGTAAGGGAGCTGAATGACCATTTTACAGTGCATGCAATGCTGAGCCAGAGAGGCTATACTTTGGGTCAAAGAGGTGAGTTCCATCGATAGCGGGTGAGGGAAGAGATCTCCTTGGGTTTCACCGAAGGACTCCACACTGTTGCACACACACAGAAGGCATAATGAGCTGAATAGCTTTGGGGGATGGGGAGGGATCTGAGATGAGAGCTGTCTGAGGGACAGACCCTCAAGACTTCACTCAGTCGAAAGAGGGTAACGAGTGGAGAAACCGTGCCACGTCTAGCCTCACTATTTATGTTCCCCTTTACCTCTTGATCAGCCACCGCTGCCCCCACGGTTTTGTACTATCTGAAGTTCACACATAAATGAGTAGGCTTTATTCACTTGCAGGCTTTAAGGTAGGAGCTATGGTATATACACCCTTC
This sequence comes from Ambystoma mexicanum, assembly GCF_040938575.1. Taxonomy (NCBI): domain Eukaryota; kingdom Metazoa; phylum Chordata; class Amphibia; order Caudata; family Ambystomatidae; genus Ambystoma; species Ambystoma mexicanum. Next base: position 1,631,765,361 of record NC_090932.1, read on the forward strand.
TATGTTTCATCTCCCATCCTGTGTGTCCCAACCCTCACTCCTGGAACCTTGGGGTGACATAGGGTTCCAGGCCAACTACATTTTATGGCTTGCATTGTGTGCAACAACGCAAGCCCAATGCTCCAGGATTGCTCTGTCGGAGGCACAACACAAAGCGCCTTATAAAGTCAAATAGAGCGCTTTGTGTTGTATATGGACTCTAGAACTCTGCTCATGGTATGAGGACTGGGGTGAGGTTGTACATCTTAGTCTTTGAGCCTCATCGGTAAGTCTCTCTTCACAGTGACGGTGGTGAGAGACTCCTAGTGGGGTGCACTCATGTCAAGCCTGCTGTTGTGGCAGCGGCAGTCGTGGCCTTTCTTGTGTGAGAGGCAATTGTTTGAATATCAATCTGTTCTCCCTTGTTGTGGTGTCCAATGCGAGGAGCACTTGCTCGAGTTCTGCGATGGTGCTCACTCGCCCTGTATTTCAGTTCGGGTGCCATGCGAAGGGAGCACTTTTTTCTGTGCCCTAGCTGTTGTGGGTGCAGTCCACTTCTCAGCACAGTAGCAAGGGTCTCATTTCAGTGCTGCACTGGTGGTCTCCTGTCCTGCGTGGCATGCTCTTATTTTCCGCCCTGTGGCGACTGGCAGCTAATGCCATGGCAGTCTCCTTCTGTGAAGGCACCTTCCAGTGCTGCAGTGGTGGTGTCCTGTTGGGTGCACGTGTTTCAGTCCTGTGGTGGTTGGCAGCTAGTGCCATGGTGGTGTCCTCTCCTGGGTGAGATTTGCTTTCTCTGTCCAGTGCTGCAGTGGTGGTGTCCTGTTGGGTGCACGTGTTTCAGTCCTGTGGTGGTTGGCAGCTAGTGGCATGGTGGTGTCCTCTCCTGGGTGAGATTTGCTTTCTCCTTCCAGTGCTGCAGTGATGGTGTCCTTTTGGGTGCACGTGTTTCAGTCCTGTGGTGATAGTGCCATGGTGATGTCCTTCCGTGAAGGCACCATCCAGTGCTGCAGTGATGGTGTCCTGCGTGGCATGCTCTTATTGTCTGCCCTGTGGTGATTGGCAGCTAGTGCCCTGGTGATGGCCTCTCCTGGGTGAGATTTGCTTTCTCCTTCCAGTGCTGCAGTGATGGTGTCCTGTTGGGTGCACGTGTTTCAGTCCTGTGGTGGTTGGCAGCTAGTGGCATAGTGGTGTCCTCCTTCTGTGAAGGCACCTTCCAGTGCTGCAGTGATGGTGTCCTGCGTGGCATGCTCTTATTGTTTGCCCTGTGGTGATTGGCAGCTAGTGCCATGGTGGTGTCCTCTCCTGGGTGAGATTTGCTTTCTCCTTCCAGTGCTGCAGTGATGGTGTCCTGTTGGGGGCACGTGTTTCCGTCCTGTGGTGGTTGGCAGCTAGTGCCCTGGTGATGTCCTCTCCTGGGTGAGATTTGCTTTCTCCTTCCAGTGCTGCAGTGATGGTGTCCTGTTGGGTGCACGTGTTTCAGTCCTGTGGTGATTGGCAGCTAGTGCCATGGTGGTGTCCTCTCCTGGGTGAGATTTGCTTTCTCCTTCCAGTGCTGCAGTGATGGTGTCCTGTTGGGGGCACGTGTTTCCGTCCTGTGGTGGTTGGCAGCTAGTGCCCTGGTGATGTCCTCTCCTGGGTGAGATTTGCTTTCTCCTTCCAGTGCTGCAGTGATGGTGTCCTGTTGGGTGCACGTGTTTCAGTCCTGTGGTGGTTGGCAGCTAGTGGCATGGTGGTGCCCTCCTTCTGTGAAGGCACCTTCCAGTGCTGCAGTCCTGCGTGGCATGCTCTTATTGTTTGCCCTGTGGTGATTGGCAGCTAGTGCCATGCTGGTGTCCTCTCCTGGGTGAGATTTGCTTTCTCCTTCCAGTGCTGCAGTGATGGTGTCCTTTTGGGTGCACGTGTTTCAGTCCTGTGGTGATTGGCAGCTAGTGTCCTGGTGGTGTACTCTCCTGGGTGAGATGTGCTTTCTCCTTCCAGTGCTGCAGTGATGGTGTCCTGTTGGGGGCACGTGTTTCAGTCCTGTGGTGATTGGCAGCTAGTGCCCTGGTGATATCCTTCCGTGAAGGCACCATCCAGTGCTGCAGTGGTGGGTATCCTGTGGTAGGGGCACTTGTTTCAGTGCAGCTGCAAGAATGCTCTTCTGACCTGTTGAGTCACCGGGCATGTGAACCTTCTCCCATCACTGTTTTGGGAAAAGTGAGAGGTTCGGCCCAGGGTGCTGGAGAGGGGTGGTCCCATCTCTGTCCATCCTGGACATCGGACTCTTAAAACCCAAGTCTTTTCCTCTGCACATATAAAGGCCCACAAGTGACCCTCCTTTAGAGGGTCTGAGCAACATTTCAAACTGTGCCTAAAAGCGACCACATTCATGCTGTCAACCTCCAAAGTTACCCCCCTCCCGTCCCCACTGTATTCCCTGGGGAGTGCATATTGACCCACAGCGTTAATGGCCCCTCATTACCTTATTTTGAGGAATATTCTGCAAAGCCTCCAGTTTGCATCCGCCGGCTTTAGGTTCGTTACGCTCTCCCTCCCACCATCCCCTCTCTTTTTCCATCTTTTATTTTTCTTTCTCTCCCTTTCTTTCTTGCACTTTCACCATAAATATTCCATTTGTGTGCTAGTCTGAAGCTATTTTCTCACTAAGTGCTGCAGAGACAGCCCGGGAGGATCGCTCCGGGGCAACGCGCTCGTCTTGGTTCGATCCCCGGGTCGGCGCTTGGAAACCTCTGGGTATTAATGGCGTTATTAATAACCAATTACAGCACAGAATTGCTGGACACTGACTGCTAAGCCCCTGTGAAGGGTCCCTGCTCTGGTCACCCAGTGAAGGCATTGCTGGAGCCCTGGCACCAGACAGTGATACCTTGGGATTTCCTTTCTTGTGGGTGCCAGCCTGGCGCATGGGGACAGTTTTCCCAGGCACAAAAAAGTCACTGATGCACTCAGTAGTCTCCAGTGTCAGAGCGCCTGCCTCAATGGGTACGATTTTCTATGTGGTCGGGGTGGCGGTGCTCCTAAATTGGGTACCTGCAGCCTGTGGCTCTCCAGATGTTTTGAACTACAATTCCCATGATCCCTCACCATTGACTAACCTGGCCGGGGCTGAGGAGAGTTGCAGTTTGAAAGCAAAATTTGCAGACCACTGGAGTTAATAATACTATGGTGTACAAACCGTTCTGACTGCAATCTAGGGAAAACCGGGGGAGGGGATGGTTACAAATCCGAGGCTTGGGTGCAAGATGGCCCACAGTATGGTAATTCTGTGGCGCTTCTGGGGCCAGCTCGATGAGTTGGACCAGTTACAGGCACGCCCGTGCGATTAGAAGAGAGAGCAGAGAGTTCCGGAACCTTCTTGCTTTAATCAGCCGTGTGCGCGTAGAGGCCGAGAACGCATGGTAAAAAGAAGCCAGTTATTTATTCATGAGCCGTCCTGATGTTCTCATGAATAAGTAATCCTCCATTTTCACTAGTTAGAGGCCTGCATGAACTATTTTTGCCTGCGCAGCTTTGAACGCCGTTGATTGGCTGCCTTCTTCGCCTGATGCCATCAGTGCTTACTTTACTCTGTGACGTGGGAATAATTCTATCTTATTATTGTATTTGAGTGCAGACCTGGCTTCGAGAAGCAACGCAGCGCTTTACAGAGGTATACAGCTACATAACAGAGCGCTTTACTGAGGTGTCCAATATTACAGCTACATAACAGAGCGCTTTACTGAGGTGTCCAATATTACAGCTACAGAACAGAGCGCTTTACAGAGGTGTCCAATATTACAGATGCATAACATAGCGCTTTACAGAGGTATACAGCTACATAACAGAGCGCTTTACTGAGGTGTCCAATATTACAGATGCATAACGGAGCGCTTTACAGAGGTGTCCAATATTACAGATGCATAACATAGCGCTTTACAGAGGTGTCCAATATTACAGATGCATAACATAGCGCTTTACTGAGGTGTCCAATATTACAGATGCATAACAGAGCGCTTTACAGAGGTGTCCAATATTACAGATGGATAACATAGCGCTTTACAGAGGTGTCCAATATTACAGATGCATAACGGAGCGCTTTACAAAGGTATACAGCTACATAACAGAGCGCTTTACTGAGGTGTCCAATATTACAGATGCATAACAGAGCGCTTTACTGAGGTGTCCAATATTACAGATGCATAACATAGCGCTTTACAGAGGTGTCCAATATTACAGATGCATAACATAGCGCTTTACAGAGGTGTCCAATATTACAGATGCATAACATAGCGCTTTACAGAGGTGTCCAATATTACAGATGCATAACGGAGCGCTTTACAAAGGTATACAGCTACATAACAGAGCGCTTTACAGAGGTGTCCAATATTACAGATGCATAACATAGCGCTTTACAGAGGTGTCCAATATTACAGATGCATAACATAGCGCTTTACAGAGGTGTCCAATATTACAGATGCATAACTGAGCGCTTTACAGCGGTGTCCAATATTACAGATGCATAACGAGCGCTTTACAGAGGTGTCCAACATTGCAGATGCATAACCAAGCGCTTTACAGAGGTGTCCAACATTGCAGATGCATAACGAGCGCTTTACAGAGGTGTCCAACATTGCAGATGCATAACGAGCGCTTTATAGAGGTGTCCAACATTACAGATGCATAACGGAGCACTTTACAAAGGTGTCCAATATTACAGATGCATAACCAAGCGCTTTACAGAGGTATCCAATATTACAGATGCATAACATAGCACTTTACAGAGATGTCCAACATTACAGATGCATAACCGAGCGCTTTACAGGGGTGTCCAATATTACAGATGCATAACATAGCGCTTTACAGAGATGTCCAATATTACAGATGCATAACGAGCGCTTTACAGAGGTGTCCAACATTACAGATGCATAACCGAGCACTTTACAGAGGTGTCCAATATTACAGATGCATAACGTAGCGCTTTACAGAGGTGTCCAATATTACAAATGCATAGTGCTTTACAGAGGTGTCCAATATTACAGCTGCATAACAGAGAGCTTCACAGAGATTTCCAACATTACAGATGCATAACATAGCGCTTTACAGAGGTGTCCAATATTACAGATGCATAACATAGCGCTTTACAGAGGTGTCCAATATTACAGATGCATAACTGAGAGCTTCACAGAGATTTCCAACATTACAGATGCATAACCGAGCGCTTTACGGAGGTGTACAGCAATACATATGCATAATGGAGCGCTTTACAGAGGTGTCCAATATTACAGATGCATAACATAGCGCTTTACAGAGGTGTCCAATATTATAGATGCATAACTGAGAGCTTCACAGAGATTTCCAACATTACAGATGCATAACGGAGTGCTTTACAGAGGTGTACAACATTACAGATGCATAACCGAGTGCTTTACAGAGGTGTACAATACAGATGCATAACAGGGCATTTTAGAGGTATACAAAATTACAGATGCATAACTGAGCACTTTACAGAGATGTCCAAAATTACAGATGAATAAACAAAGCACTTTAGAGGTGTACAACGTTACAGATGCATAACCGAGCGCTATACAGAGGTGTCCAATATTACAGATGCATAACGGAGCACTTTACAGAAGTGTACAACATCACAGATGCTTAACCGAGCGCTTTACAGAGGTATACAACAATACAGATGCATAACTGCACTTTAAATAGATATACAACAATACAGATGCATAACAGAACGCTTTACAGAGGTCTACAAGAGCATGTTTCAGTGGTAACAGAACAGATATACAGCTGGGGGTGGGGGGATACAGATGGGCACAGAGGAGGGTTACAGCTGTACCGGGTGGTGGAGATGGGTGGGCGGACTCTATAGAGTTAGGTGGTGTGAGGGGTGACTTGATGGCCTAGGTGTTGAGGAGGAATATCTTGTATTCGGCATAGTGCTTGCTTTCAATAATTCGGCCTCAGGGAACTGTAATAAAGCGAAAATATTACATATAAGTTGTTGATGGGCATTTTTTGACTGTTGGTAATAAAGGTTAGTCGGCACGTGGGTGTGGATCCGTGACCTACATGTTTCAATCGTACTTGCGCTCGGCCTGCACTCAACCCACCAAACTATCCTACTGGGTTTCAAACTTGTGACATGCAGATCGGGCACCGACAGCATATGCAGCATGTGGGCAAAGGTCTCACCCGAATGCCACCCTTTATGGTGTGTCGTGTGGGTCATCCTTGTGAAAGGGAGCTGTGCATGTCCCGTGCTTGCTTGCGGGAGCAGGTGGTGAGCAAGCACTTTCCATCATGGTTGGTGGGTCCTGTGCCCTATGGCTACCAGCCCGATCCGCCCCAGGAGGCAGACCCCCCACACTTGCGATCAGCAGCCTGGCTCTGGGATCCCGGGGTCAGGGTGGGTACATGCGAGTCCTGTCTCTTGAGGATTGCTGGATTTAGTAGAAAAAGGACGCGGGACACCCATGTTGATATTTCTATCGCGCTCATACACAAGTGTTTCATACACTGGGGCGGGGCGGCTGATCCATAGTAGGCAGCAGGGTGCCCATACGAGCCATGTCGGCCCACTGAAAAAACGGAGCGCTCGCTAGGTTTTAGCAAGCAGGCGAGGGAGAGCTCCGGGGCTGGTTTTAACTGGAAGCGTGGTTTTCCCTATGACAGTTTCAGCCCCCCAGCGCTCCTGCACAATGGGTCATAAACGGCTGGAGGCATTTTGCTTCCCCATCCTTGCATGAACCTTTGGGGATGGAGACTGGGGTGTGGCGGGCCTGCATGTGTGTATGAAGCGCTCCTGCACATCACAGCACATATGGAGGGCCAAAGATTGAGAGCTGAGAGGGCTCCATCACACGTGTGTCGGAACCAGGAAGCTGTCGCTGCTGCCTGGTTTGTGATGTCGGGGAGCTGGAGGGCCGTTGTTCGAGCCTGAGGTGGCACGGAGTCAGAGGACCCGGGTTGCAGATAAGGGCAACACGCGTACGAATGTGTGAATGAATGATTGCAGTGTGTGCTTGTGTGTAACCCTTTGGGGATGCCAGGAATGGGGCCCTGAAATGTGGGGCATGGGACGGCCGGTTACATGTGCGCAGCCGGGGCAGAAGGAATGGGCCTTTTCTCTTTTCATGGCAAGACCTTTTCTTTTAGCCAGCATGATAAGGTGTTGCACGGATAAGGGGCGAAGCCAGGCTGTAGAGTGTCGGACGGTGGCATGGCCTTGTTACTCGCAAAGCCAATCCTAGTATGTGTGTTCTTACATGGTAACCCTAGCATAGATGTGGGCAGCCTGCTCCATACATGGCCAGCATGAACATGGCTCTTATACTGGCATGTGGCGTGTGTGGGCAAAGGCGTCATGGAAATGCATTAGTAGAGGCTCCTGTGCACTCAATCACTTGCATCCATTGGACTTTCTTCATGGAGTATCCTATAAAACTGATTGCAAACTGTTTTTTTTTTACCCAACTTTTCACAGACAATGTGCTGTAAAATGCACTATCCAACACATCATTTTAAAATGTTCTCAGGGGCGGTGGTGGGGGGGGGGGCTCCCCTGGCCGCCTCCCGATTGGTTTAGCGTTCCTTTGCCATGTATGCTTGCTCCTGCATGTTTGTGGTGTCGCGATGGCCTACAGAGCACGCCAACTCTTGAAGACAGTTCAACGGTTTTCATTGAAATGTTTGAGTAGTATCTAAATTAGGGTCGTCCCTCTGTCTCTCGTGCTTTGTCCTCCTGCTTTGTCACTAGAGAACGACCATCCTTACCATCTGGCTAATGGTGAGGGCCTAAAGGTCATCGTGTAGACCTTACACCCTGCTGGAATTCCTAGTGGGGTCCCAGAAGAAGAATAGTCTGAAGTGGTGCCTTCAAGTCACGCAGGTCTCACTTGTTCTTAACCTCTCACGATCTTGCACTCCTTGCCCTGATGTTCTTGCCTTCATTTCACTTCCTCACACTCTCATCCGATGTTCTTATGTGTACTGCTAATCAAACCTTGATCTCTACTACTATCAACTCCCCTCTCCACTACTCTACCCACGTTCTACTCTCCACTCCCCTCTCTACTACTCTCCACTCCCCTCTCTACTACTCTCTAGACCATCTACTCTCCACTCCCCTCTCTACTACTCTCCACTGCCCTCTCTACTACTCTCCAGACCATCTACTCTCCACTGCCCTCTCTACTATTCTCCAGACCATCTACTCTCCACTCCCCTCTCTACTACCATCAACTCTCCTTTCTACTACTCACCCCACGTTCTACTCTACTACTCTTACTATCCAGACCATCTACTCTCCACTCTATTACTCTCACCCTCTATTACTTTCCAATACACTCTCCTCCCACTGTTCCCTTGTGCAATCTCCTCCCGTTACGCTCTTCTCCTTCCATTCTGTAGTTAACACCACCTTCCTTCTCTCACAGTCCCCTCTCTCACTCCCTCTCCTACACTCCCTCTCAGTCTCTCTCATTCACCTTGCTCACCATGCACGCACTGTCCCACCCAAGTACCACTTTCTCTCGCCAACCAACACCGCACCTTGGACACGCCCTCTGTAATCTTCCTGCACGCTCTGCTGCACTCTCCTTCCTCTGCAAGGTCTCTCGAGCTGCCTTCTCCTCCCTTGACCTCAGCCGAACAACCCACGCTACCCTATTCCCTGTGTCCAACGTTCTACTCCTCCTCCAGGGCCCTCTGGTCCCTGCGCCCACCTGTCTCCCCAGGCCAATCTCTATCTTGCTAGTTCCCTGGGGTCATGCCAAACAGGTGCAAGGTTTTGAGGTGCCTCTTAAGCCCCGCCCCCTTCTCAAACATGGGACTGCTGGATTTGTGTGGTGGCAGTCCCGAGAAGAGTACATTTCATAGTTCCCGTGGAGTTCAACGTCCTGCTCGCTGGTCTGCCGTGTATACTGTTGCACCGCCTTGCTGTTCACCGCTGGCTCTCTTACTAGTGGGCCACATGTGCCCTCCTCCGCCACAAGCACTTATGGCTTCTTTAGTCCTCGCAGAGAAGAAAGAAAACACTGAGCAGCCTATGGCATGGCAGGCATAGCATGAGCAGTGGTACACGTGGTACACGCCAATTGTAGCCAGGCACATGTAGAGGGGACTTAGACTGGGGCCCTCACGGCTCCCTCACCTCGCCTCTGGGGCAGGACTGGCACTGGAAAACTCTGTGGTTGGCCTCCTTCCCCAGGTTGAAAGAGGTCCCTATTGCCTCTTGACGTGGTCAGGTCCCTAACCCTGTCGGAGTGGAAAACCTTTACACCCTCCATTGACACTAAGATCACCAGCCGCCACAGGAGGCCGTTCCATCTCTCTGCTGAGAGTGCAGAACTCGCCTGTTTCCCCAAGCTCTGACGGTCTTCATGTGACCTGACCGTTAGTCCAATCACCCTTGCCCAGGTCACTTGGAGTAGAGGGATGGGGTACCCTTCTGCCTTGGAATACTTCAACCTCCTGCCCTTCCAGAGGTCTGGCTCCTAGATCTTGGGTTCAGAGGATAAATGCTGAGATCATCTGATCTCCACCATCCATGGTTCCTGGGCAGGGTTATTCAGACCTCCTTCTCCCCAAGCCCACCCCACCCGAGCACTTCCCCAATGTGGTGCTGACTGGGGGACATTGGACGAACACTGCCAACTCTCATGTGGTGACCCAGAATCCAAGCTTCACCTCGCCCACACTGTCGCATCCATTGAACGTCCACCCCGGTCTTCACAGTGCTAAACGGGTGGCTTTGACCAGCCCGGGTTGCCCCATGGCCACAAGTTTACGAAGAACCCAGAAGTTCATAGGGAGCACTCGAACCCCTGATCTGCTGTCCTGGACCTGGGGGTGCTGAGTGATCACACAGAAAGTCCTGCTGAGCCAGCCCTAGGCCAACGCTCTGCATTCATCGCCTTGTGTCTTGGCCCCGATCTGAAGGAACCCCGCCACGAGTGCACAAACAAAACTGGGATGACCTTCAGGTTGTGGCTATTTGAGCATGTTTTTCAGCTTCGGGGCGTGTGGGTGATGGAAAGAGGCTGTGTTATTTTCATTGATTCTCAGGCGGAAGTCATTCGGCTCCCTTAAGATGCCGGAAGGCCGGACGCGTGCGCTTTCTGCTAATTCCTCCTACCACTTTTCTCCTTCTATATGTATTCATCTCACAAACCCAGCCCACAGGTGGCTAACCTCGTCTTCCTCCTTATATGGTAGTTCTCAGGGCGTGCATTGTGCTTGCATGTACGCGCCCTCCCTCTCGAACTTAGAAGCTGCTGTCTTTGGATTGTTTTAAGAAACAACTCAAAACGCACCTGTTCAGATAACTTTTTGTACTGGTTAGCCCTGCTATATGACATTCTTATTAGCCTGCATTTCAGGGACGTCATTTAGGGGTCTCCCTTGCTACCCTTAAAAATTAAAATAAAATTAAAAACGTTTTTTTTTTTTACAAATTGTAACTCCTGGACTGTGGCCAGCGCCATGTGGCTCTTTGTTTCTAGAGTGCCTGACTTTCTTGTTCAGGCTTCTTTAAAAAAAAAAACTAAAAAAAAACCAGGGGTTTCCGCAAGTGTAACACTTTGAGCAGTGACCCTAAATAAGAAAGAATAGGAATAACAAATAATTTTTCTTTCTGGAATTCTATACAATAATTGCTAGACTCATTAAAAATTTATTTCAGGCACACTTCAGGGGGTGAGTCACTGATTTAGTCTGTTCTTAAACACCTCAAATTCACAATGCAGACAAAATCCTCCAAAAAGCATTTAGAGTAGAATAAGCATCCATTTTGGAATATGTATTGTGCTTTTCACAAGTTGCAGTTATAGCATGTTTTTTTCTGCCGATAAATATAGTGATCCATTCTTGTATGAAATATATATCACGTTACGGTGATATCGTAACCATATGTTTCATAGTGTACTTGGAGACAATGCTATGTGATGCCACTTCCTGTTTTGTCAAGGGGTAAAAGGTTGTGTGGCCTCGCTTCCCGTGATATCACTTCCGGGTGGGGTCAAATGACATCACTTCCTGTGATTTCATCAGGGGGTCAAGGGTCATTTGATGTCACTTCCGCTACCCCAGGCATTTTGGTGAAATGACGTCCCTGCTGTATTTCAGTCTTCACCAGCGCTTGTATGCCCCCGGGCCACTTCGGCAGCGCCTTACAAACAAATAAAGTATACACACCAGTCCAGTGCTTGTGCCATCATTTCTGGGCAACAAAAGAAGGGCTTGGTGGTGGTTGGAGTTAGGGGGGGTCTTGGGAGATGTATTTATCCGCACCAAAAAGGAAACCACTAGAAGACAGTAAGACCAGCCGTATCAGAGACCAGCTGAACCCTGGGACTTGTAGGCCCATCCTTACAATGGGGAAAAATCAAACTACAAGTTCCGGCATGGAAGTAAAATCAGGACTCACTCGAGATCGTGGAACTGGGAAACTTGGCAGGCTCTCTCTGGACCAATATACCCCCATTCCCCCTCCTTCCACGTCACACCATAGGCCTGGCTGCACTCTCCACCTGGGCCTGGCCAATGCCCCTTCCCAGATCCTGACTGACCACCCCCACCTCCCCCCGGATTGGGGACCTGGTTGCCCCTAGGCCAGACCTTGTGCTGTACTCAGACCACAGCGACTTGGCCCCTCGCCAGCCCACCTTGGCCCACACCCGAGATCCACGCCCCCTTTGGCAGGTTCTTATTTTAACTGAGTTACTAAAGAGTGTCGGCTTTTGGCATCTTCGGAGTACTTGAGTGGATTATATGTTTCCTTAAAATTCTCCAAGATGGGGTCCGTCTGGAAAAGTCTTGCATCTCCCAAGCACAGTTGGAATGCCATTTTTTTGTTGCGGTGATGGCGACTGGCTTCTGTTCTGGAACCTCCGTCTTGCGCCTTGTCCTGGAATTGGCAGGGATTGGCGCCGGGGTATTTTTAGAGCTTTTGGAGGCGTTTCAGGAAAGGGCCTGCTTGCTACGCCTTCCTCGCTTGCTCGGGCTCGGTCCAAGCTCATAAATTATCAACTGGACGGTCCTTGCACTGGCTTTGATCTCGGGCGCGGCTCTTTGCAAGCGATTTCCAGTTCGAGTGTGTGGGGGCGGGGTGGGGTGGTGGAGGGGTGCACACAAATGAAACTGGAAAACCGCCCTTTTCCTTGGCGTAAAAACGCTTAGATGCAACTGGGGTGAAATGAGCATGCGTCCAACATGTCCAATTACATTCCGGGGATGCACGTCGAGACCTGTTATTAACTTTGCATTCTGGGACTTGTAGTACTGGATACCCCCGTACAAGGCCCGAGACTACAAGTCCCAGAATGCAAATTTATTTGCATTGTGGGACTTATAGTAATGGGTACCCCCGTACAAAGCCCAAGACTACAAGTCCAAGAATGCAAAGTTCAAAGCAGGACTGGACTTGCATCTCCCGAATGAAACATATGAATGAGTCATGCTAATGCTCTGCTACTTTTAGTTTTTTTTTAATGATCTACCCCCGCCTCAGGCATTTGCTTGACCTGTGCTACACATGTTATGCTAATGTGGCTTTATTTTCTTCTGCACCATATTGCCAGGGTAGTAGTATCAGAGCCCCGAGGCGCGTTGGGAGTGTCACCATGCCCCACTAGGGTTATCCAGGTCTGCTGGAAAAGAAAAGTGGGGGGGGGTAGATAAGAGGATTAGAAAGCAGGAAATAAAACCGATAACAAACGGGAAGGGGGGGGGCTGTAATTGGGGTGCTTGATAGGGGTCTCTGCGGAGAGAGGGAGTGGTAACGTCTAAAGGATGGGATGACGTCCCCAGGCGCACAGTGATGATGTCATTGTGAGGCACCAGGCCGCTACCTGTACTGCACAAGGCCTTCTAGTTTGAAGAAGCAGCGGGCGCTGCCTTTCCCACCCTCTTCCCGTAGAATGGGCTGTGCATTAGGCGTACCTGGGGTGGGGGGGTGGTGGCTTCCGGCATCTGTAAAAAGACAGGAGGATAGCTCAGGGGCATCGCGTTTTTCTTGAAAGCAAGACAACCGGTTCGAATCCCAGTCCAGCGCTTAGAGACTGGTCTCCGGTATTAAGCGCGTTATAAAAGATTCATTTAATTAGGCCTCCTGCTAGGGTATGGCCCCTGGGGAAAAACGGAACATTGGGGTACTTCTTTGGGGCGGCGAGTTGTAGACACTGGGGTCCTGATTGGGATCGATTTCTGGTGGAGCACGGCACTGTGCGGGGCATAGCATTGCATGCTCCGTTTCATCTGGTTGTAGGGTGTGAATGTTCTCCTTTTGGCGGAATCCTGGCTGCCATCTTGGTTGAGGATGAAAGCCGATGTGCCCTTCAGTTGGGGATTTGGGTCACAAATGTGACCCTCCCAATTTAACAACTGGCCGATTGGGTCCTCTGGCCCAGTCTCACTTGTGTTTTATTTGACCACGTAGGTCTCCAGCTCTACAGGCTCTGCATTCAGACACAAGGATGAATTGCTGGACCCAGTGGCTGAAGTGTACGAAAAGGAGTGGAGCTATGTTCCATGCTGGCCTGTGTCACCGCTCCCCACAAACCCCATCACCACACCCCCTCCCACAAACAACACAAACGCATGAACAAATGCGCCTGCTTTTTAAGGGAATGCTCAGTGCAGCGCACTGAAGTGCAAGTTTCAACTGCTTCCTACACTTTTACTTTAAAATTAAATCATCTGGAACGGTTTCTTTTTAAAATCAAAGTATAGGAACAGTAAACTTAATTAAATTTAAAAAAGTAGAGGAGCACTGCTTCTGCCCACTTCGACCACTGGCTATACCTGTTCAGCCTGTGCAGCGCCACTTTTATAATCCACGTTTTGGTGCCTGGGAACGTGGGTTTGGGGAGGGGAGAGTAACTGCACGGGTAGAACTTTTCCAGGTTGCTAGAACCCTATTCTCTGGAGCAAATACTTAGGTGTTTAGTTTCCCATTTGCTACTGATTGACATGGAAGTTGGGTTTCAGATGCCTCGTGTAACTAAGCTCATCACATGTAACAGCGCCTCGATGCCCAAGGGCTGTTTGTGTGCTTTGTTTGTTTGTTTATAATGCGCGCCAGACCCAAAGGTATAAAGAGTATGCAAAGCTTACAATGTTACAAGAAACTGGCGTTTACAATGTTACAGTATTTACAATGGTGCACAAAAGTACATTTTCATATTACACTGATACAGTGTATGCCAATGGTTAGAAGCATATGCAGTTAGTATGCAGGATGCCATCTATGTTTATATACAATTATAGAACGACTTCTAAAAAATACATAATAAATACAAATAAATAAAAGGAGGGGGTCTTGAGTGCTGGTTACAGCCTTGCATCTCCTTTGTAGGTCCAAGGCAAGGAAAGCCACCACGACTTTCTTCTAGCACCTTCCTTGCACCCAACCCTGCAACTACTTATGGTCCTTCCTCGGTCAAGGAACCGGCATACGAGTCGCCTCAAGTTTTAAGAGCAGTGCCTTAAGTAAGTTGGATAAGAAATTGGGAGGGGAAGTGGCCTAAGGGTTGGATGTGGTTCAAAGGGAGGGCAGGCAGCGTTGGCAAGGGCTGTGTGCTCCCAAATAATAAAGGAATAGCCTCTGCAAATATTTTGGGTCACTCTGTTATGGTCTTTTCATCTGGGCTGCATATCGTAAATATATCTCTCTTTGCCCCACTTAGGTTTAAACACATCCATTTAAAAACAATCAGTCCCTCAGTATTTAAACGTTAGATCAGTGAGTAAACCAACCTCAATCTGTGCAAAAATCACCCAGGTCAAAGGCGAGCAGGACAAATAGCACCAATGTGGGTCCCTAACTGCTTTACATAAAAAGCAAAGTGCATTTTGAATGAATGTAAGAATGGCCACAGATTTGTATGTTTCACAAATTTCTGTGATAGTGACTCAAGCATGAAACCCTTCTGAGCATGTAGTGCGTGCGCACTGGGTCTGATGCTCCTTTCATTGCACTCAACTTGGCAGTACAATGTCTGCAAACCAACATGAATTTGGACAGGCTTAGCTTTCTGGTGTGAGGCTTGCACTGGCTCCAAAAGAGGACGACTTCTCGTTTCCCTACATGCACACCTGCACGGTCCTAGCACACATTTTTCGGAGTTCAAATGTGTGCCCACGGTGATGGGGGAGTCCCGGCAGTGCCCTGACATGGGAGCAGTTTTGGGTGACTGCCAAAGCGGCCCCGCCCTGTCTGTGAGCTTTGTGGTTTTACCATTGTCTCGGGAGGATAGCTCAGGGGCAACGTGCTCGCATTGGAAGCAAGACGACACTGAGCTCCGGGCTTAGAAACCTCTGGGTATTAAGCACGTTGTAAATAACCCATCATATCATATAGTTACAAACATAAGTCTGGACAGGTCACCCTCGTGGATCTCCACGTGCATAGAGGCGGTGCATGCACAAGAAAGCGCACCACAGATTTAGTGCCGATCTGTGAGCACAACGCCAGAAGTGTCAGCTGCACTGCACTGCGTGTGTGTGTATAGCGGGCCTCCTTTTCATAGCAGTAACTGGTTGCCCGGGGAAACCAATGCCCCCTCCCTTCTGTGTCTCTTATGCAATGCTCGCTTCTCATAGGTCACCACACGGTGGGTTCCTGCGGTGCCTCGAGCGGGGCTGGGCAGCTTCTATGCTCTGTGCGTCCTGTAGAAACTGCACCAGGAGGCTGGCTTCTAAACCAGACGGTAAAGCGAGTCTGAGGCCAGGCCCTTCACTGCACTCACTACCACTGAGTTGGGGGTGAATGCACCTTGCACAGTGGATGACCCCTCCTTAAGAAACCCGCCCTTTCCCTGCACTGGGGGGGTCCCAACATCTTTCCTGACCCAGGAAGCGAGGGGCATTCAGTGTGTGGTTTTCTCCAACAATGAGTGCCATTGTAGCGCTGTGTGCAGACCGCTCCAGGCCTCCCTGGGCCCCTCTGAATCAGTCAGGGGGTTCATAAGGCTGGGAAACTTTCCCCGTTCCTATAAACACATTTTTCGAGCGCGGCAGTAAATCCCGATTGTGTTTCCTACTGTACTGGTAGGGAGGGTACTGCCCGCCATGGGCATCCAATGGCACTGCCCGCCATGGGCATCATCCATCGAGCTGTGCTGGTAGGGAAGGCACTGCCCGCCATGGGCATCCATCGAGCTGTACTGGTAGGGAGGGCACTGCCCCCCATGGGCATCCATCGAGCTGTGCTGGTAGGGAGGGCACTACTGGTAGGGAGGGCTTTGCCTGCCATGGGCATCATCCATCGAGCTGTGCTGATAGAGAGGGTACTGCCCGCCATGGGCATCCATCGAGCTGTGCTGGTAGGGAGGGCACTACTGGTAGGGAGGGCACTGCCTGCCATGGGCATCCAAGGGCACTGCCCGCCATGGGCATCATCCATCGAGCTGTGCTGGTAGGGAGGGCACTGCCCGCCATGGGCATCCATCGAGCTGTACTGGTAGGGAGGGCACTGCCCGCCATGGGCATCCATCGAGCTGTGCTGGTAGGGAGGGCACTACTGGTAGGGAGGGCACTGCCCGCCATGGGCATCCAAGGGCACTGCCCGCCATGGGCATCATCCATCGAGCTGTGCTGGTAGGTAAGGGCACTGCCTGCCATGGGCATCCATCGAGCTGTACTGGTAGAGAGGGCACTGCCCGCCATGGGCATCCATCGAGCTGTACTGGTAGGGAGGGCACTGCCCGCCATGGGCATCCATCGAGCTGTGCTGGTAGGGAGGGCACTACTGGTAGGGAGGGCACTGCCCGCCATGGGCATCCAAGGGCACTGCCCGCCATGGGCATCATCCATCGAGCTGTGCTGGTAGGTAAGGGCATCCATCGAGCTGTGCTTGTAGGGAGGGCACTGCCCGCCATGGGCATCCATCGAGCTGTGCTGGTAGGGAGGGCACTGCCCGCCATGGGCATCCATCGAGCTGTCCTGGTAGGGAGGGCACTACTGGTAGGGAGGGCACTGCCCGCCATGGGCATCCAAGGGCACTGCCCGCCATGGGCATCATCCATCGAGCTGTGCTGGTAGGTAAGGGCATCCATCGAGCTGTGCTGGTAGGGAGGGCACTGCCCGCCATGGGCATCCATCGAGCTGTGCTGGTAGGAGAGGGCACTGCCCGCCATGGGCATCCATTAAGCTGTACTGGTAGGGAGGGCACTGCCCACCATGGGCGTCCATCGAGCTGTACTGGTAGGAAGGGCACTGCCCATCACGGCTGCGGGCATCCATCGAGCTGTACTGGTAGGGAGGGCACTGCCCGCCATGGGCATCCATCGAGCTGTACTGGTAGGAAGGACACAGCCCGCCATGGGCATCCATCGAGCTGTACTGGTAGGAAGGGTACTGCTCGCCATGGGCATCCATCGAGCTGTACTGGAAGGAAGGGCACTGCCCATCACGGCTGCGGGCATCTATCAAGCTGTACTTGTAAGAAGGCCACTGCCTGCCATAGGCATCCATCGAGCTGTACTGGTAGGAAGGGCACTGCCCGCCATGGGCATCCATCGAGCTGTACTGGTAGGAAGGGCACTGCCCGCCATGGGCATCCATCGAGCTGTACTGGTAGGAAGGGCACTGCCCGCCATGGGCATCCATCGAGCTGTACTGGTAGGAAGGGCACTGCCCGTCATGGGCATCCATCGAGCTGTACTGGTAGGAAGGGTACTGCCCATCACGGCTGCGGGCATCTATCAAGCTGTACTTGTAAGAAGGGCACTGCCTGCCATGGGCATCCATCGAGCTGTACTGGTAGGAAGGGCACTGCCCGCCATGGGCATCCATCGAGCTGTACTGGTAGGAAGGGTGCTGCCCGTAATGGGCATCCATCGAGCTGTACTGGTAGGAAGGGCACTGCCCGCCATGGGCATCCATCGAGCTGTACTGGTAGGAAGGGTGCTGCCCGTAATGGGCATCCATCGAGTTGTACTGGTAGGAAGGACACTGCCCATCAAGGGCATCCATCGAGCTGTACTAGTAGGAAGGGCCCTGCCTGCCATGGGCATCCATCGAGCTGTACTGGTAGGAAGGGCCCTGCCCGCCATGGGCATCCATCGAGCTGTACTGGTAGGAAGGGTGCTGTCCGTAATGGGCATCCATCGAGCTGTACTGATAGGAAGGGTACTGCCCGCCATGGGCATCCATTGAGCTGTACTGGTTGGAAGGGTGCTGCCCATAATGGGCATCCATCGGGCTGTACTGGTAGGAAGGGTACTGCCCATCATGGGCATCCATCGAGCTGTACTGGTAGGAAGGGCCCTGCCCGTAATGGGCATCCATCGAGCTGTGCTGGTATGAAGGGTACTGCCCGCCATGGGCATCCATCGAGCTTTACTGGTAGGAAGGGCACTGCCCATCACGGCTGCGGGCATCTATCAAGCTGTACTTGTAAGAAGGGCACTGCCTGCCATGGGCATCCATCGAGCTGTACTGGTAGGAAGGGCACTGCCCATCATGGGCAACCATTGAGCTGTACTGGTAGGAAGGGTGCTGCCTGTAATGGGCAACTATCGAGCTGTACTGGTAGGAAGGGTGCTGCCTGTAATGGGCATCTATTGAGCTGTACTGGTAGGAAGGGCGCTGCCATCTCGGGCTGCAGGCATCTATCAAGCTCTACCTGTAAGTAGGGCACTGCTCGTCATGGTTATCCATTGAGCTGTACTGGTAGGAAGGGTACTGCCAGTCATGGGCATCTATCGAGCTGTACTGATAGGATGGGTGCTGCCTATCACAGGCTGTTGGCATCTGTCGAGCAGTACCTGTAAGAAGGGTACTGCCCTTCCTGGGCATCCATCAAGCTGTACTGGTAGGAAGGGTGATGACTGTAATGGGCATCCATCGGGCTGTATTGGTTGGAAGGGCACTGCATGTCATGGGCATCCATCGAGCTGTACTGGTAGGAAGGGTACTGCCCTACATGGGCATCCATCGAGCTGTATTAAGAATGGCACTGTCCTTCAGGTGCCCATATTCCTGGAGAACCTAAATACTTTCAGTCATCTCTATTTTTGTCACCTGGCTTTTAAATGTAGGTTTTGGGTCCCAACTCTATAGTATTTGTTTATGTGACCGAAGCGGACATGTGAGCCTCATGCCCACATGCAGGTAAGCCAGCCTCAGAGCTATTGGGACATTTCCTGAACTGGTTAGACTAGACTGCCAGGCTTTCTAGAGGTCTGGGTTAGCTCCGCAGCGGGCCTGAGCCCCCCTGCTGCTCTGCTGGATACGGGAGGTATGGGTGGCGGCTTGAGGAGAAGGGTTCCCTGAATTCTCGTGGAATTGGAATATGCTTTTGGATTAGAAGGTACCACGTTCAGACCTGGTCTGGGCGCTAGTGTTGTGTGATGGTCATGGACCAGGACATGGCCATGTGTCATGGACCAGGACATGGCCATGTGTCATGGAATCATTTGATGCTTGTATGGTGGGATCTGAAGACACAACCATGTGTCGCAAAATGATCCATATCTGGACAATATCGTATTCCTGGCATTGTGCCTTTATTTGGAACTCATACATTGCACCTCATAGCAAAGGTCTCAAAACGAATCCATATATTTTTTTAAACCTTTAAATAAGCACATGACCAGCATTTTGTGGTGCTTGTCAATTTCGTTTGGACTACCCCTTCAACGCTCACATTATATTTCATTGAACATGTTGAGGTTGTGTTTTTTGCATTGTGATCGCCCGAAGGCTGAAATGCCAGGTGGAGCCCTCTCTGAAGCTTGGACCGAATTGGCCGGCTAATTGGCTGGGTCAATGTTTGGCAGCGGCTCTTGAGCTGATAGTGCTTAGAGGATCTGCTTTTTGCAGATATGCCAAGGAGCTGCAAATGAATAATTAAGGGGATGAGGTGATGCGTGTTGAGATTCTTATGAAGCGATATATATCTGTTGGACGTTTGCATCTGTTGTTTGGCCACCATGATAGTCGGAAATGTGTATCTGTACCTTTGCCGCCGTGATTGTCGGAAGTTTGTATCTGTATCTTGGCTGCTGTGATTGTCTGCAGTTTATATTTGTTGTTTGGCCGACATGATTGTCGGAAGTTTGTATCTGTAGCTTGGCCGCTGTGATTGTCGGAAGTTTGTATCTGTATCTTGGCTGGCGTGATTGTCTGCAGTTTATATTTGTTGTTTGGCCGATATGATTGTCGGAAGTTTGTATCTGTAGCTTGGCTGGCGTGATGGTCTGCAGTTTATATTTGTTGTTTGGCCGACATGATTGTCGGCAGTTTGTTTCTGTAGCTTGGCCGCCGTGATTGTCGGCAGTTTGTATCTGTAGCTTGGCCGCCGTGATTGTCGGAAGTTTGTATCTGTAACTTGGCCGCCGTGATTGTCTAACGTTTATATTGGTTGTTTGGCCAACATGATTGCCGGCAGTTTGTATCTGTAGCTTGGCCGCCATGATTGTCGGCAGTTTGTATCTGTAGCTTGCCCGCGGTGATTGTCTGCAGTTTATATTGGTTGTTTGGCCGACATGATTGTCAGAAGTTTAGATTTTGTTGGCCGCCATGATTGTCTGTTGTGCGTATACGACACACGTCTGTATCAAGGGTCGTAGATAATCTCCATGTTACATGAACACTACTGTTTACTTTTTTTCAGGGCCAAATCTTGGCCCTGTCGACGCATGTGTTTTTTACCCGCGTTGCGTGTTCGCCTTTTACAGCTGCTTCCAATATAGGATTTTTTTTCGCAGTCGATGAAAACCAGAAGGAACACATATTTAACCAATATCCACGTGATTTTGGTTTGTAGAAGTTTTTAAGCAGACACCAAGAGAGAGGGGTGTTGACAGAG